>NC_083457.1:42130429-44630429 GCF_023558535.2 Drosophila nasuta | reverse complement strand
GTCTATTGATCAAGTAAGCTGAAGTAAAGTTTCATTTCACATTTTATTACTCAACTCTTACTAAGAAAGGAAATACCATCACAAATATTAACAAGCTTCCACTAGCGATAGAAGAAACTTTGCTGACAATCGATAGTCATCACTAAGCTGATCGATTTGTGTTGCCAAAGATTCAACTGCGCAAGCAAACTTAAATTAGTTTCCATTTCACAGTTTATTGCTTTGCTTAAAGCTGAATTGAAACTAAAAAGTGTCCATCAACGATTGAAAAAACTTACCAGCAATCGATAGTACCTGCAATCTGTTATCGCACAGCTGATGGGTCTGCGTTTTTCAAAGATTTAACTAAACTTCAATCTGAAAGTTTATGTTTTACTTTATTCACCATTCTAATGATGGCAAAAGTTACTATTGAATAGAGGTTCCAGAAAATGTCGATACATATAGTGAGAGTAAAAGTTAGCAAACAATCGATAGTTTAAATTATTTACCACCGCTACGCTGATCGATTTGTGTTACAAAAGATCCAAGTGATCAAGTAAATTTATGTTTATCGATTTATTTATTATATGGTACCATTTCTAATTCTTAAGTATGAGTTCAATGTGTTGTGATCGATAACTGCAATCTTTAAGTAAGACATTCAGTATGTCAAATATCTCATTTTTTCTTTCTATATTACAAGCATATGTGAATATATTTGATCGATACGTGTTATTTCAGACCATATAATTTGGCCTGTCTGTGGTTTTAGTTTAAGCTCTAAACTTGTCTCTTAAATGATATCTAATTTTACAATCATAAAAATTCATTGTTATTAGTCATTAATTCACTTCCCTAATCTGAATTTGTCGTTTCCTTAATAATCTCTAATTTGACTTTCATTTTTACAACTCAGAAGCTGTAACTCTTCTCAAGCTAACATTATTTCTAACATGTTCTTCCTTCCAAATAAAAAAGGACTTTTGAGATGGTTTTAGTGCTCTAGCTACTAACATAAACTGATAGTTTTTATTTGATACGTATTTAAGTTTATGCCATCTCTAAGTTATGCAAATAGCTGCAGGCTGCAGGCAGTTTGTTAAGACTGCCTGACGAACGACGCGCGTTTGTTGCGGACACACTTTGGCAATTCGTTTAATTATTATATTATAACGACACACACACGGATACAAATACACACACACACACACTCACACACACACACACACCGCTGCATAATAATAAAGAGGAAAACGTCCATAAAACGCTGCCAGGAAACTTGTGTAATTCATATCGCATAAAGCAGAAGGAAAGAAGGCAGCGATAGAGACAAAGAGTAAGGGAGCGAGGAAGAGGAAGGGAGTGAGAGAGCGAGAGAAATACAACAGCCGCAGGCAACTGTAAAGACACACACACAAACACACACACAAACACACTTATACGTGCGCACTTGGCATTTTACATGGCCCAACAATTGGCTTTGACAATCGAATCCGCGTTCGAATCCGAATCCGAATCCCAATTCGTATCTGCGACGTTCGTTGTCCTCTGTCCTCTTGTCCTCTGCCTGAGCATATCAATTGCACTTCGCTTTTTTGCTTCTCTGCTTCCTTCTTCAGCTTTTTTCCCTTTTTACTTTTTTGTTTTCTTTACTTTGTGTTGCGTTTTTTGTTTTTTTGGTGCTCAAACCACAAAATTACATTGAGTTGGGTAGCTGGCCCAATACCAATAGCAATCTCTACTTATCGCCGCTTGGCCATGTTAATTTTTAACCTCAGGCTTCGCCAAATCGAAAGCTGATCGTATAAAATTACGCTTGACAGCGGACGCTGAGAACCGCAAAAGGTGACACTCGCTTCGTTGGGTGCCGCCTCTCAACCTCAACTTCAACTTCAACTTGTATTCGTTGTTGTTGTTGTTGCCGTCGATATGTGTATATAGATTACATATAAAGATACTGAACAGTATGCGATTGCTACAAGTTGATAGCTGCAGTTGAAGCGCTTGAAGCGAGTCTCGAAAGTAAAAGTATGAATTCATTGTTATTTATGAATCACTTTTTGGTATTTTCAGCGCCTTTCCATGCTGATTAAAGTTCGCTTGTCTTATGTTAAAAAAAATATTCAAAAAGGTCTTAAGCACATTATAGTGAATTTAAGTGTTGACCTTTCCGCAGGCATTCTTCACAACTTTCCTCAGAGTACCTTTCTATGCACTTCTCAAATGTTTACATGGCGAATAAGCATGAAAGTTTTGAGAATATTTTTATTAAACGCTCTAAAATATTCTATTGAATTTTGAATAATTTTTAATAAAACTGTAGTACAGATTTGCTTACTTACTTAAAGTGTATTGAAAAGCTCTTTAATAAATTGCAATAAACTTAAGTGCTGACCTTTCCGCAGGCATTTCTCACAACTTTCCTTAAAGCACCTTTCTATGCGATTCTCAAATGTTTACATGTCGAGTAAGATTGAAAGTTTTGAGAGTATTTTTTGTTACTCGTCAAATATTTTAATATATTTGGAATAGTTTTTAATGAAACTGTAGTACAGATTCTTTCACTTGCTTTATAGTATACAACAATTTTGAAAAGCACTTAAATAAATCTCAGAGAACTTAATGCTGACTTTTCCACAGGCATTCCTCACAACATTCCTTAAAGCACCTTTCTATGCGCTTCTCATGAAAGTTTGAGAGTATTTTTATGTTACTCTTCAATTATTTTAATGTATTATGAATAAATATTAATAAAGCTATAATAATGAATCTTCTTATATCGAAAGGCTCTCAAATAAAGAGTACTAAACTTAAGTGCTGACTTTTCCGCAAGAATTCCTCACAACTTTCCTTATGAAGTTTTTGTTATTCTTGTTATGTTATGCGGCAAATATTTAAATGGATTACGAATAACTATTAATATGACAAAGAGAATTGTATTTTAATGCAAGATTTATTTTCTTGCATCTCAAATAATCTATTTAATTAGGAAGAGCTATAAAATGTGTCTATAAGCCCATGCCAAAGCACACAAATGATATATAGCCAGAAATAGTTGGAAAGTAAAGACTGCATTGTCATATAAGAGAATCCCAAATAAGACAAACTCTTCTTTGGGGCTTTCACTAAGCGCAGCAAATTGCCAAATACAAACAGCTGCTAATTAGTTTTGTGCCGCTTGCAATTGGCAATAGGCAATTGCTTTTCCAGCAGTCATTAGTCGCCTCATGGTGTTGAGTTAACTGCCGCTGAAATGGTCAACAAAAATCCACAAAAAAACCAAAAAAAATAAGAGAGGAAAAAGATATCGCGTTGTTTTCCATAAATGCGTAGGGTGCAGCCGGTTAGTTTGGCCAATATCAGATTGGTGTTGTGGTCGACAAGCAACGCCTGGGAATTGGCCAAAAAAAAACCCAATTCGAGCCAAGTGGCCAATGAACGGTTATTGCGTGGGAGTGAGAGTTGACGATGCCCCCAAAAGGGTTAACAGGTTTTTTTTTTTTTGTTTTTGTCCTCGCACTGCGGGAGAGTTAGGAAGTTAAAGTTGCTGCGAAAAAACAATTCATAGTGCTCTAATGCGTACATTTATTTGTCATTAAATCTGTTGGAGCTATAAAAATAGTTTCAGTATTGCCATAAATATATGGCCATTGAATGGGGCTCGGCTAATAAACAGAAAATGTGACACAATCACAGAAAGACAGACAGACAGAGAGACGTAGAGCAAAAGCGGCTCATTTGTTGATAACAGTGGGAGACCGAAAGAGTCTGAGTCTGAGATTGGCTACAAACCGGTTGGGGGCCAGGTCTATAAGCCAAATGCTGGGCGTGTTTTAGCCGATTTGAAATGCGAGCACGACATGGCCAGCCAGACTTAATAAGCATAAATAGCAAATTTAATTAACAAATCAAATGCAGCAAATGATAAATGACTCTCTGGCAATCTCGCAAAACGCAGCCAAAGGGAATGCAAATGTCGATTGAGGATTAACTCTACTTCTAGTTGCTATTTCCTCTCTAATTCCTGATGATGATGATGATGACGCCCTTTGGTTATTCTGCTCTTTCAGTCTGTAGTCTGTGTGTTTGCGGCTTATTTACTAAATAAGAGTCACTTTGACTAATGAATCAATTTGCCAGGCCGCCAAGTTAATGATGAAGATGTGTGGACACAGTCGAGTCGAGTCGAGTTGAGTCGCGTCATCATTGTATCCAAAGGTTGATTAGGGCGGCTCCATTAATGACAAGCCCGACAGGATATGGATACCCAGCGACGGAGTCCCAGACAAGTTCACATCACATGACGTCGACCTCTTTCTCTCTCGCGTTTTTGTTTATCTGTCTCTTGGCATTTGTTTGTTTGTTTGTCTGACTTTTAGATTCTGTTCGTACGCGCTTCTCTTTTACTTTTTGTTTTTTGGGGTCGCTTGTCAATTAATTGCAGCAAAAAAGCAACAACAGAAATGTAATGAAATCAACAGCAGCAAAGTCAGCTTGAGCAAAAGTTGAAATACCGTTTAATGCCCATTGGACACGCCCACTTTTCCCACACTGAGTGTTGCATGGGGCAGGCAACTCGCTTGAAAATGCGTCAAGAGTCAACTTTGACTACACACACACACACACACACTCACGCATGTGTCTGCAGTGCATGTGTGTAATTGCAGTTTTAGCTTTTTTTTTTTATACTTATGTATATACAGCATAAAGTATACCCTATGCAACAGGGATTAAATATATATTACAGCTGTCTTTATATTGAAGCACTCTTCTTATTTTATATTTTTATATTCTTTTCATATACAAACTTCACAACTTTTGTTGTTCAGCGACACAAATGCGTAGTTTATGATTGCCCTCAAGTAAAGATCGTAACTCTAGTTTAGACTAGAAACTTTATACATAGGGTATGCAGCTGCTGCTGTAAACAACTACCGTAATTATACATCATAAATATATATAATTCTATGCTCTTATGGTTTTAATTATTTAAGTTTCACCTGAAGCTCACAAAAGAGAAATAAACTGGAATTTATGAATTCTGTGTCATTGTAAAAACCTAAAGTAGTTAACTTTATAAAACAACAGAATTCGGTTGTTTAAATTGTGAAATGTTTTACTAGAAACTTTTTAAGTACATAAAACTATTCACAGTTGGGAAACATTTTAAAACAGAAGGCTTATTTCAACTTTTCTTGAAATTAGACAAATTTCTTTAATAAAATGTAAAAGTATTTTTTAATTTGAAGCCAATTTTTTAGAATCTTCTTGACGAAAGACAAACTACGTGCTCTCCATAACATAGCACATAAGTTAAAATATATATAGTGCCTTTAATCATTGACACGAACAAAAAGCAAAAGATATGTGTATTAAAAAAACAAAGAAAAATATATGGTAATATTATAAGAATTCAATAAAGGTTTTTAAACATTTCAGTACAAGAAACATTTTGATACTTTAAAATACTTTCCTAAATCAAAAAAAAACATTCAAAGATTTGAATATAAGATATTTTAATTTAAGAGTTTTGTAAGATGATATAAACATATTTTTTAATGAAAACAGACAAAAAAATATTAATAGAATAAACTTTATAAATTCTTAAGGAAAATAAAAAAAAAAAGATAGAAAAAATTTATATTTTCTTAAAAAAAAAGAAAAATAAAAATATTAATAGAAATAAGTTTTGATTAACATAATACAAGAAAGAAAATTCCGATATATTGACAGTCTACTCAAATGATCAATTAGACATATTCTTAAATGATAAAAAAGTATAATAGTAACAAACTAAAGCATATTTTTACAATAACAATTAAAGAAGTTATTCAAAATTATCATAATCAAATTTACACATAAGATTGAAATTTCTTCTTTCTACCTCCTCAATTTGCACAGGGTATTTTCTAGTTGAGCAGCACACTCTGCTGTCTTCTTTAGTTGTTAGCTTTTGCATTTTGTTTGCGTTGTGTCTGCATCTCGAGCTGAGCTGCGCTGAGCTCAGTTGATTGCAGCAAAGAGCAGCTGCGACCCACGCCACATTGTTGTTGTGTTGCCATCTCCCTCCCACACTCACGCACACCAACTCACTCACTTTCTGTCTATGTGCCATCTCCCTTGCACTGTCTGTGAGTCATTTCTATTGACAATTTGTCATTTTATGCACTGATTAATAAATTAAAAGTTTCCCTTCGTTAAGTTTTGTTCAGCTAACACGACATTTTCTTTCCCTTTGCTGAGTCAATGCGAAAAGCGCAAAAGAACATAAAAAATATATAGAGTATACAAAGAACAAAAAGAAGAAAAATTGAAAATTGTCTGAGCGAAAATTTTGCAGAGTTTGCGCAACGCTTGCGACAATGACAATTTTTGTAACATTGATTTTTAATTAATTTCGTGAATTTATAATTATGATTTTCAAGAGAAGCGAAATTTTGCAAAGAAGTTGGAATTTCGCGGTACGTGCCGCTATTTGAGGCAGCTATTTTAGGGGGCACGTGCCGCAGATTATATTATAGAATATAAGGAGCATCTAATAAACAAGTTTTGCCTGCTAGCATCCAAGACTTTGGGGCATGCAGCAGACGCGTGCGGCAGCCGAAGCAGCAGCAGCATTTTCCAGCTGCCTCGCTAATCGCTTGCGTAATCTTAAACGCGTCGCGGCAATTGAAATGGATTGCGCTCTGGACTGCGACTTCGAATGCGACTTCGACTTGGATGCTACCTGGTGGTGATAATGATGATGGTGTTGCATGGTGGTGATGCAGCTGCTGCTCTGGCTGCTAAGTGGTTGCTGGAGCCTGTTTTTTTTTGGGGGGGCAGCTGTCGATGCGAATGCAGCTCGTTGCTGACCCACAATCGATGCTCAAATTTCATTGCATTTCTGGGCATAATTTTTATCCGCATTTTTTGTTGTGTCTTTTTCTTTTTCCTTTTCAATTAAATTTTATGCCATGCCACAGTGTCTGCCACAGGCTGGCTGCCCACACTTGCCACACTTGCATTTGTGTGTCGCTACCCAAGAATAGCAATGCAGCTAATTGCGGTGAGCTGCGCAAAAATAAAGACAACTTGCAGCGGATTAAAGCGTAGACAGAAAGTACAAGGGGAGTGGAGGGGGTGGCTGCAACAGGAGGCTCCACTGATGCTGCAGCTGATGCTGATGCTCTGTGCGGTGCCGTGGGTCATCATAAAAACATTATGGCTAGGGCAGGGTGGGGACACAGAGGGGAAGCCACAGCAGCTGCAGATGCCACAATGTCAACGTCTTCGTTGTTGGCCCCGCGTGTGCGTGTGTTTGTCACTGCGGTTTGACAGGCAACATGCGAGAATTTGATGAGCAATGCACTCTATTTGTGTCTCGCTCTTTCGCTTGCAAACTTATTTAGTATGCTACACTCTTCACTCTTGTCTCCTTCTCTCATGCTTTACTTTACTCTCCACCTAGCACTCCTTACTCTGCTCTCCCACTCTTCAGTTGACTCTCCACCTAACACTCCTTACTCTACTCTCCCACTCTTCACTGTACTCTCCCGCTCATCACGCTACTCTCCTTCTCTTCACGCTACTCTCCCACTCTCCCTCTCTGTCTATTTGGGTGGGTGTGTTTCACTTGCATTGGGGGTCGTCGTAGCCATAACAAAAGTCTCCACTGTGCAAATGTGTGTTTGTGTGTGTGTGCAGCCAATACACTCGCACAAAGGTCATGTCTGCCTATTGTTGCCGTCACGCCGAACACGTTTTGCACTCTGCGATTGCAGCCCACAGCACAGGTGTCTCTCTGTCTCCTCTGTCTCCAACTTCTGGACCCAGGGGTCTGATCAATGGGCGAATGGGCATTGGGCAGTTGGGACACTTTCCGACAGCCAGACAGTGGAGCAAACTGCACGAATGCCGCCACCGCCGCCGCCTGCATTCAAGCAACCTGCAACTGTGCGATTGGGTTTTTTTCAGCTGTCAGCTGTCAAAAGTCTCAGTTCTCGTTCTCTTTCTCGTTGTTGTTGTTGTTGCTGTTGCACTTAGCGGTTTGGATTTATTTGCAAGAACCGCAACTTGTGGCATTTATTGTTATGCTTATTGTTTAATGTTTATTATTTATTTTGTATTTATTTGTAGAGCACGATTGTGACAGCTAGCAGACAATAATTGTGAAGGTAACCAGCCTGGCAAGCAAAAGCTGTTTGCTATGTGGTGCAGAGCTTGTTGCTATGTGACTTAAGGCGTGACTTTATATTTTCAATAACTTAATTTATAGGAATTTAAGAACAATACTAAGAATTTTTGCTCAATAACTTGAGATAATGTGGGAAATATTAAAAAAATGTATAGTTGTAAATTTAATACTTATTAAAATACGGGATATACTTAAAAAAATAAATACATGAAATGTAGCATCAAGTTATACAGTAACTTTAATATAAGATAAAATTTGTTTTGGGTCAAATTAGGTATTAACTAAAAAGTTTTCTATAATTTATTGATTTATTATTACAAATAATAATGATTATTATTATAAATTTAAAATTCTAGAAAATTCAGAGCAACTATGATTTAATTTATTTTCAAGAAATCTGTATTAATCATATAAAAGTTTCCGGAGCCTAATATCTTGATTAACCCAGCTTCTGTGTAAAAGAGATAATGTAAAAAAACAATAATTAAATCATTTCTCGCAACGCAAAACAAACAGATTAACTAAAATTCTGCAGAAAACAGCGATTTGCATAATCATAGCCAAACAAATGAGCAATTTATTAAGTTGTTTTCTTTTGCGTATTTACCTCCAACTTGGCTACTGCTCAAAAACCGAAACTGTGCCACGTTTTGGGGCAAAGTAAAAGGAGTCGACGAGTTACGCACTGCGTTGTCGATGTCGATGATGTGCCATCACTTCAAACTGAGTCAAAGTCAACAAGAGAAGCATTTACGATAGCTTAACATCTCAATGGCCAAAAGTAATGAGCAAACACTTTTCAATCGGATCGTGTCAACAATAATGAGTATGAGAAATGTGTAACAAGAGGCAGCGACGTGACTTTGATGTGGATGCCACAACAAAGAAGAACGAATATTATGAATACTATATACATATGAACAGCTGTCAGTTGGGCTGTCGTTAGCTTGTAATGCAATTTTAATGGCAACATCGACAACATTTTTTTTTTGTTTTATGTTTTTGGTCGAGTTTCAACCCTGACCTTCTTTTACAGTTTACAGTTTGTTATTTTTTCGCATTCATAATTTATTGCGTGCGTCTTTCATTTTCGCATCGCATCGCATCCATAATTAAAATGTTTGCTGCAAGTCGCACTTTTTAATGGGCAAAGATATAAACGATTCTGTTGTTGGCTTTTAAGCCAAAACGCTGACCACCCGGTGCGGCAATGTCGGCAAATTTGGCATCGCTGGGGGCGACTCTTCAACTTTTGTTAATTATCGCGATAACGCAACATGTTGCCGCTTGCCACACAGCTTAAAGAGGCAGCCCCCGTCTCTTTGCATATAATTATTGTCATAATCTACAAATTTTGTTATTTATTTCTCGTTTTTTTGGCAACAGCTGACGTTGGCCTTTTGATGACGCCGTCACTCTCTAGTATCAACTTTGACCTCATCCATTTTATATGACAGACAAAATATGCTTGCCTTGTGATGGATGTTCGCTCATAAAGCTCATCAGCAGCGCCATGCAGCCACTACTAATGAGCTACCATGCAGCAACAAGCGCAACCAGCAGACAGGTTATAAAAAAAAAAACAAACCCAACTAAAACAACAACAACTAAAAAACCGACACTATCATATTTTATAACCCATAAAATTGTCTATAGCACAGGCGCTGTGTGATCTGTGGGGTCAGCTGTGGGTTGGAGGGCAAACCACACATAAAACACAAACTCATTAAAACTCACCAAAATGCGTAGAACTTTCGCAAACCAACAAAAGCTGACTGCTTCGAAAAATCACTTTGACATTTACGTCAAGTCTGCTTGCTGGTAATTTAAATTCGTATTTTTACTAGTTTTAAATGTTAGCAATTTAGCAGCAATTAGGACAAAAAGCTGTCAGGGTGGCCACTTACTTCTAGTTCCTTACTAGAAAACAACTCAGCTTGCTATGAAACTTAGCAAATTGTTTGAATTGTTATTTCTAAGGTCACAAATTTAAGCTATTTTATAGCTTGCTATAAAACAACTCTGCTTGCTATGAAACTCAGCACCAATTCAGTATTTTTCAAAACTGTCAGGGTGGCCAGTTACTTCAAGCTACTTGCTATAAAACAACTCTGATTGCTATGAAACTTAGCATCAATTGAAATGGCCTCAAAAGTATTTGAATTGTTATTTTCTAAGGTCACAAATTTAAGCTATTTATTCTTTGACTTTTAATAGTTGCTGCTTGTTTAAATATAACATATTTTTTGTTAGTTTGAAATGTTAGCTATTTAGATGTTGTTTCAATCTTTGTCAGCTTTTAGGATTCCTTTGCTTAGCTCTGCCTAGCTGCTTGCTATGCAAGTTTACATTTGGGAGCTGTGTATTTCAGTACACTCTTTTACTAATTGCTGTTAATATTAATGAGCCATATTTTAATGTATCAGTTCTAAAAGTTAACTGTTTAGCTGTTGTTTCAAGTACAGCTTTCAGCTTTACGTAATTCCTCTAATCAGATCTGAGCAGCTGCTTGCTGTGAAACTGCTTTGCTTCTTTATCTGACTGCTACGCAACCTATAATTTATTCATTCAAACAATCTTCACAAATTTCAGTTAAGGATACAATTGAAAGCTGTTTATTTCAATGTTTATTTGTACTAGTTTTAAAATAAAACTATTTGAAAATCACCATACTTTTTTTTCCAATTCTCTAAATTGTTGTATAGCTGCCTGCTACGCAACTGTTGGCTTACATTTTTGTTTCTCTAAAAGGATTTGCACTATTTTCATTTAAGGTCACAATTCAAAGCGTTTCATTTTAAGCAACATTGTTGCTGATGATTTATGTCTGTCTTTTTTAACAGTTTTAAAAATTAACAATGCAATGTGTCAAATGCCGAAAGTTTTCAAACCGTTCAGCTATAGCTGCCTGCTACGTAACTGACAACCTACATTCTTATTTCTCTAAAAGGATTTACACTATTTTCATTTAAGGCTACAATTTGAAGCTCACCTTTAACCTTTGGCTAACTGTCAGTCACTCATTTGGCTAGCTGCTGCTGCTGTTGTCTGTCTAATTGAATTGCATTGTGGTCTTAGTACAATATAAATAAATAATAAAAAAAGAAGAAATATGAAATCTTCTAATTGGCAGCGCTCGTCGCCGTCATTGTTGGCACGTTGTTTGGCATGCAGACGCAGCAGCAGCTCTCTTCACTCCGCACTCTTCGCTTCCTCTGCTGCTGCTGCTGCTCACCTGGGATCTCTGCGGCCTCGGCATGCATTTCCTTTTTGGGCTCAGGCAGCAGCAACAGCAGCGACGACGTCGACGACGCATAGAAATTTTCTTTATAAATCAGTTGTTGTGGCTCGTTGTTGTTGTTGTTGTTGCTGCTGTTGTTGTTGTGTTCGAGCAACAAGCAAAGTACAAAGCAAGTTGTTAAAATTCCTGTTTAAAGTTTTGTACGCACATGCAACAAGCTTTTCCCCCTCCCTCCAGCACTTTCCTCTCCTTCCCTTCCCAATGTTTGTCCATGAAGCCAATAAGCAACATCAAAGGAAGCTGCTGTTGCTGCTGCTGCTGCATGCTGCATGTTGCCTGATGCATGTTTGCATTAAAGACGCATTTTGTTTGCCCAGATCGAAGTGGAGACGACGCGTCCGCAGCGTGTTAGAATACACAACATGTTGGGGCCACTCATAATCAGGTTTTAGCCATGGCTCTAAGCCAAAGGGAATCGTTTCTCGTACTTCCTCCTCTCGATGCTCTGTGTCTCGTCTTGGGCAATGTTGGCGTTGGCGTTTTTGGCCCCAACCGCTTATTGACTTGGCTGCACATGACTGCACAAAAGAGCAGCAAAGCTGTGGCTGCTGCTTGCTGCTGCTCAGGTGGGCCAAGGCTAGGGCGAAGCTAACTAAACAATTATGGCAACGGCCTCGCGATCGCCAAGCAACAACAGCAACAAAGATGATGATGACGATGTTGCCAACGGCTGCAACATCCTCCATCTCCATCCATTACCAACTTTAGCCTCATCCACATCCACATCCATCTAACTATCGCTCGTATCTATGCATCTATAGTTATTTGTATTATTATTTTGCGTTGTTTTTTGCTGCGTGTTATTCTGTTGCCTGCTTGCCACACTGCCACACAGCACTCTCTCTCTCTCTCTCTCTCTATCTCTCTGCCTGCCTCAGTTTCAGTTCAACTTTTGATGCATTCACATGTGTACTCTGTGTTTGTACCGCCCTCTCTCTCTCTCTCCATAGTCTTCTCTCTCTCACTCACTCGACCATTGTTGCCTTTCGGTTTTATTTATAGTTAAAGCTGCTTTAACGCTCCTTCGGATCCGTTCGTTGGCTCCGTTTGGCCGGGTTAGTCGCTCTGCTCTGCTCAGCTCAACTCTTCTCTGGCTTGCTTGATGATGCTTGGCGAGCTTAAAATCATCATAAGTGCATGGTTACACATACTATGCGCAGACAGCGAACGCAATGCTGAGGCAACGCAACGCAATGCGATGCAGCGCAGTCAGCCAGCTAGACACACAGACAGCCTTGGCCGAGCGAGGGTGGCAATGAAAGTTGTGACAACAAAGTTTTGTAGTCTCATTATTATTATTATGAAGCATTAAGTTACTATGTAGAATGGTGCTTTAATTCCAATTTGAAATTAAATATAGTAGAGATAACAAGCTTAATTTATCAGTCCCATTAATGTATTGTCTATTTGTTCTTTCATTAACTACTTTATAAGTCCCTAAATTCGCATTTATCCTAAGACAGCTCAAATGCCGAAATATCATTTATAGAAAGTAAAGTAAACGCTTGTCAAGTAAAATTTATTGAAACTCGAATCTTGCAGGCATTAGAAATGAAGTTTAAAAACTATTTAATTCAAATGAATCTTTTGTTGGCTTATTATTAAAAAAACATAAACTACTGTCTTTAAAAAAATATAAATTTAGTAAATTTTTTAATTTAGTAAAAGAAAAGATTTCAACATATTATATATCGTTCTCAAGTTTTTTCCAATTCTTTCTTATATAATATACGCTTTGGCTCTGGGTTAAAAAATTTTGCAGAAAATGCATTTGGAGAAACTAAAATTATGTTAAAAAAAATTAATACTATGATTATAACACCTAATATCTTACAATTTGGGTGTAAATCTAACTGAATTTTTCATTAATAAAATATGTATTTTGTATTTTTCTTTAATAATAAAATACGTATATACATATGTATAAAATAATTATTCTTAATCAAAATTTTTCATCTATTCTATTTAAAAAGTTTCCGATTCTCTCACAAATTTCAATAAAATTCATGACTTTTCACCACTAGCAGCTCTAAAGTATACATTTTTGAATGTATAATATTTTATATGAAATTTAGTAAATAGAAACGTAATGTGTAAATATACCAACAAAACAAATCTAAGACTTTTAGGGATCATAAATTAGAACAGAACTTACAAACTTTGAAGTTAGAGTTCAATAACTCGTGTTACAGTTTTTTGCTTGTCAGTGGAAATATTTATTGCCTTTTGCTACTAGAGTAAAATGAAACATACTTTTTTTGATAAGTTTTTGAAACCACCCTCGCAACTTGTGCGCTTGTTGTGGTGCAATACATGGAAGTTAATGTTCTGGGTGAGTGGGGCTGCATTTTAGTTTTTATTTTCGTCATTTTCAAGAGATTCTTTTTTGCTGCAGTTGCCGATGTTGTTGTTGTTGTCGCTGCTGCTGCTGTGTGTTTGTTGTTGCCGCAGAGCATTTCTTTTTGCATTGCGGTTTTCACGTGTTGCTATTTTTGCAAGCTTTCCCATTTGTTGCTGCTGTTGGAGTTGTGGTTGTTGTTGTCATGAATAAACAGCATAAAAAGCAAATGAAAATAAAAACCATAACAAAGAAACCGAAACGCAGTCGCAATCGCAGTTTTCGTTTTAGTTTTTAGTTCGTCCGCCCGCCTTCAACTGCTGACCCCACGCGCTGCCCACGAAGACGTCGACGTCACCGTCACCGCTGTCTGCAGTCTGAACTCTCTGCCGGCGTCGCTGCTGGCGTTGCAGTCAGTGCAGAGCTGTGCTAATAACTCAGCATTTGTTTCAATTTCTGTGTTTTTTGTTTTCGTTTCTTTTTCTACTTCCATGTGTGTATTGTGTTGTTGTTTTGTGTTTGCTTGCCAAATGTTTTTTTGTGTGTTTTCTTTTTTGTTTTAGCAAGTTTGTTATTTATTCTACACATTTTTTGCCCTTGTTGCTGCCGGTTTTAGTTTTTTTTTCTCTTTTGCTAAATTATTTTCTGGTAGCAACATAAATACACATATAATTTATCAACTTGGCTTAGAGGGCAGCTTTAACATTCTTTTCTTTTCGGATTTTTTGTTTTGTTGTTTTGTTGTGTGCCTCTACTTTTTGTTTGTTTGCTTTATTGTGTGTCAGCTCGTTTATCAGACTTGAAAACATATTGAACATCATCACTTAATAATATTGACACTTTTTTCGATTTTTGAATACACATTTTTCCCTCTCTCTGGAGATTGAACATATTTTCATTTGAATAGCTATGTTAGTTGCCGTCTCTATCATGATCATCATCATCATCATCAGCGCCCACGATTACGAGCCGAAAACGAGCCACGCACACAATCAGCAAATTAAGTGATTATGTTAACCGGTTGTTCTTGTTGCTCTTGTTGTTGCCGCGGCCTCAAAAGCCGGGCCCAAAACAGAAATTTACATGAAAATTAACTTGTTATATGGCAAACAACTCCAACAACAAAAGCGAGAGAGCGCAAAAAACCGAACTGAACTGAACGACAATTTAAAAGTTAAGACAACGCACAACTCAAAACCAAACAGACATAAGTTCGCTGCTGCTTCCTCTTCTTTGCTAGCTCCAATTTTGTTTCACTTCCCCACTTCACGTACGCTTCCTCTGCCTCCTCTTTCACCTACTTCTTCTACTCTTCTTCCTCCGTTGCCAACTCCTCTTCGCTTCCTCCTCGACGCTCTTCTACTACTTCTTCGCTTCTTCCGCCTCCTCTTGCTCCCACTAATTCTCTTCCTCCTCCTCTTTCACCTACTCCTTCTTTCAACTCTTTGGAGTCGGCAATAATTTTGTATAATTTCGAAATTAGAGCTCATCACCAGCCCATATCAAAGTCCGTCTATCCCTCTCTTTCTCCCTCTCCCTTTTTGTACTTCTTTCTCGCTCTGTTTGCTGTTCTACCGCTCTTCAAGCGTACGTATCTGTGGCCATGGTCTGTTGCCTGTTTCTGTTTCTGCTCCAATATTGGCAGCAACTACAGAACATATTTTATAGTAAAATTGCGCCTTTGATCCAAAGTGGTTGTCCCTATTTTTTTGTCTTTTTTTTCTAAGATTATATAAAACCCCGATAATTTGCATAACTCCACCGACTGTGGGAACGCATATTGTATTTATTTAAGCATTACAAGTGATATCTAGTCATGAATCAGACACGAATTATCACAAAGTGTTTCAAACAAACGTTTTTATTCTATTTTTATTATGTTAATAGTTTTCGTTTGTTGTCGTTAAATAATGCCATGATATTATTATCAATTGATTCAACTAAAAATCAATTAAAAGTTTTGTAGTTTGCAATATTGAACATTTTCAATTTAAATATAAGCTAATAATTTATCTACAGCATTAATCTACTCAATTGAAGTATGAGAATTAACTGTTAATTGGATTTTTTCTTATGTGAAAACGTTTTCCATATTTTGTATGGACAAAATGTACAAAAATATAAAAGTTTATGGGAAATAGTAATTCTTAATATGAGAAAACATTGCCTATTTCTTATGAAGTTTATAGGAAGTTTTAATTTTAATAATTAATAAACCTTTAATAATGAGAAAAGGTTAGCTTTTCGATACGAAAAGTATATAAAACATATTAATATAAATTTGTATTAAAAACTGTACAATTTTTTTTTATAGCGTTTCCTATTTTTAATGAAAACGTACATATATAAGAAATATGAGTATTAAAAATATGATATTAAAAGTATATGAAAAATGTAAATATAAACTTATATAAAAAATTCAAAATTATCTGACAACGTTTCCTATTTCATATGAATGATATATAAAAAATATATATATAAAGAACTCAATAATTATCTGATCTTAATATAATTTGAAGCAGTTAGACAACATATTAAGGAATTGTGTCAATTCTTAAGCAGTTATGTCTTTAATCTATTATATTTTAATGCTCTTAAAACCAAGCTTTATTATTTAGTAAAATGTGTCTTTTTCCTCATACTTTGTAGCTCTCAAAATCATGCTTGATTTATTTGAAAAGTGTGCTACAAAACCGTAACTATCAAAAACTTCAAATTAAATAAATATTGTCTAACAATAAGCCCCAAACTGACAATAAAATTCTCAAACAGTTGTAATAAAAATGCTTTAAATTCGCAATTAAAAACAATCAGCAATTGTTTAATTTAGTTGTTGCGTGATCACATTCAGCGCAACTAAAACGTGCTGACAAAAAACTAAAAATCAAGCGCAAAACTTTTCTTTTGGCCAACTTTGTTTTTCCGGCAAAAGTTTTGATGCGTTGATAGCAACAAAAATGCAACAATCTTAAACATTACATAAAGCAAATAAAATAAAACAACAAAAAACAAGCACAAGGCCAACAACGATAAGAGGCCAAAAGCAGAGCAAAGAAAACCGTTGAAACCGTTGCCAATCGCCCTTTAAGCCTAAGTTCTTCCATATGAAGCGCACGAACTACAAGAGTATTTTATTTGTATTTATTTTTTTTCGTTTTCGGTTTTTTTTGCGACTTCCGTCACAGAAATTTTTAGATTTTCAAAATATATTTGCAACACGTAGCAGGCAGCACGTAGCACATACAACAACTGAAGCTGTCTGAAGAACTAATCTCTAAGCTGACAAAGTGGGAAAGAAGCTGCTTCGGCTTTGACTCTTTGTCTCGTTTAATTCAAATTAGTCGCGTTCTCTATAAAGCGAACTCGTTGATGTCTCAGTCGATGGGCTGTTTTTATTCAATATGCATATGGCTACAGATATCTGTATCTGTATCTATATCTCTATCTATCTTTCTGTAGCTCGTTGTGTGTACATATGTGTATCTCTTAGCTATTTATATTTATTTGGTCGGCTTCTTTTTATACCCGCCACCAATAGAGGGTAGAAGGGTATTATAACGTTGTGCTTTCAGGAAACGTGTGTAACGGATAGAAGGAAGAATCGAATTTTAGTATATACTATATACTAAACTATTACATTTTAAATATACTTTACAGTGCAATATATGCCAAATTGTCAGTAAAAGAAACTAAGATGCCTTTTGTTCATACAAAAGTATTTTCATAAAAATATGGTATTATGAAAGTAGTATGTACTATTTCAACATACCAAATACAGCCTTTTTATATTTAGTATTTTTGCGGTATATTAATTCGGTATATTTGCACTTTATGGTATATTTTAAAAGTATTAAGTAATATATCACCATGCCAAGTATAGCCTTTGGTATATATTTTAATATTTGTGTGGTATATTAATTCGGTATATTTAAATAAATACCGCACCAATTTGTTATTATTTAAAATGGTTAGCACTTTATGGTATTTTTTGAAAATAGTAAATACTATATCAACATACCAAATATAGTCTTTGGTATAGTTTTTAGTATTTTTGTGGTATATGAATATGGTTTAGTTTTAAATTAATACCCCTAGTAAATACTATATCAACATACCAAATATAGCCTTTGGTATATATTTTAGTATTTTTGTGGTATATTAATTCGGTATATTTTAAAATGAATACCGCACTATTTTGCTTTTATTCAAAATGGTTACCAGGTATCTCACAGTCGAGCACACTCGACTGTATCTTTCTTACTTGTTGGTATTTCTTATGCTGCGACTCTTAATTTATGACCACATCGCCATTATAATTCTCACTCTGTCAGGCCGCTATCGCTCTCCCTATCTCTATCTCTGTCTCCAGTGTCTTTGCCATTCGCTGTCTCTCCTATGTTTATTCAAATTGCAAAACGTTCTTTTTCTAGCTCGACAATTTCTTGAACTCTGAGCTCTTGTCTGGGGCAAGCGCAAGTCTCGTCTAGACGACGGCCAACGAAGGAAGGAAGCCTCAACACACACAAGCTGCACTTGAACTTGAGACGACCCCCCACAATGGACACATGGAAGTGGCCAAAACCAAGGGATGGATTCTGCATGCAACCCTCATGTGCACAAATTCTAAACACAAAAAAAAAAACGCAAAAACAAAACATATTCATGAATGAAATGAAATGAAGAGGGAGCTGTTAAGTAGCCAGACAGACAGACAGACAGAAAGACAGACAGATGGAGGCAGACACCTTTGTTTGGCCAAACGAGATTTCTTGATGTCTGGCTTAAAACGAAGGGGTGCTTAGTGTCTGACTGTGGCAGCTCTCTTCAGCCTCTATCTCTCTCTCTGCTTGCAACTACTATTGTCATGCTTTTAATTACAGATTTCTATTGGCATTTGTTATCTATGCTGATGCCAGTCTATTTTTATACAACACAAACTCTCAGCTGAACTTCCTCAATTGCTTGACAGTCAGTTGAGAGTTGAGTTTGTCTCGTCTGCTAATTGAAAGTTGAGCACAGTGCGTATACTTAATATGCTTGCAGCTGCTGTTGCTGCTGCTGGCAACTTTTGTCAAAGTAGCTTAATGCTAATGCAATTGGCACGTGCCTTCAGTCATATTACACTATCACTATCACAGCTACAACATCATTATTGTTGTGCTCTGTAACGAGGAAGCTTAGCTCTATCGTTCTCTCTCTCTCTCTCACTCACTCTCTCTGTTTCTTACAAGGCCACATGAACATGAGCTGCAAATCTAATTAATATGCATGTCTCTTACGACCACAACAAGCAACAACAACGAGAAATGTGTTTGCCAAAAGTTCATTTCATCTTTTCTGGCTACTTGTTTTTGGCCTTAAGCTCAGCTGTATGTTTGGCCAATGATTATAATGCTCTGATAATAAAATATAATAGTTGACTTTTGCGTTTCTCTGTTACAGCTGTTGGCTTTAAGCTGCCTTTGCTTAGTTTAACAATGCAATGATAACGCAAATTGTTTATTATTTTGTGCACTAAAGTTGCTGCTACATACAATTTGATATTCTACTATATTATGTAATATTCAACAAACTTATTCAACAAACATTAGCAATCCATTAGCCAAATTCTAATTAAATAAGGTTTATCCAAGTTGGTTAAGTGACGAGATATTTCAACTTTGATTTAAAATTCATTTTAAGGTATAAATGAAAACTTAAATATCCATAAATTCACTTGATTATTATTTCTTTATTGTTCTTATTTTATTAGCTAAATAAGTTTGAAAACATTCGACAGACATGATAATCCATTAAAAAAATTCTAATTAAATATGGAAATTTCAACTTCGATTTGTAAATAAAATTAAAATATAAATATCTCTAAAATGTGATAGTTTCAATAAGTTTTTCTAATAGTTTATGTGTTTTTGCTTTATTTCATTTAGTTTAACAAGTCTCCAAATATTCGACAAACTTGAGTAAACTGAAGAACAAGGAATTAGGAATATTTCATGTCATAACTTAATCATTTTAATAGATCAACGCTAAAGTATAAACTAGAACAGGAATATCTTTAAATTTAAATTTATTTGGTATCTTTCAATATTAGGCAAAAATTCATTCTATGCTAAGCAAGATTTTTTTAAATTCTGAATAAGAAGAAGTTCTGATTATTGCTTCATAGAAATTTAATTTTCGAATTTCAAAATACTAAAGTAGACGCTAGAAAATAAATATATATAAATATGTATACATTCTGATTATATTATATAATATTAGTTTAAAATCACTGTGTGATTTTACTAAACTGAGTCTGTTTGTCTTGCATAGCTTTATCATTTCAATAGATCAACACAAATAAAAAAAAATGTAAACAGTTTCACACACACTTTTAATAAAAATCGCTTGAGTTTGCATTTCATATGGAAACCCAGGAAACATCACGATCCTGTTGTGAATTAAAATTCCTATTTTGAGAGGCTTTTGTCATGACTTGAATATCTAAAATGTAAAGCCAAAGTGGGAGGGGGGAACATTAAATCACGCCCTTGTAGAGTGAGCCTAATGCGTTGTCATTTGGTTGCTGCTCTAGTTAATGTGCTTATTATGCCAACATCAAGTAGCTTGCAACACACACACACACACACACACTCATACTTCAGGTCAATGCCGATAATTTGTGTATGTGTGTGTTTGTGTGCGTGGCATGTAAAACGCCAGTTGAATTGTCAATTTGAAACAAAATGCAAACACACACGTGCAACATTAACACACATTTAAATGACAGACAACAACGAGAAAAGTTGTCAACTGTCAAATTTAATCATGGATATTATAAAAGCAGCCACAACAACAACAAACTGATTCAACATAAGCAGTTAGATATGTGTAGATAAAACACAAGCAAAACACGACCAAAAACAAAGCCAAACAAATCAAAACAAAGTCAAACACACAGCAAAGCAAAGCAAAATAAAAACAAGACAAAAGCTAAAGCAAAATTTCAAATAATGTCAAAGTGTCGTTTAGATTTCATGTTATACACTGCATTTTAGGGTATTGAAGTGATTGTCATTGCTTATGTGACACATTCTTTTGATTTTTGCACTAATTATTTTAATCGACTGCAACTGCAATTTGCAGCTGCTTTGATTGACAGCGTAAATGGTAATTGAACAAATCGATTTCACTTAATTTAATGTATAAATATTGCAAAATACAACAAGTTAATAATATAACAGTTAAATTAGTTTAATGCACAAATAGTGCAAAATATTAAGAATAGAAAATAACAATTTGCAAACTAGAAAATTGAAATTTCAACTACAATTTTATTAAAAAAATGTTAACACTTAAACATTTTCAATAACTGAGATATAAATTATTGAAAATTGTTAATCTTAGCGAAAGAATTTCACAGGGCATCATTTTGCAAGCTATATAATTAATATGAAGTGGACATCATCGACTTATCAAACAAACGAAACTTTAAAATATAATATTATTTTGAAAATTCAACAACATTTTCTAACACTAAAATGATAAATTTCTTGGAACGTTTCTCTACACTAAAAGTACAAATTTCATAGAACAATTTTAGCACAAAAATTGCAAATTTTATCAAACATTTTTCAACACGAAATTTTAAAATTTCATAGAACAATTCTTTTCATAAAAAAATGCAAAATTTACAGAGCATATTCTTAAACAAAAATTGTAAAATGTAATAGAACAACAAAAAATTTGATTTGATATAGAAGATCTTTCACTACAAAAATTGCCAAATATAATAAAATATTAATTTGCACTAAAATATTAAGATTTAAGTTTCATAGAACATTTCTTAAGACTAAGACATTTAATAATACACAAAATTTAAAAACCTTTTTTTGACCAAAAATTGCAAAATGTCATAAAACATTCCATATCAAAATTTTATAAAAAAAAAAAATATATTTCGTACCAAAAACAGCAAAAAATAAAAACACATTGCTTTACAATTTCAAATTTCATAAAACATTACTCAATCCCAAAAATGGTCAATACTAAAAAATAAAATGAACATTTTTTAGAACAAAAATTGCAAAGAATCAAAAAACATTTAATATCAAATCTGCATAAAAAAATAAAAAGAACATTTTTTTAGAACAAAAATTGCAAAGAATAAATAAACATTTGATATAAAAACTGCATAAAAACATTTTCTACCACACAAATTGCAATATATAATAGAACATTTCTTTGTACTAAAATTGCAAAGTATTATAGAACATTTCTCGATATTAAAATTGGAAATTTCATGAAATATTTCTTATCTTATCGATCGCAAGTGGATTTTGTTATTAGTCTTTGTTTCATACTAAATAAGAAAATTGTTTGCAAATACAATTATTTACAGAAATTGACTATCATGTATCATTTATAGACTTTATTAGACAAATATGTCTAAACAAAATAAATATCTAAAATGAACTCTCCCAAAACGACTTTGATTGACAGCTGTCTAAATTGTTCCCACATTCCATTAACACTTTTTGGGACAGGGTATCAAAAAGGCGGCACACTTGAGATCAAAACATTGCTCACTTGTTGTCATGCTTCCCATAATTTTGGTTGTTGTTTTTGTTGTTGCTGACAAACTGACTGACTGACATAATTTGGTCAGGTTTGCGGCTTATGGCTTTGTCATCTCTCTCGTTTTTTTTTTTCTCTCTTTTTGGCTAATTACAGTTGAAATATTTGCACATAAATCAGATAAAAATGTAAACTTTATATCTCAATGGATTTGTTTGTAGTTTTTATTTGTATTAAGTTTTTTTTCAGTATTACCTTTTATGCTGCGTTCGATGTTGCGGTATTACAAATGGCGTGCAGCCGCTTCCGTTTCCTGTTTTGGCGGCGTGCCGCAAAAGAATTTATCCAATTAGAATTTTGCAGCTGCGCAGGCGTCACAGCGGGAAAACTTTTCTTTTGCCTTTCTTCCTCGAAACCAATTTATTTTTATTTCAACAAAATAACAGCGAAATTTGCTTTTTTGTAATTAAAATTTGTATTAATTTTTTTTGCACTTTTTGTTGTTGTTGGGTGAATAATTGCACTGAGAAATTTGCAAAATTTTTGCTGCACAAACTCGAACTTGTTGCTTTTTGGCACTTGATCAATTTTGTTATCTATTTGTATGCGTGTGTTTGTGTGTATGTGTGTATTTATAATAACTGTAAATTTGTTATTTTATTTTTAATTGTGTAAAACAGACAGCTGTTGACTTTTTTGAGGCACTATTTGGGGGCACAACACAAAATTTCTACGCAATAATTTGACTTTTTATTCTCCAATTTGTATTTATTATTTTTGCCGATCAAATGTAGAGTTTGATATTTGCGTGTGTGTTTTGAAATTTATCTCGTCTTATGCGAACGACGAACGAAATGCGAAAGAACAGAACGTGCGGCCGCGGCGAATTTTGTCGTACGAACGCTAAAAATCGACTGACTCGCAAACGCAGCGCGTCGTTTCACTCAAGCATCGTTGCACTCACCACTGCTGCTGCTTTGTCACTCGAACGTTTTGGTTGCGTTCAGCGAACGCAGCGAACGCGAACACGCAACACGTTGCATGTCGAACACAACGCAACGACGAACCCGTCTGATTGCTTTCCAGTTCGTTTCGATTGCCAAAACGTTTCCCACAACGTTCCGTTCATTGAGCTCACACTGTTGTTGTGTGGGTAACCTGTTTGGCTGAGTGCCGACGACGAGTGCAAACAGGTTTCGTTTTTCTGAGTTTGAGCGTAATTTGTTTAATTACTCAATTATGCTGCCAGACCAGCGTGCGCTTAAGCGAGAGCGAGAGGGCCATACACAACATACGAATTGTGTTGTGTGCTATGCAATTTAGTGGTTATATTTTAGAAATTTATTGTTTTATCCAGCCGTACTTGGAGATGGAGACCTTTTTTTCGTTTTTGATTAGTTTACAATGTTGGCGCTGCTTTTATTACACTTTACCTGATGCAGACAATGTTGTTGTAGTTGAGGACTTTTCAACTCAAAAGGTTGCGAGCGTGTGAAATTTTACCATTATTAGAGCTGTTGTAAATAATCAAATGAAACGATTGTGCAGAGGAATCAACAGTTCAGTCCAGGCTCGATCAGCTGCAAGAGCAGAATAATAAAAGTAAGATAATAATTTTTTTTTTCACCTAATATATTTCTTTAAATTCAACTCAGCATCGCATTTTTAAAGCGACAACTTTTATTTTTGGCATTGTAATAGAAAAATGTGTAATTTCAATATTCTGAAAATTTCAGCACGATTGCTTCACAGAGAGAGAGAGTATCCATTAAAGCTCTCATTAGTCATACAGCATCTGCAAGTCGTACAAATTCACCTTCTAACAACTTTTCCAAGCAACTTGTTGCACTTTTTTTGCGCAAGCAGCAAAGCGAACAGAATAGATGAATTCTGTCATTTCACTTGAACATTCATAAATATTTATGTGGGTATTCGTGGTGCATGTTCTGTGAGTGTCCCAACACCAATTCCCATACCCCCAAAAGACTAAGTCAAAGCCAACAAAACTCATATCTATAGCCATTTGTATGGACATTTCCATTTTCCATTTCCATTCCACGAACAACTCTTTCTCGCTCATTTTGCATCTCTCGTCAAATTCTTTAACTTGGCAATTTGTTACGGTACTTTTGCTATTTTCCACAACAGAACTGGAACCGAAACTCCTCGGTCAGTATCACTTCAGCTTCTCAGTTCCAGCTTCAGCTCAGTCTTGAAACTTTTAGCTAGTGGCGCATATTTATGCAAGGCAACGTTGTCGACAAACGGTCCGCACTTAAAGAAGATGCCGCATGGGATAATGCTGCAAGACAGAGAGAGAGAGACAGCAAGAGAGCGAGAGAGAGGCGGCGAGATTTATGTGTGTGGATATTTGTGACAAGTGTCTTTCATTAGCATAAGTAAATCTTCTCGAAATCCTCAAATTTATTTGTCAACACTTGACAATTTCATTGTTGACGCTGCAAGGCGCAGCTGTAAACGATTCCTCTACGTCTTCTCCTCTTCTTTCTCTCCTTTTTGACTACAAATCATGATTTGTCTCTTGCATGTCATTTGGACATTGCCGCCTAACTGCGAGTTCAGTTTGAGCCCTTTCCCCCCGTGACCAAGACAATGAATGCACTGGTCAAAGGCAAAAAGCCGTCTTCTTCGGCCTCGGCTTAAGTCAAAGCCAAATATTTGCCCACAAGCAAACAACATTAGCTTTAGCTTTCAGTTGTGAGTTTGGCTCGGTCTCAGATACCCTGTAAATTTTAGTGTCTTTTAATTGCACACTGAGACAAAAAGTTCTCAAATTAAGTCTTAGTACTATGGATTTTGCAAGACATCAACACTAAAATAAAATAAAATTCTAAAAAAAAATCATTATTTTGTTCTTCGTACTAAGAATTTTCTTCTAAAAAGTGCATCAACAATATGGAAATCATAATTTAAGAAAACAATTCTTTATTTTCAGAACATTTTATATAAGACCCGAACTCTTATTGAAAAGAGGAAAACAACTATAATTTTTGACTTAAAAACTACGTCAAGAACATGATATGATATAAGACACAAGTTCTTATTGATAAGATGAAAGAATCTTGTATGTAGTTTTAAGATCAAAAATCTTATTATAAGGTCAAAAAATGTATTTAATTTTTTGTTTCTTTTTGTTCTACCATTTTCTATTTAATTAACGATGCGTTCATCTTGTTTAATTCATCTTCAACTAAAGAAATACTTATCATCGATTCGGCCAGTAGTAGAACCCAGGATCTCCTCTCTTAGACTGCAATGAAGAATAATTCGCGACAACTCGACTATGAAAGACAAAACTCACTCACTCACTGCTAGATAAAAACATTACATGGATCCCAAATTTAGTATTTTTGGTCTTATTTGGCATTTTATGACTAATATTCTTAGTTTTAAGAATTTCTTCTTGAAGGATTACTTTTTTAACAAGACAATTTTTAAGACAAATGTTTTTGATTTAAGAAACTGGTTTCTTTACAGTGCAGAACTATTTAGCACCTCATCTTGTTTTCACTAAAATTTTTTTAATCTTATAATAAGAATATTGGTCTTAAAATTATAAGATTTTCCCCTCATCAATAAGAACTTGAATCAAATATTCTTAAAATCAAGATGCTTTTTCTAACATTAAGATATTCATATTCTTCACGCTTTCTTAGATCAAAACTTCTCAGTATGTTACTAAGACCAAAATCATAATTTTAGAACCATTTTTTTTTTCAGTGTTTTATGTCTTAGCTCCTCAGCTTTCTTATCTGGTTTATCTGAAGAGTGTCAACGTTGTTGTGGTCATCAACATCATCATCGTCGCCTTGGCATTATGGCCAACACTTCATTACCAACAACAAAAGCCGTGGCCATTCATTAGCCGCTTGCTGTAAAAAAAAGTTGGCAACGCTTTCGGCTTGAACTTGGTCAAGACTGAAGACGGTATAGAGAGGGAGAGGGAGAGAGAGAGAGAGGAAGTGCATTCATAATGCTCAACGTAATCTCAAATTACTGCAAAATTCGCGCTGCACATCTTTATTTTCATTATTCCCTTTACTTTTATTTTTATTATTCTTTTTCGTATTTTTATTTTTATTAAGTTGCATTTTATGGCACTTTTTGCTTGCTGGCTATTTAATATGCTTTGTTGTAAATCCAGCATTATTTTGATTGTTGCGCATTTTATTGTTATGTCAATAAGCCGGTCTTTTATGCCACCAAAATGCATCTCTTGGCCGCAACATGCAACATGCAACATGCGGCATTGCGCATTTCCGCCAACTTGTTCAAGCTTTCCTCCACTTCTCTCCTCTCCTCTGTCTCTCCCTCTCTCGCATCTGCTAATATTCTCCCCAGAATCCTCCGAGCTGTGTGTGTGTGTGTGTGTGTGTGTGGACAGGTGTGCGCTGAAGGCCATTGAAAAGCGTTTGATAGCGTCAAAGAGTGATGTATTTAATGATTTCTTTTACTAAACACGCATGTGAGGATGTTGTCTGCACAATAACAACAACAACAACAACAACAACAACAAATATTCTCCGTTCACTCTTGCATTTAACTTTATCGCCCAGATAAAGTCATATAACTTATGCAATTTCCATTCATTCAAACTTCCTGCTCGATGCGACTTCTATAAACAACAAAAAAGTCGGCTTAGAATAAAGATCACACAATCTTTAAATAACTAAATTTACTAGTATTTAGACATTAATTTAAACATTGGTATTTATATTATAAAAGCTTGGTATTATAAAGTTTCGGAAAGAATAATTATAATATTATAGTTATATTTATTAATTCAAAAAGGTTATTTCATACAAAAAAAAAATAAGTAAGAGAGTTGTATATTTGTTTTTAATCTTTTTAGATTCCTATAATCTCTAGGAATTTTTAATATGTATAATACTAAAGTATTATATATATATATTTTAGATTATTTGTCAAGTTCTTAACTTAAAGTAAGAGTAGTACTCCTTTTATGTTTACACAGCAAATATGTGTAATATAGTTTAATAATTTTGTAAAATGTTTTGTAAAATATTGTTAACCGCTACCTATGTTATAAAACCAAAACATTTCTTACAATATACTAAAATAATATACCGAAAATACTAAAATATACCAATGGCTATATTTGGTATTTTAATATAGTACTGCATTTAAAATATACCATAAAGAACAAAATATACTAGATTGACAGTCAAAGCAACTGAGACCCTAGTGTAAGTTTTTTGGAATACAATTTTTATCTGAACGCAAACTTTCAGAAATCATAAGGACTATAGTTGTAATTGTATGCACCAAACTTTAGCTTTAAAATAGATTTTTACCGATTTGAAACTTAAGCTGCATGCAAATATTATATTAGAGCAAGGTGTTCATACGGACGGACGGACGGACAGACGGACTTGGCTATATCGTCTTGGCAGTTGACGTTGGTTAAGAATATAAATATATCCGGAGATGACATCTTCTGTAGAGTCAAGGAGTTTTCAAAAATGATAATACTAATTAATAATAATAATTAGATTATCTATTCTTGAATTTAATTTGTTATAAAGATAAATACGTATATATTTGTCGTTGCAATAAGTTTAAAAAAATAATAAATACTTATTTTTAAATCATTAAAATCACCATTTAATTTAGCTAAAAACCAAGCGGATTTTCGACAATAATATAATTAATTGCTTATTTAACACTTTTTTATAATTTCAAATATAAAAAGTGTCTATTAAATTAACTATTCCGGACGTGTTCTAAATTTAAATGACTCGCGACAACTTCCATTTAAATTTATGAGTCGCGAGTCCCTTTTGTGCTGATCAGCTAATGGTTGACACTTGGGCAGCAAATCAATTACATATAGATAACTCAAAGTGTCAGTCCATATGGCACCTGTACTAACTGGCTGCTGGTTGCTGCCACAATGTTGCATGCTGCAGAGGAGAGGAGTCACCTGTTTTGCAGGCATTTGCTTTAACAAACTTGATGCCAAATTGGGACTGCGACAATTGCTGTACATACATCATACAGAACTTTAATTGTGCCCGGCACTCAATCTTTCAATCACAGTGCAACACAGAGCAGAGGCAAGGCTGCAACGTTGCAACGATGCGGATTACATGCGGCTGACTGAGCGAACGTTGACGCTGAAGTAGAGTGAGAGAGAGAGAGAGAGAGAGAGAGAGAAGCGAAGTGGAATGAAGAATGGCAGGCAATATAATCTATATAATCATAAGAGTGCAGCATGTTGTAACATAGTCAGTGGAGAGGAGCAGCGACCGTCGCTTGCCGCATGCCGCACGCATTTGCGACATGTTGTCAACTCGAATTGCGTTCGACTGATTGAAGGCAGCCCAACCCAGTCCAGACAACCAGACAGAGACTCATGCCAGAGTCCCATGCCCATCCCTGGCCATAGTCCAGGCCACAAAGTAGGCAAAAAGGCAAGTGCCACAAGACGATTTGTGGCACAGAGACAGAAAGAGAGACAGGTTTTTTACTGCGCAGGGCAGGACAACTAACTAAGCCACAAGCCACAAGCTTTAACTTTGGCTTTGACTTTCGGGTAGGCGTTGCAGATTGATCAACCGAACTTGGACTCACAAGACAGTCGCGACATTTGTCTAAGTTACGCTGTTGTTGTTGCTGTTGCTCTCCTTTCCGTTCTTGGCCTTTGCAACGTCATGTGGCCACAGGTCGACAAACATTTCAAGTAATTTCGCCATCAATCTTGCACTTTTGCACTCGTTTGCGACAGCAACGATCGACCTTGTCCTTGTCCGCTTGCACTGCCCACTCACCTGTATGGCTGCGTTCAGTTCAGTTCAGTTTATTTTGATCTTGGTGTCTCCACGATTTGCATAACTTGTCATCTTCAGCCGACGTCAAGCAGGAGGAACAGCCATCGCCATCGTCATCGCCATCGCCATCGTCATCGCCGTCGACATCGTCATCGTCATAGCCAGCGCAGAGTTCATTGTCAGTATCAATAAATATCAACGCGCTGAGCGTCAACATTTTGTGTGTCACATCCCAACTTTGAGTTACACTCACTAAGCAGACATTAAAGAGAATTTAGGTGCTAGTAAAAAAATCAATATGAGGTTTGGTTCCTTTCCTGTTATAGTCTCTATAATCTCTATTCTTTTTGCTGTACTGGTTCAATACTTAACAAAGAAATAATAAACAAAAGTAAAGTAATCACTTAGGATAGTTTTAAAATCAAATTTCTTATTTTAACGAAATTCAACAGACAAACAAAACCTTTGTCTACCTTTATATAGAAAAGTCTTTCATGCCTTTGCCAACAGGGTGTTAAAACTATATACTGCTAAAAAAATTAATAAATAATATGGTTGGCTACTTATTTAAAAGAATATTGATTAAATAGCAGATTGAGATTGAGTTTGCCCCACTTTTTGAATTCTAATATATAATTAATTATAATTATTTATATTTTATTTGAGTTGTTTTTTAACTGCATGTTGTTTTGTATGCCAATTTACATTTTAATATGTTACAAATAAAGACGATATATTGTACATTTAAGTTTATAGTCTCTCGAAAATATTTCATATTTCTATAATTCTGCGATTCTAAATAGTAAGCCAGTTTTATTGCACATAAAAAAGGTCAACTATGTTGTATAATAAGTGTCAGCCTCCTGGCTCTTACCATTTAAGCAGTGCCAATATACACATAAGCCTATAATATTACGATTATTTTTTTCTTCTATTTTTTATTTGATATAACTCCCAGTCTTAATGTACGATTAAATTACGGAAACTGTATTCTGTACCAATTTCAGCCTCCTAGCTCTTACAATTTGAGCTGCGGTATACTTCAAGCCACTTATTTAGATCTTAATACGCAACTTAAAATGGTAAAAATTAGAAACCTTGATATTTCTAGACTTATTGAATGATGAAATGAAGTAAACTATGTTTTGTAAAATTACAGCCTCCTAACTCGTAACATTTAAGATGTATTTTTATAAAAATACACATCATTTTGTTTATTATGCGTGATTTATAAGAGTTAGAGATGGAATTTGAATATTCCAGGCGCATTTTACGATAAAATGACGTAAATAATGTCAGCCTCCTAGCTTTTACCATTTAAGAGGTGCATATATACATAGAAAATTTCGTTCATTTCTTTCTTAAAATGCGATTTAAGATAGATAGGGAAATATTTGTAATATTTCAAACTTATTCTACGATAAAATTACAAAGACTGTGTTGTGCAAATATGTGAACCTCCTGCTCTTACCTTTAAAGCTGTGCGTTGTTAGCTTAATCACCACACAAGGAGTTTTATATATCTTTAAGCATTTCCTAGAGCATCAAGCATTCGCTATTGTTTACCTCAACTACTCTGCCATGTTGACTTTGTCCCCATCCACAGTCACATCCACATCCACATCCACATCGACATCGACATCCTCATCCGCAACTTGGCTGATTCCGAGTGGCACTGATGAGGCCATCGTATGTCAGCAGCATTTTTCGTGTGGCGGTTGAACATTTTGCTATTTTATGAGCACTGATATAAATGATCTTTTAATTAATATCACTTTAGATAGAAGCCGAGAAACGCACAATTCGCAAACGTAAAACGAGCCTCGTTTCAGCCATTGATGGAGCATTCTTCTTATGCAAAGTGATGTTTACGATTATGCATTGGGATCGGAGTCAACGCAACGTCAACAACTTGCCAATTGTCTCTCTCTCTCTCTCTCTCTCTCTCTCTCTCTCTCTCTCTCTTTCTTTAGTCTCTAGTCTCGTTTCTCAGTTTCCATTCTCAATCTTAGTCGCCACAATGCTGTCTCTAGACCAGGCTCTTAAATACTTTTAATGACATCGCCATGGATTAGGGCTTAAAACTGGTACTCGAGTCTTTCCACTTGGTCTATGAGTTGCATTTGGCTTTGGGATTTGCTCTCTGCTTATGTGACCAGTCAATGATAATCGGATCAGATTACCATTCAGATAATGTTAAAAGCTTTTTGCAATTTGCAAATACAAATTGTTGTTGGACGTCTCTCTCTCTCTCTCTCTCTCTCTGACTCTTACTCTCACTCTCGAGTTATTTTGCACTTAACCAAGGACATGGGAATATTACAACACATAACTATGCACATTCAAATAGAACATTATTTGCGCCCCAAAAAAGGGATTTACGACTTGGGTTGGTCAGCGAGATGCAAAGATAACGATTATGAGTCGATATATTTGGCAGCTGTGAAACTTATGTGATTCGCATGGGAGATTAGACTGAAAATTAAATATACATTTGGACAGCTAAAGATACAGTGTAAAAAGTCAGTATAAAGTCAAGGTGCATATAAGAATTGCTTACTATTCCAAATACTGTTTAAGATAGTTTTAAACCCATTTTTTTTTTTAAATACGCAGGTTTAAACTTATAGAATACTTATATAGCGCTTCTATAAATATAGTAATACTAACTTGCGGAATATTCTATTCCAAAAATCATTTATGATAGCTTTAAAACCATGTTTCTAAAAAATTAAACTGACAAATAAACAAAGCTTTATCTAACTTATGGAATACATACATAAAAGTCTATCACGCTTCCATCAATATAGTAATCCACCTTGAGAAATTATCTATGCCAATTATCATTTAGGATAGCTGTAAAAACATATTTTTCAAAAAATAAACAGATAAACAAACAAAAATTTATCTAACTTATGAAAATATAGAAAGAGTCAGCAAAAAAAGGAAAAAAGACTAGTGTCAAAATACATATAAGAAATTGTATAGTTTCTTTAGCAATATAGTTGAAAAGAACAATAAACTTATTTAGTGTTATATTTAACATAACTTAAATAATCATATAATCTAAATACCATTACGATAGCTTTACTATTAAGTTATTAAACAGACAAACAAAGCTTTAGCGAACATATAGAATACATACACAAAAGTCTATTACGCCTCTCTAAAGCGTATCAAAATTATAGTACACGCTAAAAAAAAAAGGGTGTAAAAAAGTTCATACTTTTATAAGTACATTATTTGCAGGGTTGAATACTCAGTTTAAAGGGGAGCCAGAGAATCGAAATACTCTATAATTTTCACAATGTAGTATGTTAAATATATAGCAACATTTTAGCAACCCCAACTTGAATGGATCTCGGGTTGTATCTCTCTCGGGTATCTAGAGCAGGCGATAAGATCGAATTGCTATGGAAAGCGCCGCTAGTTGTTGATGGGTTGTGCACGTTTCATAAAAATGAAGTCATTAAATGCTATTACAAAGCGGTAATTGTTCAGGAACTTCCTATACCCTATATACTCGGTAGGTAAGAAGAGTTGACGCCCCAGCAATGTGCATTTACAGCACTTAGCTATGTTAATTATAGACCGCGCATACTTTTTGGGCTCTTTGTGCACCTGTCATACACGAATATGAAATGCCATGAGTGACACTTGGCCCACTGATAGACGAAGGTGATAGGAATTAACATATTTGCCTCTCTCTCCCTTCCGCTCCCCCCCTCGAAAACACTGGCTGGCAATTTGGCAAACAATGCGCGGCGGGTACAAAATGCTGGTTAATATTAAATTTATTACGAATCATCATCATCATTTAGGTTGCTACTTACACAATCAGTCGACGATGAACTCTCAACTGTGACGCGAGCGAACTGTGAGCTTCGAAAATGGAATTAATGCTCCAATATACAATATTCTCGGGGTTTTTTTTCGCAAAGTCATCGTCGCCAACAGAAGGCAAAAGTCATGTGCACTTCCTGGAGTGGAAAACAAAACTCAACAATCCAACCCGAGCACTCATCGTCGTCGCCTCGTCCCCTATGCGATTCAACATCGGCGGAAATTGTGTCATGATTATAGACTAAAGCGCCTATTTAGTTACGCCTTATTATTTCCTTTTGCTGTCTGTCTTTCGCTCTCTCTGTCTGTCTGGCTCGGCATTCTCCAAAATTGAATTGAACTCCGCCTAATTGAAGTTGGCTGGAAATGACTTGGATCTTTCCTTTGCCTTTGCCATCAGCACTTCATCCTCTCTCACCCTCTGTCTCTATTCTTGGGTTTCGATTTTGTGCTCAACTAACACTGCATTTGGCTCATTAAAGTTCATTTGGTTTCAATTCATGTTAGTAGTTTATTTACAGTTCCTTCAGCATAATAGATCTAATTCTTTGTGAAAATAAAAACATTTACTATTGTTTGAACTACAATAGAGTCGCTTTATTAGCCGGCGAATAGAGAGTTCACTTTTGATTAGTTGAATGAGTGTTAGATAGTGCTTAAAGTAATTAGTTATTTGTATTGATTCCTCATACCATAATTTAATATCAATAAAATCCATAAAGTGTTGAGGTGATGATCAGAGATATGGTTGAGAATGAAGTTTTAAAAAAACTATATATACAAATTTAGGCTTTTTTATAAACTTTGGGTTGTCATTGAAAATATGATAAATATAATCTTCTTAATATAGCAAAATTTCTAAATTATTATAATTCTAGTACTATTTTAACATATTTTCAGTTCATATTTAAAATATTAATATTGATGAGATTTTCAAATAATATTTTAAGTAAATAGTTGTAGAAACAGTAGTTATTAAGTGTAGATTATTATTTACACTTATTTAAAGATTGTGTTCACTCATTTATTATGTGTTAAGAAAACATGTAAGAAAGCTACAGTGGAGTGTGCCCGACTGTGAGATACCCGCTACCCATTGTGAATAACAGCAAAACAGACTGATATTAATTTTGAAATATACCGAATTAATATACCGCAAAAATACTGAAAATATATCAAAGACTTTAATTGGTATATTGAATAGTACTACATTCAAAATATACCATAGAGTGCAAAATATACTAAATTGTCAGACAAAGCCAAAGTGCGGTATTAATTTTGAAATATACCAAATTAATATACCGCAAAAATACTGAAAATATATCAAAGACTATAATTGGTATGTTGAATAGTACTACATTCAAAATATACCATAGAGTGCAAAATATACTAAATTGTCAGACAAAGCCACTAAGACGCCTACTAAGTAGGCGTTTTTGTTCATACAAAAGAATTTCTTAAATAACACCTTCAATTTTTATCTGATCGCAAGCAGGAATCTTAAATACTTTAGCTTTTATTGTATATACCAAAAATGTGTAAAAATTTTTTTAATAAAATCTTTTATTACTCGATTATTCCTTTAATGAAGATGAATAAATTTAATAAGTGACAAGAGATTTACCCTACAAATTCCATTTGGATTATCAATCACAGAAATCACTCAAATTGAAGAATGTTCAAAAATGTGTTTTCTATTAACTCAATAGTTCACCAAATGTCAAGCTGACTCGTTTGGCAGATCCTTGTTAAATCCTAAGTGGATATTAATCAAGCAGCAACAGGAATTGCAAAGTTTTTTTAAAGAAAAGCTGCGCATCAATTAAATACTTTGGCTACCGGTTCGAATCATTCAAAACGGCACATTGTCTTGGCCAAATTAAAGTTTACTCAGCTGGAGAAGCTGCTGACTGTCTGACATGAAGAGGGAAGAGGAGAAGAGAGAAGAACCGAAGCTGGTCTTAGACTTAGGCAGCGAGTCCGACACCTGAGTTGAATATTTCGTTGGCTGCTGCGCATGCGGAAGCGTTTTTCGCGTCATTTTTCATGCTGAAAATTTAATAAAGAAAATTAATTTGTGGACATTTGACTCGAGGCGAGACAAGCCAAAAAAAATAAAAAAAACAGCCAAGCGAGCTAAGATCGCGAGAGAGACTCAAAACTGCACGCAGACTTTGATCGATGGCACTCACGATGCTGCAGGCTGCTGATGCTGCTGAGAAGAAGCTCCCAAAACCGACGACGACATTTTCAAACAGACGGGGGCATGCAACACGTATGGAAGGTATGTCGCTAGGCCCAGTATCAGAGAAGGGCGGGGCAAGGAAAGGCAAGGCAAAAGGGTCTCTGCTGTATGTGCCGCATGAGTTGCAAGTTAGCGCAATTAATTTATTTCAACACGAATTTAACTCTCATCGTGTGTGCTTGAGTGCGCGTTGCTCCTCACTTCATTCCATTTCCATTTCCCAGTGCGTTTTACATCAGTTTTTATTATTAAACCTTTTGCAAGCTGCAACTGCAACTGCAACTCCGCCTTGACTACAACAATATAGTATAGTAGTATATATTGTAGAAATTTTGTCGTTACCTTATCTAAATATGGCCATTGCATATAAAGACTTGCCATCCGTTGTCGTTGTCGTAGCTGTGTTGCTGTCGCTGTTTGGTGGGGCAGCTGCTTGCGGCAGGATTCAGCAATGCAACGTCTCCGCCGTCGTCGTCAGTTGATGCTGCGTCACTCATTTTTGCACAGTCCATTAGTTCGCGGATGCAGTCAGCGTTGAAGGTTGTACTTGCTGATGTTGTCTTTGCTGTTGTTGCTGTTGCAGTTGTTGCTGTTGTTGTCTACCGGTTTGACAGTCGCTCAGTCCAGTTGAGTTGCGGCGCAACTGCATCTGCAACTCCATTAGTTGTGTTGCCCAGCCGCATGTTGCATGTTCTTTTTTTGCATTCTTTTTTTATTCCCGCGTTTATTTTCAGCTCTTGGCTCAGTCTCTGGGCGCGTCCTAGTAAAAATACTCCACATACACTTCTCCTAGATCTCTTCGTCTCTGCTTCTCATTCTCTGCCCTCCCTCGGCCTTCCTCGTCAACGGCCTTCACTGTGTATATAATTTTCGGTTATGCGAAGTAATTTGAGATCGCGCCACACGCGCCGCTTTTAATGACTTCATTAAATGCTCGACGAACGAAGGCAACAACAACAACTATAACAACAACAACAAAAGTAAAGAGCCTTGGCTACAAAACAAAACTAGTTTAAGCAACTAAGAGCAACGCGGCTAGTACAAGTCGTCTTCATCTGGCTTCGTGTCCAGTTTAGCCTTTGTACTACTTCCGATGATGACTATAAAATGATTCCTTTAGGGCATCTTCTGCTTCTTCTTCGTACTCTTCTTCTTCTTCATCAGTTACTTGGCACTTGAGTCGTTGGCATCGCTTAAAATGAAAGATGTCGTGCCCCGAGACCACCTTGAATGACCATGGCTACGCTTTGGCCTCAAAAATACATTGAAAACAACCTAAGACTAAAGAACAGCTTTAAAATGCAAGCAGCAGTCACTGTTGATGTGAAAGCTCTCTTAGAAATCAATGCAGCTTCAGCTATCCAAGTATTAGTGAGCTTTCATTAGCAGCTTAAAACTAAAGCTGTATCACACTAAAAATAATAACTGTTATAGTTAAATTTAATTGTTTTTGGTTTTGTTGCCATTTTAAACTTTATTCAGAAGCTTCAAATGTAATAATAAACAAAATGTTTATTCGAAAGGTTCCCTCTTGCAAGAGTGATCGTTTAATCTAGATGTTGATGTAAAATCTCTCTTAAAAGACTATGCAATCAATGTTTTATAAGTATTTCAGAAGTAGCTTTACATTATTATACAGATGCAAAAGACCTATTCTGCACTACATTAAACAAATTAACTGTTTAATCAGTTTATATTTAATTTTTCAAACCAAGCTTTAAATATATTTCATGACAACAATCATAATAATGATAATGAACATGTTGTTATGAAATACATTTTTTTTATAGTGATTGATTTTTTAATAAAAAGCTATAAAGTTTGATATACAAGAGCAGTTGTTTCGTATTTTTGATTGCTGAATTTGCAGTTTGAAAGCAGCGAAAGATTTTTGAAATAATGTACATTTTGCTCCACATTGTGACAAAATTTGTTATTTCTCAGATAATATCGACTGTACAACTTTCAATATTCTTTGCTTTTCAGCATCATCACACAATTGCGTCTTTTAAAATGATTAAATGGCAATCAAAAGACACACGAGCTACAGGTATTAGTGAGCAATTAGCAGCAGCTGTGCTAGTATTAGTGGGCTTTCAACTAGGCACATGCACTTGTAAGTCTTAAGCTTTCGTCTGCTGCTGTGCATGTGAAAAGCTCTTCGGTTAGCGCAATGAGCTTGCTTGGCATTTGAGCTGGCTGTAAATCTCTTCCATCATAGCTTCTGTCACGAGCCTGGTTAATGGCTTAAGCTGTTTCTAGAAAAGCAAAAAGGATGTGCGTCAGAGTTTGGTTTTCTTTGTTTTGGTTTGGTAAAATGCAAATTTTTGTCAGTCCCTTTGCTGTGGATGGGTTTGACTAAATTCCAAGTTGTGGCAGCAGCAAAAAGAAACTCTCAGATATGCCATGAAATAAACAGCATACGAGGGGGCAGCAATGTGGACTGTGGAGTGGAGTGTTTGTGGAGCTAGGGATTGAGCTTGGCGTTGTCCATTTACCGGCGCAGTCGTTACTCATTCTCAGGGCCTTGGACGAGGACGTGGATGGATAATTATGACGTTGCAACAATTCCAGCGTTCAGCATGTACATACATGCGACAGGCAACCGCAACTGTGAGCTTAGGAGTGCTGCCTGCCTGCCTGGCTGCTTGCTGCATGTCTTTGCTGCCGACTGTGGCCAAGTGACAGTGCAACATGATTGCTCTCGGGCTCGCCACATGCCACATTTATCATTCGTCGAAACGTTGAAAAATTAGTCATTCCTTTATTTTACACCCAAATGCCGAGAGCTGACTTCTCCTCCTTCCGCCTTCCTTCCTCTGCTCCCCGCAAACCAGTTGTTGTTGTTGTTGTTGTTGGGAGCAAATCCTTCTTGCATTACTTGCCACAACTTGCCACATACTCGTGGTAGTGGTGGTAGTAGTGTAGTGGTCTGTCGCTCCTTGCAACAACATGCAAATGACTCTTTTAATTTTTATGAATTTCTCTGATTACGAAAATTGCTTCTGGGCTTTTGGCTGCCACAGCCACAACTCGAGTCCGAGTCACCGGCTCAGTCTGAGGCAAGCATGATGCATCGCGCATCTTCATTAGTCGGCGCAATGCTGTTGCAGTGTCACACAGCCATTGCCCACACGATGCCACGTTTGGACGTTGCACGAGTCTAGGCCATCATTTTTAGGCCCAGTTTAGACAGTTGGCCACAGCAAATCGCTGCTGGCAAAACTCTGCTCTGCTGCTTTTTTTTTCTGCGATCAGTGTCCATGTTTGCCTTTGCTGTCGCATGTTTGCAACAAACACACACACACACACACACACTCTTGCCTCGTTTGGCAGATCAGCGCGGCTCATTGGCGCTCAGCTCAGAGCTTGTGGGCTCCAATGGAAATTACAAACGAATAAATCATTCGCAGCACAGCTCACGTTGCAAAGCCAAACATATATAGAGAGTCTGTGGCGTGCAACGTACAGTGCAGTGCAGCGCTGCACAGATACCGTAATTAGTTGGAATTGTAATTCATGGCTCGATTAGATAAAGATCTGCTTGCCAATTAGCAACGCACTAGCCCTGCAGAATATTGGATGACAAAAGTGACGACTCAATTCGCTTGCTATTTCTCCCTCCTTCCCTCTTCACTTCCCACTTCCTGCTACCCGCTGTGGCAACAACAACAACAACAACTACTGTTAGAAGTACAACCAGCAGCCACAGCTGTGGTATGTGGCCAGCTGAACATTGCTTTGACCTCTTGCCAATCTTGGCCAATTAGATTCTATCGAATGTTCCACAATTCTGGCCAATTGGCCCGCAACTTGATTTCAATAAAAATCCATTTAATTCGACATTTGTGGCCCCAAAACAAAGGCAACAGAATCGTACGAAAATTACAAAAGAAATTCGTTGGGAGCAAGTCGCAGTTTAAATACACTAACTTAAGTAAAATAATATTGTTTTTCCAGAGATTCAATTAATAATTGGTATCTTTGAACTATAAATATATTTTAAAGAATTTCTATTTAATGAACAATAAACTTATTTTGTACATAATTTGTAAGTAAATAATTTGAAAATACAAATTTTTTTTACACAAGAAAACTACAAACCCATTTCTTAATTTTTCATACAAAGTTCGATATTATTTTAAATTTAAGCCTAAAAAGATTTCAATCCAAATTAAAAGGAAATATTATTGTCAGTAAATTTTTTTAAAAAATATCTAACAATATGAAATACAGTAAACTTTTTTAAAAATCGGGAATAAGTAATTGTATTAATTTACTTTTATAATAATAATAATTAGTAAAGAAAAACACTACAAAATGAAATACAGTTAACTTATTTAAAAACCGAAGATTAATAATATAATTTATTTATTTTTACATTTTTAATACAATCAGTATAACTGATAAAACATAAAGATTAATTTCAAAAACTTTAATGCTAATTTTCAGAAGTTTTGCATTTTAGAGAATTCCAATTTGTAAGCTAATACTACATATAATAAGAACTTTCAACTCCAACTTATATGTTAGCTTTAGTCATAGGAACTAACTATACAAAATTTCAGCACTATCCTTTCGTAAAGAGCTGAGTTCGCTTAGAACAAAATATGCTCAAGCCGGGAAAGAGCATCAAAAGAAACAGTTGCCGATTAGTGGCAACGCTTTTGGCTGCCGGCTGGCAACGTTTGAACTCGCGCGCCTCGTGCGGGTGCTGGCCTGGCTTAAAGACAGACCGAGAGCGTGAGTGAGAGAGAGATAGAAAGAGTGAGGGGAGAGGGAGAAGGCAGAGTGCGCGACGCGGTTCCATATAAATCTCTCGTTGTAATTGCCGCGATAAGAGCGGCGGCCTCTTAAAAACCGGTGGCCAGAGCAGCGCGAGAGCTACCAAAAAAAAATATACGAACTTGCCAATATATTTTGGGCCAAACTACATAAATATCGCGTGAAATGCATTTGCGAGCGATAAATTTTGGCAACGGCTGCTGCTGCAACAGCGATAATCGACGCAATTGCAATCGATTTTGGCGTAATTTAGGTAAGGCTTAAGTGGCAAGAGGTTTTTTTTTTGTTGATTCCTCCCCGTTGCAGTTGCAATCGCTGGCTAACAAGCCACTTGCAAATGGACACTTTGATTGAAAATACATAGCTAAAGAGGTGTGTGTGTGTGTGTGTATGTGCGTGTGAGTGTGTGGGCCAACACCTAAGCGACTAACAACACTCACAACAATGGCAACAATTTAAATCAAACAGCGTTGATCGCGTTGGCATTGTTGTTAGGCAAACTACCGTTAAACTCACTTTCACAGCGGGATGCAACACGGTGGAGAAGCGCAAGAGAGGGGAATGGGAGTGGGGGGGGAAACGAAGTTCAACGAAATTACTCATACGTTGACCCGTTGACCCCGAGAACTTGCAGCCACCGTCTTGTAGTTGATTTTTAAGAAGGAAGGGGAGAGGAAAACGGGGAGCAGAAGCAACTTGCCACTCGACACTCGCGACCTCGCCCGTTTCACGCGAATGTGTTGCGACCAGATGGGGCAGCATCAGCCACAAACAACATCAACTGACTGGCTTCCATTGCCGCGCTGATTAATTACACCGCCCGCTGTGCGAATTCCTCAATAAAAATCATAATTTCATGTTTGCGACCGGCCGCTGGCCAAAATGTTGATTGTTGCCGCATTTATGTAAGCCACGGCTTATTAGCTGCACGAGCTCTACACTCTTTCCCTCTCTCTCTCTCTCTCTGCCCCCCCTCTTTCTCTTCATCTTTCTCCCCTGCTAAGTGTAACGAATTTTTGATTGAAACTTTAAAATACTCGTTAGGAGGGTTTCCTCGTCGTCGTCGACGTCGTTGTTGTTGCGCGTGAGTTTATCTTTTGATTAGATTCGTTAGAGTTTGTATTGGCCTTTTGTAACATCAAATTGGGCAGCACACACACATACTCACAGACATTCTCATGTGTGTGTAGATGAGTGTGTGTTTGTGGCACGGTTTTTTTTGGAGCTGTCTGTGGTGTGGCTCAATGGAGTCATTATTCACAATTTAGTAACACTTGATTTGCGTTTGGCGTTTTCTATAAATTTTCATAAATTGTTTCTACTCTTTTTTTCGATAATACCCTGGATCAACACATAGCTGCTAAAGGAGTATATGAAAGTTTATGTTTTTTGAAAAATTTAAATATTTTTACATTGTAGAATAATTGACAAAAAAAAAATACATTAAAGAGAAAAACAAAGAATTGTAATTTACAGAATATATTAATTGAATTATAATATTTTTTAGATATTTACAGTAATTTTTGGATTAAAGATTTATCGGTTATTTATTATATAAAATATGAAATTTTTAATTTTCTATATTTACTTATCATTTGAAATTTTATTCAAAAAAGCATAATAATTTCACTCTTTAAATTTATGATGTCAATTAAAGAAAGATTTATTATTTATAATTTTGTTTATTTGATATTCCTTTTAGATGATAGTATTAGTCGACTGAATTGAAATAAAGTTTGTAATTTAAATATAATATTTTCTATTTAAACAAGTAAGAAAGCTACAGTCGAGTGTGCTCTACTACCTCAAAAATACTTAAATATATGGTATATTGATAAATTACTACATTTAAAATATATCATAGGGTGCAAAATATACTAGACTGTTCGCCAAAGATCCGTAATAAGTAGGCGCTTTTCCACATACAAAACATTTTCTTCAATAACTTCTACAATTTGTATCTGATTGCAACCAAATTTGTAGAAATCATAAATACAGTAATTATTATTGTATATACCAAAAAATCTTCAAAGTAACGTGGGACGGAATAGGGCGTACCTGTTGCGTACAAAGTTAAAATACCCAATTAAATAATTATTAATAATCAATTCAATCGACAAATTTATATTATCCTTGTATATTTTTCTAGGAAAATTCACAAAACAGGGTATACTCAAGTTGTGTTCATCCCCATTCTAATTGAGCGTTGTCTGCTGATTCATAGTTGCTATAAAAAGCAACAAATTGAACCGAGGAAGAAAAAAAACTTATTGCTATTGGGGTATTCACATGTCTTGTTGCTGCTGTTGTTGTTGTTGTTGTTCGTCTTGTTTGTGCTTTGAACGATTGCCAAAGCCGTTTTAGCCAAAATGTTATGGCTATAATAATAAATACATACAACGCAGTTGACCCAGTTGCTGTCGTCGTTGTGTCTTAAGTATGGGTTACGTTCGATTAAACATAATTATATACATTTTATACACACACTTATTTTGCAGTTAAAGGATGGCCCAAAAATGTCATAAGTACAGTATCATTGTTGCCAACAAAAAAAAAGGAAAGAAATGTATGAAATGTGACAGGTTGTATGTGGCACATCTAATTAAGACAGCGAAACAGATTTCCAGCGAAGAATAAGAAGAAGAAGAACATCACCGACAAGCAACGTTGCAGAGACATTTGCAAGAGTGTGAGTGAGGGGCTGTGTGTTAAAATGAGGCACAGCATGATGTATTCAAAAATCATTAACAGTTGCATGGTGAAAGGAGCTGCTGCTGCTGATCCACATATCGTGGCAAAGTGAAGCGAAAAATTACTTTGACGTTGCGTCAAAATTTCACACTTTTGCGCCAGATAAAAAGCCAAACACACAGGCAGCTGATGACGAACCGGGAAGCCGGGTGAGAAAATTGGCTGAAACTCTGGTGCCCAGCATTCTCCAAATATTTGGCATATGCATTCAGACTGCACATCATTAAAAAGCATGTTAAGTGGCGGGGCAAGCGCTGAGGCATGCCACCGGCCACAGACCCCTAAAGCCTCCGCTGTCTGTCTCAGTCTCTTGTCGCTTGTCGCTCTTGTCTCTGAGCCTGGGCTGCAAATTAGCATACAAGCCGCGCTTTTGCCATAATTTGCATATAAAATTAGCGCAACACTTTAAGCGCCTCTGCGCTCCACTCTTCTCTGCCTCAACAGTGCCTCTGACTCTGTGTGGTGACACTTGCAACTGCTGCAACGGTGGCTGCTCATTTAGCGTCTTGCTTTGCCGCTGATTGGTTGTACACACAATCCAACAGAGAGCCAAGAGACGAGCGAGAGAGTCGAACTTCTCTGTGTGCGCTATGATAATTAAGCCGAGGACGAGGCTGCACTTGTTGCTGCAATTTGCATGGCTTTAATGACTCACAATCTACAGATAGTAAGTCGCACACATATATACTATATATGTTTGTATATATCTAGTTATATTGCGAATGTGGCGGCGCCTTCACGGCAATTAGCAGTCGAGTTCCGTTTGCCTGATTAGTCACGCCTCACTGCGCATTCCCTGAAAAATGGCTGCTCATAAATAACATCAAAATAACAACATACCCAAAAAAAAAAAACCCCAACTAACTCTCATCAATCTCATGCGTGAAAATGCTAAAGGTTAATAATTATGCTGTTTAATTTCAAAATGTGAGAACTAAGCAAACGTGTAAAAAATTCTTTTAAATTAAACCCATTTAGTTTTTAAACATTTCTGTTAAGAAAAAAGCGATTTCAGAATGGAGAGAGAATGTTGAAATAAATAGAAAGCTGAACTAAAACTCCAAACATTGTCTTTCACTTCATTGAACAAAGATTGTTATTGTGTGAGAACTAAAGGTACGTGAAGCAAGTAAAAAAACTACTATTTATACCGAAAAATACTAATGTAACTGAGAAACTATATTTGGAATATACTACTACATTCTAAACATACCATACACATTGTCAACCTTTTTTTTGCCGTATAAAATGATTTCTTGATTTAATTCTAAGCCTTTTATCGAAATCTAATAGTTCGCTGATCAAATAGATTTTATATGATATCTTTTGCATGTTACATTTTCGTTTGGTATAAAGTTATGGCAAACTTTTATGATAGGCATGTCGGGTATAAAAATTGTATTAAATTAAATTTTTCTTAGTCTTAGGAGGTAAAAATAAATAGTAAACTATATCTAAATTATTTCTATTTGGTTTAGTGACAAAACTGTATTTTTCTAAAATATTATATATGAAATGTACAATATTAATTTTTTGCTAAATCATCTGATAAGCACCGATACAATATTTGCAAACCGTTCATGAATCTGACACGACAATTGCTTAGCCAAATGATTTTTTATATCACACTGCTATTTTAATGAAAACAACTATATATTAAATGGTGTTTTCTGCCTGTATCAATTTGGTTTGGCACAAATGTATGACACCCTTTTAGACTAGGGATAGCGGGTATAAAAATTATTTTAATTTAAATTTACTTAGGCTTTAAACATTTCTGTTCAAAAATAAGCTTGAGAAAAGAGAAAGGAAGCAGAAATAAATAGAAAGCTCAACTAAAACTCTTTTCAAACAGAACCAACAAACTGTATTTTTCTAAAATTAATTATTTCTGAAATGTATTTATTTTTTGCTAAACCAACTGATGTTCAGCAATTGTGCAATATTTGCAAAGCGTGCATGAAACTGACACTAAAATTGCTTTGCCAAATCATGCATTATATCGAAAATATTATTTATGAAAATACTCAATTATTGATTTTCTTTTCGACTGCACATGAATTGCTCGTATATCTTCTGTTTGCCACATTTTTTTTTTTTGTGATAAAAATGGCACTAAATCAATACAAGTCATAAACTGCAATACGGTTTTTAATTTATAGAATAAATGCGAGATGCGAGAACTGTGCTTCGAGCTACGAGCCTGGGCCATAAATGCAGTGAATAAATAAATAGGAATTTAAATAAATATTTATTTACATATAATTGCATGTCGAGCGATGGAAATTAATGCGATTGCAGTTTATGACAAGCGATTAAAATTGAAAATGACAGCATGACCGGCGAATTGAGTAAAGTTTCGTTCGTGCGGAGTTCGTGTTTTTTTTTAATTATGCAAAAGCATTTTATATACTCGTATATTTGCTCGATGGATGGCCAGCAGTTGGCCATCATCAGCAATAGAGTTACAGCTTGAGCTACAGCAGTTGGCTCTCAGAGCTCTCTCGTTTATTGGCTGCGGCTCAATTAAGTAGCACAGATGCCATAAACAGATAGCTTGTTTTACTCAAGACTGACATTTAGATAGGGTTATCTAAAATGGCCTGCCACAGCAGAGGAGGCTACTGTCGAAATGAAATCTTTTCCTCCTCCTCCTCCTGTTCCTTCTCCAATAGCGATGTCGGTGCCGAAATTGAATGTACGAGAGTGGCAAACATTCTTTGTTCATTAGTCAAACGTTAGGTGACAATCAGATAGGGCCACCTCTAACTGGGTACCTGTTAACTGTTATCCACTTAAATGGGGACACAACCTGTAGCATTTCCCCATGTCAACACAGTCGATGCCAGCTCGCCAGCTCGCCAGCTTATCAGCCTGATGTGATAGATTCGGAGATTTTCAGTGGAGAAAGTCTACAGTTGATTCTAGAGTTCGTTTCTTTTTTTAGGGCCACCAAGCAATTCAGCTTACTGCATCTTGCCGCCAGAGACAATCGCATGAATTACACACACACAAAAGCCAAGTGTCAATAAAATTGCGTAGATTATTGCAAGCGAGCTCATAAAATTGTTTACAATCCCAACCATATGCGCGACCCAATGGGCTGCCCATTCCCATTCCCATTCCCAATCCCATTCAACTGCCAATTTCCGTGTGCGTGTCTCTGACACAGTCGTCGAGACTCAGTCGGACAATCTACATCCTAAGACACATGTGCATGCCGCAGGCATTGTACAGCATTTGCCTCTTTTTGCGCTTTCTACATACAGATGTGTAGTATATGAATTTATTAAATAAATGCATTAGGCTATAATAATAAAAAGTAAGAAAGCTACACTTAAATGTGTTCGACTGTGAGATACCCGTGCGGAATTATCAGTAATATACTAAATTATACTAAAAGGTATTTTTCAAAATATACCATAAAGTGCCAAATATACCATATACAGCATTATATCAACTTAATATACTACCAATTACATTCGAAATATACCACATATTACAAAATATATTGTCAACTAGAGCAATTAAGATAACAGCCACCAATTTTTGTCATAAAGAAAACGGTATACTAAACATTACAAAATATACTAAAAGCTTTATTAAAAAATAAACCATAAAGAACAAATTTAACATATTTTCCACTAAAATGAATAGAAATGGCAGCACCAAAATATATCAAATTAATACACTACGAATTACAGTCGAAATATACCATAAATTGCAAAATATACCATTTTGTTAAATAAAGAAATTAAGACCGAAAGAAAAGAAAACGGTATGCTAACCTTGTCAAAATATACTAAAAGCTACATTACAAAATATACCACAAAGTACATGATATACCAAAATCAATAAAGACAGACAGCAACAAAACATATTTAATTAAAATACTACCAATTACAGTTAAAATATACCATAGAGTACAAAATATACCATATTATCAACTAAAGCAATTATGACAGCAACAACAACTGATTGTTCTCATATAAGAGAACTTTACAATATCGTATACAAAGTAAATCATTATTATGCTTAATACAATTTTAAGAAAAAAGCAGGGTACTCAAGCTACCCTATAGGTGTCATACCTCATAGTCTAAGTCAAGCAACGGGGTGTCCCCAACATTTCTACAGCTGCAGTTGCACACGGCATTCGAATTCACATTGGAGTTGCATCTCGTGTTCGCCCTCAGCGCCCATTGGGACAACTGCAATATTATTGTTAATTTCATCGTAAATTTGAAATTCTTATGCTTATTGAATTTTCATGTTTTGGTCTGCCAGCCAACCAACCAACCAGACTGGCCAGGCGACACTCTGTTATTGTTGCTGGCCATTCGGCAGCATGCAAATGATTTTAGTTATGATAACACTATGTCAATAAAAACTGGTCTAGTGTTCTCAACCAGAGCTGCAGAATCTACTGTAATTGCAATTTGATCGAGATTTTTGGTAGTTGGTTTTACTTTTATTATTACACCATATTGTGCTTATCGAATAGCAATTAAATATTTATACAGTTACCGATTCAGTGATTACACAAATGCATTTACTTCTCAGCTCTCTGCAAGACCATAAGCGAATATTAAGGTAAAAGCATAGTTAAACAAATAAATTGTAAAAAAAGTCTCAACAAACTAATTCAAACAAAAGTTGGTTCACGAAAAATGTAAAAAAAAAAAATATTTACATTAAGACATACTTTTTGAATTTAATAATTAACAATAAATTATTATTTCTAGACTTTTTCCATTTAGCAACTATTATTTTAAATCAGATTAAATCATGATTTTACTTACTTTTATTGTACGAAAAAAAAGTAAGAAAGTTTAAATACAATCGAAGAAATAGTGAAATATATAAAAATCTATTTTTGGCTGACTTACTTATACATTAAAAATATACCATAGAACTTATAGACTTCCCTTTGTTAAAAATATTTGTAAAACACATTTGTGTTCTTTTACTTTAAATAGTCAAAATATTTTAAGTATACATAGTTGCATTTCCCTTTTTGTGTCCATATCGTTATGCTAAGCATTATTCATATCTACACTCCTTATATGAAACTGTTGTAAAAGGAAAAAAAAAGCGAGTGCGGCGTCTCTCATGTACATTGTGTTATCATTAAAATTTCAAGCTATGATTTATACAAATATTTGCATTATGTGAGCTGGCGTACCTGTGACCTTATCTTGCAATCAAATGCGTAGAGTATCGCATTACAATGAACAACAACCGCATTTTCTGCATGCGAACACATATCACAAAAAAACCAAAACAAAAAGTGAAGAAGAGGTAGATGCCGAGTCGAACATATGGAGAAGAAGAAGTGACAACCTCCCCAAGGCACATGGGTAGACGCTTCACAGATGTGTTGTAAACGTGGTGGATGTGGATGTGGTACGTAGCCAGGCAAATAACTCAATCCTTAACAGAAATGACAGAAACCTTATAAATACAAGAATATGTTTTGCCGTTTGCAGTTTTCTGTTTGCTGTGCGCGATCATCCGATCACCCGATCCCGATTCTTCGATCCCGATCAACGTGTGGTTACGGCGCGACATGGGAATGCAGCTCTCTGGGCATGGCCATAACCAAGCCGCAAGAGAACAAGTTTCACTTCACTTAGAAGCAAGTTCTTATCGTTCGGCTTGTGTCGCTGTCGCTGTCGTTGTTGTTGCTATTGCTGTGTCTGTTTATTGGAGAATTGAAAATAACAGATTTAATTTGTCTAACAAACTGCAGCGAGACCAAAACACACACACACACACAATGCGGACAGACAGCCGTCATATTGAGATCTCATCAAGAGACCGCACAACAAGTTGCCACAGAACCATACCCCGAAGCCCCAACACATTGATAAAAAAAAAAAATGGAATGAAATTGAAAGAAAAAAAAACGAACTCCCATTGAAATATTTTGACAGCGGCGTGGCAGGCGTTGAAGTTCAAGAGAAATGTCTCAAGTGCATTCGAAGTATTTCGTAGCCTGACCGCCAAACTGACAGCTGCAATGCACAGCGAGATGACGGAGAAGCTGGCTGGCTGGCTGGCTGCTGAGAGATTTGAGAATATTGGAGAAGAATCGGAGAACTTTTGTGGGGGCACATGGCACATCGCTTCAGTGCGGCATCATCACGGTGGCTTATCACGCTGATAATGACAATCGATGATGCCCACAAAAACAAAAAAAACTATACAAGACTCAAGGCTGGGCGCAGCTTGAATTGAATTCAGCGCAATTTGTTACACATTTCAAAGTATGAAGATTTGTTTTTTTATTTTCATAACATCAATTTTTTTTGTTTAGTTTTTTCAGTCACTAATCTCCAGTCTGTTACAGTTCTGTCTATCTTAAGAGCGGGGCCTCGAGTCTCACACCACACACAAGAAAAAATTATTCATTTGGCTGAAACCACTTAAAAATTTTTAAACGTGACGCGCTTTCATATTTTTGTTCAAGTGTTTGTTTTAGATTTTGTCGGTACAAATTGGAGAATCAACAAAAATGTTGTGTGTAAATCTGAAACGTCATGAAATTAACATAAAGTTGGTTGTTGTTGCACTTTAAAGCGAGCACTGAGAGGGCCGATTGCCTCCCCTCCACTCTCCTTCCCAACCAAAGCTCAAGATCCATATCGATAACCAAATGAGAATAAACTATAGACTTACCTCTCGATTCTCAGCTGCTGCTGCGATGGCTGCGACTCATATATGCTAATCCGAGTGCATTTTATGGCCACTTTCAATTTGTTATTATAACAAATTAATTTTGACACTCAAGTTGATTGCAAAAAACTGTCCAATTGGCATTAAAACCTACGCCAAAAACGAATAAGAAACAGCTTGTCCTCTATTGTCCGGGCGGTCTGGCGTATCCAACAGAGAGCAGCACAGCCGTTTGCCTCAGTTGACAGCTCTCCAAATGCGAAACAGATCAAAGCAAATTATGTGCAACGCCTCTTAGCTGCTTAGCGCGTGATCATGGACAGCTCCGAGATGCTGTGGCAACTTGTTGGCCCGGCAATCCGAAGCCGAACTCGGAACACAAACTGCAACTCCAACTTGGCCAATGGATTTTCATTTGCAGCAAGTATTTCATAAATCAACAAATGGTGGCATTGGACATGCGGATGGAAGAAGACAGCGTGCCACAGTGTGATGGCTCGATTAAATGGCTTTCAATGCAAACAACTTGCGGAGTCGTCGTTATCGTTGTCGTCTCTCTCTCTCTCTTTCGTTCTCGCTTTTGCTCGCATTTCCATTTCATCATGAGGTTGGCATCAGCATCAACTTTGGCTCCAGCCATAGCTTTGAGCACCAGAGAATAAGAACTCATAACAAATTTGCGCGCTTTTATGCCCACAAATTGCCATGTCTTCAACCAAGTGACAGCGCAATTATCGAGGGCCCAAGTCTCAGTCTCAGTCACAGTCTCGAGTCTGGGCCTAGGCAATGCGTTGCCACTTCTCATACTGATGGCTAATGGAGCTACACACCAGCAGCAACAACACCAACAGCAAGGGGGCATCATAGGCAAACAACTGCAGTTGACAGTCCGTTAAAGGGCGATGAATTGATGAATTGTCTATTAGAATGAAAAACCATTTAGCATTTGTCAGTCCATTACAAACTTCTCGTCACGATTGCATTCTTAACATCTTGCATATTCATAGCGAATTGCATACTTTATAAGTTGAAATCCTTTCCGCACATCGGCTAATATATCCTTCACATTATTATTAATGCATTTCGTATCATTGAAGCCATTTACAAAATCTTTTTAAAAATAAAACGCCAGTCAGTCATTGCACATTCATTTACAATCCATGTAAAATGTTTTAAGAAATTCATTGGATGACATCTGGAAATTCAAATTTAATTATATTATTATCAACATGATAAAATTGGTAATTACTTAACCGAGAATTAATAAATAATGATTATCGTGAATGGAAATTATAATTGATATGGACTCACTTGAAGAATGGAGTTGCCAGATATTTTTTTAAAAGCATTGCTTAAAACTTCAATCGATGCTTTCAAAATAAAAATCGTCTTAAGAATATTTACACTTTGATGATTCCAACAAAAAGATATTAAATATATAACGCAATTCAAAAATTTAAAAGATTGTTTCAGAGGATCATAGTAGGCATGTTCGGCAGCTTATTTTTTATAAGATATACGCATATTTGAATCTTAAAACTTTTGAAATCAAATTGACATTTCTAAATGTTAAAGCAAAACTCACTTTTTAAAATTCATATTCAACCTTTTTTGCATAATAATCGATTCATCGGGAATCATCAGGCAAATCGATCTTAAGCCATCGACATTCTATATCGTATATATTGCGTTGCAATAATTTGGGACTTTTGAAGATTGCAACTCTCCAGTAAGTATTTATTCCGAACTACAATTATTTGTATAGAAAATTAAATTAGCAAAACACTATTAAATGAAATTCCAGGAAACCATCAACACCCAACGCAACAAGTATGGCACATATTCAAGCAACTGATTTGGCTACAATAATACAGCAAGTTAAAGAGCTAACTGCAACTTTCGAAAAACTTGTGTTGCAGATTAAGCCAGAGGTTGCAAATCAACAGGTAGAATTTGGATCGCAAAACATTAACTGCTTTTACGATCTCTACCGTTTGTGGCAAGAGCAAGTGGCTAATTTCACAGCCATTCAAAATATACAAGCTGAAGAGTTTCAGAATCAAATATTGGAGATGGACAAATTGCGTGAGGAAGTATTGAATAATCTTAAAAATCAAGAGGAGACCCATATGCGTGAAATAGAGCAACTAAAGCAACAACATAAAAGCGAACTGGAGGCAAAGGACGAAAGATGCTTGAAGCTCGAGCATGAACTGTTGCGCCTACGTGAAGACAATGAGCGGAATACATCGTGCTCCATATGTTTGGATCCATTGACATTGACCGGTCACCATCGCTTAGTAGCATTGCACTGTGGCCATCTATTTGGAGAGCCTTGTATTCGGGATTATCTGCAGAGGGCAGAGGTGTGTCCCAATTGCAGAGCTAATGCTTATCCAAAAGATATTCGATATATCTACGGAAGACCTTTATAATAATTTTGTTGGTTTCTTATTATTAATGTTCAGTTTCAGTTGAAAATGTTAAATAAATTTTATCAAGTTTATTTTCTTTTTTTATGAGCCCAACACGTCAATAGAATTAGATTAGCAATCACTATGGTAATCCGTCAAATTCCGTCCGTTTTCGTAAAATTCGATATCTGTTAAGTTCCCTGGACTAACCAATTTAATTAGCTTGGTAACATTATGATTTCCAAGAGAATTATCGGTGGTGCGATGAATCATCTTATCAGAACATCGATGCGTGTTTGCAGTTTTTTTGAGAACAACCGATTAAACAATGCGAGTTTCTTAATATCACTCAAATATAATAAAATCAATTACTTAAGTTTGACATTTTTTTATTATTTCTTACATTTTATTCTGTTTTCATTTATTTTATTTTGATATTCTTTATTCTATCTAAGTTGTTCACACCTAAACTGATAGTGTAGACACTTGGCATCACAGATTTGCATCTTTTAAGTAAATGGTACATATGTTTTATGCTTTACTTAGATCAAATGCGTCGGCATGAATGATATCACTTGATTTATTTAAAACAAATCAACATAACGAGTTGCTTAATATGATGGGAAATGAAAATTAGTAGAATCTATAAATGAACAATAAACTTAATTTTTTTAATCTTATACTTTTCGATTGCCCTTAGTGGCACATAATTTATTAAATTACTCTTTTGGATGATTTGATTCTATTGCTTTTAATATTTTTCGTGTTCCACCCTGATCTTTTGCATACCTAAAGAACACTTGCATCTTAGAATCGCATCAATCAAGCAGATGCCCTAGGTCGATACAGGGTATGCAAGTGTCGTAAACCTAAGAATTATCAAAATCGATATCGACAAGCACGTGGATGCTCGATACTTTATGAAATGAAACTCTGAGCATCGAGCTTTTTGACATCACTAAATTAAATTGGTTGCATAGTTGCCCGTCATTGCTCATCTAATACTTGGAAATGTAAGACTGCGTGAATTAGCATAGATACAAAGCTTTTTATTTCACAACAAATTTATGTACTTACAGATAATAAGATCAGCACCCAAGCAAACCAAAAAAGAAACAAAAAAAATGGAAGATCTAAAACAAGCTATTTTAAATATGATGGCCGAACAATTAGATGATGGGCTCAAACAATTGCAAGAGGCGGCTGCCAATTTGCAAATGGGTCAGCCTGAGGGTTCTCAGAATCAGCAATTACTGGACGATCCAAAACCTATTACTGAGGAGAACAAGTTTGAATTGAATCACGAATTACATATGCTTAAAAAGGAGCTGGACACCCAAGTTGCCATATGTCGCCATCAAAATACATTAATCCATGATCTCAAAGGTCAAGCGGAACTTGATTTGGCCAAAATTTATGAATGCCAGACCAAGCTGGTCAAAATGGATGACAAATGTTTTAAACTAGAGCGTAAACTGTTTAAAATGCAGAAAAAAGAGGACCTTGGAGAAGAACCTGGAGAAGAAGAACTAGGAGACGAAGAACTTGGAGAAGAAGAACTTCATTTCCAAATCGATAAACTTCAAAAGGAACTGGAGGCAAAAGATGATATATGTCACCAGTTGGAGCAGCAAATATCCCAAGTATATGAGAATCCAGAATATATCGAAATGCGCAAACAGTTACTTGATCATCTTAAGGAACAAGAAGAGCTGCATTTGCAAGAAGTGAATGAGCTTCGAAAGGAACTGGAGGCAAAAGATGATATATGCCATAAGTTGGAGCAGGATGTCGCCCATGTTGGTGAAAATCCAGAATACATTCGAATGCGACAGCAGCTTCTCGATCATCTTAATGAACAAGAACAACTGCATTTGCAAGAAGTGAATGAGCTACGAAAGGAACTGGAGGCTAAGGATGTTATATGCCATAAGTTGGAGCAGAATGTCGCCCATGTTGGTGAAAATCCAGAATACATTCAAATGCGACAGCAATTGCAGGACACTATTAAATGTCAAGAAGAAGTTCATTTACGAGACATAAATGAGATGCGCCAAGAGCTGGATCTTAGAGACAACATATGCTTGCAGAAGGAGCAGAAAATAGAAGATCTCGAGGAGCGTCTGGAATTGAGTACTTCTTGTGACATATGCATGGAAACTTTCAATACTTCCAGTCATCGATTGGTAGCATTGTCGTGTGGTCATCTCTTTGGTGAGTCATGCGTTCGAGAATGTTTGCGCAGAAATCCTTTATGTCCAGAATGTCGCACTCGTGTTTCAGTAAATAATATGCGCCTTGTGTTTCCGCGTTATTTGTAATTTCTTTAATCAACCTGAATAATTAAGCAATAAATATTTACGTTGAACCATTTGAATAACCATATTTTGTACTTTTATTTTGAAAGAATAACGTTTATCTTGAATAATCAATAACTATTTGTGTTGAAAAATTGGAATAACCATATTTTCTCTTGCCTCAAATCAACAAAATATGGCACATATTCAAGACGATACAAAACAATGCGAAAAAGAGTACAAAGCTATCGCAACTAACTACTTTCATGTATTTCTGAAAGTGCCGTCAATTTTTTCCTTATGTGTTTCATTATTGAAGCCAACGCCAAAATATCAAGAAAATGTACATATTTTTTTGAAGCGAAGGTCCAGCAATTGTAGTATAATCGATTAATGATTCAATTAATCGAAACCAATTTTTCGATACAATTAAATCGCTAATTGAAATAAATTAATCGATTAATATGTATCAGATGATTAATCGTGCCATCACTACTCGATACTTTAAAAATAAAACTAAGCATCGAGCTTTTTGACAGCACAACATTAAATTGTTTGCATAGTTGCATGACATTGCTCAGCTAATACTTGGAAATGTAAGACTGCGGGAGTTATTATTATTTTATTTCACAAAAAAATGTATGTACTTACAGATAATAAAATCAATTGTGATTTATAGAAATGCGCAGACAGTTACTTACTCAACTTAAGGAACAGGAAGAGCTGCATTTGCAAGAAGTGAATGAGCTTCGAAAGCAGCTGGAGGCTAAAGATGATATATGCCATAAGTTGGCGCAAGATATTTTCCGTGTTTGTGAAAATCCAGAATACATTCAAATGCGACAGCAATTGCAGGACACTATTAAATGTCAAGAAGAAATTCATTTAAGAGAAATAAATGAGATGCGCCAGAAGCTGGATCTTGGAGAAAACATATGCATGGAGAAGGAGCGGCAAATAAAGGCTCTCGAGGAGCGTCTGGAATTGAGTGCTTGTTGTTGCATATGTATGGAAACTTTCAATACTTCCAATCATCGCTTGGTAGCGTTGTCGTGTGGTCATCTTTTCGGTGATCCATGCGTTCGAGAATGTTTGCGCAGAAATCCTTTATGTCCAGAATGTCGCACTCGTGTTTCAGTAAATGATATACGCTATTTGTTTCCACGCTATTTGTAATTTCTTAAATCAACCTGAATAATTAATAACTATTTGTGTTAAAAACTTTGAATAACCATATTGTCTCTTGCCTCAAAAGAGGATTCTACCAATTTTTTATTTTTACTTCTGAACATTTAATTGTCTTTCAATATGAGAAGGGTTTTGTTTTTCCTTTCTAAGTAAGTTTTGCTGAAATTATCGTTTACTTTTTTTTATATATATGTATATGTATATATTTTTATGTATGTTGATCTTCAAGTCTTAACGACAGCTGAAAGCGCAGCAAAATCCAAAGTTTAGTTGTACATTCTGCAAATGTTTTATACTAACAAATTATCATACCGAAGTCAACAATTATGTATGTGCAGAGAAAATAAGCTGAAAATGCTATATACATACTACGATATAGTTGAAGAGCCGATTCAACAGAAGCTGCGATTGCAATGGAACAAAACAATGGTCATTGAATGCGCCGGATGCAGTTGCAAGCTGCAAAATTGTTGCGGCGAGTGCCATTTGTTCAAATTGCATTGAGAACGGGCAAAATAAATGCCGAAAATACAATTATGGCCGCTGATCACAACACGATCTGCAATAGAAAATGCAACCAACAAAGAAAGCAAATCAATGGCTGCGTTAAACTGTAATCGGCATTCCTCAATAGAGTTGGTTTAGCTCATTCTAATGCAAACATCGACACGGCTACAAGAAGCAGACAACATAGTCACCTTTGGCAATGGCTTTGGTCGCTGTTGTTGTTGCTGCTGCTGCCAATTGATGGTTATTGCCAATTTGTATGCGACTGTTGTGGCGGCATTGAATACACTACATAGAACGCACCAGCATATCATTTTCAGGTCTAGGAAGTGGCAGCAACACACAACGGCAAACAATAACAGATGCTGGCGATAATAGCGATAATAATTGTCATTATCTTTTCAGCTCAAAATCAGCCACAAGGCCCATTCAAAGCACAAGCTATACACAGCTCCATCTCCGACTCCATCCCCATCTCCAGCCGCAGTGAATTCCCAATGCCGTTGTCTAACTATGAAAATCCATACAATTGCCCCGTTTGCCACACTTTCCCAGACCCGCACAATGGGCCCGGAGAGCTTATAGATACTTTGCTTTTTTTCCTTTTATCATAGAAATAGCCAAAACGTTTCACAGTGTCCAGTTTGCATACATTTTTGGGTAAAGCTAGGCAATAAAATTTACAAAAATATGTGTTGAAAACAACAATTTTTTGTCATTTGCATATCAAGCAAATTGGGGCGCCCCCAAAACAAAAACGATGAAGAAGAAAATAATGTACAGACATATTATAAGAAAGAAAAAAAAACCAACAAGCACTCAGGGTCCAAATGGAGTCATAAAACTTGATAAATGCTACACATTTGCTGAACTTTTCCCTAAATGATAATGCTCTCAGCGACGCCTCACATCTTTTTGTTCAACTTTGAGAAACAATAATAAAAACGTGAATTTGTTGTCCACAAAACAAAATAAAAAACAGTGAGATTGACAGCTTCATCTTTAGATGCAAATGAACAAAAGTAAAACAGCGCCTGATTTGTATGTATTTATAATGCAAAGTTTATAAGCTGCCAGTTTTGAGCTAAAAGCATGATGATGACCTGATGAACTGATTGACAAAAAAGTTAAATCGATTTATACTTGAAGCTTAAAGTTTGTATAATATTACTATATTCTGTTATATTATTAGATCTTATGTAAAAGGAAATATATGATATTTCTGCAAACATTAAAATTCATATTCAATCGCTTGGCTGTAAAATAACAAATATCTATGAAGTAATATGTCAACCTTTGCCTTAAGTTGCGGTCCATGTAAACACCCATAATAGTGTAAAACAACGTCAAATGCAATATTTAATAAAGTTAATTCTTAACATAAATATTACATATGCATCTGTAATCTGTTTGTTTAATTATTTAGTTATTGAAATAAACACTCACATATCTCTAAAGCCTTCAGCTTTTTTTTTATACCCGCTACCCATAGGGTAGAAGGGTATTATAACTTTGTGCCGACAGGAAATGTATGTAACAGGTAGAACGAGGCATATCCGACCCTATAAAGTATATATATATTCTTGATCAGCGTCAACAGCCGAGACGATCTAGCCATGTCCGTCTGTCCGTCTGTCCGTCTGTGTGTCTGTCCGTCTGTCCGTCCGTCCGTATGAAACACTGGATCTCAGAGACTATAAGAGATAGAGCTATAATTTTCGACAGCATTTGTTATGTTTGCACGCAGATCAAGTTTGTTTCAAATTTTTGCCACACCCACTTCCGCCTCCGCAAATCAAAAAAATCGAATAACAAGCGTAATTTTAAAGCTAGAGTTGCGAAAAGTTGTATATACAATAACTACTATAATAGTTATGATTCCAACAAATTTGGTTGCGATCAGATAAAAATTGTCGAAGTTATTAAAGAAATACTTTTGAATGGGCGAAAACGCCTAGTTATTAGGGGTCTTAGTTGCTTTGGCAGACAATCTGGTATATTGTGCCGTCTATGGTATGTTTTGAATGCGGTACTATATCGATATACCAAATATACCATTTGGTATATTTTTAGTATGTTCGTATTTTGACATATTCTAAAAAAAAATACCGCAATATTTTGCTTTAATTCAAAATGGGTAGCGGGTATCTCACAGTCGAGCACACTCGACTGTAACTTTCTTTCTTGTTTTAATTTAACTTTGTTCTATTTGGATTACCACTAACATCTGAAGAGTTCTGAGCACTTAGTTTTAGTACAAGTTTTTCACTCAATTTGCATTGCAGAGCATTCTAATTTGCTCGTTTTCAGCATTTCCGCTGTCACCTTTGTGCCATTTTCCACTTCGTTCCGCCCAAGTAAGAGAACTGTGGCATCGGCAGAGATCAGAGCAGGTTCAAAAGGTGTACAGCTCCAGTTTTAACATTTCCTATAGTTCATTGGCAAGTGCCTAGCCTAAGATTGTTGTTGTTGTTGTAGTCTTCCTGCTGCGTTTGTTGTTATTGTTGTTGTTGTTGTGGTGCTGCGTTGTCTGCACGGCACTAAAACAGTTATGACGCTTGTGTCAAAGTCAAACTACTTTACAATCGACGCTGCCTCCGCTACGTCATTCATAGATACACACACACACAGAAACACACACACACTGGCAGTTTATGTCTTTTTTAATTGAAAACTTAAATTTGAAGCGACATGGAAAGGCTTTTATCTGCGCCGTAGTCAATGTTACGGGCGCTGGGCTGGTGGCGCTCCCCGCTGTACAAGTTGCCCTCCTCCGGTTGGCGTCCCTCTAGGTTCTAAGTGGAGTAGTCGTTGTATGTATGTAGTTGCAGCAGCTACTGCCGGGGCTACTGTCTACTTGTCAGCGCTTGAGCTCGAAATGATGTTGATGATAAATAAAGTAACGAGTTGGCATTAAAATGATGACAGCCACTATAAGTATAGTTGGCGCGCCAAGGGGGAGTGATCAACAACGGCCCAGCGGAGTGTGTGTGTGCGAGTGAGACACAGAGAGAGAGAGAGAGATAGAGTGAGTGGGAAGTTGGAGCCAGCAGTAGCAGCAACCACTGTGCCACATCCACTGACAATGACAAGCAAACGTTGGCGTTTATTAATAATTAGGTTGACTTTCTAGCAGTGCTCGTGCCCAAAGCTCATTATAATTAGAAAAACTTTTCAGCTACAGTGCTAACTGGCTATAATTAACGAGACTGTGAATGTAGTATATACATATCTATTTTTTTATAACATTACTAAACGCTTTGCCTTGATTTGTTGAAATGTTATTCGATAATGAATGTTATTACATAATACTAAGTAATATGACTTGGCTGTTAATATAAATAAACAAATGTAAATAAAGTTTGACATCGATAAGTGCTTATAAATAAATTATGCAATTATCTGCATTCATTTCAATAAATTTATTTCTATTTATGTTGAATAAGCACTAGTATTTTTTGATGTTTAGACAAATAAATAGATTGTATATTATTTTATTATGACTGCCAATCAAAATATATGCTTACTTAAAAATTATGCAACAATTCGTAATGTGCATTTATGTGCAATGCATTTATCTTAAACTATTTGCAATAATTGCAATTTACATATAATTTAATGCACTTATCTTCTAAGTGCTTTGATCTACAGTATGCTGTATTATGCCTCTAAAATTGTGCAATAATCCGTAATGTGCATTTATGTGCCATGCATTTAAGTTAATTAATTAATTAATTTCCAGTAATTGCAATTTAAATATCATTTAATGCTTTTATATTAATATTCTACTATACTGCAGTATGGTCTTTGTTTATATTTCAACATTATGTATTGAAAAACAAAGCCAAGTGTGGAACAAATACAATTTAGAATGCTAATAAATAAATTTAGTTAGCGTTACACTTTATCTAGGTCTCACTGTACTTGCAACTAGCACAGTAAAATCATTACATAGAATTAAGTCGAAACTCTTTGGGGTTCTCTGCTGCTTCTGACAAGCGCAATCAACTGCTGCCGCTGATTTTCTCCCTGGTAGCTCATAAAACTTGCCACAAAATTCATATTCATCAACTTAAACGGCATGCCCCAAGTGCCTGCTCCCTCACTCCCTCCCTCCTTCAACCCGAGAATACGAGTTCGCGTATGTGAAAGAGCACGCACAGTTTTGGTCTTGTAATTACCCATCGTTTTTTTGGCACAATCTTGACCACCTCGTTAAACGCTGATGCGGTGGCTTTCAAAGACCCCAACAAAGTATTAAAGCTTCCAGTTTCGAAGATCCAACCAACAAAAACCAAAAAAAAAAAAATTGCAAGTTGTTGTTGCTGTTTGCAATGGAAACAAGTTCATTTGGGGCACAATTCGATCGTTGCTCATTTCAATGAAACGTTTTTCTGTTTTTCACCTCAACTCATATTACAACCGCGGGGAGGCTCTGTTAACCGTCATAATCATTACCGGAAAGCCTGTTGCGCCTTCCTGCTTTCGGCATAATAACACGTCACACGTATTGGAGTAAAAAACTGGGTTTATTGTTATGTTTTCATGCTAAACTTGGCAATTTCATTAAGCTACCAGGCAAAACTCAAAGCTCATATGAAAACATTAACAGAGATTACAGCTATCGGAAAATATCTCTTTCTGTTTCTTTAAATCATAGAATTTTGAGACTTTTTGTTTTGAAGGATTTTCCTTCCGCATTGAAATGCAATTTGCATTTTCGTCGCTTTTTTCTGTGAGATTTTTGCATAACAAAACAAATTACAGCACTGTTGGTCATAAATAATGCAGAGATTTATTGCCTTGAGCTGATGGTTTATCCTTATGCGATGATAGCCGAGAACTAAGCGCTTGCTATCGACTATAAATAAAAGTAAAAAAGTCTTCATAGCTCTTTTGCATTGGCGTCAGATGCCGCTCTGTGAGGCAGCTGTCCAATTTCTTAAATGCTCGATACAACAAACAAACACACACACATAGGGAGAGTGTGCACAACCAGACTGAGGGCCGCCTGCCGCTGTCAATGTCAGCACATCAAAAGTTGTCAAATATCAGTTATCAGCAGGCAAAAGAAACATGCTCCAAACACACACAAGCGAGAAAGAAAAAGAGTCCAGTGAGTGCCACATATTGATGTCCAGTTGCTTGTCAGAGTGGCGGAGAGAGACGGAGAGGGGGCATGCAACAAACAACAGACGACCAACTCTGACTCTGACTCTGTCTTTGACTCTGACTGACAGTTGACAGTTCAGCCAGGGACTATTCGGACTGCTTGGAGTATCAATGGATCTGCTGCCCTTCGTAGCAGCCAAGCTGTCTACTGGCTCCTTCAATTTGTTGTTGCTAGCATTGTCGTTGCTGTTGTTGTTGTTGCCATAAAGATAAGGGCAACCTTTGACAATTAAGGCAAAAGCAAAGTGTGAAAACTTACCGAAAAAGGTTGTCATTGAAATGGAAATCAAATAATGAATAGAAGGAAGACAACAAACCCAAAATGTTATCAAGAAATTACGCTTGACTTGTGGTCTATTCTAATGATAGAAGAGCGAATTGATCACAATTATTTTAAGTTTTAGAGTGTCTCACAAGGTTTTAAAAGAGATGCGATATTTTTTGGGAAATTGAATGCAGATTTAGTTGGCAAATTGAAAAAAAAAATCGAATAACAGGCGTAAATTTTGGTATATATAATAATAACTATATTATTTATGATTTCTGTAAATTTTGTTGCGATCAGATAAAATGTAGAAGTTAAGAAATTCTTTTGTATAGGAAGAACGCCTTATTATTACGGGCCTTAGTTGCTTTGGCTGTCAATATGGTATATTATGATACTATATCAATATACCAGAAACATAGAATTTTGCATATTTCAGTATTTTTGCGTTGTATTAATTCGATCTCACAGTCGAGCACTGTAGCTTTCTTCTTTCTTTCTGTACTAAAGTTTTCTCATAAAAGTCTATTAAACATTCAAGTTAATATTCGTCTGTGAAGTAAAGTGAAAAAAACGCATGAATTTTAATTTATGGATTTGAGATTTTCAAGTTTTAAGAAGAAAAAAAAACTTAAAATATTAGAATTGTTTACACAATTGATCGGAAAAGTTAATGATTGTCCACAGTGATGATTTATGTATAATTTCATCTTTTAAAAATAATAAAGTAAATATTCAATAAACCTTAAACAAAATATTGATTTTTTCCCCTATCTTCATTAGATCTACAAATTTCTTTTCACTAACTAGAATCTTCGTGTAATTTTAATTGTATTTTTACCAATGATCACAAGTTTAAAACAGTAATGAAAAGCTTTCTTACAGAGAAAAATCAAATAAAAAACTGAATTTCTTTCCACTCTTCTTTCGCTCAAAGATTAAAAATTCTATTGAACATTAAAGTTAATAATCGTATGCCAACTGTCAGTTAGATGCTGTGAGGAGCATTCGTTAAGTTGGTCCAAAATTAGCTTTTCTTTCCATGCGGCATCAATTTATTGTGGCTGGCCTACGCATTCATTAGAAGCTTCCTATGTTTTGGGTGGCTTGCCACATTCCTTGGCCACGGACATGGCCACAACTCACAAAGTGAAGTGGAGAGGAGTGCGGATAGGGGGTTGGGGACTTGGCAGGCTAAAGCGTTCCCGACGACTAGCAAGTATTCATTTCAACGCTGGCCGAGCTCGTAAAACTGTCAAAATGCACCGGCTACCGGACGGTTGCTTCTACTCACTATATATGTAGTATGCGAGTACATATCCCAACTATCTGTTTGTTCGACTCTCTATCTGTCTTTCTGTTTGTCTTGAAGTCTATTCTGACTGCTTGCTGTTCAACTAGCTGGCGGCTTGAAATGCTATCTGCGCCACACATGCAACAATTAGCAAAACAAACGCGATATCATAAAATAATATTAATTTGTAAAACAATCGCTAGCGTAAACAACCAGGCAACCAAGCAACCAACATCGCCAATCCTCCAGGTTTAGTTTCAGGTTCAGTCTCTGTCTCTTTGGATTCAGCCTCGGGTACGGCGACTCTTCCAGGTATTCCAGGCACCCCACAATTAAAAGCAGCGCCGCTGACGTCGCGACGTCGCTGCGAACGCTGTCGCGCATGCGTAATAAGCACTTTTCCGTCTGACAACACAATAAAATGTCATGATATGCCCCACGCTCTGTGGGATCCCATCGCCTCTCCTCTCCCCTACCCACACTTTTCCCTGATTACTTGAACCTCGCTTGGGCTTGTCTGAATGCCAAGCAAGACCTTGCCACTGCCTCTGCCACTTTTCCTGTGCCCCGCTTTGCTCGCTGGCTGTGTTACTCGTATTTGTTTTCAACTTGTCCAAAACTATGGCCACTGTCAGGCACGAACTGCCAGTGTTGCCATCTTTGCCAACGTGCACACTTCTAGTCAGTCAGCATAAATACATTTTAATAGAAAAACAATCTAGAAATACCTCTGATCTATTTCATTTCATTATTAACCGTTTACCCAAGGCCCATAAGTACACATAATTTTATATTATATATAAAGCAGTTTATTGATTTCATATACATATTTTAAATACATTTGTATATAAATAGGTTATATGTATAACGAAATTGTCGGGATATATAACTGACTACGATCATCCAACTGATTCATTAAATTTCATTATCATTGTCAAAAAAAATCCACTACTATATGTAGCTCAATATATACAAAATCAATCTAGTAGTTACATATATTTCTAATATAACAAAATTCTCCACATATAACTTCTGATCTATAAAATTTCGATTATCAATCTTTAAGCTTAAGAGCCCATTAACAAAATGCCTTCATCGAAATTTCGTATAATTAAAATCATAACTCAAATTTCTGGGCATATTTCTGAGAGTCGGCAACACTGGTAGCCAGTTTTGCAATGAATTTTGTTAACAGTTTCGGGGCCTTTTGCGCATTCTTATAGCATATAAATGTCTCAGGTTGCAATTAAAATCAATAAATCGGTAACTAGCCTGCCAGCTGGTTTATAACCGTTGCACTGCATAGCGGTTACACGATTTACACCGACTTCTTCTTCTTCTTCAGCTCAACTGCAGGCGGGCAGTTTAAAGTGCCTCCGTTCTGTTCGTCGAGTGCATCGCTTTGAAATTAAACGGTAAGAGCTTAGCATTTTATTGTGCTTTAACGAGCATAAAGTACTAGTTCGATATTACTTACTTGAACATCTATTAACATGAAGAGTAGAGTGTACAATCTTTTCAGCAAAATGCTATATAATAAACTGATATAAAAGTAAGCATCAAATTCAAGAATAATTGAACTTTTAACTAAAATGGTTTTAGTTGCTCAAAGTTAAGTTTAACCAAGCTATTTTTATTACGTTTAATTAGAACTCTTCTATACGTATTTCTGGATCCTAAACAGCTTTCTCTAATAATCCAATGTGTGTGCTCACTCCGCTCATTCTTTTCTTATGTTAATCTGCTTTAGAGAATTTTATCACTTGGCTGGCTGGAATTGTCAGTTGTTCACTTCTTGACACACTTGTTATATCGTACATTATGTGTCATCCAAGTTGGTATGTGATTCTCTTTATTTTTTTTCTTCTCCTTATCAGTTCGATCATAATTCAATCAACAGTTATATTTGAGGCCACTCTCATGTTACCAGCCGCCCTGCTGATATTTGATCTGTTTGCTCTACGGTGACAAGCGCTGAAGATTGATAGTCTGATCTTCAGATTTGGCCGCCTCCAACTTCGAAGCGAACTGTGATATTTGGCCTGATTATGGCTCTCTGGTGACAGGTGATAGGTGACCGATGTCAAGAGTTGGACACGATCAACACAGAGATCGGCCACCATCAACGGCGTGTGTGCAACTCCTTAAAACAAAAAGCAACAAAAAAAAAAATTGAATGTGTGTTCGACTTTTAATCGGTTGCATTGACGGCTTGAATGATGCCTCACTTATGTGTGAACCTACCAAGCTGCTGTCAATAGCTGCCGCTGCCTGTTTGTAACGATCGCTAGATGATGATCATCGTTAGCTAGGCTGGATCTGCGTGGCCCGTGAATAGAATTGTCCAGGGTATGGTTAGTCCAGGGCTCAAGGCAGCTTTCCAGCATTTTGTTGATCATGATTGTTTTCCTTTTTTTTTTATTTGCGAGTTGACAAGATGTCACCGCCGGCGATCGTTGGCCATCCGTCGATGCGATCGTTGAGAACGCGACGTTTTGCTAGAATGTCTCGGCGACCATGTTGCGTCCTTGTTGAGCAACATTTTCTTCTAGTTTTTCTGTCGACATTTTCATTTGCTTCGTTTTTTTTTGCAACGATCACTTTCTATGCTTGATCGTCGTTGGCTCAGCGATCGATTGATCGCAATGCAGCTGATAAGCTCGAAGCTGCCAGACCTTAAACGTGGTGATGGTGGTGCTGCAGGTGCCACATTTTGGACATGCCTTGTCCCAGCCCCATCTCCAGGTCCAGCTGCATGTTAACAAGAATCGAACTGAATGTTGCATTGGAATTTTAATCAGCTGGAGCAACTTTAATGTACATACAATTACATGCCACGCTTGCTACGTGTTGCTCCATCTCTTTCTCTTTCACTCTTCTTTTTAGGGTTAACCAACTGGTTGACCTAAAGCGGGTGCGGGTCATTTGATGCGTGGGCAAATGTTTAAGCATTTAAGCAGCATTATGCAATGTGTTCGAACCCTTCAATCAGAGCGTAAACTGACTCTGCTGATCGATTTGAGTCGATTCTATTGATTGATTCCGATTAAAGTGGCCGGCCGCACTCTGGTGACAGCTTTTGTAAATGGTTTCCGGCAACACTTTTGATTGCAATTAAAAACGTAAAACTAGCAGAAAAAGGGCACAGAAAAAACGTACCGACCATTTACTTCTTCTATCTCTCGCTGTCTTTCGGCGTTTCGTACTTTCTGTCTCTCTGTCTGTCTATCTGTCTGTCTCGGTCGCTCACTATCGTGGCAATGTATCTGTATCTGTTTGCTGTATCTTTTTAGCTGCCGTTTCTTTGGACAATTGCGCGATTAATCATTGCGCGCTCAGTGAGTTGTCAGCTGTGACTGTAACTCCGCCGCCGCCGCCGCAGTCGTCGTCGTCGTCGTCGTTGACTTAGAGATCGCATCGGATCGTTCGTCACAAGCGATTGGACACCCAACAGTCAGCAGACAGTTGGGTAAGTGCAACCTTTGCCTTGCCCCTGGGTTCGCTCTTGGCGCTCTTGAGAGAAACCAACGAAATGCATTTCAAATGCTTTTGCCCAAACACTTTTTATTTCTATTCGTCGTTCGCAATACCCTGTAGAAAGTGTTGTAGAAAGGTGGGTGTTTTTCACTCACTATTCAATTAGTATTTCAAAGCATACTCAAGAGCAGTTGGAAAATTTTGAAAGAATAAACAAATTTGTTTTGTATCCATTGTAAGTAATCTAAATTCAAGAATGTTTGCAGTTCATTTGAGATTATTCGTTCTGGGTTTAATTTTTACATTGTTTTTCCGAGAGTTTTTAAAATTTATGTTTGTGTTTGTCCTTGATTAGAAATTCTTTGTTCTGGGTTCAGTTCAGACACTTTTTTTTCCGTGAATTTTTAAAATGTATATTTTTGTAAAAACACAATCTCGTATTCTAGAATTTGTTAGTTGAGAATTTACGTTTTAGTTTAATTTTGACATGGATTCATATTAAATTACTTACTATTTTACCATTCGTGAAATAAGAATTTTATTCTAGAGTTATTGATTAAAGAAAATATTTTCTATGTTTAATTTCGACATGGTTTTTTTCGAAATAGTAAATAATTTTTTTTTGTTTTCTTTTTTTTTTTGCCTTGTTGAAGTATTTGAAATACCTTATAATAAAAGCCTTGTAAAAACAGCTTATATCCTTGACATTTGACTGCTTTGCAAGGGTATTTGCCAGTCGTTCATTTCAGCTCTTGCGTAGCTTCTTGTTCTATGTGCCGCCTTTGCCATTCATGCGTTAAGAATCGCCTTCGACTTTTGTCCATTTGCTGCAGCGCCGTCAATTTGCAGTCCCCAGTTGAGGCAAACGCTGCTGCTGCTGCTCCTGGGCAGAGCTCGTTGCAGTTGCTGTCCCTTGATTTGGGGTCTGCTTTGTTTGCACTTCTTGGTCTAGAGTTTTCTCTTTGTATGTGTGTATGTGTATGGCTGCCTTGCTCCATTTGAGGTGGAGAACTTCCGCGAATGCCGTGCCCAGAGAGGAGACGCGGTCAGTGGAGCGAGAAGCGGCCAACTTCGATGTCGATGTGGATGTGGATGCGGATGAGTTGCCACTGTAGCTGTAGCTGTAAGAGAGTACGAGAGCACGGTCTATGGACACACTGCGTGTTGCTGGGCAATTCCATAAAGTGTTTTATTTAATGGAAAATCTTTCAATTGTGGAAAATGGTGTTAATTAGACGCCATTAAGATCATAAATTAGTCGCTACAAACGATTATGACGCGATTGTTGTTGTTGTTACTGCTGTTGCTGCTTGCTGACGTTGCTTTTCTGCCGGCATTTCTACAAAGTGCTTTCTTCTACTTCCATACAGCCATCCATCCATCCATCCATACATTTTGTATTGTACATATATGACTCTATATGGTTAAGTGCTGGATACATGTTTGTTTTACGGTACATTTGCTGTTATGGCTTTACTTGTAGGTTATGTGCAGATGTTTGATTTAGGAAAGTGATTTTTATGGCTTTGAGCAGCGGCGAATGAAAGCTGCTTCAAAGAGAAAGGCCACAGTAATAACCATGCTGAGTTAAATAGTTATTTAAATAGGGGCTGCAAAATGCATAAACTGAGCGTGAAACTATCTAAATGAAGTCTATAGTAATTAACTATTATTCTGGACTGCATTATTAATGTTAATGGCTGCAGCTAGCAAAAAATTTGTGACAACTCAGAAATGCGAATTATTATGCCGAATATTCATTAAAATGTATAATGTGCTTAAAGAAATATTAATTCTAATAATGTCTTAAGTATCCAATTCATTGGATACTGCAGATGTGTATGCAAATTCTCAATGTCCAGATACTCGCTTGTATGCTAGAATTAATGAAAATCCTAATGCAAACACTAATGATAATGAAAATGACTAGAAAAACGTTAATATCAAAGATAATGATAGGTTGATTAAAGATTCAAATGATAATGCCTAATATTAATGATCATAACAAATTGAGAACTGATTAGGTAAAACTGTTAACAATGATAATGAAATTATCATCAAAACGATGATGCAAATTTGAATAATAAATAAAATCTGATATTAATAATGTGTTATGGTAATAAACAAAGTATGTGTTAATGAAAATTCTAATAATATAATAATGATAAAAAATAAAACGTTAATATCAATGATAAATGCAGTATTAATAAGTTAATAGTGTTGGTAATAATAATGCTAATATTAGTGGTAGTGAAAGCCTTAATGCAAATACTAATGTTCATGAAACCTTTAATGCGTAATATGAATTAATTAAAGACAGGTCGTAATGTTGAAAATAACAATGCTAATAAAAGCGATATAAAGTTATTGATAGTAGCAAAATCACTGTAATAATAATATGCAACAGTAATATTAATGCAATACCATCAACAGAGGTATTGAAATCTTTTGCATACTTAACTCTCACTATAAAAGATGGGTTCACTGCCCCCTTGAGCTAGGCAACAACAAGCAACTCACTGCATTCCTTGGCTAAAACATCGCACACACAATTATACACATAGCTACAAGATCAGCTTCATTTGCATGCTTGCAACCCACACCCACCGGACGGAGACGAGAGCGCTACATAAAGCTAATCAGTGATCACACTTAAGGTACTTCGTTGCTGTCGAGTCTGCCCTAATTGAAGCAACCATCGACAGCAGCAAGGTTCGGCATAGACGAAGAGAAGCAGGAGAAGGAGAAGGGGAAGGGTAGGGAAGAAGGCAGGAGCAGGATAGCTCGTATTTGTAGCGTCCAATCGCTCATTATCAGTTGTTTGTTGCCGCTGCGATTGGTAATCAAGGTAGGCGTGCAGATTTGTCAAGCGGCAACAGCATTATATGTAGGTTAATTCCGCGCACAACTCAAGATATGCTCCAGACACACGTCCAAGGTGCACATATGGTATGCTTCTCGATTTGGACAGTGGCTAGAGATGGCAGCGTGTCGCGTTGATTTGCAAATGAATCTGGTATAGATTTGAGGTTGCTTTTCTTTTTTAAATTGGATTTAATTGTATTAAGATGAAGTATTCAGTAATTTATTTCTTTTCAACTTTTAATAATCGTGTAAAATCGCATCTGAGCTTCATTATAGACTTTGCTGAGTCTAGAGATGAAATTTTATATCCATAAGGGGAAATTTCGTGTACAATTACATTACAAATGAATTTTCAGATTTTAGATATATTCAAACATAGAAATATGTAGGTAATCTATTTAAATGCAATCGATGACATTGAGTCTTAGTGTAATTTTCTCGATATTTATGCCCTACTATTGGCATAGGTTCGTACTCGATCGTGACACGCTGTCATCTCTAGCTGCAGCTGCTTTGATTAGCATTACAAATGATTCGAGTAATGTGCACTTAAGCGGTCGCAGTGCATCGCGCCAACCCTCCAACTGCACTCTCTAGGAATCTCCTCAGAGTTGCGCTCCAGACACACTAGTCTCCAGTGCTTCGGCTCGATTCGGCCTTTATCCTAGACAGAGTGACGTGTGTTCTGGATATGGCCATGGAGCGCATTTGCAGCACAAACCCGATGACTTGCAATTCATTTTCGGAGTTGTCTGTGTGGGCAAACGGGCAACTGGCAAGACTGACCGAAAAGATCGTTGCAGTGTCGGTCCATTGTGGCGCCTCGGGCTGGAGACGAGTATGCAAAAAAGAAGCGACGCGCTCACATTCACACTTGCCCAACTCGCAAACTCCAACGCGAGTCAAACTCCATCCTCGTCCCCATCTGCGCATTGGCAGACAGTCTGTGGCCACTGGCCAGACTGTGGCTCAGTTCCCTGCGATTCGACCATAAAATATCGGCATTTTATTAGCGCGTGCATCCCATTTGCCGCTTTTCATTGCGATTTTAAAAGTGTTCCCGTGTTTTGATAGCCGCACTATCAGTGACCCATGGAAATAAATGTGGCCTATAGAGATAATGCCTTCCTGCGTTCCGGACAGGCTTGCAGACGTCTCTTCTTCTCCTGCTGCTGCTGCTGCTGCTCCTGATGCAATTCTGTTGGTGTTGCACTTCAGTCAGTGGTGCACACATGCCTAATGAAATATGGCGCAATAATGCCGCATAACGGCTATTTAGGGCCACTCATCGCTGTTTTCCCCCAGCTTAATCACTGGCTTCAAACCCCGCATCCAGCTCTAATGCGTCGCTGCCTGACGCTGCTGGTGCTTTGGACTTGACTGCACCACAATTCCACTGGTCGAGAGGCACAGCACAAATTAACTGCACATCAAACATAATCATTTGTGAAAGCTCGGGACGGGCCAGAACAACACCTACGGTGTGTCCAGTCTGGCAAATTACTTAAACACACCGCGATCGTTGCCAAAAATACAATCAGACAGCGGAGATAATGCAGCTGCTAATCGACTATGATATATCCTGTAGAAAAGTCAAACGCTAAAGTCAAATATTTTTGGAAGAAAGGGCGAATCACAGTAGCCAATTTACTTTATATAAATCACTTTTAAGATTATGAATGAACTTTTTAATAACTTGCATTAAACTTTTTATAATATTCTTCATCAAAACCAAGTCAGTAAAATATATATTGTATAATATTGTTTCCTGATTATTATCTACTTTAAACTTTTTATAATATTCTTCATCAAAAAGAAAAACAATCAGTCATCCTGTATTAAGATCAGGTGGAGAAAAGTGCATCATTATCAATATGAATAAAAAAATAATGATGTAGAATAATGATAAAATATGTTCAGTAATAAAAAAATAACATTATAATTAAAAATGATTATAAAAATATCATATAGCATCATACTATAAAATTTTAAAATTGATTTTAAATGTCAGAAAATTAATTCGAAATTTTGAGTTTTTAACTTTTTATGATACTTAATCAATAAGTATAAATAAATATAAATGTTGAGGAAGATGCGAATCATAGTAGAACATTTTAGAGTAAATTCTTTTCGGAAATTATTTTGCAAAACTATGAAAGAAGTGAGCTGTAAGCTGTTCCCAATTTTCTTTTTTAAGCAATCTTTCACTTCATCAAGTTGCTTATACCCTTCACAGCTGCCTGCAGCTGCATCATCATAATAAACTCACACTGTCCGACCTTGCTCGAGAGTAGAGAATCTCTCTCAACCAATTGGCGAGTTGACAACAAAATTTTTGGTGGACCGCCCGCCACAAGCGATAATTCTTTCAGTGCTATGACAACTAAATTGCCATGGCCGTATTTGCCAAAAACCCAGAGAGTGTTCAGTTCAGTTTTAGAGCCAGAGCGAGCCCAGGACCCTATGGCCAAAAGAATCGGCAACAACTATTGCCCCCAAAAACGGCAGAAAACTGTGAAGAACAGAAAGAAGAGCAGAGAGAGACAAAGGCAGAGAAAGAGAGAGAGGGAGAGAGAGAGCGCAGAAGTCTTTGGCCAGCAGATAATTCGCATGATGATGAATTCCAGCGAAAAAGGGCTAAGTAAATGGTATGAAGGAGTTGTTTTCGCATCAGTTCGATTCGAACTCTGTTCTGTTTTTGGGGTTCGACTGTAATTGCTGGCCTCAGAGTGTATTCCAAAACACAACTCTTGGAGTTGGACTCGTTTTCTTGGATGCTGGATTCTTAGCTTCGGTTGCGGGTCCCACACATCCAGTTAGTCAGTTGAGTTCTCACTTTTCGTACGTATATATAGTATATATAGTAAACTGTTGCTTCGTTTATTTGAAAATTTCTTCATTTTTCGGAATTTCGTAATTGCCTTCTGGCCTTGTGGATGGGGCACTACTTACTCTCTGGCACTTTTGGGGCTTTGCGCGTTGTTTGCTGATCTTTTACTGATTTTTTTTTTTGTTGGTTCGGTGCCTTTTTGGCATTGCTTTTGCTTCTGACTGGAACTGTTATCATTGCTTGCTTGGTGCCAGTGATTGCCACTTAAACCGTTAAGCAAACGCCGCTTCGATGCAGGAGGATGCAGCTTGGCGACTTTGTTTCGCAAATGACTTTGGGGCTTGGTTTTATTTTGGTTTTTTTTTTGCTTTTTCTTTTAAATGAACTCGGATTTTGGTTCTCTTAGGTTTGTTGTTTTTCTGTTTTTTGTTTGCTTGGGATGGGCATTCAGCATTCTGCTTGCATTCCAATGCACTTAACGCATTCCCAACTCAGATAAGTTTCAATTACAAATTGGGTTTGTTGTTTTTCCGAGTTTTAATTGACAATGCTGGCAGCAGTTGATATGGATCTGACTTAAGCAGAGATAGCCATAGTATCATCATCTCATCTGAGTATCAAATGTACGACTTTCACCCAGTTCAAACTGCAAATCCATTTGGCATAAATTAAATCTTGAGTTCAACTGTTTATACCAGCTAGGGTAAAATATTTACGGTATATTATGACCTCTACGGTACATTTAGAATTGTCGATATACCAAATATGGCATTTTGTATGCTTTAGTATTTTTGATGTATATTATTTGATATATTTTTAGAGTAATACCGCACTGTTCTGCTTCATAGTCGAGCACACTCGACTGTAGCTTTCTTATTTGCTTTTTTTTTAAAGCATCTTTAAATGATTTATGCAAAACTGTTTTCTGCGCCAACTTCTGACATATTTTAATATATATTTGCAAAAAATGTGCAGCTTCTTCACTTCCCAAGGGCAACAGTTCTTAGTTTTTAGTTGTGTGCGTCGACATTAGCATTAACCATCATTTTGCAGGGCTCGCTCGTTAGCAGTCGAAAGGGGCCAATGGCCAATGACCAATTTAACTGCAGTGCTCTGCTCTCCATGAGCACACGAAAACTAAAGGCAAAAATAAAATACACGCATTTTACATGCTCGTAAACGTGTGTTACATATGCACACGACGACGATGGCTTGAAAATATATAACCTCAACTACTTTATGCATAAATTTAGCAAGATTGCGAAGCTACCCCATGGCGAGCTAATGTTGTAAATTATAAATATGACACCTACTCCTAGTCAAAAGGCCCAGAAAACCCGGCTCGGCCCGGCCCAAAAGCCGTGGGCAGGCAGGAAGGCCAACAGGCTTGTTGCCTGGCTTTTACTTGGCTGCCTGGCTGGACGACTGTCTTGCATACAGCTGCCTGAAATTTATACGCTGCCGACACACACACACATGCACGCTTACACTCAAGTGACAGGAAATATCCTTGGCCATTCTACAGTCTACAAATGGTGCTGGCTGCGCCGGCGGCGACTTAATTGGTTGCCAAGCAGCGGGAAATCGCCGCCGGAACGCGCTTAATTAACCAAAATGCATTTCAAGTTTAAATCGGCCGCTTCGAACTTGGCCAATTGCCAAAAGACGCGCCCCAAAAACAAACACCAAGCACAACCACCAAACACCACTCACTGACCTAGGCTGCATACCACAAAACTCTGCTTAACTTAGATATGCAATTCGAGTCGCAATTTGGTTGCCGAAATTCATAGCTAAAATCAACTCATTACAGTGTGCTACACAAGCAAGTGTTGTTAAAGCTCATTAAAATAAGTAAACAAATGTAAAAAGGAAAAAATATTGAAATCAAAAACATGTAAGAAAACTGCATTCGATTCAGTTCGAGCAAAACAGTTATCATTAAAATTGTGTTAATTAATATACCAACAAACAACATAATTGTACCAAAGCTACATATATGTAGTATATCGAGATACATTCAAAATATACCATAAAGGTAGAATATCTTTCAGATGTTTGTATACCGACAAAATATTTAGCTACACCAAAAGCTACATTCAGTATATCAATATACTAATACTTTCAAAATATACCGTAGCAAAGATATATGCAGTATATGCCGATATACTAACACATCCAAAATATACCATTAAGGTACAATACATACCAGACTTTTATATACGGACAAAATATTTAACTACACCAAAAACTTAAATTATGTAATATTATGATATCGATACTAACAGTTTCAAAATATACCATAACAATACCTAACAGATTGACATATATCGATAAAATACTTACTTAGTATAACGATATGCTAATACTTTCAAAATATACCATAGACTACAAAATATACTAATTTGTCAACCAACCCGACAGTTGCTGGCGTTATTTGTCATAGAAAATTATTTCTTGAATAAGTTCTAACATTTTGATCTATTTATTTGTGTTTCCTCAGAAGGAATAACGAATTTTACAATTAATAATCTCAATTGAGTTGTGTTATTTATAATTCTAGCTTATATAAAATACTGCAAAAGAAGAAAAAAATTTTTGAATTATGCTTTTCATAAACTAGTTCACATATAGTATGTATAAACTTATCGATATGAGTAGATATGGCAACCATAAATTGCAGTATTGCAAATTCGTGCATCGAGAGTTTCACTGTAGAGAAATGGGAGCACTATTTTGCTGTGCAGTGTGGGGCAATTGGAAAGCTGCGTTTGCTTTAGATGTGCCTCTGGCTACGCATACGACGTCTTCCCTCCTCCTGCTCCTTCTCCTACTTCATGCGGCCCTGGGCTTGGGCTTGAGACTGAGTTTGAATCCGAGTCCGAGTGTGGAACTGCTCCTGTGGGTTCAATGTTGGTCGCATGCATTGTTTTGTTTGTTAGCGGAAGAATGTAACGGTGCTTTATGGTAAGTTGGTCGCCCGATGTTGGCCAACTGATCGCCTATTCCGCCTGCTCCCGTCCCTTCCCTCCCCACCCTTTGGCTCAACACATTTGCCTCTCGCAGCTGAAAGAGATGCGTGTGCACTTTGTTGTTGTTGTTGTTGTTTGTTGGTGCCTTTAGTTTTTTGAAAACGCAGAACAAAGGCCAATTTTCAGCAGATTTAATCACGCGCGAGCAGCAGCAGCAGCAACGCAACGGCAACAATGGGTTAAGAGTGTCTGGTAAGTGGCAAACGCATTAGAAAAAAGCCAAAGCCGAAGAAGCAAAAATGTAGAAACTATCGACATTTCGAGTTAACCAACTGTTTGTCTGACCAACACACACACACACAGAGAGAGAGAGAAAACCCAACTAAGACTATCGACAACTTCGACTGCATTCTCTTTGGCATTTCATTTTTCCGCTTTGGATTTTCCAATGAAAAATATAATAATAATTGACAGGCCCCGGCAGCCAGGGCAGTCAGGGAGCACAGGCGATGTGGGAATTTGGATTATTAACGAATTGTTGTTGCCTGTTTTCAGAGGACAACAACACAACAGCAACAACAGCAAACAGCAACATCAATTGCAACAACAAGGACAACAACAAGGCATTTGCAAGCGGCAGACGCATTAAATTTATGCCCTAGACAAGCACAGGACAAAGAGCGGAACAGGGAGGGAGAGGTGGAGGAACAGGAGCAATGCTTCGATCACGTATGCGACGCAATTAAATGACAATTCTTTAGCTACTTTGCCGGCCAGTTGCCAATTGGCATGCGCTCAGGCAGCATCGCTTTAGCCAGGCAAACTAAGGCATAAGAATGATGCTAACTATTTAGCGCATCCAACAGATACAGTAGCTGGCTGCCTTGCAACCGGCAAACTTGCATCTTGCAACTGGCAACTCTGGCAAGTCTGGCAGCTCCCCCTTCAGCAATGTTTGTGTGTTCTGTGTGCGCTAAGCAGCTGCCATGACAATTAAATCTTTTGCAGTTGTTTAACCTGGCTTCAGACCGCAGCGCCGAGATTCCGCAAACAGCGGCGACTGCCTCTGATTAAGGGCCTTCACAGGCATAGATTGTCTTTGCTTGCGGATTGTTGCCCGCTTGTTCTTGGAGGCCAACAAAGAAATTGTCAAGCAACCAGCAACAACAGCTTTTGGCATAACTGAACTGCAAGACTCTTTTTCTCTCTTTGTCTCTCTCTTTCTCTGAATGAACACAGCCAACTAGTGTGCACAAAAGTCATTAAGCACTGTACTAAATAGAATCTAAGACACGTTGAATATCCGCAGCCATCAATACATTGTGGGATCCCAAAGGACATTAGACACTCTTCGAACTATTTTGAAAAATAAAATTATGTACGACAAGCAACAGAATGAATTTAAATTGGAAATTGCTTATAAGAAAACATGTTAGACAGTTACCCATTTTAAATAAAATATGTCAAATTAATACCGCAAATATATACCAAATACTATATTTGGTATACTGATATTTATATATACCAAAGAGTATTTTTAATTGTTTTCTACACACATTCAAATTCAAGTTCTACAAAATTCAACAATAATAGAAATGTATATAAATTATTTTTTATTATTTTGCAATTTATTTCAAGAGTATTTTGAATTTTCCAACTACTTATATATGCATTATACCAATCTATACATCTACATATATACTTTTCTACGCCACAAATCGATATTGCTTCTTGCATTTTGCTGACTATGACTCGCGTTCCACCTCCACTCATTGGCGTTGCTAACCGTGGGCAAGTTCTAATCAAAAGTTGCCCTGTGGCAAGACGGAAGTGAAATCTGCCGCTAGCACAGACTAGACTGAAGGTAAACCCAAATATGGAAATGTTTACAAATTGCAGAAGACGCGATACTGCAACGAGTACTGAGACTGAGACTGGGATTTGGAATTGGAATTGGACAGCATGCAAGATGATACGCAGTCCAGTTCGTGGCCAATGGTCAGACAAAATTCCCTAATGTACAGTTACTTTGGCTACTGTTCCAAAAATGAACAAAATTAATATATGCAAGAGAGCTCTATACAGCGGAGATAAATAATAATGATATAAAATGAAATTATTTAAATAAAATAGTTACGAAATTTTATAAAATGGAATTGCATTTCTATAACTTCAATAATTATTTTTTCGCTAATATTATTCAAATAAAATAAATGCTCGATAAATGTTACAAAATGTATTACAAATTGAGAGCGGACACAAAAAGTTTTTGTCAATCTCAGAAACATTTTTAAGGGAAGCAATAATATATTTATTTAAATAAAAATACGCGACAGATTAATTTCAGTTTTTGAGTGAAAATAAAAAGTTCTTTCAAATATTTTTGTAATTGAATAATAACTTGAAGTATAATAATAATATATAATATAATATTTAATGCTCGACAAAATTTAGAAAATTAATTACAATCCTACAACATTTTGTGCGTGTCGTGAGTCACGTGCTCAACTCTAACTGCAACATAAAAACGCTTTGAGCAAAAGAGATATACATAGAAGAGCCAGAGTGAAAGGTTCAACGTATGTTGGCGATACCAACACCGATACAAAGACCCAACGTCTCATCATCATCATCATCGTAGTCGTCGTCGTCATCGTCGTCGTCATCGTCATCATCCTAGGCTGGCCATCAGTGGCTTCTGTGGCGGCGCATCCTTTGGCTTGCCTATTTTGTAAATTCGTTAGTGCTGCTGAAATATGTTGATTGAATTTTTCGGGAGCAACTGCATTTGATTATAACGACGACATGGCCAAAGAGCAGGCAGCCGACCAAAGTCAGTCTGACCAGATGCAACAGCAGCAGCAGCAGCAGACGCACCAAAAATGGTCAGTAAACATGGCCAACAAGAAGAAGAAGAAGAGCGACGAGTGATTGTTATCGTAGGTAAATGCGCAACTACACAACTTAGATACGCAGACAGCAGTGGCACAACAGCTGCTGGCAGGTCAAAGGTCAAAGCATTTGCATATGCGCCGCGCCGCGCCGAGTGAACCCAATTTCCTGTCAAGATTTATTAATTCCCCAAACGATTTACAAGTGATTTACACTTAATTAGCGGCACCCGGCGAAAGTTTTTCCCCCAATTGCGTGGGTCGCTTCCGGTGTTCGCGGTGGTGACGACGCGTATTAATTGTCCAAGAAAAACCCCAAATTCCAAAACTTTAATTTATTGTTTTAAGTCAGAATTCCCAAACCCAAAAAAAAAAAACAAAAAAAATACCTTAAACTTGAACCGTTGCGTTGGCGTCTGGGTTGCGTTGCAGGAAACACTCGATGGCTCGCAGCTAAAGACCCGCTTGATAAGGTATTTTATTGTCTTATTACAATTAGAATTCGAGACATTCAATTGGCCATTTGATGTGGGCCGCTGCTGCGATCCACTGATAAGCCACAATCAACCAGTCAAAATTCATATAATACTCACCTCATCTCTGTCGTTTTTTTTTTGTTTCTTATTGTGTAGGTGCCTCTTGCGTTTATTTTTATAAATCATCAGTTCGGGTTTTACTGCTTTTATTTTGTATACCAGCTATCCATAGGGTAGAAGGGTATTATAAGTTTGTGCCTCCGTGAAATATACATATGTAACAGGCAGAATGGAGCAACTCTGACCCTATAAAGTATATAAATTCTTGATTAACATCAACAGCCGATATAGCCAGGTCTGTCTGTCTGTCTGTCTGTCTGTCTGTCCGTCCGTCTGTATGAACACTTAGATCCCAGATTTTAAAAGAGATAGAAATCTAATTCGAATGTACTTGTTATGTTTGTAATGAGATGAAGTTTGTTTCAAAATTTTGCCCACGCCTACCTCCGCCCCGCAAATTAATCAAAATTGACAATATGATCTGGTATATTTTGCCCTCCTTGGTTTTTTTTTTAATGTTGTTCTATATCAATATACCAATTGTAGATTTTTGTATATTTTGAATAAAACATCAATATTCAAAATGCAGCCGTTGTTATTTTTTTTTAAGTATTTTTATGGTATATTTCAAAATATTAATACCGTACTGTTTTGCTTGTACAAGCCAATGGGTAGCGGGTATCTTACAGTCGAGCACACTCGTCTGTAGCTTTCTTACATGTTTTTTTTGTGGTTTTCGGTGAGTGGGTGACGCTGCTGCCAGAGATTCCGGGATGCGGGCGTCTGTCGACAGTCGTCGACCGGTTGGCTTAGCCGCAAAATGACTTCATTAACTTATATTTCATATTTTCTTGTTGTTTTTTTTTATTCTTCATGTATTCCGCGAACAAATTAAGCCGAAATGCAGCAACGAACCGAAATCCAACCACACGGCATTAATATTGTACTCTCATTCCCTCTGTCTCCGTCATGTTCCGTCCCGTCCTGTCCCCCTTTCGGTTTGGCACTGAGCCGCTAAAAGCGCTGTTAAAAACTTCATTATGAGTGTCATATACGAGTATGTTCAGCGATTTAAGTGTGACATATTTCGACTGTACTCGGATGTAGGTCGCTGTTACTTCAGCTGCCAAGGAAACTCTGCTTATAAATTCATATAAACATACACGGCTACATGTATGTGTTATGTATATGATTATTTTTACTATAGTGCATTAAGATTGTGTAAAAATAAAAATGACAAGAGCAGTAAACTGTATTATTTGACTACATTTCAGCCTGGCTTCACACGCTGCTCTTTAAGCTGAAGCTAAAAGTTAAGTAGAAACACAAGTCTTCATCCTTTTCTGAGTTAAATATAATTTATAAATCTCTCTTCTCAAATTTATATACGATTTCAATCTATTTATCGCGCAAAGCTCTTCTGCGGCAATATTTTATTATTATATTAATGTTTTCTCTTTGTTATATTTTCATAAAATATTACTATTATTTCTCTTGAAGCAGAAGCTGAGGTAGAATCGCAATATTTCATTCTCAACATACTTTTGGAATAATAAAATAAAATATAAAACAATTTAAAATTGTTTTTCCTTAATCCAAATAAGCAAGCATTCTATAGATAGTTTTTATATGTATATAAAATATACGTTCACATCAAAGTCTTCTGTAGCAATATCCACTTTTTATGTTAACAGCTTATTTAATATTTAAAATTACTTTGTACAAGTTTAATCCCGTTTTCATATCAATCCTGGTTTCATATCAACATTTTATCTGTTTTTATTTTGATAAAGAATCAAATATTCCCTCAGGTTGTTCTTAGCTATTTCTTAACTTTATCGATGTCTGGCATTATTTCACTTATTTTTAGCTTAAACCAACTATTAACTTTATCGATCTCTGGCATTATTTACTCCTTAAAGTAAAACTGCACATTGTAACATCCTCTTCTGCTTTCTGTTTTGCTTAAAAATCTAATATTCTCTCAAAATGTTTTTAGCCTAAACCATCTCTCAACTCTATCGTTTTGTGTGCTTTATAAACAACATTCTTTTGGCTGGCATATACTAATCCTGAGCTACACGAAGAACTCGCACAATTGTTCCAATCAGAATCACAAATGAAATATAAACAAACTCGAGCAGCTTACGAATTTGTCTATGCAATTTAACCCCGGATCAGGACATCAGTTCGACAATTGAGCAGCAGGAAGCGGAGGAGGACGAGGCGGAGGCGGTGGAGAATCAGGAGGTGAACTACTTGAAACGTAATCGACAGTGCAGCACTTGAATGACCAACTGGTCGACTGTTGCCCCGTTTGGGTCGACCCTTTCAATTATTTGCTGTTGGCTCTACCCGAAAAATGCCGAAAAGCAAAACAAAATGCAAACATGGACCAGCAACAGAAGCAGCAGCAGCAGCTCGACAAGACCGAGAAGAGGCAAAAGTGCTAGACGGAGAGCAGCACTCTGTGTGCCTCCTGTGTTGTGGTTGCTGGGGTAATGAAGGTCTCTTTTGCCAGAGCATTGTGTGTGAGTGTGTGTGTGTGTGTTGGTTGCATGGACGACGTTCGAAGGTCCCGCCGCTCGCTCCCAAAGGATTTCCTTGTTATGCGTGCGACGTTTGTTTAACCCTCTCTCTGATTCTCTCGGTGGCTGCCGGCTGCAACAACGACTGCCCTTTGTCCAGGCTGCGGTTCAGATCCAGGTCGTTCGTTATGCCCCATCTCCATCCTCCGTCACCCTCCCTCCCCTTCTTTGCCGGTTGCCGGGTTGCACTCGAATGGTTTCGTTTACATTTTACGTGCGAATGTTGCTGTTTTTTGAATTATGGCGACAGGAACAGTGCCACAGTCGCTGTGGCAGTCGCAGCTTCAGCCACACAACCCTGCCTGCGGTTTGGCCTTGCTCCTGCCACCGAGCTGCTTCCTTCCTCAAGCTGCCTCAACGCTACTCAACTCGAAGCGAAGCGAGTCGAGCTGACCGCAGTCGAAAGTGTTGTGTTTCAACATGGTGCAACAACGATGTCGACGACGTCGACGTTCCCGTATTTTATTCAAAATGCTGCCACGTAATAGAATTTTTGATGCCAGCATGTCTGGCTACCATAAAAATGCCATGATAACGGTCAACGCCCGGTTCGCTACACCCAGCTCCTAAATCAAAACACACAGAGAGCCTTCTTTCTGTCTCAACTCCTCGCCCCATAGTCGAGAGGAGACTGAGCTTTTTGGGGCTACCATTTCAATTGGACCCGGTGCTTGTGTGCTTGATGCTTTGCTTGCTCCTGGACTGTCTGCCAATTGCTAACTTGCAACTTGCAACTGGCAACAGGCAAGCAGTTGCAACTGGCTACTGGCTACTGGCTTTTTGGCTGCTCAGAATCTCATCATAAATTCATTAGTTGCAACTCGTCGCTGCACGCAAAATTCCTGGCTGCGCCTTGCAGCCTTCTTTCCTTCCTTCCTCTCTGCCTCCCTGTCTCTCTGCCTCATACTCCCTTCGATGGATGCATGCAGCAACTACTAGCTTCGTCCAGCTGCTTGCTGTCGTTGGAGGTGTGGCAGAAAGCAACAGCAGCCGCCCCAAATGATTTATGCGCCAAGTTGTTTAGAAAATATGCCAAATGGCTCCACAGCCTTCTCTCTCTTTGTGTCTCTCTATTCGACTGCAAGTCCACAGTCTGAGTTTGGCTCTGTTGTTGTTGTTTGGTTTTGCTAAGCCCAGAAGGGTTTTTTGTGCAGACCATGGACTTGTCATGGCGGCTCCATGTTTGATTAAGGCGCACCAACTTGAGCTCGCTAAACGCAAATCAACGACGGCGTTGATAATGGCCAACGGGTTCCGCCATCTCTGCGTCCATTTCAACATTCTCCCCCCCTCTTCCCCCACCCCTTCCATCCGCTCCTAGAGTCATCCACATTCACATCCAAATGCCAGTTGCCAGCTTCGCGTTCACTCATGTCATGACTTGTGAAAATATACACCTAGCTCGTGTTTTTTTTAATACCCTGTACCCATTAAAAGTGCTTGATTAGAATGGGGTATAACAAGGAAGAATGTAAGGAAAGAAGTCGAGCTATGAAACCGATCTAATTTATGAAAAAATCAATTGAATGTAGATACATCAAAAAGTCTTTTTATGAAAGCTCAATTATTAACTGAATTCTTTATTTATTGAAAGTTGGATAAAGACTACATTTAAGAATTATTTTTAATTAGCAAAACATTGAAGACAAATTCGGAATAAATAATAAACTTAATATGGACAAAGCAGGAATTCGATTTATGTTTTTGATTGTTTTTGCATATTATGTATATTATTATTTGTAGTGCTAAATACTAAATGAATTCTTTATTTATTAAGAGTCGTCTACTAATAAATTTGAGAATAATTTTAAATCAGCAAAACATTCACGACAAGTATAGATAATACACTTCAGAATAACTATTAAGATCATAATAAAATATAAAAATAATAAACACTAAAAATTTTGTCCGATGTGAAATTACCAAATTATTAAAAATCATAATAATATTTTTAATGTTTAATTCAGAAAGTAGATTTACTTTATAATATAGTCAGAAGTTTAACTACTTTATCTTATTACAGGGTATTTTCTCGTCACACAAAACCAATCTCTTTGTCTTCTTATTAGTTTTTTCGGTCTTTGGGACTGATTCCTGCATTCTAGGGTTCTGCATTTGGACAAGCTGGCCACGACCACAACAAGAAACAACGACAACCACAGCAACAAGAACAGCGATGAGAACGACAACGATCAAAAGGCGCGACAGGTGTTGGCTATTTCTAATCAGAGGCGTGTCTACAACACTGTTCTTAACAGTCTCCCGCAGACAGTTAAATGGCTTGTTCTACTTAGATACTAACTGGCATTCAAATATGTAGACGAGACACCAAAATGGAACTGAAGAAATTTTCATTACTCAAATTGTGCTTGGAATTGTGTGCCAGAGACCAAAGATGAGAGACGACAGACGACAGACGAAAGGCGACGTGCAAACGTTTGCAGCACATTAAGATCTGTTACTGTCACGCTTTATATGCAATGAATTAAAGTTTTACAGTTCTAGCAAGCTGTTTAATCCCCCACTAAATGTCTCTATTAGAAGGGGAATTACAATTACAGACCATGTTGCAGCTTAAACGAAGTGGAATAAAAAAAAGCTAGTAGAAGAAAGATTAAATATCGGTCAAGAACTTAGAAGCATTTCTAAGAGAAATAAGTCGGGGTTTTATTTATTGTAAAGTAAAGTTTTATATAAAATTTGTAATCAAAAAGAATTAACACTAATGAAGAAAGTTACGTTAATTTAGTTGATCTTAAACAAATATATTTTTCTACATATCAGAAAATAATATACACTTATAAACTTATTTTGAAAATTTAGAATTTTAGTGTACCATAAATTTAAAGAAAGTTAAGAACTATAAAATCTTGTTTAAATGTTTCAAATGGTAGCGAAATTACACTCGATTTTCCCTTTCTACGGACAGAGATATAGCTTGAATCATATGTAAATAGGTTTATGAATGTGAGCACTTGGCAAGAATATTTCCATATTTCCATTTTCATTTCCATTTCGAATCGTTATCGTTAATTTAGTAAAGTCTGTATGTATTTCTTTTTTTTTTTTCTTGTTTTGTGCATCGTTTTTTTGTTGTGCTTTTTTGAGAGCATTTCGTTTTGTTGTTCTTCTGGGTGCTTGTCTTCTTTTATTCGCTTTCAGTTTTGTAAACGCTGTGGAGAGCTTATGACCATAAATTGCCCAGCAAACCGTGACCATAAATTGGAGCTAACAAAGAAATTATGAAATTCAAATGAAGTGCGTTTGCCAACCAAACCCATCGTCATCCTCATCCTCATCCTCAAGCTCGATATCCTCTCCAGAGCTTGGGTTGAAGACTAAGGCGCACCTGCCCCATGCCAATGTCGTTTGGCCTGAGGGCCGAGGACCTTAAGCGAGGCAACAAGGCAAGGTCTTGTATGCTGCGCTGCGCTGTGCTGTACAGCTCAGATTAATCCCATCCCATCTACCTCCTCTCCCCTAAGGCCACTTTTATAGAGCAACAATTGGCCTGGGTCTGAGTCTGAGTTGGAGTCTGGACTGCAGTTTAGACTTTACAAGAGTAAATTGTGCAACTTGTTCACTTTTTGCATAAAAATTGTTCATTGAAAATGCATAAATGTGCAATCTGCACAAAAGAAATGCGCCCAGTCGGTCCAACTCTGGCCGGCGACTGCGACGGCTCGCGGCTCCTGGGCCCATTCAAAGAATTATTATGGCCTGGAACATTGAACCCTAGTTCGATATCGATGCAATTGCTGATTGCTGTTGTCGTTGCTGTTGTTTATTTTCCCCAGCACAGAATGTCTCCTTCTCTGTCTCCGCCTCTCGACTTTGTTGTGCTGCTCTATGAATTGTCTTTAAATACATATCATTAAATGGCATTTATAATATATTCATGAGCGATCCGCTTCCCGGTATTGCTCGAAATCTAATATAGAGAGGCAACGGTAGCCATATCTACAACTATCTCCTGCTCCCTGCTCTCTGCCACCTACAACCCCTCGCAAAAACAAACAGCGAAAGACTTTTAACCGTAAGCGTGCCCCCAGACAGTTGCATGGCCCATTTTGTGCGCCCCGGGGCAAGTCAAAGCACCACACAATAGAAAAAAATAATAATGTATGTAAAAACACCAACTACTTGATACTCTTTGTAGTTTTTTAAAGATTTCAAAAACTTACCCCGTTTACTGTAAAATATCCAGTTTGAGTCACAATTCGGTACATTTTCTGTTGGCTTGCACATTTTTATTTCTTCCAAAATGGTTAAATTTTTCTAAGCTGAGTTTGTTTTTTTTGTTTATCATTGAATTATGAATTATATTTTTTAATTTGTTAGTGTGGAGATAAAAGTCTAGCCAGTAAATGATTATTTCACTGCTTGGTACAATTTTTGCACAAATATTACATTTTAAAAGAATTTGGTACATTTTCAACGATATTGGTACATTTGGTACATTTTCTTCCTACAGGCACATTTTTAACACAAACGGTACATTTCTGTACACATATTGGCAACAGTGCTTTCAGTAGAGTATGCATTAGTCTAGTATGACAACTATGGCGGTTGCGTGGCCCGTTTTGGTGACTCGACTCTTGCCTGAGAATTGTGCGTATACGTACTATTGTCTATTGTCCAAGTTGGCCCAGGCCACGCAGTTGTTTTCTATATTTGGTTCGAGGCGGCCGCGTCGTGAAATCTACGCAATGTTGTGCAAGGTCCGTTTTGGTTTTGGAGCATTCGACCAATCGACCATTCTCTTGCATTCGGCATTCCACATTGCCGAGATTTGCCTTTTGGCACTCTTCCTATCTCACTCTGCGCTGCAGCGCAGTGTCGCCATCTAGCGTCCCGCCGTCAAACTCAATTCAATTACATACGTTGAAAATTGGCTGCCATTGTCTTTATGCGCTGCGCTGGGTGCGTGAAATTTATAGTTATGACCACGCGGCGGGCATTATGACCTCGCCTTTGTGACATTTGATTTTGAAGGGGGTGGTGGGGGCTGTTTGACAATAGTTGCCGCCACAAATAATGGCCCAGGAATGCTCCAAAAAATGCGCGGCGCACATTCACTTTGGCCAAGCGGCGATATGATGCACGTTAAAAACGAGACTCGCACTAATTTTGCTCCATTTCGGCTAATCAGGTGAATATTAAACGCAACAACAGAGTGCGCTTGAGACCCCACGCGATCACTCACTTAAAACACAACACTTAAAAAAAAAAGAAAATAAATTCTCAACACACTAAAATTGCGCGTTTTTGACAAATTTGGCGGTGGCAAACTAATTAACATATCCCCGACTTCAATAGCTTTGCAACGATAACTTTGTGCTGTTAACATTAACAGGTGCTGTTAAATGGTCATAGTTGCTTATGACGAGCTCGCATTGTTTCGCTCTACTTGCACTTATTTTGTGTAGAACAATACAATAATGACTTAAATTAAAGTTGAACACAATAATCACACACATGTTTGCAAATGTCTCACAAATTTGTAAAGAGACAAACTTTCCCCAACTTCGATAGCGATAACTTTTACCTGTTAAGTTGTGAATGCTGTGACGTCACAGTTGCTTAACAGTCAACATGATGATCCTGCGGCTGACAGTGTGCACACACTGGATTAATCATTGCGTGTAGCGCAACACTTTTTTGTGAGCGTGTCAATGAATTTTGTGGTGAAATGAAAAGATTTAAATTGTGCATTGCTGACTCTGTCTTATTAGACTTGTGATTTAACTGTATTTGTATCTGAGCATGTTGGAAGTGCACGCAAATCAGCGCTGCAAATCTGGCATCCAGGTGAGTGCCCAAAAAAAAGCCATTTCATTACGAGCAGCTGTTTGTGAGAGGAGGAGAAGAAAGAGTAAAGGGGGAGTAAAGCGTTTGCGAGCGCAATTCAAAATTGAATTCGAAATCTGAAACACACATCTTGATGAGATCATTATCGCCGCAACAACGACAGGCCAATTACATTAATTAATTATTAAGGGAACGCAGCTGGAGTTGGATTCAGAGTTGGATTTTGCAATAGAGGGGGGTAACGAAGAGAGGGGAGAACGCTTTAGCAAACGAGTGTCACGTACAAAGCGCCGCAAAGCAAAAGCGGGAACACGCTGTGTTCCCAGGCGCGCAAGGAGCAGCAATCGTTGCCTCCTGATATCATGGAATGCAATCAGCGATCAGAGGCAAATCGAACAAGCTCCAGCTCCAGCTCCAGCTCTAAGTCCAGCTTCAGCTTCAGCTTCAGCTCCAAGTTCAGCGCTGAGGTTGCATCGTTTTGGCTGGGGGCGTTTTCTTCTGCTATACCGATTACACAAAGGGTTGAGGGGTATGATCACTTTATGTAAATATGTACATATGTATATTAGATCAAAATTGTATTCCAAATATGTATTTGAATTTGAAAATTCGAGTTGTAGAAAATTTTAATTTATGTTTGTATACTCTTGATCAGCATCAATAACCAGTCTGTCTGTCTGTCCTTACAAATCTTTATAAGAACCTAGATCAATGTAAAAACTTTTGACACAAAACTTGCTGAGCACAGTACTATGAACATTAAGCTTCTTTTAAAAATTAGCCATGCCATCATCATATCACTTTCTAGAATTTAACGCAGTAGTCTTCAATTTAAATTAATTAGTTAATTAAAAGCAATAATATACATGAAAATTCTGTTATTTTCCATACTTTTGGTAGATAAGAAAAATGTTGATCAAATTAGAATTTTTGAAATTCGAATCGTCTAGAAATTAGAATTGAAGTTTTTGAGGTATTTGAAATACATTATTGTGAATATACAATTATATAAATTTCGTGTTGTATTTTTTATTAAGAAACAAAAAACCAATTAGTAACAACTCGGTAATTTAACATTCATATATATCTTCTGGTTTTTAACATTCTTAGTGTATGTCTAGAATGTTTGTTAATGTTCTGCTAACATCAATTATGCTAACATCGGTTATTTAACATTCATATTTTCTGTTATTTAACATTCTCAGTACTATATATGAGTATAATGTTAATATTAATTTTTAATGTTCTGCTATCATCCATTTTTGCTACATTCTGTTTATTGCCCAACAAATGTTTGACGGGTATTTCATAGTCGAGTACTCTCGCCAGTAGCTTTCGCACTTGTATAATTTTTTTTTTTGGGCAGCGCTGACTAAGCAAGTGAAGTGAAGTGCAGCAGGCGGCCCCCAAAGATCGATCGCCAGTTCAACCCGTCCAAAGCCGTCGGACCAACACTGGTCTTATGATTTGCAAATTTTCAAATATGCATCTCCTGCTGCTGCTGCTGTTGGAGATGCTGTGGTTGCTGCTGCTGGTGCTGCTGGAGATGCTGTGTTGGCTGCTGCTGCGTTAGGTGTGCGATGATTAATTGCTGCCGTTGCACACGCAATCCTCCAGTTTCGCTCTCTCGTTGCGTGCCTCTTGAATAATGATCTTCAGAATGTCTTGTTTCAAAAAAGCTAATAAGATCATTTATAACACAGTTAGTTCAGGGTTGCCGAGAGAGAGAAAGAAAGATTTCTTGTTGGTTGCCGGCATCGACATCGACATCGAGCGACTTCCTGCGTCATCATGTTGCACCATTTATTATTAAATGGGGAGATAGAGAGAGAGAGAGACTACAACTTGTTTTGCAAGTGTGTGAAGGATTAACAAGCGTAGCTCTCTCTTTCTAGGCTTATCGTTGATGGCCTAATAAAAATACCTTTTGCTCAAATTAATCGCCAGCTCTCTCGGCATGATCACGATTCATTGAGCAGGCGATCGATGCAGTTGCAAGTTGCAAGTAGGAAGTGCGTGTGTCCTCCTAACTGGGACACTTGGCAAACGTTGACAGCTGATTGGTTTGGCTTGGTTTTGCTTTTGGATTGTGCTTGGCGCAAACAAAAAAAAAGGATGTGCGTGGCACACAATCTGAGGGCCTCAACAGTTGTCGCCACAGTCAATTAAACTGCCAACACTTGTTAACAAGCTGCAATCAGGAACACGCCCCGAGCGCCGTTCGTTTCTTCCTCTTCTTGGTTTTGGTTTTCGTTTTTCGTCTGCATCGAATTATCACTGACCCAGGCGCTCTTTCTTTCTTAAGGGGCAGAGGGCGTGTCGAGTTGGTTGGTCAGTTATTTTGAAAGCGCCTTTTTCGGTTGCATTTGTTGTACTTCTTGTTGTTGTTGTTGTTGTTCTTTCTCACACTGCTGTGTTTTTTTTTTTTATATTTATTTGCAAAAGGCAATTTAAGCCACGTCGCAAAACGCGTTGCCAACTTTTGTTTCGCATTGAATTTCAATTTGTGTGTGTTTCCGCATAAAAATGCGCTTCGTATTTATTTTAGTGGCTTACTCTCGTTGTCTGCTTGCCTCTTCACTCCCAGCTCGACGGTGTCTTGATCTTTTATCGCTGATAAAATAAAAAGAACGAATAAAAAAAATGCAGCCCCAAAAACGTTTTTGGTGCCCGCACCCGCAAAAATGGAGAGTCGGGTCACTCCCTGATATCGTTGCCCGTTGCCACATGCCCCCGGGGGCTTCTGGGGGGCGTGGGCGTGGGCAATGCCAATGCCACGCCTCATTTTCAGTTTTGTGTGTCGTTCGTTGTTGTCGTTCGCTGTTGTCGTTCGCCTGTTTTACAATTGTTTGTTTTGCTGTTTGTTAAACACCTTCCAACTACACGTTCGCTTTGGCTGCAATCGCCTCCGTTTTTCGCCTTCCTTGTGTGCCTTCCTGCACATCCTTTGTCATGTTTTTCGGCCTCGCTAAGATTTAAGGCCCTGCTCAGCCCCTGGGCAAACAGCCACAGCAGCAGCTCGATGACCTCGCTCTTTTCTCCAACATCTTGGCAATACTCGCATCTCCATCTCTCCAGCAGCAGCAGCATCTTCACTAGATTTAAAAAGGCTCTGTTGGCACTGCCCTTTGATGTTGCCTGTTTGTGCAGCGTTCTCCTCTTGATGCTGCTGCTGCTTGCTGCTTGCTGCTTGCTTCGCATAACTTTGCTTGTTAACAATTGCATTGTACAACAACACCGACAACAATAACAACAACAAAAGCAACAACAGCATCACTGCGATCCTCTCAATCTGTGAACCGGCTTTTGCCATTTTAAGGTACTCGTCGCCGTCGTCGTCGTCGTTGTTGTCGGCACCCCAATGACCACGGAGAGAGACCCAGGCTAAAGCCCTGGCAGGACACACAATGGACACTCTTTGAAAATAGGTGGCTTGATTTATTTGTCTGCAAATTCGCTTTCTCAAAAGGCATTTGGAGCCTTACATTTTGGCTCGAGCAACTACTTAAGGCAACTTCCTACGAGCCTCCACCAAACAGTTGTCAAAACACACATTCGCTTACTTGTTCCACATTTGGTATATCTCTATGTGTATGTATGTTTGTGTGTCTGTGTGAGTGCCTTTGAATATGACGAAGATGCGTTGAGTGCCGCATTTATCAAACAAATGCCTTCAATTTTTTTTTTTGTATGGGAAACTAAAATATTTTTTAAAGCTCTAAGCAAACGATTTGGTTGAATTTCGCTTGAGTAACTGCTTTGGAATTTAAAAACATTAGCTTGAGGATGAACATTACGAGTTAATTTTCATATATAAAAACTCAGTTTGTGTTTCTATATTTTCTAAACTAGCACATTTTTGAGAGTAAACTTTGATTTTTAAATTAAAGTTTTAATGTTCTCAATACTGAACTTTTAACCCCTGATTTTATAGTTATTTTTCAGAAATTTTTTCTTTTCTTTTGTTGTTGATAAATTTTTTATGATATGCTTATGATATATTGCATATAGCATATTTTATTATTACTTTCACTATTAATAGATCAATCTTCTAAACTTTTTTCTGTATGCTTTTGTAGGTTCCTTTCTTGATGTTTTTTCCAGACACGTTTTTGGGAACATCATTGGAATTGCATAATTTAAATGAGTTCTTATAAATTTTGATATTCGTAAGATATGTAGCATTTTCCTAAATTCTAACTTTACTCAAACTCTTAAACTAAGAATAATTTTAAAGATATTTGGGATCAATTCCTTAGTTGAAAATCTGATATATTTTATAATCTATGGTATATTATAAAAGTATATCTTTTCAACAAATACACATTTTGGAATATTTTTAGTACTTTTTGCGCTATATTTATTTAGTACATATTAAAGATGTTTTATTTAAATTAAATATCACAGTCAAGCATGAATGTATATCGTTGTACCAAATATATTATATATATATTGTAGTATATTTTTGGTATTTTAGCTATATTTATTTAGTGTATTTTAAATATATTCTTTGATGTATTTTTTTAATGATTTTTTTTTTTCAAAATTAAATATTTTATACATTTTGGTACTTTCTTTCCTTTTATTCTTCCAGGTGAACTTGAACTGCACTTGCAAGAAAAGTTTATATAGAATGCTAGAGAGCGAACATTTGAAGATGGCTTGTTGCAGAGATTTAAAGATTTGAACCCAGGAGTGAGAAGGGAGAATCGTTTAAAATACCTTAAGATTTGCATGCTTAGGATGAGAGCTAAAGTGTAACCAATTGCAAGGTATTCTATCTGGCAGCATCTGGCAGTCCGGCAACATGTAACAAGCTTCTGTGAAATCGATCCTCAAGCAAAGACGCTGCATAGTTTGCTGTTAAGGTCGCTGATTCGATTGCTCCGATTACACACACACACATACGGTGGGTAACCCTTCACTTTGTGCTTACAAATAAAACTAAAATGTGTTTAGCAGTTATTTTTGCTTTTTTGTAGTTTCTGTAGCTGTTTCATGGCTGAGTGGTTGCCAGCAATTCCTTAAGATTGTCACACTGACAAGCCCCCATGTATCGATCGGGGCAGCAAGCAGACTGTACAAGTTTAAGTACGACTTGGAGTGCGACGTACCATAGAGAGGTCTGCCTATAGTCAAGGCGTTCTACTTAAATCACAACAAACAGCGCACAGAACAGAATCGAACAGAACAGAACAGAACACAACAAAAAAACCCTATGGTGTACACAGCGAGAGCAAGTGTTCAAATTCCATTAAAAGAACATTTACAAATTTGGCAAAGATCACAGCCAGAAGAGCAGCCAAGGAGGAGGAGGTGGAGGAGAGGGAAGAATTGAAGTTGAAGTGGGCACAAAACAAATACAAAAATAAAGGTGCCATGCAATGCTAAACAAAAAGCGACACCTTCTTCGATGGGGGCTAAGAGAGAACCAATTGCCACAGAAAGACCTTGAGATCATGCCAAGACAAACAATAACAAACAGCAGCAGCAACGGCAACGGCAAAGCAACAGCAAAGCGGCAACAATGCCGCCTCAGCCAACAACAAGGATGAGAAGAAGAACTTTTGTCTCCAACAGCGTTTTCCCTAACAACCAAGGTGATAAATAAAATTCTTTATATGCAATCTTTTAATGCAATTTACAATAAAATCAACATGGAGTTTAGTTGCAGGCGGCAGCGGCAGCGGCAGCAACAGTTGCAACTGGCAACTTCTTCCTTCGCTGGCTAAATAACAAGGGGGCACAGCTTGATTTGACATTAGCACAATCCCACAGATCACCTTCCCAAAATGGATTTTGCCGCCGTCGTTGTTGTCGACTTCGTCCGTTTTCGCTGGGCCTGAACTTTTGTGCAGCGACGAACGGAAATGGAGGCCCAGCGAACGCGATGATCATTGCGACCAGGCAATAAATACACCATAGAAATGATGTACGGAAAATGATCGCAACTCTAACTCTAGCCAACCAACCAAGCCAACCAGCCAGACAGTCAACTCCATGGACCCACAATTCCTCAGCCAGCAGCTTCAGCAGCATCAGCAGCAACAGCTCAACGGGGGTGCCTCCTGGTTTGCCTGGCTAAAGCGTTGCACAGTGGGCATAAATTTATAATTAACTGCTGGTAAATATGCATGTTTTAGTTTTACATTAATTTCATATTTCCATTTTAATAAGTCCTCTGACTTGATGTTCTCGCAGCGCTCTCTTGACTTTAAGCCCCGTTTTAACTGGTTATGAACAGTTTGGCTTTTTAGCCGACTTATCAAATTTCATTGCCTTGTAGTCTTGTTATGGACTCTATAATAATCTCAGCGATGCTTAAAGTCTTGCAAATGCTTTCGAATAATCCTTTATGTGATGTTATACAAATTAATTTGTAGTAATTGTACATAATTCTGTGTTTTCATGGTATCTTTAAAATTCCTTCTAGTAGAAATCTTGAAAAAATTTAGAACGCTTAGCTTTAAACAGACGGAGGGAGAAAAATCCAGATTGAAAAGTAGATCGCAAATAATTATTTTTAAAATTTTAGTTTTAAGTTTTTAGGCTTCCTGGCTCAATTTTTAGATTTTTCCATTCTTGGAAGAAGATTATAATCTTCTATTTTAAGATTGGGTTATAAACATTTTAGTTTATTTCAATTTCTAATTTACCTAAGCTGTCATGAGGTTTTTATTATAAACCAGTGTAGTTTCCTTGTGGTTTAATTCTTTGCAAAATGTGCTCAATAGATTGTTGGTAATTTTAATTTTCACTCATTTTGTTGCAAAATTTTTTTGCATATTGCAACATTACTGTTTAACAAATTGTATTGCATTTCTTATTGATGAAAACCTTTTCAAATTTTTGCACTCTAAAAACTATAAGCTTTTACAATCATCAGGTATTTAGTATTGGAATTTGAACCTTTTCTTAAATATTATTGTTGATTGTTGAGTTTCGAATTTACTTTATGATCTTTTATTATTACTTACCTTACACCTCACTTATTTTCCTTTCTAATTTTCTTTCTATAGTTATTTCTTTTCTGATTATTTATTGATTTTTTAAATGTCTACATCAAAATTTAATTGATCATTAAGAAATTCCCAATTGCCATTACAATAAGCTTGTGACCACTGTGCACGCTTAGAATCGAATCTAGCAGCTGCCTAGATGCGGATGCTTGGGGGCTGCCGCTCGTTTGGGCTACCACTTTGTGTGTCTGGTTGGCGACGGTGGCTGCGGTTGCTGATGCTGATGCTGTGGCTGCTGCTGTTGCTGTTGCCGCTGCCATTGCCTTTGCTGCTGCCGGAGTCAGTCGTTGCGGCATTATTAATGATAAATGTGGCTTGCACTCATGATAAATACAGAGAATCGTTGAAAGGTATAAATCAATAATAGAGAAGTTTGTTTGCAGTTAGGCGCAGGATGGAGCCGTGATTTTGCAGGCAACCAAACACAGCCTGCAGACAATGAGTATGCCAAAACATAATTCAAGTTAAAGGCCTCTCTCTCTCTCTCTCTGTCTTTCGCTCACTCACTCTGTGTCTTGTGTGGAAGCTCATCTGATTAGGGCCTCCTGAGGATGGAGGTCGTTGAGGTTTGAGGCGGACATTGCCTCCGCCTGCTTTACCTTATTGATGGACTAATTAATCGAGAACTGAGACATTCGGATCCACTTGAAGAGAGACATAACTGCGTCAGCGTCAACTGTGATTATCAATAACAATTAGCCGACGCCTGCGACAAGCTGTGTCCATCTGGCGTCCAGTCGCTTGTCAAATTTATGTTGCCTCTTCACTCTCCACTCTCTTCTCATTCCTCTGTTCGTTGTCAGCTTGCATTTGAATGCACGAGTTACGCATCCATCAAATGTCAATTGTTTGTCTTGGCGCTCCACCTTCTTGGCGTCAGGCTTTAGTTTGATGCTTCAGCCGCAGCAGCAACCACAGTCAAACGTCTCGGCGCTGCGCTTTGCCATTTCTCATAAATCATTCCAAGGCTCTGGCCAAGCATTACGGCAGCTTCGACGACGTCTCTCGTGGCTGTCAGATGGCAACAGCAGATGCGACGCAGCGCAGCAGAGACGAGGCGTGTCCCGAGTGCAATCGCTGCTTTGATGCCCATCCATGGCATTGAACTTGTCTAGCATTGAGTGTCAGCCGGTTTGTCCAACTCGTCGCAACTCGTCGTCTGTTTGTTATGGAAAGCATTTGAGATACGACCAGTGTGTGTTCTCTGTTCGCTTCGCAAAAGTGAAGAGGAAAATAGAAAAAATGGTAATGGAAATGGAAATGGCAAAGCTAAAGCACAACCCCTTGAGCAGTCGAAGAAAACATACGGCTTTCAAGATTAAATATATTAAATCTGGAAATATTGTCAAATATTTAAGTATTTGTCAAGGGATTTTCCATCTGCAATTCGTCAGAGTTGTCAGGAGATTTGTTAGGAAAAGTTAAGAGTTGAGGCAACTGATAAGCTTAAATCTTTAAGAAATGGAATGGATGTTAAATTAAATAAAGTGGTATAATATTGTTATTGATTTTAATATACATATACGGAATTAGAATATAAATTTTCAGATATATATTTGATTAGCAAATATTTATATATTTTTACAAATAAACAAATTATAGAAAATAAATAGAATAGCAAAAAGCTTTAATGTGAAAAAATGAAGAAGTAAGAAATCTACTGTCGAGAGTGCTCGACCTTAAGATATCCGTTACCCATGTTCAGTAAAAGTAAATTAGTACGGCATTAGTCTTAAAATATACCAATTCCGAAAGGCTATGATTATTTAAAACAAACTTAAATTTGCGCGTTTCATCTCTTATATGTTAGTCTACGAAATTAAGGACAGAGAGACAGACGGATATGCGGATAAACCTTATGTAGATACTTTATAGTGTCGGAGGTGCTTCCTTCCATTATTTGTGTAAAAATAGTTGTTCCTGCAATTTCTTATTTACATTTTTCATTCATTCAAATTGTTTTATCCATTGTAAATATGATGATACTCGGGTGTAAACAGCAGGTGTATTAATTTCGCACGGTCCAAAAACGAATGATGCCACACCCAGTAAAGTGTGGGTCCCATCTTCATTCCGAATTGCCAATGGACCACCAGAGTCCCCATGACATGGAGTACTTTGACTTGGCTTCAAGCAGATATACGATGACGGAAATATATAAGGAACTAATTTGTTTTTACATTCTTCGTTTGAATACACAGTAACATTATAATACTGCAGACGATTTGGTTGAGGACCTGTAAAACAAATTATATTTTGAAAATAAGTTACACTTAAAAAGAAAATATTACCATTATACGAAGTTGTACCCCAACCAGACACAACAGCACTTTCATTCTCATAAAGTTCAGTTGCATCGGGTAACTTGGCAGGTTGAATGTACTCGTCAAATAGCAAATCGGCTGGAAGTTTTATGAGAGCTATGTCATTGGGTTTATTATTGAGCTCATATTCTGGATGTACGAAAACATTTTTTTGCTTTTACTATCAACTGTTGTTGTCCCACTTCCATTTTATTGGATCTGTCCACAGTTCCAAAGTTAATTTTTACAGCATTACTTTTTTTAATAATTGAAAATGTTGATTAGTTGAGCTATATATTTTATATCACATTTTACAATAACTTACAATTTGGTGGGTATGCAATGACCGGCTGTAAGAACAATTCGATTTGAAATGATCACACCACCACATGCAGTGAAAGGATGGGAGTCTTTCAGAATCATTAAATATACTTGATATGGAAACTGTTTAGGATCTGCATTGAAACCCTTTACAATGCGTTTGGAAGGAATATCTTGGGCGCTGAGACTCCTTTGGTACAATAGAAATGTGACGATGATCAGCTGCCATTTAAGCTTACTCATTGTTGGTTAAGGTTAAAGGAACGACTGACAAATCCAAGACACGACCATGCTTATATATAGTAAAGCAACAGAGTTTGCATTTGTTTAACACTTTGCTTAATGTTATGTAAGCTTTTTATTTGACAGGTAACAATTTTGTAGATATCTTCGTTTGTGAAATTTGAGTTATTTATAGTAACTTAAAATATATAAAAAGATTATACAACTTTAACAATTATACAAATACGTTTGTAAGACATTCTTTTAATGAAAATATGAATATGAAGCAATTCTTGAAATCTGATATATATAGTCGGGAAATATTCATTAGCATTCATGTTAATATTAAGTTCTAACGTCTTAGTGCATATTGAATCTTTTCGATAAACCTAAATAAAAATAACCTCAGTATAAAAAAAAAGAATAAAAATGCTAAATTATTGTATACTAAATATGAAGTACTATATATTTGATATTAAGCAAGAAGGCTACAGTAGAGTGTGCTCGACTCCGTGATACCAACTACCAATTTTGAATAAAAGGAAAACAGTGCAATATTTGTCTTAAAATATTCAATTAAATATATACCGAAGGCTATTATTTAAACCCAACATAATATGCGGGTAATAATGACAAAATTATAGCTCGTAGTCTCCGAGATATAGGAGAGACGGACATATCGTCCGGGAGATAGTACTTAACAAAAATGTAGTTATTCATTATTTTCAAGATTTTTCATTCATTCATATTGTTTTATCCATTGTAAAAACGATGATACTCGGGTGTAAATAACAGGTGAATATTTTTCGCAATTCGTTATTCCAAATGATGTTAGACCCAGTAAAGTGTGGCTTCCATCATCATTCCGAATTGCCAATGGACCACCAGAGTCGCCAAAACATGGAGTACTTTGACTTGGCTTCAAGCAGATATATGATAACGGAAATACCCGATGTACTAATTTGTTTTTACATTCCTCGTTTGAATACACAGTAACATTATAATACTGCAGGTGATTTGGTTGAGGACCTGTAAAACAAATTATATTTTTAAAAATAGGTTAGACTTAAAAATAGTATTACCATTGAACGAAGTTTGTCCCCAACCAGATACAACAGCACTTTCGTTCTCATAAAGTTCATTTGCATCGGGTAACTTGGCAGGTTGAATATATTCGTCAAATAGCAGATCGGCTGGAAGTCGTATGAGAGCTATGTCATTGAGATATGGATGGGCCTGATAATCTTGATGTACGACAATATTTGTTGATTTTATTATTAATCGTTGTTGCCCGACTTCCCTTTTATTGGATCTGTCCACAGTTCCAAAGTACATTTCGACAGCATCACTTTTTTTTTTTGTAAAATATAAAATTTGATTATTTGGGCTATATATTGAAATAAAATTTCCACTTACAATTTTCTGCTTAAGCAATGACCAGCTGTAAGAACAATGCGATTTGATATTATCACACCACCACATCCGCCGCTAGGGTAGGAATCCACTAGATTTGTAAAATATACTTGATATGGAAACTGTTTAGGATCTGCATTGAAACCCTTTACAATGCGTTTCGAAGGAGTATCTTGGGCGCTGAGACTCCTTTGGTACAATAGAAATATGACGATGACTAGCTGCCATTTAAGTTGACTCATGGCGAAATTGTTGGTTAAAGGGAGACTGACAAATCTAAGGCATGACCAGACTTATATATAGTAGCGGAACTGAGTTTGCTTTACATTTGTTTAACACTTTACATAACATAAGTTTTTTATTTGACGGGTAACAATTTTGTAGAAATGTGGAGTTTGAGTTATTTATATTATCTTAAAATAGATAAGGCCAAATATACAAATACCTTAGTAAAAACTTATTTTAATGGCAGTATGAAGTCTGCGATATATTGTCATATTCATTAGTATTCAACTAAAGTTTAAGTAATACGGTCTTGGTGTATATTGATATTGCTCAATAAACATTCAATAACTTAAATAAAAATAACCTGAGTGTGCCAAAATAATATTGAAATATACTGAGAGCATTAAGAATATACTAACAAATACCAAGAACATTGAAAATATATATATATAGAGTATAATACTATATATTCCAACATTTAAAAAAATAGAGCAAAGTGTTGATTTCGAAAACGTAGAATAACAAAGCAGAAAATGAGTATTTTGAAATTTCTAGAAAATTTCTCAGAAAAATCTGCAAAAATGCAAAATTTAAAGTAAATCAATCAAATATTGGGAAACGTATAATATAATAAATATTGAGAATAAAAAAGTATACAATCGATTATATACAAAAAATTACGAAAATAATGTGGAGAATAGAATAGAAAACAACTAAAATATTTTACATAGTATTCCGATTAGAAACACAGAAAAATATTACCAGCAAATGAGAGTGTTTTGGAATTAGTTTTGATTTTATTTAAAATATTTGAAGCATTTTTAAAAAAGTATTCTGTTATTTTATTAGACAATAGATCACGATAAGAATATACAATAAACTCCGATGAAAGATAATTTTAATTTCTCTAACCTTTTATAAGTCTTCATAGACGAACTCATCTAAACGTTTGTTGCCCATAAAGTTGTCCCTTAATTCAGTCTGTCAATACTCTGCAGATTTAAGTGCAGCTCTATAGATGCATCGCTTACTTTATTGATGCCTTAAATGTGTTAATCATTGAAAGAAAGGATTTAGCTTTGTTCATTTTATGTTGGCGATTTACAAACTCTGTTGTTAGCATAGAGTGCTCGTCTGCAATTTTCTTTAGTGGCTCACAGTAGCTGCCATGAGGACTATTAATAGACTACTCTCTAAACTCTGTCTGTGGTTGTGGCAGCGGCTTTTCCACAGTGTCTGTCGCTGTCTGTGTCTGTGTGTGTGTGTGTGTTCGTGTGTGTGCGCCGGGTATTTATGTATTTATAAGCCCATTCGGTGCAGCTTAATGTGCTAGCATGGGGTCAACTGTGGTTTCGCTCGTTCGTTCGCAGGGCCAACTTTGCACATTAGACCAAATGAAACGGACGGTTCGCGTCCGCGTCCGCATTCGTGTCCTTTTCCGCATTGAATATTCCATGGCAGCCACCTGAAAGAGCTGGTAAACTTTGCATAGCAAAACAGGTGCACTCGAGAGCAGCTCCCCGCATTCCGTGCACTCAGCCACCTCGTCTCCCAGTGCTGTCCTTTGCCCTTGTGGCCAACTCCCATGACCCTCCTCTGTCGCTGTCCTCTGTTCCACCTACGCGAATTCTGCCAGACACTCACAATCAGCTGAGTCACTCGCCCGGTAATTTCAACTCCGACTTTGCGACTATTTTTCTATGTGTGTGTGATTGTGTGTGTGCACAACACTCTCGACTTATTATACTACACTAGAGCGAGTGTTTTTGCTTATGCCAAAGCCTTGAATACGCTTATCAGCTAATGAACTGAGCGCTTATCTAACAGTACTAAGAAACTTATGAATTTGTGGAACTACAGAACTGCTTCTAATGCACTTTTACAAATATTGCTTAGTAAATATTTAGTGCTTTAGTATCAAAGAGTATTACTATATTTGTTTACATATTAATTTTTGATTGTATAAGATTATTACAAGATTTTATCAAAAAAGTACTAAAATTGCTTTATTTTTTTTAAATATACAAGTTTATCACAAGATTTGATCAAAAGATACTAAGATTTGCAATAGCGATATACTATTATATTCAAAATATACCAAGGAACACAAATCATACTAGATTGTCTACCAAAGCAACCGATAAAATGATTTCTTAAATAACTTGTACAATTGGTTAATTTTTTTTTCAACTTAACTTTCAGAAATCATAAAATAACAATCTAAGAATAATATACTTCATATAGATGTAAATTAAACTATAAATCAATATGAAACTAAATATTAGTCTTTATTTATTTGCTTATTAATTTACATAGTTTTATAAGGCTAACTTAACTTTACTTGAAAGAAGTTTAGACATCCTTAGACTTGAGTAGATACGAGTATATCGTATTTATATGTTACATTAAAAAGGCATGTATTCAATTTAGATTTTATTTTTTTCTTAACACATTTATATATATTTACATGTAAGGAAACAACACCAAATAATTGCCTATATCTTATTATTGGATTTTTTAAATTTAACTTAAATTTATTTTATTATTAACTTAAATTTCTATGAACTAAAATTTGCTGCAACTATTTTTTTTTTCATATATTATATTAATATGAGAGATAATATTTGCATTATTTATACTTCATTAATCATATTTAAATATTTATTGCATATTAATTATACATATTTCATGATTATGTGGGTACAGAGTGAAAAGCATATTAAATAATTAAATGAGAAAGCTTGACACGATATTTTAAACAATTTATTATATTATAAATTTCGATATTTAATTACATTTGATTATATTCAAATTACGATATTATCGTATTGTTGGATTGTTAGATATTTCCAGCTTTGTATAAAAAGTGTGATTAACAAAATAGTATAATATTTTCAATTAAGTTGGATGACATTTTTAGTTCATAAAAATATTATATTATAAATTGTTGCAACTTTTAAATTGTTTTTTGTTTCTTGTATAAATTTAGAGTATTGCTGGTTCTATCATGTCTTTTATTTTTATATTTTATCTCATTTGATAGTTTTCCATCTCTGTTGCCAAGCCAATGACCTTAAAGGATTTTAACACATATTTTCTGCTTATTGTTTTTCTCCAGTGATATTAATTTCAATTGTCGAGCTTGCTGTGGTGTTGTTGCATTCAAAAGTTCGTGCAGCTCACTTTCTTTTGGCCCAAGAAATGCGCTCGCTGCGACGACCCACATAAATCATTCACAATTAGACGCGGCAGCAACCGCAGCAGCAGCTTCAGCGGCAGCAACATCAACATCAGCAGCAGCAACAGTCGCGGTCACGGCTCTAACACCTGACCGAGTTGCTGCCGTCCGTCACTCGTGGTTTGAACTCGACTCGACTCAACCGAAATTTCCACTCAACGGGAATTGAGTGTGTTTCAGAGTTCCCAAAACGTTCCACGCGTGGCAATGATAAAATACGAACCTGGCTACGTTGCAACATGTTCGATGTTGCGCAGACCGTTTAATATCCGATGGATACAACAAATGTATCTGCAGTGAGTGGCAAGCGAGGCAGCGGCTCGAACTCGCAACTTGTTCTGTTCACTGTGAAGCGTCGAGGCGTGCGGTACTGAAAGCCGGACAATAATACACCGAAATATCCGACGACGACGTCTACGAATAAATATAACAACACACAATAATAATAACAACATTTTTTGTCTGCTAACCGGTGCGCGGAGTTCACAACAAACAACTAAATAACAACTTAAGAGAATTTTGTTGGCTTAAAGAAAAGTTAAAACGTAATCCTCGAAATTTCCTCGAAATTATTTTGTGATCTATGTGATCTCTCTCTCTTGAAGTGTAGTGAGTGAATCGGTGTCGGTGTTGCCAAAATATACCCAAAAAATAAATAAGAGAAGAAAATTCGCGTTAATTGAGCTGTAAGTGCTGATTTGTAATACAAATTTGCAACGCTTGCAAGTGAGTTGGAGTCGAAGTCGAGGCAAGGCGAGGCCGCATAAACAAATCTGGCTGCGCGTCTTGGTTCACTGATTTAATGCCACAAACATTGCAGATTGCAGATTGCTAGCTGTATTGCTGTAACCAACCAACACCGTCATCTCCGTCGTCTCCTGTTCTCCTCCTTCCTGCCTGCCTGCCTCCGTGCTTGCAACCTGCTTCCAAGCTTGTTGTAAGCTTGTTTCTGCGGAAGAGTCAGAGCGCCACAGAGCGCGAGGAGATCCGGCAACAAAAACAACAACAAAAAACACAGAACCCAGCCAAATACGTGTATAAGAAACGACGACCAAACATTTTGCCATTGAGCAAAAGAATTTCTTTAAAACAACAACAACAACATCAAGAAGAAGCAAACAGCGCTCAGCAAAAGATTTACAACGCGAAGTCAAGCAAAAAGTGTAAAAAAAGAGGCAAGCAAAAAAAGTGAAGAGAAAAAAATTAGCGCATACTGCAAGTGCATCGGTGTGTGTGAGAGTGCACAGGTGTAAGTGTGTGTGTGTGTGAGTGTATATATGTAGGTGTGTGTGTAGAAAAAAGTTGTTTAACTAACCAAACGAAAAAAGTTTGAAAAGTGTCAAGCAAAGCGGCGCGCGGCCAATAACCCAGCGACAACCAACAACCAACAACTACAGCAACCACTTAGAACAACAACAACAATTGCTGAGGCAGCTACAGCAACAACAACAATCATAGTGCATGCAATGGCGACCCCCTGAAACGGGCTAGCCTGCGGTTTAATTACCGTTATCCTTGCTTGCAACTTGCAACTGGCAGCAAACTAAACGGCACTCAAGTCTGGGATTACATTTGACGCCGTGTGTGAAAGCAAAAGGACAACAGCAGTATTGGGAAGGAGACAATTCAAGGCAGTTGCCACATTCCAATTGGCCACAACAAGCGGCTAATTGGCAACAACTGCAACATCAACAACTGCAACAATTGCAACAACAACAACTGCAGCAGGTGAGTTTTATAGACTTGATTTTGACTTGATTTTAAGCCGCAAGTTTTGCTGCCAAAGCCAGCACATAAAAACCGTTGCAGACTTTGAATAGTTTTAGCTAGTAAATGAATCATAATGTTATTGGGCAAAAGATCGAGAAATGGTATTACAAGGAATTAGTTACGACATTGTAAGATTTTATTGGGCAACTTAGAAGTGAACGCTGTTTAATTTTCTGAGATTCTTGTGGATAATGCTAAGGCGAATTATAGAAGTTTTTGGCTTAATAATAAAATGACTTCTAATTGAAAGAGCATTAAATACTAAGCGTTTTCCCGTCTTTAATCTTCAAAAAAATTACGTATTAGTATCTTGCGTATTCTTCCTTAAAATTGTGAAGTTGTTAAAGTGACTAATTTGTTGTTAGCCTCAAAAAGGAATACAAATATTGATGGGACTTTTATTTCAATTCGATTGAATGACATTACCCTCAATAAAGACAGTTTCTTATAAATAACTGAAATGATAACTCAATTGATTCTCAACACAAAATATACACTAAACATAATATGCTTATAACAATTACTTAAACTTCGTACTGGCAAACAATTTCTTCTTCAATATTTCTAAACTAAAAATAGACAAAAATATTGTTGAACTTGCTTCTAAGTTTCTAAACGGAATTTTCTAAAATTGTAATTTATTTTATTGACAATACTATAAGCTTTATTAAAAATGGACTGATAATTCGATTAATTTGTTCCTTAAGTTGGCATATTTAAATTCAAAGCAAACAATACTTTTATAGAAAAAGAAACATAACAATTTAAGTAAAAAAATGTTTCAATTTCTTCGAAGTAAAATTGTCAAAAAATATCGGAAAATTAGATTTACAATCATTTCAATTGCTTATTAGCAAAGACTTTCAACTTCTAATATTTTTTCTTATTAGCATCAAAATTCTTCTACCTTCTTCTACTTTTTCGAAGTAAAATCGGAAAATCAAATTTATAACCATTTAAATTTCCTATTAACAAATAAAACTTCAACTTCTTGGAAATTAAAAGTAGAATAAAATATCGTTAAAATTTGTTCAACTTTTTGCTCAATCAATTGAAGAATTTCAGTCAAAACATTAAATTCTACTTTCTCTGGCAGCTCTAATAGACATACAAATATTTCCCAATGGAACTTTGTTTTTCCTCCCTCTTACTTAACTCAATCCTTCAAAAGTATTCGATTTGCTCTTTGTTTTTTTCTACGCATCATCTTGATGTTGTTGTTGAAGACATTGTTATGAAGTGACTGCTGGCTGATGATTCGTACTTCGTGCTTCGTGCTTTGATCAAATGCTCTGCAGGATGCCAACAACAGAATGAGAGATCAATCTGCTGTCAGCGAAAGAGTAAGAGAGATAGATTGATAGAGAGAGGGAGAGTTGCCCTTTGGTATAACTAGGCGCTAAGTTGCTTCAACATTTGCGTACCACAATTCGTTGCACGCTCCCATTATTGCTCATGGATCACGGATCGATGCAATGCATTTAGCGTAACATTTTCGATTATGCACAGCAATAAGCGAGGCACTCTGCCACAGTTCTTGTGGCTTGTTAGAGAGCAACTCCAGCAACTCGATTCTCGATTCTTGTTGCTGCTTCTTGTTGTTGTGGTTGTTGTGGCTTTGATCTTTTGTTCTAGGCTGAAGTTTTGGGCAGCTAAAGTCGGTACATGAAAGAGCGACCAGGGCGTAGAGCATCGAACGCTTGTGAGCTTCGAAAGCCAATTCCAGGGAAGTCTCTTCACTTCAAGAACCTATCGACTTGTTGTCCATATGTGCCACTTGGACACTGACAGTGCAACGCAACGCAATGCGATGCAACACGATGCGATGCTCCCAAAAGGGTAAACCAGACAACGCGGCTCGACTCGATGTCTTTCTGTCTGTCTGTATCTCTCAATTCCATTAGACAGCAAATGCGGCGTTGAGTGAAAAGTGAATTTATGCCGCATGTGGCTGCAACAATTGATGCTGAAAAATGATGGCAATGACAAAGTGATTACTGCATTGCGTCGCCGTCTTAGAAAGCGGCAATCAAAGCTCAACTTGAACAATTTCAATTCTCGTTACACACAGTTCTCAACTGCGTTCGAATCTCAATTGTGTTGTGTGTTGTGTGTGTTGCTGCCACAGGGGCAGCAGCAGCTGAGAAAAGTGAAATGCTGCGCATCATTAATCATTTACTTGTTGTTTTTACAACGCAATAAACTCTGTGTATACATAAATATATCTATCTATCTTACACACTTATAAGTAGTTACCTACTTACTTGTCTAAATCGACTCTGACTCTCTATTCAGATGTGGCAAGTTCTGTTTTCTGTTTTCGGTTTTCGGTTTCTGTTTTTTGAACGGCGCACGTTCTTGATTTGAATCTCTCGTTGGCTTCCCTCTCACAGAGTATTTGGCTTTTCGTAAATTGCTCGTCGTCATGCTTTTATGATTTGCTTGGTATTTTTCGTTGGTATTTTTTGTGTCTTCCTCTCTCGTCTCGTGTTTTTTTTTTTATTTTTTACATTTTACCGAATTCGATGCGCCCAACTTGATAAGCCCCAGCGAGCTGAGTTATTGTTATACCTGTGTGTGTGTGTGTGCTTGTATTAGTGTGTGTGTGTGTGTGCGTGTGTAGGTGTGTCCAAAAGCCCAGCCCCCGACCAACTCGTGCTGAGAGGCAGCTAAACTTTTTTGAGTACCTGCGCGATATCAAAATGTAAAATGTCTCGCATAACAAAGTTTTCGCCAACATTTTTCAACTGCAATATGCCAGTTATGAGATACCCTAGAACAATATGGTGTGGAGGAAGATAAACAGATTGATAAGTTGGATAATAAGTAGGAAAGTCAAAACAGTTATCAAACTGAAGGATTGCAGTATAATTAGATAATTATAAGAGCATTTTAACTTTACTTTGCAAGCACAGATTTGAGCCTTTCGCTTTTTATTTATTTTTACCGAACCTATCCTAACTTATCTTTTAAAGACGCATCTTAAACTTCACGTCGCATTGTGCTGTATGAAAACTTTGTAAAAGTTAATGCAATTTGGTTATTTTCATTTTAGATCCCAACTGCTAAATAAAATTAATTTGCGTTTCGTTTTAAAAAATGTATTTATATGATATATTAATGCTATATTCGGATTCTACATGTTTTAAAATGTTAGTAATTTTAATATGAGTATCATTTTCCACTCTTAATACTTGTGCAGAATTTACCAATCTTAAGCCTTTCATAATATTCAAATATGCTAAATTTGACGTATAATTTTTATAGTTTGGTCTCATTGCAACTAGTAAAAATTCCTTTTTTTATCTTAGACAATTTGTCTACTACACTTTGTCAATAAACTACTGCTCTTATGTTATTTAAAATTTCCTGACTTCAAAAAGTGATTTACGTTTTTAGTTTAATTATTTGTCATTTCGAATTTATTTGCTGCCTGGTCACATTGTTTATTCCTGTTCCTGTTGCTCTACTTAATATTATGTATGTCATTACCAAACAACCTAATATATAACATAATAGTTGAGGAGCATTTGATTCAGCTTTAAGCAAACTTTTGCTCAAGTATCATTCTAAGCCCAACTTCCTTTATACTCCGATGTCTGTCTCTATTTTCCCTCTTGCTGCTGCTTCAGCATCGCTTTGTTCTTCCCTTTGCCCATTTTATTCACAAGGGTATTAAAATCAACCTGTACACAAAGTTGCAGACAACATTGCAGGCATCACAGGCTGCACATCAAAAAATGTTTTATATTAGTTACATCAAATTGAAGAGCATCTCAACTTCCCTTTCTTCTCCCCTTCTTCCGGTTTCTTTGCCACGTCCCCCTTTCGACAAGTTTGGCGTTACCCGCAACAAAAATACAATAATTTCACTTGGTGTACAGTTTATTATATAATTTTTGTCCCTTTTTGACTTTTATCTTACGTTTATTATGCCCCATGGAATTTGTGGATTTTCAGGGGCTGCTCTGCTAGCACAAGATTGGGAGAGGGGGAGTTTGCCGTTGAAGGAGGTCAATGGCTCTTGCCACCAAGTAGCAACAGTAAGCAGCAGCAGCAGCAATGTGGCAAGACAACGCCTAGAGTTGTAATAACTTTGGCCCGAAAACTTTGCTTGTACATTTTGTTATAGCCCCGCTCGACCAGCAAAAAGCGATGCGTCCCCTCTCCTCCCTTTGTCCCCTTAAGACACCCCCCCATTTCCCACTCTTTTCTCGTTGCTTCTTGTGGCAAAGTGCTAAAATACTTTGACGCATTCTTTGCACTTCTTCTGCTGGAGCAGCTGTCCAAATGCCAAAGCTGCGAATTCACCTACCAAGCAGAGCCACCCACACAAACAAACAAATACACACGCATACAAATACACACACACACACACTACCCTTGTCCAACCCTCGCAACGAGCTAAAAACAAGAGACGATAGAGAGAGGTAGAAAGAGGAAAGAAGCAAAAAAAACGTTGACTTGTAATAATCATAATCGTAAATTTGCAAAAAGCTGGCCGAGAGCTGCGCGTCCTTTGCTCAGCAAGGTCCTTTGGGGCCATTTAGCATTTTGCACTGAGCATTTGGAGATGAAGATGAAGATGCCACAGTCAGAGTCAGAGTCGAACTCAAAGTCGAAGTTAAAGCGTAGGCGTGGGTGTGGTCTATCGTGGGCGTCTTTTTGGTTGTTTTGTAGGCGTTGTCATCATTATTTGGACGCCTCCTTTGGATTTGGCTTTGACTTTGGCTTTTAGGCATTGTGGCTGAGAGCCTAAGACAAGTGCCGAGCGCTTAGTGGGTGCAACACACGCCCCCTTTGGCTGATCATAATGTTGGAAATGCCATTTAAAATCCTCTACATCATCGGCTCTTTCACCAAAAGTTTCTCAAAGTTCAGCGACATAAATGTGACTTGGCTTTTGGGGTCTAGAGTTCTAGATTTGAACAGCCTTTTCTGTTCTTTTAAATTTAAGTAGCTGCTAATCTAAGATGACTTCTTACCTGAATTTTACCTGAATAATTTAATATTTGTAAAGTCTGATAAGGTTTAATTTCTTCTTTAATTCTGAGCACAACTTTAACTGCTTTATTTTTATGCTTATTTTTGAAATCAAATATATTTTTAATCGAATTTGGTATTTTAAAAAATATGTTGATGTTCATCGAACGTCTGGATTCTAAACTGACCGAACTGTCGTTAATTTATAATAGTTAAATAAAATTTAAATTAATACTAGATTTTTTTAAGGCGCTGATTGCAATGACCTTCAGCTTAAATGCTGCTTATTTCATATGAATGCAGCACTAATTCTTAGCACAACTTTATTTCGTCTATAAATTTAAATGTTTTATATGTCTCACTTCATATTTATCTAAGTTGCATTTATACTTTAATGCTTTAATGAATTCTAAATTAATGATTTCAAATTTTGTTAATGGTTAGCATTTGTTAACCCTTGATTATCTTTTAAATATCCTTGTTAAATTCTTAAATAATGCTTGGCATAACTTTACCTGCTATAAGTGAACACAGTCGATGGATTGTTTTTTCTTCTTTTGTAATTCTAAGCTTATCTTTTAAAAGCCTTACAACATCATTAATGCTCAGCGTTATCATAGCTGATTTCTTAGTCCAGATTTAAACAGTCGATACATTGTACATTAAATTTACACTGTTATTTGCTTTTTCAAGCTCTTCCATAATTCTAACTTGAACTTTACCTGTAATTCGTGCTATCTTTAAATTTAATGTCTTTCACTTGCCGTTTTTTATGCTATTCGTTTGTCTTGCTGCTGCTTCGACTTAGACTGGGACCACGCCTAAGAAGGCATTTAAAAAGTTTACTAAACTTCATTTGGAAGTTTTATTGCCAGCGCAAGAAAAATAAGGACAAGCTGCCGCTTCGCATTTTTGCGTTGAAATTTGCTCTATTAAAATTCCAAGGCGGCGTTATGGCATCTTTCTCTCTCTCTCTCTATCTTCTTGGGCTGCGTTCTCGCAATCGCAATGCTTGCCACAGCAGTAGCAGCAGCAGATGCCACAATCAACGCGCAAAAGGAGAAGCAGGCAGCAGTAGCAAAAGGAGAGTAAGCAGCCATCATGCAGGTTGCACAAGTTTATCATCCTTTTTGTTCCGCATGGCCTTATCCTGGAAGGCTTAACAGTTTTGTTCACTGCACAGCTGCAGCACAGCATCAGAGAGAAAGAGACAGAGGGAGAGACACGGGTCCTTTGCTTGTCTCAGCATAAGCCTTAGTTATGTACGGTAGAGGGGGAAGTGCTGTGGATTGGGTTGGGACTGGCATTTATCTTGTGATAATAGTTAGTTGTGCATTGTCAGCAGTGGCGTCCGCTAAATGGGGCTAAGCAATTGAGAAGAGCTTTTTTTTTAGCTGTGAGTAAAACCAATTTTGTTGTTGGTAATTTGAAAGACATTTTACAAAGCTTTTGCAGAGGGTTTGTTAGAATTCTTAAGTTTAAAAAAAAAAAGAAATGTATTAGGTGTAGGAAAGTTTGCTATAAATGTTATATGTAAGTGTTGAAACGGGTTTTGTAGTAATCTTAACTCATTAACTCTCATTAAATACCGTAAAAAATAAAACCTTCTTCCTCGAAAAGAAAATAAATCAAAATAATTTGGTCTTAATCATAATACTTTGAGAATTTGAAGGGGAATTTATTTATTTATATAATTTATAATTTATATATAATTAATATAAAATGTAATCAATTTTTCTTTTCTTGCTTATTGAAATAATTAAAATTTTTCTGTCAATTATGAGAAAGAAAATACACAATATATATTTATTAAAGTTTACCTTGCTTTAAGAATTACGACAATGTGCATTTTCTTTATTAAAGTGTCACATTATTTATGAAGTTTTTTAAATGATTAATTCTTAAGAAGAATGCTTATTGTAGTAATTTCTTACTGTATTTTTATTGAAACTAATCTGCATAAATCTGTATTAATTTAAACAACGATCTTTTGCACAAAATTTTTTTTCTAATAAGGTATTAAGGTATTAGGCAAGTAATAAACAATTTATACAAATTTTATATGGGTTAAATTATATAAATAAATATTTAACTTTTCTACACATTACATTATTTAATACTTTCTTAAATCCCATTCAAATTGTGTAAGCATTGTGATTAATACTAAATAATCATCATTATGAATTACTATTATGTAGCTGTTATATATTTTCTCTCTCAATAGTTAATATAACGACCCCTTTCCAACTACGCTTTTGCAGCATAATGCAGTGTGCTCAGTTAAGGCACCAGTTTTTTTCTACTTGCTGGCAAATAGAATGTGCAATCCTACATTGTAGTTTGCAGGAACTCCCTCCTCACCCTCTCGCCACCTTCATGCACCATTATTTTTGCAGCATAAAGGTTCCTTAGAACCTATTCGCCTGCTGTTTCAACGAAAATGTTTATCCATATCAACTGTAAGCAGAGAGCGAAGAAGAACAACAATAACAGCAACTGCAATAGATCTGTTTTAAGTACAAATAGTGTCAACCCACAATTCACCAACTCCTTTGGCTCCTTTTGCTCTGCTTTTTTTTCTCTTTGGTCCCCAGGTTCTGCTGCCACACTTGGCAAATACTTTTGTGGTTACTGTGCGCAAAGGGGAAAGGGAAGGCGTCACGCAGTTGGGCGTGGCGTAGCCAAAAGTTTTTTAGTTTTTCCTCCAGACGAAAGCGTTATTTTATTGAATTTTCTTTTCTTTATCGTTTTTTATACCCGCTACCCATAGGGTAGAAGGGTATTATAACTTTGTGCCGGCAGGAAATGTATGTAACAGGTAGAAGGAGGCATCTCCGACCCTATAAAGTATATATATTCTTGATCAGCGTCAACAGCCGAGACGATATAGCCATGTCCGTCTGTCCGTCTGTCCGTCTGTGTGTCTGTCCGTCTGTCCGTCTGTCCGTCTGTCCGTATGAACACCTAGATCTCAGAGACTATAAGAGATAGAGCTATAATTTTTTTTCGACAGCATTTGTTATGTTTGCACGCAGATCAAGTTTGTTTCAAATTTTTGCCACGCCCACTTCCGCCCCCGCAAATCAAAAAATCGAATAACAAGCGTAAATTCAAAGCTAGAGCTGCGAATTTTGGTATATACTATAATTACTGTAGTAGTTATGATTCCTGAAAATTTGGTTGCGATCAGATAAAAATTGTGGAAGTTATTAAAGAAATACTTTTGTATGGGCAAAAACGCCTACTTACTAGGGGTCTGAGTTGCTTTGGCTGACAATCTGGTGTTTTGTGCCGTCTATGGTATATTTTGAATGCGGTGCTATATCGGTATCCCACATATACCATTTGGTATATTTTTAGTATTTTTGTAGTATATTTGGTATATTTTGAGAATAATACCGCAAAATATATTGCTTTTATTCAAAATGGGTAGCGGGTATCTCACAGTCGAGTACACTCGACTGTAGCTTTCTTACTTGTTTTTGTTGCATTGAACGCTTCTCTTAGTTGTTGTTGCTGCCAAAATTGTTGCCACAAAGTTTTCCATTTCATTTTCATTTTCCATTCTTGTCCATTTGCCTCGTGTTGCATGCCCCCGCTGCTGTTTCTACTGCTTTCGTCTTTTTCACACTGCTCTCATTTACTTTGTTGTTGCTGCCAGTGGCAAGTTTTTAAGAACTTGCTAGTTTTTGTCGGTTTTGCGTAGATTTTCTTTTCCCTCTCCCAGTTCTCACACTCCTGCCTCATCTTCTCATCTCCTCCATCTCTCTGTCTCTCTCTTAACTCCTTTAGCATTCTTTTTGTTGCATTAGGTGGCCGTTGAGGCGTAAAGTTCAATGGCGGGTTAAATGGACTTAATACGGCAACTTTTTAGAACTTTTCTTTTCTTTCCATTTCTTTTTTTTTTTAGTTTTTTTTTACCATTGTTGCCGGTGCTAAACTTCTAGCGTTGATCGTTTCACTCGTCTTTCGTCCTTTTTTCAGCTGTCTCTTTTTCCTGTTCCCCTTCAATGCTGCAACAAAGTGAAAGTTTTTTTGTTCAACAGCTTAAAAGGAGATTGGCATTTTTTTTCATCACTTTTTTTTTTTTTTTTTTTGAACAGTTGAAAGGATAACAGGTTGGAATGTTAGCCACGTGTTGTGTTGTGCGTGTGTTTTGTGTGTGTGTTTGGAGGAGCTAAAAGTTTCGAATTGCCAAGCAAAGTTCTGTTCGAGATTTCGCCCAAAAACTATTTTGCAAGGAAAACCATAAAATGTGAAGTGTGTGTAAATATTTCTATTGTTGTTGTTTCTAAAACACAATCAGCAAAGTTTTCTAATGCTGCACCAAAAGCTTTGCTTCAAGTTCCTTAAAAATGGCAAAAAGTTTTTTGCAATGATTAAATTTTAGAGGTATTTTGACAGTCAATAAATAATATTTTGTTAATGAAAAATATGTAATAAATATTTTCATTCTTGATTACTTTTTTTTTGTTTATGCAGAATATTTTTATGTTAAATATATAATTCAGAAATAAACAAATTGTATTATCAATCATAGTTTTAGTTTTATTTCCAATCTTAAGATAAACATATGGAAAGAAAATTAATAACACTATTTCGCACTAATATATTTATACAAAATGTATTAGAAAATCTTATTTTAGAAACATTTTTTCGTTACCATTTGATGATTCTTATGATTCTTAAATTTTCTTAGGAAAAATAAAGAATTTTTTTAAAAGGAATTAACAATCATTTTAGAAGATAATATATGTATATGTATAAACTATAATAACAAAATTGTATTATTAATTAAAAATGTATACTTCATGTATTTCCTATTACTGATTTTATCCACGATACTTTTTAGAGAAGTATAGTTAATTTTAAAAATGAATCAACAGCAATTTAATGATCTTATAGAAATGTTACCACTTTTTGTTTTATTATATTAGTAAAACTTATTATATCTTTTCTTATAAAAAAATGTTAAGAAAACTTGTCCAACCTTGCTGCCATTTGATATCTCACTTTAATTATATGTTATTATTAAATTCTATTGTTTCTCATATCTTCAATTATTTCTTCAGTAGTTTCCCCATTTTGTTAACAATCTGTTGGTGAAACTTTCCACCTTTCGCTGTCAGTTAATATCTCTTTCCCACTCTTTCAAAAATGTTTTCCGACTTCATTTTTACCTTTTTCAAAGTTTTTTTTTTTTTTTTTTGTTGTCGTTGTGCTGAAGGAATTTCTAATAACAGGTATAATTTCCCGCTTCACTGCACATTTTATTTATACTTAAACAAAAAATGAAGAATTCGAAGCATTTTTTGTTGTCAATTTTTCAGCTATTTTCAGTTGTTCTCGTTGTTGTTGTTGTTGTTGTCTGCCAGCTAACAGCAAATTGTCTACCTTAACAAATTTTGCAAGTCATTCAGTAAACAACAACGACAAAAAAAGGTGGGAGAATAAAAATGAAAAAGAGTGCAAAACGTTGAGCGCGTGTCAAAAAATTAGTTTCCCTCACGAGGCAACGACGACCCTTCAAACGTGTTCCGTTCCCGCTCCCGCTCCCCTCGTTTCCTTTTTACTCCCCCCCTCCCCACACAGTGTGAAAGAAATTTGTAGCGAGTTATGCAAAAAAGCCCAGCAAAAAAAGAGCAGATGGAGAAAAACGAAAAAGAAACCATCAAAAACGAAAAGAAAAGAGGGCAGCAGCTAAAAAAAAAAGTCGGGAGTGAAGCCCGTGTCAAGTTTTTATGCCGTTGCCCAAAGGACATGGCAATATTTTCCTCTAACTGAGGAAGGTTTGAGGATGGAGGGAGGCCAGTTTAGTCAGGGGTTGGGAGAAGGGGCGTGTGATGATGGCGAGGCGACAAGTTGTTAAGTAAGCAACAGCGACAACTCAAATAAAAAGGCCGACGAGTCAAAAAGGGGGAGGCAAAGTGCAGAAGGAGGACATGGAACACAGGCGCCAAAAAATATTTTCGGATAGTTTCTGGAGCGTAAAAGGTATCACTGTGTGTGTGTGTGTGTGTGAGAAAAGGGGGAGACAGACTGAGAGTGTGATTGCGATGGGAAGGTGTGAAAAAGGTACAGCAAATGCCGGACAAAAGACCAAAACTTATTTGCAGCTCTTTTCCGCTGAGATTTTTCTACGTTCGCCTCTGCTGCTTTTTGTTTTATGACAATGCAAACAAACAGAGCTTGGAAGTGAGAAAAGCCAAAGCGACGATTCACTTGGAGAATCGCCAGAAGAAGCCGAAGAAGAAGAAGACGAACACATAGTCAGCACTCTGCGGAATGTCTTTGTATATATATGCATATTAAAATTTGCTTATACCAAAAGAAGCTGGAGAGAGTAAGAGGGAGAAGGGGACAGAAATCGTAGTCTGAGTGTGTCTACCTGCAGTTTGTCTTAGGCGGCTTTTGTTTGGTTTCCGCTTCACACTTCACTTGAGCAATGGGGTCGAAGGCAGGAGCAAGGGACGCCAGGGAGAGCCAGAAGAGTTGCTGTTGTTGCTGCTGCTGCGGTTTATGTGACATGCGGGCGAGGGGCACAATTTTTGCTTGGCAGGTGAGTGGCAGCGCAAAACCGGGCGTGGCAAGCACAGAAGTCATACAACAACGCAGCAACAACAGCAGAGACAACAAGAAGTAAGAAAGCTACTGTCGAGTGTGATCCACTGTGATATACCCGCTAACCAATTTCAATAAAAGCAAAACGGTGCGGTGTTCCTTTAAAAATATACCGAATTAAAATACCAAAAATATACTAAAAATATACCAAAGGTTGCATTTGTTATATCTATATACCATGGCATTCAAAATATACCACCGAGTACAAAATATACTATAACGTGAAAAATATACCATAAAGTTAAAAATATACCAGATAGCTAATAAAATCGCATAGATATACATATATTTTCTGTAGGTCCAAAAATATAGTAACCTTCTATCCTATGGGTAACGTGTATAATAACATCAAGACAATATACTGACAATAGCACAAAATATACCACAACGTTCAATATATACCACATTGTCAACAAATTCACAAACGTAAGCGCAAATTGATAAGACCCTTCAATGCGATGGGCAGCGGGTATAAAAACATCAAGACAATTATGACAACATACTGTCAAGAGTACAAAATATACCATAACGTTAAAAATATACTATAAAGTACCATATACCTCATTGTCAATCAATTTACAAACGTATGCATACATATATTTCCTGTAAGCGCAAATTGATAAAACCCTTCTATGCTATGGGCAGCGGGTATAAAAACATCAAGACAACAACAACCGAGAGACAACAACAACAACTGCCAACTTGTCATACAAAACGACTGTGCGACAATCAATGGAATTTATATGTGGCAGCAACAGCCACAGCAGTGAGCAAGCGAAACGAAACTGAACCCGAATCCAAACCCAACTCCTGCTCCTGCCACATTTCTCTCTTGTTCGCTCTCTGCGTGTGTACTTAAACATTTTTAACGCCATTTGATGCCTTTTCACACATCACGAGGAAGCGGAAAACAAACAGCCAAACTCAAGAAACACTTAGTCAGTTCGACCCCTCCCATTTCCTCTCAGCTCGCTGCCACTTGTCTTTTGTCTATGTGTGTGCGTATGTGTGTGCTTATCCTTGAGTTCATTCCATCACACACATTCACACACACATTCACACGCTCACGCATAGAGACAAACATTTGATCCTGGCAGCAAGTCGCTTAATGCTTTCTGTGGTTTTGTGTTTACACTAAACGGCATAGCTAAACCAAGAACCAAAACCCCAAACCCAAAGCCAACAAACCAAGACAAACCCTCGTTACTCCTTCCTTACTCCTTACTCCTTGCCTTGTCTTGAGCGTTGACTGTATTGAATTTCACGCATCATTTGCCAAAGGCTGCTTTTTGAGGGGTTTTTGGCCTCGGACATGCGTGGGTGCAACTTTTGCAACTTTGCGACTTTTGCGGCTTGTGCTTGTTTCAAATTAAAACAAATAGAAACACACACTCACACACACACACACACTCATACCACTCATTGTGTGGTTAGGTGTTAGACTCCGCATTTAATTTCAGACAGGTGCAAGAACTTGTGAGCCAAAAAAGGTGAAAAGGTACGATGAGCCAAGAAATGTAATACGCTTTTGCATATTTGGCAATTGGATTTGGGTTAAGGCTTCTGTGGCTGCCAAAATGAAGTGGAAACCTATAAAAATGCCAGAGAGAAAGCATACAGAATGTGAAACAAATAAAGGGTCAGGCAAAGGGGGGAGAGAGAGAAAGGGTTTTAGAATGTGCATACGTTATATGATTATCTAATTTAATGATTCTGTTGAAATTTTCAGAATATTAACTTGAAATAGTAAACGAGTAGATTAGCAAACATCAGAGTCTTGGCTTTGAAAATGTGAGTTTAATTCTGTATTATATATTTGATTAAGCAAAAGGAATATTGTGCATCATTATAAGTATGGAATTATATTAGATTATAAATTTGTTACCATTTTTGTAATGTTGTAATTTTCGAGTTAATAGCTGCGAAAAAATACTGAAATACTATGGTTTTATCTATAATCGGAAATTATAGTTTCAACACAATATTTTGTATTGGTAACTGTGAACAATAAATTTACAATATAAATATGAAAGTGTCATCCTTAAACTGAACTTATAGTTTCAATAATAATATTCAAATATAAATATCAAAGTATCATCCTTAGCCTGTAATTATAGTTTCAATACCTACGATTTTGTCAGGTTACAGGTTCAATAGAGTTCAGCCACAGTTCCCCTATATACGATAATTATACGCGTAGTTTATTCAACTTGGCCCTTTTGATGGTTATTTTCATGCACTTTATTCGCTTTTATTTTATAAAGGCAGACACAAAGCGAGTCGATTGTGTCGACTGCCTTTTCAACCCCAAAAACCACAAACAGACAGCACGTAATTAAAGAGATACGCATCTATCGGCTATTTATATATAGTACATTTCAGTTTTTGTTGGTTTTGTCCCAATGCTGATTAATGTAGATTGCGGCCCAAATGTGTGCACGTTAGCATTAAAAATTGTTCGACTTTTATTAGAGCAATTAAATTGTGGTTACAGACGAGGCGCAAAAAAGAAAAAAAAAACAACAAATGAAAGAAAGAAAGAGTTGAATATCTGGTAAAATATACGAGAAGTATTTGCGATTTAATGTGCAGCAATTTTCACTCAACAATGGGACAGTCGAGTTAACCATGGGACAGAGCCGACTAACTGCGCAACTATTACCAGCAATGAAGACATATACTCGTATATATTTTTTATTTTTCCTCTCGTTTTGGGTAGAAGGGGCAACTGCCCAACTAATTAGCCATCATCATCAGCGGCGTCGACGGCGTCTCTACACATTTTCCATCAGACACGAAACAGTTAACTGCATTTGGTTTGGGTTCTGGCCGCGTCTCTAAACCGCAGGTACATGAGGGTTACACACACTCGCACACACACACACACACTCGCACACTGGGGCACAACTTTGAGGCGGGTGTTAGTAACTAAATTAGCGGCTGGCCGCAGAGCAACAAATACTCAACGTTGAATGTTTGCTACGTTCTTCTTTTTTTACTTTTTTCGGCCATCTCTCTGTTTTGGGTTTTGGTTTCTTTCTTTTCTCTCTCTCTGTATTTTTTCACTTTTTTTTCTTTCCATTCTGTTGCAACCACAAATTATTGAGCCGCCGTGTGTTTTAGTTGTTGTTCTCTGCCATTGTCTGCCGCTTAATTTCCAGTTGCAGTTGCAGCAGTTGTCTGGGCTAATACAGACATCTTTTTTGGGCTCCGAGGTCGGAGTGGAGCGAACACTTTTAGATAAAAGGTTTTTCATGTCGTCTCCATTTCAAACTCAAACCAAAAACAGAAATTCATTCTCATAGCCGGGGTGCAAAAAGGCAGCAGCTAGAAGAAAACGGTAGTCATCAGACTTGTAAGTTCTTCTCCAACTGTCTCGTCACTCGAGAAAACTTTTAGTGGAAACCGTTGGACAGCAAATTATGCATGCAGTTGCTTAGAGACGGACTGAGTGCAGAAGCTGAGAGGGGAACAGACGGAGGGAGGCGACTTTTTTAAAAGCCCACAGTTTATTAATGTTTGTCCAAAAATTTAAGTGTCTGTCTGGCATTTGGCCTCTCTCGCTCATCTGCTTCGCTTTTATGTGATTTAAGTTGGCTAAAATCATTTCGTCAGTCATTAATTTACCCAAGACGTCAAAAGCGAGTTATTAGCGTGCGGCTCTCTGTCAAACACGTTTCCACTTAGAGAAGAGAAGATGAGAATCGCTGCAGGCCACTTTTGCCGCCTTCCTGCTATCTTTCTACTACCGACAGAAGTTTCTACTGAAGAAGCTCTCTGAAATGCTCTGCTGTCGAAATGACAACAAATTAGACAGTTAATGTTAACAATCTTTTATGATATTTACATTTGGAAAATTGTTTATTGTTTTTTCTTCTTTCGTTTTCATGATCTTTGCCGACAAGAATGTGAAAACTATTGTGGCAGCTTTATTTAGGCTGAGAATTGAGTTGGAAAGCTGAGATTTTCAAATTTATAAATTAGTGGGATTTTCTTTATGTGGGATGACGCATTAGAGATTTCAACAGAAAGAGTAATAAAGAAAAGGTATTTAAAATATTTTTGGAAATTAATTGAAATTGTAGAAGGAAGGAGAACTAATAAAAAAATTTGCTTAAATATAATTATTTTTTATCCCAAAGAGTTTAGTTTAACAGAAATTTTCAAAAATAGAACTTTTTAAGGAGGAAACCAATTTTTGTTTAAAATATTTCTTAATTCTATGTTAGAGATATGTATATTGGATCGCTAGAATTGTTCTAAAATGCAGAAGGTTGCGAATAAAATGTTTTTGTTACTTGTAAGTTGTGTTAATATATATATTTTTTGTGAGTTATAGAAAATATAATAAAACTACTTTAAAATTAAGATGCTCTTTTAAAAAACTTATTTAAAAATATAAAAATATTAACTAAAGAAGAAAATGTATACCATAATTTTTACTATAAACTAATTTAAAACATGAATAAGAATAAGAAAATATGATGTAATATATTAATAATATACTTCTATTTCTGTTCTGTTCGATTTTGTTCTATTCAAATTTAATCATAATTGAAATTATCAAATAATATTTTGAAATATATATAATCCATAGTTTATTTTTTTTCTCTGTTTCTTTATAACGTATATGTAATATATATATTTCTATATAAATTATTTCTAATTAATTTTAATGAAATTTCAATTAAAATTGGGAAACATTTCTTTATAAAGATATTTTCTAAAAGATTTTAGCTTTACTTGCCTTTTTCTATGTCAGTTGCTCTATATTGTACAATATATCGATTATAATCAAATTAAATCTTATAACTATGTTAGTCAAAGTTGAGTCTGCTTTTCTTGCCACACTTGAACTTCTATTCAATTTATATATTCCCTAGTTAAAAGTGCGCTTGACTAACTATCGTAACACTGTGAGTGTGTGTGTTTTAGCAGGAACTAGAACTATGTTGGGAACAACCACATAAATGGTATCCGCAGCTGCGAAAATATTATATCTATTATAATAGTTTTGAGAACGCCTCCTCCTTTGCCTTCTCATAGTTGAAGCTTGTTTTTGCCTTTTTAAGAAACAGAAACAGGAACTAAGTACTATGGGGAAATCTGGGTCAACAGCTGGCGCCCCCCTCTGCCCCCCTTTCCATTCCCCTCCTTCCCTTCCCTTTCGTTCATAACCCAAGCTTCTAGCTTGACTTATCTGCTGAAATGTCGAATAGCTGCCATTTCCATTACTTTGCTTGCTTTGCAATTTGCGTCGTTACTTAGCGTTGTTTTTGTTTTTTTTTTATACTATATTCTATCTGTCGGTACTGCTTTTTTTTTGGCCATTTTAAAGTGGAGCATTGGCCTGGCCATCAATCATTTTAGCCAAAGAGGAACGGAACGGAACGAAGCTTAGCCTCAGCCTCAGTGGCGTTGAGCTGTCGACTCGAATGCGTATCAGGGGGCGTATCACATGGGCTGTCTGCCACGCCTCCCGCCGCATGTCAACAATACAAATGATGGGCGCGTTTCACGACGAGTGGGCGTGGCACAGACAACACAGCGGCAGCTAACTGTAATAGAGATAAATTCGCATCATTTTTTGTCGGGCTGTGATAAAAAAAAGCAAGCAGCAAGCAGCAAATAAAAATCAGTCGAATGTGCTCGACTGTGAGATACCCGTTACCTATTGGGAATTAAAACAAAAAAGAATATACCGAATTTATATACCGCAAAAATACTAAAAATAAACCAAATACTATATACGTTATGCTGATATAGTACTTAAAATATACCAAAGGCTATATATGGTATTTTCATATAGTACTTAAAGTATTCCAAAGAGGTAGAAATATACCAGATTGTTAACTGAAGCATTGCAGTAGGCTTAATTTGCCATACACCAATTTTTATTTAAATAACTTCTAAAATTTTTATCCCATCACAACCAAATTCTCAGAAATCATAAATACTATATGGTAGCTATTATTGTCTATACCGAAAAGCTTAAAAATTACGCTTGTTATTCCATTTTTGTCAACGGACAGACGGACGGACAGACGGACGGACATTGGTATCGTCTCAGCTGTTGATTCTGATCAAGAATATATATACTTTATGAGGTTGCAAATGCCTTCTTCTGCCTATTAAATACATTTCCTGACGCCACAAAGTTATAATACCCTTCTAGCTTATGAGTAGCGGGTATAAAATTGAAAGCAAAGCACGAGTACAGTGAGTACGAGCAGTGCACGCACAGCTACGATTATAGAGTAGAAAGGGGAGGGAGGAGATGTTTTTCCCTCCTCTCTCCCGTTCTCCCGTTCTTCTTTTCCCCGCTGACAATGTCATTTGGCGAGCACTTTTAATGATGCCTCAGCGCAAGGTGTTTTGCAAGCTGTGGCAGCAGCTGACGGGCATCAGCTTCTAATCCGCTGGCCACAAGAGCGTGCCACGCCCCCACTCCGCCACCCACTCTCCCTCCTCTGGCGTGCTCAGCCTACGTTACGTGCGATTATTATCATCAATTTTCCGGCGAGTGAGTGAGTGATGATTGTGCCAAAACAGAACCTAACGGAAACCGAGCACTCCACTTGCCTCAATTGTTCTTGTTGTTGTTGTTGGGGGAGTAGAAGGTATGCCAGCTAAAAGACAACAACAACAACTTTGAGTCCAACTCCAAACTCGAACTGGCGACTGCGACTCGAAAGCGTTAAAACGAACTCAAGTGGAAAACAATCTAATTTGCTAAAATTCCTTCCGCTTTAGTCCAATCCCAGTCTCTGTCTCTGTCTGTCTGTCTTTCCGTCTCTCTCTCTCTCTCTATGTTTCTGTTCATGTTGCCTCTTTGAACCTCGTTGTGTATTGCCTGCCATTTTCCTTCAACTCAATTAAAGTTGATGGTAACATTTTCCTCATCGCTGCTTGTTGTTGTTGTTGTTTGCTGCCTTGTTGTTGACGTTTTGCTTAGCCAATATTGTTAACTGCTTTTTGGGTTTATTTAGTTTCGCTTCTGCTTCTGCCTTCTGCTTGTTTTACGAGCTTCAAAACCGTTTTCCTCCGCCTCGCAATATATATAAATTTATTTGCTTATAATTTAATTGAAGTCGACTCGTAGTCTAGAACTTGTTATTCGTTGATGGATTCTGCAACCTCCCCTACCCCTACCCCAAAAGTTTTCCTCTTGGCTCAAATGACAGTTATGCATAAACTTTGACTCTTGTTTGTCCATTGAGAGACTTAATTTGTTTGCACTTGAATTCTCAAGTATTTATGCACTCAAGTCTCAAGTTTAATAATAACACACATGCGAATTCGAATGTTCGTATTCGTATTATTTTAATTATGAATTGATTAGATTTGTGTTCGCTTTGTTGCACACACAACAATTGTATATTTGAACTAACTTGAGGTTTAATTAGTTGCTAATTTAATTACCAGTAAAACTCGACAATAACATATTGGAATTTGTGCATTTTAATCCATGTTCAATAAAGTCTGCACAGTTGGATAAATAATTATAATTATTTATGCGAAATATGTCTCTTTGTTTAATTAGAGATTGTGATTGGGTAAATTATTTATATGCATTTATGTCGTATGCATTTGTTTTATAGCTGCGTCTGCAAAGGAGTGAAGAAGTCAGATTTCTATCTATATTTCTATGAATTTCTTTTATTTTATTTGACAACTTTGGCAACTCCATTTGTCAAGATTTCTCAACCAAATTTATTTATATGAATTTATTTCATTTAATTTACTTTTGTTTTGAAACTCCGAAGGTTTTTCAAGCCTATTTTATAGCTTCATTTTTTTATAGGAATTTCATTTAACTTTGTTTTGAAATTACTTCTTTAAAGGGTTCGTAAACATAATTTCTATCTATATCTATCTTTATTATTAATAATATGTTATTAAATAGCTAATTTTATTAAAATGCAATTCCTTATTGCACTGGGACGAGGCAGAGCAACTATTCCTTCAGGCTCACTTTATGAAAAAGTATTTCAGGCTTAATCTATAACTTAATATATTTATATGATTTAATTTTATTTTACTTTATTTGTATTTGTTTTGCAATTGCTTCTGAAAAAATTTCCTAAGCCTAATAAAGAACTAAATTTAGTTATATAAATTTATTTGATTTCTTTATATTTTTGCAACTTCTTTTGCAAAGGTTTCTCAAACAAAATCTTCGACTTTATTTATTTCTATGAAATTATATTATGTTATTTTTTTTTTGTTCTGCAACGGCAAAGGTGACTCAATAAATATAGTTATATAGCATATTTATTTGAATGAATTTATTTTGTTTGCATTTCTTGCTCTCAAAAAATATTTAATTAAATCTGAGTTTGTCAAACAACAATATCCACCTCCATTGTTATTTATTTTTCTATAGCTCGTCTAGTTGTCCATCTTTCGTGCCACTCTCACAACTGTCCCCTCAAGTGCCACACTTGGATCTGGGGTATAGTTTAAGTATGAGTTGATAAGCTGTGCATATATCACAATAGATACATCTCTGGCCCCTTTTCGCCTTGCACGCTTCGGCAATTTCTCTATTAGTTGCTCGTTTCGTTGACCTTTTGCCATTTTCGCTGACCTTCTCTCTCCCCGTCCTTCTCTCCCTTTCTCTCTCTCTGTGGCAGGACATGCGTTAATCTATTGTTTTTGGCAGCCAAGCAGGCAACATACGATGACATATCCAATACTCTCCTCCCACTCCGCGCTGCCAGCTGGTATTATCACTTTTTGCCTGACAAAACAAAAATACTGAAATACATATATGGTATATATGGTATATCAGGCTCGGCCTTAAATTGTATATGGATTGGGGGTATGAAATCCGTCTTCCCCCTTGTAGTTGGGACATTAATGTCATGGAAAATGTTTTGCTGGCGATTGGAAAATTGTTTGTCTTTGGCTCTGTGTGTGTTTGTGTGTGTTTGCCCAGCCCAGCTTGACATTGTGTTATCCTTGTAGCCAAAGCTGACCGTTGTCCTGTCGCAGCAATCACAGAGTGTGTGGGAGAGAGAGAGAAGGGGTTTCTCTCACTCTCTCTCTGCGTAGTTTATGACTTCACGGCCTCTTGATATATGAGGCATTTGCATGTGCTATAAATTATTGTTGAGTTTGTGCGGCACGAGCTTGGCTTTTACTCATTTAATATTCATAAATTTTGAGTTGGAAAAAACACAGCAGGAAAAAGGCTCCAAAAGAAAAACAGACAACAGCAATGTGTGTGTATGTGTGTTTGTGTGTGTGAGTGTGGAAATTGTCTCTCTGCGAAATAAAGCTGACTAATTTGGACTGTTGGTTTGTCATTTGTTTAAGACACACGCTCTGCTCTTCTCCCTTGGCCATCCCCGCTGCATAATCCATATAATCCGCCTACAGCCACGCCTCCCCTTGCCCTCTCTCCCCCCCTCATACTCGATGTGCGCCTGCTAATTGTTTTATGTGCCAAGATTTGTGTCTTCTGTCGTGTTGAAGCTTTTTGTGTCTGCCTCAGCCGCCCTAAACATGTTTCTAGCCCTGCCACGCCCACTCGCATAGCAGTTATTGTTACGCCCGAAGACAAAGAGTGTGTGTGTGTGGAGGTCTTGTTTTCACTTGCTTTTCGATTAGAACGCGTCTGCTAACAACATGGAATTAATTCGTTTTATGTTTCCTGTCCCAATGGCGGTTCAATGTATTTACGACTAAATACACTGCGCGAAAATAGAGTGTGCTAATTGTAAAGAACGTTAAATACACATCATATTGGTTTTAAAATGATAATTAAGCTAGCTTCTACAAATACCATTTCCCCTTTTAATTTTATTCAACAAAATTACATGATTTGAATGTGTCTAAATTTTTTAGGTGATTCTATTTATTGATACATTCGTAGAAAACAGGGGAAAAAATGATAAATTTATTACGTAAGTTCAATAAGAAACTAATTAAATGCAATTATAGATGAAAAGAAGAAAATAATACTAAAAATAACTGATTAACTAACCTTTCATCTAATCTGATGCGGTTCTATTTTTGTTTTTCTCCGAGACCACGCAAAAAATGCCAAGTTGATATATTCCCATAGTTTTTAATTATTAAATTTCTTTAACATAAATAATATTTTATTTCGTATACATCAATTATCGGTTTTATTCTTTAAAAGTTTTAACAATAATCCTATAATAATTTAATTAAATTCATTTTTATATAACTAAATTAATTATGATAACTTCTTTACTCAAAGGTGACTGCTTATAGCCGGCATTAAATAAAAAAATAAATGATGAATACGATAGTTATATGCAATTTCGAATTCTATCGAATACTATAATAATATTAAATACACTTCACTTTTGTTCAAAAAATAAAATAGTACCACCTTTTCTCGCAGTGCATTATCTAGCGTGTATCTCTTGGATACACGCACTGCTTTTGCTGCTGCTGCTGCTTACGCCTACATATTGATTTTCGTATTTATTTTGCGCTTTCTGCTGCTTTTCATTACATTTCGCTGATGATTTCTATTGGCCCTGTGGACCTCGCAAGACGATTCCAACTCTCCAACTCGAACTCGACATTTGTTTTGTGCCTTGCAGCTCTGCCTTTTGTGCGTAGTCTTCATCTTCACTTCGCCTTTTCCTATTCCCGCTTTTGCTTCTATTTATGTTCCAAGCTTTTTTTCATTTCATTTTTTTTTTTTGCTTTTTCCTGCAAGAAAAATGATTGCAAGCAAAGTGCCTGGGCAAAAGGTGAGCAGCACCTGAAGCCGCATCCCAATCCCGTTCTCAGTCCTGCTGCTGCTTTTGCTTTTGCTGCTGCTGCGTGTGTGGCCCGCGGCTGCCTGGCAAATCTATCAACTCCTGCTGCCATCTTTGCTCCCTCTCTCTCTCTTTCTGGTTGTGTGTGTGGCTTCTTTATTGAGTTTGTGCGCCAGCAAATTGCATTAGACACTTGCCACACAGAGAGAATGAGAAAGAAAGACTGTGGCCAAGCTTTAAAGAAGCTGCAGCTGCAACTCGAAATTACATTTCACATTTAACTATTATATCATATCATAAATATGCAAACGAAAAAAAAAGAGACCCCAAATTCAATTTGAAAAATGAAATAAAATATAGAATTTTCTTTCATTTTTTTTTATGGCTGTGGCTCAACAAGTGCGTGTGTGTTTGGTTGGCTTCCTTTTTCAATCATCAAACGGCGCATAGAACAAAGGCAGAGGCAGCGTTTTGTTTGTAACTCGATCGCCCACATTTCTCTATCTATCTCTCTTTCGCTCTCTCTCTCTCTCGGTTTCTTAAGCACTTCTCTCGCTCCAGTTGCAGCTCCAGTTTCTCCCCCACACACAAAACTCAAAATGCTCTTGAGCTGAGCCCAGTTGAGCTGTGTGAGAAGCTGCAGCATTAATGTCTTATTGACAGCTCAGGATTAGAATGAAGCCAAGTGGCTGCCCTGCTGAGTGAGCTGTTGTAGTGTGTGTGTGTGTGTGTTTGAAAAGGGATTATAAAGCGATTTGTTTGTCGAAAATTATGAATCTGTGTGTGTTTCTGTGTGTGTGCTAGGAAGCCTGGCAGACAGCCAGGCAGCAAGTCGTCACAGCTCAACTCAGCTCAACTCAAGTCAGTTAGCTCTCAAGCAGCTCTCCCACACGCTGTGTGTGGTTCTTGTCTGTCAGTCAGCGTCAGTGTTTTTGAGTTTTCAGTCTTCAGTCGTCGGTCGTCGGTGGCCAATCCCCAAAGTTGCTGAAATTGTTTGGAAGCCGGCTTTATGTTGTTTATACCCTGCACACAATGCAAATGGGTAGGCAAATATACAAAACCTGCTGCGACTGACCCAAAAATAAACATTCGTTAAAATACTATTGACTTTTTGGAAAGAGGAATAATTTTATAGCTGACTCAATATGTCATTGAAATTATAATTTAATTTTGTAAACGTAGACATTATGCATTAAATCTTAAATTCTGAAAATTTCGGGAGTATCTGTTAATAAGCAAAGAAGCTATATAAAATATTTCGGATAGAAGAAAATTTTATTAGCTGTTTTTATATTTTAAATTAGTTTGCACACTTTTACATTAAATTCGAAAAATTTCTTGAGCATCTCTTATAAAGAAGCTTCCCTTAATATTGAATTTTTACAAGAATTGAACAAAGCAGAATAATTTTATAGCAGTGTCAATACTTTAGTTTAATTACAAATTTATTTCCAGAATTATGCATTAACTATTAAGCTTCAAATTCTGAAAATTTCATGAGTTTCTATTCATGAACAGAGAAACTACACTCAAATAAACAAAGGGTATATTTCAGCTTAGAAATACACGCAGCAATGCCTTTAACCTCCTTTCTTTTATATAAATTTTGATCAATTTTGACTTGAGCATTGGGCTTAGGCAAATTGTTTTTCGGCTTATAGTTGAGCTAGTTAGAGACAGTTTGAGGAATGAAGAAAAACATACGAAACGATGTGATTCAAAAGTTGCCTAAAAATGACATTCAAATAGTTCAAATAGTTGTGACTAGGCTTATCTGCAGCCACAAGACAAACAATTCTGTCTAATCTAAGCAACAATTTTAATAGCTACATTTAAATAACATCTACTTTCAGCTTATCTAAACTCAGTTTTCCGTTTTCAATTCTTCTTCTTCAGCTGCAACATCAGTTTACTTCATTAGCTCAGTTTATCAATGTTATGCGGACGTTGACAATACAACGATCTCCAACGATCGATAGAAGAGATCGACCAAATTTCATTCGAATTTGAATTTGAATACGAATTGGCAATAAAACGCCAAGTTTATCAGTTGTTGAAGTGTCTCTTCTCCTCTCGAGACAGAGTCAGAAACAGAGACAGTGACAGAATGTTGACCAGTTTTTCCCTTCGAACAACTTGTTATACAACTCTATTAGTTTTCCCAATGCAATGATGTGCATACAAATCAACTAATTTGCTTTTGAAATGCAACTCAACTACTTGAGTGAGACTCGAGCATATCGTTTCTGTGTCCCCATAATTAATGTAAATCTGTGTGTATTCGACTTTTGGCTATTTTTTTTATCGTTGCGCGGCATTTGAATAAAATTTCAATTTTCATGCATTCGATTTGGACAAAACGACTAACTGAAAGTTTATCCCCGTTTATCATTGTCTTGTCTGCAGGGGACAGACTCCAAAAAATGAAAAAAGAAAAGAGACGGTCAGACAGATGGAGAGAATGAACGTCTGTCTCTCTTGGCAATGCCATTATATTTTTGCTAGTTAACTCAATTACTTTGTTGCAAATGCTTTTGGCCATTACCTACGACACCAGAAGCAAAGCGGGAGAGAGCGAGAGGAGCATCGAAAGCTGCTTTCGGTCCAGTCATCATGACAGGCGAGTCGAGTCGAGGCCAAGTCTATCTATTTCCCAGCTTCATTATTAGTGCAAATTATGGTATCTTCTCTCTACTTCCTTTTTGTCCTTTTTACTGCCTACTGTTGTTTCATTCCCTGGGAATTGAGTTGATGACTCGTCGCCCACAGTCAAAAAGTTCTATGCGGCCAAAAAAAGAAAACATAGAAAGAGAAAACAGCAAAAGCAAAAGGAGCAAATTCCAGGCACGTTTCCTTCTTCGGCTGTAACATGAACACACTCGGTTGCCGAGTGCAAGGACGACAGTCTCTCTCTTTCTCTCTATGTATATCCTTGTCTATGCTTTAAAACCCAGTCGAAACGGACAGCCAAGTGAAATCAAATTTGATTGTGGGTGTCAGTGGCAGTCTCTCAGTCTCAGTCTCAGTCGCAGTCTCACTCACAGTTTCAATGCTTGTCTATGTCCATGTTCATTTTCATGTCCTTTGCCAACTGACAGTTGCTGCTGAAATTAAACGCCCACGCAGCTTGTTTGACGCTCCATTATATAATGCTAACTCAGCCAGAATAAATTGGGTATGTGCAAATATTTTTGCCATCTTTTTCTGGTTAACCAATATTTAATGCATAAATTTCTATAAATTACAATTTTTATTTTTGGTTTGTTTTCAGCTGGCTTTAATTTTTATTTTTGTACATTATTTATTTATAATATTCTACTTTAACTGACTTTAATCAGCTATTATCTATGTCTATATTGAATGGATAAATTTGTGTTTTATTAAACTTGTGTTTTTATAATATTATGTATTTAATTGCAAGATTTAAGATTCATTTTGGACATTTTCATGTGCTCTTAATTAGCAGTAAGCATTTAAATATTTAATGCACAAATTTATAATTATAATAATATAATTAATAAAAAAATTGATTTTTGGCCATTTTAAATGTTATTTATTTCTGCTCTGGCCTTTTTTAAATTTCTTTTAATAGTTGTTTTCATATTTTTCATATTTGATGCATAAATAAGTGGACAATTAAATTTATATTTTTGGAAGTTTTTAACTATCTTTATTTAATATTATTCATTACAAAATTGTATATTCATAATATTTTATTTTCATTGTTGACATTTTCTACTGGTTTTTATAAGTATTTATTATTTTTGTCAAGTATCAAATGGATTTAGTTGATATTATCTATTTAAAAATGTAATGCGTTCATTTTTATAAATTGCATATTTAATATTTTGCTAATTTTGAATCTAAAATTTATTACAATATTTATTTATCTATCTGCTTTCACTTCTGATATTTTTGACTTGTTTTAATTAGTTATTATCTATTCTAATATTTAATGCATAAATTCATATTACAATTTACAACTTCTGTATTTTGGCAGTTTCCAACTGGGTTTAATTAGTAAAATTTATTTCACAATTCTAGCTGCAATCTTTTACCCATTTTTATGTGGGTTTGTTTCGTTGTTGTTGTTGGAGTCAAACGTCAACCAGTGAATTGTTGTATGAAATTAAAAGTCAACTGGCATTGTAAACATTTGGCAATTCTCGCCATGTTTATGTAGTTGTTTTGCAGAGACAGAGAGGGGAGAGAGGGGAGCGTGTTGCAGGGTTGTTGTGGAGTGGCTTTTCGTATATGTTGTATTAAATTTCAATATGCAATGGCCCCATTCATATTTACACACATTTTATGCTGCGTTGTGGGGCACGAAATAAAAATATGCGAAAATAATGTTCAAACATTTGCGCTAATTAAAAAGCTGTGTGTGGGTGAGTGCGTATGTGTGTGTGTGTGTGCATAAGGGGAGTGTGTGTAAATACTGCGTGCAAATACAAAAAGTATTCAACGCAATGAGACAGAAAGACAACGAGTCCTAGGACATGTGTAATTGCTTTTCAGCCCAACAATGCAGCAATAAGTTGTTGTTGTTCCTGTTGTTGTTGTTGCTGTTGAAGTTGCTGTCGCAATTGTTATTGTTGTGTTTTGTTTCCATTGCTCTGTTACATTGTAGCATATTTTTTTGGGTGGGCGATTTCATTGAATTGGCAGAAAAACATTTGTGCGCTCAGGCCCGCGGCACGAAAGCGATTGAAACTGAAGACGTTTTGGACATTGGACGGCGCCCACGCACTGCCATGTGGCATGTGGCATGGAGCATGCGGCAGCTGTGCCGGCAAAACTGTGGCAGCTGACAGCTGTCGCAACAAGCAGCGTCGTCAACTCCACTTTGCGTGGCATATCAAAGCCAAATCAAAGGGGAACTCACGTGACTTTACAATTTATTTGCGGCATGCAACAATATAAATTTATTAATAGCCCAGAAGAAGAAGCATTACTGCCACCCACACACACACACAGCACCGGTTAAACCAGGTATTCATCGTCGTCGTCATCATCGTAGTCGACTCCACCCAAGCCACAGCTGTGTGTCTGAGTTTGTTCATTCATTCAAGAAGAGATTCACATTCGCATTCACAATTCGCAATTCGCTTGCGTGAAGCGCAAAACTTCTCTTTTTCGCTCTTTGCAACTTGCGTCAATTTATGCGCATCACGTTTTCTCATTTTCGAGAATGACTAAATATCGTTTACTCCACACCGCACAATCGCATTTCCAGTTGCAGTTGCTGCTACTGCAAAAAATATTATTTAACCATTTGCAGCGTGAAAAGTTTGCAACTTTAACTTTATGCAACCTTTCTCTCTCTTTCTTTCTTTTGCGGGGTGTGGCAGGTGCAACGGGAGTTGTTTTTTTTTTTGGTAGCCTTAGACCTCACCTGAAGTTGCATATTTCATTTGGCGTTGAAGTTCGGCAACTGCCCGAGCTGCTAATGCCAGAAACGTGCCGACTGCATCCGGATGGCACTCTCTCTTGCCCCGTTGTCTCTTTTGCCTCTTGCCACATGCCTCGCGTTGAGACAGAGGCGTCATCTGCTGTGGGAGGACAACGTTTGGTTTGGTTTCGGGGGAGAGTTTGTTTATAACTCTAAGAAAGCAAAGTTGATTGCACAAAGTTAACTTTTAATTGCTTAATAAACTTTTATCCAAACGACAACATGCTGAATAATCATGCTCAATGCTGTCTGTGAGTTTTTAGTACCTTTTTTTTAGCTGCAAATCGTGGCTGGAAAAAAATGGCCAGCAATGACTGTAACATGTCGATAAAAACCTTCCTTCACTTTGCACTCTCTTAGAGCTACGACTTCTCGGCTTTAAGTCGTTATTACACAGATGTTTATTTAACAATGCTCTTAAAAATGCAGCTACCGCGTTTTTTAGCACTCTACAAATGAACAAAAATTTGTAAAAATTTAAGCTTGTTATAAAAAATATTTTGGCTTTATTCGACATTACTTTTCAATATGAAATTTACGATGGCTTAATTACGATGGCTAAAAGAGCTACAGGCGAATATGCTTGACTGTTATATACTCGCTATGCATTTTTAATAAAAGCAAAAGAGTGCAATAATATTCTTAAAATATACCTAACTCACATGCCGAAAATACTAAATTTACTAAGATATATCAAGCTAATATACTAAATAAAAACATTATAAAATTATAAAAAGATACCAAAATCATATACTGAAATACAACAATCCGTATTATTCTTAAAATATACCAAACTTGTGTATCAAAAATACTAAATATACTAAATACAAAACTTTATATAATTGTTGAAAGATACTGAAAACACTAAATATTTAAAAATACTAAAAATAAAAATTTCAAAATATACCGAATGCTACATTTGGTATATCAATACCAAATATGAATATCCTATGTGTATCACATAAACAAATTCCTGGTTTGTCTTCTTTTCAATATATTTTTGTTTATTAAAAAAGCGAAAATTTCGTGTCGTTTATATTTCTATACAGCTCTATTCCTGTATTTTATCTTTATTAACTAATTATACAATTTTGAAATTTGATTTAATATGCTTCAGCGTCAGAGCGCATATAATAAAAATTTTTTAGTTTTATTAGTATTGCCTTTTTCATATACAAATTGAAACTTGTCGAGTTATTTAGGCGTTACTTTTTCGCTAAAAAATATCAAAGTATTAGCGTTATAAAAGCGAGTTTATTCATGAGCAATTTATGAAGTATTTTTCGGTTTTAATTAAATTACTGCGAATAACAAGTCTCGAAATATTTTGAATAGAAAATTTTGTTCAATACTTTACGCAGCTTTCAATTTAGCTGCACTCTTCAAAACTTGTCTAACCTGCCAGTTGAATTTTCCCATGACGCCTAAGTTGATTCTTTCTATAGAAATATCCCACGCAAATTGGCTGCTCATTCTATTCGCACCTATTGATTAGCTCATTTAGCAATTGCGTATGAAATACCAAAAAGAAAAAAGGGAGTGAGGAAGGGAATAAAATACACAATCTGTGCCCCTCTCTAATGTGGCGCCACTGAGTTGAAACTGAAGTCAAATAGAAATGCAGCACTTGGCGCTTGCAAATTAGTGTTAATTTATCATGATTATTGTTTCACAACGATTCGTAAATTGAGTTCGTTTAGTCAACAGTTGCAGCAAAAGAGAGAAGAAGAAGTGGAGGATGGGAAGAGGGGTGTGGAGAGGGGGTGCCACAAGGGTCTGGGATGTTTTTAATATAGCAAATTCGAGTGGAAGCGGCAACTGTAACTAATGCTGACTTTCAGACTGATATCAAACTGTCAAGCTGTCAATTCTTGTTAGTAGCGTCGCTTTTGGGGAGTAGCTGGCAATCGCTGTGGCAAGCATAGAAAGAGATGGATGGAAGGAGGCAGGAAGGTGGCAGGAGTATGTGGATGCTGCTCAAAAATTCAATTTCCAGCTGAAGAGAGAAACATCGACAGCAGGAGTTGGAGGTGGGAAGTGGAAGGTTGGGAGTTGGGAGTCGGGGAGGTTGGGCCACATGTATCTTGTAGCTGCTGTATCTGTGAGATACAAATTGGAAATAGGTAGAAAACAGTCATTGAAAAACGATTGCTGACATAGCTTTGGCATCTGATGCATGACTGTCTGCCTCTTGCCTGCCTGTATCGTCTCTTCAGGATTAGCACGAGCTCCACATCCACACTTCATGTTGTTACTGTATCTGTGTGTGTGTGTATGTGTAGCTTAGATATGAACTGAAAAATGTGAAATGTGAATTGTGAAAGGCTCGGAAAAAAGCCGATGATATTGACAGCACAATTAAGACTTAAATTGGCATCCACTAACAATTGCAACCTTGCTCTCTTTTTTTTTCTGTCTTTCAGCGATTTGGAGGCGCCACGATACACAATGTGCCACAGGCAGCAACAAGAGCAACTCGAGCAACGGCAGCTGAAGTAGACGAAGCGTCGTTAAAGGATTGTTAGCACAGCAACGTCAAATCCCAAGCAATCGCAGTATCGTTGCTGCTTCTCCCACTCCTTCGCCTTTCCTCCGCTACTCACTCCCCCGCAGCACTCTCAGCATGCCATCAATTGCCAACATCAGTGTGAGTGCCAGGACAATGGTCAACATCCTGCCCGGCCAGGATGCGCGTCTCGGCTACATTGTAAATCAAGTCACAGCCGCCGCCGCCGTCGTATCCGCCTCCGCTTCAGTGTCCACCTCCACCTCCGCATCCCCGTCCACGCCTCTGCCCACATTTAGTCCGCCACGCATCGAAAGCTTGGTGGCCAGCTCAGCGGAGCAGGATTTGGCCAGCTTTGGGGATGTGACATTCGACATCTTCGATGACGATGACGATTTGTTTGGCTCGCCCATGGCCTTCGATGCCAGCGAACAAGGACTGTGGAATGGACGCTTTGTTCCGCCGCCCCCGCGTCCCCCGTTCTTTGTCGACGAACCCGTGCTGAGCGATGGCCTAACCACATGTGATTTATGCTCCTGGGCCATGCCCACCAAGAGCACATTCATGTTCGAGGGCACGATAGGTAAGCCCACAAGTCAAGCCAAGCCAACAATACTCCAATTGCACAGCAATTGTCAACAGCTTAAATTTAACTCTCTCTCTCTCTTCCTCTTTCTCTTGTTGTGTTTGCAGAGAAAGCCAGCGAATTGGGCTGGCCGCTGACGTTGATCATTGTGTCCGTGTTGTCGGCGCTGTTCGGCGCCATCATCATGATTGCCGTGGTGCGCTGCAGGCGCAAAAAGAGCTCCAACAATCGCAATGGTAAGTACGCACAGTGGGTCAAGCACTGTTTCACTGTTAGATAAGTTTTACCGCATTCTAAAGCCTCTTTGTATACCCGGTAGTTGGCAAGGCAAAAGGTTTATTCATTTAGTTGTAGAAGCCGACAAAGTTGATTCTTTTAAATACATATCTGTTTGATCAGAAAAGCTGATATTGAAAAATTATACGTTTGTATATTTCTTTATTAGGAGCTTCTATAAATTGTTGAAGAATTTGAAAGGAAAATTGTTTTATAGTTTGTTTGGGAATTTGATAAAGCCACCTTCTAACCTCTTAAATTACAAAAATATATCAATAATCATGATATTTTGTACATAGTATTTTATAAAATATGTTCGGATTGTTAATGCTTCCAAAGATATGTTCTTTCCATTATTTAATAATGAATAACTTTTACAGAATGTACATAAATCATAGGACGCTTTTTCACTAAATTATAATTTTGGTGAGCAAAATTGTACTTAAATGAAACTATTATTTAGTTGAAAAAATAATGTAGATAAGTATATTTGAATATTGTTATCAATTTAGAAATACATGAATCTGTTTTTTTTTTTATAGAGCGTCACAGTTGACTATTCTATTATATTTTATAATTATTTCGCCTTTACTTACTGATATTTTGCAAGCCAAGTCTTCTAAATAATAAATAAGAAATCTTAAAATGACAAGCATTAGGGTATTATTGCAATGTAGCGAATTAATATACCAAAAATCCTAAAATATACTGAAGACTATGCTTGTATTGCGGTATTATTCTCACAATTTACCAACTTAAAATATAAAAAATACTGAAATATACTGACGGCTGTGGCTTTATACTATTACTTTCAAAATATACTTAAGATTACAAAATATGTCAGATAGTCACCCAATGCAACTAACATAAAGCCTAATTAGAGAAGTATATAGTAGAATTATTTCTTGAAAAAATTCTATTCCTCTTACATTGTTCATTAGTAACTACCGCGTATGTGAAAGTCAAGCAGCACTCACTTGTAGCTCGCCTAACTTGTTTAGCTTTAAGCTTGCCACATTTATTGTTGCAGTTGCCACCAATGCGTGTTTCTCTTTTTGTCTATCTCTCTTTGCAGACACACATGTGCAGTGGTGGTCGCGCAACAAACGCGCCCACGGCAACGGGGCGGGAGGCACGGGTGGCAGTGGCAGCGGAGCGCCGATTGCCGGCAGCGGCAGTGCGCACAATAACAACAATCATCTGAGACGCAGCAACATCTACACAGCGCACCCGGCGGACAGCATACGTGGACTGCAACCGTTGCCGCTGCCGTTGCCACTGCCAATGCCAATGCCGTTGCCAATGCCGCCCACGCTGCCGGCCACATCGTCCACATCAATGTTGTCCGTGTCGCCAGCAGCAGCAGCAACAGTAGGCCAACAGCAGCAGCATCAACAGCAGCCAGCACATTATTTCCATTCATATCATCATCATCATCATCATCACGCACCGCCGCCGTTGCCGTCGATGTCGTTGCCACATTACCCGCATGACTGCGACGAGGATGCTGCCTATGAGGAGCCCGAGTATCATCAGCCACAGCAACTACACAGCATCTCCACCAACAGCAACAGCAACTCGAATAGCAATTCCATGTCGTCGGTCACGTCATCGCCAGCGCCCACTGAGACGAACCATTGGCCGCAGGCCGGCACCATGGTGGTCGCCAGCTGAGAGGCAGCTGACGAGCCGTGCAGCAGCACTTGGTCGCAGCGTCCGCGACGCAGCAGCCTGAGCAGCGGCTGGATTTGGCAGTGACATGTTGCACGGCAACAAAGCAAAAGCAGAAGCAAAAGCGGCAGCCAAAGCCAAAGCGAAAGCATCGTTGTCTACTTAAAATGCGGCTCACAAATTCTGGTGCAGATCATAAAAAGGATTACACGTAACATTTTGTGAAGTTTATTTTGTATCTGTGTGTGTGTGTCTGTGTAAGTGTGGCAAACGGAAGCAGTCCATAAGGATGCACACGCTCTCTATCAATACTATATACTATATACGATATATATGTATATCGCTTGTGTGTCTGCAATTGGGAAAACCGAAACGAATTTAGTGTCACTTCCACTTCCGTTTTGCAAACTATCGAAAACCAAAAGCCCGCAGACAGACGAAGCTAACAGCTAACGAGGGACACAGCATGAGAGGGGCAAAGTGGGGTAGGGGAAAGAAGAGGGAACATCATGCTCTTTACATGCCTGGCACGTTTTATCCTTTATTGCCGTTCGGCATTAGTACAGGGATTTTGTCAGATTAAAGCAAATAAAAGGCGTGCTTTTTGTTTTCCAACCGGCAACTGCTGGCTTTGCTGCTCTTCATGCCACAAGTTTAAATCGTTCTCTGTCTATGTGTGTGTGTGTGTGTGTTGCCACTAAAAGCATGACAAAGGGCATATAGACACACAAATATCAAAGTATATTTTTGTTGAACATGAAGCGTTACATGACTGCACTAAAGTGTAGAGCTCAGCCACAGTCTTACCTCACTACACATGTATTTTTGCCCATAATTACTTGATATTGCAGTTTTGCCAAGTCAAGGTGATTAGTTTGTAATACGCAATCAGGCAACACAATATTCTTGGCAAAAATAAATTCATCGTTGTTTTCTATAAATTTCTAAGCCTGTGATTTGAGCTACTTACAAAGCCTGTGATTACTTTTTAAATACTACAAAAATTTACTCGCATCTTTTCCATAAAAATCAAATACACATTCTGAAACACATTCATAAAATATCAGGAAAACCTCCTGAAAAGTATTGAGAATAATTGTACTTAAATAAACTCAAATTAAGATTTTTCCATCAACATCACAAAAAACACATTCTTAAACACATTCATAAAATATGTGTAAAGCCTGGTGAAATATTTATATTAACTCCCTTACTCCCTACTTCAAAGTGTTAAGAATAATTGTACTTAAATATTTCATATACAACTTTTCGGCTTTTGAATTTTACTTAAAGTAAATTCAAGTTAGATATTCGAAATTTTTCATAGTAAAAACTTTACTCAAAGTAATGAAGCAAATTCGCAAAAATTTTATTGAGTGCATTCCCAAATAATATTAAATATTATAGATGAGAGTCACATTTGAACATTTCCTTCAAGTGTAATAAAATATGGATTTCTCTCGAAACAATGAAAATGGTTTAAGACTGCAGAAATGTTAACAAACAATTTACTGAGATTTCGAACATTTCTAATTTCAAAAATTTAGAGTCGCTCAATTTTTTAAGAGAAATTTTGATTTGATTCCATTGACTTTTCAAGAATCGTTAAAAGTGATTTTAAACTAGAGAACTTTTAATATTTTTCATTTCCCATATTTGGCAACACTGCAATTGAATTTTGTGAGTGAATTTTTAAGCAGCTTACGTTGAGGCAGAGCATTTAAATGTCGCTTAGCAACACAAAATAATTTTCACCCAAAAACCTTCTTATTGTATGTGGGTTTCTCTGGGAGTGTGTTTGAGAATATGTGTGTGTGGGAGAGTGTGTGTGTGTGTGTTAACTGGTATCTGCTGTTCAGCATGTTCTCGGCTGCAAATGGCACCAAACTTTGTGGCTTTTCACTTCATTCCTCTTGTTTTGTAATTACAAAAGCAAATAGTTTCGATTGCCATGGCAAAGCGAGCTCAAACTAAAATGAGAAATAAGACGAGCAAAGGAAACCAAAAAGGAAAACCCACAAAATAAAAAGGAAAGGAAATGAAAAGAAAAACTTTAAATACACAACATAGAGAAAGCTTTTGCAAATATCGGTAATGTTCTGTGGGCCTTTCAAAAAAAAAAAAGAAGTTAGTTGGCTGCCTTCGTTTGTCTGGGAAAAGATTTTCCATGGTTTAAAATTGAAAATTTAAATTTAAATATTTTGTAACATGCTTAAGCATTCATTCATACACAACGCAACAAAAACAAGAACAAAACTTTTGAATGCTGCTTACCACACAGGTGAATCATAAACAATTCATGTCATGCATATCAAATAAGCTTAACAACTACAACTACAACTGCAAATAGAGAAGTACTTAACTCGCGCCATTGTATATACACTGTAAATAAATTCGAGTTTGTTATTCGCAATTTGCTCCAATTAGCAATTAATTGAAAGAGCGTGCAACATGAAAAGTTCGAGTTGCCTCTTGCCAGTTACCACAAAATACAATTATATTATTATTAGCATTAAATAAAAAAAGAAACGAATAATGAAAGGCTGGAGCAACTGGCTAACGTTACATTCCTCTTCAAAGTTCAAGTTTTACGTTTAAACACACAAACACAAATTTAAGAGAAAGATTAAACAACAACAACCAAAGACTAGTCATAATGTTGCTATGTACAAACTATTTAGTAATAATATTCATAATCAAATAAATGAACACGAAAAAAACAACGCTCTACCAGTTAATATAATTCGATTAAACTCAACTCTTTTTTCCATTCGACTCTAATTTGAATAGTAAGAAACAAAAAAAACGAACTTTAATATATGTAGATAAACAAAAGAAGAAAGAAAAAACACAACTGCAATATTGTATTTTAAATATTTATTCATTACATGCACACAGTTTCGCATCATAATAACAATTACAATTACAATAATAATGATAACGATAATGATAATGGTAACATTTAATGATAACGCCTAATGTTAATGTTAATGATAATTAGCAACTATAATTAATAACTCAAATGTCAACATTATGAAAAACAAAAAGCTGCAGCGAATTCAACATTCAACTACTACTAAATGCAACTACAAATGTTCCAATTTAGCTTAGCCCAACTAATTATGTGCAACAAAAACGAAAAACAAAAAGCAAAAAACAAAAGCAACATCAAATTGACAATTATAAATAATTATTTTCACAATAAATTCCATTAAATTGTTCAACAAATAAAGCAAAAAATAATACACACACAGAGGAGAATTTGAAAAAACAATGCAAAATGAATATTCAAACAAAACGAAAATAAATACAATACAATAAAAACAAACAAAAAATAATAATAATTCCTATAAATGCTTTGTTTTCATTTCATTTCATTTTATTTTATTGGCAACCCATTTAGCAAATTGAGCCAATGAATAATCCATTAACGGATTGAACAAAATTCATAATAAATTCACACTTTTTGTGCTCAACTGCCGGTAAGTCTTAAAGCTTTATATATAAAATATAAATGCTAGAGATTTTACATTTTTTATTTAAAACTTTTTAAATAAATTCGTTTTAAATTGAAAGTTTTTTCTTGAACTAAAAGCATCTTTATTTATTTTGTATACCTTAAAAATACGTTCATATTATTTCGAACATGTTTTATACCCGTTACAGTCATAATTGTTGACACATATCTACAGAATATTTCTGAAATTTCAGTTTGTCTCGAGGGTAATTTGCTTCGGTTGACATTCTGGTACCAAATAAAGCTTTTGGTATTTTAGTTTGGTATATGTACATTTCTTACTTGCTTTTTCTCGAGGGTTGACATTCTGGTATATTTTGCACTTTATGGTATATTTTGTGTAAGCATATATACCATACCAAATAAAGCTTTTGGTATTTTAGTTTGGTATATGTACATTTCTTACTTGCTCGTGGTATATAATGTGTATGAGTATATTTATATACCGAATTAATCTTTTGGTATATTTTAGAATTTATTGGTACATTAGTTTGGTATATTTTACTTTCTTACTTGCTTTTAAATAAAAAGCAACTTCATTCATTACTTTGAAATTACAGTTATATTATATCGCACGTTAAAAAGAAAAAAACAGATTCGTTTACACTCTTATCTTGACTCATAACTTCGAGGTGCAATTAAAAACACTTCATCATATCAGCTGCTTTATAAAGCGACGCCTCTGTATATTCTTTTTTTTCTTTATATGATAGCTTGTGGCCTGTTTGAACCCGGAGCTGCCAACATAAAGCTTATCTTGACTTTTGCTGATCCCCATAAGCAAATGCATAAAAATGAAAAACGATTTAATTTCATTTTCATAAACCAAGTGAACAACAGAAAAAAAACCCAAGTCCCGAAAGATCTTTTGGCAAAAAAGTGAAAGTTTTCCGATCGCACATTGTTATAATTTTACTCTTGGCAATGACAGGGACTGAGCGAAGAGTGCAATGAAATATTTGGGTTGCCCGGTCAAGATGGAATATTTATGCCATTTATGACACGGAAGGCCCTCGAAACGTGTGCCATCGACGTGCTTACATTCTCTCTCTCTCTCTTTTTCTCTCTTTCGCTTGCAACATTTTTGCATATTTGCAGCACGAAGCGAAGCAAGACCAACAACGAAAAATCTGTTGGCCAGATAAAGCTAAGCCGAAAATAAAGCGCAGCCAATTCCCTCTCTTTCTCTCTGTTTGCATCGCGCTTAAGCCACGACGTCGTAAAGCCAATCGAAAGCGAAAGATCTCAGAGACGATATGGAGAGCATATGGACACATGGATCGACTTGGTCCTCTGACGTCGCTCTGTCTGTGGGTGGCAGCGGGCGGCGACTTGCGATTTGCATATTGGAACGATTGAGCCAGGTCCAGGTCCCAGGTCCAGGCTTCGTTTTCGGACCAGACAACAGACAATTGTGTGTTCGACAGCGCCCAAAAAACCAAAAACAGACACAGGATTGTGTCTGACTAAAAAAAGGAGGGGAAAAAAGTGAGATCTGTTTTTTCGTGTGGAGGCAGCGCAAATGTCATGCGGTTTTATGACTTCATTAGCGACAACCGTCAAGGAATTTAATGGCCACTCCATGCACAGTTGTCGCACAGTTGCAGTTGCACTCTCCTGTTCTCGTTGTTGCCGTTGTTGCTGTTGTTGTTGTTTGACAAACAAATTTGTGGCACATTTTCGTGCATTTTCCAAGCGCTTGATGAGCAGTCAAACAAAACGAAAGTTTAGCAAACCAGAAACAACAACACAAAACTAATCAGAAGTTTTTGGCCAACTAATCGCAGAACCTGGTCGACATGTCACGAGCCATGAGCAGCCACAAATGAGAGTTGCCACAGGAACTGCAACTGCAACAGCAGCTGACAACGACGATGATGATGATGATGATGCATATGAGGTCGCCTTATAATGAAGTCGTGCATGCCAAATACGACAGCTTGTCTACGGTTCGATGATTAACCAAGCAACTCGTTCAACTGAATAGTTGACACCTTTTTGCTTGTCGCGGGAATTGGCGCACAATACTACTTAAAATGGGAATTGAGTGAGAGTTAAGCAAAAAAACTAAATACATAATTATAAAGGGTAAGGGAAAATTTTTAATAAAAGTTTAAAAAATGTAAAAGAAAGATTTATATGTTAAATTATCTGAATACAGAACTGTTAAGGTAAATCGAAAGGATTTATTAGAAATTTATAATAGTTGTTAATAAAAAGGTTAAGAGAATTAAGATAAATTAATAAAAAAGCTTCAAAAACGAATTGCTTGGTAATTCATTATAACTTATTATATAGCATATTGTTAATGTTATGAAAAGAGGTTAAAATCAACAACTTATCCTCAAAAAATATTTAGGATTGTGTCGTCTATATAATTTATATGCATATATAATTGGACAATTGTTTGGCAATGACATACAAATTAATTAATAGTTGGTATCAAGTTTAACTTGAGATGGGTTACTATTTAAAATTAATATAAACAATTTATAGTTACTTTATCTACATAAGTTATATAAATTACGTAGAATGACACCGATATTTTATGTTGATGTAAAAATTGTTTTGTAATAATAATGCTAATTACTTATTAATGTATAATAATATTAAATTTATTATTATTGGTAATTAACATTGTAGAAGATAACGAAGATTGGTTGCCGTAAATCTAAGAAATTTAGTCAAAGAAGATCTGTAAATAAATTTAGACATCATTTTAGAAAAAATATGATTGTATTGCTTAACTTTTGGGTTCTTTTAAATATACCTAAAATATACAATTTATTAGATAAACTAAGAAGATTAACCTGTTAAGAAATTGAAGCTCTTCTACTTAGTTCAAAATCTTAAAAAAAATAATAATAAAGAGCACTATAAATTCAGTAGTTAAACATTTTTAAAATAATTCGTTTCACTTGGGATTTTCATTATTGAACAATAATACTTTAAAATTTTAATTGAATCTTGTGCACTATTGGTTTCTGAGTATAAAGTTATATATTCTGGGGTTAATTAGATTTAGATAGCTTGCACTTTAATTACTGAAAGCTGCAGCTCGATTAGTTTGATTTATTGAGGCGACCTCAGCAATGCCATCAGAGTCATGGCAATATGTATATTTTGAGGAAAACAAGGTACACAATGAATGCTCGTAGATTGACGTTTACAGGCTTTCAATAACTTTCCATTGGTTTCGGCTGTGGCAAGCCCACACCGAAAGATACATTGTCGGATAAGCAGAAGTACACAGCAGAGAGGGAGACGAGGCACACAACTGACATCGCTGACTTCTGACTTGAGAGGCTGACGATAATGTCGTCGTCGTTGATGCCGACAGGCGAATCATTCCCTCCTCTTTCTCTTTGCCTGCCTTGGCTTCGATCCACGATCGAATGCCACTCGAAATGCTGGCACATGCATCATCATTATTATCATCATTGTCAGCTGCATGCAAGCGAAAAAATTTCAACTACTGCGCATGAATGAATCACTGAGGAGGATAGAGACACTGTACTGCACTGCTCTGTGCAACAAGCCAGACTGCGAAGCTGCCAACTGACGATTGTCGACTTCCACCACATGGAACCAGGCTACGGGCACGCCGTCTAACGAGATCGCTGCTTAGATGCTTACGCTGAAAAGAGAGATGCGAGCGAGAGGGGAATTGGGAACTGGGAGCAGGCAGCAACTGCAACATGCAAACGTCTAGCGAAAGTCGCGACAAAACTCTCATTGAGCTGCCGAGGCTTAAAGCAAAAAAGCAAAAGCCATGTAGCTCCATAATGATGAATTAGGCTGCTGTCATGTCATGACAAAGGCGCTGCATCTGCATGCAATTGTCAGCACAGTGTGACAAAAATGAAAAGCGCTTGAGCATTATGCGTTTAAGAGTGTAATGACAAAATTAGTTAAATAAATAAATGAAAATTGATTTTAATATTACGGCAGCTTAAGATAACAGGCGTATACTTAACATAGCCGCCTCCGTCTGTCTGTCCGCTAACATTTAGTTTCCAAATTAGTTTCCTGAAATTCGCCACACATCGGTTTTATTATAGCTATGTGTTAAATACATTAGTAATATCTCGATTATATTGCTGCGTTTTGATATAGAACAAAAATAATGTGCGTATACTTAATATGTTTGTCTGTCCGCTAACATTAATGTGAGCTTTGCTTTTAGTTTTCAAGTTAGTTGAAGCAAATTTGTTATACATCAAACAAATGTCCCTAAGAATAGAACACTTAAAAAGGAGAAATGTTTGTGATGTATTTTGAATTTATAACTACCTCTTTTATATCACTTTTAGAAGACTTAAAGAGGAGAACTTCTGCTAAGAGTTATCATACAATTTTTTGCTCCAAATGTATGTGCTGTATTTTAAATTTATAACTACCTCTTTTATATCACTTTTATTTGTTATTAAGCTAAATTTAGATGTCATACCCGAATCAGAAAAATATTTATTAAACTAAATTTAAGAATTTCATTCTTGCTTTTTATTGGATTATATTAAAATGATTCGTTCATATCATATCAAAAATATAATATTGCTGAATAAGAAAATCTTTAAAGTAGATTATAATTTTCACAAATCGATTAAATGTTTTTTTTTATGATTTTATTCATTAAATAAACTTGTTAACATTTTCCTCAACTTCAGCGCCACTGTGCGCTGTGCGGGACGCAAGGAGTGGAAGCTGCGCTTGTGCTAAGTAAGTAAACACTGGCAAAATGCAATTGCAATTGCGAATATTCAAACGTAAGTAGGAAGTGGAGTCTTAAATAAGCTAAAAAGAAGCAGGAGAAAAACGAAAAGACAGCCAAAACCACAAGAGATGGCTGTCTGACAAATCGTTTGCTGTTCGACTTAGCCATCGTTTTGCTGTCCTGTTGTCTTGTTGTCTGTTGCATCGTCTAGCTGGGATTGGCGCTGCTTGCGCCTTCCTAAGTGAAATTCGGTGTACAATAAGCGAATGCGAGGGTTCATTTCATTTCGTTTGCCTTTTTTGTGGTTGCAGCACGTCATGATCCTCATTGCACGTTGCATGCAAATAGAGAGCTGAGAGCAGAACAGGGCTGTGGCTGCCGATCCGTTGGCGTTTTGCTAATTAATTGTGGCGACTTGTCGCTGGCAATTAGTTGTGGCATAAGCAGATGACATGTTGTGTCATATGTCATGCCGCTGGATGTTGCAACAAATGAAGTTATTACCCCTGGACTTGCCACAGAATTGCTTCTGCAGCAGATGCTTGCCCTCGTAGCTGCTCAGGTTAATTGCCAACAATAAGATTCAATCAAGCTAATGACGGAGCAGTCTGAACTAACCAAAAACCTGCTTGCAGTACCTGCTGCAATCTCCTTTGCCACCTTCCGCGCTCTCGCCGTGTTGCATGCTCTTCATACTCTACACAATTGCAATTTATGAGTTGCTCCATGTTGCCACAAGTTGCTGCTGTCGCTGCCGCAGCAACTGGCTGCTGGTTAGCTGTGGCTGTTGCGGGGGCGCAGGGCAATCTCACCGGGTCGCATGCATAATATGCAACCTCGTTGCAAAAACTTTCTTCGGATAGCCCCAAATTATTGATAAACTGTGCAAAGAACTCTCGAGTTCAGGTTGCGGAAGACTTGATACTCTTGCTCTTAAGTTGCCTCCATTTTCCCCGGATTGTTTTAAATGTGTGTTAAGAAGTTACGGCTGCCACTTGACATCTTGTGAAAGTTTCGCTTTGGTGTTGATATTGAGAAAAGGAATTACTAAGACAATCTTTGCTAAGGACATTGATTAAGACAATATATCAGATGCAAAGTAATAGGTGGTACTAAGCTCGACTGAGGCAATTCTTCAGAATTTTGATCGAGTATTGAAGTATGACAATATACAATTTAAAATTCTGTTAGTTAGCATATTGCATAATTAGAGCTACACAATTAAGCTGTTTTGGCGTTCAAGACTGTAGCTTTATTGCTTCTTTAAGCTTGCAATTATTCCGTGCTTTCATCAAGCTCCTTTATATATTGATCTGTTTACTGGTTTAAGTAACCAACTATTGCACTCAAATATATATTATTGAACACTTTCATGTCAAAAAGGTTTTAGCACGTTTTGAGCTAAGAAAGGAAGCTCTTTTTTAAAAATATAAAACACCAATTTAGCTACATACTTGCCTAGTTTGCAGGTGTGCAATTTTACAGACTTGGAAAGTCAAAATGCACTTAATAAGCATACAAAACTCTGAGGTTAATCTAAAGCAAGCATTGTAGCTAAATTCATTACACCCTTCAAAAGAGTATGAAGACAAAACGCTTATAGTTCGGTTGTTTAGTTGTTGCAGAGCTGCCAAAGTGAACCGTCTGCAAATTGGTTTCTGAGGCAAATCCCAGCAGCCGCTGCGATTAACGAACATGCCAAGAAAGAGCTGGGAATAAGTAGTTGTGATTGCTTTATGAGCAGCGATTGAAAGACACAGACAAAAATGATGCTAAAATTAACTAAAATTAGCTAAAGGGATGCATTAAGTATACGCCAGAGTGGTTGGTGCTTTGTGTATTTTATTGAGTATTATGTGCAACAAGAATAATATTAAGCAGGTGCATTTCAAATACGTTGTTAAGTGTTTTCAAGAGTATTTAATCCAGGCTCTCCAACATCAATGTGAGTATGCTGTAGCATTGCTTAAGTATCTGCAAAAATATCAAATATTACTCAATATCCTCATATACAGAAAGCATTAACTTACAGCCATGTAACTAGTGAGATTTAAGGGCGGAAAAGGAGCTGCACCCATTGAGAGTGATTTCTGTGCCCGTCGTATTATGAAAGCGATATCACGCTGAATCTCCGGCACAGGTGGCGACCATTCGTAGGCATCAAAGGCAGCTCCTGCCACATTGAATGCGTGTTCGTTGACCATGTTGCCAGCGATGCACCAGTAGGATAGATGCAAAAAGCTGAGCACCATAAAGAGCATGAATCTTGCGGCCACTGAGGGATCATGACGAGCCACCAGCGAGATAAATGTGGACAAGGAGATCAAGAAAAAGGACACGATCATCTGCATGATCATGGGTCCATAGAATACTTCGTTGGTGAGCTCCACAAGGCTGTAATAAAAAGTTAGTGATTGTGGAATGTTTCTATAGAGAGAATACAGATTAAAGTTTGATAACTTTTCGATCTTAAAAAACAAAATTTGATGATGAAACAAAAAAAAAAACAAGTAAGAAAGCTACAGTCGAGTGTACTCGACTGCGAGATACCCGCTACCCATTTTGAATAAAAGCAATATATTTTGCGGTATTATTCTCAAAATGTACCGAATATACTGCAAAAATAATGCAATAATAAAAATATACCAAATGGTATATGTGGTATATCGATATAGTACCGCATTCAAAATATACCATAGACGGCTCAATATACCAGATTGTCAGCCAAAGCAACTAAAACCCCTAGGAAGTAGGCGTTTTTGCCCATACAAAAGTATGTCTTTAATATCTTCGACCATTTTTATCTGATCGCAACCAAATTTTCAGGAATCATAACTAATATAGTTATTCTACAGCAACTCTAGCTTTAAAATTAGGCTTGCTTTTCGATTTTTTTGATTTGCGGGGGCGGAAGTGGGCGTGGCAAAAATTTGAAACAAACTTGATCTGCGTGCAAACATAACAAATGCTGTCGAAAAAAAATTATAGCTCTATCTCTCGTAGTCTCTGAGATCTAGGTGTTCATACGGACAGACGGACAGACACACAGACGGACATGACTAGATCGTCTCGGCTGTTGACGCTCATCAAGAATATATATACTTTATAGGGTCGGAGATGCCGCCTTCTACCTGTTACATACATTTCCTGCCGACACAAAGTTATAATACCCTTCTACCCTATGGGTAGCGGGTATAATAATAAAAATATTTTAAGTGCGACCAAAGTCACAAAAATACAATTATTTTAAATGCGTTCAAATTCAAAAACTAGTATTTAAATCCTAAAAAAAAACAAGATTTTAATTTTTAAAACTTATTGTAACAAAATTCCATTCTGAAACACTTCTTTGGTAAAAATCTTAAAACAAGAATCATCAAGAAATGGAGTGTCAAAGTTGTAATTTCCTTTTTCTGAAATTGCGATCTAATGTCTAGTGTTATTGCCGTTTTAGCTCATCAGTAAGTAAAATAAATATTTTTGAATTAATGGGATAAATAAATAAAAGAAGTCTCGAGAATCAAAAATGTTGTAGAATTTTTAGCTTCACTTTTAAATTGTTCGGCTTTAACTTTGACTTGAAAGGATTGAAATTGGTGTTCTTTTCTTTTTACTCACCCAAGGATCTTCTGGTGAAATATGCAAATTCGTCGCAGCTCGGCACGAAAGTGTGGCACATCGTGACGATGGAGCTTGGACATGCAACGCAGCTCCACACACAGGATCTTCATGTTGGCAGCCAGCTGGAAAAATATGTGTACACTCAACAAATCTAAGAAGAGCAATGCGTACATATTGTTAATCAATGCAAAAATTTGCCACACATAGACAGCAGCGTGAGCATAAGGATGTCTATCGGGATCATGCCAACCGAATGGAAATATCGCATGAAAGGGCAACTTTTGATTCGTATAAACAGGAAGAGTCGCAATCAAGCCGATAAACATGCCGACACCAAAGAACCAAAGCACACTTAGAGACGATTCTATGGTATAATGATAACGTTGTATAGCACGAATTTCATCGGCTGAATGTTTTTTTCTTCACTTCCCGATGACAGGCATCCAATCTATTGACTAAATCATCGACTTTATCGGCACGAAAGTACAAAAAGTGCCATTTGGTCATCAAGTAAACCATCTAAGGTAGAGAGTTTAATTTAAGTTTTTTTATATAATATATAGAATTTAGTTTAATATTTACTCCACAGTTCCACAAAAGATCCTGACCTAAGGCCACAAAATCTTCGTCCTCGTGTAGCGCCCACACAGTTGTCACAATGAAGAAATTGATTTGCAATAAAATATAAAGGTTCCAAGCCCGTTGAATCAACGTTCGACTTTCCGACTTAATCGGAAAGCTGCCCCAGGCGCTGCTTAATAGAAAACAAAGTATGACTTACATTAATTTATTTAAATTTATGTGCAATACTTTACATTAGTTGCAGGCGATTGTAGTGGATGGATGTGTGCTCCGGATGCACATTGCTGTGTAATACTACCCACAGTTCCATGGGATGTACGCGGAGCAATCTCCATATCCTTTGAAGCTCATCAATGAGAGACATTGCACGTGTTTTAGCTACTTATTAGACTGACAACTGGAAAACATCTTGTCAGTTGCTTATATAGACGTAACTTGAGGGATGCAAAACTGCAAATCGATAGAGTATGAGCTTATTAGTATTATATATTATTATTAATGAATGGGAGAGGCATGACTAACTTAACACGATAAATCACAAGGACATTTTACAGGGCTGCAGTATAAGTAATTGAAATTTTTAAATTTTTAAATCTATGAAGATTATTTTATATGATTGATTTTTAAATCTATGAAGATTATTTTATATGATTTGATTTTATTTTAATATACAAATATATATTTTTTTATTTTTATATTTCATGTTTATTCAAAATTTCATCAATTTCAAGATTTTCTAAGATGACTTTTGATTCAATTTTTAGCTCTTTTTTTTCTTTATATTCGAAAATTATACAGTTCTTGATCCTTTTGGGAACTGTGTTTAATGTTATCGAAATAATTCAAGTGTTTTCAAAAATTTCACCAATATGCTGAGTTTTTTGACTTTGCCGATTTAATTTCCTTTCGTTCTTGAAATTCTTCTAATTTTGATTAGCGATATTTTAAAATTTTTTAATTTTTGTTTAACCATTCCATAAGTTTCTCACTCTGGCGCCCAGTTCAATCTATGAATTATTTCAGAAATGTTTTTATGAATTTCTCAAACAATTTGTTGTATCATAGATTGATGTTTAATACAAATATTGACTTTCAAATTTCTCTAAGTTTCAAGGAGATATGTATAACTTTATAAGGCAGCTTTTACTCTTTTAGTTTCTTTCTGTTCTAATAGGAAATAACTCTTTTTGATATATATTCATTAATATGGAGAGTTCTGTAAATTTCGGATACGCTTCAAACTGTCTTGAGTCTAGTTTAATCTCAGAATTAATTCAGCCCTGTTTTCTGTAAATTTCTCAAGCAATTTGCAGCGATACGCCCACATAATGAGAAACGCGATAGAATGCTTCCAGCTGCGGTGAGAGACTCGATGATTGTTATGGCATTTGGCATAGACGTAAACAATGCATATAGCAAAAAGGAAAATTATAGTCGAGGGCGCCAATTAGGTTACTGATACGCAGTTTCTGTTATAAGTATCAAGAAACCATAACACGATTTTCAGCATTGAGCAAAAGGAAAACAAAAACACCGCCGTAGATATCTCAGTGAATGGTGGTGTATAGTGCATGTTGCATGTGGCACGTTGGATGCAGTGGCAACAAAGTTTGCACTTTTTATCGTGCGTTTTGCTTACTTTTTCCTCGGCTCCTTTTAAGGCAACAAAAATGCATTTTACAGTTCGTTTTCCATTTTCCATTTTTTGCTTTTGTTGTTGCCTCTCGTTTGCAAGCGCAAATCTTTAACGGCTTGCAAAAATATTGCCAATGCCAAATTTGGTAGTCAACGATATGGATGAAGTCTAGAACGTCGCATCGCATCGCCTGTTCGGTTCTATTATGTTTGCCTTTTAGCCAACTAGCTAGCCAACTAGCTAAGCTGGCCAGCTAGTGTTCTTTTTGTGCATTCTGCTGACTTTTGACTTTTGCTATCTTTTCCGACCCGAACTCAATTCAACTGTTTCAGTCGTCACCCGCAATACACCAGACACGGGTCTTATTAATCTGGATAGCATTTAGCTGAGCCTTGTCTTACTCTCGTATTCGCATTCGTATTTGGCAAATGGCCAATGCAACTGACATGTCGCTGCTTGTCCAACGTTGCAAGCTTCGTCGACGTCGTCGTCGTCGTCGCTTCATTAGGAACCAGCAACCAGCAACCAGCGCAACATTGTTGAATCAACGAAACCACGACAGCTCTACGAAGAGGCAAACTCTGACAATTTTCATCAAATTCTGCTCAACTTGTGTGTTTACTTCATACACTAACGGCAGGTCCTTGGAAATTATTTGCTAAGAAAACGTTGCTGAAATTAAAAAACTAAACTTTACAGAAAATACATAAGTATTTTAATATATAGTATTTAAACTTTAAAATTAGGATCAAATTAAATTAAATTATTTGATTTTATGTTTAATAATAAGAAAACTTTATTAGAATTATATTAAACGAAATATTTGTAAATCAAATTGTAGATAAAAGACTACTCAGAGAAAACAGATCGACATCAACTTGTTTTAAATTATTTATGAAAGTCTGAACAGAGAAAAAAATGTAGATGGAAAAGTATATTACAAATATGGATATTTGGGACTTTTCTATCATTTCTGGAATTAGGAATATATTCTTGAATTAAAGATGTTTTTGTTTTCCATATTTGAGTCAAAATCAATCTTATTTAAAGCAGAATAATTCTAGATTTTTTGATCTTGATTTGATATTTTCTGTGTTTCACAAGATACTTTGGCCACAAGATACTTTGAACTTAAACGAAATACAATGGAAGTTATTTATTTAATTATTTTGTATATAATTATGTTATTTTTCTTAAAAGAAAACCTATCGAGATAAAGATTTCTTGCAAAGTATTGAGACAAAATTTTAGTTCAAAGACAAATAAATGAAACTATTCTCAATTTATAAAGATATTGTGTACCAGTTTTTCACGATTGGATTACGTTTGCTTTATTCTTATTTTTACTTCATTTGATATTTACTTATTTCGCTCAAAGTTGAATATCGATATCTAAACATAAAGTTATCGTATGCTTAACACTAATATTTCAATATGAAATAGTTTTATATCGGTTTTCAAAAAACTTTTTATAAGTAGTGTATAATTTCCTTAAAGTTTAAAAATGTTGTCCAATATTTTATTTTAAGATACCTCATTCAACCAAATCTCTTATATGTTACTTGTTTCCAGCTACATTTTAGAGCTACAAAAATTATAGTTTTTTTTAGCTGCGAATTTTGAAGAGCATTTCATCAGTGACACATTAAAGTTATCCTCAATCGTATTTTTCGGCTGCTCGAGATTTGAGTTTGTAGCTTTCGCTTTGTCGGTAGACAGAGGCAAGGCTGAAAGCTAGACAACTTTGTTGCAGCTTGGCAGCCAGCAACTGGCAACTGGTAACTTGCAGCAGGCAACAGGCAACTAGCAACTGGTAAGTTGCAACTTGCAACGTGGTACCTGGCACAGGTAGCACTACAATTTGCGCGCTTGTCAAGTGTACGACAACATTACGCGCAATTGTTCAATGTCAATGCATTTGATGGGCATGAAATGTCTCTCCAGGCACAGTTGATGTATTGTTGTTGTTGTTCGTATTGTTGCTGTTGTTGTCCTCATTCATTGTTTTTAGGCGGCATCTGCAGCAGGCAACAATTCCCATGTGCTGACATGTTGTGTGATAACGAAGCTGCCTCTTAAGTGCGCCTTTGTCGCGGCAACAAACGCAAAAGACAAACAGATCGTCAGTCCGTCATTCTGTCAGTCAGTCAGTTGGACAATCTGACAGTCAGTCATTGCAGCATGCAACATGTTGCACAGCCTATGAACTCAATTAAGCTTAAGCCCACCTATCGCGAGGCACTCAACTACTTGTTTACGTTTCCTCGAAAATGATTCGAAACTATTCCAAAGTATTCATGATGATAGACTAAAAACTCTATTGGATGGCATACTAAAGACATGCCTCGAAGTTGCAGTTGCACATTGCACGTTGCAACGCCCCGAAATAAAGTAAACTTTTCGTTTTTATTACAACTGATAATACGATCTGTGTGAGTGTGAGTGTGCAGATCGTACCAAACATTCCCTGCGGGATATTGGACTGTGTGTTTTTTATTTAAAAGCCGCTCATTTCAAGTGATTTTTCGGTTAATAAATGCATCAAAATGTTGAATCTAAAACATTTTTATGTCGTATAATTAATCACAATTATATATTTCTATGGTCCAAAGTAAATGATGGCCGGACAATGGCCAACAATGCGAAACGACTTTGACTTGAATGTGGACGTTGACTTAAACTTGGACTTGGACTTGGACTTTGGGTTGTGGCGCCACAGGGGGGTTGCATGGACAAACATAGAGTGAGGGAGGAGAGGGATGGAGAGAGATCGAAAGAAAGAAAGAGAGAGGGAAGCGTAGCAGAGTTTTGCCAAGCGGCGCACTAAAATTTTATGACTCTATTATGAGAGTGGCGGCTATTCAGTTCCAGCTACGCTCCCGCCAACAGCTCCGTTGTGGCTCCATTGTGGTGCACCAAGCCGTGGCTATTGTTCTAGCAACAAGGGGAGGGGGAAAGGTAGTTGTAGTTGTAGTTGTTGGTGCTGAGTCTGGAGCCGCTCATTGTTGCACTTGCCTTTGCTTTGGCTACAGCTTTGGCCTCTGCATATGCGCAAGTGGATGCCAAAGATTTCAGCACACAGATTATACAGGCAACACACACACACTCACACACACACATAGTAGTATATCTTTCTACACACACTCGCGCGCTTAGATTGCCTTTGGGCCGTCGTAATTTATAACTGAGCTAAAATAGCCGAGAAAAAAGCTTTGCGGCAACCAAAAAATAATGCACACAAATTTGCGTTGAACTTCGAGCGTCGAGTTTGCTTTTCGCTCTCAGTGACTCTCCTGCCCCCTCTGTCTAACATATGCCACCTCTCCACTTGCCCCCTTCCCACTCTTGGTTTGACCAGCACTTGCATGTGTCTCCCTCTCTCTCTCTGCTGCCACGCCTCGGCTCCTGCACCATGGAACAATAAACTGCATTCCTCGGATATTAATCACAGCAGCGCCACGCTTATGAATAACTCTCGACTCCTCAACTCCCCCCTCATATAACTCTCTCTACGCTTTATTTCAGCCATTCCAAGCACTCGCTGGTACTTCTCTTTTTTTCGAGTATCTTTTCTGTGCTTTATTAAATCGAAAAAATTGCAAAGTTAAAGCTTGCAAACGTGACAGTCAGAAACTTATATAAAAAATAAAGCTATTCAATAAAGATCATTATTGCACATTGTAAATTTTGCAATAAAAGACACATTGAAATTTATTTTCATGCTTGAAATGTGGTATGAAGAGTAGTAAGATTTGTAGATGTATAATTCATTTTATTGATGTAAGAGTCATTAATATAATATGATCTGAATTATATATACTTAATCATACAAAGAAAGGAAAAATGTACTACAATAAAGTTAAGAATAAAACCTTAAATCAAGATTGTTTGTATGCCAAAATTAAACAAGGAAGGTTTATTCTTAAATCTAGATCAAAAATCTATAGAAAAAACTAGATTGCCTTTTTTTGAAATTCAAGATAATAATATTGTTTTAAGAATGAAAAAATCTTAAAATTGAACCAATATGGCAAAATCTTAAATGAAGATTAAACGTTCCAGGTTAAATTAAGATTAAATATATTTGATATAAGATTGATTATGACTATAGATTATAGGAAGATTATATCCTTGTTTTCAGAATAGAAAAATTTTAAAATTGAACCAAGAAAGCAAAATCTTAAGTGAGGATTAAACGTAGCTGCTATATTGAATTGTATTCAGAACGATGAAATGAAAAATCTAAGAATTCGTTTTTAATACGATTCATTGATAAGATGAACAAAAACAACTTCAATAAATAAATTCTCTAGTCTTGTTACTATTCAAGAAGTTAAAGATCTTTTAGTCTGGTTGGTGTTAAAAATAGAAAGTCAAAAGGTAATCTGTTCTAGAGATTTATTAATAAATATTGTATACAAAAATTAAAATTCAAATATTTTACTATGAAAAATACCTTAAATTGTTGCTGTTCATATTAAGAATCGTTGTTTGCCAACTATGCGAATAATGGCGCGATAATATCCGTGTCCACAATTGCAATTGCATTTGGTCACATGTGTTTGCAGAGTATCAGTTGAGCTGATAGAACACATGCTGTAGCGACTGCAATCTGGAATATTTATTAACAATATATTGGCAACTTGTTGTTGTTGTTCTTCTGTGTTTGTTGTTATTGATTCGAGTGGCGTTGTGGCCGCTAAGCAAATGCAGCTCGCGTTCGATCGATTGATAATGGCAACAACAACTTTAAGCCACAACAGAAACAACAACAGCAAGAACAACAACAACAAGCACTGGCCAGAGGCAAACATAACAGGCGAGACATGCAAAATTAAAGGCCAGTTCCAGTTCCTGAACGGCCCCAAACCCGAAACACACAATTAATATTTATGACCTTGCCTAGCTGATATATTTACCTGGGCGCACACAGGTAAATGGCGCGATTTATCATAGTCAAAGGTGCCTGGCCAAAGCCTGTCTGCCCATATTCTCCAAGTTGCCGTCGCAGTCGTAGTCACAGTCACAGTCTGGTGTCTGGACAGATACAGCCACAAGGATAATAGAACTGTTAACATGGAAATAAAATTCAAATCAAATGCATGCTATCTCTCTATTGCTCTCCCTCTCTATGGCATGGTAAACACAGTTTTTCCGCTGTCAAAAAAATGCCATGAAAATTCTTTTATAATATATACAAATTCTGCTAATTAGCAGACCCGAAAAAATAGAAAACTGAAAACTCAACTGAAGCTGAAAACTGAAAACTGAACGCAACTGAAGCTCATGTCAGTCAGCAGCACAATAGAGATAGCTACACTGAAAATAAAATCTTAAATCAAGAGTTTGGCGTTAGTACTAAGAGTTTTCAAGAATATCTTAAAGTTTGCAAACACATCTTAATTTCAAGAAAATTTCATTTAAGAGAAAGTTCTTGTTAATATGAGATAAAAATGTAATAGTTTTAAAAACACAAGTCTTAATATTAAATAAAAAAGTACACTATATTATATTGTTTTTTTTTTTAATTTTTATTAGTTTATTACATAATTGAATATTGTTGATCACTCTTCTTACGAAATACTTATCATTGATTTGCGCAGCATTAGAAATCAGAAAGTCAGCCATAGACTACAAAAAAAGAAAAGATGAAACACAAAAATCTATATATAAAGTAAGAAAGCTGCAGTCCAGTGTGCTCGACTTTGATATACCTGACAACCCATTTTGAGAAAAAATACAAACTATTGTTGTATTTCTTCCACAAAAAACTTAAATATAGCCGAGGCTCTATTTGGTATTTTTATAAATTACTAAATTCGAAATATACCACAGAGTACAAAATATACCAACCTTTAGAGGAATTTCGATGGGTTAAAGAATTTTGTAATCTATTATCTAATATTTTCGGTCTCATTTCGAGAATTTGGTATTTTTTAGACTAATATTCTAAGTTTCAGTAATTTTTTTGGAAAGTGGACTTCTTTTAAGAACAACATTTAGAAGCTGTTCTTTTTTTTCCAGTGTAAAGAAAGAGAGAAGGAAGCCCTTGCACTGTCTCACTGGGTGGCTAATTAAGTCAACTCCCGTGGCAACAACAACAGCAACAACATCGACAACAACAACAAGTGCATGCATATTTCAGCATGAAAATATTCATAATTAAAGTGCGTGTGCGTCTTTCTTTGGTGCACACAAGGGTGGCTTCTGACCACACCTGACTCGGTGTGTGTGTGTGTCTGTATTATTGTAATAGCATAATTAATTTATTAATTAGTTTTGTTTTTTCCGTGCTTCGCACTCGCTGAAGCATGCAGCACAGCGGGAGCGAGAGCGCATAATTGAAGCTGCCCACGCACAAAATACAGAATACCAAACCGAAAACTGAATCCTCAATTGGTAAGCTAACCCTGACATCGACCCAGAGACAGGTTCAAGGTGGAAGCGAGAAAACCGTAGCGACAACAATTAAATGTGTTTTGGTCAGGTTTTAAGCAAAACCATTCACCTTCAGCTTCAGCGAGTATTCCATTCAATGGCAATTATCAGAGCCCGAAAAAGCCCAAAACAGATTTTTGTATGCAAGTTGCGAGTTTGCCAGTTTCGCCAGTTGCAAGTTGCAAGTTGCAATTTGCGGCGCTTTTCATTGTCGGCTATGCGAGCAATGCGACGACCTCCATCGTCGTCGTTGTCATTGTCGTTTGCCATTCTTCTGTTTGGCCACAGACAATTGCAAAATTGTCGCCAACTCGATTCGATTCGCAACGAACTGAACCTCAACCTGAAGCTGAAGCTGAACCTCGCGACTCAAAACAAAACCGAGCCTCATAGGCATACCTGTCGCGCATACCCCAAATCGTTTAGCAATTGACTGACGATTGTTTTTCTTTTGTTTTAGCTTCTCTCTTTTTTTTGTTCGCTCTTCTGTGGCGAGAGAGAGTAAGCGGAGAACTTTGCCTTGACTTGCTTCCCCTTCTCAGGGCCAAGTTTGTCCGGCCTCACTTGGCTCATTGTCATCTTCTGCGTTTAGTGAACGCAAAGCCAAACCGCCCGAAGACGAGCCTAAATGGCCAACTGTTTTCGGCTCATTGGCAATTTACGTAGATCGTGAAGTGCTTCAGACTACGCAAAACTATTAAAGTCCATAGTAATTGCAGCTCACAGTCTACCCACTCATGTGGCAAGTTGCTCAAGCCTCAAATGTCTGAGGTAAGCTGCTTCAATTTTAAGAAGCACTACTAGTATTTAATATACATAAGTATACTTTAAAAAAATTAGAACTTACATAATAAATTTATACTTCAGACTTCATTTCAGAAAGTGTTTTGAACTGTCTATTCAATAAAATTTAATTAAATATCACTTATCACTGTTCTACACCTTACCCAAAACATTCATATTGATGATTGTCTTCTAATCATTCATTAAATTATAATTTAAGTGTAAAGATTCGATTTTTTTATAAAGTGGCTTCAAACGATTTATTTTCCATTTAATTTGTGGAATGTCTATAGAATTACTATTGGAGTTAATGATTGAAAAAAAGCTATTATCACTACCCGAATCCTTCATATAAAGTAATGTCATCTAATTAGATGCCTAATTAGGCATTACGTTTTAATTTTAATCTATACTTCAGATTTCTTTTTAAAGCGTCTTCTTACGATTAATTTTACTATAGATTTGAGAACCGTTGAATCACATTTTAAGTTAATAAGAATAAAGATAAAAAAGGAAATAATTAAATGAAGAACTAACACAGCCGGACTGTAAGGCTGAAACTTTTATATCAAGGATTGTCTTTCAGTCCTGAATTGTTATTTAAGTAGTGAATTAGGCTATGTTTATTTTTATTAATTATTGCAGAAAGGTGTATTTAGATATTTTCAAAGTAAATTAGATATCTATTCTACACAAAAATTTTGAATAAAAGAAATATATTTTGCGGTATTTTCTCAAAATATACCGAATATACTGCAAAAATACTAAAAATATACCAAATGGTATATTTGGTATATCGACATAGTACCGCATTCAAAATATACCATAGACGGCACAATGTACCAGATTGTCGGCCAAAGCAAATTAGACCCCTAGTAAGTAGGCGTTTGGCCATACAAAAGTATTTCTTTAATAACAATTTTTATCTGATTGCAACCAAATTTTCAGTTATTATTGTATATACCAAAATTCGGAACTCTAGCTTTAAAATTACGCTTGTTATTCGATTTTTTTGATTTGCGGGGGCGGAAGTGGGCGTGGCAAAAAAATTATAGCTCTATCTCTTATAGTCTCTGAGATCCAGTGTTTCATACGGACAGACGGACAGACACACAGACGGACAGACGGACATGGCTATATCGTCTCGGCTGTTGACGCTGATCAAGAATATATATAGTTTATAGGGTCGGAGATGCCTCCTTCTACCTGTTACATACATTTCCTGCCGGCACAAAGTTATAATACCCTTCTACCCTATGGGTAGCGGGTATAAAAATTTCAGCGAAATTTATTTACAGCTTTCTTTTTTACTATTTTTTATGAACTTTCGAGTATAAAGACAATATTAAAAGAAATATTAAATGTATTTTATTAAGTTTGCTCTCGTGTTGATGATGTTCGTAATACTCAATAAAAGTGGAATTGTTTTCTATTGACAAAATTATATTGAATTGAAGACAATTTAAAAAAAAATAATGAATTTTAGTTATTTCATTAAGTTTGCTCTTCGCATAAATTGGCCAGCTCTCATTAGGTCTTCATTATAAAGCAGTATATTAAATCTCTTGAAACGCACATTGTGGTCTCCATGGATATTAATGTTCTCTCACATTATTAGCTATCTGCGAAATGCTGATCAAATGTTTGGCATATAATGCCCTCTAAGCATGTTTCTGTGGCAGTTGTGGCATTGCCAACTTGCTACTAGATTGCATGTGGTAAGTTTGTGTGTGTTACCTAAGCATGCGCTGCGATAATCTTGTGGCAAGTGAGGCCTTACCTTCCCCCCTCCTCGACTCGATGGCAAACAGTTCTTTTTGCGACTTGCAGATCATGGAATCTGAGGAATTGAGACAATTATTTGCACATCGTGTATGCGAAGACAAGTTGCCGTTGAAGCGAGAGCCGCATGCGTGAGATGCTGCTGCCCCTGCAGTGCGGCTGCTGCGGCAGTTGCATCAAAAAAATTTGCGAAATTCATTAAATAAAAGTCGTGAAGAGCTGGCGAATCGAGGCAAGTAGAATCGTCTGCAAAATATTTGACAAAACGCCACTTGCGAGACGCCGCCGAAGACGTCGACGTCGTCAACCATTTTTGGCTGCCCCGCGGTTCGCACACAAAATGCGGTAGGTAGTTTTTCTCATTCTGCCACTGCCACTGTTGTTGCCACAAAACAAGGGGCAAGTTCAAGAACGTTGGATTCTACCTAACAAAACACGACAGGAGGTTAGTATAACTTTTAACGTCGTCTCATAAACTATGCGATATCGATTCAACTTTTTATTCAGCCTGAAAGTTGTTTAGTGTTTGTTTTGCGTTTGCTTTACGATTTCGGGCAAGTTAGTTTGGATTTTCAGCCGGTGGTAACGCCCTTTTCGTGTCGTTGGCTAGGCGAATTGCTAATTGAAATTTCGTATTAGTTTTGGCCTTGAGACGGAAGTTGGGCCGCCAACAAAAACACGTTGTATTAGACACGTTGCATGTTTATGCAAATCCTTGATGCCCTCGATTCCAGTCTGTGCCCCGCGGCATGCGGCATGTGGCAGGCGCGAAAATAGTCGCCCAGCAAACGCCTCGCAATTAGCCAAAGGTCTAAAACTAAGGTTCGAGTCCAAGTGCTGCCCAATGGCTTATTAAGGTGTTGGTCCAACATTGTTGCCGCTGGCAGAGTGCGGCAGCAACTGGCAACAACTATAAGCAACAGCTGCAAGTCTCGTGCCACATTTTGGGTTGCATACATAACATAACATATATTGAGTTTCGCATGTGGCAAAATCGAAAATGCAAACGCTTGTTGTCAGGCCGGGTCACAGCGTTTAATAGAAGTATAAAATTACAAATGGCTAAAATATTGGCGCACATGTCCTGGGACGAGTTGCAAATGCCACATTTATTTGCACGCTGCACTTCCTGGCCCCGGCAACTTGTTAGTGCCACAGTCACATGTTGTTGTTAGTGTTGTTGTTGGCTTGGCAAAATTCATGCGCATGTTTGTGCCTCATTTTTGGATATTTTCACTGCCAACAACAGCAGCAATAACAGCAGCAACAGCCACGCATCGGAATTGCCATCAAATGTGGAAGGGCAAAAGTTGCGTTGCATTTATGCGAATGGTAGCCTTGCAACAGAAACAGATCCGGACCCAAACACACAGACCTCATGTCCGTTGCATAGACGATGGGATCCTCCATCTCCCCCTCCTCTCTGATTTATAGTTAGTGATGAACTGAAATATATCCTGCAAATATGTTTTAACTAAAATGAAATTTAACAGCTAAGAAAACATTCTAATTTTAATATAATATAAACAATATGTCAAATATACATTAATATTAGTTCCATTTGATTTTAATCTGAACTTTTTTCTCATCAACTTCTCATGACAATATTAAAACTTTAACAGATTTTGAAAAATCGATGTAAGAGTCTTAATTACTTAAATTTTATAAAGAATAATATACATCTTGATGATTTTAATTTTTTGTTAATATATATCATATATTATTAAAATCGAATATTAATAAAATTTTATACTCATGTGTCTACATTTCTGTTCAATAAAACTTCTCAATCCAAATCTTCACGGCTTTAATTCAGATAATATGTTATTTCATTATTTCGTGTTGAATTTTTTATATGATGTTAATATGTTATATATTATAGAAGGATGTCTAGATAGTCATCCGAAAATACAGAGTTTTATCGTTGCTCTTCTCTTTTGCAGATATCACAGGGAGTAAATTCATTGCTCTTTACCTGCAGCATAAAGAAAATACTTTCATTTTATTCTCATAATGGGTATAGGCATACATAAGCGAAGTATGTGCATGCATTGAGATATATGCTCATCTATAGTATATTTCCATATATGTACATAGTATAAACGCATTCGATGTTCGAGTGAGTATATTGTATATTTGCTGTTTTCCTATTTGTTTATTTGCCTGCTTTGTCAAGTGGTTGTTTGCGTTTAGCGCGCACATCGTTTGCAAAAATCGAAATTGAAATATGAGACCCCAGTCGAAATATATACCCTATATGCATATATGAGTATGAGTATGTATATACATATGTATATGCTGAGTGTATAGTTCTGTGTGTGATACTAGAGTTGAATGTAGTAGTAAATTCGCATTCGCACACCTCAGTACACGTTGTGTGCAGTTGTTATTGGCTTTTGTTGCTTTTCTCATTGTTTATGTGAAATATTTATGATTTTTCTTTTTTAATTTTTTTTTGTGTTCTACGAGTATCTCACCAAAACCGATAGCTGCAGAGTTTTGGCAATGTGGGGGATTTGGCCAATCGTATGAATTCTAAAACACATTTTGGCTTTCCAATATTCAACTTTAAACCAAAAAAATAGAATGCACATAAACTTTGATATTTGCATTTATTGGGCACACTGATCTCGTATTCACATAAAATTATGGGAAGTCATCCCAATCTTAAATGTAACTCTTAGTTTGAATAGGGACTTTGTTTGGTGGTTGAGGAGGAACTTTCTGTACTGCTGGAAAACGAGGATTCAGTGGTGCTTTCAATAGTAGATGAGGGGTTTGTATAGGGACTTTTTTTGGTGGTTGAGGAGGAACATTCTGTGCTGCTGGAAGTTGAGATTTCAATTGTACTTTCAGTAGTGACCAAAGGTCTGCATAGGGACAATTTTTTGTGGTTTAGGATGAACTTTCTGTGCTGCTCGAAGACGAGGATTCAGTGGTGCTTTTAGTGGCTGATGAGGGGTCTGGATAGGGACTTTTTTTGAGCTTGAAGTCGAGATTTTAGTGGAGATTTCAGTAGTTGACGAGGGCTCTGCATAGGGACATTTTTTGGTGATTGAGAAGGAACTTTCTGTGCTGCTAGAAGTTGAGATTTTAGTGATGCTTTCGGTAGTTGATGAGGGGTCTGTGTAGGGACATTTTTTGGTGGTTGAGGAGGAACTTTCTGTGCTTCTAGAAGTAGAAATTTTAGTAGTGATTTCAGTAGATCATGAGGAGTCTGTATAGGGTCTGTTTTGGTGTTTGAAGTCGAGATTTCAGTGGTGCTTTCAGAATTTAACGAGGGTTCTGCATAGGGACATTTTTTGGTGGTTGAGGAGGTTGTTGTGCTAGAAGTAGTTGAGGCGGAGGGGCATTTAGTTGAGCTATTCGTTGATGAAGAGCACTCAGTGGTGCTTTCAGTAGTTGAGGAGGAGGGGCCTTTGGTGGAGCTATTTGTTGATGAAGAACTCTCAGTGGTGCTCTCAGTGGTTGAGGAGGAGGGACTCTTAGTGGAGCTCTTCGTTGACGAAGAACTCTCAGTGGTGCTTTCTATGGTTGAGGAGGAGGGGCCTTTGGTGGAGCTATTCGTTGATGAAGAACTCTTAGTGGTGCTTTCTGTGGTTGAGGAGGAGGGACTCTTAGAGGAGCTCTTCGTTGATGAAGAACTCTCAGTGGTGCTTTCAGTAGTTGAGGAGGAGGGGCCTTTGGTGGAGCTATTTGTTGATGAAGAACTCTCAGTGGTGCTCTCAGTGGTTGAGGAGGAGGGACTCTTAGTGGAGCTCTTCGTTGACGAAGAACTCTCAGTGGTGCTTTCTATGGTTGAGGAGGAGGGGCCTTTGGTGGAGCTATTTGTTGATGAAGAACTCTCAGTGGTGCTTTCAGTGGTTGAGGAGGAGGGACTCTTAGTGGAGCTCTTCGTTGATGAAGAACTCTCAGTGGTGCTTTCTATGGTTGAGGAGGGGGGGCCTTTGGTGGAGCTATTCGTTGATGAAGAACTCTCAGTGGTGTTTTCAGTAGTTGAGGAGGAGGGCCCTTTGGTGGAGCTATTCGTTGATGAAGAACTCTTAGTGGTGTTTTCAGTAGTTGAGGAGGAGGGTCCTTTGGTGAAGCTATTCGTTGATGAAGAACTCTCAGTGGTGCTTTTAGTAGTTGAGGAGGAGGGGCCTTTGGTGGAGCTATTCGTTGATGAAGAACTCTCAGTGGTGCTTTCAGTGGTTGAGGAGGAGGGACTCTTAGTGGAGCTCTTCGTTGATGAAGAACTCTCAGTGGTGCTTTCTATAGTTGAGGAGGAGGGGCCTTTGGTGGAGCTATTCGTTGATGAAGAGCTCTCAGTGGTGCTTTCAGTAGTTGAGGAGGAGGGCCCTTTGGTGGAGCTATTCGTTGATGAAGAACTCTTAGTGGTGTTTTCAGTAGTTGAGGAGGAGGGCCCTTTGGTGGAGCTATTCGTTGATAAAGAACTCTCAGTGGTGCTTTTAGTAGTTGAGGAGGAGGGGCCTTTGGTGGAGCTATTCGTTGATGAAGAACTCTTAGTGGTGCTTTCAGTAGTTGAGGAGGAGGGGCCTTTGGTGGAGCTATTCGTTGATGAAGAGCACTCAGTGGTGCTTTCAGTAGTTGAGGAGGAGGGGCCTTTGGTGGAGCTATTTGTTGATGAAGAACTCTCAGTGGTGCTTTCAGTGGTTGAGGAGGAGGGACTCTTAGTGGAGCTCTTCGTTGATGAAGAACTCTCAGTGGTGCTTTCTATGGTTGAGGAGGAGGGGCCTTTGGTGGAGCTATTCGTTGATGAAGAACTCTCAGTGGTGCTTTCAGTAGTTGAGGAGGAGGGCCCTTTGGTGGAGCTATTCGTTGATGAAGAACTCTTAGTGGTGTTTTCAGTAGTTGAGGAGGAGGGCCCTTTGGTGGAGCTATTCGTTGATGAAGAACTCTCAGTGGTGCTTTTAGTAGTTGAGGAGGAGGGGCCTTTGGTGGAGCTATTCGTTGATGAAGAACTCTTAGTGGTGCGTTCAGTAGTTGAGGAGGAGGGGCCTTTGGTGGAGCTATTCGTTGATGAAGAGCACTCAGTGGTGCTTTCAGTAGTTGAGGAGGAGGGGCCTTTGGTGGAGCTATTTGTTGATGAAGAACTCTCAGTGGTGCTTTCAGTGGTTGAGGAGGAGGGACTCTTAGTGGAGCTCTTCGTTGACGAAGAACTCTCAGTGGTGCTTTCTATGGTTGAGGAGGAGGGGCCTTTGGTGGAGCTATTCGTTGATGAAGAACTCTTAGTGGTGCTTTCAGTAGTTGAGGAGGAGGGGCCTTTGGTGGAGCTATTCGTTGATGAAGAGCACTCAGTGGTGCTTTCAGTAGTTGAGGAGGAGGGGCCTTTGGTGGAACTATTCGTTGATGAAGAACTCTCAGTGGTGCTTTTAGTAGTTGAGGAGGAGGGGCCTTTGGTGGAGCTATTCGTTGATGAAGAACTCTTAGTGGTGTTTTCAGTAGTTGAGGAGGAGGGCCCTTTGGTGGAGCTATTCGTTGATGAAGAACTCTCAGTGGTGCTTTCTGTGGTTGAGGAGGAGGGACTCTTAGTGGAGTTCTTCGTTGATGAAGAACTCTCAGTGGTGCTTTCTGTGGTTGAGGAGGAGGGACTCTTAGTGGAGCTCTTCGTTGATGAAGAACTCTTAGTGGTGCTTTCAGTAGTTGAGGAGGAGGGGCCTTTGGTGGAGCTATTTGTTGATGAAGAACTCTCAGTGGTGCTTCCAGTAGTTGAGGAGGAGGGACTCTTAGTGGAGCTCTTCGTTGATGAAGAACTCTCAGTGGTGCTTTCTATGGTTGAGGAGGAGGGGCCTTTGGTGGAGCTATTCGTTGATGAAGAACTCTTAGTGGTGCTTTCGGTAGTTGAGGAGGAGGGCCCTTTGGTGGAGCTATTCGTTGATGAAGAGCTCTTTGTGGTGCTTTCGGTAGTTGAGGAGGAGGGACTTTTAGTGGAGCTATTCGTTGATCGACAACTCTCAGTGGTGCCTTCAGAAGTTGTGGAGGACGAGTTTTCAGTGGAGCTATCCGTTGATGGAGAACTCTCAGTGCTGCTTTCAGAAGTTGTGGAGGACGAGTTTTCAGTAGAGCTATCCGTTGATGGAGAACTCTCAGTGGTGCCTTCAGAAGTTGAGGAGGACGAGTTTTCAGTGGAGCTATCCGATGATGGAGAACTCTCAGTGGTGCCTTCAGAAGTTGTGGAGGACGAGTTTTCAGTAGAGCTATCCGTTGATGGAGAACTCTCAGTGGTGCCTTCAGAAGTTGAGGAGGACGAGTTTTCTGTGGAGCTATCCGATGATGGAGAACTCTCAGTGGTGCCTTCAGAAGTTGTGGAGGACGAGTTTTCAGTGGAGCTATCCGTTGATGGAGAACTCTCAGTGGTGCCTTCAGAAGTTGAGGAGGACGAGTTTTCAGTGGAGCTATCCGATGATGGAGAACTCTCAGTGGTGCCTTCAGAAGTTGTGGAGGACGAGTTTTCAGTAGAGCTATCCGTTGATGGAGAACTCTCAGTGGTGCCTTCAGAAGTTGAGGAGGACGAGTTTTCTGTGGAGCTATCCGATGATGGAGAACTCTCAGTGGTGCCTTCAGAAGTTGAGGAGGACGAGTTTTCAGTGGAGCTATCCGTTGATGATGAGCTCTCAGTGGTGCCTTCAGAAGTTGAGGAGGACGAGTTTTCTGTGGAGCTATCCGATGATGGAGAACTCTCAGTGGTGCCTTCAGAAGTTGTGGAGGACGAGTTTTCAGTAGAGCTATCCGTTGATGGAGAACTCTCAGTGGTGCCTTCAGAAGTTGAGGAGGACGAGTTTTCAGTGGAGCTATCCGTTGATGGAGAACTCTCAGTGGGGCGTTCAGAAGTTGAGGAGGACGAGTTTTCAGTGGAGCTATCCGTTGATGGAGAACTCTCAGTGGTGCTTTCTGTAATGATATCGACATCTGTTGTACTAGTTTGCGAACTCGTTTCCGTTGTATTATCAGTTGCTCACGCAGTTGTAGAAGCGGAAAATTGATTCATTATTGTTCAATTTAATTACCTGTGGTTGTATATGAAGGAGGTGGCGGTGATGGTGAATATGGTGTTGGTGACGGAGAAAGTGAACACGGTGTTGTAGTCGGTGTTGGCGGCGGAGGAGATGGCGGAGAAAGTGAACAAGGTGTTGTAGTCGGTGTTGGCGGCGGAGGAGATGGCGGAGAAAGTGGACACGGTGTTGTAGTAGGTGGAGGTCTGGGGTTCCAAAGGTTTCCAAAGATATTGAATATAAGCGGTTTATACATGGAAGTGCTTTGATTGATGTTGAACTCATTTTTGGTGCCACCATTCACACACTTTTGTTGTGCTTCACTAAATTTAAATCCTTCATCGCAAGAGCTTTTGAACTTGCCCAAGACACCGAAGCATACGTAATATGAATTAGGATTCGTTGAGTCGATTGCTTTATAGCCAATTTGTCGATTCGTGCAGAGATCCAGTCCATCGGCGAAGACGATGGTCAACAGACCAATCCATATGATGCTAACTGAAAATTAAATATAATATTGTTTTATGGATGTTAGAAGAGTTGATAAATGAACTTACCCAGCTGCATTTCTCTAGTTTATGGTCAGTTACAGTTTGCGCATCTCGTATTTATAGCTAACTTTCTTAAGTATAAACAATTAACTGAAAGCTCTCAACTAAACATTTTTTCGTAGACAGAAATACATTTTACAAATTGCAAACTACCAACAAGTAAAACTTATGTAATGTTTACAATGTTTACAAATTTTAGTTTATAGATAGACTTACAAATTCTCTTGAAGTCTTAGAATCTTTGTTTTTATGTACAATAACAAAATGTGACACAAAATGTATTTCGTAGTAAATAATGTAAATTAATAAAATTTATTTTGGTATTAGTTTGGAAATAAAAGTATATTGATAAACTTAATATGTATAGTATATTAATTTCGTATATTTTTAGAATACTTGATATTTTATTTTAGTTAGTTTGATAATTTATTAAATGTAAATATAGACCTTAAAATATAATTATATAAAAATTGTAATATATTTCATATTATTTATCTAAAATATAAATAAGCAGAAAACTTTAGTAAGAGAATTGAAGTAGAAAAATACTTAAAATAATTACTACAATATTCTGTTTAAGCGACACATCAAAGATACACGTTTTTTTCCCCCAGATATATAAGTTCTTTAATATTTATGCTTTCAACATTGTTTAAGGAACTTTATCGTAGATCACACAAAAGATCACAGCGGGCAGTCTCAAGTCAAGTTGTATAGTTAAATTAATTTAAATACTCGTAGCGCGCTGTGCCAAAGCATAATCTTATAACATTTTTATACTCTTATAAATGCATCATTACAACCAAATTTTATTGGCAATCAAACAATGGCCACAAACTGGCCACTTGACGTGGGCTGAGAACCCGGGGAGATCGACCATCTGAGCGTATATAGTATAAATATATACTATATACTTGACTTGTACCATATACATTACTGATTTATGACACACCGACGCGATTCATTAAACACACAGCAGAAAAAAAAGAGGAGGGGAAATTCTTAGGGTAAAACATTGATTTTATTTGATTTTAATAGCGCCGACCCGAAAGCCGTGGCCAACTATAAAGCGGTTATAAAACGCTGCAGCTGATAGCATGGACAAAAGAACCGCTAACGCCATCATCAGTTTGACTATATAGCCAAGCGCACAGCATCCAGTTCCAGTTACAGTTCGAGTCTCTCTCTCGGGGTCTCTCAGTTAGGTCATAAATTTGTACAATTAAAAATTATGGTGAGTTTTTACAGTTCATATCACAAGAAGTGGGTATGGAAAATTTATGTGGCGTCGTCGTTGGGAAAAATAAATCAAAGAATGGGCCAAAATATCAAAATCAAAGTTAAACGTTTTTCTCCAGAGACCCTAAACCCAAAGACTAAAACTAGGCTGTAAACCTTCACGGGTCGCACCTAGAGCTGGGCAGCTCGTAAAAAATGCAAGTGTCAGACAGGTGAAGCTTGCCTCTTGACTCGCGTCCATCTCCCGTGGCGTTGTCTTAAATGCCACACATATTTATATTTTTATATTTTCTGTTCAATAAATCAAAACACTATTTATTCATTTTGAAATTTTAATTAGGCAGAGACACACCGCGACACACCCCGTTTTCTTGTTGTCCCCCCTCTTCAGTCCAGTGACAAGTTCGTAATAAAATAATTAGACCGCACGCAGCGCTGCCAACGCAGCTCAGCGTTGAATTGAATTCAAATCGATGTGGAAATGCAGTTGAGCCAAAGCACTGGCACAGCGATAAGCCTATTAAATCGTGACATTCCTCATAACTCAATCGTAAATCATACCGCATACGAGTAATGCAGCGAATACGCCCCTTAGTCCAAAAGTCCCGCTGTCCGGCCATAGATCAATGTGACTCGATAGCTCGATTGTTCGAGTGCGTGTTCGATTTTTAACGACCCAAACGACGTGCGCTGCATATTTTCGGAATGCACTACTCGCTGAAGTCGTAGTCACTGGAGTTGCTGTTAAAATCATGCATAATTATGAGCGAGTGTGGAGTACATTACAATTGTTACTCGGTTTGTAACAGTTTTAACAAGTAAGAAAGCTACAGTCGAGTGTACTCGACTGTGAGATACCCGCTACCCATTTTGAATAAAAGCAATATATTTTGCGGTATATTTCTCAAAATATACCAAATATACTACTAAAAACCAAAAGAAAAAATACCAAATGGTATATTTGGTATATCGATATAGTACCGCATTCAAAATATACCATAGACAGCACAATATACCAGACTGTCGGCCAAAGCAAATTAGACCCCTAGTAAGTAGGCGTTTTTACCCATACAAAAGTATTTCTTTAATAACTTCGACAATTTTTATCTGATCGTAACCAAATTTTTAGGAATCATAACTACTATAGTAATTATTATATATACCAAAATTCGTAACTCTAGCTTTAAAATTACGCTTGTTATTCGATTTTTTTTATTTGCGGGGGCGGAAGGGGGCGTGGCAAAAATTTGAAACAAACTTGATCTGCGTGCAAACATAACAAATGTTGTCGAAAAAAAATTATAGCTCTATCTCTTATAGTCTCTGAGATCTAGGTGTTCATACGGACAGACGGACGGACACACAGACGGACAGACACACAGACGGACAGACGGACATGGCTAGATCGTCTCGGCTGTTGAAGCTGATCAAGAATATATATACTTTATAGGGTCGGAGATGCCTCCTTCTGCCTGTTACATACATTTCCTGCCGGCACAAAGTTATAATACCCTTCTACCCTATGGGTAGCGGGTATAAAAAGTGTGGCTAAAGTTAATGTGTATTAATATCTATCTAGAGTTTTTTGTGTCAAATAAGTTCAATAAATTGGTTATATTATAAAATAAGATAGAGTAGTATAAGATACGATAGGATAGGATAGGATAGGATTGGATAGGATAGGATAGGATAGGATAGGATAGGATAGGATAGGATAGGATAGGATAGGATAGGATAGGATAGGATAGGATAGGATAGGATAGGATAGGATAGGATAGGATAGGATAGGATAGGATAGGATAGGATAGGATAGGATAGGATAGGATAGAATAGGTTAGGTTAGGATAGGATACGATAGGATACGATAGGATAGGATAGGATAGGATAGGATAGGATAGGATAGGATAGGATAGGATAGGATAGGATAGAATAGGATAGGATAGGATAGAATAGGTTAGGTTAGGTTAGGATAGGATAGGATAGGATAGGATAGGATAGGATAGGATAGAATAGGATAGGGTAGGATATTTATATGTAAAGCGCTATTAAATTTACTTTTTTACTTTTCAGCTTTTAATTTTAACCTTTGGGGGTATTTTGAGCAAAAAAGATGATGAAAAGATGATTTGAAGGCATCCCTGATTAAATGTAACATAAAATATGTTCTTAAGTTAAAATACAACATTTGAAGCGCTGTAAAGAAGTTCATATTTATAATAGGTGAAAAAGTATTATAACTCTGTTTGCTCAGCTTGCATCTACGTATATGATTCTTTGCCTTTACTTTATGGTTAATCTAATGTTTTTAAAGATAGGGTGTTCATTAGTCTCAAGCATTGTAATGCTTTGTTCATTCCTTAAATGACGAGCATGCATTATGAATAAAAGAGCATTGCAATCAGTCACATTTTCTCTAACTTCCTCCCTCAACAATTTTTTGGCTATCTTAACGCCTTGACAACTCGGAGGCAGTGTTGTGTAGGGTTAAGAGGTTTGTGTACTTCTATCGCTTTGTCTCGTTAAGTATCTAATAATCTAGCAATCCCTATGACATGCAGGGGAAAGAGGGGAGTAACTGTCTGTCGACTCTCACGCACTTATCCAAAGAAAAGAATCTTGCATGCCCAATTTCAAGTGTCACATCGCTGACATCGTTTGCTCGCCTGATGGCTGATGGCTAATGCCGTCCACTTGACAGCTAACAACCACACGATAAATCGATTGAATATTGCCCCCGCTTTCTCTCCCAATAGCTGGCAACAATAACAATACAGAGAAGAGGATTAATTTTTTTGGGGGGACACAAAAAAAAGAAGTCTTGAAAGAATAAATAAACACGATGCGCATTAAGATCAAATTACGTGATAGCCGAGCAAATGCCCATAGGGCAACAGAGACAGCAAAAGGCGTGCCTCGGAATGTGGTGGCAATGTTTGTCAATGCGGCATCAAGTTGCCGTCCAAAGATGATCGGACGAACGATCTCTTCTAGGGGCAAACAAATTGTATGCGTAGGAGCAGACAACAGATCAACACCCGGAAAAAAATGCGCGCGCGACGTGCAGTGAAAAACGATTATTAATAATGTCGAGGTACGAGGGAGGAAGGGGAAAGGGGAAGGAGGCGAGTGAGACCTGAACGAGATGAGATCAAGAGGCCAAATATGAGCTGAGGCAATGAAAAATAACGAGCTTGGCTAAAATATAACTAAACATAAAATCGAAATGGCAAACCGTTAATAAAAATGCAGCAGCATCAGCAGCAGCGACCACAAAACAGGACGAGGAGTCAACAATCTAAAGTTGGAGTTGCAGTTGGAGTTGGAGTTGGGAGAGAAGTGCGAGTGGCCGTTGTGTTGTCGACACCAGCAACATATGGCCATGGATATGTGAAAATGTTGGCGATTGAAATCAAACGCCCACTGGAACTTGAGCTGCAGCTAAGCCACTGCTCATGGTCATGGTTAGTCGCTGTTGCTGCTGCAATTTGCATAAACCCTGGCCACAACTGACAATTGACAACAAGCAGCAGCAGCAGCAGCAGCAACGAGAAGCTTTGCAGCCTGCGCATGCGCAGCGAAATTGTCAATTCGGCAACATGTTTTGTGGCAGAGAGTGGAGCATGGTCAAGTGCAGAAACAGGTTGCCACGCGGTGGCAGCCACTTCCTAGTGCTGCTGCTGGCTGCTGCTGTTGCTGTTAGATTTTCAAGTGCAGATTGCTGTCGTGGCTGCCTTTTTGTGCGACGTTGAAATTTGTAGCAGTCAGCAATCACACACACACACACACACACAGAAACTAGGAAAACTGTCGCACAACAAAAACGTTCTGTGTTTGGGGCCTTGGCTCTGGGGGTAATTGTTGCCCAACGCCAACGTGCCATGTCTTGGCAACATGTTGCTGCCGTAGCAGCAACAGCAACAGCAGCTGCTGCTGTTTGTTTTGTCGATTGTTTGATAGGCAGAGACTGATGATGACCATCAGAATGATGCATTTGTACACCCAAGAGTTTTGACGTGAAATCTGCACTCGTCGTCGTCGTCGTCGTCGTCGCCACTTGGCATAAATTTCGTCTGCCTTTTCCCACAACAGCAACACACGAGCACTCGTAGTCGAAGTCTGAGTCTAGCGCCAAGATTAATGCGCAACTCAATTGAATAGCAGAGCAGACTCCTTTTATTTTGTTTTCTTTTTTTTTTTGTGGCCGGAAGCGATGATCTTGTTAATTTGATAGTCTTGTTGGCCATGTTGCTGCCTCGGTTGAAGCAATATATCATCATTAGAAATTTGTGAGCTTTCGACGCATTCGAACACGTAACTTCATAATTGCAAAACTCGAAGTCTCTTCGCCTGCTGAGTGTGTGTGAAACGCCCACTCGTAACTCCAGTGCCCCACATAGCAGACAAGAGAATGCAGTCGCCATGCACCTGTGAGACAGACAGAGAGTGTGGCTGTTGTTGTTGCTGCTGCAGTTGCAGTTACAGTTAGTTCATGTCCACACGACTCGATGAGTGCACTCCTGATTCGGCTTGGCCTAGTCGTCGTGGCCTGGCAATTAACACTAAAGCAGCAACAAATCAATTTGGCGCGCTGTTGTTCGCTCAAGCTGTTTCCGCAACATGTTGCAGGAAGATGCGTACCAAATCGATTTGAATGCGGTTTGCGGGTTGTCGACGTCGAGTAGGAGGCCATGCCCCATGCGAGTCGAGTATGTTGATGCATTTGCCCCACACACAAACGCCAAAAAAAAAAACGAAACGAAACGAGCTGAAGAAAAATACTTTCAACAAACGGCAACTGCAGCAATAATTGCTCCACTTGAAGCAGCAACAAATCGTCAGGCACTGCCCAGGCTTAAGCTGCGGAATGTTCCCCCCTCTTTTCCACCGTCTTCCCTTTTGCCTTGGCAAACGCTTCGCGCATACGAAATGAGACAGCAATCGGAGACGGACGACTTGAATGAAGAGGTTTTCCGTTGCCATTTCGCTAGCCATTTTTTTCCTTGTTGTTGTTTACTCCTTTTGCTGTCTTCGTCTTCTGTGACTGCTGCGGCTTCTTCGACTTCTTCTTCTTCTTCTTGCCTTGCGTTCATTTCCATGCTCAATTTTCCAATGTTTCCTGTGCCCAGCTAACAGCAACAATAACAACAGCAACAGCAACAACATCGACGACAGCAACAACGTAGACGCCGGAATGCGTTGAGGCTGCACAAGCTGCAAACAATTGTGATTATCGAACGTGGCTGTGGCTCCTTTCAATACACTAACTTTGGGTGCATATGTTGAACTATTAAGCAGGCATAACTAGTAAACTTAGATTATAAATAATGTGTGGAAATAAGTCTTAGACTTTTGAAGTAAATATGAGAAAATACTGCAAACGTAAAACAATACATTTTGAAATAAATGTTTCAACAACTTTGCTGGAATTCAAGTGGCAACTGCCATAATAGCAGCCTAATTTAAACATTTTAGATTTTAATGAACGTAACCATGATAACGATACTCCCATCTTATCAATTAAATATCGTACCAAGTAAGCAAATTTGAGTGACCAACTAAGAAGAATAAATTGAAGTAAAATGTGTTCTTCCAAATAAACTGGAACTAAGTAAATAAATAAAAAAAAAACAGTAAATAAAATAAATAAAAACATATATTAAACAAATATATAAATACAGAAGAAAATAAACAAGTTACAAGTTGTTAACCAATAAAAATAATTAGGAGACATTTAGTCTGTTTTTAGCAAATTGTACTTTGTAGTTACTATTTCGCCTGAATTGTAATTTAAGTGAAGCTTAGGCAAAAGCTTAAAACATAATTTAACTCTAGATAATTTAAAACATTTTGTAGAATAATAAGCAGAAGAATATCCCTCCTTAATCTAAATGTTCACCTTTAGATGTGCCTAGAAATTGTAAAATAATAATATGAAGAAAATCTGTTTTCACCGCTATTTTGCTGTCTTTGTGCCAGCTAATAAGTAAATATCTTGAAAGCTACATTAAAGTAAAATATTTAACCTAAGGGTATTCAAAATTCATTGTATTATTTTGACCTGACATTTTGGCTTGTTTCTTGAGAGGATCGCCTGGTACGCCGGTGGCAGTTGGGGCAGTTCAAGCAGTCGATGCTTAGGATAGCAATCGTATTTGTGTTGCTCTCAACTTGGGCTGGTCGCTGGCTCGCTTACTTGCTTGGTTGCTTGCTTGGTTGCTGTTGCTCTTGTTGCTGTTGTTGTTATTGCTGTTGTTGATGTTGCTGTGGCCATTGTTGTTGTTTGTGTGGGGCAGCATCGCAGCAATATAAATTGCAGATTTCTAACGCAATTTTCATAGTTGCATCCTCGCAGCGACTTTGACATTGCCATTGTTGTTGCAGCAGCTGTTGTTGCTGTTGCTGCTATTGTTATTGTTGTTGCTATTGCTATTGGTATTGCTGTTGCTGTTGCTGTTGCCGTTGATGTTGATATCGTTGTGTGTGTGTGCAATTGGCGCTGGCTTGTTGCAAATTTCCAACATTTTTACTCAATTGAATATCTGCGCGTTTCTCAGCGAGTTCACAATAATTTTTAGTTATGATAATTTTCGGTTACTGCCACAACAATTGCAGATGCTTGCCTATCGCAGATCTAACCCACTTTTCAGTTAAGGAAGACTGTGAGAACTGAAAGCACAAAGAGCTGATATTGCGACACACATACACCATGCATAACATATATTCATGTGTATGGTTATTATTTTGGGGCGGAATAATATTTCTTTTCACCATTCAGTTGGTTCAGATAGACCACATAATAAATTTGTTACAATAGTCAAAAATGGGGTAAAGTAGTTTAGAATATCTATTTCATTTATTTTTCCATTAAACGTTAACTACAAAAAGTTGACTCCTATATTTTACATTAAGAACTTAACAAGTTAAGTTACAGATAAAGCTTGAAACTCAAATCTAAGTATGTATTTATAAATTGTATTAAAAAACACTTTTTTCAAAATTTATTTTGACCTAAGATTTCTAATCACAATCTGTGTTGACTTTAGTTGACGACTTATGTATTATATTATATATAGTGTGTTGTATCAGCTATACATATATATGTATGTACTTATTTTCTGTTTATGTACATAAAAAATTAGTCTGTTTTCCATATGATGTAATTGATGAATAGCGAAATTCAAGAAATAAGAGCCAATAGGGATTATAACAACGGGATCATTAAAGAATTATGAAATCAGACTGAGTTTAAAAACGTAATTATTTAAAAGCTTAAGCTTATGCTCGACTGTGGGATACCCACTACTTATTTTCAATCAAAACAAAATATTGCTGTTTTATTCGTACGAAATACCAAATAAATATACCAAAAAAATACTACAAATAAACCAACGGTCGTTTAAAATATACCATAAAGTACAAAAAGTTTAACTTCATTAAAATAGTAGTTTTAAATTAACAGTTAGATAGCTGTTTTATTTCAGTAATAATCTTTAACTAAAATTTAGTTATAGAATGATTGAATATGTTGAAATGCTCTTGAAAATACCGTCGACCAATTCCATTAATACTTAAATTAAATAGTGAATATATAATATAACATAAAACACATAAATCAACTAATAGCTAGTTTTTCCAATAGTTTGTAATCTATATAATCTCTTCAAGCACATGTTTTTAATGTAATAATAGCTAGGCATTTAAAGTATTTCAACTGCACAAGCAAAATACCTTTACATCGAAGTTTTCTCATAACTGTCAAAGATAACATAATAGTGCATTAGCATATATTGCTTGTGATTCTTTCCAGGACACCAACTAACCACATAATTTAGCAAATTTGCAATACGTGCATGTCTTGCATAACATTTCCTTGATCAGGGCGTATTCTGGCTTTGGCTCTGGTTGGACTGAGGGAGAGAGATACAGTAAGTCAAAGTAACTCAAGATATATTCAAGATACGCGCACTCAACTCAACTCAACTCAAGTTTATAGCATACGCTTTCAGCTGTGGTGCTGGGCGGCACACGCCCACGATAATATTAATTGGCCATTTGCTATGCAAAGCGCAGGCGATGCAATAAGAGACCGCAAGACAGGCGACAAGACACAATGACAAAATACACCAACAACAATAGCAAGAGTAACAGCAACAGCAACAGCAACAACAATAGCAACAACAACGACAGCAACAACAATAGCAACAGCAATATTCAATAAACGACAATTGCCATTCGCTGTTCGCATTGTTTGGCTCTGGGTTCTGCTTTCCCCTCTCTCCTCGCCCCTCTCTAGCTCTGGCCATGTCTATAACTCTGTGTCCTGAGTCTCCGTCTCGACTGCGACTCGTGCCCGGCAAGCAAAGTTGTCGCTGAATGGCAAACAATATTTGACGGCGTCTGACAGCAACTGTCATTTTATTAAATATGGTTTTTTTTGTGCTTTGCTTTTTGCCTTCTTGATTTACCGAACGACCAAGCGACAGACCGCCCACTCACCACACCCCCACCTCTCTCTCTCTCTCCCTTCGTTTGCCATATTCCATTACCAGACTTTTTATCAGCGCTCAAATCCCGTTGTCGTTGTCAGCGTTAACAAGTTATGCGACGCGGCGCAGCGATTAACGGCTGTGGTGAAAAAGGAGACTTGAGGGGGAGTTTTTCGTTGCAGTCAACGGTAGCCAAACAGATAGCAACAGGTGTTGCTCACCCCCTCTTACTACCTCCCTCTCTCCTTTCTTGCAGACTTGCGTTGCGTCACGTAGCAGCAGAATCATCAACATTGAACGTCAGTCAGGAGGAGCAGCAGCTGGTAATTGAGGTGGCAACTGGCTGGAGTACAACGGTATTGCTATTGCCTTTTGATATTCATTCAAGCTGGCGATTATTATAATGATGTCTCCCTCTCACTCCCGCCTCCCCGCATCAATCGAGGCGATTGATAAAAATACTTGCTGCACTTGCTGCTGCTGCTGCTGTTGCTGTTGGTGGCAGCTGCGTTTGAACAAGTGTCCGATTAGACATAACCCACGCAGCGCTTGAAGAGATTCTTTTACGAACGGAGGACATCAGGTGTATTTTTAGAATAATGCTAGATAGATTCATGTTAATATTTACAATGTATATGAGGTGTCTTTTACACACACTATAAATATAATCTTGCAGAGCGGAAAGCTTATTAAATAGCAGTGGCTTCATTTGATTATCACATAAGTTGTGTTATCTAAAAAGAACGAATTTAAATTATAGTTGTCAGTGGACAATTATTATTTGGTTATGCTTAAGGATTTTAAATTAAAATGAGAGAACAACTCTATCCCATAAAACACACTTAGCTATCCATCAGATCAATTTGAAATGCGATGCGTTCAATAATAACACAAATAATAGTTTGATGTCAAAAAAAATAGCAGACTGTTTTCAAATATGAATTATGATCATTTTTATATTTGTAGCAAACTATTTAAATTGTAAAAGAAGCATAATGTGTCAGCTAGTGAACCGATTTTGAGTGTTTCAAATTAATTGTATTGTTTTTAAATTATTAACATCTATTAATAAGGTTGTTCAAGTTCAAATAAATAAGAAATAGAATTGATGAATTATTGTATTTTGAATATTGTTAAAAGGGAGTCATAAATAAGAATTGTAGAAGGCTTATAACTAGATTTAAAATTTATTCATCGTTTCTTCAGCTTCAACTCAAATTCGTTTAAGAGTAAGCATAACTCCTTCGACTTCCTCCATATGTTGTTTGCTCATTTGAATAACGCTTCTACTATTGGTAGAATCGCATTCTTTTGTGCGTTCTCATGCATCCCACGCCAACTTTCCATCAAATGCTCAATTTATTCCCAGCTTTTGAAGCACAAATTTGTTGTGGTATTCTTTTTGTGGTATTCAATAACACCTTGACGATGGCTTTATGCAGCCAATCAGTGCTAAGTACATTTTTTTTTTTTTGGGTTGACTATTCAAGGTCTAACAATGGGAGCAAGAAGCATTACTCGTATATGCTGCCGCATAGTTGCATGCCCCGGCGGTTGCACTAATTGCGCTAATAATGGGGATTACCAGCAACCAGTGAAACCAGAAACCAGAAAAGAAGCCTGGCCAAAAGACGAGAACGAGACTGAGAATGAGACTGAGAACCCGAGTGCGACAAACGCCAACGCACTAATGGACGCTTTTGTGGTGCATTGCTAACGATGACAACAGCAGCGGCAGCAGCTGAGGTTGTGCAACCACTTTGGAGTCGACGACGACGTCCACTTCACTTCACATCACCCACTTGCCCCATGTTGATTGCGTTGAACGACGGCGGCTGCTTTTGGCCGCTTTTTTGCATGCGACGAGTGTGTGTGTGCGTTTATTGTAATTTCATTAAATGCGAAATGCTCGCAAAAATAGTCAAAACCACAATCGCAGCTTGCCACACAGTGCTGCACGCTGCTGCTGGACTCTGTCGTGGTGTGCAATTAGAGCTCAAAAATTATTACAGCATGTGGCGATTGGGTTTCTCTTCGCGCGCCGCTTAAATAGGTTACAATTTATGAGTGGCACTCGCGTTGTGGTTGCCACAAACTCTCTGTGTGTGTGTGGGCGACTGTGTGGCTACTGTTTTGTTGCCACACCCATGTGCCACCAGGTGACACTCGACTGCGCACTAGACTGGACTCGACTACCGAGTGAAAGTGCCGTGTCGAATCTTTAATTCGACCGATCTTTTGGTCATTTTGTGGTCAACTCTTTGACAAGCGACTCTGCGCAATTTATCAATTTATCACCGACGTAGTTAACCGCAGCAGCAGCAACAGCCAACAGCCTCATGCTCATGCTCAGTGACTTTCCCACTCTATCATCATAACAAATTAAAGTGCAATTTATTTTCAATTAGCAATTTGCGTGCGCTTGGCCAAAAAGAGAGTCGAAGCAAGCAAAAGTCCGCAAGCCCTTCAACTCTGCGTCATTTTTGATGCAGTGACAAACTAATGTCATTTCCCCCCCTTCCCCATGATTACCCCAAACTCTTCTCCAGCTGTCGTTGAAGTTGTCGGTTCTTCTGTAATGCCAAAGTCGCATGCAAATTGCGCAGCAAAACCGCAGCAAATTCATTAAAACAATTAGGGGCGGACGCAGCTGTTGCACACGGACACACGCCTCTGCCACAGCTTTTGCAGCCTATGCAGAACAGGTCCCACACTCTTCTCTGTCTTCAGTCTTCACTTCTACAGTGGGCTGTCACAAACTATAACTGCACTTCAATTAATTGGCATAACTACCCTGCAAAAAGATGTTTTGCTGTCTTCAAGGGGTTGTCCAACTTGGACTTGAACTTTCGCAATTGCTCATGCAAAACATTCAAGTCAAAGACTCCAGACAACAGCAGAAGAATTGCAAAAGCAAAAGCTGACGTGTCGAGTTGGGGAGTTACTCACAGACAGACGACCGATCATTTGATTGGTTGGGAAACTAGTCGAGTCAAGCGAATGAAGACTGCACTCATCACCATATCCCATCACAAGGGCGGAGCTTCCACTCATAATTATGGCAGGAAAATTTAAGACACTACTCAATACATGAGCTTTTCTCATGCGTGACTCAGGTAACATCCACTTTATTTGAAATAAAGAGCAACCTATTACATACAACCAATAAATTAAGGTAATTCATTATATTAGATGATAAGTAGAGAAACGTACTTCTCAGAAGCAATAAATTGCAACATAACTTACATTGCATTAAAAAAGCTATTACTTACAAGAAGACACTAGCTTTTGAATATTTTCATACTTTTCAAGGAATAATTTCATTAAAACATAATATGAAAAAGATAAAAATGTTATGAAGAATATACACATATTAGTGCATAAATATATTTATACAATGAGTACTTTAATATCTACTTAATATCGGAAGAGTTGTATTACATTCGTATATTTCAGAATAGTCCACTCTTACTATAATTAGAAACTTATACTACACTTTATACCAGGTCTACTTACAATAAAAGGTATACAGCAACTTAGTATGGGGTTCATGATATTTGCAAACGGAACAGTTTGTTTTTTAGCCATAGCTCTGCAAAATCCTTAAGGATCTAGCAAGGATGCACATTTTTGTAATCACAACAAACAGGACTATCGATTGGCATTCAAAGATTTTAAGGATAATACCAAAAAATGCACTTGAAATTTTTTCAAGGGGTAGGTGTAGAAAAATTGGCAAAACTTCAGAAAATCCGCCGTATCTCGGCCATTTGAAGGACGATCGGGATGTCCTTGGGCAGAAGGATAGCCCCTTTAAATACAAACCGATTGACATACCAAAAAGGACGAATGTCCTGTAAGCAACAAAGTTACAAGCTTAAAAATTCTGATTTACGATTATTATTATAATTATTTCTGATACAAGTAAGATAGCTACTATCGACTCGTAAGTATCGAGAAGATTGATAACTGTGAGATACACGTTACCCATTTTGAATAAAAGCAAAATAGTGTGGTATTAAGTTTAAAATATACCAATTTAATATACTATAAAATACTAAAAATATACCAAAGTACATTTTAGGTATATTAATACAGTATTAAATTCATAATTTTTTCAAAAAGGGCAAAATATATACATATATAACAAATCACAAATCTATAAAAATGTTCCACATTTATGATAAAGCTACTGTTCAGAATCTTATGATATGACGAACATTTTGTACGAGATCACTAAAGATTTCTAAGGTACTGACTGATAATAAAAAGTTTGAACTTGAACTTGACTCTTGAGATTTGCAAAACAGAAGTATTTTTCGGTACAACATTTAAAAATGACTTTGTATCCTATCACCATTTTCTTTTAAATAATATAATATAAATATTACTTAAATCTCTTAAATTGCTTCATTTTTAAAACGTTTTCTTTAACGTCATAAAAACACAACATTCTCTTTAAATCATATTTTAAACATCATTCCTGCAATTGCATTTATGTAAATAGAATTTCCCATTTAAATTTAATTTTCAACTCTTTATTCTCAGTGAAATATGTTTTCCTTTTTTAAATTCCTTTAAAACAAACAGTTGCAGATGCAACATTCATTTGTTTTTCTTTAAAATTGTAATTAGCAGTTATGACTTTTTTTGCACATTATATTCATTCGAATGTTTGAACAATTGAATTTTATAGTTAATTTTTAAATGCTCATTATTTAAGGTAAGCAATAAATGACACTTAGCCTTTATATTCCTTTCTAATTTTGAAAGCAGACTTATGTGTTATATAATGTGCATGTGATATTTATTGTTTTCACAATTGCTTCGTAAAATCTTTGGCTCTCTTGACATCATAAAAATCGCACATTTTCTTTTGGCCTTTGCTTAGTTTTAGGATTATGTGATATTTTTCTTTTTTAATATTTTCTTTTTTTTTGCAAGTTGCGAATATCTGCGAGAAACCATCGATTGCCGCGTTTTATGGTTTGATTAGGCAACGGATTTTAAGTGCTTGCTTCAGCTGCTGCTGGCACTTTCGGGTGGCCTATTGCTGAAGGAGTTGAAAAGGGGGAGTTATGGGAGTTGAGAAGTTGCTGCCGCTGGCAGTTGTCTCAGTTGTTGTTGCATCCAATAAATGTCAAGGCGTCTAGTTTATGTGACTATTAAAGAGCCGCACTGCAAAGCCGCTGCTGAAGATAATCCCAGTCCGATGACTTAATGACAATGCCTGACCACGTTGATGCTGACGATGCTGGTGCTGCGACGCGTGCGAAAAATCAACAACAAAGTTGAGTCTCGGGTTTGTTACGGTTCGGTTTTGGTTTGCTCGCTGCTCGCTGCTCGCTGCTCGACGGGGAGTTGTAAAATGCTGCAATTAAAAGCAGCAGCAGCAACAGAATGAAGTGAAGTGAAGTTGAAGTTGCAGAAGCGCCGCTTGAAATGTTAACAAAAAAGGCAGCCACAGCTGTCAATTATTTCGAGTACTTTTCACCAACGCCTCACGCAGTGCAGTGAAGAGTCGGAAGACTGAAGAATTGCAATGCAGCAGCAGCAGAGTCCGGAGACAGCCGGAGACCGAAGACTGCAGACAACCGACAGGCAGCAGCATCATTTGACAGCACAGCTCACAAAAAGGAAACCGAAAAAAACGTAAAAAAAAAAAATACCTGCCACAGCAACATTGAAGCGAGAGCGAGGTAAACATAAATATTGCCAACATACTCGCATGTTGCCCCAAACTGTCAAATTATTTCGATTCATGAATATTAACGCCCATCTGCCAAATGGGGCAAGGGCCAAGCCACGGAGGCAGCTTGGGAATACAGAATTCGCGGCTTCCACAACTTCCACAGCTTCCCATCTTCCATCTCTCAACCAAGCCAAGGAAGGAGCTATCCGTTGCTGTCCTCGTAATTGACAGCCGCACTTCTTCCTCTTCTGCCATCGCATTTTTTTTTTTGTTTTGTGGCGTTGCATTGCTTTGTGTTTGTTGCCATCCATCTCCCGGTGTGTGTGTGTATGTGTGTGTTTGTTGTGCTCTTTACCGAATTTATCAATTAATTAAAATTCGTGCATTTTATATGAAAATGAAAAAAATGAATATATATACATATATACGTATATTCATGGCAGGACATTCTGCCGCTGTTGCACTCGTAAATGACATTTTATTGCCAAGCTCCTCGCTCCTCACTCCTCACTCCTCTCTCCTCACTCTGATTTCTCCATTTCTTTCACAGCGCTGTCTTTCTGCAGTCGACGTCACACAAATTATGCAATTTTTTCGCCACAATTTTAACTCGTTTTCGGTGTTGGTAATAAACCGCATGCCAATTTAAATGCCCTGTAATCGCCATCGATGGGCGAAGGGTTACTTCAAATAGGCAAATAAAAATTGCAGAAATAAATTGTGAAATCTTTTAATTCAACACTTTTTGAAATAAATTTATGGATACAAGCCAAACGAACGATTTTCTATTTTACAATTGTATCGAAAATAATATGAAATTCAAAATAAAATAAATTATATTACTTATATTGCTTTATACCATATTTTTACATATAAGATTAATGAACCGAAAGCATTTGCAGTCAGTGCTTTAGCAAAAAATTTCTGTTAATTTTAATTATATCATACCCTTTTAAATAAAAATAAAATTCATGCAAAATCCGATAATAAATTTATAAATTTTGCAAAACATTAGCTCAACTATAAAACAATTTAAAAACTTACTTTTAGGGTATATTTGTAGTTGAGCAATCTCTCTTTTGTTATTTAACCTTTTTTTTTATCTGTTTGTCCTTTTGCTGCCAGTCGCTTTATATGGCCAACTGTCAAGTGAATGCGGTTATTGAACTTTATCGAAGTTATTAAACGGCCCAAATCTTGTAATTGTCGCAGTGGGACTTATGCCATTGTCCTATGGGTCAGATAGTGCGGTCATCAAGTCATATACACACTTATAAGTATGAACTTAATTATGGTGAGAATTTTATAAAATCATTGCGAATAATCTGGCATCTTTAAGTAGGCTTCAAGGGTATGAATGCGAAAGCGTGTCAGCTTCAATATGAATTTTAAACAAACAAAATGTTGTAATATAATGGAAATATATATTCAACTTTTTAATGTATACAAAATATAGTATTCATTTATCGTAAAAAAATGTTTAAAACAAATTAAAATTTTGAATAAAAAGATAGTATTAATTTATCGCAAATAAATGAGAATCAAAAATTAAATGCATCTTCTTGTTTCATTTCAAAAGTGTAATTTCATAATAAATATCAAATTTTGAAGTAAAGGATAAATCGAATAAAATATAATTCAAATATTATAATTTGAACTTATTAATATTCTTGTTGTATTCGTATGATATATAATCATTAATAAATAATTTGCTGCAAAATATTTTACGACATTAATCGAGAATATAATGCTTTGGCTGACAATTTGGTATATTTTGCACTCTATGGTATTTTTTGAATATAGTACTATATCATTATCCCAAATGTAGTGTTTGGTATATTTTTTTTTATTTTGAGATATGTTAACTTAGAATATTTTTTAAATAATATCGCAATGTTTCGTGCTCTATATAATAAAATAGTATATCAATATATCAAATATAGTCCTTGGTATATTCAACTATTTTTCAGTATATTAATTTAGTTTAATAATATATATGTATATATAATAAATATTTGTCTGATATTTTCTAAGAAAATTTGCTAAAATATTATGGAAATATTTAAGCCCAAACTTCTTAGTTCTTAAGGAAAATTGGCAGAAGTTCAATGCCATCTGACAAGCGTCTGAATTTTAGAAAGTGACAACTGCTTCTTGTAGTAAGTTGCAAGGTTCATTGACTTCCAGACTGGCAGTTGCTTGAGGTGAATGTGGCAAGCAAAGGGAAAGGAAAGGCAAGGAAAGGGAGGAGCTGTTACCAAACAAGGCATTGCCTAATTTTCCATGAGTTCATAAATCAATGTCAGGAGCAGGCGCATTGATTGTCTTCAATTTCGATGCAGCGTGGCAGCAGCTTTTGCTGTTGACCCAAAGCGAAAGCATGCGGCACCACCTAAGGATGCAACTGCAACTTTTAGTTGCACGAGTCGGCTACGTGTGGCAATTATGTTTGGTTCGCGCCGTGTTAATGTTGTTGCAACTGCCACAGCACTGAAATCGCTGCTGACGGCAACGAAAACTACGAACAACTTGCACCTCGTATCGGCATTAGACTCATTAGCATATTTGGCCATTTGCATTAACACCTTCGCTGGGATTATGTAATTCCATTTTGGCCAGATTCAAAGTTTTCCTTCTTCTTGTTTTTTTTTTGCGGTTGCGGTGTCTAATGTCCACGGCCATGTCGAAGCGTGACTCTCAGCGCTCTCGGCTTTCCCAAACATTTATTGTCCTTGTCTGCGACAGGGCGACACATGCTGCATGCCCCAATACGATGCTGCATGCTGCATGCTCCATAGTTAGCTGAATTATTACAACGCTGAACGTTGTTCGCCCCTCGACGATTTCGTGAGTGCATCTTATAATGCTATTAATTATTTGCATGTTGCACCTTAGAATGTCAGCGAGAACTCGCTCGACAACTGAGTCTGCCAAAATGCGTACTTCCCGCCAGTTGCCACAGCAACGCGAAATTTATGCCGGCAACACGAAGAAATTGTAACAACATGGCAATTTATTCCGCGCTCAAGATGTTGCTAAAGTTGCCAGCTCTCTTGATTATCTTTTATTGTCGAGAGAGAACTGGAGAAGCGACTACAGCGGGCGAGACTTAAAGTGCCCCAGTGACAAGTCCCTGTCCCAAGGTATTCGCCTGGGAGCTGGCATAACATTTTCAAGACTATTCCAACAGCCAGCCAGGCAGCAACCAGCAACAGTTGCAGCACCTTTTTGGCCAGGCCAAGCCATAGTATCAAGCAAGCTTTTAGCTCTCGACTCTACGAGAATGTTGCGAGGGAGGAGGGAAAGTGGTAGGAGGAGTGCAACCTCTGTTGCCGCATATTTCCCGACTCTCATTACAATTGCATTGAGAATTTGAATCACAAGTGTGAGTGTGTTTCCTCTACTCTTACATATATTAACATGAATATGTAGAAGCATGTTAGCGAGCGTTTACTTTACGGAAACGCTCCTTGCTAAAAGCTTTCAATTTGGAAAAGTGCTTTAAGATACCCAACACAAAATCCCAGTTGGCAGATTTAATAAGAATCTTGTTTAAAGAGGAGTTTGTAGATAATGTTGAATTCAAAAGTTGTTAATTCTTAATTCTGCAATTGTTGCTGCATTGGCTAGCGGTTGAAAAAGTCTGGAGAATGTCATACTGCAATGAAATATATTAAAATCAACTAGAATATTTGTTAAGTCATTTTATATGCGTAAATTAAGTTCTGAAATTAAAGTCATTAAAATATAACATATACAATGAATGGAATAACAGCAAAATTAATATTCAAACACTTTGCAGAAATGAAATGTAAATCATGTTTTTGTTAGTTTCAAACAAAAATGAGACGAAGCAAATAAAATTAGTGTATTATATAAAGAAGAAAATATATGTATTTTAAGAGTTATGATAAAATATTGGTACGTAATAATAATAATGAAATACAAAGTAGAAATGTGACTCCAGAACTTCACAAGTCTATGAGTATAAATAATAAAAAAAAACATTAAATTTATTTAAAGAGTTATGAGAAAACATTTTTGTTAGTGTGGAATACTTTCTGCTCGCAATATTAGTTGTTATAATTATGAGACATTTATTGAACAAAAAAAATGTTGTATAGAAAAATCTGATTTTAAAAAGTTGACAAACTAAGAATTATAAATACTGAATACAAATATTCAATGTTTTTTATAAGTTATTGAAAAATAATTTTATTTAATGGCTGAATAGTTACCTCTCCACTTATTTAATGTAATATTATTAAAACATTTGTTAAACAAAAAGGATGTTGATAATAGAATGATTCGACTCTGAAAAGTTGACAAATCTAGAAGTATACATTCTAATCAAAATAATGCAAGTAAATAAAAATGTTAACAAATTTATTTGAGGAAACATTTTTATGTAATAGCCAAATATTTTCTTCTCGCACTATTAAATGTGAAACCAGAAATAAAATCGACTCTAAAAAGTTTACATGTTCAGAAGTGGAAATATGGGAAAGCATTTGATGTAGAAGACCTTCCTTTCCCAATATTGCATGTGTTAATATATTCCTTAAACAGAAAGAGGCGTTGATTACTTACAGTTGCGACTTCACAAAGTTGATAAGCTTCGAAGTAGGCTAACCATATTCAGTATTTATTTACATTACGCTGAAAATAGGCTGCAAAAAACATGTTCTAATTAATGCAAATTCCCTTTGCTCATAATGTGGTTGCTAAGCCAGATTTTGGCTGCGTCAGCTTCTGACAACGGTGCTTGCTACAAGTTGATTAAATGAAAATACCAAAAGTGTGGGCAACAACAAAAACGAAGGCAACACTAACAACAGCAACGTGAGTGCAAGCGAAAAACCAAAGCAACGAGCATTCATCTTTGCCAATTTGCATTTCGCAGTTTACTTTTGCCATTGCAGTTGCAGAGATGCAGTTGAAGTTGCCGTTGTAGCTGCGGTTGCAGCCAGTCAAATTGCCTTATATGCCGCCTCCGCTGCAACTACAACTGCAACAGCAACAGCAACCACAACCGCACACAAGCAACATGCATGGGTTGGCGGGTTTTTGGTTAGCTCCTGTTCCTGTTGTTCCTCTTGTTCCTGGGGCACACTTTCCTAATTAGCTGTAGGCTGTCTGTTGGCGCGTCAAATTTGGGTTAACAATCGTTGGCAACAACTGAAACTGCAACTGCAAGGCAAACATTGTCAGGGCAACACGTTGCTGTAGTTGTTGTTGTTTGCACTTTGCCATCAAATTAATTAAGACGGAAGAATGTTGGAAACGTGGCCAACCAAAAAGTGTCCATATAAAGTCAAAAATTGGCCAAGGAAATGCGAATGGCTTGTAGACTAATTAGTCGATTATGATGCAACTAATTGTGGACCACACACAGACACTCTCCACACTCGAGTAGGACAACAAATTGACCTGCAACATGTTCAACAACAGCCATAAAGACCAACAACAACAACAACAGAAAGCAATGGGCAACCACTTGAACCGCCGAAAAAGAAACATGTTGATTGCTCTATCCAAAAAATTAATTGGACCACACACGACGACGACGACGAGTTGGACGTTGAACCACACAGCGCAGAAAGAGGCAGCAACAGCCACTTGATGCTTGAGTGAGAGCGAAAGATAGTGCGAAGCAGACAGAGAGAGAGGGAGAGAGAGAGGGAAACGAAAGGGTCACATGCAGCGCAGCGTCTAATTAGTGTGAACGAGAGAGAGCGACAGAGAGCGAGAGCTGGGATTGGATCGTGGTTCTGTGGGTGTCATATATATTTTAATGACCGCTGCGGGCCCACATCGATGGGTTCTTGATAACCACAGGCAGCCAGCGAGACGACCAAATGAAATGGCAAAATAAAAAAAAAAAATACTCAAACCGAAAAGCGGCGCGAATGACTGCATAAATCCATGTGAAATGCAACCGACTGACTTCCAGACTCCCTGACTGACTAACTGACTAACTGACTGACTGACTAACTGAGGGCCTGCTCAACTGGTCTATCTCCAAAAGATTTGCCTCGCCCCAGCCCATGTTGCCACTCGAGTGAGTGGCATGCAACCTGGCTCGAGCTGCGGCTCTGCAGCGAGATCTGCAACTTGCAAGTCGAGTCGTTAGGTTTGCAAATGCAAATGAGATATCGCCATATGTAGGTCTCCTGGGTGTCACTCTTAACCTTATTTCCAGTCCTCATAAATGGGAGCAACCTCGCTGTGGCAACAATGGGTGGCCCACAGACAGCACAAACACAGTCAGAGCAGTGTTGCCAAAATCGAAGCAGCTAAAAATAGCGTCAATTTAACGCGGAATGCGCCACATTCACTCGATTTGCCGATTATTTGCTCAGAGTTAACCCTCTAAGCCCCAAGAGTGCCTTGAGGCACTCATTTACATTGCGTTTTTGTGGAAAGTGGCATTAGAGGGTTAAGAGTTCACATCGCCAAGTGTCAATAATTCAATTTGTAGTGTTAACTATTCCAATAGAAATTAAAAATAAATTGGAAAATTGTTTGTAAAATATGTTATACACCCACAACGAATATTTATTATTTCAATTTATTTAGATAAATGAAGAAATGAAGAAAATGTAATACATGTATGAAAGATTTATTTATATTTTAATTTAAAGCATCTTGCTTGGATTTTTTCTATTGGTGTGTATACCAAACATAAATGCAAAATACAACTTTTCTACTGAAAGTATAACTTCTAAAGTAATTAATATTGAAACTAAGGGAAATCTATAAAAAAGAGCAGATTTAACAAAATATTCAGGAAATACAAATAATTGTTAAGGAAAGTCAATAAAAAGAACAGATTAAACAAAATATTTAAGAAATACAAAGTTTTCTACTCAAAATTCCAACCCAAAAATAAAGTTTGTTTTTTTATTCTTTTAATTTTTAATTATAATTTTGTAAGCGTTAGATTTTTACATATGTTCTATCTATATTAGAATGACGAATTATCAACAATTTTAATGAAAATATATTTAATATATAAAGAACAGTTGACATCGGAAGAGGCGGACGGACGGACAGACGGATAAGATTATAACCTCTAAGCAAGTTGTATTCCATAAGTGAGGTCTTTGGCACTTCTTTTTTGAATATCAAATGTAAATACCCTAAGTAAACATTACAATTTTATGTAGTTCACTTTAATTGTCAGCCTGACAATCCTGGCCGCAACCCTGAACTCAAGATCAAGCTGAAGCAGCGCTGTCACACCCAAAGCTAATGCCGTCCGCCTAATTAAACAGTTTTTTTTTTCGCTAGAGCTTATTTATGGGTTTATTACAACCGAGCCGAACATAACAGAGCACTGAATAAACTGGTAAGAAATGTATGCTGCTGCATGCCACAAATAGCCAGCGGTTGCATGCAGCACTGATGTTGCACGCATGTGCAGAAACATGTGTAAAGTTTATACAAATGTAAATAGAATGCAGGATCGTCGTCGTCGACTTGGTTGGTAGAGCGGTGCCTCTATTGTCGAGAGTCGCGAGTCGCGAGTCGCCTTGTAACAGAATACGCCCACTTTGGCAAACGCTTTGGCCGGTTGGCGGTTACGCCCCCAAGCGTCCCATAGACTCGCTCAGTTCTGGCTAGAAGAACAGAAAGAGCAGCAGCAGCAGCAGCAGCATCGTAAACTCAGCACGTAAATTATGATCAGCCAACGGCGTTGAATATTAATTGCGCCGCATCGAAATGAACAAAAGGCTGCAGCCACATTCCACCTAGACGCTGAAGTTGCACATGTGGCAGCGGTGGCAGTGGCAACATCAGCTCCATACATGGTGGCCAGCTCTCTCATGTGGACGCGCGCATCTGTAACGGTGCCTTTGATAAGCGTCGATAATTATTGAGCAGTCGCTGCTGCAGTCGCTGTCTTTGGTCTTCGCAAAAGATCTGCTCGCTCAGTTAGAGCTTTAATTAATTTCCAGGAAGTTTTGATCGCGCCATCCACGGCTGCTCACTGAACAGTTGACCACGTTGTCTGTAGCTTTCGTTTTCGCCATTGTCGCGGTCATCACTCAGCTGGAGAGTTGAAACTGAAGACGCAGTTAAAAGTTACTCCTCTCTCTCTCTCTCTCTCTCTCTATCTCTGTCAGTGTCAACACAGCGGCGACCCCCGTTGCTGCAATGCTGTCTTGCTGTTTAATGTATTGTCGCCAGTTCGAGATAGCTTCAGACAAGGTGTGGTCCACATCCAGCTACAGTTTGAGGTCCTTTAACGTGCTGTCATAGTTGTTTGCTTCTAACTTGAAATATTCGTTGCGGATGCGCCTCTTGACTGAGTGCCAATGAGCAACAGCAGCAGCAACTCTTAAATCGTTGACTCAACAACAGCAGCAACTGAGTTTTGCGACCTGGTTGTGGCCTGGCATTTTGTCCTGCGGCCACCAAAGCAGAGAATGCACTAAAAAAAAAACAAAAAGAAACAGAGACAAACATACAATACACACCACTTGCTGAAAACGAAACCTGAAAATTGTTTGTGTATTTATCATGGCCGACAAAGCGGCGCAAATCTCACAGCAACGAAATCACAAGGCTATCAAGAGAGCTACTACCAACACACACACAAAAGCAGCAACAAGACAATAATAAAAATGCCAAGCACAGTTGTTGCTTGTTCGCTTGTTGTTGGCTAAAATACAACCGAAACCGAAACACGAGTCTACACAAATCCATAAAAGAAACAACAACAACAACAAAATACTCTTTAAAAAAGGCTACAAAACAAAAAAAAGCCCGGAAGCAAGTTCGAAAAAAAAGTTCAGTTTATTGAATTCTTGCTTCGATCGCTGGCCAACAACAACAAAATAGTTTCTGCAGAACTTCGAGTATGTTGTATAAAATCTAGTATTGTAGCAACAATGTAACCACAGTGTTTGCTAAAAGTCGGCGTACACACTAAATCTGTAGCTTTAATTGTCATGCAAGAAAAAAGGGGCTTACAAGACAATTTTATTGAGTTGTTGAAACATTGCAGTCTGTGTAGTATTTAGTAGACATTTAAGCTGGATAAATGATATTAATGATCTGTAGGCAAACCAGGCAATGGGTAGAGCAACACTTTGTAGAGAGAAAACATTTAGATATATCAATAAATTTAGTTAACATGAAATTATTTTGATCGAAAACTCTTTGCGAAAATGTTGACAATATGTTAATAAGTATTTTCACGAAAATTTATTAAGAATAATTGTTGGAGTAAATTAAAAAAAAAAAATTGCTAAATTTAAGAACATTTTCAACAAATATTAAAAACCCACTCAAATATAATTGACTGTGAAATACTCGCTTCACATTTTCAAAAACGGGGAAAACAATGCGGTATTATTCTAATATGCCAAAAAAATATACCGAAGGTTATATCGATATTCAAAATATATCTTTGAGTGCAAAATACACCATATTGCGTATAATGTATTTTCATTTAATACTTATTTAATTATTAACTATCCAAAACAAAAGTACATTTATTATCTTATAGTTCTTATTTTCAATACATAATATAATGAAAATATGATTAGAAAACTATGGAACTATGATTAGAAACCTATCAGAAAAGTATTCAAATCTTATATTTATTTAGGAAATCAAAAGGAACAAAACTATGCAAATCTTATATTTATTATTAACTCTCTTTCTAAAAGAGATATTTTTTCCAAAGATATTTATGGCAAAATCAATACATAATACTATAATTAACAAGCTACCATATAAGTTAATTTGTAGCTCTATTCTATATACATTATGCTGATACTCACTGTCTGTTCACTATCTTAAATATCTCTACCTTGAGTAATTAGGCACGATTTCAAGAATAATTACCACCTGGTCGAGAGGCCCACATGTTTTCCGTTACAAATTGCCGCCGCATATTGTGATGTTGGTTCGATTGTTACTCGACTTTATCAAGCAACAATGTGCAGTACTTTATATTCAATAAAGAAGAATGAAAAAAAAAATCGTATATTGTATGGCGCCCCGAGCGGGTCATAAGCAATAAGCGTTCGTAGTTCGGAAGCGAATTAAGCGGCAAATAATAAATAATTTGAGCTCATAAAATGCAATAAAAAAGCCGCTCATAGCGCTGCGATTTATTTCATAAGATAATTTCAGACTAATTTGGTAGCATTTAAACTGGAGAATTATCGGCCACCCCACGTTTTCAATGTGGCCAGCACAGCGGGTTGCTGCACCACTCCAAACAGTGGCACCAACACCAGCACCACCAGAAACCACAGCTGAGTAATGGCATTGAAAACTGCATAAATTTTCGCAGCCATGTGGCACGCCCATTTCAAATCACTCAAACGACAACGGACAGCAAATAAAATATGCAGACATATGGCGAAAAATTGCAATGAAAAGAACCCACAAAAAAAAAATTAGAATATATTATGGGCATAGATGGATGTAGAGTGCTCCTGCTCCAGCTAAAAAAAAAAAATAGATAAATATTGGATAAAAAAGTTGCCAACAAGGAAGAACTTTAAGTTTGCTAAAGTTTCAAATTGATGCACACAGAACGCAGATAGATTGTGACAGCAATAGATAATGTTCAGTTTCAATTTGAATATAAATAAGATTGAACAAATCTATAAGTAAATTATATATTTTGAGGGAAAGTATTTAAATATTTCAGTGCTGCGGTTAAATTTAAATTGGAAAAGAGTTTCAATATTAAGTTGATATAAACTCAAAATTAAATTTGTTATGACAATGATGAACTAAACCATCATTTTTATCACAACTTTTTTATAAACACATACTACAGTTTGTATGATTTATGTTTCTTGCGATAATATAAAAATTGTATATTATTTAAGAAATACTTTTTTGGAGGCTATGGTTGACAATTTGGTATACTTTGAATATAATACTAATAATTTTTGTATTTTGTAGCATACCAATTCGGTATATTTTAAGAATCATACGGTACTATTTTGCTTTTATTCAAAATGCTTAGCAAGTATCTCATAGCCCAGCACACTCGTCTGTAGCTTTCTTAATTTGTTTCGTAATAAATGTACTTGTTTCCTACATTTTAATAAATTTTTTTGCTAATATGTTTAGAAAATTATATTATAGGTAAGAAATCATCTGTTGCTTAGTCTATTTGACCCTTTAACTAATGGTAACATATTACTTCTGTTTAACAGCTTAACAAAATTTAATCACAATCTCTTAAGCTTTACTATAAAAATTCTTTTGATAAGTTCCAGGACATTTTGCATAGGTACTTCTTATACCCAACTAGATCAACTACATAGTTGTAGTTATTCTGTTGACAACAGAACCTTTTGCACATGTTATAAATGACTTGCATTTTTGGTAACGCCTAGCTGTCAATCTCAAATATAATCAGAAATTCACAGGCTGCGCGACTTATATAATTTCTAGCCAAAACAAATATTAAATATCAATTGCTAGAGCTGTCAAATGTTGAGAACGAAAGCAACTGCAACCTCTAAAAGTGCAGTTCAATTTGGAAAAATTCCCATATCAAATTACTATAAAAAGAATCTAAAACACTTAAGATTGTACAGTTCTAATTCAAACATCAGAGAGTCATAAACAAAAGTGTAAAAATGGGCTTTAAATATTTGCAAGAATCAACTGCAGGAGAATTATTTCCGTCCCGTTATGCCTACAAATATCTGGAGCGAGGCATGAAGTTCGTTGGCTGGTTGCAACCTTCAAGAAGCAGTGGATTCTATTGGATCTATAAGCTGTGGAGTGTGATAATATTATTTACCATGGCCATCTATCTGCCAATTGCGTTCTTCGGCAGTTACTTTATTGATTTCGAAGGTTTCACACCTGGAGATTTTCTGACCTCGGTGCAAGTGGCATTCAATGCCGCATGCCTCGCGCTCAAGATCTTTTTGCTGGTGCCGCACATGGATCGCTTTGAGGAGGCCAAGAAAATGCTCGATGTGATTGACGAACGTTGCGTGCGGCAAGAAGATCGCGTTGAGGTTCATCGCTGTGTGGCACGTTGCAACTTCATCTACATGATTTATCAGGGTGTCTACTCCTCGTATGCAACATTGACCTATCTCAGCTCAGCGATTACGGGCTCAACTCCTTGGGGATTCTATTTGCCATTTGTCGATTATCGTGATGGCGTCAAGAGCTTTTGGATTGCAGCCACTGTTGAATATATCATTGGCTCAGCTGCTGTTTACTCCGATCAAATGATTGACATTTATCCGGTGATATTTGGTGTATTGCTACGCACCCATTTGAAGCTGTTAAGAGGGCGAGTTCGAAGACTGCGCACAACTCCCGGAGAGACGGATGAGCAGAGCTACAAGGAGCTAGTCAGCTGCATCAAGGATCATAAGTTATTGTTACAGTGAGTATAGAATATATTTTATTTTTTTTCTGATTATTTGTAAGACTACTTGAATTGATTTTGATTTTCTTATTAATTTATTTTTTAAGATAATGTGTATTTTATATTTACACATTAAGAAAACTGGAGTAGTATTAACTAAGAATGTGGAACTCAATAATAGCTAATTTGGGGTTTCTTTATATATTGATTTTATATATTTGGAACTATAATTATATTTTCATCTTATTAGAAAGATTACAATCTATAACCAATTTATGTTTATAACTTGTCTTAAGATCCATAGCTGCAGAATATTGTAATCTAAGATAGTTATTTCCAACAAAAGATTTGTCAACATTAAGATTTGTCAAGTCATTCGCAAAATATAGTTAAAAGCTGAAAAGCTATTTACTACATTTACTGCTCATATAAAAAGAACAAATCGTCATAAACTTTTGCCTTCTTTCATTAATGAGGTTGTTGTACATATTTTTACTTCTACAAATTCTATATTATGCTTATCACATTCAGCTATCAATAAGTAGAACGGACCAAATTACTCTATTTTACCCATTCCTTTTTCATTTTCCAATACATTGTTAATTCCCCATTCACTTGCAGATTTTGTGATGTGTTTCGATCCGTCATTTCGGGCACAATATTCGCACAGTTTCTGGTCATCGGCTTAGGCCTAGGATTGTCCATGATGAACCTGCTGTTCTTCTCGAATCTGCTAACGGGTCTGGCCACCTCTGCGTTTATCGTTGTGCTAATGATTGAAACATTCCCCTTCTGCTATATCTGCGAATTGATTGAAGAGGATTGCCATAAGCTGACCTCAGTCATATTCCATTCGAATTGGATTGATGCCAATCGGCGCTATAAATCAACTCTCGTCTATTTTTTGCATCAGACGCAGCAGTCGATTAATTTCATAGCTGGCGGCATTTTTCCCATATCGATGAAAACTAACATCGAAGTAAGTCGAAAAGGTTTTTTTGATAGTAAGTCTACAAAGTATTGTAACAAAAACTTGTTTCAGGTCGCTAAATTGGCTTTTACCGTGGTAACTGTTGTCAAGCAGATGAATATTGTGGAGAAACTGATGAAAGACTAAAAGAAGTCAAAGAACTACAATTCTAACATATAAGAACTATAATCTTTGCGAGCACAGCTGTAGATCACAAGTTCACGTTAAAATTTATGCTTAAAGGTTTGCAGATTTGACAAGAATCTTCTGCGGACAATGCGAATTTCGAATCGATCCCTAATCGCACATTTTGTGGCTTGTAGAAGAATTGCGCGTTGAGTGACTCATGGCAATGGCCATGGCAATTGCATTGTCCCAACGGGAATATGCTGCTTGATCGTTGAACTTTTTCGTTGGGCTGGCAATAAAACAAGCATTACGTATACGCACCGCAAGCACACACCAACAACAACAAAAAAGCAAATAAAAAAGTAGAACAGCAAATTGAATGTTAAGACGAACACGTACAAAAAGCAAATGCGGCATTAGCAACAGACTCTGATTTGGAGCCCCAGATACAGATAGAGAGCCACAGCAATAGCAACAGCAACAGCAACAGCTTCAGATACTTTGAGATAGAGATAGAAACGAACACGCACACTCGCATAAATCTATCTTTAAGATTTATGGCCCAACAGCGCCACGTTAATAGGCAAATGAGAGAGAATGAGAATGCTGAAATCTGTGTGTCTAAATGTGTGTGTGTGTGTGTGTGTGTGTGTGTGTGTGTGTGTGTGTGTGTGTGTTTGTTGGCCAGGTTAACTGTTAACAGTATGTGCAGTCTAGGCCAACTTGTGGAAATGGTAATAAAACTTTTTATGCACATTTATGGACGCTCTTTTTTGTTGTTTCTGTAGTATACGAGGTTGTCTTCAAAATGAATTATGAAATATTTGGCAATGCCTGAATGGATGTGGCATCGGCGTGGATACAAAAAAATATGTAAGAAAGCTACAGTCGAGGCTGCTCGACTGTGAGATATCCGCTTTTCATTTTTAATTCAAGCAAAACCTTGTGGTTTCAATTTTAAAATATACTAAATTAATATGGCGAAAAATACTAGAATAATACTAGCATTCGATATATATCTAGTATTTTTCGTTATATTTGGTATATTTATACGGTGTTACATTCAAAATATACCATGGGAAAAAATATTGTGGCATTATATAACAAAATGCTTAATTAATATACCAAAAAATACAAAAATATACCAAAAACTATATTTGGTATCTTGATATACTACTATATTATACAAAGTACAAGAGATTGCGGTATTATTTTAAAAAGACACTAAATTAATATATATAAAAAATACTAAAATATATACCAAAGACCAAACTTGGTATTTCAGTATAGTTTTATATTGAAAATATCATAGACTACAAAATATGACAGATTTTCATCCAACGTAGCCCCGGCACAAAGCTAAAATACCCTTTTACCCTATGAGCTTCGGGTATGAAAACTCTCTCCTTGACTCAGTGCGGCTCACGGCATGCATTAATCACGGCCATGTCGGTAAAAGGACATGGCCAGAAAGCTGTGCTCCGCTCTGCTATGCTTCGCTATGCTCTGCTCTGCGCTATCTGCGTATGGATAAATAAATAACCGCAGCTAAAAACCTGTAGCCCAGGCCCATAAAAATTGAGTTATTAAAATAGCCAGCTGCGACAGGTGCCGCCGAAAGATAGACCATAAAGCGAGACAGAGCTAGCGAGAGCAAAAATAGAAAGAGAAAGAGAGAGAGAGCGTGAGCGCGCTTAAAGTTGGCAATCAAAGCCAATGCAGGTCAATTGCGGCCAGCTACTGTTAACACACATATTCATTCGCATGTATTTTCATTTCAGTTTACAAATGTTACCAATTTTCAAACATACAACAAAAGCGTGCCAAGTGGCGCAATACAATAACAATGGCCAACTCTTCTACACTGGTTAACAAGCAGCACTTGTGTTCCCCAAGCTTTCACTTTAACAAATTTATCGACAGCGCAAAAACTTTGTGCTGTGATTCTGTGTGTTAACTAGTGTAATTTTCGAGAATGCAACAGCAAAACAATTACAGCTGCCAGTCGCTGAATGTTGGTCCAATTACGAATGCGGTTCAACGGGAAGGCACTTAGCCTGGCCCAAATCGTCAGATGACAGCGTCAGAGAGCCAACAGTCGACAGTCAGAGTCATGGAGGCGTCGCGCTGTCGAATATTTTCCTGGCGCAAAAAAAAAAAATACCGTCGAGAAAGCGCGATAACATTTTAACACACAAGGCAAATTTCATGCACACACCCAGCAAGCAACACACAACACACAGCACAACACAATATCCATGATAGAGTCGGAGCCAAAAATTGAAGCTGCCGCGTTCTCAGCTTTTTCTCTTTTCATTTTTATCATCAACGAGTTGCAGCTGAAGCTGTTGCTGTTGCTGTTGCTGGCGAGCAGCACAATATGACCCTTGGGTCTGTGTTGTGGATAAGATAAATGAAATGAAGTTTCAGTCAGCAAATATGTGCTCACATGTATGTGCAGCTGATAATGCCCTTAAGTGCTATACTCGATAGCACAATTGTGCTGCTAAGTGAAGGAAACTCTTCTCTACTTCTCTGTTTTCTGCTAACCCTATCGAGCAGAACACTGGCTAATCATATCCCATATCCCATAACCATGCCATAACTGTCTTCGCATCCTCAACTCTGTCATGTAAATAGAATCATGCATGCCACATGACCCAGCTGACCCATTTACCATTTACCATTTTTACCATTTCACAGCGCCACAATGCCAATAAATTAGCATATAAGAAGAGACAGGTAAGCAACTCCAAAACTCCAAGATTGAAAGAACAACAACTAAAAAAAAACACACACTAGAGCGAAGGCAAATAAAAACAGGAAAAACGAAACGGTGCACAAACATAAAATCTGCACATGAAAGGATTTTGGCACAAATGAAAACATAAACAAATACATTTTTAGAGTCTGTGTCACACACAAAAATATTCTCAGCCAGATGCCAGGCTCCACCCACACACACACAAAAGCACTCAATGAGAACTACTAGTTGCATGGCTTCCTAAAAGTAGACTACGATTTCTATGCTTACGAAAGCTAAAGCAAGTGGGTGGATAGATTTCATTATTATATGTATTATGTGTGGTTAAGTGATAATATAAAATTACTCACTTTACTTTTGGAGTTTTGTAGATAGATTAGTGTATAATTTCATTGCATTTATATAATGTCACCCTCATAATTTTTATGATAAATACATTTTTTTTTATATTATATCATTATTGAATATTATATAAATAACTGCATTGCCATTTAATTATTGTTCTTTATTGTATTCATCGACACACTATTAGTCATCTTGAAATATTTAATTATTCTAAATATTATATTTAAAGTATTTGAGTTGGTTCATTGAATCAATGAATCAATGCTACACATTATTTAAGCAGTTGACATGAATTTAAAGAATTTTGATTTTATTAATAATTTTAGATAATAAATGATAAATGTTTAGTAAATCTTAAAATTTAAGTTAAAGTTAATTTCACAAGTCTCATATATAAAATATATTTACAAAAGTCCAACTCTAACTTAAATCTTCTATTAAATTCTACAAACTTTTGTTACGCCTTAAATGCTGCCATCTGCATTAGAATTTCCGGCTACAGGGTATAAAAATGTAAAATTTATTTAATTTGAAATATTCGTTGTGTTTTTCCTTGTGCCGTTTTATGATGCATACACAATTTGCCAAAAGGATTTGCTTGCGAAAAATCCGCAATACATGAATACAAAAATACAAAACACACAAAAGATACAAAGTAACAAAACGAAAGAGAAGAGAAATTGTTAACTAAGCATTAAGTAAAACGAAGTCTAGATACGCTTGCATTAAACATATTACAAATTGAATGTTTTATATATGCAGCATGTCAGATATTAAATTAATGCAGCTGAGATACGCATCTGTAGATTAGCAGCTGCCACAATTTAATCGCATGCCACACATAACTGCACTTGGTGAGAGCATAAAAAAATACACATTTCTTTTTACACATGCAGCAAAATCAACTGAATTTACAATTACATACACACAGAGATAAAACAACAACAGCAAAGAGACAATGTACAACGAAATTTACAAATAACTTAACAATTTGCTTTTGGCCCTGTTGACGTGGTGCCATGTGGGCCAAGGGTGAAGGGCGAGCGACCGAGTCATCACGACGATGATGATGATGACGACAGCAACAGCAGCAACAACAACAACAGCAACTGCAACAACAAAGTCAACAGCAGGGAACAGAGAACAACAACTGCTGGTGAAAGTTAAGGCCAATCATTGCAGCCAATGCCAACAGAGTGACATCAACAACAACAACAACATCTCAAACAACAACAAGAGCAGCAGCAGGAATTGCTAACAGAGACATGAATTTCAATACGTACGAGTTTAAGCTCAAGTTAGTTGGCATTGGGTACCATATGTGATACACGAACCCATTGATAATCATCATACCAAAAGTCAATTCTCAACCTGAGTTTTTTTCGCTGGACACAATGCTAATTTTTTGTATTTTTTTGTACATATTTTTGTTTGTTAGCATTCTCTGAAATTTTGATCAACCTGCCATAAAAGGACATTGCTCTGTTTGCATAACAACAGTTAACAGAAGGTTTTCTCTTGATTACTTGTCCGATATCTATTCTTATCTTTCGGTTTGTTAAAATCATTCTCATACTTTCATATCTCTGATATCTGCCATTTTTGTTTAATTTAAAGTTGCATTTTGGCTTATCCATAAGCGATTCATCATGAAATCCACCCCAGATCTAGAAATAAGCCAGCTCCCATAAATTATATAGTTGCAGCTTATATTTTTACCCATCTTTGTTGGTCAAAAAGGGTTGCTTAAGTTTTAACATTCGTTACATATGGAAGCACCTTCTCGTCTGATGCTTTAGTCATATTTATTTTCCTGAAATATTTTCTTCCTTGTAAATTTTCTTATCTGAAAAAAATTGAATAAGAGATAGGTCATTCAGACAACTTTATAGTTATATTCCTTTTCTCATCTGCTCCTATCTATTATCTTTCCTTACTTTATAATCTATTTATTTAAAATCTATTTATTGTTAAGCAAAATTAACATAATATTCGTTTTGTCTAATCAATTACCTCCTTTGCACTCTACTTTACTAATTTCATAGAGTATCTTTACGTCTTCTAGTTGAGCAACTTTTCCTTCCCTGTAATATTTCCTTCGTTGTGAATTTTCTCATCCGCTCCTATCTCTCAATCCATCGCCCATTTTCGACTTGAACTCGTCATAAATTTTAATACACATTTTGGTTTGCAAATTGCTCAAAAGATGCATTTCTCGCGGTCTTCCCCGCAGCCCTTTATCTCTCTCCCTCTCTCTCCTCTTCATTTCTGCCCACTTTGTATCTTTGCCTACAGTTGTCTTTGCTGTTGCTGCCGCTGCTGCTGTTGTCCTTTTGCAGCGACAACTGTGACGAGCCCGTCAACTTTTGATTGACTGGCTAAGTTCTACCGTTGTGGCTCTTAGCTTGTACACTCGTTGGCTTTTGGCTCCTTCTATATCCCAAGCCTTCTTCTTCTCCACTCTGAATCCCTTTAATCCTCTCCCCCTTTCGTAGCCACTCACAACGCACTGGGATAGAACGGCAGCAAATTGCATAATTTTTACATAAATATGCTGACGTGCATTCATAATCATAAAAAGGGTTAAAATTCCATTCTTTTGCTTCTCCTTGTGTTCCAACCATTCTTTTGTTATCCCTCAGCTCTTAGCTCTCAGCTTGTTGCTTGTTGCCCAGTTATTTATTTGGCCGCCTCATACTCTCGACTACGACTATAGTAAAGACAGACATACAATATTCCATATAATATGCAGCCTAATAGGCATTCGCTATAAGGTCTTCCATCTCCTCACTCGCCAGTTTCCAATTGACAAAATGTATGCAAAGCTAAAACAACAACAACGAAAACAACAAGCAGATCGGAGTGCATAAAATATTTATGATATCGTATTGTATTGGCATTATTTTCAGCTTGAATGCCAACTTATAAGTCCGAAACTACTCTACATGAATTACCAATGCGTAAAAGTGCAGACATTTCTTATGGATAATACAGCCAAACATATTCCTTGCTCTACAGGTGCAGTCAGCATTTGGCAAATCCACAAATTCTTTGCCTGAAATCGACTCTTTTATTTAGCCGCTGCTTTTCCTTTGAATATTATAATTACTTTTTTTCGATGATGAAGCTGTAGAAAGAGAATTTGCAAAATTCTTGGAAAATATGCGGAATATTTGGGAATTCGATTAGTGAAAAGCTTATTGTTAAGTATCAAAAAGTGTAAAAGGTTGAGAAGATATTAGTTGGTTAATTATTGGAAGCAACTTTATTTCGCTTTTTAATATTTCTGTATTTTATTAGGCTCTAAAATAGATCAGTAATGAATAAAAATTTGTGTTTTAGCATAAATAATGAAACGTTAAAAACAAGAATAAACTGTATGAATCATAGACATCTGATGGTCAACCTTTTGTTTAGATTATAATCTATTTAAAATTGGGATCGATGAAAATCGAAAAACAAGTGTAATTTTGAAGCGATACAATACAATAACATCTAAAATCTTTATATCTCCTAAAAATCAGATACAAATTCTTGAAGTTCTTTTAAGAAATACTTTTGTATGGGCAAAATTTATGAAAAATAAGCACCTGATTAACTAGTTTGAATTTCGATTGTAAACTGCATTGAATTGAGTCCATAAATTTATAAATAAATTTATTACAAAATTATATTTATTTTATAAGTTAAATCTATAAATAAAATAAATAATTAAGAGTAACAACAGCTAGTGTCTTTGATTCTAAACAACTTCTTTGCTAATAACTAATAGTTACAATCTTTCCAATATCAAAGCATCTAGTCACTTTCACTATTTTCTTTAAAGAATTCTTTAATTCTCTTGTTCCTACTTTAACCACGCAACTTTAACATGTTTTCCTTCTGCAGTCGTGTGAAATATATGGGTAAGCTATGTGACTCTAAGGGTCGGCCATAAGTTTAAAGTTGCCAGCAGTCTCCAATACTCGTAGCAATATTCTTTGGTGCCAAGGCTGTGGATGTGTGTGCTTCGTATCCTTCCTACTGCCCATCCATAACGCACATTTGGACAGTTAAAAGCAACGAGCTGTGAGAGTCAATTGCATGCAAAACTGTGCCATTGTCAGTACGATGTTGTTGCTGCTGCTGCTGCTGTTGCTGCTGTGACAAAGGCCTGGCCATGACTATGTGACGACCTAGGGATAAGAATGGCGCGATGAGCGTTGGCGGACAAACAAGGGCAACCACAAAATGGCCACCGCAACTACAACAACAGCAAGCGTTGGCCATAAACGACATGTGCGGGTCAAAAAGGACGCCCCCACAACGGAGCAACAACCAAACAGCTGCAGCAGGAGAAACATCAACAGCAGCAGTAGCAACAGCAGCAGGATGATGATGATGGCGACAACTACAAGCAGCCAGGCCAATGAGGCAACCAATGAAGCCGCACTAAAGGCGCGCCCTCTAGGACCCTTGTCGTCTGCCGCCTGCCAACAACGAAAGAGAGCTCGTGTTGTTGCAGCAACAGCAGCAGTAACAGCAACAGCAGCAGTAACAGCAACAGCAATTGTCGTTATAAATGGCAGTCATAATAAGTGGGTTAAATGCCCAAGCGAACATGCCTGGCCAGAGACTGGGTCTCTGTGTCAGCTGGAAAGTGTGGAAAATGTGTGGCACAGGAAAAACAGAGGCAAGCGAAGAGGAGTGTTGATTCGTTGTTGATTTTGTGTCTTGTGGTTGCGGTTGTGGTTGAGAGTGTGTGAGGGGCACAAAACTAATTACCGATAGTTCAAGGGGTCACTTGTTGTCCATCGACAAACTCTTTAAATTGCAATTAAATGCCACTTGGCAGCCAAGGCGACGGCGGCGTCTTGGCAAGCACAAGCAAAATTGAGCTCGAATTCGACCCGAACTGAGGCGATTATAAAGCAATCAAGCACTTGGCTTGCCTTGCCCCCGGTTGCCATCTTGCCACAACCACTGGGAGCACATTCACAGCATTCACATCATTTGCAAAATCATAATTCGCGTGTTAAGCGCGCATTAGTCTCACGTTGATTTATCACAGCAGGTACAACACAGCTCTCTAGAAACTGGGTCTGCGTCTTGAGTCGAAGTCTGGATCTGGATCTGGCACTGGCTTTGACTCTGATTCTTAGTCTGGATCTGGGTCCTGGCAATCGCTGCCTGCCTGCCTTCATCTCTCTATTCACCTCTCTCCTGCTCTCTGGCATGCGGTTTTAATAACCGAATTCGCAGCTAATTTGAAGCAGAAAGTTCAGAGCCAAAGGCATGTGGGTGCATGCGATGATGCCTTAGAGATGACAGCGTGATTTGTTGCGTGAGGTAGGAATCTAGGTGTTAAGTATATAAATTCTAAAATAGTTGTAAAATAATTATATAGTAATTTTCTAGTCGAAGCCTTTTTAGTCTTTACTATGCAATACAAATTCAAAAGAATAAAAACTAAACAAAGTATGTTATGTTCAAGCAAAAGCATCATTTTTTATTAGCCGTCGATAATAAAATACTACAAAAAAGTTTTACAAGTTAGAAAATATATAAATATAAAAATATTTATGATGTATGCTATGAATTCAAAGCTCCGTTGAAATTGTAAATTTGTAAAAATTTATTTTATTTATTTATCTATCCTGACTATTTCATTTTCTATTGTTATAAAAAGCAATTATAACAATATAAAATATTTTATCTACTACAAAATGGAAACAAATTTAATCTGGTATATTGCGCACTATTGTATTTTGAAATGTAGATTACCTAAAATTGCCTTTTTTAGTATTTTTGAGGAAAACTAATTTAGTATATTTGAAAATATCAAGTCAAAGTCAAATAATGTATATTTAATTTTAAATTGATGCAATAATTACTAATACTTTGTAAATAAGATTGAATAAATATAAATAGGTCTCTTTCAATTTAAGGTATGGTTCTTAATAAGAATGTCATTAAAATTAAATGAATGTAAACATTACTAATACGTTGTAAATGTGATGTATTTGAAGATTACATTGAACAGTAATCTGTTAAGATAAATATCTTCGAATACAATCCCAGTTAGTGGCTGTATCTGTGATCTAGTATATCGATGCTTGACTGTATTGTAATACCCATATGACTGCTGCATTTTAGTTAAAATGCAAAGTCAATTGGCTGCGTGGCACTTTATTTTTGCCTGCCACATGGCTCATCTCTAAGGGGCATACATCAAGGCAGCGCCTGATGCTCGGTGTCCCTGCCCCTGTCTCTGGCTCTGTATCTGTATCTGTGTCTCTTTGGCTTTGCCAGCTGCGCATTCGTTAAGCCAACGACTTACTTTTTCGGCTGCTTCACAGCGGTGCCTCTTCCTCTCCCATCTGCTCCCTCTGTCCCCCCTCTTTATGAGTTTTGGCTGCAAAGTGGAGCAAATTTATGCCCAATTTCATGCGAGTGGCAAATGATTTATGCGACAGGCCGTTGCAATTGCCAAAAAGGATATGTGCGTTGATTTCGCCTGGCCCCAGGACAAATAACTTCATTACGTTTCTCTCTCTCTGTGAGAGCTTCTCCGGCTTCGTCTGCCTTTGTTTCTGCCACGGCAAAAGGTTGCCCCCTGTCTCCGCTTTGGGTAATGATGTGCCATGTTGTTGTTGTTGCTGTTGTCGATGTCGTTGCTGTTTGGAATTGGGTTTGGATTTGGTATTGGTATTGGGATTGGTATTGGGATTGGGATTGGGTTTTTTGGGATTGTAAAATATATGCAAGGCAAATCGCACGATTCTCGTGATGTTGCTCATATTTGGGCACCGTAACAAGCGATGCAACACGCGACAACAACAACGGCAATAGCTTGTGAAGAGCAACAACAACAGCAACAATTGCTGCGGCAACTAGCAGCAACAACAACGCGCGAAAATCACATTCTACTTATGGCGTGAATTTCGCGATCGTCTGTTGAGTATTTTTTCTGCATTTTTTTCAGTTTTTTTTTGTTTTGACTTTGGCACTTGGCACAAACGAAATTCGATTCAAATTCCCAAATTCAAATTTAAATGCAACTTCGACGACAGCAGCAACAGCAACAACAACGACATTGAGGCAAGAAATTGGCAGGAAGTCACGCCATTTGAACCATTTGTTTGTTAACAATAAACCGTTAGCAACATGACGCTGATTACACATGCATCCATGCTAAATGACAACATTTATCATTAGGAGGACAGCAGCAATTCCAACATCAACATCAACGGCAATAGTAATAGCAATATCAACTTGCAACAGCCACAGAAATGTGGCACCAACGATTTGCCGATAATTGCGCAGCAACTGCATCGCAGTTTCAAACTCATTGGCAACTGTCGGCTTAAGGGATTCAATTGACAGGCATTGCCAATGCCCCGATCAAAATGCCCCTAAATCCGTTGCATGCCACAGGGCAGCAGTGGTTGTGGTTGCTCTTGTTGCTGTTGTTGCCACGCACTTAATTAAGACGACAAGTGAACGACCTTAGCTGTCAGTGCGATGCATGTGGCAAGCTGTGAATTGCGCTCAAAATTGCTGTGGATCAGCGTCTTAACTTATTAAATATGTGGTTTAAAGTGCAGCGGGATATCAGCTCAAAAGGCAGCTTTGCTGAGCGGAGCTAAGGCATGAGATACATTTCGAAGAGGTGTCTCAGAGGGTTCCACGAAAGTCCAAGCATACTGCAGTAATTTCTTAATTGAGTATCATTCTTTTCTGAAAAATATAGAATGAAAAGAGTGAGGGAGAAAGATACGGAATGATGCAATGCGTAAGATAGATTTCAGAATTGAAAATGAGTAAATAATATGGGCAAGAGAGATGTATCTTTAATATTGCATTACTTCTTAAATTTGGTGATTGTCCTATTTAAATACAACAAGAAAGATATAAGTTAAGTGTGCGCGACTATGAGATACTCGCTACCTATAGTGAATAATCCAAGGCGATATTTATTTTAAAATATCTCATATTAATATAATACCATAAGATCTCTTCATTTATGAATATTAATAATTTCAAAGTAATTCCTGCAACATAATTCTCTGAAGCGAGAGTGAGAGCAGAAAAGAAAAAAAAGGAAAGACAAACAGATATTTCAAGCAATACGCTTCTACTTCATCTGGTTCAACCCTCTTTTTGCTTTATCAATTCCTCATGAACAACTCCGCCGTCGTTTTGACAAACTGATGCGAAAGCCAACCATTGATTAGCCCCATAAAAAGCACACAAATCTTCAGAACTGCAGATGAAGTTGAAGTTGAAGCTGGCCTCTCTTTCATGGCTTTGGCTTTGGCTTTCATGTCGAATCGATCAGCAACTGGTAAAAGAGAACAAGAACAACAAATAAAATATGTTTTGTGTATTAATAAAAGGCCAGCCACAACGATTGCACTTCACACCTCATTGAGATTGGCCATAAAGATGCCTTAATAACTCAGCTAAGCTGGACAACGATCCAAAGACGACGACGCCACGAAAAGGATGCCCCAAATGGAGGCATGCCTCTTCCCTCTCGACTCCTTGGTCTGCTGTCAGTATCGTTTATGGCTGCCCATATTTAATTTGCCGCTTCGCGTCGATGGCCAATTGAAGCGTTTCGATAAGGGGCCAAATTCATAAATATGAAAATGGCTTCATTTCGTGCTCGATTCAAACTGAAATCGTGTGTTGTTGCGATGCCTTTTGGACTGTGCTGCGTTGGACTTTGTGGACTGTGTCGGTTCGCCCTTGTTCATATCGCTTAAATTAAAACTTAAATTTCAACACGCTACTCACTGCATTGGCGATACGGGGCCATATTTTACGGCCAAAGCAAACACAATAACAATAACAGTAACAGTAAGAGCAGCAACAACTGAGGCAGCAACAACTGAGGCAACAGTCAACTCAGTGGCAAGCTGACAATGGGAAAGGCGTTGCAGCTTTATCTGACAAATGCGCGTATATCTCGAAAGTTGTTGTTGATGTTGCTGCTGCCGCCGCTGCTGCTGCTGTTGCTGTTGCTGTCGCTGTGCTGAAATGTGGCAGCAACATTCAAAGCCAAAACGAAAACTGACCCTCACATTCATTTATCAATGCGTCTGAATATGTCGCCGTTGCAACGCGTTGGCCAGGAAGAAAGTGCTAGCTGCTAGCCGCACCTCTAACTAACAACAACGGTTGCTGCTTCATGTTGCTGTCGTCTCCAACAGCAGCAACAGCCAACAACGATCGTCGTCATAGAACCGAAGCCGGCTTGTCTTGATCTACTGCCGTCCAGTTGCAGTTTGCTGTGGCAGAGCGTCGGCTACTTCATCATCATCTAAAATGTGCGGCGCGTAGTCAAGGCCTGACATTTTTGAGTCGTTGTTGGGCGCTGCCATAGACAACAGCAGCAGCGACAGCAGCAGCAGCAAAAAGGTAGCAACATCAACAAGAGCAACAATAACAAACAAACTGGGCGAGCGAAGCAAACGAAGCAAGCGAAGCCTCTCACAATGATTAATTGACTTTCAAAATTGCTGAAATTTTTAATTTATTATACGCGCCAAAGTGATTAATCAGTAGACAAAGCTGCGACCAAGGGAGCGACCAACAGAGAGCTGGGCTCAGACTGGCCCAAGTAAAAAGGTAAACAGCAGCAGCAGCAGCAGCAGCAACCACAGCAACAGCAGCAATCAGAGTCAACGGCAATGCACGTAGGCAGCAAGCTGCGGCGACGAGATTGAAAGTGCTGGACAGCAGCAACAACCACAGCAACAACAACAACAACCACAAGTGGTTTGCTTGTTTTTTATGATGTCGCTGGCAATTCTTTTGCTGCGCATCAGTCAGCGTCAAAGACGTTTAAAGCTTTTAATTGCCGCCACTGTAGTGATGTTGTTGCTATTGCTGTCGATGTTTCTGCTGCTCGTCTGCTCGTCTGCAACATGTTGTTGGCTTAGCTTAGATTATTCAAAGCACTTTGATTGAGTTTAAAGCTACACACACACGGTTCTCTTGGGGGCGTGTCTGAAGGAGAAAACCCTCAATATGTGTATTAATTAAAGTGAGTGCAACAACAAAGGAAACATAAATTTACCAATAAGACACTTTCATTGTGTCGAAGCATACAAAACTTCAAAACCGTTAGTTTTCGGCTGCGTTCCGTTTCTCATTTCTTTAAGGCTTTTGATGTTTGGCGCACAGACACATTAACATAAATATGAGCTTGAGATAAGTGCGCAAACACACCCAAAGCGCCTCCTTCTCCTCCTCGAACAGATTGAGGAGAAGATGGAGGAGGAGGCAAGGCGGCACATCTGCATCTGGAGGCCAAGACTCCTTGGCTCGCATTGACATGCGTTAGACAGCCAACTCGCGAGTCGCAGAGTTGAGAGTCGAGAGTCGAGGGGCGTGACCTGTTGCAGCGCGATGGCAAAAAATAAAACAGCAACAACATAACAAGTAAGAAAGCTGCAGAGAAATGTGATCGACTGAGAGATACTCACATTTTATAGGATCGATAACAGACTGGGTCTTCAACTAATTTCCTAACTCCAGCTTTAAAATTTCGCGAGTTTTCTCGCGAAGACGAATCTACACAATTATTGTCACCAACTTTGGTGTCTAGTTCAGAAGAATATTTACATATTCTATGGTCTTAATATTTCGTTAAATTTCTTCCGATTTTGAATCAGAAAGAAGCTTTGTTCAATTCTGAAATAAATCTCCATAAAATCTATTCAATTATTGTCACTAACTTTGATGTCTAGTTCTGAAGAATATTTACATATTCTCTGATCGGAGATCTATCAACATTTTTCTTTAACACACAATCATAATTCCCTTTCTTACACTTCAAGCTAGCGGGTATCGAAAAGAGAAAAGTGCGCTGCACTTTGGAATCTCAATAGATAGATCGTAAACACAATTACGTTTTGCGGTCAGAGCAACATAAAAGTGGGTGTGGCACAAGCGCTGTGGCACAAACGCCGGCCACATATTTGACGCATCGCTGCAGCAACATTCAAATGTTTTGGTGCATCGCAGCTAAGCTAAAGATGTGCCAAGGCACTAGACGAGGCAATCAAATGAAGCAGCTTCATTGCCATGATCAGCCTGTTGCTGTTGGTGTTGCTGTGGATGATGATGTGGTTGCTGTTGCTGTTGCAGTTGTTGCTGCTGCTGATGAGTAGGACAATATCAAGGCTTGTTGCCGTTGTTGATGGGGCCCAATGTTTCGGTCAGTTGCCATAACGAATCGCACAACACATTAAGGGTTGTCTGCTCCCATGCTCTCTCTCCCTCTTAGTATGAGCAAGTCAAGAGGCGGCGGCAAACAACGCGCAATTTATAAAATGTCTTAATTTTGTACGTTGCCATTGCCACAGCAACATTGGCAACAGCAACATTCGGGCGGGCGTCAAGCGAAAAACGCCGCAGGAAGGCGCAACTTGTAGAGAGTCCAGTCCGGTGAAGTTCGGATCGTTGCCAGTTGGCTAAAATGACTGACGCTGATGCCTGTCAGTTGGTCAGACAGCCGGCAACTTGTTGCTGTTGCTCTCACTGTATTTTGCTGTGTGTGTGTTGCTGCTGTCGCCTTCATCAATTGTGTTGGTGCTGTGTTGTTGCTGGCGATAAATTGCATTTTAAGCGCATTTTCCCTGGCATTATTATGACTTTATAAACTCTGCGGGCTTTATGCCATCGCGCACAATGGGCACTTTGCATTCGCCGTTGTTGTTGTTGTTGTCGATGTTGCTGTTGCTGTTGTTGTTGCTTTCTCACCGCCCCATGCAACGCCTATTGCAAGCAAGGTGTGAGCTATTTTTATATATATAAAAAAGATATATATATTTAGTGAATATCCCTTTGATTGCCTCTGTGGAGAGTCAGGGAAGTAGAGAAGAGCGTTGGGCTGGTCCAATCGCTTGGCCACTTGATGTGCTGCTGCCATGTTGCCTCGTCTGTGCTCGTAACAAGATAATTGCTTAATTTGATTAGCAATTGTTGCTGCTGCTGCTGTTGTTAGTATCGCTGTTGTTGCAGCCGCCTGCTGCAGCTGTTGCTGTTGTTGTTGTTGTTGTTGTTGTTGTTGCTGCTGGCGGCCAACGCACCGCTGGGCGTGCAAATTGCTAACAATTTTGATATTTAAATTATTGAGCCTCTTACCAAGTCGAAACGCAACACAACGCAACGCAGCTCAAGCTGAACATCAACAGCTAAGGCAACAGCAACAACATGACAGCTCAATAAACATTCCATCAAGAATGGAGTGTAAAAATCCAATTTTCATAAGTGGCCGCCAGCCAACCATTCGACCAGCCAAGCCAACTGATGACCACTGACTACTGTCCACAGTTTTGTCCTCTCTTCCTCTCCCTCTCTCCTCTCTCACTCTCTGTGTCCCCACTGTCCTCGTCCTTGTCCTCGTCCTTTGCTTTGCATTGGCATTGAGCAAAATGGCATAAATTAGCAACTGTTGCTATCCCGCGAGCAGCAGCAGCAGAGGCAGCAACAACTGCAGCACGCTGACAACCAGTTCCTAATTATGAAATGCACTTTTTATAAGTGCACTTAATTTGTCAATTATTCCAAAGGGGGAAATATACTACACACACATACAAACATACAGACAGAGCGACCTTTACCAAGCATAAGGTAAAAATATAATCAAGGAAAAATGAAAAAGTCAATGGGTAAATGTACTTTGTGTGTACGAATTATTAACTAAAATTAAATAAGTAGCTGAAGAGCACACTTAAAAATTAATTAGTTCTATTTTAAGTACATTTAATGTGTAGAAAAGTATGTAGACTATATATATTTATATGATAAGTATGCATTTAAAAGATATTTTTTAAAAACATAGACTAATTTATGAAATCAAAATAAACAATTACGCCAAAAAAGTAATTCTTTCAAATATTTCGATAATCCGATAATTACAAGTTTTTGGTCTGACCCACTTCCAACTTCCGGCTATTGATAAATCTAATATATTTTTAATGATTATTGACAACGTTTCAAAATAATCCGTTCATTAGTTTTCATATGACACTGATATCTATGCCGCTTCTTAGACTGATTTGGAAGCAATGAACTAAAATAAATTTCTAGTATTGACTAAACATTGTCTTTTTTAAATAGAAAACAAATGTTTAAGAAAAGTATGTTACATTCGTTTTTTAAGTCTGAAAGCTTCTTAACTCAAGAATAATAATCTACTCTATATTTATATTACATTATATAAGTTATTTAATTTGAATCGCTAAAAAGTTTTTTAGTTTTCTTTAGTATATTTTAAATGTTATATTATATCAATATACCAAATAAAGCCTTCGATATATTGTTACTATATTTGTAGACTATCTCGCAGATGTGAAAACTCCACTGTAGTTTTCTTAACTGTTAAATATTAAATAGACTATGTTTTTAAATAATTTATGAAGTTAATGAAAAAGTACAATGAATTCTCTTTTTGTGAATTAAATTCTCATTTTTAACATGACAGTAAAACATTATAATATAATAGTTTTGTTAATATTATTTAGCTAATATTTCTAACATACTTTCTTCCTTTTGTTAAGCTGCTTGTATTTAATCACTTGATGAAAAATAGTTTCAGAAGCATAATGAAATTACCCACTAATCAGGTGAGTAAGATGATAGCTCTACTTTCATAAACTCAATGGTTGGCCATTTCTCAATTTGCCGCTGCAATTGCAAGACTTTTTCGATAAATTTTGTGGGTAGCCGCAAGAGATGTGCTAAAATTTGATATTTTAATAAATTAAGCGCAACGAAACTAATGCAACCAACACCAGCCGTGACGGCTATTCGGGAATTCAAGAGGCCTCCAGCGGAGGAATCCACCTCCCCTCTCCTGATTTAGTGACCATGGAGATTGGAAGATCAACGATCCAGTAGCTAAAGTTGGGGCGCTGGCCACAGATGCCTGCCAACTGATTGCAATTTGAAATATTCAACGAGCGCTGAACAAGTAACAGGAACAAACGACAAGAACTTCTGTTTGGTCGGACAGATGGGCGGACAACTCGAGCAGCCGGTAGAGAAAGAGGAAGAGAGAGGAGTAAGGAAGCTATCTGGTGGTAAGGCGACCCAAAACATGATTGGCATTCGCCCAGGCTTAGAGACCCAATCCCAGTCGCTAGCTTGACCAGCTTAGTCGCCAGTCAGTGTAATGAGCACCTCTCTCTCTCCTCTCTTTCCTCTCTCCCACACACCTCCCGCTCGTGTCTCTCTCTCTCTCTCTCTGTATTTGGGTATGCGAACCCACAGCAACGAACTTGTACCTACCTACCAGCACGATCAGCGATAAGTTGAGCCTCTGCTCATATACGAAATGGTTTTAAATTTTTCGTCTAGTGTTTGATTCTTATTAAAAGATTGGCGAAAGCATCTTACAAGCGAATGTCGTTTAGCTCTTCTCCTAGAGACAAAAACTAGATACGATGCGCTCTTGCCTCAGCCAGCAGGCAAACCTAACTCAACCCAACCCAAAATCCAAATCACACTCCATTCTCCCCATTCAGCGTAAAGGAGAGACTCCTGCATACAATTAGCCCACAACAATTTGGAGGCACAGAAATGCAAAATGTGCTTGTAATTTATTTAAATCTCGCAACGAAGCATCAACAGGTCCATTTCCACTTCCACTTCAAATACTCTCTCGGCTCTTATGAGCCATAAGTCCAATCAGCAAAATAATCAGCAAAAAACAGCTAAACGACAAACAGCACAAGCTGATGCTGAAGCTTAAGCTCTAAGCTGAAGCTGAGACTGAGACTGAGGCTGAATCAAGGCTTGGCAAGGCCTCTTCCATTCATGCACTCTTGCCACTTGACATTGCCAACAGGCAACACAGACAACAGACAACAGGCACAACTCGCAACACTGGCAACCGAAAGATGAAAGTCATGAGGCTTATATGTACTTTCCAAAGTGTACTGCCATTGAGTGGATAGTTTAGTTTTGTGTGCAATTCAATAATGACCAATTGAAGTTGAGTTTATGATCATTATTATCACATCGTAAAAACAGACTTTATTTCAGCCTATCAAAGAGAAAAAAGCAATAGTTTATGTACAAATGATTACAATCGCTTTTATAAGTACTGAAATTGTACATGAGTATTATAAACTCATAACAAGAAAAATTAGTAGAATTGTTGAATATTTGCAATTATGGTAAAAGTGGCGTTAATTATATTTTTAAAAAGAGAAGTTGGAGTCTGAATGTTTGCACCTGTTTTATGAAAAGTGTTAAATAAATAAATTAGTTTAATTCTTTAAGTATTAATATGGATAGCGATGGATAAATAAACCAAACAAAATAAGAACATACAAACTTTATATAATTCTTTCTTAGCGATGAGTTTGGAATGCTCTATTAGAAATAATCTTTTCATACAGATTATAAGATAATTATATAAGATTATATACGTATAATTATAGTATATAGTATAGTTATAGTATATAGTATATAATTATATTTATGCTGAACTTTTCGTAGAGATACTTAATATTTCTAAAATTATCTCGTTAATATTAAACAAGGATCCACAGACCCTTAAGTAACACCTTATTGTTATTTTGTCAGGCGACTATTAAACTCGAACTTCTTCTATGCTTCCAGATATGTAAATTAGCTAGAATATGAAATGTTTCGAGATAATCAATAGGATTTTGAAGGTACCTAATGTTACTTATTAGCAAATTAGATACATTTGTATTTATTTCCAGATGATCAATAAGATTTTTGAGGCACTTTTTGTTATTCATTAATACATAAAGTGTACTTTAGCTGAACAATTTAAGAAGATCCCAGAATCAGGGGATCTTTAGCTTTTAAATGTTACTATAAATGAGAGAATCACTACTAATTGTTATTTATTATTACGACTACGAAACTCTAATTATTTGTACACTTTTATCTTTGCAAATAAAGTAAATTTTTTAAATACTTCAATAGGATCTTTAAACGAGCAGAAACTTGCTCTTCGTCAACTTGTTAGTTATTTATAGCTTCTAACAGTTTACAAATTGCTTCTCACGTGAACTAGACTTTTAATAACAAGAAACAGTCAATGCCATCAAGATGATACACGTACTCGTATCTTTTGCAAATTTATGTGGTCGACTCCAACTGTTGTGGGGCCAAATCATGAATGAAGCCTGCCCCAAATCGTCGTATATGAGTATGTGTGTGTGTGTGAGTGTGGAACGCAATGCAATTACTTATCACAGTTGGAGTTGGAGTTGAATCCGAAGTTAGCAGCTAGAGAGAACTGAGAGACTGGCATTGAAATTACTCCACAGTACTTCACAGGCTAACCGAATAGACCAGACCACGAGAGTTAAGTTTGAGTCAACGTATGCAAATGGCAAATGGGAAATGGCAAATGCCATGTGTCTCTCGCTCTCTAGGTGCTATGCTGTGCCGTGGACACGACTATTACCTGTCACATTGTCAGGTGATTGCGAAATTGTTGCGTTACGCCAGTGCCCAATGCCCATTGCAACAACACCAACACCAACGACAACGAAGACAACAGACAACAGACAACAGAGCACATCGCACACATTGGCCCAATGGGCGCGACGGCCTTTAAATTTGTGGGAAACATCAACTGCAGCTAAGTGCCGGCCCATTGATGAGGGGCCCCCAGTTGGAAACGTGACTCGAACGTGACGTTTGTGCAAACAGGAAGATTCAACTGACAGCGGCAATAGTCCGCGGCAGCAACAGCAACAGCACCGGCAACAGCAACAGTTGGCGCTCTTGGGACTCTTAGTCCCAAGTCCAAGTCCAACTCACTGTCACAGTTACAGACAGACAGACAAGAGTTAATACAGTTCAACTCAAGATGGAGCTGCAGTTCGAGTTGCAGTTGAAGTTGCAGTTCGAGGTGAAGCTGATCTGTAGTTGAGTTGATTGCCAGCGTCGCACAGTGGGATCGAGCCTCAAAATCTTATAGAATATTGCCAAGCTCATAAAATGTTAAGATAGTTAAGTCAAAAATGATGTGAAAAGATTATTATTATTTATACATAATGTATAGTGAATTAATAATATAAAATATGACTATATAGGTCTTTACGTCGTGGAAATAAACTTATAAGGAAAACATATTAATCTTACCAATAGTTCAGAAAAGTTTATTTATATTACCATGTCGTACTTTCTATCACTATGAATATAAATAATACTTATAAACTAATGCAAAAGTGTCTACATCACTTAAATTCCACTAAAATATATTAATTCTAATGTTGTATAATAACTAAGATTTTTTGAATCTTTTGTTTTGAAAAAGTTTGTCTCAATTTTCTCGTATTATATTATTATATTTTATCTGAAAATCATATATTGAATGAAATATTATTTGGTGTTATTAAACTTACGGCCATAAAAATTCAACATAATATTAGAAAATCTTTAAAAGCTTTACATATATGGTAGATTGGAATAATTAAAATTATTATTGAATATTCTATATTACTTTGAAAAGGTTTTTTCGTTATCCATTTAGCACTCGTAAATTAAGATTGTAAAGTTTTATAAACATCATCATTTTCAAAATTTATAAAAATGATATCAACTCTTAAGGTCACATTACATCTATGTGACCCACTGTGCCAACGTTGCTGGTGGTCAAGGCAAAAGGCAACTGCGAAACCCAAATCCAAAACGGTATTCGCAAAATTACTCGTACTTAAACGTTTGTTATTGTTGTCGGTTGTTGGCCAACGACTTTGAATGCGTTCAAGCTTCAACTGAGACTGAGACAGCGGCTGAGACTCAGGCAGCGACTTCGACTGCGACTGCGACTGAAGTTAATGTTGATGTTGGTGATGTTTGGCAGAAAGCCGCAATGTCTGGGCCAAGGCGTTTTCGCCAAGTTTTCGACTTTATCAGGGCGCTTACATCATCTGTGGCGAACAGAGAGCAATGCTCAGGCTTTCAAATCATTTGCATTGTAATATTTTACAATTTGCCGAACCGCAGACTCAATGCGTAGGCCGAGATCAAATGGGCACCATGTCGAATGGAGTGAGCTCGGCTTGGTGTGTGTGTGTTTGTGTAATTGATGAAAGTCTCAAATCGCTATTAATGTCATCGATAACAACATGCTGAATGCGGACTGCTGAAAGCAGACTGTCCGAGGAGAGAAGAAGAGGGAGGGAACAACTGTTGCATCTGCATGTGGTGGGTCCGTTTCTGGTGACGACCCAAGCTAGACGTTAGCACAGCGACTTGAGGCTCATAAACATTGGCGACACAAATCAAAACATGTCACAAACAGTTGCTACGCCTCAAAAATTCTTGGAAAGCGTTTTTCTTCGTTTACTTCCTGGTGCCAACTGTCAACATGTCTCGCTTTGAGCCCGACTAGGTTAAGTTCTTGTTCCCGTTCGCAGTCTCAGCCCTTTGGCTGATTTATGAGCCGCGTCAATCGCGCTCAAGCCTAAGTAGCTAGCCAAACAATTACCAAGTCATAAACGTTGCCCATAAACCGTCTCTCTCTGCAAACAATGTAACTGCATTTCTGCAACTCCGTTTCCCCTTCTGTCTTCTCTCCCTTGTCTCATGGGAAAGCGAGACACACACTCAGTCAGTGATCAGATGTCCTGCTTTCTGCTCACAGCCACAGCCAACGCCTTTATTTCGGCTGTTGAACAAACACTCAAGCCCTAAATGACGGCCCATTGTATTAACGTGGCTTATCGCCACGAAGAAAGCCTTTTAATAAACCATATACGTGCATTTAATGTGCAGACCGTGAAGATTCGTCGACGCATTCTTCAACAACAACTAAATAATCACTAAAGCAAAACTTTAGACATGAGTAATATGAAAATTGAAAAACATTTTAGCGCAGCAGAAAAATATATGAATGCGTCTTTTTTGACGGATTCCAAGAAACAGCCGAAAGCCAAAAGAATTCCCAAAATGAAAAGAACGAAGAGTAGTTACACTTCTTTTTTATTTTAATTCACATTTTCTGTAAAGATCTTAAAAATATTAATAAAATGTTAAATCATTTAGGTCCGGGTAAAGTCTTCTTTACTATATTATGCCGATCCCCAGCTGCTTCGCTTGGTGTTAACTGCAGCAACATTGTGAAGCCCAGCAATAACATTGGTAGAAAAGCCTTTATCCCTAGCATAATGTAAAACACTTTAGCTCTTTAAAACTGCGTTTTATTAACTGAGTTGTCATTCTTTCCCTAACACAAAATAGAGTTTTTAACAAAATATAATCAGATACATCAAACGGAACCAATTAAATTAGCTCTGTAGTAGAGTGAAGCCAACACTATGCCCACATAATGTCATTACCTCTTTATACAATCAAAAAAAAAAAGGATTTAAACAAATAAGCAAACAACAAATTAAATCGAAACCAAAATACTTGAATTTTGTAATACAATTACCAGTATTTATTTCTATATATTTGACATCGTTACAAGCTTCTTTTTCAAATTATAAATCATTCACGCCGGACGACGACAACGACCTGCATGCACCTCAAAGCCACTTGGACACTGGGGCTCCCTGGGTAAGCTCCTTTTTAACACCCGATCTGGAAAACAATCCTCATTGCTCAATGTAAACGGTAACCGCAGCAAAGTTGTAAAGCCCAGCAATAACATTGCTAGAAAGAACTGCAATCTTAACATATTTTAAAAAAAAACACCTCTTATTCAATCTAAGTTCTCAAGACTGACTACAAATGATTGCCAAGTTTTCTCCGCTTGAAATATTAAAGTATATTTGCAAATATAAACAAACACACATCTAATCCGCATCTAATTTAATTAGTTATATTCCATTTATAACAGATTGAAGCCGATCTGTGTCCATATAATGTCATTACGCCTTCTCAAGAATGCAGATCAAATTATAAAGAGTGTAAACAAATAAATGAAAAATAAAATACTTACCTTTTTTTACTATAATTACAAGAATATATTCTTAAACATCTCTGAGATCGTTACAAGCTACTCCAGCAAATTGTAACAACTCTGTAGTGTATTAAAAATGATGTGATGCGATATCTGTAAAGAGAGCCTGACGTGGAGACGTGCAACCGAAATGGCCCAAAGCGCGATACTCAACACTTCAAACAAGTTTTTGACACCGCAAACTGATTTGCTCAGTCAAAGAAAAGAACAGAAAAAAAAAAAACAAGATTCTTTTGAGCAATACATAAAATGAAAAAGGAAAACTTTTTATATTGGCCATTTCAATTATCTTAATGCACTTTAATATGAACAGGCAGAAACGACGTGAACTGTAGAACTGAAAGAAACCCTTTTTTACCGTTTGCTGTTGGCTCTCTGACGCACCTTTTAGCCAGTGTCTGGCAGTCTTCTTCTCTACGTATGTGATTGTGATTATCAGCTAATAAGGCATCAATAAATTTTGGTAAGCAGCGAACTCTGCAGCGGCAGCAGCCGAAAATGCCATGAGGTCTCGGGATCGCCTCGAGATGATGCCGCAGATTGCGCCAGGCAGATTGCAATTAATTTGCAATAACTTTTGATAAATGCTCAAGTGTTGCCTTTTGTTGTTGTTGTAGTTGTTTTAGTTGTTGTTGCTGTTCTTATTATTATTCTTCTTTCCCTCAGCTGGGTGTGTGTCTGTCTTTGTAAGCAGGAAAGTGGAATTACCGTCGCCCGATAAAGAGTTGACGCGATTAAATGCCAAAGATTGCATAAAGGGGCCCCATAATAACTACCGTTAACAATGTGAGCCACAAAAAACTTAAGCAACTTGGCTGAAAAGTTAACAATTCTTACAAATTTAACAATTTTATCAACAGGATAAACTTTTATGTACAGAGGGTAAAGGATGTACTATTTAAATTTTAGTTAAAAAACTAAGATCAAATAAAAATAATGAAAACAAATTTGTTGAAAATAAATACGATATTGAAAATTAATAATCTCGCAAGCGATATATTATTATAATAGCAAAATATAATTTGTTTCTGTTTTAGTAAGAAGACTACCGTCAAAAGTGCTCGACTAAGAAATACGCACTATTCATTAAAAAAAAAACACATGGTATTCATTTTAAAATATACCAAGTTAATACACCAAAAATACTAAAATATACCAAATGTTATATATGACATATTGACATAGTACTTCAACAAAATATACCATAAAATGAAAAATATACCATATACCAAAAATACTAAAATATACCAAATGTTATATTACATATGATATATTGATATAGTACTTCATAAAAAAAAATATACCATTGAATGAAAAATATACCAGATTGTCAGAAGTAATAAAATCATTATTCAACAACTTTTCAATAATCTATTTCAATTGGTCTCCCACAATTGCTACACTGCGTAGAAATAAAATGTTTTTCAAATTTGTTGTCAAGCAATTGCACAATTTATGGATTATTTATTGATTTCATTAACAGCTGCTAAGTTTATAAGAGTATGATGTAAAAAGAAATATCTGTGCATTCCGTAATTCCCTTTTTTTTGCAGCATACAAAAAAAATCTCAAAAAAAAAGGTAAGAAAAAACGATGCCAAAGGCTATATCATTTTATTAACTTGCCATCAAATTTTATATGCAGCCGCTAAGAAAAATACCAAACGATCAGCATAAAAATCGCATGCGACAAATTTGCCAATGCCGTTGCAGCAATGCAGCAAATGTTGCAATGTGGCAAGCAACGTTGCACAGTTTTCTGCTTGAATTGTGAGAGAGTACGAGAGTATGCTGGAAATTTGAAAAATGTCATCAATAAGCGAAAAGTTAATAAAAAAATAATTAATTTAAGCGAGCAGCAACTGTTGCTGACTGGTCTGGGCGGGTCGCAGTCTATTCATCCGCATGTGGATGTAGCTGCAAGCGCATTTAAATTGAATAAAAGTCGCTGAAAAGCCAAACCAACTGACAACGCCTCAAAAACATTGGGGCAACGGCAATGGCAACTGTTGCTGCGGCAACAGCAACTGCTGTTGCTGCTGCTGCTGTTGTTGCTGCCGTTATGCGCTTAACATCTTGGCATCCAATCAATTAGTTTTTATGCGCTTCATTGCCAAGCGCTGGCTGTTCCTGTCCCAGGCCAAAGAGCTGGCCAAACCCAGAGAGCTCCCTTGCCCCCGCTCCTCGGACGAAGCTATGGCTAAGTCGTCAGCAGTGTCAGCAACAAATTGGCGAAGGGACAACGACAACTACAACGACGACGATGATGACGACGACGTCGACGACAACTCGCAGCTGGCAACCAGCAGCTTTTGCCGCCAGCTTCTACTAAAACGTAATGCGCCATACTTTCTCAAAAAAAGCAACAAAAAAAAGTATAAAATTGAGGAAAAAAAAAAGAAAGAAAACATCAAGAGCTACAGCTACATTCGATGTGAACCCAGAGTTTGGAACAAGTCAAGAGTGAGAGAGATATTCAAATGGCTTTCAAATGCCAACGAAATGTGCGCAACTTTTGCGGTTTTCAACGATTAACAAATCAATTTGGTTGCTTGCTGCCTCCTTTCGACTCGAGGTTTGGGGTTTCGAAGCTTTTGTTTGCACAAAATGCAACACCTGCTGGTCGTTGTTGTTGTTGCTGTTGTTGTTGGTTATGTTGATTTTACTCGTAGCTTAGCTGAAGGCCAAGAATACCCGCTAGCTGACACCTAAGCAAACGAAAGACGAGTCGAGGGGAGAGAGAGAGGCTGGGCAGATCGACGACAAGCTGCATAAATGCATGAGGATGGGCTCAAGAATCGCATCTGCATTTTGTGGCCAAAACGAACTCGATGCCAATGATGGCATGCCATTTTGGCCATGTCATTGCCGCCTGTTGTTGCCATTTGTTGCATTTGCCATTGTTGCTGTTGTCCAAACACAACTGAAGTGTTAAAAACATTCCCATGTCAGGTATTAGCAATTTAAGTTAACCTCCGTCCCGCCAACGTTCTTGATATTGTATTTGGATTGACGTCAAGCTAACTCAACATATTTTTATCGCTACAAAGCATTGCAACAAAGTTTTCAATGCATCGAAACTAATTTACCGGGTGTACCAATCATTCTTATCGCATACATAACTCTCTTAAAGATGTTGAAGTGCTATAAATTAACTTGTTGCAGTTCGTTGAATTTGACATTTTTGTGTTTGTCCAAAAACAACATTCCCATGTTGTTAATTTTTCCCATTTAAGTTAATCTCTAATGTTGATAATGCAATTGAGCTGTCGCCAAACTAATTCAACATTTCATTATTCTGCAAAGTTATGTTACACTTTCAAGTTGCGTCATCATTCTTAAGGTGTCCGAAACTCAAATAAATAAAACTTGGATTTCTTGAGTTTGCCAATTCTTCGCAAGTTCTACAAAATGATGCAGCTTCAGTTCCTGTTTGTCGGTCTGACTTCTCTTCTGTATCACGGAAGTGTCCAGGCTCAATATTCACATAGCAAACTAATTATAAATGGTGCCAATGCAGCTCCTAAACTAATTCCGAATCAAGTCTTTGTTGACCAACGGCTATCGGATTCAATGTAAGTGAATTTGAGCAAGTTAATCATTTATACCGCTAATATTTCATTTATCCCTACAAAAAAAACATTAAGCAAAACAATAAAGGACACAAATGATTTCAAGACTCAGCTGGCGAATGCAGGCGAGAAGCTGCCACTTGGTGTTCACCCTGCAAGAAGATTGAACCCAAGCTTAAGGAACTCGCCCAACAATATGCTGACAAGCTTATTATACTCAAGGTTGATGTTAACAAGTGTGAAGACATTGCTATGGAAAACAATGTATCCACCATCCCCACGTTCCTGTTCCTAAAGAACTCCGAGAAAGTGGATCAGTTTTCCGGAGCAAATGCCGCTAAACTGGCAGATACTATTGCGAAGCACATTTAAACAACGCATGAAATGTCTATTAATGGATTCTATATAACAAATACACTAACAACAAATTCAAGAATACCTCTAAAACACAATTCACTTAACGTAAGAGTTGTTAAAATTATTTTTACGAAAAAGTAACATTCAAAATTAAATTAAATGCCCTTTATTTTATATTACGCTCAACACATAGCGCAGAATATGGTTTTTAAAGTAATAACAATTAACGTAAAGTTCGCCTAATAAATAACAATTTAAAAATTAATACTAAATCGAAAAACATTGTAAAAGACAACAAATGGAAACAGCAAGCCGAAACAATAAAATACAAATTATAATGTGACAATGTCAGGAGATGCCATACATATGACATTATTATATGTCCGTCCAATAAGCCAGACAGTTTTACCATTTCTTTACCCTTAAGTTAACCTCTATACCGTTAATATTCCATTCGAGTCAACGCCAGTTTAACTCAACTCTATTTAAAAGAGACATACAACATTTTTTACTCTACTATTAATTATTATTAATCTATTAATTTTTTGTTTTCAACAAAGTACTTACCTAAGCTTCAAAGTTAATTTGCTAAAATAAATGTGTCCCAACTCCATATAAAAGAACTTGAATTACTTGCACATGCCAGTTATTCGCAAGTTCTACAACATGGTTAAACTTCAGTTACTGTTAATCTTTCTAACTTCTCTTCTCTTTCAAGGAAGTGCGCAGGATCAATATTCACCCACCAATCGGATAATAAATGGAGAAAATGCAGTTCCCAAACAATTTCCGTATCAAGTCTATTTTGAAGAACATATTAATTACGATTGGGAAGGTAATTGTGGGGGGGTTATAATATCGAATAGAACCGTCCTCACAGCAGCTCATTGTATATCGGATTCAATGTGAGTCAAATCATTAATGTTATCTGGCCAATTTAATAAAATTTTCAATCTATATTCAATTACATCAAGGGATGCTTTTAAAATCTACTTTGGAACTGTCGACAGAACCAATATTTATGAAACGGGACAACAACGTTTGATAGTAAAGCGAAAGAATATTATCGTTCATCAAGAGTATGATCCACACGAATTTCCCAATGATATAGCTCTGATCAGATTACCAGCCGAAATTCTATTTGATGAGTATATTCAGCCTGCTAAGTTGCCTAATCCAGACAAACTATATGATAACGAAGTTGGAGTTGTTTCCGGTTGGGGAGAATTTGATAGTAAGTTTATACAATGTTCCTCATTTTCAAAATTTTCTAGATATACACATTCTTTATTGTAAGGAAATTCCGGGAATACGCCAAACTATCTACAGTACGTTACTGCAACCATATTCCCTTATGAAGAATGCAAACCACTTGTACACAAATACGAGGGATTACACGCATCATTCCATCCAACATCGTATATTTGTTCGAAGCCCAGTCAAGGCTGTACATGTAATGGCGACTCTGGTGGCCCATTGGCAATTCGGAATGAAGATGGAACGAGTACTATAGTGGGCCTCACATCGTTCGGTATGGATGGCAATTGTGACCCCAATACGCCTACCATTTTTACAAGAGTCTCATCGTTTTTGCAATGGATAAAAGAAAATGAATGAAAAATATAAGAAAATAAGAAAAATTAGTAAATAATAAATCAACAAAAATGTAAATCATTTTGTAATGAGCTTATGTGTAAAAAAATTTAAAATAAAAAAAATTACCGAAGGTTATATTTTGTTTATCGATGAAATTCAAAATATACCATAGAGGTTCACATTGGAAGCCAAAGCAGCAAAGACCCTGTTGCCTCCTTCTGCCTATTACATATGTACATACATTATATAATATGATTATGGGTAGCAGTATGCAGGTAAAAATTTAAAGTCGATTAACAGAAACAAAAATTTATTTGTTCTTCTCGTTCCTTCCAATCTTAAGTCCACTTCCATACAGCGAAAGTTGATACTATATTTGGATTGACACCAAGTTAACTCAACTCTATTAAAAAGATAACAAACAGACTATTGTCTGTATCTACTCTAGAAAATTTTAATTTTCCGCTTTCAACAAAGTTTACCTAAGCTTCAAAGTTAATTTGCTAAAATAGCCATCGTTCTTATCGCACATATAACTTTTCTAAATGTGTCCCAAACTATGTATATATAAATGAACTTGAATTACTTGCGCGTACCAGTTCTTCGCAAGTTCTACAACATGGTTCAACTCCAGTTGCTGTTAGTCTTTCTAACTTCTCTTCTATTTCAAGGAAGTGAACAGGCTCAAAATTCACCTTCCAATCGGATAATAAATGGAGAAAATGCAGCTCCCAGACAGTTTCCTTATTAAAATCTACTTTGGAACTGTCGACAGAACCAATATTTATGAAACGGGACAACAACGTTTGATAGTAAAGCGAAAGAATATTATCGGTCATCCAGAGTATGATCCGCACGAATTGCTGAATGATATAGCTCTTATCAGATTACCCGCCGAAATTCTGTTTGATGAGTATATTCAGTCTGCTAAGTTGCCTGATCCAGACAAACTATATGATAACAAAGTTGGAGTTGTTTCCGGTTGGGGCATATCTGATAGTTTTCAAAGGTCATACACTAAACTAGATATTCTTTATTTTAAGAAGATTCCTGGTATGCGAGAAACAACCTACAGTACCTTAATGTAACTATATTCCCTTATGAAGACTGCAAAGCACTTGTGCACAAATACAATTACGCAAAGTTCTTTCCATCATCGTTTGTTTGTTTGAAATCCAGTCAAGGCAGTCCATGTAAAGGCGACTCTGGTGGCCCATTGGCAATCCGGAATGAAGATGGAACCAGTACTATAGTGGGCCTCACATCGTTCGGTGTAAGCGAAACTTGTGAGCCCAATACGCCTGTTATTTATACAAGAGTCTCATCGTTTTTGCAATGGATAAAAGAAAATGAATGAAAAGTATGAGAAAATTTGAAAAATAAATAAATTATAATCATCAAAAATGTAAATAATTTTTTAATGAGATTCTGTTTAAAAAATTTAAAAATTAAAAAAAATACGGATTTTTTTACCCACCTCTTTACGTTTGAGGCACGATAAACAAGTAAAAAATCTAAAGTCGAGTGTGTTTGCATTTTGAGATACACGTTACCCCCATTGAATATGGTATACTAAATAATATACCACAAAAGACTAAAAAATACCCCGGACCATATTTGGTATATCGATGAAGTACTACATTCGAAATATACCATAGAGGTCATATACCAGATTGTCAACCAAAGCGGCAAAGACCCCATTTCCAGTAGACGTAATTTAACATACAAAAGTGTTTCTTTAATAATATGTTATCTTCAACTTTTATCCGATCTGAATCAAACGCTTTTTATTTAGCTTTTGTCGATTTGCGGAGCGAAAGTGGTCGTGTCAAAAATTTGAAACAAATTTGATCATTATAAGCGCTGTCGAAAATAAAATTATATTTCTGTCTCTTATAGTCTATGAGATATATGTATATGTTCTATGTTCATATAGACGGATTGACAAAAAGACAAATGGACAGACGGACATGGCTATATCGTCTCGGCTTTTGACGCTGATCAAGAATATATATACCTAGTGAGGTCGGAGATAGCTCCTTCTGCCTGTTTGTTATATGATTATGGGTAATAGGTATAAAAAATTATACAATTTTGAAAAAAATTTACTGGAAATACATTGAACGTTATGGAGCTATTCTTAAACGCATCATCTATAAAATTAATACGAACAAAAATTAATTTTTTCTTGTCGTTCCTTCCAATCTTAAGTTAACCTCCATACCGCGATTTTTCAATTTGAGCTTCAAAGTTTGCTTAAATGGCAATAGTTCTTATCGCACACATAACTCTTCTAAATGTGTCCCAACTCCATATAAATGAACTTGAATTACTTGCGCGTGCCAGTTATTCGCAAGTTCTACAACATGGTTCAACTTCAGTTGCTGTTAGTCTTTCTAACTTCTCTTCTCTTTCAAGGAAGTGAGCAGGATCAATATTCACCTTCCAATCGGATAATAAATGGAGAAAATGCAGCTCCCAAACAATTTCCTTATCAAGTTCTTACTGAAAAACTTGTAAATTATAATTGGGAACGTAGCTGTGGAGGTGTTATAATATCGAATAGAACCATCCTCACAGCAGCTCATTGTATAAGGGATTCAATGTGAGTCAAATCTATATATGTATTATATCTTATCACTTTAAAAGATATTCCACTCTTTCATCAAGGTATGCCCGTAAAATATACTTTGGAACTGTCGACAAAACCAATATTTATGAAACGGGACAACAACGTTTGATAGTCAAGAGGAAGAATATTATCGTTCATCCAGAGTATGATTCAATCCAATTTCTCAATGATATAGCTCTGATCAGATTACCAACCGAAATTCTATTTGATGAGTATATTCAGCCTGCTAAGTTGCCTGATCCAGACAAATTATATGATAACCAAATTGGAGTTGTTTCCGGTTGGGGAATATTTGATAGTAAGTATACACAATGTTCCACATTTTCAAAGTACATATACTAAACTAGATATTCTTTTTTTTAAGGAGATTCCCAGAATACGCCAAATAATCTACAGTACCTTAATGTAACCATATTTCCTTATGAAGAATGCAAACCACTTGTGCACAAATACGAGGGATTCCACGCAAAATTCTTTCCAGCATCGTATATTTGTTTGAAGCCCAGTCAAGGCAGTCCTTGTCATGGCGACTCTGGTGGCCCATTGGCAATTCGGAATGAAGATGGAACGAGTACTATAGTGGGCCTCACATCGTTCGGTATGGATGGCACTTGTAACCCCAATACGCCTACCATTTTTACAAGAGTCTCATCGTTTTTGCAATGGATAAAAGAAAATGAATGAAAAATATAAGAAAATAAGAAAAATTAGTATATAATAAATCAACAAAAATGTAAACCATTTTGTAATGAGCTTATGTGTAAAAAAATTTAAAATAAAAAAAATTACCGAAGGTTATATTTTGTTTATCGATGAAATTCAAAATATACCATAGAGGTTCACATTGGAAGCCAAAGCAGCAAAGACCCTGTTGCCTCCTTCTGCCTATTACATATGTACATACATTATATAATATGATTATGGGTAGCCTATTACATATGTACATACATTATATAATATGATTATGGGTAGCAGTATGCAGGTAAAAATTTAAAGTCGATTAACAGAAACAAAAATTTATTTGTTCTTCTCGTTCCTTCCAATCTTAAGTCCACTTCCATACAGCGAAAGTTGATACTATATTTGGATTGACACCAAGTTAACTCAACTCTATTTAAAAGATAACAAACAGACTATTGTCTGTATCTACTCTAGAAAATTTTAATTTTCCGCTTTCAACAAAGTTTTTACCTAAGCTTCAAAGTTAATTTGCTAAAATAGCCATCGTTTTTATCGCACACATAACTTTTCTAAATGTGTCCCAACTCCATATAAATGAACTTGAATTACTTGCACATGCCAGTTCTTCGCAAGTTCTACAACATGGTTAAACTTCAGTTGCTGTTAATCTTTCTAACTCATCTTCTCTTTCAAGGAAGTGTGCAGGCTCAATATTCAGCTTCCAATCGGATAATAAATGGAGAAAATGCAGTTCCCAAACAATTTCCGTATCAAGTCTTTTTAGAAGGACGTATAAATTGTAATTGGATAACAAATTGTGGTGGTGTTATAATATCAAATAGAACCATTCTCACAGCAGCTCATTGTATATCGGATTCAATGTGAGTCAAATCATTAAAAATATCTGCACATTTTAATAAAATTTTCAATCTTTATTCAATTATATTAAGAGATGCCCTGAAAATCTACTTTGGAGCTGTCGACAGAACCAATATTTATGAAACGGGACAACAACGTTTGATAGTCAAGAGGAAGAATATAATCGTTCATCCAGAATTTGACCTAAAACAATTAATTAACGACATAGCTCTTATCAGATTACCTGTCGAAATTCGATTTGATGAATATATTCAGCCTGCTAGGTTGCCAGCTCCAGACAAATTATATGATGACGAAATTGGAGTTGTTTCCGGTTGGGGAATATTTGATAGTAAGTATATACAATGTTCCTCATTTTCAAAATATTCTAGATATACACATTCTTTATTGTAAGGAAATTCCGGGAATGCGCCAAACTATCTACAGCACCTTAATGTAACCATATTCCCTTATGAAGAATGCAAACCACTTGTGCACAAATACGAGGGATTCCACGCAAAATTCTTTCCAGCATCGTATATTTGTTTGAAGCCCAGTCAAGGCATAACATGTAATGGCGACTCTGGTGGCCCCTTGGCAATTCGGAATGAAGATGGAACCAGTACTATAGTGGGCCTCACATCGTTCGGTTTAGAGACCACTTGCAAGCCCAATATGCCTGACATTTTTACAAGAGTCTCATCGTTTTTACAATGGATAAAGGAAAATGAATGAATAGTATGAGAAAATAAGAAAAATAATTAAATAATAATCAATAAAAATGTAAATGATTTTGTAATGAGCTTCTGTGTAAAAAATTTAAAAATTTTAAAAAATTACGAATTTTTTTAGGCAGCTCATTACGTTTGAGGCATGTTGACTATGACACGATAAACAAGTAAAAAAGCTGAAGTCGAGTGCTCTCGCATTGTGAGATACCCGTTATCCATATTGAATAGAAACAAAACAGTGCGGTTCTATTCTTAAAGTATACTAAATAATATACCACAAAAAAAACTAAAAAATACCGCAGGCCATATTTGGTATATTGATGAAGTTCTACAGTCGAAATATACCATAGAGGTCATATACCAGATTGTCAACCAAATTGGCATACAAAAATTGTTTTTTTAATAATATATACAACTTTTATTCGATCAGAATCAAACGCTTTTTATTTAGCTTTTGTCGATTTGGGGATTGAAGGTGAGCGTGTCAAAAATTTGAAACAAATTTGATCATTATAAGCGCTGTCAAGAAGTTAAATATATAATATGTCTGTCTCTTATAGTCTATGAGATATAGGTGTCATACAGACGGAGGGTCAAAAAAGACAAATGGCGGACGGACATAGCTATATCGTCTCGACTGTTGACGATGATCAAGAATATATACCTAACGGGGTCGGATGGTTCCTTTTGCTTGTTAATTAAATTTTATGATTATGGGTAGTAGGTATTAAAAATTATACAATATTGAAACAAAATTACAAGACTTAAGGTACACATAAAAGACAATTTTATTACAGACTATGCAATTTGAATCATTTAAATATCTACTTGATTTGCAATCGAGTTGATCAGAATGCATAATCTATAAAATTAATACGAACAAAAATTTATTTTTTCATGTCGTTTCTTCCAATCTTATGTTAACCTTCATACCGCGAAAGTTTATTTTTCTGCTTTCAATTTGAGCTTCAAAGTTAATTTGCTTAAATGGCAATAGTTCTTATCGCACACATAACTCTTCTAAATGTGTCCCAAACTTCATATAAATGAACTTGAATTACTTGCGCGTGCCAGTTCTTCGCAAGTTCTACAACATGGTTAAACTTCAGTTGCTGTTAGTCTTTGTAACTTCTCTTCTATTTCAAGGAAGTAAACAGGCTCAATATTCACTCACCAATCGGATAATAAATGGAGAAAATGCAGCTCCCAAACAGTTTCCTTATCAAGTCTTTATTGAAAAACATGTAAATTATGATTGGAAACCTAATTGTGGTGGCGTTGTAATATCGAATAGAACCGTCCTCACAGCAGCTCATTGCATAAAGGATTCAATGTAAGTCGAATCATTAAAATTATCTGATCAATTTAATAAAATTTTTAATCTATATTCAATTATATCAAGCGATGCTTTTAAAATCTACTTTGGAACTGTCGACAGAACCAATATTTATGAAACGGGACAACAACGTTTGATAGTAAAGCGAAAGAATATTATCGGTCATCCAGAGTATGATCCACACGAATTGCTGAATGATATAGCTCTTATCAGATTACCAGCCGAAATTCTATTTGATGAGTATATTCAGCCTGCTAAGTTGCCTGATCCAGACAAATTATATGATAACGAAATTGGAGTTGCTTCCGGTTGGGGCATATCCGATAGTAAGTGTGTAGAATAATCAACATTTTCAAAGGTCATATACTAAACAAGTTATTCTTTATTTTAAGGAGATTCCTGGTATGCGAAAAACAACCTACAGTACCTTAATGTAACTATATTCCCTTATGAAGACTGCAAAGCACTTGTGCACAAATACAATTACGCAAAGTTCTTTCCATCATCGTTTGTTTGTTTGAAATCCAGTCAAGGCAGTCCATGTAAAGGCGACTCTGGTGGCCCATTGGCAATCCGGAATGAAGATGGAACCAGTACTATAGTGGGCCTCACATCGTTCGGTGTAAGCGAAACTTGTGAGCCCAATATGCCTGGTATTTTTACAAGAGTCTCATCGTTTTTACAATGGATAAAAGAAAATGAATGAAAAGTATGAGAAAACTTGAAAAATAAATAAATAATAATCAACAAAAATGTAAATAATTTTTTAATGAGCTTCTGTGTAAAAAATTTAAGAATTAAACAAAATTACGAATTTTTTTAGCCACCTCTTTACGTTTGAGGCATGTTGACTATGGACACGATACACAAGTAAAGTCGAGTGTGCTCCCATTGTGAGATACCCGTTACCCACATTGAAGAGAAACAAAATAGTGCGGTACTATTCTTCAAATATACTAAATAATATACCAAACAAAAAATATATATACATATATATACCTCAGGCCAAATTTGCTATATCGATGAAGTACTACATTCGAAATATACCATAGAGGTCATATACAAGATTGTCAACCATTTTTAATTAGCCATACAAAAGTTTTTCTTTAATAATATCTACAACTTTTATCCGATCTGAATTAAACGCTTTTTATTTAGCTATTGTCGATTTGCGGAGCGAAAGTGGGCGTAGCAAAAATTTGAAGCAAATTTGATCATTATAAGCGCTGTCAAAAAGAAAATCACATTTCTGTCTCTTATAGTCTATAAGATATAGGTGTTCATACAGACGCAGGGACAAAAAGACAAAGGGACAGACGGACATAGCTATATCGTCTTGGCTTTGACACTAATCAAGAATATATATACCTAATGGGGTCGGTGATGGCTCCTTCTGCCTGTTATGTAAATTATATGGTTATTATAGACTTGAGGCACACATACAAGACATTTTTATTACAGACATTTGAAGTTGAATCATTCAAATATCTACTTGATATGCAATCGAGTTCAGTAGTATGCAAGTAAAAATGTAAAGTTGAACTTGAAATCCGTTGAACGTTATGCAGCTATTCTTAAACGCATAATCTATAAAATTAATAATTTTACTCATTCTTATCGCATACTCATTCTTATCGCAAAAAAGAGTTATGAAACTTTTTTAAAGGTGTTCCAACCGTATATAAATTTACTTGGATTTCTGTCGCGTGCCAGTTCTTCGCAAGTTCTACAACATGGTTCAACTTCAGTTGCTGTTAGTCTTTCTAACTTCTCTTCTCTTTCAAGGAAGTGAGCAGGATCAATATTCACCCACTAATCGGATAATAAATGGAGAAAATGCAGCTCCCAAACAGTTTCCTTATCAAGTCTTTATTGAAAAACATGTAAATTATGATTGGAAACCTAATTGTGGTGGCGTTGTAATATCGAATAGAACCGTCCTCACAGCAGCTCATTGTATAAAGGATTCAATGTAAGTCAAATCATTAAAATTATCTGATCATTTTAATACAATTTTTAATCTACATTCAATTATATTAAGGGATGCCTTTAAAATCTACTTTGGAGCTGTTGACAGAACCAATACTTTCGAAACGGGACAACAACGTTTGATAGTCAAGAGGAAGAATATTATCGTTCATCCTGAATATGATCCACACCAAAGACTTAATGATATAGCTCTGATCAGATTACCAGCCGAAATTCTATTTGATGAGTATATTCAGCCTGCTAAGTTGCCTGATCCAGACAAATTATATGATAACGAAATTGGAGTTGGTTCCGGTTGGGGCATGACTGATAGTAAGTTTGTAGATTAATCAATATTTTCAAAGGTCATATACTAAACTACATATTCTTTATTTTAAGGAAATTCCTGGAAACTGACAAGCAATCTACAGTACCTTAATGTAACCATATTTCCTTATGAAGAATGCAAACCACTTGTGCACAAATACAAGGCATTCCACGCAAAATTCTTTCCAGCATCGTATATTTGTTTGAAGCCCAGTCAAGGCAGTACTTGTCATGGCGACTCTGGTGGCCCATTGGCAATTCGGAATGAAGATGGAACTAGTACTATAGTGGGCCTCACAGCATTCGGTACGACCATAACTTGTGAGCCCAATATGCTTGTTATTTTTACAAGAGTCTCATCGTTTTTGCAATGGATAAAACAAAATGAATGAAACAAATAAATAAAAATTAAAAACCGTATGATGATTTTAAAATTCTGTAGTAATGGTGTACTAGGTTTATGATCGTTGCAAAATAAATCGATATAGAATAAACTGCAATTACTGACTCCAAGCTAAAAGCAATTTTATAGCTTCGTCTAACAATGTTTTTCAATATAGAATGTGATTCTATATAAAAGTTTAACATAGTATCGTTCACGCATATGAATAACCTAAATGTACTTAGTTTTAGTCAGCGAATTTAATATTTTATTTTATTTGGTTGCAATGTTACAATCTCAAAATTTCTATAAATGTTTACCAGATTCTTGCAAATATTGAAGACCGATTTTTTTACAACTTTATTAAAAATAATTTATAAATGTCAAAAGAACACAACAGCACCTTTGTAGAGCCTATAATATTATATCAGTAAACCCATAATCATGTGTGGTCCCTATAAACTCACACTCAATTTATTTTTCTGTTTGAAACAGTTCGATATTTGGCGAAAATTGAAAACTAATGGAAAATAATTTGAAAAGTAAGCAAAGGTTATATAAATTCATATTATCTATTTTTGTCAGTGTGCAGCTAATTTGTGTCGCCTTCAATTTCGCTTATCGACAAAACTAATTTACGCCACATAAATCCATTGTCACTACCGGGTTATTATCGGATTCATAAATCTTAAAACCTTCCTCATATTGAGTACTCACTATAAATGCGGGAGTATTTCCTACGACTGTCAGTTCATCTTCAATAACTAAACATGGTTCAACTCCAGTGGGTGGTAATCTTTCTGACTTTTCTACTCTATCAACGGAGTACTCAAGGACAAACTCCACCAACGGAACGTTTTCTAAGCGCACGTCCTCAACAATTTCCTTATCAAGTTTTCATTGAACAACGTCAAGATTGTGAATGTGACCCTGCGAAAAGTTGTGGAGGTGTTATAATATCGAGCCGAAGTGTGCTCACATCAGCAAGTTGTGCTGGTGATTATTCAGTGTAAGTAGTTTTTAATTGTAATCTAGAAAACATACTTTTCAATTTACAAATTTAGGGAAGCCCTCAATCTTTACTTCGGTGCAGTGGATAGAACAAATGAAAAGGAAGTGGGACAACAACGTTTGACAGTGAAGCGCTGGAATATTTTCGTTCATCGTGAATATGATCCATACCAACAACTCAATGATATAGCTCTCATAAGACTCCCAGTCGAAATTCGATTTGACGAATTTATTCAGGCTGCTCAGTTACCTGATCCTGAAAGCCTTTATGAAAATGAAAGTTGTATTGTCTCTGGTTGGGGCGACGGTTCAGGTGATTGAATATCATTTTGCAATTTATACACTTATATATTTTTCTTATTTGTAACAGGGTTTGCTATTTCACCTCGCCTTCATTACTCCAATGTTACCGTTTTGTCCAATGAAGAACGCAAAACAGTTGCTCACCATCATTGGACTGGAAAATTCTACCCAGCGTCATGGATTTGCTCAAAGCCCCATGAATGCGGTCCACACACAGCAATCTCAGGTGACCCGTTGGTCACAAAGAATGATGAAGGGTCAAATACTGTGATTGGTTTAATATCATTTAATCTTTCATCGAAGAAAAATCCAATTGTGATCTCCACAAGGATTTCATCATTTTTGCAGTGGATAAATCGATTTGAAGAAATCAATCCATAAATTATAATAAACATACGTGAATATTTTCATAGTCAAAGTTGTATTTTTTATTATTTTCTCTATAAGTAGAAGACCGAAAACTAGAGCAAAAACAAAATACATATTACGGATCTATCAAATGTACTATTTATATCCCCGGTACCTAAATGGGTAATGCCAATGGGTATAGCTAGTGCGGACAGGCAGAAGTAGGCATCTGCGACCTCAAAAAATATAGATCAACGCCAATAGCCGAAACGATATAAATGTGAACTTCTATCCGCCTTTTCGCCTGTCCTTATGAGCAACAAGGTCCCAGAGACTATAAAAAGTCGAGCTATATTTTTTTTTATAAATACTTAAACAGCTATCGTAATTTCAAAGCTAGACTCGTGATTTTTCATACAAACAATAATAATAACAGTGTTAGTGATTTTTGATTTCTCAAATTAAATGCGGTTAGGTAAAAATCTTATAAGTTGATCAAGAAATAATGCTATACGGGCTCCAATTGTCGAATCTTTATTGCTTGGGCTAAATATATTTTGGTATATTTTGCACTCTATGGTACATTCTGAACTTGCAAGTATAATATGTATCGATATACGAAATAAAGCTCTGGGTATATTTTAGTAATTTCTATGGTATATTATTTTCATATATTTTACCTATAATACCGCACTGTTTATTTTTGAAAATGACCAACGGGTATTGCACAGTCGAGCACACTCCAGTGTAATTTTCTTTTCCATTTATTTTTTGAAAGGATATTAAGCAATATTAACATACACTAGTTGCATAAATGATAATGAATATTACAGCAGATTAAAACGCAGTCATAAAGATAAGGTGCACTGACAAAAAAAGACCAAGTTCTAAAATCAAAAACATTTCTCTTAAAAAATGTGTTCTGGAAATAAGACCACATTAAGAACAAATTCTTAAAACTAAGAACATTAAAACTGATCAACATACAACTAAATAAAATAACGCAACTAAATCATAAAATGGTAAAAAAAAAAATGTAGTCAAATAAAATAAAAAAAATAATTAAATAATAATAAAAAGAAATAAAATATAATTTAATACAATATTTTTTAATCTTATAATAAGATTTTTGGTCGCTAACCTATAGGATTTTTTTCTTCTTATAAATAAGAACTTAGATCTTATATTTAATGTTCTTGAAGTCAAGATATGTTTTCTAACATTAGGATTTCCATGTTCCTAACAAACTTTTTACACCAAAATTCTTGGCATCAAGACCAACCTCTTTAATTTTAGAACTATTTTTCCTGTGTGCATACAATCTTCTTACTGAAGTATTTACATATTTGTCAAAGTTGTAAAAACGTCTTATCTATTTAAACAACTGTAAATAACTCAAACTCACCAAACGCAATTTCAGTTGCACTGCTATATAAGCATGGTGTTCTATTCGCATTTGTCAGTTGTTCTTTAACTATCAATTTTACAATGAGACGGCCTAATTGGCAACTGATCATCGTCACATTTTTACTGTACCAAAGGAGTATTAGCGGCCAAGATACTCCTTCCAAACGCATTGTAAAGGGTTTCAATGCAGATCCTAAACAGTTTCCATATCAAGTATATATTTTGAATCTGGAGGACGGCCGCTCTCTCTTCGGATGTGGCGCTGTTATAATATCAAATCGAATTGTTCTTACAGTTGCTCATTGCATATCCAAAGAAATGTATGTTGAAATGTGAGATAAAATATTTAGTCCAAATAATCAACTTCTACAATTTGTTATAAAAGGAATACTATGGAAATTTACTTTGGAACTGTGGACACATCTAATAAAAGGGAAGTCGGGCAGCAACGATTGATAGTAAAAGCAAAGAATATTTTCGTACATCCAGAATATGACGGCAATCAACATATCAATGACATAGCTCTCATACAACTTCCAGCCGATCTGCTATTTGACGAGTATATTCAACCTGCCAAGTTACCCGATGCAGACGAACTTTATGAGAATGAAAGTGCTGTTGTATCTGGATGGGGTCAAACAATTTTCAGTGGTAATACTATGATTTTTTAGGTCGAACTCATTTTCAAAATATTAATCTTTATTACAGGTCCACAATCAAATCATCTGCAGTATTATAATGTAACTGTGTTTTCAAACGAAAAATGTAAAAATTTAATGATCGCTGTTTCTAAGATTTTTCCGACTTCATATATCTGCTTGAAACCAAGTCAAAGTACTCCATGTCATGGCGACTCTGGTGGTCCATTGGCGATTCGGAATGAGGATGGTAGCCACACTTTACTGGGTCTAACATCATTCGGTAACCCAGGGTGCCCAACTAATTCACCTGGTGTTTACACTCGAGTATCATCGTTTTTAAAATGGATTAAACAATATGAATAAATACCACATTCGAAATAATTAAAGCTTTGCAATATAAAGCATTTCCATCGAAAATTATTTGCTAGAGTGTTTTTGTTTTTATACCCTGAACTCATAGGGTAAACGGGTTTTATGACTTTGTGCCTACAGGAAATGTAATATAACAGCAGAAGAAGGCATTGCCGGCATACAGAATATATGTATATTTTTAATCACCATGAGTGCATGTGATCAACTTGTTCTCAGATACTATAAAAAGTAGGGCTAGAATTTTTTTGACAACACTTCTTAATGTTACACGCAGATCCAATTTGTTTTTGAGTTGCGTTTAAGAATAGAAAAAAAAGATGCGATTAAAAAAGTGTTTTTATACAAACAATAATAACAACATTGTTTGTGATATTTATTTTCCAAATTATTTGCGATTAAATAAAAGAAAATAATTGTTCGCGAAAAAGAAAAGAAGAAAATTATATATTATTATAATGGTAATACTATGATTGGTTAGGTCGAATCCATTTGCATAATATGAATCTTTATTATAGATCCACAACCAAATCACCTGCAGTATTACAATGTAACTATGTTTTCAAACGAAGTGTGTAAAAATACAATGATTTTTAAGATTTTCCGGCATCGTTCATCTGCTTGAAGCCAAGTCAAAGTACTCCATGTAGAGGCGATTCCGGTGGTCTATTGGCGATTTGGAATGAGAATGGAAGCCACACTTTACTGGGTCTGACATCATTTGGTATAACAGGTTGCCCGATTAAATCACCCGTTGTTTACACCCGAGTATCATCGTTTTTACAATGGATAAAACAATATGAATAATTGAAAAATTTTGTATTTTCAAAAAATACTATATCTATTTAGTAAGTCCTTGTTTTAATTAAGTATGGTGTCCTAAAAACTGATAAATTGTAACGAAATCAGAGCATAAACAAAAATACCCATCTAAGTTGTTTGGAAGAACCTTCTTCTCTTAGTCTTTAGAAGATTGCTCAGTAATCCAACATTATTGTGCAAATTTTTAGATAAATTTTAGATGAACTACTACTGTTCAAACCCAACAAACAAATATATTGTTATCCTAAAAATGTAGATTAGAAGCAGTCTGTCCACACGTTTTTTGGGTTCAGTTAAATGGTTGTCCTTAAAAACTTTATTATCTGAATGAACAATTAAGTTATTAGTTTTGTAAACAAAAATTAAAATCAACCAGAGATTTCAGTATGATTTTTTATCCACGACAAATACGACGAGACTCGAGTATAAACCGAAGGCCTATTCGTCTCACACGGTCCTATGACAAATGATGCAAGTCCCAGTAAAGTACTATGGCCATCAGGGTTTTTTATAGCCAATGGACCACCAGAGTCTCCTTTACAAGGTGAGCTGTTACTTGGCTTTAGACAAATATATGATTGTGGAACAATGCTAGGAGTTCTCGTCAATTCTTTCAGCTGTGTTGCACATTCATCAAGCGATAAAACGCCGACTACGTAGTACTTTAGAATAGCTGAGCCAGTGTTTGAAGCTGTTGGAAAATGATTATAAGAAATCAGTAATTTAAAATGCATATGTTAACGTACATTCTGTGTTGCCCCAGCCAGAAACAACTCCCATTTCATTCTCATATAGATACTTTGGATTTGGCAATTTGGCTGGTTGAACGTATTCATTGAAGTGTAGTTCGACAGGCAGCTTTATCAGGGCTATATCATTGATGTGCTGAGATCGATCCCACTCTGGATGTACTACAACATAAGATCGTTTGACTATCACGCGTTGTTGTCCTGGCTCTGTTGGATCCGTTAAATTTACAGCGCCGATAAAAATAAAAATTGCAGCTCTAAGGCGGATAAACTTAGTTATAGTTGATATCAAAATAACTTAATGATAACTTACACATTGTCAGCAATACAATGGGCTGCAGTTAGGACCGCTCTGCTGGATATTATAACGCCGCCACAAGTTGGAAACCAATTGTAATTCTTAGATGTATACAAATATGTTTGGTAGGGAAATTGCTTAGCGACTGCATTCGAGCCATTCACAATGCGCTTCATTGGCTCAGATGCCACCTCATTCACTTGATAGAAGAGAAAAGTTAGGAAAATTATTTGCCACTTTAACGAAGCCATGTTGAAAGGTTAAAGAAGAACTAAGTGTAATAGGATATGCTTCCGAGTATTTATAGCAACCGAAAGCAATTAGTTATAACAACTTTGTTGCAATCAGGAAAGAACCGTCACTGTGTATTCATTTTATTACCATTCCACGCAACTATGTTTCTTATATAATTAAATTTTGTAAATACAAGTCTTCTATAATACGTTTATGTAAATATGCCAAAGGACTATCGACAAATAAGTGATCTACACCTTTGTAATTGAAATATTATACTTTCGACCAATAAGTGCAACTACTTTAGATTTTTAATACATGATATAAACCTTCGACTTATAAGTGTATATATAATACATTTTTCTAAATATGCTATAAATCTTACGACCTATAAGTGCAACTAAGTTTGTTCTATAATACGTGTTTGTAAATGTGATATAAGAATTTCGACCTATAAGTGTTATGTTATACATTATTGTAGATATGATAAAAGACTTTTTATCTATAGGTGTTCTCTCAAAAATTTGTATACCCGCTACCCATAGGGTAGAAGGGTATTATAACATTGTGCAAGTTCTAAAATCAAAAACATTTCTCTTAAAAAATAAGTTCTGGAAATAAGACCACTTTAAGAACATTAAAACTGATCAACATACAACTGAACAAAACGCAACTAAATCATAAAATGGTAAAATAAAAAATATGTAGTAAAATAAAATCAAAAAAATAATTAAAATACAATATAAATAAAATAAAACAAATAAAATATAATTTAATACATAATATTATACTTTTCTATTCTCAATATTTATTCCCAATATTTGATATGTTCACTTTATATTTTTTAATTTTTTTCTTGAAATTCTGTTATATTCTAGAAATTTGAAAATATAAATTATCTGCATTATTATTCAACACTTTCTACTATTTTACATATATTAATCGTTGTTTTTTAATATGTTGGAATATATTGTACTCGATATACAGCATATTTTTAATATTATTGGTATTTGTTAGTATATTGTTAATGCTCTCGGTATATTTTTTTTTTATTTTTTTTTTTACTAAAGGTTTTCTTATTAACTTTCATGAATGTTTAAGCAATCTCAATCTCGCAGACTTCAAGAATTACTTCATACTTCCATTAAAATATGTTCTTCCTGAGGTATTTGTATATTTGGCCTTATCTATTTAATAATACTATAAATAACTCAAAGTCCACATTTCTACAAAATTGTTACACGCAAATAAATACCTTACATAACATTACGCAAGAGGTTAAGCAAATGTAAAACATACTCAGTTACTCTACTATATATAACTATGGTCATGCCTTGGATTTGTCAGTCACTCTTTAACGAACAATTTTAGCATGAGTTAACTTATATGGCAGCTGATCATCGTCACATTTCTATTGTACGAAAGAAGTCTCAGCGCCCAAGATACTTCTTCAAAACCCATTGTAAAGGGTTTCAATGCAGATCCTAAACAGTTTCCATATCAAGTATTTTTTAGAAGTCTGGAGGATAACCACTCTAAAGGAACATGTGGTGGTGTTATAATATCAAATCGAATTGTTCTAACAGCTGCTCATTGCATACCTAAAAATATGTAAGTTGAAACGTGCGATAAAATATGTATATACATATATACATAGCTCAAATAATCAAATTCCAAATTTTATTGAAATAGTAATGCTGTTCAAATTTACTTTGGAACTGTGGACAGATCAAATGAATTGGAAGTCGGGCAACAACGATTGATAGTAAAAGCAAAGAATGTTGTCGTACATCCAGAATTTGACTACAATCAACTTATAAATGACATAGCTCTCATACGACTTCCAGCCGATCTGCTATTTGACGAGTATATTCAACCTGTCAAGTTACCCGATGCAGACGAACTTTATGAGAATGAAAGTGCTGTTGTCTCTGGTTGGGGTCAAACAACTTTCAATGGTAATACTATGATTTTTTAGGTCGAACCCATTTTCAAAATATTAATCTTTATTACAGGTCCACAATCGAATCATCTGCAGTATTATAATGTAACTGTGTTTTCAAACGAAAAATGTAAAAATTTAATGATCACTCTTTCTATGATTTTTCCGACTTCATTTATCTGCTTGAAACCAAGTCAAAGTACTCCATGTCATGGCGACTCTGGTGGTCTATTGGCAATTCGAAATGAAGATGAAAGCCACACTTTACTGGGTCTAACATCATTCGGTAACCCAGGTTGCCCAACTAATTCCCCTTCTGTTTACACTCGAGTATCATCGTTTTTAAAATGGATAAAACAATATGAATAAATAGCACATTCAAAATAATTATAGCTTTCCAATATAAAGCATTTGCATGGAAAATTATTTGCTAGAGTGTTTTTGTTTTTATACCCGGAACTCATAGCGTAAAAGGGTTTTATGACTTTGTGCCTACAGGAAATGTATATAACAGCAGATGAAGGCATCCCCGTCATAAAGAATATATGTATATTCTTAATCACCATCAGCAGCCTGTCAGTGCATGTGCACACCTTGTTCTCAGATACTATAAAAGTTAGTGCTAGAATTTTTTTTGACAACACTTCCTAATGTTACACGTAGATAAACATTGTTTTCGAGTTGCGTTTAAAAATCAAAAAAAATTATGTGATTAAAAAAGATTTTTTATACCAACAATAATAACAACATTTTTTGTGATATTTGATTTCCCAAATTAGTTGCGATTAAATAAAAAATAATAATTGTTCCCGAAAAAGAAAAGATATTATGATATATTAATAAATACTGACGCGGTATTTTTCCATTCTAGCGGGAATGTTAATGAAGAATAAATCTCAGTCATATAGAATTAGTTCATACTATTATTTCCAATAGAAGAACTTCTTACTGAAGTATTTGTATATTTGTCAAAGTTATAAAATCATCTTATCTATTTATGTAACTATAAATAACTCAAACTCACCTTACAATATTTCAGTTGCACTACTATATAAGCATGGTGTTCTTCTATTCGAATTGTCAGTTGTTCTTTAACTATCAATTTCGCCATGAGTCTACCTAAATGGCAGCTGATCATCGTCACATACTTACTGCACCAAAGAAGTATCAGAGCCCACGAAAATCCTTCATAACGCATAAGATATGGATTCCCTGCAGATCCTAAGCAATTTCCATATCAAGTATTTATTATAGGTCTGGAGAATTACCACTCTAAAGGCACATGTGGTGGTGTTATAATATCAAATCGAATTGTTCTTACAGCTGCTCGTTGCTTAATAAGAAAATTGTAAGTGGAAATTTTATCTCAATATATAGCCCAAATAATCAAATTTTATATTTTACAAAAAAAAAAGTGATGCTGTCGAAATTTACTTTGGAACTGTGGACAGATCCAATGAATTGGAAGTCGGGCAACAACGATTGATAGTAAAGGCAAAGCATTTTGCGTACATCAAGAATATGACAACAGTCAACATCTCAATAACATAGCTCTCATACGACTTCCAGCCGATCTGCTATTTGACGAGTATATTCAACCTGCCAAGTTACCCGATGCAGACGAACTTTATGAGAATGAAAGTGCTGTTGTATCTGGTTGGGGTCAAACAACTTTCAATGGTAATACTATGATTTTTTAGGTCGAACCCATTTTCAAAATATTAATCTTTATTACAGGTCCACAATCAAATCATTTGCAGTATTACAATGTAACTGTGTTTTCAAACGAAAAATGTAAAAATTTAATGATCACTCTTTCTAAGATTTTTTCGACTTCATTTATCTGCTTGAAACCAAGTCAAAGTACTCCATGTCATGGCGACTCTGGTGGTCCATTGGCAATTCGGAATGAGGATGGTAGCCACACTTTACTGGGCCTAACATCATTCGGTAACCCAGGTTGCCCAACTAATTCACCTGTTGTTTACACTCGAGTATCATCGTTTTTACAATGGATTTAGCAATATGAATAAATGAAAAATTTTGTATTTTCAAAAAAATACTATATCTATTTAGTAAGTCCTTGTTTTAATTAAGTAAGGTGTCCTAAAAACTGATAAATTGTAACGAAATCAGAGCATAAACAAAAATACCCATCTAAGTTGTTTGGAAGAACCTTCTTCTCTTAGTCTTTAGAAGATTGCTCAGTAATCCAACATTATTGTGCAAATTTTTAGATAAATTTTAGATGAACTACTACTGTTCAAACCCAACAAACAAATATATTGTTATCCTAAAAATGTAGATTAGAAGCAGTCTGTCCACACGTTTTTTGGGTTCAGTTAAATGGTTGTCATTAAAAACTTTATTATCTGAATCAACAATTAAGTTATTAGTTTTGTAAACAAAAATTAAAATCAACCAGAGATTTCAGTATGATTTTTTATCCACGACAAATACGATGAGACTCGAGTATAAACCGAAGGCCTATTCGTCTCACACGGTCCTAAGACAAATGATGCAAGACCCAATAAAGTACTATGGCCATCAGGGTTTTTTATAGCCAATGGACCACCAGAGTCTCCTTTACAAGGTGAGCTGTTACTTGGCTTTAGACAAATATATGATTGTGGAACAATGCTAGGAGTTCTCGTCAATTCTTTCAGCTGTGTTGCACATTCATCAAGCGATAAAACGCCGACTTCGTAGTACTTTAGAATAGCTGAGCCAGTGTTTGAAGCTGTTGGAAAATGATTATAAGAAAACAGTATTTTAAAATACATATGTCAACGTACATTCTGTGTAGCCCCAGCCAGAAACAACTCCCATTTCATTATCATATAGATGCTTTGGATTTGGCAATTTGGCTGGTTGAACGTATTCATTGAAGTGTAGTTCGACAGGCAGCTTTATCAGGGCTATATCATTGATGTGCTGAGATCGATCCCACTCTGGATGCACTACAACATAAGATCGTTTGACTATCACGCGTTGTTGTCCTGGCTCTGTTGGATCCGTTAAATTTACAGCGCCGATAAAAATAAAAATTGCAGCTCTAAGGCGGATAAACTTAGTTATAGTTGATATCAAAATAACTTAATGATAACTTACACATTGTCAGCAATACAATGGGCTGCAGTTAGGACCGCTCTGCTGGATATTATAACGCCGCCACAAGTTGGAAACCAATTGTAATTCTTAGATGTATACAAATATGTTTGGTAGGGAAATTGCTTAGCGACTGCATTCGAGCCATTCACAATGCGCTTCATTGGCTCAGATGCCACCTCATTCAGTTGATAGAAGAGAAAAGTTAGGAAAATTATTTGCCACTTCAACAAAGCCATGTTGATAGGTTAAAGAAGAACTAAGTGTAATAGGATATGCTTCCGAGTATTTATAGCAACCGAAAGCAATTAGTTATAACAACTTTGTTGCAATCAGGAAAGAACCGTCACTGTGTATTCATTTTATTACCATTCCACGCAACTATGTTTCTTATATAATTAAATTTTGTAAATACAAGTATTCTATAATATAGTAAATATGATAAAAGAATATCGACAAATAAGTGATCTACACCTTTGTAATTATAATATTATACTTTCGACCTATAAGTGCAACTACTTAAGTCTTATAATACATCTTTGTAAATAAGATAAAAATACTTTCGACTTAAAGGTGTTCTGATAGAAGATGTGTGAGTTCTGATAGAAGATGATAGCAGCCTTCCGATCTATAGGTGTTTTATAATACATTTTTGAAGTATGATATAAACCTTCGACCTATAAGTGTTCTACAATACATTTTTCTAAATATGCTATAAATCTTTCGACCTATAAGTGCAACTAAGTTTGTTCTATAATACGTGTTTGTAAATGTGATATAAGACTTTCGACCTATAAGTGTTATATTATACATTTTTGTAGATATGATAAAAGACTTTTTATCTTTAGGTGTTCTCTCAAACATTTTTATACCCGCTACCCATAGGGTAGAAGGGTATTATAACTTTGTGCAAGTTCTAAAATCAAAAACATTTCTCTTAAAAAGAACATTAAGAACATTAAAACTGATCAACATACAACTGAACAAAACGCAACTAAATCATAAAATGGTAAAATAAAAAAATATGTAGTAAAATAAAATAAAAAAAATAATTAAAATACAATATAAATAAAATAAAACAAATAAAATATAATTTAATACATAATATTATACTTTTCTTTTCTCAATATTTATTCCCAATATTTGATATGTTCTCTTTACATTTTTTTATTTTTTGCTGGTATTCTAGAAATTTGAAAATATAAATTATCTGCATTATTATTCAACACTTTGTACTATTTTACATACCATCGTTGTTTTTTAATATGTTGGTATTTATTGTACTCGATATACAGCATATTTTTAATATTATTGGTATTTGTTAGTATATTGTTAATGCTCTCGGTATAATTTTTTTTATTTTTTTTTTACTAAAGGTTTTTTTTTATTAACTTTCATGAATGTTTAAGCAATCTCAATCTCGCAGACTTCAAGAATTACTTCATATTTCCATTAAAATAAGTTCTTCCTGAGGTATTTGTATATTTGGCCTTATCTATTTAAAAATACTATAAATAACTCAAAGTCCATATTTCTACAAAATTGTTACCCGCAAATAAATAACTTACATAACATTACGCAAAGGGTTAAGCAAATGTAAAACATACTCAGTTACTCTACTATATATAACTATGGTCATGCCTTGGATTTGTAAGTCACCCTTTGACGAACAATTTTAGCATGAGTCAACTTATATGGCAGCTGATCATCGTCACATTTCTATTGTACGAAAGAAGTCTCAGCGCCCAAGATACTTCTTCGAAACGCATCGTAAAGGGTTTCAATGCAGATCCTAAACAGTTTCCATATCAAGTATTTTTTAGAAGTCTGGAGGATAACCACTCTAAAGGAACATGTGGTGGTGTTATAATATCAAATCGAATTGTTCTAACAGCTGCTCATTGCATACCTAAATATGTAAGTTGAAACGTGCGATAAAATATATACATATATACATAGCTCAAATAATCAAATTCAAAATTTTATTGAAATAGTAATGCTGTTCAAATTTACTTTGGAACTGTGGACAGATCAAATGAATTGGAAGTAGGTCAACAACGATTGATAGTAAAAGCAAAGAATATTGTCGTACATCCAGAATATGATGGCAATCATTTTATAAATGACATAGCTCTCATACGACTTCCAGCCGATCTGCTATTTGACGAGTATATACAACCTGCCAAGTTACCCGATGCAGACGAACTTTATGAGAATGAAAGTGCTGTTGTATCTGGTTGGGGTCAAACAACTTTCAAAGGTAATACTATGATTTTTTAGGTCGAACCCATTTTCAAAATATTAATCTTTATTTCAGGTCCACAATCGAATCATTTGCAGTATTACAATGTAACTGTGTTTTCAAACGAAAAATGTAAAAATTTAATGATCGCTGTTTCTAAGATTTTTCCGACTTCATTTATCTGCTTGAAACCAAGTCAAAGTACTCCATGTCATGGCGACTCTGGTGGTCCATTGGCAATTCGGAATGAAGATGGGAGCCACACTTTACTTGGTCTAACATCATTCGGTAACCCAGGTTGCCCAACTAATTCACCTGGTGTTTACACTCGAGTATCATCGTTTTTAAAGTGGATAAAACAATATGAATAAATAGCACATTCGAAATAATTATAGCTTTGCAATATAAAGCATTTGCATAGAAAATTATTTATTATTAGTGTTTTTGTTTTAATACCCGGAACTCATAGGGTAAAAGGGTTTTATGACTTTGTGCCTACAGGAAATATAATATAACAGCAGAAAAATAATACAGAATAAATGTATATTTTTAATCACCATGAGCAGCCATGTCTGTCTGTCAGTGCATGTGAACACCTTGGTCTCAGATACTATAAAAGGTAGGGCTAGAATTTTTTTTGGTAACACTTCTTAATGTTACACGTAGATCCACTTTGTTTTTGAGTTGCATTTAAGAATAAAAAAAAGATGCGATTAAAATAAATGTTTTATACAAACAATAATAACAACATTTTTTGTGATATTTGATTTCCCAAATTAGCTGCGATTAAATAAAAAAATTATAATTGTTCGCGAAAAAGAAAAGATATTATGATATATTAATATGTACTGACGCGGTATTTTTCTATTCTAGCGGGAATGTTAATGAAGAATAAATCTCAGTCATATAGAATTGGTTCATACTCTTATTTCCAATAAAAGAACTTCTTACTGAAGTATTTGTATATTTGTCAAAGTTATAAAATCATCTTATCTATTTATGTAACTATAAATAACTCAAACTCACCTTACAATATTTCAGTTGCACTACTATATAAGCATGGTGTTCTTCTATTCGATTTGTCAGTTGTTCTTTAACTATCAATTTCGCCATGAGTCTACCTAAATGGCAGCTGATTATCGTCACATTCTTACTGTACCAAAGAAGTATCAGAGCCCACGAAAATCCTTCAAAACGCATAAGATATGGATTCCCTGCAGATCCTAAGCAATTTCCATATCAAGTATTTATTATAGGTCTGGAGAATTACCACTCTAAAGGCACATGTGGTGGTGTTATGATATCAAATCGAATTGTTCTAACAGCTGCTCATTGTATACCCAAAAATATGTAAGTTGAAATGTGATATAAAATAAATATATCAAATAATCAAAATTTGCAATTATTAAAATAGTCATGCTGTTCAAATTTACTTTGGAACTGTGGACAGATCCAATGAATTGGAAGTCGGGCAACAACGATTGATAGTAAAAGCGGAGTATTTTTTCGTACATCAAGAATATGACAACAGTCAACATCTCAATGACATAGCTCTCATACGACTTCCAGCCGATCTGCTATTTGACGAGTATATTCAACCTGCCAAGTTACCCGATGCAGACGAACTTTATGAGAATGAAAGTGCTGTTGTATCTGGTTGGGGTCTTACATCTTATAATGGTTATACTTTGATTGGGTAGGTCGAACCAATTTTCATAATATGAATCTTTATTACAGATCCACAACCAAATCACCTGCAATATTACAATGTAACTGTGTTTTCAAACGAAGAGTGTAAAAATACAATGATTTCTGAGATTTTTCCGGCATCGTTCATCTGTTTGAAGCCAAGTCAAAGTACTCCATGTAGAGGCGATTCTGGTGGTCCATTGGCGATTCGGAATGAGGATGGAAGCCACACTTTACTGGGTCTAACATCATTTGGAATAACTGGTTGTCCAATTAAATCACCTGTTGTTTATACCCGGGTATCATCGTTTTTTACGATGGATAAAACAATATGAAGTATGAATGAAAAATTTCATATTTTCAAAAAATACTATAACTATTTAGTATGTCTTTGTTTTAATTAAGTTAGGTGGAGCATAAACAAAAATACACATCTAAGTTGTTTGGTAGAACTTACTTCTCTTAGTCTTCAGAAGATTTCTCAGTAACCGAACATTATTGTAATTATTTTTTTTTTTTAAATAAACTACTACAATTCAAACCCAACACACACATATATTGTTATCCTAAAAATGTAGATTAGAAGCAGTCTGCCCACACGTTGGGTTCAGTTAAATGGTTGTCATTAAAAACTTTATTATCTGAATCAAAAATTTATTAGTTATTAGTTTTGTAAACAAAAATTAAAATCAACCAGAGATTTCAGTATGATTTTTTATCCACGACAAAAACGATGAGACTCGAGTATAAACCGAAGGCTTATTCGTCTCACACGCTCCTACGGCAAATGATGCAAGACCCAATAAAGTACTATGGCCATCGGGGTTTTTTTTATAGCCAATGGACCACCAGAGTCTCCATTACAAGGTGAGCTGTCACTTGGCTTTAGACAAATATATGATTGTGGAACAATGCTTGAAGATCCCCCTCAATTCTTTCAGCTGTGTTGCACATTCATCAAGCGGTAAAACGCCGACTACGTAGTACTTTAGAACAGCTGAGCCAGTGTTTGAAGCTGTTGGAAATTGATTAGAAGAAAACAGTATTTTAAAATGCATATGTTAACGTACATTCTGTGTTGCCCCAACCAGAAACAACTCCCATTTCATTATCATATAGATGCTTTGGATTTGGCAATTTGGCCGGTTGAACGTATTCATTGAAGTGCACTTCGACAGGCAGCTTTATCAGGGCTATATCATTGATGAGTTGAAATCGATCCCACTCTGGATGCACTACAACATAAGATCGCTTTACAATCACGCGTTGTTGTCCTGGCTCTAATGAATCCGTTAAATTCACAGCGCCGATAAAAATAATAAATGCAACTCTAAGGCGGATAAACTTAGTTATAGTTGATATCAAAATAACTTAATGATAACTTACACATTGTCAGCAATACAATGGGCTGCAGTTAGGACCGCTCTGCTGGATATTATAACGCCGCCACAAGTTGCATACCATTCGTAATTCTTAAATGTATACAAAAATGTTTGGTAGGGAAATTGCTTAGCAACTGCATTCGAGCCATTCACAATGCGCTTCATTGGCTCAGATGCCACCTCATTATTCAGTTGATACAAGAGAAATGTTAGGAAAATTATTTGCCACTTCAACGAAACCATGTTGAAAGGTTAAAAAAAGAACTAATTGTAATAGGAAATGCTTCCGAGTATTTATAGCAACCGAAAGCAATTAGTTATAACAACTTTGTTGCAATCAGCAAAGAGCCGTGACTTTTTTATTAATTTTATTACTATTGCACGCAACTACTTTTCTTCTATAATTAATTTTTGTAAATATAAGTCTTCTATAATAAAATTTTCTAAATATGATATTAGACTTTCAATCTATAAGTGTTCTATAATACATTTTTGTAAAGACTTTCGACCTTTAAGTGTTATATTATACATTTCTGTAGATATGATAAAAGACTTTCGATAAATAAATGATCTACACTTTTGTAATTGTAATATAATAACATACTTTCGACCAATAAGTGCAACTACTTTAGTTTTATTATACATCTTTGTAAATATGATAAAATACTTTCGATCTAAATGTGTTCTGATAGAAGAAGTGTGAGTTCTGATAGTCAATGATAGCATACTTTCGACCTAAAAGTGTCTTATACCATATTTTTGAAGTTTGATATAAACCTTTGATCTATAAGTGTTCTATAATAAATTTTTCAAAATATGCTATAAATCTTTCGACCTATAAGTGCAAGTACATAAGTTTGTTCTATAATACATTTTTGTAGATATGATAAAAGACTATCGGCCTATAAGTGTTCACTAATACATTTTTGTATTTAAATATTATATTTGTGATAAAAGAACAATAAGTAGTTGCACCTTTCGACCAATAGGTGCAACTACTTACCTTCTATAATAAATATTTCTAAATATGATAGTAAACTTTCGACCTATTATACATTCTTTTATACATTTTTGTAGATATGATAAAAGATTTTCTGCGTACATGTGTTCTCTAACACATTTTTGTATTTACGTATCATATTCATGATAAAAGACTTTCGACCAATACGTACAACTACTTATCTTCTATAATACATATTTGTAAATATGATAGCAAACTTTCGACCTAAAGTGTTTTATAATACATTTTTGAAGTAGGATATAAGCCTTCGACCTATAAGTGTTCTATAATAAATTTTTCTAAATATGCTATAAATCTTTCGACCTATAAGTGCAACTAAGTTTGTTCTATAAAACATTTTTGTAGATATGTTAAAATACTTTCGACCTAAAGGTGTAGTGATAGCATTTGTATATGTTCTGATAGAAGTTGATAGCAAACTTCCGATTTATTAGTGTTTTATAATACGATTTTGAAGTATGATATAAAACTTTCAACCTACAAGGTGCGACTACTTTTGTTCTATTATACATTTTTCTTAATATGATAAAAGACTTTCGACGTATAAATGTTCTATAATATGCTAAAAAAAAAACTTTCGACCTATAGGTGTAACTAATATTCTTCTTTAATACATTTTTGTAGATATGATAAATGACTTTCTACATATATATTTGTGTTAACTTATACATTTTTGTATTGACATATCATATTTATAATAAAATACCAATGAGTAGTTTCACCTTTCGACTAATAGGTACAACTACTTATCTTCTATACAGTCAGCGCCACAAAAAAAGCCGCACTTTTAAGGGTTACGAATTTGTAACTTTCAGGGCCTGTGGTTTCATTATATGATTTCGGAATCGCCCAATTTTTTTTTTAACAAGTTAATTGATGGTATGTTAATAAAAGTGCATACCAACTTTTATTTTAAATTTGCTTTTAATATTAAAAAAAATGTTGTTTTTGGTTTCACCCTAGTTTTAACGACTTTTCACTATTATGGCAAACTTAATGAAAAAAATCATAAAAGTAATAATAATGAAAAAATTCAACAAAAACTATTTTTTTCCAATTGAACACCATACTAACTATAAAAAAAATGTAAATCTAGGCAATTTAACATTAGACATATTTTTTTAATTTAGCTTAATACTTAGAAATGCCGCCTTTGGCCTTAATTACAGATTTTACCCTATGGGGCATAGAATCGTAAATGGAACACAAATATTCCTTCGTTATATCGTGTATCCATACTTTTTCTATAATTTGTTTTAGCTCCTCCATAGTTTTGGGCTTTCGCTTTCTTATTTTGGCCCCCATATAGGCCCCAACATTCTCGATTGGACTAAGGTTTGGGCTGTTTTCTGGCCAATCCAACGACTTAATGCCCAATTCTTTCTTCAAATTGGACTGATTCTGATTGGTCAAGAGTGCTATTTTCAGATGAGTCCAAATTTAATCTCATTGGATCTGATGGAATTCTCAAGGTGCGCCGTAGACGTGGGTAACGGTTTTCTGAAAATTGCTGCATAGCCACAGTAAGGCATTCACCGTATGTTATGGTATGGGGATGCATATCCAAATATAAAACTGAATCAATTTTAATGGTTCAGGGTATGGTCAATGCAGAAAAATACAAAGAAATAATTTTAAGTGGAGTCGTGCCTAGCATTGAGTCCATAAGTGAAGAAGAAGAAGAACCCATTTTTCAGGATGATTCTGCACCTTGCCATCGAGCCCGATCTGTGAGTTATTCAGTGTCCGATTGTTATCAAAACAACTTATTCAGATAAATTTAACATTTTTCTATCTAAAGATAACAAATTTGAAGGAGGAATTGGGCATTAAGTCGTTAGATTGGCCAGAAAACAGTCCAGACCTTAGTCCAATCGAGAATGTTGGGGCCTATATGGGGGCCAAAATAAGAAAGCGAAAGCCCAAAACTATGGAGGAGCTAAAACAAATTATAGAAAAGTATGGATACACGATATAACGAAGGAATATTTGTGTTCCATTTACGATTCTATGCCCCATAGGGTAAAATCTGTAATTAAGGCCAAAGGCGGCATTTCTAAGTATTAAGCTAAATTAAAAAAATATGTCTAATGTTAAATTGCCTAGATTTACATTTTTTTTATAGTTAGTATGGTGTTCAATTGGAAAAAAATAGTTTTTGTTGAATTTTTTCATTATTATTACTTTTATGATTTTTTTCATTAAGTTTGCCATAATAGTGAAAAGTCGTTAAAACTAGGGTGAAACCAAAAACAACATTTTTTTTAATATTAAAAGCAAATTTAAAATAAAAGTTGGTATGCACTTTTATTAACATACCATCAATTAACTTGTTAAAAAAAAAATTGGGCGATTCCGAAATCATATAATGAAACCACAGGCCCTGAAAGTTACAAATTCGTAACCCTTAAAAGTGCGGCTTTTTTTGTGGCGCTGACTGTAATACTTATTTGTAAATATGATAGCAAACTTTCGACCTATAAGTGCTTTGGAATATTCAGCAATTTAAGTGCTGAATGCGAGGCTGAGAGTCCATGGGCGTTGCATGGCAAACGCATTGGCGAAACACGCCCAAAATTTGACACAGACAAAAGCCTAAACAAATATGCAAAGCCAAAGCCCACTCAGCTGGCAACAGCAACAGGCAACAGCAACAACAACATGAAACGTTTTGTGTCACAAAATATTTGAATGTAAAGTGCGCGGCTCCGCGCGACTTGCAACTTGAGAGTCTTGCAACTCTTGGCTTTTGCTGTCTCTATTCCTTGTTGCAGCCAGCCAAGTGGTGCAAGTGCCACCAGTTCCCCAGCCAACAGCATCGATGCCTTAACTGACGTGCGCCTGCGCGGCTCTTGCCTCCCCCTTCGGCCCCCCGTGATTGTGCCCCTAGGTCGGATCACTAATTGGTCACGACAGCAGCTAGCGTTGAGTTTTGAAAAGCGAAAAGTAAAATCCATTGAATTTGGCAACGCTCGATTGCCATTTGTTGCTGTTGTTGTTGTTGCTGTTTGTTGGCCAGCTGAAACCTTCAATTTTGGTAGCCAGACAGCGAAAACAAAGCTGCCCCCCAAAGACACCTGCCCCCTTCGCGTCCGCCTTCTGCCAACTGCCAACTGCCGCCTGCCTCTTGATGGGGTCTTAAAGTTTAACATCGCAATTGATTTTAGTCGTCAGTTTTGTGGGCTTTTGATTTTCGTTATTAGTACTGTTGTTGTTGCTGTAGTTACTCTTGGCTTTTGCTATTGCTTTTGTTGTTGCACTGATGGCGCAAACTTTAAGCATTCAACATTAAACTGTTCGATTAGTTTTAGTTTGTTGCCTCTTTTTTTGCTGTTTGATTTTATGCAATGGGTTTTTTTATTCGGCTTTTTTTTTTGCTTTGCCAAATTTATAAACGACTGCATTGAATTTTATTATCGAATATCAATTTGAATGCATTTTTAATCATTGTTTTATGTTGGGCCAAATTGAAAATTATTATTCTGACTGTTATTAATTCAAATATTTATTGTTATTTAATAATGCACAATGCGGCATGACGTAACAGCCAAAGTGCACTTGCAGCTTACCGCTGCATAAATTGAATTTTAAATTACAATAGATAAATTAAATGCGGACAAAATACAAAGGGACCAGGAAGAATTAGAATTCATAGTATTGTTTTGGCAATAATACGTTTTTAATAAGAGCAAAATTAAGATAGATTATAGATTTAAGAATTTTATTTATGAGTTGGGTAATCATTTTCAGATTTAAAATATTGCTGAATATAAATAAGTTTGACAACGATTGGCTTGTTCAGTTAATCCTTTCAGAGCCGAATTAAATTGCAGTGATTTTGCAAATGTTTGAGGTGGTATTAAAAATAATATAGAAATGAATAAAATACTAAAATTAATCGACACTTTTCAAATGTTAATATGAACACCAAAATAGTAGTTTACTAAGCTCAGAAAAAAAACCAAGTAAAAGGGCTAAACGAGTGTGCTCGACTGTAATATACTTGCCACCCATTTTTAATGAAAGACAAACGGTACGTTTTTAATTTTAAAATACACCAAATTAATATACTACAAAAATACTGAAAACATACTAAAAAATATACAATAAAGGGCAAATTATACCAGATTATTTAGTCAAAGCAACAAAGGCTCGTAGTAAGTAGGCGTTTTTTGCCCGTACAAAAGTATTTCTTATATAATTATCCGATCTCTTCTAGAGACATAACCTGAAAGTCCTATCCTGTATTCTTAAGCTTTGCATGAACATAAGAACCAAATAGTTTAATTTTTAAAAGCACAAATATAATTAACTTCAAACCAATTACTTAAAATCCAGCTTAGTGTATTTCATACTGATGTAAATTGGTTTATTCAGAGTTTTGTTGATGTAATACAAAGTATATAAAGTGTGGTGCAATTCATTTGCATGTTGCGTTGTGTACAGACCAACTAACTATCGAACTAACTACATATTGACACTTTTTCCAGATGAACATACTTATAGCCTATAAATATTTATCTTTTAGTTCGTTTAAAGTTCTCTTTAATTTTCTATTCAATTTCAATTGCTTCCTGATCCATTACCTAACTAATTGATACCTCCAAGCTACCTTGTTTTCTTGCCAGCACATAATACTGCAATGAATCAGGATACATATTAATAAAAACTTTCCAGATTTATCTCTTAAATCCCAGTACTTCCCGATTGCTTTGCATATGCTCTGCCCCCTCCCCTAAGCCCCCGTCCTCTTGATCTCCATTAAACAATCTGTCTGTTGTTAATGTAATTTTGTGATAATTTATTGGCTCGGTTGTTGCAAGCACACAATAATCGAAATTTTCGGCAGTCGCCAACGGCAACTGTTGCCAAAATAATGGAAAAAAAGAAGGTAGACAACGTCATTCATCAAATAAAATTTACTTAATGAAATTAATAAATAAATTATGATATAAATCTTGTTACAATCGCCGTAGCCTTATGAACGAAGCCGCCGCCAATATTTGTTGGTGTTGCAGTTGCCGCTGTTGTTGCAACGACAACTGCAGCAACAAACAGCAACAGCAACAGCAACATTTTTATTAAAAGCTCTAAATTATTGGCAGTCGCATGCGACGGCGGCAACAAAGCAAACGAGGCTGGACAACTGGACGAATGGACAACTTGCCACATGGAGTCGAGAGCCGAGAGTCGAGCGTCGAGCCAAGTGGCCTGTGCCACATTAACGAGCAAATGTCAATTTCGCAGCAATCTTTTTGCAATTTTTGTGTTTTTAGTTAATAATTTTTGCTGTCCAACTGTCGGCAACAGCAACAGCCACAACCAAAGCCACAGCCACAGCCAAGGGGCAACAGTTGCTGCTGCTGTTGCCGTCGTCGTTGTCAGCGATGCGCGTGCGCAGAAGCAACGACAACAACAACAATAACATCGAATAACAGCAACAATACGTTGCACATACGTAATGTGCTAAAAAAAAATATTTGTGTCTTGCTAAAATTAAGTTAATTTATATTTTTTGCCGTAATAATTTTAATTGGTTTTTCATCGCATTGCCGAGGGTAGCTTAGTTATGCTGAGACTCGAAATTTTATTTATAGTAATTGTCGATTGCGTAGTTGACAATATAATTTAGATGCCTATTTAAGTCGCTAGGTGGTCATAAATGTGTCAATGCAATTAGTGGTATAACCAAAATTTCTAAGGTATATCTATATAATAAATATACTATAACATTTAAAGTAGTTTTACAACTGAATTGATTCCAAATTTCTGCTTACTTTTTACTCAGTTGAAATTGTTTAGAACACTTCATAAATTTAAGTACTTTTTAGAACATGTTATTATCTTTTTTTTTAATCTGTTCATAATTTGTAATTTAATAGGAAAGAGACATATTTTTTGAAAACATTAGATATAATTATTAAACTGTTTTCAATAGAAAGAAGTTTTGAAGCCTTATCTTTTTTTATTATATTATGAGCTTAGGAATAAATTTTCTATTTTTATATAATGTAATTTTCTTCTTCCTAAAAAAAATACCAAAGTAATTTAAATAACACTTCTTTGTATAAAAGAATTTAATATTAATATTAATTTTACAACTTAATTCATTATTCATTTCAGATTATATATTATACAATTGAATCTACATTATGTTTTATACTAAAATTGATTATAACAGTTCATAAATTAAAGGAATTTATAAGAATTTATTTGTATTTTTCTTCAATTCTTATGTTTACAAGAACTCGTCAAACATTTACCATCAATATTAAAATATTATCAGATGAAAGAATTCCGAAATAATTATTTCTGTTCCGTGATGACTCAAAGAATAAATTTGGTAGCTTTCATATTTCCAATTTAAGTAACATATCTTAGTTGGAAAGAATGGAACAATAATAGTAATAAGTAGGAAATTTCACAGCTGAATTCATTATTTTTGTTATATATATTTGCTTGCTCTTTACAGAGGTTATGTTCAGCTCTCAATCAAGATTGTTAGAGTATTTATACATCTAACTCACAAATTTGTATTGGACAGTTGATAAATTTTTTGAATTTTCCGACGTATATTTTGTGATTTTTGTTGCATTTTGTTGGCACGTAAATGTGTCAAATATTGACAATTTATATAAGTAATGCACATAGGTGCCTAGATAGCTGTCTAGATGAGGGGGCGGTTCAAGGGAGGTTTAAGGGGGGAGCGAGAGGGGGAGATGGAGCATAGGCGATTGGCAAGAAATATGAGTTAAACGCGTTTTTTAGGTCGATGCCAATTTTGTGTTTCTTTTTTCCTTCTGCAGTTTGCAGTTTGCCGTTGCTGTTGTTTGTATGTTGCTGCATTGCAATTTTGATTGCTGTTGTTGCAGTTGCTGTTGCCGTGGTGGTGGTTGTTGCTGCTGTAAACAGGAGATTGTTATTTGCAACCCGCTGTGCGTACACCGCAAACTGGACAACTTAATTTGGCTAAAGTCGCTTGTTAGTGTTGCCAGCGAGCCTATAGAGTCATGTTGTTGTTGTTGTTCTTGCTGTTGTTGCAGTTGTTGCTGTTGTTGTTGAAGCTGTTGCTGTTGCGGTTGTGGTTTCGCTCTGTGATTGCCGTGTTGCTGCTGCAGCATCACTGTTGCACATATGAGTGCAGTGCAGTGCTGTGAATAAAGATGAAGTCTGCCCTCCTTTCCCCTTTCCCTCTTGCTCTTCTTCGCTGCCTCCCTCCCCTCGACAGTTCTACAGTTGTCAAAATGGCATTGGACAAGTTTATATAAATCTTTTTTTATTTCCTTTTCTTTTCTCACTCAGCTTGTTATTGTTGCTCTGGCAATTGCTGTTGTTCTTGTTATTGTTGCTGTTGCTGTTGTTCTGGAAACGGCAACAATTAGAGGAACAAGCAGTTATCAAAGTTAATAGAACATTGCTATGCATAACCAGACATTCTTCTTGCTCTTTTTTGTCAGCCTGGGAACATTCCTGGAGCGTTGTTTAGATTGGGAAATTCTTAAGTTTAAATTGAAATTAATGTTAGAGATTCGACTTCAACAAGATTTATCAAATGGTATTTATTTGAAAGGAAATTTTAATTGATATGGCTTTGTTTACGACAACTTATAAGCATATCTTCATAACATTTTATAATAATAATATACTATAATATTCAACTGTTCTGCAGTCAATCCCATTATATTGAGAACTTCCTTTAAACATCTTCCTCATATACTAATTTACCTAATATACATACATATATGTATAATGATTGTTGAAACTTATTCAAAAATCGACTTCTATTTATCATTATTTATTATATATAAAAAAGAATACATCATAATTATTTGCTTTTTGTTTATAACTACTTTACTACTAAAAGAAATGTTATAAATTCAAGATTTTGATATTAGTACACTAAAATATAGAAGTAAGTTAATTTCATTCTTCATTTCGATATCATTTTATAAGAGACCAAGCTTTTATTAATAGGACCTTCTAAAGAATGATTAGCGATAGCTTTACAAACTGAACTATAGGCTATTTACATTTAAGTAAAAACAATAATGGAATTTCGATTGACATGAAAATTTTGCAACGTGAATCTAATATTTAAAGTCTTTTTAGTATTTCATAATATTTCATTTTTAACCTCATCCATAATATTCAACTTTGATCGTTTATATATTCAAACCTTCATTTCAAGTTAATTGCCCTTTGCAATTTCACTATCAATTGCTAATGACTTGCGTTTATTGCCAGTTTGCCAGTGCTTAAAACTCACATCCAATTACTTTAACTAGTCGCGTATTTTGCAGTCATTTGTTTTGCTTTTTTTATGGTGTTGTGCGGTGTCTGGTCTTTGCTTTCGTCCTGATCGTCTATCATCCCTTTGGCCACTTTAATTACTCATGCCTTTTGATTAATTTGTTGACTTGCTTAGCTTAATAATTGCCACACGAGCAACGGGACAAAAAAAGAGATGGGAAAAGAAAAGGCAACTGCATTGCGGCGGCGACATTTTGCCATTTGCCACGCCAAGAGTGTGTTGCAACTTGGCTGCAGCTGCAGTAAGTTGCAACAACTGGAAAGTTGTCGCGTCACATGCAACAAAACGACATTTATCATGTTAACCTTTGAAGTGCATTTGTCTAGACGTCTTCAACGAGAGTTGCTGCTGTTGTTCATGTTGTTGCTGCTGTTGCTGCTGCTGTTGTTGTCGCACCGGCGTTTCCTGCCGCCAGTTATGACAGCAAACGGCATTAAATACAAAAAAAAAAAACACACATACGGAAAAACATCAGAAAGCAACAAGGAATCATAATAATTTGTAATAAATTAACGCCTCGTGTGCACAGCAACAACCACGACAGCAACAACGACAGCAACAGCAACAGCAACGCCTAAGCAAAAGTCGGCATTGGGTCTAGGAGCAAGGATTAAAACACGCCCATGGCCCAAGCCCAGAGCACAGAGCACAGAGCAACTGCAGCCGCGCTTCCTCGTCATCTTCATTAAGTCAAGGCGCGTTGTCGTTGTCGACTTCACATCACAAACACACACACACACCCATCCATACACATATGGAGACAGGTAAGTGGTGCCCAACTCCCTCTGGCCCATATCCTTTTGTCTAATTTCACGCTGTCGTCTCTCATCAAAGCCTGACGCGCGTCCCCGGCGAGTAATTCATCATTTCGCGTGACGTACTCGCCTCCAGCTTGCAACGGCAACAGCAGCAACACACACACATACAGCACACACACACACTCACACATACATAGAGACATAAATTCTCAAGTGCCAAATGCATTTTTTATATGCCTTTGACTTGCCTCCAACTTCTGGCAATGGCGTGACAATCGACGACGCGACGTCTCCAACATGTTGAGACTCAAGCTCAGTGCTTTCTGCTCTCTGCTCTCTTCTCTTCTCCACTTCTCCCCTATCTTTCTCCATCTCCACGACATACTCGTACTCCATCGAGTCCATACGCCATGCTCAAGTCTCGGCAGCGTCGTTAGCTGCTAATTATTCAAATTAATTGTTTAGCTCGAAAGACACGCGCACGCGCAACTCAAACGCCAATCAAAGGCGACAGTTGCCCAGGCCAAAAAAAACATACAGTTGAAGCTTTTGCTCTTCTCTCTTTCCATTGTTGTTGTTGGTGTTGTTGTTGCTATTTGATGTTGTTTTCTCCTGCTCATGTTGTTGCCGCTGTTGCTGTTGCTGTTGCTGCTGACGTTGCTGTTGCCGTTGTTATTGCTTGCTCTCTTAACGACCTACGATTAAAAGTTGCTCCTCAAAACACAAAAAAAAAACCCTTTGTGACCACTCCGAATGCCATTTTCCAGCGTTTTTAATTGAGTTGTTTGGGCGTCTCTGGAGCTGCCACTAGAGATGAGCGCGTGTCGTGACACGACTAGCAGAGAAAAGGATTAAGAAAGGAGCTGCACATAGCTCAGTACTTTTTGGAGAATCCAGAATATACATATTCGTTCCGAGCCTGTGAGAAATATTACTTCTGTGGTATAACAAGAATATTTCTTGAATATATAGACCAATTCTGTTTTCTTTTTCGAATTAGAGTTATAACCCTTCCAATTTTTGTATTCTTTCGGACTTATTATTGTATCCCTGCTATAATATTTTGTTACATTAATGTTCATTATATAAAATAAAGTAACAAATAAGAGAGTTTCTTAATTAAATGTAAATATTTATCGATATAATACGAACATTAATGTTTTAGACTTTTCTCCAAAATTTATTAGAATGTTACACTTATTAAAAAGAAAACATAATTTAAAGAAACTTCATATTTCCATTTTAACTTTTATTTACAGAATTTAATTTAAGCTTTTGATATTATTAACATTTCAGATCATGAGTATATTCATTGAATAAGTGAATATTTGAAAATTATTAGAAATTAGAAACGCCAATTAGCGACATAATTTATTAATTTAAATTTAATAAAACTTACATAAATAAGAAATAATAATAATAAGTAATATGAAATATACTATTAAGATAGGATAAGGTAAATTCCAAATAACATATCATTATTATTCATTCTTTGAATGTAAAAACCATTATGTCATTACCAAACAACCTAATATACTATTGAGATAAGATAACATTTCATTATTTAACATCATTTATTTATAAATATTCCCAAATTAAAAGACTTCCATTGTTAAACTGCCGCTCATCACGCTGGCAACTCTAAAACAGTTTGTATGTTAATTCTGGATTACGAGTATATTTGGCAATTATAGTTCAGGCTGGGAAAGTACTCGAGTACCCATGCTAATACTCATACTCGCATTTGAATTCGTATTCGTACCCACTGACTGGGGCAGTTCCTTTCGAAACTGCCAAACAAATAGAAATGCAATTTGAATGCAAAGTTTAATTTTAACAGTTTTCGTAGTTTTGCGACTTGTTTGCAAGTTCCAATTTAGGTCGCCTCAATGGCATCGCCTGTTAGCTAGCTTGGGCAGATAGTTAGGTAGGAGCATATACACAGGTAGGTAGGCAGGTAGGTTGGGATACCTGTCAGTGTTTTGCAGCCAGTGGAACTGACAGTGGGAAATGCAAAATGAAACTCCCAACTGTCTCTCTGTCTGTGTGTCTCTCTGTGTGCTGTTGTTGTCGTTGATAGACTGCCAGCAAATTGGCTCTAATGGGTGTTAGTTTAAGGAGGAGTTTCAATATGCAACTGCCAATTTGAATTAACCGCAATACAATTCAGTTAATGCAATCCAAACTCGAAGCTGCTTCTCATACTTCTCTCAACTACACAATTCGGGCAATTGAGTTGTTTTCCAGCATTCCAACAGCTTCTCATATTTTGCTGATAAAGGCAACAAGTCCAACAATTTTTACTTTGTTTTTTTTTGTTGGTTTCTTTTGGGCAAAGGACGAATGCAAAAGCGAACAACGACAACTCCATTTATTTGCTTTAGCTTCAAGCAGTTGTTTTATGTACTCGTACTTCAACAAGGAGACAACAAAATTGGTTCGAGTGTTAGCTGTTGATGAGCTGCACGATACCCTGTAAGAAGAGTAACAAGAAAGAAAGTAAAGAAGATGTCTTAGTCATCTATAATGATATTTCGCATGATTTCTATAGATTATAGTATTTTAATATAACATATTTTAAACATATTCAGATCCTCTAGCAAAAGGATAAATCAAGTTTCAATATGCTTTCATAAGAAATTCAGATTTTTTTAAAAACTCATACTTTGATTTCTAAAAGATTTAGTATATTAATATATCATAGTGTGAAAATTGGAATTTCATTAACAATAAGATAAATCTGTAATCAATTTCAGCAACAAATTCTTCATACAAAATTCCGATTCTTGTATAAAGTTTTTCATGGATTTCTATAGAAATATAGTATTATAATATAATATAAGTAAGTAATAAGTCATTTATGTATCAAGTCTTCTCAACATAACTTTCAAACTAAAAGCGATCAGACGGCTCCAAAGTAGTCTTTCTATAGCAACTAAAAAAGTTTCGACTACTATATTTTATAGCACGTCAATTAACACCTCATATCGTCTAATATACCGCCTGCTTATTATGTGATTGGTTTACAGGGTATACAAAAAGTAAACTGGAAATGGCGACCACATTTTTTTGCTTCTGCCCAGCTAAGATTAGCATCGATTTCTGGCTACTGTTGTAGCGACTCTTGTTGAGGCAGTTGTTGTTGTTGTTGTTGTTGTGGTTGCCGTTGTTGTTGCAACAACAGTAGAGGTTGCTGTTGCTGTTGGTGTTGTCAAAAGCGGTTATTTTGGGCTTAAATGGCTTGGAATCAAGAAATGAAATGAAATCGGCAGGGATAAAAATTGCTGTTTGGCCTCCGCCAAAAATGTCGACGATTATGACGACTTTTTGAGTCACAGCGCCAAAGACAAACAGACAGTCAGAGAGACTGAGAGACTGAGAGACGGACGGAGACAAAGTTGCAAAAACGACAACGAAAACGTTTTTGGGATAAATGTTAAAAGGAATGTTTATGCAAATTAGAAGCGATCGCCGCCGCATCTGTTTGATGTCCTTTGCAGAATGAATTGCTGCTGTTGCGACAAAGGGAATGAAGGTGCCTCCAGCTGCTGCTGCTGCTGCTGCCACAGATACTGCCCATGATAATGACGACGATGATGAAGTTTTCGATGACGATGATGAGATCAGAGAGAGAGCTCACAATAAGCGTTGCCAAAGCGATTTTTGGCAACACGAGTAGCAGCGACTCCGACTTTGGTATCGCATTTAATCTCTTCCTGGCAGCTGTTGCTGCCAAACGGTAGCCGCAATTTGGCATAACATTTGTGGCAGCAACAACAACACAACAGAGACTAAAAGTCATTTGTTGTCAGTCTGAGCAATCGTAATCGAATTGCAATTATCATCGAAATTCGAAACATGGTAATTATCTGGCTTGTAATTAAGTTGGCTCGACCTTTTCCTTACAAGCGTCGAAACTTGTAAATCTCTATCGCTAGAGTTTCCATTAAAAGAGAAACGCACTAAAAAAAATCGAAATTGTTATCGAATCCGGCAATCGTTTAATCTATGCCGATCGGAATCGAATCGAATGTTAAAAACGTCACAAAACCATTAAACGAAGTCCGCAGCTCTTAACGCAGATAATTTGCGATCATTTCGCGTTGATGATGCCACATTGATGATGAGATGATGGCGCTGATATCGCGCGAATTGCCAACGATAACGGTCTAAAGTCCACTCTCGACTCTGTGCAACCTGCCATGCAAATATTGTCGCAAAGAGAACCCAAAAATAAAAAACCTGTCACACGAAACCTGGCAACAAGAACGACAACAAGAACGTCGCAAACGACGACGACGATAACAACAACAACAACGACGTAGAAGACTCATCGGCCTCTGTCCAGATCGTGTAGATAGTTAAGATCGCTTATCGAATTGAGTTATGGCAGAGCTAAAAGCCTGCCAAAGTGGGTTTTGATGTGTGTGCGTGTCACACACAAACACACACACACACTCTCTCGCACACACGCACAACATTATTGCTACTAATTTGACGACCTTGCCACTTGCATTGCGTTTGTTCCAATTAAAATGCAAAACTAATAAATACTCGCGCCTCAAACGCGTAATTCACTTTCAGTTTTCCAGTTTCCAAACAAATTTGCACCTGCCACTTGCCAATTGCAATTGAAAGTAATCCGCAGAAATGTCGAAATGTTATCGAAATCCAAGTTTCAATTCAATTGGCAATTGCCAAAATAAAAAAAAATTATGCTTGTTGTTGTTGCCGCCCCCTGTGGCGCTCAAATTGAATATCGTGGCTGAAAGTGAAGTTCGGCAACGAAACCTAAAGTTGTTATTCCTTTTCTATACCCGGTACCCAAAGGATAGAGGAGTATTATATCTTTGTGACTCCATCAAATGTATGAAACAGGCAGAGGAAGGCTTCTCCCACCCTAGAAAGTTCCTGATCGGCGTCAACAGCCAACACGATCTAGCCATATCGTCTGTCTGTCCGTCTGTCCGTATTAGCACCTAGATCTCAGAAACTATAAGAGATACAGATATATATCGAAAATCGATGAAAATCAATTAGAAAGCGTAATTTCGAAGCCATTGTCTTGTACAGACAATAATGAAATGAAAAGTTGGTTGCGATCAAATAAAGTTATGGAGAAGTTATATACGAAGTAATTTGGTATGCTTTGGCTGACCATCTGGTATATTTTACACTGTATGGTATATTTTGATGCCGTACTCAACACACCTCAATACTCAATAAATAGCTTTTTTGTATATTTTTAGTAGTTTTTCGGTATATTAATTTGGTATATTTTTAAAATTAATACCACACTTTTTGGCTTTCAATAAAAATGAACAGCGGGTATCTCACAGTCGAGCACACTCAACTATAGCTTTATAACTTATTTCTCATTGCCTCTAATACGACTATGACATCCACTAATAACACAGTCTCTATCCGCTTTGTAAGGGCACTCGACGCTGGGCGGGCTCAGAGCCAACTCGAAGTTCCAAGCTCCGTTCACTTATGGAATCAAGCCAAAGACTCCCCCGCGAAGTCAACTCGAGTCGAACCGAGTCGAGTCGAGTGCAACGGTGAAAAGTCATAAGAGCCAGAGTCAAAGCCAAAATATGGTTTGTTTTATATATTTTTGCTTTTTTTTTGGGTTCAAGCTGTTGTTAATGGCATGGAAAAATGTCAAGCGAAACCATTTAGCTGCTAGCAAAACGACAATAAGATTGGCTTAAGTATCTTTTGGTTGCTGTTTTTGGGTTAGTTTTCTCATGAACGTATTTGCTGAGAGACAGCTAAAATCAAAAGATATGTTTTATCTACTAAATAGCAGATAGAAATGCGATATTATTAAACTGGTCACTTTCACCAAAAGCAAGAATAAATTAAAATTTAATAAAATGTTTTAAAAGGAGGCAATTTGCAGTTTACAGTCAAATTGTTGGAGTCCCTAAAGGCAAGAACAAAATCAATAAAAATAAAATGCTTGAAAAATATGCAAGCTTCTGTCGAATTTTTAGAAACCATGATTTAGCCATTTTGAATTTCATTTACTAATTTTTAAAGGCCAATAAATAAACTAAATTAATTTTTATATGACCCTTTATTCCTCCGTTCAATATAAATACTGAACTTATATGCTATTAAAAATGCACTACTATATTTATTGATCTCTTTTCTGATTGCATTTAGATTTAATTAAAGTAATTTTAGGCAATGAAAACTTCAGTGGAGATGCTAGATATCATTTATTAATACTGGAGCACGCATTTAACTAAATTGATCATAAAAATATGTAAAAATTTAATAAACAAGCTCAATATTAAAGTCACCTTAGATTTTTGAAAGGCTAAATTTTTTTCTGTAGGAAAAACATGTTACAACAACAATTTATTGAAATTAGAATATAAATTCATTAGTTAAGAATAAATTTCTACAATGATTTGGATTGGTCATTTTTTTAAAATCAGTAACATATTCGTAATTTCAGAGTGCAAATGTGATTAAATTGAATTTAAAGTGTCAAACCTCAAATCGATATTCTACATACTCAAATTTAGATCGCATCTAAGAAAAGCAAAGTGATAATTGTTAGCATACTATTTCTATCATACTAAATACTTTATATAGAATACTCAATATTTAAATTCATAAAGCATATCTTCAAAATCTATTTCACTTTTTCTTTGCTTCACTAATTGCTGACCGAATGTAAAAATTCAAGGTTTCAAATTAAGTTGCTGAAAGCTCAATCCTCTAGCATTTTTTAATAGTCCAGCAATTTAACTTTTGTAAAGTGCTTCTCTAAGAGTAATAGAGAGTATTGAATTTCTTTGCGCTTTGAGAAAGTGAGCAATCAACTAAATTGAACGTTGAGCAAATGATTTTCTTTGCAACATTTGAATATCAAGTTGATGCTTTGATAATTTACTATGGTAGTTGAGGCAATTAATTTGAGTATTGTTAGCCATCCGAGGAGTGAGTCCAAAACACTGTGCTAAATGCTGCGAGTTGGCAATAAAACAAAACTGAAGGTAACACCAACAGTGCAACATTCGCCGCACTCGACACTCGACTATTGCTGTGGCAGTTGCTGTTGCTGTTGCAGTTGCAGTAAAGTCTAAGCGTACCGCAGAGTCGACGAGGAAAAACAAGTGGCCATAAAATATAATAAAAGGAAGTGCTTAAAACTACCAACAATAACAACAACAGCAGCAAGTTTGCGCTGGGCACTGGGAAGCTTGGTGTTTGGTACTTGGAAACTGGGAGCTTGCAACTTGCAACTTGCAGCAGACGTTGCTGTGGCAGGACTCCTTTTACATAGTTGAGTGTCTGAATTTATTACCCGCGATCTAACACGATTTCTCGCACTTGTACCTACAATAATCATTATATTCAAACACACACACACACAGAAATTTACAAGCGCCAAAGCTTTTTGCATATTTGGCATGCAAGAGGGAAAAACTGTTGAAGAGAAAAAAAAGGTAACAAGTGCAGAGTTAGAGTCAGAGCCAGAGTGCAGAGTGCTCATGGCTGCTGCTGCTTGAGAAACTGGTCTGATCCGAGTTGAAGATGCATCCCAGAGCACACACTAAAACCCATTTATGTAGCTCTATCTATACCTAGAATATGTCTGTGTATATATCTTCTATATAGAAGCGTAGTTAGAGCCACATGTGAGTGTATGCGTGTAGTTAGTTTATGTTTCATATAATTTGCCTTGGGCAAACCCTGAGAGATGCCACCATCATGCACAAACTGCTATGTTGCATTAATGAGCAGCAGGCAGCAGCGACAGACAACAACAACAACAAACACGAGAGATTGCAACGAAACAAATCTTAAGCACAGGGTAGACTAGACTAGAGTGTTGGCAAAACTGCAATTAAAAGAAAGTGTATCAAGGAAAATAAGTGGAAAGTGTAATCCGCAAAAATTGCTTAATTACTTATCATTAATTCTAGCATGTTAATATTTTTCAGCTAACCTAAGAAAGCTGTTAAGTTACATAAGTTAATTATGTATTAGTTTTAATTTTAATAGTAAAATATCTAAACTTTTTAAATAAATATATAAATAAAATGAAATCTAATTAAAGTTGCTCGAATTGTTTAATTACTTCTTATTCTTCTTTTTAGCAACTTCCAATTCATAATTTTCTTTAAAACCTTATGTATGTACAATCATCTAATATGGATTTTTGCATATTGTGGATTTTGTCACACTTAATAAAGTTGTTTAATACTTTATTATTTAATTTAATAATTGAAATTAATAAGCTCACTTATTGCATTCATAGATTGATGACTTTTAGAGCTCTTATGTCAATTTAAGGCAATTATCATCGAAGTCGCAATATATATTATATTACAAAGGAAATTTTAAAAGATATTGTAAATGACAGTTTTGGTTAAGTTTCATTACCACAAATGCCATAAGAGACAATTTATTATATGTTAAACTAACAGTTGGTGTACTTCTAAAACTTTTTTTATTTAATTGGTAATTCTGATGATACAATATATGTATTAACGTCGAAGCAAATAAAGATTCTTGACAAATTCCCACAGGAGCAACATTTATAAGAGAACAAATGAGAAACAAATTGCTATTATTATAATTCAATTACAATACTAACAATGTAAGATTAAGTAATGTTATAAGAAATATTATAAGGTTTTGGATAGAGGAATAGACCATATTCTCTAAAATTGTCTTCCATCAGGACAAAAATATCTTGCTCATTCAAATTTCTTTTAAAAATATGAAATTTGTCTTGACTTACAGTAAGTATTTTAAAAAACTCTTTATAGACTCGGGTTACACACAAAACTCCTCATTACAGCATATCTAGGAGTCTAAAAGTATATCACAAGTATTTGAAGGAAGTGAATAATGCTGCAAAGTTGCCACTAGTTTGATTATTTTTTTGTAGTAGCATCTCGCTTGGTTCGCTTGCAGACCAAAAAAACTAACTCACAAGAACAGCAACAACAAGAAGACAACAACTATGGAAGCTTGTCTATAAATATTTTGTGGCTGGCATCGAGATGACTGAGAAGGGGAGAAAAGAGAAGAGTATGGTGTAGAGTATAAAGAAATTCAGGCATGAGATTACAATCGCTTGTAATAAATACCTTAAGTATCACATATATCAGTAACCCAAGGACGTGCATCGTAAGTCAAGCTGAACATTATTATTAAGCGGAGCCACCACCAACAGCAGGCGCTGTAAAGTGGAGGAGAGAGAGAGATAGAGAGAGAGAAACGGGAAGGGAAACTCAAGCAACTTGACTTACGTGCAACAATTTAACAACTTAATTATTGCTAAACTACGTCAGCAACAACAACATCCACAACGACAGCAGCAGCAACAGCAGCAGCAACCGAAGCAGCGAACGTGAAAGACAACAACATATAGACATAAATAAACAACGGTGCGTATGAGTAATATTCGTGGCGGCAAAGTCGTGGCGAGGCTGAAATAATAATAATAAGGAGCCTGCCAAAAAGATTGCAATGCGCGATATACACAAAGATGATCATCAACAGCTAAAACAACAACAACAACAACTGGAGGCAACCTGAGCCAATTGGCTGCACTTTGAGAGGAGGAGGAAGAGAGAGGAAGAGTCAGAGTCATGTGGCAGGGATTGTGCAAGGAACGGAACGAAACGAAACATTCGCTTGTCATTGAGTAATCTATCGACAGCTTGGCCATTTAGTCACACACACACACACACCCATACATACACATTCTGAGCGCTGAACTGTGTGTGAAAATTAGCATAAAAACGCAATTTTTGAATATTAATGTGCAGTTTGGTTCGTTGGTCGTTTGGCGGTTGCCTGCAACATTAAATGCAACTGTTGCTGCCGAGCTGCGGCAACATCATCGCCACCGTCTGGGAGGCGCATTGCGTGCAAGGCCAATAAGAAGAAGCAACGGCAAAGGCAACGGCAGCAGCAGACGTTGCCACTTGGCTTACTCGTTTTGCCAACTCGAAGTTGCAACTCGAAGTCGCAACTCGGTAATCAGATCCCCTGGCATTGATAACAAACACAACACTTGCTGTGGTTTTTGGCGCTATCGCATAAGTTGCATTCTGCCTTTTTGCATCTTTCACTTTTCTGTTTGGCACGCATTTGCTCTCCCCTTTCCCCTCCCTCCCCTGGAAACTCTAGATTAAGGATTAGTTATTATTGGACTGTTGCACAGCTTGAGAAATGTTTGTGTCATGTTTTTCTGCTGTAATCTACAAAACGCACAACTTCCCACTCGTTTACCTCAACGCCTGACTTACTCACTCCCTCTCTCTCTCTCTCTCTCTCTCTCTCTCTCTCTCTCTCTCTTTCCTTCTCTCTCTTTAGCTGTTTCTCTCAATCTTTCCCTGTAATCTTTGGCTAATGCATTTCACCGACTGAAACAAGTCGCAAGCAACTGCTAAATGCTACTGTCAATTGTCAAAATATATAAACCAAATGATTTCGATAGTAATCAAACTAAATAAGCTTCATGAAATTAAATTAAGAAAATAAATACTTCAAAAAATGTTTCATATCTTTAAATCAGATTTCATTTCAAATTTGAATAGAGTCCAAGCAGTATTTTAAGCAGTGCACATAACACAGACAAAGCAGTGCAATTCAATTAAAAACAAAACCCCAAAAGTATGCAATATTATGTACTCACATAATATGTAGGAGAATAATAATATAGAAGAAACTAATTTCAATTGAGTACAAGGACTTCAACTCAACAATAATTAAATATTTATTATTTCAAAAAAATACAAATAATATTTGAGGAATCTAGGAAATAACTTTTTGACGGCATAAATTTAGAATTTCATTTCAAGATCTTGATGAATTTGACACACATACATACATATGTACATTTACCATTTAGTTATAGTAGTTATCATACTCTTTTCTATTTGAAGGACTTATAGATAGATCGTGTTGCTTTACTAAATTATGAAGACTAGTATAAAAACATTCTCAGCGTAAGAGGAAACAATGATAATTGAAAATTTTTTTAATTAGAAATGTGCTCAGAGTCCAAATATGCAATCACTGATATAGTGAGCTGAAATACATACTTATTTATTTGCATAACATTGATTAGCTGTTGCCAAAGCATTTGGAATCTTATCTAAAATCTATAACAAATTGTGGGGCGCGACCCACTGAAAAAACTTGCTGGCGCCATCTATTGTGCAGTAGTACAAATAAGTAAGCATGCTCTTGGCTTCAATGTTAGTTACTCTCAATGGCCGCTAGGTGGCTCACACTTGTAGTCAAGACAAGAACCTACGCAGCAGTGCAGAATTTTAAGCTAAATGAAAAGTAAACAAATTGCTGCACATTTCAATTAAATGTTTACCCGTTAAACATGCTTGATAAACAAACACTATTTGTATACTTTGCTGATACAAAGCAAAAAATGATATCAAATACGCTGCTGCTAGTCGAATATAGATTTCACCAGAAACAATGCAATGTCGCGACGCTAACTGAATCATAGTTAAGCAGAAAACTCACAATGAATGGTTGTTGTTGTTGTTATTGGGGGCGGGGGCGAAGAGCAGATCAAACAAACAGAACGCGACGTCAAGTTCATTAACCCAAACAAAACACGTTTCGACGAGTGCAGCAGCAGCAGCAAGAAGAAGAAGAGGAAGAAGTACTTGCTGTTGTTGCCCAGATTTCACAAGGTAGGCCAATGACGTCGTCACAATAGCCTCGCAGAGGTCGGAGAAGAAGAAGACGCAAATGTGGGTCAAACACTTTCACAAAATCCGCGCTAATTGCATTTGCCGGCGGAAGTCTCCCATCCCCCCTTGCACTCTCCACATACGTTGATTCAATCCACACTTGCAGTTGTGCAATGTGCGTTGTCTATGGGGGGTCTGCGAGAGCAAAAGAGAGAGAGAGAGACACATTGCAGAATTGAGCATGAATCACTAGCAAAAAAAACCACTGAGCGTGTGTTGTCTGTCACGAACGCCGCTAAAAGTTGTTTGGCGCCTCTTCACCCGGTTCTCTAGTGACCGCTCTCTCTTCATTTCTCTCTCCCTCTATCTCTCTCTCTCTCTGTGCAGTGCAAAGCTCAGGTAAGCATCGACGTTGTGACGTCACAGGCGCGTTTGGAATTGGTTAATTTATGTTAATCGAATTATTCAATGGCATTCACTGTGAAAATTGCAAACTTGACTCCACTTAAGAAACGGGTATGTGGAATTTATTGTCTAGTTTGGCTAACATTGATTATTTTAACTATATTTGCATTGTCTTGTAGTAAAAATCGAGTAATTGAATAAGTATTACAAATAATTTTTAATTATTTTTAAAAATGGTGAACAAATGTAATAATCATATGCTATGATTGAATAAACAATGGAACATAAATTTCAATATTTTCAAATATGGAGAAAAATATTCAGACAATTCATAAATAATAAATGATATTGAACAAAAATTTAAATAAAATCGTATAAAGTAATTGGAATGGTTGAAAATAATATTATAATATTTTCAAATATGAAGAACAATTTCTAAAAATTCAGAATAAATCATATATAATAAATAGTATTGACAAATTTTATAAAATCATATCAAATAATGGAAAGAACACTCGATACCAAAATTTGAAATATTTTCAAATATAGAGAAAAGTATTCACGCAATCTTCAAGATAATAAATGGTATTGGAGACAAATTTAATAAAAAGTAATTGAATGAGAAATCAAAAACTATTTGCAATATTTTCAAATATTGAAAAAAATAATTATAAAATTCAGAATAAATCATAAATAATGAATGGCAGAAACAAATTATATTTATTTTTTTGTTTTCCAGCTATACAACTTATATACAACTTTATGCTGCTAGTTACTAACCTTATATTTCTATATTCTTAATATGCTCTTTCTTTTTATATATAACTATTTTATTTTATTTTATTTTTCAATACTTTAAAGATGACAGCTGAGTGATTTACGAAAAGTAAACTGAAGCAAATTTTGTATGTTGAAAAATGTGTTTAAAAAAGTTGATATATGTTATGTATATAGGCTGCAATAGCTTATAATCTTTCTAGTAGTAAAATAGCTGTTTATATGTTAAACAAACAAAATAAATAAATATGAAAACCACAAATTCATATCCACATATATAATAATTACTGAGTGTTCGAATCATATGATTTGTATAGTATTAATGTGCTTTCAATAGTTTAAGATATTAAGAGTGTTTAAAAGAGAAGAGTTCATTTTGGGAAATTTCGAGGTCTAGTTATAAAAACTGTTCTGGAATGTGTCCTCTATATAATTTATTATTTTAAGTAAAGAATTACTTGCATCTTGCTGCATTGCTGATGCTGCTGCTGTTGCCTTGGCAGCTGGCCAACTTTATAGTGAGTGTATCTACAGACTCGTGATGTCTCTCTCTCTGTCTCTCTTCCTGCCCCCTCCCCAAGTGCTTGGGCAAGTGTGATCGGAGGCACGTGTGCCACGCAGAGGTCCAAATAGTTGTGCCTCCAAATACGCACACACTCCTTACATAGATACCAGCCAGATATACCGATAGATAGGCAGCTGTTGCAGTCACGCGGCTGCAACCACCGCATAACAATTGCAGATCGAAAAGTATCTGCTGGATACAATTTGTAAGCAGCAGGCATAAACTGAGTAGCTGTAAATGTAAATGCTAATGTAATGCACGGCACGAGGCACAAAACTCACCCACAACTCCAGGCACAACAAAAAAAATCAAATAAAGCCTAAAAATAGCCAACAACAACAAGAAGCAAAAGAGGCAGCGCAGAGGTCACCTTGAATAAGGCGCAAGTTTAGCTGGGAACCCAAAAAAAAAAAAATAAATAAATGAATAACTCTGGAGCGGAAGAAACTGAGCGAGAGAGAGAGAGGAATAGAGCGAGAGCGAATTGGGAGAGACTCGCTTTGCTTTCACAATGCCGTTTAGGCCATTTCGTCATTCATCCTGACCGGCAGCTGTTGGCAGCGACGTCGACGTCGCCGTTGACGTCGACAGCTGCTGCTGCTGTTGTAGAGAGCGGCTACAAAATCCAGCGGCGGCAGCAAAATTCCAACGAGTCTCGCGTGTAGCACAAACAGTTCGCAACGAGCGCGCAAACTGAACGGAACGTCGACGACCTCTAGCTAACATAATAGCAATCCAGAGGCGCCACCGCAAATCCATCCAACACATTCAATTCAAGTGAATTCCAAATAAAACCGAAAAACCAAAAGTAAGCAAACGCAATAAAAAATACAATCATAATCAAGCATATCAACGTTCAAAAAAAGTTCACAAGTGTTTATACCTAAGCTAATTTCCTGTGTTGCAAAAAGTGCATTCAACTTTCTGGCCAAAAACGCCCTTGGCCTTGTGCTAGGGCACTTCCTGTCTGCTTGCCCCCTTTTTATGGTACATTTGTTGTGTGAGAGTCACTTTCACTTTCGTTTTCCTTTCGCAACGCATGCGTCGAATTTTCCAACCCAAAAATCGAAAAACAGCTGTGCTGAAATTTTTCTTTTCATTTTCCGTTTGCTGGTAATTCCGACACATTTGACTTTCACAGAAGGTCATTTGATATTGCCTGTTCTGGCCTGGCCTAGTTGCTTGCAACAAGTGAACTTGTCCAGTGTTGCATGACGAAACCTCGATAAATCGCATGAAACTGTCACCAGAATGACCTCATATCAGTTATTTTAACTACGAATGTTTCAAGCAGTTCCACAGAATACAATCTCTAAAAAAAAACAGTACGCTGATTTACTGAAAAGAGTATGAAAAAGTTAGTTTGCTATGAAAATGTATAGCAATGTCAGCAGGGGCGTTTTCAGGCCTTTAATATTGAATGTTGAACTAACTGTTCCATTAGAACTCAGCATTCTCTAGGCAGATCTTGCTGAAATTTCACTGAATATCTTCTTAATGTTATAGCTGAGGAATTTTCTTGTAATTGAGATATTGTCATTGCTCCCTTTGATTTTTTATAATTTCTATATTAGGACAATTTGCTGAAACCCGTTAATTTTGTTAATTTGAATTGCAACAGATATCTTTAGTGGTGTAGGTGATGTATTTCATTTAGCTATTATACAAATTTAACTTTTACTTTAAATTTCAACATTATTTTACTGAAAGATCACAAGAATTAAATTTTTCTCTGTTCAAATTCGTAGTTTCTCTGAGATATTAAAATATCCTTATCCATATAAGCAGCAGCTAAGACAAATGTGTTACCTGAAGAAGAATTACAAGTTTATTTTAAATTTTTAACTACTCTATTCTATTTTCACTTGAAGAGCTGCTAAATAGTTCCAGTTGAAACTTAAAACGTCTTGTTGTTGTCCGAAATTGTATGCGAATTATAAGTTAAATTTGAAAAGATATCGGCAAATTAATATTTCATTGACAAAAGTTGGCTAAAGAAGAATTTTAAGTTCATTTGAAGTTTATATACTTCTCTTTTCTGTTTCTACTTGAAGAGCTGCTAAATAGTTCCAGTTGAAACTCAATATGTCTTGTTGTTGTGCGAAGTTATATGCGACTTATAAGTTAAATTTGAAAAGATATCGACAAATTGATATTTCATTGAAAAAAAGTTGGCTAAAGAAGTTCATTAAGTTCATTTCAAGTTTACATACTACTCTTTTCTATTTCTGCTTGAAGAGTTCTAATACAAACTCAAATCAACTTGATTCTTCTTGAAGTTGTACCTGATACAGAAGTTAATTTTAGAAAAGAAATCGATTAACTCTAGTCATTAAATTTCTCATACTAATCACATTACTTTGACCAGCTTTCTTGAAAATTAGTTCCTCATTATATTGAATCATAAATCGGTAAATAGTCTTGCAAAACAAGCGATAATCACGCTTTTTACAACTCAATTGCAGCTGTATTTCGAGTTGCTGGTTACGAGTTGTTATTCTGGTCAAAACCGCACACTTAATTAGAAAAACTCTCAAGTTCAGGGTAAGGGCAATACAACGAAACGAAACGAAGCTGAGTGCAATTTCTTAATTAGAAACGTGCTCAGCTCAGTGCTACAATATATAATCGCTGAAATAGTTTACCCCTTTAAAACATACATATATATTTGCATACTTGGCTGATAACTGATAAGCAGCTGCCAATTGTTTTGCAATCTTATCTGGGAATCTAATGCAAACATTGGCGTCCGACCTACTGAACCCAGAAATTGGAAATTGCGATTATGGAGGAGTGTACTCAATACATACGTCATGAAGTTTAAAATACAGAAATAACGCAAATATTATTCATTTCTGGTATCGTAATTAAGTGTGCGTTGGATTAGCAATCGATTGTTCAGTGCGGTAATTAATGGAATGACTTATCGATTGATAAGGTAAACTTTATTTCCGATTCTAATGATGATTAGTTGAACATCATGATGAGGTTGTCATATCATATCAAGTCTCGAGTACTTCTGCGAAATTTCTTAGAAGGTCTTTCTGATAAAACACAACACCCATTACGACGGGGGTTAATGAGGTTTTATTAGCTCGAATGCCAAATTGAATTCGTGTGTGTGTGGCATGTGACGATGGTTTTCCGCCCCCTCTTCTTCCTCCCCCCTGCAATTCATCCTAGAGTCATTCGCATATAAAGCGGACAGCCACGAGCAAAATAGAAATTATTAATAATAATTTGTTTGTGGCGGTTTTCGGCAAAAATGTTGCGTAGAGGTTTCACTACCATCAGCTATTGCTCTGGCTGCTGTTGCGTGTCTGCGATAGATATGACCTTCATGAAGGTTAAACAACGCCGACACATAGGTCTGTCTCCGTCTCCATCTCCGTCTCTGTCACTGTCACTGTCTCTGTGAATGGTTGATGAATGAATGCGCGTGTGAGTGCCGCTGATTTTTATATTCCACTTTTACTTTCGCTTGGCATTAACTAATTCTCGCTAATTTGGATACTATACAAAAAAATAGAGAACTTGGGCACGTGACAAACACAAGTTGATACTAAACAAACGGAATCACACTGAAATCCCAAATGATTTGCGATATCACCAAAAGGCAAACCAATTAAACAGGATTCCGTGTGCTCAGCCTAGATATATACCTTTGTGGTTTGAACTTCAGCTTTAATTCAATTCCTTGCTAAAAAAAGTAATTCCCGCAATTCATTCGCTTGTGATCAGAAATCACCGAACACCAAACCACTAAATTTATTTACCTTGCCAGGGAATTCTGTGCCCAAGGAATTTTGTGGCCAGGGAATTCTGTGATCCCTGTGCTTAGCCTAGACATTAACCTTACTTACTTAAGTTATAATCATAATTCATTTCCATGCTAAATAATCATTCTCTCTTTTTTACTTAGCTATGGCCGCCGTCAAGGACAGTCTGTTGGCCCAAGTGGCTGAGGTGTTGCCCAGCTCGGGACACAAGGTCACCGTTGTGGGCATCGGCATGGTGGGCATGGCCAGCGCCTTCAGCATTCTCGCCCAGGGTGTCTCCAAGGAGGTCTGCCTCATCGATGTCTGCGCCGACAAGCTGCAGGGTGAGCTCATGGATCTGCAGCACGGCTCGAACTTCCTCAAGAACCCACAGATCACCGCCAGCACCGATTTTGCCATTTCGGCCAACTCGCGTCTGTGCATTGTCACCGCCGGAGTGCGTCAAAAGGAGGGCGAATCTCGTCTGTCGCTGGTGCAGCGCAACACTGACATCCTCAAGAACATCATCCCCAAGTTGGTCGAAGTAAGTGGTGCTCTTTCCCTTCTTTATACATTACTAATACTGTCTTTCTTTCCACTCTACAGTACAGCCCTGATACCATCTTGCTGATGGTCTCCAACCCCGTCGATATCATGACCTATGTGGCCTGGAAGTTGTCGGGTCTGCCCAAGAACCGCGTCATTGGCAGCGGCACCAACTTGGACTCCTCCCGCTTCCGTTTCCTCATGTCGCAGCGTCTGGGCGTGGCACCCACCTCCTGCCACGGCTGGATCATTGGCGAGCACGGCGATAGCTCGGTTCCAGTTTGGTCTGGTGTCAACATCGCTGGCGTTCGCTTGCGTGAACTGAACCCGACTTTGGGCACCGGCGAGGATCCAGAGAAGTGGAATGAACTGCACAAGCAAGTGGTTGACTCCGCTTACGAGGTCATCAAGCTAAAGGGTTACACCTCCTGGGCCATTGGTCTCTCCACTGCCTCCTTGGCCTCGGCCATTTTGCGCAACACCAGCAGCATTGCCGCCATCTCCACCTCCGTCTTGGTGAGTTAAGAACTTTTTTCTGTTTTTTTCTTATACTAATTACATTCATCTATTTCTTCTTCAGGGTGAACATGGCATTGACAAGGATGTCTTCTTGTCGCTGCCCTGTGTGATCAACGCCAATGGCGTCACTTCCGTTGTCAAGCAGATTCTCACCGACACCGAGGTGGAACAGCTGCAGAAGTCGGCCAACATTATGGCCGATGTCCAAGCTGGTCTAAAGTTCTAATTTAAGTCAGCAAACAAGCAAAGTATTCTTTGTCTCCACCAATGTTTATTTTTAGTCCATTTCTCAGACACATTATTTATTATTTAAAGTATTTCTTTTGGGTTCGTTACAAATAAATTTTAAAAACTTAAGTTTTATTCTTAAAGAAAACATCAACGATTTACAATCATTTATCAATTGTTAACTATAAAACTGTTATTGCAGTTGAAATTTGTTAAAATCTTGCAAAGTACTACTAGAAATTCTAGTTAGTATGCTAAACAACCATCGCTACCTCAGAAACTAGCGTAAATCTTGAATGGCTTTGCACCACGACGGGCATTAGTCATATTTATCGCATATTTAAATGATTAAATCATATAGTCAAATTTATTATAATTGTATGTTGAGCACCTAGTTGTCTTCTCGCACACAATTAAAAACAAAAATTAAAATTATATGGATACAAAATGAATTCACAATGAAATATATCGATAACTATGCTATCAACTCCACAAACTTAAGCGTTCGAAAACTTCAATGAAAAAGAAATGAGAATGAAGCTAGGCAAAGGCAAGTCGGATATTGAATACTCTTATGAATCAACTCTTGTGGTAACTTATTAATGAAGATGATTGAGTCTCGAAGAAACATGGAGAAATAGAGGGAGAGTGTGAGAGATAGAGACAAGAAACATGGAGAGATAGAGGGACAGAGTGAGAGATAGAGACATATAACAAGAAGCTTTCACTTATCGTTAGTCTTGGCTTCATTCATAAAGTAGATAATAATATAATCATTATATGTCTACCAAATCTTTTGAAAGCATGGCATAGCAAAGCTGAAACTGAATTCAAGTTTATAACAAATTTAGTGAGAAGAGATAATCAAATACTCAACATACGCAACCTTTTCTTCAAGAAATATCTAACTTTTTCCTAAATGAACCAGAAGTTACTTGATATATGTATGTGATCTATGATATGATATATGATCTTCTACGATCTTTCACACATTGGCTTAAAGACACTTGCAGCAGGCTTCTTAAATACCTTGAAAGAAATGGCAAATTATATTTTAGTAAAACTGAATCTTCATTTTTATCATTATTATGTCAACCATTTGACAAATTCATTCAATCTTGTCAGCTTCAACATATGTGCTGCCTATAAAGATCTTCTCTACAACAAGTTTCAACTAGACATCTTTAATGTTAAGCTTGTCGATAAATAAACGGCAGCTTTTCAATAAATGAACTAGATATCTTGAAAACCGAGACTGTAGTTTATCAAGAAGTGAACGGACAGACAGACAGCCGGATTTTCATAGAGTATTTCACATTTGATAGTCAAATTATGTGCCTACAAGTAGCGCATGCTAAGCGTTTGCTTGTTGAGGCACGATTCGACACGATAATCAATCGACTTGTAGATAGATAGCTCAACGAGTGTTATCTTAAGCGACAGAAAGCGCTTATCTATGTGACAGTAGTGGGGCGAGACGTAAGCCAGACACTTTTTCAATTCCAAGATTCGACTCGAATTGAGTCGAACGTGCAAAATGCCGAATAAAGCAACCACCCCAAAAACTAAACTGAACTGAACTGAGCGATAAGCTAGAAGATAAGCGAAGCTCAAGCTCAGTCTTAACGTGGCTATAAAAGACGCTGCAAGTGCGCAGAGCTGGCCAAGTCCAGACCAGTCCAGCCATGAGAGAAGTTCAAAGAATTAGCCAGCGATTGGCATTTGTTATAGGCTCTGTACTGTTCCTTGGGCTGATCAGAGGAAACTCTGCCTCAGCCAGCATCAATCGCATACAGAAGCACAATCTGGAACTGCTTTCAGAGCAACTCAATCGCGGTTGGCATGCCTTCTGTAAGTCGAAGCATCTCTGGAACTAATTACTTACTTATTAAAGATAATCAATCGATTTACAGGCGATGCACCTGTTGATGAGGGCGTCATGGCCTTGTTCGATGGCATCAATCCCAGCGATGCGCGTCTCCATGTGATGACGATCACCAATCAAAGCATTCAACTGCCCATCAAATCCATACCGGAAATTCGTGACTTTGACATCAACCCAGAGAGAAGAACTTTAATTTATGTGAATGCCTTTCACACCGCAGACAGTTATTTCAGTGTGCAGGAGCATTTGATGCTGTTGCAGACAACGCGACGGGATTTGAATGTCATTGTTGTGGACTTTGCCACCAATGTGGCACAATTGTATTACACGGTGCGGCATCATCTCTCCGTTCATGGCTATTCCATCTACAAGTTGCTCAGCGCTCTTACAGATGCGGGAATTTCTGCCGAAGATATCACACTCGCAGGACATTCGGTGGGTGCAAATATTGCTGCTTTAGGTGCTGATCTCTATGCGAAGAGTAACAAGCGGCAGGTGGCACAATTGATTGCCATCGATCCGGCCACAATGTGTCGCACCACCGACATCTTGGTGCGTCAAGGTGTTGCAAGTCGTGTGGTTGTGTTGCACGGCGAGGGCGATGTGTTTGGAGTGCGAGTGCCGTTGGGTCATGTGGACATCTATCCCAATGGCATTGGCTACTTTCCGCGCAAGAAACTTCAGCCGGGCTGCGAGACCAAGATCTGCAGTCACATGTATCCATTTGTCTTGTTCATGGAGGCACTCATCGAGGGCGTCATGATTCCGGCCACCAAATGCGAGAATTGGGCCAAGTTCAGGCAGGGCGATTGCAGTTTTGAGAACACTTTAAATATTGGTCTCATCTATCCACCGAATGCCAAGGGTCTTTACTTCTGCATGACGCAGCCGAATCCTCCATTTACGTACATGGAACATGGACTCAGGTACAAGACGCGACAGCCAGAAGCAGCCAACGTTCAGGCTTAGAGCCATCGAACAGCGGATTAGCTGTGGCTTAGGATTAACAGTTTGTTTTTATATGCATAGTTTTAGTATAAGCGAAGGGTGTAACGAGTGAGCTAATGCAGCTTAGATAAACATTATTAAAGTACTTATTTATGAGCATTTTGGGCTTATTATTTCATTTAAACTACCAAAAAAGATGCCTAAAATAATCTCTGGATTATTTGTACAAACATTGCTTAAGGTATGTTATTCCTTACAAGTGTCCATGAAATATATCAATTCAAAATCAATATCAATTTCAAACGGCATCATTCCCATGCAAAAATGTCACAGCCTGAAAGTATGCAATATTTTAGTGCACAGACGCAATGAACAGTGCTGCCAAGTTTTATAAAGACAAAGCCACATACTACGCCATGTAGATACATATTTATATACTTATCATAATATTTGCAATGACATTATTAGTATATCATAAAGAGCATACATTTCAGTTATACATTTTTAAAACTATTAGCTTGTGTGTTAAGAACAGAAATTAAATATTATCACTCTCCAAGCAAAGTAGTTAATATCTGATGATCTAATGAAATAAAGAAAATATTCCAGAAGAGGAAATGTATAATATTTTGTAAAATATAAGGAAACATACTTTATTTACTTTTTTTACTTTGCATAAGGCATTAAAACATTAATTGAAAATGTACTTTTTAGCTAAAAATAATAAATAATAAACAAATAATGCGAAACAATTAATATGAAACAAACTTGAATACTCAAAACTGTTAAAACTCATATTTTATTTCTATAATTATAAGAAATTATTTCACTAAAATAGTTTGCTAAGTATTTATTTAAATTAAAGTTCTTTGATGCCGTATCAAAGAGAAGATCTTAAATAATTTTAAACAAACGACAATACGAAAAATTGTTTAACATATTCATTTACAATAAGCGGAAAATTATCTTTTATATGTACATTGAATATACATAAGTTCCAATTTAGCTGCGTCATTTAAAGTATAGTTCATCGGGCATTTATCACACTCTGCAGCCCTGGCTTAAAGCGCAACTTTGCCACGCTTTGGCTTCTCTAGCGCTCCCTCACTCAATGCATTTCTCTCTCTATCGCTCTCTCTCTCTCTCTTTTTGTCTGCTTTCCACTCTCGCGCTCTTTTTGAAACTTGGCCTTTGTCTGCTGACCAAGTTGAAACGTTCTCTCACTCTCGGCCGATCTCTGACTTACAAATCAGCTGATGTCCAAGCCAGAAGCCCCAAGCCAAAAGCATAAAGCACATTCGGCAATTACGCTCTCTCGCTCTCTCTCTCGGTAACTATTGCTCTCTGTACACGCACACTGCAAGCTATGAGAGCTGACAGCCACTATGCTGCCTCTACCTTTGCCTCTACCTGTTGCCAACACAGTTTTTTGTTGTCTTTTGCTTTTATTTTTTTTTTACCGAGTTTCGACGCTGAAAAAATGTGAGTTAAGAGCAGACGGCGCTCAGTCTTGGAGCGCAGTTTAGTTGAGTTTAGCGTGCTGTCTGGTTGTGTCCGGCAAAAGCAACGGCAACGGCATCGGCATCGGAATCGGAATTGATATCGGCATCGGCATCGGCATCGGAACGAGCTGAGGCAGCGATAAACCCGTCGGGTGCCCCGTCGGTATGTTACAAAGCTAAACCTAACGCCGCTTTGGCAGCTCCAAAAACTACAAAAAAACTCTCGTTGTTCACTCGCCACCGCGTTGATCGTGCGGAACAATCAACCCAGCTCCGAAAAATACAACAACAACAAGACACAGACGTGTATAATCAACAAATAAAATGTCTAAGCACAAGTGTGTTATGTACATCATACAACAAATGTTTATAAATAATGTGAAACACAAGTGCATTTAGTGACTAAACTGAATTCAGAAATACAAACATCAAATTGAACTGCAAAGAAGATCTCGCTTAAAGTCAGTTCATCAGATACACGCATCGGATAGATACGTGTATCTATTGGCTTGGTGAGTGCGAGTTTGAGCTTCAGCTTGTATCTATGTACGTGTATCTGCATCTGTATCTGTTAGCGCGTGTCTAGAGCTCTCGTCTCGTTTGGCTCTTCGTCTCTTAGGTGTCGCTTGGCACACATACACACACACACACACACACACACTGAGAAATGTGCAACTTCTCCAAATTTGGTTGCAATTTTTCAATTGAAAAATGTTAAATGAGTTCTCGACAAGTGACATCAGAGAGAGAGACTCGAGATAAAGCAATCAATTACGCAATTACACAATCGATCGAGTAAACAATAAAAATAATCCATAAATTTGCGGAAAAGTGCACGTAAATAATACATGAAATTTTATAAATGGAAATCATTAAAACAAATTACAAAACAATAAACAAAATGCATTTGGCAATCATTAATTACGATTTTATTCACTCGTCTGATTAGCATCATTAATCATATCAAATTCAAATCATTGTAACAAGAAAATATTCCAAAATAGTTGCCAATTAAATATAGTATAAAAAAATAAGCAACCACAAATTAAACGACTATTTACAAGTTTAGATTTCAATAATATAATGATCACGTTAATTTTCAATAATTAAGCCAAATTAATACCTCGAAAAAAATGCGTTTAAATAGCATTAACGATTTTATGGAAAATACGAGTAACAAACAATGCAAACAAACAACAACGACCTATCATAAACAAGTATCTAACATACAATCTTTTTTATTGTGTGCTAATGAAGTTGAAAACTCCCACTGTCCGAAGCTCAATTTGAAGCCCAGAACGGGCTTAAGAAAAGTGCAAGTGTGCAGGTTTGCTTCGTCGATTCGAGTGGGGAGAAGAAGAAGCCACAAAGAAACGTCAAGAATGCTCGATTAGGAAATACCTCTTAATATTTGCTAGACAATTAACATGAAATATTCATCAGCCATAACTTGCTAAATATCGAAAGCATTGTCAACTAAATATCCTCTTTAATTCAATGCTAAATTCTTGTGCAATGCATCACAATATTTAATATCAAATATAGGTTAAATTGAAATTGACTCATTGAATAAACAAATTGTAAACATGTTAAAAGCGCTTGCGTCAAAGAAAGTGAAAAGCGCGTAATGGATTTGTATAAAAATCAACAACAAACAACGTTGTCAACGCTGAAGACCATGACCAATATATCTTCACTTGATGATGAAGTTGATGGGGGCGACACGTCGTATACGCAATTTCCTTTATACAATTGCAATTTCAGTGCGCTCAGTATTTTTATCTCAACCTACGAGTATTGTTGAGATCTGTCACAAGATTGCGATGCTGTCTTAGATACGTGTGTGTGTTTATATCTAACATATCTTCTTGGGACAGTTCTTGGCTTCGGTTATCTTTTGGCCGCATCGTGGGGTCATCATTGGTTACACTTTTTGTTTTATTTCTATGCAAACAGATAAGCTGTAAAACTGCTGGCAAACTAATCTATTAGTTGTGAATTGTGTACTCGGCACGTGCTTGGCCCCTAAAATAAAGTCGTAAAAAAATGTATTCTCCGACCTGCAAATATTGCTTATTATTTTAATAATTCTATGGAAGTGTGTCAAGGGGACAATGCTGTCGGAATAAGCGGGTGGCTTGAGCTTAAGCTAATGATTAAAACACTCCCGAAGTCCGGAGAAGTGCAATTAACCTACAGCGTGACTATGCGAGAGAGTACTTAGAAAAAGCCATTCAAGATGCAATTCATGGGCATCATCATGGGCATGGGTGGAGAGCCAACTAACCGGTTAGTTAGTACGAGTTATTCAAATCTTCTCGCATACATTTTCCCCCCGATTTAACATTTAGTAAATCGTAGTCGAAGTCGAAGTCGTTGTTGCGATTCTGTCAACGTTTGTTGTTTATAAACGAAATTAACGCGCTTAAGTGAAAATTTAGCGCCCTCTTCACATGTGGGGAACTTGTTTCTCAGCAATCTCTACTCCCCATATATATACAATACTTGGTCCGATCGACAGTTTATAAATATTTTATGCAAATACTTGGGACTCGACTCGAGTGTGGATATAGTCGTAACTGTAGGGCAACTGGTTTTGCATCCCACCCCAGACAGATATTCTACAGATATCAGCGAAAAAATAAAACGAAATGAGGAAAAAAATAAATAAACCATTCAATCATTCCATCCCAAGCGAATTCGCTCAATTAATCAAACTAAAATATCTTTAATCAAGCAAAAAGCCATGCGAAACGGCAACAATGCTGACTTGGCACAAAAAAATAACGAAAAATAAAAAAAAAAAACATAAATATAGTAAGAAATAAAAGCAACAAGCAATTTTCGGCAATCTCAAGGTTTTTTCGCCGTAAACACTTAAAGAGAATACAACAACAAACACGTGTGTCCCATATTAAAGCCAGTCTAAAGTGATTACGTCCGTGTGTGTGTGTGTGTGTGGTTGTGTTTTTGTGTTGTTGGGGAAATCCTGGTTGATCTTAAAGTGCGAAGATAAAAACAAGAAGACCCTCAAGGGCTACAAGTGAACAGCAAACAAAAAATCCCCAGCATCAAAAAGTAATTCGATTTTGCGGTCGTATTACAACATTGCCGAAAACAAAAAACTTCAAAATGAATAAGCCAAAAAAATAAAATATATAAAAATTTATATAATAATAAATAATCCAAAAAATGAAGCACAATAAAAATATATGAAAATTAATGTAATAAAATAAAATATAAAAAGTAGTCAAATACAATTTTTGCAAACTCGATAATATAAACTGAAAAAACAAAACTTAAAAATTAATAAAAAAAAAAAATAGATATGAAAGCAGTAAAATATAATTTTTATAATTTGATATATTCCTACAAAATAAAATTGATAGTGAATAAAGTAAAATAGCAAACAAAATAAAGAATAAATAACAAAATTGAATATAAAGAAAGAAATAGTAAAATAATATTTAGATAATTTTATTCTTTTATTTTATAAATTGGAAAATTATAATAAAACAAAATAAAATTTAGAAAAATGTTCAAAATGAAAATGGCTAAAAACTTTAAAACATTTACTAACTGAATTTATATAGCAGACAATTACAATAATTGTTTACAATTGCTTAAACAACGAAAGATAAATTCTGTAATAAATATAAAGTGATTGCTAATAAATTAAATTGTTACAAAAAGGAAAAACAACTTACATAAATTTCACCAAAAGTGCATTAAATTAAATCGCATGTAAAAATAATTCAAATGAAAGACAAAAACAACAGCAAAAGCAATAACAACAATTTACAACAACAAGAACAACAATAACAATAAAATAAAATCCAACGCCAACGAACACTTGGGAAACGTGTTGGAATTTAAGTTTAGCTATTTTTTTCTGATGTCGTTGTCGTTGTTGTAGAGTTGTAGAGTTGTTGTTGTACTTTGTTGCTGTCGATTGTTGTTTGCAGTGTATTTGCATGAGTTGCACTTGTGTTGGTGAATAATTTTACAGTTATCTGAACGTGTGTCGCGATCGTCGCGCTCTCACTTATTGTTCATTTCAGAAGAAGAAGGAGAAGGAGAAGTCGACGAATTCACCTGCGTTAACAAAACTACAACAACAACTACGAGTGACTGCAACGGGGGGAGAGAGAGAGAGAGGGAGAGAGGAGAAGAGAGCGCTGTCGTCAATGCGGCGACGACGACGTCGACTTCGATGCCGCGCTGTCAATGTCGCGAAGCCGAACTAAATTCGCGCTCAATGAATGACGCCCAACTTAGCCTCGCCAAAAACAAAATGAAAACAAACTGAACTACATAAAACAACAACTACAGCAACTAGTAAAATCTAACTAAAGTATAGTAGACAACAACAATGACCGTCTCATATGCTGGCGAAGTGCCAAATGGCAGCAGCTTTGGCTGCTTCTGGAAAATCCTCTGGAAGTGAGTATATATAATACTTATGTATAAAGTAGAAAAGATCTGCATAGAAACGCCAACGTCTGTCTGGGCAATTTTCGCATTAGTCATGAGTGTTTGTCCGAGTAATTAACATCACATATGAGTACAACTCTGAGTACAATACACAGTTACAGTCCACAGTGCACACACACACACACACACTCAGATATTTTTTAGTTTCCAGTAGCCAGCGACTATCCCAGTCAAGTGCCCATTGCCAGTAGTTTGTTGTTTTGTTTTCTACTAGTTACATTTTTACTTTTTTTAAGCTCGCATTAATTGTTTCTAAAGTGCAGTCACTCGTAACCAAAACAGCGAGCGGTCAACTCTCGTTTGTTTTCAACTATAGCGAGTAGCGAGTAAAAGACAAAAAGAAATCTACGATCTATAAATAGTATTACTATACTATACAACCTATATACTTAGTAAACAAATCGACAAAATGTAAACAATTTACTTCACAGTTGTTTCGATCTTATATTATTACCATTTGTGTAAACATTGTGCTTAAACAATATTTGCAACGCGTAAAAAAAATCTGATAATTACATTTTGCAATAGGGAGTTATCTAATAAATCCATCAACAAAAGCTCATTAAAAATTTCTATAAATTACATTTTCAACAAATTTTTTTGTTATCTACTTCAATGGGGAATCGAATTCGGATTCAACTAGTTCCGAGTAACTTTTTTTCTGTTATATTTTTAGCTGACTGTAAACAGAGAAATTTTAATTTTTAATTATTCACTGTCGGACGTTTAACGATTTCACTTTTATACTTTTGTACATTTTGTGCATTATTAACCTGTTTTTCAGCTTAAAAGTTACATAAAAAAATATATACAATGTTGATCGTAGAATTATAAATTTTCTTTAGAACAAAACGAAAAAATATAACTACTCTTTAATTAGCTTCACGTGTAGTACTTTAGTTGAGGAATGCTTAAAAGCCACTTAAATTCATTAGGAACTCAGCAGATTGGCATAGAACATATGATATTATTATTAATAATAATGATAATACCCCATATTATACAATACTAATCACGCATCGTGCAACCCAAATATTATTAACATAAAGACCTTGGATGAGAGATGAGACAAAGACCCCAATAAGCCGCAATTCCAGTTTCATTCTCTCAATCAAAACACGCAGCTTGGAGGTTATACAGATCATTAGATGTTCAGATAGTATCATATCACACAAAAGCAAAAACAAACGAAAAACCCCACCAAATACATTGGAGCTGTCATGAAAAAAAAAAAAACAAATAAAGTCGCAGAACTAGCGACCCATTAAACTCTAAAATATTTTGAAAAGAATTTGAATAAGCGATATGCGACTGATTTGAGTTAAGGAAATAGATACCTGTTGTCTATCTGTCAGCTGGGAAATTACAAGTCCCCAAGCTATAAATTATATTTAATAATCTCTTAATCGTGCATCTCTATTTTCTGTTTATGTTTCGTTTCGCAGATGGCGCGGCAGCGTTTACAAATTAGTTTGGCGTGAATTAGTCGCCTATCTGTGTTTATATTTAACCATTAATGTCGTCTACAGATTTGCTCTGACTCCCAGTCAGCAATCGTAAGTATTAACTAGACTTTATTTGATAGATATATGAACTATTTGCTTTGCAGTCTATTTCTTAAAGTAAGAACTTATTTTGGCCTACAAATGGAGAGCATACCCATGTCCTTTGTGCTGGGCTTCTATGTGAATCTCGTGGTCAAACGTTGGTGGGAGCAATATCGTCTTTTGCCCTGGCCCGACACGTTGGCCCTGTTTATCAGCGCCGCCATTCCAAACTCCACAGGTGGTGTTAACGTAAGTGGTTCCACTTTAATTACAACGCTTCACTAATTCATCTCTCTCTCTCATACAGAACGAAACGGGTCGCCTAATGAGGCGTAATATAATGCGTTACATGGTCCTGGCTTATGTCATCACCCTGCAACGAATTTCACTGCGTGTCAAGCGTCGCTTCCCCACCACACAGCATCTCGTGGATGCGGGCTTAATGCACGAATCCGAGATGAAAATCTTCGAGGCCATGAACCAGAAGAGTCCCATGTCCAAGTATTGGATGCCGCTCGTCTGGGCCACCAACATAATCAATCGAGCCCGCAAGGATGGCCTCATTGCTTCCGATCATATTGTGCAAACGATTCTAGTTGAGTTGTCGGACATCCGACGTCGCTTGGGCGGTCTTATTGGCTACGATACGGTCTGTGTGCCATTGGTCTACACTCAGGTGAGTTGAAGTATGGAAAAAATATAACCTAGGGGGCACCCGGAATCGAACCAGGGACCAGTCGATCTGCAATCGAATGCTCTACCGCTGAGCTATGCCCCCGAGATGAATTCATCACTACGAATTGCGATTTTTAGTCACAAACTGCCTCTCTGCTTCTTTCTCCTCTGCCAAAATGTGCGAATTCAACAGCACCAAATGAATATTCCAAAAAATATTAAGATATTCCGAAGGCTTTACTTGGCATATCGTTCTACTACTACCTTCAATTTGTTCACTACTAGCGTCGTCATAGATTTCCTGTCAGCACATAGTTATAAAACCCTTTGTGGATGCTTTGTAGAGGAATTGTCGCAAAAAATATAACATAGGGGGCACCCGGAATCGAACCAGGGACAAGTCGATCTGCAATCGAATACTCTACCTCTGAGCTATGCCCCCAAGATGAAATAAAGCCTCCGAATTGTGCTTTTGAATCACACACTCGCTCTCTGCTTCTTTCTTCTCTGCTGCACAGATGTGTGACTCACAAGGTTATGTCTGACTAAATCAACATTCAAATACCCTGTAGCAAACAATTATGTATTTAGCTGATAAGCAGACACTTTTTTCTCAATGGTCTATCACTTAAATCAAGTCCGAATTTCATCATAATTTGCTAGCAGTTAATCGACCCGTTGCATGAATCACTCTTTCAGCTGTTGTTTGTTTTTGTTTCTGGCACTTTTATTAAATTTCTTTGAATTACTTTTTCAGGTGGTTACCCTCGTGCTCTATACGTATTTCGTGGCCGCTCTGATGGGTCGTCAGATGTTGCCCAATGTTTTGGATAGCAAGGGACGCGAGGATCCCGATTTGTATTTTCCATTATTTACCATATTACAGGTGAGCCAGTCAAACAATAATAATAATAATAAAAATAAGAAATGCAAATATGCATATGAATAATTTGCACGTTTTGCATTATTTGTCATAAATCATAGACATTTTCACGTCTCGCCGTTTTGCAAAAACATTACAAACAAGTAAGAAAGCTAGTCGAGTGTGTTCGACTGTGAGATACCCCGATATACATTTTTTGCCGACACAAAAGTATTTCTGCAATAACTTCCACAATTTTTATCTGATCGCAACCAACTTTTCAGAAATCACAGTTATTATAGTTATTATTGTATGTACCAAAATTCGCAGCTCTAGCTTTAAAATTACGCTTGTTATTCGATTTTTGTTGATTTGCGAGGGCGGAAGTGGGCGTGGAAAAAATTTGAAACAAACTTTATCTGCGTGCAAACATAACAAATTTTGTCGAAAAAAAAAAATAGTTCTATCTCTTATATTCTCTGAGATCCAGTGTTTCATACGGACAGACGGACAGGCAGGCGGACAGACAGACGGACAGACAGACATGGCTAGACCGTCTGAGCTGTTGACGTTGATTTAAGAATATATACACTTTATAGGGTCGGAGATGCCTCCTGTACTCTGTTACTACATTTCCTGCCGGCACAAAATTATAATACCCTTCTACCCTATGGGTAGCGGGTATAAAAATTGTGGTTTTTTGGATCATTAACGCAACTGAAATTGAAACTAAAACAGAAATTGAAACGCCAAATGAGTTAGAGGGAAGGTGGTAGGGAAGGGTAGACAATGGGTCGCTACCGCTAAACGCGTAATAACGATATGCATAATATATATATAGTAAAAGATATCTGGGCATATCGAGAGACCGAGATATACCTTACTCACTGCAGTCGGTTGGCTTTTTGCGGTTTTTGCCCCGAGTCGAAGGCAGATTTCAAGTGTTTTGCGTTATGTAAACGACTCGGAAAGAGTCACGTTCACGTTCGAAATAATAAATTGGCATTTTCGCTTTTGTGTTTTTGACGATGGCATTTTTTCGCCTCAGATAAAAATCAGCGACAAGTGTTTTTCAACCATGTTTAGGAGCTGTCATTAATAACTGTTAATTTCATTTTGCTACCTACGATGTGAGACAGTAACAGCCACAAAAGCAAATATCACAAAAGACCAAACTACAAAACAGAGAAAAAAAAAGTGAATGGAAAATCATTCGATGTGCAACTCATATGAATACTCACTACCAGCGAGTTTGCTCGCACTCACATCACTCACGATTGTGCAATCTATTTGCGTTTAATTAATTCCATTTAATTACAATTTTATTTTCTCTCCTCTCCCATGATCATCTTATGATCTTATCATTGAATTCACAGTTCGTTTTCTATGTGGGCTGGCTGAAAGTCGCCGAGGTGCTAATTAATCCCTTTGGCGAAGATGACGACGATATCGAATTGAACTGGCTCATTGATCGCCACATTAAGGTGAGTTTATAACACTTTTTCCAGAGAATCGCTTAGTGAACTACGAAAGTTATTCTTCTTAACCCGGAACTTAAGAATTGTTCTTCTGTCTGAACGAACAAGAGAATAGTATAACCAATTGCAGTAGAGTTTACTTGTTAGTCAATCGTTAATATACTTGGCAAATACTCACATGCTGTGCTCAAATATGGCAATGATCGAATTCAAAAAGTATTACCACCAAGGGGGCACCCGGAATCGAACCAGGGACAAGTCGAACTGCAATCGAATACTCTACCTCTGAGCTATGCCCCCCGAGATGAATTATTCACTCCAAACTGCGATCATGAACCACAAACTGCCTCTCTGCTTCTTTCTTATCTGCTCACAGCTGTGTGACTCAAAATATTAACAAAATCAGATGTGCGAATTCAACAGCAGCCAGTGCGGTATTCTTAAAATATACCAAATGAGTATTCCACAAAAAATTAAGATATACCGAAGGCTTTACTTGGTATATCGCTCTACTACTACTTTCAATATGTTCACTAGAGTCGTCATAGATTTCTTTGTGGAGGCTTTGAAGAGGAAATGTCGCAAAATATATAACTTAGGGGGCACCCGGAATCGAACCAGGGACAAGTCGATCTGCAATCGAATACTCTACCTCTGAGCTATACCCCCAAGATGAATTAAACCCTCCGAATTGCGCTTTTGAATCACAAACTCGCTCTCTGCTTCTTTCTCTTGTGACTCAATATAATAAGAGCACTATACAATTATATATTTGGATGTGGTCTATCAATTAAAACAAGTGCAAATATCATCATAATTTGCCAGCAGATCGAAACTAGGGAATTTATTGTGATTATATTAAAACAAAAAAAAAAGCTATTAGCATTATCATCTCAGCAGCTTCACTTAAACAGTCTGGAAGGCAGCAAAAAAGAAAAAGCCCAAAAGTAGAAACCGGAATTGTTTTAAATGAATGTCAAACTTCAGTCAATTTGATATTCAATGTGAATTGGCATATGCATTAACAAAAAATATTTTAATTAAAAATGTTCGCAAATGCGTTAAGTAAACAACGAAAATAGATGACTAGGGGTGTTACCCCCGCCCCGCCTCGCCTCAAGTTAAAATATCCAAGCTGTAATTACTCCGTAGACAAAAGCCAATAGATAACAACAGTTAGTTGGCAGTCATAATACTGTCAACATTCGTTGCAAATTTATTATCAACTAACATAACACACAAGTATTTAAATGTTTTTGTTGTTAGTTAGTTTTGCGGCCTGGACACTATATCAAATTGGGTTGCTTGACATATTCTTCGCAGTTGTTACGTGTGTGACTCAGCGAAACTTCTTGTGATCAAAGGAAGAAAACAATGTTGCCACGCGCTAAATATAACAGGCGTTAAATACTCAATGACAGTGGAGGTAAATTGTGACAGGTTTCGGCTACAACGACTTTGATTGCGCGCTTAAAATAAGCTTAGAAGTGCGAAAAGGGAACACAGAAGAGTTCTAACAGTTCGCTTAGAGCCGCCAACTTTTTGACAAAGTGCTGCCAACTTAATTGTAAATTTTGTAAAATAGTATGGTCACCTTGTGCCCAAGCGCTGCCAACTTGACGCTAGAGTGCTGCCAACTCAATTGTAGACAAGTAAACTGAACAATGAAATAGAACTTTATGTACAAAAAAGAAAATTAGAATTAGTCTGAGATAGAAAGTGTAAAATAGTATGGTCAACTTGGATAAATGTGAACATATTACTAGAGTGCTGTCAACTCAATTGCATCCTTAGGAAAAATTATCCCGAACAAAGTTTGTTAACTAAAACATGAAGTTTAATGTGAATTTTAAAGCTTAGAACAAATTGGTCACTCCTTAGCTACTTGCCACATTGAAGCTGCCAACTTGTCTTATTATTAAACTTATAAATCAAACGTTACCTAATAAAGTGGCTATTAAATGAATCTAAAAATAAACCTTGACAATCAATTCAATGATTGCAGCTTTTGATTTCCATAAAAATACTTTTATGGATGCAGTGTACTAAACCAAAGTTGCGCTTAAAATATTTACGATCTTGACCATATAACAGCTGAGATAGGAATTAGCGATCGCCTGCTCAGCTTATATTGAATTTTTGATCAGATAATATGAAATTCTGGCCATTTTATTTTAGGGAATAGACTAGTCTGCCTACTTCAATCAGTTGCAGTGCTTTGTTGGGGGATTTTGAGGTTTGTTTTGCAGTTTATTTTATTTTTTGTTGTGCAGCTTTTCGCATTGGGCTCTGAACTTGCTGCTGTGCGAGGAGGTTTTTGCATGTGTTGTACAATGTGTGTGTCTGTGTCTCTGTGTATCTCAGAGTTTTGGGGTCTGCTGCTGTTGCCGTTTGCTGTTGCTGGTTGCTTGCAATTATTTACAAAGCCAACGGCAGCAGCAACAACAACAGCAACAACAACTACAACACATTGGCAAAAGTAAATTGAAAACAGGTTTTCTGTTAAAAAACATTGAAACCTCTTTTGTAGAGCTTTTTTATCATTGAATGTATTTTGTTATTTTTTTTTTTTTACTTTTTCTGTAGCTGTGTTGTGATTTTGTTTTTGGTTTTTTCCTTTTTGTTATGATCAAGTTGGAAGCAGAGAGTTTTGCCTCGAGAATTTTAGGCACGGTTCAGAATGAAGAGAGGCGACGAAAACAAAAGAAGAGTTGTTTAGTTTTTTATGATCTGACGTTGAAACGTGACACTTGACAATGAGTGAAAAGATCATAAAATAGAGCAAAAATGATTGTTTTTCATTTTGTTTGGTCGTGGGTTGCGCTTAATTTGCATTATGGCATTATGAAACAATTAAAAGACATGAACAATTTCACTTTCTGGAGCGCGAGTGTGGGGGAGTGTGTGCATGTGTGTGTGTGTATGTGTGGTTCGATCGCCGCTCGTGTCTGTGATGTAATTAGGTTTTTCGCTTTTTATGTCCGCAGTGTGTTTTGTGGGTTTGTCGAGTGCCATCCCCGTCATCAGAAATGGCAAACACGTTCTCCACTCAACGATCGATCCACTTTCGATCTTTACGATTTTGTGGCATGCGCTAATTTCCATTTCCATTTTGATTTCAATTTCGATTACAGGCCGCCTACATGATTGTGGACGAGATGCACGAGGAGCACCCCGAGCTGCTGCGCGATCAATACTGGGAATGCGTAGTGCCCAAAGAATTGCCCTACACGCTGGCCTCCGAGCACTATCGACGCGATGAGCCCAAAGGATCCGCGGAGAAGTACAAGGTGAAGAAGGAGGATGCCATGTATGCCAACATTATACCAGGAGGCGGCAAACGCATGCTCAGCGATGATGTCTATGCGGATTATGTGAGTGGAAGCAATTCAAAATTGAATTCCCAACTAATCACTGACTCTTCCCTCATTGCAGGAGAGCGTGGACACGCCCATGGTGGAGCGACGCAAGAACAATTGGCTGGTGAGGCAGCTTTCACGCATGGGATCCATGCGCAGTCAGTCGACGGCTTATTCATCGGGAGGTTTGCCCTTCAATCGCAATCGCCTGAACTCAGTTTACTCTAGTCCCGAGTCAGGCATGCCGCTGTCCATACTGCAGCAGCAGCAACTGCAGCAACAACACCAACTGCAACAGCAGCAGCAACAACAGCAGCCTGGCTCACAGCAACAACAACAGCAGCAGCAGCAACAGAGCAAGCCGAGTCTCTATGAGAAGTTTGTGCATCGCAAATCGCTGCGTGCACAGCGTCAACTGATTAAGCAGAGTAAGTAGAGATCGATAGTGAATATAGATTACAACTTCAGTTATAAAATCAGTTTGTAGGACAGTGAATATATTTGCTTAGGCTGAGTTCTACATTGAATTTCCTTCAGCAACGCAAGAATAAGTTACGTAAGATCAGTTTTTAGTGTTGCGAATTCGTTAGTTACAATTCAACATACTTCAACTGCTTTAAATTGACATTTCTATGGCTATAATTTACTGGCTTCTCCCACTTGTTTATTAAGTAATTCGAAAGTCATGGAAATTTTCTTATGTAGGACGAAGTGTGAGGCTCTTAAGAGCGACTGCGGAAATCACCTTAACAATCGATTGTGTTTTAAGCAAAAAGGTGCACATTCATCTCTTCAAAATTAAATTTTTTGTTGTACTTTAAAGTAGCTTGTTTTTATAGCCACTATCAATTACACAAGATAAAGCACACACGAAACAAATGCATTTGTTAATAAGTTACACTGCATTTTGCATTGTTATTGATATTAATGCAAATATCTTCTAGAAGTAGTGCTAATCAACCTACTAAGTCTCTCGATGTATTGTAAGAACCTGAAAAACTTCTTTCACATATGATGTTTTCTTTCTTTTATAAATTTCAAAGTACTCAAATTACTCACATCGACGAAAAATCAAATTACAAACGTAATTTTATTTTATGTTCAAACAAACAGACAGAAGAAGGCATCTCCGACCACATAAAGTATATATATTCTTGATCAGCGTTAACAGTATACCGTATATGGATATACCATATATAGCCTTTGGTATATTTTAGTATTTTTTGGGCGCACTCGACTGAAAGCAACACTTACTTGTTAAATATATAAACAACATAAACATAATGTTTAAAGATTAGCACATTTGCATTATTTATTCTTAGTCATCATATTCATAATTTGATCCTCTGGAACGTGGATTTATGTCAGACATTATTTCTTGACACTCGGCTGGTTTTAAGCCGATGGCAAAAATTACTGCTGCTGCGAGATAAATAAACGATGTGAATTTCATTTTCTCTGATTTGATACTGTTTCGTATTACAGATTAACATTTTCCTAAATGTAAAAACAAATCCACATATTTCCGTAACGAAATAGCAAAATAAATCAACAATTTATTGGCAAATTGTATTATATGCGCTTATAGAGCAGATAAACTGTTTTTTAGAACTGGAGCGAATTACTAAAGCAATTTTTGTTTAATTTTATTATATGCAAACAAATTCGAAAGGTTCACAAAATTACAACATTTTTGTTACAGTTGATGGGTTGTCGAGTTGTCAGGACTAATCCCAAAAGTCAGGCCTCAATGTGGGTCCTTTGATGGGCCTCATAGTTGTCAGTTTTCTCCCACATTCAGCTGGCTGCAAGCCAAAAGCTAAAATGGCAACAGCCAGGAAATAGCCAAACGATGTTAACTGCATCTTTTCTGAATTAAAATTGTCAGTCCACATCATTGTCTTGAGGCTTTTATAGTTTAGCAAAATGTAAAAGCTGGTATTTGTGTTACGAATTGGCGAGTTAATTACATAAACTCCTTATTGGTATATCAAATTTGATTATATGGAATTGTATTACATTCGCTTATAGAGCAGATAAACTGTTTTTTAGAACTGGAGCGAATTACTAAAGCAATTTTTGTTTAATTTTATTATATGCAAACAAATTCGAAAGGTTCACAAAATTACAATATTTTTTTACGGTTTTTTGATGCGTTGTCGAGTTGTCAGGACTAATCCCAAAAGTCAGGCCTCAATGTGGGTTTTTTGATGGGTTTCATAGTTGTCAGTTTTCTCCCACATTCAGCTGGCTGCAAGCCAAAAGCTAAAATGGCAACAGCCAGGAAATAGCCAAACGATGTTAACTGCATCTTTTCTGAATTAAAATTGTCAGTCCACATCATTGCCTTGAGGCTTTTATAGTTTAGTAAAATGTAAAAGCTGACATTTGTGTAACGAATTGGCGAGTTAATTACATAAACTCCATATTGGTATATCAAATTTGATTATATGGATATTTCCAGAAGAGAGTCCACCGATCCAAAGCAGTTGCAGTAAATTCATTTCAAACATATACATTTAATTCTATATAAATTATTTATATTTAAAATTCTTTCACTTATTTTGATAGATCCATTCTTTTCATTGTCGATATAGTATCTAGTATTTTATCTTATAGATAAAATGATTTTATTTCTTTTAAAATGTTAATATTTTATATTTACTCGGAATTTTCGCACCGTAATTCGACTCATGTATGGCTAAATGCAAAAATAAAAAAAAAACAGAAAAGAAATAGTAAATATTTTAAAATTAAATAAATGGCAAAAGCGACTACGATCCATTAGCTTATAGGTACAAATAACTTAATGCAAAGAGACAACCTCAAAACTCACTTTTGCTTTTCGTCACGTAATCAACTCGGTCGATTTTCACAAAATGGATTCTTAATTATAGTGCTGTTGAATCACTACAAAAATATACAAAAATACTTTTATAGAAGTGTCGTTTAAATTTGTATTAGTTTATTATTATTGGAAAAGTCCATAAAAAAACACTAAATTATTAATCAGATAATTGTTTTCATAATTAAGACTGTACCAATAGAAACTCAGTGTTTTTTAGAAAATAAATTTAACAACATGGTAATTTTGTAAAGTTTATTAATGATTTATTCAAGTTTTGATAATGTAATGAGAAAGCGGATGTCCGTTGTGTCTTTGAAGACATTCGGCGAATTGGAAGTTAGACACCAAAAAGGCCGCAAGAAAAAGTAAATGTTTGTACTTCATTGTTTCTGAATTGAAATTGTTCTTGTGCTTGTTGGTTTTATAGTCAACAAGTTATATAAGATGGCATTTGCGTAAAAAATTCATTTTATTCGGTTATAATATTGTTTTGTTAGTCTTTTCTATAATTTTTCTTTTCTATGGTAGTAGTCTTGTTATTCTGTAGATAAAGTTGTTTGCAAGTAGTTTTCTCATATGTAAAACGCCTTTCCACCTCTCACAGATTCCAAGCTTAATGGGCTGAGCATCAATGTGGCCAAGACGCGACCGCGAATTCCCACGCCCGAGGTAACCAAGGATGGCAGCACTAACACAGGTAAGTGTTGTATCTAAACCTAAATCGCACACACAGCAAATGCAATTATGAATCGCACCCCGTAGCAAGCAGTGCCGTCATTATGGCTCCACAGCAGCTGAGCACGCAAAGCACTGGCGGCATGTATCCGTCGTATCACAGCACCACGAGCACAGCGGGTCAACTGGGCAACGATGGCACCAATAATCTGCACCAGGACAGCGGCCAGGTGCTGGGCACATTGCTGCTGTCGCCCATCAAAGAGATGGATAGCTCATCATCGAATAACACTCTGATTCCAGGGCATCCGGCAACAGCGGCGCTCGCCCAGGCTGTCATGCCCACTCGCTTGAAGGATGGCTTCACAGCGACCAGTAAGTGGCAATTGGAAATGCTTAAGTAGAACTCAACTAACTAAAGAATTCTCTTACTTTCAGCTATGCCCGCGGAGAGCAATATCACCACACTCTCCTTCCCCTTCACGGTGGCCACCAGCGGCCCTGGAGGCGAGACCATGCCCACTGGCACCCTGAGCATTCTGCCACTCACAGCCAATGCTCAGCTGCCGACAATTACGACAACAGCAAGTGGCTATGATCCCAACGATGTCATTACCACGATACCCGTCTCGTTGTCCATCCAACGTTCTCCCTCGAGTCTTTCGATCGTGGAGCTGACGGGCGTTGGCGGAGATGTTGGCGATGGTGGCCATCATCATCATCATAGCAGCGGCTCGAGTAATGGCAGTGGAGGTGGCATCACCACCACTGCCTTGTTGTCGGTGAAGCCATTGAATGGCCCCGCTAACAATATATCGCGCAACAATAGCTTCAATGTTAGCCTCAATCTGCAGGATGCGAATTTCTTGCGCTCCTCTGTGCGCTCGGCAGGACCCACAGATTCGCTGGATGCCACCGCCAGCTCAGCAACAATACCCATGCAACGTGGTGGCAACAACAAGGATTCGGCAGCACAGACAGCATCCACAGCAACAGCCACAGCCACCTCGGCGCCCTCAACACTGGCCAAACAGAAGCCAGAGCCGAAGCATGGAGAAGTCTATGTGTAACGATGATGATTACAATGTCGATAGCTTTTTAATTGAACAGAGCTTGTAGTTAGGAATTAAGCAATTTGGCGAATATTTAAAGCCACCCGGAACCATTTGAAAGATATTAAATTAGAGAAGAGTCGAGTTTGAAAAAAACAAACAAACACATTACTCGACCTAAGTCCGAGATATATTTTAAAATTTAATCACATGTCAGTCTTTAGTTGTTAATGGATTCCTATTCTAACGATCCATGTATATAATATATATCTACTTATACTAGTTGCTATTTGTGTTGCCTAATGCTAACTGAAATTTGAAACTTGTTTTTTTTTCGTGGCACTTGCCATAATAAGCTAGTTTTGTAAGCGAAATATATATGAGCAATTTTTATCAAAAATCCCTATCGTGTAAATAGAAAACCAACACAATATGTGATATGCGATTTGTAACAATTAAGTCTCGATAAATGTAAGCCGTGTATAATTCTGATATCAACATTATTGCTATTTTACATACATACATACTATTATTGCCTAAGCATTGTTTATAAATATCGAGTAGCAATAAAGAGAAATTAATCATTAAGGTCATGGCTACGAAACACGAAGATTCCAATTAATATGGGTCACAGAGGTATGCGTAGAAGAGAGCCACACTATCGAGTATAAGAGCAGTTAGAATTCTTTGCCCATTCAATTGGAAGCTCAATTAAAACATGTTGATCACAAACTTAAATGGACCGTTTGTCAGCGATCGGCAGTCAGTAGCGCTGAGGCGATCGTCTGCAACGGTCGAGGAATAAAACTCAATACTTGGATAGCAAATTTGTGATAAGAATTCTTTAAGGATAAAAGATTCAAAGTGCCAAAGTGTGCTAGAGGTGAATATAATGCTGTGAATCAATCAACGCTGTCAATGTCCTGCATATTTCGATGATGATGATGTACTTGAATGATTTGTGATACTAAAAAAGTTATCTGTGTGCTTGAGTGCGATGGCACCTAACTTGTTAACCCTGAGGTCAATAGAGAAAACCTAAAGGCAAGGCAAACAATCTTGCAATGATTCTCGCAGCGTTGAATCTAATTGAATTAACCTTTTTGGCGTCTCTGGCGCTGCGCTTGTGTATTGAGAGTGTGTCTTGTGTGTGTGTGTGCTAAGATCGATGGCCTATTAAATGCTAATATCTATTCTTAGTTAAATCATGGATCTCGACGAGGCATCCATCACAACCAGCGATGAAAAGTCGCACGAGGAGGAGGCGCCCATTGCTGCGGGCTTGGAGCCAACGGCTCCCATCAGCTTCTTGCAACTGTTTCGCTTCTCCACGTACCTCGAAATCTTTTGGCTCTTCATCGGATTTATTATGTGCTGCATTAAGGCGGTAACATTGCCAGCCGTCGTCATCGTTTATAGTGAATTTACTGCAATGCTCGTGGATCGTGCCAAGAAATTTGGCACCAGCTCCACGGTTCATGCTCTGCCTCTTCTAGGAGGTGGCAAGATTCTGTAAGTTGAGGTTATATGTACATATGTATACTCTAAGAGGTTGTGAACACGTACTTCAAAATAACTACCATAGCTTACAGAACAGTGAATTTATGTGATTTTAAATTTTGAACTTCACTTATATCAGAATAGAATAGGATTATGTAAATTATAAAAAAAAAAATATGTACTTTTATTTACGATTTAAACTAGCTAGTGAAGATTTGCAAAAAGAAAAATAACAGCTGAATTGCACCATCAAATTTTGTGATTGCAGCCTCCTAGGTCATACCTTATAGGCTTTGATATTATTCTGATAATCAATAGAAAACTATTCAGCAGCTTGTTTGTCAAGGCGGCTAATAAACCAATACATATTACTATATCACTATAGCATTGAGTAATGATTTGCAAAAACCCAGCCTCATTTTGCTATGAAATACTGTTACCAATGTTGTAAGAATTGCAGACTCCTAGGTCTTACCGCTTAGACTGCCCGATGATAGTTCTTTCAGTGAATCTGTCTGTCAGCTTTTACTCACAACTTTATATATATAGACTATAATTAATATCAATTGAAAATGTCTATGACTACATAATATAACATATCTATATTTACCACTTCAAACTTTTCTTTTGCTCTGCTCAGCACAAATGCCACACGCGAAGAGAACAATGATGCGCTCTATGATGATTCTGTCTCTTACGGCATTCTTTTAACGATCGTTTCGGTAATCATGTTCATCTCCGGCATATTTTCGGTAGACATATTTAATTTTATTGCTCTGCGTCAAGTCACTCGCATGCGCATCAAACTCTTTGAGTCCGTGATGCGTCAGGACATTGGCTGGCATGATCTGGCCACCAAGCAGAACTTTGCCCAAAGTATGACAGAGTAAGTATAAATCTTATTTATATTAAGTATAAATTTCACTCTTACTTCATCTAGTGACATTGAAAAAATACGCGATGGCATCTCGGAGAAAGTTGGACATTTCGTGTACTTGATTGTGGGTTTCATCATCACAGTTGGCATATCCTTTGGCTATGGTTGGAAACTGACGTTGGCTGTCAGCTGCTATATACCGCTAGTGATTGTGGTCAACTACTATGTGGCCAAGGTGGGATTGCAATTTACTTTGTTGTTGTTCAAGTATATTAATACAAACTCCACTCAGATTCAAGGTACATTGACTGCACGAGAGCAGGAATCTTATGCCGGCGCTGGCAATTTAGTAGAAGAAATCCTTAGCGCCATACGCACAGTGGTTTCGTTTGGTGGCGAGAAACAGGAGGTGGAACGTTATGAGAACTTTTTGGTGCCCGCTCGCAAAGCCAGCCAATGGAAGGGCGCCTTCTCCGGCCTTAGTGATGCTGTGCTCAAGTCCATGTTGTTTTTGTCCTGTGGAGGTGCCTTTTGGTATGGCGCCAATCTCATTATAGATGATCGATCGGTGCCTGCGGAATACCAGGAATACACGCCAGCCATTCTAATGATTGTATGTTGAAAAGTTAAAGATATATTTTTTCCATACTTTTCCCAACTCTTTTTATATATTTTCAGGCCTTCTTTGGCATTATTGTAGGGGCTGATAACATTGCTCGTACTGCTCCGTTCCTGGAATCTTTTGCCACTGCACGTGGCTGTGCTGCGAATCTTTTTAAAGTGATCGATTTGCAATCCAAGATTGATCCACTGTCCACAGATGGCAAGCTTTTGAACTACGGTCTGCGTGGCGATGTAGAGTTCCAGGACGTTTTCTTTCGCTATCCTTCACGTCCCGAAATCATTGTGCATCGCGGTCTAAATATCAAAATCAGAGCGGGACAAACTGTGGCTCTGGTTGGCTCCTCAGGCTGCGGCAAGTCCACTTGCATACAGTTGCTGCAACGCTTCTATGATCCCGTCTTTGGCTCTGTGATGTTGGATGACTTGGACATCCGAAAATACAATATACAATGGTTGCGCTCCAATATCGCTGTGGTGGGACAGGAGCCGGTGCTATTTATGGGCACTATAGGTACTTTAAAGATATCTCTAAAGTATACAATAATAATTCACATTACTATAATATTTTCTATAGCTCAAAACATAAGCTATGGTAAGCCGAATGCCACGCAAAAGGAAATTGAAGCAGCTGCCACACAAGCCGGCGCACATGAGTTCATCAGCCATTTACCGGAGGCAAGTGAGGCAATTGGAAAAGAAAATTTCAATTAAAGTTTTTGATTTATTCCTTTCAGAGCTATCGCACCATGATTGGAGAGCATGGTTCACAACTATCGGGAGGACAAAAGCAACGCATTGCCATTGCCCGGGCTCTCATACAGAACCCCAAGATATTGCTGCTTGATGGTGAGTTAAAATACCCGATTAAATTGCATTCAATTTTTATCACTATTTAAGCACATTTATCTCAGAAAATATGAGTTAGGGTATATCCGGATAGAATGCTATTGACATGAAATTAGAGAATTAACCACAACAATATTAATGTAAATTTCAGCACACATGATATAAAACATATTCAGAATGCTTCTAGGCAATCTCCTGGCTATACAGCTAATAATGTGTATACGGTGTTCCACTGACGATCAGACTCAGCTGTAGCCTATTCCTTTAATTTATTTTACAGAGGCCACCTCAGCTTTGGATTACAATTCGGAGAAGTTGGTGCAACAAGCTCTGGACTTGGCCAGCAAAGGACGCACCACAATTGTGGTGTCCCATCGTCTTTCGGCTATACGTGGCGCTGACAAAATTGTGTTTATACACGATGGCAAAGTACTGGAGGAAGGCTCACACGATGATCTGATGGCACTGGAAGGTGCCTACTACAATATGGTGCGCGCTGGCGACATTAACATGCCAGACGACGTGGAAAAAGATGATAGTATAGACGAAGCAAAACGTAAGTCGAAGTACTCGTTATATTATATACGAATCTTAATTCCTCAACAAATTTTGCAGGCAAAAGCCTCGCACTCTATGAGAAATCCTTTGAGACAAGTCCACTGAACTTTGAGAAGAACCAAAAGAACAGCGTGCAATTCGATGAACCGCTCGTTAGATCCCTCAAGGAGAGCAACAAGCAACAGGAAGCAATCGCTGCCGATAAACCAAAATTCTTCAACACTTTTGCAAGAATTGTTCGCTTGGCACGTCCCGAGTGGTGTTATCTCATTTTGGGTGTCATTTCATCCATTGCAGTGGGCTGTTTATATCCCGCTTTCTCTATTATATTTGGTGAATTCTATGGCGCATTGGCTGAGCTCGATGAAGAAGTCGCACTCAGTCGCACTGCCGTGTTATCCTGGGCTTGTCTCGGCATTGCTGCTCTCACGGCTTTAGTATGTTTCCTGCAGACGTATCTTTTCAATTATGCCGGAGTTTGGCTAACGACACGCATGCGTGCCTTGACCTTCAAGTCGATTGTGAGCCAAGAGATTGGTTTCTTCGATCAGGAACAGAATTCGGTGGGTGCTTTGTCAGCTCGATTGTCCGGTGAAGCCGCAGGTGTTCAAGGCGCCATTGGCTATCCATTGAGTGGCATGATTCAGGCCTTGGCCAACTTTGTCTCTGGTGTCTCGGTGGCCATGTACTACAACTGGAAGTTGTCGTTACTCTGTCTCGCCAATTGCCCCATCATTGTGGGCTCTGTCATAGTGGAAGCCAAGTGAGTGAGATTAGATTATTATCTGAGAGAGTTGGGAATTACTTTATTCACACTTTGCAGAATGATGTCGAATGCCTTAATACGCGAGAAACAAGTCCTGGAGGAGGCCTGTCGCATTGCCACCGAGTCTGTGACCAATGTGCGCACCATTGCTGGACTGCGTCGTGAAGCTGATGTTATCAAGCAGTACACTGAGGAGATTCAGCGGGTGGAGATTCTTATTAGACAAAAGCTACGTTGGCGCGGAGTGCTTAATTCTACTATGCAGGCTTCGGCCTTCTTTGCCTATGCCGTTGCTCTCTGCTACGGCGGTGTTTTGGTCTCATGGGGTGAAGTGCCTTTCCAGGATATCATCAAGTGCGTTTCCTATTATTTCCCTTTCTCTTGTACCTTCTCACTTAATTTCTCTTTAGAGTCTCGGAGACACTACTCTATGGCTCCATGATGTTGGCCCAATCATTAGCCTTTACTCCAGCTTTCACTGCCGCTTTGGTGGCCGCTCATCGTCTCTTCCAGATCCTAGATCGCAAGCCACGTATTCACTCGCCCATGGGCACCATTAAGAATACGCTTGCCAAACAGCTGAATCTCTTCGAGGGCGTGCGCTATCGTGACATTAAGTTCCGCTATCCCACGCGTCCAGATGCCAAGATTCTCAATGGTCTCGATTTGGAGGTGCTCCAGGGACAAACGGTAGCTCTGGTGGGTCACTCTGGCTGTGGCAAGTCCACGTGCGTGCAGCTTTTGCAACGCTACTACGATCCCGATGAGGGCACCATTGTAAGTGTCTACCTAGCATTATTCATTTGGAAATTTAAACCTATTAGGTATTACTCTAGTCACTATCGTTTTCGGGAAATTGTAAAGCAAGTTAAATTAAAACTTATACTTTTTAATTGCACATTCTTAAGTTAAGATTGTTTGGTTAAAACAGCTTATTTTAGGGAATATCAGATGGAAAATTCTTGTATTCAAATATTTACTCCAATATCATGGGTGACATTTTAACAAATTTTCGATCTTGAAAAATATGTAAAACCATGAATTCAAACTGAAATCTAGACTTATAAATCTCAAAACAATGATTTAAAATGAAATCTTCTTTCAAGAAGTTTTTAGAATTTTATTTATTTAAATTTCTTTTAGATTGTAAAGTTTTCAAACTTTAAACTTTTGTTTTAGTCTCTTTGTTCCTAAAATGTATCCTATGAAATTCTAATTATTATATTCTTATAATTGACTATAGTACGAAAGTTCATGCTCATTACTAATACGTTTATTTTTCTTACAGCACATTGATCAGGACGATATACAGCAGGACTTGACGTTAGATGGTGTGCGTCGCAAGCTGGGAATTGTTTCCCAAGAGCCATCGCTCTTTGAGCGCACCATTGCGGAGAACATTGCCTATGGCGACAATCGACGCTCGGTGCCCATGGCTGAGGTGATTGCTGCTGCAAAGAGCGCCAATGCGCACAGCTTCATTATTTCGCTGCCCAATGGCTATGATACTCGCATGGGGGCACGTGGCACTCAGTTATCTGGCGGACAAAAGCAACGTGTGGCCATTGCACGTGCTTTGGTTAGGAATCCCAAGATACTGCTGCTCGATGAGGCAACTTCAGCGCTGGACTTGCAGAGCGAGAGGGTAAGAGTCCCTTGAATTATAATTGATCAATGATTCACTTCAATGAACTCTCACTCTTTCTTTTTTTAGTTGGTTCAACAAGCTCTGGACTCGGCGTGCTCGGGACGCACCTGCATTGTGATTGCCCATCGTCTGTCCACGGTGCAGAATGCGGATGTTATTTGTGTGGTGCAAGGCGGACGCGTTGTGGAGCAGGGCACGCACTTGCAACTCATCTCCCAGGGTGGCATCTATGCCAAGCTTCACAAGACCCAGAAGAATCATTAAGCATTTATCGACGTTCTTTTACTACAGTTTTATCCTATGTCACTTTCTCTAACAATACACATTTATAGCAATGCAATTTTGTACAATAAAGTATCTCACATTGATTAGAAGATTGACTGCATTTGATTGGGAAATATTTGCGATTGCCTTAAATCTTTATCTGATTTAAATCAACAATTTATATTGCCATGTTTTGCGCTAGTTTTTTGCGCATTTGAATTACACTATAGCGCGAAACTACGAACTGCATCTGAAACTATTTCGTAGATAAAGTATCTTTGTGTCAACACTAGATAGAAACGAAGGTAGATGTCAATGGCGCGATAATACTGATTATGACCCTTGATAAGCGTTCAAGTTATGTCTGAGTTCTTTACCAACGTTATCGTACTTATTATGGGCAACTTATGTAAATTGCAACCATAAAGGTCTATCCCAAAGAGAACGAGAGAGAGATAGAGAAAGACCGTTATACAAATACTATATAGAACGTGTATATAATCTGTGATAGGAATTTTCATGCAAATTTGCACAGACAACCTCTGTTGACCCATTATTGGCCAGTAAATATTTCGAATATATTGAAAACTACATTTCTGCTACTCGTTTGAACACCTTGCCGATGGACGCACACATTTCCTCAAGTCATCGTGAACCTTGAGAAAAATCAATTCAATTGATATTAATAAACTAAAAACCAAAAAGACGAAAAAAATGAGAGAACCTCAAATGCTCTGGGAGCGTCGAAGAACATTTCATGCTCTCGACTCTTTTGGGCGATTTGAACATTAATAGAAGCCGAGAATTGATAAAAGACGAACCTCTCGGCGGCTGTCTGAACAGTTCGAGACAATATTTCAAACGGTGCGGTAGCCAAAAAATCTTCTCGTGCAGTGCAAAACCGCCAGTTCGAATTTATCAGTGCACTTCCATCGTAAAATAAAAAAAATCAAGAACCAACAAAAAAGTTGTAGTTACTTAAAACTGAACCCATCAACTTTCTTACTATCTTGACATAACTCCCAGTGCAGATCGCGTGTTGAGATTCGTTTTTGCGTCAGACGAATGCGATAACTATCAATTGACCCCTAGGGTAAGTGCTTATAGGCGAAACTTTCAACTCACGTCATTGCAATGACAGAGCCCAACATCAGCGCCGTGGCTGAGGCTGAGACGGTGGCCAATGAAACATATAACTACGTGGAGCCCAAGAAAGCCAAGGAGAAGGAACCCTCAATCAACACAGTCAGCTACACGCATCTCTTTCGCTATGTGGATGGCATCGATTATCTGCTCCTCTTTTGCGGCCTCATTGCTGCCATACTGCATGCCTTAGTGTTCCCCATTGCCATCATCATCTACAGCGAACTGGTGGCCATGTTCATCGACAGAAATATGGGCAATGGCACCAGCTCCACGACACATGGTCTGCCCTGGTTCGGTGGCGGCACACAACTGTAAGCCAGTTGAAATACTCCCAGGAAAAAGACTCTAAATATTCCCTTTCTCTAGTACCAATGCAACTCATGAGGAGAATATGCAAGAGCTGCGCAATGATAGCGTCGCCTTTGGTATTTTGATGACTTTGGATTCGCTGCTCATGCTTTTCTCTGGCATGACTTTTGTCAACATTTTCAACCATCTCGCTCTCAAGTTGACAGTGCGCATGCGGCGCGAGTTTTTCAAAGCAACCATCAGACAAGAAATTGGCTGGCATGATATGGCCAAGGATCAGAACTTTGCAGTGCGTATCACTGAGTAAGTAGGCAGCAAGCAATTAAGAGTTTCATCAATGGGTTTGATCCCATAAAAAAGTTAAATGGAAACTAAGGTCAAGACAAAAAAAAATCTGAATAAATTGTGAATAGGGTTGAACGGGGTTGTAATAAACTAACTAAATTAAAAATTATGAATGAAAGATATTTAAATTTATGTTTCTCTTAAAATATTATATAACATACAAAATATATATATATATAATTGACACAACATAGACCTATATATATATATATATATATATATATATATATATATATATATATATATATATATATTAATGAGCATCCTCTCAAATCAAAATATATAATTCATAATAAATGCCAGCTCAAGTCTCAGTCTACAAAATTTGGCAATAAATTCTATGATCCAAAAAAATACTTTATGTTATAATATCAATTAGGAAAATATTAATATGGTCGAATATTAATAATTCACTCTAAACAACAGAATGGAATTTGAAATCCATCTCAACTTGAATAGCGTAAGTCAAATAAAAAGATTTTTATTAGTGTTCATATGACTTAACAATTGATATAATTTCGTTAACATTCAATTTGAATCGTATTATTATAATTATTTCATCCTGTATTTCAGCAACATGGAGAAAATACGCACTGGCATGGCCGAAAATCTGGGACACTTTTTGACCATAATGTTTGATGTGGCCATCAGTGTGATCATCTCGTTTGTATATGGCTGGAAGTTGGCGTTGTCCATGTTCTTCTACATACCACTCACAATGGTGGTGAATGCTGTGGTTGCTCATGTGAGTATATAGTTTATACTTGCATAATGTCCTATAAAGCAGAACCATTTTTGCACAGTCCAAATATTTACATTTTAGCATTAAATCAAATATTGCAATCAATCAATTATTCTTACTCGAAAATAAGTATTTATAGCTCAAAAATTCCGTTAAGTAAAATCAATTTATTTTATTTTAGAAGACGAACGACATATAGTACAATTTTAACATAAATGGCAAGATAAGAAATCTTTCTCTATTAACTGCAACTATTTTAAATTGATGACTTTAAATTCGCATATCTCCACTGTGTAATTTATAATTGGAAAGGCCAAATCATTTATACAATTTAGTTAAGAAATTTTTGTCTATTCTCTTATTAAATTAAAGAGCAACTCTTCAAATTAAATATATTTCAAGTTGCAAATCACCACAATGAAATTTATGCAATTAAAATCAAGTAACCGGTCGTGTCAATAATTGCATGTTAATGTGTTTACCACACTTCCTTTAAATAATAATTATCATAACCGTTGCCTCCCAAAAACAATATCTCCTGTCCAACAATTCCTTGCTAATATTCTCTATTCTCTTTCACAGTACCAAAGCAAGCTAACGGCGAGGGAACAGAACTCCTATGTGAAAGCCAGTTCCGTGGTCGAGGAAGTTGTGGGTGCCATACGCACTGTGGTTGCCTTTGGTGGGGAGCGTTCCGAGTCCATGCGCTATGATAATCTGCTGAAGCCTGCACTCAAGGCGGGCAAGTGGAAGGGCGCCTTCTCGGGCCTCAGTGATACGGTGATGAAGGCCATGATGTTTATTGTGGGTGCTGGCGCCTTTTGGTATGGCGCCAATCTCATTTTGTACGATCGCAGACCTGAGGTGCCCATTCCGGATAGGGAATACACTCCTGCAGTTGTCATGATTGTCATCGCAGGCATTATTGTGGGCGCCAATCAACTCTCACGCACATCGCCCTTCCTCGAGACCTTTGCCATGGCTCGCGGTTCGGCGAGCGCCATTTACGATGTCATCGATCGTGTCTCGGCCATCGATCCGCTGTCTAAAGCGGGCAAAATCCTCAACAACGGTCTGAAAGGGAACATCGAATTTCGCGATGTATTCTTTCAGTATCCTGCACGCAAGGATATTATTGTTCTGAGGGGACTCAATGTCAAGGTTAAGCAGGGACAAACTGTTGCTTTAGTGGGCTCCTCGGGCTGTGGCAAGTCCACTTGCCTTCAGTTGTTGCAACGATTCTATGACCCGGTCTTTGGCCAAGTCTTTGTTGATGGCGAGGACGTGCGCAAATTCAATCTCAACTGGCTACGCTCCAACATCGCTGTGGTGGGTCAGGAGCCAGTCCTCTTCCAGGGCACAATTGGTGAGTCTCAATGAATATGTTAACATCTCGATTTGATAAATATTCCCTTCTAGGTGAAAACATACGTCATGGCAATCCGCAGGCTACGCAAAGGGAAGTCGAAGAAGCTGCAAAAGCAGCGAATGCTCACAACTTTATCATTGCTTTGGATAATGTAAGATTCATTGATTTACTATGAATACTGACATGCAATAAAAGCATTTTCATTAAGGGCTACGATACGCATATTAGTGAGAAAGGCGTGCAGCTCTCCGGCGGACAACGTCAGCGCATTGCCATTGCCAGAGCTCTGATACAAAAGCCAACAATACTTTTATTAGATGGTGAGTATTATTTTAGATGGTTTGGCTTCAATTGCCAAATAGTTTATTATTTTATTTCGTTTAGTACATATTCTAGTCCCGAAGCTTATAACTTATACAACATAAAACATTATTGCTTTCGTTTTTAATTTATTTTTAAGCGCTTAAAGACTTTCTCATTTGATTTCGCTATTCATTAACGAAGCAATACCCACTTGTCACGAGTAGTCCGTGTTGAGTGAGGATATGTTACGGTCATGAAACATTCAGCTGTTGGTAAGCCACACGCCAAAAAGGCTAAAACGACAAAAAATATTAACGATTTGAACTGCATTTTTTCGGAATTGAAGTGACTCTTGTGACTTCAACAAAGCTCGCTTTTATAGTTAACGAAATTACGTATTCGCGGAATTCGCGGAACAAATTTAAAAGTGAATTAGATATACCAAATAACATATATTAATTCGTAGATTCCATTATGTAAACTTCAGACATTTTTTCTTCCCCTAATAATGAATAACTAATACACCACAATCTAAATTTCAAATCAAACTATTAAGAGACAAGATTATTATGATTTTGTGTCAAATAACATAGTTTATTTTTTTATTCAAATCACCAGAAATATGAATAGAGCCAAAGATACTTTTATTAGAATATACTTTTTATTAAACGGTGAGTAGTCAAGAGAATTTTAAAACTTACCAAACGCAAAGATTAAGGTAAGAAAAATAAATATATATTATACTTAAATTGTTCATAAAAATTAACGCATCCTAGAATAATACTTAAACGAGATAATATCAAGTTGTTTTAAATTTGTTTAAGTTTCTTTTAAATTTTTGCCATCCATCTCGGAAAGTAAAAAAAATCGAATATCAAGAGTATGTAAATATAATAGCTTAACAACAATTTTTATGAATTGTGATAATTTGGTTGCGATTAGATACAAATTTTAGTTACTTTAGAAAATATTTGGTATGCTTTGGTTGACAATCTGGTTTATTTTGTATATCGATATACCATATTTTTTTCCTGAATCAAATCATTTATAGTATTTAATTGAAATCATTTATAGATGATTTATTCAAATTTGCATAGCACCATAACATATAGCCTTCGGTATGTTTTAGTATTTTTCAATTAGTATTTATCAATTAGCCCGCTACCGAAACTCCGCTTCAATTAAGTCAATGGTATATTTTAAATGTCAATATTACCAAATATAGCCTTTGGTATATTTGAGTATTTTTTTAGTATATGTATATGGTACATTTTAAAAATAATACCGCACCCCTAAATAGAAATAATCAAGCGAAATTGATGTAAATTTCATTTAAATAAAATTAGATTACTGTATAATTCTAGGGAATTTAGTTTATAAAAGAAGTTGACAGAAATCCTAATCACATAAAAATAAAATTGCTGCGCTTCGATACTGGCAAGCAAGAAGTGAATTATACATCAAGGTTTAGAAGGATAAGTTGAAACTTATAAGTCTAGTTACTAAAGTAATAGCTGGAGAGTCTTGTATAATATAAGTTACACTTTACGCACACTACAGTACTAACTGCTTACAGAGGCCACCTCCGCACTGGACTATCACTCCGAGAAGCTGGTGCAAGCTGCCCTGGACAAGGCGTGCAAGGGACGCACCACACTGGTGGTGTCACATCGTTTATCCGCCATTCGGCATGCGGATCAGATTGTTTACATTGAGAACGGCAAAGCAGTGGAGCAGGGCACACACGAGGAGCTCATGAAGCTCTCGGGATACTATCACAAAATGGTGACAGCGCATGAATACGATGACAAGGCTGATGAGCTACTCAATGAGAGCGTCGTGCACCAGCCAAACGAGCGCAAAAAGTCCCATGATGCTGAAGACCTGCCCAACCCAATGTTGACTGCAATCGATAAGAATGTGGAGTTTCAAATGAAGCGCTTGAATGGCGACGTCAATCCGTCGAAACAACTTGAGACTGATACTGCGAAGCACACAAAGAGCACCAGCTATCCACGTACATTCCTGCGCATCCTGGGCTGGGCTCGACCCGAATGGGGTTTCCTCATCATTGGCACCATTTGTGCCGGACTCTTTGGCTGCACCATGCCCGCCTTTTCCGTTGTGCTCGCCGAGCTTTATGCCTCGCTGGCCGAGACCTCAGACGAAGCTGTGCTGGCTCACAGCTCATCCATGTCCATAGTCAGTGTAGTGATTGGCATCTGTGCCGGCATCTTTTGCTTCGTGCAGACCTTCTTCTATAATCTAGCCGGAGTGTGGCTTACATCTCGCATGCGGTAAGTTATCCCAATTAATTAACTTCAATTTCAATTTAAGCTTTTACCATTTATTCGGAGATTTATGAATGTTCTTTATTTACTATTTAGCGATTGTCCAAATAGTTTATTATATTTTTTCAATTAGTATATGTTCTAGTCCCGAATTTAAGAACTTAAACAAGATTACACATTATTGCTATTGTTTTTTTTTTTTTATTTTGAAGTGCTTAAAGACTTTCTAATTAATTTAATGGTTTCCGTTAACGACGACCATTCAGAGTAGGACGGGGACGTGTTAAGGTGCGCCCGCATACAATTGTTGGTAAGGCACACACTAACAAGGCTATAACGGCAAGAAGAATTGATGATTTTAACTGCATCTTTACTGAATTGGAGTGACTCTTGTGCTTTAGTTTAGCTGGTTTTTATAGTCAAAGAATTTACATAAGAAGGCATGAGCAGAGCCAATTCATAAGTCAATTAGATATGCCAATTAACATGCTTTAGATTTCATTATGTATACCTTCTATAAAGAATAATCGTGCTAAGGTCAGGAATAAAATCTTGAATCTATATTGTTTGTATTTCAAAATTTAACCAATTAGGTTTATTCATAAATCGAGATCGAAATCTAGATTGCCCAATCTTGATAATCGTGTTTCAAGAATAGAAAAATCGAAAAATGTAATCAAGATTGCAACATTTCAAATCAATATCAAATGATATAGATTAATTATAGATTTGATATACTTGGTACATGATTGATTATGACTCAAATGAAAAAAACTTAGTTCAACATTATATTCTTGTTTCAATAATAGCTAAATCTTAATAATGAACCAAAAAGTCAAAATCTTAACTCAAGATCAAATAATCTTAAACTTAGATTGTTTAAAACAAAAAAAAAATTATTACGTGCTTCTTTATCCATTTATGTATGTTGTTTTTCTTTTTTTAATATTAGTTTACAATTATAACACCCATTTCTTATATGCGAACCGACTTTAACCCAAGACTATAGTCATTTTACTTTATTTTTTCTCAAATAAAGATTAAGCAATACGAATATCAAATCAAACTATTACTATATGCAAATATTCTGACTCTTTTAGAACTTAAACAAGTTTCTGCATTGTTGCTATTGTTTTTTTATTTATTTTGAAGTGCTTAAAGACTTTTCCATTAATTTAATGATTTCCATTCACTAGGACGGGGAAATGGTCGGGTGACGCCGCATTCAATTGTTGGTAAGCCACACGCCAATAAGGCTATAACGGCAAGAAGAATTGATGATTTTAACTGCATCTTTACTGAATTGAAGTGACTCTTGTGCTTCAGTGTAACTGGCTTTTATAGTCAAAGAATTTACATAAGAAGGCATGAGCAGAGCCAATTCATAAGTCAATTAGATATGCCAATTAACATGCTTTAGATTTCATTATGTATACCTTTTTATCTTTTTATGTATGTTTTTTTTCTTGTTTTAATATTAGCTTACAATTATAACACCCATTTCTTATATACGAACCGACTTCAACCCAAGGCTATAGTCATTTTACTTTATACGAATATCAAATCGAACTATTAGGATATGCAAATAATCTGACTCTTTTGGAACTTAAACAAGATTACACATCGTTGCTATTGTTTTTTATTTATTTTGAAATATTTAAAGACTCTCATTAATATAATGGTTCACGAGAAGGACGAAGTGTTACCCATGCTGGTTTGATGTAGCCGCATACAGTTGTTGGTAAACCACACACTAAAAAGGCTATAGCAGCAAGAAAAATTGATGATTTTAAATGCATCTTTACTGAATTGAAGTGACTCTTGTGCTTCAGTGTAACTAGCTTTTATAGTCAAAGAATTTACATAAGAGGGCATGAGCAGAGCCAATTCATAAGTCAATTAGATATGCCAATTAACATGCTTTAGATTTCATTATGTACACCTTCTATAAACAATAAACATGCTGAAATCAAGAATAAAATCTTGAATCTATATTGTTTGTATTTCAAAATTTAATCCAGAAGGTTAATTCATAAATCAAGATCGAAAATCTAGATTGCCAAGTCTTCATAATCCTGTTTCAAGAATAGAAAAATCGAAAAATGTAATCAAGATTGCAAAATTTTAAATCAAGATCAAATGATATAGATTAATTCTAGATTGATCTTGATTATGACTCAAATGCGAAGATGAAACAATCTTAATTTAAGATTATATTCTTGTTTCAAGAATAAAAAATCTTAATAATGAACCAAAAAACCAAAATCTTTAATTAAGATCAAATAATCTTAAATTTAGGTTGTTTAAAATAAACCAAAAAAATGTATACGTGCTTTTTTATCTATTTATGTATGTTGTTTTTCATTTTTAATATTAGTTTACAATTATAACACCTATTTCTTATATACGAACCGACTTCAACCCAAGGCTATAGTCATTTTACTTTATTTTTCTCAAATAACGATTGAGCAATAGGTATATCAAATCAAACTATTAGGATATGCAAATATTCTGACTCTTTTAGAACTTAAACAAGTTTCTGCAATGTTTTTACTATTTTTTATTTATTTTGAAGTACTTAAAGACTTTCTCATTAATTTATTTGTTTCCGTTAACGACGACCATACTGAGTAGGATCTATCAATCCTGGTTTGGTGAAGCCGCGTACAGCTGTTGCTAAGCCACACGGCAATAAGGCTATAACGGCAAGAAGAATTGATGATTTTAACTGCATCTTTACTGAATTAAAGTGACTTTTGTGCTTTAGTGTAACTGGCTTTTATAGTCAAAGAATTTACATAAGAAGACAAGAGCAGAGCCAATTCATAAGTCAATTAGATATGCCAATTAACATGCTTTAGATTTCATTATGTACACATTCTTTAAACAATAAACGTGCTAGAATCAAGAATAAAATCTTGAATATATATTGTTTGTATTTCAAAATTAAACCAAGAAGGTTTATTCATAAATCAAGATCGAAACAAACTATTACTATATGCAAATATTCTGACTCTTTTAGAACTTAAACAAGTTTCTGCATTGTTGCTATTGTTTTTTCATTTATTTTGAAGTGCTTAAAGACTTTTTCATTAATTTAATGATTTCCATTCACTAGGACGGGGAAATGGTCGGGTGACGCCGCATTCCGTTGTTGGTAAACCACACACTAAAAAGGCTATAACGGCAAGAAGAATTGATGATTTTAACTGCATTTTACTGAATTGAAGTGACTCTTGTGCTTCAGTGTAGCTGGCTTTTATAGTCAAAGAATTTACATAAGAAGGCATAAGCAGAGCCAATTCATAAGTCAATTAGATATGCCAATTAACATGCTTTAGATTTCATTATGTACACATTCTTTAAACAATAAACGTGCTAGAATCAAGAATAAAATCTTGAATATATATTGTTTGTATTTCAAAATTTAACCAAGAAGGTTTATTCATAAATCAAGATCGAAAATCTAGATTGCCCAATCTTGAAATTCAAGATTATAATCTTGTTTCAAGAATAGGTAAATCTTAAAAATAAACCAAAAAGTCAAGATCTTAACTCAAGATCAAATAATCTTAAATTTAGATTGTTTAAAATAAACCCAAAAAATTATTACGTGCTTTTTTATCCATTTATGTATGTTGTTTTTCTGCGAACTGACTTCAACCCAAGACTATAGTCATTTTACTTTATTTTTTCCCAAATAAAGATTAAGCAATACGAATATCATATTAAACTATTCGGATGTGCCAATTAAAATTTTGTATTTTTCAACTACTCAAATCGTCAGAAATGTGTATAGATTTTTCCAGAAGTTAAACGAGATTCCACATATCATATATTATTTATTAAATGCTTTAGTTTTAATTTCTACGGAACCAATTAGGACGAAGAGTCGGTGAATAGCTGGGAATTTGATTGGAACATTCTGCTGTTAGTAATCCATTCGCAAGAACAGCCAAAACGGCAAGAAGACTTATAGACTTGAACTGCATCTTTTCGGAAATAAAATGACTCTTGTGCTTTAACGAAGCGGGCTTTTATAGTCAACGAAATTACATAAAGCGCTGGCGGAACAAATTCAAAAGTAAATTAGAAATACCAAAAATATATATTAATTCGCAGATTTCATTATGTAAACTTAAAAAAAAAATTTTTTTTCCATTACAATGAATAAGTAATAAAACTCAATCTAAATCTTAAATCAAACTATTAAGAGATACGATTATTACGATTTTGTGTAAAAAAAACATTTATTTTCATTTTTCAATTATTCAAATCATCAGAAATGTGAAGAAGAAGACATTTCACATTCTATATTTTATTTATTAAATGATTTAGTGTTAACGTTTTACAATGATTGGAGAGGGGGTAGGCAGAGGGGCCAAAAAGGCTAAAGCGCCAAGAAGAACAAACGATTTGAACTGCATCTTCTCGGAATTAAATTAACTATAGTGCTTTAAAAAAGCTGACTTTTATAGTCAACAAAATTTCCTAAGAAGGCATTCGCGAAACAAATTCATAAATAAATTAGATATGCCAAATAACATACTCTAATTTGCAGTTCTCATTATGTACACCTTTTTTATTATTAGTAACTTTACCATTTCTCCCCCTAATATGAATAAGTAATAAAAGCCAATATAAATCTCAAATCAAACTATTAAGATTTCTAAGGCTCTGTGTCAAATAAAATATTTTATGTTGCAAGTATTCAAATCACGAGAAATATGAATAGATTTGTCCAGAATTCCAAGTTCTACTTTTTAATTATTAAATGATTACATTTTAACGTTTTACATAGATAGGAAAGGGGGTAGGCAGAGGGACCATAGCACATTCAGCTGCTGGTAAGCCAAAGGCCAAAAAGGCTAAAACGGGAAGAAGAACTAAAGACTTGATCTGAATCTTTTCGGATTTAAAGTGACTCTTCCTTTTTTCCATAACAATGAATTAGTAATAAAACTCAATCTAAATCTTAAATCAAACTATTAAGAGATACGATTATTACGATTTTGTGTAAATAAAAAAAGCATTTATTTTTATTTTTCAATTATTAAAATCATCAGAAATCTGAATAGATTTTTTCAGAAGACATTCACATTCTATATTTTATTTATTAAATGATTTAGTGTTAACGTTTAGTTAACGTTTTTTTACATAGATTGGAAAGTGGGTAGGATAATGCACCATAATACATTCAGCTGTTGGTAAGCCGAAGGCCAAAAAGGCTACAACGGCAAGAAGAACTAAAGACTTGATCTGCATCTTTTCGGAATTAAAGTGACTCTTGTGCTTTAGAGAAGCTGTTTTTTATAGTCAACAAAATTACATAAGAAGGCGTTCGCGGAACAAATTCAAAAATAAATTAGATATACCAAATAGCATATATTAATTCGCCGATTTTATTATGTAAACTTCAAACATGATTCCTTTTTTTCCATAACAATGAATAAGTAATAAAACTCAATTTAAATCGTTAATCAAACTATTAAGAAATATGATTATTACGATTTTGTGTAAAAAAAAAAACATTTAAATTATTCAAATCATCAGAAATATGAATAGATTTTTTCAAATGACATTTCACATTCCATATTTTATTTATTAAATGATTTTGTGTTAACGTTTTACATAGATTGGAAAGGCGTTAGGCAGAGGGGCCAAAATGGCTAAAGCTCCAAGAAGAACAAACGATCTGAACTGCATCTTCTCGGAATTAAAATAACTATAGTGCTTTAAAAAAGCTGGCTTTTATAGTCAACAAAATTTCATAAGAAGACATTCGCGGAACAAATTCATAAATAAATTTAGATATGCCAAATAACATACTTTAATTTGTAGTTCTCATTATGTACACCTTTTTTATTATTAGTAACTTTACCATTTCTCCCCCTAATATGAATAAGTAATAAAAGCCAAGACTCTGTGTCAAACAAAATATTTTATTTTGCAAGTATTCAAATTACTAGAAATATGAATAGATTTGTCCAAAATTCCAAGTTATACATTTTAATTATTAAATACTCTATTTGGATAGATTGGATAGAGGGTAGGTAGAGGGAACATAGCAGATTCAACTGTTGGTAAGCCACTCGCCAAAAAGGCTAAAACAGCAAGAAGAAACAAACGTTTTGAACTGCATCTTGTCGGAAATAAATTAACTATAGTGCTTTAAAATAGCTGACTTTTATAGTCAACAAAATTACATAAAAAGGCATTTGCGGAACAAATTCATAAGTATATTAAATATGCCAATTAACACACTTTAATTCGCAGATTTTATTATGTAAACCTTTTGTAAAAATGTTTTATTATTTTTTCCACAAGATTGTTTGTGTTTTTGTTTGTTTTTTTCCAATTCAATAAGAATATCAAACAAACACTATAAGGATATGCAATTTTTATGATTCTGCGACAATTGAAAATATTTATTTTGCAAATTCTCAAATATCTAAAAATGTGAATACAATATTTCACATTCCATATTTTAATTTTGCGTTTGTTTTAACGTTCAGAACGCAAGAAGAATAAACGTTTTGAACTGCATCTTTTCGGAATTAAAGTGACTATAGTGCTTCAACAAATCTGGTTTTTATAGTCAACAAAATTACTTAAATTCAGAAGTATGTTACATCAGATATGTCAATTAACACACTTTAATTCACAGATTTCATTCCTTTTGTAAAAATTCATTATTATTAGTCCACATTTTTCACAAATAATGATTAAGCAATTAAAGCCAATTAGAATATCAAACAAACAGTATAAGGATATGCGTTTTTTATGATTCTGTGACAATTGAAAATGTTTATTTTGCAAATACTCAAATTTCTAAAAATGTGAATACAATATTTCACATTCCATATTTTATTTATTAAATGCTTTTGGTTTAACGTTTAGACAAGGTTTGTGTAAATTGGAAAGAGTGTTGTCCTTCCTTTCCAAATGACACATTCAGTTGGTGGTAAGCCAAATGCCAAAAACGCTAAACCGGCAAGAAAAATTAATGATTTTAACTGCATATTGAATTGAAGTGATTATAGTGCTTCAACAATGTTGGCTTTTATTGTCAACAAATATAAATAAAAAGGCATTCGCGGAACAAATTCATAAATGAATTAGATATGCCAAATAACATACTTCAATTCGCATATGTTATTATGTAAAACAATGATTAAGCAATGAAAGTCAATAAGAATATTAAACAAACACTATGCGATTTTTTGACTCTTTGTCAATTAAAAATGTTTATTTTGCGAATGCTCAAATCTCCAGAAATGTTAATACCAATAGCCAAAAAGTCTAAACCGGCAAGAAAAGCTAATTTCAACTGCATATTTTCCAAATTGTAGAGACTCTTGTGCTTCAACGTAGTTGGCTTTTATGGCCAACGAAATGACATAAGAAGGCTTTTGTGGAACAGATTCATAAGTGAATTGGATATGCCAAATAGAACACTTTAATTCGTACATTTCATTATGAACACCTGTAAAATTGTATTGTTATTTGTAGTTTTAGTTTATATACCCAATTACGATTAGGCTGCTGTCAACACGAACTAGAATAGAATATACGATTAATTTGTTTTTATCAATTATAAATTTGAGTTTGCAAATATTCAAATTCCCAGAAATGTGAGTCGATCTGTCTGGAATATTTTTAACGTAATATACCGAATATAGGATTTAGGTATATTGTAGTATTTTTCAGTACATTAAGTTGGTATATTTTTATAATGATAACGCACTGAGTTGACTTTGTTTTGAAAATGGGTAACATGTTTGTACTTTAAGTACAGAAACAATTTCTGTTGAGACATCATGTATTTTGAATCGATTGTTGTCTTCACTGCTCTATACAGAAAGTATTTGATTTTTCAAAATAAGTAGAAAAAGTGTATTTCATTAGCTATTATTTTCATACTTCTTATCATTTGTGGCATGTCTTATTTAGATTATGTGGCAGCAAAAAAGGTCAAACAAAATGACAGTCAACAGAAAAATTATTTTCCTATCTATCATTGGCTTGTCCTCATGGCAACCCTAAGAAAATATTTTTGAATCCTTAAACGTTAAATATATTTTATTCATTTATTTTCTTTTGCAAGTACTCAAATCGCAAGAAATGTGAGGAGCTCTTATTCAGAAACTAAACACGATCTCACCTTACATATTTTATTTATTAAAAATTATAGATTTAAGGTTTAGCCCCTCCAAGTAGGGTGATAAGTCTGTGGATATTGGGGAGGCGTTGGTCTGGTATTCCAACATTCTGCTGATGGTAAGCCAAACGCCAACAAGGCTAAGGCGGCAAGAAGAGCTAACGACTTCAACTGCATCTTTTCTGTGATACACTTTTGTGCTATATCGAGACTTTTATAATCAACAAAATTACGTAAGATGACTTTCGTATAGCAAATTCTTTAATGAATTAGATACACCAATTATTTATCAGGCATATCACAGAAATTTCAATTGATTAGACTATACATGAACTTTTTATACCCTCTACCCATAGGGTAGAAGGGTATTATAACTTTGTGCCGGCAGGAAATGTATGTAACAGGTAGAATGAGGCATCTCCGACCCTATAAAGTATATATATTCTTGATCAGCGTCAAAAGCCGAGACGATCTAGCCATGTCCGTCTGTCCGTCTATCCGTATGAAACACTGGATCTCAAGACTATAAGAGATAGAGCTATAATTTTTTTTTTTCGACAGCATTTGTTATTGCGAATTTTGGTATGTACAATAATTACTATAGTAGTTATGATTCCTGAAAATTTGGTTGCGATCAGATACAAATTGTCGAAGTTATTAAAGAAATACTTTTGTATGGGCACAAACGCCTACTTGCTAGGGGTCTGAGTTGCTTTGGCTGACAATCTGGTATATTGTGCCGTCTATGGTATATTTTGAATGCGGTACTACATCGATATACCAAATATTCAATTTGGTATATTCTTAGTATTTTTGCAGTATATTCGGTATATTTTGAGAAAAATACCGCAAAATATATTTCTTTTAATCAAAATGGGTAGCGGGTATCTCACAGTCGAGTACACTCGACTGTAGCTTTCTTACTTGTTTTTATTGGCTTTGCTTTTCTCCCTTTTAGATCGACGACCTTTGCCTCCATTATGAAACAGGAAATGGGCTGGTTTGATGAAAAGGAGAACAGTGTAGGAGCGCTCTCGGCTCGCCTCTCTGGCGATGCAGCAAGTGTCCAAGGCGCCATCGGATTCCCCCCTCAGCAATATTATACAGGCGCTGACCAATTTTATATGCAGCTTTTCCATAGCATTTTCCTACTCATGGGAGCTGGCATTGGTCTGTTTGAGCACAGCGCCGTTTATGATCGGATCGATTGTGTTCGAGGCGAAGTTTAGCGAAAAGTCCGCCATGAAAGAGAAGAATGTGCTAGAGGAAACGAGTCGCATTGCAACCGAGACGATAGCCCAAATTAGAACAGTGGCCGCATTGCGTAGGGAGGAGGAGCTGATCAAGGTCTACGATGAGGAAGTTGATCGCTATCAACAGCAGATCAAAAAGCGGTTAAGGTGGCGTGGATTGGTCAACTCAATGGGCACGACTTTGATGTTTTTCGGCTATGCGGTGACCTTGACTTATGGCGGTTTTATGTGCGCCGAAGGTCGCATCATATTCCCAGTGATCATGAAGTGCGTACGAAGATAAACTAATGTTGACTTTTTAATAAGTTGTATTGCTTTTAGAATTGCCAATACGATGCTGTATGGATTGTTCATATTGGCTCAATCCTTGGCCTTCACACCTGCCTTTAATGCAGCTCTGCTTTCGGCCACACGCATGTATGAAATGATAGATCGTCAGCCACTGATTCAATCACCAAATATTGTGGAGCCAAATGGCAATCGTAATGGAGTCTTTAAGACGAATGCTCTGCAACAAGGTGTCAGTTACCGCGGACTTAACTTTGCGTATCCCTCGCGACCCGATTACTCAGTGCTGCAGGACTTTAATTTGGATGTGCTGCAGGGACAAACAGTGGCGCTTGTTGGCGCCTCCGGTTCGGGCAAATCCACGTGTGTGCAGCTTCTGATGCGTTACTACGATCCCGATGAGGGCAAGATAGTAAGTTTCGCTACTCGATAAATACACTTCACAATTTTTAATTACATTCGCTTCCTTAGCTCATTGATCAGGAGAGCATACACCAGGACATGGAACTTAAGACGCTGCGTCGTCGCTTAGGCATTGTTTCACAAGAGCCTTCGCTCTTTGAGAAAACCATTGCGGAGAATATTGGCTACGGTGACACCTCACGCTATGTGCCCATGCAGCAGATTATTGAGGCGGCTAAAATGGCCAATGCCCATGACTTTATCATGTCACTGCCTGCGCAATATGAAACCATGTTGGGCGCCAAGGGTACACAGCTCTCGGGCGGACAAAAGCAACGCATTGCCATTGCACGAGCCATGGTGCGAAATCCCAAGATACTTCTGCTGGACGAAGCCACCTCTGCGCTGGACTTACAAAGCGAAAGAGTAAGTTAAAGTACAGCTAAAATAAATCTATTATCTCTATTCCGTTTGTGTTTTCTAGGTGGTACAACAAGCGCTTGATTCCGCTTGCTCTGGTCGTACCTGCATTGTGATTGCTCATCGACTGTCGACTGTGCAGAATGCGAACATTATTTGTGTGATTCAATCCGGTCGCATTGTAGAGCAAGGCACACATTCCCAGCTGCTGGCGAAGAATGGCATTTATGCCAAATTGTATCGCAGTCAATCGAAAACCAAATAACGCGCATAAGTATGCAACAGTATTTTCACAAATGTCATAGCCCAGACAAAAACCTATGCGCATAAAAGTATACTACAATTTTAGGTACAATATATTTGTAAAGAACAATGTATAATAAAGACGTCATAGAAACTGCCCTAAATACAGTGAAGATCGCTTAAATTAAATTATTAATAAAAAAGAAATTCGTGCCACACAAAATTAAAAATTCAGACAAAATTGCTTTTTAATTCTGTTGGGTGTATAAAATTTGCGAGCTTTGCTAGAAATGCCTCAGTCTATTTGATCAATGAAGTTCCGCTAATGGTTTTATCTTATCACCCATTATTATTTACTTGAGAGCAATTAGTTTTTCCGCTTGAACATTATTATGCAGACACTTTAGTGCCGCATTGCGTTCTATGAAGTTCGCTTGTCTTTGCACAATGAATATTCATTTAATAGGTGCTTTAATTTTAAGTCTCTGCTGCTGTAAGTAAACTCGATATTATCAATTAAACAGTTAAGTCAAGTAATTTATTCACTGTAGTAAAAGCGGACGCAGACACAATAGTCAAAGTTTGCCCTTTGGAGAGCTCTTGCCTTAATGTGACTGAAAAAAGTGCAGTCTGTGCGTACGATGAGAAAAAAAAGCTGTATTCGGAAATACGCTTCAATATGCCACTTGAAAATTTTCAGTTGTCTTCAGAATATAGGTATTATAATCCCTCGATATTAACTGCTCTTATAAAAAGTGACTTTTTCGTATAGAGATCGACGACTATAGTGAAATCTATTGCACGATGGAGACATATTTATGCGAGGAATCTCCCGAATACGAACGTTGGACAATTTTCTTTGGCCACGAGAAAGATCGATAACACCTATGACGTTGGATGGTGAAATAGGTGTGAGAGCAATTATAATATAATACGATGATAAAACACCCCCCAAAATCCAAAAAGTATTAAATAAAGCGCTGCAGACGGCGATCAATTAAGTGAATTGGTGTGTTTGTCCGTGACGTCAAACGTATTTGCCCAAATAATCAGATTCAGCGTGAGACAAAATGACGCCTCGAGCCCCTTTTCCTCATTACTCTTTAGCATTTAGTTTCGCATGGGTTGTGAGCCAATAGCCACGAGCTGGGGTCTGCTCGGTTCGGATCTGGTCTGGTCTGGTCTTCTGGTCTTCTCAATGGGGCTGATAGCTCTCGCGTAGGCAGGGCACTCAGTAGTATATAAAATCTTATGATTCTGCTCAAACTTTCGCAGTTTATCCGATTAAAGCAACTGAGACAAACGGGGATTTTTTTTTCGTATTTCGTTCGTCTGCTTTTTCGTTTCACCCGTTCAACGATGTGCCTGCTACTTTTGCTTGGTTAGTCTTGGAGAGGTCAAACTTGACGTCTAAAGCAACGATTGATAACTTTTATTTGTAGCTCTATGCGTGGGCATGATCGGCGCTCGACCTTTGACCTCAACGGAACAACCATCACAAGGACGCCATCCCGATTGGCCCGGAGTACCCGATGAACGCTTGGCCGATGCTGAAGTGGATAACGCCTACGAGTTGTTCAAGTGGCAAACCGAACCATCGACAAGTGTGAAAAATTCTAAAGTCGATATGGGGTCAATAAATCGTGCAATGACTAATGAACTACAAGCCAAGCTCAATAATGCCTAACGCTTATTTTGTGTTGCTTACGTACTTTAGTATTAAATAAGTTGTTTAGAGAAAAAAATAAATACAAAAAATTGGAAAATAAAACAACAACTATTTTGGTGAAACGTGCAATTCGCTGGTTCCTATTAAATTCCGTCAAAAATCACGTAGATTGTCATATAAAGTTCGTTGTCGCACTCTGAGATGCATTCAGTTTACTTTACGCTCCAAGTATTGACAATGTTTCTAGCCAAGTTCTTATCAGTCTTGCTTATCGCTTGTGCCCTGGGTATGTGTGTCAAATGTTTATGTTTGTTAGTGCTATAAATTGGCTTAATACGTTAAACTCCTTTTGCAGCACAAGCTTTGCCACAGGATGATTTTAGCAGTGAAGATGATCGTATTAATGAAATCAGCGCCGAACTCGGCCGTAAACTGATCTTGCCCAACGTTGATCGTCTTTTCAGCAGTGCCGAGGATCGGGAGTCAACAAAACAACGCGAATCCCCATCGAATAACATCAATAGAAAGGTGACAGAGACCACGAAGAGTTCGAAGCATGCTCATGGCATGATCACATCGATGCTCAGCTTCGTTAGCAGTGTACTTAATTTTGGCAAGACAATTATACGTAATGAATAATAAAGTTATTTTAAGAATGTACAATTAAATGTTGTTAATTATGTTAATTATATGATGTATTTCTTGATTTTTAGGAAGATTTTGTGTTTTTCAGTTGTTATTGCATATTTGTAAATCATTTATTTTTAATAATTGCAAAAATTATCGAAAGTTATTGAAGAGTTATATAATGCTCATTTCTGTAAGTTTTTTTTAATATTTTTTGAGAAAAAAGTTAAATAGATAATAAGATAAATTGTTAACAAATTTTGTGGCTTTCAGAAGAAGAACTTTGACGTTAAAAGGCTCAAGATTGTCTCTCTTTTTGGTCTATTAATAATTTTTAACGTCTAGAAGATATTGCTATTATTAAACATTAAAAATAATTATTCATTTTATAATCAATTCTATTCTAATTATCGACAACTTATGAAATATTGGATATTTATGATTGATGTATCAAAATTAAAAAAAATAACAGTCTAGACATTAATTAATGATGCACGTGCCGAAGATCGGTCTTTTTCCGAGAATTAAAATATTTAATTTTCTGAATAATTATTAAGTTTCATTCAAATTACCAGCTCTCAACAAAATATTGAAGATTTTTAATTGATATATACAAAGAAAAAAAGCATATTAAAAATAGATTACCTTTAGTCTGCTAGATAATTTAAAAAAATAAAGATCGATCTTCTCCCTATATTTTTATAATTTAATAACCGTTTCATTCAATTTACAAACTAGCGACAATTGACATTGTGAAGCAATTAGATAGAAACTTGGACAAAGTTTTTCCAATTTGTTATATGTTGTTAAATGTTATAAGAGGGAAGCGCAGGGTAAGCAAACTAAAAGTGTTACAGCTAATAAACACTGTTTGAAAAACAAAAATAATTTGTTTATTTTGTTTGTTTTGTTTTAAAAATTGTAAAGCTTAAAACGAACCTCGTAACAAGCCAGATATTAATTTCATTCTTAATTATAGTTATTTCGGACATTAACATAAGATTACATGTCCAACAAAAAATTGCCAAATTCTCGAAAACAGAAATCGAAAGCCATTAATAGTGGCAGTAACTGTTGATTGTGCAACGGTGCAACAGTGCTCAATAAGCTGTTTTGTGGCAGCCACCCGATGAACAAGGTTAGGCTTGCAACAGAGAGCGCGGCAAGCGGCAAACGTGTTCACACTTAGTTTAGTTTCCTTTAAAAGCGGTTTTCAAACGAAGTTATCAAAGAAATTCGAGCAACACTTTGGAAATACAAACAAAAGATTTAATTAACATCTCGCTAAAATGGATTTTATGTTGATTGTACATAAAAGTTTTATGTTATGCATATGGAGGGGTTTGTTGATGTGCACAGGTACGTAAGGTAAATACTACGAATATATTTCTAGGTTCTTAACTAATTCGCCTCGAGTAAATGATATTTAAACATCTTGTTAAGTGAATTCATGTTCTGGGACAGCTCATTGCAGACACGCACAACGCAGCCTTTGTTTTTATTACACATGGAAATAGAGAATTATAATACAAATACAGATGCGGATAGAGAAACTATATTGTATGCCACACTAACCCACTAGATATTTGATCACTTTCAACAGCACCATGACGAGAACTGCGTCGATGCACACGCGACGAGACTTAGAACCAAATTGAACGCCAAATCAAAAGCACAACTGCGAATAAATAAATGAAACGCCTCGCAACCAGGTGAGCGACTCGAACGCCAGCTGCGCTGCACAGTGGTACAGTAATTGAATGCAGTCAAGCAAAAAAAGTAAACAAACAAACTGTTTGCAAATAGCAGTTTGCTATATGTCAAGCAATAAATAAACCTTGTTCAATGCAAAAATAAAATATTATATAAAAACACTTATGGGATTATATTTTCCTATTCAGTTTTTTTACTTTATGGAAATCAAGTTGTAAAATAAGAAAATGTTATTACCAACTAATAAAAAAAACCTTTTCAAGGGCCTAGATAAAATGAGCACAACAGTTTTTATATTTATTAAACTAACAACTTAATATAGGAGATGTACGAAAACAAAACTACTGAAAAATTAGCTAAGCTCAAATATCTAATTTTTTGATTGTGGAACTTTTTTATTCAACTTCCACAATCAAAAAAAAGTATAATCTTATATAAAGACGCTATAACCCATTTATTAAATGGCAGTTTTAATTATTAAACAAATTTGTAAACCTTGAATTTGCAAATAAATCATAATTACTTCAAAAAAAAACTTAAGACACCATTTTTAAAAAATCATTTTAACAAAATAATTACGAATCAAAAACTAAGCTATGTGTAAACATATCAAAGAAGAATATTATCATTTATCGTTCGCAACAAATACGAAATAAAACTAAATATTTAATAATAATAAAAAGTATGCTTATTATCTGAACGATACATATTGAACGATACAATTTGAGCGATAAGTAGTCAACGCTATGGTTCGAATATGTTAAATTGACCGTTAATATTCAAAGTTAAATTTCAAAGCGAACTTACCATTTTCGTAGCTTGCAGCCCACTGTTACAGCTAAGCGGACATGATAAATCAAGAACTTCACGTTGATGTTGCAATCGAAGTGTCTATCGTATGTGAACAGTCTACACACAAACACACATACGCGCGAATAATTCCAAAATACATTGTAAACACTTGTGTATGTGTGGTTATAAGCATATTTTATTTGATTTGCATTTTTTCGGCAGGCACTTAAAACGTTCGTCGTTTGCGTCTGCGTGAATTGCAAGAAACAGCATCAACAGTTTAAGCTTCTCAGCATTGGCATTACGATCTAACGATCGGCAACGACGACAACGCGTCGGCAATAAATGCAACAACAACAAGCAATAAACGAAAACGATGCTTATTACGTCATGAGAACTCGTTTGCATCCATGGAGCAACAACAACAGCAGCAGCAACAGTGGCGTGCAGCGACTCCACAGTGTGGCTAAATTGAGGCCAAAATTCGTCTTTATCAGTGCGATTATTTTTGTCATTGCAAAGAGTTCCATTGGCTGCGCTTACAACCAGTTTCCTCTTTAAGAAACAATAACAACAACAACGCGGCAACGTTGTCAACACTGTGCCGCCAAATCAACTTTGCCGTCGATGTGCATTGGTCATGAATTTTACAGTTGGTTTTTTTGATCGTGATTTTCAGCTACGACGCCAGTTGCTTAGGTTATTTAATAGCACTAGCAATAAACTTCAAGTTTTTTAGTTTTTTTGGCTCTACAGTGATTGTAGGTTGAGTTTAGTTTCGATTTTTTTTGTTGGTCAAGCCTCAACGAGAATTGACTATTCAAGCCGATATTCACCTTCGCATGAAGTTATTTCGCACAGACACCATGCACAATATCCAATTAATTTCGACAGCTTTCGGTTTAGTAAGCGCACGTTACGAGCAGCCTTCTAATGCCTAGTAAATAACATTAAATATATTTTAATTTGGAATAACTACGTTTAATTTCCGTTTCAATTTTCACTTTGCGAAGTGCCAAAAAAGAAAGCGAGCGAATCAACTGATTCCATAGCTTGTAATCGCTTCGGAATATCGATATACACCAAAATAAATCGATGCTGTTATTACATTTGCCTATTGACATGTTGTTATTAACATAAATTCAATAAGCGCAGCCACGCTGCTAATTGGCAGTCACGCATAGAAGGCGGAGTTAGAAAGGTGGTCGGTTTAATTGGATTATAAAATTAATTGCTATTTGTGTCGCACAACGCAGCTGGACACATGGAACACAACTCTTGTCCAAAAACAATATTTTGCACAAGTATTGACGCCTGTAAAAAACGTATCAGCAACTCCAATAAGAACTACAAACACCCAACGACTTTAGTTCACAATAGACAATCAGTTAACGGTTATTTGCCAAGAGCAGCGCAGCTAGTTGGCTCTCTTTCGTTCTTTATGGCAGCCAGCTACTGTTTTGATGCTCAACATGAGATTGCAAACAAAACAAGCCGGCCGGCATTTTAATGTAGAGAGCGCCACACAGCGTTAATTAAGAGAGAAAGAGAGAGAGAGAGCACAAGCAAGAAACTTGAAATGGGAAGCCGAAATATCAACGAACAGTGCAAGCAAAACAAACGCGGTCAAAATCATTATCGCAGTCTCGGTCTCGACTCTCAGCTGTGCGATGAAGTAATAAAATGGGCCGGGATCGCCGGCAGCCGACGGACGACACGAAGCAATCTTCGTGTTCGGCTTCGGCGACGAATCCATCAGACATGAGAGATTAAAGTGCAGACACATTGTTTTTAGTTTTTTGTGGGGGTACCGAGGAAAACTTCTCGCTGCATGAAGTTCAGTTGCTCGCGACGAGCCATCCAGTGCGGTTGGATGGGCTCTTGAAAAGGAATACGAAGAAGAAAAGAATACAAAAGTGAAAAATAAGAACAGTGGCAAAGATAAGAAAGTGGAATACATAAGAACTGTGCGAACCGGAAGTGCACACAATAAAAGGACATTCATTGTCAGTGCGTGAGCGTGCGTGCGAAAGAGAGAGTGAGAGTGCACAATGGGGCGGGTTATGGCCCCATACAGTGCAATGGGCGTGGCCCTTGCATTGTGTTTGATTGTTGCGCTTTGTAATGCTGAACTGACGCCGCCATATTTCAATTTGGCCACTGGCCGCAAGATACATGCAACTGCCACATGTGGCGAGGACACCGATGGACCCGAACTCTATTGTAAATTGGTCGGCGCAAATACGGAAAATGATCACAACAAATACTCGGTTATCCAAGGACAGGTAGGATCCAATAGGAATATACTATATGCTAATCTCAAATGGAAAATTTCCATGCTTTTCATTCTAATTTTCAAATGCATACATATGTATGTACATACATTCATATGTGCAACACATGTGGGGCACATTCAAATTTGAAATTCTATTTTTAAACTGAAGTTTCTTTTCGTTTTTTTTTGGCATGTGTTCCATAGGTCTGCGATCATTGTGATCCCAAAATACCGGATAAGAATCATCCGCCAGAGAACGCAATTGACGGCACCGAGGCCTGGTGGCAGAGTCCTCCCTTGTCCCGAGGCATGAAATTCAACGAAGTCAATTTGACCATCAATTTCGAACAGGTAAACACAGCAGGCGAAAGAAGAAAGGTGTAGCCCAAAAAAAATCGAAAAAAAAAAGAAAAAGATACATACAAAAGAATCTGGGGAGAAGTCAATGCAATGTTCGAACAATCTGAAACAAGCTGAGACAGGCGCAGACACGTTTGCAGACAGCTCTTCTTGTGAGAGAGAGACAGGCTCGTTAAATTAACGTTTTTAATGCGTTTCCATTTCATTTTCGACGTGGACGACGACGACACAGCGAAAAATCTTGCTGAGCTGTTGAATTGTGCTTCTTCTTCTTTATGTTGTGACTTGTTCCCTTTGGAGTTGGGGTTATCAGCTCTGACATATGTATCTGTGAGAGTGTGTGTGTGTGTGTGTTGTCTCGGTTTACAAGCTCGCTTAGAAACCGTCGCAGAGCATTGACTTTTCTTGGTTTTATTTCTATACCCTGCAACTAAAAGGGTTAGAAGGGTATGATAATTAGCTGAGATATTATGATAGCGTTGTTTTGATGGACAGAGACTTATAAATTATAAAAACTTATGTTACTAAATTTAGGGACTATAATGCTTATTGCAATGCAATCTAGAATTGATGTAAACTAAATCAAAGACAACTACTAAATAATTCCAGTAAATTTAGTAAAAAATTTAAAAGATTTTTTGAAGAATTTTAGATTTCCTTTAATTTTCCATAAACATGATTAGAAGTTTGAAAGACTTTAAGAAAAATATCTTATCTTAAGAAAAAAGTTACTCGGTATCTTACAGTCGAGCATTGTAGACTGTGCCTTTTTGACTTGTTTCCGTAGCCGCGATAAGCAGTCGAATAATTCTTCTTAGTGCTCCAGCATCCAAATGAAACCATATTATATATACTACATACATACATATATATACATTCTCGAAGCTGATAGCAGACAATTGAAACTATGCTCGCACGTACTTATCACTACAAAAAAGTCTTGAATGGTTCTATAAAAAACACTTTTGGGGTCACACCCGTCTTATCGCACTTGCAACGGAAACACTCGGATCGCACAAGTCTTTAGAAACTATCAAATTAAAACATTTAGTTGAACATATTTCTACTTTTTTTGCCTCGTGGCTGGGGAATGAAATGAGATCATCTAACATATGAAAATGCAACGCCTGCACAAATGTGCATAATTCTTAATGCAAAAACGAGCTGCAGTATTAATAGACTGCTTACGACAGCCAAAAAGATTAGTGTAGAACTTATTTACAAGACTTTCAAGATAAATTAAAGAGAAGAACGTAAACCTGAGATAATAAAAAAATTCTTTAAAAGATATGAAAATCCTCTTTATACATAGTTTTAGTCATTACAAACAAAATTCAGAATTTCTTCATGCTTCAGTCATTCATCGAACCTTATATAATTCTAAAATGTTCTCCAATTATAGGTTCTTAACAAAATGAATTCCCAAAGTCTTATAAAGTGAACTAACAAACTACACATGTTTACGCAAAAAATTCAAAATCACAAACAGTATCTCAAGCATACAATCGCAAACTCAGTATATGTATGTATATACACACATATGTAAAGACTTTATATACATATGTACCCACGATGTTTGGTTCGTTTTCAATTGAATTCAAATTGAAAAGCAAACAGAAAACCAAAAAAAAAAATCCAAAATAAACAAACACACAACGGACGCAGATAAATTTAGTACACTGGAGGAGAGCATGGAGTTAATTCTCTTTAGAGTGATCTCATGCAACCTCAGTAGATACACATACATATTTACATAACTATGCACATAAACACAAACACACGCACACACAGTCATACAAATAGTTTGTGTACACGACGTTAATAAATTTTAATGAATTTGTGCTTTTGAGTAGACTAATTTCGCGTCCCCTAAGAGAAGATGTATGACAAGCGTGAAGAAAAAGACCTAGACTAAGGGGGAGGTTTTAAAAGTAAATCTAAAAAGTAACATAAGAAATACATATGGGTTACGATTAAAATTCTATCAGCTTTAAAAATATAAAGAAGATACTAAAGTACATATTGTCATAGGAACAACATTTTAACATTTAACATTTGTGTAGTATTTATATATTATCAACATTAAAATTCTATCAGCTTTAAAAATATAAAGAAGATACTAAAGTACATATTGTCATAGGAACAACATTTTAACATTTAACATTTAACATTTGTGTAGTATTTATATATTATCAACATAACAAGAAATATAATATAATGAATATAAATATAATAACACAGTTATATTTAGTTCAGATTAGTGTTTAAACTAATCTGAGAATAAAAATCAAGTTTTAATTCATAACAATTGGGGATGCTATTAGATATTTTAGAAAAAAGTAGAAACAACTTTATTTTTGACATAATAAGGAATTACTCTGAAGAGATAGGATAGTTAAAGACAAGATAAAAAGTATTTAGTTGAAGAATATAAATTCCTGAAGATATTTTAACACTCCTATAAGTTTTAAATCGAGGACCAATTTATCTAGAATCATAAAAATCCAAATAAAATTTAGATTAAAATGTAACTTGATTTCTACGCTACGCAGGAATTCCATGTCGCCTACTTGTTTATTCGCATGGGCAACTCGCCACGTCCGGGTCTCTGGACGCTGGAGAAGTCGATGGATTATGGCAAGACCTGGATGCCGTGGCAGCACTTTTCCGATACGCCCGCCGATTGTGAGACCTACTTTGGCAAGGACACCTACAAGCCAATTACGAAGGACAACGATGTCATTTGCACCACAGAATACTCGAAAATTGTACCGCTGGAGAATGGTGAAATCCCCGTGATGCTGCTCAATGGACGTCCATCGGCAACGAACTACTTTAACTCAACGGTGCTGCAGGAATGGACACGTGCCACAAATGTGCGCATTCGTTTGTTGCGTACCAAGAATCTGTTGGGTCACTTGATGTCGGTGGCACGCCAAGATCCGACGGTCACACGTCGTTACTTCTACTCGATCAAGGACATTTCGATCGGTGGTCGTTGCATGTGCAACGGTCACGCAGACACCTGCGACGTCAAGGATCCCAGCAGCCCAGTGCGCATTCTCGCCTGTCGTTGCCAGCATCACACGTGTGGCATTCAGTGCAACCAATGTTGTCCTGGCTTCGAGCAGAAGAAGTGGCGTCAGAACACCAATGCGCGTCCCTTCAACTGCGAACGTAAGTAGAGTCGATTACTATGTCTTTATCTACCACGGTTCTAATGCTTCTCTATTGATCCATTCTTAGCCTGCAATTGCCATGGCCACAGCAACGAATGCACTTACGATGAGGAGGTCAACCGCAAGGGTTTGTCCCTGGACATCCATGGACACTACGATGGCGGCGGCGTCTGCCAGAATTGTCAGCACAACACCGAGGGCACCAACTGCAACAAGTGCAAGCCCAAGTTCTATCGCCCGCGTGGCAAATACTGGAATGAAACCGATGTCTGCAGTCGTAAGTTACAACGGAATATTATTTGCTTCTCTGTATCATTACTAATCACTTTGCCTTCTTTTCAGCTTGCAATTGCGATCTGTCGTATTCGACCGGACACTGCGAGGAGGAAACGGGCAAGTGCGAGTGCCGTGCTGCCTTCCAGCCACCCAATTGCGACTCCTGTGCCTATGGGTAAGTTAAGGCTAAATGGTTGTCTCTCTCAGTTTCCAATGGTCGTGACATCTTTTAAATATTGGTTAGGCTCTGCCTTTGTCTGTGTAGATTTACTCCTAACACGTTCTGCTACTCCTCTAACTCTCAAACTCTACTTCCTTGCAGCTACTACAACTATCCGCAGTGCCGCGAATGCGAGTGTTACTTGAATGGCACCAACGGCTACAACTGCGAGGCTATCAATGGCATCTGTCCATGCAAGAAGAACTTTGCTGGTGCCCTGTGCAAGGAGTGTGCCGAATCCTACTATGGCTTTCCCGAGTGCAAGGCTTGTCAGTGCAATCAGCAGGGATCGATCAACAACGATTGCGATATCGTCTCTGGCAATTGCACGTGCCTCAGCAACTGGGGCGGCGCTCGTTGCGAACGTTGCAAGGATGGTTACTACAACGAACCAACCTGCACATGTAAGTCGTCTGATTGATAAATCAATCTCTAACAGATCTAACGGTTTCCATTTCCTTTGCATTTCTCATTCAGATTGCGACTGCGATCATGAAGGTACCGAGCCAGAGATTTGCGACAAGCAGTCGGGTCAGTGCATCTGTCGTGAAGGATTTGGTGGACCCCGTTGCGATCGCTGCTTACCAGGATATTACAATTATCCCTATTGCAAGCCTTGCAACTGCTCCACCACAGGCAGCTCGGCTAACACCTGTGACAACTCTGGCAAATGCAGCTGTCTGCTTAACTATTCCGGCAAGCTGTGCAACATGTGCAGCGCAGGATATTACAACTATCCCGATTGCTTACGTGAGTGTCTTAAATTGTCATTTATTTATTTATATTGTATTTTATTTAAAATTTGTATCTATTGCTCAAATTAAATCCTATTCTAAAATGTTGAAAGAAAAGGGTATACTACAGTTTAAACTTGACTGCAGTTTTCTTTCTCATTTATTTTATTGATTGACTAATTAATAATTAGAAAATAATCAATTTTTTTAATACCTTACAGCCTGCAACTGCGACGAGCATGGCTCCGAGGGCGTTACCTGCAATGAGAACGGTTGCTTCTGGTAAATTCATTTGATACTTCCATCAAATCTTCTTCTTGCTAATCTTTCCACCACTTACAGCAAACCCAACTTTGATGGTCGTCAATGCGAACGCTGCAAGGAATCTTTCTACAACTTCCCCGCCTGCGAGGATTGTAACTGCGATCCCGCTGGCGTCATCGATCAGTTTGCCGGTTGCGGTTCTGTGCCAGTAGGTGAACTCTGCAAGTGCAAGGAACGTGTGACGGGTAGAATTTGCAATGAATGTAAACCGCTCTATTGGAATTTGACCATTAGCAATGCCGAGGGTTGCCAGGAATGTGATTGTTTCATTGACGGCACCATCTCCAGCCTGGACACCTGCGCCTCCAAGTCCGGCCAATGTCACTGCAAACCTCATACAACCGGACGCAGCTGCAATGAATGTCGCGATGGCACCTTCGATCTGGATGCCGCCTCGCTGTTTGGCTGCAAGGATTGCGCTTGCGATGTGGGCGGCTCCTGGAATAGCGAATGCGACAAGGTCACCGGTCAGTGCAAGTGCCATCCTCGCATCAATGGACGTGCCTGCACACAACCCTTGACCACCCATTACTTCCCCACGCTGCATCAATTCCAATACGAGTACGAGGATGGTTTGCAGCCATCGGGTGCTCAAGTGCGTTATCAGTATGACGATAAGGTCTTTCCGGACTTTAGCAGCAAGGGTTATGCCGTGTTCAATGACATTCAGAACGAAGTACGCAACGAGCTGACAGTCTTCAAGTCCTCGTTGTACCGAATTGTCATTCGCTACATGAATCCAAATGATGTGAACGTCACGGCCAGCATTCTGATTCAGTCTGAGAATCCCCTCGAGGTGGATCAAAAGTAAGAACCTTGAATATGACAAAATGATAAAGAATATGTAGAAATTTCGGTCTCATAGATCTTGCCGTTTGGTAAGAGCTAGGAGGTTCGAGTTTTGAAACTTGTTAGTTTACAAATTATTGGAGTTCATCAAATAATTTACCTAATATTCATTCCACATCTTTGTCTCTCTCTCTTAGCGTTAAGGTGCTGTTGCGTCCCACAACGGAACCCGAATTTGTCACCGTCGCCGGACCCCAGGGCAACAAACCCTCAGCTGTTGTGCTAGATCCATCGCCTTCACCCTACACCTTCATCACCAGGGCCAACAAGAATGTGATGCTCGATTACTTTGTGTTGTTGCCAGGTGCCTACTACGAGGCATCGATCCTCACACGCCAGATTGCCAATCCCTGTGAGCTGGGCAACATGGAGTTGTGTCGCCACTACAAGTACGCTTCCGTTGATGTCTTTGAACCGGCCACCGTGCCTTTCGTTGTGGATAGCGATGGTAAACCGAACAAGCCCACAGAGTTCTATACCGACTCCGAGCATCTGCAGATAACTGGCCATACGGGAGACATTCCAGTGTTGAGCAACAAGCAGAAGGAACTCAACTATATTGTTGATGTGCCGCGTAGTGGTCGCTACATCTTGGTGATCGATTACATTAGTGATCGTAATTTCGCGGTGCCCTATGATATCGAGCTGCGCGTGGGCAAGGATGAGAATTCGCTCTCCTCAGTGTATCTCTATCCCTGTCTCTATTCGACCGTCTGCCGTACGCCCATTAATGACGATGGTCGCGAAAAGTCATTCTACATTAACAAGGATGATTTGATGCCAGTGACGCTCTTCGTAAGTTATTAAATTTAGTATTTATATAGTGTAAAAACTATTAAATTTATTATATTGTATTATATTATTACACTATATTGTATATACCAAAAATAATCTTTACACATTTTCCTCTTCTTTTTAATAGACGGAGGACGACGACGAATTCCGCGCGCCCATCATTTCAGTGACTGCTATTCCAGTGGAAGAGTGGTCCATTGACTTTATAAATCCCAGTCCCGTTTGCGTAATTCACAACAATCAATGCGCCGCACCCAAATTCCGTTCGGTGCCCGATTCCAAAAAGATTGAATTCGAAACCGATCACGAGGATCTGATTGCCACCAATAAACCAAACTATGCCGTCATGGATGAGCGTGTGAAACTCATCTTTTTGGATAGCCGTCAGAATGGTTCAATTGTCGTTGAATCCAAAGTTGCTGACCCGGGACGTTATGTCATCCTGGTGAAGTACTATCAGCCCTATCATCCCAAGTATCAGGTGCTCTACACTCTGACTGCTGGCAAGAATCAATACGATGGCAAGTTCGATATCAAACATTGCCCCTCCAGCTCTGGTTGTCGTGGTGTCATTCGTCCCACTGGTGATGACATGTGGTTCGATATTGAGGATGACTTTAAGTTTACGCTGACGGTGAGTGGGAGAAGAAATGTTGCAATAAACATCGGATTTATATACCAATTATTTTGCAGAACTCTCGCCCTCTTGGTGTTTGGCTAGACTACTTGGTGGTGGTGCCATTGGAGCAGTACAACGACGATCTGCTGGTGGAGGAGACCTTTGATCAGACCAAGGAGTTTATCAAGAACTGTGGTCAGGATCATTTCCACATCACCCACAATGCCAGCCAATTCTGTCAGAATGCTGTCTTCTCGCTGACAGCGGACTACAACAGCGGTGCCTTGCCTTGCAACTGTGACTACGAGGGATCAACCAGTTTCGAGTGTCATCCATTTGGTGGTCAGTGCCAGTGCCGCAAGAATGTCATTGGACGCCAGTGTACGGCTTGTCGTCCTGGCTTTTTCGGTAAGTTATCTTTGGCCGGAGAGTGGACTATGACATATTTTTATGTTTTATCTTTATTTGTTTATAGGCTTCCCTGATTGCAAAATGTGTGATTGCCCGAGCATCGCCATGTGCGAGCCCAACACTGGAGAATGTCAGTGTCCCACCAATGTCATAGGCGCTCTATGCGACAAGTAAGAATTTTACATCAGCCCCTTCTCATTTTTGCTTTTCAATCAAGCTTTCCCTTTTTTCCCTTTTTGCACTGTAACTTTTCTTTTGTGTTTGTTTCTTACATTTACATACTTTTTTCAGCTTCTCACTTTCTTTTCGATTCCTGTAGAAAGTAATCTCTACACAAACTTTTCATTCATTTAACTAGTCATTTATATCCTCAAGCAGAAGATCCTCATTATCACTATTAGGATTTCTTGTGTTCCAACTTAACCTATCCGCCTTACTTTTTCCTACCTCATCTGCTTTCCTAGCACGTCCGGTGCTCCCCAAATTCATCCCAAGCAAAGTTACTCTGCTAATCTAATACCTTAATTGCAGATGTGCGCCCAACACTTACGGCTTCCATCAGGTGATTGGCTGCGAGGAGTGCAACTGCAACTACATGGGTATTGCCAACGGTAATCAGCAGTGCGACATGTTCAACGGATCCTGTTCGTGTCGTGACAACATCGTTGGCCGCGCTTGCGATGGTTGTGCCAATGGTTTCTACGAGTTCCCCAGATGTAGCATGTGCAGCTGCCATCAACCCGGTACCGAACTGGAGGTGTGCGACAAGATCGACGGCAGCTGTTTCTGCAAGAAGAACGTGGTGGGCAGAGACTGTGATCAGTGCATCGAGGGTACTTACAATCTGCAGGACAGCAATCCCGAGGGTTGTACCACTTGCTTCTGCTTTGGCAAGACCTCACGTTGTGACAATGCTTATTTGCGTGTCTACAATGTCAGCCTGATGAAACGGGTTTCTATCAATTCGGCAGACTTCCAAGAAAACACGATTGATTTCGAAGTGTGGGATGTAAAGCCAGAGGATTTGATGTTGAATGAGACGACGCTGCAAGCGGACTTCACGAGCCGCGAAGTGAACGATCAACGTGTCGCCTACTTTGGCATGCTGGACTATCTGCTCAATCAGAACAGTCATATCTCTGCCTATGGCGGTGATCTTGCTTACACCCTGTACTTTACCTCCGGTTTTGTGGGCAAAGCAATTGTGGCTCCCGATGTTATTCTGTTGAGCAAGAATCAAGTGCTCGTGCATCAGAGCTACGAACAGCCCAGCAGTAATTTGGTATTTAAGAATCGCCTGGAAATGATTGAGAGCAATTTCATGACCCAGACCGGTAAACCTGTGAGTCGTGCCGACTTTATGATGGCTCTACGCGATCTAGAAGCGATTTTGATACGTGCCAATTACTGGGAACAAACGCTGAACACACGGCTCTCCGATGTCTATCTGACGCTGGCCGATGAGGACACCGATGGCGAGGGCGCGTATAGTTTGCTGCCCGTAGAGCATTGTCACTGCCCGCCCGGGTACAGGGGACACTCATGCGAGGATTGCGCCCCCGGCTATCATCGCGTAGACAACGGACCCTATGGCGGTTATTGTGTGCCCTGCGAGTGCAACGGTCATGCCGAGACCTGCGATTGTGCCACTGGAATCTGCACCAATTGCACGGACAATACACGCGGCGATCACTGTGAACAATGCGATGTTGGGTATTATGGTAATGCCACTCACGGTACACGACACGATTGTATGATCTGCGCCTGTCCGCTGCCCATCGATTCGAATAACTTTGCCACCAGTTGCGAGATCTCCGAGTCAGGCAATGAAATCCATTGTGAGTGCTTGCCGGGTTACACGGGACCGCGTTGTGAGTCGTGTGCGAATGGTTTCTACGGTTCTCCCGAAACTGCTGGCGATGTCTGCAAACCGTGCGAATGCTCGGGCAACATTAATCCTGCGGAGCAAGGATCTTGTGATACACGCACTGGCGAATGTCTGCGCTGCTTGAACAACACCTTTGGCATGGCGTGCAATCTGTGTGCTCCTGGCTTCTATGGCGATGCCATCAAGCTGAAGAATTGCCAATCTTGTGATTGCGATGAAATGGGCACGCTGGAGTGCGATCCCTATGAGGGCAAGTGCAGGTGCCACGAGAACGTCATTGGTGAGCGTTGTGATCAGTGCAAACCCGATCATTATGGCTTTGATTCTGGCGTTGGCTGCCGCTCTTGTGACTGCGGTACTGCCTCCAATTCGACGCAGTGCGACCAACACACCGGACACTGTAAGTAAAACAATTTTAATATAAAAGGGTGAGGAAGTCACTATCTATATGTCAGTCTGTCCGTTCATGGAAAATTAAAAATTGTATGCGAGAAACATTTACCAAATATACTTTATTTAAATATATTTTTAATATATATTTACGATTATGGTATATGTTTGTGGTATATTTTAGCGATCCTCATCATCTTTTATATTTTCAGTGCGATCACTGTTACTTATACAATTTATGTATATTATATAACATTTTGAACATTTCTACTTCTTTGGAATATATTTAGCTTATTAGAATTTAATTTTAATTACACCCTCCTTGCTTTTCAGGTCTCTGCAAACCTGGCGTCACGGGTCGTCAATGCGATCGCTGTGCCGTCGATCACTGGAAATACGAGAAGGAAGGCTGCTCGCCTTGTAACTGCAACCAGGGCTACTCCCGCGCCGGCACCGGCTGCAATCCGCAGACGGGACAATGTGTCTGTCTGCCCGGTGTCATTGGCGATCGCTGCGAGGCGTGTCCCAATCGCTGGGTGCTCACCGAGGACGGTTGCATGGAGTGCAACAATTGCCATCATGCTCTGCTCGATGTGACCGATCGTCTGCGCGATCAAATTGATGGCGTACTCCAGGACTTCCAGACCGTGACAATGGCATTCTTTACTACACAGAAGCTTAACTATTACGATGTGCTGGCCGATGAGTTGGCACCCAAGGTGACGAATCTGGATCCCAACAGTGTGAATCTGGCGCCATCGCGTGAATTGAACAGCGAACTGGAAGCAGCCAGCAAGGCTTACGCCAAGCAGGTGAATCAAACGCTCAGCAATGCGTTGGATATACGACAACGATCAGGAGTGCTCCTGACCAATGTTTCAACCGTGCATTTGGATGCCTTGGATAGCGTGAATCAAGCACGAGAAGCCCTGGCTGCTGTGGATGCACTTTCTCAGAATCTGGAGGCGACGGCGACCACAAAGAGCGGAGCTGCCTTGGAGGAAGCACAGCACATACTTGACAAGATCAATGGCACTCAAATTGAGCTGCAATCCAATGAGCTTGTGCTCGACAAAGCGCGTGAATTGTACGATGAGGTTGACAAACTGGTCGAGCCCATTAAGCAACAGAATCGCAGCCTCAATGCGCTGAAGGACGACATTGGTGAGTTCAGTGACAAGCTGGAGGATCTCTTCAGCTGGAGCGATGAAGCGCAAAAGCAGTCGAGCGATGTGGAACGTCTGAACGTGGCCAATCGCAAGGCCTACGACAACTCCAAGTTCGATACGGTGTCGGAGCAGCAACAGGAGGCTGGCAAAAACATTTTGGAGGCCGGAAACTATTTGATCAATGGCGAACTGACGCTCAATCAGATTGCCAGCAAGCTGGAGGATTTACGCAACGCTCTACAGGAACTCAAGGAAGTCAACAAGGGTGGGGACGAGTATTTGCCCGCAGTCGAGAGTCAGCACAATGAAGCCGACGAACTCACTTTGCAGGCGGAACTACGCGCCGTCGAATTGAGTGCAAGTGCCGCCAGCTTGGCCAATCAATACACGGATATGACCGCCCATGCGGAACCGGCGATCCAGGCATCTACCGCGTACTCAGACATTGAGGAAGCCGTCGAGGCTGCCAAGGAGTTGGGCCTGAATGCGGCCAACGCCGCTGAGAATGCTGTAAAGATTCAGAATGGCATTGAGGAGCGAGCGGGTACATCGGACAAAGAATCCGCCGAGTTATTGCAGAAGGCACGTCAATCGCTGCGCAAGGTACAGGATGATCTGGAGCCACGTCTCAATGGTTCAGCGGGCAAGGTGCAGGAGATTTCGCAGTTAAATGCCGCCACCGAAGAGCAGGTGAAGGACATTAACATTTTGCTACGCAAGCTGTCCAACGAGACACAACGTGACATGTGGAAGACTTCAGATACGAATGCGGGCGATGCGCTGGAGATACTGCAAAATGTGCTCGAGACGCTGAAACCGGTGAGCGGACAAACACCCAAGGAACTGGACAAGGCACGCAACATTAGTCGCGATGTGGACATTACCAACAAGGACGTTTCGCAGGCCAATAATCAGCTGGATAGCGTTGAGGTGTCTGTGCCCAAGCTCACCGAACTGGCCAACGAGATTGAGGAGCAACAGCAACATGTCAGTGAGCAGAGCCAACGGCTCGGTCAAGATATTGAGCATCTGAAGCGACAGATTGAAACCGCACGACGCATTGCCAACAACATCAATGTGGGTGTCAGGTTTACGCCTAGCACAGTGCTCGAGTTGAAGACCCCGGAGAAGGCGCCGCTGCTGGCTACAAAGACAAAGCTCTCGACATATTTCAGGACGAATGAGCCCAATGGTTTCCTCTTGTATCTGGGCAATGACAACAAGACCAGCCAGAAGAACAATGATTTCGTTGCTCTGGAGATTGTCAATGGATATCCAATTGCCACCATTGATTTGGGCAATGGTCCCGAGCGCATCACAAGTGATAAACATGTCGCCGATGGTGAATGGTATCAGGCCATCTTCGATCGCGTCGGTTCTAATGCCAAGCTCACCATACGCCAACAGTTGCCCAATGGCGAGATTGTCGAACACAAGAACGCCAACGTTTTGGAGGGTGCCAACAATGTGCTGCATGTGGATCGCAATAGTCGCCTGTTTGTCGGCGGTTATCCGGGACCTTCGGACTTTACCGCACCCGATGACATACGCGCCAGTTCGTTCCGCGGTGATATTGAGGATTTGCGCATTGGTGACGAGAGTATTGGTCTTTGGAACTTTGTGTATGGCGAGGAGAACAAACAGGGCGCCGATGAACGTACAGTGTTGGTCGAGGAAAAAGCGCCCGTCACCGGTTTGCGCTTCAAGGGCAATGGTTTCGTGCAATTGAAGGCAACGCCCTATAATTTGAAGTCACGTTCGAGCATTCAGTTTAAGTTCAAGGCTGCCAAGGATGCAAGCAATGGTCTGTTGTTCTTCTATGGCCGCAATAAGCATTTCATGTCCATTGAGATGGTCGATGGTGCCATCTTCTTCCGCTTCAAGCTGGGCAATGGCATGGTCTCATCCGGCAGCCAGGATCGCTATAATGACAATAAATGGCATCATGTTGTCGCCGAGCGTGATGGTCGCCAAGGTCTACTCAAGGTCGATAATGTGTTACTCTTCCACGACAAGGCGCCAGCGGATGCTGATGCCGAGATGCCCAAGCTGCAGCGCATGTACTTCGGTGGTTATCCTGGACGTCGCAATCATTCGGATATTGTTGAGCAAAACTTTGACGGTTGCATCGATGAAGTATCCATCACTGGTTATCGCGTGGATCTTACTCAGTATGTCAATGGCACCGGCTTCGTTGAGGGTTGTCCCGACAAGTACTCCACCTCGTTGTCTTATGCCCCGCATGATTATGGTTTCCTGCGCATTGCAAATGTGTCATCGGAGAACAAGTTCGATGTGGTATTGCGCTTCAAGACCAAACAGCCAAATGGTGTGCTCTTCTATGCCGCCAATCATGATCAAAGCTCCACAATTGGCTTAACACTGAATGATGGCTATCTCACGTTGAACAGCATGGGCAGCGAGTTGGTTGTGACCGAGCGGCAGTTCGATGACGGCGAGGATCATGTGGTCACCGTGCATCACGATGCCCAACAGCTCCGATTGTCTGTTGACGATGCACAGGACGCGCGGTAAGTTAGCTCCCTTGATTTTGTAGTAGACTTTAATGCTAAAGATCGACTCGGTTCCTGAAATACTTTTTAGTATTCCTGAATCGTAGATTCTGATTTACTTTAATAATGTGCCGATTGAGTATTAATTATTTTGCTCCAAGTAAAGAGGAAATTTGAGGGATGTGTTGAAACAATTGCTAAAAAATGCACGTATAACTTCAATATTAGCTTAGGTTCAAGTCTCACCAAATAATTCTATCGCTTCGGTTCTCCTTTGAACGGAAGTCTCTTATTAAGGTTTCCTGTTGTACCCTTTTGCAATCTTGCCTAATGCTTTTTCCATTCCCTAACGTTTTCCTAGGCTGCCTGAAATTCCCGCACCCCTGGAGATCCGAGGAGGCGACATCTTCTTTGGCGGTCTGCCCGACAACTATATACCACCTAAGAGCGCTATCTCAACGCTGGCCTACTATGTGGGTTGCATCAACGATGTTACCGTCAACGGCGAGATTATCAACTTTGCGGACAGCGCGGAGCGCAAGAACGGCAACATCAACGGTTGTCCACAGGACATTCTAGGTGCGTAAGCTCGTCGAGTTACTGTGTTCGCACAAACTAACTAATGCTCTCTCTCTCTTTTTATATGCAGCCTACGAGCCTAGCTTGCTGTCCACCTACTATCCCTCGGGTGCCAATGAATTGGAGCCGCCATCACCAGCTAAGGTTCCCACCAGTGTTTTTGTGGCACACACAACAACGACAACAACAACCACCGCAGCACCCACAACATCCACTACAACGACAACCACAACTACTACCACCACCACCACCACAACCGCCGCACCGCCAGTTGTGATTCCCGAGGAGAAACCACTGCCACCGCTAGGACCACCGACAACACAGCGTACGCTGGTGGCAAAGCCACGTCCAGAGCCCAATTTGCCAACGGATCAGCGCTGCAAACTGCCGGTGAATCCCAACTATGATGTGGACTTTGTCGAGGCTGGCTATCGGTTCTATACACTGCAGGATCAGCGTCTCGAATTCCATTCGCTGCCCGTCAAGGTGCGCAAGCACTACGACATTAGCATCTCGGTGCGCACCAACTATCCGAATGGTGTGCTCTTCTATGCTCCCGGCCAGGAGGCTGGTGACTTTATTGTCGTCTATCTGCTCGATGGTTATGTCTATCATCATGTGCATGTGGGCGCCACCATTGACGCCAAGATCGTCAGCGAGGAGGACATCATTGATGGCAATTGGCATACGGTTGAGTTTATGCGCACAAATCACAGAATTATTTTGTCCATCGATGGCAAGGAACAGCCGGGGGCTGTTGAGCTGAACGGCGATCGTCAGCCGCCAACCTTCAATGTGAACTTCCCCATCTATGTGGGCGGTTATACCAAATATGTGGAGTCCGATATCAAATTGATTACAACGCTATCCGGATCCACGTCCTATTACAATGGCTGCCTGCGTGACATCAAGTTCAATGGCAAGGCCTTGGAAACGGAGCCCGTGGTGCACGATGTTGTGCCCTGCACGGATCAAGTGGAGAGCGGTGTGTTCTTCCACAAGCCCACGGGTTATGTGAAGCTCTTTGAGCGCTTCTCCGTTGGCTCCGAGATACTGATCAACTTTGACTTCCGACCACGTGAACCAGACGGTTTGCTCTTCTCGGTGCACGGCAAGAATTCGTATTTGATTCTGGAACTGGTGGACAACACGTTGTTCTTCACAGTCAAGTCGGATACCAAGAATGTGGTGGTGGCCAACTATACACTAAATGACAACGCCAGCTTCTGTGATGGCAAGTGGCGCAATGTTCAGGCCATCAAGTCTAAGTTTGTCATCACCATTGCCGTTGACTACGTCAGCTCGCAGCCGGGTGTTGGCAACGAGGGATCCGCGGTGACCAAGACGAATCGTCCACTGTTCATGGGCGGTCATCATGCGTTCCAGAAGGCGCCGGGCATCAAGACCAAGAAGACATTCAAGGGCTGCATTGCCAATGTCCAAATCAACAAGAAGCCTGTTGTCATTACGCCCAATCTCATCTTTGGCGACATCTGGCAAGGAAGTTGCCCCAAAAACTAAGTTACCGAAGATGATTCCCACGGACAAACGAGACAACGATTACCCGATTCATATGGAAAGTTAGCAAAACGTGGAGCGATGACAACATTCGATTACTATTGAAGGACAACGAAAAACGAACAAATCCCACAACGAACAATTAACTCGACGAACTGACCTCTAAACTGAAAGTTCTATCAATTGTTGAGTTTTCGGTAAAGCTGCTCGTCGTAAAATTATATACTATATCTAAGTCCAAAACTTGTGCCAATTTATAAAATCTACAGATTTGTAATCATGTCAAATATAATTTTTTAAAAACTTGTCTTGAATAAATGTAAAAATAAAGTAAAGTACATATTTAAATGTCTTTCTTTAATATTATCTTTACTATCTAAAGTAAAGTTGAGATCGGAGTTTTTTTCTATTATAAATAATTGAATGAACGCCCTATAAAAGTTGCCAGTTATATTCATTCCTGACTTTTCTAAACTAAACTCTAAATTTAAATAATTTCAAAACACTTGTTTTACGATTTTGGATGATTATTATGTTTTACATACATATTTATTTAGTTTTCCAGATAAGTTTACACAAAAATCTCTCTATAGGAGAATTGAATGCACAAGCTTCAGCAATTGCGAGAACAACAATTCTGTTACTCCCGAAATCGCCGCTTTAACATATTCAAATTGTGTGTAAAGGATTTTTGTTGTTATATCAATGTATACATATATTCAAATAGATATTTTGTAGTAAATTTGTGTGTCGTACTGATAGAGTTGGAGTTAGTGTGGAGAAGAAGTTGTTGTTATTGTTGTTGTTGTTAAAAGGAAAAGTTTGGATAGTGTAATGTGCCTAACGAAGAGTTCCATATTTTCTGACTGTGTGGCTGTGTATGTGAGTGTGTGTGTGTGCTTTGCCGGTCTGCTGCTTATGACTGTGTATGTGGGTGTAAGTATATAAGTGTGACTGTGTATGTGTGTGTTAGTTGTAAATTAATGGAAATTAAAATTTACTAAATTTGTTTAAACGAGCATATCGAATGAGAACCTAGTTTTGTATAATCTTAATAATATATATTTATATATTTTTCTATGTGTGTTTTTTGTCTGTGTTCTTGTGTATGTATGTGTGTGTGTATAATTGTTGTTGTTGCTTTTTATTTAATTTATTTATTTCATAATCTTTTTCTGCTTAAACGCTAATCACTAAGATCACCCGAGAGAGATACAAACGCACGCGAACGCGACCGAAATTCCGCGATGAATTCGGTTTAAGGTACAACGAAATCACGATTTATTTTTTCATTTAGTTCTTTTAGTTTTGCTTTTGCTTTCAGTTATATATATAATTATGCTTGATTGCTTCTTTTATTGGGGACTCGGGGGCGAAAGTCCCGTATTGTTAGTAGTAAATATATATACAATTATATATATATATATATATATTCATTTTATTTGTATTTACCGCGACGCGAACGAACGACCCGAATTTACATTATTATCACACGTTCCCCCTTGGTTGGTTTTCTTGTAGTTTTCTCCGAAATATAATTAATACTATTACTTATATTTACTTTTGCTTTCTTTTTGTTTTTGTTTTTTTTTCTTTTCTTGTTGAGTAGTAGTTTTTTCTGCTCTTCAGCTTTTCTTTTTGTTATACGTTTTATATATTAGTTTAGTTTAGTTTGTTTTTTCTTTTGTTTGATCCGCGACAATTTCAAAGACTTTTGTTTTCCTTTACACCTAATCGTTAAAAATTTGTTCTGTACAAACAACAAGATAAATAATATGAAAGGTAACAACTAAGTATACAAAAAGTCAGGAAAAAAAATTAAACATGCTCCTATACAAAATTATATAATACTTTAAAAAAGTGATCAGTCAATGGGTTGCTATGTTGTTGTTGTTATTGTTGTGTTTCATTTTTATAATTTTACACAAAATAAATATGATTACATTATTTAGCATAATAGCATATTTCAACGGAATTCTAATCTCAATTTAAATTTGTTTTATCGTAAACTTTTTGTTGTATTTATAACAAAACCTATAAAAACAAAAGTATTTAAAAAAAAAAAAACAATCTAATCTGTATAGCATATAAATATCATGTCTCGTATACATTATATAAGTAAATTTGTATCAGTAACAGTTGCACTATTATTATTGTTTATACGTTTTTTTGTTTGTTTTATTACCCGACGATTTACGAATTACGATATACGATACGAACGAACGAGCGACGATAATACGCGAACGCGAAACCGTTAGAACCCGAGACGCGATTTTTATTCGTTTATTATAGAAAGTGTTGGGCTTTTTGTTTCTTTATTATTGTTGTGAAATTTGCTTTGATTCGCTTGATGATTCATTCATTGCATGGAATTGAACGGAGAGTTTTTCATTTGATTTATCAGTCTTTGTTGATATAAAATATTTGTTTTAGTTGCTTCTGGTGGTCCGATGATTTTCAATGTGATTCTGATACGATTTTGATTTGCAAATTTCACAATAAGAAACCCAACGACTTTTGTTTGTTTTGATTACCGATTTGTTTGCTTTGAATTACTTTCATTCTATTATATCAGACTAAAGTTAACGCGAGACGAACCGCAATATCAGTTATAAATTAGAAATTATAATTACCAATAATTAGCCGTAAGTAAACACAGTATATATCAGCATATTCAACTGGTGTGTGTTGGATTGGTATTCAGTGTGTGTGTTTTGTGTGTGGATATTAGTGTGGAGATATAGTATGTAATATAGTTGTAGTATTATGGTTTTGTTTTGGCTTGTGTTATCTATTCATATATAGCACTGGATCCGGTTAAGTACGGCCGGAACACACATGTAAATTATTATTATTATTTTTACTTGGATTCTACTTTACGATTCTATAGAAACGGACAGACAATGCTTCAAATCCAGATTCAACAGAACGAACCCTAATAGTTCAGCGTTATATAGCTATAGTTTGCATCGGTTAAATGTATCTCTATATATATGTAAATGTGTATGTGTGTGTGTGTGTGGTGTATATGTGTTTGTGTTTTTGTGTGTGTATATGTGTATAGTTTGACTTTATAAGTTGAATTTTCAAATTGTTTGTAAATGTAAAGTTTAAGAAACATTCGAATGTGCATCGAATCAGCTAATATATATATATATATGTCTAACATCGGTCTGCTACTGTGCTTACTCTAAAGTTTAAAGACGACGACACGCTTACTCGCATACTTGAACATAATTGTCTAGTTAATAAGTTTGCTTATGTGTGGATGTTGTAGTTGTTGTTGTTGTTCTTGCTCTTATTCTTGTTGTTGTTGTGTTTATATTTCCACCTCTTAGATTTGATACATGGTAACCAGACGCTCGGCCAGAGATGACGGGAATTGTTCCACAAATCGACGCCAGTTCTCCTCTCCCACTTGTGTCTTGAAGCCGTGGAGGATCTATCATAGAGATTTAACTATTTGTACAACAATTCACATTGTTTTTAGAGAGTTTCACACACCTTTTGGATCATCTGATGCAGATCCTGGGGCGGACTAACCCATGAGGCAATCGCATCGCAGAAGAATATGAAATCGGGCACTACGCCAGCTGGATTTACAGTGATCATGTGACACATTCCCCTAAAGGCCGAATCCTTTTCGTCATTATCTCGTATGTGACGCAGCGATGTGCACCTGTTTTGCAAATAAATAGGAAAATATTTAAATTGGATTAAATACCAATGATTAATGAACATTGAGCATGCCTCAGGCAAACACTCAACAAAAAGAAAAAGTAGAAATAAAATCGTGATAAAAAGTACAAAGTAAAGAAAGAAACACAAATTTTAGTATTGTATACAGTTGCTACTAGTTTTCGAAAGATAAGCAATTAAACACAAATTTAAGAGTTAGGAGGCAAAGAGTAAGTAAGTAAAAGAACGTATAAACTATATATTGATATGATAAATAAATCGTGTTACACACCACTGTCGTACAAATTCGGGCAAATAAGGAGCCACTTCAACTGGGCACACATAACCTAGACGACCGATTGTTATTGCTAAAAGAACAGAAAAATATAAATAAATCAACTGAATAAATTATATTACATTTATTTGTAATCGTATTTGATATTTGCACACTCAACATTTACATTTAATGCATATAATAATCATATGTGTGAGTGTAAATGAAATTGTCAAAGTCATTGTTGTTGTCGTTGATGTTGTTGCTCTACATGCAACGTTGAGATGAGATGCGAAACAAATATTTTAGTACATAGATACATACATACAGATGTGAGTATAATTAGCATAATTATCTCTATCTAGTATATATACCATTTTAGAGGGGACAGTTGAGGCGAGGGAGGGGCGGATATCAAAAGCATTAGAGTACTCACCTGTATTCTCCAGCAGCGTTTTTGGTGTATTCGGGCGATTGATGATGATGAAGAGATCGGTTAGTACAAGATGTATGTACTGCTTGGTTTCCTCACCTTATTTATAAACAATAAACAAAAACAAATGTTCTATTATTAGATCGATACTCTTGCTGACTACAAGTTTCTATCGTTGCTTACCCAATTTCATGCAAATCTCGCCAATGGCCCAAGTCGCATTGTTGCACACCGAAATGAAATCAGGATTCAAATTTTGACCCAATATCGGAAAGAATTCAGCCATAAACGGATGCACATGCGGAAAACAGGCCTTGGTCAAATCGCCCAGCAAAGCAAACGATGATTGACGCACCTATAGAGCAAATACAATATGATTAACAATTGAAAGAGAAACATTCAAGTGTACCTAACTTTAAATATACTTGTGGTATGTAGGTGTTTTGTATTTTTAATCCATAAAAACATGTATAAACATTCTTTCAAAAACCATTTGAAATATGTTTACTTTTGTGTGTAAAGAAATTCTAGCCTCTACTTTGTTTATTTTATTTACGAATTGTGATAGCGGAAAAGGCGCAGACAGTATACAAAATAAACTTGATCGGATGGAAGCATAAAGAAACGTAATCATCAAAGTGTGTATAGCGCAAGCTTTATAGTCTCTAAGATTTCCGTGTTTATACAACATAGAGACAAACAGACCGACAAAAATAGACAGTATAATTTAATTACATAATTAGGCAACTAGTTCTTATCTTATCTCCTAAACGAACTATTCTGTAAATACTTTATAGCTGCATCGTATAGCTTAGCATCCATATTCATAATATTTGAATATATCTATATTCCTCTAGCACTCACCTCGGGCAGCACATCCTGCATGCACTGATAAAGCAGATGCATAATGTTGCTGTTAGCCACCAGGGTCTCGATATGTCGATCCAGACCCTCAGCCAGGCCGGACAACAGATCCAGGGCAACAATCATGCGCTCCTTATCGGGATGATCGAATGTGTGATTCTGCTTGCAGAGCTAAAGTACAAATTACACAAAATTATTAACAAATTCAACAAGTTTTAATTTTTCAAGTCGTTACCATTTCCTGGTTGATTGTTTGCTCGATGAGCGATATGCATCTTCTGTAGACGGGATCGCAGTAGGGCAGAAAACCCGATTGCAGCGCTGTGGCAATGCTGGACAGACATTCGAGCAGCGGAAACAGATCCTTGTCATCGTCTTTCAGCAAATTCCACTTTTCAATTAGCGGCGGCATCAAAATATCAATATATTGCGGCTTATTCAAATGATGACCCACCGAATCGGCCAATGTGCCAACGGCATCGTACAAAATCAACAGATTCTTGTGCTGATACTTGGAGAAGGCAAACACCAGTGTTTTCAATATGTACTCCAAGTACGGCACCAGTTCGGTGCATGCCTCCTCCTCGAGTGTGGCAAATGCCGAGCACGCTGCCTCCTGGACACGCTTATTTGAGTCCAAAATGCGCTTCAACAGCTCCTCCATCAGCGGTTTGAGGTATTGATCATGTGGCTGATTGACCACCCAGTTGGCATAACGCGACAGCGTCCAACAGGTGATGGAGCGAACCAGGGCTTTCTTGTCCGACAAACAGCTAATCAGATAGGGTATCAATTCGGGCAAATGTGGAATCATGCCCTCCATGCAGCCCTCGGCAATGGCGCCCAGAGCCAGAACGCCGCTCTCCTTGATGACCCATTCCTGATGGAACAGTGTGTCCTTCAATATAGGCAGCACAATGGGCAGCGAGTCCTCGCGGAAAACGTTGGCCAGCACATCAAGGGCGGCAGCGCTACATTTGCGCAAGTTCCATTCCGATAGAGAGCTATCATCGTCGAGGCCATCGTCGAACTCATCGTCATCATCTTCGCCGCCAGCCGCTTGATTTGCCTCGCCGCTTTTGATGGTGTGTGTGCGAGATTTGTGGAAACGCGGACGTATATCCTCTTCGCGATCCGGCACCATATCGTCCTCCTCCACATTGCCCTTGAGCAGTATAATATCAATTTCCGAGTAGCGCATGCCACGCACCAAAACTGGGGCCAATTGTGGCAGGTAAGGAGCAAGCACATCTTTGCAAATACTTTGCTCGGCAAGTGACAACCAAAACTCCGAAGCCTCGAGAGCGACGCCCTCATCTGAGTCCTGAGTCCGCAGCAGCATATACTAAGGACATAAAAAAAGGAATACATTTAGATGTGCAAAGAATATTTTATGAAGTCCTGACTCACCTCGATAATCTGCGACATGTGCGGCATCAAGCGATCCATGCGCACCTCAAGCAACATGACCAGACCATGACAGACATTCTTGCGCACCTCGTGATCTTCGTCAGACGACAGATTGAACAGATTCTCAATGAATGCATCAATATGCAGCATCAACGCCTGCGATCGATTGATAATGAATTGATTGATGCACGCGATGGCATGCGAGCGAATCTTGGGGCTGTTGTGCTTAAAGTACTGCAAGAACTTTGGTATCATCACATTCAGAGGCCTGTTGAGTGCTGCCGAATCCAGAATCTCAGCGGAATCTTCGCAAATCTTTTGCAGTGCACTAAACGCACCCTCACACACATTGTAGTCCTGATTGTCGAGCATGTCGCATAGCGAGGGCAGCAATTGTGGCCAATTCTGTAGCCCACCATTGCTGGCTATGGTTGTGATCAGGATGCCAACGGTGGCACGGATCAGGGGTGAAGCATCGCCAACAGCCTGCAGGCATTCGTGTTTAATGTACTCGACAATCTCCGGTTGCAGGGTACTGCCATGCATACGTATGTTGTTCTTCAGGATCAGGCCGCTAAGGGAGCGTGTGGGTTCATCTTCTGTTTTCAATTTGGTCAGCACATAGATCAGATAATTGTTGAAGTCTGGATAGCGATTGAATTCCTCCAATTTCTATAACAAAATTATGTTTAAAAAAAAATTGCGTGTAGAGATATCGAAATTGGAAACTTACCATTTGCACTGCCATTTGAGTCGCTGTGTCGGGTGACTGAGATTCTTTCAAGATCGATATGATCTGCTGCAGTCCTTCTGCCTGCGGTTCCCACGTCATGGTTAGGCTGAGATGCTGCATTTATAGTGAATTCATTAAGTATATTAGCCACATTAACCAACCAACCCCACCCACAAAAATCGAAATCGAAATTCTAAGCGAGTTGAACGCCCTCTTAAAGGGTAGTACAACTAACGAGTCACTTTTGTCCGAGGCCATCTCACTCATACACAGGCATTCTCGCTCACACGCACACACACACACACACATGCTCAGTTATACAGACAGCGTGAAAAAAACACACACATAATGTGTAATAACTACTTGAGGCTTGCTGCACTGCCGCCATGTTCTTTGCATTCATTTTCATTAGCTATTTACCACCTGGTTTATTCACTAGTATTGTGTACATAATTAGCCATTTACCTTCAAGAGTTTCGAATGTGCGTTAAAGCTAAATTTGCTGGGTATACTTGATAAACCCCTTAATTTTCTTCTTTTCACTCTTTCTTTTGCCTCGCCAGACGAAATTTTTTATATGGTGCTCAAGTGTGACCGACCGATGCGTGGTCGTAAATTCAACTGATGTTTGAACGAAAAATCATACAAACAATATACCAGCTGCCAAATATGCTTGTACGGCTACACTTTTTGTTCAAAATTAAAAAAAAATAAGATTAAGAATAGCATTACACAAAAAAAAAAAAATTAGAATTCACCTACAACATTTTTTACGATATTCGCATAATATCCTCAAACTAAGTAGATTTTTAATTTTAAGAAAATCGTCCTCAAATTAAATAGATTTTCAAATCTAAAAATTACAATTTCATAAATTAATAATTAAGAAATAACTGAAAACGACATTTAAATTTTGCACAAAATTATTTGCAATTAAGCTTCACGAAGTAAGGCAAATATTTCATAAAAAAACAAATTAAACATATAATAATATTATACATGTGGTGACACTGGTCGTAACAGAACAGGGCTGTTAAAAATACTAAAATTATATCGATAACATCCATGTCGATATCAATCATAGTCGCCATTTTATTTTTTGTTACTACAACGTTGAAGTCGACGACTAGGCCGTGTTGCTGCCAGAAAATTCCGATTTTCATATTAATAAACAATAAAAATTCTCAAAATAAATATAGCGTTTGACCACAAACAAAAACTAAAAATAACCGAGCCCTTCTGTCTTTTGTGCATTGGTCCTCAATTGCGTTTTGATATTGGTTTGCCATTGGTGAGTAAAAGTTCATTGAATAAATGCAAAGTACATGCAAATTACACATGTGTGTGTACAGTACTACAGTACAACAATAGTGCGAAGAACGAGTTAAATTCGAGAAAATCAACGCCCAGCGGATTAACACTGCAACACTGCTAATTAGTATAGTTTTAAAGAGCTAAATAAATAAAACGAAAAAAAAACGCAAATGGTTACGAAGCCATTCATACATAGAAAGTGCTTTACCCTGAAATAATCGATAGCATAGTTTGTTGTTTTGCTGTTGGTTACGCTGCTATCGATTTATCTGCAGTCTTTGAACTTGAATTGTTTGTTATATATTTAGGAAAAACACGCTTGCGCCACACACATTAAATACAAACATAACATAAACGACTTTCTTAATAATTAGGCAATAGTCATAAGTAAGAATATACATATATAAAACGTAATCAATATTTTAAGCCGCGCGATCGAAATATATTCGGACGATTGCCGCCGAAACCATTTAAGCGATAACTAGGCAAAGCATTACCGTTGTTATTATTGAAATTATTGCCAGGCAACGGTTGCGGTGGCAGAGACGACGGCTGCGGCGTCGACAGCGGCCCACGATTGATGCCCAGACCATTGTTGCGCAAGCTGGGCGCAACATACGGACGCTGACTGGTGGAGACGCCGCCAGCGCCTGCTCCAGATATTGAAGGTGATGGTTGCGGTGGCAAAGGCTGAGGCGGCAACGGCGGCTGCGACGGAATTTGTCCCTGTACAATGGGCGGCACAATTGAGTTGACTGTGGAATAGCTTGGCGGCGATTGCGGTTGCTGTGGAGCAGCTGGTTGTTGAATCTGTGTGCGCTTCGCTAGCGCTGGAGCCAAATAGGGATGATTGATGCCGCCGTTGTTGCCGCTGCTGTTGCTCTGTGGTATGTCATAACTGCGACCCGATGGCGTTGTCACCTGTATGCTGTTGTTGGGCGGCACGGGAACAGCACACGGCTGCTGCTGCTGCTGCGGCGGCTCCTCCGGTTCGGGTTTTGTGTAGTCATAGCCATTGGGCAGCACTTGGACATAGTTCTCAAAGAATTGGCTCACCGTGTGCATCGGTGTCGAATAGTTAACATTCACCAGCGAACGCTTTGTCTGCTCCAGCTCTGGCTGTTGTTGCTGCTGCTGCTGATGTAGCTGCAACTGCTGCTGCTTTTGCCTTAACTCCTGCGCCTGCAGTCGCAATATGTTGGCCTGCTTGATGTGCGGCAATAGTTCGGCATCTCCCTTGATCTTCTCCACGATGGCCTCGTCACTGTCGTCTGCATCCTCGGCATGTTCGCTGGTCGCCTTTTTTGTTGGTTCTGGCGCTGACTTTGTTGTGCTTTCCGTTGGCTTCTCCTTGGCGTCCTTGGCAGTGCCCGTCTCCTTTTTGGGCTCTATGCTCGGCTTGCGATTGACAAAGTCAAAGAGATCGTCTATATCGGGCACATCGGGCAGCCCGCCATAGGATTCAAAGTTATCGCGAAATGCATTCGCCCATTCCTCGTTCTTATGCAGCTCGGGATTAATGGCCAGCTTCACTTGCCTGTTGCTTGTTGCCGCACTCGATGATCCCACATCGCTCACGCCCACGCCGCCCACATTCTTGATCACTGTGATCGTCTTCACACGTGTGCCCTCCTTGGAATCAATATTGGTGGCCGCATAGCTTAGACTAAGATCCCGCTTCGCTGGTTGCTGTGCCGGCTGTGGGTCCAGCGCAGTTCGATCGTTGCCCTGCGGCGGATACTTGATGCTGATTATAGTGGTGCCCTGGGCGCCGACAAGCAGAAGCAGCCCGAGTGCCGACATTGCCTTTAAATTTAAGAGACAGTTTAGTTTTGTGCTCATGGTTAGTAAGGCCATGGAATGATAGGATCATAACAAAAATCGATCTCTAATTTCTATAGCCTCAAAATTGGTTTCTTTAAATAAATTTGATTTCTATCAGTTCCAAGTATGATTTAACTATTTCTCAAACTTTAAATTAGTATTTAAGGATGGATCATTGAAAGCGCATCACTAATTTGTTTGTAGAGAACAATGACTCTAAGAAGTATTCTTCCCCTTAGACTTTGAAATCTATTGCCTCATTTTCTTTTACTTAATTTTCTTTCACTTTCAATTTAAATTGTGCTCATGGTTAGTAAGGCCATGAAAAGAAGATAGGTTCATAAGGAAATCGATCTCTAATCTCTATAGCCTCAAAATTTGTTCTTGAATTTTGTTTATTTGAATAAACTTCATTTTTATAATTTTCAACTATGGTATAATAATTTTCCAAGAATTATTCTTAACTTTTAATTAGTGTGTATCACATGTATATTATTGATTGGTAATGTCCTAAAGAAAGCATCTCTAATTTTTAGCAACTCCGTGAAGTACTTCGTCTTTTTAATTTATTGTTAAATTCAATGAATTCAAAAATGTTTTTTTTTACTGATTTCTATCATTATTTTCACTATATCTTTAAAATATTTTCTGTGCCTCACAATTTCATTAGAATTGCTTTGTTTTCACTCATCTTATTTTTTCCGAGTATTTTAGAAATAAATTATGCATTTACTTCCTGAACCCTTTGAAATACATTCTGATAATATCCAATACGATCGATTTCGAAGCGTATGAATAATGTTTGTGGTTTATACCAGCATTTATAATATTTTTTTTAACACTTAGATATGTCTAATGTCTATGCCTAACTTTGCTCACTTAGCCCTAAGATTGCGGTACTTGCGGAAGCTTACAGATCGGTTGCCAATGTCTATCGTATAAGATTACTTTTAAGATCGGAAGTGCACAACTTGTGATATAAGCTGAAGAACCATAGCAACTAAGTGTATATCCGAAATCCGAAAAAAAATTGTGAGCTGGCTTAAGATCGGGTATGTAATAATGTTTGTGCTTTTTTAAGAGATCTTTATATACAGTATGGTTCTATATAGTCACACAATAGATCGCATAGCTTGGGGTGTTACATATTTGTAATGTTTCATAATAAATCACACTCACAATTGCAAATTTCATAACGATATATTGAATGAATACTCAACGCACGCGCCGACGTTGACGATGACGGTGATGGCGATGACGGTAACGCGGTCAAATCTTTTGTATAACTGCAGCCCAAAGAGCCAACAATGGCTCTTTTTATATAGCCAAGCGGAAGGAGTTGGAAGAGTTTTGTTGTGGGTTTCCTGTAGTGTGTTTTGGCGTTAATCAGCTGCAGCAGCACTGCCAAAAAGCAAAAGCAAACAAAGTGGATAACTGAAAACAGGCCGTTGCTACAGACTCCCAGCTCCTCCTGTTGTTGCTCCGCTTTAGCTTTGGCTTTAACTTTGGCTTGTATCAGTTCCAGGCTGTCACTTAATGTGTGTTCGCTGCTTATTTTCATTTGGCTGTCGTTTGTTGTTGTCGTCGTCGTCATCATAGTCATTGTTGTTGTGTGTTTGTTGTGGCACTTGTCGGGGACCGACTGGCGGCAATAGCAATTGAATTAAAGCTACATAATCGCTTTCCCATTACGTTCAATCTGAGCTCAACTGGTTATGACGCGCATTTCTTTTTGGGAAAGCAGTTAGCGTTTTGCACACACACACACTCACACTGCGACATCATTAACAGGTAATTGAGTGCTACTAATGAGGAAATTGAAACGTTTAAATCGGTAGCGACAAACTGTTGGCAGCCACTGTCTAGCTAAAATGTTCACTGAGCTTTTAGCCTAGGGATATAGCACACTAGCTTACTTTACTAGCTTTTCTCTCTTCTCTTCTCTCTCGCTCTTCGGAGGCGACCTTCAATTTTGGAGCAGGAAGGTCGCATTGTTTTTTGGGTAAGTGAAAGATATGTGGAAATCTTTCTAAAACCATTTCAACCAGTCTCACACACAATCGCACAAATTTCACTTTGCTCAAAGGAAAAACTAGTTTTCAATTATGCAATAGCTCGATGCCGTTTAAAGCCTAAAACTGTTATGAGAATATGTATGTCCCAGGATGAAAATAAAAACGCATTTATTTATTTTTTGCTGTTAAGATTTTCCCCACAAGATAACCTGGACAGAGTGCACTTATTTAGTTTTGGGTTTCCAGGCAGGTTTTTCAATTTTCTCAGGAAATCGGTAAGCAAGCTCGGTTTTGTGCGTTTGATAAATAATGACAAATAAGTAAATGTTAGTTTATTAGTATGCCAAATGTGCCAGCTGCAAAGCTTAAGGCGAAATAATTGATGAAGCATTGAAAATCTTTAATGCAAACATTTCATTTAATTGCTATTAAAGTAATGTTTCGCTTTTAATTGAGACAGTAATAAATAACTTTTGAACAAGATTACAAGATTTGAGATATAGATTGCATTGGAGAAATTATATGTGTAGATAATAAATTAAATACAAATTAAATGTATAATATATTAGATGGCAAAGGAGAAATTAAATAAGCTGTAGATAATAAATGTAATACAAATTAAAAGTGTTGTGCATCAACTCTACCAATTATTCAAATAAAGTCGTGTATTCATCGCTTCAATTATTGATTACGATATTTTTAAATTACAAAATAGTTCTTTTGGTCCTGCCACTATTATAATAATACGATATGCAGTCTAACAAGACTTGTCGAATCAAAATTATAGCTCTATCATTTATGGTCTCTGAGATCTAGGTGTTCATACAGACGGACGGACAGACAGACGTGGCTATATCGTCTCGTCTGTTGACGCTGATCAAGAATATATATACTTTATAGGGTTTGAGATGCTTCCTTCTGCCTGTTACATACATTTTTCTACCCTATGGATAGCGCTTAAAAAATAACACTAATGATAAATTGTATTCTGATGATATCTTAGCAATAAGCAGGGCAATATTAAGTCTTGATAATGTTCTTAAACTTCAAGATCAAGGTAAACCGAGAATCCGATAAAAAGAGAACATACTTGAAGTATTGTATACAAATATTATAGATTCTTATCTTTGTCTGCCTAACCAGCTATTGTATGCGTAAATATAACATACATAGCTTTATATATGATTATTTCAGAAAACATTTTATCGAACCTTGAAGTCGAAAAAAAAAAGAGTTGCGATCGTAACTTCAGCTCGATATTTTTACGATAATTTCGATAAAAATAAATTTGGCAATAATTCAAAAAACTGTGGATCAGTCTTTTCTTTGGTCACACTTTTTTAATATTGATTTGTAAATTTTAATTGAAGTTTCCTATAACACACAAATTTGATTTTAAATTTACTGATCATTAGAAGCGCTTAGCAATAAAGAAAATCAAGTTGGTAAGTTTAGTAGTATTAAATATGATGAGTCAGAATTTGTTCAATCATTTCAAAACAGCAAAAATATTGAATATTTGCATGTTAAGTAATTGATACCAATAAAATATCCTTCAGAATGATCTTTAGGTTTTATAATTTTAAAGATTTTTGTTTGCATATTCTCCATAAGTTGTTTTATTCTCATTTCAGATGCCGTCTTCAAACTGTATTAGAAACGCGTAACATAATCCGATGAGCAAAAGGAAGGAATCAGTTTGCTTGAGAAGCGTTGTTTTAATTCTAGATTGATTTTCGATCAGTGATCGAGAGGAGAGAATTAAAGAGTAAAGAGAATATATCGAAATAAATAACTGAAAAAAAACAGAGTGTTATAATATCAAGATGAGTGTCATTATTCGTTTGCAAAACTTGCCGTGGACGGCAAATGCGCGAGATATTCGCAATTTCTTCACGGGCCTCTCGATACCAGAGGGCGGTGTCCATATCATCGGTGGCGAAATGGGCGATGCCTTCATTGCTTTCAGGTAGCTAGCAAATGTCTCTCATATTCTCTATACAAATATATTTTCGCGAATCTTGCTTAATATTGATTGTAGCCCAGCACCATAATTTTTCTATTTTAGTAATGTTTTTGCCAAACACTAAATACTACGTCTCAACAATATATAATCAAATTGATATATTTGTTGATTAGTAATAGACTTTCGCCAAATAGTATTTAAAGTTACCATAATGTTGACACATATCAGAAAGTTACCGTTTAGTATTTATTTTACTTTAGCTATGTTTTTGTTAAACACTAAATGTGTCTCAGCAAATGTGCCTTTTGGCAAATAGTATTTAAATATACCGTAATATCACATCATATGAGAAATTTACCGTTTCCAAAAAAAGACTTGCGCATTTGATAAATGGGTCTTCTTTTTTTTTACAATTAGAATTGGACCATTACAAAAGTTTTATTATACAATTTCATTGAATATAAAAATTATCTCGATTGAGCTTTTCAAATTAAATAAAACAGTAGTCAGAGTCAGAATTTTGATTATAAAATAAATACACAATTGTAACGCTCCATTCATATACATTTTTTTAATAACAATTGAATTTTATTTTGCTCAACTTAAATTTGATTCACTTTAAAAATCAATGAAGTTCATAGCAAATTAATTAATTTCAGTAAATGTAATATAATGTCTTTTTGCAGGCGTTTGCCTTTTAGAAAGTGAGGCACTATTTTAGCGATTTCCGATCTGATGTTACTTTTCTACTAGCATTCTTTACATCAGTTTATAGAGTTTTATTTGTTTCTTTTCTCTTCTCTCTCCAATTATCTACAGCACCGATGAGGACGCACGCTGTGCCATGTTGAAGGATCGCGAGAAGCTAATGGAGATTCAGGTGCGATTGTTGCTCTCGTCGCGCGCCGAAATGCAAAAGGTGATCGAGACGGCGCGCAAAGTGAGCGTAGCAACTGCTGCGGCGGCAACTGTTGCCGCTGTGCCAGCCACCGCAGTAGCTGCCACAGTGGCTGCAGCTGCGGCTGCCGTAGCCATGCCCCCAGTGCCACAGCCGCCCATCATTGGCAGTTTCATTAGTCAGCTGCAGCAGCAAGTGCAGCTCAAGCAGCAATCAGCCGCTGCGCCAGTTCTAGCAGCAACCAGTGTTGCCACAGCAGCAGCTGCAGCAGCAACAGCAACAGTTCCCTCTTTTTTGGCTTACCAACAGCAGGCGGGCGTATCGCTGGCCGATGTCTCCAGACACTCGCCCACAGACACGTCCCATTTCAATGCGCGACGCTCTCGCAATCATATTCACAGCAACAGCAATGCCCGACATAGTCGCAGCATAAGTCGATCGCGCAGTCGCAGCCGCAGCCGCTCGAGCAGCAGCGATGACAGTCGCGATAGTCGTGACAATCGCAACATACGCGATCGCGATGCTCGCGATCAGCATTATCATCGCGATCAACGTGGACTACGCAAGCGACGCGGCGATCTGCGTGGCGACAGCAGCGAGCGCGACTTGAAAATGCCGCCAGCCAAGCCGGTGTTGTCGCCATGGGCCATTGCACCAGCAGCTGTTGCTGCTGTGGCGCCACAGTTGGGCATGATGTCTGTGTTGCCGCCAGGGCTGCAGAGCTACAGCAGCAACACGACCACCAACAACTACAATCTCAATGTAGCTGCGCCTTCGCAGCAGCAGCAGCAACAGTTGGCTGAACTATCAGCCGAACAACAGCAACAGCAACCGATTGCCTTTGCCAATGTCAATCCGTATGCACAAATGTATCCGCAACTCTTTCAGCAGCAGCAACTGTTGCTGCAACAGCAGGCAACCAAAGTGGCCGCGGCCTTGTCGCCAGGCGGCAACAGTAACAACAACGGCAACACAGCAGCAACCACAACGGATGCTCTGGTAGGTAACAACGGTGGCAACAGCAACTCGGGTGCGCCTGTCGCCGAGACGTGCTACATTAAGATTAGCGGCATGTGCACGAGCACCTCGTACAGTGATCTACGCAAGTATTTTGCCGGTCTCTACATCCCACACAATGGCATCAAGATTGTGAGCGGTGCCAACGGGGCACGCACCGGGGTCGCCTACATTGAGTTTTCTCGTGTTTCGAGTGCCCAGAAAGCTTTGGCTCGCAACAACACCATGTTCCGGGATCGTTTGCTGCAGATTGTGCCCATCGGTGATGAAGAGTTCGAGCAGGCGGATGAACGTTCTCAACGTGTTGGCAGCAACAGAGAAAGCGGAGCAGCTGCAACAGTTGCTGGCAATCGTGGTGGTGCAGCTGCTTCGGGGGCACAGCCAACGCTCTTGGTGCTCTATGTGGAGGATCTGCCGCAGCTGACCACCGAACAGGACATTATGAAAATGTTCTCGGCCACGTGCACCATTGTGGACATATTGCTGGCACCCAGTCCGAACAATCGTCGTGAGTTTGTCGCCTTTGTGTTGTTTGCACGTGAGAATGAAGCGCGTTCCGCTTTGGAAGACACTTCGAGGCATTATATTGGCTTTAGAAAGTTGCGTGTGCGCGGCAGCAACCAGGTGGAGATGCAGAATGCCAAAGAGAAGATGCGGAGAGCCAACGAGCAGCTGCAGAAGGAGGAGCAGCAGCAGCGTGAGGATGCTGAGCGCGAACAACAAAAGCAGCAGCAACAACAACAGCTGCAGCAACAACAGCTACAGCAACAACAGCAGCAGCAACAATTGCTGCAACAACAGCAGCAACAGGAACAGTTGCTGGCGTTGCAGGCCAAATTCAGCAGCGATCCAAGACGACGCAACAACAATGAGCCTCAACAGCAGCAGCAACCACAGCTGCAACACAACAACAATAACAACAACAACAATATGCCTCCCTTTGGCAACATGCCTTTTGCCTTTCAGCAGCAACAACAGCTACCAAATAACAATGCCAACAACAACATGCACAACAATGGCATGCACATGAACAACAACAACAATATGGGACCAGGTCCATTTGCCATGAACAACAACAACAACAACCAGCCACCGCCTCGCCAAGAGGATGTCTTTGTGCGTGTCCACAACTGTGAATATGCCACACGCATCAATGATCTCGGCGAGCTTTTTATGACCGAAAATCTGCGCATCGAGCACATTGAGATGCTCTTCAATGATCGCAATCAGAGCGCCGGCGAGTTCATTGTCGAGTTCGGGGATGCGCACAATGCCAAAATTGCCATACGTGAGTTTCACAATCGTCGCTTTCGTGGGCGTGGTCTGCGCTTGGCGCCCATCACGCCGCAAGAGATTGCGGATCGCATGAATAAACCGTTTATGAACTATTTGCCCGGTGGCAATGGGCCACGACAAACGGACAAGACACCAGCGCCCATGCAACAGCAGCAGCAACAACAACAACAGCAGCAGCAGCAACAATCGTCGCGTCGTCGTGGTCCAAGTCGCTTCGATGATGCTGACAATCGCAACAACAACACTGGCAACAATCCTCAGCAATCGCTGCCACCGTCACATGACAGCGACGACAGCAACAGCTCCAAGCAGCAGCACTTTAATCCTTTTGCCGCACGTGGTGCGGGTCCCGATGATCTGCTGCCGCCTCCTATTACTGCCCCGCTTATGAATGGTGGCGATGGTCCGCCTGCTAACAATGTCAATGATGATGGCATTCCCGAGAAATTTACGCGTCCTGGCTGCGTCGTCGCTATGCGTAATGTGCCCTTCAAGGCGGATCTGAAGGATATTCTGCGTTTCTTTAGCGACTACAAACTAAGTCCCGAGGATATTCTACGGCGTTTCAATGACGAGGGCAAACCCACGGGCGATGCTCGTGTTGCCTTTGAATCGCAGTCGGAGGCACGTTCCGCTTTCGAGTCACGGCGACGAAAGCAAATTTTTAATCGCACTATTTATTTGGATATTATTTAAAGTGGTGTTCGGCACTTCGAGTTTTAATTGTAAATACAACTTGTAATTTGTAGTTTTAAGGTTTTTTTTTTAGGGACACCAAACACCATCACCACACAGACATCAATGTTAAGCCAAAGCTAATAAGTCTAGTATGTACAGAACAAATTCAATAAATACGATATAAAATGGAAGAATAACAATTTTGTATGCTTAAAAGATTTCAGAGCATTCCAGAATTTCCAACGGGTTCAAGATTATCTCAGAAGTACTTAGACATATACAGGAACAGAATACCAGAAATATATTCAACACAATCTCTGAAATGCTTACTTTCATAAGATGAAATCAAATCCTAAATATACCTGTTTTATTTGGCGCAAAAAAGGTTCAACAAATGCTCTCGATTTAAAGGTAAGAAAGGATAAAACGAGTTTCTGATCTTAAGCCCAAAAAGGATAATATTTCTAAGACATAAAAAGGGTTCAAGAATATCCCAAAAAGGTTTTAATACTTAGACGTAGAAAAAAATTAAATAACCCGAAATCGCTTTATACTTAAACATAAGAAGGGTTCGTCTCAATCCCAGAAATTCTAACGTTTCGTAATACAAAAAAGGATAATAATTATGAAAAGACCAGCACTTCCTAAGACTAAAAAGAGCTCAATAGAATTCAAGAATTGCCTGTTATAGGATTATTAAGGGATGAAGATGATCCCCGAAATGCCCACACTTCTCAAGCATACTAAGAGATGTATATAATCCATGATGTTAAATCAGAGAGTAGGCATAAAAGGCTACCTAAAATCGTTATTTTCCTAGGCATAATTCTGCAGTTGAATGACCTGCGACTTTTTCAGCGATTCACGGCACAACGGACACTCGTCACGTTCCTCAAGCCATTCGAGTATGCAACTCCAGCAGAAGAGATGACCACACGGCGTTAGACTGTTATTTTGTCGCGGCTCCATGCAAAGAATACACTGAGGAGCATCTCCTGCTGAAGACTTGACACTCGACTCGCGCTGCAGAAAACGTTTTCCGGCCTGCTTGATGGCCTCCAGTTGCTGGCGCTTGTGCTCTTTCCACGTCTCCCAGCCACCAATGGCCAGCGAGACGGTCACTTGCAGGAATGTAATGATGCCCAATATTTTGTAGCCATACAGCGAAAACTCAGGCTGCAACCAGTGCCGGATTAGCACATAGTTGATGCCTGTGGTGCGCTTGGACAGCTGATATTTGCTGGCGTCCAGATAGAATAGAGACTTGTGCAACGCCTTAATGTAACTGGGCGATTGTCGCATGCGCTGAATGAGGTGTTGCAGCTTCTTCTTGGCATCCGGAACAATCTCTTGGTGCTCAGCTATGTAGAGTTCCAGTTTTTGCAGCAGACGTAAGAACAACGCATCTCCACCGAACTCTAGTATAATGGCCATCAGTTGGAGCTGTAATAATGTAAGTAATGGATTAGCTACGATTTTATTTAGTATCAAGGACTTTGCTAACCAGTCGACTGGGAATTTGCTTGTAGTTGCCATCCACTTGTATGATGCCTGTGTATTCCTCACCCAACGTTTGTAGGTTATTGACAGAGGCGAAGCCATGGTAACTTAACTGAGCTAACAGTTGGCATAACTGATTGTACTTGATCCAGTTGCGTGGCCCGGTTATTCGCAATATATCTGACAAGTCCTCGGCCAATTCGTTGGTGTAACGTGCATCCTTTTGCACGGAGCGCACGATTTCCGGTTGACGGGCACGGGCGTTACGAAAGTCCATATTGCACTTTTAATTTAGCGCCTTAGTTATATTTACATTATTCGAGCAGCGCCCGCAACGGACGTTCAAAGTTCGACTAGATAAGAAAAAGAAAAGAAACAAATGGGTTGTTTTGATTTCATGGCAATAACTTTTGCGCGAGTATCGATAATGTTATCGATATGACAAATACTACAGCTGTTCGCCTTGCGACAGCTGTTCTTGCGTGGTGCTATAGCAAACAGTTTTATACAGCGTTTTAGAATAAGTGGCCGTTGTATTTCGGTTTATTTTTAGTATTGTAACTTGCTTACAATATTGTAGTTTTAAATAAAATGAGTATTCAACATTTCTACATTATTTTCCCCAGTTAAACATATTATTTTCTGATGGTAACTTTAAAATTAGTATATTATGATTAATTACAACTTGGCTAATTAGCAGAAATGTAATTCGGTATTTTTGAACTTCAAATGCTGTCACCAAGTCTACATCCACATTCTGTGAATAAAATGCCGTTACTAGTTTATTGATATGACACTTTTTTGAAAAACTATATTTTTAATGGGAATCTGTGCATATATATTTTTGTAAATCTCGAGTTATATTCAATTCTCACGTGCTTTGAAAAACCATACACCACACGAAGTGTAGCCGAAAGTCTATTATGTGGGTTTCGGTATTTTGGTATATACCTTTGGTGTTAAAACGTATATTTTTTAAATTTTGCTTGTGGGCACATTCCGACACAGGTGTTAAATAAAACAGAAAGAAGAAAAGTCAGAGTGAAAAAACAAAAAATTTAAGTCCGCTTCCTAACGATTTTGCTAAGCAATACGTTTAAATAATTAATTGGTAATTACAAAAACCGTGTGCTGCCAATACGTGCTATATTAAATTCGAAAGTGATTACGTTTCTCCGTCTTGCAGCAGACACCACGAACGTCGTGTGTTCGCGTCGCAGCGACATAGAGAAGAAGAAGAAAAATTAGAGTAGCAATTTGTTGGGAGCTGGCAAATTAAACGGAATTTCGGGCTGTGAAAAAATAAAGAAACGCAATAGCAAAATCGTGAAAAGTTGCATTTATAAAAAGGTAATTAACTTGCATTAACGTGTTTGCGTAGCTAACTGTTCGTGATTGTGTGTGTAAAAGTTGTTTTCCCTGAGATGGACGAGTTGCAAGCTACAAAAAAATTCCCATTTCGATGACGAAATTTGCTGAGTATGTTTGTGTGTGTGAGTGCGTGTTTTTATTTTCAACGTCGTTATTTTTCGCATTTGATAAGCAGGTGTGAGTGGGCAATATGAACACATATAAAATTGCATGAGGGTATGAGTGTGTGTGCTGTGATAAGCAAAGAGAAGTCGCCCTCTGCTTCCCCCCTCATAAAGGTCGCATATGTTGTTGGCATTTAAGCTGCATACATGTACATGTATTTATTTACAGTGAATTTTTGGCCAATAATTTCATGAAAATCAATTTAACAACTGCTAATACTGAAACCCCACAAAACGAGTCGTGTCCAAAAATGTAATTAGCACTGCCTTCCAATTTTGTTGTTGCTGTTGTTGGTTTTGATTTCAGCCCATACTCCCACACACACACACACTAATGCGTATGTATGTTTATACATATACAGTATATGGCTTTTCTTGTCTCTCAAAAACGCTTCCGCGCTTCGTACGCCACTTCGATTGGCTCGCATTGGAGACTTGAAGTGTATGTGGAGACTTTTGTGCTTTGTGCCAATATATAAATGAGACTCTTGTATATCTTCACCAACAGCAACTTGTTGTTGCTTTTGCTTTGCGTCTGTGCTTTGCTTCTTTGCCTCGACTTCTTTTGTTTCTATTCTCCTCTTTCTTCATTCAGTCTTCGGGCCATTTTAGCTATTTTAACTACTTATTGCTCTGCAGATTTGTTTCGCCGCTTTACCCTTCACACTTTTTGGGTTTCAGTGCCATACAAGACACTTTAAGTATTTCTCGTACTCTTCATATACGCATTGTTTTCAGCTCGTTTAACGTGCAATTTGTATTTGTGTTAGCGCCAATGAGAGAGAGTGGGAAAGAGAGAAATCAGTACGCTTTAACTTTCAAGTTCAGTTCCAGTTTTGCATTGCTTTGAGTCATTTGCGTTATTTCTGGCATTTATCTGGCATCTTACTTGTTAAGCAAACCTGATACTCATGTCCATTAAACACTAACTAAATTCGCTGAACTGCCGCAATAAAATTTCTAAATAATTCAATACCAAAAAAGTCACAAAAAGTCTCCAATGCTGGTTTCAAGGATTGTTTGTTCTCCACTTCCATCATTCATTTTTATCGATATCAGCTGATTGAGTTATGCATCTTCCATCTCTTTCTGGCGCCAGGCTATGTTCTGTTTACAAATATTTTGAGATGTGACCATATTTCTAGAGCAATTGAGGTCAATTTCCTAATTTGTGATACTTATACAAATAAATAACCACCTTTAATTATATTTTAAAATTCGCGCATAAAACAATTTGACTTGAGGCGCCTCCATAATCTAAAATTATAATTTATAAAGAAACTGAAAAATAATAATTAGTTCAAACACTTAAAATTTATAAATCCACTTAAAAATAATGAATTATTAGTGGGTTTTTACTCACAATTAAACATTACCCTTGAAGAAGAGTCTTACAAATCATAATTAAATCATTACCGTATAATTTTTATAATAAAATTATAATAAATACGTTCTCCTTATCAATTCTCTGATTGATTTCGGTTGAATGAACGCAACCTGATGCTGCTTAATTCAATTGTCCGCTGCAATTTATATGCAATATAAGTATATAATGTGCGTATAATTATCAATGCACGTCTTAATGCATATTTAATTGGCTCTTAGCGACGCTTTTCCCTCAGTTCAGCGAGTTCGCGTGCCTGCACCTTGTTTCACACTTGTTTATTGATTGTTCGCTTTCCTAGGTGTTGTTGTCGTTGTTGTTTACCTAGTCGCGTCGTATAATATGCAATATATGTATTTGTTCTATTGGCACACATACTTCTAGTATATATAATCGATATGGAGCAGTTTGAAGTGACCCTGAGTTTGGTAAATTTCCATGCCCCTGAAAGTAAAGTTTTGCCGAGTTTTCTGTCTACCTAATATATATGTATAAATGTAATGTTGCGTTGCGTGTCTCTCTGTCGCAATGTTGACTATCATCATGACGACAGCAATGATGACGATGATGGCGATGATGATGATGATCTAATGCGTGCCTCTCCATTTAGCTGTATTTTCGTTGTTGACCCAATTTAGTTGCAACTCGCTACGCACACAACACACAAAAGATACAATTTTTAATTCTGTGAATCTAGCGTGCCTCGTTGTGTGGCATGTTTACAAACTAGAATTTACTTATGCTTAGTATACATACATAGCTAATAATAATATCTAATGTAATTTCATCTAATTTGTGCGCTTTGTTATTTGCGTTTGTTTTCCTTTTTGTGTGGACAGCATGAGCACAACGCCGGCCAGTCTCATTGAGGCGGCAATAACTGTGAGCAGCGTCGCTGCTGCTGTTGTGAGTGGCAACGGAACTGCTGCAACAACAACAACCGTGAAACCGAATACGAATTACGTGGTACAAATGAAAACTCCAGCTGTTGCACAGGAGCCATTGGATCCACTCCTCCATGTGGGCGATGGCATATTCCTGCAAACGAAGACCGCACAGGTGCTAGCCGGCGTATTTGTCTGGGCAGCGCTGTTTGTCACATGTCAACAGGTAAATTGGACATTCTCTCACGTCGAAATTGATATTAATCGTGTGTCTCTCTCTCTCTCGCTTCTATTTGCAGATCTATCAGCATTTGCGCTGGTATACCAATCCACAGGAGCAACGTTGGATAGTTCGCATATTGTTCATTGTGCCCATCTATGCCACCTATTCGTGGATTAGTTTGCTGTTCTTCAACTCGGACAATGTTTACATCTACTTCTTTACGGTGCGCGATTGCTATGAAGGTGCGTTATCCCATATTATATATGTCTCTTAGTTCAATACTAATCTTCCCCTCTTGCTTTTAGCCTTTGTCATTTACAACTTTCTGTCGCTGTGCTACGAATACTTGGGCGGCGAGGGCAACATTATGTCGGAGATACGTGGCAAGCCCATAAAGACATCGTGCTTGTATGGCACTTGCTGTCTCAAGGGCAAGACCTACACTATTGGCTTTCTGCGCTTCTGCAAGCAGGCAACGTTACAGTTCTGTTTGGTTAAGCCGCTGGTCGCCTTCATCATCATCTTTCTGCAGGCATTCGGACACTATCACGATGGCGACTGGAGGTCTGTACACCCACAATCGCATGCTAATCTATCACCTCCTGCACCCAACTCATACATCTTTCTCCTGTTTTTTGTGTATTTACAGCGCCGATGGCGGTTATATTTACATAACCATCATTTACAACATTTCCGTCTCGCTGGCTCTGTACGGTCTCTATCTGTTTTACTTTGCCACACGCGATCTGCTGACACCCTTTGAGCCCGTACTGAAATTCTGCACCATCAAATCGGTCATCTTCTTGTCCTTCTGGCAGGGCGTCGGCTTGGCCATTCTCGAGAAGGCTCAGGTCATATCGCCCATTGTTGACAGTGCTGGCACTGTCACATCGGCTGGTACCGTTTCCGCTGGCTATCAGAACTTTTTCATATGCATTGAAATGCTTTTCGCTGCCATTGCGTTGCGTTATGCTTTCCCCTATCAGGTGAGTGAATTGCTGACAAGATTTGACAGGTATTTATGTGCCATAACGATATTACAGTCAGCGAAGTGTATATAGAGTATGTGAGTCGTAAGATAAGATACGCGCGTTTTATTGTTTATCAACAAGTGCAAGTTTTTGTTTCTATAGTTTCACAATCAGTGTCAGCGAGTGAAGAAATTTAACTATCTTTTTTTGTTTCTGCCTCGTGCGAAAATACAGTCATGCCTGCCAAATGAATCATGTGGTAGATTCCCAGTTTATTATTGCCATTGAATAGATTGATAAATTGCTATTTAATACTACATGTTTGGTGTATTTAATAACAATATTGTTAGGGTTGCTGTTCAGATTAACTATGATATCGTAATGACGCTTAATAAGTACTTTGTTGATAAGATTACTAAACTAGACTATTTTTAAATAACCTATTCTCTGTATTTTCTCTAGGTTTATGCGCGCAGCTGCATTGGTGATGGCCATGGACGCTCTGTGACTATGCAATCGATTTCCAGCAGTCTTAAGGTAAGTCGAATTAGTGCGAATTTCATTCACTAAGATGTTGTTGTACTTTCTTAGGAAACCATGAATCCCAAGGATATTATGACAGATGCTATACACAATTTCCATCCACAGTACCAACAGTACACACAATACAGTTCAGGTAAGTTGCGTCTTTCACACGTTCTTCTTTGAGCGTTTTTCTTCTTCTTTCGATCTCTCTTTTCTATCTTGAATGTTTGTTGCCTGCGCTCTGTAGCTATTGTTAATCTTATCTTTCTTTTTTTTCTTACTTTGCTTTCATTCACACATAATTACATTATCATTATGATTTACATTTTTGTTTCTATTTCTGTTTCTTATCTTTTGCAGAAGTAACCTCAGCTCAGCGTTACGAAAAACTGTAAACATAAATAATAAAAACTAGCGATGCCGCGATAAAAATACTATTTAAAAAAAATTGAACGAAACAATGAAAAAGTAACATAAAAAAAAAAAAAAAACAAGAAAGACAAATCAAGTGTACTTATAGCTTACAAAACGACACCACAGTTGCCTTTTGTTGCCGCTTTGAACACTAAAAACAACAAAAAAAAAATATAAAGATTAACTAAAATACGTATTAGGCCTAGTTTACACGTACTTAACAAAAGAATGCGCGCACTCAACAAAACCCAAAACTAAAATTGCCTAGTTACCTTAGAGTTCAATTATGGAACTCGACATAAATTGAATGTTTCTACATATGTGTATTCTTTTATCAATTCTTTTATATTCCTCAATATTCTTGTCCCATCTGATTTGCTGATTATTGTGTGTGTGTAATCCTTTTTCATTATATTTACGTTTACGATTTAAGCATTTTATTCAAACTTATTTAAATGTTAATTGTAACAAGAAAACAAAAAAGACGCATTCTAATATGTTTAATATAACTATTATACCTAATGGATAATATTGTAAAATATTATGTATTTGTAAACAAAGATTTTATTACTATATGTATTGTATGTAATTATTTGTATAAAATGGCAATACAAACAGATCAGATTCAAAACGGAGCTTAGCTTATGTCCAAAATATGAGCCCAGATTAGCAGACTTCGCAGACTCAATAGGCTAACAATTAACCATAACAATTAACTTGGCAATTTTGGTGAATTTTCCATATCAGAATCTTCAAGGAGAGCTCTCAACTCCTTGAAGTTTTCTTTACACACTTGATGTACTTAGCTTATTATGCATTTAACGAGTATACAAATATATTTCGATTACAAAATTCTTTAGCTCAAAGATACAAAAAAAAAACGAAAAACATAAAAATCTGGTTGCTTCTTTAATTTTCTTTTGTGATAGACTCAAATCGAAAGCTCGTGCTTATGTTTTTTTTTTCTCTTATTAACTTTTGTAAATGTTTAAACAAACTGTATAAAATATATCTTATAAATTATCTGTATTAAATAAATGTACAATAAGCTTAACAGCGACGTCTTTCCTTTGCTTGCCAATATTCTGCATGTTTTTTAAAGGCATGAGTTTCAATCTCCTCCCAATTTGTACTTAGTACTTGTGTCAATCATTTAGTAAATAACGAAATTCGTGTGCAGGTGGCAAGAATTCGCGTGGCATTCGCGTGTCGAGCTACGATCCCGATGATCCAAGCAGCGGCGGTGGAGCAACTCAAGCGGCATCCATGGGCGGCACAAATGCAAACGGTGGTGGATACAATGCGGTGGCAACTGGCGGTGGCAACAATGGATGTGTGGCACCCAAGACTCTTGGCAATCAACGGAAATTCCTGCCGGGTGGACAACGTGTGGCGACCATCAGTCAGAACTACAATGAGAAGACCATGCTGCTAAGCAGCGATGATGAGTATCAGTAGATGAGGATGGGAAGTATGTGGATGAAGGGGAAGGAACAGATAAATTCTGGTCACGAGTCGAAAGAGTGTAGTTCCATGTTTTTGTTTAACGAATTGTTCGTTGTCTTTTTCTGGATTTTTGATATTTGGTTTTGTTTGACAACCTCCAAAAGGTTTTGATTTGCTTGTACAATAATCTTAAGTAGCGCAACCGCAAAAAAACAAACATGAAAAAAAGATAGGAAATTAATTATATATTTATATGTATATGTACTTACTATATATGTAATAAACGGAAAGTACTTTATATATGCGTCGGAATGTGTATGTAATGTATGACTAATCAATATGAGATTACTTTGTATTTTTACACAATGTATTGTAAGTTGTTTATCTCGGATGACAGTTTAGTTGAGTAATACAATACGATCAATTTAATAATTCAATTCACCTTTTTTATAAATCGTTTGAAAAACTTTGTATAAATCAAAAAGAAGACAAAAATACTTCACCTCTAGCGTCTAAAAAACCGTCGTTGAGCAAATCTACAGGCTGCTTATACAATAATTAAATAAACTTCAAAGAACAAATATGTATTAAAAATTACAAATTAAACAAAGAAAACCAAATAGCAAAACGAAACGCATAAATACAAACCGAATATATTTATAAAACTGTAAGAAGCAAATTTTTAAAAAATAACTGCAAGTAGGAAAGCAAAAATATGCCGGAACCGGGTAATGAATAAACAAACAAGATACAAGATGAAAATAAACTAGGTGAATACGAACAATATAAGAATTGAAAGAAACACTTTCACATTAAATTAACAGATATGGATACACGGAATTGTAGACAAAAACTCCCAAGCAACAGAAATGTATAAATCTTTTACCTGTACAGAATATGATATAGTACGATAAAACTGATACACAATATTTATTTAAGCAAAATTGAATGAAAAAAGAACACACACAAAACAAATTCCAATTCCACACTACAGTCTAGCGTATTCGAAAGGCTTCTCAAACACGATTAATTATTAATTAAGCAAATAAAATGAGAACAAGTTTGAAACTGGAAATGTACGCTGAAACGATGATGATGGGCAACTGGCAATGTCAAATTATGTATGTACATGTAATTTTATGGTTCACTGTGTGTAATGCGAACCAACGACAAACAAATGTTTTTATGTACATTTATTTGTTAAAACTCTATAGAACAAAAATAAAGTACATAAATGTCAAATAAAATACAACAAAGCAAAGAATTTTATTTTTTTGAATTTTCGCTCGTTTATCAACACTACTCGAGGTCAACGGATGTTGTGTTATCGATAACGATAGGTAATGAAAATGTAAGTGGCGCGCTTTATTTGAATTGGCAAGGCGTTCTATGGAAGCTATCGGACAATTGGTAATTGAATTTAAAATAATTGTTGAAAGTGTTAACAGTTGTTTAAAGCAAAACATATGTTGAATTTACAATTTACTTGTTTATGTTATATTATTTTTAAACAATTTTTTTTTAATTAAAGTAAAAAAACCGTACAGTTAATGCTAATGGCGTAATTCTTTAATATACGTGCTTTATTCGTATACCAAATAGATTGTTTTTAACATAATAGGATATTTTAAATTAGCATCATATTTGTAATAAATCATATATTAGTTTTATTATAAAAAGTAATTTATTTCTTGATTATGGTGCTTATACATTTTTTAATTTTTTATGTCAACATGATTTGTTAGTACTATTTGTTAAGGCAGTGAAGCTCATAAATATAGTTTCAAAAATTATATATAGAATCGTTAAATATAATTATGGACATTATAGATATTATAAAGAATTTTCCTAACTTCAGTTTATTGGAGTTAATTTAAGATAAATATAAAAAGTAATATAAATACATAAAATATTCAAGTGAATATATATTCAGGCAAAAGGAGATACTTCCGACCTTACAAAGTTTATACATTCTTGATCAACAGCCGAGACAATATAGCCATGTCCGTCTGTATGTTGGAGCCCCCTGGATCTCAGAGACTATAAGAGATAGAGATATAATCAACATCACTTATTATGTTTACACGCAGATCACGTTTGCTTTCAATTTTTGCCACTTCCAGTTCCGGCCCACAAATCAACAAGAATCTAAAAATAAGCGTTAACAAGATAGCGTCGATTTCTGGTGCATGGAATAGTAACCACACTATTTATGATTCTTGAAAGTTTGATTACAAGAGAGAACAACAATTGTAGAAGTTATAATCGAAATACTTACTACGCATCTTAGTAGCTTAAACTGACAATCTGTTATATTTTGTTTTTTTTTTTTACAGTATATTTTTTGAATGTACTACTATATTAATATACCAATTATAGTCTTTGGTATATTTTTGTGGTATAATAATTTGGTATATTTTTAGAATACTACCGCACTGTTTTGCTTTCATTAGTAATGGGTATCTCACAGTGTCTTACTAGTTTTAAATATATTTTTTATTTCATAATGTATTTTTAAAAAAAATTAGAAATAACCGTGCTGATATTTGATATTTACATAGACAACTAGTGTGAATATTTGGCAAATTGTTTGAAATTTTGCGTAATTGTTTTGTTAACTTAATATCTTAATTGGCAGCCAACTGCAGATGTGGCACATATGTATGTACAGAGAGCAGTAGATGAGCTTGGTGCATGGCAGAGAACAGCAGAGCACATCATAGCAGATATATGGTGTATATATACACATATAATATTGCAACTGTTATGTCATTTTGCTTGCATAAATTATGATGTTGTGTGGCAAAGGTAACGGATGTGCAGATGTGGGGCAGAGTCAGAAGCAGCCACAGCCACAGCAACAGCAACAGCAGCACCAAACATAATCGATATAGCGACTGACTGGTTTGAGGATATTACACACGCACACACACACACACACACATATACATTTCCTATTTATGTGTGTGGCAGCGCACGTAAACGGAAACCGAACGACAATCGCACATTTCCCAATAATTATATTTCAATGCATCAGAATTTCAGCATGACAGTTGTCTGGTTTCCGCATACGCATGCAGCAACAATCACATCATCGTCGAGCATCATCCTGCCAGTTATGCGAGTGCGTAAGCGAGACAGGTATAGAGTGGGGGGTGTGTGTGTGTGTTTGTGACACAACAAAGAGCGCTCTCAATCCATGCCCATGTCGTTGTCGATGTCGATGTTCAATGCCCACGCTTGGTCATTATCTGTTTAACAGTTCCACATTAACGACGCGCAGCGACGCGACGATTCCAACTTCTGCCTGGTCATGGATACACTCTGGCAATTTCAAAAAGGGGGAGGCATCGACTGCCTGACTGCCTGGCTGACTGACTGACTGACTGACTGACGCCATATTGTGCCATACATACAGACAATCAACGGAAAGCCGTTGGGCCAATAAGTTTATTACTTGCCTCAATGCATTGACCATCAATTCAGTCAGCATTGATACTCAGTGTGTGTGTGTGTTAGTGTGTGTTGAGGGGTGGTTGTGGGTGTATTTGCTTCCTGCTCAAGGACTGCCACACATATTCATTTTGAATGCGAGTTTATCGTTCCGACAACCACATAAATATATACGCATACACGTACAACGCACATATCATATAGAGAGAGAGAGAGAGTATAGAGTATAGAGTGGAGTGAGCCTCTTTCGCCGCAGGACTTCCTTGTATAATTCATGAAATGCACATCATTCCCACAACCTCAATTATGACTACCATTCAGCAATGTGTCCGTTAACACACTAAAGGTTCAATGAGATAATACATCGTATACATATATTGTATATTGTACAGTATACTTTATGTATAATACGTATACGCACTGTAATTGGTAATAAGAGCTGTGTCGAGTCTCTGTCGACTCTATCGACGTGCTGCGGCCTTCTTTATGGGCTTTTGTATTTCCATGCAGCAGAAAAAACAATTTCATGTTTTACTTGTCACTGAAACTTATCGATTTCGATAAATCAAAATACAACTGTTCAAATGGAACACATTAATCAATGCGGAAAGGCGGAAAAGGTAATGATAGAAATAAGTACACAAATTATCTGCTGTATTGGTTATTATTGCCACTATCGCTGGCATTTTCACAGTTCCCTTTACAGCCAATATAATGATTTTCATTTCTTAAAGACTTGAATTAAAACATTTATATATGCTTAAAAAGTAATTAACATTTTACACACAATATCCAACAAATTAGAAGAATTACATTAAAAAGAAAAACTTCAAGAATCGTCCTCAAGAAAAAATCAAATCTTACACTACATACACTACATACATAATTGAATTCATAATTTAAATACAAACTATTTAGACATATAATTTATATAAATACAAAAATGTAAGCCCTTGTCTTTTAAGTTTCAGGCCTCTGCAGCTGGTTTTTTAGAAATAATTTGCGTTAAATTATATAATATTTAACTATTATAAATAAATAAATAAGTAAACCATTTTTTTTACAAAACAACTGGGAAAAAATACTTTCTGCACATAAAATATATTTATTTTTTTACTTTTTTTTTGCAATACAAAAATGGAAGCGAGACTAAACATTTCAGTACACTATATTTAACATTAAAATTTTGAACTTATAAACTCAAAACATAAGATTCATCCTATAAACTTAAACTTAACTTCTTCAGGCTCCAATTTCAAAGTATTAAAATTTTTGCGCTTCTTCTTTATTATTTCTGTTATTAACTTAATTTCACCCATGACATTTGTTGAAATACAAATAGATTTCTGAATCAACATTGATTAAGTCTTAATACTTTAAAGGAACTAATTACTTCTTTTTTTTGTCTAGAATTGTTTTATTATAATATTTTATTTATTATTATATTCATAATCATAGATTAAAAATGCAATAAATAAAATGTGAATTTATATATTTTTTTAATGTAATTTTCAATAACATTTAGGTTATATTGCCCATATCTTTCAATTAAATAATAAATATATTTTCACATTTGATTATGTTTTCTTTTGCATAAATATTTGATGTGAATTCCGAAGGAACTTTGCAGCCAACGGTTTAATTGGATCAGCTTAAATGTATAATCTTTGTGACATGTGCTTACATGAGCACGATTACGAAATTACGCATACGTCATGTTGGGCATTGATGTTTTGGCATTTATTGTTGCAAACTCATTGCAAGACAATCAACAAATTGTTATTTGTTAAATGGCATTGCATTTTAATTGAGTTATTGTGCATTTAAACACGTTTACAACACAACAACCACATGCAACTAAAACACGTCACAGCGTGACGAGCCACAACAATCTGAAGCTGAAGATGAAGCTGAAGCCGGGTAACTAGAGAGGGAAGCTGAGACTGTGACTGTGAACTGTAAACTGTAAATTGTAAACTGTAGCTGAAAACAATGTCGAGCATGTTAAATGGAATGGGAATGTGTGTGTGTGTGTGTGACAGACGCATTGTGGCTTATCCTTGTTGTTGTAGCACTCAAAACTCACACACGCTCACTTAAAGCGTCATTATTAGCACAACAGTGAACATACACACACACACTCGCACACTCGCACACACACACACGCACACGCACAAACGAGTCGACCATTATGACCACTTGCTGTGAGCTCATCGTCGACCAGGACGTCGACGTCGTACTCTCGTGTTGACATACTTCTGCCAACAGTTGATCTTGTGGCCTACCGCAGGCATGCGGATTTAATCCATAAAGGATACGCACAAACACAAACACACTCATTACAAGTGCCCATGTATGTGTCGGTGTGTGTGTGTGTGTGTTTGTGTGTGAGCTTGTGAAATTTTAAGCACGTCCGTTTTGGTCTAACGAGCCACGTTCCATTCTCGTGTGGCTGCCGCTGCTGCTTCTTCTTCTACTATCTCGTCTCGCCTGAAAGTAGGCAACGAAATCTGTTGAAAAATTTTGCAGGCGAGAGAGCGAAAGAGAGAGAGAGAGTGAGTTGCCTTTAGTTGTATTAGTTTACAAATCACACGTAATAACAATTGACACAGACACGCCCCCCCCACACACAACACTGACACCGCCCACAAGCTGGCCCATTATGCGACATTTGTTTGGCTTTTGGGTTAATTAAAACTCACACACACAAACACATGCGCATAAAATGAATTCTGATTCCAGCACAAGTTGCAATTAGATGAGGCATAAAATGTGGTCAACTGCTCTGTGCGTGTGTGTGTGTTTGTGTGTGTTTATTATGTGTTTGCCGTGCGGCGACTTAACCGTAAACATTGCAAATTCTCTTTTTGCATAAAATTCATTTTTAATTTCATTTCATTTGGCCAGTAAAAATGATTAACGCTGCGCTACACATGTAAAATATGGCTTAAATTCGAGTTTGAGTGTGTGTGTGTGTGTAACTGTTGAATAAATAAATTAAAATCAATAAAAAAAAGCGGGATGACCACAAAAGCACAACTGTGTGTGTGACTGTGTGTGTGTGTGTTAGTGGACATTTTAACATGCACATTATTACAATTAAAATTAATTTAATAATAAATTTCAAAATAATTACAATACACTCGCTTAAATAAACGTTTGCGCCGCGTGGACAAAAACAAAAACAAGGGGGAAAAAATATAATGGCATTTAAATATATAAAAAACTGTCATGTATACATATGTAATGTAATATGTACTCTCGTATACATACGATACATATGTATATACGTATGTTGAATATCCTCTTTTTTTTCCGTGTTTGCTGAAATGTATGCTGGGCAATCTGCTGCAACTCTAGCGGTCAGCAAGGTAAAAGCCAACAATTTGAATAACTCTTTTGCACCTTATTGAGGGCCACACAACTACTCTATTAAGTTTGTTGTGCAACTTCATAACTATTATAGTTTCGTGGGCATATTACTTTCATAGTTATTATTTTAATGTCAGTTGCAAGCAGTATTAGTTTGCATAATACGATAAATCCACATATTTCTAAGTTATTACTTTGTAAGTTAAGTATATGTAGCACAGAAATTTCTTTGATTTATACCTTACTACATTTAACTGATGTTTAACTAGATTAAGTTGTGATGTGTTCTTAATATAATATATAAATATCCCTTGTCAGAACTGATATCAACTCTTTCGGGACTACTTGGACAATACGTCCCAGCAATTTTCAAACTCCTGTATTTTAATCAATTTTAAACTATTCCAAACATAGCTTTAAGAGTCTATTTCATAATGTGAAAACAAAAATAATGGTAAACATCGGCATATATAAGCAAAATTGACAATGAATTTCACAACTTCCGTAAAATTTCGTCAGTTCGTTTGCAAAATTTGACAAAAACACATGTGTAAGCGAAGTGCGAAGTGTAAGTGCACACTGTTTGCGGTTTTCTCCGAGAAAAATGTCCCATATGTCCCACCAAAAAATACATATTGGGATTATATGTCCCAGGATAAAAGACCGATTTAAGGATTTTTAAGTATGCAGTACATTATTTTTTTTAGTCACCTTTGCAAAAACATTTGCCACAACTATTTTAGATTTTAAAATAAAACTCCGTCCCGAAAGGGTTAAAGTTAGGAATGTTGGTGCCACTCGCATCCTTTTGAATTTGATTAAAGACCACGAATAAAACTAAAGAACCAAAGTGCTTAGATTTTTTTGTTTGCATGTCTGGTATAATACTTAAAAGTTTTATAACTATCTGCTTCAATAGTTTTCATATCGTAAGTAAGAAAGCTGGTTAAATAACAAGCACACATATAGAAGAATTAAAAACATGTATATTGTGACCCAAAAAGATTTTAACCCGTATTAAAGAGTTAACCTATTGTTTGGTAGAAGATTTTCTGATTTTTAACTTACACTTATTAACTGGCCTCCACCGCTAATTTAATATATTAAACTAATTCTAAATTCAATAGATAAATTGTGTGCTTTAATATATACTTATTCTTTTTGTCATATATTTTTAGATATTATTATAAAAACACTTTTAATATTCCCGTTCCCATTAATGGATTTAAACAATTGTTAAAAATGTTAAGATGAAATACTGCTTTATTTCTGTGAAATATTTAATGTAGAGCATATCACTCTCAGTGTGCTCTACTTAAAATTTTGCATTACAATGCAACATTTACGCTGCACTTTTCACAAGCGTCGCATAAATAAATGGCACACACACACACACACGTGCATGCATGAGAGCATTTGCTCGCTCTCTCTTTCGCTGGTTGTTTTTGCCCTCGCTCGCACTCTTTGTTTTTTGTTAATTTGTATGGAAAATCACTTTTTGCGAAAAACCCATTTAAAAATTACGCTGTTTTTATAAGGTAACAATGCATACAACAATTTACACACGCGCACGATGCAAATTTGCATAACATTTGGCCCGGGCCAACACGGCGTATGAGCGACGTAGGATGTGACACAGCACCCACACACACACACACACACGCATAGAGACTCCCTCTCTCTACCCCTTGGTGGAGTGGAAAATGGTTTGCCCAAGCGTATAAATTCACATAATAAGTCTGTGTCGGTGTCGCTGTCGGTAGATCTGTGAATACAGCTGTGTGGATGGTTGCTGTGTGGCTCTCGCTTCTGCTGCTGATGATGATGATGATGATGCCACGGCTATAGCTACAGCTAGAGCTCCTGCTTGTGCCCCCGTTGCTCTTATTGTTATCGGAGTTGATGCGCAACAACAACAACAGCAACAGCAACGAGAGAAAGCATGACAAGGATATCATGCGCCTGCCTCAACACCCCCCCAAAATGTTGCTGCTGGGTCTGCGTTGATTGGAACTCTGCGCTTTGGCCATGGTGCATGGTAATGGGCAGTGTAATGACATGTGCAGCCGGGCCAGACCAGGTTCCACTTCCCTTTCCCTTTCTCCTTTTCCATCGCTTGGTCAACAGTCGACTGGCTGCGGTTTCAAATATTGCAAAATTGTAAATGTTTTATGCCTCGCTTTTGCCTTCCTCCTCGCTCAACCAAAGTTGTGACATCTGCCAGTCTGTTGCTGTTGTTGTTGTTGTTCTTGTTGGTTTATTGTAAATTACGTACTATAAATTAAAATAACACACTCGCTAAATGTGTAATCACAGTTGCCTGTTCTACTCAACTCAACACAGAAATTTGCTTTTGCTTTTGTTTGTTTCAATTCGAATTCGAATCGTTTGTTTATAGATTGGCTTATTTTGTTAATGAATTAAATAAATGAAAATGTTTGGATTACAAACACACACACACACACAGTCACAGGCATTTTGAGTGCCAATTATCACACAAGTGCTATTTATTTGGTTTCGAAAGCAAAGGACTTCGAGTGCTTTCCCATTTGATGATTTCTTGCATTCGAAATTTATGCATTTAAACAAGATTGATTGAAGGATAATAAAGGAAATGCAGTTCTTCAATCGAGTAACTATTTTCGATTTGATTATGTCAGTTTGTATTTTGAGGGAATATTAAATAAATTGAATATATAAGCAACTCAAATGAAATTTATTATTTATTGGTATTTCAACTGCTATTCATTTAAGCTAACTTGTCAGTCAATAACTATCAATAACAGCATTCCAAGTTGTTATGATCTAAATGTGTTCGAACAAGTGTTAAAGTTGACATTCTAACTGAGTCAGTTATAAAGTATTTACAACACAAATGATATATCGATCAAGAGAGAAAACTTAATCAGCTGTGAGTTCATTAAAGTTGTCAAGTTGTTGAGTTGTTATGTCAGCAAGTCAACTTAAGTCGAGATAAATTGTTATTTAATAAATCGAGTGTTATGTGCGCTAAGTTGCAATTATTATCTCTTAATTATTTCACTTTAAAATAGATAATATATCAGTACATTTAATTAATGTTTAGTGGCATCTTTCCCTAGGGGTGTCAAGTGCATCTTTAATCATTTCAATTAACTTCAATATCTTTCTTCTTCAATACTTGATGGGTTATTTTGTTGTCACACGTTCGTGAGATGCATTTTGTAATCTTATATTTTAATCGATCTAATGATCTTTAAGAAATTCTAAAATTTGAGGGTATTTGTTTGGACTAACTCGGTGCACTGTGACGTCTTCATGTGCACACTTAAACAGCTATTGAAATTGAAATCTAGTTAATCTTCAATTTAATTTTATATTAGGCCAACAATTCAACTAAAATTAAATTGGATTTGTATATAGAAAAATATTGAAAAACAATGTTTTATTTGTTATTACTTAAATTTAACTTTGTATAAACCACAAAAATGATTAAGTCATTTATGAATAAATAACTACTCAAGTTAGAATACATTCTAGGCCTTTTAAAAATATTGATTCATGAGTTTCGATTTTTATTTGTTAAACAACTTAACAGATAAACAGCTATTCAGCTAAAATTAAACTAAATAAATAGCAAATTTATTTAATAAAATCTGTTTGCTGCAAGTATTTTAGTTGAGTTAAATGTGCAATTTATTTCAAGGCATTGATCTCATTTGAGATGCTCGCTGAGTTATTTCAATTGCAAAGTTTTCCAGCTGCCGCGAACTTTAAGCAGACAATGTGCGGCCAAACAGCGAACAGCGAACAACAACAGCAACAACAACAACAATCTGCAACATGGCATCTACAGACACAACAACACAGCAACAGAGTAGAGTCAGAGTCAGAGTCAGCGACTCCTCATGAGAAAGTTCTCATGCCATGGCGAGGCATCATCCATTTGCTTTTTGTTTCATGTTTTGTTTGGCGGCGAAATTGCGTTGAATGTTACCTGCCATTTGGCAGCACATACAGCAGCAAGTAGAGGTAGTGGAAAATGGAAATCGAAAGAGGCTAAAGGTTGATGAGGGAGAGGGAGGGAGTGAGGGAGGTAGGGAGGCAACGACAACATGAACTTGAGCCGCTGTACATTAAGTAAATGCCGCTGCCTATGTGCTTTATATAGGCGACTGTGAGTCTATATATGTTTGAATATATGTATAGATGTATGTATATAGTATGCATATGCAAGCCAACCAACATTATTGCTTCTACACTGAGAGAAAAAATCTAGATTGAAAAAATCTTGATTTATGATTTTTTCGATCTTAAAAAGAACAATTTTGAAATAAGATTATTAGGTTGAAGCAATCTTAAATCAAGATTTTTATACTGAATTTGCATTTCATTTTAAAATTAAAATCTTGATTCTAGAATGTTTCATTCTTGATTGAGAAGTAGATTGCAAATCTAAATTTAAAATTTTTTCGATCTTAAAAAGAACAATCTTCAAATTGGATTTTTGGGCTATAACAATCTAAAATCAAGATTTGTATGCTGAATTTGCATTTTAAGATGATAAGCATTTTATTGTAAGATTCAAATCTTGATTTAAGAATGTTTTATTTTGGATTGAAAAGAAAATTGCTAATCTAAATAGATTTTTTGGATCCACAAAATAAAATTTAACTCTTGTTAGCTCATTAAGTAAAGACGGTAGGTTGGTCTTGAGTTCGAACTCTAATCGGTTCGTATATAAAAAAGGTTTAAGTGTTATAATTGTAATTAAATTTTTGTGTTGTATTGAAAAAATTAAACAACAACGTACACAAATGTGTAAAAAAATATTTAAAAAAAAACACGCAATCTATATATTTCTTTGGTTTATATTAAACAATCTAAATTTAAGAGTTTGATCTTGATTTAAGATTTTGCCTTCTTGTCTTATGATTTTCCTATTCTTGAAACCAGATTATTATCTATATTTTTTGTATCGATCTTGAAAAAAACGTGCTAAAATCAAGAAAATAATCTTGAATCGAGACTGTTTGTTTGTTAGTCAAAATTTAACCAAGAAGGTTAATTCTTAGCTTGTCTTGATTCAAGATTGTATTCTTGATTTTAGCACGTGTTTTCTTTCTGTGTGTGGCCTGAACAACCAACAGAGCACCGAGAACAGACAACAGACAACAGACACAACAGAGAACAGATAGAGCCAGGCTAAAGGTGCTCGGTGCTCGTCGTTTCAATGCTTTTTGTTGGCTGTGCACGGTGTTCCTTTGGCGTTTATGTGTTGGCCCGTTTTGCTGGGTTTTGGTTTTTGTGTTTGTTTGCCAGCCAGTCTGCCAGTTTGCCAGCCAGTCAGTCAGCCCAAGTTGTATCCTACATCCTGGCAGCCGCAACAGCAGCGGCAGCAGCATCAGCAGCAACTTTTCCATTAAATCTTCTGTCCGTTCAACGTCCACGTTGTCCTCATCGTCGTCGTCTCGTCGTTCTCTCAACCTTTTCAATATGTGTTTTAAGCGTTTCCCTTTAACTCTCTGTTTGCCATTGTCATTGTCTAGACTCCAGTCTCTTTCGCTCGCTCTGTCTATTGGGCACTTGCCCACACTGCGTATGCACAATATTTAGCCACAGTAAACTTTGCAATAATCATACGCACCGTTGTGCAAAAAAACAGCAACGAAAATGCAAATTTCAGCTCCCATCTTTTTCTGCTTTTTCTTTTTACTGTTGCTGACGGATGGACGAACAAACGGATGGAGTTCAAAGCTCGCAATGTGCAAATAGATCGAGCGATACTCGAAATGCACAAGCAAAGTCCTTTTGTATTGATATTTGTATTTGTATTTGTGTTTGTGTATGTGTTTGCCTATAAATAAACGAGTTGCCGTTGTTCTGCTGCCGCTGTCTGTTGCTGTCTCCTCTTTGTATTTGTTGACATGTAATTGCAACTAAATATTTTAAATTGCTTTAAAATAAAGCGACACCTTCTCCATCTCTCTCTTTCATTGTGTCTTTCTGTCTTGCTCTCCCAAAAGGTTATGCAAATGACAAAGTTTCCTCGTTGCAGGATGCGCACACAGAACAGTGGATGCTGCATGCAACGTTGTTGGAGTAAATAACATACATAAAACTCGTATTTATACACAGCATACGTGTAAACAGACGTCGAGGATGAACAGACAGAGCGAGAGAGAGAGAGGGAGAGAAAGGGAGAGAGAACGAGAGACCAACGAGAGTCCTGAGACCTACAGCAGGTCCTGTTTGCATTTCACATTCAGCTGCGTGTTAGTGTCGGCATACCTGTATCCTTCCCCCTCCTTCCTCCCTCTCACTCTCTCCCTCTCTCACCCATTCTCTCGCTTTCTGCTCTGTCTGCGCTTCTGTGTGTCGAGTGATATGTGCAAATGCTTTTATCATCGGCAATTGTTCAACGAGAAATAATCATATCAACTCACCAAAATAACCAACAATTAGAAATCCTGTCTGCAGGATACGCTGTCAATTTTAGACACTCGTTTCAAGTTAAATTCACCAGAAATGTGCATTGAAATCTTCTCTAAATAGCGTGTATTAAGTTCACAATTTCGAATTGGAAATATAGAAATACTAAATAGCTTAATTTATACAGACATTTCAGAGTTTCTAGCTTAGTTTAGCTTAGCTTTGCCTAATTAATATTATATTACTGTTCAATTGCTGCTGACTATTTGGGTGCTGCTGACTAATGGGTTCGAATGATTTAAAATGATAAAATATTTTACAATATGTTAGGGAATTAATTAACATTATTAATTGAAGGATTGAAGAGTTTAGTATTATGGAAAATGTTAAATAAACATAAAAATAAAAATAAATAGATACAAGTTGTAGGAACTCAAACAAATATAATATTTGCTAGAAGAAAAATTAATCAACCTGACGCATATCTTTAGATTAGTTCTGCAGACAAAAAGAAGAAAATGGTGAAATATTATTTACTTGTGATTCCAAGGAAGTGCTCTCATTTTATTAAACTAAATACCAATATATACTTATTTTTTCTTTTAGATTATTTTGAATAACTTTAATATAAAATAAATTCCATTTATTGTAGTAAGAATATATGTTTAAATTAAATGATAAACATAGTAAAAAGGAAGTTATCATATAACATAAAGTTGCTTTTAGAATGATTTGAAACTTGATTCGAATTTCCTAACAAAGAATTTTTAAATAATTCGATTGAACTAAAAGATATGTAAAATATATTTATTTATGTAAATTTATTTAGATGATAAACATGTTGGTAACTAACTGAAATGAAATATATAAAATTTATCTCAATTTATTTGTTATGAGATTGAAATTCAAGATAACAAAGAATCTATAATTATTTTTATAATATATGTATATAAAAAATATATGCAGTCGATAAATTTAAAATTAAAATGAAAGTTTTCTTTCTTAGATACAGAGACATATTTTTTAAATGAAAAGAAGTTATTCTCATGTGTCACTTTATTCGTTGAAAAATTAAACCATAAAGTGATGAAAAACTTGAACTTGAGAACAAAGTATCTATAATTATTTAATGTTAAATCCCAGCATTAGCTTTCTAGTATTTCATTGGCTGCCTAATGAGCATAAAATTCTTATTATTAACTCTTAATGATGCCAATAAACCAAACAAAGCAGCAAAGAGTTGAGTCGATGCTTTGAGTTTTGGCATTTTGTGGACAGTTAAATGGCGATTAGCTGCAGCTGAATGCACATGTTAGTTAATTAGTTGCTCATTTAATTGTGCAAGCTGCGAGTACTCGTATTTATTTATTCGCAGAGTGCGAATGCGACTGCGAATGCGAATAGGAGTAGAGTAATTGATGTCGCTGGAATGGGGCATGAGTCGAGTTGGCGCTGTAATTAACACCAAAACACCCAGTGAACATGTCAGCAGTCACTTAAAGCGAAACCGAAATGCGCCAAGACGAACCGAGTTGAGACCTTCAATCATCAATCAGTCAAGTAATCAATCATTCAATTGCATTTTTTTTTTCAATATACGAAGGGGGAAACTTGTTTTTTTTTTCTCCTCAACTGCAGCAGCATTCACGATGACTCTGACGGCCACATTGGCCACATTCTTGGGGCATCATGAGACGACGTTGCAGTGGCAGTGGCAAGTTGCAAGTTGCAAGTTGTCCCAGAGGCTGTGAGAATATGCAACGGGGAGTCGTCGTCGTTTAAGTCATAAATAGTTACTGCCAATGACAGTTATGTGCAAATATGAGCCATATACTCACGTTTATCTCATCGCTCGCCTAATCATCATCATCATCAAAAAAAAGTTGACCAACTTGGCTTAATTAATTAGGCGCGTGCGCTAATTGTTTAGTGTCCTGCTTTGTGTTTGGCTCTTCTTCTGCGCTTTTTTGTTGTTGTTGTTTTTATTGGGAGCTGTTTACAATTAGCCTTAACATGCGCTTTGGCGCCTGCGCCATCGAAACCTGTTTTTGGCCGTTTCGCTTGCACGTTGAAAAAAGAAAGCAAGTGCAGCGAGTTGGCGCGTGATTTGCTTTGACATTTAAGCTGCGCTCAATGGCATAAAATTAATTAAGAAAATTAATAAAACATTTGCTTTTTAACATAAACTCGAGCTGCCAGCCAGAAATATTAATTAACTCGACTCCGTTGCCATTCGCCATCGCCATCCTTTGTCATCGTCCTCCAACTGAAGTCGGAGACGGAGTCAACATCGCATCGTCGGAGTTGGAATCGTTGTCGTCGTCCACACTGCGTTATACAATAATTAAGTTTTCAGCACCTGCGTGCGCGCCAACTTGCAGTTGGGAGCTGCAGCTGCTTTGCAAACCACTTCGATGTCTGAGCCAGCCAGTTGTGGCAGTTGAAGCAGGAGCGCGCTGAGGGTTTTAGGCGCCAGTCGATAGGGCCGCTATCAAATATAAAACAAGTGAGAAAGCTACAGTCGAGTGTGCTCGACTGTGAGATACCCGCTACCCATTTTGAATAAAAACAAAATATTGCGGTATTTTGTTAAATATACCGAAATAATATACCACAAATATTATTTTAAAATATGTCAAATGGTTTTTTTTGCGATGGTACTAAACTCAATATATAATAATTGTTTAGACTGCAAAATATACCAGATTGCCATCCAAAGCAAATAAGACCTCTAGTAAGTAGGCGTAGGCTACCCATTTGTAGGGTGGACAAAAATTTGAAACAAACTTGATCTGCGTGCAAACATAACAAATGCTGTCGAAAAAATTATAGCTCCATTCTCTTATAGTCTCTGAGATCCAGTATTTCATACGGACAGACGGACAGACAGACATGACTAGATCGTCTCGGCTGTTGACGCTGATCAAGACTACATATATTTTATGGGATCGGAGATGCCTCCTTGTGCCTGTTACATACATTTCCTGCCGGCATAAAGTTATAATACCCATTTACCCTATGGGTAGCGAATATAAAAATAACTAATTGCGTAATACTCAAATAATAAATAAATATCAAATTGATAAACTGCTGACATTTGCATGGTTTATGGCATATCAGTTTTATGTTTCATACATATTATGAGTAGTAGCAGAAATAATACAATTAGTCCATAGAATACGATATACCAATTTGCACAGAATATAGAAATTTGTCTCGCATCAACTTGTTTATATAATTGTGCTGCTATAAAAGCAAAACAGCCACTCGCACAATCAACTAGTACGATTTAGAAAAGATGCAGCTGCATATCCTATTTTCACTTGCAATTATTGCTTTAATCGCATTTGGCTTACAACCATCAGAATGTCGTGATCCAGTAGTCACCACACCGTGGTTACGAACTACTACTACCCGCGGCGGCGGGCGCGGCCAAGGGCGCAACCAAGGGCGCGGAAGAAGAGCAATTCATTATATGAATTGAAAGTCTTCCATATTAACATATGACAAACTATCAATTTACTTTCAATGTTCAAATAAATAAAGAAAGATTCAACAAGATTATTTTCAACATTTTAAAAATTTGAAAAACGATTACGCCTGCTTATAAAGAAATAACTCAATAGGTCAGTGAAAAAAATATTTAAAATATTTATTTTTCGCTTCCCCCGCGTTTCTTTCGAAATGCTAACGAAAAAGTTCCGTGCTTATGTTTGGTAAATGAGTTCAATAAATGTAAAATTTTTGGAGGAAATTATAAAAAAAAGAAGAGAAAAAAACACGTTCGTTCTTGGGGATATTGAAAATTCTCAAGTAAGAACGTTCGAATAATTTGAAGTCAGTTTTAGAATTGCTTCAAGAACAAAATGTTCTTAAATAAAGGGCTGTTGAGCGTAAGCAGTGGAAGTGGGCGTGGCAAAAATTTGAAACAAACTTGATCTGCGTGCAAACGTAACAAATGCTGTCAAAAAAAAATATATATATATATCTCTGAGATTTAGGTGTTCATACGGACAGACGGACATGGCAAGATCGTCGTATATACCTGTTACATACATTTCCTGCCGGCACAAAGTTATAATACCCTTCTACGCTATGGGAAGCGGGTCTAATGAACCATTCCGAAAATAAATAATTTAATAAAATATTTAGTGAAGAGTTCTAAACAAACAAATAATTAAACTATTAACTTAGCCTTACCATAAATTTCAAAGGAAATTTAAAATAGGAATTGTCAGTTGAGTTAGAAATGGCTGCTGTTAAAATTCTTTTCAAAGATTATAGTTTTTAAAACCATTTTGTCATTTTCCTTTTTTTACTTGTATTATAAATCTAAGTCGCAATGTTTTATATTTTATTCACTTTTAATACATTTCTGATTTAGTGAAGTCTGAAATCTTAATGGTTATTATAACTATTTCCAATTCTTCATGTTTTTGTTTATTATGAAAATTTCTTTTAGCATTTTATTGAATTTGCATTGAATACATTTTAAATCAATTGATAAATACATACACCGAATATTTGGTCTGTTAAATGTCAAGAGAACATTTAGGCAAATATCTTATTTGCATTATCATCTTTTATTTCTCAAGAAGTAACAAATTATATTCTTTCATTGTACTTTATATTTGATTATTTAACACCATTTATTTCATTAATGTCAATTTAAGATCATATTTGATATTTTTTAAAAGGCTTATTTATATAAAAATATAAAGCAGAAGTTCAATCAGATTTTGGTTATCCCTTTTGTCCCTGTCGTTGGGCCATCGTAGACGCAATGGAACCAAATTGACACAATGCTGTCCAAATCTAATTATATAATATGAAATTGTTATTATTAGGTAAGTAAACTAGGAAGTAAACTAAAACTTTACTCAGACTTACAAATATTAAATATTTAATGAACTGTTGAAAGAGCTTAATTTATGTCGCCTATAAAACGATTTTTTTTATTTCAGCAAAACTGATTGAAATTTCAATTTCACGCACTATTCACAAAATAAATAATATAATAAAATATTTAGTGACGAGTTGCATAACTTATAAGCTTCAGTTAGTGCTAAGAAACAAATAATCAAAATATTAACTTAGCATTGATATTAAAAATAACTTAGAACAAAGCGACTAATAGAAATTTATTATATGAACATATTTATATTTAATTTTATTAATAAGTTATAATATGTATTTCAGACCATTTTATTCGTAAACTTATTAACGTAATTTTTCAGTATCTAGCAGTTTAACGTAAAATTTATTTTCTTTATTAATAAGTTAAGTTTTTATAATTAGTTTTTTTAATGTTATGGATATGTATTATAGTTTTTTATTTGTAAGATTATTCATTTTCATTTATTATTATTCATTGTATTTATTTACTATTTTATTGTTAATTTCTTTTATATGATTATTGTTTAACAAAGATATATTTATGCATTGATTTTCATTCTTTTCATTTTTATTTTATGATTTCATTAAAATTTTATTCTCAGGTTTATTTCCCTTTATAATACTTTAAGGCCCGTTCATCACCGCACTGCGCTCCTGTGGTGTTATCCAAAAAACTGTCGCTTGATCGGTTGCCTGCCACTGTTGGCAACTGTGGCGCATGTTTGGGCCATTTTACAAGCGTAGCCAGTTTCAAATTTCATTCCTGTTGCCAATGTCTGTTCACTGATCATTCCCCCCCTCCTCTCTCTTGCTCTCTTTTTCGATCTCTTTCCCCAATGCAGTCTGCGCGTGTCTGTGTGTGTGTTGACGTGTTGTTGCACATGCGCATTAACCCGGCCACAAATTGTAATTACCACAACGCATTACAACATAATTCCCAATTGAGTCGCCGCACTCTTTTTCGCATATTTTGAGTGTGAATTTAATGATACGGAAGGCCAACAAAAGCGGCACGATATTAACGCTCGCCCAGGCTAAAGAAAGTTGCTTTAAGTGAAGGGCAAATGGTTCTCTGAGGAACGCGTCTGACTTTTGGGCTGGTAATAATAACATAATAGCCCCCCAAATATTGTTTTTGGCATTGGCATTGGAATTCAATTAGCAGACGGCGCAGTTAACTCACTCACATGTGAAAGGTTCAACTGCAACTCCAACTCCAACTTCAACTCAAACTTCGAATCCATGTTCCCATCTTCATCTCCAAACTGCATCTTGATGCCTGGGCAACTGCTGTGTGCAGTGGCCATTTCCACTTTGAGGTCAATAGTTTTTGCAAATTGCTGTTTGTTGTTTGTCGTTTTGACCAACCGGCTCAGGTTTTGGCCCTGTCTCTGACTCTGGTCTCTGGTCCCTGTCCCTGTCCCTGCACTTGACCAGTTTAGATTCTCTTTCGCTCTCAGCTCTCCTCGCTCTCTCTCTGCTCTCTTTCACACACACGTGCAGTCGACCAGTTTGGTTGGTTTCCTCGGCTGCTCTAGACAAATTGCTTGGAGCTGAGCTGAGCTCAGCTTAGGCCACATTTAAACTCGATGTCTGCGCCATGGAATCCAGAAGATGCCATCAGGTGTCGAGTGTTTTGTCAGCTATATTTGCGTTTGGGCTCAGTAAATGGCAATCGAGTTGCAGCCAGAGCGAAAGACGACTCTCAATAGAAACTGAGCACGATTGTCAAAATACGCGAAATCCGGATTGTTGTTCTCATTGTTCGCAAGTTGAATCTGCATCTGGAATGCAATGCAAAGCAAGCTATGCAACAGCAAGAACTCAACTAGATCTGTGGAAATGCAAAGAATGCAACTGCTGAAATCTAATTGAAATAAATAAGAAATTGTCTATTGACAATTGTTTATTGATATTATTTAGAAAGGTTATGGTTATTCTAACTATTTGTTATTGTTGTGTTATGGGAAGCATTTTTAATGTTTTATTGAGTTAGATTTGGAATGCAAAATTCTATTATTGCAATCGCAAATCTAATTGAAATAAATAAGAAATTGGCTATTGACAATTGTTATTGATATTAATTTCTTTTGCTTATGGCTTTTATAGCTTTTTGTTATTGTTATGTTTGTTGAATTATGAGAATAAATTCTTAGTGTTTTATTGATTAAGTCTTTGAATGCATTTTTCTCTTATTGAAATCTCAAAACTAATTGAATTCAAAATGAAATTGTCAGTTATTGCAACTATTTGTATTGTCGAACTTCATTGTTTTTATTTAAACAATTTTAATGTTGAATGCAATTTTTCTTTTATTGAAATATTACCAAAAATTTCATTAAAATAAAATAGGAATTGTCAGTTGAGTTTTTTATTGCTGCTGTTGAAATTCTTTACAATGATTATATTATCTTATAATTATTTTGTCATTTTCCTTTTTTACTTGAATATGAAATTAAGCCTCAATGTTAGATATTCATTTTGAATACATTTTTGATTTAGTTAAGTCTGAAATCTTAATGGTTATTATAAATAATTTTTAAAATGGCATGGTTTCATGTTTATCTTGAAAATAACATTTAGCATTTTATACAATTTGTATTGAATGCATTTTTTTTGTTCTACAAATAAATGTAGTAAAGATATGATCTGTTAAGGGTCAACAAAATATTTATGCACATGTATATCTAGGCATTATCATATTTTATTCCACAACAAGGAACAAATTATATTATTTCATTGTACTTTATTCTTGAATATTAAACCGCATATGCAACAATTTTATCAATGAAAACACGACAATTTAAGATCATAATTTGAAGCTGACAAAATTGATTAGCAACAGTTCCATCAGATTTTGATTATCCCTTTGGTGGTCCAACCGGATACGGAATGCCACCAAATTGACACAAGACTGTCAAAATCTAATTATATATTATGAAATTAATATTATTAGCATACTGAAAGGTAAAGTAAACTAAAACTTTAATCATACTTACAAATATTGAAGATTTAAACAGGATTTGCTTTACTTCTGTATTCATGATGAACTGTTGAAATAGATTGATTTGCGTTGCTTATAAAGAGATTTCAACTAATTTCAATTTCACGCATTTGGTTTCACAGTTAGACAGTTCACAGTTCATAAAATGTACATATTATGTACATTAGACATTGTTCACAAAATGTACATATTATGTAAATATATACATTTGATCAACTGCGTCTAATTGCGCTATGTTTTTTTTGTCTGAGGGTCCGTTTTATTTTGTGATCAATTGTAGACCTCGGTATATTTTCGTATTCGTTAGTATATTATTTTGGTATATTTTATGACGAATACCGTACTATTTTGTTTTTATTCAATATGAAGCAGGTATATCACAGTCGAACACACTAGACTGAAATTCTAAAAGTTTAAATTCTTCAGTTTTTTTTTTGACGATTTGTAATTTGGAAAGTTTTTATGCTTATTATGAAAATATATGAAAATACCTCATATTTCATTTTATTGATTTTTGTATATGATTTTTTTTATTGATAGTCAATAAAACATTTTAGATTTCAATTGAATATTTTACCATATTTCTAGGCCTTATCATCTTATTTCACAAAATGTAACATTATACCATATAACATAATTGTAGTACTTTATACTTATAAATTTAGCAGCAAATAAAACTATTTCTTTAATGTAAACACGTCACTTAAAATTGACAAGATTGATTATTTATTTGCATTGCAAATTTTTTACATTATTGTAGTAGTTTATTCAGACATTAGTTATCCTTTTTTTTGGGACATCAAAGCAATAACGGTACCCATTTGACACAAGATTGTTAAAATCTAAGTACATTACAAGCAATTAACATTATTAGCATACTGAAAGTTAAATAAGTCAAGTAAATATAATTCAACTTACAAACATTGAATATTTAAACAAAACTCGTTTCAAAATATTCATAGTGAACTGTTCAAATAGATTTAATTTTGTTGAATATTAAAAGATGACGGCAAAAGTGATTTAATTTCAATTTAACGAATTCCGTTTCACAATTAGATACAGTATTGAAATGTATTTAGAGAGTGGAAATCTATTTAGTGCTAATTTAATTTATTTATTTATTATAATATGAGCTTGTATACAAATTAAATAGTATTAAAAAAATTCAGAAAAACTTATGCAATGTTTAAATAAGAATACAAATTGCTGATTGAACATTATAAGTTTTCCTTGGATAAATTTAATTTTTTTATTTTAATATAAAATAAACTATATTTCTCTGTTTGACAAAAATATGAAATGGAAGACGAAATTCATTCTCAATTGCTAATTTAAAATTATTATTTAGTGACATTTTTTTTAAATATTAAATAGCTAATAATTATGAGTTTTCATGATTGAAATTTTGTTTTTTTTTTCACTTTTAATAATCCAAATCAATTTTCTTTATTTGGCAAATATTCACAATTTCTGAATTAAAATTGTTATTTCGTATATATATTTTCATATTTTGATTAAGATTTGAAATTTACAATTCTTTATTTTTATTTAATTTTATTACTAATAAGTAAAATTATTTTAATTTATTGTTTTATTTATTTGTAAAAGTATGAAATAGAATACAAAAAACATTAATTTTTTTTAATTTTTTATTTTGAAAGCATATAAAAATCAGTGCTGTAATTTTCAATGCATCTCTTGGCAAATCAACTCAATTCATTGCTGCCATCTGCCACAAGTTTGTGACCAGTTTGATTCGCTTTTGTGGGAGTTTAGTTTCGGCCAAGAACTTGACCCATGTCTAGGCTAGAGTTTATTTAGTATGAGGACAAAAGACTGAAACTCGTTTCAATTAAAATTCTTTGGCTTCGACAAAGGAATACAACAAAAACAAATACACAAGAAAAAAGACAGTCGAGACACAAAAGCGGCAGCCAAAGACAAATTAAAGTGGATTATGAGCCAAAGTCGATGGACCACAAATAAATACAAATATATATATATGTAGTATGGTATACATATGTATATATGTATGTGAGAGTAGAACGATACCTTTGAGTTGGATTTTGGTCTTGGCTTGGCTTGGCTCATGTTGCGTGTGTGTATCTGGCGCATTTAAGTAAATTTTTGCAGAAATTGGTGCAAAAGACAAAGAAAAGCACATAAAATAATAACAGACGCAATCGTCGACGTCGCGTCGACGTCGTCGCCAGGCGACTTCAACGGCCGCCGGGCCAATGACTAAATGACTGACTAAGTGCCAAAGGGTACCCAAAGGGGTTGGGGGAAGGGATAGAAGGGGATGGGTATGAGACAGAGACAGGGATGGGGAGAAGCGTCGAGGTACGAGGTTCTCTCTCTCACTAAATGCGAAATCGAAACGAAAAATCGAGAGGCAAAAATATAAAATACGAGTGCGGCCGCCGTCGTCGTCGCTCATTATAAATTTTTTTAATCGGCAGTGCAAGGAAAAAACATCAAAGATCCGTCGACTTGCGACTTGCGAGTTGAAGTTGGACTTGCGACTTGCGACGACGAAGTCGATCCTGCAGCAAGTTTAAATATTTAAAACAAAGTCTTGAAGCTCTGGAGGCCTGTGCATGGCTTTAGGCCTCCCTACCTCCCTACCTCCCTCCCTCCCTCCCTCATCTCTTCAATGTCTCCTTCACCATCTCTTCCATCTCCATCTCCATTTCCATCTGCATCTCCACTTCCATCTTCGTCTTCGTCTCCGTTGTTGCTGACTGGTACGACATTCCAGGCGCGCGCGTTCCACCTTCGCCTTCGCCTTCGTCGTCGCCTTCGCCTTCGTCGTCGCCTTCGCCTTCGCCTTGTGCTCAGGCCGCATCCTCCATGGTCGCACACACATAATTTTTTCTTTCTTTTTGCTCGTTTTACTTTTTTTCTGCACTCTGCTTGTTTTTTGGACCTGTCTACATCCCGGTCTTTGGGTCTGTCCTTTTGTCGCTGTCGCTGTTGCTGTTGCTGTGTTGGTGTGTTTTGCCGTCTTGGTTTCGGTTTCGGTTTCTGTCTCCATCTCCGTCTGGCAACTGTTCGTATTTCACCTGGCACTGTCCGTCTGTCCGTCCGTCCGTCTGTCCGTCGGTCAGTCAGTCAGTCATTCAGTCATTAAATGCCCTCAAAATGCAAACAACAACAACAACAACTTTAAGTCGAGGACAAGTTCCAAAAGCAACTCACGCATTTTTGTTATTCCTTCCTTGCTTCGTATTGTTGTTGCTTTATTTATTTAATATTATTATTTAATAAACATTTTTGACAGCGATCTTCCCTTTTGTTCGCTTTTCATCTGTTTGACTGACAGCTGTTGACAGAATGAGATGCAAAAGCTAAGTGAGAGAGAGAGGTAAATAGCCTTTAATGCCGTTGATCATGCAACCTCATGCCACATTGTGTTATCCACAAAGCCATCAAACAGATGCACAACAACATTCAACATTCGACAGACGACATTCAACATTCAACATTCAACAACAACATAACATTCAGCTATCGAAAAGGTGCTCAATCAACTTGAGTCTCGATAATCGAATGAAATAATTTAATCATTTTGCGTATTGTTAAACATTCATCAACAATAAACTTGCTTGTAAGATAAATGCATAATTAATAATAATATTTTTTTTTCGATTTTATGCATATGGCAAAACAGTTTTTGAGTATCAGAAACTTTTTCATGGCATAGTGTAAACAATAAACTTGACTGAAAGATGAATGTATCATATTTAAGAGTTATTTTGAGAATTGTACAAACGACTATTTTAAAACATATTTTCATTATAAGTACAACATTTATTTTTATCATTTCTTTAACTAATTATTTTAAAAAGGGATTTTTCAAGCTCGAATACAAAAATATGGTTTGTTACACTCTAAAATCAAGACAATTAGGATAAGAGCACTTTACGATTAAATTTCTAAAGTAATTACGATTTTAAGTCCTCAAAATAAGAGTATAATTGTTGCTAACATTTACATGAATAAAGCACACGAACATATGTACAATATTCCTAAATTAGAAATTTAAATAAAATACTACATTACAAAAAAATAAAATTGTAAGATTCCCGCTAACCATTTTGAATAGAAGCAAAACTGTTCGGAATTTTTCCTAAAATGTTTCATATGAATATATCACAAAAATACTAAATATATACTAAAAGTTATATTCGGTATATTGATAAAGTATTACATTAAAATTATACCAGTAAGTACAGTTTCTTATCCATACAAAAAATTTCTTAAAATATATCATATGAATATATCACAAAAATACCAAAAATATACCAAAGGCTATGTTTGGTATTTTGACAAAGTATTACATTAAAAATATACCAGTAAATAGATTTTCTTATCCATACAAAAATTTTCTTATATAACTTCTACGATCATAAAGACTATAGTTAATAATACGAGTATAATTGTTGATATTGTTTACGTGATTAAAATCATATGAAGATACATATGTGTATAATATTCCTTGACTCGGAATCTAAATAAAATATTGTATTACAAAATTGTATAATTTATGAAAAAATAATATCAATAGACACTTATTCATATTATTCATTGTTAAATTGTTAAAAGTGTAGAACCTAATTTAAAACAAATAAGAAAGTTACAGTCGAGTGTGCTCGACTGTGAGATACCCGCTACCCATTTTGAATAAAAGCAAAATATTGCGGTATTATTTTCAAAACATAACAAATGCTGTCAAAAAAATTATAGCTCTATCTCTTATAGTCTCTGAGATCTAGTGTTTCATACGGACAGACAAACAGACGGACAGACGGACATGGCTATATCTTCTCGGCAGTTGACGCTGATTCTACGTGTTACATACGTTTCCTGCCGGCACAAAGTTATAATACCCTAATGTTGTAAATTATACTTTACTTTTTAAGAATTTTCAGAATACAAATGAAATTAATTTTATGATAAAATTAATGCATTCGAATTTTTATTAAAACTAAAGTAAGCATTAATTTTGTAAATTTTATTCACGTTGTAAACCATTCCTAAGAAATTAAACTAATGTTTTAAACGTTTTTAATTTGATTTCACTATAATTGAAATATTCTAATTGAATTTCGAATTGTGCCTTGGCAATAGCAATTGAGCTTAACTTATTTATATTTATTTGTCACAAATTGTATCAAATTATTATCCAATCACTTAGGCAAGTGCCTTTTGATAAATTATCTATTATTTTGTGGAAATAATCTATTGACTTAATCATGCTTCAACATTTAATTTCAAGCTTCGACTTAATTTGACATCGTTTATTTCATCAACAACAAATTGTTCAATCGCTGCTTATTAAATGAAAAGATGAATGGATTCTGGATGAATGCAATGTGTTCATTTGTTCTTGTTGAGCTTTAGTATCTTTGCATCTGTATCTGTATCTTTATCTTTTGCTGTTGCACAATTTACATGCCACAGTGCGAACACAGTGGACAACTGCTGCAAATTGTGCGTGGCAGGAAGCAGCTGCTCGAAATTCTTGGAAATTCGCATTGCGGCGTTTCGTTTCGTATATTTCGGACAGTCGAAAGCAGCAGCAACAAAAAGCACAACAAGAAGAGAAACAATAATAATAACATAATGTGAAATGCTGCCTGTTGCGTGTTGTGTGTGTTTACAAGTCGCCGCCAACGTAGCAAATATAATTTAATAAATTTAAATGAGACAAACGAAAGACAAGCAAGAACAGCAACAACAACAATAACAATGATGACAAGCTCAAAACAGAAAAGCAAGAAGAACAACTTAAACGAACAAGAGGAAGACAACAACAATAACAACAACATCATTAGAAGCCGCTGCCAAAACTGTGCTCTGGCTTTGGCTCTGGGGTCAATAGTATCCATGGAATTCAATGCTTTTGCATTTGGCCAAGAGGCTAAGCTAAGCTAAGGCACAGAGAGATGTTGTTGTTGTGTGTGTGTGTGTGTTTGGCTCCATGTGAAATGCTCTCATGGGCACACAAGGAAGCGCATTTTTAAATGCCAAAACAAATGGAAAAATTAAAGCCAACGAACGACGAACGGCAGCAGAAGTAGCAACAACAGCAGCCAACGTAAAACGTAAGTAAACCTGGCTAAGAGACACACACACATAGATACAACCACAGTTAAACACTCTCTGCCTCTTGGCTGTAAAAATGCATCTAAGCTGCTTTGCTTTTTTGCCAACTTTTACCAACTGGTTTCTTGCATTGCCTCCTCCTCCTCCTCCTCCTCCTTCTTACTCTCCTTCGTGGCTAACTCGATGGCAATTCCCAGATTTTTTTTTGTTGCAGCTCCACGGCAGCCGCAACACTTTTATTATATGCCTTCATCTAATAAGCTAAGCGTGGCGGGGGCAACGCGACGACGACGGCGACGACGACGACATCGGAGAAGCTAGCTTTAGCTGCTGCCTCTTGCCTCTGGTTGTGTCTATTGAGCTATCCGTGTCCAATTGCAAAGCCCAGATACATACACATGTTGTTTGGGGACTGGACGCGTCGTCGTCGTTGTCTGTTGTTGGGTTCATTGGGTTCTCTCTCTCTCTCTCTTACTGTGTGTGCTCGTATCGAGTGCGATGATCACCAAACATGATCATTCAACTTTGCTTTTTAACGCCAAATAAAATAAATCAAATTCCAGCCCGGTCGTCGACTACACAGCAGCAGCAAAAGTATCTTCTTCTACTCTAGCCCAGGAAATGCCAGACAGACACCTTCACAACAAAGCTCGCAACTCGCCATAAAATGCATCTATTACCTGTTAAACTGGGAAACTGAGAATCTGCATTTTGTTGTGTTCTTACCCAAAAACGGTTAAAGCTCGCAATTATTTTCGCTGTTTGATTTTGACCTGCCCCAAAAAAAAAAAAAGAGCAGAACAGTAAAAAACCCAACTTCTAAGTGACGATCGTTGTTGTCGTTGTCCTAGAGCGCGCATAATATAAACATTTAGAGGAATGCCAAACTAAACACACACAGTCACGAAATTAGTAAGTAAATGAAACCCAACACCACTCCAAAAAGCCAAACGAAACCAAAGCAGAAAACGATACAGAACTTCAACTTGAATTCGTAACCGAACCCGAATCCGAACTTCAGCTCCCAGCTTCAACTTCCAGCAACATGCTAAGCCGCAGATTAAATTCAAATAAATCGACATGCTCGCCTGGAAATGAAAACATTCACAGAACAACATCGCCAGCAAACAACAACAACAATGACAACAACAACAACTAAGTTGAGACACCTTGAAATATGTGACTTCCAAGTAGTAGATATTGAAATACCCTGCAAGTTGAGAATCAGCTCGACTATATAACACAATAAATTTAAATGTAATCATAATTTTTGACGACAAGATGAAGAGTAAGAAATATGCTTATTATAAATCTTTTCTGATTTTTATAAAACTGAATTTTCTCTTCAAATTCTAGAATCAAAACATTACAATACTTATTTGCCAAAAAACCGAAAATTTCCGTTTAAAAATTGAGGAATTTGCAAATATTTGATTTTGAATAATATTTCTATTTAGTATTTCACTATAAATTAAATACTCATAAATAAAAGAAATAATACTTTTGAATAATTGAATGACGAAACAATACATGTTTTTTTTTACCGAAAAATATTTTTTTGTTATTTAAGTGATAATTTGATTGATGAATTATCTGAAATTTTGCTTTATACAACTTTGGAGTTTTCAACATAAACAAACATAAAATCATAAATTGTTTTCATTCTTTAATGTGACAATTTATTCTAAGAATTAGTTTGCTGAACTATCTGAAATTGTGTTTCATAAAGGAATTAAGTTGTTTATATTAATTTAAAATAAAATTTAAATTTGTTGTCATATTTTTTATATTTTTTTCACAATTTATTTTAGAATTTAGTTTACTAAAGTACTTGAAATTGAGTTTCGATAAATTATAGAATTTTTTATATTAAATGAAATGAAATAAAAATGTTTATATTTTATTGTGACAATTTATTCTAGCAATTAGTAAATTTTTTTGAATTTTGTTTCAATAAATTATAAAATTGTTCTACTTCGATTTAGCTGTATTATTTTAAATATGAAATAAAAATATATAAACATATATAAATGTGCATTTAAAAGCCTAATTAATTTCAAATTTCGATTTAGCTGTATTATTCTAAATATGAAACAAAAATATATAAACATATATAAAAGTGCATTTAAAAGCCTAATTAATTTCAAAGTTTCTTTAGCTTATTTATAAGAAAAAATAATATATTAGATGATATTATTATTATTATATGATATGGAATTAGGATTATCACTTTGAAAGTTTCGTCAACTTATATTTATTATATAATATTTTGGAATATATTATGGAATTGTCACTTTCTTTTTTTGGAACTTGTGAATTTCTTTTTTATTTTATTTTATTTGATTTCAATTGGAATGAATGCAAATGGCATTGATGGCTTAACATAGGGTAAAAGTGCAGTAAGTAGAAGTAGCTACTATGATCTCTATTCTTAGCATTGGCAATGGCAAAATCGAGCTTAAAGCCTGCTTTGGATTTGCGTGGTTATGGTCAGACAACGACAGAGACAGAGCAGAGAAACAGAAGGCATAAGAGTCGAATAAAGAGATGAAGGAGGAGAAGGGGGAAGGGATCACAACGGTCGCAGGGCGCAGCCAATTTGCGAATATTTTCATTTCAATTGCGCGCTGCAGGATGAGTTCGGTTTGTGCCACATGTGTGAGGAGTGTGTACGAGTGTGTGTGTGTGTATTTGTGTGTTGCAAGAGCGTCGTCTGCTGCTGCTGTTGTTGTTGCTGCTGCTGCTGCTGCTCGGCCATTGACACAGGTCACACACGTACAGGCAAGGCCAGCAGCCGTTTTTTTTTGTTGTTGCTGCCTGGACTCCAACTCAGACTCAGCTACAGATTCAAGCGATTCAAGAGCCCAAAACGTCACTTGGTTGCATGATCTATGCTAAGAGTTTAGCTGGCTCACCTGTGCTGTGCTGTTGCTGTGGTTGTGGCTGCTGCCTCTTTTGGGTTCTCAAGTTCTTCGGCGGACTGCGGGTCTCGGTTTTTGGGGCCTGATCCACTAGCTGAGGCCATGGATCAAGGCAAGGCTATCATTAGTGGCAGCCCGAGGCAAAAGAGGCTGCTCTGTGTTAGCAGCCTTTTTTTTATGCATCATCGCCTTTTGTTTGCGAAAAACTTTCTTAAATTCTTTAGCTGCTGCTGTTGCTGTCGCAACGTCGACAGCGCTGTCGACGCAGACTAGTTTCGTATCTTGAAGTTGAAATAAAAATTATTTACGATCGTTTTGTCAGCCAGAACTGGAAGAGACAGAGCGAGAGAGAAAGAGAGAGAGAATGAAGTGGAGTGTCCAGTGGCCTGGCCACCTTCAACACAACTGTCGTTCATCTCTCTGTTGCAAGCTACCGCCCCGCCTTGCCACTTTGCCACCTTGCTGCACTTGCTGTTGCCGCTGCTTTTGCTGTTCTCAACTTTGTTGTATTTCACGCTCATCAAACAACCAGCGACAACTGTTGCATCTACCTCTCGGACTCTTGGACTGGTTCGCTTTGCTCACCATCACCATCATCATCAGCAGCAGCGACAGCGACAGCAACAGCCAACAACGTTCAGCTTTAGCCGCTGTTTGCGTGCCGCTCGGTTAATCGGCTATGAACAGTTATCGGACTGGTTTTATTGGGTAGCATTTGTTATATGTGTAGCGGCTGCCTCTGTCTGTTGCTCTTGCTGTTGCTCTTGCTGTGGTTGCCTTCGACTTCCAACTTCAAACTCTCGTGTCTCCAAGCTCCAACTCCATCTCTGACTCTGCGATTCTTTTTTTTCTTGCTGTTTGCTGTTTGCTGGCTATTTATATTGGAATTAGTGCGCTTTGAGGCGATAAGCGTTGTGCGTTTTATAAGCGTGTTCATTTGGAAATTTAGATAGTAGCTGTGAAACAGTTTCAACTGTCAAAAAATATCTCTCGCTCGTTGCGTTTTTAAGCATTGCCAATTACTTAATAAATAACTGCATTATTCACTTGCATTGCCGTTAACTATCGGAATGTGTTTGTGGATATTGGCTTTGCTTTGATTAATGCTGGAATCCGCATTCAAATGTTACGCAGCTATCGATAACAGTTATCGAAGTGCAAAACTGTCAGCTCAAGTGGACTTCAAGTTCTGATTGCAGCTCGGAATTCAATTATGCGTATTTAGGAAGCTGAAATAAATATTCATTTTTAAGTGATTAAAATAAATTAATAAAACACGTTTTATGTGAAATAATGTTTATATCATATAAATATGTTACATCATTTTAAATGCAATATGAATTGAGAATAATTCAATTAGATGTATGGAGATCTTAGAGAACATTTTGGAGATTTATGAAAAACTTACTGAAGAAGGTAATCATTGAATTATCTATATATATAGTTAGATATACTTCATTTTATTAATTTTCAGTAAAAATTTGAATTTCTAGGGTATTTTGCAGTCATTTACTTATCTATATCGCTCCAAGACATGTTTTGGTGTAATTAATTACTATCTAAGTAATCGATAATAGATCGAACAGCTTGATTAGCAAGTGCGCTGAATTTAAAGTGTGGCTATTAAAAAATGGAAAATTAACTATCAGCAAAAAGATTTGTTATGAATTTTGTTATCAGCAGTTTTGTTTAAGATTGTTGTTGGCTTTATCTTTATGGATATTCGATGTATTCAGTGTTACAATCATAAATGATTTAATAAAGATTTTTTAAAGCTTGAGTTTAAGATAAACATAATAAGTTATACTTTATTCATTAAATGGTATTAGTAGTAGTAGAGTGTGCTCGGCTTTCAGATACTCGCTACACATTTTAACTAACTGAACTAACAAAATTTGTATACCACAAAACTACTAAAAACATAACAAAGGCTATTTTACAAGTGAAAAATATACCAGATTATCTTCCGAAGTATTTCCTAACCCTAATTCAAATTATCAGGAATCATGAGTTTCAAAATTCTGCTTCTTAGTTTCTTTTTGTCGATTTGCGATTTAAACTAACTTGATCTGCGTGATAATAAAGACTGTAAAAGAAAATATCTCTATCTCTTATAGTTTCTGAGATCTAGATGTTCATATGTACGGACGGACAGACAGACAGACAGACTATATCGTGTCAGCTGTTGAGGATGATCATTCTTTCTACCTTCTTCTGCCTGTTACACATTTATAATACCATTCTTCTCTGTGGGAAGAGTTACAGTTATATGTATAAAAGAACAATGTAAAGAATACCATTTTTACAGGAAGAAAATTCATATCAAGCACTTTAAGGTGTCGTAACTTTAAAGCATGTTTAGTAAGCTGAATATCTTTCGGATAACTTCTATATAATAAATTATTTATTTATATCTTTATTGAACAACGAAATCCTCAGCTCTATAAATTGATTATTTGACGCAAGTATTGCGTTGTATTTGTGTTGCTTTATTAACTGCTGTAATGTTTACCACGAGTATCCAATAATAATATTTGTATCATGTCAAATCCCGTCATTCGCATATAAAATTCAATAGCCTATTCAGCTGGCAGAAAACGACGAACGTGGAATGAAGTTAAGTTTTATGTGCGGCACTTTTGGAGGCACCTTGCAGGTGTCCACTAAATGAATTCCAATTTGTCGCTTGTTTTAAGCCTGCCGACTGCCGACTGCCGCCTGCCGCTTTTTCTGCTCTTTTTTTTGTTGTGGCGCCACCATCAAGAAATATTCAGCCAGAACAATTTAACACTCGGTCCCCACTCGCAACTCGTCTCTCTCTCTCTCTATCAGGACAATGCCAAGCTGAAAGGCAATGTTGGCCTTGGCGTTGCATGGCATGTGGAATGTGGCATGTTCAGCGGAGGAGTAGGGAAGTGGAAGAAGGGAGGCAGACGATGGCCGCAAAACTTGTGCTCGACTTGGAACGGTGCGTATCGAGAAGAGGTCCTTTGTGTGCATGTAAAATGTTATTTGGTAGTTCAGCTGGCGGTGCGTTTTACTATCTACACACACACACACACATACACTAACACCCACACCCACACACACAGACATAGACTGACTGGCAGGTTTTGTATTTATGGGTCGAGGCTGCTCGCTAGTGAGGCGAAGGTTGTCGCTGAGTGGGCGGCGAGTAGGCGAGGTCGTCTCTCCACGCGGTTCGTTGACAGCAACTATGTGTGTGTGTGTGTGTGTGTCTCTGTGTGCTGCTTGGACTCAAGCTCATCCCAATTAATGACCGACTGAGAGGAGAAGGCTGTTTTTGCCTGTGGCGAAGGTTAACTAAGCGCTGCTGTGACTGAAGGTTAATAAATGCTGCTTTAAAATATAAACACAAAAAGTGTTGCCTACATTTAAGCGCACTCCAAGACATGATTAAACACTTCGTGCCATTTGCGAAAAATCCCCTGTGTGAATGACGTCATTGTGTTGTCTTGTTCTTGTGCTGTGACGTAATTATGTTGCCCACTCCTCGAAATGTCTGCAAAATAAAATAGGTTCTCGGGCTCCTTCGATTGGCATTTAGATCGCCCACACACACACACAAGCTAACATACATACACACACACAGAGGTAATGTACATAAATATATGTAAATGCTTATAAATAGCTTCAGATATTCCACAGCTCATACTGCGTGCTTTGTTTCGTTCCAGTTCGTTCTCGTTCTCGGTTTCGTTCTGACTTTGTGTCGTTTTGTTTTCACAATATTGTTGCATACTTTGCGCCGCTCGACGTCAGCTCGAAGAAATCAATTGAAGTAGGCGACACGGCTAAGGTCAAAGGTGGAGCGAAAGCATTGAAATTGACATTTTACATAGCTTAAATTAATTGACTTCATATTTGCAAATACAATATGCTCTAAGCAAGCTGCCAACTTGCGAGTGCAATCAATTAGAGAAATATTTCGCGGGCAGCTTCAAGAGTTTTTCCATAATATTGAAATAAAACGGAAATTCATCTTAAATATTTTACTTAGATTACAACTTCTCTAACGTAGATATTTCTACATAAATATAAAGATAAAAAAAGAAATGCTGAATTTTATTATACCTTTTAAGACTCATCCTTCTTTGCACTGAAAAAAATTCATTCCTTATTTAAAATATTAGATGATTACTTATACTTATTAGTGAAATATTTAAAATATTAGACGATTACTTATACTTATACATTCAGCCTTCTGGCTCTTACCATATGAAGAATTTTACAACTATATTAAAGAAGGTTTTTTAATAAAAAATATAATATAACATACTTATAAATATTATGAAACACAACCATATTGTATGTAGAGGACAAGATTTCAGCCTTTGCTCTTAAATAGTAAATATAATTGCAATGATTGATTTAACTTGTTCGATTTAAAAATATTTCACACTTCTAGCTATTACCATTTTATTTAATTTCAAAATAAATATTTTTATTTTTTTAAATTTTTGTTTAAAAAAAAAATGGAAATACTTTCATGCTACCAAAATCTTAAAATTATGTTTAAGTTAGTTAAAGTAGAAGGTTTGAAGAACTCAGTAAATGTAATTGCTTTATCAAATTACCAAAAAATCAACAATTTTATAATTTTTGAATACAACAAGAATACAATTTTAAAGAGCACGGTCCTATTATATAACATAAAACATTTAAGCCTGCCAGCTATTACCAAGTCAATAGTTAACATTTTTTTAAAATTTTTAAATATAAAAATTTTGAAATATTGAAATTAAAATTGAAATACTTTCATGACAAACTCAGTACATGTAATGTTATCACATTACAAAAATTATTTCGGCTTTTTAGCGCTTACCAATTTAACTATTTTATAATTCTGTAATAACTTAGAAAACGAATGTTAAAAAACTCAAATACCTTTTTAACCTTCTAGCTGCTACCATTTTAAATATAAAGAAATGAAAACTGAGTTAGTGGAGTATTTTCAAAAAACTCAGCCAACTTTCCTCGCTATTACCATTTGGAGTATTTCACATTTTGCTACAAATCAACTTAAAAGCGTTTTAGTATCTCAAATTTCGGTGGCTTTTTGTGTTGTTTACGTACATTAAAGTTAATCAATAGATATTATTAAATTTGTGTTGGCATTTGTTGTGTGTTGGCGGCGCAACCCTCGTTTGTTGTGTCTATGGATTTAAGGTTTGCTGTCAACACGCGCAACCTGTCGCCAGTTGCCGCCTACCCTTTGACCCCATTCCACAACTCTTTTGGCAATGGCAATAAAAGCCACACGCATTCACCTTTGTGCCATCTGTTTACCCCGTCCACGCCTCCGCCTCCGTCTCTGTCCCTCCACCGCTTTTGACGCCCCTTACAGACACACACACATACAAAACCATAGAGATACAACGTGAGTGTCCACGCCCAGATTCACAATGGCAGCCGCCTCTTTTTGCCTCGTTTGCTGGCTGTGTTGCCTTGACTTGGGTCTCGCGACACAAATTGCCAGCGTTTTTGCATCCTTTGCCATATTTCTTGCTATATATACATGCTTATATAAAAATAGGAGAGTATGGGTGTGTGTGTGTGCAGAGTGTGTGTGTATATGTGTATTTGTGTATTTACAGTTATGTATGTAGCAACATAATTACATATTGTGCGCTGTCACTTTTGGTGCTGGCATCGCCTGCCACACGGCGCACAATGCTTTCCCTGTGTCAACCTCCTCCACCTCCTCCTCCTTCTTCCTCCTTTTGTCATTTGTTGTGCACACTCGCACACACATACACATAGAGCAACTTTGCATACATATAGAAATGGGAGCTTCAATTCCCTTGCTCATTTCTCATTCCCATTTCCTGAAACATTTTGCTCGACGTTTTGTTTTTAGTTGTTATTTATGTAATTATTAACATTTTCGCTCTTATGCTGCTTCTGCTTTCGCTGCTTCTTCCATTTCTTGTTTGTTGTTTTTGTTGTGGCTGGCATTGTCACTTTGGCGTCCTTGCTGTCCTTGTTGTTGTTGCTGTTGTTGTTGCCGTCATTCTGTTGCTGCTGTTTTCATTTAAATAATAATTTCATTGCGAACGCCTTCAATGAAGACTTCTGCGGGCATCTCGCCATTAAAAACACTCAGATGAATGATACTAGAAAGAGACAAGGATAGCGAGTGTCAGCGTGTGAGAGAGAAAGCAATAGGAAGTGACAGCGACTGGTGGAAAAGCTAATGAGGAAATGTTTACCTTTTGCTGTTTATTTTCGCTCTCTCTCTCTCTCTTTCTCTTTCGTTCGTGAATTTTAACGTTTTTTAACGTGGCGTATACGTAATGTGTATGTGTGTAAGTCGGCTACTAAGTATTTCGCTGACTAATTGGAATGCTGCGAGCATAATAGATCAAAGAGATTATTTTTATGAATTAATAAATGCTATAAAATACGATAAAAGAATAATTAATATGATACGCAAGCGAGTGTGGAGAATTCGCTGACAGAGCCCAAGACGAATTAAGTAAATTTGCCTTGCTATGCAACACTTTGGAATCGTTTATTTACACTGAGACATGCCAAATAATAAAGATATACTTGAAAACAATTATTTGTATAATTAATTTGAAACATTTCTTTTACTAAAACAAACGTAGATGCACTGCAAGAACTCACTATAAGTTTGATTAAATGATAAAATACGTGAAAGTATTAAGCAAATTATTGGGAAAGGAATTGTTTATCTATTATTTAACAAAACAATATTGAAAGCTTTTGAAGTGTAATACATTCAATAAGGTTTTTTTTTGTTCGTTAATTAGAATTCTGAAAATAAATCAAAGAAAATATTTCTTTTTTAATATTTATAGTAAATTTACTATATTTTTATTTAACATTTAGCTTTTAATAAATTTGCCTAAAACTATGATTTTATTTTACAAATATCTCACTATTTAAGTGCATCTAATTTGATAGCATTTGAACTTTATGATACATTTTGTATATATTGTATATTGATGTATCCATAATTATCAATCGAATATTTTTAAATTGATGTGGTATACCTAAAAACTAATACTACATTGATTGCTTTTATTAAGTGTGGGTATTTCACAGTCGAGCACTCTCGTCTGAAACTTTCTTTTTTTAGTCTCGATTTTTCATGTGTAAATATGTATAGAGCTATAATTATATATTCTGTGTATAGTTAAAAATTGATTTAAAATAAATTGAATTTATTATATTAGTCTCGGTAGATATTTTGATACGGATAACCAATTGGTGTCGGTAATAACGAAAAAAAAGTGCTTGTAAATTTCATTTAAGTGACTACTTTAGAGGTTTTCTCAAAATCCTACAAAAGATGAGATAACTCAGACAATACCAACTTGTTACTTTTTATTAAATTAAACAAAGTAGTAAGGTCAAATCAAATGAACTCAAAAATAAATAAACCGAATTTAAAAGTTTTTAAATGTTTTTAAATGTTTGCAATAATGAATTCGTTATGTATAATACTAGATTTTATACACGTTACCCATAGGCTAGGTGGATATTATAACATTGTGCCTACTCGAAATGTATCAACAGGTAAAAGGAGTCATATTTTTCTTGATCTGTATTCATGATCAGCTTTAACAGATGAGACTTCAAAAGATAGAGGTTTAATTTTTTTTCACAGCACTTTCACGAAGAGCAAGTGTGTTTTAAATATTTGACAATCTGTCATATTTTGTTCTCTATGGTATATTGGTATGAACGTAATATATATCAAATATAGTCTTCGGTATACTTTAGTAGCTTTTCCGTATATTCATTTGATAGATTTTAAAAGTAAAACCGCAATGTTTTGTTTTTTCCAAAATGGATTGCGATTGTTAGACAACAATTGATTTGTTCGTATATTTATTATTTATTATATTCAATTGTTGAATGGAACCAAAATCTACAGTATGAAAATAAAGCGAGATTAACGTAATTAATGAAAAATACAATAACAATATTATAGTTATAGTATATTCGGTATATTTGTGGTATATTTTTAAAATAATACCGCACTGGTTTGCTTCTATTAAAAATGGATAGCGGGTATTTAACAGCCTATAATTGTTGAATAAAATAAAAATATACAGTAAAAAATTAAGCTGTTATTAAAAAAAAATCTTTTATACAAATACATATATAATAATTATTTAGTTTAATTGTTTTGACAAAATGTATCTACTGAACATGATTGTTTCAAATATTATGTGTAGTCAAATACACAATTTACCATTTGAGTATTTACATAATTTATTTGCAAATGCCGTATAATGAAGGCTGTCTGTATTGATAATCCAATCTGGTGAGTTCGCATATAGGAATGTGTAGAGCTTAAGCTTCAGCCTCGGCATTCGATTTACAGCAATGTCAACTGAGTGGCTTTCGTATTGACATGCTTGCTTGCTACCTGTGTAACCTTTGGCAAGTAGCTTTAATATTTATATAGATTTAACACACACAAGCGAGCACATAAACGTTGCCACACACACACACACACACAGTGGCAGAAGCATATGTAGTATGTGTACATCCTTGGCATGCAAAATCTGCTCAACTAATGAATTCAAGCGTATTAATTATTACGCATACGCCACATTGTGCGAAGGACGTCGAGCACAGTCAACCAACCAACGAGCTCACCACCCTCACCTCTCTTTAATGCCACATCTCAAGCATCCTTCTCACTCCCCACACACACACACACACACACACTCTCTCTCTCTCTCTCTGGCTCACTCGAGCTCAGAAGCGCAAATTGTGCCAGGCGTTCGTTCCTCGTCCTCTTCGACATCGTCGTCGTCGTCGACGTTGTCGTTTTTGCTGGTGATGCTTCCTGTGCTGCCGTTTAGAGGCTGCCAAAAAACATTTATACAATTTTGCACGGAAATACTCACACACACACACACACATAGACACACTCCCACTTCCCACCCCCACACACACACACACACGCAGCGCATAAAAGTTTAAGCAGCGCAGCAAAAATGTTAAAAAGTTTCCACAGCATTCAACACACAAAATGGCACAAAAAGCGAGCAACAACTGCACAGAAAAAAACGAAAAACGAAAAATAAAATGGCAAGAAAAATCTATGAAAATGAAAATTAAAGCAAAAAAGACAATGCAAATCTGACAGCGAGCGCGGCGACCTGAAGTACCAGAGGAATGGGAGTGGCAGTGGGCGTAAAAATACTTAAAATTGAGCAAGGATGAAGCACTCGCTGTCTGCTGCTACTTTTTAAACACCAGCACAAAAGGGATAGAATAACTTTTTACCAACGAACGGGACGAATCTATTTTTGGAAACTAAAATATATGCATAGCGACCAACTTAAAGCTGAGCGTGTTATCGAATAAGAAAGGCACTTAGTTCATATAATATTAGGTGAAAACTGTTCAACAAATTGATAAATATATTGAAAAGTATTTACTATTTACAATATATAAAACAACAAAAAAAAATATATATATATATATACATATATAAATTAGACAAAAAGAAAATAATTTGCCAATTTTTTTATAAATTCTGAAGCTAAAAACGAAATTAAATTTGTATCTCTTTTTGTATGTGAATAATTTTAAAACTCTTAATATAATAATACACATTGTTATTTTAAATTAGCGAGATTTACGAATTATTTTATTTATTTTTTATTTTACAAAATTAACAATAATACAAAATAATATTAAAGCTACTTATTATTATGAATTATTATGATCATTTAGAATAAAAATACAAAAAAAAAAATTAAATATTATTTTTAAGGTTTTTTCAACTTTGGCAAGTATATAATTTTTCTTGGTGAAATTCGTAAATTCTTATTTTAATGATGAATTCATCCCCAATCGATACCAAAGATTGGGGTCGGGTTTGCTTTTTTGGAAGGCACTGTAGCAACTCTTGACGACATATAAGCGATGCTGTGTATAAGTAAGTTTGTTGTCGTTATCTCGTTGTCTCGCTGCCTCGCTGCTGTAACTGTTCTCGTTGTTGTTGCCTGCCACAATGAAGCGACTTGTTGTTGTTGTTGCGTTTGGTTGTTGCCTATGTTGTTGCTGTTGTTGGGTCTGGAGTTTCGGTTTCTGTTGCTGCCGTTGCTCCTACGTTATCATTCAGCGTGCAAGCTGTTTGCTCATTGTCTATTTATGCAAACACATACACATAAAAGAGAAGGCATGAATGAAAGATACAGAGAGCCAAAGAGAGAGAGACTGAGAGAGAGAGATAGAGAGAGAGAGAGATATGAGCACGTAAGCCAAACGCATTGAGGGCCAAACTGAAAATGGGTATTTCACAAGGAGGAGGAGTCGTGTCGAGAGTGGAGAAGGGGAGGGGAACACACACAATGCACGTGTGTTAAACAGACAGTTACAATTTGTATATCAACTGCGACACACACACACACACGAGGGATATGCATGTGTGAGTGTATCGCAGTGGCCCAAAAGTGTCGGCGGTTTGTGCTTTCTCCACACACACACACACAATGTTGATCTGTGTATGTGTGTCTGTGTGTTCGTCACGGTAAAACTGAAATTGACAATGCATTTGGTATGCCTTCCCCTTCCTTTCCCCTTTCCCCTCTTCGCACTGCATTGCAACACAAATTTCGTATGCAAACGTTGAGAGGCAACTGAAACTGATTGAGAAATTGCGTTGATTTCTTCGTTTTCCAAGGCTTTGCAACTAATGTGAATTATAGACTTGTTATAGAAATCTAAAATTCATATTAACGTAATACAAATTTTGAGTCTTGGAACTTAATAATCCTAAAAATAATTCTTTGAAATATAAATATTCAAAAAGCGATGTTTGTACGCTTCAGTCGAGGAAATGTGCTCGACTGCGAGTCTCCCGCTATGAATTTGTAACAAGTAAAACATCTCAGTATTATTGCTGAAGTATAATATAATAATATACCAAAAGAATACTAAACTATTTAATGGCTTAAATCATTTGGGTATATCTTGTTAAGTGGATATTAAATTGGTTACAGAGTACATTATACAATAGATTCGTTACACTAGTCCATATTTGGAATTTCTCAGTTATATATTTTGCATTTTTGTATTGCTTATTGCCCTAAGATTATACATATCTATATTATACTTAATCAAAAATATAATATAATGAAATATCATAAGCTGCTTAGCTTCTTTGATTCATAACCTGAGTTATTTTTGAATTTATAATATATTTTGAATGTAAGAGTATATTGATATATCAAATATACTAATTTCTAATATATTAAATTGGTATATTTTAGGAATAATACCGCGCAGTTTTGCTTTTATTGAAAATTGTTATAAGCAGAGACTCGCTACAAGATGCATAATGAAATAATTAACACCACCGATCATCCCAAACATATATTCTGAACCAATATCAAGTGCATAGCCGATTTAGCACATCAGCATCCAAGGAATATAGCGACTGCATATATCTATTTAAGTCGCTATCACATTTCTTTCTGGTTTTATCCAAATAAAATAAAAAGCATCGATTAATGTTCTTTCATCATTTATTATTGTTGCAGGATTAAATCATTTGGGTATATCGTGGCAACAATGTTGTTGGGATCTATCCCGGTCTCCCTGGGTGGGGTGGCCTTGGTCTGGTTGGCTTTGGTCTCTTAGTTTTAGGCCTGGTTGGTTTCCTTCCACATTCTCCAGGCTGCACAAGAAGCAACATGAAGAACAAAGCAACAAGAATCAAGAAGTTAATACGCATCTTCACTAAAGAAAACTGTGTGCTGCACGTTGATTTTATAGTGAGCTAATTTACGTAAGATCTGATTTATGGAATAATTATATAAAGAATTTGATATGCCAATCTTTCCACTTGGAGGTTAAATTATTTACACTCGATTCTCTACAGCACTTGAAATTCAGAATATCTCGGTTATATAGTTTCGAAATTTGTACTGCGTATTGCCCTTAAATTATATGAGGGAAAGTTTCTTACCTGAAATTTAATAGAATAAAATAATATATTCTAAGCTACACATTTTATTCTGAAAATATACTGACAAAACACTGAAATATACCACATGATGTAAGATTATTTATTTCTATATTTTAAATATTTTTTACAATGTTATAGCTTAATTTTGGCATATTTTTAATCGTCTTAAAAGTTTGGTGTTCATTTAAGATTTTACCTTTTGGGTTCAACTTAAAGATGCTTTAGTATTTTTTGCCTTTTAAACTGTCATATTAATAAACAAAATTTCATAAATAAAAAAAAAAAGAAATTATAAAATTAATACTTGTTTTTATATTTACATTTATATTTATTGAAACAAACATCAAAACATATTAACTGGGCGTTAAAACACATCGACATTTGTAACACAATATTTAGCATCCTCAGCTACTCGAGCAGAGAGCATGGAGCAGCCCAGAGAGAGGGGGCAGGGAGGATGACAGAGGGGAGAGAGACTGAGGCATCTCGGGGTCAGCTTTTATTGCCATCATGACCCGCAAATCGCACACAAAATCCGCATACAAAACTCACAAAAGCCTTGTGGCATCCCAAAAACAGTCTGGGAACAATATGATGCCACCTATGCGATATACGACGAGTGTGTGTGTGTGTGAGTGTGCGTGTGCGTGTCCTTTGCATGTCCTAACCAATACACATGCTGGTATCTGTGTAAGGATATGCTGCCCTTGTTGATCGCTTCTGTCGTTTCCTACAGCTTCGCTCGCTGTCTCTGTCTCTCTCTCTCTCTGTCTCTGTCTCTGTCTCTCTTTTTTCCTTCTGTCTCTGCCTGTGTGTGATTTACACTCTTTCGACTTCTGTGCGCCTGGCATTTTGTAAGCAAATTTTTAAAAATTCATTTCTCACATATGCAACACATTCACAGGGGTGTGCATGTGTGTGTGTGCGTGTGCGTGTGTGTATGCCACACACACATGTGTTGTTCCTTTGCTGACACTCTGCTGTTGACTCTGTTGCCTCCTGCTGCCTTCTCTCTCTCCCTCTTTATTTTTTTTTATCTCTGATAAACCCGAAGCCAACGCAATTTATACTCTTCGCACTTGCAACACTTGAACATGTGTGTATATGTGTGTGTGGTTGTGTGTGTGCGTGGCATTCTACCTAGCGTGCAGCTTATTAAGTTGTTGAATCTGAAGGCTTACTTCGAGTGTGCTTAGATTAACAATATTTATTCAAGTCTATTTAAATTTGTAATTTTTAAGCTCTTGGTGTTGCTCTCAGCTCCTCGAATCCTGTTGAGCGCACTTTTGTCAGTGGATAACTTGGTCAGTCGACTGGTCACAAAATTGAGCACTTTTCATTTAAGATTTGTAAATTTTTAAATATGTATATTTAATTTAAAATAACTGAAAACTCCATTTTGATGGTCAAAGGAATTAATTAGCTTTTTGTAAATTAAATATTTATGTTGTTTCTTTATTTATTGTATAAATAAATGACACTAGGCAAAACAATTTGATAAATATTGATTTATTTTCTTTATTCTTAGTTTAAATTATTTAAAATTCCTGAGAATTTGACTGCAATCGGATAAAAATTTTAGAAGTTATTTAAGAATTACTTTTGTATGATAATCTTTGGCTGATAATCTGGTATATTTTGAGCTCTATGGTATGTGTATTACTTCATTTATATACCAAATATGACCATTGGTATATTTAAGTATTCTTGCGGTATATCATTTGGTATATTTCAAAAATAATACCGCACTGCACTTTATTGATATACCGAATATGGCGTTCGGTATATTTTAGTATATTTGTGTTATATTATTTTGTATATTTTAAGAATATTACCGCACTGTTTTTGCGTATCATATAGAAGGAAATGTATGTAACAGGTAGAAGGAGGCATCTCCGACCCTATAAAGTATATATATTCTTGATCAGCGTCAACAGCCGAGACGATATAGCCATGTCCGTCTGTCCGTCTGTGTGTCTGTGTGTCTGTCCGTCTGTCCGTCCGTCCGTATGAAACACTGGATCTCAGAGACTAAAAGAGATAAAGCTATAAATTTTCGACAACATTTGTTATGTTTGCACGCAGATCAAAAAAATCGAATAACAAGCGTAGAGTTACGAATTTTGGCATATACAATAATTACTGTAGTAATTATGATACCTGATCATATAAAAATTGTGGAAGTTATTAAAGAAATACTTTTGTATGGGCAAAAACACCTACTTACTAGGGGTCTGAGTTGCTTTGGCCGACAGTCTGGCACATTGTGCCGTCTATGGTATATTTTGAATGGTGTACTATATCGATATGCCAAACATACCATTTGGTATATTTTTAGTATTTTTTTAGTATTTTCGGTATATTTTGAAAACGATACCGCAATATTTTGCCTTTATTAAAAATGGGTAGCGGGTATCTCACAGTCGAGCACACTCGACTGTAACTTTCTTACTTGTTATCTGTGGTTTACGGAGTTATTGATTAATTTTTTGAATAAATAGATCAAAAAATGCTGTTGTCGGTGTCAGTTGCAATTCTCTACTCGCTGCAGTCGACCATGAAGAAACTAATATTATTTGTTGCTCTCGTTGGATACGCTCAGGCACTTTCCTACTCCGATGTACTGGAGGAAAAATGGAATCGTTTTCAACTCGATTACACTAAGTTCTATGAGACTGAAGATGAATCATTGCTGCGCAGAAAGATTTTCGAAGATAACAAACGGATGATCGACAATCACAACAGAAGATTTATGGCCGGAAAGGAGAGCTACGAAATGGGCGTCAATCAGTTCACGGATTTACTACCTGAGGAGTTCGAAAGTCTAATGCTAAGTTCACTAAACATTACGGAGGCAGAAAGTCTCATCGACTCTAGATACATTGCTCCGAGAGACGTAGTTTCGCCGAGGAGCATTGATTGGCGCACCAAGGGCGCAGTAACGAGAGTGAAGAATCAGGGGAGATGTGGATCATGTTGGGCATTCGCGACAACAGGCACGCTAGAGGGTCAGACGTTTGTGAAGACAGGTCGGTTGGTCTCGCTTTCTGAACAGAATCTGGTGGACTGCTCGAATCGTCATCCATACAACAATAAAGGCTGCGACAGTGGCTCGACATGGAGGGCTCTACATTATATTAAGGACAATGGTGGCATCAATACGGAGTCGTCATATCCCTACAAGGGCATAATGCAGAAATGTCGATACGACAGACGGTACATTGGAGCCACTGTTAAAGGTCGTTCCCTGGTAGAAGGCAAGAGTGAAAAGAATCTGGCAGCTGTAACGGCATTCCATGGTCCCGTTGCAGTATCTGTTGACAGCAAAGGCATGCAGAATTATAAAGGCGGAGTTTACAATAATCCCAAATGTTCAAAAACAAAATCGAATCATGCGATAGTTGTTGTTGGCTATGGGCACGATAAAAGAGGTGGCGATTACTGGCTGGTTAAGAATTCCTGGGGCACAACTTGGGGTGAACGCGGTTACATTCGTATGGCTCGTAATAGAAACAATCAATGTGGGATTGTAAGCTTTGCTGTCTTTCCGTTGGTGTGAATTTAATCAGCTTTTTATACCTGCTATCTATAAGGTGTAAGGGTATAATAACTTTGTCTGTATGCAAACTTTATATAAAGAGTGTCATTGGGCTTTCAGCTATTTGATTGTTTTAAATTTTTATTAAAATATGTCAACTCTTTAGAGAGCCGAAGGATCTGTGAACGGGTTAATGTCTTAAATTAAAAAAATACAACATTTGAATAAATTAGCTAGTCTATCATACAGCTAAAATTTTCTGAATTTAATATGTTTAATTTTGTATTTAATTTGAAGTTGTAAAATATCTCATTTTTAATGAAAGCCTTCCTAGATTATTAGTATTTGTTTCATTTGTGTAACTCAAATTGATTTTATATTACAACATTTGATCAATAATATTCATTATTTTCACTCAAGTCTAAACAATTTTTATACCCGCTACCCATAGGGTAGAAGGGTATTATAACTTTGTGCCGGCAGGAAATGTATGTAACAGGTAGAAGGAGGTATCTCCGACCCTATAAAGTATATATATTCTTGATCAGCGTCAACAGCCGAGACGATATAGCCATGTCCGTCTGTCCGCCTGTCCGTCCGTCCGTATGAAACACTGGATCTCAGAGACTATAAGAGATAGAGCTATAATTTTTTTTCGACAGCATTTGTTATGTTTGCACGCAGATAAAGTTTGTTTCAAATTTTTGCCACGCCCACTTCCGCCCACGCAATATTTTGAATGGTGTACTATATCGATATACCAAACATACCATTTGGTATATTTTTAGTATTTTCGGTATATTTTGAAAATGATACCGCAATATTTTGCCTTTATTAATAATGGGTAGCGGGTATCTCACAGTCGAGCACACTCGACTGTAACTTTCTTACTTGTTTCTAAAGTATATTTTATTCGATAATTTTTATGTTCTTGGAAGCACCATCTCCCTTTTTTTTATTCTTAGAGGACATCTCAAAGACTTTCTTTTGTCTTATAATTTTTATCTTCTTTTCATTTCTTTTTGTTATTAGAAAAGTGATAAATGGAATATACAATATACATAGTACTTTGTTTGAAGAATTCGTAAATATTTCAAGCCACCTTTTATTTGATGTTGTCAATAATTTTCTGTCAATTTCACAATTCTCAAAGTGTTCTAATATTTATAGCGAAGGAGATGTACATTTGAGTATTAAAAATGAATAACACAAAGTATTTTTTGAACTATAAAAGTTTATTTATTTTTTTTTTTTTTTTTTTTTTTGCTTAAGTGGTCCATAGTTATTTAAAGCCAATTAGTTTGAAGGGCATATCCCAAAAAAATTACCGATTTCGAATGAATGAATTAGGCATCCGCATCATCGTTGGCTGCATCATCGTCATTAGCATTAGCAGCGTCAGCTGCTCCCTTGTTGGCAAAAGCGGCGCCAATAATGCACAAGGTGACCAAGATTGCCTTTAAATAGAAAAATTTTTTATTAGTTCAAATATTCTTCAGCAGTGAAGAGTCAAACTTACGAATAGTTTCATATTTAGATATTGACTGCAAACAATTGCTGACTGACTTTTTGCCTCAAATCTCGTCTCCTTTTATACGATCTCCGATTGTGATGCATTTGATGCACTTATTTGTTCCATTTAGTTTTAATTAACAATTTCATTACGTCTACAGCATTCGTCTCAATTGTCTAGACAAATAAGGTCACGGGAATCATATATAACAATAATATATAATAAATATTTTGTTTTGTACTTTAAAGGTAACTTCAATTATCAAAAATTGAATTCTAAATTTTTATTAGTTAATTCATTACAATGCTTCTCAATTTAAAGCTAAATTTTAGCGTACAAATGTTTCATATATCTTTTCTTTTTATTTTTTTTACTAATATATTTAGTAGAAAGGATTAAAGTGTCCTTAATTTTGTTTTGTTAATATATTCATATTTTTATACCCGCTACCCATAGGGTAAAAGGGTATTATAGCTTTGTGCCGGCAGGAAATGTATGTAACAGGTAGAAGAAGGCATCTCCGACCCTATAAAGTATATATTCTTGATCAGCATCAACGGCAGAGATGATCTAACCATGTCCGTCTGTCTGTCTGTCTGTCTGTCTGTCCGTCCGTCCGTATGAAACACTGGATCTCAGAGACTATAAGAGATAGAACTCTAATGTTTTTTCGACAGCATTTGTTTCCGCCTTCGAAAATCAAAAAAATCGAATAACAAGCGTAATTGTGATTCCTGAAAATTTGGTTGCTATCAGATAAAAACTATGGAAGTTATTAAAGAAATACTTTTGTATGGGCAAAAACGCCTACTTACTAGGGGTCTTAGTTGCTTTGACCGACAATCTGGTATATTGTGCCGTCTATGGTATATTTTGAATGTGGTAGTATTTTTGTAGTATCTTCGGTATATTTAGAAAATAATACCGCAATATTTTTCTTTTATTCAAAATGGGTAGCGCGTATTTCACAGTCGAGCACACTTGACTGTAGCTTTCTTACTTGTTAGTATTATTATTAACATTATTCTTAGTTTTATTATCACTATTATTATCTATGAGTAATATTCTAATTATTTTCTATCATTCCACTTACTATGTATAATAAATCTACTCAATTATTAACATACTATGATTTCTTAACTGCCAGTTAAGCCAAGCTGCATGAAATTTCACAGAATTTCACAATTCGGCACATTTAGTGTGGCATTACTTTTGAAATCTAATGTTAGCATTTGTGTTATTTGGGTGAGAAATTCATAAGTGTGCATTATTAAGCAACACAATACACAAACACATAGATATATATGTAGTATGTATATATTTGCCTGTGGGGACGACAGGTGCTTAGGTGAGTCCGCCTGCCTGCCTTTCCTTTCGCCTTCCTTTCGCCCCCAATTCAACGTTCGCCCTATGCGCCACTTAGCATTTAAGTGGGCGGCATTGTGGGCGACTTTGCTTATGCTTATGGTTGCTATCTCTCTCTCTAGCGTACTTCCTCGCTCTCTGTCGCTGTGAACACTCTCTGCTGCTCTTTGCTAAGACATTTTGGTAAATCTTCTTTAACAAGCGCAAGCAAAAGTAGCAACAACATCAAGCGGCGAGCGCATAAAATGCTATGAAAAAGCAAACGAAGCCGCCAAAACACCCACAAGCAAGGGGGAGAGGTGAGGAAGTGGGGAACTGACAAACTCAAACATAAGTTGCACACACACACACACACAGATACACACAGAGAGAACTGCTAAAGCCGCAGGAGCGGCAAGGACGTTGTGTTATAAATTTTATGAGCTTGCCAGCAGCAGTTCTACATATGTACGTATGTGTGTGAGTGTGCATAAGTGTATGTGAGTGTGTGTGTGTGTTGGCTCATAAAAATAAGTTGCACTCGTGCCACGCTTTCCACGCTTTTCTCACATTTCGTTTGCCTGCCACACGCTATAAAAAACTTTGCTTGGGTGTTGGCATTTCTCTCTCTATCGCTCTCTCTCTCTCTCTCTCTGTCTCTTTCTTTTTCTTTGTGTGTGTGTGGGAGTCCTTGTCTATGTGTGTGTGTCTCTTGGCAGTCAGTCAGTCAGGCATTGTTGTTGCTCTGTATATTTCCTTCAGCTGCCTCCCTCGCTGCTTGACTGGCAAGCGGAAACATAACCAGAAGGATAACGCTATAATGCCCCAGTGGTACAATACATACAAAAACATTTCTCGACTTCCCTCTCTCTCTTTCTGTCTCTTTCTCTCTCTTTCACGCTGCCTATATGTGTTTGTACATATCTTCTTGTCTTCGTCGCTTTTGTTAGCCACTCCACTGTTGCCTTTTTTAACTGTTGTTGTTGTTGTTGTTGCTACTGCTGCTGCTGCTTCTTCTTCCCTTCCCCCTTCCTACTGTTTGCCCTCTTCTCTTTGCCTACGCTCGTGTTTTTGGCTTTGGCTTCTCTCTCCTCAGTTTGTTATACATTTTTCTATTTTCTTTTTTTACTTTTTGTTCAAGTGAAATTCTGTTTTTTTTTATGTTGCTCTGCTTCTTTGCCGCAATATGTGTGTGTATGTTAGCATGTGTGTTTGAGTTGATGTGTGTGTATGTATGTGTGACTGTGTGTGTGTGTTTGCGTTGGCTATGGAAAAGCGCATGTGGTTAACAGTAAGTGAAAAAGGTCCTGAGCTCAGCTTTGAGGCAAAATCCGAAAAATTACACTAAACTGTTATTGCTTTCAATTAATTGTGTTGCACTTTTTAATTATTAAATCATATCAAGTATTTATTTAAGGCAAATAAAATTGTGAGTTTCATTTAGTTCACTTACTGTGGCAATTAAATGCATTTATTAAATAATAACTAAATAATATTATGAATATATTAAAATGTTGCTTATTTAACGTTTTTTTAAAATTTGTAAAACAGCTAATAATAATAATAATAATAATAATAATAATAATAATAATAATAATAATAATAATAATAATAATAATAATAATAATAATAATAATAATAATAATAATAATAATAATAATAATAATAATAATAATAATAATAATAATAATAATAATAATAATAATAATAATAATAAGCCAATAATATGAACTAATATCATCAATCTAGTAACAAATTTATAAAGAAAAAAAGTACTCACAAAATAAATATAAAACAATACAATAATGCCTAAAAATTTTCAAATAACGTTCAAAGTTTAATATGCTGAACATATTTAAAAATAAATAAATAAAACCAAAATAAAAATGAAATATTCAAAGTGTATATAGCAATTCATTAATTTTATAATTTTTTTAATAAAATATTAATATTAAATCTGAATTTTTATAACTTCATATTTGGTAGATCTTTTGTATATTTAAAAAATATGCAAAATTGTTTAGAAATTTCGAAATAAAAAATTTGTATATTATATATATGTACAACATTTAAAATATAATAATTATTTATGTAAAATGTATTTTAATAGTTTTTTAATTTTTTATTTATTATTTATATTTTATAACTTCTGTCTCAAATGCATTAAATTAGTTTGTCTGTTTATTTTCCCTTTTTAATTTTGAGCAGTGTGATCGCAAGTCGACTTAATTGATTGGCCCCAATTTTTCTGTGCTCTCTTTCGGCTGAAGTTTTTTTTTCGGTCTCGGTTTTTCCTCTTTTTATTTATATTTTTGTTGATGTTCATTGCGTTGCTTTTGCTGTTGCTTTTGCTGTTGCCTGTCTGTCGCCTCTGTCCGCCTGTTTGCGTGCTGGCTTGTTTGTTACTCTTGTGTGTGTTTTTTTTTGGTCCCTCTTTGGTTTATTTTTTGCGCTTCTCTATTATTTACAATTTTCTTTTGAGCTTGTTGTTGTTATTCGTTTCGTTTCGTTCCGCATGGATTTCATATAATTTTGTTGCTTCATTCATTGTTGGTTGCATGTTGGTTAAATGTGTAGCTCTCACTCTCTCTCTCTCTCGCTCTCTGTCTCTCGAGACTTATGCCAGCTGAAAGCTGTGAGTATTTCCCTGGGAATGGGAATGGGAAGAGGGGGAGTGTGCGATAAATGTCTCTCTCCATTCGCTGTGCATCGCATCACACGCGCATTCAGTGCAGCATTCGACTCTCGCAACTCGCCTTTGGCTGCCCGTAAAAGTATGCTACGAAAAAAAGCGAAAAAAAGAACGCATGAAACACGCACACGGCCCCAAAATAGAAAAGTAAACTTGCGTTGCAATTTTATGCAACTGCCACGCCCACACAACACTATTTACCGCCCATGCAACTGCTGCAGGATTTGATGGTGAAAATGATTTCAGTTTCAGCTTTTTTTTTTTTTTTTTTTTTCGCTTTTTTCACTTTTCTGCTTCACTCTTTTCTTTTTTACGATGACGCTGCCATTTCGTACGCTTTGTTTTGCAGCCAAGAAGGAGCGGATATGATGATGGGAAGGGGGAGGGGCAGGACAGAGGAAGGTGTATGAGGTGCAATGACAGCGACAGCAACAACGACAACAACAACTTGAACGCGAACGCAACGTGCGCGAAAATGAAATAAACTTTATATGCCAGTCGCTGGGGGGAATGAGGAGGTATGTTGCAAGGGTAGGGGAAAGGGGAGGGGGTGTGCCTGTGGCGGCGTTAACAAACTGCGCCCTTTTTGCCGACGTCGACGCGGTGACGGAGGCCAAGTTGAACAGGCGAGAAGCGCGTATAGCAAGTGGCAATTTCACGCGGCAAAACGAAGTTCGCCAAAAGCCAAGCCAAACGGTGAGAGGATGAGTGGAGAGAGGAGAAGAAAAGGGGATGGGGGATGACAGCTAGGGGTGGGGAGGGAAGTCACAGCGTCGTCTGTGCGCCCAAAAAAAAACACATTTCGTATTCAGTGCTCGTAAAGTAGAGACTCAGAAACAGAAGCCTAGGGGAAAGAGGCGGCAATTGGGATGCGTTGCAAAGAGAGTCAAGGAATGGAGTGAGAAGAGTAAGAATAAAAGAGGGAAGAAGTAGGGGGTAGGGGGTGCAGCTTGGCAGCAGTTTCTGCGAGCTGATGTTTTATGCGGTGGGTTTTAAAAATCTTGCGTTGATGTCGTTGCGTGCGTCGCAGTTTTCCATTGTTGTTGCTCTAGTTGTCGTTGTCGTTGTTGTTCCTAGAGTTATCCTCGTGGTTGTTGTTGTTGTTCTTGTTCTTATTGTTGTTGGACAGCTTCCACCTGGAGAGCACATAAAACCGAAACGAAACGAAACCAAGAGAAAACGCTATAACGCCTGAAATAGCGAAATGTTCAAATTGCAGCAGTAAAATTTGTGCCCAGCGCCATAAATGAAAAATGAAACTTGTCTCTGCTCCAGCGACTTTTGAAGTGCGCCAACATCAACGCCCAACGATGAATGCCATAAAACGCTTGGGAAATTTAAGTACAGTCTAAAACTGGGCTGAGCTGCAAAAACTTGGCCAAGGCGGAGCCATAAATGCATATCATAATGATGCCATATTCTCTTGATCAGCAGCCACAACAGAGTTCATTTAATAATGTCCTTCTGTCTATCCTTCATTCTTTCAATTTTGTACAACACTTTCCCTTACAAAAATCATATAATAGTTTGCATATTTATATCATATAGTTTGCAATATTTATATTATCCCAAAAGAATGAATAATTTGTATTAATTAATTGTCATCAGCATCGTCGTTGGCTTTAACATCATCGTCAGCTGCTCCCTTGTTGGCAAAAGCGGCGCCAATAATGCACAAAGTGACCAAGATTGCCTTTAAATTAAAGAATTCTTTTAGTTTGAATATTTTAAAACACTCAAGAGTCAAACTTACGAATAGTTTCATATTTAGATGTTGACTGCAAAAACTGCTGACTGACTTTGTTTGAATTCTTTCCTCGTTTATATCCGATCTCTGATTTTATACGCCAATTTTGTTCCATTTAGTTTTTAATTGGCAATTTTAAGTCTAAAGCATTCGTCTCAGTACGTTAGAAAGCAAAGGCGTTAACATTTTTTATGAATTATATAAGAGGATTTATATAACATTAAATTGATTTTTTAGTAAGTATTTTAATTTGAAATGTTATGGTAAGATTAAAAATACATACGAATACATTTTATTCATTTCAAATTCAACTTTAAAATATATACTTTTTTTATACATTATAAAAAGTTCAAATAAAATTTGTCAGCAAAGAATAGCTAATGAAAACAACAAATGCTACTAAATGCCAAGATAATTTATATCAGAAATTTAAGCAGAGTCCTGCCAAAAACGGTTGCCAAGCATATCTAAGTGGTTAAAGCGACGATATTAATGCAAAACATAATGATTATATATTGTTGTATGTCACTCGATATGTTCAATTTCTTCTCATTGTGCTAAGCAAATATAAAATAAAAGAGTAGAAATTAATAAAGAAATATGTATTAATGTTACTTTAAAATAAAAAAATTTTAAATTTCATTTACAATCAATTTTCAATAACTCTAAAACTTACACCATTGCTTGGATTTAAGTTGGATTTATTTTAAAATATATAAATTCTGAATTTGTATTGTTATAAAATTTAATGCATATATAATTTTCACTTGTGAATTATATAAAATGTTAATATATTTTTAAATCATTTGAGAAAATATTGTTATGATATTAAATTGCTTGTTTGTTAATGCAAGCAGAAATAATATTGAGATTAAATATTGGAAAAAAGTGTGAATAATATTCCGGAAAATGTTTTTATGCATGGCAAGTAATAAATATTGAAGTCGAAACATGGACGCTCATATTATTCAAGATTAGTCATAAGTGAGCTGCCAACTTGGCTGAGTAAAACACACAAACACATACTTACACACAAGCACACACACGTAGAAGGAGTACAAATTTCTTTTCATTTCAGTTGCCAGTCGCTGTGAGACAGGCAAACAAATGCGCCTCACTTCGCCTTGCTAGCTGCAATCGTTCCATGCATTTTTAATAGACGCTCTGCCATGAAAGAAAAACAGCAAGAAGGCGAAAAAAAAGAACGAAAATGAAATAGACGAAAAGAAAAGCGAGCGAAAAAAAAATGAGAATGAAGCGAAGAAAAAAGCATATTTGCCAGCACGGCGTATACGTAATTTTCGCATATTGCGTATACGTTGCAGCGCGTGGCAAGAAATGCAACGAATTTCACACTCACACAGACACACTCGAGGCTTATGTAAGCGGGTGAGTTGACAGTGAAGGGGAGGAAAATGAGGCGAGAGGGAAGAAATTGAAGCAAGCAAAAAGGCAGCGCTCTAGTGTCAACATTGTGCATGGCGGAAAATGCGAGAAAAGCGAGTGCAAGAGAAACAGTTCAACTCAGCAGAAACGCAGGGAGGAGGGGGGCGTTGTGGGCGTGTCAGTTTGCAGCATGGAGCGGAAGTTGAGTTACAAAATTAAATTGATAATATTTTTTACTCGTTTTTTTTCTCTTCATGCTCCTCTTGACTCTGCTGCTATGTGAACTCTGCATGGATATGTGTGTGTGCGTGAAAGAGAGAGCGAATGTGTGTGTGTGTGTGTGTGTATGGCAACAATGGCGACGTCGTCATCGTCATCGTAATGTGCACCGGAAACGCTTGAAGTACATTCACATGCCAGAGCAACAACAATAAAGAAAGGAATCTTCTTGGGATGAACAGAAGCAAGGAAGTTGTCTACAGCTTCGACTCTATATATTTATATATAGCACACTCTTTCTCTTCTTTTCTCTCTCTTTCTATCTCCCTATCGCTTTCTCTGTGTGTGGCAAGGACAACAGACGCCAATGCACTCAGCAGCAGCAGCAGCTAAGTGCGCTGCCCGTGGCAAAAATTGCAGCCAGCTCATGACTTTGCAACTACACACAACTCGTTGCAGACTGATGGGGCATGTGGCATGTGGCATGTGGCACGGTTGTTGCGATTTCCGGGGCCAACTTAATGCTCTTGTGGCTTTAAACATCGATGCATCAATGCTGCATCATATTTGAAATGTCACTAATGCCCAGTATCGATTCTAGTTTTTCTCCCAATTTGATGAAGTGACAAACAGCAAAACGAACATTGCAATAAAGCTGACAAAAGCAAATAGTAACAGGCCACCCACTTCTCTAGCAACTTTCTCTTTACCTTTTACGCTATTGCTGCCCTTTTTTTTTGCCACTGCCAATTGTCGCTCAACCCACGGCGACAACGCGGCGGCTGCTGTTAATATGACAAAAAGCAGCAGAAGAAATGCAAAAGTTTCCTCTTTGCACAAGAAGCTTGCCCCCGAACTGCAGACAAACTTTCTGTCCGGGTATTGCAACGCTTTGCTCCATGTAAAGGACCCCAAACGCAGCAGCAACAACAACAACAACAATAAGGACAACTCGACAAGAAAGCCAGACAAATTTAAAGGCAAAACCAGAAAGCAGCTTCAACGACAAAAGTTTTTCTCTTCTCTGTTTTCTTCGTTTTTTTTTTTTTGTATTTTTGCCAAAGAAACTAAATGAAATTTTCATGCTGCATGCAAAAGGCAATGAAGAAAACTTGAAAATGGCATCGCATCCTTTACCACTGGCATAAGTTTATATACCTTTCTCTATATATACATATAGAAGTATCTCTTCTCATACCTTGTGCCAAGTCAAAGTTTTGTGAGGTAGTTGTCTAAATTAAAGTTGCAAATTAAAGTTGCAAAGTTGCAAATAAACATCTGATTGTCACAAATCAAAGCATCAGCTGATGCGCCAAAGCCTTAATTAAGTTGGCAACTCCACTTAGCATAGCTCAACTGTTGAGTCTATCGAACGGGGAGTAAGTATTGCATTGATCCACACAGAGATGCTTTGAGCACTCACTAAGGGCAGCCATCTTCACTTATGCACTTTTTTTCACTGAGAACATTAATACATCAGACCAAAAATTTGCAAAGAAAAATTGCAAAAATAAATATAAAATAATACTGCAACCGAGAAAGGAATGCCAACACTTTTGGGCATTCGAGATTTTCTTTGTCCCAACTTGGATTGGCCGGCTCTTTTAGAGAATTTAGAATTGCTAAATTTTCTCTTTGCCACTGATTGGTAAGTAGTGTCAATCTGATTAGACCTTGCGGTAAAAATGTTATTTTATGCAGCTTATTGGTCATACCGCTGGCAATTGCACACGCTAGACCCTCCATAGAGTGTAATAGGTGTTGCACATTGCGGTCCTCGCCTTCCCCACCTGTTGAACAGGTGCCACTAGTGAAGCGCACGCGGATATTCACCCTAACCTGCAAGCCTAAGGGAGAATTGGTGAAGGCAGCGAACCTCGCTGCGAACAGCCAGCTAGAGTGGGAATAAGGCGATAATCTTGCGGCAGCGAATCTTCGCTGCAGATTATCAAACGGTATTCGATAGCGGCTCAGCGAAGGCGATACTAGAGACGTTCAAAGGAGCGTAGATCTTCCGGCGAGAGATCTACGGCTCCACAAAAAACACGCCGGCACCATCTGCATTGGATTGTTTTCGTTCGCAAAATGCACTAAGAGTGCCAACATGGTTTGCTAAATTGAATAATTAAATTGAATTTGTATTAGTACTTGTCAAAAATCGACTAACTCATTTTTTCGACTTTTTGTACAGCCAACATGGGGTTCATAGGGATTTGAAAGCCTGATAACCATAACCCTTTATCATCTTTAACAGCTAACATCAACAAGCATATATGCTACGACGGATTCATCAGTTATCAGGCCTGCTAACATCGATGGAAAGTGCGTAAGTACGGCATAGCCGTGTCTATATTATAGTTGATTGGGGTTGTGATTGTGAGGTTCTCAATTCCGTGTGTTCCGTGTTGGTTCTCTATCTTTCGTATTATTAAGTCATGAAGACAACCGTTTAAGTAAAACAAACTAACGTAACGATAAATAAAGGCTCAATAAATCAAGCACTATTGTTAACTAGAGATAATTTTTATAAACAAAATGAAGTATGTTTATTAAATTACTGTATATCATGGAGAAGAAAACAATAATGTGTTAAACTTTTAATTCTAATTGGGCACTGAATGTGCGAGCGTCTGAGATAATGCGAGATGAGTACTGTCCCTCTCCCCTAGTATTACACTCTGTCTACACTTTAATTTATGATGACTTACTACCCAGTCGAAGCCAAAGACCCACCCCAGCCCTGAACTGAGCCGGCAAGTTAGCTAGACAGAGTAGGCTTAGACGAGTAGAACCTCGTGGTGTTCGTCACATAATTAAATGGCGCCCAACTCGTGAGGCCTATGGAAAATGTGCCCCAAAATAAACATTTCCTCATCAAACTATTCATTCTTTTTATTGAAAACATAGATGTATGAATTTTCTGCCTTCTGGATTGGCTGTTTACTGATGAGAACGTCGGAAGCAGACCAGGCGAAAAGAACATACATAGCGGATTCATTAATTGATAGTGTTATCAATGAATTAAACCTGTTAAATGCAATTTTCTGGCCAATAATGTGATTAAGGAAATTTTTTGTAGAATTGGATGAATTTCGATTCTCTACCGAATCATTGTTAGGCCCAGTACACAATATTGTGTTGTGGTATTGAAATCGAGAATTGTTCAGTATTGGTTAATATCGATCTGTTCCTCTTTCAATCACAAACACTCATCAAATACGTTACTAATCAAAGTAGATTCAGACTCTCAGTACACACTTCGCATTGTCTTAAAATCGCATTGAAGGGTAAGTCCCAAACTTAAAAACTTAAAACTTGAACACTATATTATCGCATATCGTAAACTTATTTTTGTCAATTACCTTGTCAATATCGAATACCGTACTAGTTCACATTCATATTTTAATTCATTATGCCGGTTACTCGCAGCGACGAAAACCTCGCATCAGCTAGTTCACTAATTCTTTGCAAAATTTGCAATGATTTAAAATCGTCTGAATTTGAATTAGTAAAACCCCTTGTAGTCATAACTTTCACCCGAATGTATATCCAATTGGCTCAATACTAGCGAAACTTGTCCAACTTGCAAAAGCCGTGCAGGATAGGAGATATTTTTGGCTCAGAACAATCTGAAGGGTTAAGCATGCTTCATACAGTTGCAGCACCCCCAGTTTCACGCGAAGCCTCGGGAGCCGCTGGTACTAAACCACGAGATCGACCAAAAACAAGAGCTAATCAGAGAGAGAATCTCATGAGAAATGCCGCACAATCTCCTTCTTGGCAACAAGGGCAAGCTTAGAACAAAATGTACCTACTTCCAGGCAGCATCAAAATGCTGCGCGAGAAAGTCGCTTACCCCGAGCATCAACAGGAAGTACAACCACACCCGTTCCAGCTGTGTCTGAACAACGAGTTCAAGGACTTATCACTTCTTCACTCGATAACTTTCGAGCGGAACTAGTCGCTACTATCGCTGATCAGGTTGAATTTGCCTTTAGAAACTTAAATATTGCCGCCCAACCGCCAATAGTTCGTTCCGAGGAACCGCAATTGGAATGGGATAACGAAATTCCAGATCAGAATAACGAAGGATTGGGGCAATCAGGAAATATATCTGGTAGTCTCGATCGGCCTGACCGAATTTCCAGTACCATTGTTAATTGGCATCTTAAGTTCAGTGGTACACCAACTGATATACCAATCGATGACTTTATATATCGAATAAATTGCTTGACCTCTCGTTGTTTGAGCGGAAACTTTAATACGTTGTATCAGTTTGCGCACTTACTATTCTCAGGTCCAGCGTTAACATTCTATTGGAGGTTTCATCGTAGCTCTCATCATAGGAATTGGTATAATCTTTGTTCTCGTTTATGCGAAAGATACCAAAATCAAAGAACCGATGAAGACATAAAAGATAGCTTAAGACGCAGGAAACAAAAGTTTAATGAACCTTTTGATGAATATCTGGATGCGATGTTAAACATAGCAGATACGCTTAATTCTCGTCTATCCGATACCGAATTGGTCTCTTATGTTAAACATAATTTGAAACCAGATCTTCGACATGAACTATTACATGTCCCAATTTCAAATTTAGCTATCCTTCGTAGAGAATGTCACAAACATGAAGAATTCTACTCACAACTGCCTAAACATCAAAATCGATCGAATAACCCCAACCGAGTTATTCATGAGATTGCTTTAGAAAAAGACCTGGAGTCAGGCTCGGAAGATGAAGACTCAGAATCAGCAGATGTAAATGCTATGAAGTACTCTGATAATTTCAAATGCTGGAATTGCGATGAAATTGGTCATCGTTACCAGGATTGCCTGAAATCACGTCGTATATTTTGTTATGGCTGTGGAAAACTTGACACATATAAACCAAATTGTACAAAATGTAAAACCAAACAGGAAAACTCGCAGAAGGGTATTCGCTTACCACCAAAAGCGGATATCCGCAATTAAAAATAGAACCAAATTCTCTAGAGTATTCTCAACCACCTGCTATATCGAATAACTTACCTGACTTACAAATTCATCGACATTTTATACCTTATCATTTGCGATTAAGAAAAATACACACATCTCCGAAATCGCGTGCTGCTCATCGTATGCATACATTTTGGTCGAAAAAGCGTGTACTAAATTCTTATAGGATATCAGCTATCGTAAATAAAGACAACGATATACGACCCTTTACTTACCTCAACATTCTCGATCAGCGTTGTTTGGCCTTGCTCGATAGCGGAGCAAATAAAAGCGTGATCGGAGGAAACTTAGCAAAGTACATTCTTGAAAATAATATTAACTATCTTAAATCCAAAGGATTTGTTAAAACTGCTGATGGACAACCTCAAAAGGTCGCTGGTACCATTAATCTTCCAATCGAATATAATTCGACAAAGCAATCGTTTGAGTTCCTAATTGTTAGCGCCATCACGCAAGATGTTATTTGCGGAATTGACTTTGGAATAAATTTGGAATTTCTGTTAGTTATGTTAATGCAGTAACTGAATCTGAAATTGAAAATGAAACGATACCCAAATTGTCTCTTACAGTAATGCAAAAACGCAGATTACAAGCAGTTGTTGATTTTTTTCCGTCATGCGAAAGGGACGGCTTAGGAAAAACAACACTTCTTGAACATTCTATAGACACAGGAGATAGTACTCCCATTAAACAAAGATACTATCCCATATCTCCAGCTAAAGAAAAGCGACTTTGTGCCGAGATTGACCGCATGTTACGTTTAGGAGTAATAGAAGAAGCTTCGAACTCTGCATGGTCCTCGCCTGTGGTTTTGATTGTTAAACCTGGCAAAGATCGTCTATGTCTTGATTCTCGAAAGCTAAATGCAGTGACGAAGAAGGACGCATATCCCATGCCTAGCTTAGAAGGTCTTCTAAGTCGATTGCCATCTGTTAAGTGCATTTCCAAAATCGATTTAAAAGATGCCTTTTGGCAAATTTCTCTAGACAAAGAAGCGCGACCAAAAACTGCTTTTACGGTACCAAATAGACCCTTGTATCAGTTTACTCGGATGCCATTTGGCTTGTGTAACTCACCTCATACAATGTGTCGTCTTATGGATCAAGTAATTCCCTATGACATGAAGGAACACGTATTCGTTTACCTAGATGATCTATTGGTCATGTCCTCTAACTTTGAAGACCACTTACTGCATCTGACCGAAGTGGCAAATAGATTACGAAAAGCGGGACTAACAATAAATGTTACCAAAAGTCAGTTTGGAATACGAGAAGTAGATTACTTAGGCCATGTAGTAGGAGAAGGCACACTTCGAGTAAATCCAATGAAAGTGCAAGCCGTTTCCGAATTTCCGGTGCCACAGTCCAGACGCCAACTGAGACGATTCCTGGGCATGACTGGTTGGTACCAGCGTTTTATTCCCCAGTACTCAACGGTCATCTTTGAACTAACAGAGCTGCTAAAAGGAAAGAAATTTGAATGGAATGAAGAGGCCCAACATGCGTTCGAAGCAATAAAACATAGACTATGTGCTGCTCCGTTTTTGCGTCATCCCAACTATGAGTTGCCATTCATAGTGCAATGTGACGCTTCAACATATGGCATCGGCGCCGTATTAGCTCAACTTGATGCAGAAGGCAACGAACTACCCATTGCATATATGTCGAAAAAGTTGAACAAAGCACAACGAAATTATTCTACAACGGAATTAGAATGCTTGGCAGTTGTATTAGCCATTAAGCGATTCCGTATGTATATAGAAGGCCAATCATTCAAAGTTATAACCGATCATGCAAGTCTGAAATGGTTGATGAATCAAACAGACCTTCATGGCAGACTTGCTCGGTGGGCGTTAAAGCTACAAGGAATGGATTTTCAGATCGAACATCGAAAGGGCAGTCAAAATGTAGTCGCTGACACTCTTTCCAGAGCATTCGAAGAAAATGTAGATGTTGTTGAGCTCGAAATACTACCAGAGATAGATTTAAACTCGGATGCATTTCTCGAAAGTGATTATGTCGAGTTAAAAGAGAAGATGAGCAAATCCAATCTTCCGGATTTCAAAATCATAGACGGATATTTATATTACAGAGCAGTATTGCCTTCCGACGTCAGCGAAGATATTGGCGATGGCTGGAAACTGTACGTCCCTACATCTCTCAGAAATTCGGTGATAGTTTCAGCTCATTGTACCCCAACGTCAGCACATTGCGGCACAGCGAAGTGTCTAGAACGCATTCGTAGGCATTTTATTGGCCACGAATGGTAGTGGAAGTGCGAGACTTTATTAGCAAATGCGAAATATGTCAAACCTCAAAATACCCGACACAAAATCTAAAGCCGCCAATGGGTATTCAAACAATTAGTGAGCGAGTATTTCAAAGACTCTACATAGATTTCATAGGTCCGTTTCCACGCTCAAAACTTGGTAATATTGGAATTTTTATCATCCTAGATCATCTTTCAAAATTCACATTTCTTATACCAGTTAAGAAATTTTCGACTTTAATAATCATTGATCACTTGCGCAACACTGTATTTAACTGTTTTGGCACACCAGAGTTCATAATCAGCGACAACGGCACTCAGTTTAAAAGCCGAGAATTCGCTGCATTTTTGTCTTCGTATGGTATCAAACACATGTTCACTGGAGCATATTCCCTCAAAGTAATGCAGCTGAAAGAGTCAATAGATCCATTAATGCGGCGTTAAGATCATTTATTCGTTCAGACCAGCGAGAATGGGATATATATGTTAGCAGTATCAATTGTGCTCTACGCAATAACATACATCAATCGATAGGCGCGTCACCGTACTATGTTGTATTTGGACAACATATGATGACGCATGGTAAAGACTACACAGTACTTAAAAATTTGAATCTCTTAAGTGAAGGAACTGCTCGACTCGATCGTGCTGACAAATTTTCTAAAATCCGTGCTGATATTCACAAATATCTGAAAAAGGCATATGAAAAGAATCAGAGATCGTATAACTTTCGTACTAAACAACGAACCTTTGAAGTTGGCCAGACAGTAATTAAGCGTAACTGGGCACTGAGCAATATGGCACACAATTTCAACGCTAAGCTTGCACCAGTCGGCCTTAAGGCACGAGTAAAACGAAAAATTGGACAGGCCTTATACCTATTAGAAAATTTAGAGGGCAAGGAAATTGGTCAATTTCATGCTAAAGACTTGTGGAATTCAAAGAGTAACTACCTTCTTTCAGATTTTACGTCTTCGATTGAACTCTCGATTAAAATCTGCTGTTGTGAGGTAGTTGTCTAAATTAAAGTTGCAAATTAAAGTTGCAAAGTTGCAAATAAACATCTGATTGTCACAAATCAAAGCATCAGCTGATGCGCCAAAGCCTTAATTAAGTTGGCAACTCCACTTAGCATAGCTCAACTGTTGAGTCTATCGAACGGGGAGTAAGTATTGCATTGATCCACACAGAGATGCTTTGAGCACTCACTAAGGGCAGCCATCTTCACTTATGCACTTTTTTCACTGAGAACATTAATACATCAGACCAAAAATTTGCAAAGAAAAATTGCAAAAATAAATATAAAATAATACTGCAACCGAGAAAGGAATGCCAACACTTTTGGGCATTCGAGATTTTCTTTGTCCCAACTTGATTGGCCGGCTCTTTTAGAGAATTTAGAATTGCTAAATTTTCTCTTTGCCACTGATTGGTAAGTAGTGTCAATCTGATTAGACCTTGCGGTAAAAATGTTATTTTATGCAGCTTATTGGTCATACCGCTGGCAATTGCACACGCTAGACCCTCCATAGAGTGTAATAGGTGTTGCACATTGCGGTCCTCGCCTTCCCCACCTGTTGAACAGGTGCCACTAGTGAAGCGCACGCGGATATTCACCCTAACCTGCAAGCCTAAGGGAGAATTGGTGAAGGCAGCGAACCTCGCTGCGAACAGCCAGCTAGAGTGGGAATAAGGCGATAATCTTGCGGCAGCGAATCTTCGCTGCAGATTATCAAACGGTATTCGATAGCGGCTCAGCGAAGGCGATACTAGAGACGTTCAAAGGAGCGTAGATCTTCCGGCGAGAGATCTACGGCTCCACAAAAAAACACGCCGGCACCATCTGCATTGGATTGTTTTCGTTCGCAAAATGCACTAAGAGTGCCAACATGGTTTGCTAAATTGAATAATTAAATTGAATTTGTATTAGTACTTGTCAAAAATCGACTAACTCATTTTTCGACTTTTTGTACAGCCAACATGGGGTTCATAGGGATTTGAAAGCCTGATAACCATAACCCTTTATCATCTTTAACAGCTAACATCAACAAGCATATATGCTACGACGGATTCATCAGTTATCAGGCCTGCTAACATCGATGGAAAGTGCGTAAGTACGGCATAGCCGTGTCTATATTATAGTTGATTGGGGTTGTGATTGTGAGGTTCTCAATTCCGTGTGTTCCGTGTTGGTTCTCTATCTTTCGTATTATTAAGTCATGAAGACAACCGTTTAAGTAAAACAAACTAACGTAACGATAAATAAAGGCTCAATAAATCAAGCACTATTGTTAACTAGAGATAATTTTTATAAACAAAATGAAGTATGTTTATTAAATTACTGTATATCATGGAGAAGAAAACAATAATGTGTTAAACTTTTAATTCTAATTGGGCACTGAATGTGCGAGCGTCTGAGATAATGCGAGATGAGTACTGTCCCTCTCCCCTAGTATTACACTCTGTCTACACTTTAATTTATGATGACTTACTACCCAGTCGAAGCCAAAGACCCACCCCAGCCCTGAACTGAGCCGGCAAGTTAGCTAGACAGAGTAGGCTTAGACGAGTAGAACCTCGTGGTGTTCGTCACAGTTTATATAATGCTCGGTCAGAGTCACTTTTCGTCTACTTAGAGAAAAACTAATTTTTCACATTCTCGTTTTTTTATTTTTTCTTTGTTGAGCAACGTTGCGTTTTGCTAATTTTCCCATTATGTTCTTAAGTGCATTAAAGTTTTAGCGTAATTAGACGACAACAAATTTAACATAATAATAAAGTTTTATTTAATGGCAAATTTATGTATATATCATTGTGTGAGGATAACCAACGATTTGGGTTTGAGTTTAAAAAACTGGAAAAACACATCTTGTAATTTCTTTAATTGGTTGTAAAAAGTTTTCTGTCTTAAATAGCACTTCAGAGAGAAAACTCAACTAACAATAGACGAATCAATTTTGTATCATAATCTGATCGTATTAACAAAAATAATAAATATTAAGATTGAGAAAATATTAAATAAGTAAGATAGCTACAGTCGAGAGTGTTTGACTCTAAGAAACCTGCTACACATAGTGTGGTTTAACATTTAATATTCATCAAAAATACTAAAAAAAATATACTAAAGGCTACATTTGGTATATTGACATACATTAAAAAAATATCACTGTGTGCAAAAAATACCAAATTGTCATCCAAAGCAAGTAAGATAACTTCTACAATTTTTCAATCTGATCGGAAATAAATTTTAAGGAATCCATTTAGGATTGAAAAATTGAAGATATATATAGTTATAATTATATGTACCAAAAATCGCTTGTTATTAAATTTTTGTCCATTTGCGGAGGCAGAAGTGGGCGTGGCAAATATTTAAAATAAACTTGATCTGCGTGCAATCATAACAAGTGTTATTATAGCTTATAGTCTCTGTCTTATAGTCTCTGAGATACAATGTTTGATACGGAGAGATAGACAAACGGACAGACTGCTGTTGACGCTGATCAAGAATATATATATACTTTAAGGGGTCCGAGATGCCTTCTTCTGTCTTTTACACACATTTCCAGTAGCCACAAAGTTATAATACTCTTCTACCCTTTGAGTATAATAAAATAAATTAAACATAGCCAAATGAATTCATAATTGCAAATATTTTAAAACTTCAAAATTTGTTTCATTTTCTATCTTTGTCCTTCTTCTAATTCACGTCCTGGAGGTGGATATGGCCGCATACCGTCTATATTATTTCCTCTAAATGGAAACAAAGGAACAGCGAGATAAGTTAGGCACAAAGCGAGTAGAATCTTTGGAAAATAAAACAGCAATTTTAAAACAATATTGGTTTATGGAACATTTCACTTACAAATAATTTCATATTCAACAGAGGATTGTAAAGAAATATAAAGTAATCTGTTGGTATCGCCTGAGTTATGTCGTCTTTTATAGGTTAATAGCCACTAAATTAAAATTTGCACGACTTTTTCCGGTTATTATAGAATATCTGCCGAGACGAAAATAATAAATTCAATTTATTTAAAATATTTAACTTACAAATAGTTTCATATTCACAAACTGGATTGTAAAGAAATATGAAGATTTATGTCAGATTTTATAGAAGATTGGAAAAATATCAAAAGAAGTCACTTAATTGAAATTTAGACTCATTTTTTTGGGTTATCTCGCAGATTCTTAAAATTGGCGCGCAGTATAGCTCGAATAATTTTCCACATTTTATTTGTATTTTTAAATAAATGGTTTACAACATAATTTCATTAATTTACTCCAATTCCTTCTGGTCTAAAAAAAAATGCCAAAAAAAACTCTTCAAAAACAAGGGTTACAGTGGCGTTACTCTTATTTTTTAACTCTTACGGTCGGATAGTAAAGTATGAAATTATTCAAGCAACTAATATTAGGAGGTGATTCTGTATTTAGCCATTCCAGTAACTATAGCAAATCCATTTATATTTGTATTATAATTTGAAGTGTTAAATCGATTAGATCTATATATAATATAATCTAAATTAAATGCTAATTTTCCGCATTACTAAACAAGTTCTATAAAAGGCAATACACCCAAAGGGTTTAAATCAATTCTAAGTGGTAAGTTCTAAAATTTGATTATTATTATAGTTAATAACAAAGGCTTTATTTCGTTACAGGCATTAGTAATGCGTCTGTGCCTCATTTGCAGCGTTTATTCCGCACCACAATACACTAAAGATCCCTTCTCTCATGAAGATGGATTCTGGGGTTGAAGTGAAGTTGCTTCATAATTTAAAGTACGAAATTAATTTGATAGAAGAGCTGTTATTTTTTATACTTAAAGTGCGTAATAAACACATGTTAGTTTTGTAATCACTTATGAAGATAATTTGCTGACTCTGGCATCGGCTGTATACATTGTATTGTAATATTCGTTTATTTTGTAATTTGAGTAACTAGTTTATTATTCACTACAATTAATAGTTATAGAATTTTCCTAGTAACTTGAAATTATCGTTTAATTTGATTGATAATCATGAATGTAAGACTTTAACAAATATATATATATTACTCAAATTAACTTTTTTAGCTATTTTTATACACGCTGCGCAAAGGGTAGAAAGGTATTATAACTTTGTGCTTCATCCAATTTTATTTATTAGGCAAACAAAGTTTTCTCCGACCCCATAAAGTATATATATATACATTTCTATATATATATAAAAGAAAGTCGTGTTAGTTACACTATTTATAATTCAAGAACGGCTTTACCGATATAGCTGAATTGAAATTGATGAGGAGGTAACTTAGAGCCAGGAGAAAGACATAGGGTACCTACCAAAATGGTCTTACGTAGATAGATCATTAAAACAGTGTGCTCAATATCATCTTACAGAGCATTTACTAATTGTTTCGATTGTTTTAGCAGTATTGCGTGGACATGTATGTTAAAATAGAAACGGAACGTTTAACTTTCATTAGGTTGAACCAAGCCAAACTGACGTGCTACATTATATAATAGACTGCGACTCTTTTCCGAATCTTACGAAAAAACTGCAATGGAAAGAACTGAAGTAAGGAACAGCGCCGCTTCGAGCTTTTCAGTCACAAGAGCAACGTGAGGCATCGCCTGGAACGGCTCGATCGACAATCGTCGAACGAACTACAGAGCTCAACAAATAGATAATTTGCGACGCAGGACAAGAAATTTATTAAGTGCTGATTTGAATCGAGCAGTCGATTGTGCTCGACTGTGAGATACCCGCTACCCATTTTTAATAAGGGCCAAATATTGCGGAATTATTTTCAAAATATACCGAAAATACTAAAAAAATACTAAAAATATACCAAATTGTATGTTTGGTATATCGATACAGGACACCATTCAAAAAATACCACAGACGGCACAATTTACCAGAGCCAAAGCAACTAAGACCCCTAGTAAGTAGGCGTTTTTGCCCATACAAAAGCATTTCTTTAAAACCTTCCACAATTTTTATCTGATCAGAAATCATAACTACTATAGTAGTTATATTATATACCAAAATTCGCAACTCTAGCTTTAAAATTGAGCTTGTTATTCGATTTTTTTGATTTACGGGGGCGGAAGTGGGCGTGGCAAAAATTTGAAACAAACTTGATCTGCGTGCAAATATAACAAATGCTGTCGAAAAAAAATTATAGCTCTAACATATCTCTTATAGTCTCTGAGATCCAGTGTTTCATACGGACGGACGGACAGACACACAGACGGACAGACGGACATGGCTATATCGTCTCGGCTGTTGACGCTGATCAAGAATATATATACTTTATAGGGTCGGAGATGCCTTCTTCTACCTGTTATATACATTTCCTGCCGGCACAAAGTTATAATACCCTTCTACCCTATGGGTAGCGGGTATAAAAATTCATACCGAATGATATATTTAGTATAACGATATACATTACAAATTACATTCAAAATATACCAGAATGTCAACCGGCGGCAACTATCGCTTCTTGCCATATTGAACTATTTCCAAATAACAATTATAATAACCTACACAATTTGTATCTAATCGTAACCAAATTTTCAAATGTCGTTAAGACTAGAGATAACTCCTTCCGCCTGTTCCATATTATTCCAGTAAACACAAAGTTAGGTTACTCTTCTACCCTTATTGAACATTGCCAAAATGAATTCATAATTGCAAATATTTTAAAATTGCAAAATTCGTTTTATTTACGATGACTTTTGTCCTTAACCAGAACCATGTCCTGGATATGGATATGGTCGCATTGGGGGAAGAGGTTGTTGTGGACTTGCCATCGAAGGCACAGAGAGAGAAATAAGACATAAAGCCATCAGAATCTTTGAAAATTAGAAAAGCAATTATAATACAATAATAATTGAGTGATAACACGTTTTACTCACAAATAGTTTCATATTCACAAACTGAAGTGTAAAGAAATATGAATATATGGTATCGCCTGGGCTATGTCGTCTTTTATAGGATTCTTTAGTTAATTAAAATTTGCACGCATATTTTCTGTTATTAGAGTCACCGCATGGGTTAATACGAAGCAGAAAATCTACCGAGACGAAAATAATAAATTCAATTTATTTCAAATTTATTTTCAGACATATACAAATCATATATATACCATATAAATATACTAACAAGTCAGATAGCTACAGTCGAGTGTGCTCGACTGTGAGATACCCGCTACCCATTTTGAATAAAAGCAAAATGTTACGGTAATAATCTCAAAATATTAAAAATAAATATGCATGTATTCTCGATCGGGATTTGAGCTCGAGCACCACCGACCGGGTGGTTAAAAAAAAAGTTTGTACCTTGAGTGGGCTCGAACCTGGGCACCACAACATGCTCGGCTTGCACGAGCATGTATTTACGTATACGCTTACATACAACACATACATAGAAGGCGTTTTTGCCCATACAAAACTATTTCTTTAATAACTTAAACAGTTTTTATCTGATTGCAACCAAATTTTAAGGAATCACAAAATAACATTGTTAACATTGTATATTCCAAAATTCGCACGTCTAGCTTTAATATTATTCTTGTTATTATTGATTTGCAAGAGCGGGAGTGGGCGTGGCAAAAATTTAAAACAGACTTGATAACAAATACTGTCGAAATACTGATCAAGAATATATATACTTTATAGGGTCGGAGATGCCTCCTTCTACCTGTTACATATATTTCCTGCCTACACAAAGTTATAATACCCTTCTACCCTATGGGTAGCGGGTATACAAAGATCCACTTCACGCCACTTTCAAATTCCAAAGATCAATTAAAATTTTCCATTGCAATTTGAGGACTCAGCGTTAAAACACTAACACATACACAAAACATTACACAAATGTAAGTAATATGTAAATCGCAATAAGAAGTTTCTTGTTCAAACTCAACATATTGTAAAGTTAGTTTTTAAAGCCACTTTTATTAGACAGGACCCGCTTTCTTGCAATTCCCATAAAGTTCGTCTAAAAGTAAATTAAAATCAAATCGTTGGTTTTTTTTTATTTACCCTTCGTGTAATTAGTCCATAGAATATACCAATTTGCAAAAGAATATAGAAATTTGTCTCGCATCAATTTGTTTATATAATTGTGCTGCTATAAAAGCAAAACAGCCACTCGCACAATCAACTACGATTCAGAAAAGATGCAGGTGCATATCCTTTTTTCACTTGCAATTATTGCCTTACTCGCATTTGGCTTACAACCATCAGCATGTCAGGATGACTATGAGATTGATCCAGGATTCGCACCGCCAAGCCAGAGACCCAAGTGCGTTTTTTCATAAAAATAATAGCAATTAATCTCTAAATCAAAAGTCTTCTATATTAGCATATGTCTGCTAAAAGACAAACTATAAATTTACATTCAATGTTCAAATAAATAAAAAAAAAGATTCAAGATTATCTTCGACATTTTAAACAAGTTTTTGAAAAAAAGAAATAACTCAATAGGTCAGTGAAAAAAAAAATATTTAAAATATTTATTTTTCGCTTCCCCCGCGTTTCTTTTGAAATGCTAACGAAAAAGTTCCATGCTTATGTTTGGTAAATGAGTTCAATAAATGTGAAAAAAACAAAACGCGTTCGTGCTTGGGGAAATTTAAAATTCATGATTCAAGTAAGAACGTTCGAATAATTTGAAGTCAGTTTTAGAATTGTTTTAAGAACAAAATGTTCTTAAATAAAGAGCTGTTGAGCTTAAGCAACGCAAGTGGGCGTGGACATAACAAATGCTGTCGAAAAAAAAATATGGCTCTATCTCTTATAGTCTCTGAGATCCAGTATTTCATACGGACAGATAGACAGACAGACGGACATGGCTAAATCGTCTCGGCTGTTGACCTTGATCAACAATATATATAGGGTCGGAGATGCCTCCTTATACCAGTTACATACATTTCCTGCCGGCACAAAGTTATAATACCCTATGGGTATAAAAACCTACTCACTTTTAATGTAAGCAAACCCGTATGATAATATTTTGCAAATATACCAAATTAATAAGCCAAAATACGAAGATATTCACTTCAATTTTTTTTCAAATATTTAGTTATACACGTAATATATAATACATACATATATGTACATATACATACACGCATTGCAAAAACCGACAAAGAGAATACTATTTAGAATTTTTCAGGCAAGTTTGCTGGACTGTGAGATACCAGCCATCCACTTGCAATAATACTCTTCTACCCTATGGTTAGTGGATATACAAAATTAAATTAAACATTCACAAAATGAATTTATTGTAGCAACTGTTTTAAGACTTCAAAATTCGATTTATTTACATTGATTTTTTGTCCTTAGCCTGAAGGTGCTGGAGGTGGACGTATGCGATTTCCCCTAATTGCCATAGAAGGCACAGCGAGAGAAATAAGACATAAAGCCATCAGAATCTTTGAAAATTATAACAGCAATTATAATAGAGTATTGAGTGATAAAAAGTTTTACTCACAAATAGTTTCATGTTCACAAACTGAATTGTCAAGGAAATATGACGAAAACTGTTGGTATCGCCTGAGATATGTCGTCTTTTATAGAATATTGTAAAAACATCCACAGAAGTAACTTAATTGCAATTTGCACGCATTTTTTTCATATTAAAGAAATCCGTTATAGAATATCTTCCAAGACGAAAATGGTATGTTCAATTTACCACACTTTTTATAGTTAGACAGCCCAAGATCGACTGTGAAAAATAACGGTAGTAAAATCTATATCTAGAGATATCTACTACCTGTTTGGATAACGTCTCACCTACTACTAAGGATAATTTATTAATATGCATTTTAAAATTGCAAATACAGAACAATCAACAAGAAACTTTTCACGACACTCACACAAAGAAAACAAGTTAGAAAGCTACAGTCGAGTGCACTCGACTGTGAGATACCGGCTACCCATTTTGAATAAAAGAAATATATTTTGCGGTATTTTCTCAAAATATACCAAATATACTGCAAAAATACTAAAAAAATATACCGAATGGTATATTTGGTATATAGACATAGTACCGTATTCAAAATATACCATAGACGGCACAATATACCAGATTGTCAGCCAAAGCAACTAAGACCCCTAGTAAGTAGGCGTTTTTGCCCATACAAAAGTATTTCTTTAATAACTTCGACAATTTTTATCTGATCGCAACCAAATTTTCAGGAATCATAAATACTATAGTTATTATTGTATATACCAAAATTCGGAACTCTAGCTTTAAAATTACGCTTGTTATTCGATTTTTTTGTTTTGCGGGGGCGGAAGTGGGCGTGGCAAAAATTTGAAACAAACTTGATCTGCGTGCAAACATAACAAATGCTGTCGAAAAAAAATTATAGCTCTATCTCATATAGTCTCTGAGATCTAGGTGTTCATACGGACAGACGGACAGACGGACGGACGGACAGACGGACATGGCTATATCGGCTCGGCTGTTGACGCTGATCAAGAATATATATACTTTATAGGGTCGGAGATGCCTCCTTCTACCTGTTACATACATTTCCTGCCGGCACAAAGTTATAATACCCTTCTACCCTATGGATAGCGGGTATAATGATATATTGTGTTGATCGTGGCAAAAATAATTGCGATCATTTTAGGTATCTGAAAAGTAAAGAATACAGTTTTTCATTGAAGTTTTTTTATTTTTATTTTTCATACATAATACACTTCATTCGCATCAACTTCGTCACCAATTTGGAAGACAATGGATGGCGGTTCAATTTTAATTGGTGGAATCCTCCTGCCCGCCATCGAAGGAACAGCATAAGAAATAAGGCATAAAGCCATCAGAATCTTTGGAATAGAGAAAAGCAATTGTAATACAATATTAAGTAATAACACGTTTTACTTACAAATAGTTTCATATTCACAAACTCGATTGTAACGAAATATGAAGAAAACTGTTGGTATCGCATGAGTTATGTCGTCTTTTATAGAATATTGGGAAAACCTCCACAGAAGTAACTTAATTGAAATTTGCACGCATTTTTTTGCGTATTAAAGAAATCCACCACAAAATTCCAAGACGGAAATATTAAATTCAATTTAATAAATTTCGTTGTAGTTATATACGTAATATATTTGTTATAATAGCTTTATACTTACACACACACACATGTCCAAGATCGGCTGTGAAAAATAACGGTAGTAAAATTTCAATAGAGTGTCCTCGAATATAAGATATCTACTACCTGTTTGGATAACGTATCACCTACTTCTACGGATAATTTATTAATGTGCATTTTAAAATTGTAAATAAAGAAAAATTAACAAGAAACTTCTGCGTCTAGGAAATTTCTGGACAAAGCAAATGCGATGTTGTGTTGATTAGCCCAGCATTACGTATCAAAACAAAATGTTGCATCATTCGTAGTAAAAATAATTGCGATCATTTTAGATATCTGAAAAGTAAAGAATACAGTTATATTTTGCCTGCAGTTTATTTTATTTTATTTTATTTTTTTTCATATATAATACATGTCAATAGGATCATTCGCTATGTCATTCGCATAAACTTCGTCAAGTGGATCGAATTGGAACACAATGTCTGGCCCTTCAAACGTAAGTCCTCCAAATCCTCCCCCTCCCCCTTCCCCTCCTCCTCCTCCATGTCCACCTCCTCCATGTCCACCTCCTCCATGTCCACCTCCTCCGTGTCCACCGTGTCCCCTGCTTCCTTTCCCCTTGCCATACCACGGGTCAGCCATCGAAGGCACAGCGAGAGAAATAAGACATAAAGCCATCAGAATCTTTGGAAATTAGAAAAGCAATTATAATACAATAATAATTGAATAACAAAACGTTTTACGTACAAATAGTTTCATATTCACAAACTGGATTGTAACGAAATATGAAGAAAACTGTTGGTATCGCCTGAGATATGTCGTCTTTTATAGAATATTGTAAAAACATCCACAGAAGTAACTTAATTGAAATTTGCACGCATTTTTTTCGTATTAGAGAAATTCGACACAGAATATCTACCAAGACGAAATTATTAAATTCAATTTACTACATTTTTTATAGTTATACAGTGTATAATAAACATACGCATAATATATTTGTTGTTAAAAATAATAATGTACGCATAGATAAGTATCGATAACTAATATTAGCAGTGCATTAACATTATGTAAAAGCAGCACGAAGTGTTTTATTTTAACGCTTCCGCCAAGACTTTCCTGACGAACCAATTCGTCCAATATTTGTTAGATTAGCACACACGTGCCCAAGATCGACTGTGAAAAATAACGGTAATAAAGTTGTCCTCAAATATAAGATATCTTCTACCAGTTTGGATAACGTATCATCTACTGCTGCAGCTATGGTTAATTTATTTATGTACATTTTTAAATTCTAAATAAAGAAACTTCTGTCTAGCCACTCCTGTCTATCAAATTTCTGGACTACATTTTCACCACCCGCACACAAAGATAATGATATATTGTGTTGATTAGCCCAGCATTACGTATCTAACAACAAAATTTGCACCATTCGTAGTAAAAATAATTACGATCATTTTAGATATATGAAACTAAAGAATAAAGTTATATTTTGACTGCAGTTTATTATTTCATTTTTGTTCATATATATTCATTCATTTCAAAAGGACCGTTCGGCATGTTATTCTCTGCATTACTCGAATCTCCGCCACCAAATCGGAACACAATGTCTGGCGCTCCTAACGTAACTCCTCCAAATCCTACCCTTCTTCGTTTCTCCTTTCCATACCACGGGTCAGCCATCGAAGGCACAGCGAGAAAAATAAGACATAAAGCCATCAGAATCTTTGCAAATTATAACAGCAATTATAATAGAATATTGAGTAATAAAACGTTTTACTCACAAATAGTTTCATATTCACAAACTGGATTGTCAAGGAAATATGACGAAAACTGTTGGTATCGCCTGAGATATGTCGTCTTTTATAGAATATTGGGAAAACCTCCACAGAAGTAACTTAATTGAAATTTGCACGCATCTTTTTCATATTAAAGAAATCCGTTATAGAATATCTACCAAGACGAAAATGGTATGTTCAATTTACCACACTTTTTATAGTTACACAGCCCAAGATCGACTGTGAAAAATAACGGTAGTAAAATCTATATCTAGAGATATCTACTACCTGTTTGGATAACGTCTCACCTACTACTAAGGATAATTTATAAATATGCATTTTAAAATTGCAAAAAAAGAACAATCAACAAGAAACTTTTCACGATACGCACACAAAGAAAATGAAACATTGTGTTGATCGTGGCAAAAATAATTGCGATCATTTTAGGTATCTGAAAAGTAAAGAATACAGTTTTTCATTGCAGTTTTTTTTTATTTATTTTTTCATATATAATACATGTCAATAGGATCATTCGCTATGTCATTCGCATCAACCAATTTCGAACACAATGGATGGCGCTCCAAGCGTAATTCCTCCCCATTTTCCCCCTCCTCCTCCTTCTCCTTTTCCTTCTCCTCCTCCTCCTCCTCCTCCTCCCCATCCTCCCCCTTTTCCCCATCCTCCCCCTCTATTCCCCTTGCCATACCACGGGTCAGCCATCGAAGGCACAGCGAGAGAAATAAGACATAAAGCCATCAGAATCTTTGGAAATTAGAAAAGCAATTATAATACAATAATAATTGAATAAGAAAACGTTTTACTTACAAATAGTTTCATAGTCACCAATTGGATTGTAACGAAATATGAAGAAAACTGTTGGTATCGCCTGAGATATGTCGTCTTTTATAGGATTTTGTAGTTAATTAAAATTTGCACGCATATTTTTCGTATTAAAGAAATCCACCATAGAATTCCAAAACGAAAATATTAAATTCAATTTAATAAACTTTGTTGTATATTATATTTGTTATATTAGCTATATACTTACACACACATGCCCAAAATCGACTGTGGATAATAACGGTTTAAAATTTTCAATCGAGTGTCCTCGAAAGAAAGATATCCGCTACATATTTGGATAACGTCTCACCTACTACTACTACCCGATTGTGTTTTATTCGTAGACAATATACAAGTTTTCTTCCAGTCCCGTCATGTGTAGACACAAGATGCGAAATGACTTTATCATTTCAGTTTGCCGTATATGCGGAACTGATTTTATACAAGAAACGTCGAGTATAAATTCTTGCAGAGGGAAATTTAAATTTCCCTCGGCTGCGCTGGCAGAATTTGTACTCGACGTTTCTTGTAGAAAATATGCGGTCCAGCTCTTGCCGAAAATCTGTGCTTAGATTCTAGTGCGTAGTTCGGAATATGCAAAATAAAAATACGCTCAAAAATATATGCAGTAAATAAAATGTTTATTATACTTCAAATTAAATGTATTTAAACTAAAACAATGAGTACTTAAAATTATATATTATCTAAAGAGTTTTACTTATAACTAATAAACTAATAGCTAAAAGAAAAAAATAATTTATTTCGACGTTTTCTATATTCTTCGCCATGGACAATGCATTGTAGTTTCTATTTTTTATCATCCAACATAGCTCTTTCGTGGTCCTCAAAACTGTAAATATAAATACAAATATATTTCTTAATTTAAATCAGATTAGAATAGAAGTTTAAAAATATTAACAACTTACCTCTTATTGTTTTATAAAAGACGCGCAGGAAAAAATCAACTTTCTTGTACAACACTCACAAAACAAATGACAAATGATACACAAAATTGCACATGTTCGAGAAAAGAAGGCGTTAGGGAAATTTCGCGTTGCGCTAAGAGGGCGCGTACACCAGACTCAATGCAAGAAGCATTCTACAAGACGAGTCATCTAACGATCTACAGAAAATTCTTGCAGTCTCATACGGACGGACGGACGGACAGACGGACGGACGGACAGACGGACATGGCTAGATCGTCTCGGCTGTTGACGCTGATCAAGAATATATATATTTCCTCCTTCTACCTGTTACATACATTTCCTGCCGGCACAAAGTTATAATACCCTTCTACCCTATGGGTAGCGGGTATAAAAAGATCCACTTCACGCCACTTTCAAATTCCAAAGATCAATTAAAATTTTCCATTGCAATTTGAGGACTCAGCGTTAAAACACTAAAACATACACAAAACATTACACAAATGTAAGTAATATGTAAGTCGCAATAAGAAGTTTCTTGTTCAAACTTAACATATTGTAAAGTTAGTTTTTAAAGACACTTTTCTCAAACAAGACGCATAGCCCGCTTTCTTGCTATACCAATAAAGTTCGTCTAAAAGTAAATTAAAATAAAATCGTTTGTTTTATTTTTATTTACCCTTCGTGTAACGCGAAAAACATAATTATACATATATACATATAAGATAACATAATATAAAAAAATCCAAGATAAAAAATACAATAAATAAAAAAAAATGGAAATATATCTAAATATATTTTCGTCACTTAATTTGAAAGACTTACTCTTATTTATGTCAGTTACTGTTATTTCATATTTATTTTTATTTTGAAATAAAATACAAAACGGAGAAGTCAAATAAATGGAGTAAAAATAAATTTATAATTTATAAATAAGTGACTCTCTGTCAAAATAATTGCCATTTTACACATTAAATTTAAATTAAAAAAAAATATTGAAAATATATAAGCAATAAAAATATTTTTCAAAATGTAAATGGCTACAAAAAATGGTTAAATAAATTATGTGATATAAATCAAAGAAGAATAATAATTGAAGCAATGTATAAGTAAATAATATAAATACAATATAAGGAAGCAATAAATTGTATAAATTAATTCAATTATAATCCAAATACAATTTATTTGAAGTGAAAAATATTAAAATTCATTTATTACAATTTCTTTGCAAGTTTTGCGTGCAACTTTTTAATGGAAATAATTGCAATCTTTATGTGCTAACTATTTGCTAGGTTTCTTCGCTCTGTCGCTCGTCGTACTATGTACAATATATTTATATGTATTGTATAAATACTTAACAATAAATACCATTGTAAGTTTAGTGGCCTCTCCCATTCTCCATTCTCTCTCCGTCTCGCTGATGCGACGCTGTCAAATTCGAAAATTTTGCCTTGCGCCGAGAAGTATGCAACACAATTTGCGTTTCCTTATTGCTGAAACAGCAGCTGATAGCGATGATCATGGGAAGAGGGAAAGGAGGTGGAGGGAAGACGACAGTCTCGGTCGGATTTTGGCAAAAGTTTTTGAGGGGTTTCATGGCTGGTTTGTTTTTGGCTCAAGTCTGCAAGCCAACTGCTCGGCTGGCCACTGGCAGTGGCCATAAGTCGACTGTTAAATGCTACTTACGACTGCTTCATATTCCATAGAGCAACTCACTCTCTCTCTCTCTCTTGCACTCCCTCTCTCCTTCTCTCTCTCTGTGTGTGTGTGTGTGCTATGCCTATTACTTTTGGCATAAAACTTTGTCGTCTTGCAGCGTTGACTTGCTTCGTTTCTTTTTAGCTTTTCAGCTTGCCAACTTTTTGGCCAGACGTTCTCTTTGGTTTTTCTTCTTTTTCCTCGAGTTTGCAAGTTTGCGAGTTTATAATAGCGAGTGAAGTTATGTCGAGGTGGCGTTACGTGGGCGTGGCACCTTTGGCGTTTTAATTACGGGAAAAACGCAAAACTTTTCGCTAAAAGCGAATGCAAATTAATCGATATCGTTTAAGTTAATGTTACGCCCACCACAAAAATACGAAGCTAAGCGAAGCGAAGCGAGACGGTTTCATTTGATGTTTTTCTTATTTTATAAGGAGCATTAAATCTGGCTCGAATCGAAACTGAAATCGAAACTCGAACCATCTTCAGTTGTCTGTTTATATATGCTAATTAATTGGCCTTAGGCCTCGATACAAAGTGAAGGGAGTTTTTATGGTGGCATGGAATCTCTAAGCGGAATCTCAATCTCAGTCTCAAAAAACCGAAACTGAAACTGAAACTCAATCGCAAAACTCAACGCGTATCGGCAGCTCTCAATGGACCATAAATGTTAATTTCAAACAAAGCTGAAAATGATCAACATGCGAAGCGACTGCCAAAAATCGAAAATAACAAAAAGCTAACGAAAAGCGGCAACAACAACGACAACAACAACAGCAAGAAGGTGGCCAACAAACTTTGCCTAATGAGATTTTTCAACTTATGACAAGTTATGCTAATTCAGCGACTGCTGCCAAAACGTTCCACATTAGGCCGCATTGCGGGGGAGCAGAAGTTGCTATTGTTTCGCTAAGTCGTCTTCTTCTCCCCTCTCTTCTCCCTCTCTTGCCACTTCTCCCTCACGTTGCTCATCTGACCCAGTCTATAACGTAATTATCCAATGAAAACCTCTTAAAATTTTAAGTGTGTTTGCTCTTCGCGTCGCTCTTTTCGCTTTGATATCTCGCTTGGAATTTAGGTCTAGCTTTAAGTATTTGTATCTACATTTAATTTATTGGGAACTAATCTATTTTTAACTATTATGCTGTATTTATTACGTAATAAATTTAATTTATTGGGAACTGATACAATTTGTGCGCTAATAAGATATATCAATGTAAGCTGATAGATTTATAAATTAATGACTTAATAAATAGTGTAAACAATTCGTTAATTTAGTCATGGATTTCATAAATATTTATAATTGAAAATAAATAAAGTTCTTGAAAGAATTTATGCGAATCAACAACAATTTAGGATTAAATTTTTTGGTAAAATTCTTAAACCTTTAAAATGCTAAATTAAATAAATAATTCGTTAATTTAAGTACGGAACTTATAACAAATTAGGCAAGTAAATAAAATTCTAAACATGTTCATAAATAATTTATGTTCCACATTCAAAAATAAGGATGACAGCTACAGTCGATTTTGCTCTGAAATTATACCGAATTAATATACCACAAAAACATTAAAATATACCAAGTGCGATGTTATTCTAAAAATATATCAAATAAACATACCATACATATACTAAAATATACCAACATCTTTATTTGGTATCCTGATATAGTTCTACAAAATATGTCATAGAGTACAAAATATACCAGATTCTGAGACAAAGCAGCTAAGACCCGAAAGAAAAAAATACTGATAGATGGCTCTAATCGAATTTATATTGTTTTTTATATCTTATATTAAAATGTTTCGCTTTAAATTTTATAAATATATATAAAAATCTATTAGAACATAGTTAGGTAGGTTATGTGATTTGTTTCTTATACAAATATTTAACAACTCTAATTAAATTGGTATTAAAACGCCTTTAAGGAATTATCTCAATGGTTGTGTTTGCTTTGTTCATGTCAATAAAATAATGAAGTGTAAATATTGTAAATACTAGATTTAAATATAGCATAAGGTAACATTAAGAATTAATCGAATAATATCTATCGAGTCAGAAGCCCGATCGATAGGTGTATCGGTCGAGCACGAGACTAAAGTGCGTTCACTATGAACAAGAACGTGAACGAGAGAACAAGTTGTTGTGAAATAAACTGAAATAAAGAAATATAAAAAACCTGACAATTATATATCAGGTGTGGGGTAAAGGCCCGAAAAACGAGAAACTCCGAGTGATGCGATATAAAGATATATTGAAAAAAGTCAAGATCTGAGCTAGTTGCGATTTTGGAGAGAAAACACGTGCGTTTCGAGGACGACGCTACCATTTATCAATTGCGGGCGGCTGCTAGAGTTGTTATGGCAAATATGGAGGAAGGAAAAGTGGAGAAGCTGCATCTGGAGGAGCGGGAGCTGAGCAACGGCTCGCCTGTAGAAGCGGCATTCTCAAGTCCGGATGATCACGTTGGCGTCGGTGGTGGTGAAATTACCCCTATTGGGCATGAGAGTGAGAGAGACAGCGATAGTGTTCCGAAAAATGGCGGCAATGCGGCGGCGTCTGGCGAGGTTCTGGAAGTTTCGAACATTGCGGTCGTGAACATGCAGCATCGTGATCAAGTGGCGGCGAACGTAGAGGCAGAAATTCAACATTTGCAACAAGTCGAGATGCTGTATGCTGTGCGTAAACGTGTTGCTGATTTGGAAAATGCGTTGAGCCAGAATAAACCAGCTCGAGGAGAAGACATCGACATGAGTGATTTGAATGCCCTAATCCAACCTTTTTCCGGGGATACTGGATACCCTGTGACGCGCTGGATCGACGATTTTGTAAAAATAATGGATACATACTGCGTGTCGGAGAAAAACGTTTCATTTTCGCCAAACGTTTGTTGACAGGATCGGCCAGATCATTCATGATTGAGACGGCTGCTCTCACTTGGCCGGTACTGCGAGCGGAGTTGATAGCTGTGTTCGATCTCAGGGTCACCGTGCTCGACGTCTTCAAGCAATTAGAAGCCAGAAAGAAGTCGAAGAATGAGAGCGCCCTACAATATTTTTCGTCATGTGCGGCATTGCGCGACAAGTCGAGGTGGCAACGGAGGATATAATTCGATTCGTCGTTGAAGGCTTAGGAGACAATTCGGGAGCTGCGTCTGCAATGGCTTATTGCGAATCGTTGGAAGAGCTGCGCACAAAAATTACGATTTATGACAAAATAAAGAAGGTGCCCGTCCAGCCGTCGAAAAGGGAGGAGCAGCCTAAGATGATGAAGCCTCAAGTTCGTGCCAATATGCAGGATCCTGAAGCTATTCGCTGCTATAATTGTCGAGGAATGGGCCATTTGGCGAGGGATTGCCGACAACCTAAGAGACCGGATGGAGCCTGTTTCAAGTGTTACAGTGTGGATCACAAGTACCAGCAGTGCCCCAAGCGAAAGACGACGACTATGGTAGCAGCAGTGCAGGACCATGAGGGATCTGGCTCGGAGGAATTGGCAGCGGTCCAAGCTTTGGAAATATGAGGATTGCTAGGTGAAAAGGGAAAATATATACGTATAGTAAGTTTGCTTGATACCGGTAGCCCCGTAAGCTTTATTCATAAGTCTTTGATTCCGAATAATGTTGTTTTAAGTTTGAAAAGATCGAAATATTATGGACTAGGAGGACATCCCATATCAGTTTGGGGCATATGGAAGTGCTTTGTTAAATTTTGTTCTAAAACCTATTCAATATCTTTAAATATAGTTGATGATCATATTCTGCCATTACCAGTATTATTAGGGCGAGATTCACTTAAGATCATTGAAGTTCAATTAGTTCATAAGAAAAACATTAATGCTGAGTATCATTCACCCTTAAGTTCATTAAAAATCAATACTAATCAGTCAAACTGTGCTTCTCTTTTCACCGTAAATGCAAATGCTACACATAAAATACGTAATAGTAATCATAAGTTAGATAATAATCATTCTAATCATAACATAGGCTTAAATAACATAAATTCTGGAGAATCTTTGGATGTTGACGATACCGCGGACAAATTCATAGCGGGTATAGAACCATTTAGAGAGGACTCCTTTGAGATAGGAACGGAGTTTGGACTTGAAATAGCGGGAAGGTGTCAAAAAAACTATTCAAAATCATTATTCTAACAACCAATACGATTATAATGTTAAACCTAGATATCGTATGTCCATCAGATTAACCGATACCACTCCCTTTTATTGTTCACCTAGGCGTTTGTCTTATTTTGAGAGAGAGAAAGTTGCAGAAATTGTCGATGATTTGTTAAAGAAAAACGTTATACGTCCTAGTGCTTCACCCTATGCGTCACCTTTGGTTCTTGTGAAGAAAAAATCTGGTGAAACTCGAATGTGCGTTGACTACCGTGGTTTAAACAAACGTATCGTCAAAGATAATTTCCCTTTGCCTCTTATTGAAGACTGCCTTGAATATTTGGAGGGGAAATGTTGTTTTTCTGTGATTGATTTCAAAAGCGGATTTCATCAAATAGAGGTCGAAGAAAAATCCGTTCCGTATACAGCTTTTGTTACCCCTCAAGGACAATACGAGTACCTGAGGATGCCTTTTGGTTTGAAGAATGGTCCTGCAGTATTTCAACGATTTATCTCGGAAACATTTTCAGACTTTATTCGAGAAAAAAAGAGTAGTTATTTATATGGACGATATAGTTATTGCCACTAAGACTGTAGATGAACACTTGGAGATGTTGGCAAAACTTTTGGATCGAATTAGCGAAAATAATTTGGAGATAAATAAGAAGAAGTGTGTATTTCTTAAGAAAGAATGCGAGTTCCTAGGGTACAATGTTAGTAAATATGGGATTAAGCCGAGCGAAACACATTTGGTAGCCTTGAGAAATTTCCCTGTGCCACAGAATGTCCATACCCTTCATTCATGTTTAGGATTCTTTTCGTATTTCAGACGTTTTGTCCTGTCGTTTGCGAGAATAGCTAGACCCTTGACTGAGTTATTAAAGAAAGGTGGTCCTTTTCCACTCAATGATGAGCAATTGAGGGCATTTGAAAATTTGAAAAGTGCTTTAGCTAACCCACCCGTTTTAGCGATTTTCAGTCCTGGGAGAGAAACTGAGCTTCATACCGATGCCAGTTCACATGGTTTTGGAGCTATACTATTGCAGCGGCAGGATGATGGAAAAATGCATCCTGTTTTATTTTATTCCGGTAAAACTACAGCGGCAGAGTCGAGATACCATAGTTTTGAGTTGGAAACGCTTGCGATAATTAATGCGTTACGCCGTTTTAGAGTATACTTAGAGCATAGGCCGTTTAGAATAATTACGGATTGCAATTCGCTAGTGCAAACTCTTAGTAGGAAAGCTATTAATCCTAGGATAGCTAGGTGGTCCCTTGAGTTGGAAAATTATGATTATTCAATTATGCACAGACCCGGTGTTAATATGGCCCATGTGGATGCTTTAAGCAGACAGACAGAAGTTGTTAAGACCCTAAAAATAGTGAGTTTAGTGGCGACAATGACTTGTTAGAAAACTTTGAGGAAGAACGCATAGAGAACCGTAGAGAGAACCATAGAGAAAACGTAGTTGAGAACCGTAGAGACAACCTTGTGGGAATTAGTAGTGACAACCTTATAGAAAGCCTTTTAGAAATCCGTAGAGACACACCAGGGATAGTGCGTTGTTAGATAGCCTTTGTGAAGATCCTTTAGAGAGACTACGAGTTATAATGGAAGAGAACCTTAGTGAAGATTCTTTAGATAACGGTGGAGTTAATTGCGAGGATGTGAATAGGGATTACATGGACGGTGGTAAAAGGGCCTGGGGAGATGATAAAGTTGATAAATATGAGTTTCGTGAGGACGCGTTTTTGAAATCAATACCTTTAGTTGGAGTAGTGGGGCAACACCTGAGGATGTAGACTTGATTTTACAAACGGAACAAATGAGGGATAAGGAAATAGTTCGATTGAGACAGAAACTAGAGAATGGAACCTCGCGTAGCTTTGAGTTGAGAGATGGACTAGTATGCAGAAAGAATGGAAATGATTCTTATTGTTTGTATGTACCCGTTTGCATGGAAGAGCAGATTATTAGGAAATCGCACGAAAAATTAGGACACCTAGCAGCGGACAAGTGCGTTAATGATTTGAGACGGACTTATTGGTTCCCAGATATGAGAACTAAGGTGGAGCGTTTTATAAGAAATTGCCTTTCGTGCATTTTGCATTCAGTGCCGAGATCTATTCATGATAGAACATTGCACAGTATCCCGAAGCCATGTGTCCCATTTCATACACTCCATATAGACCATTTAGGCCCCCTACCGAGTTTAATTTCAAAGAGAAAGCACCTTTTAGTTGTTATTGACGCCTTTACTAAGTTTGTGAAACTCTTTCCTGTAAATACAACTAGCACTAGAGAAGCGAGAGATGCGTTAAGTAAATATTTTGACTTTTATAGCCGACCTCAAAGGATCATATCTGATCGCGGTACTTGTTTTACGTCGCTTGAGTTCACCACCTTTTGTCAAGAACGTGATATAGAACATATAAAGGTGGCCACTGGAGCGCCAAGTAGAGCGGGTGAATCGGGTTTTGACACCAATGCTAGGAAAATTAGCAGAACCTTTGAGCCAGTCCGACTGGTATAAATTACTCAATAAAGCTGATTTGCAATTAATAATGCAGTACACAGTAGCACCCAAGTAGCTCCTAGTATTCTATTGTTTGGAGTAATACAGAAGGGACCTATAGTTGATGAGCTTTCTGAATATTTAGATACTAAATTCAATGATGAACCTAGAGATATTGTGAAACTCCGTGAGCAGGCATCTGTCAACATTCAAAATTCCCAGAAAAGAAATGAACAGTTTTATGGTAAGAGACATAGAGCTCCTAGAGAATATAACGTCGGTGATTATGTAGCCATTCGGAATGTAGATACTACAGCAGGAGTTAATAAGAAATTTGCCCCAAAGTACCGGGTGCCCTATAAGATAAACCGTGTTTTTGATCATGACAGGTATGAAGTAGTTGATATTGATGACTGTCAGTTAACTCAATTGCCCTTTAGAGGCATTTTAGAGCCTGCTCGCCTTAAGCCTTGGATCACTGATGTTAATGATACAATTGCCCTTTGTATGTAGATCGTGGTCGATCTGTAGTCAGGTCGGCCGAATGTAAATATTGTAAATACTAGATTTAAATATAGCATAAGGTAACATTAAGAATTAATCGATTAAATATCTATCGAGTTAGAAGCCCGATCGATAGGTGTATCGGTCGAGCACGAGACTAAAGTGCGTTCACTATGAACAAGAACGTGAACGAGAGAACAAGTTGTTGTGAAATAAACTGAAATAAAGAAATATAAGAAACCTGACAATTATAGAAGCAATTAATTTTATCGACGCACTTATTTTTAGACATTTTGCAAATTAAATGTTTATATTCAAACACTCAACATAGGTAAAATATTTATTTTTAGTTATACAGCATTCATTCAACATTTCAACATGAAAGTGATGTTAAGCTGCGCAATATTGATAAAGCAATTATAGATAGCAAGAAAATATTTGATTAAATGTATAAGAAATATATTAACTCAATTGCCCTCAAAAACCAAACATTTATTTCTGGATGTACCAAATTAATTCAACAACTATTTTTATACATACATCACATTCCATTGATTTTTAGCTGCGTCATATCAATAAAGCAATCATAACAAGCAAGAAAAATTCTGCGGGTGAGTGCAAACCGCGCGGTATTATTCTAAAAATATACCTAATTATTGTACCGAAAAATACCAAAATATGCCAAATATGCTATAAGATCCAATATATAATTTATATACCGATACACTAGTGCATTAAAAATATACTAAAAAGCGGTTATATTTTAAAAATATACCGAAATAATATATCGAAAAGAAATACTAGAATATACCGAAGGATGTAAATGGTATTGTAATGTTTAAAAAATACCGAAAAATACTAAAATATACCGAAGGCTGCAATTGTCTAATAATATTGAAAAATTTTGAAAAATACTAAAATATACCGAAGGCCGTAATTAGTATAGTACTTTAAAAAAAAAAACCAAAAATACTAAAATAAACCGAGGACTATAATTGGTACATTGAAATATATTTTACAGTTTTAGTATTCCAAAAATATACCAATTTAATATACCGCAATTGTACTACAATATACCGAAGGCAGTAATTGGTATATGGATATACTACTAAATTTCAATTATACCTTGAAGTGCAAAATATACTGATTTAAAGTCACTAAGTTACCAATGGAATTATCGATTATTATTAATATATAAAATAATTCAAAAATTAAATATTTTCGTCGGTGAACTTCAACAGCTTTCAATAGAAAGTGGGCTTAATATTTAAATATTTAAAATCTGCCAAGCATTATTTATTTGTATTGACATAATAACATAATTATATTTAAAGCTATCAACAACTCAATTATGAAAAGCCAGAAAATAGTTCCTCAATGAAATAAAAAAAAAACACATTCATTAAACAATACTCAATATCAAATAGTGTTAATCCCTCCAAAGTTCGACGACAGACATTAATTTATTTGAAATAATGCAATTTAGCCATAAACACACAATTGGCTTATTAAGTTGCCTTGTAGACTATTTAAATAAATTGCTAAATAAATGCGCCAACAGTTTGTGGCGAGTGTAAAACAATTTCTGTGTGTTCATACAACAACGAATTTATTGTTGTTGGTTGTTATTCTAATAAACAATTTGTTATTTGGGCGGGCAAAAAGCGATTACATAATAGCTGTCCGCAGTCGGACAGTTGTTGGCCCACAACTTATATTTGCGAGACAGCTAGATATAAAAGATGTATTGCTAATTTTTGGCAAATAAACCAGATGACAAATGTATGTGTGTGTGTGTGTGTGCGAGAGACAAAAGCCAAAAATCGAAATACCAAAAACCGACAACCAAAACGTGTTGTCAATAAAATTCGCCAAAGTCAACTAAAGCGGGGAGACGAGTTGGAGAAGAGGTTGACTCCGGGTCGTGGCATGCGTGGGACGACGCTCTCAAAATCATCAACAGAGAAACAACAAAAAAAAAAACTAACATTTAGTTATTTTTCAGGAAAGAAGTAAAAAAAAAAACGAAACACGATGAAACAAACAAACAAAAACTCGAAATTGAAACTCGAAAACCGGCTTGAAACATTTTTTTCTATCTCTCTTTTTGTTTTTGACTTTGTTGTGCTGTTAGTTTTTTATGATGTTGTGTGTTTAATTTACGGTTGACTGCTTAACGCATTTGCACCCGCAAGCGAGCGCAAAGAGCACGTCACACATTACGTATACGCAACGTTGTCGCCGCGTCGCCGCGTTAAAACGCATTTAGTTAATCGAGCAAAGGCTTTTAATAAATATGTTTGCTGCTTCGTACATTTGTTGTCATAATAGCCAATAAACCAAATACACACACACACACACTCACACACATACAACCTCTCACACACACATTGAAACACTTGGCAGTTACTTGAATGACACACAAATGTTTTATGGCCACAGCAACTCCTTTTAGCTTTTGCCTTTGGCAAGTAAACCATTCACACTCACACTCGCACTCACACTTATTCACTCTCACCACTAATTCACTTTCTCACTCACTCACACACACATACTCACTTGGCCTGCTTCTTGCTTCTTGGCCCCACAAAATGCATTTCTAATTAAGTTAATTGCGGCAAATGCTAAACTTAAGTCACTAACCTAAATTAATAAAAGGCTGCGCAACGGCCATATGACTGATATTTATATGAGTACGAATGAGTGTGAGTGCGAGTGCGAGTGAGTGCGGTGTGAGTGTTTGGGTGTGAGTGCGATTGCCTAGCAGGTCGTAAGTTGGCATTGTAACTGTTAACTTGTCCCTACAGAAATCGAGCTGAGCGGAAAACTCAATTCAGTTCGATAAGTAAGCAAGGTTTAAGTTCAATCTATAATGAATGTTATTTTATTTGATTTTTTTAATGTGCTTAGATACATAAGAATGTAATTTAAATTTGTTAATAGGCTTACGTTATTAATAATTTGAATTTTGACTTTTATTAAGTCTAGTACATATCATATTATCTCATCAAAAATGTACTTTAAAAATTGGTTCACAAATGAAATTAAGCTATCACTTAAAAATAATTGAACTCACTTAATGTGCTTCAAAAATTAGTTCATGAATGAAAATAATTAAGCTAACACTAGCAAATAATTTTAGCTACACTTTGCTCTAAATTATTAGAAAAAAATATAAATTAGAAAAATTCAAGACTTTTTATTCGATATACATATTTAATGTGCTTTTAAAAGCTCGTAAGTTTTTTAAACTTTAATAACTCCAAAAATATTCATTCTACCATTTTAATAATTATGTGAACATTTATCATTTTTTTGACGCTTTTTTATTGCTTGCATTCATATTTAAAGAATAACGACTGTAAATTAAGCTATTGATTAATTGTTGTTTTTTTTTTACAAATACTGTTAATTTCATAAATTAACATAATATGTAGAGCTTCCGTTCTGATTAGGTTAAATTTTTAAAATTTAATTCAAAGGAATTTCTCATTGTAAAATAAAATCAGCTTAAAGCTCTTTGTTCGGATTAAGCAAGAAAAAATCATTTAGATGCTTTAACTTTTCGGATTAAGCAAAAAAAAAATCATTTAGATGCTTTAACTTTTTTTGATAACTTAATCAATTCAACAATTGCCATTAGAGCTCGATACACGAATGTTAGCTTAAAGCTTAGTTTCAGCAAATTAATGTTAAAAGAGCTTTTTTATCTTAAATAAAGGACGTTCGGGACTTTATTTTCTGAATAAGTAAAAAAATTATTAAAGAACTTTTGGTTTAATTTGACATATTGCAAAAACAGTTTCAAGCTTAATCAAGAGCTAAAGTTTCGATTCGGATTAAGTGCAAGCTTAAAGCTCTTGGATATTCAGAACTAAGTAATGTATATATGAGGTTTTTTATGTGTCTAACAACTAAAATCAATTTAAAGCTTATTCAGGAACTAATGTTGCCTCTTCGATCGCTTGTAGGGTATCAATTGTGGCTGCGTGTTGCGCGTCTTGTTGTAATTTCATTTAATAACTGTTTTGTTGTTGTTTATGAAACATTTGCCGACGGCTGTCGCTTCATTTCACACACCAACAGCAACAACAATGGGAACGACAACAAGAACATCCCACACACACATACACATATACACACACACATAAATACACACAAAACCGGAAGTAAGGAGCGCGCGTGTGTTGTCGGACCGGCAGCCAGGACAAGGCGACATGCGGCGATTGTTGGTCGTGGGGAAGAGGGAGAGGGGAAGGGGAAGAAGAGAAAGAGAAAGAGAAGGAAGGCGGTGAGCGGGACCATTGGACGATTGGGCGCCGCCTGCGGTGTCAACGATGCCATTGGGTTTGGTTCAGTTCAGTTCGGTTCGGTTTGGTTTAGTTTGGTTTATTGTTCCACTTTTCATGTCAAAGTTATTGTAATTGTGTTAAGGCATTTCCCGTGTATATCCTACATGCACACACACACACACTCGCACGCACACACACTCTTTTATACGCTGCGAACTTTTAGCTATAAATAAAAATCGGAGCAGCGCCGCGAGCTGAAAGAGGCAGAGACACTTGTTTGACTTTGGCTCAGGCGCCATGTTTGTTGTCGCTCTCCCACACTTGCACCCACAACACACACACACATACACTCGCTCTCGCTCTCTTTGCTCTGCTTCCTTTACTTATGCCGTTGTGTCTATGTATTTTTTAACGCACATCATTATCATTCCGTTTGTGTTTTGAACCGGCGCTCAGCAGCTGAGAGCAGGCAAAGCACAAAACAGAGAGAGCAATAGCAACTCAGTCGCTCTGTCTCGCTCTCGCCAAGGAATAAAAGCTTTCGCCTGCTGTGCTGTCGTTTTGTTTTGTTTCCTTTGCCTCTCTTCTGCGTTTCGTTTCGCTCTCTTTGCTGCTCTTGTTGAATTTTGTTAGATTTTTGTGTGGGTTGCGTTGAGTGGTATATAAGCCTGTGTGTGTGTGTGTACGATATGTTTGCATGTTTGTATGTGTGTGAGTGTGTTTTCTCTGCGAGCACAAATAACAAAAGGATACAACAAACTCGGAACAGAAAGTTTTGACACTTTTATACTTGGCTTGCAGCGACCCGAAACCAGCCCAATAACCTGCACCCCCCCAACCCCCTTTGACACCCTACGTTGAGCATGACAACCCCTACTCACTTTTGTACCCTCTTCAAGCTGTTCTATGGGGTGTTTAATGGAGCCTTTCGCTTTGTTGTTTTTCCCACCCAAAAATAAAAAAGAAAAACGAAAACTCAAACACACAAGTTGCTCTCGTGTGTGTTTGTGTGATATAGAAATGGAAATGGAAATGGGTCTATTTGGGGCTAATATTATAGTAACTTATGATATTCATATCGTATTATTGCCTCAAGGCAAAACAAACCTCGTTGTTGTCGCTTGGGAAATGCTCTCAAGATTTTTCTTTGATTGTTCTTCCACATCGTTAGAGCTAGAGATAGCAAATAAAAAAAATTGGGGGCTAACCTTTAATTCGTAACATTTATCTATTTATTTTTATGAAGTGTGCTCGAGTGGGCTGAATTTATGAAGTTATTAGCCACAATTCAATAAAATAATAACATATTATTATGGTATGATTATCATACAAGAGAATGTCAATATTATTCTATTTTCCCACATTGAAAATAGCTCGACCTCGAAACGATTCCAATCATGTTTGTGTTATTTATGTATGCTTGTATGATCCTTAATGAAATACCAAACATATACTATATTGAACCCTTAGTAACTCAGAAGTCTCTTGTTCGATTATAGTAAAATTTCAAGGACACGTCGAGTATAGCAAATTAAATAAAATTTTTAAAAATAATTAAATTAGCTTTTATAGTTCTTAAGATATGGGCATTTATATAAAGCATGTATATAAAGCTGAAAGTCAAGTTCTAGTTTCTTTATGTATGTGACTTTATTACTGGGATAAAAAACACATTATATTGAAACTTTAAGTTTATTTTTAGATTGTTTGTTAATAATTATAATTTCTGGATTATTTTAATAATAATAACAAAGCTAAGTAAACAATACTGATTAATACGGTACGATTAACACCTAAATATACACTTTAATTAGTTAATTATTTATAAAATTATTTATTATTATTATTTTAAATGATTATTTTTTATATATTTTATTTTTTTATTATTTATTTATTTACTTTCCAATCGAATAAATTTTTCAACTTATTATTTTCTGTAGAATACACAACTGTTTAACTAATAAAAACGTTATAAATTATCATTTTAATAATCTTCAAATTTCATAGCCCAATAAAACTAATAAAAACACTTTCAACTAATTAAAAAACGATGCAAATATAGTCAAATTATTCTAAAAATGTCACTGAATAGGAAACTTCAGTAAATAGCAGACAAAAATGTGTACAAAAAGTCATCAAAAAGTTAATTAAAACAATGACATAATAATGTGTCAAAAATAATGCTATGCATAGCACGACTTCCATTAGGGGGAGGGAGTGGTAGGGAGGGGGAGGAAGAAGAAGAGGAAGAGGCACTTATCAAACATAATAAATCAAAATGCAGCGTTAATGTAAATGGTTTATTACGAAAACAAAAGCTAGAGTTGTGAACTGAGCTCAGGTTGCGGTCGAGTGCAATCATTCCCTCCCCCCTCCCATCATCCTCCACTCCACCACCCCTCTTCAGTCCACCAGTCAACACATGGATCAACAGAGCAAACCACCAGAGACAAGCGACTGCGACGTCAGCAGCGCGACAGCGAAGCAGAAGCAGAAGAACAAACAGCAATTCCGAAATGAATTTCATTTTACAAATATATTAACAACTTTGCCCAACAACAACAACAACAGCAACAAAAAGCACAGCCAACATATGGAAATGGAAATACGACGAAGCACAGCGACACTGCAGCCTCACACCGTTCATATGTAAATACATATTCGTTTGAGTATGTGTGCGTCGTCGCCCCATCACACTTGTAGGGCAGGCAGCGGCAGAGCATTTATGCCAGCGGCAGCGCTGTCGGCAGAGCGTACACAACAACAAAAAAACGCAAAATGAAAAGCACAAAAAGCGTAACGCGACGACAGCGACGCCAACAGCAGCAGCAGAGCAACAGCAGCAGCGCCACCACCAACAACAGCAACAACAATCAATTGGCAATCTGTCCCACTGAAAAAACAATTGCACAGACCTCTACACACACACACATACTCACACACACTTACACTGAATCACTCGAACTTGCACTCGACTCGACTCGACTCACACACGTGCGCCGTTACTCGTGAGAGAGTGTCGTCGTCTCGCTCAATTTCAGTGTTGCCGTGCTGCTGCCAAGCAATGTTGCCGTGCTGCAGCGCTCACTCTCACACTCTCTTGCTCTCTGAAAACTGGTCACTCTCTCTCATGCTACGCTCTCAGTGTCGAACTCGCTCATTTGCTGGTCGAGCGGCCGCCAGCCAACCAACCAACACCTCCCGATCCCCCGTGACGACCAACGCATAACAAAAAGCCAATTTTGTTACTTAAATGTTTACGCTTGTGTTTATCTTTTGTATTCGGTTTCTTATTAGGTTCTCATCTCGTTCTCATCGTTTAACAATTTGAGATATGATGGGAGCACCAGCAGCGACAGCAGAGCTTCGGCTCCACAACTGGCGCTGCTGGCAGCGACGTCGACGTTTGTTTGCCTTGGTATGTGTAAGTAAGTAAGTACGTATCGCCTGTGGTTTTGATTTTGATTTTTGTTCTGCTGCCGCTGCTGTTGCTGCTGTTGTTGCGGGCTGGCAGAGGCAGAGGCAGCGACGCGACGCTGTGCGTTGTTGTTTTTGGGGGGCTTTTGCTAATGAGTGTGATTTAGACTTGTCGAGCTGGTTTATTATTTTGCGGTGTTTGCGCTCTTGTTGCTGCTCATTGCTGTCGCTGTTGTTGTGTTGTGTGCGCTTTTGTGTTGTGACCCCCCCGCCCCCTCTTTCAGATGTTACTGCTGCTGCTGTTGGCGTCGACAGCGGTTGGGCTGTGGTTTTGTATTTAGATTAAATAGTTTTGACAGCTTCCAAATTGTTAATCTAGATTGTGTAAAATCATTGAGTTAATTATTTTTGCAAATTGATCAATATTTTGTAATTCGATTGTTATAAGCTGCTTACAGCGATTATTAATTTAATTTGTCACAATTTGCAATTAAAAATATTGTAAAAAAGGAATTTAATTAATTTATGAACAATAATTATTGCACATTATAAAACGCAAAACAAAACAAAAAAAAAGAACACAACAAAATATTAAAGTCAATTTGCAAAATGAGAACGCTTCGCTTGCTTCGGTTTGATATGTTAATGTGTACAAATGTGCATACACAAACATACGCAAAAACACTCACTCACACACACACACATACTCACGCGTACTTGCGCGCATTGTAAGCTCTGTGTGAAAAACATGAATCCAGCGCTTTGCGGTCGACGCTGAGCATAGCACTCGCTCTCTCTCATCGTTGTCGTTGTCGTTGTCGCTGTCGACGGCGCCGCTGTCGCTACAGGGATTAAGCATGACAACGACAACAGCAACAACGTCAACACACAACGATGACGATTGCGATGCCGCGATGCCGAATGACCAGGCGAATGTCGGCATGTGTGTGTGTGTGTGTTTGTGTTTGTGTGAGGTGAAGTGGGGGCACAAGGTAGCATGCAAAAAGTAATTGGGAGCAGAAAGAGCAATAACAACACAGCAAACGAACAGCGCGGGCAGCGACGTTGGCGCGCAAGGTGGCGGCAGCATTCACAACACGCAACAAGTTCGATGCAACCTGCTGCGAAGCACGCTCTCTCGCTCTCGCTGTTTGGCGCTTGGCTCCATCTCACTCTCGTATGTCAATTTGTTGCGCTCTCTTTAGTCGAATCGCTCGGTTCGCTGGTCGCGTGTTGCTTCATAATTTCTGGGCTGTTTGTTTGTTTGTTTGTTTGCGGGACGCGAGCAATTGGGGGTCATACACACAGACACACACACGCACACATGTACACGGGCAAAGAGAGGCATGGCGAAGGCACCAACATACTGTCAGTCATTATTTAGCGTACGCGAGAGAGAGCGAGAGAGTGGGTGGTGCTGTGTGGACTGTTGGGTTTGGTTGGGGGAGGGGGAGGGCACCATGAAAGCTTCGTGTCGCAGTCGTCGGCAGTTGTCGGCTACGCTTGTCTGTTAGTATATGTGCGTGTGTGTGTGTGCTTGAAACATATTGAGCAAACAAGTTCGCAGCTTCTGAGCGACGTCGCGACGTCGTCGACTGGAGGTGGGGCGGAGGGCGGCAGTGGGTGGCAGTCATCGGAAGTCAATGTAACAACAAACATGCAAACACTCGCGAGCACACACACACATACATGAGCATGCATACGTTTACATACTGTGAATGCGTGTGTGTGTGAACGCTCTCGTGTGGAGTTATTTAAGCTCTCTTATTATTTCATTTGTCGCTTTTAGCTTTTGTCTTTCGTGTTGCTGTTGGCGATGTTGTTGTTGTTGTTGTCGGACTGGGTGGCTGTTTAACTGCTTTGTGTGTTCGCTTGCTTCGTTGGCTACAAAAAATGTGGTAATGTGCGAAAGTCCTTTCGTCATGCTCACCGCACGCTTCCCGCTGCGCCTGTCAAAGCTGCTGCTGCTGCTGTCGCTGCTGCAGCGCTGTCGCTGTCGTTGACGTTGACTGCGTGTGCGCTTGTTTGTTATTGCTTTTGCTTGTGAATTTGATTTTGCTTACAAGTTGTTTCTTTTTTTTCGCGTATCCCTTGTATTTTTTTTCATCGCTTCTTTTTTTTTTGTTGCCCTGTGTTGCGTTTGCTTTGTTTGTTTGCGCTTTGCGTTTTTGTCGGTTGCCGGCAGCGACGGCAGCGCTGCTTCGACTACTGCAGCAGCGGGCAGTCGTATTAAAATGTGTGTGTGTGTGTGAGTGGGTGTTGTGTGGGTGATGATGGCGACGGGGGAGGAGGGGGTGAAGTGAATATTTGACAATGTTTAGATTGTTAGACGATTTATTATGACAAGTCCTGTTAGCCTGAAGAGCTTTCAGTAGGTAAATTCAGCTTTTTGACAGCGCGAATGCGCTGCATAAATTTACTGTTAAATAAATATGTACAAAAGTGTGAATACAATTGATATTTGTTTGCTTACGAGGCACCCTGTATAATTGATTAGGTTATTTCAGTTTTGATTTTAAACAGTATTTTAAATGCAAGACTTGAGACAATTTAATAATAACGTTGATTTTAAGCAGCACAAATTCTTAAAAGCACTCATACAAGTGATAATTTTTTGCTCAATTACACACCCTGTATACGGTAAATCATGTTTAGTGTACATAACTTTATTGATTCAAGCGTTTTAAATAAATATAGCTGAGTTTATATATTGGTATTATTTATACACAATGAGTAGATTAATTAACTATAATTAGTCTATAAAAAAAAACAAACAATAAAAAATCACTATTTGAAATCTGGAAATTTATTTACTGAAAAGATTTACGATTAAAATTACTTATGCAAAAGAGAAAAACAAATAAGTAAACCGTTAATTTTGAATGACATTTTAAGTAGTTTACAGCACTTGTGACAATTTTGTCCACACTTGAGCACACCCTGTATACAAGGTCAAATCAAAAGTTAATTTATTATATATATTAATAATTGGTTATAGTAACTAATTTTTTATTTTTTTAAAATTCCTGAATTTAGTGCTTTTGACAATTCTTTTCATCATAAGCGACACCCTGTATGCGAGCTCAAATCAGGTGTGATGCGTCATAAATAAGGAAAACATTAGATTTGAATATAATGTTAAGTAGTTTGTAGCAGTTATGAACATTTTCTACACATCAAAGGACACCCGTATAATCAAAAGTTGAATTAATAATATTAATAGTTGGTTATAGTTACTAATTTTCAAAAGAGTATTTTATTCTGCATCTCTTTGTCTATTTCCACCTTAAACACCGTGTATTTTCACTTGTAACGATATCTCCCACCACAAGCGACACCCTGTATGCGAGCTCAAATCAGGTGTGATGCGTCATAAATAAGGAAATCATTTATTTTGAATAGAATGTTAAGTAGTTTGTAGCATTTATGAAAATTTTCTGCACATTAAAGGACACCCTGTATAATCAAAAGTATTATTATTAATATTAGTTGGTTATAGTTACTAATTTTCAAAAGAGTATTTTATTCTGCAACTCTCCGTCTATTTCCACCGTGTATTTCCACTTGTAACGATATCTCCCATCACAAGCGACACCCTGTATGCGTGCTCAAATCAGGTGTGATGCGGCTTGTAATGCTTCCCCTGCAATGTGTGTGCTCACTCGCACATTTACACTCACACACATACACACACACACACTGGCACGCAATATCAAATCCTACGTTTCCCCCTCAAACCACCCAAAAGCTAACCCACAAAAATCTGTCAGATACCACAAAATAAAAAAAGGAGGCAGCAGCAGCAGGGAAAAAAAACTGTTAGCAAAGCTTTCCACGTATTGTTAACGCATTTTATCACCAACGCGTGGCTGATTGGATTCCAAGGGGGGAGGAGGAGAAGGAGCACAGAGGAAGAGGAAGCAGAGTGGGCATTGTGTTTGTGTGTGTGTGTGCGTCTATTGCGAGGGTGACCGATTTGGGGGTTGGGCTGATTGGGGACTGATTGGAGAGTGGAGAGTCGTGGGAGGGAGGTTGGGTTTTTGTTGCGGCAGTCATTTCAGCGGTTTTTGTGGGTCATTTTCTGTTGTTGCTATCAATTTCGCTAGCAGATATGAACACATTCTCACAGACACACACACACACAGAGACACGCATAAATGTGTTTTTGTGTATTGTGCTTAAAGCTTAGCGCATGAAATTTTCCAGCTGCGTGGAATTGTTTATTGATCAATTGGATTTGCTGCAAAAGTACAGGCTCTTAAGCACAGCTTGGCGCTCCACTTGCCATCCACACTCGCTCTCTCTCTCTCTCTCTCTCGTTTTGCTTCTCCTCCTCTCCCACTCTCTTGAGTGCGCTCTCTTGATTTGTTTGCGCTCATTGCGCTCTGTTTGTGGCTGGGATAACAGGTTTTCAAACAGGTCTCTCGGGTCTTCATTGCTTACGCTTCTCTTTCCCTTCTACACCCCCCACACTTCTTCTTCGTCGTGCGCTCTCTGTCTCGCACTTGGCTGCTGTTGGGCGAGATCAGTCGCCGATATTGTTCACACATTTGCTTTAGCTGCCGATGCCGATGCCGCTGTCGCTGCTGCTGCTGTTGGTGGCAGCGCAGTCGCATCGCTTCGCTTCTTGTTTGTTGGTGTTTACGTTGATTTTATCGCAGGCGTAGCGCGTTTCATTGTCTTAATTTGTGAGCTTTCGTGCGCTGCGCTGCGCTTCGCTCTCATTCCCCTCTCCATCCCTCTCTCTGCTATTTCTTCTGGGTCTGCGATGCGTTTGTTTTGATCTTGGCGAGTGCAAAGCTATTTCAAATGCGCCTCTTCTAATGGCCGAACTCCAACAGGTTTGCTGCTGCGCTCGCTTGTCTCAAATGACAAATTGCCGCCTTACCAACTGATCATCTGATCATCTGATGATCTGTCTTTGTCTCTGCCACCATAATTGGCAGCCACGCGCCTCTGTCGCAGTCGCAGTCGCTGTCACCGAAGCAGCTCGTGTAATCGAGCAGAGCTTTTTTTTATGATACTCGCTATTCCAGAGGGTAGAAGGCTACGTTGACTTTGTGTCAACTGAATATCATCTATCTTATATGAATGCCAATGAAGTACAGTATGATCTCGATATGTGAGAAGCTCATTAATTAGAAATGCTCTGAATCTTTTAGAAATTGGTTTAAAGTTTAGAATAAAATGAAGGGAATCTTATGTTCAATTTTATAAAGTCAACAAATTCAAGTTATGTGTTATTATTGAAATAAATAGAAAATAATCTATTAAATATTTTTAAAATGTGTTTTCATTGTTAAAAAAGGTCATTAAATTTAAGTTTTTTAGATATGAAAATGACTTTTAAAATTCATTCAATTTGCGCGTTTTAATCAAGTCAGTTATTCGTGAAACTCTTGTAGTTTAAAAATCTTGGGCAATGTATAGTTTTAATTGCGTTGGTCACACTTATTTTCTTAGAAGCGGAGAGTAAATATTTTTAAGTCATTATTTTCCAATTAATTCTTTAGAGAAACATCAAGATCATCAAGATTCGTATTCCTGAAAAATTCCATTACAATCTTTTAAAAACAAGTTTATATATGGTAAGCTTTTATTGCGTTGGTCACACTTATTGAGAGGGGAAGTATTTTTTGGTAAAGTCTTGTTAATCCTTCAAGAAACTAACTAAATCTTTATTTCCACAATTTTTTAATTATTGCTTAAAGAACAAGTTTAAATATCAAGTGTAGTTGATCATTTTTTTGCTTTGGTCACATTTATTTAAAAAATGGGGACTTCTTGGAGGCGTTAGGCTTTTTATTAATCCTTTCTTTATTTCCGAAAATTGCATTATTGTTTGAAGAACAAGTTCAAAAATCAAGTGTAGTTGATCAGTTTTTATTGCGTTGGTCACACTTATTTTCCGAATATAGGGTAGTGGATATCTATTAGTCGATCACACACTACGGATGCCTGTAGCTTTTGTGTTTCAGTTGTTTTTTCGCTAGACTGCAGCGTTGCTTAATCAGTTTTGACATTAATTTGAGTGGACGATTCCCTTTTTGCTGGCCATTCATCAGTCTCCTCCTCGACTGCTGTGCTGCTTCTTATGCATGTCACAGGCTGTAAGATTATCCACTTAAGTGCTGTCCACCCCAAGTGACAATTGTCATTGTCATTGTCGTGGTCTTGGTCGAGGTCTTGATTGTTGCTGTTGTTGTTCTTGTTGTTGTTGTTGTCGGTTGTCGCCTTGTAAATCATTGAATTTGCTGTGTGTTTTGACAGCCCGCCGAATGCTTAATAATATTTAACAATAATTGTCTGAAATTGACTCATAAATTATACGAGACGTCGCCATGTGTCAGATTTTGTTCACTTTATGGATATAAATATGTTTGCTCTGCTCACACACATTCACTTACACAAATGCAACTGCAAATCGCACTAAGAGAGAGAGAGCTTTACACGCTCTCTTTTGTTCACTCTCTCTCTCTCTCTCTTTGCCTCATCATCCTTTATTCGTGCACTTGCTGAATGCTCTCTGACAAGGCGCTGACATTTTGTGCTCAGATTCAATTTCAATATTGCCTTTCGTTGATTGATTGAAAAGGCGCAAAAGGCGAACGAGTTGAAACGCCGCGAAGATTGATCATAACCAGTGACAGCGAGAGAAAGAGACAGACATAGTGAGAGAGAGAGGGGGACAGCAAGTGTGAGTGCGCGAGAATTTTGGCAGATCAATCTATCAATCAGCGTTCAAGTGCTTAATAATGCATAATTATTCATTCAGATTTTCACAAATTTGTCATCAATCCGATTTAAAGCTTCAACTCTTAAAAGCGTTCAATTTGAGTGCCGATAAATTTGTGAACCCTTTCGATGGGGCACTAGAGGGTTAAGGCTGTTAATTACTACAAGTCCCATATAGGAAATAATTATAATGATTATTGGAGGAATGTTTAACGACAGCTTAATTATTGTTTTTTATTAATTTGTTGAGTTATTTCGACAGCTCAATTCTTGGTAAAGTTCTTAAATATTCTAGCTCTATTATTAAAATTTAAGTGTATCTTAAAATATTTTTTCGAATACTGTTATTAAAGTATTTTAACTTACGCAATTCCATTTTCGAGACTTCTGTGATTATTACCTGGATTATTTTAGTATATCTTTAAAAGTATTTAAAATATATTTAAACCTAAATTTTAATATCTAAATTTAAGTGTAGACATTTTTAAAATGTCTACAGTTTATTTACTTTTATTTATTTCATTTAAATTCTTATAATATTATTAAAGTATTTCTTATTATGCTACTAAATACATAGATAGTATCTTGTAAAGTTCTTAAATATGCTAATATGCTATGTTTTCTTTTTCTTACTTTAGTAAAGTGGATATATTTTATAATTCTAAGTCTAAGAAAACAACATTTTCAGCAGCTTGGAAAGCAAGTGAAAGTTTACCGGATAATATTTTTTAAAATATACAATAAGTGATTAAATTATAAAAAGTTTATTATGAGGAATATTTTAAAGTGTATATATATATTTTTTTACAATTTAGCGTAGCAGGTAGTGAACAATATTAATTTTCATAAGTTGAATACAATATTAACTCTAAATTCAAATTCACATTAGTTTGGAGAGATTCGAATGCTTCGGGAATTTAATTTAGTTATGTAAAATCTTTTAATCTTTGTTTTGTTTTCAAGCAATTAAGTGTATGTGAAAACATAGTTAATATATAAAATCTTCTACGCCTAACGTTTATTTGTGTTTTATTATTTCAAACATATATAAAGAATTTTTTTTATATAGAACTCATTGCTATTTGTATTTGGTTTGATAATAAAAGATAAGAAAACTTTTATATCTGAGTAGAATTCTTTAGAATATCTGATGACAGTAAATAATTATTAGCAGAAATGTTTGTTCATTGTATTTTTGTTTTATATCGTAATAAATGATAAGACAACTTTCATTTGTGATAAGAATTATAATAGAATATTTTTTCTCTCTTTTATTTACAATTTTAGGAAGTAAAATGTATAATTAATATAAAATTTTTTGAAATAGCAGTTATCCAGTAACATAGAATATTTGATAAATAATTATTATTAAAATTGAAAAGCTAACTCAATGATTCTGAAAGTAAAGATACTCCACACTTACTGTAGAGTATTGAAATCACAACTGCGCCTAAAATAGGTTCGTAAAATCGGGGAAACAATGAAGCTAATGGGTGGAAAACAATGTCAAGCGAATGGGAAACAGACAAAAGCAAAACTATTGCACAATTGTCAATTCAGAATAACACAATAACAAATTGTGTTTAAGTTAATTTTAGGAGTCGACATCGCGACGAGTTTTGCGATAATCAGGCAAAAACGAAGCGTGTGGCAAATGCAAATTCAAAATTTAAATGATAGAGAGAGAGAGAGAGAGATGGAGAGCGAGGTTAGAGCAAGAGACGATGACAGAGTCGATTAGCGATTAGTCTAAATAGCTGTAGGTCAGAGGAGGGAAGAGGAGGAGGAGGAGGTAACCCCTTTAAATGAACTGCAGTTGTGGGCGGGGGGCGTGGCGTGACAACAATCTCACACACGTGCCACATTATGCAAATGATCTTTTGTAGACCTGTCACAAGTTCAACACTTTAGCGCACATTAGCGTCGCAGCAGCTGCCACGCCCCCTCCCCATTTGCCTACGCCCCCTTTGTGTTGCATAAAATATTCACATTTTAATTAAGTGGCATAAAATTGATATGGAAATCATTTACAGAGCAACAAAACGCTTAGAAAAATGCACAAAATATTTATGGAAATAACAAATAAATTAAAATAACTGTAGAAACACGCATGTTATACGTCTCTATGTGTGTGTGTGTGTGTGTGTGTGGAATATGTTAATGCGGTCAGTACTAAATCATAATTTGTCAACAATTTCATTATGCTAAATAATTTACTTTTGTTTTTTATGCGCTTTTGTTTGCTGTTGTTGCGGTTCAGAGTTTCTGTTTATTGTTATTCGTATTTTATTATTATTTGTCAATGCTCTGGAATTGTTATTAAGTTATTAAGGGGAGTATTATAAATTGCTGGTATTACAATTTATTTTATTACCCAAAAAGTGTTCTATAAAATTTGATTAGCATTATATTAACTAGTTTACTCGAGAATTTATCCAAAACAACTAATATAATAAACTTACTTAAAAATTAAAAAAAAAAATAATTTTTAAAGAATAGATATTTGAGAATTAAAACACTAATTTATCTTAAATTTAAGTAACTATTTCTTACAAAATGTATATTATATTTTTCGATAATTTAATTTGAAACTTATATAAAAAATAAAAAAAAATATTTAAAAGTTACAAGCAAAAATTGCATTTAAGTTTATTTTTAAAGTTAAAGAAATTTATCATAAACTATCAATTGTTCTTTTTAATACTTTAATCAAGAATTTATTAATATAATTTGAACTTTTATTTTTACTATTTCATAATATATTAATACGAAAAATAAAAAAATATATGATTTTTCTATTTTCAATAATTTTATTAATAGTTTCATTAAAAAAATGAAAAATGATTAAAAAATATTTATATTTTCCATAATTTAATAAACATTTTTGTTCAAATGATTAAAGTAGAAATTGATGATTTCAAAAAGTGTTTCATAAGATATTATTATTATATTTTTAATAATTAAAAAAGAAAAAATAGTTTTTAAAACATTTGCAACAATAATTAAAGAGTTATTTCTTTTTTTCTTGAAATGAATACTTCTATTTTTATGTTTTATATTCAATTTATATTGTTTCAATATACATACATATGTTATATGTTATATGTCTTTACCTAATTTCTGAATCTTTAATCTTTAACCTAATTTCTGGGACTCGTATTCCGAATTTTTTTTTTTCTTTAACTGTTAGTTTAAACAAGCATTTATTTAATTTATTTTTTTGCTTACATAAAATTCTTTTTATTAATGGATATCTTGTAGTCTTCTACTCCCAATTTGAACTAGCATTTTTTTCCATACATTGTTTCGAATTTTCCATTTGGTTGATTGTGATGGTTTTCGGGTCGCTTCTTGTTACGCTCATTTGTTGTTGTTGATGTTGTTGTTCTTGTTGTTGTTGCTGTTGTGTTTTGTGGCTTCTTTCATTGTTCGGTTTTGCAGTTTGTCAGTTTTATAAATTGTATCTGTCAGATACGCGCTCATTAGCATTGAAATCGCATTCATTTGCCCAGCTCCAAATGCAGCACAAAATGTTATTTTGCTTCCAAGTTTCACATGATCAGCTTGTTTACAATTTATTGTTTTTAGTTTTTGTAGTTTTATGTTGAATGAATAAAAAAAATTTCCATCGCCAAATGGCGAGCAGAAAAATTCGAAAACCTTCAAAAACAAATTGCCCGAAATGATTCAAAATGTTATTTTGACACATTTTTAGCTTGTCACACGCAAATAGAGTTAATAATAAATAAATGCCAGGCACCAACAACTAAAACAACAGAACAACCCGAAGAAGAAGAAGATGAGCAACCAAAGAAAAGAGCCGATGAAGAAAAACAAGTAAGATAGCTACAATCGAGTGTACTCGACTAAGAGATACCCGTTAACCATTCTCAATGAAAGCAAAAAGCAATGCGACATTATCATTGTAACATACTAAATTAATATACCAAAAAATACTGAATTATGCGTATTGAAATGTTAATTTGGTATATTGCTCAACATAAATATATGTCTATCTCTTACAGTGTCTAAGGTTCAGATACAAATAATCCAAAAGAAATATATAAAACATACTGAATTATATATTAAACATATATTTAGTATATTGTCAAAAATTTATATTTTCATTTATTGTAATCTCTGCGGTCTAGGTGCCAATATACTTAATCAATATACCGAAAAAATATTGAATCAACCCAAAATGTATATTTGGTATATTGTCAAAAAACATATTTTATAGTCTATGAGATATAGATACAAATATACCAAATGAATATATAGAAAAAATACTGAATCAAATCACACAAATCAATAATAGTCTCTTAGAACTAGTTGACAATATACCAAATTAATAAACTAAAAATCTTTATCTATATGCCAATATACCAAATTAATGTACAAAAAATATATCTTCTTCTTATAGTCTCTAAAATCTATGTGACAGTATGCCAAATTATTATAGCAAAATATACTAAATGAAACCGGTATATTGTAAAAAAATATCTCTATCTCTTATAGGATATTAGATCAAGGTAACAATATACCAAATTAATATACCCAAAAATACTGAATGAGTCCAAAAAGAATTGTGGTGAAGTTGGGTTTCAAAGTTAGTCGCACAGTTATGACACCCTTCTGCCCTATGGGGAACGGGTATAAAAGCATATACATAAGTATATAGTCGACTGTGCGTTGAGCATTCATTCCCCTCGTAGAGAAAATACCACAAGAAATTGGGACACGTCAAAATATTTCAAATCAAAAGAACTTGAGACAATAAAGAACTAAAAATGAAAGCGGCTCGTTCTTAAAAATTTTTATAAGTATCTATCTATCTATCTATCGCTGATGTTTTTGATGTGTGTGTGTGTGTGTGTGTGTGTGTGTGTGTATCTGAAATGATGGCATTATTAATAAAGTGGCAGTTTAACAATTTCACAGCTTCTAAACAAATCTTCACACAACGGTGACATTTTTGTGTTTATTTTGTTAATAATATTTCTCATTTCTATTCGCTGTCTCCCTCGAACACCTGTTGTTCTTATCGTCAGCAAGCAAAGCAGCTAAAAATATTCGAATGTTTGTTTGATTTCTCGTTGACAAATGTGTTCTATTTAGAGTTATGGCGCGTGTGATTTGCCACGCTATGGGCCCATCTATATAGATCCGCTTAGATATGACGGATTATCATCTGTTCAAAAATTAAATCTCCGTGTCAGATTGCTCTTAATTATGCTTATGCGAGGCGTTCTTTAAACACACACAATAATCGATCATTAGCAACACAAAATTGCTGCTTTGATTTCGAAGGAATTCTTTTGGAATTTCGTGTTTAATTTTTTTTTTTTTTTGTTTTATTATCAACGGATTAACTGTTTCATGTATCAATTAATACCAAGTTTTATATATCTGTGTTGTATTGCTGAATAATAACAATTCGCTTTAATTTTCCATATGCAAACAATTGTTGATTCTCTTATTTTATATTAGAATATGAATTAAATTTCTATATACTTCAGAATGTTTTCTTTGACTAAATGTAATTGTAAAGATCATAAAGTTCTTCATATAGTTTAATGTAAGTTCCAAGTTGGCAAAAATATCTTCAATTTATTTTTTAATTAGGTAATTCTGATCAATTTTTTAACTACTTAAACCAAAAATCAATTAACTTTATTATAATATATAAGATAATTATTTATTTGAAATATTTTATTTTACTTCAGTTGCAACAAACATTTAATTATGTTCAAATAATCTTTACGTACTTCTGAGTAATGCTGTATTTATTTTATGTACTGTTAAAAGAAAGAAAAGAAAAATTCGTCAATGTTTTTTTTTTTTATTTTATTTGTTAAATTCTGATGCATAAATGCCAAAGATGCATTAAGATACCTTTTGATGTGATCATTCGTAGTACTTTACGTAATTGAATTTAATTTAAATATGTTGTTCTTTATTCAAGATTACAAAACGGAATGCGGATATTAACGTAATAATGTTACCAGAACATTAATATTCAAACGTTAATTGTTCCAACATTTTTTACCTTTTTAAGAATCAATAACTTCTCTACTTATTTGATATATTTTAGATGAAAATGTTTCGTAACCTTAGCTGAAGCAATTTTTATAGAATAAGAGCTTAACTTTGAGGTTGCTTTAAAATAATAATCAATGATTAACTTCATGAATAAGATTACTAATTAAGAACAAATTATTTCCATTAGACAAGTTCAATAGATTCTCTTTTTTATATATATAATATGTATTTTTTAAAATAATTTATATTCCTTATTTACGTAGATTAAACATTAATATTTTATCCATTTAGGTAATATAATCAAAACCAGATCAATGATTTTTATAAGAATCGATATTTTTTTTAAATTGTTTACTATATTTTACATTAAATTAGTTGCTTACTTTATTTGGTATTTTAAGATTTCATTTAACTAATTCTGCGTAATTTTGTAGCTACTTAAAACTCACCTTTTATGCTGCTCGAAAAACAATAATCAATGATTTTTATTAGAAGCCTTGGGCGACTTGATTTAAAACGAACGCAACAAAAAAAAAAAATCGAAGACGCAAACACAAAGTAAGCCAAGTAAGTATCCTTGTCAATAATTCAGTGCAACAAATCGGTCACAAATCAAAATTTCAATTGTACAAAAATTCGCTCGGAAAAATGCCCTCCAGGCGCAAGCGAGAGCGAGAGGGGGAAGGGGAGAGCGAAAGAGAGGGCGAGCGCACATTGGATATTTATTTATGCCCCCAATCCACAGACATGTGTATGTGTGTGTGTATGTGTTTGTGTGTGCCGCACTCAGTTCTGACATTCAGAGTCTAATTCATAATAGATTCATGCGCTGTGTGTTCGCTGTGTTACACACGGCGTATAAGTAATAAGTTTTATTTGGCACTTGCCTGCCAACTACTCGTATTATTGCTGTTGTTGCTGGCGTCATTTAATGGCTAACCAATACGACATGTCTATATATCAGCTGCCGCTATATCCATAGCCGTGTATCTGTATCTCCGTATCGCTGTATCTAGATACATTTCGTTGTGTGTATCTGGCGATCTTTGTGCTAAAATTAATTTGTAGAAAAATGCGTGCGCTGCTTGTCGAGGCTGTCGCTGTTGCTGCTGCTGCTGTTGTTGCTGCCACGGTTGCAGGTTCCACGAGCAGTTGCGGTAGCACATTACGAGAAAATTAAATGTTGATTTAATTTTGAAAAGCAATTTTTCATTTTTAGCGTCGTCGTGGCGACGCAATTGACGTATGTATCTGTATCTGTAGCTTGCTGTTGTCGTATCTGCATCTGTATCTGTCGCTGTATCTGTTGCCATAGCTGGGCATTTGCATGTATGTATGTATGTTTGTATGTCTCTCTGTCGTTCTCCCTATCATCGTTGTGTGCTGCTGTCTGTTTGTATTTGAGTTACAATTTTGTTTCGTTTCGCTTTCGCTACGGCAATAAATTGCACTTTGCACGTCGTTGACGGGTTCGTTGCCAGCTGCAAAGCGACAACAAATTATATATCTATATATATGTAGGTACACTCAACAAACACACACTCATACAGCAATATGCATCTTAATTAATATATAATATTATACAAGTATAAATAAGTATGTGCAGAACAAATATAATTAAATGTAAATGATTTAAATTAGCTGCCCACTTGCAATATTTAATTATAGAAATTGTAGTGTCAATTTAAAATATTAAAACGAAATTAATTCTTGTCTGCAGCGACATCAGTTTGATCTGTTTTTAACACTTTATTTGGGTAGTGTTTTTTATATGAGTTCTTTGATATGTGGCTTATAAAATTATACAAATCTTTTCTAAGAAGTAGCCAGAAGAAGATTAGAAAGATTTTCAATCTTACCTCTCTCTCTCTCTTATTTTGTTATGGAAAATAACTCAATACCATGTTATGCGGTAAGTATATTTATCTGTTAAAATAAACCAGGTCAGTTCTTTTAATTAAGACATGATTTATACAATTGAGAAATACGTGAATTAATAGAATTAAATACACATTTTTGTATCAAATAGTTTGAAGGTAAGCTTACATTATATTGGAATAATATTTATGCAATAATTGAAAATTATTTGAAAGTTGAAAACTAGGAAATTACCAACAAAAAATTAATATATTTTTTGTTTATTAAATGAAAAGCATATTACAAATATGATTGACAGAAATAAGAATTTTACTTGATTATTAATATATATAAATATTGAAGCTGTTTGAATTATATTTTATATAATATTTTAACAGTTTATAATTGAAGAAAATATTTTGTATATAAAAGTATTTTTGTACTTTTTTGAACAATATTTAAAGACAAATTATTTGGAAATAAGTTGGGCTCTTTGGAACTTTTTTCTTAGAAACTAGCAAAGAGAATTTATATTTAACTCAATTACAAAATTGACAAAAATGTATACTGAAAATGCTAAAAATGTATTCAATAGCAATATTTGCTAAAGTACTTAAGTTAATGTGTTTAATATTTAATGAAGTAATTGCATTAAATTATTGCAAAATATAATATGTTTGTACTCTTTTGAAACAATGTTTAGAAAACAAGAAAATAAATTATTATATTTATATATCTGATTATTAAAATATACTGTGCAAATGTTTAAATTTTCTTAAATGATAACAATAGAATCAAGTATTTTGGAATTATTTGAATTGATTTCAGTAAAATAAGAAAATTGTTTAATTAACTTTAACTTTTCTTATGATTTTATTCTAAAAACGTGCCAATTTTATTGAAGTGAAACATTTGTGATGTTTGAATAATATTAATTCACATAATTATTATCATAACCCTCTTTCAATACACATGCTTTACTTTCGTATCTCTAAGATTATTATTAACATGAACTATTAAAGCACTTTTATTTGAGATACGAGTCGAACACGTGTGTATCTTTTATGGGTAGAAACACGCGATATTCTTTCAAGTTGTACCCAAAATGTTGGCAAGTTGGCAAGTTTTAAGACCAACCACAGCCGCAGAGTTGAGAGCTTTAAACTGTGAGCTGATCTATTGTCGGCTTATGCCGTCAGCTGCTGTTTTGCTGTTGTTGTTGGACCACCGTCGAAATGGCTAAAAGAACCGACTGAGCAGAAACTGTTTTCTGGACAGGCAAACAGCGGATTCGACACGCCCACCTGTGGCTGCTACTTCTGCTGTTGCTGCTGCTGTGTTGCTAGCGGCGGTGGCGGCATCCGCACGGACAAAGTCAAAGGCCAAAAAAGGCAACAAGAGCTCCGGTTTGGCCGTTGCCCCCTTTTGACTTGAATCGGTGCTTTTTGCCGCTGCCGCTGCCGCTTTTTAGAAGTTGTCGGCGGGCCGGGCTAATACCAATTAGTGTTTACGCCGATCCAAACAACAAGAACAGCTAAAAAGACGCCCCAAAAGATTTATGACACCCACGAGTTGAAGACGCGGGCGGAACACAAGCACAAATACACACAAAAACATTTCTGCCTGCTGCTGCGGCGCCGTGTGGCAACATGTTGACTCTAATTGGAAACATGTTGCAAACAGTTGCTTGCAATCCACAAAAATTATATAATATGTATCTTACCCTTGCACTTTGACAACTTATCATTCCATAATAAAAAGCAATTCAGCATTAAGTTCTTGAATGAAATCGGAAAGGGAGAGACAAGTAGGAAAGCTTTAGTTGAGTGTACTCGACTGTGAGATACCCGCTACTCAATTTTAACAAGAGCATATCATTACGGTATTAAGCTTAAAACATGCCAAATTCGTATTCTTAAAAAATACTGAAATATAATAAAACAAAGGCTGTATTTGGTATCGATTACAAAATATATAGTATGTAGAATATTATAGTCAGTATATTTTTCAACTAAAAATATACCAATAAAATACTGAAATATACCGTACGTTATATTTGGTGAGGACAACATAGGTCTCAAAATATTTAGTATATATAATATTATAGAGATGCTGAAAAAATACTGAAATATACCAAAGGCAATATTTGGTAATGAAAACAGAGTACAAAACATGTAGAGTATATAAAATTATAGTCAGTAATAATCTTTTAAAAAAGCAAATTCAAATACCAAAAAAATACTAAAATATACCGACGGCAATATTTTTCAAGTCGAACATAGTACAAAGAATATAGTGTATATAATATTAAAGTATATTTATATATTTATTATTTTTTAAATATACCAAATTAATATACTAAAAATACTAAAATGTGCCGAAAGCTAGATCTAGTATACAGTAAATAGAGCGAAAATATTTAGTATTTATAATATATCAGTTAATATTATTCTCTAAAAATATAAAATAAAATATGTATACTGAAAAACTACTGAGTATTATGAATATTAATACGGCTGTTGTTAATAAGGTACAAAATATATAGTATATATAATATTATAGTCGGTATTATTTTTGAAATATACCAAATTAATATACTACAAAAGTACAAAAAATTTACTGAAGGCTATATTTGATATAGAGTACAAAGAATATAAAATATATAGTATACAGTCTTACAGTCTCTAAAATCGAGTGTTTCATGCGAACATCAATATTGAGCACTTCAGCATAAAGTTCTTGAATGAAGTCGAAAAGGGAGAAACAAAATATTGTCGCTACTTTTGTTCGCATTATTACAATTTTACAATTTCAATTTAAATTGCTTTTGGCAATACAAATGCGCGAATTCTTTATAATATTTTTGCTTAAGTTATTTTTTTTTGCTTCGCCAGCACAGAAGGTGTTTTGGATTTGTTGTTGTTGCGATTGTTGTTGGTTGGTTCTGCTTCTGGGTCATCGCTCTTAAAATATTTAAATTGTTTTTGCTCACTTTTTGTGTTGTGCGTTTTTTGCGACGCTTTTGCTGTTAGTATTTGTTGTTGTTGCTGTTGTTATTTCACCTGAAAGTTGTCTTTGGGCTTGGGCTTGGGTTTGGGTCTGACTTTGGCTTTGGCTTTGGCGTTGGGTCTGGGTCTCTTTTTATGCCCCATCCACATAGAAGACAAGCAGCACCAGCACAAAAATATATTTTCGCATGTAAAAAAAAAATGAAAAGTACAATCCACTTTTTTCTCTTTTTTTTATTGTTTTTACTCGTTTTTTTTTTTTTGTGGCTGGTCGTTGATCCGTTGCTTCCAGCGAGCTCTGAGAGTCCGGCGAAATCGGCGCATTTAACTGATTTGACAGCCTCATACGATATGATATGTGCGTTGTTGATGTTCATGTTAATGCTGTTGCCGATGCTCATACTCAGACTGATGCTGATGTTGATCATGGTGACAGGCTTCTACTGGACTTCTATTTTTAAGCATTTAATGTGCAAAACAAGTTGAAGGCTGTGCTCTCAGTATGATGTAATTTGCGCTTTGCCCTCAAGGCACTTTACACACATCTTAACTTGATCAGATACTTTGCTTTATGAAACTATCAACTTGAACGTGAAATTAAAAAAAAAAAAACTTATAAACAAATTGAAAGTGTGCTTTGGAGTTGTGTAGTTGGTAGTTGTTTTTAATTTAAAGAGAAGCTAAAATTATAAATAATAAATTATGATATGCTTTCAAACCCTAAATAAATAAATATTGTGAGGTACGTGATAAAAATGAAATAAAAACAGATTCTTATATTTGTTAGATCATCTGGAAACACTGTCAATAAGTATCGATATTTCGATACAATCCGTTTTTGAACTTAGAGTCTCTCTAAAGTTATAAATAGTTATAAATAAATGTAATCAGGATCATTGTAAAAATTTTAATACTTTTGGCTTTAAAAAACCAAACAAGAACAAATCTAGATTGAAAAGTAGACTACAAAACTTAATTTACAATTTTGCCTTCTTGGTTCAATTATGATTTGTTCCCTTGAGTTTCAAAATTGAGCAATCTGGAATTTTTGTAGAATTTTGAACTTGATCATGATCTTTTTTGATTTTATTTTTGATTTTAGCACATTTTGTCTGTTTAGGAACAACATTAGTTTTCTTGAAATTAATCTCTTTAAGTATAATAGGTCTTTTTTGTATAATATAATGGTAAGTATGATCAGTTACAAAAGTTGTAATGCTATATTCTATTGCTATTGTAATAAACAATTCTAAATATGAATTAGTTATTACATGTTTAATTATAATTTTTTATAAATAAGAAAGATCTTAGCATCTGTTGTTGACATAAAAATGTATATAAAGTAGTAAAGTATATTTGGGGAACATCATTTAAGAACGACTATAATTACTATTTATTCAAACTTTTTGTAGATATGTATGTATATAAATAAAATTATTTAAAACGATATTATTAATACGAATATCCAAAATTTCTTTTAATATTATTATTTTTATGAAATAAAATTACTTTATTGCATTAGTTTTGAAGAAATAAAAATATATATAGTATATGTTATATTTGTAATCTGAGTTATCAGCAGACTTAATTAGAGATTCTTTGAATTAAATGTTTTGGTTTTTTCATCATTATTTGCACAGCTAAGCCCCAAAAATAGTCTTTGGGCAAATTGTTGCCTTTTCATGTTGAGCAGTTTGTTTGCCATTGATGCGGAAGCATTGAAAACGGCGTTGACTTCTTGGAAAAGCGATAAACTCTCTCTCTCTTGTATAGCACCTAGAATGTAGAATCTACACCGGCTGTGGCTGTGGCAATTGCAACAGAGTGTGTGAGTGTTTGTCTTATAAAGGAGGAAGCATTCAACAGCAGAGACAACAGCGGGAGAGAGGAGCGAATAGAGCGGGAGGGGAAGAGAGCAGGCGATGCAAGTAGATGCCATATATCATGGCACGGCTGAGCGCGCCAAGTGCGTGCCCAGTTCATTAGGAGCATATGGCAATGGGCAGGCGATGGGCGATGGGAGGGAGAGGGAGAAAGAGATGGAAGGGATAGAGATGGAAGATGGGAAGCAAATGGGAGGCAGTCGTCAGTTGGTGCTGCTTGGCAACTACTTTGCACTTTGCCAGATACTTAACTTGCAGTTATTTACAAGTCATGCTTGCTGCGAATTCGCTTGAGTGTGCAGACAGCGAGAGGGAGAAGGAGTGAGTGTGTGTGTGTGTGAGAGCGAGAGAGAGAAGCTTCCCCCCTTTTGGCTGGTTGAGATTTCGTCGACTTGGCTGCCGTTGATGCTCCTGATGAGGATGATGATGGGCTGCAGCTTCTCAGCATTAAAAGCAGCCAAAATCTGTTGTCGTTTTATTTCTGCATCTTCTACCTATTTATATTCGCATTTATAAATAAACAACGTGAACGAGTTGTCGTTGTAATAAATATTATACACACACACACACACACAGTCTGAGAGACTGCTTGACAGACTGAGACTAAGAGACAGGCAACAGACATGCACAAATATATTTATATTTAGCCAATTTTCAACGCTTGTTGACAAAACTGTCAACAAAATGCAACGCACAGCGTAATAAAATTGTCCAAGAACCTGAAGCAATTGAAGCGGCATCACGCGGGGAGACGAGACAACGCATCACTCGAACAGCAGCAGCAACAGCAACAGCAACAGCAAACAAAGTTGCCGCGTTTCTGACAGACAACCAAGTGAAGAAGGGAGGGAAGAAGGGATTTTTGTCATCTTCTTGGAATGGGAAACTGCAAAGACAATGGAAAATGGCAAAGTATTTGTCATATTACGTATACGCACGGTTGCATGAATATACTGAGACAAGGGAAGACGTAAGCACACAGGGAAAACAGACTCCAGACATTTAGTTATAAAGGCAAAGTTATGAATTCTGCTGAAGGGAAATCGATATGGCTCGTCTTTTTCTTTCTTTTGTTTGCGCAGATCGCGAAATTTCCTCGATGAAAATGCGATTTATTAACATATTTCAGATACATTACTTTGCCATCGAATGGGCCTTAAATTATATTTATAGTCATTATATTAGTCACAGCATTCATTTATTAATATATTTGTTATGTATTTTTTACCATCAAATATATTCAAATATAATAAAAATTAAATATTATTTCTTTCGAAATTATGCAAAGAATTCTTGTCGTAAAAAAAAACATTCCAAAAGCATGTCTAATGAATATAATTCTTAATATTTTTTTATATTTTTTAATACGAAATTATTCATCGAATTCTTCTCATACTAGAAAGACAAATGTATGAAAATATGATTTATTAGGTTATTTGTAATGAGTTTCTTAAATATATTTTAAATTAGTATAATCTTAATATGTTTTCTAGCAAAATTGGTTATAAGAAAACCAATTAATTTTGTTTAACATTGAATATTACTTAATGTGAAATTATTCAAAGAATTCTCGCCATAATAAACATAGCTTTTTTGTTTTAAAAGATGACAAATTTACATATTTTTTATAAATTTTTTCAAAGGAAATATAAGTTATTCATGGAATTTTTGACATAATTAACACAGAAGCATGTCAAATTTTTAACTTTATTATTATTATATAGTAACATTTTATAATATTATTTAATGTGAAATTCTTCTTAGAATTACAACAACATGCAAAATTTATGTAAAATATGATTTACTGGGTTATCTGTTATTCATTTTAAACATCAAATGTGTTTGAAATTATAATATGTATAAATGGCGTTAACATTTTTAATTTCATTTCAAGAGAAATTATTCATAGAAATTTTGTCAAAGAAATAATTTGTAATAATTAATGTGAAAAGAAAAATGGGTTTTATATGAAATAGAATAGAATATTTGTCATTCCTAAAGTATGTCTATAATGTGTGTATTTTTTAAGGTTCTTTTTCATTTACAAAAGAATTTTTATTATTGTTAAATGCGAAATTCTTTTTTGTATTTTTGTCATAATAAACAGAAAGAAAATTAATATTTTGCGTATATTTTTTATGTAGTAAGATTTTATTTAATGAGAAATTATTCATGGAGTTCTTGTCATTATAAAAATATGTATAGTATAATACAATGTGTTAATATTGTTTATATAATATTATTTATGTTAAATTGTTCTATGCATTAATATTGCATTAATCATTCATTTGATAGAATTTATAATGAGTACCAATTGTGATATATACAGAGCGAAAAATGGTATATTGAAAAGGCGATTGCAAAGATTGATTAATTAGATTAATTTTAAAAAAATCTTGAAATAAGATTTTCGGTTGAAATTAATATAATAATATGTAATAAACATTTTATTTATAAAAATACTTAATACTTAATTAATATATATCTTAATAAAGAATAAGTAGTTTAAGTAGAATAATTATCTAAAAATTCCACCACAATTAAAATACTCAAAGTATTTGCCAATAAATAAATCAACAAAAGAGCAGCTGCAAATGAAATGTTTGATCCAATAAAAAGATTCTTTAAATTTTATCTATCACTTTGTTCAGCAAACTCGAAATTCTAATTCGCGATTCTAATTCGCAGAATTATACTCTTGGGACAGTGTCGCAGAATTTATAGTGAGATTATTGAACTGCTTATCCCGGGCGCATTAATCACACGCAAAACTGAATAAAATGGGGTTAAAATTTATGCCTCCCCAAGAAGAAAACGAGCGCGCAAATAATTAATAGATGATTCTAGGAATTTCGCTTAAAACATATTGAACTTGAGAGGAGAGGAAAGAAATGTAAATGATGTCGCATTAATCATGTTTTGCGGCCACACATTAAACTATTCACAGTGTGACTTATTGCGTGTTGAGTTGACTTAATCACGAGCCAAAATTTGTGTGTGTGTGTGTGTGGCGATTAAAGCCCTTCCAATTACCACTTGTGGCACACAGTTTGTTGCTGCTGTTGCTGTTGTTGACAAGCAGCTAAAATCAGAGCGAGGCAATCAGACAGCAGCAGTCGCAGTTGTTTATTAACTCAACTCTCGGCCACTTGACACATTTGGTTAAAAGATCAGTCACCTTGCCAGTGCCAGACAAGCAAGTGAGCAAGCGGCCACATAACAAATCTTCGCAACAACAACAACAACAACGAAAAGTTCAAATCAGCTAATAAATTTATTTCTTTAATTCTTGTTGTTGTTGTTGTTGTTGCTCTCTCGCCTCGCCATAAATAAACTATACAAATATTTGGCTCGACGCAGCAGCAGCAGCAGCAGCAAACTACGAGCTCATAAATCTGTAAATAAATAAAATAAATTTTCGTATATATCAAAATGTATCAATAAAAATGCTCAACAAGTTTTAGCGCATAGAAAAATTTACATTTATCATAAAACACACACACACAGAGAGAAAATCGGCAAAAATGATCAAAAATCAAGCAGCGCGCAGTCGACGCAGACGTCGGCAGCGACGCCAGCAGCAACAGCGACAGCGTCTCAGTTCGCTCGCTAATTTGGCGTGTTAATTGAAAGAGCGAAGACTTCGCTGTCGCTGTTCTCTTCTCTTGACTCTCGCGGGGCAATAAATTTGCTGTGTTTTGTGGCAGAACGAAACGTTTAAGCCGCGCAAATGACAAACAACGAATTAACAAATTAATAAATTATATTTTTCTTCGCCTTTTGGCGCCGTCAAATGAATATTTAATATTTAAATGAACGGGGCGGACGTGGAGCAGCTGAGCTGAGCCGAGCCGCTGTGCCGCGTATCTACAAGATACTGTATCTATAACTAATGCGCAGCATAAATTTTCGGCACTTGCTGCGCCGCTGTTCGCTGAGCGAAGCCGTCGCCACCGCCGCCTACTTTTTGCATGCTTTTGCATATTAATTCAACTGGCGGCAGGCGTTTAATTGCCCACCAAATGGGGCGTGGCCAACAATGACGTCAACAAGTTGCCGCCTCAGCCGCATCGAATCAATTTTCGCCACACTAAGTCGACGCGCCTCGCCTCTCGCGATTCGATCAACTCAAGTGGGCGCCACAGCAGCTGACAAGTGCAGCAAATTTTCAAAAAAAAAAAAACTAGTAAGAAAGCTACAGTAGAGTGTGCTCGACTTTAAGATATCCGGTACCCATTTTGAATAAAAGCAAAATAGTGTTAGGTGTTCATTTTAAAATATACCGAATTAATATACCGCAAAATACTAAAAATATAGCAGAGTATTTATGGTATTAACTTAAAAATATACCAAATAGATATACCACTAACATATTAAAAATATACAAAAGTTTATATTTGATGTATTGATATATAAAATATACCATAGAATGCAAAATATACCAAATTGTCAGCCAATGCAACTAAGACCCGTAGTAAATATGTATTTTTCCCACTCATATGTATTTCTTTGACAAGTGGAATAGATACAGTTGAGTGTGCTCGACTGTGATATATCAGCTACCCATTTTGTATGACTGAAAAACATTGCGGTTGTAATTTAAAAATATACCAAAATAATATACAGTAAAATACTAAAAATATACCAAATGTCGTATAGTATTAACCTTAATACAGACCGAATTAATATACCACAAAAATACTAAAAAAAATTTACCAAAGGGCATATTTGGTATATTGGTATACCATCATCAATTTGGTATAACAATATATACCATAGTATGCCAAATACACCAGATTTACAATCAAAGCAACTTAGACAACAGTATTTCTTAGATAACATCTAAAATTTGTATCCGATCGCAACCAAATTTTGAGGAATCATAAAGACATAAGACATTATTTTATTGTATTATCTGTCTATCTCTTCTAGTGTCTGAGATCTAGATGTTCATACAGACAGACAGACGGACAAACGGATACATTTATTGGAGGCACAAAGTTATAATACCCTTCTACCCTATGGGTTTCGGGTATAAAAAGCAAAGCGTGCAACAAAATTGTGGCACATGCCGCGTGTGGCAGATGCCGCGATAACTTGAGGCATCTAATAAAAATAACTGTGAGATGCAAAATGCATCTATAGATACATATGTTTGGCTAATTTGCTGTCAATTGCCGAACATGAGTCGAATACGAAATACGAGCATGATGTGTATGAATGTATGAATGTGAGTGTGAGTGCAAGTGTGAGTACTTGTAATAACATAAATAAGACGCCCGAGCGGAAAAACACTCGCATCATTTGTAACCCACTGCGACGGTGCAATGATCTCTCTGTGGTTGTGCCGCTATACAAATAAAGTACTGTCCGTATGTGCATGTGTGTGTGTGTGTGTGTGTGTGTATCTATGTGTGTTTATGGCTGCATGCCAGCAATAAAAACAAAAACCACAACAGCAACAACGATGCAGCAACGAAGCTTTTAAAGAGCAACCAAAAACCAAACAAGCGATAATTGTAATGGAAAAATTGAATAAATTAAGAGAAATCATTTTTCATTGCACAAAAATACAACGAAATAAAAGCTTTACAAAATACGTATTCCAATTTCAATATGATATGATTGTAATATTTTAATAAGTTGACTTCATAATTGAGTGAGAGAGAAAAAGACTTTTACACACTTATTTGGCAACAGCAAATTGAGGAAATCATAACGAGAAAATTGCAAAATTTATGCCCGAAAAAATATGCGCAATTAATAAAATTCGTATTGCATCTGAATGATTGTGCGGATATCCGTTTCAAAAGTTAAGTTGTTTATTATCTTTGAAAAATCGAAGCGCAAGAAAAATTATATTTTTTTTATTATTTTGGGAAACATTTGCTACCAAAATTATTGCTATATATTTTCTAATTTATTTAATTATTTATTTTAGTGCTTCCTAGATGATACACTAAAAAATATCAGTTTCGTAAATTCAAGAACACCCATCTTAATGATGATTTTTAAGCAGATAAGATCATAAATTATTAAATAAGAACATATATATGAAAAACGTAAAAGTCTCAAAATAAGACCTCAAATAGTTATTTGAAATTAAAAAAAAATGCTTATTTAGTTAAGCTGTGGCGAAGTATTCTCCAGAAGATTTTGTTTTCAAAAAAGACTGTGGAAAATAAAATAATATATAGTTCGTAAATAACATATGTTGTTATATTGATTTGAATGAAATTGAATAATAAAATAAAGGCAATAAAATATAATGCAACATTTTTTAATCTTAAAATAAGATTTAAATTCTTAAAAGTCAAATGTTACAGTTTTACTTTATTTCCTATGCAATTGTTATTACTATTATTATTTGGAGCTTTATTTACACATTATAAACATACATATAATAATTGTTTTTTGTTTATTTTGTTTCATTTCCATTTGAAAATTACCTCAGCTAATCGCTAATAAAATGTTGCATATTGTAAAGTAAATGTGTTTATATTGTAAATTCCTTGACTTTTCCGTTATTCATAAGCTGTCTTCTTGGCGCCTCTTTAACTTTCTACTTTATGTAACTAACAAATAATCATACGCCATGTGGGCCCAGCAATTCACTGAGCCGATTAAATGGTGCAAAACAATTGAGAAAACTCAAATGCAATACAAACACACACACAAACATCGAAAATAAAATAAAACCACAATCGAAATACAAATAGAAAAAAAAAACAAACTGAAATTCAAATGAAAATCACATTTGCCAGCCATAATTTTTGGTCTGTTTTCGCAAATTGAATTGCCTTCAAATTTGCCAAACAATCAAAGCGAACGAAAATATCATAAAAATGGCAAATCTATTGCTCTACCTACATCGACATCGGAATACGTATATATATATAGATATATTTATGTGTTTGTATGTATGGGGATAAATGCCAAATAGTCGCACACATAAAATATAATGCAATGTGAATTTTCAATAAAATATCAAAACACAGCCATGAAATGTGCATCACCCGATAGACAAGTGGAAACACACACACATCTATATATACATATATATATTACTCTATATATACAGACGGACAACAACACACTTGAAATGCAATAATCATATTAAAATCAACATCAACTATGAAAAAAATCTCTAAAGGCAACAAAATAGTTCGTTTTTAAAGTTATTATTAGCCGCAAATGTGCGGCGATACACACACACAGTAAAGTGTGTGTGTATTTGTTTATATGTGAGTACAATCAATATATTGTATCGCACATCGGTTATGCATAGCTCTGCGTATCTATATACAAATGTATCTGTATCTGTATCTGTATCTGCATCAATTGAATGACTGACGCTAAAGTACATTTTTTGTTGTTGTTGTTTTGTTTTCAGTTTTTCGCTGTATTTGCGGTTGTGTTTGCGCTTTGTATTTGGCATCTCGTATAAATCATTTAAGCGTCCGCTAAATAAAATCAAGTTGAAAATATTCAATGAACTACTTTTCAGTTTGCAAGTGGCAAAATTGTATGCAATGCATAACATACATATAAAAAGTACACATTAAACAAATACTTGCTTATTTATTTATACACACATATGTATTATAATATATCTATATATATAGAACCATAATATTGCGGCGGGAGCAAATACTGAATTGTTGTTTTTTTTTGTTGGGCTCTGCCTCTGAAATTTATTTGCATGCCACAAATTAAACGCAATGAACACATAAACTATGCACAATATAGCAACCGATTTTTTTCTTTTTCGTTGTCTTCTGATTTCCCCACAAAATAATAAACAAATTATTGAAATTGGTTTTCTTTTTTTTTAATGATTCCATTTTATTTATTCATTTTATAAATACATGATTTTAAAATTAAAGCATTTTCGGACGCTTTTAGAATATTCATAAATATAAAATTTGATAAAAGAGAATATTATAAAAAAACGGTGAAACAGCTTTTCTCTGTATTTATAATGCTTCACTTTATAAACAAATAAATGCAAAATTAAAGAATTTCCAGGATATTTTAATAATACATATTAAATAGTTTATTCATAAATATTATATAATGAGGGAAAATAGCTTGTTTCAAATATTAAACAAATTATTGAAAAACAGTGCGGTATTAATTAAAAAATTAATATACTGCAAAATACTTAAAATATACCAAATTTTATATAGTATAAGCCTTAAAATAGACCGAATTAATATATCACAAATATACTAAAATATAAATATTAATAATACATATTAATAAATATTAAACAAATTATTGAAAATGTGTTTCTTACTTTTTAATGCTTTCATTCATTGTACATATATATTTTTTAGTAGATAAATTTCAAATTAAAATATTTTCAGGAGATTTAAAGATATTGAAAAGCAAAGTCTGAAAACGATTAAAAGCATTAGTTAATTTGTAAATATTATAATAAATATTGTAATAATTTTAATTCCTCTATTAAAAATATATTTATTGATACGATAAACTTTTTAAAACTTATTTATTTTTATTTACTTTAAGCACTGTTTTATATATTTTTTTATCTACAACACTGTAAAGATATTATTCGATCCAGAATATATGAAAATTTACAACTTCTAATAAAGATTATAAGTAAGTTACAAAATATTCACTTAACAGAAACCTAAATTCATTTTTCATATTTTGGGAATATGTAAGTTATATATTAATAGTATTGTTAATCCATATACTTAATATAAGTTTATTTATTCTATTATTGTTGTAAAATTTCTTTATTAAAATGTATTTAGGTAATCTTCAATTGGTTGAATAGACTAATTTGTAAATATTTGCGAAATTAGAAAATAAAACATAAAACAGTAAATGAAGTTAATACTTAAATTCAAACTATTTATTTTACAGTCGATAATAATACAGTATTTTAATTGAATAGTTTATGTTTTGTAGAGCAATATTATTTGGTCCGATTTAAGTTACATATTAATCATCCTCATATTATTTCATTAAATGAGCGAATAATTCTAGACAATTGGCCATATAAAGTGCTAGCCTTAAACAATTTTAATCCAATAATAAACTTAACAAAGAAAAGAGAAATTCGTCCACACATAAACACACACAAAAACACTCACTATGCTGCATGTTTGTGTGTATCTCAATATTAATTTGGCATTTATAAATTTTGCAATTTAAAACGCAAATTTCAACAATTTCAGGCGTCAACGCATCGCCAAAGCAGCGCAACCCCGCAGCCCATCAACCTCATCCCCCTTCCTTACCCTCTCCTACCCTTACACTCCGTTCCTCTTGCTCTCCTTTGCGCTTTTCGCGCCCAAACGCCTGGCTGTCCGCCCCTATTTTGTACGCTCCTCCGCCTCGTTGCGCATACGTCGCGTAGGCCGCCGACGCGTCACATATAAATTTGCGACTCAATCGCCGGCATTTGTTCGCTGTCATTGTAGTAGTTGAATGTGGTCGCCTTTCGGTCCGAGGCGAGTGCACCCGAGTGTGGCCCACACTGTGGGCTACTTTTGGTCTCCCATTCTTTCTCTCTTGGTTTCTTTTTCTTTTTCCTCTTTTTTATATGCATTTAATTTGCCTCACCTTTCCCTGTGGACCTCAGTTCAGTTGAGTTCTAATGCTCGGGAGCTCGTCTGCGTTCGCTCGAGCGCACTGCGGGCCACAACAATTTATGTTGTGTGTTGTTGTTGTTTGTTTTGCTTTTTCTTAAAAATAAGTTTTTAATTGCGAGCTGACGCGACGGCAGCGGCAGTGGCAGATTATTCGCCAAATAATTTGGCTCTTGAGGCTAAAAACCGATCGCCAAAGTTTGCAGCTTGAGCGAAAATCGTTCTGTTGGGTAAACATCTCTCAGATCGCTGTGCCATGTGGCGCAGCTAATCAGTCCCTCCTCCCTCCCTCTCTCTGTTCCCTTTGTCTACACTCTTGCTTGCACTCTCCAACTCGTCGAATAGTTGGCAAAATAATTTATCGAAATGAGCGGCAGCGTTGAAATTAAACAGGTTGGCCGAGAATGCAACAGCAGCGGCATCTTATGAGGCTGGGCAACACGACGTGTGTCTGTTTATTTGTTTGATTTGCCAGCGCAGTCTGTAATTTTTGCTGAAGCGCTCATAATTTGTATATTTGCGATTTTCAATTAAGCAGCAGTCGCTGCTGCTCTTGTTGTTGTTGTTGTGGCTGCCGCTGCGGCAGGGCGGTGACATATGCACCACAAATATGCCACATGGCCTGCCAGCAGCGTCCATTCGAATGCAACTTATTGAAATTTATTAATAGACAGCCGCCACCCACGCGAGCAAAAATCTCACATCACATCACTGAAACGCATCGCAACTCGACTCCTCTGTCAGGTTTCTCTCGCTCGCTCGCTCGAGCTGTGGCCATTGCCATTGAGTAGACATAATTTACAATTATTTCAAGGACACTTTACATAGAGACTGCCAGCCAGTCAGGCAGGCAGGCAGGCAGGCTGGCAAAAAAAAAACAAGTTCGAGGCAAAGGCAAAAGCAAAGGCAGCCCAAAAGCCACCTCAACCACTTGATGGTCCTACGTGCTGGCCATGCTTAAATGACTTTAGCTCAAGCTTTGCGGCTGCTTCATCGTTGTTGTTGTTGTTGCTGTGCATTAAGTGAAAAATTGCAATTTTAACGCCCGCGTTAATTTACAGCAGTTGCCAGCAGACGTTGCTGAGATGCAGATACAAACGCAGATACAGATACAGATACAGTTGCATAGATACTTCAACATGATGTTGCCCTGCGCAGCATAAAACTAGTATTAAAGGCGAGCACACTCGGCTGTGGGGTACCCGCTACTACTTTGTATTCTTAAAATATACCAAATTAATATACTGAAATAATACTAATATATACATAAAGCCGTATTTGGTATATTGACATAGTACAACATTCTAATATGTGGCAGTATGTAATATTATATCGATTTACTTAATATATATTTCGGTATATTTTGGTATTTTAGTATATTAATCCGGTATATAGCTATGCTAAATATATTGCTACATTGAAAATATACCAGAATGTAATAAGATAACGATCTATCACATGTTGGTGTTGGTATGTTTTAGTATTTTTAGTATATTAATTTAGTATATTTGGTATATCGATATATTATTACAGTCAACATATAACGCAATGTAATAGTATATTAATATACCATATATAGCATTCAATATATTTTAGTAAGTTGGTATATTTGGTGCATCAATATATTGTTACATTTAAAATATACCAAAATGTAATAGTTTATCGATACACAAATAGCAGACTTCGGTATATTTTTTTATTTTTGGTCTATTAATTTGGTATATTTTAATAACAATAAAAATGGCAAAAATCTAAAACAGACGGATGGTCGCTGATCGCTGTATTTACTTTATCGGGTAGGATATACCTTTATTGGGTAGGATATACCTGTTACGGAACAACAAAAATATACTGAAGACTGCATTTGGTTTATAGATAATCTATAACATTCAAATCAACAAGCTATGACTTACTAGAATCGATTGACAATGCTTAAGAACATTTTTAATCTATGGTATATCGACATACTAATGCGTTGATAATATACTAGATTGCTCCTGCCTGTCACATACATTTCCTGTATGCACAAAGTTATAATACTCTTCTACTCTATGGATAGCAGGTATAAGTAGTAACTACGATACAGTAAGTAACTAGTGCCTGTGTCTCTTTGTCTTTTTCCGGGGGCTGTGCGTGGCAACGTTGCAAGTCAGCAATATTGCTGCTGTTGGTGTTGCTGTTGCCAGTTGCTGTTGTGGCAGCTACTTCTGACCGTGCTGAAGGTAAACCAGTGCGTTGTCATTGTTGTTGCGTTGTCATTGCCAAGGCACGCTGCCAGTGCTTGGCTCTCTGTCTGGGTCCCTGACATTGTCTCTCTCTCTCTCTCTCTGAAGTCTCTGTTGCTCTCTGTTCTATCGCATAACATTCCACATAATTTGTTAACTTGCTATGCATAAAACTCGAGTGCGGATTTATGACTTGACGCGAAATTGATCGCGACTGATCAACTGCAGGCTTCTGCAGGCCGAAGCCCTATAACAACAACAACTATATAAGACAAAAAAAATAAATAAAAAGTAAAAGAGGCACAAAAAAAAAAGCCAGAAGAGAGTCGTTGATCGTGTAGAGGATTGCAGAGGAGTTTGCTTTTGGCTTTTGGTGGAGCTCAAGCTCAAGCTCCACCCGTATTGAATTCCAATGTCAAATCGCAGCGCATGATTCAATGCCAAGAGCCAAGGTGGCCCGTATATCGTTTCAAGTATTAATACCCCGATCGCTGTTGAGAGTTCGATTTTGTTTTCATGATTCGGCTGCAGCTGCAGGTGAAGAAGACAACGCTATCGGGGTTATGGCTTCGTCTTCTTTTGCGGCCGGAAGTTGCCTGTTGCCAGTTGCCGGTTGCCTGTTGCCTGTTGCAAGTGGCGCCATTGGTATTTTGATTGATAATAAATTCTTTTTCATCGATGAATTTATTATTCTTATGCTTTCAGCAAGATCGACGGATAACAAAAAAAGATCTGTGAAATGTGCAGCGAAGAGGAAAAAAGCTGCAACAAATGGGCAACTTTTCGACTGAATGAATGTTGCGACACAATCGTAAATCAATTCATGCAGGAATTTGAAATATGAATACAAAATATTTAATTTATACAAATTAGCGTATTTCGAAAGAAAAGAAATTAATGAAAATGAATGAAAATCCGAAAACGAATTATTATTTACTAATTAACTTAAACTTTTGCAAAATAAAAATATTTTATACTCATAAATAAATGTGTATGCATTGTTCTTAAATGTAGATTATTAATTTAATAAATTATATAATTATAAACAATTAAAAAATTCTATTAATAATTATGATTGGATTTAAATGGAATTATCAAATTTACATTTTAAGAATATATCATTCAAATATTAAAATTTAGATATCATTAAAAAACAAATATTTTCGCATATCATCTTTGTTTCAATTCTCATTAAACAATAAATATTAAACAAATTTCAAAGCAAATAAACGTGCGTTTGACCTAAGACCATGAGTGAATATGAATATAAGAATAATAAAATATTTTACATAGGTTATTTGGTTATAATATGTTTTATTGATTTTAAAAAGATTTAAAAAATATTTTTATTAAAGATACTTAATGAGTTATTATACATGATTATTTTATATTACATACTAACTCAATTAATATTTAAATAAAATAAAATATGTCAAAATTTTAAATAAAATTAAAAGTATAATTATACATAAATAAAATATTCAATTCATGATATTCCTCAATAATTAAGGTACTCTTACATATACATTCAAATAGTTCAATTTCAAATTTTATATAGGTTAAGTAACATACTTAAGATTAATGAATTATTTATATAATATTAAAACGAAAACTCTTTGAACCGAGAATTAAATGGATTTTAATAATTACTTTAAGATGAAACAAGCAATTGATAATGAATTACTTTCTATTCCAGGAAACTATTAAAAAATGTTAATTTGTAAACATTAAAAATACTTAATTCAGCAAATTATTAAATATGTTAACTTGTAAATATTATAAATGTTTGAACGTGCCATAATAGGCACATTTGCAATTGACAGCTGTATAATTAGAATGATTTCGTAATGATTGCCAGCATCATCATCATCATCATCATCAGCTGTTTATAGCGCTATTCAAATCATTTAACTTCGAAGTCTTCGTTCATAAGAAATGATCTTTACACTCCATATAAATACGTTCAGTCATTTGGTCATTTAGTCGCTTGTTTTGTGGCGTTCTGTGGAGTTGAGTCAAGTTGAGTTGAGTTGAGTCTATAAAACTATATGACTGCCAATTTGGTTTCGGATTCCCGAGTTAACAGACCGACTCGTTGGCTGGCGATAACCCTTAGTAGTCCCAACTGTTTTCATCATAATGGGACGCTTAAATGACAATTTGTGGTCAGATATACATATATATGAGTTTCTGTGTAAACAACAAATCGATTGGCAGTTAAATCTTTATGTGGATTTTCACACTTTGCATATTGTGATTGCATGCAATTTGAGACTTGATCAGAGACAAGTTGAAGAAGGAAGAAAAAAAATACCGAAACAGAATCAAAAGCTGCGATCAAAAGTGATCATTATGAGGGCTTTTTGAGTGGCCATAAAAGGCGCGTGCAGCATTAACCGTTATGCCAAAAATACAGCAATGAATAAGAAACCGAAAAAATATAACAGAAAAAAAAAATGCTGAAAACTGATTTATAGCGTTGATCCAAAAAGGGTTTATAAGGCCAGACAAAGCCATAAAAATCTCGAACGTAAATTAAGCAAAGATGCCAAAGACAAAAGCGATAATTGCACGAAGTATGTATTTATATAAAAGGCACAAACTCTGAGAAAGCAAATTATATACCCAGAATCATATGCAATGCGAGTACATAAAGCTGTGTACATAGTTGCATATACAGATATAGTATATAAGATGCCACAGACTGGAATTGGCAGCGACGGAGCTGGGCTAATTTAAGCGAGGACAACACCTCAACTCATATTTAAAGCCGGCTAAATCAGTGCCTCGTCTGTCTCCCTTAGTCTCTCCCCTTATTTCTGTCTGTCTCGCTGTCTGTCTGTCTGTGTGTAAGTTCCAGTCAGAGAGTCGCGTCCAAAGTCACCCAAAGCGACGTGGCTGACGCTGACGTCGTCGCCATCGCCATCGCCATCGTCGTTGTCTGTGTCTGCTTGGTTTTGTCTTTGTGTCTGGGCCGCAGCAAAGTCAAAAAGAAAAAAATAAAGCAACAAAAATGATGAAAAAAGAACAAAATTAAACACATAAGTAACAAAAGAGGGGAAAAAATACAATAAAATTATAAAAAAAAGAGAAACAGCAGCAACTAAATCGATGCAGCAGCAGCAGCCGGCAAAAAGAAGCGCAGAGAAAGGAGAGCAAAATGTGGTGCGGGGGGCGTATGAGTGATATCAGAGTTGCGAGGCACAGGAACACACAATGAACCAAGGCAGCAGTCAGCAGTCAGCGAACACTAAGGCAAGGGCATTGGTGCAGTGCAGAGAAATTAAGAAACCAACAAATTCATCCAGAAAAGTAGTCAATAAAGTGTCGACAATGCGCACAACAACAACGACAAGAACAACAACGACAACAGGAACAACAAGAGGAACAACAGAGCCGACAACAACGACCACAACGAAACCGTCAAAAAGCAGCAGGCAGGCAGGCAGGCAGTCAAGACCCCGAGACCAGAGACCAGAGACCAGAGACCAAGAGAGCTTTGAGCTCTGAGTTCGAACTCGAGTTCGGTTTTAGTTTCGCGACAGCAGAGAGGAGGTGACAGGGCATTGCAATCGCCTCCGCCTTTATTACCCGCCCTCTGCTTCTCAGCAGCCATCAAGTCAACTTGAGCCGAACACACAACGAGTCACAATCCGAGTCGAAGTCGAAGTCGCAGTCGCAAGTCGAAGACGAAGTCGAGTTGAGTTGAGAGCTGAGCCACAAAATCAATTGAGCGATCAAGTGTCTTGAGGCGAAACAGAAGGTGGAATAAATAAAACAATAACGATGATAATGAAGTTAAAGTGAATTTTGATGAATATGCCGACGAGGCGTGGCCCCGAAAGAACACAAAACAGTGCTCAAGTGGACAGTCGCAAGTCGCAAGTCGTGCAGAGAGAGAATGAGACTCGACTCTGGATAGTGGACATGGGAGTTGCCCCGCCTGGAAGCAAGCAAACAACAACTGCTCCTCCGGACATCCGGGGCAAGTGCTTAAGCACTTCTTTTGACAGCGACAACAACAAAAACGACGACGACGATCACGATCATTGCAATTAGTTAAACAGCGCGCAGACAACTGCACAACGCAGGCAAATGACACTGGCTTAAAGTGCCACTTAAATATTAGATTCAATGCAACTGTCAGAACTGTCGTTAAACTCGTTAAGCAACTTGACTTGCATTTTGCTGAAGCTTAAAGCTTTCAGCAGCTTGCAGGCAAACGATAATAGCTTAAAGTGACACTTTATATGGAATACAACTATCAGAACTGTTTTAAGTAAAAAATTAAACTCGTTGAACAACTTGTCTTGCATTTTGGCGTAGCTTAGAGCTTTCATCAGCTTGCAGATATTTGATACTAGCTTAAAGTGCCACTTAAATATTAGATTCAATGCAAGTGTCAGAACTGTCGTCGAACTCTTTAAGCAACTTGACTTGCATTTTGGTAAAGCTTAAAGCTTTCAGCAGCATGTAAGCAGATTACGTTGGCCTAACTTCCACTTAAATATTAGATTCATATGCAATACAACTGTCAACATTGTGTTAAGTACAGAATTAAACTTGTTAAACAACTTTACTGGCAATTTGGCGTAGCTTAGAGCTTTCAGCAGCTTGCAGACAAATGATACTCGATTAATGTGCAACTTATATATTTGATTCATACACAATGCAACTGTCAGAACTCTTTTATGGTAAGTATAGAACTATATTTATTCTACTTCTTGACTTGCATTTTGGCATAGCTTAAAGCTTTCAGCAGCTTACAGATAAATTATACTGGCTTAAAGTGATACTTAAATATTAGATTCATATGCAATACAACTGTCAAAATTGTCTTAAGTATAGAATTAAACTTGTTGCGCAAATTGACTTGCACTTTGGCGTAGCTTAGAGCTTTCAGCAGCTTGCAAGATTAATCAGCCAAGCAGCTAGATTTTAAAACTAGAATCATGACTTTTGATTCGTACAATAATAACTGCAATATATATTTTATTCCTAGTTGTCATCAAATATAAATTTTAAGAGACATTCAACAAATAATTTTTTATGCGATTTATTGGGATTATAGGCTTTTTTGTTGACTAAGCTGAAGAGCTTATTTCCTACCTGGAATACCAGAGTTAATATTGTAAACAAATAAAAATTAATATTTAAGGATTACAGCAGCATATAAATATAAACGCTGTAGAATTATATAATGATGTTTAAACGGCTCGTTGTATTTATTGACCACAATAAAATCAACCCAAGAGCTTTTAATCTGGAGTTTTGTTCCGTTAAGCTTAACATAACTAATTAATGCGCTTTAAGTAACTTGTTGCATCTGGACTAAATTTTCTAAACTAAATCTGAAATAATTTAACATTTCTTTACTTTAAATAAAGACTTTTTGAAGTTCTTCTATAACATTAATGATATTAAAAAGCTGTTTCCATGGCATAACTTTGAGTGTTGGGTCATTTGCTTAAACTTGCAAAATTTAACTACCGTTTGTTAGATTAATGCAATATCAGATAATATGATTTAAAGTTGAGCATTTGAGATAAATGTGACCCAATTGCTTAACCATCTACAGTGCAGTTTGCTGCACAATAGTTTAAAAAGCGATACGATTGAGGCAACAAAACACTCGAAAACAAATAGAACAAAGCTAGTTGATAGCATTAAGAGAACATTGAGTGGGCAGCGTGAGATGATGGGTGAAAGAGTTAGAGAAAAATGAAAAAGAGAAAATGGGGAAGAAGACGACAGGAAAACAACTGCAGAAGTTTCTGCTGTAATTTGAAAAGTCGCCTGTGACAGCGTTAAATTTTCAATAGCCCAGCACATCTGAAAGTGTCAAAAACTTTTCACTGAGAACTTTTTGTGTGTTCTGTGTGCAGAGTTGTTGTTACGAATAACTAAATATTCGACTTGTTGGCCAAAGTAAGTTGGATTAGTCAGAGAGTTAGGCTACACATTAAAACTGGTAGAATGTAGTACAGAAATAATTGTATTTTGTTATCGTATTAGAAATTCATTTAAAAGTTCAATCAGTAACACTTTAGAAATTGCTTAGCTTTTATGTATTGCAACTTTTTATAATTTTTAGTAATTTTATATTTTAGTAATTATTTAATATTAGTTATTGAAACATTTTATTGGAAGTGCGGTATATATAATTTACACTGTTTTTGCAGTTAATGTAATGTTAATATAATGTTAATGTAATGTTAAAGTAATGTTATTGTAATGTTAATGTAATGTTAGTGTAATGTTAATGCAATGTTACTGCACTGTTAATGTGAAGATAATGTTTATGCAAAGTTTATGTATTGCAAATGTAATGTTAATGTAAAGTTTATGTAATGTTAATACAATGTTAGATATAAATTATAAGATTTTATAAACGAAAAGGTATTTACAAATACTTTAAAAATAAGCCAATAATTTGGGAAGTTTTAGTTTAAGTTTAAATATGTTAAAAATTGAATATTAATTAATGCATTGATTAACATAAAAGAATTCTTAAAGTAAAAATATTTACAAATATTTTCGAAAAATAAATAACTAATAACTAATTCATTTATAGATAATAACAATAACTTTTTGAAATTTTTAAAGAAAAAAATATTTTTTATTTTAATAATAATGTAATCTAGATTCCTATTTAATTGTCGTATTTTAAATTTGCATTATTTTGTTAATATTTCACACTATTTATTTTATTAAAGCACTATAAATTAATTGATAAACTTGCATAGCACCTTTGAAGATATTTTCGTACTTTTTTTTTTACGCTTCAGAAATATTTTGTAATGTGAGTTTTGTTAGGAAATTCCTGTGTTCATTTTCCATTTAAATATTTCGTTGTTATCCCCATTTTAGTAGGGTATTTAATCTTCGCAAGACATAATGAAAACCTTAAGCTGCTTGTTATTGCTGTTGTTCCAGTTGTTGTCATTGCATGGTCGACATTCAAAGTTCGTCGCTTTGGTGCATCCCACTTCGAGGTTGTTGGTTGGGTGGGTGTGTGTGTGTTGGTAGAGGAAGAGGAGGGGGAGGAGGGGTCATAAGAGTTGCGATAACTTGCAAAGCGCCGTGTCGAGGTCACAGAATTCACAGAGTCCTGAGAGGAAGCAAGCGCGAGAGAAAGAGAGAGAGAGAGATAGAAAGAGAGCCAGCGAGGCGACAGCAAAAGAAGCCAGAGCAAGTGCAAAAACTAAAGGCATGCCACAGTATACGAGCACTATGTACAACAGCATGTATGTGTGTGTGTGTGTGAGCTTGCAGTTTGATATTTCCTTTTATTGAAAATGCACTTTGGTGCCATGTAAACTTTGCAATCAAAGTCAACGGCAAACTGGCGACGTTGGTGCCACAAGAACGAGACCGAGACCCGAGAATCGAGAATCGAGACCTGAGACGTCTGAAAGGTTCAACCTGGCAAAATGCTATTGGATATGGGGTAAAGAGTCGAGAGGTTCGGGATATATGTACGTAGAGAGAGGGAGAGAAAGAGAGGGAGAACTGTGCTGCCACCTCTAACGATATAATGGCAACGACCATGGCCAGACATTAGAAGCGACTATGTGACTGCAACTGCAACAGCAGCAGCGGCAGCGAATGTTGTTGCAACAACAACAACTGTTGTTGTTGGGGATTGAGTCGGAGGTACAGACACACAGGCATAACTAGAGCCACCGCCACCGTCACCGCATCGCCACCGCCACCGCACATTGCCTCTGACCATCCATTTGCCTCTCTGCTTTTTTTGGACTGCGCTTCCTATTTTTAGTTTGCATTCCAAAACGGCGTTGCCATTGCCTCTGTTTACCTGTTTTCCCTTTTCTCCCCGCTCCGCCCATCTCCATCACCATCTCATACTCTGTTCTCGGTTCTTTGCTGGCGGAATTCAGCAGTTTGTAACTTGTTTTTCGTTTTATGATTTCTGCCCAGCAAACTGTACTCTGCACTAAACTCGGTTGCCAGCCTGCTGGCTGCTGCTGACGACTATGCGAAAAAAGAGGTCCTAGAACCGATTGCTGATGTCCTTGGCCTATGTCCTGTGCTTCTCTGCTCTGTCTGTCACTGCTGATTATGGCAATTGCCTCGATCAATGCTGCTGCTGTTGCTGCTGATATTTTGCCGCCTGTAAATGCAATTGGCATTGCACCACAAACATTTCTAAAACTCAAAACTCAATGAGTTTGGCTTTTGTGTGTGTGTTGCAGGAGCAACACGCTCTGCACTCTGGTTGCTACTTCAATTTCGCCTCCTCCTTCTCCTCCTCTGCCTCCTCGCTTTGGCTGGTGAGAAAATTGTGTTGTGTTGTGGCATTTTGGTTGCGAAGGGTCGCAACAGACATGCAACGATTGCAAACAACAAAGGTAAACACCCATCCACCCACCGCCCAATTCCCTCAGCCATCCACACAGTTTTCCACAATACTTTTGCCCGTTGGGTGCGTGGCGCATTAGCCAGTCCCAAAAGCCAAACTTGGCCCTGCTCCCAGGCCATATTGCTGCTGTTGTTGTTGCTGTTGCTGTTTGTGTTTGTGTTTTACCTGCTGCAACGTCGCTTCGCATAAAATGCAATGAACTCGGCAGTCGGCACTGTCAAGGATGTGTGTTAACTGCGGATGTGCGGATAACTCCCACCCACAGAACTTCTCTCTTTCCCTTTCTTTCTCTCTCTCTCTCCTTTGTCTCGTTGTCGACGTTGTGCTTTTTCCCCATTTTACGTCTATTTGGTTTTATTTTAGCTGCCTGGCTCCATGTTGAGGTCTTCTTGCCTCCCCGCCAACTCTCTCTCTCTCTCTCTCTCTTTCTCTATCTTTCCCTCTCTCTCGCCTGCCGCCGCCACCAAATGCATTTCCATTTAACATGCCAGCAAGGATGCGGAGTCCAAAAAGGATGTAGGCAGGAGGTTGGCAGATGGCATGGCCATCGGCTTTGTTGCTGCGGTTCTCTTCCCTTCACTCTCCCAGTCTGTCTATACGACTGGCAACCATTTTTCTATCTCTCCCTCTCTCTCTCTCCCTGTCTCTCTCTGTCTCTCTCTCTCCATTTCCACCTGCCACAAGCTCATGCAATTGAATTGTTTTTCAACGTGCAACAGTTTTGTGCGTTTTATCGCAACTCCTACGTCGGTGCAACAATTTAGCAGCCATCAATTGAAATTTAAATTTTTCAACATTTTACTTTGCGCATTTCACAATTTATTCAACTAAAGTGCAAACATAATAAACACAGAAAGAAAAACATTTCACTTTATTTTTATAGATTAAATGTGAGATTGAATGATTTTCTATTAGTAAATAATTATGTTTTCGAAACCTTATCAAGTTTATAGGATTACTTTTAATCGTAATAACTTTCTGAATCGTATGAAAAATGTTTTGCTTGACCGATATATTTCTTGCATATACTTATAATGCTCAATGGCTTAAATTGTTCTAGGCTAAATAATAATAAATAAAGCCATATCGAAATTTTGTTTGTTTAGAACAAAAATAAATTTTGTATAATAAAAATATGTGCAGATAAAATTTCTTGAATTTCCAGTGATTATTTAAAATCGTTAAATATAAGAAGTATTCATCTTAAACAAAAAAGGATAGCAATACAAAATACTAAATATTTACTAAACATCATAAATACTAAATACTCATTCTAAACAATAACCTATGACAATACTATATACACAAATATATTAATAACATCCTAAACTATTTAGATATATATATTCAAATTTAAAAAATTTTAGGAATAAAAAAAAAGTTGTCAAAAATTGTGAAATAACAAAAGTTAGAAATGCTTAAGCAAAACTTAGTAAAGCTAATTGCCAAATTTAGGAGCACCGATTTATTGAAGAAATTTTTACTATCTTAAATTTAATATATAATACGTTGCTATTAAGGCAAAATTACAAAATTTTTGAATAGCAAATGAGAAAATGCTTGAATAAGTTTTGGAATCGTCATTTGCAAAATTTAGTGTATACTATATGTATATTTTAATAAGGAAATTTTATTAATATAATGACCATCTATCTCATGATACTAAAATTTTCTCAACAGAATTTTAGATTAACAAGGAAAGAAATGCTTTAACATAATAAGATTTGGAAGCCGATTTATTTAAGAAATGTTAACTATCTAAATTTTAACGTAGAAAACGTTGCCATTAAAGCTTATTATACAAAATTTGAGAATAAGAAATGTGTAACTAAGATTAGGAAACACCATTTGAAAAATTTGGTGTACTATATATACCATATATTATTTAAGTAATTTGATTAATATCATATAATACAATATCTAATACATAAAGTGTTGCTATTAAGATTTCCTCTACAAAATTTTTGAATAACAATAGAAGTACTTAAATAAATGTTAGAATTGTTAATTTTCAACTGGTTCTAATGAACATTTTCAAACATTTTTTTTATCAAGTGATAGAGTATCTCTAATATTCAACACTAAACGTTGCTATTAAAATTTGAAAGGCAGTTTTGTTAAGCTGTTGCAGTCTGTTGAAGAGCTGGCGAACTCACAGTTGTCTGTCTGCAAGGAAGAAATAAAATGCCAAGCAATAAAATAAAAATAAATACAAATTTTAATAATTAGTTGTGCTGCGTGCAGAGTTAACAATCTCTTTCTGTCTCTATCTCTCTCTCTATCTCCCTCTTGATAGTTTTGCCCCCGCTTTGGAGTGTTTGCTTTGGCTACAACTTTTTCAATCTATGGCATTTACATGCAACTGTTATTGTTGTTACCTCTCTTTTTTTCAGCTTTTTTTTTTTTTGGTAAAAACTAAGCGAAACAATAATGAAATAATACATAAATGTGAGTTGTTGTTGTTGTTGTCAGAGTCCGTGTTTATAGTATTTGTGTCTGTGTACATTGGAAAGTTTGCTGCTGCTGTACGAAAAGAGACGAGACGAGTTGAGTTGAGTCCGCATTGCCCGCTGAGCTTCTCCGGCGTGCTGTCACCTCTAAGCGGCTTCCCCTCTCCCCTCTCTCTTTCTCTCTGCATTTCTCCTTTCTTTCCCTCCCCTCCCCTTTCTTCTGCCTTTCCCCTGCAGTGTATTCCACTAACCCCATCAAGTCAGCTAAGCAGCGCGGGCGGCTTTGGCGGCTGCCTTTGAGTGATGCTTTGGTTTCATAACTAACCGTTTTTTGTTTCTCAGTTCCCATTTCTCCCTCTCCACTCCTCCCCCCTTTGGACCGTGTTGCAAGTGTAGGTAAAGGTAATGTTTACCATTTCCGCTTGTCGCTTCGTCGTCGTCGTCGGCGTGGGTACAATGAAATTTTTGGACGTGAACGTGAACCAAACCAAAGACATCGCTAAGTTTGACTCGCTTTTTCTTCTTCTTCTTCACTCTTGTTGTTGTTTTTTTTCGGGGTACGCGTTATATGAGATGCATGTCAACTTTTCGGTTGCTGCCACTGAAATTCATTTACCTAACGGTGTTTTTTCTGTGCTTGTTTTTTGTTGTATTATATTTTTGCTCTTTCTTACCAAATGCGTGCCAAGGAAATAGAAAGTGCACAGAGCTTATGCGGGCGATAACAAGAAAACGAGCTAGAAATTGGCATCACACACACACACACACACACACACACTCACACACACACACACACACACACACACGCACACACACACACACACACTCACATACTAATAAATAGAGCTGACATTTCGGCTGACGAAATGTTGGGAGATTTTTGACAAATGCAAATTTGACAAGTTTTTTTCTTTTTCTTTTATTTTTCCAATTTCCCTTTCCTCCACTTTTCACCCAATTTGACAGCTTTCTTGTTGTGTGACACAATGAAAACTCTTTCACAACTCTTATGTTTATGAAAGCTAATAATGTTTATCAATGAGATCTTGTAAGGCAGACACTGAAAAGGCTTAAACTATATTTTCATAGAAGACTTGTACGAAAGTAAATTTAATGCAGAAGCATTTCTTGATCTTTGCAACTGCTAAAAATTTTAAAATTATGTTTTTTAATAAGTGTGATTTATTTTTCAATTTTATGGAAGTAAAGCAATTATATTATATGATTTTCATCAAATAATATTTCTTTACTTGCAATGAAAAAAATTGTAAAGTTGAACATAAAATTTTATTGCTCTACTTTCGAATATAATATGTAGCATAAATAAGCAATAGAAATTAAATGGTATATTTGGAACTGTGTGGTATATTTTGAATATAGGAATATATCAATATACCAAATATAGTCGTAACTCACAGCTCATTCGTCTATAGCTTTTTTTATTTGGTTCGATATCATTTTATTTATTTACTCTTATTATTTCATTGTTGTTTATTGAGGAAATATTGTTTTTTTAATAATTCATTAGCTTTTTCTCATTGATTCAAAATCAATATTAACTCTATATAATTCTAATCTAGAGCTTTAAGAATAACCTTCTCCTTGTTTTTGTTTTTTTTTTTTACTGTAAATTTTGAAGTACATGTCGATTTAAAAATGTGCTCACTAATGTTCTTCACTAATAAATTATGTATTAAATATTGTGACTAAGAGATTTTTATTGACAAACATTAAGACATTAAACTTGCAGCATTTATGATTTATTTAATTATCTATACTAATTAATATAGTACATTTTGGAATATATGGTATTTTAATATTAAATTAACAGTATTTTTAACACTCTTTTAATTGACCATAATAATTTCCATGGATTAATTCAATTGATTATTGTGGTATTAACACTGTATTTTATTTCTTTGTAAAATATCTATAATAATTCTTATAGAATATTTATACCCGCTACCCATAGGGTAGAAGGGTATTATAACTTTGTGCCGGCAGGAAATGTATGTAACAGGTAGAAGGAGGCATCTCCGACCCTATAAAGTATATATATTCTTGATCAGCGTCAACAGCCGAGACGATCTAGCTATGTCCGTCTGTCCGTCTGTGTGTCTGTGTGTCTGTCCGTCTGTGTGTCTGTCCGTCTGTCCGTATGAACACCTAGATCTCAGAGACTATAAGAGATAGAGCTATAATTGTTGTTCGACAGCATTTGTCATGTTTGCACGCAGATCAAGTTTGTTTCAAATTTTTGCCACGCCCCCTTCCGCACCCGTAAATAAAAAAAAACGATTTACAAGCGTACTTTTAAAGCTAGAGTTGCAAATTTTGGTATATACAATAATAACTATAGTAGTTATGATTCCTGAAAACTTGGTTGCGATCAGATAAAAATTGTGGAAGTTATTAAAGAAATACTTTTGTATGGGCAAAAACGCCTACTTACAAGGGGTCTTAGTTGCTTTGGCTGACAATCTGGTATATTGTGCCATCTATGGTATATTTTGAACGCGGTACTATATCGTACTATATATATATATATATATATCAAATAGTATATTTGTAGTATTTTTGTAGTATTTTGGTATATTTTAAAAAAAAAATACCGCAATATTTTGCTTTTATTCAAAATGGGTAGCGGGTATCTCACAGTCGAGCACACTCGACTGTAGCTTTCTTACTTGTTACACTTATTTCTATGTAAAATATCTATAATAATTAATTTAGTATATTTTAAATTGTTCATAATAATTTTCATAGCTTTATTAAATTTATTATTTTGTAGTTAGGAATACATTTTTTTGATGTCTATTCTATTTCTATGAAAATACTTAATAACACTTCATAAATCATTTAGTGCATAAAACAGTTTCAGTGTTTTTTAATGGTTAAATAAAAGTAAAGCTTACTTTGAGTGCCTAACAAATCGGTCAAAATAGGCTAAGAGTTGCAGCAACATGTTATGCTGATCTAGTATGTTGCCGATTGCATTGGCAGCAACAGCAACAGCAACAACAACCACATCAACAACCAAAGCAGCAGGTTGCTGTAATAGCAACAACAACACTTTTTGTGCTTTTGCTAATTGTATCAAATTTTCATTTTGATTTAGATTCAGATTACGAGCCAAGACCAAGCCAGATGCCGATGGCAACATTAGACAGCAGCCACAACAACAACAGCAACCTGCAATCATTGCAGTCGGAGTTGGAGTCGAAGTCGAAGTCAGTTCCTCAGTAGACACAACAGCAACAGCAACAACAACAATAGTGAAACAGTAATAGCAACAGCGACTCTGTTGGCCTCATTATGTTCAAACATATTTCATATGCCAGCAACAACAACAGCAAAAACAATAACAATAACAGCAACAAATAAGCAAAGCAACTTGGCTCTGTTTTTTACTTCTTCTTCTTCTTCTTCTCGTAGTTGTAGTTGTTGCTTCCTCAGCAATCGCTTGGCTGCTGCCATTGTTGTAGTTGTTGTAGTTGTTGTTGTTGTTGTCATAACTGTGTTTTGTTGTGCTGCTCAGACTTTGGTTGCTGTTGCTGTTGCTGTCCGGTGAAAGTAATCATCAACAACATTAAGCGAGGTAAACAAACTACAAAAAGTATAAAAAAAAGAGTTACACTCGCCAAAAGTTCATTTGAGACGCGAAGCGCGAGACTTTGACCAGCAGAGACGAGAATGCTCCATAGACAAAAACAACAAAAAAAAACATCAGCCAGCCCTGGAAGTGGGTACCACTATCTCTATCTCTTTCTTGCTGCTAGGGAATTCCGGCAGCTGCAGCGCCGCGTAACTGAAAGGTTGAAGAACCACAAAGAGATACGATTATGATGATTTCTAATTGAAAAACTCAGCGGCGCGCTCAAATGTGTCCAGACACAGCGACTGCCAAAGATAGAGGGAGACGGAGAAGCAGAGAGAGAAAACGAAGACGTACAAAACAAAAACAACAACTGAAAAGAAGAAGCAGAAGCAGAAAGAAAAAAAAATGAAACGAAATTTCATTAAAACGTTTGCACAAATAAAATAAGTGCTGCAAAAAGCAGAAAAAAGAGTAACAGCAGCGGCAAAAGAAACTGAAACGAGGTCAACTGAGGTCAACACATTTTATGTACCGAACCCGAACTACTTCATACTCTACTAAATATTTGTATGACGACGACAGCGACGACGACGACGACGTTAGCAGATGCGTGTGTGTGTGTTAGTTTGTGTTGGTGTGTAAGTGAATGGGGAACTGCAGTCAGCTTTGGGCTTGGAACTTCAAGTCACACAGCTTGTGAAGGGCAGCGGGCGGCGAAGCGAGAGGGGAGGAAACACTGGGCTGGGCTCTGTGCTGGAAGAAGAAGAAGTGGACGAAGGGAGTGCAAAGGGAGCTGCATCAACTAAATCAAACAAAAGGCAAACAGCAAAAAAATACAAAAAAAGAAAAGTGGAGCGACGATGACGACTGCGACGGGGGCGACGCAGTTTGGGGAGAGAGAGATCGTTGCTCGCTGTTTGCTGTTCGCTGCGCTTCAATTGAGTTTTACATACATAGACTTCAGTTTAAGCGTTCGATGTTGTTGTTGCTGATGTTGTTGATTTGATTTTCAACTATTTTGAGGGCAACACAACGGCGACAAAATGGACACCAACAACAGCTAGCAAAAAAACAAAAAAAAACTCGTTCGCTGTGACGCGCATTGACTAACTGAATTGTGTTGTTGCTATTGCTGTGGGCTGCTGCTGCTGCCCTGACACCGCAGCAACAAAAACAACATCAGCAACAGCAACTCATGACTTGGCAAATGCGCTCGCCAACATTATCGTCTTGACCATCTCGTGAACTTCATTTGCAAACGTTGGAGCAACATTTGTGTGGCTTAAGCTCGCTGCAAAGAGAGTGAGAGGGAAAGAGAGGGGAAGAGAGGGATTGCTGCTGCTGCTGCTGGGCAGCCAACATAATTCATTTGTATTGCTGTTGCTGCTGTTAGAGCTGTTTGCTGTGTTGTTGGCACAGCAAGTGTTGCCAACTTTATGGCATTTACAAATACAATTACATTAGCTGCCGCTCAGTCGACTTTTGTTGTTGCTGTTGTTGTTGTTGTTGACTTCTTTTGGCATTAGCTTTGCCGTTACTTTTGCAATTGTCGGTTCGTCGGTTCGTCGGCAAACCGAGCTGAACCGAGTTGAGTTGACTGAAGTCGAGTTGAGTTGAGAGATGAGTGCTCAGAGTTAACTGTTGGCCAAGTGCGCAACTAATTTGCATTTGTTTGGGCGGCTTAAAACTCGCCGCTCGCTGCTGCTGTTGTTGTTGCTGTTGGCAAATTGCAGCTAAATGCAATTCAATGGCCAAGAGCAACAACAATTCTGAATCTTGCAACTGTTGAGGCTCGAGAATTTCAGTTAGCCAAACAGTTGGAAGCGTAATGAAAGCTTTTCTTGGCCAACAATAGAGCAAGCAATTAAGAATGTTGCTTCTTACAGGTAGCACATAAATGGTACAAATTTGCTTTATCATCGATTAAAATTATTTCTATGTTCAGCATACTCAGGATTAATTGTAATTACTTGTTTAGGTTCCTTAGTCGTCTTGGCTTTTCCCCTTTAGTAGATTAATATTTTTTATAAATTTTTGTCTACTTTTATAAATAAATAAATACTTGTTTAGCTCATGAAAAGACATTATTGTATAATTATTGTGTGTTGAAATTGAAAAATTATAGTAAATTTGCAGCTAACAATTTGAAAAGTTTAAATTTGATTTACATTTTCTATTGCTTATTTTTATAGGTCACTTGATTATGATTAAATAAATTTCAATACTAAATAGGATTAAAATAACATTGTGTAGTTTTTAAAATGTTTATGGTTAGGTTAACTGATTTAGCAAAATTATTTTTGTGTTCTGAATTGATTTAAAATGAACAAATGAAAACGTATAAGAATTCAACATCTAATATGTACCTTAAAATATTCTTTTTAAATGAAATAAATTCTCTCAGTAAATTAAAAATACTTCTGTTAATTCCCTGAAATAATTTCTTTATAAAAGTTTGAAAATTATATACAATGCTCTACTAAAAATAGATTGGTGACATTTGGCTTATATTGTTATATGTTAACCTATATTTCAGTCATATAAACTTATAGAATAAACAACACATTTGTCAGACATAACACATTTTAATACTTAGTTGGATATATAACACGTTAAAGAAATATATAATAACATAAGAAAGTGCTTAAAAAGTAAACAATGAACATTTTGAACATTTAAATTTCAATTTAGGTATTAATAGTAGTATGATATAATACTTCCATAATTAAAGAGTTACATTAATGAAATTAATAACACATAAATGTTATACAATGACTTGACTAAAGATCAAAGATTTAAATCTAGATGAAATAATAATTCGATCTATATTAATATATCTGAATTTTTAAAAATGGGTAAACATACAAAGGATGAAATAATAGAAATAATTATATGAAAGGCAATGAGTAAACATTTTATTAAATGCGATTATTACACAAAAGGACAAACACCTGACGGATCCTTGAGGAGTATCACAAAGCAAATGTAGGCTGTGTTTGTAATATGTATCCACACTTTTGTTGCTCTTCATGTCGTCGACTAGAAAGCGCTCAAGTTCTTTATTAAAGGGAATTAAATGACGATGACTGCTGAGAAATGTTAAGAAATACTTCAATCCAACGCAGTTGGCTTTGTTTGTCTTCAAGTGGCAAAGGACAGCTGATTCTTGAGCTCCACGAAAACTGAACAATTATTGACACGTGCGCACCTCCACAGTAAATGTCCTAAGCAAAGAGAGGGGGAGCAAGGAGCAGCTCCTTGGAAATGCCACAGATGCATTTCCGGCAAAGGTAATATTCAGCTGTTGATTTCATCCTTCTGTTCTGTTCAACTGCTGCTTGCTGCTTCTTGCTGCCTGCTGTTTGTTGTCGATATTATCTGCAATTAAATACTCAATGCACAGAGTCGGCGACCAGGACAAAACAAGTAAAAATTTCAATAACTAAAAACGCACATGTCCTGTCAGAGGCAGAGCGAGAAAGATGCAGAGAAAGAGACAGAGATAGAGAGAGGCAAAAGCAGATGTTACAGCGTCGCACAAAAAAACTGATGGAGCGAGTCCTTTTCGTCCTGCGCACTTCTTTTTTTATTCAGCCTACACGCTGCTGCTACTCCGACTGTCTGTTTTCGTCTCTGCGCCTGCGCAGTTTGTCTCTTCCCTTTGTGTCCTGCGTCTGCCTGTGTTTCTTTTGGGGGGGGGCAAACGCAACAACATGCCCCGAAAATTATCCCCTAAATGCCGCCTGTCAATTGGATGAAGTTTCCTGCGCAGTTTGCGGCTCATCAGCGTCAGCCACAAGGCTACGCTTTGCGATCTCACTACACTGAACACACACAGAAGCTAATTGCATAAATTAATTTAATTACATTAGTGATAACGAGTGCTGAAAGATTAAAGACTGACCTTTACGAGGAACTAAAGCATAACAAAATGACAACTGACTTCCGAAGGTGTAAAAAATATACATTTTGAAATGTTTGCATTGTGGTAAGCTAGGTTTCTTTAGGAAAAGTAAATCTTTATTTATTTAAATAGGTTAATTACAATTATATTAATACTAACATTATTAGTAAAGCAATGGTTGAAAAGACCTAAAGCTTGAAAAACTTTATTTACGTAATAGCAATTTTTTGGGAAATTATTTGGAAAACTGCATGAGAAAATAGAACCCAATTTATTTTAATAATAAGTAGACTGAAAACCTTACTTTTTAATTAACATATAATAAAATAGGTATCAAGTGCATTAAATTTGTAACTTGCGTAGATACCATCTTAAAACAAAAAAAATAGAACTATTTAAATATCTAATTATTAAAATAAATATGAAATATAAAATCTATTGAAGGTAAAAACATATGAAGAAATAAGTTTGAAGAATCAAAGATAAACCAACTGACAATTGACTATAGTTAAAAGTTCATTAAATTAGTATTTACCAATTCTGATATACATAACTTTCCAATTCTCGTAGGAAACTTCAATTGTTTATATTATATTGTTTCATATAAAAAATTGTAGTACAATTGTAAAGTCTTTTTGTGTTATTTTTTTAGGATTATTTATTCATCTTTTAGGAGAATATTAAAAGTACGTAAAATATTCTGAAAAGAATTGGAATTAAAAACTTTAAATAGAATTTCAGATTTATGAATAATATTATTAAGAATATTTTTTAAGAAACATTGACGAATTTAATATAAAATTTGCTTTCAATACTATGAACAACATTTTTTAAAAAATATTGATGAATTTAATATCAAATTTGCTGAAAATATCATGAAAATATGTTTTTCAAAATTGCTGACAAATAAGAATGCGGTTAATTACAAATTCAAACAATTCTTTTGCTAAGTAATTTCTTGCAGTGTGCTCGCACGTAGGCCCGTCTTAGTTATCAGCAACCCCTATATCACACACGACACAAAAGACTACACAGATACCGCAGAGCAGAGCATAGCTAAGCAGAGGCTCTCTGCTAATTGGTTGCCCCTGACACGCGTCATGCTCTCCAAGTGAACGGCAACTGCAACAACACAACAACAACTGCAACAGCAAAAGCAAAAGGTGAAATTGTACATCATTCTCGGTCTATTGGTATCGCTCACTCAGTTGCTCGTTCTCAATTTTAGATTGTCTTTTGTTTTGGCCCAGTTGACGAAACTACCTACGCAAGAAACAGTTTCCTAGAGTCGTTTTTGTGTTGTTGTTGTCGTGGTTGTCGAGTCTATTTCAAAGTGCATTTGGACATAGACATAGTCGAGAACCTTTCCCAGTTACCAGTTCCCGGTGTGGCATGTTCCCATTTCTTGTTGTTGATACGCTGAAAGAAAGGTGCCACAAAGAGAAGAAAGCAATAGAATGGCATTTTTATGAATGGTTCGAATCATTCTCTCTATGAAAAGCATTTCGTGTGTCGTCAACAAACAGCGTGTAAAGTGGCCATAAAATGCAGCCAAACACTCGAGGTCACATGATTAGTGTCACATTAATAAACATGCGGCGAACTTCGATCGACGACTGATGACCACCAAAGTCCTGAATATCAGCTGTGGATCTTTCACGGTGTCGGCATCGCGCTTAGTTCAAAGCAACAGCAGCAAAAATATTGCATATTTTCATAATGGCATAATACCGAGGGCTTAAATTAAAAAACGAAACGAAAAAAACTACTACAACAAAAAGAGAACACAACAAAAAAAGAAGAGCATACGCACAACGCAATTTAAATACTCTTTTAGATTTTTATGTACATAAAATAATAATCAATTTAATAGAATTCTTTTTTATAAAGAAGAACTTCAGTTTAGTTTAATTAAATTATTTCATTTTTTCTGGGTGTTAGAATATTATTTTAAATATCTCTTTAAGAAAATAAGCGCTAACAAATAAATTTTATAGAATTGTTTTTTATTTGCATATCTTAGATTGTGTTAAAATGATTTTTTTCTTGCTTATGTTACAATTACTATTCAAGATAAGTATTATCTTTAATTTAAGTATTATATTTAATTTAATATCTTCAGCTTAGTTGCTTTTGGTGTTTATCAACACACTTGCATATAGAAAGAAATTTATGATTAAATTATTTTTTTCAAAAGTGTGTTAAATTAAATTTCCACAACCTAGTTTTAGTTGATTTGGTATGTTTTGCACTTTATGGTATATTTTGATTGCAGTACTATATTAATTAATTATTTTTGCGGTATATTAATTTGATATATTTTAAAATTAATACCGCACTGTGGTACTTTTATTCAATATGTGTGGCGTGTATCTCACAGTCGCGTACACTCGACTGTAGCTTTTTTACTTGAATATTTAATTAGAATCGTTTCATAAAAGAATGTGATTCATCTTATATAATTGAAAAAAAACATTTAAAGAAAAATATTATATATAATTATGTTCAAAATCATCACTATTTAAATGACTTTAGTTTACCTAATCTAACTCAGAATTCTTGCCACCTTCTTCAAGAAAAAATCTTTTAGGGATCATTGTATAAAATTCTTTTCCAAATTGTCGCTTTTTAAATGACTTTAATTTGATTAACTTAGCTTAGCATATTTGTCACCTTCTTAAGGAAAATCAATGTAAGGATCATTATATAAAATTATTTTCAAGTCGATGGCCTTAGTTGCTAGCACTCCCTTTCTTTTAGTTATTATATTATTCTGTATAATTTTTAACATATAAATAAATAAATAAAATTATTTTCAAAATCATCATTTTCCTAGTTAATTAACTTAGTACAGAATACTTGCCGCCTTTTCAAAGAAAAACATTTAAGAATCATTCTATAAAATACTTTCCCAAATCATCACTATTAATTGAGTTTAATTTGCTTAGCTTTGAATATTTGCGTTCCTCTAAATTAAAAATGTCTTTTACTTGTGGCAACGCTTAGATAACTCAATTGGCGTATCTTATGCGTTAAATTCATGTTTTGCTTCCTTTCGATTATCGGAAACTCGTCGATAATTAATTGATCCGTCGCATGCTGTATCTTAATGCAATTATGCCCAGTTCGAGGACTGTTAAAAGTATGTTAAATTTGTGTAAATACCGAAAGCAGCTTAATGGTGCCAGTTTCAGTTTCAGTTTGAGTTTCAGTTGCCCAAGCTACTTTTGTGGTTTTTGGTGGTGTCCAGGAAGCAGCCGTGACAGATGTTACCGCATCGATATAAGGTATTATATATATATACTCTATATAATACGCAGCTTGTCGAGTGGCTGCTGTTCAGTCTGCTCTTAAGCTACCCCTTTCTAGATGTTGTATTGAGTAGGGTGAGTTTTATTTTGCTGCTGCTGCTGTTGTTGATGTTTCAGATGTTGTGTGGAGGATCATCGGGTTATCGGCATTCAGAAAGCTAATCAATCGATTGGCTGGATGACATGAAGCCAAAGATTGAGATTGAGCCTGGCAGTGAAATGTGGAAGAAGAAGTCGAAGAAGAAAGACAGATCAATATAGAAAGGCCACCAAACAAGTTAGAAATCTGTTTATTTTCTTCTCTTTTGCTTGAATTGCATTGACGACGCATCATTAAAATATTTTCCATTGCTTGTTGTTGTTGTTGTTGTTATAGTTGTTGTTACTGTTGTTTGGTGTTAAATCAAAAACCACTTGAACGAAATAAAATCTTTCTCACAGTCGGCGACGATCGCGCGAGAAAGAAAAGAATTGGGAACGGGATTGAGACTGAGACTGAGACTCTGGCATGGGAAACGCGCGGCAAAAGATCGAACGGACGGACTGACGGACAGACGGACGGGGGAAACGAGGCAAACAAATTATGAGAACGAAAAGCGACGACGTCGACGACGAAAGTCGCGTCTCAGTTCGGTTCTCGTCTCGTCTCGTCTCGTCTCGTCTCGTCTCGTCTCGTCTCGTCTCGTCTCGTCTCGTCTCGTCTCGTCTCGTCTCGTCTTGTCTCGAAGAATGTCTGGTTTTGTTCTTTGCTGCTTGCTGGCTTTGTTGTTGCTCCTAAATTGATGACAACAACATCAAAACGGACAAGCGTGCGCTTCAAATGTATCTCTGTATCTGCATAGGCCCGAGATACTTTGGCTCCCAGAGTATCTTTTGTTGACCGTGACGATTTCTCGTATACCTGGCGACGATTTCAAGCAAAAAAAAACAAAACAAGAGCTGAAAAAAATGAGAATATCAAGAGAAGAAATACACACACAAAATAAATGCCACAATAAGTCAATAATCAAAAAGAGAACGACAGATAGATGGATGAATGGATGGATGGATGTTTTCGAGTATATAAATATTCGTATGTACTCATTTGGATTGGCCCGATGGTTGACTAACAGCTATAACTGACTGTCTGTCTGTCTGTTTGTCTGGCTTGGATGGAGCTGCGCTTATCATCATTATTCAAAGCGAGCCACCAACGCCGCCGACACCGCCATCGACATCGCCACCGCTTTAGAAATAGAAAACTAATAATAATAACAAGAACGGCAAACAGAAACGAGAAAAACAAAACAAGTTTTTGTGGGCGAGTGCATGGAAATGCTCGATGTCTATCGATATACATAGAAAAAAAAAAATAGAAATAAAAATCAAGTTGAAAAGAATTTCTAAAACTCATAAAACAACTGCGACGACGACGACGAGTTTTGATTTCGATTTGAGTTCTCTTTTCTCATTCTCTTGTTGTGCTTGCTACTCATAGTTGTTGATCCAATGCGATGCATGGCAAAAGCCAGCACAGCACACAGTACACAGAACACATGTAAAAAACATTTCAATTCACACTCTGGACCAACCCAGGCACCAGAGAGAGGGGGAAAAAGTGGTTGGCGGTGGCACTAACAACTCGTCATCGTCAATATCAGGTTCGGTTTTGGGCTCCAGACCCAGGAAAGTGGTCAGCAGAGTCCGACTCGGAGTCAGAGCCCACGCCCGCGTTATGATTTTGTGGCCATTTTATAACTAACAGCATTCCATCGTCCACATCGACATCGACATCAGCATCGACATCGACATCAGCATCGGCGCCGTTGTCGCTTTCAGAGCCCCGGCACATGCCGGCAATCTTCTCAGTCGCTCAGTCCTCAGTCAGTTTCCGATCAGAGGCCCAGTTGCAGTCTCATTCTCATTCTCAATGTACAACATGCCCCATGCCCCACATGCCACACACGTTGCTGATGAGCCACGCAGCAACAGCAGCAAGCGATTGACCGCCAGACTGACGGACCGACAGTCGAAACAACACTCTCAGCATCATCAGACTCCATTGCCTTGCCCCGAGGGCAGTTGATGCGCTGCTGTTGCTGTTGTTGTTGCCTGCTTGCCACTGCCACTGCTGCCTCTTGGTGACAGAAGCGACGCAATGCGTTGCATGTTATATGTATGTGGGCAGCAGCATCTAAAGCAGTGAAGAGTGGGCAGAGAGAAAAAGAAATGCAGAGGGAGCGACTCTTAACCCATTAAACAAATCATTTAAATTCTATTCCAACTAGTGACAATAAAAAACTTCTGCGCAACCTGCAAGCCGAGAAAATTAGATCTTAGATGATAGTTTTGAATATTTTCAGTACTTGAAAAGTAAAGATTACGGTTATACCTTATCTGCAGATTGTTTATTTTGTTATGTCAATAAAGACAGATGTAGAAATATTGAAACATTTTACAAATATATCACTTGTTCACCTTGATGATTGAAAATGACCTCAAAGGGTCGTTTAACATATCTATTTCCACCTCCTGCCATTGAAGGCACAGGGAAAAAAATAAAGTATAAAAATATCAGAAATTTTTTTTGAAATTAGAACAGCAATTATAATAGATGGAACGTTTTACTTACAATCAATTTCATATTCACAAATTGAATTGCAATGAAATATAAAAAAAATCTGTTGGTATCGCCTGAGTTATGTCGTCTTTTATAGGATTTTAAAAAACCTCCAAAGTAGTCTCTTAATTAAAATTTCACGCATTTCTATACCTACGACCCATAGAATAGAAGGGTATTATAGCTTTGTGCTAGCAGAATATGAATGTAACAATCAGAAGGAAGTAAAGTATATATAATATAATATATTCTTGATCAGCTTCAACAGCCAAAACGATATAGCCATGTCCGTCTGTCTGTCCGTATGAAACACTGAGTCTCAAAGACAATAAGAGATAAGAGAATTATAACAGCTCTTGTTATGTTTGCACACAGATCAAGTTTGACTCAAATTTTGTGCTATGCCCACTTCCGTCCCTGCATATCGATAAAAATCGAATAAAACGCGTAATTTTGAAGCTAGATCGGGGATTCTTGGTACATACTTTAATAACTATAGTATTTATGAAAATTTGACTGCGATCAGATAAAAAAATGTATGGGGAAAAAGCTTACTTACTACGTGTCTTACTTACATTGGCTGACAATCTGGGATATTGTATATTTTTAATGTAGTACAATATTAACTTAGATAATATATATATTTTGCGATATACTTTTGGTATATTTGTTGACTTTATTCAAAAAGGGTTGCGGGTATCTTACAGTATAAAACACTCGACTTTGGCCTTCTATGTACATCGTTTCCCTTTTTATAGACACCAAATTGCTTAATACGCCGAAGAATATCTACAGAGCCGAAAATAATAAATTCAATTGATTTAAAATATATTTGTTTGTTATTAATACGAAATTATAGCTATATGTTATATACATAAATGTGGATAATTGACAAACTCAGTAAAATGGTTTCAGTCGAGTGTGCCCGACTGTGAGATACCCTTTAATAATTTAAAAATCAAAAAAATATTGAAATTTATATTAATATGTATATATTACACGTATTTAAGGCCACATTTTGTATATTTACCATGGAATACAACATAAACCACATTGTTAACAACAAAACTAAAACCCGAATCCCGTTTATTGCCATGAAAAAATATTTTTTAAATGCCTCATGGCTCTGAGATATAGGTATTAATAAGAAATAACGATCAGACAGAGTAATTTAAGCAAAAAAACTTCTTTATTAAAGAACACATTGCTCTTAAAACAATTTTAAAACTGACTTCAAATTATTCGAACGTTCGTACTTTAATCAGTAATTTTAAGTCTCACATTTATTGAACTCGTTAACCAAACAAAATAAACGAAATTAAATGAATGGCGAACATATTATTCGCGAGGAAAACGAAATATTAGTTAGATTACTAAATTCAACTTCACTGAGTGATTTTCCGTTGCCTGCTTGCCACTGCCCGAAAGAAGCGACGCAATGCGTTGCATGTTGTCTGTATGTGGGCAGCAGCATCTAAAGCAGTGAAGAGTGGACCGAGAGAGGGAGAGTGAGAAAGAGATGCAGAGGGAAACTGAATGCGTGTCCAACCAACTGTTAACCCATTAAAATTCTTGTCATCACTAATGCAAACGGAGTAAAGAAAAAAGCGAACGCACCTTTAGATTTTATAGATGATGCATTTTGATTTATCATTTAAACAATTTTATGGTAATTATACCTTCAAATCAAAGAAGAAAAGCTGTTGGTAAACCATAAAAAATTAATTGCTCTTTGGACACCACTTTCAGGGGGGATTGAAGATAAAATTTTCTGAGCATTAATCGAGATGGTGTTTTAAAGATTATTTATATAAGGTGGAGTTTGGTAAAGGTAAAAAAAAAATTCCTTAAAGATTTGTCAACAGTCTTGCGCAATTTTATGAAACTAAGAAAAAATAGTTTATTATTTATTTATTTCTGTTTAAATATTTTCCATTTTTTATATTTATTAGTTCCTATTTAACTCGTCAAAACTTGTAAAAGCCTTTGATTGATCAATTAAATTATTGGGTGGCTTTGAGGACTACCGACTCTAAGAAGAATACAGTCATCAGAATTAAGTTAAGAAGTTAAAATTAGATAAGCAATTATATTATAAAATTGAGTTAAAGAGCAATCCACTTACAAATAATATCAAACTTACAGATAATCTTTTGATACCGCTTCAGTTTTGTCGCCTCGAAAAGGTCTTTGAACAAATTTATAAAATATGTTTATGATACTTTCAATTTGTAGGCTTTTGCTTTGCTATTTGAAAGACTATATGGGTTAATCAGCCAAAGAATGTAACAGCAACCAAAATAATATATAACATTTTGTTTATGGATAAGTTCAGATCAGTTAAATACAAATTAAATTTTCCTTTTAATATTCTTTTAATGATCGGTATATGAAGATTTTTATAATTATTTGCTATTGAATTATTTGTAAGCATTATGGATTCTTTTTTTTAATATTAATGTTTGGATAGCTGGAAATCCGATTCCATTCTGAATCAGAATTTCTGATTCATTCTGTTCGGGTTTATTTCTCTTTTAATATAAGACGCCATAAAATGAAAGTAAATATGTGTGTGTGTGATCATAAAATGAATTATAATTAGGCAAATGATTGCCAACATTTATTTGTTTGTTGGTCGCTTTTGCAACAAGCAACAACGAGCGAAGAGATAAACATGAAATTGATAAGCGCCGTTTTTTTTTTTTTGTTGCTTGACAGAATATAAACATTAAAGATCGTTCACTTTATTATTTAAAAGGTTATCAATTTTGGTTTTTATCTGCGTTTAATCAGATAAGACTCTAAATTTAAATTAAATGGCAAACGAATTTTTTCTTCTAATGGTTTTCGCTTAGTTTTCTATATTTCTACGATTTTTTCGTATTTATCAGTAAAATTGAAATTGAAATTCTTTCAAATGTATCTAAAACAAAAAAAAGTGTCCAGATATTCGTAGTACTCATATATCTATTCTAAAATGCTTATCAATTCATACATATTCGTTACTATGTTATGTTAACTTCTCTTGGAGAGTCTCGCACACACACACACACAATACAAAAGCAGTCCACATGTTTTGTATAATTATCGTGGTTAATGTCTCGACTTTGTTGTTTTGTTTTAATTTTTTTTTTTCGTTTTTATTTTGTATTTTTGTGCTGATAAAAAACGTTTTATCAGTTCTTTTTTGTGTATGAGGTTGCGTTTTTGTTTGCCTTTTAATTAAGTTGAACACAAAGTGAACAAAAATTCATGGAATGCCAACGACGACAACAACAACAACAACAACGACGACGACGACGACGACGATGACGACGACAATGTACAATTTACTATTGTTTGCCCCAACGAATGACCTTGAAATCTCCACCAACAGTATTAAACAACTACAGCTACTTATAGCCATCTTGCTGGCCCAAAAAATCAACTTTCTTTTGCCCCGTTCGCTGTTGAAAGTTGCGGCTAATTTCAAGATACTGTGCCCAGGTAACAATTAAGTCTAAACTCAAGTCCGCAGCTGCAACAAAAGCATCAACACACACAGTTAACAACAACAATAATAGCAACATCAACTACAACAAAAATGAAAGTAGACACAAATTTAGTTGCAATATTTCGTAATGCACACAATGACCACCCTTCCTCTCAACCACTTGTGCTCAGCCTGGTTTGGGGCTATGAAGCTGCCCCAAAACCCACATGAGTATCTTGCAGTTGTTGTTGGTACTGTTGTTGCTGTTGCCTTGGACAAATTGCATAGTGGTGCTCAGCGTTCAGTTCAGGAGTTGGCCAATCTTTGCTAAGATGCCACATAATTAGGCATAATTTATGACTAGAGCAAATATGGTTGCAACAAACAGTTGCACAGTCAAGTGAAAGTGCCACAGCATCCACCACAACTACATGCAACTGCATCTCCGCATTCGCTCCATGCAAATTGCTCAATTAAAAGGTACATCTCAAAGGACAGCCAAGCAGGGAAATGTGATCAGTTTATAAGATTCATATAAGATATTTGCAATATTCAGTTTTCATTTATCTAGTTCTTGTTCGATAAGCATTATATCTGTAAAGAAAAAATAAAAATAAACAAATAATGTGAATGTCGAGAAACAATATATAAATTTAAATATATATCCATTTTACGTTTAAAAACAAATCAAGTAGGTTTTGAGCTTGCCTCTGAGATTTGGACAATTGTTATACCCACTACCCATAGGGTAAAAGGGTATTACAACTTTGTGTCTGCAGGCAATGTATGTAAAAGACAGAAGAAGGCATCTCCGACCTTATAAATCATATATATTTACGATCAGGGTCAGCAGCCAAATCGATGCCGGTCTGTCTGTCTGTCCGTATGAACACCTTGACAGCACTTCTAATGTTTCCACGCATATCAAGATTATTTCAAATTTTTGTCAAGTCCACTTCCGTTGCTTAAACTCAAAAGCTCTTGATTTAAGCACATTTTGTTCTTAAACCAATTCTAAAACGGACTTTAAATTATTCGAACGTTCTTACATGAATCAAGAATTTTCAATATCCCCCACATTTATTGAACTCATTTACTAAACATGAGCACGGAACTTTTTCGTTAGCATTTCGTTAGCATTTCACGCGGGGGAAGCGAAAAATAAATATTTTAAATATTTTATTCGCTGACCTATTGAGTTATTTCTTTAAAGGCAGGCGTAATCGTTTTTCAAAAACTTGCTTTAAATGTTGAAAATAATCTTGAATCTTTCTTTATTTATTTGAACATTGAAATTAAATTGATATTTTTTTATATGTTAATATAGAAGACTTTTGATTCAGATATTGATTGCTCTTCTTTAATTAACTTTTCTGAAATGGGGGCCCCATCGGGTCCATAAGTGGCTAGGCGTCCTAGTAGTACGATATTCTATTGGCACGAATCCTGGGTCAATCTCATAGTCACCCTGACATGCTGATGGTTGTAAGCCAAATGCTAGTAAGGCAATAATTATAAGTGAAAATAGTATATGCAGCTGCATCTTTTCTGAATCGTAGTTGATTTTGCGAGTGGCTGTTTTGCTTTTATAGCAGAACAATTATATAAACAAGTTGATGCGAGACAAATTTCTATATTCTGTGTAAATTGGTATATTCTATGGTCTAATTGTATTATTTCGGCATGGTTTTAAGCATACCATATATGCCTCTACTACTTCTACTACTCATAATATGAAAATAGGAGGACCCTTAGAACTTAAAACTGATATGCCATAAATGCTGCAAATGTCAGCCGTTTATCAATTTGATATTTCTTAATTATTTGAGTATTACGCAATTAGTAATTTTTCTATTCGTAAATGTTTTAAGATCTATTGATGAGCTTAGTAAGAGTTTAATTTAAATATTTATATACTTTCTACGAAACGCTGAATGCTTTATCACGAAAAGTTTACGCAGATCATCAATAATTATAGCTCTATCTTTTATAGTCTCTGATATCCATTGTTTCATACGGAGAGACGGACAGACACACAGACGGACATGGCTAGATCGTCTCGGCTGTTGACGCTGATCAAGAATAAATATACTTTATGGAGTCGGAGATGCCTCCTTCTACCTGTTACATACATTTCCTGTCGTCACAAGGTTATAATACCCTTCTACCGTATGGGTAGCGGGTATAACTAGTTCTGCAAACACACAATGACAAGCGCTGTAAAAAATTATGACTCTATCTTTTATATGGTCTGATATTAAGTAGTGATAGGAATGTACGGACAGACAGTCTGACAGATATGGCAATATCATCTCAGCTATTGACACTGATCTGAGGTGCCTCCTTCTGACTACTACATATATTTTCTTCATGCAAAAAATAATTAGTCAGAATGAATTCGAATAATTTCATAAACTTAAACATTCGCAAACTAATTTACTAAGAAATATAATGAAATCTATTGGTGTCGTCTGAGTAATGTCGTCATTTTGGGTATGGCATAACGTAATCGTCGTTCAAGCACTAGCTTAAAATTTATAAAAATAATCTTGAATATTGCTTTATTTATTTGAACATTGAAAATTAAATTGACTGTCCATTTTTTAAGTTGTCTAATTTTGAATAGAAGACTTTTGATTCAGAGATTTATTGCTCTTCAATATTTATTATTGTTGAGTTATCTCCTTCCTTTCTTTCCACCACGAGGACGTTCGGTCATCCTTGTGTATCCCCTGTGTTTATTTATGATGTTGCCCTGACTTTCTGCTGGTTGCAAGCCAAATGCGAGTAAGGCAATAATTGCAAGTGAAAATAGGATATGCAGCCGCATCTTTTCTGAATCGTAGTTGATTGTGCGATTGGCTGTTTTGCTTTTATAGCAGCACAATTATATAAACAAGTTAATGCGAGACAAATTTCTATATTCTGTGCAAATCTGTTTATTAAATGGAATAATTGTATTATTTCTGCATGGTTTTAAGCGTACCATATACGCCTCCAAATTCCTACTTCTACTTCTCATAATATCACTGAAAATAGGAGGACCCCTAGAGTTTATAACTGATAAAAGAAATTTGTATGGGTCTTAGAAGCTTTGGCTGACAATCTGGTATATTTTGCCCTCTATGATATATTTAGTATGTAGTAATGTATAAATATACCTAAAAAGCTTTTGCTATATATATATTCATATATAGTATTTTTAAGGTATATTAATTCGGTATATTTTAAAATATACCAAATATACAAATCACACGCGATGCAAATTATTTGTGTGTTACAAAATTGGCCATTTTGTTATTAGTAAATGTTTTAGGATTTATTGATTTTCTTTATATCCTTCTTCTTAAAACTATATTTCAGTTTGTTACTTTTGACATTTCTTGATATTGTGCTGATTTAAATATAATTCCAAGTTTACATATTGCCAAAGATAACATTTATTAAGAGTTTCGATTACAGATTTACATATCCTCTGCTAAATCTGTCAGCGTTATCACGAAAAGTATACGCGGATCAGGTTTGTTTTATGGTTTATATTTTTGATATTCTCCTTGCATATCGAGTAATTTTATAGCTAAAGTCGCATTGTTGTCACTTTATTAAAAGTAGCTAGCATTAGCTGTAACTTTTGTATTTATTTTTATTTTCTTTTTACAAATTGTATTAGAATAGGGAGACTACAAAGCAGAAAAGCGCTTAGAAATAACTTGTTTATGTGAATTTTTAAATTTCAAGCTGCCAAGATTACTTGCAGATCTTCTGTTGATTACCCAGTATCTATTAGCAAAAATTTCCATTATTCGAAGCAAAAACGAAATCACAATTGCAAATGTTTCAAGTAACTTAAAAGTAAAGATTGTAGTTAAATTTTTCAATGCAGTTTATTATTTTTTTTATGTCACCAAAGAAAATACAAAGATTAAAAATTTAATTAATTTTTTTAAATGTATTTTGCATATAGGGCTTTAGGATGACTTAATAGATTGCATAATAGTCATTCGCAAAGTCATTACTATAATCAGGAGGAGGTATATTAACATTGAAGTCAATAGGTGGCCATCCAATTCCACCTCCTCGCCGGGGAGGGTGATAACCTCCCCGGCCATAATAACCCTTTGAAGGTACAGCGAGAGAAATAAAGCATAAAGCCATCAGAATCTTAAAAAATTAGAACAGCAATTAGAATACAATATTGAGTGATATAACGATTTACTTACAAGCAATTTCATATTCACAAATTGGATTGCAAAGAAATATAAAGAAATCTGTTGATATTGCCTGAGTTATATCGTCTTTTATAAGATTTTGAAAAACCTTCAAAGCAGTCACTTAATTAAAATTTTACCGCATTTGTTTCGCAATTGGAGACACAATTGGCTATTCTGGCAAAAATTCAACCGCAACGAAAATAAATAATTACATTTTGCTAACATATTGCCATAAAATATATATTTAATGCAACATCGATCGATTATCAGTATTATTTTGGCATTGTTTCAAGATATTATTGCTTAGATTTTAGAACATGTTCTCTACGTAGATCTAATATCTTTCTCGTTTTATCTCGAATAGAATATGACCTTGTCTGCAACTGATTACACTCTGGATTGGTCACAATGAGATTACTACACCACAATAAATTTCCATACGAATTGTATCTAAAAGCATTTCAAGCTGAATTTGTATCTGCATCTTTGTGTGTGGCAGCTGCATTTTACAGCTATGTAAAGCGTATCAAAGCAGAGCTGCCGTCTATCCATCTGTCTATAGTATTTGGCTTTCAATAGTGAACGGCTAACAAGTAACGGTAAACGCGTTTTGTCCACGCCCCAATGATGGAAACTCTTCACAGATTGCATTACAATGTCGCCACGGTTTTATTTTTATACCCGCTACCCATAGGGTAGAAGAGTCTTATAACTTTGTGCTTCCAGGAAATGTGTGTAACATGCAGAAGGAGGCAACTCCGACCCTGAAATGTGAATATTATTTCTTGATCAGTGTCAACAGACGAGACGATATAGGCATGTCCGTCTGTCCGTATGAACACCTGGATCTACGAGACTATAAGAGATAGAGATTTAAATATGTTTGCACGCAGATCAAGTTTGTTTGAAATTTTTGCCACGTTCACTTCCGCCCCGCAAATCGAAAAAGATTAAATAACAAGAGTCATTTTGAAGCAGCATAAACTTTTGATATATGTATACAATAATAGCTATAGGTTTTAAGATTCCTGAAAACAGGTAGAAGGAGGCATCTCCGACCCTATGAAGTGTATATATTCTTGATCAGCGTCAACAGCCGAGACGATCAAGCCATGTCCGTCTGTCCGTCTGTCCGTCCGTCCGTCTGTCCGTCTGTCCGTATGAACACCTAGATCTCAGAGACTATAAGAGATAGAGCTATAATTTTTTTTCGACAGCATTTGTTATGTTTGCACGCAGATCAAGTTTGTTTTAAATTTTTGCCACGCCCACTTCCGCCCCTGCAAATCAAAAAAATCGAATAACAAGAGTAATTTTAAAGCTAGAGTTACGAATTTTAGTATATACAGTAATAACTATAGTAGTTATGATCCCTAAAAATTTGGTTGCGATCAGACAAAAATTGTGGAAGTAATTAAAGAAATACTTTTGTATGGGCAAAAACGCCTACTTACTAGGGTCTGAGTTGCTTTGGCTGACAATCTGGTATATTGTGCCGTCTATGGTATATTTTGAATGCGGTACTATATCGATATACCACATATACAATTTGGTATATATTTAGTATTTTTTGCAGTATATTCGGTATATTTTGAGAATAATACCGCAAAATATATTGCTTTTATTCAAAATGGGTAGCGGGTATCTCACAGTCGAGTACATTCGACTGTAGCTTTCTTACTTGTTTTTTTTTGTGTCAAAGTTTTTTCTTTAATTCTTACTTACTACGTGTCTGAGTTGCTTTGGCTGACAATCTGGTATATTTTGAACTCTATGATATATTTGGTATGTAGTACTTTATAAATATACATAAAAAGTCTTTTCTATATATATTTAAATATTTTTTAGTATTTTTGTGGTATATTAATTTGGTATATTTTTAAATATACAAATCACTTGCGGTGCAAATTATTTGAGTGTTACAAAATGGCCATTTTTTTTATTAGTAAATGTTTTAGGATTTATTGATTTTCTTTATATCCTTCCTCTTATAACTATATTTCTGTTTCGTACATTTGACATTTCTTGATATCGACAAAATATTGTGCTGATTTAAATATAATTCCAAATTTCCATATAGCCACAGATAACATTTAGTAAGAGTTTCGATTACAGATTTACATATCCTCTGCCAAATCTGTCAGCGTTATCACGAAAAGTATACACAGATCAGTTTTGTAAACAGAAAAATCGAATAAGAAGAGTAATTTTATAGCTAAAGTCGCACTGTTTTCACTTTATTAAATAGCAAGCATTCGTGTCTATAACTGTTTTCTTTGTTTCTTTTAACAAATATTTATGTAAATAGGGAGACTACACATTTTAAAAATGTTAAACAACATAGAATCAACATGAAAATTAGTTGCAGATCTTCGGTTGATTACCCAGTATTACGTATCTATTAGCAAAAATTAGCATTACTCGAAGCAAAAAAGAAATCACAATTGCAAACATTTAAGTATGAAGTTTATTTATTTTTTTTATGTCACCAAAAACAGTACGAAGATTAAAAATTTGATTAATTTTTACAAATGTATTTTGTATATAAAGCTTTAGGATGACTTAATAGATTGCATCATAATCATCAATTTCATCCCATGGACTAATGTGTACTTCAACAGGTGGCAATGGGAATTTTACTTTTCCTCTGCCATAAGCCATTGAAGGCACAGCGAGAGAAATAAAGCATAAAGCCATCAGAATCTTCGGAAATTAGCAATTAAAATACAATATTGAGTGATATAACTTTCTACTTACTAGCAATTTCATATTCACAAACTGGATTGCAAATGAAATATAAAGAAATCTGTTGGTATCGCCTGAGTTTTGACTTCTTTTATACGATTTTGAAAAACCTCCAAAGCAGTCACTTTATTAGAATTTACACGCATTTGTTTCGCAATAGGTTATTCCGGCAAAACGTTCAACCGCAACGAAAATAAGTAATTACATTTTGCTACAATAAAATATATATTTAATGCAACATCGATCGATAATCAGTATTATATTGACATTGATTCAAGATGTTTAGCATTTAGAATATGTTTTCTATGTAGATCTAAGATCCATCTCTCAACAAACGAGATCATATATGTATATCATATCATATAAAAAGAGATAGCATGGATCTTTAGTATATACCATAATAGCTATAGTATTTAAGATTCCTGAAAATGTCGATGCAATCAGATAAAAATTGTTCATTTAATTATTTATTTATTTTTTTTTTAAGTTTTTTATGAAATTTAGTATACTTACTACGGGTCTTATATTCTTATAATCAATCTGGTATATTTTTAACTCTATGATATATGTATATGGTATGTATTATCAAGGCACTGTATAGTATTTGGTATATTTGTAGTATTTTTTGCTTTACATTAATTTGGTATATTTTAAAATAAATACCGCAGCTTTTTGCTGATATTGAAAATGGTTGGCGGGTATCTCACAGTCGAGCACACTCGACTGCAGCTGTTTTATTTTGGTAGAGTTACTTTTGGTCTTGCCGAGACTTAAGTACGACAATAAATCGTCGCTTAAAGAGACTCAAGAATTGAGAACTGCCAACTAAGAAATGGAGCTGCGAGTCGCCCACGCAGCAATTGCAACTTCATAACTCACTCAAATCGGAGAAAAGAAAGAGTGAGTGACACAAAGAGAGACAAACGCGCAGAGAACTAAAGTTAACCTCCAGAAGAAGCACACACACACACACACACATTCTTGGGTGGGTTGTACACATAGTACTGTCACAACACACTTGTGTGTGCATCTAGAAATTGTGCTCAATTTTCACGCAAAAGTTACACGCACACACACAAACACATTAATAGATGTTGGCGCGACTGAGACGGAGACAGGCACAAAGAACAGAGACTGAAATGTAGCGTGGCCTGAGCCTTATCAACACAGAAGCATCATCTAGCACAAGATGCTTTTATCTCTCTCTCAGTTTGAGTCGTTTCAGAACAGGCGCACAGCAATCAACAGAGAGCACTCCACTCAGCAACAGCAGCAGCAGCAATGAGAACAGCAGCAGCTCGGATACTGCTTCGGTCTCCGTCTGCTTCTCCGTCTCGTTGTCGTTTTCGTTCTCGTGCTCGCTGTCTCAGTCTCGGTTGCTGGCTCTGATTCCAATTGAGGTGCAGTGTGGTGGATGGGGCGGGGGAGGAGGAAGTAGGGGGAAGCTACAAATGCGACTGAGAGTGTGCACAACTTGCCAAATATACACAATGGGCGAAATGTGCGAAAACCGACAGCGAACAGACAATCGACAACAAGAGACAACAGACACAGCACAGCACAGCAGAGCAGAGTACAAAACTGGAAATGGAGGAGCTAAAGAAGGCATGGAAAGCATACAGAGCGCATAGCAAGTAGCAAGTGGCAAGTGGGCAACTGGGCAAGGAGAGTGTGTGGGGGGGAGGCTTAGAACACAGCAGTAGAGAATAAATGCCGACAAGAGCTGCGAGCGCAAATGAATCGCAATGAGGCGAGATGCAGCCAGCCAGACTGAGACTCAGATTCAGACTCGAGAGTCAGAGTCAGACCTATAGCTATATGGCCATAACTACGATGTGACCATAGTGCAGAGTCCATAGCGTGTGTCTTGCCATAGGGAAAACTCGGCTCTCTCTCGCTTACACCCCAAACCTCTTTCTCTCCGTCTCACTCTTTGCATTCTCGAAGCTCGTTTTCTAATGGGTTCCGCGACGGGAACTCGTCGTCAACAGGGCGTAATAAGCGCAGTTTCTGTTTGTTTTTTTCTTTTGCCTTTTTGCATATGCAAAATATGACAAAATATATATATATATGTATATATACATACATATAAAAAAGCTAAGATGAAAAGATGCATTGAGCAGCCAGAGAATGGGAATGAGACAGACGTCACAACTTGCTGTGTGTTGGGGTAGTGATGGGAGAGGGGAGAGAGTGCAGTCGGTGTTGATTGCACTTTGTGTGCGAGAATGAATCGCAAAATGCGCTTGTTATGCTCTTGAATGTGATATGAATACGATGTGATGAAATCGCCATCTACTTGACGAAAAGCGTAAATAATGTGCTCAAATCAGAAATTGTTAATATTATATATTCACATATTGTCTTAATTATATAAAATATAATATATGTTAAATTCAAACTGAACTCGAATATAATACAACTCTTATTTGGCGTAGCTTAATACATTTAAAACAAAATCCGAAATATTTCACCTACTTTCATACATTATGTGTCTTAATTATTGAAAATATCATACAATTTGAATACAAATTGAATTCTGCATTTATATAATATTTATGTTGCTTGACTTAATATATAACAATTATATGTTGTAGTCACAAATAGAAACTGAACTCGTTATTAATATTGTACAATATTGACTTACATAAATTCGACGGTATATAAATTTAATATATATTTAATATTTAAGTATTTCAATTACATAGTTTAACTTTGAATTCTAAACCAAAACACCATCAGAAAAATGCAATATATTTTGAACATGATTTCAAGGTGTAAATTCATAATGTAAATTTTAGCATTTTTATTTTTCTTATATTTTACAAAAAACATGAAAAATCTTAAGGTTACGTTTTTGGTACTTTGGGGTTTTTGTCTATACAAGACAGATTCTAAATAAATATTCACCTTACAACATTGTAATATAACATTTTTACAATCCACCTATCTCTCATCCATTTAGGTGAATTTACGGTATAAATTACTTGTATTTTCATACGTTAGGCAATACCATAATTGTAACTCAGAGAAGAGTATTTGCATTTTGATATTCGAATTAGTTGCAACTGCTGAAAAAGGTGTAAGAGCATGCACAATTCGTAGAATTCATAAATTGCACATTGGTCGACTGTTCTTGCTTATAGAGTGGGTGGCTTGCTTGCTGCATTGTTGTTGTTCTTGTTGAGTGGGAGAAGGGGGAGGAGATGCGGGTGGCAAAACTGACAATGAAGCCATCATTGCTGGCTGCCTGTGCATCAATTGCAACCCCCAATGGAGCTGAGCTGCTGCCCAGTCCACAGCATGCACTTAACACAGTTTTACATTGCACGCACACACACACACATGTACACACACACACACACATAGATACTTACTTACACACGCATGCAACCCGTCAACTCTCACACTTTTTCTCTTACTGTCTCTCAATCTGCTTGATTCTTTCTATCTCTCTCGCTTTCAGTCTCTCTCTCGCTCTCTCTCTCCATCTCTCTTTGTTCTTCTCACTCTCTTTAAAGACAGCTATCAGTGTCACTCTCTGTCTCTCTCTCAGTGTGCTGCTGTGTCAGCGGCTTTGTGTCGCGTTTTGGGGCACTGAGAATATCGCTCATTTTCAATAAAAATAGCTTAAAATTCGAACAGGCGTTCAGAAGTGTTCGCATAGCGAAATTTGCAATATGCCGCCGAATGGAAGCCGCTGGAAATATGTACGTACTATATCTGTATAAACGCTGACTGCGACGGCGACTGAGACGTCGACTGAGACTGAGACTGGCATGCCGGGTTGGGTTTATTTTTGGGGCCAAGCAAATTTGTAGCGCCCGACAACTTATTGAAAAAGTTGAGCAAGAGACCTGAGCTTTGCTCTGCTGGGGAAATGCGCTTCCTCCCGCCTCCATCCTCCCTTTCCATTCCCCTCGCTCTTTAAGCATGAAGTGGAGCTTCAAGTTTGTAAACGCCATTTTGATTGCAACAATGACGACGACGACGACGACGACAAGCAACATCTGTTGGCAGAGGCAAGAACCTGCCAGAGTCACAATCGCAATCGCAGAGAAGTGCAGAGAAGCCAGAGACACAGCTTGCAAATCGACTTGCACTTGCTGCTGCTTTCCTGCTGCTCTGAGCGCCGCAGATGCAGATGCAGCAACGACAACGGCAACGGCAACAGAAGCAGCAGCAGCAACAGCCAAAGCAGCAACAACCTTCGTATTTGTGTGTTTTACTTCCGGTTCGTGGCCACCGCGTTGTCGACAAAGGCGCGGGTGGGAAAAGCTGGACTCCAGCTCCAACTCGAACTTCATCTCGACTCGACTCCACTCTCGAGTGGTTTGTTTTGCTGCTGCATTTTTTGGAGCACACTGGCAACAAGGGGCAGACGACGGTCGACGGTCGACGCATCGTCATCGTCATCCTCAACCTCATCCTCATCCGTTGCAAGTTTGCGGTCGTTGGCTTCAGCTTTAGCTTCAGTTTCAGCTTCAGCTTCAGCATCGACGTCGCATTTTTCGTTTCGTTTCATTTTGTTGTTTTTTTTTTTTTTTTGTGTGCGCAGTTTGTTCTCTGCTTACAGCGGATGCTGTTGGCTATGGCGCTGCATGCAACGCTCTCCTCACCTACCACCCTCTGCTATCTCGCTCTTATGTCTGTTGATCCGTGGGTGGAGTTTTGGAGCGCACTCACACACAGCTCACACTCACACTCACACATTCACAGTTGCAACTTATGGTTATGTGTAGTGCGAGTTTAACTGCTGTCGCGTCGTTTCATAACTGCGAAAGTGCTGATTGAGTTCCTGCAACAACTTATCCTACTTGCCACACACACACACACGCACACACACACACACACACTCGCATGAGTAAGTAATATGGTGGAGAGATAGTACTTAGCCGAGAATCATCAGGAAATTGAGCTGAAAAGCTTGTCAGCAGTGAGTAGCAACTTTAAACTGTCAGTTTAGACATTCATAAACTTGCATTTACTGAATTACATACATATAATATGTTATTATCTAGATGATACTGAAGTTGTGAATAAATATATATTAATACAGTTTAAATTTTTCGAAATGTAATCCAGTAAAAGATATTGTTGACGGCTTAAATATAAATTTAATGATTCGCAACATTTATAAATTCCTTGAATTTTCTAATTATTATAAATATCCAACTTATTTATTTTGAATTTACTAAATTACATATTATATTATCTAAATGTTGCTAAAATTATGAAAAAATATTGTATCTATAAATAATTTTAAATAAAACATGATATGTAAAATTAAAAATTTAATTGAATTTGTTATTTTATGTATAATTTGTAATTGTTAAATGTCTTTCTTTTCTATTTGCTAAACATATAAAACTATTTAGATAATACTGGCATTATATGTTATAGTTATACCTGAGGGCTCAATTTTTTTTTTGTATTTTGTGAATTAAATATAATATTTTCTAGTTTGGCTTATACTGATCCTATATTAAATGTGTTATAAAAGATTTAACCAGAAATAGAACGTTATACACAAAACTTTCAAATTCGATGAATATTCTATTTATTATAACTTTCAAACTTATTTATGTTAAGCCATAATTTTAAAATGATATTAGTTCTAAAACTATCTGCGAGAAGCAAAAGAAAAAGTGCTATTAAATTCACGAACTATGTAATCGAATAGTAAGAATTTTGTGCATTTATTTACAGCTCTAAAAGTTTCTGAACTAAAGCAATTAAAATGATAGTAAAACAAATGACGTCCCCATGATATGAATTTAAGGTTTCGCCTGAATGAGTTTCCATATAATGTGTTGTTATAGTACTACTTTTTTTTTATTTATTAAGTAATTGAACCAATTCAAGCAATATACTTAATAAGTGAAAAAAGGGAAATTAAATTAATTGAATATACTCCAATTAACTATTTTTGCTCAGTAAAAACTTGAAAAGAAGAACTCACTAAACTACAATTTAGATTTCATAGAAATTGTTAAAAATACGAAGAACACTTTTTATACAAAATTGTGAAACTAGAAAAAAATAGCAAAGTTCATAATAGAAAGAAATCAAATCATTGTCTGAAGCAACAGTTTTGATTTAAATAATTCATAGAAATAACATATAAATGTTCACAAGCATAAATGCAAAATAAGTGAACAATTAAAAGAATGAAATAGAAACATAACTAAACGATAAATAAATAAGAAAATAAATGTCGAAAAAATATAAAAAATGTTTAACAAACTATGAATTTAATTCGCTTTTAATGCATTTCTCTTTGCTCTACAAATTGACACCGTAAAAACAACTGAAAATATGAAAAAGTGATAAACATAATTTAGTTGATTTTATGCCTGCTGGAATATCGTTTGATACTGATATTATCTGATAGCTGGCACACTAACTCACTTTTCGCATAAGATACGGAGTTGAAGCGAAGTAGAGATCTTGATTTTAGTCGAGTTTTTCAGCTTGATGCGATCAGACACAGATCTGATTTGCGGCTAATTAACAATTTGCTTAGTCAGCGCAGCAAAGTGCTTTGCATTGATTTGTTGCTGACGCTATCTCGACAGATCAGCGGTGTCTTTTTTGGATTGAGTTCGATGATGATGATGACAATCGAAGCGGTTGCAACAAACAATAATAAAATATCAAGAACTACAATGACGGCAGAATTATGTTAGGTCTTAAGTTGGCTTCCATTAGTCATATAATTGTTGTGTGATCTAATATGCGCGATGACAGAGTATTGATTGATGCTTAGCAGTAGCAGTTGGTCAACGTGGCGTATGCGCAATGTGTTGTTTTGTGGCTCTTGGCTAAGCCAGTTCTTTGGATAACCAAAAGCGGTGCGGCCGAACAACATAATTAAGTATTTATTTATTTACAATTTTGGGCAATGACAACAGCAGCAACAGACAATAACAACAACTGCAAGAGGCTGCAATTTGAATGCAACAGCAACTTTAACTATTGGCGTTGCAGCTTTGCCGCTTTTGTTGCTGTTGGTGTTGTTGTTGCCACAATTGCTCATTTTGCTGGTTGCGCCAACCTTGTGCTAAATTTTCCAAAACGTTGAACGCCGCTGCCGCTGTTGTTGCTGTTGTTGCTGCTGCTGACACCAACTCTGTTGCAACAACTAGCGATAAATGTCAGTCAAGCGGTGTTGCCTGAACCACGCCTCCCCTCCCACCCCCTACTGAACTGAACTGCGCTCCCTAGCTGACTGGCCAATGGTTGACGCATAACAACAAATAGCAAAAAAAAAAGGAAAAAGCGTTGACAAAGTCAACAATTTCCATTAGAGCGCATTATTGATGCTTATGAGCAAATGTACGAGCTTCTACGACGACGACGAAGACGACTCTGAGATACTTGCCGCTTTATTAACTGCCAACTGCTCGTGAGACTGACACCATTTGCTCGCAAAGCGAACAGCTGTTGCCGCCAGCTCCCAGCTCTCCACTCTCCAGAGTGGAGCAAAGATGACGCCACCAAAAAAAAAAAAAATTGACTCAACTGAAATGCGAAGCTGCCGCATTTTGCGTGTCAAATGAATTCGCAGCGAGGCTAATTAAAACAATTGCTCAAAGAAAAACAAAAAGACGCACTAAAAACTGATAAATAAAAGCTAACAAGAAATAAAAACAAAAAGCGAGTGGCAAGTGGCAAGCAGCAAGTCGCAAGTGGTAAAAGCACACAGCTGTTGTCAATTTGGCCAAGAGATTTCGAATTTGAAAATTGGACGCAGATTTGGGTTGATATATTTTGTTTTTTTTTTTTGTTTTTGTTATTGTTGTACAATGCACTTGGCATATGAAAAGTCGCAATTAACGCAAACAACAACAACGAGTGAAAAAAAAATGAAGCCAAATGACGACGAAACATTTGAAGAAATGTGTAGCTGAAGAAAAAAAAGCAACGTTAAAAACGTTGCGGTAGGAAATTACTTTAATTTGTTGCTCCCATTGTTGTTGTTGTTGCTGTTGCTGTTGCTGAAACTTGGCTAAATGAATGCCTGACTGACTAGCTGACTAGCTGACTGGCTGACTGACTGGCGGCCACATGTTTTCACATGATTTCCACACGATGGACAGGTGAAAAGCAAGCCCAAGTCCAAGTTGAAGTCACAGTCGCAGTCGCAGTCAAAGACGAAGTCAAGGCAGCAGAAAATTCACTGGAGCAAGAAAAGAAACCGTCGTCGCGTTGCAGGCTTTTCTGTGTGACAGGGGAGTGCTGGAAGTGCGGAGAGAGGGGTAGTAGGAGGGGGGGCTACATCTTAGCCGGGTTAACAACTGACAGCCTGAAAAGTCAAGCACAAGATTTTGACGTTCGCCTGGGTAATTTTTAAGCGACTGCACACACAAAACGCTGGCAACGACAACAGCTGCGGGGAAGTCCCCCAATTCCGTATCTCTCCTCCTCTCGCTCTCTCTCGCAGTCTCTTCGACTATCTCACAATTCAACTATGTTAAACCAAAAGCAAATTATTCGCTTAGTATTCACAATTTCTATGCCATAGTCTAGGCTTGTTTAATAGCATTTTGCACGTTTTAATTGTTATGCTTGCTGCTTTCTGTTCTCTGCTAAATGCAAACAAGCATAATTACAGTGCTCCATAAATGTGGCATTGATGATCGTGGCAATGCTCTAATTTGTTGCCAGTAAGAATCTATTAATGCTGGGTAAATATGTAGCTGAAGAATTAAAAGTAGCAAACACTTTCAATAATCCGTCTGCTAAAAAATATATCGAGTTGAAAAAGTCTTTACTTAACATCCAAATTTAACACTTTTTGCATAACGGTATAATAACAAAAGAAACAATGAAATTATTAATAATAAATCAATACAAAAGAATTTTCTCCAATATTTGTTACAAGAATCATTAATACGGTTAAAAATAACAATTAAGAAAGCTAGAGGCAAGTGTGCTCGACTGTGAGATACCCGCTATGCACTGTGAATAAAAGCAAGAATTGTAAAAATACTGAAAATACTGAAAAATACCAAAGGCTATATTTGGTATATTTATAGGTACATTCTAAATATACCATATAACGTAAAACATATCAGATTTCCAACCTAAGCAACTTAAACCTCTTGTAACTAGGCGAAAAGAAGGCCGTATCGTCTCGTCTGTTTACAATTTTATTGATTCGATTTTTTTTGATTTTGCGAGGGCGGAAGTGGGCGTGGTAAAAAATTTGAAACAAACTTGATCTGCGAGCAAACATAACAAATGCTGTCGAAAAAATTATAGCTCTATCTCTTATAGTCTCTGAGATCTAGGTGTTCATACGGACAGACGGACAGACAGACAGACGGACAGACGTACATGGCTAGATCGTCTCGGCTGTTGACGCTGATCAAGAATATATATACTTTATAGGGTCGGAGATGCCTCCTTCTACCTGTTACATACATTTCCTGCCAGCACAAAGTTATAATACCCTTCTACCCTATGGGTAGCGGGTATAATGAGCATCTATTCATAAGTATATAGACACATATCTAATTTGATGAGCGAGAGCTGCTATTAATGCCAGCAAAATCTATGTAAATGGTATTAAACGTAGTTTATTCCCAGCTTAGCTCAATAAACCTTAAATTAAATGCAGTTTATTGCCAGCCGTTGCATACTTTAATCTAAAAGATACACTCGTTACAGTCTAAGATACATTTTCTCTTCGGCGCCTTGTATCATGTCAATCAACAATATGCGCTCTTTTATATTTGATATGCCACGCCCACTCGCTGCAGCCCAGTGCAACTCATGTTGCATGTGTTCTCGCACAATTAGCATGCCACATAATTGAAAGTCAGCGTAATAAGTGTAGGGTATAAAAAGCATAAGGATTCAAGCCAAAAAAAAGAGAGAAAGAAAGATGTACAAAAAAGTAATGCAGGCGAAAGGAAGCAAGAACAAGAGAAAATCATACAAAAGGCGCATAAATTAGCAATGGTCTGTAATTTCGAAAAGGGTCGTCAACAGCTTATAAATGTGTGGTGGCATCTTCTTCGAGGGCGCGAACTCGCACCGCATAGCAAGTGGCAAGTGGCAAGTCGAAAGTGGCATGAACGGGGGCATGAACGGGGTTCAGTCACAGTCGGCGTGTCCGCGACGCATTCATTAGTTTAATATTAAAATAGTCATAATAAAATTGTAGATAAAAGTCAGTTACTTGCGCGCCAAGTGAAACAATGCACAACAACAGCAACGCAGGCAGCAACAGCAACAACAACGAGAGCAACAACAACAACAACTCACACGAACTCAAAGTCGAGCAGCCAAGTACAAAGGGCCAAAAGATTTATGAACTGCAGTCAGCGAGGCGCGTGTGTGAATGTGTGAGTGTTTCGAGTGTGAGTGTGAGTGTGAGTGTGAGTGTGAGTATGAGTGAGTGTGTGAATGTGTGTCTCGCAGTCGTCTCAGCTGCCTAGACTTCCTCCCCTCTTTCTTCACGTCTCGCCAAGTCGCGCTCGAAGCGGCTAAGCGGAGCAATGAACTATTTACGAATATGTCTTGTACTTGTGAGTACTACTCACACTCACACTCATACTCGAAGCATGTAGGCGTGAATACGCCGAGTGACGGGGCGGCCTCTGAGATAAGCATACGTGTATTATTATTATATGCAGTATTCCTCTCTCCTCTCTCCTCTCGCATTCATAAGCATGCATATTTATGCAGTCAGCAATCCGGTTGACCGGCAAAAGCCGAAGCTCGACCTTGAGGCGCCCTGAGGGATTACAGAAGTTTTCACAAAGTTCTCAGGCACTTGAAACCAAAAATAAAAAACAGCAGCAATAAATGTAGCAGGCATTTGAATAAATGTGGCCAAGGAATGCCAATTTATCTGGCAGGTATGCCAAGAATTTTACATGATTGCCACTTATGTAGCTTTCACATGTTTCTAAGTGGCTAAAGAGTGATTAATTGGCTGGCCATTTGAGCGAATCAACATATTTGGAAAAGATTGGACAAATAGTAACATTTCTATTTAAATGTTGATGCAAATATTTTATCAAATAACAACACGAAGCATTAAAGTTATTGAATTGACAAGATTAGAGAGCAACTAATTATGAACAAATTAAAAGAAAAATATTTAAATGTCTTAATATTTCTACTTATAAAAGAAGAAAAATAAAATTAATGTCTAGGTTAAGAAACAAACATTAAAAAGATAAGGCTGTCTTTAGTTAAAGAATGAGTTCTGGATCAATAGTAGAATATTAACATCATGAATAACACAATAATATGAATAAATTAAAGTCTAGGTTAAGAAATAAAATTATAAAATAATTTAATAGGGTATCTTTAGTTAACGCATGAGTTCTTGTTTAGTATAAATAATATCTTACTAATTGCAATTATATTCATTAGACAGTTCACTTTAAAAAAGATTATATTGAGCTTTATTTATATATTTTTTTATAAATTAATTAATATTAATAAAAAATCGACAGAAATTAAATTGAAAATGATTTTACATATGGAACGTAAAACTATTTCTTCTATGGAATTATACAAGTATAGCTTCTCAAAATGTATTTTGTTATTTAAATTTATTCAAAATTAAAACGAAAATTGAAATTGACACATATAACTTCAGGATTTATCACTAGTAGCTTAATAAATGTACATATATCTATTAAGGGTAAAATTTTAAAGTTAATTTAAAATAACTAATATATAAAATGCAAATGTTGAATTAAGTACAGTACCATATACATTTCTGTTTTGTTAATTAAGTTAAGTAGTTCAGTTATGAGACAAATGAATTATTCATTTCTTTAACATGTATATTTTTAGTTACAATATAATATAATTTTTATTACTAGAAACTTCAAATCAACTTCAGCTCTGGCTCCCACAATAAAAGTAAGATAGTTTTCATAATTCCAGATTAATTTTATCATCACCAAAGATACTATTAGATATGTATATAACAAATTTATATAACATTAAAGATACTCAAAGCTGTAACAAATATGGAAGCTATGCAGTGGTTTAAAAAACTAATTAACTATACAAAAATTCTAATAAATTATATTCCAGATTTCAAAAACTGAATTCAGAGACTGAGTATAAGACATTGATTTAGCTAGTTGCATGTGTTTGGGGGGCTGTTTTTCTTAATGTCAAACTATTTATCACATGACAGACCCCACAATAGATTTGGGGAAACACTCTTTCAGCTGTGACTTTCCTCGGCCAGCTGCAAGTTGTATGATTTCCCAACTATGAGTACGCGATCGAGTACAAGTACAAGTATATTATTACAGTTCACTATCGCTGGCGCTCTATTTGTGTACTGAGGGGCACCCTCTGTTTGATTTGGTTGTTCACCCTCTGCTCATTTCGCTTTCGACTTGTGGCAACATTGGCCTCAACAACAACATTAACAGCGCAAACAATAATAATATCAGAAAGAAGATGCAGCAGCTTCTTCTGCTGTGCTGTGCTTCTTGCCTCATTGAGGGCTGTTAAATTTAGTGCCTCCACTTCAATTTTAATTACGGGCATTGTTGAATATGCGACCGGCCCAGACCAGCAGAAGTAGCATCGAACATCGGGGAAGCACCCCCAAAACGGGGGCAGAAAGAAGAAATTTCATTCGCGTATCTGTTGCACACATGTTGTGCTGGAACTTTCCCCTCTTGCATTCAGTTCCATTGCGTTCCTTTGTTTGGTAGACAATTTAACATATTTGGGAATTCATTGCACTTTCTTTTATTAATACGCACTCGAGAAGTCTGCCTCGCTCCCACACGCCTCTTTCTCCCTCTCTTTCTCTGTCTGTGTCTGGAACACATGTAAGTGCATGTTGCTCTTTTGCTGCCCAATCCCTATTCAATGACTCTCTCTCTCACTCTCTCTCCAGGCTATACTGTAAACTTGAACAGTTCTCTGCTCTCTGACTAAATTTAGTCGCATTCTTGACTATTTTTGGGGTCTTCGCTTCGAAAGGCATCTGTGGGCTGAGGCTTTGCTTTTATTGCTCCAATTTTGGTATGCCATACAGCCAGCCATTGATAAATATAGACGCGCGCGCGTCTCGACTTTTCATTTTCCCCTACTCAACTACACATATCAATGGAAATGGAAATGAAAATGCGTTTCGGAATGGGGCATGGAAATGTATACAAAGCTGTCTCTGAGAGTGCAGAATTGAAACTTATCTGTTAATCGGCACATCTGTTTGTCACATGAGCATCGCACAAATTCGAAGGGGTGGTCGACGAAGGGGGAGAAGGAGGGAAGACTTACTTGTATATGTCACTTTTGAGTCACAGGCAGCTGCCACGTGTGCTGAAACTGAGTCTGAGACTGAGACTGAGGCCGAGGCTGACTTTGGCCTTAAGTAGCTGCATTTAGCATTGACAAGCAACGCAGCAACAACGGAGCAGTCAACAATTTTTAATAGACGAGCAATTTTCGCAATGAATCCCGCCCGCAAATAAAACTGCAGTTCCCTCTTCTCCTCTTCCCTCCACGGTTGCCCCTCGGCTACGTTTATGGCATAAATTGCAAGCGAAATGAGCAGCGCGCGCCAAATCAAAGCGATGACAAAACAAATATATGCACTTCGAGGGGTGCTCTTAAAGTTGTCACTATTAACTGACACTTATTTTAATTTTTATGTATTTTTAAATAAGCCACAAGCTACTCTAAAATAAACTCGACTGTCACTTTAAAATATTAACTAATTGCTCATTTATATAGACAACATTTATACTTAATTTCGTTAGTAAATAGTTCAATATGTTTAATTTGTTTTACTTGCTTACACAATTTCTTCAATGTTCTATTAAAAATTAATTCGAATCATTACATATTTATTGTATGAAGAACTTACACTTAACACTTATTTTATTTGAATGTACATATTTTATACCTATATAAAAAGCAAATATTCATTCAAAATATTCTTTAACTCATTTATTTATTTGCTTATTTTGAAGACCCTTTAAGAACTTAAACTTTTAAAATGTACCACAAATGTATTATTTAAGTACTTAAGTATCTCTATAGAGAGCAATATTTTCATTCAATATATTTTATACTCCAGTTGGATGTTTTCTTTTTCTTTAAAGATTATTTAAAATCGTTAATTGTTGCTATTAAGTGATGAGAAGATCATAAACATATGAAGTATTTACAACAAATAGAGTAATGAAATATTTAAATAGAGAGAAAATATTCATAAATGAAATCCAAGACTTTATTTACTAATTAATATACAATTTTTTTTAATTGTTGAAATACTCACATCATTTTCTTATATTTTTGTATTAAGAGAAATTAACTTTTATTTTATTCATCCAGTTCTCATAATTTTTTCTTAACTTTACTTTCGTGTAAACTCAAATTCCCAACTTTCCAGGTATAGATATTTGAAATAAACAGATAAATTTTACATTACTTTCTTCTACTAAAAATTCTTTATGAACAGTTTTTAATATTTCATTATTAATTTTAAATTTTCCCATATACAAATTGACTTTAGTTAATTTACTTTAATTTACTTTATTTATTTTCTATTTTTTTCTTCTGCATATATTTTAAAAATTACGTTTCTTTTTTCATTATTATTTTTAAATTCTCCTACTTAAGTCATCACTTTATTTTTTGCATCTCCAATTATCAATTGATTAGCGTGCTTATTAATCGAGCATCCCACCAAATATTGATGAATATTTTTCGCAGAGCTTTGTTAGCAATCTGCCACCGTCTCAAACGTTGCCGCAGTCGGCGCTGTGAAGCAGTTGCACAAATTGCGCAAATTGGTTTGAAACAAATGTAAATATTTATTAAAATTGCGCAAATGCTAAGCGTAGTGCCTATTCCCCTCCCCTCTCCCTATTGTGAACGAATTGCAATCGTCAAACGTTCGAATGACGATGATGATGAAAAAGCTTTGAGCTCGTGATCATTGCACGTTCGAACATTGCATGCGCGGGTGTTGTGATCACCATCAAAAAGGGAGACAATCAGAGAGAGACAGACATATTTGAATGTACATCATGTGACTGACAGCCTCTCTCTCTCTCTCTCTCTCTCTCTCTGTTTCTCCTTTGTCTCTGCGCCTTTTGCTGATTATCGCCTCGATTCCAATTTTGATTCCGATTCAAAAATATTTATGCGTATGAGTAATCGAAATGCGAAACTGACACAAAACGTTGCCATCTTCGCATTGTATTTATTATGATGATTTTTGTTTTTATTAATTTTTTGTGCATTTTTTTTTTTTTTTTGTTCGGTCACTTTTTGGTATGCGTTATTGTGATTTATGTGCAAGCACGGAATCGGAATCACTTTGGAAACGGAATGCTTATGACTCCGACAAATGTGTGACTTAAGCATACTTCTGACTTCAGACTGACGACAAATGCGCATTTTTCATTTGTATTTCCCCGAAAGTCTCACGCCAAACCAGCAACAAACAAAGCAAAGTGCAGAACATTTTCAACTATTTTGCTTGAGCAAATGTCGGCAAAGTGCCAATGACACGAGCCAAAAAGTGCACTTAATAGTGCTATGAGCATATGATTAATATAAAGACTGACAAAATTACAATATATCTCCTTTTGATACGATAAATATGATAATCAAGTTAGTTTAAAGTATAAACTAATATCGGATAGAAGACATTTAAGAGTTGACAACTAGATTAAATTAATCACCCAAAATAATAGATACAAGATACCGAATAAAACTTATATAACGTAAGATATTATAAATATATGTAGTAAATACATAAATGTATGGCATTTTTAAAAGCCGCTTAGAACATATACTCTTCTATTGATTGACAATCTTATGTACTTCTACTTACTTTTCACTAATCATTCATTCTTCAATTGTCTGCTACACTTTTCACTTGGCTTAGTAGCAATTGAGATATTATCAATAGAGATATCTCAGATAGACACATTTACTTCAAGCTAAAGTTTATATAAAAAAATGAAGAGTTTACAAATATGTATCACAAAATCTGCTTCAAAATCTCATTAAATTTTTATGAATAAACAATCTTAAATATTTTTGTCTACTTTCCACTCAGTCAACTGAAAAAGTTCACTCTTTAGACAATCTTCTCTTGGCTGAAACACTTTTCAGCTCGTGTCATTGGCTCATTAACAATAGAGGGAAGAGCTACGAAGAAAAATATTCCATTTTGCCACTTGGTACTTTAAAGTCAATTTCGATTCCCAAAAGGCTTAGAGAAGTGTTGTCGTCATCACTATCAGCAGCGTCTGTCAACAGCAACGACAGCAGCGGAGAAGATAACAACAAAACTGAAACTAAAACAAAGTCAATGTTGACGACGCTTCAGCGATTTTCACATTAGATTAAATATTTTTCAACTTTTAGTTTTGAGGTCAAACTGAAGAAAACGCCCAGGTGTAGAAGACCTTTGTGGCAGCAGCATTTTTGTTGCTAATACAATAATTGCCGTTGTTGTCGTTGTTGATGGTGCTGTTGCTGTTGCTGCTGCTGAGAAGAAGCGCTGCGGAAGCGGATGCAAAAAAAAGAAAAAAATAAAAAAAATAAGAGGCAAGCGACAAGCTGAAAGCTAAACATGAAGTGCCAGGGCGAGTGACGATCGCATATAGATACGCCTGTCCAACAGCCAAACAGCAACAACAACAATAACAACAACCATAATAATAATAACTGAAGCAGCTAATTTCTCAGCATAAGAGAAACGAAACGACGAAACACAACAACAAACAACAACCTTGCCAGAAGCCAAAACAACGAATGAATTTCCATTGTCTTAAGTTTCAGGCTCCTCCAGTGCTCGACTTGTTGCTGTCGAAGTGTGAGTGTGTGTGTGTGTGTGCGACGGTGTGTGTTTCAGTGTGTGGCACCCCAAAGGCCAAGATCGTCGTCATATTAGCGTCCAAAAGTCAACGTCGCTTGTCGGCGGCTTCTCAAAAGCCCAGCGCTGAGAAATATGTAGAAATGTATGCGTATCAAGCGTACGAGTTTGGTTTGGAGTACGAGTATAATGTAAATTCCGCAAAGTGCGATGGACAAGCGACGCTTGAAATTAAAATAGGGTCATTAAGCGGCCAACTCAAGACTCAAGGGAGGGAGACCTATCAGACAGCCACGGAGTGTGTTTGGGGAGGGGGGGAGGGGGGGGAATGGCATTGTATTGTATCTTCATCCCGATCTGGCCTTTGGTAATTGCTCCCTCTCTCTCTCTCTCTCAGCTCTCAACGTTTGCTGGGCACACAAATTTCTCAACAATTATTTTGAAATGCTTTTCAATCTACACACAGAAACACACAGAGAGCAACGTCACATCAGTTTTGTACAGTCGCTGGCATTAGTTTTTCCATAAACAAAAGTGTGAAAAGCAAGCAACAACCAACGAACAACAACCGCTTGAAACTGACTCAAAGCAGGTCTTATGATAATTATGATTGCTGTACTCAATGTTTGTTGCTCTGGGCTGCTTTTGGGTTCTCTCCTCTTGCATCTCCCTCTGCCTCTTCATCATTCAATCGCATGTCGATTTCAGCACTAGTCTGACATTGGTTTTATTGTTAAACAATTATTGATACAACATTTTATAGTCAATAAGTTTTAAGGCGTTGATCAACTGACGTCTCAATGCTTTTTCATTGGCCTACAGTTTCACAGCAAAATAACTAACTAATACTATTTTCAATAGGAAATAATATTTGTTGTTAAATGAGCTCTTTTTAATAGGGATTATAAATTATAGTATTCTGAAAGTGTTCTTTTGTTAGCAAATTTGTTATATATTGTAAAATTATAGTTATTATAATTTGTCACTTAATTTAAAGACGTCTGAAGCGTCTGAGAGTCGCCTGCAGCTAATTTATCATATGCAAATTAATAAGATTTAATATTTTCCCATCGCAAATGGTTCTTTTTAAGTTTTAAAAGCATTGGGTTGGCCTTTAACTATTAATTTAAATTACTTCTCTAAAACTTTAACTTTGATTTTGACTTAATATTCATTGGTTTTTTGTATTTTAGTACCAAATATAGACTATGGTATATTTTAGTATATTTTTCTTTATTAAGTTATTTCATTTTAAGATTTTTAGATTTTCTGCTTTCTTACTTGTTAAATATGACAAATATTTTTTTCTATCTCATTCGACATCTCATAATCGACTTTGAATAATAAGATAATATATTAATATATTTACTTTTGACTTTCCTGTGCCATGTTTGCTCTTATAACTAATCCAATTATTATGATATCTAACACAACATTTCATTTCATCATAAATTTTGCCTAACCACTATTAAAACTATTTTCTGCTCAAATCACTTTATTATAATCTGCAATTTTTCAACTGTTCTGCAGCTAATCCCAAGTATCATTCATCGGAGTACTTAAGTGATTAGTCATTGGATTTATAAGCAAAACAGTAAACTCTTTTTCGTTGGCTGAAATCTGTTTTCAAATTTTGCTGAAATTGTCCCCAATTTGACAATGGGCAAAACGCTGCCGTCGCATAAAGGTGCGAAGCTGCCAAATGAGCAACACGAGGGCAACAAATTTGCAGTTGTTGTTGTTGTTGGTGTTGTTGTTGGTGTTGTTTTGCCGCCCGAATAAAAACCAGTAAGTGATTTCACACAGCGTCGTTGGCGCTGGAGTCGAAGTCGAAGTTGGAGTCCGAGTCCAAGTTGAAGTCGAAGTCGAAGTCGAAACTGCGATGGAGCAAAACTAACAAGCACTGTGCAAAATTTGTAACATATTCGGCAGCAAAATATTTAAGATGTCTTGTTATTGTTGTTGCTGTTGTTGTTGTTCGGTGCGTTGTTTTTGGTTATTGTACATAAAGGCAAAGCGAAGCGGCGTCGCTTTTGGTTCATTGAACCATTCGTCGCTGACTCTGACTGACTTATTGAATGACTGAGACAGCAACAACTGCTGCAGCCCCAAAGCAACAACAACAACAACAACAACAACAACAATGCTGCTGTTGCTGCTGCTGCCATCGAAGGCTGCACAGATTATGTCACACATTTTGTGTAGTATTTGGGGGAGTGTGCAGGGAGCTTGCTTAGAGGGGCAATTCGGTGGAAGAGCAGCGGAGGGGTGCAATGTAGCACTCGTGGTAGCCATGTTACAACATCAATTGCGCGCGCCAAACACCAACAGCAACAACAACAACAACAACAACAACAACAGCAACAGCAATCGTAACATAAACAACAACTGCGACCCGAAACTGAAACCTAAAAGAAATCGTATCTGAAAGATTGTGCTGCTGTTTGTTGTATCTTTTGCTGCTTGTGGCGCAGCAGAAACTGTTTAGGCTAAATAACTGTGTGGCCACAACCAAAAGCTGAATCATTTGACTGGACTGCACAATGCCATACTTGGATGTCTTATAGAGAGAGAGAAAGAGTGCCTAGAAGTAGTGTTTGAAACTGTAACTGATTGAATTGATATGAAACTTAGATAAAACATTTAGTTGGCATAATATGAGAAGTCTTTAAATTATTTATAATTATTGCCGATTAATACATGAACTTATTTTTAAAAATCATTATTATTATGTGCATTACTTTAGTAAATGCTGAAGATCATCTAGTAATAAAAGGAGCTTCTTTTTGAATTGAATAGTGAATAACATTTGGAAAGATTATGAATGAAGTAGAGATAAGGCTTTAGACGATCTGGCTCATTTCATTACAATAATAATGTGTATTCGTTATTTCAATGAAATAATATTATATAAATAAAACACAAACCCATCTTTTACGTTATTTATTCTTAATATAATTGTTTTTAGTTTTTCCTTACTTTGAGTATATCTTTGGAGATGTATTTATTCCTCTTTTTAGTGACATGGTTTGTGCATTCATTGAGGATTTCCTAACTGGCAGCACAATGAACTGGCTCTTATATTCGAAGACGATATTAGGTACACTTCAGTGGCGCCACAGTTGAAGTTTCACTGTACTTTAAACGAAGTTTGAAGCTGCCAAAGTCAGTTGTAAATATTTTCACACTCAATTGCATAATGAGCTGACAATTTGACGACTTGGTACACATAAAAAAAAAAAAATGCAGCTTCGGCTGCAACTTAAACTCCAGCTTGACTTCCATCTTCAGTTGGTGTCCTCTAGTTTTGTGTGTGTGTATTGATTGTTTGATGGGGCAAGGGTGGGCAAGGGAAAGCGAGAGACTGCAATGGGTCGCATAAAATAAGTGAAAGTCAAATTGTATTGACGCATTGAGCACATGAACAAATTAACTGCGCAATGAGCAATCTCATGAGCCAAACGGATAGACAGACAAACTGACACGCACATGTATCTGTAGCAATAGCTGTAGCCATAGCTATAGCTGTTGCCGTAGCTGTATCTGTATCTATATCTGCGCCTTTGTATCTTTGTTTGGCATCTGGGCAAAGCAAAGCAAAGTGGCAACGGCAATGGCTACAATTTTCGTGGGTCTCTCTCTTGCTATTTGGTTTTTTGTTAAGCGAATTAATTTTCGAAAAAATTATTAAATCAAGCTCAACAAAATGGGCAACAAACGGTAAACAAGTTTTCGTTTATTGCAACATTATGCAATGCATTTGACTGCAAGCATTCGAGCAGAATATTCAACTGAAATGCGAATGCTGAGTCACAGAATGAATCTTATCAGCTGTTGCTGCTGCTCACGATAAGCACTTGAATATGTATTTCAATTGAATTTTCGATGAGTAACAAGCAGCCAGATTCGACTTTGGGGATGTAAAGAAATTTAAATTGACATTCAAACATCACACGAGCTGTGATAATGGAAGCGTGAGACGAAACCAATTAGTTTATCAACGTGACAAAATTGTGTTCGCAGCTTGTTTTGAATTTCAAATGTGTGAGAGGCAACAACGTGCAGGTGTCAGACACTAACTTGTAGGAGTTGACGACAGTTAACAAGCAAATATCGCGTAGAACGAATAACAAGAGATTTGCTGAAATAATTTAATTTTTTATTTAGATAAGATGCAGTGCAGATTCTTGCGATTCTTTTACTCCTCGGTTTCGTAAAACCATCATGTTCTAGAACATATCCACCAAGACTTCCAATGACCCGTCCAGGACCTCGCTAAATACGAACATTGAATTTTGTAAGGTGTAATTGAAAGCGTCAATAATAAATAAATGGAAATCAATCTAGGAACATTTAAAAAATCTACAGTGAAACAAAAAGATAGTTCCTCAAAATTAAAGTAATTTTCTAATATTTTCTAATATGCATGTATTTACTGACATGTATTTGCCTTGAACTCTTGAGTAATTTTTATTACAACAAAATAGAATAATTTGACTTATGTATATATACATTTTTATTACAACACTAGACGAAAAATGTGCAATCTAAAGGAGTTTTAATATTTTTTTATCGTATATTATGCAATTATTTGTAGATCAATTGCAAAATCTGTTGTCTCATATCACTACAGAAGGTGGTTATAAGTAAATTGTTTACAATAATAGTTGGTATGTCTAATTATGTCAGCTTATGACATAAGCTTATGTAACATAGTTATGCTCCATGAAAGTAATTAATTCTAAGTCGCTAAAGAAACGTCAACCTCGATTTTCTTTAAAAGAAAAAGATCTAAAATCAAGACTTGATACTTCAAATTTTGTTCTAAAAAAGTACGTCAAGAACATGAAAATCCTAATGTTAGAAAACATCCTTATTTCAAGATTATTTAATATTTAATTATTAATAGGAAAAACAAATAGTCTACTTCTTTTTTTGCTTACGAAATTTTTATCACAGATTAGCGCAGCACTTGAACCTAAGGACGTCCTCTCATAGACTGCAATTAAGAATGGTTCGCGACTGCTCGTCAAACTGAGCTATGAAAAAAAAATATTTAAATCTAGATAAAAAGGAATTTCCATGGATTACAGAATAAATCTAGAATTTTTAGTCGTATTTAAAAAATTTGGTATTTTTAAAACAAGTTTATTGATCTTAAAGTGGTCTCATTTCAAGACCACAATTGATAAGACAAATGTTCTTGATTTTAGAACTTGGTCTTTTTTATTTCCTTTCCTACAAAGAGACATTCTAATGCAAGAGTAGCGGGAGATAGGAATAGTTCATAATAAGTAAATCTGAACATCATTGATTTCGTATTTTAACACACACAAATCGAAAAAAAGAATAATAAGCGATATTCTAAATGATTTCTGATAACTTATTTCCGATCAGCTAAAAGTTTCGATCTTTTGTAACGTAGTTACTTGCAGCTTTTGAAATATGGACTGTTCAAGAGGGTCGAGTGTAAAAACTGCTCTGTAAATAATTAAATATCTGAATAGAAAAAAATTGACATATCTAATTCTGAAATTCAATTATTCCGTCAACTAGAGCTTATGTAATTCCACTGACTATAAAGCCGACCTGCACTGAGGTCCAAGTTTTATTCAGAGAAAATGCAGTTCACCGCCTTGACTCTTCTGGGGGCTTTGAGCCTTCTTCTCTTTTTCTTACAACCTGCAGAATGTCAATCGAAACGGACAGCATCTCCACTATCTCCACATTTACCGCCGAAACGGCCAAGATTAGGCGAGCTTCCTCCTGGAGGTGCCTAAACGTAAGGTGGTCAACAATTCTCAGCGAAGTTGCCGCCACAACATATCTAGATAAATTCAATTTGTTCAACCAATAAGAGTTTTACATACTGAATCTTTTGTTATATTTTGACATTTGTATTAAAAACTAATTTCAAAAATGAATGCACTCAATGTTAGACTTTTAATTTTATTCCAATGAAATTGTGAGGAGTTAGGATAATGGCCTATCGTTGACCATCAGTTATCGACGTTCTTATCGATTGACTATCCATATTAGCTTTGAATATAAATATGTACATTCATGTATAACACTAAAAGAAACGTCAAGGTCTTTGGTTCTTAAAGAGAACGTTTAGAACGTTCGAAAAATATTGAGCGCTTTTTATTATATTACAGGAAAGGAACAACGTTTCATTTTACAACATTTTCTTTGGCTAGATGTTTAATTCTGAATCATATAATTTTTTTATGTTTGTTTTCATAGGTTGCAAAGTAATTATTTTCATTTAAGACTAATGAATGAATCGTACTAACTATTATCGTTCTACACTAAAACTTTTAATAATATAATATTCACTGAAGACGTAGTTCATAGCCCCGACTCTTCTTAAGGTTTTGTGTCGTCTTCTCTTTTTTTCACAACCAGTATAATGTCATCGAAATCGTTCGACAAGAAGACCTTCTTAGCTCCCGACAACTTGGGTAAAATATGATTGTAGAACCAACAACCTGAATTAATAATCAAAGTAAATTAATCTTTGAGCACTTGTAATGTTGGGCTTTAAATTTTATTTCAATGACATCGGTAAAGGACATTAAATTTATATCATTAATTGTTGCTGTAAGATCAAATCAAAAGTCTCAGCTTTTCATTCAGGGGTCAAAGATACTTCCTTCTGCATGTAGAAAAATTGGAAAATTGTCATAGTAGCTAAGTCACAAATTAAATCTTCCTCATGTATATATATTTTATATCACTTAAAAATTCCAATTTTGGGTGACAAAGATAGAAAGTTGGCCGTCGCATCTGAAATATCGACTGTTGTAGAGGGTAGAGTGTAAAATGTACTCTGTAAATAAGCAAATCAGCAAATAGAAAATTGGCATATCAAATTCAAAATTTTAATTTTTCGGTAAATTATATCTTATGTAATTCCACTTACTATAAAATCGACTTGCACTGAGACCCATTATCAAAATTTTTGTTTAGTCAAAATGCAGTTTACCGCCTTGACTCTTCTTGGGGCTTTGAGCCTTCTTCTCTTTTTCTTACAACCTGCAGAATGTCAACCTCCACTACCTCCTCCATCCCGAATTAAACCACCAAGAGATGTACCACTACCGCCTCCACGTAGGATTGGTTAACATCCACAATATAACCAGATGAATTCATTTTGTGCAACCAGCAAGAATTGTAAATAATGAAATTGTTGTAATCTTTGGACACTTGTACAAAAGAATATAAAAATGCTGTTAGGCTTTTGAATTTGATCTAATAAAATTTGGAGAAGTTAGGATAATGGCCTATCGCTTACCATCTGTTATGCCAATGTCTTTCCTTTTAAAGAGACTGAATGTTTTCGATTCAAGTACAACAATTTTAAGAAAGTTTACATAAATTGGATTGCTCTTTATTGCATTATACACTGAAAAAAAAGCCAGTTCTAAAATTAAGAAACATTCCACTTAGAAACGGTATCTTTGAAATAACACTCCATTAAGAAAATTTTCTTAAAACTAACAAAATTAGTCGAAAAAGAGCTAAACTTTCAAAAAAGGACCAAAAATTCTAGATTTGTGTTACAAAATTCCATCAAAATTCCTATAAAGTTTTTATCAATGATTTCGTAAGCAAACAAATTTGTAAAATATTTCCTTCTTACGTATTAATTCTTAATTAGAAATTTGAGTGTTATATTAAAAGTTCTTGACATTGTTTTTTCTGCACTTTTTAGACCAAAATTCTTAGTAGCAAAATCTTGATTTTATAAAAGAAAGAAATTTCAGCATTTGTTTCGCCTAGATTTTTAATTCTGCCAAATTGACCGACTATAATTTTTTCATTACTTTTTTTTTTTATAGATTATAAAGTAATTTAAATTATTTATAAATAAATTATAGTTATTTCATGTCATTTACGTCTATCTTGGTTTAAGATTCGTTCTGAGAACCAGAACATTTACGAATTAGCTGATTTAGAAAAAGTCTAGACTGAGACGGAATTGATTTTGGAATTTTAATTTGTGGAACGCATTTTTCTGTGTTTTTTCAAGACGATTTATATATATGGTTGGCTAGTATAAAAGCAAGTTACACTTAGTCAAAAGAACTACTTCGATTCAGAGATGTATTTGAAAAGCTGTTTTTATTGGATTGCGCTTATTGCTGTTCTTTGCTATTGCCTGGAGCCTGCAGCAGCAGTAAGAACAAGAAACCCAAGCTCAACGAAAAGGCCAAGAAAAACAAAACCAAGAACAACAATTCGCACCCGCACTGGAATACGGGTATAATGAATGCACATCCACTTGTTTATTGTTAAGTCGAAAAACTAATGTTTGCAATATTACTTTCATCAATATTTTATTGAGTCTAAAATGTATTCTAACATATTTAGCTTTTTATAATTTTGAATTTTTAATTTAAAAATTAATTGCTTTAATTTCTTGAACGAAACAGAATTGATTTAAAAATACTATTTTATAAAACAAATCGTGCTGTTTTTCTGATTGTGGTTATACAATATGATCTTAAGTTAAATGGTTCGTTATTTAACTTGGGACATTTTATAATATTATACATTCTATATTGGTAAAGTCACGATAAAAAAAATTCAGAGCAAAAGGCAATATAAATTAGTATCGAAATGTACAAATAGATCAAATCGAATTATTTAAAATAGTGTCAATTGTATCAAATGTAACTCTGTAAATAATCAAAGCTCCAAATTGGAAAAATTGGCATATCTAATTAATCTGTAAATCACATCCTAAGTAATACTGATTAATCTATACTAAAATCCTTATTACAATATTATACAATAATGAGCGAAAATGCAGTTCACTACCGTAAATGTTTTTTTTTTTTTTGGCTTTAGGTATCCTCTTCTTTTTGCACAACCAGAAGAAATTCAACATAATCGTTCGACAAAAAGGCCATCTTATCTCCCGATAACTTGGGCAAAGTAGTGGAACCAACATCACCAATGCAAAAATTACAAGTATTCTCAAAAAAACCTAGATCTAGGAGTTCATACAGACGGACAGACAGAACGATGGAGAGACGGAAGCTTTTGTTGTTGCCTGTTATATATGTATTTCATGCATGCAGAAAGTTATAATATCCTATGGGTTGTGGGTATAAAAATTGGCATATCTAATTCAAAATTTCACTTATTCCGTAAATTATATCTTATATAACCCCACTTACTATAAAATCAACATGTACGTACAATAAAGTTTTTTTAGTGAACATGCAGTTGACCGCCTTGACTCTTCTTGGGGCTTTGAGCCTTCTTCTCTTTTTCTTACAACCTACAGAATGTCAACCTCCAATACCTCCTCCATCCCGAATAAAACCACCAAGAAATCCTCCGGCACCTCCTCGAGCGCCTGGACGACCTCCCAAACGTCAGAATGGTTAACAGGACTCAACGAAATTTCCGCCACAACATAACCAGATTAATTCAATTTGTGCAACCAGCAACAATTGTAATTATTGAAATTGTAGAAATCTCGCATTAAAAAAAATAAGAAAAAATTAATGCATATAACGTTCTGTTCCAATAAAATTGGGAGGAGTTAGGATAATGCACTTATAATCACTTACTATTTGAATCATTGCTGTGATTATGAAGTAATATAGATGAACAGACGTTCGGATTTCGACTGAGCTATTGATACTGATGAAGTTTCTTTCCTTAAGAAACTGAAAACTCTTGATTCAATTAAGAAATTTTTAAACGCGTTTTAGAACTGTTTTAACAACGAGTTGGTACTAAGAGAAGACAATTATGAATTAATTACTTGTGTGCTTAAATTATGCATAAAAATGAATTCTGAAATGATCTTTATTAAATATTTTTTTTATATCAAAGTTTGCTATTTTAAAATTTTACACATCACATGTAGCTTTTAGTAATATGGGTTTTTAATTTTACATTCCATACTTATCAGGAATTCTGCCGCTTGCATAATAAATTTGATTCAAATAGCAAAGGAATTACAACATTTGTTTTACCTTAATTTTAAATGGGTTTAAGAGATTTGATCTCATATAAAAATGTAAAACGTTATTATTTTGAAGAACAATTCGACCTAAGAGTACGAATATTTAGGATTAAACTGCTTTTTGACCGGAGCAGAATTGATTTCATTTTCTAAAATTTTATTTTGTAGATCGAATTATACTGTCTCTTCCTGGTGTAGTTATGTAACATGATTTTATGTCAAATGGTCAGCTATAAAAGCAGCATACGTTCAGTCAAAAGAATAACTTCGATTCAGAGATGTATTTGAAAAATTGTTTTTATTGGATTGCGTTTATAGCTGTTCTTTGCTATTGCCTGGAGCCGGCAGCAGCAATAAAAACACTAACACCGTATAAATATCGCACCCGCACTGGAATACGGGTAAAATGAACGTACATCAACTTATTTCTTGTACACAACGGAAACTAATAAAAATTTTGCAATACTACTTTCATCAATATTTTATTGGGTTTAAAAAATTTTGTAATAAGCTCGAATGTTTCGATTTTGAAATTATACATTTAAAAATGAATCGCTTTAATTTCTAAAAAGAAACAGAATTGATTTAAAAATAATATTTTATAGAATGAATTGTGCGATATGATCTTAAATCAAATGGTTGGCTACAAAAGCAAACTACGTTCACTTCGATTCAGAGATGTATTTGAAAAACTGTTTTTATTTAATTGCAGTCATTTTTATTTTTGGCTATTGCTAGCATCCTTCAGAATATGAAAAGATAATACAAAAAAATGTGGTTACAAACAATAATATGTGTAATAGAAAATGCATTTCAACTTACCTCTTGTACCCAACAAAAACTTATAATTATTTGCAAAATTATTTTTTTTGCTGGGTGGAAGTCTGATTTCAAAGGTCTAACATTTTTGACTCTTTCTTCCCAAGAATTGTCAACAATTCCGCATGTTTTTATATCCCTATCGCTCGCTGTCGAGCCTCTTAACCAATCCGGAACAAATGTAGCATAGATTATTTCATTCAATGCTAAATAAAGTAAATTAACATTCTCTAAATAGAATTAGCAATTAGTTAGAGTAGCGTTTAAGTGATATAACAAAGCATCAATAAACAATTTACAAAAATTTGTTTAAAATAATCCACCAAACAATTTTAGGAAATAAAAGAACTTAAGAAATGTTGTACGTATGCAAATTTAGCGCCAATGAAGTATATTTTCAATCTTACAATTTTATGTAATTCCAAGTAGGTGAAATTATTGAAATTATACTGTACTATGAATATATAACATAACAATATAATGTGTAGCTAATTAATTAAATAATTTGATACGCTAATACAAACTTACATAGTTTACAATTTTGTTAGTGCTATAAAAGCCAAGATCTTAGCCCTCTATCATCCATTCAGAAAAAATGCAGTTGAAAGTCTATTTCTATTTTGTAACTACATTCATTCTCGTAATGTCAAGACAACGAACGAGAATATTCAACCCGGATGATTATTATTGGAAATAAAATGAAATAATTATATAATTGCGTTTTATTATTTATTTAAAAAAACAGAACAGAAAACAATTCTCAGAGAAATGTTAAATATCAGTATTGCTGGAAGAAATCACAAAATTGAGGATTACAACCTTATTACGTATATCCTACTATTTCAATTTGCACCAGTTTGATGAATAATTGAAAGTATTGATTGTAAATTCGAGTAAAATTTTCAATAATCTCTTCTTCTCTGTTGTTCTCTTTCCAATGCCACATAAAGTGAGAAATTTCACTTGTATTCACACATTGTAAGAAATATGCAAAAAACAATTTGGCAACGGAAATTAAAGAATTCAAGTATTATCAAACTTGGTTTAAGAAAATCCGGGATTGTCGAATGAAGATTTCTTTATGTTTCTGTGTATATCATATATAGAAAACTCAGTGATTGAATTATTTAATATATAAGGAAAAAAGATTTCAAATTTACCATTTTCAAAATACTTTTTATTAAGTTGTCAAAGCAAAACTAAAGATAGTTCAATTGAAATCGAACTTCGTTATTTGGTCATTGGCTTTAGTTAGACAAAAATCGCTCCGCATTGAGAAAGAACTCGACTAATTCTGGATTGCTTGTTTTCTGTTCTGTTCTCTTGTTGTTGATGTGTTGTCGGCGTGCGCTGGCAATTTGTAAATTGGTTCATAATTCGGTTTCATCAGCTCTACACGCTCCATTCTTTCGGCGTCACTCTTAATTGTGCTCCCTCCCCTTCGCTTCTCTTCTCTTCATCGAATCGACTCGACTCGACTCGAGTTGAACGGAGATCCAAATATTCTAGCTTAAGTAATTTTATGTGTATTTCTTTTTTGGAGACAGCGTCAATGCGTTCGTTGGCTTCTTTTGTCTTCTTGTTCGTTTTGGGGGAAAACAATCCAAAAAAGCTCACAATGAAATGAAATGGGTACAATCAACTAACTGTAAATAGTCTTTATTTCTGCTCCTCCATCTCCATCTCCTCCTTCTTCTACTTCTTCTTTAGCTTGTTCTTTAACTTCTGGTGAGTATTTGTTGCTTTGGACTTCATTGTTGTGCCAGTTTCAACGCCAGCGATGGCGATATAATTTTCTATTTTCTACAACTTATGATTGTCCATCTCACTCTCAATCTCTCTTTCTATCTCTCTCTCTCTCTTTCTCTATTAGCTCCACTTCGCTCCCTCGCTAGGCGTGTGCAAAATTGTTAATCGAATACCAAATCCCAATCGACACATATTAAATTTGCATATTTGGTCACTTGTTAATTAATAAGCAACTACAAAACGACCGCAAAAAAACATGGCTAAATAAAAACAAGTAGTCGACACTTTGTTCGTTGAACGACTACGAAATACCCTCTAAACAGTTTCAGCTTTATTTCAATTACAATTTCGCTTTAAGATACGCATTGTATCTTTAGCGCTTTTCTCTATGTTTTTAAATATTTCGGCAACAGTCTTTCATTGAATTTCATTAAAATAGAAAAATATAACTTATGAACTTATGGTTCATACAACTTTACTTAATAGAAATTTTTGCTGGATATTCAAAAGTATCTTAAGAGCTTTTCGCTGTGTTCGTGGAATATTCTTTAGTTGAATTTCGTTTAAGAGACAACTTTAACTATCAATTCATGCAACCTTTCTCAATCTGCATTTATGCTGGGTATACAAATGTATCTTTTGAATTGCTCAAATATATCTTTAGTATTGACATTATCGAATCTGTTGAGTTAAGCGCAGTTTTTATTGCATGTTTGGACAGTTTATTGAGTTTTGAAAATGCTAAAAGTCACATCGAAACGGGTGTTAGCCCAAAAACATAATCCGTGGAATATTTTAGCAGGTTGAATGCTATAAATTTCAATAATTACCTCTCTAATGTATCGTATTTATTATGTGTTTTATCGTATTTTTGAGATATGTATATTATAAACAATATTCAAATCAGAGAGTGCTGCTTGTAATTGTTGTGTAGTAATTGAAGTTGACATTTCGTGTGACAGTTAACAGACCTAAATGATATCTTTGTAAGCCACATTGCATCGTACCATATATGGAATGTAGAATGCTGCAAAACAAATTCGCATCGTTGCAGATTGCAGTAACAGCTACTTATTATACATAGTAGGGTGATAGGGGATCGAGAGGTGGATGGGGAAGTGGAAGAGTAGTTGTGGCTCGGCTGAGCAAGGGGGTCAGTGCATGAAGGTTAGCGGCAATTTGTGTCGACAACATCGTCATCCAAAAGCAAAGCAACAACTTGAACCGTTGTTGGTGCACCGACAGATCGATGAAATGGCAATAAGAACAACATCAGCAACAATTGCACTGATAATAATAAATAGAAGAGAAACTGCAGCAAAGAAGAACACATCAAATGCACCACACTCTTTGTTCCCCTCCCCACCCCTCCGGATAAAGTCAGGTCTCCACACACACACGTCCAGTGATCGGCAACAAGCTAAGCAAAACGCTTCCTCATCGCCGCCGTTTGGCCTAGCGGATTTGCAATGGAAAAGTGGTGAAGAGTGAGGGAGGCAGTGGGGTAATAGACAGGGATAACCAGTTAGGCGCTCGAATTGGGCGCGCAAATGTTGTGCGAGAAAGAGACGGCGAGAGAGAGAGAGTGAGAGAGTTCAGTATCAGTTGACGGTCGATGCGTGGCGGAATGCTTAAAGCCAGCCAGCTAGCTTGCTGTTTGGGGTCCAGAAATTGGCAAACAATAAAAGCCGTCAAAAAGTGCAGTCAACAACAGTAACAAATAGAAAAGCTAAAGAGCGAGAAAAAGCGAGAGAGCGAGAGAGAGCGAGAGAGAGAACGATAGAAGAAAAGCGAAGAAAACAAAACGAAGCGCAACAACAAAAAAACAACAGTTTGAAAAGTTGATTGTTTAGTTGAAGCATAAAAAATGTTGGCTTTCAAAAGTGGAGCGAGTCAGAGCGTCAGAGTTAGAGACAGAGACAGAGCCAGAGAAAATGCTTTGGCTGTGTGGCAGGAATTGAGTTGCAGTTGCAAGTTGCAAGTTGCACAAAGTTTTTTTGCTTGCATATTCTGAATGATGTTTGGGCTTTGAACGCAAGTTGCATTTGCAGTCGGAGTTCACATTCATAATAAACTAGAGAGAGAGAGACACCGAGCGAAAGAGAGTGATTGACAGAGAGTTAAAGCGAGAGAAAGAGAGAGGGAGACAGCGAGACTGATCGTCGACTGGTGAAAGATACATTTCAACTCTTGTCAAAAACGAAAATCAACTTCAAACTTGTGTGTGGCAAATAGACAAATGTGTTGGAAGAAAGTGCACAGGCAAAAATGGGTGGAGACGGGGGGTAGGGGGGTGTCAGCAACCAGGGTTGACTGCGACTGCGCAGCTGTTGACTGACATTTTACGGCGCAGCTAAAGGCGCCCCAAGTGTAGCCTGACAAATGCATAAAACTTGACGATGACGCGGCGACTGCAGCAACATCAACTGCAACTGCAACTGCAACTGAGGCAGCAACAGCAACAGCAACAACAAATGCGAATGATGACGACAACAACGACGACGACGACGACGTTGACTTGTAGCAATTGAATTTTTGCACGTCGCCCATGAAGTTGTTTGTTTGCTTGGCATCGTTCCCCATTACCCCGGCTGCCTCCACACTTCCCCCCCCACTCACCATCTCCACCTCCTGCTCATCGCCCTCGCTACATTGAGAGCTCATTGTTGTTGCTGCTGCTGTTGCACTTGGTGGAAAAATAGTGGAAACGGTTAACGAAAAAGAGGAAAATGTTTGTCTGCCTGATTGTTTGTTGCTGTTGCTATTGTTGTTGCTGTTGCGCGCATATTTATGTTTGCTTTGACTTACCGTTAGACGGTTATATGCCGGATTACATTTGGCACTGCTGGCAAATTATCTATCTGTGCCGAGTATCTTTTTCAGGCTCGAAATGAAGCAAAGTGTTTGCCATTGTTGTTGCTGCTGTTGTTGTTGTTGTTGTTGTCGCTATAGTTGCCAAAGTTTCTACTGCTGTCGCTGTTGGTATTACTGTTCTTCTTGTTGTTGTCAGTTGGCCAGTTAGAAGCCGCGAGGTTCTCCCAGGTTCTCAGGCATTTGTTCGAACTCCAAAGCAATAGAAATGTGTCTTAGAATTTGCTCGAATTTAATCGAAGAAAGAATGCAGATATTAAAGAGTAACCAACAAATGCCCTTTAGCTATTTTTGCAAATGGAGAGAAAAATGTACTTACTCAGTTAATAAAATAAGTATATAAATGTTAATAGTTAAGTATAATTGACTATAATAGTCGCAGAATACAATACTTAGCTCAGTCATACAGTTTTATTTGCAATATCCACTTTAAATTAATTGATCAATTAAACTAAATAATAAAAATGAGTATAATAATTTAAAATATTCTATAGTAGTCAAAACCAGGACTTATGCTTAACATAAATTTGAATTTAAAGTGACTGGAGAAAAGTTTTAGTAACGAAAAATTGTAGGTCAACTAATAAGTAATGTTTAATGCTTCATGTTATGGCAAATAACTAACTAATTCTTGGATTCATAAATTTTAATTTAAATTTATAATATGACATACTTATTTTAATGTTATATTCTTAAGAAATGGATTCTTCAAGTGTTTAATATTACCCGATTTTAAATTTTCTTGAATGCTAACACTTAATAGTCCTCTTTAATAAATAAGTAAAGCGAGTAAGAAACCTAAAGTCGACTGTCAGATTTCTAATTTAAAATTAAACCAAAATAGGGCGGTATTATTTATAAAATAAACCAAATTAATATACCGCTAACATGCTAAAATATATTTATAGCTATATTTGGTATATTGGCATACTACATATAGATACAAATAAGAAAATTTAATTATAATAAGTAATTAACTTTATTTCCGCATTTCTTTGGATCTATATATTGAATATTTCACTAAGTACTGAGTAGAATTACTGTTAAAGCTGAACGAACCGTTCAACGAATATCTAAGTTGACAAAAAACCATATCGAAGTTAATTAGCTTTGTTCGGAAATATAGAAAATAATCTACATATGTAGGATATTTTGAAAAATTTGAATTCAGCATATTTTTGTAAGTATGCCCAAAGTTTAAAAAAAGATTAAGGATATTTTACTTTACTTTGTTGTATGGTCACACTTGATTTGAATATTTTTTTTGTCAGACAATTCGGTTTGGTTAAATAAATTTAAAACTAAATTCATGTTGTGTATTTCATATGAAAACGAGTATTGATAATCATTAATATTTGCTGAAATTGTTGAGATTTAACTGTTGAGGCAATTACAAACAAGTTAGAAAGCTACAATCGAGTGTGCTCGACTGTGAGATACCCGTTACCCATTTTGAAAAAACGCATACCACTAAATACCACTAAATGCTAAAAATATACCATATTGTATATTTGGTATATCGACATAGTACCGCATTCAAAATATACCATAGACGGCACAATATACCAGATTGTCAGCTAAAGTAACTAAGACCCCTAGTAAGTAGGCTTTTTTGCCCATACAAAAGTATTTTTTTAATAACTTCCACAATTTTTATCTGATCGCAGCCAAATTTTCAGGAATCATAACTACTTTAGTTATTGTATATACCATTCGCAACTCTAACTTTAAAATTACGCTTGTTTTTGGTTTTTTTTAATTTGCGGGGGCGGAAGTGAGCGTGGGAAAAATTTTAAACAAACTTGATCTGCGTGCAAACATAACAAATGCTATCGAAAATTATAAGCGCTAAAATTAAAGCGCTATCTTTTATAGTCTCTGAGATACGGACAGACGGACATGGCTAGATCGTCTCGGCTGTTGACGCTGATGAAGAATATATATACTTTATGGGGTCGGAGATGGCTCCTTCTACCTGTTACATACATTTCCCGCCAGCACAAAGTTATAATTCCCTTCTACCCTATGGGTAGCGGGTATGAAAATAACGAATTCGGTAATACTCAAATAATAAATAAATATCAAATTGATAAACTGCTGACATTTGCAGCGCTTATGGCATATCAGTTTTATGTTCTCAGGGTCCTCCTATTTTCATATTATGAGTAGTAGAAGTAGTAGAGGCATTTATGGTATGCTTAAAACCATGCAGAAATAATACAATTAGTCCATAGAATATACAGATTTGCACAGAATATAGAAATTTGTCTCGCATCAACTTGTTTATATAATTGTGCTGCTATAAAAGCAAAACAGCCAATCGCACAATCAACTACGATTCAGAAAAGATGCGGCTTCATATCCTATTTTCACTTGCAATTATTGCCTTACTCGCATTTGGCTTACAACCATCAGCATGTCAGGGTGAGTTTGGGATTGATTATGAACTCGCAGCGCCGTCCAATACCAAGGCGTAGTACTAGGCCGCCTAGACGCTATGAGCCCAGTTTCAAAATTTAATTAAAGAAGAACAATCAATCTCTGAATCAAAAGTCTTCTATATTAGCATATGACTGCTAAAAGACAAACTATCAATTTACTTTCAATGTTCAAATAAATAAAGAAAGATTCAAGATTATTTTCAACATTTTCAACAAGTTCTTGAAAAACGATTACGCCTGCTTATAAAGAAATAACTCAATAGGTCAGTGAATAAAATATTTGAACTAATTTTTTGCTTCGTCCTGCGGATTGTATGTTTCCCAATCAACTATTTTCTTTTGAAATGCTAACGAAATACTAACGAAAATGAGTTCAATAAATATGAAAATTTCTGGATGAAATTATTAAAAAAAAAAAAACAAAACGCGTTCGTGCTTGGGGATATTGAAAATTCTTGATTCAAGTAAGAACGTTCGAATAATTTGAAGTCCGTTTTAGAATTGTTTCAAGAACATCTTGGCTGCTGACCCTGATCATTAATATATATGATTTATAAGGTCGGAGATGCCTCCCTATGTCTTTTAGATAAATTGCCTGTAGACACAAAGTTGTAATACAATTCCACCCTATGGGTAGGGGGTATAACAATTGTCCAAGTCTCAGAGGCAAGCTCAATACCTACTTGCTTTATTTGTATACCCGCTACCCATAGGGTAGAAGGAGGCATCTCCGACCCCATATAGTATATATTCTTGATCAGCGTCAACAGCCGAGACGATCTAGCCATGTTCGTCTGCCCGTCTGTCTGTCTGTCTGTCCGTCTGTCCGTATGAACACCTAGATCTCATAGACTATAAGAGATGGAGCCATAATTTTTTTCGACAGCATTTGTTATGTTGCCACGCAGATCAAGTTTGTTTCAAATTTTTGTCACATCCACTTCCGTTGCTTAAGCTCAACAGCTCTTTATTTAAGAACATATTGTTCTTAAAACAATTCTAAAACTGACTTCAAATTATTCGAACGTTCTTACTTGAATCAAGAATTTTCAATTTTCCCAAGCACGAACGCGTTTTGTTTTTTTTTTTTTTATATAATTTCATCCTAAAATGTTCCCATTTATTGAATTCATTTACCAAACATAAGCACGGAAATTTTTCGTTAGCATTTCAAATTAAACGCGGGGGAAGCGAAAAATAAATATTTTAAATATTTTATTCACTGACCTATTGAGTTATTTCTTTATAAGCAGGCGTAATCGTTTTCCAAGAACTTGTTTAAAATGTTGAAAATAATCTTGAATCTTTCTTTATTTATTTGAACATTGAAATTAAATTGATAGTTTGTTATATGTTAATATAGAAGACTTTCAATTCAGATATTGATTGCTCTTTTTTAATTAAATTCTGTAATGGAGCCATCGAGTCCAATAGCGTCTAGGCGTCCTAGTACTACGCCTTGGTATTGACGGCGGTGCGAAGATCAATGTCATATTCAGCCTGACATGCTGATGGTTGTAAGCCAAATGCGAGTAAGGCAATAATTGCAAGTGAAAATAGGATATGCAGCCGCATCTTTTCTGAATCGTAGTTGTTTGTGCGAGTGGCTGTTTTGCTTTTATAGCAGCACAATTATATAAACAAGTTGATGCAAGACAAATTTCTATATTCTGTGCAAATCTGTATATTCTATGGACTAATTGTATTATTTCTGCATGGTTTTAAGCATACCATATATGCCTCTACTACTTCTACTACTCATAATATGAAAATAGGAGGACCCTGAGAACATAAAGCTGATATGCCATAAGCGCTGCAAATGTCAGGAGTTTATCAATTTGATATTTATTTATTACTTGAGTATTACCGAATTCGTTATTTTCATACCCGCTACCCATAGGGTAGAAGGGAATTATAACTTTGTGCTGGCGGGAAATGTATGTAACAGGTAGAAGGAGGCATCTCCGACCCTATAAAGTATATATATTCTTGATCAGCATCAACAGCCGAGACGATCTGTCCGTATGAACATCTATGTACATCTCATAGACTATAAGAGATAGAGCTATAATTTCGACAGCATTTGTTATGTTTGCACGCAGATCAAGTTATTTTCAAATTTTTGTCACGTCCACTTCCGTTGCTTAAGTTCAACAGCTCTTTATTTAGGAACATTTTGTTATTGAAACAATTCTTAAACGGACTTCTAATTATTCGAACGTTCTTACTTGAATCATGAATTTTCAATTTCCCCAAGCACGAAACCGATTTGATTTTTTTTTTTCACATTTATTGAACTCATTTACCAAACATAAGCACGGAACTTTTTCGTTAGCATTTCAAAAGAAACACGGGGGAAGCGAAAAATAAATATTTAAATATTTTATTCACCGACCTATTGAGTTATTTCTTTATAAGCAGGCGTAACCGTTTTTCAAGAACTTGTTTTAAATGTTGAAAATAATCTTGAATCTTTCTTTATTTATTTGAACATTGAAAGTACATTTTTTTGATTCAGATATTGATTGCTCTTCTTTAATTAAATTCTTTAATGGGGCCCTCGGGGCCATTGAATTCTAGGCGGCGGTTTGAAGTAGTCACCCTGACATGCTGATGGTTGTAAGCCAAATGCGAGTAAGGCAATTATTGCAAGTGAAAACAGGATATGCAGCTGCATCTTTTCTGAATCGTAGTTTATTGTGCGAGTGGCTGTTATGCTTTTATACCAGCACAATTATATAAACAAGTTGATGCGAGACAAATTTCTATATTCTGTGTAAATTGGTATATTCTATGGACTAATTGTATTATTTCGGCATGGTTTTAAGCATACCATATATGCCTCTACTACTTCTACTACTCATAATATGAAAATAGGAGGACCCTTAGAACTTAAAACTGATATGCCATAAATGCTGCAAATGTCAGCAGTTTATCAATTTGATATTTATTTATTATTTGAGTATTACGCAATTAGTAATTTTTCTATTCGCAAATGTTTTAAGGTCTATTGATGAGCTGAGTAAGAGTTTAATTTAAATATTTATATACTCTCTACCAAACATTGAATGCTTTATCATGAAAAGTATACGCAGATCAGTTTTGTTTTATATTTTATATACGAGTATTTGATAAGAAGAAAAGAAGAGTAATGTTAAAGCTAAAGTCGCACCTTTTTTCGTTTTAAAAATAGCAAGCATTCATGTCTGTAAATTTTTTATTTGCTTTTTCTTCTTTTCACAAATATTTATTAGAAAACGGAGACTACAATGTAGAAAGTCGCAAAGAAATAAGTTTTTTATGTGAATTTTAAAATTTTAGACAACTTAGAATCAACAAGAAAATTACTTGTAGATCTTCTGTTGATTACCAAGTATCTATTAGCAATAATTTGCATTATTCGAAGCAAAAACGAAATCACAATTGCAAACATTTTAAGTAACTGCAAAGTAAAAATAGCAGTTATATCGTACATGAAGTTTATTTATTGTTTTATGTCACCTATGGGTAACTGGTATAAAAATCTAAGCTTAGGATAAAGCATGTAGCTCAGTCATACACCTTTGTTTACAGTTACACTTTAAATCAATTGAACAAACTCAACCCAATCAACGTTGATTAAAAAGAGGATAATCGCAACAATAGCGTGGCAGCAAGATGGCAGAGATGGCTTTTACTTGTTTTGCCTGCTGTTGGCACTTGCTCAGTTGTGTTTTTCCCATGTTCTACGACCACAACAAGTGTGTGTGTGTGTGGTGAATGCCATTCACTTCTGGAGCCAACTAATTGTTGATGTGTGGCTGAGACCTCCTAGGGATATACGAGCATTACTAATGATGATATGCGATTGCCTTTAAGCGATTTGCTGTGTGAAAAACTGCGATTTGTGTTTGGCCGTTTGCTCAATTTACAGTTCAACTTTCAACTTGCCGGACTTTCGCAGCAAGTGACACACAAGCTTAGAGTAGAAATATAAAATTAAAAAAATAAATCCAACAACAACAGCTACAAAAAAAAGGAAAGGCCTCTTCGAATTCAGCTGCAGTTGGTTCCCAACTCCGTTCTCCCTCCTTCTCCTCCTCCTCCTCCCCTTTTGAGAAACCCTCGGCAAATGTTTCGCACAACTTTCAAATGAAACGACGATCACTGGGCTTTAAAAATTCGAGTATTGAGTATTTGAGTGAGACTTGTGAGTATATTTGAGTAGTTTTTTTTGGCTAGCTATTCGCATTTGGCATAATTGTTGTTGTTGCTGCTGTTGATGTTGTTGTTGTTAGTAATTGTTGCCGCTTTGAGTTTGCTTTGCTTGACGGGGCGGCATCAGAAAAGAAGGTCGCACAAGGTGGTCCAAGTTGAGCTATTGCTTTAACTGTTATTTTATAATACTCTATCAAAGCTAAGAGTCTGCTCGAATAACAAGTAGGCCTTAAAAAAATCATCATTCAACTTTAACTTGGTTACTTCAATTGTATGTTTTGTACTTTGCAATCAAACTAGAAATTTTAAATCTGAAATATTTTCCAGGTAACAAAATGAAATTATTTACTGATGTGGTATTTGGCTTGATTTTGATATTCTTATATGTGTACCACAAATGGTCGAAGGCACGCAACAAGCGTTTGGTCGAAGAAAATAAAAATATAAAAGAAATGGTGGAAGAGGTAGAAGAATCAATACCGATCTTGAAAAAGGACGCGTCAACGCAAACGGAACGGGAACCTAAAGAAATGAAGGAAATGAGTATACAGACAGATGATGATGATGATGAGCGAATTGGACTGAGGCAATTCAGACTAATAAAAGCATCGCTAACTGCGATACAAGCTGGATTATTAATGGCCGAGAGCTCTGCTTACAGGAATCTTAAGCCCAAAGAACTGGATGGATTCAATATAAAACGTACCTTGGTAGAAATTTGCCAATTAGAACATCGTAATCGAAAATTTAATGATAAAATGGTGCAATGAAAATAATTATAAAAAAAAACTCGGTCCTGTTAAAATAAAAATGTAAATTTGTTGGTTAAGGTATACAGCAGTTGAATGGTAACTATTTGCGATTTTCCATTGTATTATTTTCGTTTCATTTGTCTTTGGAATTAATGTGCCAGATTTGAAAACCTGTAGCTGAAGATCGCCTCAAGAAAGAGCTGAGGAATCGCAATCAAAGTGGCGCTCTCTTTCTCTCTCTCTCTCTCTCTCTCTGTCTCCTCTTTCTATTAGCTTCTCTATGTGATTTTGCTATTGATTTTCACTTGCAAGTTTTGGAGCAATTTAATTTGCCATGCAATGTTTTGTTTTTAATACTCGCTACTCTGGGTAGAAGGGTATTATAAATTTGTGACCTCGAAAAATTTATTTAAAAGGCCATTAGGTAATTAATTTTTGTGACAAATTCTGTCTGACATGGTACTTTGGTATTTTTTGAATGTTGTAGTATATCGATATATAAATTATAGCTTCTAGCATATTTCAGTATTTTTTGGTGTAATAATTTGGTATGCTTTAAAGTTAGTTCGGAAAATGGCATTCTGGTATTTTTTTATTCTAAGGTATATTTTAAAAGTAGAAGTATATCGAGATACCAAATACAAATGACACATATTAGTATTTTTTCGGTATTTTTTCAATATAATTTCTATTTTATAATGATAATATTGCACATGGTATTCTGGTATATTTTGGCGTAGTATATCGATATACCAAATATAACTTTTGGTATATTTTAATATTTTTTGGTATATTTTTTAAATTTTGCATTTATTGAAAATTGAGAGCGAGTATCTCATAGTCATGCAAACTCGTCTGAAGCTTTCTTACTTATTTTTTTTGGCAATCTACACTTCACACAAGCTTTCAGTTAGATCTCTTGTATGTACAATATAAGTATAATAGCCATGCCCCGTTTTACTACCTGCAGTTGCTCATTGTTATTGTTGTTGATGTTGCTGCTGTTGCACGTCGCTCACTTTGCCAATTTTCGTTTAGTTTTTGGCGCTTTTTGCTATGGCATTGACGTATTGCCGCAAAGGGGGCGTCACACTCTGATATTTGTCGCTGCTTTATTGCTAAGCAATTTTTGGCAATAGTTTTCAGTTTTCGGTTGTCGATGTCGATGCCGATTTTGGTCTCGCGTAGGTGCCCAACAACAACAAAAAGTTTCTCTCTCTCTCTCTCAGCATAATTGAATTTGTTGTCGAGGTTGATTTGCATTCAACTCTTAATAAAGTGAACTTTAAAATTGCGCCATTGGCCACAGAAGTTGGTCAGATTGAGAAGCAGATTGAGCCACAGTCGCCGTCTCAATGCGATTCAGGTTCAGAGAGTTAGATCGGCGCAGTTGTCAATCAAAAAGTCAAATTCCAACTGTCAAAGCGCCGCAATTTGTCTTTTGCCTTTGCACAATTGAGACGAAAAGCGAATGTGACATGGGGCCATAGAATGCAATGTTGTTTTGTTTGGCCACCAACAAATACAATATGCATTTGTCTATGCTCATATAAGAGATTGCGCATACGCCGCGTGTGTCAGCGGCCACTCAATAGCATTTAATAAGCCCGCAACTTACGAGTTACGAGCGTCGCGCACGCGATACGATAAATAAAAAACCGAAGCAAAACTCAATCGACTATCGACAGTTCGACTTAGGAATGCAGCTAACATGTGACACTCGCCAATTACGAATGCACTTAAAACAGTTTTAGCAAAGTCTTCTAGAGAAAGCAGCTACAGCTTTAGCTTGTCATCAATATAAATAATTCGTTTTAATTAATCGTTTTCCCAGCCTAGAACCACATCAATTGCATCGCATCGCATGGGTTAATCGCCGCACACAAAGCCAAACAAATGCTTAACAATAAGCAAATAATTTTTGCGCACATGACATGCAAATCGTTGGCCACACATCGAAAGGGGGTGTAAAGAGGCAAGCTTGAGGCAGCTGGTTTAGTCATATGTACGTGCAACATGTTGCCGTTTGCCTGAACGCATTTTGGCGATCGGTAAATCGGCAATGCAAGTTGCCATTTACCATTTGCCAGTTGCTTGTGTTGCACATGTTGTACAACAACAATAAAATCAACAAGCACAAGAAACAAACAAACACGAGAGTCAACAATATCGGTATAAAGTTATTCGATTTCTATGCTAATCGAATGACAACTGCGTAATGAGTTTGCCTCTTGACTTACATATGTTTGCCGCTGTAGTTACTTAAGATACCCTGTACAAATGTTTTGAATAAAGAGTAGCTTATGCTTGTTAGAGACTTTTAAGAATCTGTTAAAAACTCAAATTTGTAAATTTTGCTATTTCGAAATTTTGTTTTTACAGCTTTCAAATTAAAGCTTTAAAATAAGTAAATTTTCTATATGAAAATATAACGATAACATACATGAAGTATAGACAAAATATAAAACGTTACTTCATGATCATTCTTATATAATGGAATAATGGATCATTCCTATATAAACGAATAATTCGGCTTATGAAAATCTTCAAAAAGAAAAGAAATCGAAGTCTTGTTTCAGAAATTTTTCAATCTGGAATTCTTGTTTAAATAAAAATTTTGTTAAGATAGAAAAGTAATTAAACTCAATGTTTTGCTTTCTTGTTCTTAAAACTTAAATTTGTTGCTCTGTGTACACTTTTCTCACTCAGAAACTGTTAGGATTAAGCACGTGAAAAGTTGACTCAATATAAAGAATTACTTAAGTATCGTTCATACAATAAATCGGATCTTTCCAGTTAGGATTTTTATGGAAAAAATATATTTTAAAAATTAACTTTATTAAATTTATCCCATCTGCTTCAGTTTTCTCACATACTTGCAGGGTATCTTTAGCATTAATTTCCTGCACTAATAGGTCAACACTCTAGTGCCTCAAATATCAAGACCCATTGCAATCCACAGTTCAGATCGTTGGCATGACATATGTAAGAGCGAGTTTTGGCCATGTTTAGGGCCAAGTAATCGCGGCAAGTGAATCGTTAGCTGCAAATTGTTGCAACAGCTACGTGTCACGATCCCAGCGCCCAAAAATCGCACAGACAGATGGATGGAGAGACAGTCAAATGAAACATTTTGAAAAGCTGCCTCACATGTGTGGCAAAGGTGCTGAGTTATGGCTACGGTTATGTGAACGCTGATAGTGTATACTTAAATGTATAAGTTGATGATGGACTACAAAATATCCTCTACTTGCAGGTTACAAAATGCACTTTTAAGTTACTTTTAAATCAGCCATCACAACTGATATTTTTCGAGGGTATTTTCAATAACAAAATGTAACCACAAAGCAGCCGAACTATCGCTTGGAAATCTCCGCAAATGAGCAGCGCGAAAAGCAGCGACGACTGTCGAAATTGTTTGGTTATAAAAATAAAAAATAAAAATAAAATAAAGCCCAACATGAGAATGGAGTGGCAGAGAGACTTGGAGACTTTTGGAGACTGGCTCATAGGCTGTCATATAAGCCTTCATTCATATGGAAGCTGCGAGTTGAAAGCTGGTTAGCTGTTTAGTTGTTGTCGGCTGGCACAGGTTGAGAGTACTGAGTACTGAATTTGCCGCCGAGCACAGCAACATTTTGCGGCAATTGCAACTTTATTTAACTCGAAAAATATTTGAACGTCGTCAAAATGTCAGCGTGGCAAAATTTAATAAACAGCAACAAAACAGACAGCGGCAACTTTTTCGCCTCGCCTCAACTCGCCTTGCCACGCGTGTTTGCAACATGTTGCATAAAGCAGCAACAGCAGCAGCGGCAGCAACAAAAAATCAAACAAAACACATACAATATTTGAAAAGCAAACACACAGAGAGACCAACAAATAAAAAAGGCTGACAACAAAAATATGTTGCACGCGTCGCTGCTCCGATTTTTGTTGAATTTTTGCAGCACATTCCCAATTTGTGAGCCGCGTTGCCTCCCAGAAAAAAAGAGGGAGGGGGAGGGAGTGGGACTGGGGTTGGGGTTGAGGCTGGCATATTTGTCGTGCCTGGCAAACACCAAAAGCGTACAAATTCCCACGTTTAGTTTTTATATAGTATCTCGGTTATTATGCGTGTCTTTCGAAATTTTATTTAATTGAATTTATTTGGTTGAGTGAAAATGCAAAAAAAAAAGCAAAGCAAAGCCAACCAGCGAATCAAATAAACACTAAAGCAAGCCAACAACAAGGCAAAAAAACGATTTATCGTGCAGCCAAGAGTTTGTTGTTTGTTACCGTATTTAGTCATATTTATTGGCACAACAAATTGATTAATTGATTGGCTCGACTTGCTGATTTTAATGAGCCAAACGCACAGTATTGAGAATATTCCCAGCACTGCATGATCGATGATACAATTCCGCTGCTCACGCTGCGTATGCGCAATGTGCAAGGACAGCGATGAGCCGAACCAAAAGCTGACTGCTGCGTAACTCGAGACGGTAGCTGCGTTGGCAGCACAAACGATGTCAGGGCCAGGTTGAAAGAGTTGAGCTTCCTCTCTACTTATCTCTCTATCTTTTTTGTCTGCCCTATCTCTCTCTCTTTCTCTAAGTAAACATTCATTAATCATCTGCCCCAATCGAGACAAAGTGAACGAGTTTCCCCCGCCAATGATCGACTGGAAACGAAGTCAGCGCCAACTTCATTCAAGTGCTGTCCATGCGCCGAAAGTGATTGTTTTCGTATTACATAATCGTCACCGCACACACAACACACAACACACGTAAGAAAGTCAAGAGTAATCCACAACAATTACGCTCCGAATTCGTTTGTACTCTGCAAAGTTCAACAGCGAATTATAAAGTTTAAGATGTGATAGATTGCTGAATTCATTTGAATTGCTTTGTATGCATAATTAATGTTAATTTTTTACTCTCATTAAATATTATATTATCAATTATACGAGGCAAGCAAATTATCGGAAAAGATACTATAATTGAATTCAATTAAAAAGAAACAAATCTTATATTTTTATTATGCTTAATTTAAATTTTCAGTATATAAAATATAAGTGCTGTTTAAAGCAAACATATTTTTTTATAATTTAGGAGCTCTACATCGAAAATATATGAAAAGTTAAAAAAGCGTCAGTTAGTTATAATTTGTTTTCAGTAAAAATCATATTCAGAATTTCATTTAAAGAAAAAATAAAATAAAATAAATATTATAAAAAATATCAAATAAAAAATCTAAAGTCAATCATTCTCGACTGTGACATATCCATTACCAATTGTGAACAAAACCAAAACAATGCGGTATTAATTTGTAAATATAAGTAATTAATATTCCGCAAAAACATATTGAGTTAGTATTACATTCAAAATGTACTAAAGAGTGAAAAAATACCAGATTGTCTGTTAAAGCAACTAAGCAACTAACATACAATAGTATTTTTTAATAACTTCAACAATTTTCATGTATTATCATATATCCAGGCAAAATAAAAAATATAGTTTTTATTGTATGTACCAAAAATTGATATACCAAATATAGCTTTTGGTACTTTTTAGTAATTTTGCAATACATCACTCATTATTTTTGTATTCAATGTCAAATTTTGGGATATATTATATAATAGATTTCCTAAGAAACCAATATTTTTTGCAAAACTCACTAATTATTTTTGTTTGCATATAGAAAACTTTTTGACAATATAATAGCTTTCCAGAAACAAGCACAATAAGCGACTAGTCCTTGGTGCCATATTAAAGCAACAAGTGTAATCAATTAACATTGATGCTGCAGAGACAACTGTGTTGCCATCAGCTGTGAATATCGTTTGAACAGAGTTTGCAATAATAACATCAGAGTTTTTGTTTACTTGTTTTCTGGCCAAACACTCCAGAAGGGGACTTCCCCGTTGGCGTTATTTGGTGCAGGCGAGTTATGAATATGTGGAGTGAATATGTTGAGTGTGTGTGTAAGTGTGTGTAAGTCTGATCTGCAAGTGGGAATGACATAATCGGCAAAGCACCGAAGCACTACAATGGCTGAACAAGCGTAACATTTCGTGCAAATGGTAGCCAACAATTGGTCGCCATTTAGAGGTCGCCAAGAGCTAAGAGTTGGGTGTTACGAATGCGTCTATAGCATCATCATCATCATCCATCCAACCAACAGCATCTCTCCGAGGGCGACGCTTTCGCTTCGCCTCAATGCTTGGTGGCCACTTGACTTGTGTTTGTTGCGGTTGCACTTGGCGCTTTTGTTTCCGGCGACAACAATTGTTGTTGTAGCAATACCGAAAAAACTGTTGCTGTTGGGGGTTGGTTAGTGACTGTCGACTGTCGACTGGAGGTGTTCCGCCAAGGCCAGAGGAACGCATCGCTCTCTATTAGTATAAAAGCTGTCGATTCGACTGGCAATGGCATCAGTTCAACATTTGGGTTCATCACAAACAGATCAACGATCAATATGAAAATCTTTCTCTGCTTGCTTGCCGTCTCAGCAGTGGCTAATGCTGGCTTCATTGGCGGTGGTGGTGGCGGTGGCCATGGCTCCGGCGGTGGACACGATCATCATGGCGACTCCAGTGGCCCGGCTCCCGAAGTCAAAGTCATCAAAGTGATACACGAATCAGGCTCAGCTGGTGGAGGCGGCGGCGGTGGCGGTGGCTGGCAACCAGCTGGCGGTTGGTCTGCAGGAGGCGGCGGCGGTGGCTATGGAGGTGGTGCTGGTGGTGGCTATGGCGGTGGTGCAAGTGGAGGATATGGCGGTGGTTATGGCGGCGGCTCTGGAGCTGGCCAGGAAGTCAAAATCATCAAGATCATCTCACAACCTCAAGCAGCTGGCGGTTATGGCGGTGGCTCCAGCGGTGGTTGGTCTGCTGGCGGTGCTGGTGGCTCTTCGGGATGGTCATCTGGTGCCAGCGATGCCACAGCTGCTGTCAAGATCATCAAGATCATCTCGGAGAGCGCTGGCGATAGCGGTGATGCCTCCGGCTGGTCTTCGGGTGGCGCCTCCCAAGGTGGTTGGTCCGCTGGTGGTGCATCAAGTGGAGGCTGGTCTGCAGGAGGTGGCTCCAGCGGTGGTTGGTCCTCGGGCGGTCCTTCAAGCGGTGGTTGGTCATCAGCCGGACCCTCAAGCGATGGCTGGTCCTCTCAAGGATCCGCTTCCTATGGCGGTGCCAGTTCTGGCTCCTTTGGCGGTGGCTGGTCTCAAGGTGGCAGCGGTGGACACGGCAGCGGCGGCGGCAGCAGCTGGTAAAAGCAAAAAACAAGAAAGTTTGTTTGTTAAGTTTCAGTCTCATTTTGCGCTCATCTCATGTACTCATATCTCATCTATGTTTTTTGTGCCTTTCGCCTTATTTGTTGAATTAAATTCTTTATAATTTCCACAATCAATATTTGTGCTTCCTTTTCGCGAGCACAAAAAAAATCGTCTGAAACTTTTCCATTTAAGGCAGAAATTACCACACCACAGAGCAAACTGCATTTGAAAGTCGACAGCAAAAAAAAAGAGGGAAAGAGAAGAAAAAAAAGTGGAAGGACGAACTGGCTTGGCTTGGCTTGGCCATCTTCATTTCACTCCCTCAGCTTGGTATATAAGCATATTGCTGTCTCACTCGCTCCCACGCTGTCTGTCTCCCCCTCTCTCTCTCTCTCAAGCTCTTGGCTAAAAAACACACTTAAGCGTAAAGTAATAAAATTCAAGCAACCAAAAAATGTCGAAGAAAAAAAGGCAAAGAAAAAAGCAAAACGAAAAGGAATATATATAAGAAAAAATAAAAGAAAATCATAAAAAACCAAGACGTTGGGAAAGAGAGCAATAGCAACAGCAACACACACACACAGAGCAGAAGAAAAAAAAAATGTAAAATATCACTTTGGAGCGGCGAAGCGTCGCCAACACAGGCGAGCAAAAGGCAGCCAAGGATACCAAGGATACTCATATACTTGCCACCAACAAAAAGGGCAAAAGTGCAAGAAAAAGCTTTTCCACTGCCGCACAGCGGGGGGCGGGCAGCAACTTGTATAAAAATATTTTCCATATAAATCTAACAAAGAACGTGTTCGGGTTACTTGATTAGGCGACCAACGTGTGCAAATTGGCGGGTGTGGGAGAGGGCAGACGACAATGACGACGACGAAGCTAACAAAAGTTACAGTGGCAATAACAACAGCAACAGCAACAACAACAACATCAACTGCGGCAACAACTACAATAAAAGTCGAGGCTGGGTGGAAACGACTTTTCGGTTTCCTTAACGTTTTCACAATAAATACTTACATAGAAATAAAAGAGAATAAAAACGAAGGCGCAACAAATCCAATTTGTTGCTGCCACATTGTGCGGCGGAAAGGGGAAGAGGGAATGAGGGAATGAGGGGAAAAGTGTGGTGCTTACTGTATTGATTTACTTTTTGATGGCCAAAGGAAGTGAGCAGCGAGTGAATATTATTTTGGGACTATTGCGCAAAATTTTGATTTGCTTTTTCGAGAATTATAAAAACAATCATTAAACTGCCGATCAATGCGAGCCCCAACGCCCCCCGCCTCTCCTCGACTCCCACCACATTCATCAACTTGTTGCGCTATATAAACAAACAAAAGCATTCTACAAGTTCTCACTCAGCTTGCTCTCTTCGTAGCTTTCTCCACCCACATTACTTAATATTCGCTTTTATATTTTTGGCTGATCGAAACAAATGAAAAAAAAAGAAAATCAATTCTCAAATTATTTTGATGAGTTAATGGAAAATTTTCCATTGAATGCAAGCACAACTTTTTGCCCCCAAATATTAGATGTATGTATGTGTGGGGGCGAGATTATTTGCGCGGTGCTTCTAACAAAATTTGTTATTATTATTTTAATTTCAATTTTGTTGATTGATAGCAATGTTTTGCCTCGCTCTCTTCCCGTTGCACGTGCAACGTGCCACAAAAGTAGAAAATTGTCTGTTTGCTAAACAACACAATAACATCAACAACAGAGCCAACAAAGTTAAGTCTCATTTGTGGACTTCCTTCCTTTTTTCGCGGGCGCCTTATTGACACTGTCTCGCTCTCTTTCCCTTCTCTCCCTCTCAATCTCTCTCTCTCTCTCTCTTTCGCTCTCTTGCAATGTGTGCGTGTTTGCCAAAGTCTGTTGACTGTGGGCGCGTGTGCAACAACAACAACAACAGCAACTAAAGCTGCAAACAAAACTCAATCAATGAGCCAAATGCAAACAGTTTATGCGACCCTCGTTGCAAGTGCGCATTTTACCCGCTTCATCTGTCGGGCAACCCCCAAAAGATCGTTGCGACAATTTAAAACCCTTATTATTATTGTGTGATTAAGTTTCATCTGAAAGAGTTGACAGACAAATAAATATATTACTTCGCCTGAGATGTGTGTTGAAACTGCACCAAGTATAAAATGTGTTTACCCAAGTGCTTCACAGATATGATTGACTTGGAGCGTACTAATAGTATTTAAATTGAATTTAAATGCCCATATAAACTTTAAATTAGGTCTAAACCTTAAATAAATTATTGAAATTGAATACAATTTTTTTTTGTCAGCAGGTTGTTTACCATTTAGATGTGGTTTTCTCATAAACCATGACAAAATTTCAAATTTTCACCAATTATTAAAAAATAATTTAAAATTATAAGCTTTGTTTGTATTAGATAAGATTTCTGCCACTGCAACCTCCAGCTACTTACTAAAAAAAAATGTGTATAGCAATACAATACAATAAAAAAACGTTTGAAACATATTTTGTGCCTTAGAAGTATTAAATAATACAATTTAAGCAAATAAGAAAGCTACAGTCTAGTGGGTTCTACTCTAATACATATAACTGTGAAAATCACTTAGTCCATATTCTACAAATATTCGAAAAATATAATGGGAAATACTAAAATCTACCGAAGGCTACATTTGGTATACCGTTATACTGCTACTACTGTTTTAAATATACCATAGAACAACAAATATATCAGGTTGTTAGATAAAGCAACTAAGACCCATTATCACCGCATTGAAATTACGCTTGTTCGTAGTTTATTGTCAAGGGGTGGAATTAAAAGGGTTTTAAATATGAAACAAACTTGATTTGCGTGCAAAACTTGTTACAAAAATGTAGGTCTACCTATTAAAGTCTCTGGGATTCATACGGACAGACGGACATGGCGATATCGTCCCAGCTGTTGATGCTAATCAAGAATATATATACTTTATGGAGTCAAAGATGACTCCTTCTACCTGTTGCATACATTTCCTGCAGGCACAAAATTATAAGACCTTTTTAAAATATGTGTAGTGGGTATAAAAAGTAAAATTAACTGTATAATGATTTATTTTCAAAATATTATTGTTTTTATTAAAATTATTTATTATGGCATTTTTACAGAGTTGAACTGCAACTTGTTGAGCTGTCCCAGCACCAAGATCTCCTCGATTGCCTTCTTGGCCAGCAGCCTATTGTGTGCATCCAACTTGCGATAGGAAACTGCCCAGCCCTCGGCAAAGATGTTGGCCTCATCGCGTACCTGATGATCTACAACTTTCGGCTGCTCCGCTCGAAGTGCTATGGCAGCTACGGGTGCTATGGGTGCTACGGGTGCTGTGGGTGCTACGGGCTCTGGACAAGCAGTATTGATTGCTATCGGGTTGCTGTCTAGTGATATGGGTTCAATCTGCAAAATTAGCCAAGTAAAAGAATGTGTGCGGTTAATCACAATAAAATATAACTTACTTCAATCACATCTTTCTGGTCAAAATCATCCATCGGCTCCTCTTCGTCAGTGTCCTCCTTCTCCCAAACCACGTCGCTTGTGTCCTCCGCGATTTCGAATGGCAAGTGCGCGATATCATTGCGTAGGAAGCTCAACTCTTTGAAATACCACAAGTGTGGTTTATAGACGTCATCTTTATTCCTGGCAGATAATTCACTGCGCTCCACTTTACGCAGCTCGCGACGAAAACAAGCTCGTATGCCATTCATTTTGCGTCGCATATTCTCCACATTCGCACCGGGGTGGATCTTCTGGTAGCTCTTTAGGAGTTTCTTATAGCCTTCTATCTTTGCGCGTTTGCTTTTGTAGCCCTCATCGGTGACCTTCCAGAGAGCAGGTAGTCGACCGTAAACACTAAAGAACTCCATCCATTCGTCCGTCTTCGGTACAGCACTCATTTTGCTCACAACAAATAAACAAGCGTACAGTCGAACGGCTCGCAGCGAACTAAACGAAAGAGAACTGTTGCTCTCTTGTGTTGCCAGCACGTGGTTCGAACATGTTCGCGCACATTGAAACTACTCAATGGATAGTAACGAACATTCACGCACACATACATATGTTGGCTGCAATGCGACCAAACATGTTCGATCGCAACGCAGCAGATGTTTGCAGGCAACGGCAAACTACCACGCTTGCATTTTTCCAAGAAGCTGTTGTTGCGTGGCTGTACTATGTTTGCTTAATCTTATAATTCAGAAATTCAGTGGATCACAGCTTATTTCAACCATCAGCAATCGACTACTTTGAATCTGTATACTGGCAAAACTAAAAGAGGTATTGAATGGAATTATTAAAACGCAGGATTTCAGTTTAATGATTTAATATAAAAGATATTCTTTCATTTATTCTCTAACTTTTTGTTTGCTCTATAAATTTATAGAAAAAAAAAAAAAACCAAAAAAAGTACAACGAGCAACTTTGCAGCTGTGCGAAGATCAGTTTCATGAAAAAATAACGGATATTTATTGATACATTGTGCTTCTCGCGAACTCAAAAGATAGCTGCTCACAAACATTTAGTTCGCCGAGCGCCTCCAACACGAGACGAACCGAGCCGTCGAGCTTGGGTGCTTATCGCAAAACAAATACACACACATGTTACATATTTGTTTGTATTAGTTACTCGTAAAGTGCACGAGACTAGAAAGAGCGAAAAAAAGCACAAAACGAAATATTATTACTAATTCATTTTGTTCTTTTCGTTCACTCTGTGCACGCTGTCCCTTTTGTCTCGCTCGCTCCCCCGCTGCGATGACGCGTCACGTCACGTCGCCCGTTCGCTCTCTATTTGGCATGCACTTTTTTTTGTTTTGCATTACACAGACCACCCAGTCACCCCACTTGCCCTCTCGATCCCTCTTACTGTCTTTGACGCTTCCATTGCCAAAGTGAGAGCATTTGTTGTTGCTGCTTATCGTTAAATGCTTTCAGGTGGTGTTCGCTTTGCTTCTGCTTCAAAAGCGTCTCTGGGCAAGTCATAAGTAATTTATCATCAGACAAAATTGAAGTGCGTCGACGACGACGACGACGGCGACAGCGACGCCGTTGTCGATGTCTGTCAATGCCAATCAGTTGTAAATGATATGACTGACCGATTCTTGAGTCTTTCAATTCGTTGCTGTTGTTGTTGTTGTTGTTGTCAGGTGGTCAATTCTCTGTGCCAATTGCGAGACACCAAATTGGCTGCACAGCGATTATGTTGCTTACGGATGCGGGAAGAAGGGTGCTTGGATGTTGAGAGGGGAAAGTTGATTGTTTAAGGAAATGTTTTGTAAATAAATCAAAGAAACACGAATAGTGCGAAAGCGAAATGAAAGCGTTGGACACCCTAAGGTCTCAAATGGCTGAGTTTAATGGTTTTGCAAATCAGTTTGTCAACAACAGCAGTATAAATGGCAGTGAAGCGGTTTAACGGTTCCTAAGGGAAACTATTCTCGCATAGCTTTGCTCACTTGCATGCGTTTTTAATAGAGCTTGCTATGGTTGTTGCTTCTGCTTTGGATTTGATCGTTTGTCCTTCCTGCCGTCTGTCTGTCCGAGTCGTTAAAGACCTCTAATTCGAAAACTATAAGAGCTAGAGACTTCAAATTTGGCATTTAAAGTTAATTTTCTTTGACGTAATTGAGCTTTGCTTAAAATATTAAAGAAACGCCTCCCTTTACAAGACGCATAAGAATTCAGATAGAAATTTAAATATTTGTATTAAGTAATATGGAAATATTTTATTTCAATTTTAAAGTATTACTAAAACTTATTATATGTATATGTAATATACCGCAAAGGTATTTAAGTTAATAAAGGTTGTAATTGGTATATTCATGTAGTACCACATTCAAAATATACAAAAAGATACCAGATTGTCAGCAAAAGCAACTAAGACTCATAGAAAATAGGCTTTTCCCCATAAAAAAAAAATGCATAAATATATTCTATATTTTAGAACTGATCACAAACAAATTTTCGAAAATCATAAAGACTATTGTATGTTCTAGCAGGTAAAAAAATTGTATAATTCGCATTTGCAGCAAATTAAGCTTACATACACACCACCTGTTCTATCATTTCGATCAGAAACTATTGAAATAATATATAAAATGTGCGTTTGCAATTTGTTGTATTCCATTTACCACACTTTACAAATTTGCGTAATTCCTTTAATTGCGCTGTTCAAATTTGTTCAAAGATTCATAAAATGCCACAAACACACACACACAAACGCACACACACAGGCATTTAATCAGACTGGCACACACACTCAATTACTATGCAAACTACCAACAACTCAACAATAAAATGCGATTTCCTACCGAAATTCACACAAACACACATACACACACGCATGTATAATGTAGGCTGGCGCACATGGCGTATACATTTTTTGGGTCTGCCTTGTGCTTTGTTTTGTATGTGGGTCATGTCCTTATGAAATATTCAAATGTCCTGAATTAAGCATTTATGCCATTTCCACTCTTTCATTGTGCCTCCTCCTTCCGAATTTCCCCCCTCCCTCCAGCTTGTCCAGTAATTCCCCTGCTGACCAAACACATGTCACCCCCTTCGGCTAGCAAACAAATTGTAAATGCGTATGCTTGATTATGTGTGTGTGTATGTGAGTGTTCGTATGTGTTTGTGAGTGCGTCTGTTTCAATTTCTTTATTGAAAATTGACCAAATTTGCGCTGCGATGAGGAAGGTGAACGCAATACGCATGCAAAGTGTGTGGGGGCAGAAGAGCAAAAAAAGAGAGACAATAAAACACAAACACATAAAAGCAAATAAATTGGTTACATTTGCTGTACACACACACACATTCGAACACACACACACATGTTCACGTTGCGTAAATCCGCAACGGAAGTTGTGCTTTTAAATCGATTTTGATTGATTTTTCTCACTGCGAGGAAAAATGCCTTTTGGCCAGCACTCACAATAACCCAACACACACACACAAACACACACACATTCACTTTGATGCGGGTGTGCGTTTGTATAAATAAAATCAAATTGTAAATAATCGAGTCGGAATCGTCGCCTGTTTGTATTTTGCCAGCCCTTTGGCGTGCTTCGCTTGAAATCCGTTCGAACAACATCAACAACAACAACAACAGCAGAAAATGGCAAAAATACTGAAAATAAAAAATTAAATCAAATAAAATGCAAAGAATAACAGCACAACAGAACGCAACAGCACAACAACACAACAACATAAATAAAGTAAAATATTTTCACTAAAATTATTTTCAATATAAACTTCACGTTCGTTTGTTGTTGTTGTTGGGTGTGTTTAACTTTGCCGCTCGCAGCTCGTTATTTATTTATATTTATTGAATGCGTCTGTGCTTGTTTGAGTGCGAGTGTGCGTGTGTGTGTGTGTAAGCATCGCTTTATTTCAATATCATAAAACAAGAAAGAATGCGATGCGTAGAGAATGTGATAAACTTTAAGATACTCCGGAATATAATCGCATTTCATTTCAATATTAGTTATAAACTCTACTTCAACTGCAACTTTTTCCACTTAAGAACTCTTCAATTTCTTACAACACTCTTTAGTTTTGTTCAACATACCCCATCAGCTGTTACTGCTTACAGGGTATACGAAATTGACACTGCTCGAAGAAAATAAACTAAAAGCCTGCACTTACATTTTTAATACAAAATCAATAAATATAAAAATATATATATGTATATTAAAATATGTTGTGCCACACACACACACACGAACACACACATATGTACGAGTTTTTTCGTGTTTTTTTTGTAAGGCACTTTTTATGGCTGCGGGCTCATAAAAAGCGCATAAAGTGGCTTTAACATAGCATAAAAAATGCACCCAAGAGTGCCAATCGCTAGCCCAGCTAGAGCATAAGAGAGAGAGCGAGGGGGATAAGTATGCAGGAAGAGGGGGGAGGGGAAAGGAGGAGAGCCAGTGAATGACCCATCTCTGTGGAGATTCTTTGGGTGGTCAGGGCGATGGTGATAAGCGCTACGATGTTGGACACTAAAAGAAATACCGAAGAGCATATGTGACAAAAGAACTTATGTTAGTTGGGTGTGAAGAAAGGAGTAGCTAAGCGAAAGAAATAACTAGACAGAGAGAGAGACATAGAGAAAGGGAGAAACGGAGTTTGAGTAAACGACCTTTCTTGTACATAAAGGATTTATCTCAGACTTGTGAGAACTGACAGCCCGAAGGTCTTGTACATATGTAACATAGTCCATAAAATATTGGCTAAAACATTTCAGCATCAAAGTTGGCTTCAAGAATATTTTTTTTTTGTTTCAATAACACTTTTGTATTTTAAACAAAACTTCTACCGTTTTATTATTAAGGCATTTGACAGCAAATATAAAAATGAATTAAATATACATCTATTAATCATTCAATTTATCTTTTGATATTGCCTTTATTTGTATCAACATTTTTTGATCATTCTTTTATTTTCAATACTAATTCTAATGTTTTGATAATAACAGTATTTGACAGTAATTATATTTTAGTTTACTTATTTATAGTTATTTTATAGATTATAACTTTACCATCTTATCCTCCAATTTATAAATTAAGCAATATTATCTCTCAATAGAAAACATCTCCACTAAAAGTGATTTCTTTTATCTTTTTCACTGATTAAAAAACAAATCTAATAAGTATTCTAAATTTATAATAAAATTATAAACAATAAACATAAGGAGCTAATTGTTTGATAGATACACAAAAATCTATATAAAAAAGTTGATTGCAAATCTTGATTTAGGATTTTTCGATCTTAAAGAAAAATAATCTTGAAATAAGATTTTTAGGTTGAAAAAATCTTAAATCAAGATTTCGATGTTATATTTGTATTTTAAGGTTAAAAACATCTAATTTTAATATTATAATTTTGCTTTAAGAATGTTTTACTCCTAATTTAAGCCCGTTTTTTCATTCTGTGTAAACATCAAATATTTAAAATCCATTTTATTAAATTTTAATAGACAGGAAATAACAATAATAGCTTTGTTTCTTATCTGTTTAACTGATTTAAAAACTAAACTAATAAATATTGTGAATTTCTCATGAAACGATAAGCAAGAAACATAAGAAAATAATTATTTAATAGTTACTTTTTGGTTAAATTTGATATGATGAAATATGATTCAAAGTTTACTAACATATTCAAAGTTGAACAGTTCGTCACAATTAACAGTTGTCGTCATGTGATATGTCAATAAAAAGTGCGTTATAAATCTATCAAACTGCATAGATAATAACATTTTATTCAACATGTGTAAACTCATGTGACAATTAAGTTGAGATAAGTAACTTTGAGAAATTTATGAGTGAATAAGTTTAGGAATTGTCAACTTTGAAAGCAATTTACAAAACTTAGTAACTACAAGTTATATTATTGTTTACCAAATCTGCAATTCATTAAATTATAAATTCAACTTTAAGTTTTATTTGTTCAAATAAATACGTGCATTTCTTGTGTCGTAAAGTTTTGAAAACACAAAGGGGTTCTAATCAAACTTAAGCTTTTCCTGTGCGACTCGCACCTTCTTCATCCTTTGGCAGTTTCCTTTTGTCAGACATAAGTCAAGCATCAAAGAGCACTCAATAAACACCCAAACTCATACATCGCACATTTACATATCTACATCAGGTTGTAATTAAAATATCACGCCCATGCAAACAAATTCCAGACATAAATTCCCCGCGACTCAACTCTCTCTCGACTCTCGAGTCGAACATAAATACATATATATGATAAGGGGTGTTGTTTGTGTTCGGGTTTCTTTTGGCTTCGCTTTGCCGAGGCCAACAAATAATCTTTAAACCCGCTTTTTGGTTTTAATAAAAAGGTCTTTACAAATATGCTAAGCCGCTCATCATTGCCTTATGTGCCAGCGCGATTCCTTTTTGCCATCGACAAGCTCTTTCCCCTTGACTCCTTTCCCTTTCCCTTTCTCTTTGCTAGAGTTCCTTTGACGGTGACGGCGACTGTGAATGCTTTGGGATCCATAGTTGAATTCGTTTCACCGCCAGCCACGTCTGCAAATCAAAGAAGCGTATCGCGCACGTGTCTGAAATATGCATTAACACACCGCTTTGCCAGCCAGCGAGCCACCCGAAAAGCAACACCCTCCCACCCACTCATCCCCAACCATTATCACTTCCATTTCCAGTTCCAGCTGCACAGACAGTCAGTCGAGACACGGAGTCAGTTGTGGGTTCGGATCACACCCTGGTCATAAGCGAGAGCATCCACCGAAGAAATGATTTTATTTTTAATATTAATTGCAGCAATCGAGTGACCATGACAACAACAACCCTCGGGATCACCGATGCGACCCTGCTGCCTCGCACGAGCCACTCCAAATGCAGGCAGACGAGCACGATAAGGACGAGGAACAGGAGCAGGGGTGTCAGAACCAACATAACTACCCGTCCACTGTGTTCCCTTCAAGCGGACGTGGCAATTGAATTTGTAAGCTCTTTGTGAAATGACTACGACTTGTATTATTTATGTTCCGCCTCCCAATTCAAAATCGAGCATTTGTCAAACTGACTTGACTTGACTTGTAACTAATATAAAGTAATCTCCATGCTTCATTTGTTGATCCCGCTTGAAGGCGTCGTAATTGCTTCAACGATCCTTGCAACTTCATCATGTCCTTGAAACTTGTAACTCTATTAATGACAGATCACTTGGCAACATAAAGGGCGGAATTTTTAAGTTATTCATTCATTACTACTTATTACACTTCATATTAAGGGTAGTATTATTGCCATAAATTACATATTTCAAATATTCAAATTTACTTTTCAACTTATGCTGTAATTATGTTTTGTAATTTGAGATGTTATGATGTCCCACTTAATATCGTTTTATTTTATTTAAGGAAATACACTACCTTGTAGTATTTTATAATAGTCGTAAGTTTGAAATTCTATATTGTTTGATTAATGAAAATTACAACTCTGATATAACTTTATGAATCAAAAGCAACTAAAGCTAATGTTATAATCATTAGAATTTGAAACCTAATACATTTTAGATTTTGTAGGTTTATTTCCTAGCAGTTATCAATAAATTCCTAAAACATGTCTTTCTGAATTCCAATGAAATTTTTGGAACTTTGAATTCAACTCTTTTAATACATTTTTTATTTTATTACTAGTTTTCAAAATATGCAGGGAGCGTGATGAGAATAATATATAACTTAATAAAGCCAATACAACTAACACTAATGTTACGATCAAATGAATGTTAACATGATACAATATAGATTTTTTAAGTTTACCTACGATTTTTTAGGCACTCAACTCTTTTCATGTACATCAAATATCAAATTATAAGTTTTAAAATAATGCTGGGAATGTGATGGAAATTATAATACTTTCTACAGTGCAAAAGATTTAAGATTTAAAATATTTAAAATTTGTTTCCTATAAGTTTTCAAGGAATTCCCTGAACAAATCGTTATGGATTCTTATAAAATTTTCAGAAATTAAAATATAAATCGTTAGAAGCCATCAAGTAGTAATTGAATAGCTTAAATGAAAGTTCAATTTACTATTCGAAATATTTGCGTGCCTATTCGTATAGCCTGAGTTAAGTTCTTCATTCATTAAAATTTTATATACACAGGGGAAACAGTCTTATATCTATGATTGTTCTACTCAAATATTTCGTCGTAATATGTTATGCGTCAAGTGTTGTATCAAGTTGAGCAAGTGTTGGCAACTCGTTGATACTAATCGAGTAACCCACTGGCCACACTTGTATCATTCTGACACAATTCTGACTTCTCACATAACCCGTCGCTTGGCCTCCATGCCCCCAACCACACTAGCGAACACACACGTACACACACACACACACGCGTGTGCCCCTTTTTGTCATGCGGGCATTCTGGCACTTGCCCCAGTCATTCGCCCCTCATAGTCATAGTCAACTCTTCTCTCCGCACTCGAAAAGCGACACGAAACCAAATCCCAGACCCATGTCCGGAACGCAAATAAACGATAAAAGCGCAGTCGTTGCGAATAACACTAACAATAAGTAGCGAGAATGAAAGAGCGAGAGAGATAGAGATGGAGAGAGAAATGTTTGACAGTCAGACTCGCTCGCTGACTCGTCGGTTTAGCCGGCTCGTCCGTTCGTCTGCTCGTTGGTTGGTTTGACAAACGCGGGAGTTGCCTGGGCGCCCAGCAAAGGCAGCAAGCAAAACGCAGCTCAAATTTCACAATGTGAAAATTGTGTGTGCGCAAAATAAAATGCGGCAAGGGATGGCTCAAAGAGAGAGCGAAACCTTAAGGAAAGAGCGCAGCAAAGAGAGCGAACAAAGTTGAAAGTTAAATTGATTTGAGCTGGGTGGCATTGGGCGAAGGGTTGGACCCTTTGCTCTCTTTAATGCTGAGAGGGGGTGGTTCGTTCGGTTCGTTTTGGGTTTCGGTTCGGTTCGGTTCGGTTCGGTTCGGTTCGGTTTGACGTACTCGTTGACGTTGGCTTTGGGTTTGGCTGCTCAACCAAATGACTTTCAGCATGTGGAAGCCGCTGCTTAGCATGTTTCCTGCCATTAGACTAGAAGACCATGCCACGTGCGCAGTTCTCTTTCTCTTTCTTTCATTCTATCTGTATCTCGCTCTCGCTTTAGCGTTCGCTTTGTATCTGCTCTGTGTAAACTGAAAATGAGGCGCAAATTTTGTGGCAACCGAAAAAAGGTTCAACAAATGGTTTGGCTCAATAGCAAGCCCAGCCAAAAGTGCCACCCACTATTTAGTAATGACACAAAGTTGTAATGGGGACGGAGAGGGGAAAGTGAGCGAGAGAGGAGAGGGGGTGCGGGGGAGTGTAACAGCGCGAAGTGGAGGCTTGGCTAGGTTCCGTTTGTGTGTGTAAAAACGTGTGGCATCATTTTTCAGGCTCGACTTTTTACACTGCAAGTAAGTGTGAGAGGCGGTGTGCGGGGGTGTGTGTGGGTGGGGGTGTATATGTGTATGTGTATGTGTATGTGTATGTCTGTGTGTGTTTGTGCTGCTTAGGTGGACTGCGGGCTACGGGTGTTTTCTGGTTTTGGGCGCTCAGCAATTGACACAGCGCAACGACACGACGACGACGCTGCCAACTCGGCCCATTATAATGTCCACTTGCTCCCCGTCTCCCTCCCCAACTAGCTCTCTTTCGCTCTCTCTCACTTGCTCTCTCTCGTTTATACTCTTGCTATCTCTATTGCGCACACAGACGCTTGAAAATTATGTCAACGAGCTCTGTTGATTTTCCATTTTGCCTGCTTTCATTTTAGCCCTCTTCCTGCTGCTGATTATTGTCCTTGTTGTTGTGCAGTTTGTTTTTGTTGTTAATGCTGATGTTATTTGCCATTTGCTGTTACTGTTGTTCTTGTTGTTGTTGTTGTTGTTACCGCCACCGTCGTCGCCGTCGCCTGACGCTGGTTAATTACATTTTACAAAATTTGCTGTCAAGTAGTTAAGTTGGGTTAAGTCGAGCGCGTCGCTGCCGACTGCGACTGCGACGGCGACTGCGACGCCGACTGCGTGTTGTTGGTAATTTAATATTCGATTTTATAATTTTTATGCGCTGACCTTTTTGCATTTGTGGCATTTTCTTTTTAATTATTTATGTGCGGTTGTGTCAAAGGACGAGCATCAGATACCGCGACTATTGGAAAAGCTGTTAGACAGCGATGAGGTGGGTGGTTAGGAAAAGCGTGTTAGAGGTTAAGGGTTGAGTTGAGGGATGGGAATGAACAGAAATTAGAAGCGGGGAGGCGTGTTGCTCAATGTTGTTTGGTTGTCTTGCAGATTAAATGGAAATCGGCATATTTAATTATGTGGACAGGTGCCTGTAATTGAGAATTGTAATGTGAATGTCTAGAGGTGACCTAAAGAGAGAGAGATAGAGAGTGAGAGAAAGAAAGGGAGGGAAAGATATGAAGAGTCTCGATTAAAGCATTATTTTTTATACTTTATCACTTACTTACAACTTTAAATCAACAACATGACATTTCATTTAGCGACTTAAAACATTTTGTTGCATACTTATACATCAGTCTGTGCACGTGCACATACTTCTAGCTGCACTGTAAACTTTTATTCTACATAAATATTTTTAAAAGCTCAACTCAGCTACACAGACATTTTGCTGCTGCTCCTGCATAAAAAATATATACGTATATGTATTTAAAATTGTGAAAAGGATGCATTTAGCTGGAGAAAAAGAGATGTAGAAATGTGCAAAAAGCACAATGGCAAAAACTTAACAGAAAAGTTGAGAAAATTATACAAGCAAAAAATGCATGAAATATATAATATGCTAAACATTTTTGGTACACTTTAACGACTTTCTAATGCGCTGAACGACGAAGAACTCTGCAGTCAGGGCTATAGAAATAAATTAGTGTTCACTTTAATTATGTCTAGCTATTATAAATAAATAATCTAATGCGCTGTGTTTTAGGAATTACAAATTAAGGCAATGCTTTATTAAATAGAACTGCTTCAAATTGGTTTAAAACTTGTCGTTAATAACATAGTTATTGAAAATGTTAGGGACTGGTTAAAACGGAAAACGCTTCTTATGTTGGGAGAAAAAAGGAGAAACAAGAAAAAGAAAGGAGGAACTAAAACTTTAAATGAGCTTAGAGTCACTTTTGCTTAATTCCTTTTAATCATTCTATGAAGACCAAGGTACATAAAGTTATTACTAACATTGGTAGTACTCATTACTGAAGTTATTTTATTTATTTCTAATGCAACATATATTACCAACCATCATGTATCACCAACCAAAAGTTTAAATTTAAAAAAAAACATGCTTTTCTTATAAAAAATTAAAAAGTCTAACCAAGCCTGACCAAGAAAAATTCACCTTATTTTAGCTGTAAGAAAATGTTTGAATAACACAATTTTGTTAAATTTGAATATTATGTTTAAATTATCATTAAATACCAAATGTTTTTGCATTACAACTTAATTTCAATTCTCATGAAAACAATAAATAATAAACGATTTTTATGCAAGTAACCTAAGACCAGCAGTGTATATTTGAATAGTGTGTGATTGATTGCAATAAATGAAATAGTAAATGAAATAATTTTTAATTTATATTTCTACTTAATATAGTTTTGAAAATATCTTCTTAGGTTTCGTATCTTATATATATCTTATATCTTTTATTCTACAAGTATACATTATTTCATTTTTAAGTAAATATATGTTTTTTATAATTTTCACTAAGCTGTAGCGGATTAGAAAGTCGTCGCTGTCTGACGATCCCATTGCAGGACACATTTTGCGTTAAAGCATAGAAACTCGGGGAGCAAAAGACAAGCAAGGAGACAAGCAAAAACAAAAATGAAAAGCAGGCAAAAAAAATTATAAAAAAAATAGGAAAACCATAGCGCAAAATGTTTCGCTTGCAATGGAGTCGGAGAAAAGTGATAGAGGGATGCACGAAAAGCTGCAAGGGAAGAGAACGGTGAGGGGGGTAAAGGAGATAGGAGACAGGAGACATTGCTGCTGTTGCTGCTGCTGTTGGGTATTTGGGGAATTGGTTGGGTGTTCTGTATGTGTGTGTGTTGGTTGTTGGTGTCTGCCAGTTTGAGAGCATGTGGCTCTTCCAATGACAGCGGCAACCAGGCGAAGTCTTGTTCTCCTAGTTGTTGTTGTAGAGGTTGTTGTAGATGTTGCTGTTGCTGTTGTCGTAGTTGCTGTTGTTGTTGTTGTTAATGCTGCTGCAGCAACAGCCGGCGATGGAGGACAAAAGATGAGAAGCAGTTGGAGCAGCAACACAGCAAACTGCGAGCCAGAGAAGAGAAGTGAAGCAGCAGTGCGATGAAGGCATTAAGCTGCTACACACAAACACATACACACACACACCCACGCAGCTGGCAGACATTATGGCCAACACGGGCAAAGGATGCGTTTGCCATGAAATACGCACAGCCAACGAAACAGATAGAAAAACACACAAACACACATACACACACACGCTTGCCGGCGACACACTTTCACACTCACACACACACACACGTACACAAAGAAGTTGGCAAGAAACTTGCGCGGCTTTTGGACCAAAGCGAGGCATGAGAAGAAGGAGAAGGCGAATGAGAATGAGAATGGTTTGGCATCCATATCCATGCCAAAGCGATAGAAGAAAAAGCCAGAGTCGACACACACACACACACACACACATACAGAAGAGAGATGCCAGGACAAAATGGCAACATAACTGTAGTGAAAATGTCAAGAGAGAGAAAAGATATTAAAACGTATTTGACTTCTGCGAGTTTGCGGATCTGGAGTCTGGAGGACATGAGGCAGGATGTGCGCTCCACTGTGGCACAATGAAAAATATATAAAGAAGCCGCACACACACACACACACTCTCATATATGGACACACTCAGACACATGCAGCTTATGACAAAAATAATAAAAATGGCTCAAGAAACGAAGCACAAAAAAAAGAGATAAAAAAAAAACAGCAAGCGAAAAACAGCACAAAAATATAAAGCACTGTGGAAATAAAAGTGAGGAGCAACGAGAGCACTGAGAAAAAAAGGCAAAATACAAGTATAAAAATGAATTTTAGATGACAGTCAAAGTGCGCTCGCTGGCGAGGGAGGAGAAGGTGGCGAAGACGGAGGCGGTGGTGGAGTGCGGCGGTCCGAAGGTTTGTCTTTGCAGTTAAGCAGACGAGTAAATGTTGTCCTTATTGTTGTTGCTGCTGCTCTGGCTGACGAGGTTGTCGTGTGGCTGCTATTTTATGCCAAAGACGTCGACGGCAACAGCACAGCACAAAAGTGGGCGGTGGGCGTGACAGCATTGCACAGCAGCAGCAACGACAGCAACAAAAACTGAAAGAGAAGCGACAAAAAGTGGAAAGTTTTATGGGCAACAGCAGCAAAAAATTGCAATATACCGTGGCGAGGACTCAACGAGGACGATGAGAACGAGGACGAGGACGAGGATGAGGATGAGGAACCTCCGCACTTTGAGGAGCATTGGCCATGAGGGCATTGCAAGGCTTGTGGCGGGTGTCGAGCGAGAGACGAGTGAATTGGGTCTGCCACCAAGGAGGAGGAAGTGATGAGGTTGCTCATGTTGATGGCGTTGCTGGCGAAGCGAAGGCACCGACAACCAACCAACAGCAACAGCAGCAGCACTAACAACAGCAGCAACAGCAATTGGCATATCACGTCAGGATAGCCACAGAGGCGTAGTAGAAAGAAGGGGTGATTATAATAAATCATATCATAAACACAAAATTCTACTTTCTATTGATAGTAATTACCAAATGTGTTTTGAAGAAAATATAAGTTTTTAATAATTTAAATTGTTTGAGGGAAATGTTTCTCGAATCGTTATGAATGTTACGTGTGATCAGTACCTACGGGAAAGACTAGAAAAATAGCGATATTTAAAACATTATTTAATTGTGAAACTGCTAAAGTTAAAGCGTTCAAAATATTACGTATACGCACTTATAAATAGAGACAGTGGAGAAATAATTGTATTTAATATAGAAATAAAAGTATTTGCTTAAAAATATGAAGTATTCGCATTAGTTATAATCGTCTGATATATTCGAAATTTGTAGTTGATCAACTCAATTCAAAAGGAAGAAAAACAAGATTTACTATAGACAAAATTGCTTTTATTAAGTTTAATCATATAGAGAAAATGCTACTTAATGCCTTAAGAATATTGCGTATACGCACTATTTGCTCAATATTGAAGTTGCGTTGAAAGTGTATATCTGACAGGATATTATGTAAGTATTTTTATTTATTATGTCTTTTCTCTTGTTTTAATTCCTTCATCCTCTATAGCTCTGTAGCTTTATACATTTTCTGACCTACTAATAATAGCCTTTTAAATTGTAAAATTGCTGTTGATATGTTTTTTTTATTGTTTTTAAAATGTATTCTAGAGTTTTGTAATGTTTACTCGCATTTCTCGTGAAGTGTTCAAACTTTATCACCGAAGCTCTAAGTGAAATTTAGTGAAATTAGCTACTAAATGAAAATTGTTATTAAGCGAGTTTCCGGTGTTCATACAATATTATTAAAGAATACTAAAACAAGAAAAGGCCCAAACGTTTAAAAGTGGATATTTTGCTTTTTTTATAAAAAAAATAATTTAAAATATAAATATGATAACTTGTTAGTTGAATATTTGTATATAGTAGAAAGTAATAAAGATTTTTGAAAGAGATAAATTAAGGCGATTAACAAATTTTTACGTATTTTACATCACCTTGATGTAAGAGGTGACATACATGTATTTAAATGTGCTCGTCACTCTAAATACCTAAACACAATACGTACACTTAACGTATTTTTGATGATTAAATTTGTTATTTTTAATTTCTTAGAGATCAAAAAGAAAATATGATTTGCCTCTGACTTTTCATTTATTGGGGTACTTATAATATTAACTCCAACCTCTTTTCATTTAACTTCCTCTTTCTCTCTCACCAAGCTGTACATTCTTTTCCACATTAGTGGCCAATTCCATGACAAATCGTATTCCCCTTCAAAGCCAGATTAGCCTGCGCTTCTGAGCAGAGCTGAGCTGGCATGACAGTAAGTGTGTGTGTGTGTGTGTGCACATCGATGGCAACACCGACGAGCGACACATAAGCTAAGGAATTCACTGTGGGAAACACATCACACACTCCACTCTTTCCCTTTCTACATCCTTCCCTGTGCTGACAACACCCGCAAAACATGGCAGAGAGAAAATGATTTCGTTTCTTGGCACGAGTTTCAGGAGTAGAGGGGGGGAAGCGCAAAACTTCGACAATGCTGATGGGAAACGTTAGCAGAAACAACTTACAAATTAAGGCTTAAATAAGAAGACGCTGCAACGTCACAAACTGAGGCCAGATAACTCTCCAGGGAGTGTGTGGCCAGCAAAGGCAACGGCAACATATGTTTGTCAGCCAAGTGAATTGCACAAGGGAGCAAACAGAAAACACAAAAAAACTGAATGGAAATAGAATACAACATAAAAATAAATCATACGCCTCATCAGCCCCAGAAACGAGCCAATACCGTAACCATTACCCGGCCACAGCCGCAATTCACAGCCACCCATCTACCACATACATCACTCGTTCTCTCTCTCTTTCTTTCGCTCTCCCTCTTCCTGCCCCACCTCTCTCGCCCATGGCGCTAATAAATGCTTATCGAAGACGCATAAAGCGAGTAAATTCGCAGCCATTAAACGAGCATAAAACTCAATGCCTGCCCGGGCCAGCAAAAGAAAATGAGGGGCCGACAAATCAAAGTACAAGCAAAACACACACCCCACCTGCCATCCTCTCCCTCTTTCCCTTCCCCTCATCCTCCTCCTCGCACTCCCTAAGGCCGCAAAAGCTGTGAAATAAAACCAGGCAAAGAACCGACAACGGTTACAATGAAACCCAAAGCGGCTCCCAGGCGATTTTAATGCGGGTTTGGCGGCCCAAGGAAGCAGCACGAAAAACACAGCCAGTTATGCCAACCACCCTCTGCCCCCCCAGCACCCTCAACCACCCAACGTTGACAGCATACAAAGTAACTTAAATCGAAACAATAAAGCGGCAACTTTGTTCGGGCAAAAATGCAAAAGGGAGAAAATCATAAAAAAAAGGAGGACGAACATGCTGAGGGAAAGGAGAAGCGCATAAAAGTTGCCAAAGATGGCAAAAGAAAGAGACACACAAAAAAAAGCAAAAAGAAAGAAACTGAGTGGAGAAAAACAACGAAAAGAAAAGCAAAGTAGAGGAAAAACGAAAACATGGAAAATGCGCAAATAAATGAATGAATAAAAGCACACTACGCTCTGCGTTTCGAACTGAAAAGCACACGAGCGTGAGTAAGAAGATCCTGCAAAGAAATTACAAAATGCGAGAGGGACACAAAGCCAATGGAGAGCTACAGAGTAGCAGCAACGGGAGCAGCTACAGCATCGTTGGAAAAAATATTAATAAATCCAAGCTATGAGTAAGTACTATGTGCCACAGGACACTAGACTCACTCCAGAGTGCTCTGGGGCGCCGCAAAGTGCCGAAACACACACAGACGAAGCGTACCACGTAGCGTATGCGTAATATGCAAGAGCGACAAAAAGAACAAAACTTCTGATTCTTATCAAATAATTATTTTTTAAAGCACCATCAAAATGTTATTACTTACTGAAAGCTGAAAACTGTCAAGTTGCTTTTCGTATCTCTGATCTTTAAGTGGGTTCCTATAAAGGTTATAGCTGATTATAGAAGATAAAGATCTCTTCTTCCTATAAAGGTTAGAGCTTATTATAACTCTCATTTGAATAAGTCATTATTACTATTTGTTTAATTCAACAATTTTTGTATAGAGTAAACATTTGTAATTTTAAGTATACAAAGGTTATAACTGATTATAAGGATAATGTTCTCTCATTTGAATAAGTTATTGAGTTCTGATTTATAACATTCAAAGTAAATATAAAAATGTAATAACTTTAAATCTATAAGGGCTAATTGTAAGATAAAGTTTTCTTCTTCATAATTGAAAAGTCAATTTTATTTTCTTTTTAATTTGAGAACTTTTGTAGAGAGTTTTTAATCTTGCATACAATTTATAAAGATTATAGTTGATATTATTAGATTAAGTTCTCGTATTTCAATATATTTTTAATTTACTGTATATAAAATTTGAGTAACAACACACAATTTGCTTTCCATAAAGATTATAGTCGATGGTTAAATTTAATTTTCTATTTTATATATATTTTTAAGTTAATTATGTTTCCAAATAATTGTCTACATTATCAGATAATATTCAGATTTACTTTAAATATGCTCACATTAATCTTTATCTACCGACTTCTAGTTATTAAGTCAGTAAAGAATTTTATTTATCTTTGACATACGAACAATTTATTTTTATTACAAAGTCAAAAGATATTTTAAGAACTAATCAAGAACTCAACAAATTTGTTCAAGCTATAATTAAAATAATGAAAAAACCTTCAACCCTACACTATTTGTAAAATGAATAGCTGTTCGAATAGTTCCACAATTTGTCACCAAATCGAACAATAAGTACTTATTATTCCCCATATCAATACTTATTGTGTTCGATAGATACTGAATAACTATTGATTAGGCTCATTAGTAAACTGAACACTAGCCACACTTCTAGCTCTTAACTTCCTTAGATCTCGGACACCCCTCGATAACTGTTTAATATGCTCATCAGCTAATTTTGCTCACATCCTCAAAGAGCTTAGAGAGTTCCACACATCATCAGAGGAAAACTTTGGAGCACAAGCATGTGTAAGCATATGATTAACATATATTTAAGAAATGCAATCTCATTATCCGTGTATGGATAAGTTGTACAACGCTTAACTGTTGAGTCAAATACGTGTAGTCCTCATATGTCGTCGTATTAGTTGAAGTGTCATAAATAATTGATCGGAATTCGATGTGTAATTGAAGTCCATCGACAAATACTCGGGACACTTGAGCCCTCAATTGAATTTGCGGGCTGTGCAATGGCTCGTTGCCCATTTGCAATCGACCACTAATCATAAGGATAACACCTAATCAACCGCAGCCACATCATATATCCTCCGAGTACCGAATACCGAATACCGAAATGTGGAATGCGGATTGCCGGTGCCGCCCACAAAATCGAAAACCCCGAGGTTTTTCTGGTTAAATTAAATGAAACCGTTGATAAGGCGCAAAAGGGCGCACTAAACGATTAAATCGAATGAGCGAGCAAATGAGTAAGTGAGTGGCCACTGAGTGAATCGCCTTCGCATTCATTCATTCATACCCAGTTCCGCCACCCTTAACACTCCGCCCCCCGCCTCCGCCACCACCCCAGTAACGGTTGCGCCCGACTGACTTTCGGCACAAGTGCGCAGCGATGGCGAAAAGTGAATTTTCCGCCGTGCGGTTGTCAGGCACGCAGCGAAAATGACACGAGTAGTAAGAGGCAAAGATACAAACAGAAACAGAACGAAAGAGAAAGAGCGAGAGAGAGACAGGCAAACACGTAAGAAATTGCTAGCTGAATAATTTCTGCTATCAAGCAGAAGCAGCCGGCACTCAGAGTCTGAGAGAGTGTGAGTGCAAAATGCGAGCTTGCAAAGTCAGCTTAAAGCGCGACAGAGAAAGAGAGCGCCTCCCAAAGGGGGGAGAGTTGGAGAGAGTGTTAGATTGTTCGGCATTTGTTCGTTTTTGTGTGCGACGCGAGGCGAAACGACGTTCGGTCGGTCGGTCATTCGGTCGTTTGGTCGGTTTGTCACTTCGTCATTCGTTCGGTCAGGCAGACAATGTTTTTCACGTGCCATTGCATGTGCACACACAAACAAGCATATTGTGCGTTAGTATTCGTGTGTGTGTGTGCGAGAGTAAACTTTGCAGTGAGTGGAGACTATTGCGATTGCTGCTTTGACTGCTGCTGTTGCGTTCTGTGCGCCTGCTCTGCAGGCAGCGTATTGCGTTCGTGTGTGACGTTCTGTGTGACCAAATTGATTGACGTTGACTGCGACGCCTCTGTTTTGGCATTTGTTGTGTTGCTCTTCTCATACTAATAATGAGTGAGTGATTGTATGTGTGTGTGTGTTTGTGTGTGAAACAGTAATTCTAGTAGTTGTTATCCTGGTGTGCGCTATCTCTCTCTCTCTTTGTGTTTCTCTCTGTTTGTCTAACTGGACTTGATTAGGTTTTCGAGGTTAGATACATTACGAATTATTCAGCGCTCAGTGGGAAGGCGAAACTTTCTCCCTCCCTCCGCGCTCCTTTAACAATCCTGCGAGGGCGGTTTATCGAATTTCTGACCAGAAATTCTTTGATTGTGTTGTAATTGTGTTATCCATTCTTGTTCTGCCTTCTGCTGCCGTCTGCTGCTGTGGCACGTAGCACATAATTGTTACTGTTAATATTTCATTGGGTGGTTGCCTCGAGACATTTATGGACTGTTTTCCCTTGCCCACATCGCTCACTCTCTCTCACTCTCTTTCTCCATCTGTGTGTGTGTGTGTGTGTGTTTAATTAATCGACTTGCCGGCTCCGAGTGCCAAATGTTCTTATTGTTTTTGCTCGCTAGTCAAAATATTTGACTTGTAGATGTGCCTCTAATTGAGTGCCCCCCTTCACTTCATACTTGCCACACACTCCACACTTTGGGGGGCGCGCTGTTGCAGCGAATGAGAGTAAAAGTTTTCCAACTGTTGTTGCCACATCTTCTGCTCTGCGCTGTTCTGTTCAGTCTCATTCGCCACGTTCGCCCATCTGGCGTTAACTTCACGAAAATGATGTAAACCTAATTAAATTTCCAATAGCAAATGAAGCTCTCTCGTTCTCCTGCCCAAGGATTAGCCAAAGAAACTTTGACGACGGCGCAGATAATTGCTAGATTGCGTCATGCAAGCGACTTTTCCATTTACCCCAAGACACAGGACTTCCCCTTTCCATTTCTCTCCCAATTCATACTCCATCCATTGCAATCTGGCGACTTTTCCGGAATGACGGAATCAAAGGTGGATGCTCGACTTTATTGAAGTACTGATAAAAGTGGAAGTCAAAGCAGGAGTCAAAAGCTAGCATTTAATTTCTGATTTAAGCAAATTAATTGCTTGGCCTTTTCACGAATAATAATTGTAATCAAGTTAATTTACTTGATTATTAGTTTATAATTCGACGAAAAGCGGCAGCCTTTTATCTTCTTACAATTGAGTAAATTGTTAAATAATTATATTCTTTGATTATGCAATTTTGATTAACTATTATTTATAGTGAAAAAAATTTAACTCCTAAATACCATATATTTATTTAAGAAATTGTAAAATATAATAAAGATATTTTTATAAAGCTCCCCGAATACCAAATATTTAATTAAAAAATTATTAAAATATAATAATAATAATATCGGAAGCCTTAAACTTAAAAGTTGCATAATGTGCTGATTTAAATAATGAGATATTAGATATAAGAGATATTCTAATATCAATAATTGTAATAAACTGCATGTTAATATTATAATAAAGTAAAGTTTAGTACAAAACATGTTATTGTTATTAATACCAAAGGACTAATCTTAAAATATTCATATCTTTTTAATCATGAAACCATACAAATTAAGTTAAAAATTATAACAAACAAACTTTGAGTCATTTTCAAAGTAACTATGTATATTGTAAATTTCTATAGTTAAGCTTTAGTATTATTATTAGTTATATATTTTGTTCTTTGTAAGAAATTTTAAAGTCTTTGAGAGGTATTAGAAGCATTTAAGTTTTGGTATCAGAAATAATAAAAAATGTTTCTGCAATAGCCCAAAACATATAATCTAGAAATTATCCCAATGTCTCATGGGTTAGATAAACTTATTCGATATTAACTAACATTTTTAATTAATTTTAGTTCCAAGAATTGAATGTTCTTAATATGTTTTAATCTTCTAATCCATCCAAATTAAATTAATTAATAATTAATAATTAAATTAATAATTTAATTTCCCACTGTTGCATATAAAGAAACGTATTTCATCAAATACCTTGATGATGAACAAATTGATAGTGAGGATCAATTTCCACAGCTGTTGACAAAAAAGTGTCGCATTTAAGAAAATCAGTGACTAAACTGGTCGAACGATAATTATCGGAACGACAAACGATGTCGACAGCTTCCACTTCTGACAGAAAACATATATAAAGAGTATATATAAAAGGAGAGAAGGGGAGGGAGAGAGAAGCGAAGGTTGGCAGAACAAAGATGCTGGGTCATCGTCGAGTGTCGACGGTCGACGGTCGTTGTCGCTGTCGTTATCCTCATTGTCAATATCGAGCAAAATGTTACACCCACACACACACACACACACAAGCGCAAATTGAATTATCCCCAGCAAATATATCTGCAAGTGGCGACTGAGAAAGTGCGTTGGTGTGCGTTGGTGTGTGTGTGTGAGGTTGTTGTTAATGTCAATTGGGTGTCTGTGTGTTGGCATGTTTATGCTTTGTGTTGTCTTGGATTGTCTTCAGCTGTGTGTGTGCGAGTGTTTGCTGTGTGTATCTGCGAAACGTCAAAGTATCTTAATTAAATTTCATCCCTTAGCCAAAACGTAAAAATGTACAGCAATTTCACGTTGCTCGCCTGACTAATAGACAATTTACGCCCACACACAGCGACACACACAAATACACACTTGGAGCAAGAAAGTAGAAGTCAAGACACAACACAACACAACACAACACCAAACGAAACGAAACGAAACGTTGAATGAACTGTGCGACACGGACACTCCCCACAAATGTCGGGGACTCTTTTCCCTTCCTCGCTCGCTCGCTTGCCTCTTAACCCATTGCTGCCCTGAGACATGAGTGCACGAAATACAATTTCACAAGCAGCTACAACAAATCCAAACACACACACACACACACATACATACTTATACCGTTTAGCAACACTGGCGCTGTAGTGTGGGGAAATGCCAGCCAACTGGCAGTCAACTGTTATGCCATTAAATAAAGTTGGCAACACTTAATGCACAGCGACAACAAAACCAACAAAACAACTCTTTCCCATCCACCCATTCAAAGGGTGTCAGAGGCGTGGAGAGAACACACAAGGGGGAGGAGGGGATGGGGTTGTTGCTGCTGCTACTTGTTCTAGTATTCCTTCTACTACTCATTTCACTACTCCTTCTACTACTCCTTCTATCACTCCTTCTATTCTTCCTTCTACTACTCCTTCTACTACTCATTTCACTACTCCTTCTACTACTCCTTCTATTCTTCCTTCTATTCTTCCTTCTACTACTCCTTCTACTACTCATTTCACTACTTCTTCCACAACTCTTTCTACTACTCCCTCCACTACTCCTTCTACTACTCTTTTCACTACTCCTCTTTGGAAGGGTCTAAAACGTTTACCGATTTGTTGCTAATATTTAGCAGGCAACCAAACGTAGCCTTCACTTTGAGTTCTGGCCATGCAACTCCAACAAAAACCTATAAAATATGCACTCCTGCAACAACAACAACAACAACAACAACAACAACAACAACAACAACAACAACAATAAGAAGCAACTGCAAACAACAAAAGCAACTCGATCTACATTGTTGTAAACGTTGAATACATGCCAAGTTTATACGATACTCTTCAAAGTAATAATGAAATATGATAAGCCATGAAATAATAGAAAACTTTGTATATTAACTATGAGAAGCTAAAAAAGTTTTAATGATATTTTTCATAGTCCGGATTCATTTATTATATATTTCACCTAATAACTAATTCACAACATTTGTAAATTTAAATAGTAATGTATATTTTCAAATCTATGTTATATGAACATTATTTTCTTAAATAACTAAATAATTTCGAATTTGGTATAAGTAAAATTAAATATGTAGATAACTGTGAATATCGATTAATGAAATAAATAAAACGTTTAAACTTTTAAAGATTATAAAATTTTAGAAATTAAAATATTTTAAAGTAAGTTTAAAAATAAATTTAAAAGTAAAACGAATTTAAAACTATTCTAAAATAAAAAAAAAATATTCGTATAATCGAGAGCTGAATATTTAAAAGATGCAATTGTAATAAATTTTTCTTGTACAATATTTATTAAAAGTTTATAAAATTACTAAATATATTTTTGGCTATAGAAAAAGGGACAATCTTAAAATCGTTTTATGTAAGATTACTTATAATTAATAATTTAATAACTTCTTTAAATTACATTCAAATAAATTCTATTACCATATATCTGTTTTTCTACACTGATCTGTTAAACAGAAAACTAAATAGATAGCAAAATAATTAATATTAATTTAAACACTTTTAACAACATTTTCGAAAATAGTTAAAAATACCTTAAGCCAATAAAACAAATTCGAATGTATATTAATTTTTTTTCTTATAAGATGTGCTAAAAAAATTAAAGTTCATAAACAGCATAGTATTAAAAATTATATTTAATGGTTTAAAAAAGTGTTTTTTTATGATTAGTTTATTTGTTGAGAGTGTTTTAAGACATTGGAAAAAAAATTAAAAAGAAATACATTTTATTTTTAATTTTCAAATAATATAAATAATTGCTTATCAAAAAGAATTTCAATTCAACTAAAGTGCTGTTTAGAACAGAGTGCAAGCAAATAAGGAAAAGAGTTATTTACGGTACGATCAAACTGCGGTAGAGTTGCCACCTTGCACAAAGTAGTGCATAAAGCAAGAACAAAATGATTCTCAAGAGTAAAGTGAACTGCTAAAGAACATTGCACTAGAAGTAATATTGCAATAAGTGTCGTATAAACTGAATGCCAATGTGTGAGTGAATGTTACCACTAAGTGAGGGAGTCTAAGGATGTGTTTGTTATTGTATGTGTGTGTATTGCTGAGTATGTGTGTGTGTGTGTGTAAGAGAGTGTGTGCGTTTGTTAGCCATTTGTTTTTGTCGCTCGCCTCTGGCGCTCGTATAAACATGCCACGTTAGGCGACGTGCCAAGTTTCATGTGCAACTTGTGCTTCCTTCTAAACAAGCAGCAGTCATACACCTCCCCCCTGACAGTCACTTCCCTCCCTTCCCTCTACAGCCCTTGCACTCCACTCTATGGCAAATGCAGCAGTTCAATCCAACAATCTACTACATATGCAGCGACAACAAAGCGCATGAATTTGTTGCCAGTCTGTGCCACCCGCAGCTGCTGGTCTGCCTCCCTTCCCTTCCCTTCCCTTCCCTTCCCTTCCCTTCCCTTCCCTTCCCCCTCCTCACTCTCTCCGCTGTGCATATCGCCGACTGTCCATGCACCGCAATTTGCGCGCAACAACAACAACAACAACAACTGAACAGAACAGTGAACACAGCAGAGCAACTGTTGGGCGACGCGTGATATCCTTTTACACACAGATACAAGTTACTGCCAATGCTCCCCCCACTCCCTGTCCCCCTCTCTACCCGGCATTGAGTGCGCCTTATCCATAGGAAGCCGGCACTCACAGCTACCGTTCCGAATTGAATTAAACTCAAACTTTTACCAATTTACAAAAGCAACAGCAGGCAAAGGCAAAGGCAAAGCAAAGTTGATAGAGCCAGAAAGGGGTGCGGAAGGAAGAGGGGTAAGTAAGGAGGGTCGCCCCGCCAAGGAGCATAAATGACGGCCAAAAGAAAAGCTGGCAAAGTTTTTACCCAAAAGCCAAGTTGAAGCTTATTTTCTTCTCGCTGCGCCTTTTGCCATTTTGTTCAAGACTTTTCCTCAGCCACGCCCACTTGCCTCCTATACTATTTTTGTATGCTACGGTTTTCGTTGGATTTTTGTATTTTTTTTGTTTTTTTTTTTTTTTTGCCAGTTGTGTGCTTGTATTTTGTTTGCATTTGTTTTTGGGCCCTTGGTGAAACACAATCTGCCCCGTAAAAGAGCTTAAACCCTGTCAAGCCACCCATTAAGAGCCAGGCGCACATTTTGCGTGATGGCATACCAACAGAGTGAAGGGGGGGGAGAGAGAATGAGGGGGGACTGCTGGCAAAAAACAACTATGAGCGAGCTTTTGGCCGGATGGCCGTTTGGGACGCACAGACATGGCTAAGTTGTTTGTAGTTGTTGCTGCTGCTGCTGTTCGGATTGTTGCTTTTTTCGGTTACTTTTGTTGGTTTAGTGTAGTTGTTGTTGTTGTTGCTGCTGCTCGAAATTATAGCATGTCCTTTGCACTGGCATTGCTATGGACTGAGGACTGAGAACCAGGTGGCCAACTCAGAGTCAGAGTAGGTGGCAGAGAGTAGATTGTTTGGCTCGCTTGTGCTTTGACTTGTGCTTGGTCCATGGCCTGGACCCCTGACTAAAATGGCTATGAAACTCCTTGTGGCTGTATCTCTCAATGCCTCTTCCTCTCTCTCTCTGACTCTGTCTCTGTCTCTTTCTCACTGGCAATCTGACTGCCGCACTCTGTTTGTCATCTACTGAAATATAATCGAGTCGAGCAGCCAAAAAGCGTACAATTTGCGCAAATTTAGTAGCAAACAAGGAGACGAAGACGAAGGCGAACAGAGAGTGAGATATTGAAAATGAAAATGACTGTGGAAAACCACGAAAATGGGCAGAATTTTCATGCCAAACATCGAGCCTGGCATGGCCGAAATACCAAACAGAGATGGACACAAGATACACAGCATGTTAAACATAAGATGATACATGCGATGCGATGCGATGCGAATATGCTGCCAAATCATTGGATTTGCCAACGATTTTTTCACTAAATGGGTTTGAAAAATGTGTGACAGAAGTACACACAGCCAACAGATGTTATATGAAATGAAATATTAGATGATATCACGTAAAATATGAGACAAGCAAAGAACACACTCGAGATAAGACAAATATTAAGTATACGCATAGATTATATAAAGTTATATATAGCAGTATTTATTATTAAGTATAAGCATAGAGTATAATATATTGTATAATTGAAGTAGTTTTTTAAAATTATTTTTATAAAAATAAATGTACCTAGAAATCACTACGAAAAAAAATTACATTATATTACAATTTTTTAAAATTAATTGAATTAAATTAATATTTAATGATGGTATTCCCTTATATTTAATAGGTCTACTATAAACTATCATAATTACGATATAAAATAAATAAAATTAAAATGAATTACAAGGTTATTAACACATTCACTATAATTATTAATGCCATTGGACTAAACAATGAAAAATATATTATAATTTAAATATTTATAAGTCACACTATGAAGAAAAATAATTATAAATATAAATCAAACTTGATAAGTTATTAAAATTTAATTTAAATGAAGTAAACCATATCATATAAGGGATATATAATAATAGTAAAAACATAATTTTCAAAGTTATGTAATATTTAATAATATTGTTTGTTAAAAGAATACTAAAATATATACAATCTTTGTAAATTATTGAGAAAACATTTATTGAGTAACAATAATAAATAAAAATTTATATTAATCGAATTAGAAAACTTAAATTATATATCAAAATTTATATTAATCGAATTAGAAAACTTAAGTGAATATTTAAGAATTTTATTAATTTCCATTTATTCACCAAAACTTTAAGTAACTTAAATACACAAAATAGTATAACGATAGCGTTAGGAAAATAATAATTTTTGTAAACGATTTAAATGTAATTTTAAATATATTGGTAGTAGAATAGAATACGTCAAAAATATTAATGGACATTTATAGATTCTTTTCTGTCTTTATAAGTATTTATAAATATAATCTCCTTCGTTCAAAAACTTTCGTATAATCGTAAAATAAATAATTCCGTATTTAGAGCAAATCAAGCGTATGACATTTTGGATTGGAATTTTATCAACACCCCCGTCAGAAATAGAAATCATATAGAGCAACATTACAATCAGCATTATATTGACTGCTTAAAATGAAAATATACAAATGCTCAAGCGCTCAGCTCAAGCAGCCCTTGACTATCATCTACAATGTTGCCCTGACTGTCTCCTTCCCCCGACTGTCTCCTTCCATCCTGCGCTCTTTCGAATAATTTTCCAGCCATTTTGCCCACACCAAGAGCAACAGTGCAACAGCAAAATAGAGAAAAATAAAAAGGAAAGTAGAAAACCCAACTTGGGTGGTCATCATTCTGGCGACCAGGTCAGAGTCAGACTGTCAGAGAGACGGACAGACAGACAGACAGACAGACGGACAGACAGGCAGACAGAGATAGATAGAGAAAAGGAGAGAGAGCAGGATAAAGAAAAAGTAGCTAAAACGAAAAGTTAATAGAGAAAGCAGAAGCGACAGCAACAGAATGTGGGGCCAAGGCAATGCCGGCAAATGGTTGATGACAAAAGGGGGCAAAAGCGACCAGAGGGGTGAATGAGACTTTTGGCATCAACCAAATGGACAGACGGGCAGACAGTCAAGGCGAAAATTCACAAAAAGGTCGCACACATACAGACAGACAGACAGAGAGACAGAGACACTTTTGCAGTGAGTAATACAGAGATAGAGCGAAGGACAAACGGACATGTTGTGGATGTTGGACGACGGTCAGCCCCAAAGTTGAAAATGTACAAACAAATCGAGCAGACATCGAGCGAAGCTATGCTGGTGTGGTCAAGGGGAGAATGCTTGTCAGAGGTGGAGGGAAATGGAGAGGGAGAGGGAGCAAAATAGACGACGACAGACATCGAGAGCAACAAACAAACAAATAGACAAACAGACGTTGACCCAAAAGTTGAAGTGCAGATCTAAAAGCAACCAAAGCAGCCCCCACTTCATTCCCTCCCCTCACTCCCCCACTCCATGTGAAATCCCAAAAGTTTGATTTAAGCTGTGGAACTTTTTGGGTGCGCTACTCGAGTATATCACGCATACGCACTGTGGCCATGATAGCTGTGAGTAGCTCTCGCTTCTCTCACTCCTTGTGTGTGTGTGTGTGTTTGTGTGTTTGTAACTGCGTATTTTGTTGAATTTAAACATTTTCGCAAAACTTTGGGCTGCTGCATAGCAAAAGCCAAAAGTTTTCCAAGCAGCAGAAGCAGCAGCAGCAACAAAACTTGGCCCCGAAAAATAAAAAGAGTTTATTGCTGTCGGACCCAAAAAGCCTGTGACGCCAGGGGAGGAGTGGAGGGAACTGTGGGTATGCCATTGCCTCTGGCAGCATAATATTTTCTGCTAACGCAGTCACTTTTCATAAACTTTCACAAGCAACAACAGCAACAACAACAACAACAACATCGACAACAACAACAATGACGACGACAACTACAACAATGAAAACTCAAACAACAGCAACAACTTGTAGAAATGTTTGAAAAAGGCAGCCAGTAAAAAGGATTATAGAAAATTGCCAGCAATATGAGCACAAAGTGTGGGCACAGCGGGTGGGGGAGGGCGAAGGAGAAGGAGGAGGAGAAGGAGGTTAAAGCAGTGGCTGCTGAAGGGGCTGTTTGGCTGTCGGTTGTCGGTTGTCGGCTGTTGGTTGTTGGCTGTGGCGCGACAGGCGACGCGACGTTCGAGGGATTTGCAATGTGTGGGTGGGCGGGCAACAGACGGAGGCAGGCAGCTTTAAGAGAGTGAGGATGAGGGAGGTGGATGGTGGGTGGTGGGAGGAGGACGCTCGTCTGCCTGCGCATATTGTCAACTGTTGGCGTCGACAACGACAACGACGAGCAGCAGAACGAAAACGACAACGCATCAACGTCGTCGTCATTGTTATTACAGCCCTATGGCACACCCAACACACACACATACAATCTGATCCATTCCACCCGCACACTCACTCATACTCTGGCACACACACACACACACACATACCCACGCACATGCCTAAAAGCCGTCAACACAATGTTTGGCTTGTAGCTGAGAAGCGTTACCAACAATGCTGCACAGTGATACACAAATTGCTGAATAGAATAGAAATCTTTAAAAACTAATTGTTTGACAAAGCATAAGGTAAGAACTGTGAAGTTAAACTGAATTCCATTTGTATAGAAGCGAGGAAGGAATATAAGAAAAGAGTGTTAATTAAAAATGTTGATAAACTGTTAAATAAATGCTCAAAAATATACTGAATACTTAGTATATTAAATATACATATGTATACTGAATAATAAGAAAACTCAATACTATATACTGAATTCTCAGTATATTTAATATAACTACTATATTTTTATATATATTTTAAGTGGATAGAATACTCAGTATATGTAATATATGTACAATATACTGAATCCTTACTAATATTTACTATAGTATATACTGATTATATATACTGAAAGTTTAGAATACTCAATATAGTCGGTATATTAAATGTACTGGATATTAAGTATAAATATTCAGTATACAGTATATATTTATTGAGAATTCTGAGAATTCAGTATATTCTAATATATATGTAGTATATTCAATATATATATAATATATATTTATATATAATATAATTCCTTGTACAGAGTGAACATTACTTTAAAAACAAAAAAAAATTAAATATTTCGTAATATATATTCTTAATATATTTCTGCTTTAAGCATACTAAATAGAGCACTAAAATGTCAATGTTGTTATGATTTAATACATTTAATAAAGTAGCTATATAAACCATAAAATTTTATTATGTGAACATTTTGTAACAAAAATATTTTAAAGCAAAAAATATGAACTTTAAAGTAAACATATTTCTATTTAACAAGTCTGTATTAAAAATACAGAAAATTTGAAAAGCTTAGTGAAGAGTATGAAATTATAATTTTAAAAAATCTATTTACTTTTTACTTCAATAGAAAAATGTAATGTGTGTCAATGTGTTTGTAAAATCTAATGATCCTTGTTTTATTATTGAACATCAGTAATAAAATCAAAACAATGCAAACTCATCAAATAATTCAATTATTATATTTTCTATTCTCATATAATTTCCGCTTTATTTTGTAAATCACATTATTTTTTCCTTTGTCGAATGAAATATTTTATTATTTCTATTACTAACTAAACGTAAATACTATTCAGAATAAATGCCTTTGAAAGGTGTGCAATTGTTTTTTGCACATATCATGAACCACTGTGCGTTGACAGCGAAGGTCGTTTAGCGTTGATGACTTGACGGCATCTGACACAGACGAAGAGCGAGAGATTGTTCTCGACTTGCGAGTGTGTTGGTGTGTGTGTGTTGGTGTGTGTGTGGGTGAGAGAAGGAGAGGGAAACGAGACGTAAGGAGATTATGCCTTAAGGGCCATGATGGGGCCAGTGTGCCGAAGGGGGGACAATGAAGAGAAGGGAGAAGGGGGGCAAGCAGAGGTCTGCTTGGCGTCGGAAATTTTCAGGTTTTGATTGTGTAGTCATGTCAAAATAATAGTCAACTTACATGCCACACAGTCGAGGTGGCCATCCCCCAAAAAAAGCAAAGCAAAGCAGAGCCGAGCCGAGCTCGAATTACATGGCCAGAGAAGAGCGAGATAGAAACGCCAAAGAAATGCCAGAGGGGAGAAGAGGGGAAGGCCAAAGGATGACGAAGCTGCTGCTAAGTGGCTGGAACTTGTGAGTTCCTGTGGTTTCCTTTTTACCAACACAAACACACACACAAAGTGATGTATGTAAATGTAAAAGTATATAGCTATATCTTTTTTTTCATTTTAATTTTTTTTTTTTGTATTTGATTCGCCGCATCCGCGCCTCATTTGCCACATTTGCATTGCTTGATGCGGCGGAGTGAGTGAGAGAAAATGAATTTGCGCATATTTGGCATATTATTTTACAGGCAAGCTCTTGACAAGCTGCTGCGATTTTTGACGGGTAGTTCATGCCGTAGATATCTAGAGTTCTGAGTTGAGAACTCAAACCCAGGGCAATGTCATTGTCATCGGGTGAGTCTCGAGTCGAGTTGAGTCGAGGCGAGTTTCGCTCGTCATTGCAACAACCCCTAGACACATATAGACTACGTAGCTGTAGATGATTTACCCCTCACACTCTTCACTTTGCTGCCTCCCGCTGACAGTTCGTAGCACACCCAAACACCCAAACACACACACACACACATGCACATCCCTTAGTCGAGCCCAATCGCTTGTATTATACTTTTTTTTTTTTTTTGTTTTTGCTTTCTTCTTCGTTTTTCTTTTGTCATTGTGCTTTTTTTCATATGATTTTCCTTTTGTATTTGTATAATTTTTTCTGTCGCCTTTGCAACCCCCACTGCAAATACGTTATGCACCCCCACCCGCAGTCCCTCTCGCTCTCCATTCCCCCTCTTCTACTCTCCATCTCATTCTTCTCTCTCGCATAGTGAGCTGCTATTGTTTGCTTCGCTTTTCGCTCGGTTTTATTCAGTTCAGCTCAGAGCACGGCACGTCTTTTATTTCGCCTTTTCTCCTTTTGCCTTCTGTCTTCTTCGTTTCATTTCATTTCTGCTCATTCCTTCGATTTGTTGCTGTAACTTTTCGCCATCGCCGTCGTCATCATCGTCATCATCTTCAGCGATGCTGAGCCTTTTGCCTCGACTGCCATTTTTATTGTTCTTTGCACACACAACTTCATTTTTAGCCCACTTTTGGGTGGTTTATTTTTATGGCTCCATCCCCACTCAAGCTGCTCCCCATTCCTGCTTCCCATTGCTAACCTTCCTCTCTCCCTCGTGCTGTTGGACAGCGTTTTGGTGTCTCTCACGAGTCGTTGAATTCTTGTGCTATTTGCAGTCTCACACCCACCACAAACAGCAGCACAGCTGCCCCACCTGACCCACCTTCTGCCACCACTTGCTCCCTTCCCTTCCTTTTCTTCCATCTCTTCCCTTTCCGTCCCTTCCTTCTCCCTTCCTTCATTTCGTACCCCTCCCACATACATTCTTCTTCAATGTGTTTTTGGACTCGTGTCTTGTGTTTCACTGTTTTATTTTTTTTCTTTCGCTTTTTTTGCGCTTCTTTGGTTTTGACTTTGATGAGATTTTTTGAGGTTAATCCCTTGTAGTGCCAGGACCAAACGCGTCAAGTCCAAGTCCTTGCCGTGGCTTTTGTCTGCACGTATTTTCTCTGCGTGTGTTTGTTTGTGTGTGTGTGTGTGTGTGTGATTGTTCTTGGTGCAGAGTGGAAAATTAGTCCATGCGATTGTTCTTCTTGACTGTCAAGGAGCCGCTTGCCGCTTGCTGCTTTGCTCGACTGGTCAGAGATACTTCGAGACAGTGTCGGCAGCGGGGGGCGTGGCACGTGCGCCTTTTTTAACGTTTGCTTTTGCTCTTTGTTGTGAGGAGATTGTACGAAAATTAATTTCGTTACCTACCAACTGCTGCTACTGGCATTGCTTCTTCTGCTGTTGACGGCAAGTCCTCAAATTGTGCGGAGAGTCGGGAAGGGGAAAAGAATGTTAATGGTCGCTGCATTGGAGATGTTTCAAATGCTGGGCAAATGACACCTTCACACAAATATATTTTGAGCGTTGATTTTTGCCAAAACGAAGAACAGACAACAGAAAGATGCAAACGAAGTGAAATTGTTGAATGTTCGCTGTTTAATAATTTATTATAATTTGCGTTGAATTCTCGTCGAGCCCTTGGCGTAACATCACACAAAAGTAATCAGCAATAAAAAGTAGCGACCCACATTCCAAGCAAAAATATAAAATACAACAAAAAAAAGAAATGAGAAGCTTCGCTTTTTTTTGAAGAGTTCTTGGTTGCAAAGCATTTGGGGTTGCAAAAAGGGAATGCTTTAATCCACAGATTATAAAATAAAATTTGTTACGCGCAAGAGGGGGAGCTGATGGATGGCTAGAGAGAGGGGAGAGCGGAGAGGGGGATAAAGTGCAGCTGCATTGATGCAAAAGACCAGCAGAAACTATTTGCAGTGCAGTGCTCCACTTGAGAGCAGCAGCAGTAAAGTCGAACCCTTGAGTTGACTCGTGTAACGCTGCGTATACTTAATATGCGAGTACACACACTCAACGTTATATTTATGACGATAAGCGAGCACACACACACACAGATACACACCCCAACACTCACACACATAAATGGCAGATATCCTTTTAACACTTAAAGCGGTGAAAATATTAAAAACAAAAACCACAAAGCCAACAACAACAACAGCAACGCACAACATTTTTATTGATAAATGCGCAGACATACAAACAACAACACGCACACACGCCATCCAGCAGAGTTGCCAACTTCTATGTATATGTGTGTGTGTGTGTGCTTGTGGGTGTGTCGAGAGAGGGGAAGGGGGAACATAGGGGGAGTTATGTTTGCTGGTCGTGTCCATGCCGAACCGCAGCGCAGCTCAACGCAAGTGTATAAAATTATGAAACAGCTCGCACCGTTCGCGTTGTGTCCCTACACAGCTCCTCCTCCTCCCCCCCTTCTGCCATCCTGCCAAGTCCTCAACAACCTCATCTAGCCCCAAATGCCTTTGGCCCGTCCACCTGCCCCAGCGCTAGACAGCATACATATCAGCAGGGGCTAACTCGAGCACAGTGGAGCAAAATTCTATTGGTTTTATTATTTATTGGCTACGGGGTAAAATTTATAAATAATAATAGAAATTGTTATGAATAATAAAATAACTATAGTTTGTAAAAATTAAGTTTTTAATCTAACCAAACCTTATTGCAGTAATTCTGTTCACATTCCTGATAAACAAAGCATTGTTTATTTCTTAATTAATTTGAATTTGTGAAGTTATTAAGCGTAATTTCATAATATTAATCAGAATACATTCAAAATATATGTATATGATATTAATCAGAATACATAAAAAATATATTTGCAAAGTTAAGTTTAATTTCATAATATTAATCAGAATACATTCAAAATATATTTAAAAAGTTATTAAGCATAATTTCATAATATTAATCAGAATACATACAACATATATATACTACGTTTTTTTTTAGTCTATTTATTTTTATTTATTTTCATTTTCAAATTAAGTTTCAACCTAATTCTTAAACGACTGAAGGCACATATAGCCATATATTATGTTTACCATTCATACAAAAACCAAGTTAGACCAGAACGTATATATACATATTATACTGGTATATAATAGATACAAACATTTTTCAAGTACGAAGGTAAAAGTATTGCTAAAATGAGCTGCATTGCTTTGCTTTAAAATCATTTTAAAATTCCAGATACATACATATAATTAGCCAAAGAAAGTGGCCAAAATGAAGTATTTTAAATATGGTTTAATACTGAAGAAATTATCATAGATATTTATGAATCTTCTCCCTTTATTTTTATTTACATATTTTATAAATTAATGGACCTTACATACAATAATAATGATATTAATACAGCTAATTTGTTAACTGAATGAACTGTTTAAAAAGTCACAATTATAAGATATATATATTCTAGAATCTTGCTTACTTTACTTTATATCAACATTCTAACTTTACTTAAGAACAAATTAAAGTAACTGTCTTTACTATGAAGTATGTTTCTGTCACATTTTCTAAACTCTTCAACTAAATGTTTAGCTATGCTCACTGTGCGCAATCGTGTTCGGCCTTGCACTGGGACCATACCAACACCACAACCTGCACACACACACACACACACAAGTACAGACACATTCGCAAATACATAGAAATACGCTTGTGCTGGTATTTGGTGCCTTCTGACATGGTTCCGGCTTGTTTGTTTGGTTTATTTTATGACCATAACCGAAGCACCCAACTCAACCCAATTCAATCCAACACAGTCCACAATCCTCAGCCATCGAGCCTCGAGCCACCCAACGAGCTAACCATCGAGCCACCAACGGCCTAACGCCCCAACCGAAAAGCAGTCTGAGCGAGTCCCAACTATAATACACACACAGTCCCAGAAGCAACAACAGCAACAGCAACAACAGCAACCGCGCTCAACCCAGAGTTGTGCCACACGGCACCGCACTGTGCCTACTATGCAACAAGGAGGCGCGTTTGCTGCAGGCGAGCACCATCTATATGTATGTATGAGTGTGTGCTGCTATGTATATGTATGAGTTTGTGTGAGTAACTCTGTATGTGTGTGTGTGAGTGAGTGAGTGTGTAAGTTTAGTAGCTTTTGCCGCCTGTTTGACTCGGTTGAAGTTCGCTTTGTTCCAGCGCTCATCTGTGTGATGTTGTTGCTGTTGTGTTCATGTTTGCCACGCATATAAATTGCGTTGCTGTTACGCTCGATGTGTGTGTGTATGTGTGTGGAAGTGTGTGTGTAGTGACTGCGCTTAGCTCGTTGCTGTGGCGTTTTGAAAGCCAAAACCGGCTTAAATGCCATTTGTATGCATTGAATGTTGCATGTGCCAGGAGCTACCAACTAGGACGACGACGACGACGACGATGGCGATGAGAAGGAGTAGAGTTGCCACAACGGCAATGGCAGAGTGGCCATGATGAGTTCAACTGTGGCATCTACACACCCGCACAGTCTCCCTCTTCCCTTCCCTTCCTCTCTTTATCTCTGCATCAACTTTTGCTGCTCCTCTGACTGCCACAAAGTCTGGCTGTCTCTATGTCTGCGTCTCCCTCTCCCTCTCTAACCCATTCTCTACTTTTTCTCTCTTTCCCTGGCAATGTTGCCACATTTGATTTTTTGGTCAGCACAACAGCTGGCAACGCTGTGGCGCAATCATATTTTCCTTCTATTCCTTTTCCAGTTTTCCTACATTTTCTTCTAACCGTTTTTTTTTTTTTTTTTGTTTTGAGGCCAACAGCAGCAACTAAAATATGCTGCATATTATTTTCCATTTTCCATTTGCATTGCCCTTTTGTTTCAATTCATTTGAAATATTTACATACCTCGTGGCTAAAGGGTAGAATCAGCTTATTAACTTATATTTTCAACCGAAAAAATATGTTAAATCATATTCAATACGTTATGTATCTGCATTGATAGCCAAAGCAATAAAAGCGGTTTCTCTTATCTGTCTGTCCGCATGTATAAACATCTATAACTCATAGAATATTGAAAATATATCTATAAGATTTTAGGATAATATTTCTTAGAGATAATTACAAATAAATGAATTACTATAGTTGATAGCAAAAACGATAAAAACATTTTCTGCTATCTGTCTGTCCGCATGTATAAACATACAGAACTCTTTGAATATTAGAGATATTTCTATTAGATTTTACAATAAAATTTTTAAGAGGTAATTTCAAAAAAGTAAATTACTATAATTGATTGCAAAAACGATAAAGACATTTCATGCTTTCTGTCTGTCCTTACATATAAACACCTGCAACTCAGCAAATATGAGAGATAAGTCTTTAAGAACTTGGTAAAATATTTTGTAAAGGAAATTACTAAAATTGTTTAAATTATAATATCATTAAAAATACGTAGCGAGTATTTCACAGTCGTTCACACTCCGCCTCGTAACTCTCTCTTGTTTTTTACCTCCTCTGCCACCTTTTGCCTCTCACCCTTTCATTTGCAGTTGTTGGACTCTTTTTTTATATATATTTTTTCTGTTTACTCGCTTCAACTTTGTTTTTCATTTCCACTCCCCCAACTCAGTGTGTGTTAGTATGTGTGTGTGTGCAGTTCATAGTTCATATGGCTGCAGCGACAAAATGACCCAACGACTGACCCTGTCCCCTCTTTCCACACCGCCGCCTCCCCCCTCATGACACTGTTCAGTCCTTCGGTTGAGTCTATATGTTGCCAAGTTGACATTTAAATACACACGAAACACTCACACAGTGGACTGCGACACTCACATGTTGGACTGTGAGTGTTTTGAGTGAATGTATTTACTTTAATGCATATTTACTTGCGGTTAAGCGTAATTCAAATGGCATTTTCTGCACCTTTCGACTGTCAATCAAAAGTGTGATAAGTACAAATTAATTATTTATTGCAATGCATTAAAATTTGATATTATTATTATTTGGCATTTAAACGCAGTTATTTTACAGTATTGTTAAGAATTTAAAATATGAAAATGTACTTACATATGTTATTTAATAAACATTCTTTAAAGATTCTATTCAAGTAAAGTTGAAGATCTCAATATTTAGTCTTTGAAGTTTGAAAATAAACTGCTTAAAACATTTCCTTAAAACTGTTTTACTGATTTATAATAAGCCTAACTAATTCAATTTAACAAACAAACAAACAATCAATTTGATATGCCAATTTCATTTAGTATACCTATTAGAAAATAAGCAATAAAATGTTTGTTTAATAAGTATCATAAACTTTCAGCTATAGTCAATTTTTTTTCTTAGTTAAATTGAAAGATAAAGTGATCCCCAAAAATGAAAATATTTGCTCCATTTCTACTAAATATTATATTACTATTTAAAATCGACATGATAAGCAGTAATGGTAAATATATAAAATTGTATTTACTTTCGAAAATTTAAAAACTTCAACTTTTATTTTCAGCTGTTTGCTTCGACAAGCCGTTTAAACAAGGCATCGAAACTCCAGCTGGCTACGTAATATGTGAATCTCAAAAGCAGAGAACTTGGAGCTATGTGGCAGAGGCAAAGGTATGCAAAGCTTGGAATTATGGCGGCTGTGGCGGCAATTTGAATCGCTTTGGCAGCAAAAGAGAATGTTTGAAAAAATGTCGTGGCCATGTTCGAGCATTCTATAGAGCAGCTTTTTATTAATCAACAGAGAAACTAATAAATATAATTACGGCAAAATGTAAAAAAGGATTTGAAAATCAACTTGTTAAAGCAATTTGGGTAAGCAAGGAATATCCGAAAGGGTTTTTATATCCGCTACCCATAGAGTAGAAGGGTATTATAACTTTGTGCCTACAGGAAATGTATGTACATAACATCTCCGATCCTATAAGGAATGTATATCGTAAAGTATATTTATCCGTCTATCACTATGTCTGTCTGAGATAAGAACTTTTCATCTTTTGTTAACATATGTTTGCATGCAGATCAAGTTTGTTTCATACTTTTGCCATGCCCACTTCCGCCCACCCAATTCAATAAAAATCAAATAATATGTGTAATTTTGGAGCTGGAGTCTGGAATTTTGGAACGAAAAATATTAACAATAGTTTTTATGATTCCTGAAAATTTGGTTCGATCGAAATTGTAAAAGTTATATAAAAAATTCTTTTCTATGGGAAGAAACGTCTACTTAGTATGGATCTTAGTTGCTTTAGCTGACAATCTTTTTTATTTCTTACTATATGGTATATTTTAAATATAGTACTATATCAATATACCAAATATGCTCATTGGTATATTTAGAGTATTTTTGGTATATTTTCAAATTTATTAAGAAAGGCGGGTATTCCACAGTCGAGGAGACTCGTCTGTAGCTTATACCAATATACCAAATACAGCCTTTGGTATATTTGACTTAGTTACTTTAGCTGACAATTTGGTATATTTTGTTCTTAATGTATGTTTTGAATGCAGTACTATATCAATATACCAAATACAGTCTTTAGTATATTTTTATTATTTGTGTAGTGTATTTACAGGGTACATTTTAAAATTAATACCACACTGTTTTGCTTTCGTTAAAAATGTGTATCGGGTATCTCACAGTCGAGCACACTCGACTGTAGCTTTCTCACTAGTTCTTTCTATTTTTTGCTAAAGATACCTTTTGCACACTCAGCGTGCTCAATCGACAGTTTGCCCTGCTTGAAAGGGTGAATTATTGTTATGATTAAACTATAGCTTTTTCATGTTTGTAAGTGTGTGTGTGTGTGTGTGTGTGTGTGTGTGTGTGTGTGTGTGTGTGTGTGTGTGTGTGTGTGTGTGTAAGGAACACAACCCCAAATGCGATCCAATCTGTAGCCACACCAAAGCCATGTCCATCTTCGACCCAAGCACAAGCAAAGCAATCTCATACGTCCCATCGAGCATTGTATTTGGTTTGGGTTTGGGTTTGAATTGGGCTTGGGTTAGAGTTGTGTATACCCGTTGGATACCCTGCCCCATCTCTATACCAGTCTGGCCCACTTATTATATATTTTACTTAATGCATTCTCTGCTTATCCTTATTTTTATTAGTGTTTCAATATTCTTTTTCACTTTGCTTGGTTGCGTTTTTCTCTGCCATCCTTTCTGCTGCCGTCTGCCGCTGTCTCTTCTGTTTGCTTACGAGTCCTGCTTAGAGTCCTGCGCTGCTGCTGCTGGGGTTGGCTCGTTTCAGCCATTAAATGGACAAATGAGGGATATAAAACAATTCGCTTTGGCTTCCTTTTTTTCTTTTTTTTCTTTTGGTGTGTGTGTGTTTCGGTCTTCGTCTTTCCGTCTCCGAGTTGCGATTGCGACGTCCTTTTGGCTACTCTGCTTCCTTTTTTTTTCCTCTGCTTTTTGTTGTGCGCCAAAGTATTTTATTATTATATGTATTTCCTTTTTCTTGTAGACCTTTCGGGTTGGTCACTTTATTTGTACCTTCGCCATGACCACACAGGCAGCCAGAGCATGCAAAGTGCTTGTGTATCCTTTTTCGGTGGGGGGGTTCAACGATGTCCTGGCCATGGGTTTGGTCAGGATTTATGCTCAGTCGTTGGGAGTTGCTATTTGCCTTTTGGGTGTGTTTGCTTACACGGCAAATGTGCCGAGGCGACTCGCTCCACATCTCCACATTGTCGTCCTCAGTACGTCCTTTCGTGTGTCCTGTTTATGTAATCGCCCACATTAGTTTCGAACACTGCTACGCTTTGCCATGTGTTGTGTTGTGTTGTTGTTCGAGTTGGCGTTGGCCTAACAACATTTGCACTCACTTTTAGCCGAGATCCTCGCCTTCGAACTGAGCTCTCATTTGTTAGTGGCAGCTAAGTTGCGCTCCTTATTGCGTATCCTTTTCATTTTTATACTTTACCTTAATTTTCATTCCCACTTTCGATGGGTCACTTGCCTTTTACTATTTTTCCTCCTTTGTGTTTTTCTTTTTTTTTCGGTTTGTCCTTCGCTGGCGCATGGAAAATGAAATGAAAATAGAATGATACTCATTAATTTGATAAATCGCGGACAGAAGCCGAAAGCCTCTGCATATAGTACCCTTATATATATATATATATATTGTATGTCTGTGTACTCGACTTAGTCTTAGTCCTTGCTTCTTTTTTTTTTTTGGGGTACAGTCTGCGCCTGCTTGGGACTCGGCTTTGCTTTCGCTTTTGTTGTTTAATAATGCTTGGAGATTTTATAAATGACCACGTTGCAAATGGAAAAAAAAACGAAACCAAGTTGACCTTTAGCGCAAATAGGAAGCCCAAGCCTCTAGGATCCCGCCCACACTCTTCCATCCTTCAGCCTTCTTTAGCGTCTTTGTACGCGTTGATTTTGCTTTCATCATCATCGTCATTCAGCATCCAGTTTCCAGCATCCGTATCCGCAGAATTTCTCTTGAATTTTTAAGTAATTTTTCTTGGTTTGCTCCGCCCACTTAACAAAAATTTTTTGTATAGTCCACCTCCTTCTGTTCCCTCTCTCTCACCTCACCACCCTCATCAAACTTCTGCAGGAAGCGTTCAGTGTCGTCATGCCCATTTATTTGGAGACCCGAGCTTTTATTAGCACACATTTAATAGGGTCACGCGTGTATTTGATACCATCCCACTGACCTATACACCCCCGCTTTCCACATCCCTCCTCCCGCCCTCTCTCGTGCAGTATTTTGAGGTGTTTTTCGTTCGTTTTTCTTCTTGCTGCTTTTTTTATTATTATTAATTTTCCAGCAAGTTACATGCACACAAAACAAAATAAAGGCAGGACAACAATAACAACAACAACAACAGTCAGCGGAAGCGAAACTTAATGGTGGGAAAGGGAGGAGGGGGAGAGGGGGACGACGCCTACAACACGAACAAGAAACAACGCAATGCGAAAGGACACTTAAATATGGAAAAACTGTAGCCAGAGTGTGGGTAACGCGAACAAAACTTCGCTTCCATTTTGCTCAGTCTTTCTTTCTCTTAAATGAGGTCACTTTTTCTCACTACGCCGCACATGACAAACAGCACAGAGCCAGAGGGTAGGGAAGGGGGAGAGGAAGAGGAAGCAAGTAGCGCAATAGATGGAAATATTTGTGGCATTACCTCAACGCACCAAATTAACTGAAAGCTATAGTTAAGAGTATTACCATTTAATTGCTAGTCAATTGAATATTAAATTAGAGAGCTGATCAAACAAATAGTTTTTAGCTAGAAAATGTAATATTAATATGTCATACAGTATTTATGGTTCTAATATAATTTCATTTCATTTTTACTCTTAAAATAAATGAATTTTGAAATTACATAAAATAAATTATAATATTATAAAAATAGCCAAGATAAATATTAAAATAAAGGAATTTCTCAGTTACATAAAATAAGTAAAAAAATGTGTTATTTAAAAAAGTTATTTAATTATCGCTAACTTAGTTTTAAAGCACTGGATGTAAATGGCTTTGGCTATAAGTAATGTAAGTAAATTTACTAAAACTATAAAAAAGAGGTATCAAAATATGCAGTATAAGCATTTTGTAACTACATAAAATAAGTCAATAATATCATCAAATAAAAAAAATAGGATAAGTATTTTCAATAAGAGAGAGAGTGAGAGGTATCTATAACTTTGTCTAATATAAAAAAGCAGCTAAATTTTAGAATAAATAAAAATATATTTTACATAAATTTAGTTTTCAGAATGGTGTATTGGAGAAATATATCAGTTTCGACTCTTCACATAAATTACGGCATATAGAAAATTGTCCAATTGCTTACCAAAAACTTTAATAGAAAATATATTTATGGAGTCAAGAAAATTACATAAATATTAAAAATCTAAAAAACCTTTTAGTAAAATAAGATAAGCGTATATTTTACTTAAGTTGGGTTTTTAAAATTTATTATTTAAAAATAATATAAAATTTAAGAAAATATTTGGTATGCAAAAATTGTACATTCGATAAACCAACTGTAAAAAAAAATAATCGGTTAAAGGAAATTTAGGGAAATATTAAAAAAAGATTACATAAGGACTATATTCCCATAAAGTAAGTAGTCAGAAATTTGTATATAAAAAGAAAATAGTAGGAAAATCAACACTTAACTAATACAAATGTCTCTGCTGCAAGCCAAAGTCTAACATGCATTTCGAAAAGACCTTGAAAACAGTTGTGCACAACACTGCAGTGGCAACAACGTCGCCCAGTCTCCCACTTTCTCCCAGTCCCCCTCTTCCTCCTCCGCCACCAGCGAGACTGCGACTAGGCCAACTGTGCATTAGACAAACAAATAGATTTGCATTTGCATAAACGAAAAAGCTGAAAAAACACAGTCTGTCTGACGCTGCGCTGATTTGCATTGCGGATGGCATTACAATACGAGGAATTTGCCATCGATTACGGAGAAATGAAAACTAAAACCCAACACACATGACGTATACGCAATGTGCTGGGCTTATGATTTGTTGTGCCATGCGCCATATGCAAAATGCAGAATAGAAAATATTGCCAGCATGTCTGCTCATTGATGACTTAGTTGCTGGCCACAACTGTAATAACTGTAAAGCTACCTGGCACCACAAATACTATCAAATACATAAAAATAATCATCAATTGGCAATGGCCAAAGCCGCCACAAAAGACAAAGAAGTCGCCCGATTAGGCCGCGACTATAGCCACTTGTTCAGTTGGCCACTAGCAGTTGTTGTCGCGAAGTCAGTGCGTAAAGAACTCAAACGAGTTGCACGAAATAAAAGTGAGAACACAAGCGTAGCTTGTCAACGTGTCGTATACGTAGCGCACTCAATAAAATGAGCAAACCAACAGCAGACTCAGAGATAGCAACAGAGACAGCTGTTGCTACAGATGCTACAAAAAGTGTCGCCAGCTCGGCAGAAGCTAGTTGTCACTTCACCTTCGATGCACATCCTTACTTCAGTTTTCCCCTCGAACCGTATGCAGCCTCCAAATACGGTTCCCAAGTGCGCGAGCGCAAAATCGATCGCTGCCTCAAACAACTGCAGGAGGCGCTCAAAACTGGCAAGTAAGTGCGACTAATTGAATGAATATAAATTAATATTAATTCCAAAATAAAATAAGCAAAAGTATGGAGTAATATCAGATTCTTTTCTTGAACATTTAATATCTTGCGCCATTTAGGTATAAATATTTTTAATTAAAAGTATGAATGCCAAAGTGATCTACTACAGCTGGATGCTAAACATCTCTTACAATTTATAAATAAACATTTGAATTAGGGTTTGCATTTGTAAGAGTATAAACATATTATTTATACGATATAGCGGGAGATCTTGACTAGATTTACAATGGATTAAGAGTAATTTATTCAAATGTACATCACAGACAGATTGAGATATAAGCCTAGCAGGCAGATCCTGCGGGTCTGCGGGTCATTCTTTTTAGACGCCGTTTGCCCTTGTATCACATTTGGGAGTAAGGCCCGTCTATTAAAATAATACTTGGCTTGTAACTGCATGACATATCAAACTTTCGAAACCTCAAGTTCTTTATCGATATCCTTAATCCATGGGGTATTGCATATTTTCCTCAAGATCTTGCTTTAAGCTACACGGGTCTTATTTAAATGGGTCTTCGCCACAACCCCACAAATTTTATGAATAGTTGTAACAAAATAGCCTTTGGAAAAAGGTATATACAACTAAAAACTTTCGAATAATTCGCCATAAATATCATTTAAATAAAATTAAGACAAATACTTAACTTATAATGAATTTTGAATCATTGTGAATTATATACAACACATAAGTAAAAGTCGTAACACAACAAAAGGCAAGAAAATAGTTAGACAACTTCATGTGCTTGAAATTTAGAAAAATTCTTTATTATATTTTACTCTTCAAAAAGCAACCCATCTGCGTTTCAAAATATATTGAGAAAATAATGAAATACAAAATTACTAAATATTGAATATGAAACATGTTTTACATGTCTTATTTAATTGAATTCAGTTAAAAATACTAATAATAAATTCTAATTTGAATAAAATACTTAGCACATCAAATTTCAAAGCAATCTATAATACAATTGATTGTGCAAATAATCAAAACAACTTATTTTACACGACTGCAAATCTTCGACTTATGCATCCTGCTTAGTAATTATTATTATTTAATGCATTTTCTGGGCACATTTCCCAAAACCACATGCTAAGCTTTAGGGCAATAATTTATTTTGACTTTCCTTCCTCATTATCTGCACATAATAGGCCTCATTTTGTGCATTCGACAACTGTGAATACTTAATGGTTTTAGCTCATAACTTGTACATAAGTCAACAGCTTCCACTTGACTGGCTTTTTAGAGCTTAGCTTCAGTTTCAATTTGGAATTTCTCTCAATGTAATAAATATTTATTTGGCAAATGCAATGCAAAATTTGATAAGTTCTGGCGATTGGCTCATCTGTTATGGGCTTGTTGTTGTTGAATAATTAATTAATTGGAAAAGAGCAAGAGCCTAAAGTGCAGCAAACAAATGAGCCTATAAATTATTTAAACAAAAACTTAATTTTTGGCCAGGAAATATGTCAGATAAACAACAGCAAACAGCAAGCTGGCAAACAAGCAACAACAAAAGCTGAGACAAGTACTTTCAAAACGGATTACGAACAAGTCAAATGTTGCAACCACACACAGATACACACAAACAAACACACACAGATACAATGCCAAAGGATGCCAAAGGCTGCCAAAGGCTGCCAAAAAGCTTAGCCCAAGCTGAGCTGTGAGCTGTGAGCAGCTTGTCTTGTATCTTGTGGTTGCTGCTGCTGCTGCTGCTGCTTTTGGCATCGGTATTTCGAGTCTGTAACTAATCACAAATGATAACATTTGCATGCACAATCAACACACACACAGATACATGCACACACTCAGTGTGTAGGTGTTTACTATGCATTTATGATTTTTGGCTATTTGCATACTTAAGTGTGCAGTTATTACCTTGTTATTCCGATATAAATAACAATGACGATGGCATTCCACACACACATACACACACAACGCACACAACAAGCTGTTACATAGTCAATATGTGTATGCGGTTTGTCTGCCATGGGCAATTGTGCATTTAACTGCAACATCTTGTGCATAATTAATTTTTGTTTATTTAATACATTTTAATTTATTATTGATTTTACACATAATAATCACAAACAACATCACAATCATACCCCCAGGAAATTTGCAAACCGAGAAAAGCGCAACGCATAAAAAGGGCTTTTAATTTGTGTTGGTGATCGAAATATCAAGTATACGACAAGTGCATTTAAAAAATACCTAAAAAACCATAATATTTTTTATATATTTAATACATTTCAAATTAATTTTGATTTCACGCATAATAATCCCAGAAAATTAGAAACTAAGAAGAAGATAAATGGGCGTTCAATTTGTGTACATTAAGTATACGACAAGTGCAACGTGATAGGACATACATAGCTACAGTTGAGTGTGTATAAAAATACAACAGTGTGGTGTTCATTTTAAAATATACGTAGTTAATATACCGCAAAATACTAAGAAAATATACCAACGGTTATATTTGGTATATTAATACTACCGTTTACCTTTAGCGTACTACCATTAAAATATACCAGATTTTTAACCAAATCAAATATATACTGAAATACCGCAAAAATACTAGAATATACCAAAGGCTATATTTATTATATTGATAGTACTATACTCAAAATATACTATACAAAAAATTATATATAAAAATGTACTGGATTGTAGGTAGTAGACGTTTTTACCCATACAAAGGTATATATGAAATAAGTAATACAATTTTTTCTGATCACAACAAAAGTGTAATACATAACTGGCTTTACACATAATAATCTTTCTAAATTAGTAACTGATATGAAGATAAAAGAGATTTTAAATTTGTATAAATTAAGTATACGACAAGTGTAACATGTTCAGGCATTTTTAAAATGGCAAGAATTCCGCACAACAACTGTGAAGCAGTGAAAATACCATAATACTATAATAAAAAACTATTAAGCAAGTAAAACAAATAGTCACATTGTGGCGTTAATCAGAAGCATTTAAAATGAAAACATTTAATCGCATTTGCATTAATTTGCCATATGCAAAATATGCGAAACGAGGCCACAATTGAACAACAACACGAAAAACAAAAAACAAAAACAAGAATTATTCAAAGCGACAAATTAAATAGTAAAGATTATTATACACACACACATTTACAGTCATAATCGCAAACACATTTCCTGCCTATCGGTATATCTCAATTTTGATTGAATTATCATGCTGCGTCGTCTATGCTGCAGCAAACAAACTGCGAAATGTGAAATTCAATCGCTCGTATTTATTTGTATACACATATTTTTAAATTTATATTGTTGCATTTTGTATTCATATTGCACATTTCACTTTAATTATTATATCGCAAATTTGTTGCACATTTTTTCTGCCATTTGCTGTTCACTTCACTAGGCGACCGCAAAAAAAGCAATCACACAATTTGAATGTGACAGCGAATTGCATTGCACGACTAAGTGATACCCTACTTCAATTGATGAGAGCATATAAGAATTTTATGTAATTTTTTTTTAAATATATTTAACAAAAATATAGAGTTCTGAACTACTTAAATTTTATTTAAAAAAAAAGATTATATATTTATTTGATTCACCTTTTCTTTTTACTTTATAGAGGGTATTTAAATGCAATAATCTGCTGTAAACACACTTCCGAAAAAACTGCATATTTTATGCAAAATGCCAGCAACATTATTTTTAAATTTATCATGCTGAAAAGTTATTCATAAACGTCAACGCTTATAACTTTAGCAAATTAATATTTTTACACAAATCAGTTATTAGCTTTTGTTTTCTCATTAAATTAATGAAAACAATATTGTGGCTGTCAAAGCACAAAATTATTAATTTGTTTTCTAACCAATTAAATAAACTCATTTGAAACCTTAGAGGTGTTAATAGTAATAGAATTTAACGGCTTAATGTGCAGAAAATTGTTATGCATAAAATTAAATACAACAAATTCGTTTAGAAACTCAAATAGATTAAAGCTACTAAATTAATTTAGTTGTGGTAAATATAAAATATGTTTCTTTACATCTCAGCAGTTCTTAAGTTTATTTAACATTAGTGGTTTTACTTTATTCAAATCTTGTTTATTTATCAATTTATTTACTGTATATTTCGAAAATAAAAAATAGCCCAAAAAGCATTGCTAAATTTTTGGATATTAACAGCTATTTTGATTGAAAAATGTTGAGAGAAAATTTAAATAAAAAAAAATTCACGAATTTTCCATTTAAATAAATACAAAATTATAAAAATAATACCCTTCTCTTTAGTTGATCGCATTTTTTTAAACATATTTAATATGCAATATATTTATATTGCGTAAAGAAAATAAATTCCAAAGAGCATTCGTAAATTTCGAATAACAATATACGAGTATTTATATCTAATTTGAGTGAAGAGAACGTTGACTGCACATATAAAAATAACACGATTTCAAAAACCTACATAAATTTATTTCAAATAATTGAAAAATTATAAAATAAAATACAAACGCCAAACTGAAATGATTCTTTTTCCTGTTCTCTGCTATATTGTTTTGTTTTCCGCCATATATTCATTTAAAATAATTGCAAAATTATCAAATAAAATACTCTTCCTTGTATACCAAACGTTCATTATTTGTTTAACATGAAGTTGATCTACATTATTCAAAACATGTTTAATTTTCAATCTATTTATATTTCGTAAATGAAGCATAACCCAAAGAGCTTTACTGAATCTTGTAGTAGTACTTTGATGAAAAAACAAAACTAAATGTTTATAATATGTGTGATCGGGGCGGTGTGAGTAAAAACTTAAGATTCCATAGAGAGCGTTGCGCATAAAATTAATTTACTAATTGATGAGGCCCTGATCTCAATACGCAAAATAGCTCGACGAATTATCGTCGACAATGCAAACAAGTTGAAATTCAATTACGAAGACGACGACGACGGCGACGACGACCGAAGACCGATGACGAGCGGCGAGTGAGGAGACTGAGGACTGAGGAGAGGAGGCAAAAACTGAGAAAAGTAATCGTAAAGTACAGAGAAACAAAGCGAAAAACAAAAGCCAATGCAAAAGGGAATTGTGAAGTGAAGTGAAGCATGAGCTAGCGGAGGGACAAAAGAGGGGAGAGGGAGGGGCAGAGCAATAGCAAATATAAGTAAATAAATAAACCGAATAAACTGAGAATTTATTGAAGAAATACGCGCTTCACTCGAAACAAAAGCCAAAGCCCAACGCCACAAACGGAGATGATGATGATGACGATGATGATTATGATGATGAAGCGTCGTCGTCGGCCAAAGAGGTGCTGTATTGATAGGGCAGCAGACTGTAGAAGAAGGGGGTAAAGGGGGCGGGCAACCAAAATCGGCGCGTTGTCGATAAAGTGACTTAAATCTCACACCCGCCTAGCGCCGATGACGATGACGCCAATGACGACGACGACGATGACAATGGCTGACGCTGGCGACGATGGGCAATGGCAGCAATTAGAATAGAGTATGAATATGTGTGAGTGTGTGTGTGTGAGTATATGAATATGAGTGTGAGTACGCCTTGTGGAACCATCCAACTCAAGGTTGGCCCAGTCCCAGTGACAATCTGAGCTACAGTCGCAATCGCAAACGCAGTTGCCAGTTGCCAATGTATCTGTATCTCTATCTATGTATCTGCAGCTGTAGCTGTAGCTGTATCTTTGTATACACAAAGCGACAACGACGACAACAACGACAACGACGACGACGACGACTTGTGCCCATGTGCAGTGAGCGATTTCACAATATTTAATAAATAATTTCATAATTGTTTTGCTTTGCGTAAAATTCAAATGAAAGAGCCGCTGAAATTTTGTATAAAGACTTTAGGAGCAGTGATTGGCAAGAGGATGAGGAGGAAATGAAGAGTAGCACGCACTTTGCCTCGCTGCTGCTTATATGTAGCTGCCACCTTTCATCTCTGCTCCTCTCTTCGCTACCGTTTGCTTCGCCTTTTGTGCTTGCTTTTCAATGTATAAGCACATAATTTAAATTTAGGTTTTTTTTTCTCGTTTGTGTGTACTCAATTAAAAGGCAAAACAGCAACAACAACAACAGCAACAACAACTAAAATGGGGAAATTATTCCGAGAATCTTTTGGATTGCCCGCCCGACAGCAAACGCCACAATTAAAAGATTCATTTTTTTTTTGTTTCTCCTCTCCTCTTCTCTGCTATTTTGTTTTTTTTTCCTTTTGCTTGGCCCAAAAGACAAAACGCATAAACGACCAAATGAGCCGACAGAATGAAGCGGGGGTGGTGAAGTGAGTGGGGGGGATGATAGCTCGGGGTTGTTTCGTTGTCAAAGCCAAAACGACCTCCAAATCGCAAAAGCTACGACTGTTAAAATGCTAAACTGCCCTCAGGCCAAAGCAGCAGCAACAATTTTCCAACCTTAATCCATTAAATCTAAAAAGCTTTCACAGCTATGCTAAACTTTAATTTTTACCGATTATCATATCAAAAAAAAACAAAATAAAGTGTGACTGGAAAATTCACTAGTAAACTAGATGACAACTAAGCGATGAAGATTATCGATTATCAGAGGTGCTAATATCAATTGATTATAATCTATGCTAATCAACAGTGGCGGAGATATGATTAGCATAAATGACTTTTATTATCACGAGTGTTTATTGTCGACAGCAACAGCAAATAATATTCCATTCAATGGTGACAGAGAAAAGTAGACAAACGTTATAGATACAATATGAGATACTTGAGAGTTTACTTACACACTAAAGATTATCATAGTTAAACATTTACAAAATATTTTGAAGAAATTTTTGTGCACATGAATGAGAGTTAGGAAAGGGTTTTAAATACATGGGAATTTGGCTGACATAGTTTTTAATTCAGCTGATTATCATACGATAATTGAAACGATAATTCTGTGGAAAAGAAAATCGTGGTAAGATGGTAAAATATTAAAGCGATTAGGCAACAAACATTTCGTGAATCTATTAAAAAATGTTGATCTCTTTAAGGTGGTTAAAAGAAATATCTTTTTTTATTTATTTATATTCTTCATGCTGAAACTTATTAATTAAGAACAATTTTAAGATATGCTAAATATTATTACTATTTTATACATATATTTTCGATGATAATATTAATATTAGGAAACAAATTTCTTGCTTTGTTGTTAGTGTCAAGTCACAAACAAATGTTTAAATTGTAATAAATAAATTAAATTGAATTTTGTGTCTTACTTGCTGTAGCTGATAATGCGGTATATTTTGTACTCCATGGTATATTTAGAATGAAGTACTATATCAATACATTGAAATGTAGCTTTTGCATATTTGAGTATTTTTCGGTATATTCTTTTGGTCAATTTTAGAAAAAGTGCGGAATTATTTGTTTTAGCTATCATTCAAAATAGGTAACAGGTAACTCAAAGTCGATCACACTCCACAGTGGCTTTCTTACTTGGTTTTCTTATTTAGTTGACCATTTTCTTAAAAGTTTTAATTCATTGCTTTCAATATAGTTTTCTTGCTATGTTATTCGCATACATTTTGAACAAAAAATGTCTGATAGAATGTTATGCTAACTGTATTTCAAGTACATCAAATATGTAGATTAAATAAACAAATAGTTTTCTCTTTTAAGAAAAAAATTTGGGACAAGCATTGAAGCATCTCAAGGGAGCAAGCAGCAGCTAATAGAATCGATTGTGGCAATTGGAAAATGTGAATTTTCCATAAAAACAAAACAAGAGAAATATTTATGAAAATTGATGTGTATTTATAAAATGTTTGAGTTGAAGTCGTTTTTACTACATAAGCGTATTTTCTGCCTTGGTCAATGCCACATTTCCCACTTGTTGTTGTTATGATTGTTGTTGCTGTTGTTGTTGTTGTTGCAATATATGTACTATATATTATGGGGGATTTTTATTTACAATTGCGAGTTTACTTAACGCATTTAATTTGTTTCGCTGCTCATCTCATACCAGCCAACAAAAATTTTCATCTCAACAACGAATCGAGGAATTTCGTTCGCGTTTTCTTTCCCAAATATATATTTTTTTTGTAGTACTTTGCTGTCTATTTTCTGAAACCCCACAAAAAATAAAGCAATTTGTTTATGAAAATTTACTTGCGCACGCTTCGAGTTTTTAATTTTATCTTGTGTTCAGTGCTATTTTCTTCGTTTTTTTTTCTAACTAGTTTGCATGTGGGAAAACACAAATTGTGTTTTTCTTGCTTTGATATGGAAAATATTTTTACAAATAAATTAAAGCCATCTGGCATTAACAGATCATTGGGCCCTAAATCTGAAACGAATATCGAGAATTGAGGGGGAAATTGAAGAATGTCGTCGATAAAATCGAGGACAGGATATGGTAAAGTCGTGATCGTGAATTACCACAAAACCCAAATTGAAAAACCCCTTCAAGTAAAACTTGTTTCCGGCTGTCTGAATGCCATGTTATTCTTATTTCTTATTTGTTGTCGAGCTGTGTTCATTTTCAATTAAATTCCAGGCGCGTAATTTAGTTAATTAAGTCATTTCAATCAGAGACGTCGACTACAAATCAGACCAGTGAATTGACAAGAAAAAGAACAATAATAAAAACGCGCTTGCATACCATAAATTATAGAACAAATTATGCAAATCACAAGGCAAATAAACAAAACCTCAGCGAAGCGAGAGGCCAAAGGCACCCAAAGAGACCTGACTCTATGTGGAGTCTTATACTCACACATATATAGTATAGTATAGTATAGTATAGTATGTCTTGACCAGGGAGCCCAGCGACGACTCGTCGCCAATTGGAATTAACTGCACTTGGCAGCAACTCAACAGCAACAACAACAAACAAGTAAAAAATATACAGTTAAGTGTGCTCGACTTTGAGATACTCGCTACATATATTAAGTAAAAGCAATACAGTGCGGTATTATTCTTTAAAAATATACCAATAAAATATACTAAAATACTTAAAATATACTAAATGCTACATTTGGTATATTGATATAGTTATGCATTCAAAATATACCGTAGAATGCAGTATATACCAGATTGTCAGCCAACACAAAAGCACAAAGTTCAAAGTTTTAAAATATACCGAATTAATATACCGCAAAATGTCACAATATACCAAAGGCTATAGTTAGTATATTGATATATTAAAAATATACCATAGAATGCAAAATATACCAGATTGTCAGCCGAAGCAATTAAAGCCGACACAATAAAATTCCTTAACTTCTAAAATTGTTATCTGATAAGAAATTATAAATATTGTAGCTATTACTGTTAATACGAGTATTCGACTTTTCCGATTTGCTTGGTAGGCGTGAGAAAAGCTGGAAATATACTAGAAAAATACTACAATATAAATTGCAATAAAATATACCATATATAGTAGCACAAAATATACCAGATTGTCAGAAAAGGTAACTAAGACTTGATCAAACATTACAAATGCTGTCTCTTATAGTCTCTGAGATCTAGGTGTTCATGCGGACGGACAGACAGACAGGTTGACATTGCTATATCGTCTTGCCTGATCTGGATCAAGTATCTATATACTTTATAGCGTCGGAAATGCCTACTTCTGCCTCTTCAATACATTTTCCGCAGGCACAAAGTTATAATACCCTTTTACCCTATGAGTATGGGGTATAAACATATCGTACAGTGGCGGAACAAAATCATAAACAAAACAAAGACAGAAAAGAGTGACAAAGAGAAAGAGTGCGAAAGAGCGAGCGCGAGTTGAATGCGAGTGCATTGTGAGTGCACGGCGAGTATTCGTTTATGTATGAGTATAAGTATGAGCATGAGTGTGTGTGAGTGCATTGACAACTCAACAGTCGACAGTCGACAACCGAGACTCAGGGTCAGTTCTTATGCATGGCGTCACCCGCTATGAAACCCAGTCGGAGGTCCGCACTTGTCCATGGCGCAAATCATGTGTTTATTATGTTAATTAATCGTTTTAATCAAAGATCAATACAGTTGACAGCAAGCCACAGCGAACAGCGAGTGGAAGGGCACGCTGGTGGGCAAACAGCTAATTGCATTAAAAACTATAGACTCATAACTGATGGAAAATTGCGCAAACAATAGCTGCATAAGCAGCAAAGTCTTCAATGAAAATCGATTTCAACGTATTTGTTGAGAAATGTCGCATTAACAATTAGATTTAAATAATCTTCTAATCTCGAGAATTTACATTTGGAATTTCTTTATTTGTCAATTATAGAAAAATTTATAATATGAGTGTTATTGTATTTCCATTTTATTTTTATTTGTTCATAAGAAATTATGATATTATATGGATTATAAAAATCTTGTCAAGTTATTCAATATATAAGAAAAATTTCATTAAATCTTCGAATCTGGTGAAATTATAGGCTTACAAAATCATTTAAAAAATTATATGATCTAACAAATGTTGTTAGAGTATTCATTACATTTTTTTCTCTGTATTCTTAAAGTCGAATAAATCTGGAAATTTGATATTTTTCTTATATCTTTACTTATTAAGAATAATATTATTACAATTGTCATAAACCAAACTCATTAAACTTTTCTATTTGATCTTAAGCCTTAAATCAAAAGAATAAATATTTAAGATTAGGACACTAGGATTTTTAGATTATTCCTTTATTTATTTTTACAACCGTACAATAAAATCAAATATTTTCACGTAGAGTAATAAAATATTTAACTATTGAACATACTAAAATACCCATCCAATTTTGAGAACTAAAACTTTATTTAATTTAATTTTCATTCATTAATTTAATATTAATCCAAAATAAATTACAATTTTTATTAAAGTAACAAATTATATCTATTATCTTCTTATTAGTTCATTATGAAATGATAATCAAATACTTTTAATTAAAAATCGAATCATTATCTGTGCATTGAAAAAAAAAACTATAATTTCTGCATTATTAAATATACTAACATATCAAGATTAAGGTATTTGTTGATTTTCATTATCCTTTTAAAATCTATAAATGATATGATAAATTATTAGAAATTCTAATACTAATCTTTTAACCTTTTCAAATCTATTAATGAAATGATAAGTTATTCTTAATTTTAAAATCTAAGCAAAACATTTCCTATAAGAAATAGTGGTTGAAATATTTTCTCGAATTTAAAGTTTAACAGAAGGCATTTTAATTCGCAATAGTATACAATGGAATTTAATATTAAGAATCTAAGGTTTATAAGAGCTTAGAATTTCTAATGCTATTCAATTAAAACAGGGCTTGATCAGCATATCAACCAAATTATAATCCTTTCCATAGCCTGAAGGCGTCTTTAGACCCTCAAAATATGCATTCAAAGTTACAAATAATAATAAGGAGAGAGAATAATCCTTTGCAAACCATCTGGGGTGAATTATAAAGCCTCCGTAAAGCGATACTTTGTTGCTCTAAAATTAAGCATAATCCTTCAAAAAGACTTCTATCGAAATGCAGCATGAGAACGTTTGCTGACAAATTATAAATTGTTATCAATTGCTGATATCAGTTAAATTGTCGCACAATTAATATGTACAGTAATCTGTGAATGCAACCAAATCATTGCCATGTCAAATTGTATTGAAGGAGGCATTGAACTAAGCCATGTAAGCAGTTCATAAAGCATAATCATGCAGTCACAGATCCATAAATAATGTTGGGCAAACAAAGGACGGAGGTTGGAATGGCATAAAGAGAGTGAAAGGAAGAGAGATAGAAACCGAAGCGAACCGCATAAATGGCAATAAATGCTCACTTAAGGGTTAGAAAAATTGCTGAACTCTCTCTCTCTCTCATAAGGGAATTATTTTTGGTGAACTTTATAAATGAAGTGTGCGTGTGTGTTGTTTTTTCCCCCACGAGACAGCTGAGCAGATTGCAGCCCACAGCGGGTGATCAAATGAAACAGCAAATATACATAGTACTTTTGAGATACATAAATTGTAGTTGTTTATGTAAAACATGCAATTTCGATTTGGCATATAATTTTTTAATACACACCCGATTTCTGCGCCCACCCGCTGTCATTTTGGGTGACAAAAAATGTCAAATGCGTAAATGTTAAGACAGCAGGAGCCACACAATGGGTAGAGAGAGGGGGAAGGGAGTTGCTGACGCAAGCTTCAGCCTCTGTCTACGACTTCGACTTCGATTCATTGCAGTGAGAAGGTGAGGAGAAGATTGAGACAGAGACAGAGATGGAGAATGAGACTGAGACTGAGACAGTAGCTGACTGCTATTTTCTTGCACAGAACATTTTCATATTCATGAGGCTAAGCGCCGACAACGACGCCCTCAGCCTCCTTCCCTCCTTCCCTCCTCCGCTCAGAGTTTATTCTCATTATCTCAGCTTGATTTTCAACATTTTTATGCGTCAAAAATGCTGCGTTGTCTCCTCAAGCTGTTGGCAAGTTGAGCAGATAGATAGATATATACTGAAAATATATATGTATATACTATATGTATGTGTATATATGGGTGAGGAGGCATATTCCAGTGCACGTGTCAATTGAAATGAATGTCGCCAGACGTCAGACGTCCCGCAGTCCACCTCCCACTCCTCCTCCTACTCCACCCACCACTTCGCAGCAATATCTCCACCTCAGGCATAAGTTGGCAACAACAATACTTTTTTTTGTATGACTAATCTTTGGCGTCGTTCTTCTTGTTGCTTTTGTTTTCATTGCCTTTGTTGTTGTTGTCGTTTTCGTTGCCGTTGTCGCCGCCATGACAAGAAAAATGCCAGCTACATCAATAAAGTGCACGGCGAAGAAGGTTCTAGACTTGTAAATACCCTGTCTCTGCTTTAATGTTAATCAGCGGCTTGATTACAGCTTGCAAAAATTTACTTCTACCCAGTTCTTCACATTTAAATCAACCCCTTTTAAGGGCTAATAGCAAATCAAATTCCGAAACAAATAGTCGACTCAGAAATACCCTTTATAGCAAGCAAGTTATGTTTAACATTTAATTTAAAATATACAATATTTATTTTTTTTTTAATAAATTTATTGTAACTTTTCTTAACTATAGAGAAATTATCTTTTATTTGATTAACAAATTAAATTATTAATTGAATGATCTAAAATAGCATATAAAACATAACTTAGTTTAATGTTTTATCTGTTGTCTTATTTCTTAAAAGATTCCTGAATGTGAATTTCATTAAAAAATATAAGTAGTTTTATAATGGAAGTAATTTTTTAACTTTCGAAACATTCATTCAAAACTTTTTGTGATTTAAGATATTTTGAACAATTTTGTAGAGTATTTTAAATGTCATTTTTCGTCCACACTCGATAGAGAAATACCCTACCAAATATAGAGTTAACAATATGAAAATGTTGATTTTATATTTTTTGAAGATTAAATTTTAGTTGATTTCGAAATTTTCAACATAATTAAGTCTTTATACTATGTCTATATACGGTTCATAGTCTTAAATGATTTTCTTTCTCATATTTATAGAGTATTCAAATTGATCTAGAAGAATTTTTGTTAGAAATTACATTAAGTAATATCAATTAAATATTAATCCAATTTATATATATATATATATTAATTAAGCCTTAATTCTATCTTTGTATATATGATTCTAACAAATATAGCCTTATATGATTAACTTTCTCATATTTATAGAGTATTCAGCACGTCAAGCATAATCAAATAATAGATTTGAAATTATTTTTCGAAAATTTGTAATTCAATTGCCATTTCAATAATAGAAAATGCAATTGTCTTTTCAATTAAAATCGTAATAAGAATGTGAAGTAGTTAGTAATTTATGTAAAGTGATGTCATAACTGTTACCTCTGCGACAACATTAAAGCGTCGACAAATGAATGCGTTATGAACGCCCAACATGCTAAGTTGTGGCAACCCTGGACGGATAGAGAGAGATAGAGGTAGAGACATGGGCAAGGGCAAGGGGCAGGGGCTGAAACCCAATCATAAACTCAAACAGACTTAGGCCATGTGCGAATCGGTTGGCTTTCATAACGTCGAGTCGATTGATTTTGCAATGATGCCACCGGTCAAACAGCTTGCTTGCCTCGTTGTGGCACGAACTGTGTGCAACTGCAACGGCAGCTAGTTGTGGTACCTTTGCACCACCACACACACACACACACACACATAACATCGAGTGAAATTGCGTCGCAATATGAGGGGGCAAATAAAGCCCTAAAGACACCCTTAAGCACCCTCAAGTATTTACATTTGAATTTCACACAAATAAACTCGTCCTGCTTGTTGAGTCCTCCCTCTTGTTGTTGTTGTTGTTGCTGTTGTTGTTGTTGTTGTTGTGTATCGCATCCCTTTTTGGGCAGCAAAATAAATAATAACAATAAATTGAAAATGGCAGCCACAGTGGCGGTGGCATGTGTGTGGCAAGTAGAAAACGCTTGCAACAATTGTATGTTGCACACAGATATTTCCTTTACACATACAAACGATTAACAATGGAACATTTTAGGTTCGATTTAAATGGATGTAATATTACCTATGTTGTGATTAAGATTAGCATAGTAATAAAATTTATTTCGGATAACATTTACTTAACATTTTCAGCTATTAGATTTATGTTATTATAAAAATATTAAATTATAAAATAAACGTATTTTTGTAATAATAGATTTACAGTTTAAAATAGTTCTTCAAATAAGATTAGTTTAAAGATAAAATGAATATATAAGATCGAAAACTTATTTCAAATATTTTTCATCTTAAAATTCTTGTTATTATAATCGAAATGATCTCAAACTTATCATTTTGATTCTAATGTTTTTTTTGTGTAAAGCAAAAATGTATTTATAAAATTTTAAATCGAAATCTTTTTCAAGAATTTTTTATACTTAAATTCTTGTTTCACAAAATTTAGTTTTAAGATATATGAGTTCTTCAACTTACAAAATTTATACAAATTATTAATAACAATAATTTTATTTTAAAATTAAAATGTAAGATCAAAAAAAGTTTTCGAAGATTTCTCATTATTTAATTTTAAGCTCTTAAACTTAAGAATTTTATGCCAATTTTAAAAACATAATTTGTTCTCATTGTAAAGCAAGATTTTAATCTTAAAATAGGATTGTTTAAATCGTTATATAAGTTCAAAATCTATTTGCCAGAATTTCTTTGTTCTTCATACAACATTTTCTTAGATAGAAAAGTTGTTAGTGTTCAGCCCATAATTTTTTCTCTCAGTGTAGATATGCTGACTGCTGACGGTCGAGTTGCAAGTTGCAAGTTGCATGCCGAGTGTGTCAACATTTTTAGTGGCTGGTGGTTGCACTCTAAATTTGAGGGGAGGCAGTAACAAACACACTTACACCCATACACACACGAACACACATACACACACGCATACCACACACACACACTCTTACAGTTCGTTTCATGTCTGTCTATTTGACACTTTGTGTTTCAGTTATGCTTTTCATATTGATTTTCGTGCTGCTCGTTCTCATTCTCGTTGCTCGTCGTCGTTCCTCTTGTGTGTGTATGTATGTGTGTGTGTGTGTGTTTGTGTATTGAATTTCAAATGAATCGATTAGCTCGTTGCCTTCACTCAGCCAACAAGCTTGTTGTGCGTGTTGTGTTGTGTTGTGTTGTGTTGTGTTGTGTGTGCGATGTGTGCTGTGTGTGTTGTTGTTCTATTTTTCCGCTTCCACATTTCCATTCTGTTTTATTTGTTTTGCATTGCATTTAATTAACTTTTATGCGCTTTTTGTTTTCTAGCATTTTAACTTATATAGATACAATATCTTTAGACTCGCGCGTGCCTTCAGCGATTCGCTATCTGCCTTCAGTATTCGCTATCTCACTCTCGCTCTCTCTCTCTCGCTGACGTGTAATGCGATAGCTGGCATTGGCTTTGATTTCAATCAGTGTGACATCATTTAGACTCAAATTACTCAGCGAATTCCACAGCAGCCGCGTAACTAAAGCTGCCCAATCAGACTGATTGACTGACTGACTTATTGACTGACTGACACGCCTCCTTTTGCCGCCCCACAACTAATCGTATTTAGCTAACCTTTTTATAGCCGCTAGCCTGGCTAGGGTTGAAGGGTACTATAATTTTGTACCTCTATGAAAAGTATGTAAGAGGCAGAAGGAGGCATCTCGGACTCTATAAAGTATATATATTCTTGATCTGCGTCAACCGAAGAAGAAATACTTCTGTATGGGAAATTACGCTCAAGTCCTAGCTGCTTGGTCTGACAATCTAGTATATTTTGTACTCTGTGGTAAATTTTAAATGTAGTACTATGTTAATATACCAAATATACCATTTGGTATACTTTTAGTATTTTTGTGGTATATTAATTTGGTGTATTTGAAGAATAATACTGAACTTTGTGACATTGTGTTGCCTGACAATCTGGTATATTGTGCAGTCTATGGTATATTTTAAATGTAGTACTTTATCAATACACCAAATATAGACTTTGGTAAACAAAATTAGTATTTTTGGTATGTTAATTCTGTATATATTAAGATTAATACTGAATTTTGTGCTTTTATTTTAGCTGACAATCTGGTATATTTTGAACTATATGGTATATTTTGTACTACCCTTTGGTATATTTTAGCATTTTGTGGTATATTAATTAGGTATATGTTAGGAATAATACTGTACTTTGTGGCTTTGATATGACTGAGAATCTGGTATATAATTATCTGTATGGTATATTTAGAATATAGTTCTTTACCAATTATATTAATATACCAAATATAACCTTCAGTATATTTTTAGTATTTTTGTGGCATATTAATTAGGTTTATTTCAAAAAGAACACCACATTAAAAATGTGAAGCGGGTATCTCACAGTCGAGCACACTTTACTGTAGCTTGCTTACTTGTTTTGTTCAATTTCCGCCTGGCTGTGATAACTATATAAATCTGACTTTCGTCGCGCTTAATTTGTTTAGGCTGCCGAAAAAGTCGCGTGGAAAACGCGCGGGAAACGCGCGCAACAATGCGTCAAATGCGCCGCAAGGCGCAAAACATTCGTCAACACTTTTTGGGCTGCGGATTTGCGTGGCAATTTTATTAGCATGTCCTGGGGGCAAACACAAGATGCCGCCGACGTCGGAGCAGCTCAAGGATGCTGACGAACACACAGACAGAGGGAACGAAAGACAGACAGACGGACAGACAGACGGAAGGACAGACAGGCAGGAAGCTGGGAAGCTGGGCAACCCCCATGGAGTGGAAGAAGCACAGGAACTGAGTGGTTTGACATTTGTGCTGACGCGCGAACGTGTGCAGAGGATGAGCGCAGGACGAAGGACGAGAACTTGATGTGGCTGCCAGTTGTTGTTGTTGCCAGGGTTGAACTTGCGCCGATAATCTCGATAATGAAGTGACTTTGCCCATCTCTCTCTCTCTCTTTTTCTGGTCATGCATCCTTCATCCTTCAAATCCTCACACATGCTCACAGTGTAACTCGTGCATATCCTTGCGATAGCTCTTTGCATTTTGTCTACGCTTTTGATATCCGGTTCGCAGCGCCTTAAGTGGTGGGTTTTATTTTATATATATTTTTTTTGTATATTTCGAATTTTTATTTCGTGAGCGTTTTGCGTTTTGCTTTTTGTTGTTCGTCGCTTTTGTCGTCGAGACTTTTGACCATTTGCACGGAAATTGAATTTAAATTGGAAGTTTTTAACCCCAGCGTGCGATAATCTTGCCCACAGCCCACCAGCCCATTGAATGTTGCCTACCCCCGGCAAATTGTCGATAAATATACATAAGACCCAACAACAACAACAACGAAACGCATGAAAAAAAAGTTCAAACCTTCAAAAATCCAACAACAAAAGCATTTGCGTATTTCACTTTTCTTTTCTTTTTTTTTAACTACAACAAAGGCATCGAAAATGTTCTTTTCAGATTCTATTAGCAAACAAATTCGTGATGAAACAGCTGTGTTGATGGGGAGGTGGATGGAGAGGGGCACAAAGGGGAGTAAGCAGAGTTAGGGGGAAGGTGAATTCAGCCCAGAACCAACACTGCGGTTACACTGCCAAACAACGGCATTCTTTAGGGTCCTTTCACAGCACTGATCGCTGACAGCGATAATGAAGTGATCCTTGAGACAGAACTGAGATCACTTTGAATAACAAACTAGTTATATTTCAAATAGGGGATGTAGGACAAAGATCTGAAAGAAACTCCGCAAAATCTTTAAGAGAAATTGTTGCAGTCATTTGCCGCCATCTCAACACCTCTTAAGGCGATTAATTTTAAACGCAAGCAAGATCATTAGATGCAAATAAAATCAGACTAAATAATATTCATTTCATAAATAAATATTTCAATTTAATATTTACATATGTAGTTCTTAATATAAATACTTTATAACAAATTTATAAAAAAATAAAAACAAAATAACATTTTGCACAAGAAACTTAATATTTTAATCAACCATTTTAAGAAAAAGTATTCAAATTAAATATTGGTATGGATTAAAATTAAATTATTTAAATTGATTCACTGCTGCCATAGCTTAAAATTAATAACTTGCTTAGAATTTTATTAGGGGAAGATTAGTTATGCTTAAATAATATTTATACAAAGTATATATAAACATATGTATATAAAAAAAATGTTATAAATATTACATTCATTTTTCGAAAAATATTAAAATATTTTCGAATAATTATTGTTGTAACTTTCTTAGCTCTGAATTTTATTTCCTTACTTTATTTTTAAAAATTTCCATTCACTTTATTATTAGAAGGTTTTTTTGTATTGTATTATAAAAAAAATATTCATTCATTGCTTAAAGCTACATATTTTCTTCAACACCTGTTTTTATTGTATTTTATATACTCTCAAATTTAGGAATTCATTTCTTAATTTTTAATTTATTATGTTTATTAAATGTATTGTCTCTATTGATTAAGTGTAATTAGTTTGATCTATTGAAATTCGGCCTGAATAATATAGAATACACATTAGGTATTTTTATAGTATATAGCTACGCATTAGGTATTTTTTAGTATGTATTAGGTATTGTTATACTGAAAACCATTCTAATCATAATATATAATAATAATATAGTAAAGAATTCTTGTGCATTTCACTTAACCCAACTGACCTGCCAAGCTTCAGTCGCAAATTGATTATGTTTCTTAAATACTATCTTACTGTATTTACAATTTCAGTGTATTTGCTGCAGTCGTTGTGCCCTTAAGCCCAGCTTGCACATGTTTCCCAGTCCCGTGTCCCGTTTGCCGTCTTTTTTTTTGCTGTTTGGTTTTTTGTTTGGTGCGTTTCATGTCTGTGCCTTCTGTTATTGCTTTTCATATTTTTGCCTTCGCATTCTATTTTCATTTCAATTTTGTACTCCATCTCTCACTCTCTTTTGCTCTCTCCCTCTCTCCCATACTCTTCCTCTTCTATGCTAGCTATCTTTTTCTAGCACAGTTCTCTAATGCTGTTTCACGGCTTCTTATTTTTGTGTCGGCTTTTGCGTTTTGCGTGTTTAACCCTTTGAGGTTACATTTGGCGTGTGTTTTGGGTAGTAGCTCCCCTCCCCTCGGGCTCCTCCTCCTTCTCCTCCTCATACACTGCTGCTGCCCCCTTGAGGTTGCCTGCTGCCGCAGAGCTTTCTACGTGTTGTCTGCTGCGAAAAGTGAGCAAAAATCACAAAAAAAAGGTTCACAATTTGCGTTTACGCAGAGAAACAGCCCCGCAAATAAAAAGGATTTCATAACAACAGCAAAAGCAACAGCAACAACAACAACAACAGCAGCAAGAAGACAACAAAAACAAGGGAACAACAGAAGCAACAACAAAAACAACAGTGGCAACAACAATGGCAGCAACAAGCAAAGCTGATGAAAAGTAAAGGCTCAAATAAAAATGCTCGCCCCATCAGCAAGTAAATACAAGCGATACCAAAAGCGATACTATATGGATAAATATATGTATATAGAAATATATATATACATAACAAGTTCAGTGTGCTCGACTGTGAAATACCCGATACCCATTTTGAATAAAAGCAAAATAGTTCAGCATTAATAAACCAAATTAATGTATAGATAAAATACTGAAATATACCAAAGACTATATTTGGTATATTGATATAGCACTATATTCAAACAAGTAATAAAATTGCAGAGTGTGCTCGATTGTAAGATAGCAGCTATCCATTTTGAATAAGAGCAGCATTAATTGTAAAATATGCCAAATTCATATACCTCAAAAATAATAAAAGTATACCAAAGGCTATATTTGGTATATTGAAGTAGTAGTACATTCACAATGCACCATAAAATGCAAAATATACCAGATTGTTAGCTAAAGCAACTAAGAATGGTACTGCTTTAAGTGGTTTCTTTAATAATTTTGACAATTTTTATCAGTTTGCAACAAAATTTTTAGTAATCATTAATACTGTAGTTGTTATTATGTAGAGCAAAAATCGCTCTAAGCTCAAGCTTCAAAGTAACGCTTGTTATTCGATTTCTATTGATTTGCTGGGTTTTCAAAAATTGGAAACAATCCTGACCTGCAAGTGCTATCGAAAAAAAGTTATATATCTATCTCTTTGAGATCTAGGTATTCATATAGACGGACGGACAGACAGACAGACATAACTATATATTGTCTCATCTGTTGACGTTGATGAAGAATTTATATGTTTTGTAAGGATATGCCTCCTTCTTCCTCTTACATACATTTCCTGCCGGCACAAAGTTATAATACCCTTCTACCTTATGGGTAATGGGTATAAAAATATATGTATATACATAACATACATGTATCTGATATAGCCATCGTATGGTTGGCATATTTAATCACAAACGATGACGCAGAAAAAGTTCAAAGGCAGAAGGAAGGAATTACAAAGCTTGCCTCGGCTCACTTCGACTTGCAGCATACCCCCAAATGTGTGTGTGTGTGTGTGTGGCATTCCCCCTGCCCCCTGCACAACTCAATTGCTCAGTTGCTACCCCTGAACATGTGCTTATGTTATTGTCCTGCAACCAAGTTGTGGGAGAAGGAGGAGAAGGAGTGTTGCAAGTGAGTTGGTGTGGGTGGCAAACCGAAAATAAAAAGGTTCACTTTAACCCTTAGACGGACTCGTGAGTCATGTGAGTGTGAGATGAGCACGTCGCGTCTTCGTTTGATTACGATTATTATTATTATTATGATGATGATTGTCGCTGTTCTTGTTATGATTATTGTTTGCTGCCGACTGAACTTTGAACTCGACAAAAAAGGGTTGCAAAGACGATCTTCGTTGAAGCGTTTACCTGAACTACGTCTTAAGCCGGAAGCCAACTTCAGGTAGCTGATCTCACAGGAATTGTGAACACCCTGTATAACAGTAAGTAGCAAGGACGCAACAGGATGCACATTAGAACCACTAAACGTCCAATAAACGTTCCGAGTTGTGGAACAACCACCAAAGAGGCCAAGAACAACAACAAGAACAACACTCAAAACAACCACCGAGACGACCTCAGGCCAGGTGAGGCAAGAACAACAACAATGTCGACAACAGAAACGTAGCAAGGACATCATTATCAGCGCATTATCAACGCACAATTATCATGTGTAAAGCGATATACGTATATATATGTTATTTATATAGAGTACTTTATGTTTGGACTTTGACTTTGACAAAAAGCCTGCGAGGCAAACGAGGCTCATCTTTCGCAATTGAATCCTTGACATCAACATTCTTTAGAGCTCGCTTCGCTGGCTGACAACAGTTGAATGAATGTTCGAGTATGTGTGTGTGTGTGTGTTGCACACACACTTTGGGCTGCGGTTTATTGGTTTGTAATAAGCTCTTTGAAGTGTTTAATTGAAGCTTTTGTTGTGCAATTAGGCGCCTAAAGTGAAGAGCCGCCAAGACAGCTCACTGAAAAATAGAGCAGCAGAGGGAAGCAAAAAGAGATAGCTATAACAGGAGAGAGAGAGGGAGAGGGAGATAGAGACTACCTCTTGAGGTGTTGTCTATTGGTAATTGCTTGTGCTAAGTGCCAAACTCCTCCCTTGGCTTCATTCCACTACAAATGAATGTGAATGTGAGTGAGCGAGTGTTCCTATTCGTATTCATGAATGCGAATGAATCTGTGTCTTCATTGAATTCCTCTGTCCACAAGTGTTTAGATGCTTTGAAGTTCCTTCACTTTTGTGTGTTTGTTTTGAAGACAAAAACAGGAAGGACTTCGACTACTTAGTCTGTCTTCCAAGTCTATTTAAATGTCAACATATAATTGTGTCGAGTGGTTAACAAGTCAAACAGAACAGCGAAAATTCATTGCACACGCAGCGCGCGCCGCAACAAACAATTTCGAGTGAGACGCGACTTCAATTAGAGAGTCTCTAACAAGTTGATTGATATTCGAAACAAATTGTGCGCAGCCAAGTGAAGTAACGAGAGCTATTAATAAAGGACATGCATAAAGGATACTTTGATATGGAAATTGGGTAATGGAATTTCGGGTTAAATGATTTTAGGGGTATGTTAAGAGGTTAAAGATACATTATCTATTAGTTATTATATTGTAGTTAATTTATCCCGGAAATTGTTGATTTTTCTTATATATATATTCATTTAAATGAGATTAATTACAAAATTAGACATTATAGTACTAGCTGCAAGACATTAGAGATTAACATTAATCTATTTTCATCAATACAATTAATATTTAGTCAACCATTTTTAAAGAGTGTAACTTATAATATTGAATATAATTATGTGATATAATATTGACTGACATTGGAAACAAATTGTGCGCAGCCAAGTGAAGTAACGAGAGCTGCTAATAAAGGACATACATAAAGGATACTTTGATATGGAAATGGCATTTCGGGTTAAATGTGTTAAGGGATATGTTAAGGGGTTAAAGATACAATATCTTTTAGCGGACAAGACACTTTTGGAGTTACTATTTATTTCCCTTTCTTGAATTAATTTAAAAGTAATTCATAATAAAATTACACACTATAGAAAATGAAAGAAATTATAGATTAAGATTCATCTATTCTTATAGCTACAATTAATATTTAGTCAACCATTTCCAAAGAGTGGAACCAACAATGTTGAATATAAAACAAATTGTGCGCAGCGAAGCAAAGAAACGATATAAAGATATAGATATAAAGGACATGCATAAAGGACACCATGATGTGGAAAGTAGGTAATGACATTTCGGGTTATGTGTTTGCTTAAAGAATAGAAATTTAGGGGTATCCTAAGGGGTTAAAGATACAACATACCTTTGTAGTTACTTTGTCAAACTTCATTTATAAGGAAGGAAACTGTTTAATTTGCTTTAAAGCATTTAATTAAATGCTTCTAACTATATCAAAATTGTGAAACTTAAATATAATTTTTAAGTGCTAGTAACCACAACTAAATAAAATATAAAGATTCATCTTATTTTATCATTGCAATTATTAGGAACAAAATAGTTTTATTGAAAACTTTAACTTATTCTAAATAGGTAAACTTTGAAATTGACTTAATGACTTAATTTAAATAAACTTGAATTTAAATTAAGTTTAATTCCTATTACGCTTATAACATAAGTTAATATATTTATAATTTTTATTATTTTATTTGTTATCTGTCTTATGGAAATAAGATTACAGTCTTCTTTAAGTCTGACTAAAGTGATTTGATGTTTTTAATAACATGACGAATAATGTTTCCTTTAGTTACTTATATTTTTATCAATTTGAAGCATGAAAGTACAATAAAATTTAAAATTAGTTCATGAGCTAATTTCCTAAATTCCCAAATGAAGTAATGATTCATATTGGGAACTTGAGTTAACAATTTGAAGCTGAGTAAGATGATATGATATTATTAACATGATGAATAAATTTGTTTCTAGTTACTTATATCATATTTTTATCAATAATGCTTATTTTGACATGGAAGTAAAATGAAATAATTGAATAACTTTGTTTTAAAAGAACATGACGTAATTTCGAAAATTCCCAAAAGAAGTAATGATTAATATTGAAAACTTGACTAAATATTTTGAAAATGACTAAGATGAAATTATATTATGAATAATATTATAAATCAAACTGTTTTTTTCTTAGATTCTTAGATGAGCATCAAAAATAATATAAGAATAGATAAATAAATGTGAGAAATATGAATATATATGAAATTATATGTTAGGAGCTTGACTAAGTTATTTGAAAGTGAGAAAGATGAAGTAATGTTTATGATATGATCTTAAAATTATGATAAAAAAAAATAATTTTCTATAGATAAAATTTATAATAATATAATTATGTGAAGGATAGAACTAAAGAGAAATAAATTTAGTGATTTGATATAAAACATCATATTGTGTAATGAAATATATTGGGAACTTGACTAATTCTTTTAAAACTGAGAAAGATAAAATTATAGTATATATAAGATGATAAATAAAAGTGTTTTTTCTTAGACGAAATATACAATAATATAAGAACAAAGTGAAGTAAATTTATTGATCTGATATAAAAGATTGCTCAACTTGAAGCAGATATTAAAATTAGCTAATGATGTAAGAAAAAGTAATTCACTTGAAGCTGACTAAGATGATATGATATATTTAATAACATGCTAAATAAAACTGTTTTTTTCTCAGCTACTTTACACTTTACAAGACTAATGAAATCAAATGGAAACTTTACACGAATAGTGCTATGAATAGTGAGTGAATGATTTCAATCGATTGTGAGTGTGAGTGTGTGAATAACGAGTGACCTGATGTGCAATTACAAGAGTGACTCAAGCAAAACACAAAATATCGTCATAAGTAAATCGCATAATAAAAAAAACGAAAAAACTGAGTCAACTCTCATGTTTTGTTACCAATGTGAATTTAACTTGGTTTTCAAATGAGAATTCGTTTAACATTCGCTTTGCTATTTGAGTCATTTGTGGCAGATCAGCAATGGAATTTGTTGCATGTAAATTGCTGTTGTTGAAAGTGTTGTGGAAGAAGAAAAACATTCTTTCATACTCGAAAAGATCTGCATTCGCTCCATTCTCCATTCTTGCTACTTGCATTGTCCTATTTCCGTCTGCCAGCAGCATCAGCAGCAGCAAAAGATACAAATGTATCTCAGCATTTACACGCTGATGTCTGAGTGACTGAAAAGTATCTTCGAATGTGTGTTTGTGTGTGTGTGTGTATTTATTATTTATCATAGCCGCATTTTTATTTTTGTGTATCTATGGAATGCAGGCAGCAGGCAGCAACAGCAACAACACAGATGCTGAGAGGTAACTGCAACTGCTTCGAGTATCTTCTGGTCACAGCTAGCCACTGATGCAGATACAGATACAGATACAGATACAGATACAGACACAGCTGCTGAGATACTCGACGTTGCAGTTGCAGTTGTGGAGTTGGAGATGCACTCATTGCGGCATGCAAACGCTAAACTGACCGATAATGATAATCAGGTCGATCATCAGCCACGATGATGATGATGATTGTGATGATGATTGTGATGATCATCTTTATTGAGTTAATTATCATCATCAGCTTTTGCGCACTCGCTGATTTCGCTCTGTTTGTTGCTGTTGTACTTTGATTGTGGCATAATTTCCCCGCAGCTACTATTCCGCCTCCTCCCCCACCTTTCCCTTCCCCCTCCCTTCGACCGCATCACGCTCTCTTTGGCCCACACTCTCTGCTCCCCTCTCTCTTTCGCTCTCTCTCTCCCGCACAGCGCATAAATTTTTTATTTGTTTGGTATTCATCTTATTTCGTTTAATGTATTTTTATTTTCAGCTTTTGTACATATTTTTTACTTCTCCTTCTTCTTCGCTTGCTGCCGCTGCTGTTGCTGCTGCTTCTTCTTCTTCTGCTTCTCCGTCTCCTTCTTCACTTCTGCTTCGGCTTCACCAACTCGTGTTGGATTTTTTTTTTTTTTTGTTCAGCTTGTTTGGTGTTTTTAAGGTAATTTTTGTTGCTGTCTTGTGCTCGCTGTTGTTGTTGTCGCTGTTGTTGTTGTTGCGTATAAGTATTTTGTGTGTGTTAATTTCATTGTTGTTGCTGTTGTTGTTGCTGTGGTTGACGGGTTTGTTCAGTTCAGTTCAGTCATTCAACTATATAAAGCATTGTCGCTCGTTTTGTTGCCTGCTATGTTTTTTTTTTGTTTCGTTTCGTTTCGTTTATTATTCGTTTCGTTTCGATTTCATTTATGTATCGCATTGTTGTTGTTGTTGCTGTTGTTGTTGCTCTTTTTGGAGTGTGTGGGCATGAGCATGTGGCATCCACTTTGTTGTAATTGCGACGTCGTCATCGTCATCGGGGCGACTGCATGAATAATTATTAAGTTGTACGCAATGCCAAAAGAGCAAGCAAGAGAGAGAGAGAGAGAGAGGGAAGGAAGAAGAAGAAGAAGAAGAAGAAGAAGAAGAAGAAGAAGAAGCTAGAGCGACCCTCGAGATCTTTTTCCACAGGAAGGAAGCGATCCCCTCACTACCCACCTTTTGAAACTTCAATTCAATTGTCTTATTATTATTATTTTCTCTCTCTCTCTCTCTCTCTTTCTCTCTCTCTCTCTCGTCTCTCTCTCTCTCTCTCTCTCTCTCTCTCTCTCTCTCTCTCTCTCTCTCTCTCTCTCTCTCGTTCTCTCATCTTCTATTTGTATTTTTAGCATTCTGATGAATTAACTTATTTTTAGCACAAAAACAATTTTTATTATTTAACGTCACTTAACAAAACAAACACACCCAAATTATGAAAAATGCGAAAACACAAAAAAAATACGTGATAAAGCTATGGTCGAGTGTACTCGACTGTGAGATACCCGCTACCCATTTTTAATAAAGGCAAAATATTGCGGTATAATTTTCAAAATATACCGAAAATACTAAAAAAAAATGCTAAAAATATACCAAATGGTATATCAATATAGTACCGCATTCAAAATATACCATAGACGGCACAATATACCAGATTGTCGGCCAAAGCAACTCAGACCCCTAGTAAGTAGGCGTTTTTGCCCATACAAAAGTATTTCTTTAATAACTTTCACAATTTTTTATCTGATCGCAACCAAATTTTCAGGAATCATAACTACTATAGTAATTATTATCTATACCAACATTCGCAACTCTAGCTTTAAAATTACGCTTGTTATTCGATTTTTTTGATTTGCGGGGGCGGAAGTGGGCGTGGCAAAAATTTGAAACAAACTTGATCTGCGTGCAAACATAACAAATGCTGTCGAAAAAAATTATAGCTCTATCTCTTATAGTCTTTGAGATCTAGGAGTTCATATAGACGGACGGACAGACAGACAGACATAACTACATCGGCTCGTCTGTTGACACTGATGGAGAATATATAACTTTATAAGGACGGAGATACCTTTTTATGCCTGTTACATACATTTCCTGCCGGCACAAAGTTATAATACCCTTTTACCCAATGGGTAGCGGGTATAAAAATGAATCTTCTGCATCATCAAAAGCTTTGCAATGCATTAATTAGGCAATTAATAAAAACGCCCTTCATTAATTACCGCATTTAGTTCAATTTATTTGTCGTCTTCCCTTATTTTATGGCTTTTCAAATGCTCCACAAAATATGTTATTCTCTGTATTTTCGACAATTAATAACATCGTAAAACCAAATGAAATAATTACACATTATTATTATTATTATTATTATAATCTCTAAGCATTTTACAAGTTATTAAACGCTTTTTTCGTTTAAGCTCTGCATTAAATTATTTCATTTTAAGCGCATCATTTTAATCACATTAATTAGCTGCGTAATTATGTCATTTTATTTGTTTTTCTAATGGAATCAATTCATTTTTGGCATTTCAAATGTCTGCTTTACAAATTTGATTAAATTGTAAAACAAATCTGTTTATTCTTTAGTTATAAAATACATTTTTATTATCATATAAATTGATTTATTAATTTTAGTTTTGTATGTAACTTAATGGATTAACTTTTATTGAATCTTTAGTAAATATAAATAGGGATTGACTTTTAGATTATTTACACTACTCCATTTCATTATTTATACCAATTTAGTTATTTCATTAAAATTTAAAAAGATAATTTTAGATCAATTAAAAATAATGAAATTACTTGTTTATTTAGTTATTAAATATAAAATCATATTTTAAATTAATTAAAAACTATTAAATTTCTAGTCAATTTTTATTTTTCATCGAATACTTATTTTATATATCCATTTAAATAAATAAGCTAATAGGTTTTTATATTTATTTTAGCTAGTTTTACTTAATAAATTAACTTGCTCGGTCTACAGCAATAATAAAACATAAATAAAATAAAATAAAAGTGTATTAAATTATTATTAGTTAATTATAACTAATTACATAATTACTTTTAGCGTATTTGCTAAGTTATTACTAATTTAATTTATCTAATTATTTTACTTTAAACAAGGTAAATATTTCGTTATTATTATGATATTGAAAATAGACTTAACTAAATAAAATTAAGTTTATATTAATTTGTTACTCAATGAAAATAAATTAATTTGTTGAATCTTTAAAATAAATGTAACTAAAAAATGTATATATGTAAATTAAGCTTTTATAAATTATTTATAATTTTCAAATTTAAGTGAATTTGAATTTTAAATATTTATTATTTTTATTAAATTGAAAATAGACTTAACTAAATAAATTTAAGTTTAAATTAATTTGTTACTCAACGAAAATAAATTTAACTAAATTAATTCATTAAAATATGTCACTAAAAAATTTGTATTTTTAAATTAAGCTTTTATTAATTATTTTTCCTTATTTATTTTCAATTTAACGTAATAAATATTTATTTATAAGTTTAAAATTTAAGTGAATTTAAATATTTAAATATTTATTGTATTTATTAAATTGAAAATAGATTTAACTTAATAAATTTAAATAAATTTTTTATTTCAGTAAAGTAAATGTAATTCATATTAATATTAATTTGTTAAATTTTGTTAATATTTAATGTATAATAAACTGTTTTTCCATAGGTAACTTATAATTACAATATAAACCTAAGTAATTACTTTTATGTTATATATAATTGTATGCAAATTTTTTTACATGTTAATTTGATTAAGATTATCTAATTATTTAACACTCTTGCGCCATATTAAATTATTGACTTTGCAACACTTTAAATCCACTGTTCCAATTGTGTGTTGTATAATTGATTTTCGAAATGCTTTCAATCTTTATATTTTTTCTTTTTGTTGTGCGCCCAGCAAACACATTAATACATAATTATGCTTATCCAAAGAGTACACCTTCAATTTTCAAAGCAACAAAAATTCCAATTCATTGCCATATCAATTTACCACAACGCACAAACACAGAAAGGAGCAAACAACAAAAGCAACAAGAGCAACATCAACAACTTCACTAACAACAACAACAACAGCAACAACAAGCAACAGCAACCAAAACAACAATTCATTCATACCGAAAAGCCAAAACGATTTGAGAGCTAAAAAAGAGAGAAAGAGAGAGGGATATATAGAGAGAGAGGGAGATGGAGAGAGACACAGAGAGAGAGAGAGGGAGGGAGGGAGTGAGAGAGCATTCCTTTAGCTGCTTCGCATTGAAATTCAGTTCTTCAGCTGCAGTTTTGGCTTCTTTTGCAGTTGTGTTGCTGTGTTGTGATATTTATGTTTTCATCAAAAGGCAGCCAACAATCAAAATGCGCTGCACTTCGCCACACACACACACATGCAAAGATACGCAAACGGAGCTGCAGATACGAGCTAAAGATACAGATACATCTACAGATACAAAAGCGCACAGGTACATAAGGTACACATACAAATACACACAGCTGTGTATGTGTGTGTGTAAACAACGTCAGCAACAACAACAACAACGAAGGCAACAGAAGGCAACGCTTTAACCTCATATTTATCCAACAGATACTTATAGCGCAAAAAAAACGTTGACGACAAAGCAGAGAAGAAAAAAAAAACAGCAACAACAAGAAATGAAGGCAGTCGTCGTCGTCGTCGTCGTGTGCGCCCCCCACTTGCTCCCCTTCCCCCCTTCCCTTCACTCCCACAGCTGTCGCTGTGCTTTGTATGGCAACCCAAAAAAAAAAAAAAAAAAAAGAAGAAAAATTGTACAAAATGTTGTGGCTGTTGAGCATTTCTTCAGAGGCAACAGCAACAGCAAAAAAAACGAAAAGAAACGAGGAGAAAAAAATAAGAGAAAAGAAAACAAATTTCAATAAAATATTATTACGCTTACGTTTATCGAACAGTCGAGACGAGGCGAGAAGCGAAGCAACGGAGAGGGCGAGGGAGACGGAGACGGAGCGTGTATCTTACAGATACAGATACTCTCGCACAGAGGCCAAGTGTTCATTCGATAGTCGCCAAGCGTTATAAATAAACCATATCCATCAATTGCTTAACTCAAAACAGCGCTAAAAGATACAAAGATACGAGAGACTCTCGACTCGCCTCTATGTCTGTGTATGTGAGATACAGATACAGATACAGATACAACCACAGCAACAACAACAAACGGCACCCAAATAAAAACAACAATAAGAAATACGAACACAACAAGCAAGCCAAGAAAATCGACGCTGACGTCGCTTCGACTGATAAAATGTGTATGAAAACAACAACAACAAGAACTACAACAAAGCGCAGCACAAAAGAAAAAAATCTCAAAGTATCTGCCGACTGCGACGTCGCTGCCGCTGCCGCTGCCCCTGTAACTGAAACTGAACGAACATCGAACCACCGAGCGACGTCGTCGTCGTCGTCGTTGTCGTTGATTTTCTTCTTTCGCTGCCTTTTTTTTTGTGTTATGCTGCGCACACACACACAAACACACACAAACACACTCATACACACACACACGTACAGTGCAGTGCTGCTTCTTTCACTTTGTATGGGCAGGCAGCCAAAGCACTCAGCATAATTTTTTGCACGCTCTTTTCTCCAAACGTTGCTGTTGCTGCTGATTATTTTGCCAAACATCTGCGGGGCAGCAGCGACGCCGGCGTCGGCAGCGCAGCGCTGCTCTCGACTTGCACGTGGAAAGGTGTCTGCCTCTAACCAAACAGCAGCAGCAAAAGCAGCAGCGGCAACAGCAACAAGAGGAACAACAAAAGCAAGCATCGTCAAGCAAAGTTCATCGTTTACTGCCAGCCGCCGTTGCCTCTGTCACCTCCTTCCTCTCTCGACGCTTCTCACGCATTTTACTAGCATAGGCAGGCGTAGCCTCAGCACCACCCCACAGCAATAAAAACAACAGTTACACAGTGCCAGTCGACGTCCTCTCTCTCTCTCTTCGCTCACTCTCTTCCCCACACACACACATACACTCTCTGGCTCTCTCAGTTTTTACGTTTGCCGAGGCTGAAATGCGCAACATATTTTGTGACTGACCGACCCGACGAACGAAGAGAGCGACCGACCACCCGACAAAGAGACGAACAGCCGAACGAACGAACGAAGCGACCGACTGACTGTGTGACTGTCTGACTGGCATTGGCCACCCACCACCCACCGCCTCGTTGCGCCTGCTGCTCTCTGACAGTGCCATTTTTTTTTGGTTTTGTTTTTGCTTTTGCCCACTACTATTTTCACGCTGCTGCTGCTGCAGTTGCTGGCGCTCTTTGCTACATAATTGATTTTAGTGCTGTGCTCTCTCATTCTCTCTGTTGTTGTTCCTGCTGCCTGCTGCATTCGGTTGTTGTTGCTTTTAGTGCCGCAGTTACTTTTAGTGTAATCTCAACAGTTGCTGCTGCTGTTGCTGCTGCTGTTGCTCTTGTTGTTGCTGTGAATATTCTTCCAGCAGCAGCAGCAGCAACTTCTCCTTTTGCATCTCCCCCTCCCCCACCCCACTTACCGCACACAATGTTTGTGCTTCTTTTTGCCACCCATTTGCCTCCTTCTTTAGCGCTTTCGTCGCTTGTTGGTGGCTCTGGGTTTGGTTTTGTGAAAACCAGATTTTTGTCGTTTTATGCATTAAATTGTTTTTACAGCCGCGTTTTATATACAGGGTGTGTCATTTTTCGTTAATAGACTAGAACCAGATATGTGTTTTTTTTATAATTTATTTGTATTGAAAGTATAAATAATGAAACATAATATTTTGAATACATTATTACAGTAAAATTTCCTTGTGCTAATATGCATCCAATTGGAAAATGGGATATATTTTAATATCTTAAAATTAAAGAGATTATAACTGGGATCTTAAGCATTGTTGCTTAGAATATTTAGAATTACAAAATTAAATATTTCTGAAAACTAATGGCGCAGAGTTCCCCAAAAAGTGTTTTCCAAAAATGAGAATTAAAATTTTCAAGAAATTGGATGATTATTTATTAAATTAACAAAAAAAAAATTGAAAATACTGATTTGCATATTCTGTTATTTATGCAATAAATTAATAATTCAGAAACTTAATTTTTCTGAATTTAAAATTAGCTTAAGATCTTGTATCTTGTACAAGTGTTGCACTCTAAATTTGTATTAATATTACGTATACACCCTGTGTAGTGTGTCACCCTGTGATATGACAGATAAACAGCATTGTGACTAACTGCGATCACAGCGAACACAACAGCTGTGTTGTAAGCAAGGAATGTGTCATGCCTTCCAACTGAATCACCCTGTATGCGGTTGCCCACCTCACAGTCGCAGTCGCATCGCAGTCGAAGTCGCAGTCGCAGTGACAGGAAGGCACAACACAGGAACACACAACGCACATAAGCAGCCCATGACACATACACAATGGCCAGAGGGGCGGGGGTTGGGGGGCGAACAAACGAACGAACGAGCGAACAGAAGTAACGACAACAACAACAACAACAACAATGGCAGCACAGATACGGATACAGACACTCGAACCTCCCTCGCCTCCCTCGCACACAACGACGACGACGGCCTACAACGCAATACACTTCCTTTTACACACACACATTTACAAACGCATACACCTAGAGAGTGAGTAAGAGAGGCAACACACATACACATACATACTGACGAACATTACCCAAACCCAAAGGCATAAGCATAACCCAATGAAGCTGCCATCATCGCACAACTGTCGACGTTTATTGTTCTTGTTGTTGTTGTTGTTGTTGGCACTCGAGAAGACTTCCTGCGCCAGGACGGCTGCGTTTCCTTCTCGCATTGAAATTATGACAAGCACTGCCAAAAATCGACGTCGAGCAGACAACACACAAACACACGCACACACAAAAATACAGCATGTTAAATAAAATAAAACATAATTTTATGCCAAAGCAACAAACACATTAACACTGCCAGCGGCAGCGCTAGCAGCAGCAGCAGCAACAGCGACGTCGACGTCATCAATAAATCGCACGACCAACCAAGCGAACGACCCACCAAGCAACCAACCAACCACCCACCCACCGCACAAAAGCTTACAAGCCACGCACACATACAGCTTTCTCTCTCTCCTTCTCTTGCTCGCTCGCTTACTCTCTATGTGTGTCTTACTCTCTCTCTCTCTCCCTCTCTCTCTCACTCTTTTACTGCCACCTCCAACAACGGCGCTGCGCTCGTTTGTGTTTTGAAAATTTAATCTCGATATGGCAACAAATATGCTACAATTTCATTGAGATGAACACCCGATACGGATACGCGTCGCAGCCAACAGAGCCGAAGAGTGGCCAGCGACGAGTTGAGCCGAACCCGAAACCGAAGCCGAGCAGTAGCCGCAGCCGCAGCCGAAGTTGAAGCTGCTCTGCTGTTTGGGTATGCATTTAATTCGCAGTGAATTTCTCACGCTGTGCAGCTGCTGTTGCTCTCAATGTATGTGTGTGTGTGTGTGCGAGAAGTGTAGTAAATACACTACTACATTTTTCTGTGCTAATTGAGTGATAAATTGGGAGTGGATTTTGGGCATGACTCGACTTTGCCGAGAGCACTGCACGAAGTGAGCGTGAGCGCGTGAAATGAGAGCATACATGTATGACAGAAAGAGAAAGAGAGAGAGGCGCAACCACAAGAGAGCAGAAGTAGGTGTTTGAGTGTATGTGTGTGTGTGTGAATGTGGAGTGTTGTGTGTGCGGCAATTGATATGCTCAGATTAAATTGTTAAATGTTTTTTATTCGGGTAATTAAAGTATTTCAATTTTGCGGCCACTCGACGAAAGCAATGTTTGAGTGTGTTTGAGTATTTTTGTGTTTGAGTGTGAGTGCGTGTGTTTGAGCATATGGCATGTTTATTTATTTATTTATGCAGTGTTAAATTAGATAATTCGTTGATTATATTTTGTGACTGTTTATGATCATTTTTTTATTGATCACTTTTTTTGCAAGTTAATTGGGTTGAGTATAATGTCAACGTTTAAGCAACAATTAATTTGCATTTTAATAACACTCAATTTGCATATGTAAGCCGCAAAAATATCGAATGAACAACAAAAAAATTGCGCCCCTGGCGACCGTAAATCATTCAAATATCAACCACAAATCACAACAATTAAGACAAATGTGCTGAAAAATCTACTTAACGCTGCCCACTCACACACACACACACACACACATGACGTATGAGCGATGTGCGCCCGTGTGTGTATGTGTGTTTGTGCTTGTGCCTATTAAACGCTTTCAAAACAAACCCAATAAATGTCACAAAAAAGTAGTAGTAAAAGTAGTAGCCAGAAAAGTAGTAGATTCTACTACTCTTTGCGCTGTACGCACGCAAGGAAGTCAAACAAATTGACATACGTATAATTATTATTTTACTTAAGTGCTCGCGCGTCGTCGCCCCTTAACAGTCAAATGAATACCAAACACAGCGACCTGAAATAAATCAAGCGCGCGCGAGCGGAGCACACAAACCAAATAGTCGAACGACAGACAGAGAGAGGGCGACAAAGAGAGCGTGAACTCAAGAGAGCCGTCAAACTGTACCAACGACGACGACGATGACAACGACGACGAACTTGCTCGTTCTCTCGTTCGTTTGCTCGTTCGTTCGTTCGGTTTATGTCTGCCTCTATGTGTGTGTGTGAGTGTGTGTGTGGGTGCGAAGGTAGCGCCGCCATCGCAGCAGCAGCAGCGGCAGCAACAGCAACAGCGACGACAGCAGCGGCAGCGGCCATCGCAGTCGAACAGTTTCCCGTTCAGTCAGTTTCGAGTCGTGCCACGGTCAGCGCTGCCAGCCAGCTTCAGTTCCTTTCTGGCTGCCGTCGAATGTTGTCGTCGTTCGGTTGAAACACGCGCACCCGACAAGCACACACATAACAAACAGCAGCAGCAAAATCAACAACAAATCAAAGAGAGACCACGTCAAAAAAATTATTGTTGGAATTTATTTCGAAAATAATGAGAAGTTTTTTTACACACACAAGATAACATCAAAAAATGTAAAATTATTGAATTAACAATTCAAACAGTGAAGTATTTGAAAAGTGTATTAAAAAAAAAAATTTAAAAACAAAACAAAGAAATTATCAGTTAAATGAAGATAAACAAATTACAAGTTCAAGTGACAATTCGAACAAACAAAAAAACAAGTGACAACAAAAAACAAACAACAAAATAAAAACAACAATCAACAAGCACATTTTGTGGATTAAGTGCTATAAAAAGTTCCTGTTGCAACTCAGCAAAACATCAACAAACAAAAACAACAACAACAACAACAACCAACTACAGCAGCAACAACAAAAACTTGGATTACTACAACAACAGTATTACAACACAAACAACAAACAAACAAACAAACAAGCACAACAAGTGAAACAAAATTAAAATAATCAAAAACAAACAAAAAATCAAGTGCAAACAAAAATTATTTAAAAATTTTGCTAGCAACCAAAAAAAAGAAAGAAAACAACAAATTCGGAAAACTTGTGCAACACATAAAACAAAAAAAAAAAAAACAAAACAAAACAGACCCAAGAAATGTGAAAGCGTAACAAACAACAACAAACAACAACAAAAGTGAAAGAAAAAGTGCACAAAAAAATAAAGTTTTAAAAATAAAAATTGAAAACAAAGTTGAAATAAACTTTGGCAAAATGTCGCTGAACCTTTGAGGCAACAATCAACACCAAACAACAAAAGAAAACAGTTGAAACAAGCAACAAACAAACAAACAACAACAACTCACACACACACACACACACAGTGGACACAAGTGTGTGTTAGATGCCCATGTATTTGTTGATGCCATGCAATTGATTGTTGACAAAATTCCCATGTATTCCAAACAAACAACGAAGCGCAATTCCAAAAAGTAAGTTTCAATTTTTACCAAAACAAACAAACAAAGAAGTAAATAAATGATAAAAAGTGCAAAATAAATATCAATGTAATCGAATTACGATTAATTGAAAATTAAAAACGAATTCTGAGTGCAAAAGTGAGAGCAAAATAAACAAACAACAAACTGATAACAAGCAACAAAGAAACAAACAAACAACAACAACAACAGCTGCTGACTTCTCTCCACTTCTACTTCTTCTTCTTCTTCTACCACTTACACCACCACCAACAACAACAACAACAACAAGCGCAATAAAGCAAAACTTAGGTAAAATATCTAAAAATAAATTCCATTTAAAACAACAAACAAAAAAAATTAACTTTGCCACTTTAATTTCAATCATAAAATTATTAATATCCCCATTAATAATTAATAACAAATAACTGTGCAAATGGCAAAAAAAAAATTTTGTGTATTTCTTTATCTAGAAACTCTTTTAATTGTTGTGCTTTGAAAGGAATGTGCTTTTGTTTTTAGATATTTTATTGTAAATTTTTTGTACAAATTATGCTTTGTTTGTTGTAAACACAAAAAAAAATAAAAATCAAATCAAAAATCAATTTTAATATTATACTAAAAGTGACAAATTCGATAACAAAAATTCCAAAAATAAATATTTGTAGTTTCATTTTGGGAATAATCAATTGAAATTATGCCTAAAATACTAAATTAAGAATATACCAAAATACCATAACTTATTTGTTAGCTTGTAAATTAAGAATATACCAAAATTAGCTACTTAGTTTTGAATGGTTTTCTTTTATAAATATACTTATAAATAGTTCTTAAGTATTTTCGCAATTTCAAGTGTGTCATCGATGTGTGTGATAAATGACATTTAACTTTTGTTTTATCAGTCTCGCGTTAATTTTTAATCACCCAGAAATTGTTTATAGATTGTGAAATTGTATAATTGGAATTAACTAGAATTTTTTTTTGGTGGCCTCTTCAAGTAAATTTATTTATTTTGTTGAGTTTCTTATTCGCCCCTCGTAAACACATCCTCGCATCAGCTGTGATGGAGTGTGTCTCTCTCTCTCTTTCTCTCTCACGCACAGCTGACCCATAATTGACTCTCACACACACACAGACAGACACACACACAGACACAGACTCACCTCAGTGTTTGCACGTACGCCACAAGTCGAAGAGAAGTGAAGTGAAGAGAAGTAAAGAAGCAGAAGCAAACACAATTTGTTCTGCGACTTCTTCTTCTTCTTCTTCTTCTACTTCTTCTTCTTTTCGACCTACTGTTGTTGTTGCTTTGTAGCTGTAGTTTTTCCTCAGCAGTTTTTCCATTGAACTATTTTCGTAGAAGAATGAAAGAACATTTTTTTTCCCGCTACACATTGTCAGTCTTTTTTTTCTGGCTTTTGTATCGGGCAAAATGGGGGAGAACAGAGAGAGAGAGAGAGAGAGAGAGAAAGAGAGGGGCCGAAAGTGGAAAAGAAAAAAAGGTCAAACCGAACGAAGCATTACAAACTCGTCTCATCTGGAATTGGGATTGGGTCCGTCTCTCGTTTTCTTCTTTTCCGTTCTTAGAGTCTTAGTTTTTTTTTTTTTGCCTACCTACGTTTGCTGTTTTTCTCACATGCCACGCATATTTTTCCCTCCACAACAATGAAACCAAAGACGCTTGTAATTCATCAAGAAAATGCCGGCACAGGTATTCAACCCATTCAGCTCACAGGTAGTCGAAAGTCAGTGGCAAAAGAAAACGTTTTGTATCTTAAAGATACAGTACAAACTATACTAAAAGTGCATATCGTCATCATCATATCGAAAAGCGATGCGACACATCAATCAACCACCAAGGCAACCAAATCACAACCCATCAACACACACACAACAATACACAAAGCAACCACCGCATAAAAGAGTCGCCAAAAATTAACAACAGCAGCGAAAAAAAAAAACAACAACGAAAAGAAAGGACGACAAAGTAGCCGTTTTTACCTCCCCGAAGGACTTCCTGTTGTCGATTCTGTTTCTGCCTTTGGCAATTTTCACACGGGAAATAAAAATGCGATACAATAAGTAAATGGGCAGAAAAACAAAACCTAAACGCGGAAAACCATTTGCAAATCGCCAAAGCAAACGCAAACGCAAACGCAAAAAAAATCAAATATAAACAACAGCGAACAACCCCCCGGAGAATACCTCGAGGTGCAATTCGGAAAGATATATAGAGAGAGAGAGAGAGAGAAGAGGAACGCTTCATACTCTCATTAACCCCAGAGAGAAACAAACATTCGCAGCCATTTATTGCTTTATCGAAACAGAGACCGAGACCGAGACCGCGTGCACTTATGAAAAATGCCTCTAATAAGTGCACAGCGTATTAATAAACCCATCAACCCTTGATATACGATCAACATACATATATCTACACGTTACACGTGTAAATGAAACCACCCCATTTATGTATATACAAATATACTTTTGTGGGCCTACTTTTTAACCCCCTTTTTGTACTTTACGTTGTGAAGGTCAACGCTTGTCTCGCATATCTAATTGCAAATTTCGATTTGATTAGGCATTAATGGGTTAAGATTCTGACTTTTGACTCTTTGCGTTTCACAACACTTCTCTTTTTAAAAGGTATTCAAAACATATTGAAAAAGTCACCTGATTAAAATCGATTTGATTGGAGTTTAGTGAGTTGTCATTTTTCAACACTCATTTTGGAATTGATCTCGAAAAAAAAGATTTCATTGATCAGGTTAGATCCTGTCTTTTGACTCTTTGCGTTTCACAACACTTCTCTTTTTAAAAGGTGCTCAAAACAGCTTGAAGAAGTCACCTGATTAAAATCGATTTGATTAGAAATTGTCGTTTCACTCATTTTCGAAATGATCTCGAAACGCCTTAAAAAAAGATTTCATTGATCAGGTTAAATCCTGACTTTTGGAGTTTCACAACACTTCTCTTTTGAAATGATCCTCAAAACAACTTTAAGCGATCGATTTGATTAAAGATTAATAGGTTGTCGTTTTTCAACACTCATTTTCAAATTTGATTTGATACGGCATCAAAGGGTTAAGAGTCTGACTTTTGACTCTCGGCGTTTTACAACACTTCTCTTTTCAATGGTCGTCAAAATTTTTTTTCTGCTAGATGAAGTCACCTGATAAATGTCGATTTGAGTAGAGATTAATAAGTTGTCGTTTTTCAACACTTATTTTTGAATCATAATTCAGTTAAAAGTCTAACCTTTGACACTTGGCGTTTCACAAAACTTATCTTTTTAAATGGTCTTCGAAAGACCTTAAAGAAGTCACGTGATTTGATTAGAGATTAATGGGTTGTCGTTTTCCAACACTCATTCTCGAATTGTTCTCTAAACTCTTAAAGAAAAGATTTAATTAAGCAAAAATGGGTTAAGAGCTTGAATTTTGACTCTTGTCATTGTTCAACACTCTAAATCGTCCTCACAACACCTTGTTTAAAAGATCCTAACTTTTAAGTTTTGCCGTTATCCAACACGCTTTGTGTACTGACCTCAAGTCACCTAATAAAGAGCGATTTGATCAGGCAATAATAGGTTAAGAGCTTGTTTTTTTTCACTTGAGTCGTTTTACAACACTATTTCTCTAAATTTAAAAACACCTCGAATAAGTCACTTGATAAAAAGATCCTAACTTATGACTCATTGTTTTACAACACTCTTTATTTTTCTTTTTTGAAACTGTCCCCAAAACACCTTGAAGAAGTCACATGATAAAAAGCGTTTCCCCCTCCTAGAGAACAAAAACCACCGAAAAAACCACACAAACCGAAGAAAAAAAAAACAAAATATACGTTTAACGACCCAATTAAAAGGCAACCAGCATTGATATCAGAGCCTCAATACATTCGCATAGATATTGTATAGTAAAATGTATGCTTAAAACGGAAAAACAGAACTCAGAAAAAACAAAAAAACCTAACCGAACAACAACAAAAAATATAAATAGAAACCAAAGTTGTTGTCAGAGCCATAGATAGCACTCAGCACAAGTTTCAGTTGCACACGAGAAATCAAAGGTAACCAAAAAAACAACAACAACAACAACAAAAAGCGCACCTTATCAGCACAACAACAACGACGACAAATTATGGAGCAAAGTGCTGTTATTTGCCTCAACCTGACAGACAAACAGATCGTAGCGTCCATTTTCGATTCGTACAATTCGAAACAATGGAAATTTATATGGCACTTTTGGTTCGGGTTCGGGTTTCGGGTTCTTCTATCGCATTCCCTCGTATCTCTATCTATCTATATCTTTCCTCTCCCTCTCTGAGGTATGCAGAATTGTTGAGTTATCGCATCGCTTATCATCTGACTTCTTTCCAACACACACGAAAAATATAAAAAACCGCCCACCTACTAGCTGACGAAATGTGTGTTTTAGGCCCCCGAATACCATAGAATACCCCTCAACTACATACTATATATAAGGTTTATACCGTTAACGGTCTACGATTGAAGAGATTGTCAATCGGTTTTTTTTATTTTCGTGTCGTTTTTCGATTATTTTTTTCATTTTTTTTTTGTGAATGGAACTTTCAACTGCGGCGCGTATGAGCGTATGGCAAATATTTATGGTATTGCGATCGCGATTATAAGTATTATATATATATTGTGAAACGAGTGCAGATTCGTAATGAACGGTGCACAAATGAATGAACAACAAAATGTGCTGAGAACTGGAAATACTTGTAATTACATTGCGCGATTAATCGAAAGTAAACAAGAGCTCCTCCATTCGCAATTACTGCTGAGGTTAAAGTTTAATATTAACTGTTAAAAATGTGTTTCTATTCTTATTACCGCAACTTTCTCTATTAAGTAAAGTTGCAAGTAATAGTAGAAAAACTTACACATCATGCTGATAAGTCAATTGTGATTTAATTCTGATCATGCTCGCATATTTTTGATTAAGAATTGCAGCTCATCGTTTTACGTTCAACAACATTTGCGCCTCTCTCAGCGCTTCTCATAAATTTGCAAGCTGCCTCTCTCAGCGCTTCTCACAGTTTCGAGTGACCAAAAACAGCTGTTGATGTGGTTGATTCATATACTGTTCCTCGAAACTGTTTCCTTCTTCCTCATTCCACAAGTTTTGTTGGCTTTAACAATTTTGTGGTTATGTTGAAAGATTTGAAGATTTCTGAATTTATGGCACAAATTTCTTAAACAATTTCGTCTTGGGCTTGTTTTTGTTTGTTGTTTAGCTGTACTTCAGTCGACATTTTTGTGTTGCTTCAAACTGGTTTTCAAGTACGACGCCAGCGTCAGCAACAACAACAACAACAACAACAACAACAACGATGATGACTGAGAAGCCAGCGTCGATTTATGCGTTGAGTTTTTCGTCGTTTTTATTTGCGCTGTTGCAATTTTCGCTTTGTTTTATTTTAAAAATGTGATTTATGTATATTGTTTATGTGCTTTGGTTGCTGTTGCTGTTTCTCTCTCTTAAAATACTTGAGCAAAAATTATTGCAGCTTCTTTTTTTTTGTTGTGTTTTGTGTTTTTGCACTAAGCTTTAGCTTTTGCGATGACAGTCAGCCTTCGATTTATTTTTAATGTTTATGTGTCTCTAATTGTTTATGATTTTTGCTTTTGCCTGGCGATCTCGCAATGGACGATTGTGTTTAATTGGCGATTAGATAAAAAACAACGACAACGACAACGAAAAACAAAACTAACTTTTGGATGACGCTAACGAATTATCCAATTCGTTTAGAATTCATTTCGTATATGCCACAAGGTTCTACACACCGTTCGTCGAGCCAGCGAGCGACGTTGGCATAAATTTTGTTTCAGCAAAACTGACAGATAAGATAGCAAAAGCAACCAAAAGCGACAAACTAGGCGTAAGGTGCGCAAAACTGTCGACTGATTGATAGTTACAGTCAGTACAGGGGAAAGGCAATAAGTAAAGAGGGGCAAAGGGAAAGGGGGCGGAGGGCAGACAGAGCTGGTCTGGAACCAACTTTGTTGCTGTTGTTGATTAGCGCGTGTTACAAGTCAATGCTGCCTGTTTTTTTTCTGTTTCTGTTTTGTTTTTATCGCTGTTCGAGCAGACAGCAACCAACAGCGACAGCGACAGCCATCAAAAACCATTTGGGGTTACATCACACAAGGACAGTAGCACCAACAACAACATCAACAACAACACTATCGAACAACAACAACAACGAGCGAAATGCAATTACAAAGTTGTGAAATGCATTGCACATTTTATTTATGCGTTGAACTCTGAAAATACGAGTACTATGACGCAGTTCTCCAAACGACAAAATGCTTAGTATACAGCAGCATTTAGTTGACATGTGCGCTACAGTGAACACTGCCTAAAGTGAACGGACAATAGGAAAGCTTAAAAAGAAAATGTGTAGAAATAAAGGTGCAGCAAAGTAATGAAAGTAACTGTTACAAAATCAAATAATTATTTTACAATTTTTGGTTTTTCTTTTTATTTGTCCAAGAATAAAACAAAAATCTTTTTCTTTCAATTTTTATATGTTGAATATAGAAATGGTAAAAATAAAATGAAAATTATTATTTTCGTCTTTATTTTCTTAAATAATAAAATAAAAAATAGTATTCTTTAATTTTTGTATGCCGAAAATAGAAATAAAGTAAAAAATAATCTATTTCTTTTCCATTTTTTTTATGTTAAAAATAAAAAAATAGAAATGGTCAAAATAATCCTTTTGCTTTTAATATATAATCTTTTCAATTTTATTTGTAATAATTTGAAGGTAGAAATGATCAAAATAAAATACAAAATAATCTTTTAATTTTGAATTTAGATATTCTAATATAACAGCTTAATACTAATTTCACGTTTTGTGAGATTTACATTAGAGAAAAAAACCATAGAAATAAGAAATTACAAAATAAGTTGGACATTTGAATTAACACTTTACATGCTTCAAACTATTTCAACAACAGTTTTTTAATAACTGCCTTTTAAGTTGATCCAAGATCGCGTTCTAAAAACAAGAGCCCAGAAGTATGCTAAAATTATTTAAGCTTATTTGCTGTACAAATTTTTATTAAATTGATTAAACTAAAAGGCAAATATAAACACTTTATGACAACTTAAATCAGATAGAAAATTTTGCTACATACTTAAAAATATGTTAATATTTTTACCTTCTTACAAACAACTTCCAATTTCATATTAAAATTGACAAAACATTTATAACGTTGCTTCACTGTGTCGCGTATCGCACATTGAGGCACTCACACTCAGTCACACAAGTGCTAATTAGTGTCATTATATACCCAAACACACACACACACGTACACACTCAATCGCGGCGTGCAAATAAAATGCAACCCATGCTGCGTATACGCAACGTGTGCGGTCAACGGCAAAAACGTTTTGTTGCTGTCGTTGTTGTTGTTGTTGTTGTTGCTGCTGCTATTGTTTTAGTTGTCGCTGTTGTAGCTGTCTGCAGTTTACAGGTGCCGAAAATGCGCCTAACAAATTTCAGCAAAACCAACGCAACAAACAAAAAAAAGCCATTCAAATATTACTCATACCACATGTGGTACGCGCTGCTCACAAATCGAACAATGGCAACAGGCAAAAACAAACTTTTATGCAACCCCAGGCTGCCTCCCTCCCCTTCCCCTCTCCGCCCTCCTCTCCATTCCCCTTGGGGCACAATCGTTGCACCGCAAAACCGGCAAAACATTTATAAAAATGAATTTAAAATCGACAGGAAAATGCAACTGAGAGAAATTTCAGACAATATTTTACATAACACACAATGGCTGCGGGAAAATGCGGGGAAAGCGGGAGAAGCGGAGAAGAGGGAGAAGCGAACTGCAATTGGCCATATAGAAATATGTTTTTGTGTTCCTTGTTTATTGTTTGCCGCAGTTTTTGTTGCATTGGATTTTTAATCAAAAATTGTGCGTTATTCTTTTATTTCTTGCCATGCGAGTTTTATACAGTTGCCCGCTCTGCTTTTGCTTCTCTCCCTTTTTCTTTTGTCTTTTTCGAGGGTTGCTGTTGCTGTTGCTTTTGCGGTGGTTGCTGCGCTCGAGTTCGAGTTGAGTCTATTATGCTGATTTATTTTTATTTTTATTGCAATTTATGATGAACTTCATGCGAGAGAATCCATTGACAAATAAATCATAAGACGATATTTACTACGCCTTTAACTGGGCGGAAAGTTTATTGGAATATTCCAAACACACACACACACACTCACACACACACACACTCACACACACACACACACACACAGCGGGCGATTTGGCGCCAAAGTAATTCACTCAAAATGAAACCATAAAAGCCAAAGTAAATCTGGGGTATGATGTCCTGTAACTTGAGGCGCCGTCTAGTTTTATGGCATCCCAGTTTTTTTTTGGCGTCATGCTGTTTGAGAGTTTATTTTCTTCCTTTCTCCTCCCCACTTCTTGACTTGAAGTTGCAGCGGAGAAAAAAAGTGCTGCATACCTGCAGGCGTCAAAAAAGGAGTGAGAGAAAAAAGTAAGAAGTTAAAATTGGAAAACATTTTTAAAGCGCAATTGCAATTGAAACGCAGACTGTGGAAAGTGTGCATGCCTAGGGGAAGGGAAGAGTTCAGGGGGTGGAGTGGAGTGCAGCATTAAACACCCTTGAAAACAACTGTCAAACGCATTTTGAGAGGGTATCGAATGCAGTCAAACAATGGAACGTCGACGTTGATGACGGCAGCTGGATGTGTGTGTGGTGGTGGAGGAGTAGTTGGGGGAGGAGTAGTATGTATGTATGTGTGTGTATGTGTGTAGTAGCTGGGGGTTGGTTATGAAATACAGCACTGCGGATGTTATTGGTTTTACACCAAATGCTGGACGAATTTTGTGATGTAGTATGTGAGGCTTTGTCATCTCTGTGTGTGTGTGTGTGTGTGTGTGCAGCTCTGATGGCATTCAGTCAGTTCTTCTTTACTATCGCATGCCTGTCATGTTTTATATGCAATTTTTTTGATGGGCTGGGGAGGGGGGTTCGAAATATTTCACATACGCAGTGTTGGCCACATCGAAATCGAAATCGCAAAAACGAGAAACCCCTTTAATAACTACAACTACATGTCGAACAACAAACCATCATATAAATCAACTCAGTCCATTGATAGCAATGCTTATAAAGTATATTTTTGACCTCCACCCCTCCTCCCCCCCTTGACGTCTATGCCACACATCAGTTCCGTTTTGTTCCACGCACGTGTCTGACAATTTTTTACGGCTTTCTACAGTTTTTTCCCTACTCTATTTTTTTTATATTATATTTCTTCGTTTTTTTTTTTTGCTTACACGCGCCAGCAAATGGCATCTATAAAAAGCGCACGGCAACTAACACAATAACAACAATGGCAAAAGATAAATAAAAAAAAATACAAAAAACTTTTGCACTTATTTTTCAGCTTGTTTTTTGTTGTTTCCCGCAGACATTTGCCAATCATGAACTCTGGCCAGACACATTGCATTTAGTAGAGCGTCGAGTTTGTATTGTGCAATATTGTGTAACCTCCCTCTCGCTCCCTCTCTTTCGCACTCACACTCGTTTTCGCTGTTCAACACTGTCCATCCACACACTAATTTAGTAAGCGCCCCAACCCTAAACACATAAAAAACGTATATTTCAACAGCTGACATAATCAACCCTCCCTGTCGAAATATGAAATTCGTAAAGAAAACAAATTATTAAATATTGAAATAAAATAACGGTTGTAACTGCGACTTAAGCTCAGCTCACGCCAACTTCCAGTGTTGTGTAAGACGATTGAGATGCCCTTTCCCTTTTTCCCCCCTCTCGCAAAGCATTCAAATAACACGGAAATCATTCCGAGAGAGAGCGAGAGAAAAGTACATTTGTTTTATGATCGTTGCAAATTGAAGTTCGCGCAATTTACAATTAGAGAGAAAGAGCGAGAGTGGTGAAGTGTAAGGGACCTGGGGAGGAGGCGACATAGCGACAGATCAGCTGCTGCGATCTTACACTGATTTTTGTTTTGTATGCGTTACGCTTACAATTGTTTTCTTTTATCTAATCAATAAAGAAATTTATATCTAATCAGCGTACAGCAACAACAACGCGAAGCGAAGCAAAGCGCAACAGAAGCAAAAACAATAACAACAACAAGAGTACAGCAGCAGCAGCAGCAGCTGTATATCTATACTCACAATCACACACACGCACTCACATGCATTACATATGCATACCTTTTTCACTCACTCTCCCAATGCAAATTGTTAGTCACATAATGAGGCTGAACGAAACGAAACGAAACAAAACGAGACGACAAAACTTGACGATTATTTGACGATTGTATGACGTTGTGCCCTTCGCTCCTCGCCCACTCTCCCTCGTTCGCTCACTCTCGCGATAGACATGCCTGCAGCGCCACTCTTTCAACTAACGGGCGTTAGGCAATTTGTTTGTTTGTTTTTGTTTAACGCTACATTTAGTTGTTGCTGGTCGTTTTTTTTTATCGCGCATACACCTTGCACTATTTGCGATCTATCTGCCGCTCGCGCTCTCTCTGTCTCTCTATCTTTCTCGTAGTTTGAAGGTTATGCTGCCAGGAAGTTGCTCATAACTGTAACTAGCTGGTTAATAACGTTGATTGCCATATACTCGAATATTAATATTTGCATACTCTACAAATGGTTCGCCTTGAAGCATGCCACATTACTCGTAACTCGTAACTCATTATCAATCCTTTGCTGTCCAGTTTTCGCTCTGTGACCTGCTGACCCGCATTTGCAGCGCCTTCACTTTACTTTACTCATTGCTTTTGCTTTTGCTATTGCTCTGGTTTGTTTTGTGTGTGTAGCATTCGCCGGACTGCTCACACCAACGCCCTCGCAGCACTTCGCCGCAGTCGTTCTATCTCGTTCTAGCGGCCGCACTCAACTCGAGCGATTAGTTGGACTCAATGCTAATTTATCGTCACAGTCGCTACAGCGGCAATCACAGGTTCACTCCACTGCTCTTCCACCTGGCTCCCCCTCTCTCTCTCTCTCGCTCTATCACACCGTATTGTTCGCTCTCGTCTTGTGCCTGTCCCCTCTTTCGCCTGCTTGCTCTCTTTCGTCTTTGGTCGTTGCCGGCTCGTCATGCGATTATCAGCCAATCGCTTAGTGTGCTATTTATTTACATTTGCCATTTTGTTGTTGCTGTGTGTGTGTGTGTTCTTTTTTTTTCTGTATTTGCTTTTGTTGTGCGGCGCTGTTTTTTGTAGATGCGCAATTATTGTGAGCGTGTTACTTTATATTTCTGTATTGTTTTCTCTTTATTTATTTATTTTTTTGTTGCTGCTGCTATTTTGTGTTATTTTTTTTTGTATTTATTTCGTACTTTTCCAATTCGCATTGCGTTTTGTGTTTGTGTTCTCGTCGCTTCATATGCTGCCATGCTATTGTTGTTGTTGTTATTGTTGTTGTTGTTGTTGTTGTTGTTGTTGTTGTTGTTGTTGTTGTTGTTGTGGGGCTAGCAAATATGCTTAATTATTTTTACCTTAAAAGTAGCTCCATCAAAACGCGAATGTGAAAACAATTTCAATGGAATTGTGAGACGAACATCGTCATTGCTTTGTTTATGCCAACGAGGGGGGAAGAAGGGTTCAGAAGGGTGAAGGAGAGGGGCAAGCCCTGAGCCCATTTGACATTTTAGGCATTTAAATGTCAAGAGAGAAGAAGAGCGACAAGTGAAGCTAACAAAATGCAATTCGAAAAACACAAACAACAAACGAATAATGATGTTTTTGTCGTTGTTATTGCTGTTGTTGTTGTTGTTGTTGTTGCTATTTGCTGATAATGATGACGAGAGCATCGTGAGCATAAAGCTGACATCATCATCGCCACAAAAGTGTCCCCATTAGAAGTAAACGAGTTGACAATTGCAAATCTTCGCAACGCGATGATTATTATCCATTGGAAAACATCAGAAAACATTCACAAAAGTGGCACACACACACACACTCGTATACACACACACACACTCTCAACTGACTCACAGCATCCATTGAAATCTTTGGATTTATTTTTATAACAATCGCCGAAGATTTTACTTGGAATTATGCGCAATGTGCAAGTCGATTAAATGCAAATAATTAGCTATGAAATTCTTTTGAAATTATGTCGAGAAAAATGCTCTATTATTTTGCAGAATTTTGCTAATGGCTTTGATAAATTTTCGAAAAGAATTTTTCTCGTTACTTTATATAATACTATGAAGAAATCAATATAACATTTGCACAGATCTTTTATTTTATCTTTATATTATCTTTTTTAAAGAGAAACTAATCTTAAGTTCTTGATCTTAAGTTCTGCAATCCAATTATTTGCTGATAATACTTCTGAGTATTAAATTATCACACTTTATAAGCAAGATGTGGATTTTGTTGATTTTGAATAAGATATCATGAAATTCTATTGTATTTGTTATGAGAAAATAAATTAAAAATAGTTAAATTATCTGCATACAAATATAAAATATATATACTCTGCTCTTTATTTTTCATAATACAAGCTTTTCAATTATGAATTGTTATTATTATTTCTGGAATTTACTCAAGTTTCTTCACTTTATCAGCCACCTGTTGCTTCTTCTCTTTCGATCTTTAATCTTTTCCCTAACTGTCGCTCTCGCTCTCTAAAAAAAACTCTCGCTCTCTGTTGACAGCTTTCATTTCGGCTTGACTCTCAAAATTGGAAAGCGTCATTAGAAAACTGTGAAACAAAATTACTTTCGCGTTAAAAACTCGATAGAATTGCCAGCTGAGCGCTGTTCGGATCGAATTTATATACTATATAAGATATATATCATAAGAAAATCATGTGGAGTGCTTATCAATGGGCAACAACTAATCCGAATTATTATTTGATCTATGATTATTGCAGAAAAAATGATGAAATGAACCAGCAGGCGGGCTCCTCAAGGGCGCCAGCCACAGGGGGCCAAATCTCACCGCCAGGTGGCAGCAGCAACAACAACAACAACAGCGGCAGCAACAGCAGCAGTGTTGTCGATGCACAGCAACAGCAGCAACTGCAACAGCAGCAGCAGCATCAGCAGCAACAACAACAATACTACAATCAACAGCAGCAACAGCAATACCAGCAACAGCAACGCGAAAGTTTTTTGGCTTATCAGCAGCAACAACAACAGCAGCAGCAACAGCAACAACACCATCAGCAACATCCGCAACACCATCAGCAACAGCAGCAGCATCACCAGCAACAGCAGCAACAACGCTCGGTGGGCGGCAGCAACTTTATGCTGGGCAATGAGCTCGTCGGCGGCGACAGCCTGCGAAGCCTGAACAACACCTTCGGTCCCAACTCGGAGTTCACATCGCTTGGCGGCAGCAACTCGGCCAGTTCACTCGGTGGCCTCAGCTCCTCAAGCGGTCCAAGCGTCCAAGGCCAAGGCAGCGGAGTCGGTGTCGGCGTCGGTGTCGGCGTTGGCGGTGCTGCTGGTTACCCGAATATGGTCCAACAGCAACAGCAACATCACCAGCAGCAACAGCAACAACACATGTCCAACATGGATGCCATGGGTGGCTACAGTCAGGTGATTATCAATTTAATAACTCATGTTAGATCGATTATGAACAAAAGCTAAACAAATTTCAATTAGTGATTTCATATAGAGTTGGAAATTTGAGTTTTATATTTGAATTATTGAGGAATTATTAAATTATTATTATTATTGACTCTATATTAAGTCAAAAGTTGAAAGTTTAAATTCCTTTTTGTTAATTAGAATAGTTTAAATACTTCACTTTAAAAAACTTGAATTTCATATTTGAATTATCGATTTAATATAAAGTTAAAAATTTAAATTCCAATTTGTTATTTAAAAACTATTTTAAGTGCTTCACTTTACAAAACTGCAGCCTTATTGCACTACCAACTTTAAAGAAATAAGTTGTTTGAAAATGTCAGCCGCCTTGGATTTACTATTTGATTTACAAATTCACGATTCAGACATTTTGAGAGGATAACATAGACTTATTAAATTATATCATATTTTTTAGAAATTTTATAAGCTTAAACATTATTGCCCAAGCAAACTTTGTAAACTATGTTGTGTAAAAATTGCAGCCTCTTCAGATTTACCATTCTATGTGCAAATGAAGAATTCAGTCAGTCAGTCAGAATAATAAATTTTATAACATTTTATAGTTATAGTTGAAAATTTAAAGAACTTGAGCCTTGTTACTCAATCTCGCTTTGTTAATTATGTTGTGTAAAAATTGCAACCTCTTAGGATTTACCATTCTATTTGCAAAAGAAGAATTTAGTCAGTCAGGACAATAACAAATGTTATATTAGTTTATACTTATAGTTTGAAATTTAAAGAACTTGAACTATGTTGTGTAAAAATTGCAGCCTCTTCAGATTTACCCTTGGGAACAAATAACTTTACATATATAGATATTATTCGACTTATCCGTTACTCGATAACTAAACAACCCCCTTCCTCCATTCTCTATTTGACAGATGGGCGGCGGCATGCATCCCAATGGCGGTATAATGGGCAACGGCAATGGCCAATACATGAATGGAGGTGGTCAGGGCGGTTACAACGGTGGCCAAGGGGGCATGGGCATGGCCGGCATGGGCTACGGCAATGCAGCGGCACAAAGACATCATCAGGTGAGTAAGAATGTCGGATGACTTCATGGCAGCTGCAGCTGCAGCAATCGTCTCTAGTCTTCAGTCTCTTCAATCTCTCTGCCAGCTGTTGACAAATCGCAATTTAGTTGGAGGCCAAATGCATCTACCAATAGCTTTCAAACTTTTAACAATACAAAATGTTTTCCAAAATTGAATCGAAGTCGCAATTCAATTTGGCATTTTCAATGAGTGACAAATTCGCGCTTTTACGAAGAGGCTTAAAGAATGAAAGGGAAGCTTAGCTACACTTCAATGAGTTTTGTTTTGAATACTTAGGGTGGGGTTTTAGATATATGATGTAAGAATTTATATCTTAAACAGAAATAACCGAAATGAGCTGAAATTTTGTTAATTTATAGATTACATCATTGAATTCGAGAATTAGGTTTAAAAATTAGTAAATATTGAATTTAAAACATTTTCTTAGAATTCTTTCTTAATATATAATATAGTTTAGAAATGTAGTTATACGTAATTGATTTCGAGAATTAGCTTTTATGATTAGTAAATCTTGAGTTAAAAACATTTTGTTAGAATTCATTCCTAATATATAAAATAGTTTAGAAAGTTTAGTTTAGTATTTTCTAATCTAAAACACATAATTACTTCGCAATACATTTCCGCCTGCAAGTCGATGAGTTTCGCAACAGTTATTGACAGTCAAAACCCGGATCATGATTCTAGGCAGATACAAAAGTCAGATCAGCTCATTTAGCTATAACTATCACCCATTTAACGAGCTGCCTGGCTGGCATAACACTCGTCGTAAAAACCTCCCGTATATAGACGGCATATGGACAAGGTCACTCCCCAACCCAATGCATGCATAATCGCAAAACAGAAACGAATGAGGAGATAGAGTCAGAGAGAGCGGGTTGGAAGCGGGCGAACCAATTACGAAAGATGCAACGACTTATCGAAGCGACAGGTAAAAATCTCTCGCCCGATTTTATGGCTCAACTTGATGTCGCACTTTGCCTCGTCTTCGGCTCCAACGCGTGCTCGGCTCGTGTTCGGCTTATGTGCGGTTCGTTCGGGTTTGCTTAGGTTCGGTTTGGGTTTGGGTTTCGGTTTTGTGCCGTGACGTCTCTCAATGCGCTTTCAATAACAAACTTAATTGCTTGCACGCTGCGAGCAAAGTGCGGTTGTAAAACGGGAAGGAGCGGAAGGGGCGACGCGCTAAGCTAATTAGTTGCCTGCCAAGCGCAGCTGTTTGATAGCTAGATTGTTCTCAGGCATACTGTTCCCAGACGAAACTGTTCCCATTGAAACTTGAAATGTTCTGGATGTAACTCTGACTGTTGTCAGTTCATCTTTTATCGATGCGACTGTTCACACCCAAAATGCAACTGTTCCCACTTCAACTGTTCCCACTTTAGATGTTTGCAATCAGACTGTTCGAGCTCACACTTAAGATGTCCCAACTCTAAAAGTTCTCAGTGAGGACTACTTGAACTGTTCCCACTCTGACTGTTCCCACTCTAACTACTCTTATCCAAACTGCTCTGGCTCACACTTTAGATGTTGCAACTCCAAAAGTTCCCATTTGAGATGTTCCCACTCTGTCTTTTCTCCCCACAACCTCAACTCAACTCTAATCCACACCTCTTGATCCTCTTCTCCTTGCAGATGTCACCCATGAACCACATGCAGAACATGTCAATGGGCCCCGGTGGCAGCATGCCCGGCATGCAGATGGGCGGCATGAATCCCATGGCCAAGATGCAGGGCATGGCCAACGGCGGCTACTCGCAGCAACAGGGACCGCCGCCGCAGCAACAGCGCCGCATGACGCCCTATCCCCATCCGCAGATGCACATGGCCCAGAAGCGTGCCGGCGCTGGCGTTGGCGGCGGTGTCGGCGGCATGTACCCGAATCCCGCCCAGCAGCAGCAGCCCAATCCGCAGATGTACGGCGGCCAGCAGATGCATCCGGGTGCCGGAGGAGGAGCCGGAGTCCCGCTGCCAATGCAAGCGGGCGCAGGGAATGGCTATGGACGAGCTGGTCCTATGGGCGCTGGAGGCGTGGTCGGAGCCGGGGGCGCTGGCGCCTATGGACGCATCTCAGCACCCAACGGTGGCCCAGTGATGAGTCCCGGTGGCGGCATGATGCCCATGGGCGGAGCGGGCATGGTGCCCGGTGGTCCAGGTGGCTGCATGGGACAGCAACGCTTTGTACCCCAGGCGGGCGGAGCTGGCGTCGGCTATGGCGCCGGTGGGGGCGGAGGAGCAGGCGGCATGGGAGGAGCGGGCGCGCATCAGGCGCAATTCTATCCTGGCGGCAATGGTGGCGGCATGGGCGTGGGCGCTGGCCAAGGCGGCATGTGCCCGGCTGGACCGGGTGCCGTTGGCAGCACCGGCAATCCCTACCAGAATCAAGGGTGAGTTTAAGAGAAGGAATTGTTTTTTATGCAGTTACTTATTGTACTTCCTTTCCTGTTACAGTTTCCAGCAAAACTATCAGCACAGTCCAGTTCCTGGCAATCCGACGCCACCTCTGACGCCGGCCTGCAGTGTGCCCTACGTCAGCCCCAATCCGGACATCAAGCCTCCAATGGACAGCAGTAAGTTCAAAAAGATTTAATATAGATATTTTACCTCTATGTTAGATATTAGACATGGTTATTCTATTAATAGTAATAATAACATCTCTTTATCCTGCAAAATACCCTAAAAGATCCTTGTCTATATAATCTTATCCGTCGTTCTGTCTGTCCGCATGTTTGAAGACTTAGATCTCTCAGACTATAAGAGCTATTGCCATCAAATTTGTGCACAATGCTTATGAGGTTACAAAGCAACTCCCTAAATTCTCTTAAAATGAATATAAAACGTAACTCCAAAGCTGCACTTTTGAAAAATCCAAAGTGTAACAATAATTAAGTGCAGAATTAGAGCACAAAATTTAATTTCTATCTGAATTTTAGTATTAAAGTTAAGTTAATTTCCATTGCTGCATTTGTACTTATTTCTTTTCTTCACTTACAGGCGAAGAGATGAGACTGACATTCCCGGTGCGGGATGGCATCATATTGCCACCATTCCGCCTGCTGCACAATCTCTCGGTGAGCAATCATGTGTTCCATCTCAAGCAGAATGTCTACAACACGCTGATGTGCCGGTAAGTCTAACACAATTGAAGCAACTAACCAAGTCAGGTTATAACTTTTAATCTTCTACATTCATAGCACCGATTTGGAGCTGCAGCTGAAGTGCTTCCATCAGGACGATCGCCAGATGAACACAAACTGGCCGCACACCGTCACCGTCTCCGCCAATGCCACGCCGCTCAACATCGAGCGATCCGAGAAGAACAGCACTGCGCTGCGTCCGCTCTATCTGAAGGCTGTTTGCCAGCCTGGACGCAATACGCTGCAGCTGACCGCCAGTTCCTGTTGTTGTGTAAGTACCAGACTCTCTTTCCTCCATTTTGAACTCGAACTAATCTCAACTATCTCTCTCTCTCTCTTCTTTAGTCACATTTGTTTGTGCTGCAACTAGTCCATCGACCATCGGTGCGTCAAGTGCTGCAGACGCTGCATAAACGCAATCTGCTGCCGCTGGAGCACAGTGTGCAAAAGATCAAGCGCAACCTGAGCCTGCCCAGCGTTGGTGCCGATGGCGCCGCCGTTGCCAGTCCCGAATCGGTGCCCGGTCAGTCGGGTCAACAGCCGCAATGCGCCAAGATCTCATTGAAGTGTCCCATCACAAAGTCTCGAATACGTTTGCCCGCCCGCGGTCATGAGTGCAAGCATGTGCAATGCTTCGATCTGGAGGCGTATCTCATGATCAACAGCGAGCGCGGCTCGTGGCGTTGTCCCGAGTGCAGCAAGTCCGCCATCACCGATACCCTGGAGATCGATCAGTACATTTGGGCCATACTCAATACGCTGAGCCACTCCGATGTGGATGAAGTGATCATTGATTCATCGGCCAATTGGCGTGCCCTCCAACACAACGGTGGCATGCCAAATGCTCCGCCCCCAGCCGGCGGTGCACAAACTCCCAATGCTGTGGCGCCACCCAATGGCTCTGCGAGTGGCAATTCGAGCAGTGGCAACACTGCTGCCAATGGCAACTCCAATGGCAGCAGCAGCAACACGAGCGTCGGCTTGCCGGCCATCAAGCAGGAACTGTGCGATGACATTGCTAAGGTGATGTCGCCGGGATCCACACAGCTGCCCACCTGGGACAATTCACAGGCGATGAGTCCGTACAACATGCACGACATGAATTCCATTGCCAATGGCAACATGATGGGCAACAACAACGCACCCAATGGCGGCCAACTGTAAGTAACACTTTAATGTCAGCTTCTTCGCAAAAACTGACTTTTTTCCTCATCTCTTTGCAGTGGCAATCGCAGCAGCTACGACAGCTTCAGCGGTAGTCATGGCGATGGCAATAATATGGCCAACAGCGATGGCGTCAACTCGCTGGATCAGCTCAATGCCATGGAGAAATCGCTCAGCGATCAGGTAAATTTTGCAACATTATAAAATAACTATTCTTGCTCAAACATTTATTGGAGTTGTTATCCGAAACATAAAGCTCTAACTTAGCTACATTCCTTTTCTTTGACATGGAATATATAAAGTATATTTGGTATATAAAAATACCATCACAATCATAAATGTGAAGACTTTATAAAATAACTATCCTAACACAAACATTTATTGAAGTTGTTATCCAAAACATAAAACTTTACCTTAGGTACAAGTTTAAGATTCATTCTTTTCCTTTGCCATGTAATATTTAAAGTGTATAGAGTACATTTTGGTATATAAAAATACCATCACCATCATAAATTGTTAAGACTTTTTAAAATACTTATCCTAAACATTAAGCTTTAACTCAGGTATAAGCTTCAGCTACATTCCCTTCCTTTGTCATGGAATATTTGAAGAATGTAGCATATATTTAGTATATAAAAATACCATCACATTCATAAATGTGCAGACTTACAACCATTTTCATTATGAGAAACCCAAAAATGAACTCCATTCTATAAAAATCTTCAGCATTAAAATCAAGCATTTCATTTAAATTTCATTTCATTTCCAATGCCTAATTTACCCTTTTCTTTCCACCATAGAATATTCCATAATTTAGTATTATTTATATACAAATATACCATTACCACAATGAAGTATAAAATAACCAGATCTAAGATTGATCTTAAAATATATAAATCGTAATTAATAATAATAAAATATTAGTAAATGATAATAGTAAAAGTAACTTCAGACAGTAAACCTAACCCCGCTCTCCTTCCTCTCTTGCAGATGCCTCACACGCCACACACACCTGGTGCAGCCAATCATCCAATGACGCCCGGTGGTCCGCCCAGCGTTAGCTCCTCACACAATGAGCCGATCAGCGGCGGCACGCCCAACGCCTCCAATGGCAATGGCAACAATAATAGCAACAACAACAACAACAGCACTGGACACAATTCACCGCAGACACCGGGAACGCCAAGTCGTAGTCTGGGAAGCAGCACGAGTCTCTCGAATGCGGACAACCAGCAGCAACAATCCCAGCAGCAATCGCAGCAGGAGCAGCTGCTGAATTCCCTGATGAGCAGTCAGACACAGTTGAACGATCTGAGCGCAGAGCTGCAAAACTTTGATCCCGCCGCTGCGGGTCTCGATAACAACGGACACGATCTGAATGTAAGTCGATAAAAGAATTACTTCCAAAAATAGTTTGAAACTAAGTTTTGTTTCTACTTTATTTTTAGCTGCTGCAGGATATGGATCCCATGGAAATTCTTTCGTATTTGGATCCTCAGACAGACCTCAATACGCCGCCATCGAGTGGCAGCAGCAACAACAATGCTAATGATGATCTGTTGGCCACGTTATTCGATTAAGGCCGCCAGTGTTGCACAATGCAAAACAGCAAATGGAGAACGAAAGAGAAAAATTCAAGAGAAATGTAAAAGAAAGAAAACAAAGCAAGTGAAAAGAGATAAGAAAAGCAAATGGCATGAAACCATAATTGTAAATAGTATTATTAATTTTAATGAATTGTGCACTATAGCAACAAACAACAACAACAATTTTCGTTTCCTCACACATACACACACATCTACACACAAAACAACAACAACAACACGAAATCGAAGCAGTAAGTGCAAAATTGGAATTTTGCAGTGTTGAAAAACAATGAAATGTGATTTAAAAATTAATTAATTAAATTAATTGGCATTTAATTTAAACAAAAACAAAAAAAAAGCATAAAAATATAATAACAACAAACAGTCATTATACCATATAATTCAATTCAGTTGAAAGCATTACTAAAAACCTAAAACAAAAACAACAAAAATTTTATGAAAAATTCCTTCAATGAAATTTACGAATTTAAATGTGTAATTTTCGCTGGCCCCCCACCCGCAATTTGAACATTTTTTTTGTGTTTTATTTTTCGCATTGAAAATTTGATCAGGACATTTTCATACATTTGATGCACATTTAAATATGTGAAATGTTTCTTGTTTATTGTACAAAGTATTAAAAAGTAAAATGTAAAAGAAAGATTAAGCAAACAAATTAATAAATACGCAGCAAAACATTACAACAAACACATTAAAGAAATAAAATACAACAACAACAAGTAAAAAAAAGGGAAGCATGAGCAAACAAAAACAAAAAAAGAAAATACAAAAAATCCCAACAATTTTATTACATTTATAAAATGAAAACATTTACATTTTAATTGTTGCATAATTTTAATTATTTTTTAATGCCTATAAAATTAATTGATTTAGCGCGGTAAACTAAAAGAAATTAAAGCAAAATGGAAGCGCATAAATAAAACAAAAATGGAAGGAAAGCGAGAGGGAAAGTTTAAAATATTAAGTGTAAAAAAATTGTACTTGTAATTTAAGGCGCAAACAAACAACTATTACAAATTTAAATCAAATTTAACGCTAGACGTAAAATAATATAAAGTAAAATTAAATAAAATATAATATAAATTGTATATATCGATATGTATGTTATATGCGGCAACAACAAAACACACACAATTACAACAAACAAAAAAAGGAAAAGAAAAAAACAAAAATATGAAAAGAAAAATAATTAATTAATACATATAAATAAAAAAAGAATACGTATATAAAAAAGTATTGTTTAAAAACACTTTGGGTTTCGTTTTGATTTTTTACATTTACATTTTTTTTTTATTCCAGTTGATTGCAGATAAAGTTTTACGTTTTTACTTTTATTTCGTACGATGTGGTTAACATGGACCAATTTTTATATAATACCCACAAGCCGAACGATTTAATGAAACCAAAAACGATATTGATATATGATCATACTAAACACATAAACAATTAAGAAAAATAATGAAATATGAAATTTCAAAATAGCAAAATTTTTAAGCGAAATTAAATGCTTCTCGAGCTATTCCAAGTCCAAAATAAAAAAATAAAGAAAACGAAAAAAGCTTAAAACAATTATTGCAAAATCTCGTCAATGTGGTAGTTAAATGAATCTCAACTTTTCTCAATGTTATATCAAAATAAAACAAAAACACCATATGCTAAATTATTATATATAACGCTTATCGTCGTACTCTTATTACAAAACCAAAAACAAAATCGAAAGAAGATGAAAGTATAAAAAAAAACAAAAAAAAAAATCGTAGTGGTTTCATTGTAAAACAATATTTCATAAAATTTACGAATAGCTTCGACATTTTTCTCGCTTCTACCAAAAAAATTGCTAAACAAAGAAAAACAAGAAATACTCGAAACATTATTTGGAGATCGCTTTCCTTGGGCGCCAGTGTTGCAAAACACACTTTGATCTGCAAGCGTTGCCAGATCGTGCGTCGTTTGGAAAGTGATCAACAAGGAAACGAATTGAAATCGATTCGGGGGCAAGTTGAGGCCATGGAATATGCGCAAATGTGATTTTATTCAAAATAAAATACACATATAACGAAAAACAAAAAAATCAGAAATATTAAAATAATGAGAAAGTAAAACGAAGTAAATAAAGCACACAGATACAATTATAATTAATGACATTTTTATTGAATCGCCATTGGCTGAGCGTGAATGAGAGAACGGAGTGTGTATATACGAGTATTTACCTAACATAACATATATGAATATATAATGGATATATATATATATTATATATGATTATATTAATGCTAGTTGTTAAGTTGTAATTTTAAAATGATGAAAGAAAAGCAAATACACATTAAATAATATTGAAATCAAGCAATAACTTCAATTGGGTTTGGGATTTATTTTGATTGGTTTGGATTTTCATTTTCATTTCGATATATTTCTTTCCACTTTTTTTTTCTTTCCTCCTAGATCATGAACTTCATACCTACATATACGATATGAGGTTCATCTGTAAAAGCTTCTAGATATCTGCGGCTTCAAAAAACCAAATGAGCTGAGACTACTTTTAAAAATTTTCAAATTCGAAGATTTCTTTCCTTTAAAATACAAAGATACAATTACAATTAAATACAATTTTATTGAGTTGCCATTGGCTACACGTGGATGAAAGAATAGAGTGTGTATATAAGAGTAATTAGCACACATATGTATACATTTATATACATATCTCTAGACAATGCTTTACAGACTCGCACAATAAGTATTGTGCCTTATTTGACACCCGTAAAAATGCATCAAAAAGATACACAAAGCAATGCTTATTACACATTTACTATTGCGGGCAAAATGTTTTGGATCTTTGACATATTTATTTTGACGGAATTCTGAACTCAAAAAATTATTTTATTTGATTATGCATTAATTTTTAAGATAAGCATCCTTTTGTAAACAGATAAAAAATAATTGTTTCGCAACAAGCGTTAAGTGTGCCGAATAAAATTTTGTAAAGTGGAAAGTAAAGTAGTAGAAAAGATTAAATTCGAGAAACCGACGGATGACCATTGGTATAAACTAGATGAAGAGAAGTTTGAAAATCTTATCATTGGATTTTTCATTGCTTCCGCAATTCTAAAATCTGTAAAAATCCTTTGACAGCAAGATTTACCTTAAATATCTGAGTCACCAAATGTCGATTGTGAGCAAAACGGATGATGATCTTTCGGTATTTATCAAATTAGGAAAAAAATAGACCCAAATCCTTCTGGAACAAGAGTTACACCTTCTAGCTTGAAAACTTTGTGTCGAACTACGTTTTGCAAATGTTGAATAAGTGAGGAAACAGAACGTTTTTCTAGCATATTTATCAAAAGTGATTAATAATGAGTGGAGAACTACTTTAATGAAAATGAAACTAATTCAGAACACCTATAAAGATTTTGAGTTATAGCCACAGTATCGAGACTTTTTGCTGACAGTAGTATACAATGGATAAATATAATATATAATTTTATATATTAATGCTAGTCGTTAGGTAGTACTTTTAAATGGTGAAAGAAAAGCAATACACATTAAATAATATTGAAATGAAAGATGAGCTTGGACTGGTTGTGGCATTGGGATTGATTCCTCTCGTTTGTATGCTTCTCCTCTTCTTCTCTCCCTCAGTTCCAGCGACTTTTCTTGGCACGCTTCGGGTCCTGACTTGACGCTCCCGTTCCTGTTGCTGCGGGCACTGCTGCTGGTGGTGGTGGCGGAGGTGGCGCTGCAAAGACACCCGTCTCTGGCACCGTTTGCTCCCAGGTGCGATCGCTGGAAGCACGAAACTGTGAATTGTACTGCGACCGGAAAGCTTGACGCATTGCTGAATAGCGATCGGTTGCGGGTCCGGCGCCCGACAACGATTTGCTGCTTGGCTCCGGCGCTGGTCCCTTGCTCTTGCCAATAGATCCACTAGAGCCACCGCTTCCACTTCCACTTCCTCCGCTTCCAGGCCGCTCACGGTAACCCAATCCCATGAAATTATTTGCCGGCTTGCGTGCCTTGCTCTGCTTGAAGCGGGAGCTGCGAAACCAGGAGCTCTTCATAGCCAGCTCCATGAGATCGTCGGGCACCTCCTGATCGGCGCCCTCCAGATTGCGCACCAAATGACCCGCAAATTCCTTATCCTTGTCCGTCACCAGCGTATACGCATTGCCCTTTTCCCCGGCACGGCCTGTGCGTCCAATGCGATGCGTGTGCGTATCAATGTCCCGTGCAATATCATAGTTGACCACGTTGCGGATGTGCGGAATGTCCAGACCACGAGCAGCCACATCTGTGGCCACCAGGATGTCGCATTCCTTGCGCTTGAACTGCATAATGACCTTGTTACGATCCGCTTGATCCATGTCGCCATGCAACAACAGACAATTGTACTCCTTAACGAGCAGATTATTGGCCACCGTCTCGGCGTCGGCTTTCTTCGTGACAAACACGAGTACCGCACCCTCGGAGAGGAACTTGACGAGATGGCAGAGCAGCCAGTTCCATTTCTGTAACGGATTGGGAAACACATACACATGCTGTGTAATATCCTGATTCGCCTCATTCAAATCGCCCTGCACGATGCGCACCGGATCGGTCAATATATCCCTGGCGAGACGTTCAATGCGTTTTTTAAACGTGGCGGAGAAGAGCAGCGTCTGGCGATCAGGACGCACATGATTGCAAATGGAGCGCACTTGGGGTTCAAAACCCATGTGAAACATGCGATCGGCTTCGTCGAGCACCAGAAATGTGACTCGCCGCAAATTGGTGGCCTTCATCTTGACCATATCGATCATGCGTCCCGGCGTCGCAACGACAATCTCACAGCCCTGCTCCAGTGCCTTGCTCTGCTCCCATTTGGATCCACCGCCATAGCAGCATACCACATTGATGTTGTACACCTTGCCGAACTTCTTAGCCTCGTTGTAGATCTGCAGCGAGAGTTCGCGCGTTGGCGCTAGAATCAAACCAATGGGTCCATCACCCGTACGCAGTTCCCGCTGATCCATTAGATGCGTCAGCAGTGGCCAAATGAATGCAGCCGTCTTGCCCGATCCCGTCTTGGCAATGCCAATGATGTCGCGTCCCGACAGCGCCGCTGGCACCGCCTGCGCCTGAATGGGCGTCGGCTGCGTATATTCCGCCTTCCGCACCGACTTCAGCAGCGGCTCATCGAAACCAAAATGGCCAAAGGAGCTCACCGGATGCGGAGGCGCAGCGCCGCTCACCTTGACGCCCAGCGTGCGACGGAGTTCGCGCACCTGCTCCTCATCCAGCTGGGCAATGTCCTCGTGCGGCGTATAGAAGTTGCGCTCGAAGGGTTCGTACTCGATCTCGGAGTGATAAATGGGAGGCAAGGGATCGATATCCTTTTTCTTGGGCGGCGCTATCGGATTGCCATCCTCATCGTAGTCGATCTCCTGATCGGATCCCTCGTCGCGCAGTCCCGCATTTGGGTTCTCTTCCATGTAGCGATAGTAGCTCTCCTCATCGTCCTCGTCATCGATGTCGCCACGCACGCCCTTCTTCTCGAGCACCGCTGCCGACGACGCCTTCAGCTGTGTGTCTGACGCACTGGCGGCCGCCCGCACCTTCTCTTTTTCCACTTGCTTATTGATGCCGGCCATAAACTGTTCCAGCGGATCCTCATCTGAATCGGAGTCCGCTTTGTTATTGTTGCCGCCTGGCGAGGCACCTGGTGAGCCAGGTGCTGGTATATAAGCCTGCTCCGGCTGTTGTTGCTGCGTGGCTGGCTCATCGTCGTCGTCGAAGTAATCGTCGTCCATGTGTTGCTTGCGTTTGCCCACAAAATTCGTGGAGTTTGTGTACTGACTGATGGACTCCAGCGTAGAATAGCCATGCTTTGAGGTGCTGCCGCTGCTGGCTGCTGTTGGGCCAGTTGCTGTTGTAGCAGCCTGGAGGCCCCGGCCTCGTCCACGGCCAATGCTGAAGCCAAATCCTCCGCCTCGATTGCTGCTTAAAGCCGGCGGCGGCGGCACAGCGCTCATGTTGTTGCCACCGCTTGGTTGCTTTTTGTATGGGAAGCCGCCGCCCCCGATACCCCGGTAATTGCTCATTACGCTCGCTGCTGTCTGGCAGTGGCACTAGACAATAGGTACAAGTTGTAATCTCTGAGGCCCAAGAACACACGAACACACAAATCAATACAACATACGCGAGTTTAGAATTTGCCAATCTAGAGCATTGTTGCCAACCTTATTAGAGTTGTGCAGCCCTGTAGCTGTAAAACTGATTAACATCTCAGTGCATAGCAGCCCTGGCTAAGAAAAACTATCCCAATGAGCAACACTGGCCGCGTTATCGATAAGCGCTTATCGATTTCAGCGTCTGCAGCTTGTTGATTTTACTGTTTTGTTGTTTTCGTTTGCTCTGTGTCGTCAGCTGATGTGTGAAAATGGTTGAGCAGAGTGCCAAAGATTATGCGAGAATCATACAAACTGCCGATTTGGATAGAGAAGTGAGTATATAACTTGAGACATCTATGCTTTCACCTTATAATTATCCCTCTTCCGCACTCACCCCTCTTCAGGTTAACCCACTGTGCAACAACATCGAAGACATGCTCGCCCGACTAGACGAGTTCGAAACTGTTTTGGCTTCGGTAAGTGATTGGTAATCGATGCTAAGAATCAGTTTGATATGTGGCATTTTCTAGGTGCGAGCGGAATCCAACAGCATTATGGCCAATCATGTGAGTAGCATTCTTAACTTCAGCGATAACTTTGGCGAGCTGCGCAATCGCATCGACAAATTGGAACGATTTGTGGCCAAAGTTAACGAGAATCTCAACGAAGTCGAGAGCTCAGTTGATGTTGCTGAGCGGGAGCTCAATGTCACCGAATACAGTCTAAAGGGTCTGCTGCTCAAGCCACTGAAAGCCAAATTATCCGCTGCAGATACGCTGGGAGCACAGCCATCCAGTAATCTGATTGATGGCGAATTTCAAGCGGTTCCCATCTATAAGTCTGACGAATACTTTGGCACAGCCGATGCCAGCGTCAGCACATCATCTTCATAAGTGATTTCAAAGCCAATATATGTATGTTTATTACGTACTTTTAGTGTAAGTGTACAATTAGAAAAAAATGCTCTTCTAACAAATATATTTCGTACGTTAAATTATTTACCCGAAGGATATGGTGGATCCCACGGCTTGCGTGACGCTTTAGAATAAACACTGCAAATGAGGCACAAACCCATTACTAACGCCTGTGTCGAAATAAAGTCTTCGTTATTAATTATAAAAATAATCTAATTTTGGAACTCACCAAGAGTTTCATTTTTGCAAATGATTTTAGAATTGATTGGAACCCTTATTGTGTGTCGCCTTTTATAGGACTTTTGTAGAAATGCGGAAAATTAGCATTTAATTTAAATTTAACACATTACGTATTTCCTGTATATTGATCTAATCGATTTACCACTTCAAATAAATATAAATCGATTGTAAACGCACTGGAATGGCTAAATACAGAAACGAAAAGGATTCAGTTCCAACTGTTGATCACCTCATAATATTAGTTGCTTGAATAATTTCAAACTTTACTATCCGATCGTATGAGTTAAGTAATAGGAGTAACAACCACTGTAAATCTTGTTTTTGAAGAGCTTGTTGGCGATATTTTTTAGACCAGAAGGAATTGGGGTAAATTAATGAAATTTGGGTATGTTGTGAAACATATAATTAAAAATACAAATACAATTGAAATAAAAATTTCACTAAACATTTCGGCAGTTTTTCGTCAATTAAAAATCGCCCAATCAATTTTAAAAGAATCCGTACGAAATTCTCTTCGTATTCGCGGCTTAAAGATATGGTTGAAAAACTCGAGTTGAGGATCGAAAATAAGTTTTTATTGTTTATTATAGCTTATTTCTTTATTTTTATTTATTATTTTAAGAGTTTAGCTATATTTAAAATTAATACTAACACTGTTGGTAAAGCAATGGCTGTAAAGACCTTAATCTTGGTGTATTTTAGTTAAATAATCTTTCAAGATGCAAAAAAAATTTCTACATTTTGTAGACAGTTATACTTTATAATTGTTTAAATCTAACATTCATGATTATCAATAAATTTAACGAGCCTTTTAAGTTACTAGAAAAATTCTATAACAATTAATTGTAGTCAATATTAAACTAGTTAGTCGAATTACCAAATAAACGAACATTACAATGTAGATTCCATCTATGAGTCTGACAAATTGTGTAGGCAGTGCCTACTAGGCACTGCCAATCGCATCATTTTCATAAGTGATTTAAAAACCAATATTTGTTTATTACGTACTTTTAGTGTAAGTGTGCAATTAGAAAAAAATGCTTTTCTTACAAATTCATTTTGTACGTTAAATTATTTAAAGTCTATTGAATTATACGGATCGCGTGGCACGCAAATGAGAATCAGACCCAATACTAACGCCTGTAACGAAATAAAGTCTTTATTATTAACTGTAAAAATAATCAAATTTTAGAACTTACCAAGAGTTTCATTTCTGCAGATTATTTTAGAATTGACTGAGAAGCTTTTGGTGTGTTGCCTTTTATAGGACTTGTGCAATAATTTAGTAATTAGCATTAAATTTAAATTTACCACATCATTAACGAATATATATTTTTATATAATTGGTTAACATTTACTTCGTCACATATATTGAATAACAAGATTGCCCTATTACATTTCGAATTTGTAGTCTTTATTTAAGAAGATTTTCTTAAATAAATTTATTAATCACACTATTACATTTGGAATTTGAAGCTTTTATTATTCCAACGGGTTTTGTTTATATAATAGAAACAAGTAAGAAAGCTCCATACGAGTGTGCTCGACCTTACGATACCCGCTACCCATTCTTAATAAAAGCTTTGAATATACCAAATTTATAGACTTGGTATATCAATACACCATAGAGTACGAAATATATATGTCAGATTGTCAACCAAAACAGCTAAGACCCGACTACAGCAGGCAATTTCTACATTTTGTAGACAGTTATACTTTATAATTGTTTAAATCTAACATTCATGATTATCAATAAATTTAACGAGCCTTTTAAGTTACTAGAAAAATTCTATAACAATTAATTGTAGTGAATATTAAACTAGTTAGTCAAATTACCAAATAAACGAACATTAACATACAGCACATCATCTTCGTAAGTGATTTAAAAACCAATATATGTATGTTTATTACGTACTTTTAGTGTAAGTGTGCAATTAGAAAAAAATTCGACACATTTCGTATCTCCTGTATATTGATCTAATCGATTTACCACTACAAATAAATATAAATCGATTGTAAACACACTGGAACGGTTGATCACCTCATAATATTAGTTGCTTGATCGACCGATCGTATGAGTTAAGCAATAGGAGTAACACCTTGTTTTTGATGTGCTTTTTGATTTTATTTAAAAGTACAAATACATTTTTTTTCATATAAAAAAATAAACGATGTTTCACTGTTTCACGCCTCCGTGGCATGTAGCACAAGTGATGTAAATTTGAACCTACAGGGCGGAAAAAATGTCTTTATCTAATCGTTATATCTAGAATGATCTCTTGAACAAAAATGTCAAAATTTCACTAAAAATGTGTGCAGTTTTTCGACCAAAAATGCTGTAATCCTTTCCTGTATATTGTGTTAATCAATTTAACACATCAAAATGTAAATTAATATATAAATATATGTCGGAGAGTAAGTAATGCAGATTCGACACACTGACGTCACTGCGCAGCTGTGCGTGCGTCTCGGCACATTGCTGCGTAGTTGTAGGTGCACTTTGGCATTTTGGCAATGCGTAGTTGCTTGTGCGTTTCGGCACATTGTCAATGCGTAATAAAGAGTGTGCATGTTAGATTGCATCATTCTTCATTTGCGCTTTGTCGGTTGTCCGCATTTTGTCGCTTTGCCAAGTACAGTTATTGCGGGGCGACAGCGTTGAGACGCTGTCGCCGAGTGTGGTTCGATGGCTATGGCGTAGACAGTAAAAGGATCGAGCGGGCAGTGTGCTCTAGAATTCGCCTGTGAAAGCATCGAAACTCGCTTCGCGATAATGAGTAAACAGACTTCGGTAGAACAGACTCCGACATATATGTATATCGATTTTAACCCTCTCATGCCCGCCGTTGCATATACGCAACATTGACTTTACATTTAACATTTACATTTTCGTTCTTATTTATATATATGGATGGACAAATGTTGCCTAAAAGGACATACCAAAAGAATTAGAGTATCGAAGATCAGAATGAAAGATATTTACGGCTCCTTTTAATCATTTATGGAAATAATATTTTCTATGTGTCCCCATTTTAATTTGGTCATGAAAGAGCTAAGCATACTGGAATGGTAAAATACAGAATCGAAACCGATTCATTTCCAGCTGTTTCGCCCTCATAATATTACTTGCTTGAATAATTTCAAACTTTATTATCCGATGGCAAGAGTTACTTTAATTTGTACCTGTTTAAGAATGAACAGGAAATGCAGTTTTTTCTTATTTACATTTTCAGTTTATTGGCATTCATTCAAGAAATAAATCGGTTAAACTAGGCTCCTTTCTTGGTCAGTTTTGAAGGACTATGAACAATACCTTCTCTCGCTATCACAGAATGAGGCTTAGTTGGCGTTTTAGAATAAACGCTGCAAATGGCGCACAAAGTCACAAAAATTGCCTTTAATGAAATAAGTTTGATATAAAATAGATAAATTATTAAACTTGGAACTTACTAAGAGTTTCATTTCTGCAAATTCCTTGATGGAAACGCGTTTGGTGTGTTGCCTTTTATAGGACTTGTGTAATAATGTAGTAATTAGCATTTAATTTTAATTTACCACATCATAAACGATTATACATTATTATAAAATTAGTAAACATTTACTCTTCATTTCAGTTTACATATATTGCATAACAAGATCGCCCTATTACTAAAATTATAAAAGCTCCATTCGAGTCTGCTTGACTTTTCGATACCCGGTACCCATTCTTAATAAAAGCACAAAAATTATACAAAATTTATATACTGAAATTTTAATATATAACGAAGCATAGACTTGGTATATCAATACACCATAGAGTACGAAATACATATGTTAGATTATCAACCAAAACAGCTAAGACCCGACTCTACAGCAGGAAATTTCTACATTTTGAAGAAAGTTATAATACCTTTCTACTTTTTGCGGGTATACTATATATATAATTGTTTAAATCTTACATCCATGATTATCAATTAATTTACCGAAATTACCAAATAAACGAACATTATAATACAATGTATATTCCAGCTATAGTCTGACGAATACTTTGGCACCGCCGATGCCAGCGTCAGCACATCATCTTCGTAAGTGATTTAAAAACCAATATATGTATATTTATTACGTACTTTTAGTGTAAGTGTACAATTAGAAAAAAATGCTCTTCTAACAAATACATTTCGTACGTTAAATTATTTACCCGAAGGATATGGTGGATCCCACGGCTTGCGTGACGCTTTAGAATAAACACTGCAAATGAGGCACAAACCCATTACTAACGCCTGTGTCGAAATAAAGTCTTCGTTATTAACTAAAAAATAATCTAATTTTGGAACTTACCAAGAGTTTCATTTCTGCAAATTATTTTAGAATTGATTGGAACCCTTATTGTGTGTCGCCTTTTATAGGACTTTTGTAGAAATGCGGAAAATTAGCATTTAATTTAAATTTAACACATTACGTATTTCCTGTAGTTAATCGAATTATATGAATTATAAAATTCATCATTTCATTTTTTCTATAAGTCTGACCATTCTTTTTTTTTGCACGGCTGATGCCAAAGTCAGCACATTATATCCATAAGTGATTACAAAACTAACATTTGTATGTATGTTTATTACGCACTTTAAGTATACAAAATAACAGCTCTTTTATCAAATTAGTTTCGTACTTTAAGTTATGAAGCAACTTCACTTCACCTCCCGCGTCCAAATTCGGGATCGATCAGGTCAGGTGGAGGCCAGATTCTATCATCGGGGTTGATCGGCGGTGGATCATATCTGCCTTGCGGTGCGGAATAAACGCTGCAGATGAGGCACAGACTCAATGCTAACGCCTGTAACGAAAAAAAGCCTTTGTTATTAACTATAAAAATAATTAAATTTTAGAACTTACCAAGAGTTTCATTTCTGCTGATTATTTTAGAATTGACTGAGAAGCTTTTGGTGTGTTGCCTTTTATAGGACTTGTGTAATAATGTAGTAATTAGCATTAAATTTAAATTTACCACATCATTAACGAATATATATTTTTATATAATTGGTTAACATTTACTTCGTCACATATATTGCATAACAAGATTGCCCTATTACATATCGAATTTGTAGACTTTATTTAAGAAGATTTTCTTAAATACATTTATTAAACACACTATTCAATTTGGAATTTTGAATTTTAAGCTTTTATTATTCCAACGGGTTTTATTAATATAATAAAAACAAGTAAGAAAGCTCCATTCGCGTGTGCTCGACATTACGATACTCGCTATCCATTCTTAATAAAAGCAGAATATACCAAATTTAAACATTATAATAATATATATTGTCGAGCAAAAGTGGATACATGACACTTCTGACTGTAAGGTATTGTAAAATTCGTAAAAATATGATAATCAATTATTTCTACTATATATAAAAGGAAAAATATTCAAAAAACAAGTTGTTTATATTTTAAATAATATTTAATTTAGAAGAAGGCCAAATATCCACTTTTCCACGGTTGGGCTCATTCATGTTCAAATATATTATATTTGATTGCAACCGATCATTTATGCATAGTAACATGTATACTATATGGAGTCGGAAAAAAACTTAGCGTCCGAGTGTATTGGGAAACACCTCCCAAAACTGCGGTGCGGAATAAACGCTGCAAATGAGGCACAGACCCAATACTAACGCCTGGAACTTACCAAGAGTTTCATTTCTGCAAATTATTTTAGAATTGATTGGAACCCTTATTGTGTGTCGCCTTTTATAGGACTTTTGTAGAAATGCGGAAAATTAGCATTTAATTTAAATTTAACACATTCCGTATTTCCTGTATATTGATCTAATCGATTTACCACTTCAAATAAATATAAATCGATTGTAAACGCACTGGAATGGCTAAATACAGAAACGAAAAGGATTCAGTTCCAACTGTTGATCACCTCATAATATTAGTTGCTTGAATAATTTCAAACTTTACTATCCGATCGTATGAGTTAAGTAATAGGAGTAACAACCACTGTAAATCTTGTTTTTGAAGAGCTTGTTGGCGATATTTTTTTAGACCAGAAGGAATTGGGGTAAATTAATGAAATTTGGGTATGTTGTGAAACATATAATTAAAAATACAAATACAATTGAAATAAAAATTTCACTAAACATTTCGGCAGTTTTTCGTCAATTAAAAATCGCCCAATCAATTTTAAAAGAATCCGTACGAAATTCTCTTCGTATTCGCGGCTTAAAGATATGGTTGAAAAACTCGAGTTGAGGATCGAAAATAAGTTTTTATTGTTTATTATAGCTTATTTCTTTATTTTTATTTATTATTTTAAAAGTTTAGCTATATTTAAAATAAATACTAACACTGTTGGTAAAGCAATGGCTGTAAAGACCTTCATCTTGGTGTATTCTAGTTAAATAATCTTTCAAGATGCAAAAAAAATTTCTACATTTTGTAGACAGTTATACTTTATAATTGTTTAAATCTAACATTCATGATTATCAATAAATTTAACGAGCCTTTTAAGTTACTAGAAAAATTCTATAACAATTAATTGTAGTCAATATTAAACTAGTTAGTCGAATTACCAAATAAACGAACATTACAATGTAGATTCCATCTATGAGTCTGACAAATTGTGTAGGCAGTGCCTACTAGGCACTGCCAATCGCATCATTTTCATAAGTGATTTAAAAACCAATATATGTTTATTACGTACTTTTAGTGTAAGTGTGCAATTAGAAAAAAATGCTTTTCTTACAAATTCATTTTGTACGTTAAATTATTTAAAGTCTATTGAATTATACGGATCGCGTGTCACGCAAATGAGAATCAGACCCAATACTAACGCCTGTAACGAAATAAAGTCTTTATTATTAACTGTAAAAATAATCAAATTTTAGAACTTACCAAGAGTTTCATTTCTGCTGATTATTTTAGAATTGACTGAGAAGCTTTTGGTGTGTTGCCTTTTATAGGACTTGTGCAATAATTTAGTAATTAGCATTAAATTTAAATTTACCACATCATTAACGAATATATATTTTTATATAATTGGTTAACATTTACTTCGTCACATATATTGAATAACAAGATTGCCCTATTACATTTCGAATTTGTAGTCTTTATTTAAGAAGATTTTCTTAAATAAATTTATTAATCACACTATTACATTTGGAATTTGAAGCTTTTATTATTCCAACGGGTTTTGTTTATATAATAGAAACAAGTAAGAAAGCTCCATACGAGTGTGCTCAACCTTACGATACCCGCTACCCATTCTTAATAAAAGCTTTGAATATACCAAATTTATAGACTTGGTATATCAATACACCATAGAGTACGAAATATATATGTCAGATTGTCAACCAAAACAGCTAAGACCCGACTACAGCAGGCAATTTCTACATTTTGTAGACAGTTATACTTTATAATTGTTTAAATCTAACATTCATGATTATCAATAAATTTAACGAGCCTTTTAAGTTACTAGAAAAATTCTATAACAATTAATTGTAGTGAATATTAAACTAGTTAGTCAAATTACCAAATAAACGAACATTAACATACAGCACATCATCTTCGTAAGTGATTTAAAAACCAATATATGTATGTTTATTACGTACTTTTAGTGTAAGTGTGCAATTAGAAAAAAATTCGACACATTTCGTATCTCCTGTATATTGATCTAATCGATTTACCACTACAAATAAATATAAATCGATTGTAAACACACTGGAACGGTTGATCACCTCATAATATTAGTTGCTTGATCGACCGATCGTATGAGTTAAGCAATAGGAGTAACACCTTGTTTTTGATGTGCTTTTTGATTTTATTTAAAAGTACAAATACATTTTTTTCATATAAAAAAATAAACGATGTTTCACTGTTTCACGCCTCCGTGGCATGTAGCACAAGTGATGTAAATTTGAACCTACAGGGCGGAAAAAATGTCTTTATCTAATCGTTATATCTAGAATGATCTCTTGAACAAAAATGTCAAAATTTCACTAAAAATGTGTGCAGTTTTTCGACCAAAAATGCTGTAATCCTTTCCTGTATATTGTGTTAATCAATTTAACACATCAAAATGTAAATTAATATATAAATATATGTATATCGATTTTAACCCTCTCATGCCCGCCGTTGCATATACGCAACATTGACTTTACATTTAACATTTACATTTTCGTTCTTATTTATATATGGATGGACAAATGTTGCCTAAAAGGACATACCAAAAGAATTAGAGTATCGAAGATCAGAATGAAAGATATTTACGGCTCCTTTTAATCATTTATGGAAATAATATTTTCTATGTGTCCCCATTTTAATTTGGTCATGAAAGAGCTAAGCATACTGGAATGGTAAAATACAGAATCGAAACCGATTCATTTCCAGCTGTTTCGCCCTCATAATATTACTTGCTTGAATAATTTCAAACTTTATTATCCGATGGCAAAAGTGACTTTAATTTGTACCAGTTTAAAAATGAACAGGAAGTGCATTTTTTTCTCATTTACATTTTCAGTTTATTGGCATTCATTCAAGGAATAAATCGGTTAAACTAGGCTCCTTTCTTGGTCAGTTTTGAAGGACTATGAACAATACCTTCTCTCGCTATCACAGAATGAGGCTTAGTTGGCGTTTTAGAATAAACGCTGCAAATGGCGCATAGAGTCACAAAAATTACCTTTTATGAAATAAGTTTGATATTAAATATATAAATTATTAAAACAGAAACTTACTAAGATTATCAATAAATTTAACAATACTTTTAAGTTACTTGAAAAATAACTATTAATTGTAGTGAATAATATAATAAACAAACATTATAATACAATGTCACCCTATAAGTCTGACAATTTTTTTTTGCACAGCTGATGCCAGCACATTAAATCCATTAGTGATTACAAAACTAACATATGTATGTTTATTACGCACTTTAAGTATACAAAATAACAGCTCTTTTATCAAATTAGTTTCGTAATTTAAGTTATGAAGCAACTTCACTTCACGTCCAGGGTGGTCCATATTCGGGATCGATCAGGTCAGGTGGAGGCCAGATTCTATTATCGGGGTTGATCGGCGGTGGATCATATCTGCCTTGCGGTGCGGAATAAACGCTGCAGATGAGGCATAGACCCAATACTAACGCCTGTAACGAAAAAAAGTCTTTATTATTAACTGTAAAAATAATCAAATTTTAGAACTTACGAAGAGTTTCATTTCTGCAGATTATTTTAGTGAATTCACCTCCCGCGTCCAAATTCGGGATCGATCAGGTCAGGTGGAGGCCAGATTCTATCATCGGGGTTGATCGGCGGTGGATCATATCTGCCTTGCGGTGCGGAATAAACGCTGCAGATGAGGCACAGACTCAATGCTAACGCCTGTAACGAAAAAAAGCCTTTGTTATTAACTATAAAAATAATTAAATTTTAGAACTTACCAAGAGTTTCATTTCTGCTGATTATTTTAGAATTGACTGAGAAGCTTTTGGTGTGTTGCCTTTTATAGGACTTGTGTAATAATGTAGTAATTAGCATTAAATTTAAATTTACCACATCATTAACGAATATATATTTTTATATAATTGGTTAACATTTACTTCGTCACATATATTGCATAACAAGATTGCCCTATTACATATCGAATTTGTAGACTTTATTTAAGAAGATTTTCTTAAATACATTTATTAAACACACTATTCAATTTGGAATTTTGAATTTTAAGCTTTTATTATTCCAACGGGTTTTATTAATATAATAAAACAAGTAAGAAAGCTCCATTCGCGTGTGCTCGACATTACGATACTCGCTATCCATTCTTAATAAAAGCAGAATATACCAAATTTAAACATTATAATAATATATATTGTCGAGCAAAAGTGGATACATGACACTTCTGACTGTAAGGTATTGTAAAATTCGTAAAAATATGATAATCAATTATTTCTACTATATATAAAAGGAAAAAATATTCAAAAAACAAGTTGTTTATATTTTAAATAATATTTAATTTAGAAGAAGGCCAAATATCCACTTTTCCACGGTTGGGCTCATTCATGTTCAAATATATTATATTTGATTGCAACCGATCATTTATGCATAGTAACATGTATACTATATGGAGTCGGAAAAAACTTAGCGTCCGAGTGTATTGGGAAACACCTCCCAAAACTGCGGTGCGGAATAAACGCTGCAAATGAGGCACAGACCCAATACTAACGCCTGGAACTTACCAAGAGTTTCATTTCTGCAAATTATTTTAGAATTGATTGGAACCCTTATTGTGTGTCGCCTTTTATAGGACTTTTGTAGAAATGCGGAAAATTAGCATTTAATTTAAATTTAACACATTCCGTATTTCCTGTATATTGATCTAATCGATTTACCACTTCAAATAAATATAAATCGATTGTAAACGCACTGGAATGGCTAAATACAGAAACGAAAAGGATTCAGTTCCAACTGTTGATCACCTCATAATAATAGTTGCTTGAATAATTTCAAACTTTACTATCCGATCGTATGAGTTAAGTAATAGGAGTAACAACCACTGTAAATCTTGTTTTTGAAGAGCTTGTTGGCGATATTTTTTAGACCAGAAGGAATTGGGGTAAATTAATGAAATTTGGGTATGTTGTGAAACATATAATTAAAAATACAAATACAATTGAAATAAAAATTTCACTAAACATTTCGGCAGTTTTTCGTCAATTAAAAATCGCCCAATCAATTTTAAAAGAATCCGTACGAAATTCTCTTCGTATTCGCGGCTTAAAGATATGGTTGAAAAACTCGAGTTGAGGATCGAAAATAAGTTTTTATTGTTTATTATAGCTTATTTCGTTATTTTTATTTATTATTTTAAAAGTTTAGCTATATTTAAAATTAATACTAACACTGTTGGTAAAGCAATGGCTGTAAAGACCTTCATCTTGGTGTATTCTAGTTAAATAATCTTTCAAGATGCAAAAAAAATTTCTACATTTTGTAGACAGTTATACTTTATAATTGTTTAAATCTAACATTCATGATTATCAATAAATTTAACAAGCCTTTTAAGTTACTAGAAAAATTCTATAACAATTAATTGTAGTGAATATTAAACTAGTTAGTCGAATTACCAAATAAACGAACATTACAATGTAGATTCCATCTATGAGTCTGACAAATTGTGTAGGCAGTGCCTACTAGGCACTGCCAATCGCATCATTTTCATAAGTGATTTAAAAACCAATATATGTTTATTACGTACTTTTAGTGTAAGTGTGCAATTAGAAAAAAATGCTTTTCTTACAAATTCTTTTTGTACGTTAAATTATTTAAAGTCTATTGAATTATACGGATCGCGTGTCACGCAAATGAGAATCAGACCCAATACTAACGCCTGTAACGAAATAAAGTCTTTATTATTAACTGTAAAAATAATCAAATTTTAGAACTTACCAAGAGTTTCATTTCTGCAGATTATTTTAGAATTGACTGAGAAGCTTTTGGTGTGTTGCCTTTTATAGGACTTGTGCAATAATTTAGTAATTAGCATTAAATTTAAATTTACCACATCATTAACGAATATATATTTTTATATAATTGGTTAACATTTACTTCGTCACATATATTGCATAACAAGATAGCCCTATTACATTTCTAATTTGTAGACTTTATTTATGAAGATTTTCTTAAATAAATTTATTATGTTAATCACACTATTAAATTTAGAATTTGAAGCTTTTATTATTCCAACGGGTTTTGTTTATATAATAGAAACAAGTAAGAAAGCTCCATACGAGTGTGCTCAACCTTACGATACCCGCTACCCATTCTTAATAAAAGCTTTGAATATACCAAATTTATAGACTTGGTATATCAATACACCATAGAGTACGAAATATATATGTCAGATTGTCAACCAAAACAGCTAAGACCCGACTACAGCAGGCAATTTCTACATTTTGTAGACAGTTATACTTTATAATTGTTTAAATCTAACATTCATGATTATCAATAAATTTAACGAGCCTTTTAAGTTACTAGAAAAATTCTATAACAATTAATTGTAGTCAATATTAAACTAGTTAGTCGAATTACCAAATAAACGAACATTACAATGTAGATTCCATCTATGAGTCTGACAAATTGTGTAGGCAGTGCCTACTAGGCACTGCCAATCGCATCATTTTCATAAGTGATTTAAAAACCAATATATGTTTATTACGTACTTTTAGTGTAAGTGTGCAATTAGAAAAAAATGCTTTTCTTACAAATTCTTTTTGTACGTTAAATTATTTAAAGTCTATTGAATTATACGGATCGCGTGTCACGCAAATGAGAATCAGACCCAATACTAACGCCTGTAACGAAATAAAGTCTTTATTATTAACTGTAAAAATAATCAAATTTTAGAACTTACCAAGAGTTTCATTTCTGCAGATTATTTTAGAATTGACTGAGAAGCTTTTGGTGTGTTGCCTTTTATAGGACTTGTGCAATAATTTAGTAATTAGCATTAAATTTAAATTTACCACATCATTAACGAATATATATTTTTATATAATTGGTTAACATTTACTTCGTCACATATATTGAATAACAAGATTGCCCTATTACATTTCGAATTTGTAGTCTTTATTTAAGAAGATTTTCTTAAATAAATTTATTAATCACACTATTACATTTGGAATTTGAAGCTGTTATTATTCCAACGGGTTTTGTTAATATAACATAATAAAAACAAGTAAGAAAGCTCCATTCGAGTGTGCTCGACTTTACGATACTCGCTACCCATTCTTAATAAAAGCAGAATATACCAAATTTAAATTTACTGCGTGTCCTTATGGAATAAACGCTACAAATGAGGCACAGTCCCATAAATATCGCTAGTAACGAAATAAAGTCTTCATTATTAAATATATTCGTTTATGCAAATTATTTTAGAATTGATGGAAACTTTTAGTGTGTTGCCTTTTATAAAACTTGTGTATTAGTGCTGGAAATTAGCATTTAATTTAAATTTAACACATTACTAATTTCCTGTAGCCAATCAAATTATAGGAATTATAATGTTCGTTAGGCAAATAAGGAAATAAACTAACATTATAATAATACACATATATTGGCGAGCAAAAGTGGATACATGTTTGACACTTCTGAATCTAAGGTATTGTAAAATTCGTAAAAATATGATAATCGATTATTTCTACTATATATAAAAGGAAAAAATATTCAAAAAACAAGTTGTTTATATTTTAAATAATTTTTTATTTAGAAGAAGGCCAAATATCCACTTTTCCACGGTTGGGCTCATTCATGTTCAAATATATTTGATTGCAACCGATCATATGTACATATATATATATATATATATATATATATATATATATATATATATATATTTATATCTAATCTAATATTTATAATAATATGTATACTTTATGGAGTCGGAAAAAACTTAGCCTCCCCAATATCTGGGTGTAGTGGGAAAGAACGTCGGTGCGGAATAAACGCTACAAATGAGGCACAGACCCAATACTAACGCCTGTAACGAAATAAAGTCTTTGTCATTGACTATAAACATAATCAAATTTTAGAACTTACCAAAAGTTTCATTTTTGCAGATTATTTTAGAATTGATTGAGTAGCTTTTGGTGTGTCGCCTTTTATAGGACTTTTGTAGAAATGCGGAAAATTAGCATTTCATTTAAATTTAACACATTCCATATTTTCTGTAGTTAATCGAATTATATGAATTATATAATTCATCAGTTAAATAAGGCAATAAACTAACATTATAAATATATATTCTATATATTCTACAAATTGAGTCTGACAGAACTACTTATTATTTAAGAAACTATTTCACAAAAAGTGATGGTTTTTTGTTCGCAAATCAAATTGAATTGTCAGAAACCGCAATTATTTATGAGGTATTAATGAGTGGATATCAGAAATATAATCAATCATCCAGTTTCATCTGGTTGCGATACTATTTTGTAAGAAGCAAAGTTTCGTGATTTGTAAATATTTTGTTATTTATTTGGCATTTGTTCGCGTTCGCATCACGTGACTTCAAAATTTATGAAGGGAAAAAGCGTAGATTACATAATACAAGATTCAATTTATGCCTTGGTCTCCTTGCTCTCCTTGCTCTCCGCGCTCTCCTTGCTCTCCTCCTCGGAGCTGCCAGGCTTGGCCTTGTTGAACAGCTCAGCAACTGGCACTGGACGATGACGCAATGGACCGTGAGGGGTTGTGCTGCCCACATCTGAAGCCGGACTGGCTGAGGGAACCTTCTCGGGGAGTGCCACAGCCTCGATGGGTGCAACGGGCTCTTTGGCCGCATCCTCCTTGGGAGCAGCGGTGGTCTTGATTTCAGTCGGCACGGGAATGTCACGCTTGGCATGTTTGTGGCCAGCTTCGTGGGCGATTAGAGTCTCGGCAATTTGTTTGCCATGCTCCGAATTGTGCTGCAATCCCTCGCTAGCCAGCACCGAATGGGGTTTAATTGGAGCCGGACCACCGTGACCATGTTCCTCCGCAATAGGGAGACCAGCATGATGTTGGAGTGACTCGCGAGCCTTCACTGAATCGGGTTTAATGGCAGGGGGACCACCATGACCATGCTCCTCATTGCGTTTCTCGCGAGACAAGTGCAATTTCAAAGTTTCTCCTTTGATGTTTGAGGGAGCGGCTTGGCAAATGACGCACAAGGCCACAAAGATCAGCTAAAAGTAAATGAATTGTATTCTAAATATACATATATCCGATATTTGAATGGATCAAGCGCTCTTACGAATTTTCTCATTTCGCTGGCAAAAAGTATCTCGAACTGAACGGTCTAGATATTGATGATGAACTGCTGGAATCGTCGCGCATTCGGCGCATTTTATGGGATAGCGAATCTCTCGCTGGGCGCTATATTGTCATGTTTGAGATTGCTGTTAACCAGTTCGTAAATTGGTGATAATTGCCGTACCTTACATTGTACATATGGCGGAGAGACGAGTTTCTCGACTTGACTCGACTCGCACAGTATTTATTTTTCCCATTGATAGAGCTAATTATAAGCTGTAATAAAAATCACCGTAAGTCAAAAGCAGTGACAGACAGCAGCAGCATCTTTCCAACTTATACCCGTTTATATATAGTATGCATAATTTTTTATTGATATGTGCGAATCAAATGTGGCTCAAGGCGGCCAACTAGCCAGATTGACTTTGTGCTATATATTACTTGATCTCTAGGTCTCGGGAAGCCGGCACCATTAGTCATCTTTACTTAGCATATTGATGCGAACAACACACAAAAACTATCTGCGCACGTTTAGAAAAATCAGTGCAAATATGAAAAGTTATAGGAAAGCTAATTGAAATGCACATAAATCTTAATCACTGTACGCCACTAATTGCAGGCTTTACGTAATGCGGCACTCTGGTTTACAGCTTAACTTTTCTGGGAATTGTACTAGTTTGCATTTTTAATGTAGTATAATTAATTAATTGCGAAACTCTATTTTAATAGCGTTTGCGTCTCACAACAACAATAGCAACAGAAACCACAAAATTATCAATTCAAATTTTGTAGAACGCGCGATGAGCAATCAGTGTGTGCATAATAAATGTAGAAAGAAAATGCGTTGTATGGTAAAAATGTGTTAATGTCGTGCTAAGCAGTGTGTACACACTGTTCGCAAAGTTCTCGCATATAAATTTTGTAAATAATAAATTTCTAGTTAAATATAGCAGTGTAAAAACGAACAAAATGCCTGCAGAAATTGAAAATATCAATCCGAGTGTTTATGGCAAGATTAAGGAACGTGAAACTACAGCCAACGAGGAGGACGAAGCTGTTGTGGATCCATTTGATACACGTGAAATTTTTGGTGCGTCGTTAATGCAGCAATAAAGCAAAATTTCATCTAATCCATATCAATTGCAGATCTGATACGTAACATCAATGACCCGGAGCATCCATTAACGCTCGAGGAGCTGCACGTCGTGCAGGAGCAGCTCATAACGATCAGTGACAAAAAGAACAATGTCCACGTGAATTTTACACCCACAATTCCGCATTGTTCCATGGCCACCTTGATTGGACTCTCAATACGCGTGAAACTGTTGCGTTCGTTGCCGCCACGCTTCAAGGTCACCGTAGAGATAACACCTGGCACACATGCCTCCGAGTTTGCCGTGAATAAACAGCTGGCGGACAAGGAACGCGTTGCTGCCGCTTTGGAGAACAAACATCTGGCCGAAGTCATCAATCAATGCATCTCGGCGAGAAGTTAAACTCATGTACTTTCTATCTCTGTTTGTTAATAGTAAATATGTATAGTTTATTTTAGCATACGTCTGCAATCTTGGGTGGAACTAAAGACTATGGTAACACGGTTTTGAAGTTTAACAAGTGAAGCTATTGCTGCTGCTTGGAGGATGGTTGCTTTACACTGCTGTTGGTTATCCGCTGCTGTTGGGTAGGATCGTATTTGTACGTCTTGACTAGCGGTCCCTTGCCCGCCTTGGCGAAGCGTATCTCATCCAGGCGCTGTCGCTCCTCGATCTCCTTGGTGATCTTCATGTTGTCCCAGGCTGCAAATCGATAGAAAGGAAAACAGTTAGTTAACAAATAAAGTTAGCAGCAAGAAGGCATCCTGCTACGGCATAAGAGTGTCGGAATACTAAACGATCTCTTGAGAAGGACCGAGAGATTAGATACACAATTAGCTATAGAAAATAGAGGAATTTTAGAAGCACAAATTCTCAGCACACATCCTTGCTTAATGCATCGCCTTGTTTAGCAGGAGAAGCAGTTCAGGTAATGGATTCTTCAACTCATACGAGATGATGTTTTTGGCTCCTCTGGGTTGCAATTAAGACTACCCCACGATATAAAACAATAAACGTTACTTACATTCCTTCATGCCGCCGACGAAACCCTTCTTCTTCTTGGCGGGCAAGGAGCCAGGGGCATGCGTGATCATCTTGTCGATCTTGAAGTAATCCCGCACAGAGGGAATCCGCAGCAAAGCCACCTGACCCAGTGAAATGAAATTACTGCAGGCCCAATACGTGAGAATGGCGGCGGGGAAATTCATGGTGAAGGGAAAGATGACCAAGGGCAGAGCACGCAGCACATACTTCATGGTGTTCATATTGGCAGCCGACAGTCGCGCACTATCCGTGCCCAGTTCAATGGTCAGATACAACGTGGCGCTGGTGATGACGGGAAGCAGATACAAGGGATCCGCCAGCGTTAGATCCGTGAACCAGAATAATCCGCCATCACGCATCGACTCCACGGGTGCGTTGGCCATCTGACGCAGTCCCATGAAGAAGGAGATGAAGAGCGGTGCTTGTGCCAGTGGTACAATCATATTCTTGAGAGGATTAACGCCTTTCTCGCGCATAAACAGCATCATTTCCTGTGCGTAGCGTGCGGATTCAATGGCATTTCCCGACTGACGGGCCTCCGTCATCTTCAGCTGCAGCACCTGCATCTGTGGCATGTTGTTGCTCATCTTCGCGGAGTTGCGTTGCGCGAGAATCACCAGAGGGAAGATGATGGTGCGCACCACAAGTGTGCCAATGGCAATGGTGCCCCACCAGGGTATATCCCATGTGCAGTGTAGGAACTCCATGCAGTTCTGCACAATACCCACCGGCGAATAGCCGCCCAAGCCGATCGAAGCGAATGGTGGCTCACCAGCCACCGTTATTGTCTCCATCAGCGTTTGTGGCTCGACGACTGGTGCCACTGGGGCTTCAGGAATGGCGGGCAGATCAACAAGCTCCTTGGTTGAGACCACAGGCATGGCATCTGTGCTGGAACTGGAGCTGGCGAAGCGCATTGTAACTGGAGATGCCGCCATGGATCCATAGAGTGGCAGCAATGTAGACGCAGGTGGCGCTGCTAAGCGACTCCAGCTACTTGCCATATGCATATCCCGACTGCTGACAGTGGGAAACATCTGCAGAGTATATGTTTTTTAGTTAGTAAAACGCATTCATAACAAACCGCACTTTGCAGGTTATGTCATCAACAATGGATGAACTTTGCTTGGCTTTAACTGCCGGCTGCTTACCTGTGTGCTTGACCTGTTGGCCGTGCCATTGATCGCCAGCATCGCTTGGGAGGCGCGCCACAGCTGCATTCGTTTCGCCAGCATTTTGCAATTTGTTTTAATTTATAAAAATGTATAAAATTTGACGCATTCGCGTTTCGTAGAAAGAGATGGCAGTCGTCGTGCTCCCCACACAGCTGGTTGGGCAAAAACATATGATTGCAACCAGGGCCGTGCAGTCCACAGTATATTTTTCGGTTAGTTTTGGCTGCAACGTTAGGTGTATAACTTTAATTTAGAAGAGCACGATTTTGTGAGAATTTCACATAAGAAATATATAAATTTATAAGAATATCAATACAAAAAAAAATAATTTTAATAATGGCAGACTTTCCACAAGTATCTACATTCCCATCCCATTCCCAAATCGTTACCCGATGACCAATTTGAGTCAAAGCTGCAAGTGTTTTGCAAAACATTCAACGGCACATAAACTTACATATTTAATAAACTTGTTAATTAACCAGCTGTTTAAAATTACATGTCTTTTAATCCGCACTTTGAAAAAATATCTAAATGTTCAATAAAGAAATTCAGGTTGGCATTTCTGATTATTGCTTAACGTTAATAAATTGCGGTCACACTTAATACCGGCTTACAGCTACATGGAAATCAATTTTAATTTAATCTTTGAATTTTGAATTTTTATGGAATTTCAAAATAGAAAAATTAATGTAACTACAAATATCTTTGAAATAAAAGTGTGTTTTATTATAGACAATTCAAAAAGTTCCATAAATATATATATTTTTTTCGACAAATGTAAGTCGATTGACTAGCTTGAAGTCCAAATTTTAACGATTAAGGAGAAATTAAAAGGAAATTTAAATTGTTTGGTATATTTGTCATTAAATGAAATTATGTGTAATATAATTAATTAATATTAACTTGGTCCTTTAAAAATAAGTGAAATTTAACCTCAAACGTAAATACGCACGTTTAAGAGAACATTAGCTAGTGGAGCACAAGCAGCGCCACTTTTGTGCTCTTCACGATCGTCAACGGTAAAGGAGCGAGCATGTTGCTCTCTTAACTTCAGTCGCTTTTTGGTGTTCGAGGCGAGCAGTCGTGGCGCGCACGCGTAGCAACTGGCACACACAAAGTAAATTCGAAAACGAAAAGGAAGAGGAAGAGCTGCTGATCGGTTGACGGGCGAATTAAAGTTTGAAACGATTTTTCAGTTACACGCGAGCGCTCCAGCGAATCGGTTATAGAGCTGCAGCGAAGTCGCAATCGCAATAAATTATTTGCGTGCAATTTCTTATTGCAATTTCGGTTTTTTTCACGAGCTGGCTGCCGTCGCCGCGCATTGTCGCGTTTGTTTTTTCTTGAGTCGCTGGCGCAGCGCAGCTAGCAAAGTTCTTTTTGCGCGGCAGCCGTCGTCGCTTGTCGCCTGCGTCGCAGTCGCAGTTGAATTTTCAATAAACGCGTTTTCTTTTGGCACGCTGCGTGGGCGCCCTACCATGCGTCTGGCTGCCTCTCAGACTGTGTCTCTATGTGTGTGCGCGTACTTGTGTGTTAGTGTGCATTAGTTAATGTGTATGTGTTGCTAATTAAAACAACAACAACAACCACATCAATAACAACAACAACAACAACGACTGCAGTCGCAGCAGCTAGAAACGAGAAACGATAACTTTGACGCAAGCCAAGCAAAGTGCTATCGATAAATGCAATTAAGCTCATTCACAAATTGGAGCAGCCAAAGCAACAACAACAACAATAACGACAAGAGCAACAGGTGTTGGGCTGCCAGTTTAATAACAATTTAGTTTTTTTTTTTATTTTTCGGTGGTAAGTTTCAATTTCAAAACTTTGCGCTACTTTGTTCATTTGTTATTCGTTATTGTTATTGTTATTATTATTTTTTATCAGCAATGTGGAAAATGGAAGTAATAAATATATAATTGTTTGCCTTCTTATTAGCGGTCAGCATCAACCGCAGTTGAAATAATATTTATTAGTCCATTGACAACAACAACAATAATAATAAGTAGATCAATTACGCGGAACAGTAATATTACGATAAGAAAATAAACTGCCTTGCCTTCTTCCCCCCGATGCCGCAGTCGCGTTGCAAGTGCAGCTCATTAAATGCTTAAGCTATAACAATCGAATCGGTTTATGGTCAAAAGCAGAACCCAACTCAAACTCGTATGTAGGACATCTGAAAAAATTAATATTCTTATCATTATCAATATCATTATCATTATCATTTTCATTATGAAGCCAGTCGAAGACACTTTTTAATGTCTTCATATGGACAAGAAAAAAAAAACTACACAAAAGATTAAAATATTCTAGAAATATTTCTGAGGTTTATGAATTTGTGATATGAATATATGATTTGAAATATTTTTGGAGAAAGAAAATCAATTCTTCAAACTTTAAGCGTTTCTTTAAGAACAAGTTAGAGAATATACATATATCAAATATTTAAATATAATAATATATTTTTTGTGTTTCTGATTTTTTTGAAATACGGGTTGAAAATAAAAAAAAATATGATAGAATATTTCCTATATTTTGCTATTACATTTATATATCATTTATGAAATATGAATGAGAATTAAAAAAAAAACAGTTTTGGAATATTTTTTATATTTTAATTTAATATTTAGTGATTATTTGAAATATGTTGTTGCTGTAACATTTATAAGAATATTTCATTTATCAATCTTTAATCTTGAACTAGAATTTATTTTACTATAGTACTACAGTTTTTACTATAGAACTTGCTTAAAATAGAACGAAAAATCGTTGCTAATCTTAAAAATAAATATTTGATTAACTTTAAGCGCTTTGAACTGACTTTTCAAATGCTGTTTTTACATAAAATCGTCACAAATTAATTAGTAGCGAAGCTCGACTGCACCATAATTGTTTTTTTTTTCGCACTTATAAATGCATATGTATGAGGCAAATCTGTTGTAATTCGTAGGCAAGCAATTAATTAACGCAACAGCCGCAAATTGTTTGGCAAAGATAAAGCGAATAAAGAGAACGAGAGAGAGAGATAGAAAGAGAGTGAGATCGGGAGTTATAAGCACCTCCTTCAAGATCATAAATTTGTTTATGGTTCGTTCTTGATACGAAACACGCCCCACAGCAGCATTAGAGGCCAACGATATGCTGCTATTCTGTTAGATCTTTGCCGATACAAATCAGTATCACAATCAAAGTCAGAATCGACTTAGAATGAGAGAGGAAGAGAGGGAAAGAGAGACGGCTACCAGCCTTGCGAATTCCGCGAAGTGCTTAAGGTGCTTAAGGTTATGATATATGTATTCCCGAGTTCCAGACAAACTCCAACTCCATTCGAATCGATATTTGCCCCAAGCAAAAATCTGAGCATGCAACACAAAGTGTGCTTCAAAGCGGGGCGGCTTAATTCAAATTGATTTCATGATTTTTCATTTTTTTCCATTTCTTTCAATCGATTTTTATGTGCTCTTTTTTTTTGGCAAACAATTTGAAGTGTCAATTTGTGTTTATAAAACTAAAATTATTTATCAAGCCGCTGGCCATCGCAAGTGGGCAGCGTAAACAGTTAAAAAGCGCACACTCATACACATAAATCTATGTATATATATGTGTATATATAGATATATATGTATTTATGTGTCTGAAGTCAAACGCGAGCACACAAATCGTAGCTAGATATTTTCTGACTCGGCTGCAAAGTCAATTGCCAAATATGGCGCACTTGTTTGTGTGTGGTTTAATGTCACACACACACATGCACACACTCACACAGAGTCATACACACCGACACACACTTGAAGAGTTGCACAAGTTTAAGTCGCTGCCCGTCAATATCTAAGTTTTTTTGTTTAAGGAAATTCAACTACTTGTTTCGCCAAAAGACAGCAAAAAAATAGTCACCAAAGCTGCGATAAATACTCACAGATATACCACATATGTATATATATGCTATATATTGCTTTTTCCATTGTTGCTTGAATCAATATTGAGATTTGCATGTGTGTTATTTGGGCGCATAAATTCATTTGCCAATTGTTATCTAAGACTTCTCTTCGAGAGAGCAACGATATAAGGCTAGGCACATGTGTTAACTGATCTTAACATGGCTAAAGAACTTCAACTATTTGGCTAATTGTTGAATTATTTGCCGATTGCTATCCGCTGACTGACTAATGCGACAAGTTCGCTGACTAATCTGAAAACCACTTCCAGGAAAGGAATTTAATAGGCTTCTCCCAAGCAAACAGCATAACAACGAACGCTGTGAAAATTGCAATGGAAAAACTTAAAAAAACAAGCTTATATTTGTTAGTTATTGAAGCTAAGCAATCGTTGTGAAAATCTAGCGGAATGAGAGCAATTTTAGAGCACTAAAAGCAAATTAAACTTGAAACACAAATGTTCAATGAGAATATCACAAGAGTTGAGCTTTACTATGTGAATTTGTAGATTGCATTTTTCTGAGAATATTTGTACATTCATAAACAAGTGGAATAACCCAAGATTGAATTTGTAATTGAATTAGAAAATGGTATAAGCAATACATCAAAAATCACTTATATTTGTGATACAGAAAATATATAGAATTAGTAATAGTTTTAAAATTGTTATTAGAAAGTTGTAATAGTAATATATAATACACAATATCACTCTTCTTTTTATAGAAATATATAAAACAATATCTTAAAAAAAAGTTAATATAAAGAAAATTTACACTACAATAAGATTTGTCATTTATTTCGTACAAATTTATATCCGTTTTTACTGACAATCTAGTATATTTTGCACTCTATGGTATATTTTGATTGTAGTACTATATTAATATACCAAATAATCAATATACCAAATACAGCCTTTGCTGTACTCTTAGTAGTTTGCGGTATATTTTTGGTATATTTGGACAAAAATGTTCTATAAAAAATGGGTAACGGGTATCTCAAAGTTGATCACTCTCGACTATAGCTTTCTTACTTGTTAAAGTATAATTTAAATAAGAAAATTTCCTTAAGTCTTTTTCTAATATTTCAATTTGGCACTGATTTGCATTTTCAAATCGATTTGCAGCGCAAAAACACTTTTGGAATCGCAGCGATACAAAAATAAATAGCAAATTCTATTAGAACTTGTGCTAAATTTAAATGCGGAATGCGATGGCAAAATGTTTGAAATAACTAAATAAAAATAAATAAATAAAATTGCAAATCGTTTTAGTCTCATTATATTAACAAATTATATTTGTAGCTAATTAGTTAAAATAATAAATATTTTTGTAAAATGCTCGTACTACTTTTTCTCACTGTAGCTCTGAAATCGCTTAAAGTTAATGAGTTAAACTCGTCGCAGTCGGGGATGCTGTCGAATGTATTAGTTAATTAGTATTAATGCTGCCCCCACAAAAATTGGCAAACGAATTGAAGTTAATCAATGAATCAACTGTTTAATGAATCACAAATCACAGAGAGGGAGAGAGAGTAAGATAGAGATAGAGAGAGAGAGTGAGAGAGTTGATTGTCTGACAGGTTTCACTGTAGTTGTAGTTGCTGCACTTGGCGCGTTTTTTCTTTGTTTTACGTCAACAAACCAAAACGAGCTGCAAACTAAGGGAAAGAATGAAACGGAGACACACACATATGTTATGAGTATGATATAAAATAAAATAGCTGCGTCGCGTAATACGCTAAGCCAACCTACGACGACGACGACGACGTTCTTTGCAACAGCTGCCGCTTAGAAACTAACCACACAGCAAATAAATAATAACAACAACAACTGCCAACACGAATGCATCAGTTAAAGGCACAGCCACAGCTTCAGCTTTAGCTTTAGCTTCAGCAGTTGCTTATTTAATATGCAAATGAGCGCATAAAAGCAATTCATTGCAGGGGCAGGGCAGCAGTTAAAGTCGCAGAGAGAGAGAGAGAGAGACCAAGAGAGGGGCAAGGGAATGGAATATTTGTTAAACAATAAATAAAAATGGCAAAAAGCAAAGAGCAGAAAAATACAGAATAGAAATAAATACATATAATTGTTATTCAACTGCTGCTGCTGCTGTTGATGAGGAGGATGCGCTGTGCTGTTGTCGACTGTCGATTCTCTATTGTGGCTGTGGCCCACGCAAAAACTAAAACAAGTAAGAAAGCCACAGTCGAGTGTGCTCTACTATGAGATACCCGATACCCATTGTGAATAAAAGCATAACGTTGTGGTATTAAATTTAAAATATACCGAATTAATATACCACAAAAATACTAAAAATATATTTGATATATTGATAATACTTTATTATTCAAAATATACCAAAGAGTACAAAATATACTAAAATACTAAAAATGTACCAAAAGCTTATTTGGTATATTGATATATTATTACAATCAAAATTAAATGCAAATTAAAATACCACAAAATACAATACTAAAAATATACAAGATAATATTTCGTATACTGATATAAGTATGTAGTTCTGCATTCAAAATATACCACAGAGTGCAAAATAGCCCAAATTGTCCGACAAAGTATTTTCCCATATTAAAGTATTTTTTAAATAACTTTTACATTTTTTATAACCTGATTCCCGCTACCTATTGTGAATAAAAGCAAAACAGTGTGGTATTCATTTTACAATATACCAAATATGTGGTAAATTTATATATTTCTACATTGAAAATATACCATAAAGTGCAAAATATACCAGATTGTCATACAAAAGTTTGGAACCAAATTTGCAGAAATCGTAAATACTGTAGTTGAGTATCGGGTATAATAATAAATATATTATGCGAGCGCGCAAACGCGGCGTATGAGTAATTTGCGTGTATGCAATTAGAAGCAAGCGCCGACAACACACACGTTGTTGCTGCTGCTGCAGAGATTGCAAGAATTAATCGCGTATAAAACAAAAAAGAACCACAAAATGTAATAACAAATGCGGCCAGCAAAAAAGCATTTAAGAAGCGAATAAAAAAGCAATAGCAACAGCAACAGCAACAGCAACAGCAACAAGAAATCCAAGCAACTTGACAAACACTCTGTGGGTGTTTGTAGTTCTAGTTGTTGTTGTTGTCGAAGCTGTTGTTGTTGTAGCCCACGCTTAAAATTAATAATAAAGTACGCAACAGCAAGAACAACAATGACGACCGAAAAGAGTTGGCACTGAAACGGCAGCTGTAAGAATTTTTTCGTTGTCATTCTGTGCACAGAATCAACCTTAAATTTATAATAAATTGTTTTGTACTCACTCTTTTTTTTGGTGGAGCTGCAAAAGGAGACGCAGCAGTCGGGAGCAGTTAATGTGCCCATCAAATTGCCATAAATCAGCTCATTTAAATTGTGTTTCGTGAGTTGGAGAGCCCGCGTGAAAGGTGTAGAAACCGTAAATAACAATTGAGCATCATTTAGTTGCATGAATTTTACGTTGTAAACTCTGTAAGTTAAACAACATATAATAGAGTAGAACGTAACGTCTGCCTTATATGGCAAAGAGGTTCAACTCTGATTGAAGACAACGCGTCGTATGCGTAATTCAAATGGTCGTCGCATCGCCCACACACAGATTCGAGCACAAAACATAAATTACTACTTGCACAAAGGCGGGCTAGGAAATAACCAAAAAAAAAACTACAAATACAAATAAATAAACAACAAAACTAAGACCAAGACATCAGCAGCTTATACTCAATAACTTTGTTGTTGTTGTTGTTGTCATGTCCATTTAAGCCTTGCCAATTTTGGCAACTTGTCGGCCACTTGGCGCTTCAAATGCTCAGGCTACCGACTGCGATGCTGATGATGATGATTTTACGCCTTTCAGAAACGCTTGAGAAGACGCAGCTGAATCGACCGCCCATACAATTTGCTTTTCCCATATTAATTTATCATTTATAAACGATTAAAGTTATATAAATTAAATTGCGCGCCCAAAACAAATTCAACTCTTAATAATAGGAAGCGCTTTTTCACGCTTTTTGTGTAATTATTGACTTAGTCTTTGCGGCATAGCTTCACTATATAAATAACTATATATATAAGGCTTTGACCCACCTAACTAAATATATATTTATATTTATTTTTATTTTACATTTTTGTTTTTGCACACTTCCGCCATGCGGTTCACTCTTTTATTGTTTTGTGCGCTTTTGTTTTTCTCGAGACTTCTCGGCTTGTTAACTTTCTAGGCTGCCATTAAAAAAAAGGCTGCTTTGGCGGCTTCGACGTATTGCAAACATTTCTAGGGCAACTCTCGACATATTTGGCCATGGCTGATTGCCTTGGCTCGCCTTGTCAACAGGTGAAATTTGTGCTGTTGTGTGTGTTTTCTGTTTTCTGTTGCCCGCCTAATTTGTTTGCGCTTTTTGCATAATTTTTCCATATTCCTCCACACTCGGATTTGCATTCTTCGTCAGCAGCAGCGCAACAACAATAAAAAAGGCCAGGCAAAGATAAATAATGCTTCGATATGATGTCAAATCAGCGCCGAAGGTTGCCAAATAAATTCACATTTAATGTTATTACGTCTCAAACACAAACAATGTTTTTTTCCAGAATCATTTTTTCTTTCCATAAAATGTGTCAATTTGTTTGCCAATCAGTAACTGATTGAACCGAACTGATCAAAAGATAGCGAACAGATTTCTACCACACAACATAATTAATATCAACTGATTGTCAGCTGATATGAAACTCACGGAATTATGCAGATCTCTTTAGCTCCAAATTTATCAAATATTATATCGTAAACTTTTCATTTTAATCGATCGCGCATCGATCGTTGAACTTTTTATGGATTTTTCAACTAGCCTTGATCATTTCTATGGAATTTTGGCTCGTTGCTCGCTTTCGTTAAATTTGTAGTCATTATTTAAGCATATTAGATAAGCTCTTCATTAAGCTAAATGATTGCGTTTTTTAGTTCAATATATTAACTATATTTGTAGCAGAGTTTTAATAAGAAAATAAATTATCAATATTTGCAGCACAGTTTAAATATTTAGTTCGATAAATTGACAATATTTGTAGCAGAGTTTTAATCACAAAATAAATTAAGAATATTTATAGAAAAATTTTAAAATTCAGTGCAATAAATTAACAATATTTCTATCAGAGTTTAATCACAAAATAATTTAACAATATTTGTAGCAAGGTTTTAAAATTTTGTTCGATAAATTGACAATATTTGTAGCAGAGTTTTAATCATAAAATAAATTAACAATATTTATAGCAAAGTTTTAAAATTTAGTTCGATAAATTGACAATATTTGTAGCTAGTTTTAATATTACATTTTGCTGTTTAAGCCAATAATAATTAATATGCAAATTAGAGTCTTCTCTTTCCTGCTGAGTTCATTTAAATTTTAAGCACGTAAAAGTCAACACATTAAACTAATTTATTGTGGCCTCAATTTTGATTTGGAATGTTAAATTTTTCTAAAGAACTATTTTCATTGATAAATACCAAGTTTTTGAATCATTTATTATGCATATAGTATTGGATTAAATTGCAGATGCTTTGATGGGTAGTTTGTCTGCTCTTCAGCAGTTTAGATTGTGTTTTTTTTTTGTTGGTCGCCCGCTGAGCGTTTTTAATTTAAGCAATTCACGTAAAACTAAGCTCATTAAATGTGGCATAATTATGTTTTGGGTTATCAGCGGAAAGAGATCGTCGAGATCGTTTTATAAGAATTTTTATTGAGAGCGCTGCAGAATCAATTTAAACAATTCACGTAAAAGTTGACTCATTAAATTACATAATTATATGCTGCTACTCATATTATCTTCGCAGCATGATCAAGTGGCACCCAGAAGACAACAAAAAAAAAAACAACAACTTTGAGTGCGTGTTTGCATAGCTAATTCTGTTCATTTTTTATTAGCAGCCACTTGCGGAGCTCTTCTTTTATTATTGTGCACAGCACATAAATATTTATTTGGCAGAAGACATTGCGACACATGTCTGAGATTTGTGCTCAAGGTCGCGATCAGTTGAAAGATTTCTTGGAAGATACTTTTTGAACTTTTTTTGGGATGTTTGAAGAGACGCTTGCATTAGGAGCATTTATTAAATTTTGGTGCTGGATTTACGAGCAGCTGCTGAAACGGAAATTCTCAGCTAATCGCTCTCAACTTGTTTATCCAATTCTCCATCTCTTTCTCTAAGCATATTTGCCTCTCTTTCTCGCCGAGTGTTTCAAGTGTCTTACGGCGGCGCCTTTGGGCCTGCACTGCGTTTTGTTGTTGTCTGATTTGCGGTTGCGGTTTTATGTTTTTTTTTGTGTGGCTTTGTCTGCCTTCGAGAATTCTATTAGAGTCGAGAGTTGAGCCGAAAATAAAATCGTATTCGTCTATTGATTTGCATCTATATTGCCAGAGAGCACTTAAGCTTGGCATTTGCCGAGGGAACTTGTTTCACCTACATTGCTTTTTTTCATTTCCGCAGCTGCGTGTGCGGCAAGTTCTCCAGCACTGCCATTTGTATCTGTATCTTTGCTTTTTTTTTTGCCATGTATCCATGCAGTCCACGCAGTCACGAATTGTAACAATCGGTGAAGCCTATTGGAGTCCAAGGTTCGCTTCGTTTGTCCATTTGAACTTTGCACAAAAAGCTCTTTTAACGTTCTGACGGATTAAAGCGGCTTTCGATTGGGACTTCCATCAACAAAAATGAAAAAAAGGCATAAAGAACTCATTAACGACTTCATCGATCAACAGTCTTTGCTTCTTCAATTCTTGTAATTTTTCCAAGCCACCCACACTTTTGCTTATGCTTTGTGTATACCCGCTACCTTTAGGGTAGAAGGGTATTTGAGACGGCAGGAAATGTATGTAACAGGCAGAAGGAGAAATCTCAGACTTAATAAAGTCTATATTTTCATGATCAGCGTTAGCAGTTGAGACGATATTGCCATGTCCGTCTGCCTGTCTGTCTGTCTGTCCGTCCATATAAACACTTAGATCTAAGAGACTATAAGAGATAGAGATATAATTTTTTTCGACACCATTTGTTATGCTTGCCCGCAGATCAACTTTGTTTCCATTTTTTATCACGCCCACTTCCGCCTCGCAAATCGACAAAATTCGAATAACAAACGTAATTTTGAAGATAGCGTCGCTATTTTTGGTATATTTTGCCAAATCTAGTATATTTTGACACCTATGTTACATTTCAAATGTAGCAATTTATCGATATACCAAATATGACCTTTGGTATATTTTAGTATTCTGTGGTATATTATTTGGTATATTCTAAATATAATACAGATCTGTTCTTTATTTAAATGGGTAGTATTTTTGTGGTATATTATTTGGTATATTTTAAAAATAATACCGCTTTGTATTGCTTTTAATCAAAATGAATTGCGGGTATCTCACAGTCGAGCACACTCAATTGTAGCTTTCTTACTTGTTTTATTTTTTCGGTGTCCGGAAGAGGTGCGAGGGACGTTGCCAATGTCGTTGGCTGGTTGCAACGGTATAAAATAATTTATGCGTTTGCCTCACGCGAATTACAATAATTCAAAGTGCACAACAACAATTGTGTTTGAGCTCTCAAAAAGTGCGTAAACTTTAAGTCATTGTTGTTGTGGCAGCCATAAATCGTCAAGTGAGAAACAAAGCAGAAATTGGCAAAGCCAATGCCGTTTCAAGAGGTGATCGTGCGTGCCTGGGATAAACACTCTTGGTCGCAAGTCAGATATAACGATCCAACGAACAACAACTCGTAAATTCATTTGTTTTCATTAAGCAAACAGCAATTGGACAAAGGGAATTGTGCGGGTGGCAAAATGAGAAAAGGGAGAGGAGACACAGACAGACACAGAGAGAGAATTGTGTAGCCTTCAGTTTGTTAGTTGAGCAATGCTTAAGCTCCATTTAATTGATTGTTAACAAGGTGTGAATTATTAATTAGATTTTGAAATCCCACAGAAAGAAGGGAACACATTATCATCGAAAGGGTCTCGATCGATCGATGGACCGTTAACAAAATATTCATTTACATACGCAAGTGCTAGTTGGCTTTTTACAAGTGCTCGATAAGTGATATTTACTTCCTAAGTTCCGCTTACAATTTTAACACTTGCCTGCCATATATAGAGCTAATATTCTGTAGACAAGTTTAAAATTAGAATTTCAATGATACTTGAACTTATTTTAGTGCTTCCTTTACGCAAGAATTGAACTGATTTAAAGAAATTCGTGATATTATTTTAGTTTCTTTTGGAGGCCTACTGTTTGCGATAAATTATTTTATCTCTTCATATTTTATTTTATTATTATTATTTACACATCTTTCGGATATTTTCATTTAAATTCGTACTCAATTTTGTTTTTTCTTTTAGGCTTGCTCTTTGTATTTTATATAACTTTCATATATAATTAATATTCTTTTCATGATATTGATGATTTGATCTTTGATGATTTTCATTTAATTTTTAATCATATATCTTCTTTAAATTGATTGGTTGGCAAAAGCAAAGTTTACACATAAGTACCTTAATATGTATTTATTTATGGTTCAAATAATGCCTATATTACGATACGATCTTAAATTTATAAATATGGCAACTGCTTTTAGATAACAATAACGAAACATAATTAAAGAAAGAATTACTCCGCAGTGACAAAATTATATTGTCTTTTTCTACTAAAATTTCAATAAAATTTTTAATATGACAACTGTGTTGTAATAAAAATTTCTTTAACAGACTTTAAATTTTGCTTGCTTATACATATTTGTTATTAATTATGTAAACTTTATTAGTTCCTTTGTCAAATAACTTTTCAATATGGCAATTTACAAATAAGGCAACTGTGTTGTAATAGAAATTTCTCTAAAACATTTTCAAATATCTCTGACTTTGACAGTCTTTGAATTTAAATATTTTCATTTTTATGACTATAATAATTCCTTTTTCTAAAAACATTACACAAAACAATTTACATTTATGATAACTGTGTGGTAATAGCAATTTCTCTATAAAGTTGTCGAGTTCTCTATTAAAGCAAAGTAAGATTGAAGAGTAACAGATCGATTGTTGGTGTGACGCTATCGGGAAAGCATAAAGAGTGTCAGACTATGTGATAGCTCTATGGCCTGGGCATTTATGGGTCAGTCTATCCCAAAATAGGCAACAGAGTGTGAAGAGCGTCAACGGCGTCACAGCGACAGCTGCAGCTGACGTTGATTGAGTTGAAGTCCAGCATGTGGAGTGTTTTTCTTCTTTTTTGTGCATAGCAACAATTCATCGATCGATTGTTCGGTTCGATTGTTGACGATGCGCAACACGTACGCGGATATCCGTGCTCAATCCGAATCCGACTCCCAAATCCCCCCAATTGTAATTAAACACGCTAAGCGGGCGTGCAATGCAAGTCAGACAGAGAAAAAGAGCGATAGAGAGAGAGAGGCTGAGAGTGGGAGTCATCGTCGTCTACTAGCCTGGAGGGTAAGTCAGTTAACGGCGCCTATCAACAGACCCATCTATCGCCTCGTATGTGCTTCATCAAATTGAAATTATGCACAGCTGATCGACAGTCGGACAGTTAGACAGATCGCTTATGTAATGTCTCTGGGAATGGGAATGGGAATTGGAATGGAAATGGAATTGGGACTGAGACTGAGACTCAGACTCAATCACTGACAATTGAAGACAGCTAATAACTTTGACGAACAGTGAGCGAAAACTTCAACTCCAACTCCGACTCTGTCTACAAACTATCCTCGATCATTGCAACGATCGCAGCGACAACATGCAAACACTTCCTCTCTCCACGGAGTCATCTCGTTTTGCTCGTTTGCCCGTTTGCCATGTAACAGCTTTGCGCAAAATAATTTACACAAATAAATCAAAGTCATAAAATGCATAGAGCCGTAGCTGAAGCTGGAGCAGCGACTGAGTTGTGATCATCGCTTTCGTCTCTTGATTGCTTGACTCGGAAAATCAGCCAAAGATTTGCTGTTGCTTTTTTTTTGAGTAGCTTTTTAGTTACTTTTCGTTGTTGCTATTTGCTATCGCATTAAAGAATTTAATGAAATTTAATGAAAAGTTACACGATCGCAGACACGACTCGATCGTTTGTCTCACAAACACACAGTGTTGCAATATGAATATGAATTTGTCTCTAGGACATTTTCGCAATTAATTGAATTATCGTCGTGAATGGCAAAGGCAGCCAAACGATTTGCTACTCGGACGATGTGCAATCAGATTGAGAGTTGTGAGTAGCCACCGAAGCGAAGACCAAACGCTCATTCGATCGTTCGATCGATCGTTCGATGGCTCGATCGATTGGCAGGTCGATGGTTGGTCGCAGTCTTGGGTCTTGAGTCTTTCGTCTTGGGCTTGACTTGACTTATGCGCGGCACGTTTTATTGCTTTTTTGGCTGCAAAGAATATGAGTGGTGCATTTGCAGTGTGGCATTAGCATTGCAACAATCCACAAGGGTGTGGCATCCACACACACACACATACACACACACACACATGTCGATTGCGATTCACTTGCCACAACAGTGTTGCAGCTCGTGTTAAGGTTAAAGCAAACCCCGTCAAAGCTATTAAATTCAGTCAAGCTCCATTAGATGCGGCAAGCAGCGCAGTCGACGTCGCTGTAAGCGTCATTTACGCCTAATTAAACAAATTATTGCATGTTTATGCTGCAAGTGCCAGCAGCAGCAACAAAAACAATTGGTTGCGCATACGCCGTGTGGCCCAGGAAATCTCACAATGAAATCTTAATTGTAAGACAATCGTCACTTTGGCTCGTTGTACTCAGCACACACACACACACACACACACACACACACACACACACACATTGTTTATAAATAGCGCAAAACGCAAACTCAAGCGCAAATCCGAACCGCATCGAAGCAACTGCCAACAACTGACAACAATGCAAAACAACAAAACAAACGGCTAACGAAAATATTAAGTTACAAACTTGGCTTACAAGTTCACGAGCCAACAACAAACAGCAGCAGCAGCAACAGCATGAATGGCAATCTTTTTCTCTCTCTTCTCGGTGCACACGCCGAAATCATAATGCTCTCTGGCAAATTATATAAAATATGCAAACTTTATATAATATTTATATATTTTAAATTTCTAAAGAGTTAAAATGTAAATTACTTTTTTGAAATTCTTTTGCATTTGCTTCAGTCTAATCTGTAAACAAATGTTTTTTTTTTGGATTTATAATTTCAATATTCTTTGATCTATTAAAATCTTTTTTATTTCTCATTTGCTAACAATATAAATTTACTAGATTTATTTATTTTATTTGACAGTCTTGAAATTGCTTTGCCAAGGAATTATTATTTTATTTTTTAAATATGCTTTGAAACACATTTTTTTGGTATTTTCTTGTAGAATCAATTTTACAATTCATTTTTATATTTAGTTTGTTATAATTGACACTTTTTAGCATAGACACTAAATCAGGAAATATGCAAATATGGTTTTAATATTAAATTTACACTCTTTCACATGTAAATGTAAATTCATTTTAATTTCTTGAGAGTTCTGTAATTTCTTTTGCAATTGGTTTAGTCAACTTTCGAAGCAAAGCTTTAGGTTTTTATGATTTAAATATGCTTTGGAATATATTTATTTAAATGTTTAATTAAATTCATTTCAATATTAACTTATATTTTAATATAAAATCAGAAACAATCAAAAGTTGTTCTTATATTTTTTTTTTACATCAATATTACTAATTAAATTAAAATATTTAAGTACAAGAAATTCATTATAATTTCATAATCTCATTACGCAAATTCGTTCGCAATTGCTTCAGTTAAATTTCTTAATAGATTTGTGGTCTAATAGTTCTATGGAATATATTGGTTTGACTTCCTATACAAATTAATTTCATATTTTATTTATATATTTTGTACGTTGACGTATGATATTTGCTTTCAATTGCAATTGATTTCACAATTCACTTTGATGTTTACTTTGCTAAAATTAATACTTTCAGCATGTATCGTAAAGAGAAAACTGTATTTATATTTGATTTATTTATATTTTATTGTTATTCACGCTTTGTTCTTTATTTATGTGCTACTCCACAAATATTCTAAGCATGTGCTCGAGTGATTTATTAAATCTTAATCAATGAGCTAATGAAGGGCCGCTGTCGCAAGTTATCCGATTACTAAACAAATCTCTAGCTAATCGCTTGTCTGACTGGCTTTTTTTTTTTTTAAATTGCATTATAAATATTTAACACTGCATTAAATGTTGAATTCCCCTTGAATGTGTTTCGCTTCTTTCATCGCATTTGGCAAGCTGCATGATCAACTTGAGATGCCCTCGACGAAGCCAAAGTTATTCGTACTCAAGAGAGAAGAGAGAAAAAGAGTGAGAGAGAGAGAGAAACAACAAAGCGAAGCGAGCGGCGCTGTGGGCGATTCGGCTGCCTGGAGATCGCTGATCTGTTTGCCGCTTGTCCTCGTCTTTGTCTCCCCAAGTTAACTGAGTGTGTGTGTGTGTTGCTCTGTGTGTGTGCCCCAAAAAAGACCAACTACAATGCAGGCTTTGGCCAACTAATTCGCCTGTCACGTGGCGTGGCCCGATGCCACACACACTGAACTGAAACTGAAATAACTGAAATGCTGAAATGGGAGCAATCTGCGCAGCTAATTTTCAATGTGCATTGCATGTAGTTCAAGTTCGAGTTGGCGCTGTGTGAGCTGCGAGTTGCGAGTTGCGCAAGCTTTTAGCCAGGCCAAAAAGGTAAAAGCCAACACTCACAATTCGTCTTAATGCCACAGACCTTTGACAGGCTCTCTCTCTATGTCTCTGTCTCTGGTACTCTAGCCTGGCCTTTAATCTCTGCCATTTGGATTTTCACGCTTGTCATTTGATATCTAATTTTATACACTTTTAATTTATGCATTTGTTTTTGCGCTTTGTTCAACAACAGCAACAGCAAGTGCGAGAGATCTCTGCAAAATGTTGAACTTACATAAATGGCAGCTTGTTGGATTGCATTTCAATGCCGCAATTTGACAATGGGCGTAACACAGGGCACAAGAACTAAAGAAAGTACAAAACTCTGAGTCTGATTCACCTGCCACGTAGGTGTGATAAACGCGTGCTAAATATAGTCAAGCGATAGATCTCGAGACATAGATAATCTCGAATCTGATGCGGAAGTACATGTTTGGATGCGCCACAGCCCGAAAAAAGAACTCAATAAGATTCAAATTATGAAGGACAAATAGCTAAGCGTGAATACCACGCAAAAAGAAGTCAAAGTAGAAGCAAGAATCGCACCCACCAAGTGACAGCAAAAAAAAACTTGGCTGACTAATCAGAATTTGAGATATTGTTCGCGAGAGAGAGACTTGATCTCTTTGGCATGAATGAAGTGAGGAAAACAATTTGCAGAGCCCACACAGCGTAGCTGAGAAACACGACAGCAACAGCAACAACGGCAACTGAAACCACAAGTCAATGTCAGCACACTGGCGGCATCTATCGGCCAGCAGCTGTAGCTGTTGATGTAGCTGTCACTGCGATTGTAGCTACAAAAGTTGGACAGCAAATCAAACAAATAACAAAAACACACATCTTTACCTGCGGCCAGTTGAACTTTTTGTGTTTTGACAATTCAAAGTTAAGGTCAACAAGGGATTTGAAATGCTGCAATGCGTGGGCTGCGGTGCATTGAACCTAGCTCCAAAAAAGAAAAAAAATACGATCTGAACCGCGCAGCATAATTAGCGTTCATTGTGCGCAATTGGCCCTGAAATTCGTTTTGGTATTTTCGATTTATTTTGGCACTCGATATGTCATTAGCCATTCGGTTATAAAGTAGCATATACACCTGGTATCTCTCTCACATTCTGCATACATATGTGTGTTCGTAATTTGTTAGCTTGTTAGCTGTCATAAGAGTCGAACATATTTATGCACTTTACAAGAATCGCAAAACAAGTCTCCAGCTGTGCAGCAGTCGTATGTATGTCTATAACTTAGAGCTGCAACCTTTAAACCCAAATCCGTTTCGTATCTTAATAAAACAAAAAACTTTCGCTTTTCCGTTGTGTAAACGAGCGATGAAAATTGCCCATTAGCGCCTCATCTTTTATAGGCTTACAGCAACTAACCTGTTCCACTTTTTGTCTTTTCGTTTCACACTTTGCCGCCAATTGCGCAAAACTCCAAAGTTCCCAAAAAAATGTACAAAATTTGAAAATTCCCCCCTACAAAATATTACTCGTTGCTTTTCACACGTTGCACGACTTTTGTTTCTTTTTCCAAGTGGTTCCAAGTGCAGCCCCCCAAAAAATAAAAGTGCTAGACCATTCATAAATTCTCATCAAGCGAGGGATTCCCCTTCCTCATTTCATTTCTATGATCTCTGTGGAGGAACCCGCGTTGACTGTCAAATGTCAACAAGCGCCACGCGGCGTTCTGAATGAGACCTAATGAAGAAGTCTCTTTTGGGATAAAAGGGACCAGCTTTAAAATGTATCTATTGAGTGGGACTACGTTACAATGTTGTATAGCGATGACAATCTGACTGACGAAAGCGCATTTAATTTACCCCGAAAAGTTCTTTCTTTCAACAGTTTGATAAATTGAACTGATGCTTAAATAACTGACACTTGATATAAGCGATATTTATCTTTTCTTTACTATGCATGTGTATGTTGTTTAATCATTATTAATCGAATTTGCTTATTTTAATTCCCAAGTGTGAATTGAGAAATCTCAATGAGTTCATTTATTTTATTTGGTTTATATTGTGGAAAAAATACATAAATATATTCTTATTTATATTGTGCTGATTGAATTATATTATATATAATTTTCATTAAACTAGGTTAGTAATGCATTTCTAGTATTAATCAGCGACCACAATAGAATTCAAAAACTAGATCTTTATAAAAAGAAAGCTTTATTACATATATTACTCAATAATTAAATCAATTATTTGTTAAATAATGTCAGTAATATATTAGTCTTATTTTATGGAGATATACATATCTTCATTAAAGAATTATTCATTACTTAATACCTAAAATATTGATTCAGAATTAAATCATATTGATTGGGTTATATTCATTTCATCACTATATAAATTATAATCTATAGTTCAAGTAAACTTGTATTATAAAAGACTAGTTATATATGTATTGTGTTCAATAGAGATCACAACAGAATTTAAAAACTAGATCTTTATCAAAAGAAAGCTTTATTACATAAACCCTACAATATACCTTAATTGATTAAGCATGCATAATGCAAGCATCGACTTTCTATCGAGATTAGTTCAATTTAAACCGATGTTTAGCTAACGGCTTTTCATTCACAATCATTCACAAAAGGGCAGCACGTGCTCATCTCTAGCGCCCATATCTAAAGTACACACATAATATAATACGAATGTTTGAACGAACTTTAGCTTGAATGACTAGTTGTTGTTAGCTCTTTGGCTTTTGTGGTTTAGCTGTTAGCTGTGTTTTTTTTTTGTGTATTGGTCATCCAAAGTCAACGTCAGATTTAGAGTCAGAGTCAGAGTCATAGTCGAGAGTCATCGTCATCAAAAATGCAAAGCCTACGCATGCTTTATTTTATTATTTCTGTTTCTGTTTTTTTTTCTTCTCTCTTCATTTATTTTTATTTTTTTCTCTCACTATTTTAAAGCCCGTGGGTTGCGTTTTATTTACTTATTTTTTGTGTAGTCTCAAATGTTCTTTGTTAACCACAGCACAACCAGAAAACATTTTAAATTATGTACTTTTTATGTGCATATTTGTATTTTTTTCGGTGATTTGTTGAAGAGACGCCTACGTTGCAAGAGTTGGACAAGTGCTCATCAGGTTGACCAGCTGTTAATTGAGGCATTAATCGTTGTTTTTACCTTAATGGGCGTGTTGTTGCCACGCCCTAATTACTCAATTTTTGCAAAAGCGCAGCTTGACCTTCGTTTTGTGGCTGCACTTCAACTTGACATGTGGCCGAAAGCGTTTAACTTCAGCCGAAAGCTGAACTGAGTGCAAGTGGCATTATCCTCAAAAAAAACAACAAAATATTGAGATCAAGTGCATGTAAGAGGGGGAAGGAATGAACGGAGACAGAAAGAGAGAGAGAGGAAACGTTGTCTACACGTTGCATGAATGAGTCGGGCAATGCAAGTTGCATTGAGATTGAGATGGAGATTGAGAATGGCAATCGCATAAAGTATATAAAGGCAATAAAATGTATCCCAATTTCAAGTACGCGACATCTCGAATTGGCTTTTTGTATTTTTAGCGCATATTCGAAACATATCAAAACGAACAACGTACAGCAACAACAACAATCGATACTGCCACATGGAGCTGTAAAGATGTTTTTACCGATTTTAGAAGTCATAAGGTCAATGCTGAGTGCGCCAAGCGTCGAGATCGTGTTTTGATTGGGATACGTTGTTGTTGTGTTGTGTCTCAAAGCTGTCGCTGTTGTTGTTGCTGCTGTTGCTGTTGTTGCTGGCGTCGTCTGTTGTCAAGTGTTATGACTCGTCCATCAGTTCGCAGTTAGTTGAAAACTGCAGCAAGCAACACAAAGCTGAGTCTCTGTGCTTTTTTTCCCAGACAGCATCAGAGTTTGATGTTGTTTGTTGTTGTTGATAAGACGAGCATCAACAACAACTCAACAGTGAAATGAAAATGAAGTTGCATAGCTCTCGATTAAACAAGAATAAATAAATGGGACGTTCTCATGGTCTCGACGAACACAAAATACGCTTTCAACTTTGCCAAGGGCAAACAATCATCCGTTTTGTAACTGAAGCATCCAAAATCTAATTCAAATTTCGAGCATATTAAATAAACCTTAGCTGGAAAATTCTTATTGTTTCTACTTCCCCAAAATGGGAAGCTATTAACTTGGCTATATTTGGTTTTAGTTCTTGTTAACAACCAAGAGAATGAGGTTGATAATGAAGCTGAAAACTATTTGAAAATAGTTCAAAAATAACAAGTTTATTTTACATCATTATTTGTTACTTTTCGTACACAGAAATGAAATAAGTTAAATCAAACTTTTAAGTGGGAAAACTAAATTTATTTTATTGTATGAACAATTATAGAATTGCATTAAGATAATTGCCAAACTTTTCAAAAACTTTAAGAGCATTTTTTCCCATTGAAATCAAAAATGTTCTATAAAAATAATATATTTTTAATGTGCAACTGATTGCAGAATTGCATAACAATTTTTGCTAAACTTTATAACATTTTAAGACTATCTTTTCGCATTGAAAACTGAAGAGTAGCTGCAACATCTGTCATAAAGAACTCATAAGCATCATAAATAATAAGGCCAAATGTGTAGAATATTCGCCTTAAAGTTTAATTGAATATGTGTTGAGCTATTATTAAAGTTGAAGATAAATATTTAAATAATTGCAATGTGCTAATAAAAAACTCAACGATGAAGCTGCAGGTTTGCGTTGAGGGTGCGAGATTTTCCATTATGATGTTATTTCAATGAAATAAATTGATGTAATGGTAATATCAACAATGTTGTGTTTATCGCATTTATCGGTTATCGGTTAAGTACAAACACTTTGCTCAATGGCCATTTATTTAATTTTCTATTCACATTTGTATTTTTGTTGTTGGACAAATCAAAATGCAAATTCGTTACGGCTGCCGACTGTCGACTGCAGCTCGTAAAAAAATATTCAATAAAAAAGATTATGAAAATTGTGCAGTCACAAAGTAATGGCAACAAAGCCAAAGCCAAACACCAACACCTTTTTTTAACGGTGGCCAAAAGCAGTTAGAGACAACAAAAATAACACTTGGGACACACCCGTAGAAAATGCATAGCGAGAGAGAGATAGAGAGAGACGGCAGCGTTTTTTGAAGAGGCTGCAGCTTCATTTGCTACAATTTGTTACAGGTGGCACGCAACTCGAAATAACAACAACAACAACAACAAGATCGGTAGCGACCTTGCCACAGTTCTGCTGGCGTCGCTGCTCTGCTTGCTTATTAGAGATTTAATATGAAACTGTTTAGCATTTTTCATGTTTACATTTCAGATCTTGTCTTGTCTCGCGATCTTGTCCACTGTCAAGTGTCCTACGTGGCGTATGCTTGATTTGTGAACAAGCCCACAAAATAAATAAAATATCGAAATATTTAAAGCATTTCCAATGCACTTTGCACAACATTTAATCACATTAAGCAGCTGGCTGAACGGCCTGTGAATTTGTTAAACACCAAAAAAAAAGAGGTCCAAAAAAAAAGCATAATTTATACAACATTCATTATTAAAATGTCGCATAGACATTGAAAGCGACACAACAGCAACACGAGACAACGAGACATCGAGACACAGACAGAAATGTTCGTTGAGCATTGAAAAGTTTTGAAATTCGTGAATTATTACTTGCACTTTAACTTGGCTTCGAGCGAGGCGATGACGATGAAAATATTTTACAATCTCAGCGCCTGGCAAAATTCATGTGTATAGAGCACTCTGTGTGTGTGTGTGTGTGTTCGGTTGACATTTTATAGACGGGCGACGGCGACACCAAGTCGCCACCTGTCGTCTGTGTTGAGCAGTGAGCATAGAGAGGGGGAGGGGAAGGGAGCTGAGCAGCGGGTGGGGAGTAGAGGACAACGACAATATGACAAAGCCATTTGCGCCTGTCAACGCCCCGCAATTGTCTTCGAGCCAAGACAAATGAGCCGAGGCTAAAAACTTCAAATAAAATAACAAGTCAAAATCTCACACAGAAGAAAAATGTGAGAGGGAAAAAGTAAACCAAAAAACCAAAAAACTTCGAACCGCAAACAAGCCAAATACAGTCAAAGAACTCCCGACAAAAGACATGAGATCTTTGCACCTTTTGACAGAAATTCTAATTAGCCTCTTTCGTCCAGAACACTGACTGCAACGAGTTCATTAACATTTTCATTTGCCAACCGAGTGTGTTTAAACTGTTCCCAGGGTATTTCCGTTTGAGGTTTTGTGCTGCCAACTCTGTTTACAATTCAATTAATTTCGCATTTTTCAGTTTTCAACGTTTTTCAACTGCTTTGCATAAAAACTAAAAAAAAAAAAATTGTCAATAAATGGCGCTGCAATCATCGTCTTAACCCATTCGATATATACATATATTCGTACTAATGGAACCAGTTTGTGCCCCGATAAGCATTTAATTTATCGGTCTATCAGTCGCCACGAGTCTATAGCCTAGCTTATAAACACTCTGCGCCAGATCAGCGGCTACTACTCCGAAGTCTGTTGTGCGGGTGGTGTGCCTAATTGATTGAAACACAAATTTAAGCAGCAGGTTCGCAACACTAGACAACACAGAACTGAAAAGTTATTGAAGGCCCACAGTGTCGATCTGTGTATAAGCTCTAAAATTAATTATTTTAATTTCTTAATTTAAATATAAACACAATTCAAGTAAAATAATTTTTGGATTTATTCTATTTTCTAAATTTAAACAGAATCCAAATGAATTGCGTTCCTTTTTTTCTTAATTTAAATAGAATCGGAATAAAGTAAAATAAAACAAGTAAGAAAGTTAAAGTCGAGGGAGATTTTCAATAGAACCATTTTCCACAAATATGCCAAAAAAAAATATATATATATGTATATATTAGTATTATAATATACCGAAGCCTATATTTGGAATATTGTGCTAGTTACATAAGTTTTCTGCAGTCACAAAGTTATATTACGTTTCTCATTTATATTATTATTTACAATCCTTTATACCCCAAAATAAAGTTTAAGTTTAGTTTATTTATTCAATCATCTTACTCAATAAATAAAACTTTATCTCTTCTTAGAAGTATTTTAGATCGTTTCTTACTCTTAGTTAATAAATAAACTAATTGAAAGTTATTTTGTGATAATTAAATTTAAGATAATATCATTTGCGAATGAATTTGTTCTTCAGACCTGTTTTTATATTCCCAAATTGAGTCATAATTTTAACAATACTTGAAAAACAAATATGCTAAATGATTAGCAATAATTATTTAGGTTTTTTTGTATATGTTACCTTACTTTTATTTATTGAAAAAGTGATAAAATCTAAGAATTAACATTAATTGACAGTTCTTTTAGAGATGATGTGAGTAAACATGTCAGTTAATGAGAATTCGTTTCATTATTTCTTTAAATGAAGCAATAATCACTGCATTAAATCTATCCAAAGATAATCTCATTCTCTTTATGCCAACTCAATTATGCAGCAGAGTGTAATATGCCATTTTTGAATTCATTAGAATTTCAATAGGAGAGAGAGACAGGCAAAATGAATATGACACAAATTGCAAATGTTTCAAGACATTTTCGATTTGATTGAGAACTTGTTTTCCGATTTGATCTTTAGGGTACACAATCCAATAATACCATATCGCATTGTTAGCCAGCGGATTATATCGGAAGTGTGCGAGGCACTTTATCCGGGCATATCTAAAGGATGTCATGTTCTACGAGCTGTCCATTTATTTTATGGCATTTTATGTGATTTCATTAGCGACGCCGTCAACTAGCCCCAACAATAACAATCTGTATAAATAGTTGTTTGTGTGTATATAAAGTATAAAGCAAAAAAATATCAACATGAACATTTAGCGCACACACAAATTATAATTTCAAATAACGCAAAGTGCCACTTGAGATCAGAGCTCTTAACAAAAATGTTAAACATTTTATCGGCCTTTTTGTTGTCGTTGTCATTGTTATTGTTGTTGTTGTTGTTTTTACATAGTTTTTTAATGAAAAATTTTCGTTGTTTAATATGCGAGAACTTAAATGGCAGAGAGACTTTGTCGGCAGATTTGTGCACTTTTGCGATTTGGCGACTAATCGAAATGTCTGTTTAAAGTGTAAACAAATTAACAAGATCATTTAATATAATTGAGATGCCGATCTCTTGGAGGCGGGGCAACTAAAGCGACTAAACAGATTGAAAACTCAGCCGCCGACTTTGATTTTGAGCCCGAGTTCGTGTCTCGTTCTTTCGCTTCGCTTCACGTTTGCATTTTGACCGTCAAAATGTTGCAGTTGAGAAATCAAAGGCAATTGGTTTAAGGTTTATTGGTTTTGTTTTTTCTCTTCTTTTTTTCTGTCTGCGCCTGCAGCCCAGAAGTCAAGATCGTAAATTAATTAAAAGCGCTGCATGCGCCGCATATAAAATAGACAAAAATATGGAGCAGCGACTGACAAAGTCCGCGGGGCCAGCAGCGATTGACGTCGGGTCTTGATGGGTGGGGTGGGGTAAATCCCTCGTGATCGCCGCGTCATTTGGGTGCACCCTTTAAGTGTCTAATGCAATCAACGCGATTTTCATGGGCAACGCTTTTCAACTAGTTCTCTTCTCTTCTCTTACAGATTCAGCGCACGAGGGGCGTTTCGGCATGACGACGGAAACTGTTTAGTTATTCAATGCGGCAATCAAGTCCAAGTCCAATTCCAACTCCAAGAACTGAGAACCTTTGCAACGAGCCGCTGCTGAAATCGATCGAACCAATTGCGTCCCCACGAGCAACGTGACAAACTGCGAGCATAGCTCGTCACCCTCCTCTCCCCACACTCACATTCAACACTCCCACCGATCACCGATCAACCCAAACATACAAACATGGACTCACTCATCGGTCTGGATTGTATACTCGAGAATCGTGAATACATTGCCCAGTTGGGCACTGCCCTAGACACGCAGAATACGACAGTCAAGAAGCAGGTCTTCGAGCTGCTGTCAGCGCTCTGCGCCTACAAAACCGATGGCTACGCCCGTGCCATCGAAGTCCTCGACTTTTACAAGGTAATCATCATGCTTAGCATATATAGTTTTGTGTCTATTCTTATGCCACAACTCACTTTATCGCCTCTTTGGCTCGCCTAGAATCTCAAAAAGGAACGATATCGTTTTAAAATTGTCATAAATGAGCTGGAACAGTCAAGTGCCGCCACAGAGCCGCCATTGGACTATCAAGCCACGCTCCTGGCCTTCATCAACTGCGTCATCATCACGAAGAAAGAGCCACAGGAGCGCATCCGCATACGCAACGAGTTTATTGGTGAGTCTCACTGCTTAAATCAGTCATAAAGTGCAAAGTGTGTGACTGTTCATTGCTTGTAAACTATCGAGGTTTGCTTAAGGAAATTTGGCATGCCAATTCTTAAGACAAGATTAAAGACTGGCTGGCTTCGATTTAGTCAAGTCTTAGCACCTTAGTTAAGATTATTTGAGAAAGAAAGTACGAAAATAAAGACAAACGTTGCTTGTAAACTATTCAAAATTGGGTTATAAAATTTGGTATGTAATCTAGCGATCTTTAGACAATTTTGAAGATTGACTGGTATCGATACAGTTATATTTACTTTTAGTTATACTCAGAATGATTTCAGGCAAATATACTCAACAAATATAGATTGCAGACTATCCCATTTAAGATCATGAAGTTTAACGTGAATTTAAGACTTACATAGAAAATATTAAGGCCTGAACGGCTTTGAATATAATCAAGTGTAGTATTGTGCCTATAGTTATTTCTAAATATAATCAGAATGAAAGTAAGATAATAAAGACAAGCATAGCTTCATAACTATCCAAGTTTATATCATATAAAACAACTTAATGGATATTTATGTCTTGATTATGTTAGAGCATGTTAGTCATTAAACTTGTACTAACTTACTCTAATATAATCAAGTTATAGCACCATTGATATAGTTACTTCTAGCTATAAACATAAACTCAATAATGAAGAACTTTACTGTGGACCACCTTGATAATTCAGCGTGCTCTACGAATCCACATCTATAATTTCGAAAACTGAATACTTAATTCAACATTAATGCACATATTAAGACAATTAAATTTATATCAATATTATATTTGGAGCACATTATCGAAATATCTCGGTTCATCGAAAGTTTTCTTGTAACATAAATTTGAAATACATTTATTATATAGGTTTATTCTCACTTTCTATCTGCACTCATCATTTGTGCTATTTAAATAATTTAAAGTTGAAACCATTAATTTAACTGCCCCAAATTCTAAATTCACAAAACTATTATTACCCTAAACTATCCATAACTCAGAAGCAATACAAGTTAGCATTGGCAAATTTGTGTAGATAATTCTATTCATTATAACCTCTTTAGTTTAGTTCCAGCACATCGATAACTATCAATTCATAACTCGGAAACTATTAGAGCTACGCTCATTAAATTTGGACTACGACCTTGTTTAGCCAATATTGATGTATTCACACAATTGCTAGTATTTCCCAATTGTGGCAGTGACAAATCAACACACTACTCTATATGTTATATTCTTTGATATTGCGTTCTTTAATTGTTTACATTTTGGTTTGGTTTCTGTTTCTGTTTTGCTTGCTGACAACACTGATAACCAAACAGAAACCGTAACGATAAACACATTAGTTCCAACCGCAAAAGTCATCAGCCGACCTCCTATTCCCCATTCATCTCCCTCCCCCTCCACCAAGCGCTCTCCGTCTCCGTCGCCTCTTGTCTTGTCTTCCCTATGTCATTGCCTTTTGGCTTTGCTATTGGCCGAGTCAACTGTTTGGCTGTCTTCGATTTCATTGATTTGATTGATGTGCCCGCTGATCCGCTGACGGCGCCGTTGATCGTCGCCTGCCCTTGACCATATACTACTTTATACTTTATACTCATTCGAATACGCGTATATATAGCATATGCCATATATATGCCCAAAATATACAAAACGAAAAGAAAAAAAAGCGGAGTTGGTTAACTGCATGTCACAGCCACGCCAGCGACCCTCGGGGCCTCTGGGGGTCGTGGATAATGATAGATTCAACATCGGGTTTGCCAGACAACAATAGCAACAACAACCGAAAACAACGACAACAAATCGCCACAAATCGCCTTTTGCCTCTTGACGCAATCCAATTGAGTAACCTTAGCACGTGTCAACGATTAGAGGTGCGTCTTCAAAGCGTTTTCGTTTGAACTGCAATACAATGTTATATATGATAATGACGCGATACTCATAAATCGAACTAGAATAAAAAAATCAATTTAATCGTGACAACAAGACAAACGTGACTTGTGAGCTAGGCTTTTAGGGAAATTTTGAAAATATCTTAAACGAAAGTCTATTTCTTTTACTTATAAATTTTTTGTTAAGTATTTCATAATTGCGTTATCTTCTCTCATTGTTCCTAATTTGAATTGGATTCTGAGAACTTGCTCAATTGAAAAGAGCTTAAAAATTTATTGCTTTTGCTGTAGTTTTATATATATATATTAATTCTTTAGATGCTTGGCAAACTTTTCGGCTTATTCATAATTTGATTTGACATTTTCAAACTTTCCCACTAGACAGTATAAGGAGAGCTAATGACTGACTTTTACTTATAAATAACAATAACTTTTCCATACAGCAATATCTTAAAGAAAAGTTTAATCCTTTTGCTTGTAGATATATTTTCATAATATATATTTCTTAAGCTGCCTCAATCTGATGTAGTCTCATATGTGTTACCTATTTAATTCTGCTTATTCATCTTTTGATTAAACGTTTCAAAACTTTATCAAGAGAAACTTATGCCTTTAGCTAATAGATATATTTTTTTTTATCTATTTCTTTATTTTCTGCCCTGGTTATTCATAACAAAAACATTATCAAATAATAAGATCCTTAAATAAGTTATTGCTGTTACTTATCGATATTTGTTCAATTCTTATAACTTTTTAATTGAAAATATCGTAAAGATAAGTTTATTCCTTTTGCTCATTAATTTCTTTTTACGTCTGATTTTTTAGATGCCTTAAAATTTGACAATCTTTGCTGCTTATTCATAAATTGAAAGAAAGATTATTCGTTTTGCTTATCTTCTCAAATATTTTTCTTCAATTACACTCTTCGCAGCTTATTCATCATTTAATTTGACTTCTCAGAACATTCACAATTGCTCATCTAATTCTGAAACAGCGGCATAAATCACTCGCTTAAATTTCAAATATGTTCACGCACTTTTACGAGCACGCATATTAAACAACATTTGAAAGAACTTTGTCATAAAATTAATTATACTTTTTCTCACAGAAACGTGACGTTTCCTCATCTAGTTTTCGTTTTGGTTAAAGGCTTTCCATTGTGCGTGCAAGAACAGCAAGAACAGCAAAAGCAACAAATTGTTATTTAATTTCGCCCTGACGAGAGTCGTACTTAAGTGCACTGTTATATCAACAACATAGACACGTAGTTAAAATGCAATAAGTCGCATTTCCCTCAGACTTTTGTTGACAAACAAGGGGCACATTCACATCCTGTCCCTGACATCTGTGGCAACTCCCTCAGCTCAGCCCCTGTCGCTGCCCTGAGCAAAGTTCATGAACTGCAACTCCATCCCCCAACTGCATTGCTATCTCCCATCTCCATCTCCATCTCTCAATCCCATCTCGAGCCCCAAGTCGTCTTCGTCGTCGTCGTCGCTGATGTCTGACTTTGATTGAGCGCAGTTGCACATGCGTCGACAGCGCAGTCGCAACTTGCAACTCGCTGTTCCTCTTGCTGTTGCTGTTGAATGATGGCTGCACTTGCACCAACAACAACAACAACGAAAACTCTCAACTCTCTGGGAGTTTTTATTGTTCTTAATTAAAATAAATTGAGCTGCGCTTTTTCAGCATTACAAGAAAATAATAATAAAGGCAGCTGGCGACAAAAATCGAACAAAATCTCAACCAAAAACAACTAAGAAAGCTACAGTCGAGTGTGTTCGACTGTGAGATACCCGCTACCCATTTTGAATGAAAGTGTAGTACTAATTTTATATTATATCACAAAAATACTAAGAGTATAACCTTTGGTATAATTGGAAAAAATACAAAATTTTAAAAGTATAACCTTTGGAATATTTATAGTATTTTGTGGTATATAATTTGGTATATTTTGAAATTCAAAGCATACCGTAGAACGCAAAATATATCAAATTGTCAGCAAAAAATTTGTTCATTGAAAAGTATTTCTTAAATAATAATTTGTATCTGATCGCATCTAAATTCAGGAAATTCAGGAATCATAAAGACTTGTATAATTTTTGTAAGTACCAAAAATCGCGATTCTAGCATCAAGACAACGCTTGTTATTCGATGCTTGTTAAAAATTTGAAACAAATTTGATCTGTCTGAAAACATTACAAGAGCTATATCTCTATCTATTATAGTCTCTGAGATCTAGGTGCTCATACAGGCGGACGGACGTACAGACAGACGAACATGACTATATCGTCTTGATATCTGGTGATCCTGATCAAGAATATATATATATACTTTTTGGGTCGAAGATCCCTTATTTTGCCGGTTAGATACATTTTCTGCTTCCCAAAGTTATAATACCCTTCTACCCTATGGGTAACGGGTATAAAAATATGTAAGTCACGCACTTCACAGCCACAATCCACCTCCACAGAGAGAGAGAGAGAGAGAGGGGGGATAGGGGAAAACGCTTCACACATGCAGTTTCCATATCGACTTTTAACATTCCTCAGCGACACTTTTGACAGGCAACTGGGCCGCATTTCGTTTGGCAATGAGATGATATATACGGTTTCAAGGCTATTGGCTCCACGCCCCTTCCCCTATCTCTACCTCACCAACTACCCCTTCCCCCTCGTTTGTGCTCTTTTGTGACTTTCCAGAAACGCCCCTCGAAGGAAAAAACATGTTCAATATTTGCATATTATTCAATTCAATTCAAAGTCAGAGTCAGAGTTCTCTGAAATCTGCTAATGCCACTTAAGTGCCCAATTATCGGATCAGTTGAGAGAACTTCAACTCGAAGTTCTTTGAATCTGCATTGGAATTGTCAGGGGAGTCAGTGAGTCGGCAATATATATATAGATAGTATAGAGTATAGCCATCATATCTGTTGTATGTCATCTGTCAAGTCCATCGCTGCCGGCTGTGTGGCGATTTTTTTCTCTCTCTGATTTATGCCCCATGATTTTCCACTTTGTGGCACGCTAAGTTTTTCTGTTGCGCGATCGCGCCATAAATTTATTTGCTTAACAATTTTCTCATTTAGATTTTTTTTTTTGTTTTTCGCTTGCCAGGCAAATTTCAATTTCAATTGATTTATAAAGCGTCAACAGATTTACAATATCGAGCAAAAAACAACAACAAAATGTACATAAAAAAATATTTAAATCGAATTGGATTTTTTTCCCCTCTGAATTCAATTTGAATGTCGCGCTTCTCTCGCTCGCTCTTTTGTTGCCTGTTATTAAACAATTAACTGTTGATTTTGGGCGGGGCTCAGATGCAAATTTGCCAAACTCCTTGCGGCCTGTAGGGCATTGACAAAGTTGCGAGTGACTTTTTTGTAAGATCGGGTTCTCAGTTCTCGCAATTCTACATAGTTAAAGACCTCGACTTCCGAAACTCAAAACAATGCCTCGAACAAAAGAAACGTTCACACACACACACACACACAGACACTTGTCTGACTCACAAACAAACATTTTAATTGTGCGCCTTTTATGGTTTTCAATTTCAAATAAATGAAATGACAACGAAACAGAGTCGTAAAATAAAATTATGAACGTCAAGGCGCCAAATAAGGCACATGCTACAAGGGAACCTAACGAGAGAAGGAGGGGAAAGTGTGTAAAGGGGGAAGGGGAACACACAGAAGCTACTGCAACGACTTTCACAAGTATATTTTATAATTAATTTTTTTATTATTTACTTACAATCATTTGCTTCTTAGTGCGCAAATAAAAGCAGAAGGCGATAAAATTGATCAAGAAATACAAAAAAAAAGTTACTTAAAACAAGCTTGACCGGAAGCTACTTGGGCCACAACATTGGGCGGTCTCTCCAATATCCAACATCCAATCTCCAGTCCACAGACCCCAATCCATATCCAGTCTCTGTACTCGAGAGTATGGTGGGAGTTGGGCAGTGGCGCGACTTAAGCGTATACGATATGAAAAGATCTTTATAAGCCAACCACACACACACACACACACACACACACACACACTTGCCAAAGATTATAAAAGCAAAGATTGAGAAAACAACTTTCTCGATTGTGAAAACATTGATTCACTTATATTGATATCGAAATACTATATTGAAATAAATAATTATTAAATCATTCCATTTTAGGGGCAACTGTAATTATGGGTGTTAAATTGACACCCAATTGTACTCGATTGTTATATAAGAGACTCACTTTTCTGGTTTCAATTGATTTAGTGCTTCCTTTTTTTTATTGTGCACACAATTTATTTAAAATTATTCGCCATAAACATACTAAGTAGATTCTGAAACAAGAGAAGTCCATTATGCTCGGCATATATTGAATATCAAATGGGTTCGAAAGCTCGTTAGTTAAATTAAACCATAGTCAAATTTATGATATGATACCTGCTATAAATCTGTCATGTACTAAAGAGTCGTGTTACGCATAAAATATGCAAGTTTGTTGACAAAAAAAAAACAGACTAATAAAAGTTGTAAACGAATCGGTTTATGCAGTTGTTGTTAGCTCTATAAAATGCAAATGTCGAATTCACTTACTTTATTGTTGGCTGCTTTGAATCATTGAATATGGTCACATATAATAAAGTATATATGGTTTTAATAAACAATTTCAACAATAAATAAAAAATAATAATAAAGTAATTGTGGCTTTAATGATCTATTCTTAATAAAAAAAAAAATAGAAAAGAAAAAGAATTAAAAAATTAAAAACACTTATAAAATAAATAAATTATTTAAAAGCTTTTTTAAAATATGCCAAATTACTCAAGCATAAATACTGAAACTGATTTCAAAACAAAAATTAGATGAGTTTTTAATTAGAAAATTAAAATATATTAGCCATGCATTTACTTAACGACGACTAAAAACAGAAATAATTAAAAAAAAACATCGTTTGGTGTTTCATTAGGAAATAAAATAAATGATCAGCCATTTATTTAATGAACGAGAAATAAAAACAGAAACTGTAATTTACATAATAAGTCATTTGGGTTTTAATAATATAAATAATATAATATAATAATAAGAAAAAAATAAATAAAATATTATGAATTTTATAAAATAATAATAATAATAATACAATTTAATTTAAATACAAATAATTTAAATTTATTAAATTAAAAGAAAATTGAATATTTGAAATTAACAAAAAGATGTAATAATAAATATTAAATAAAATAAATAATATTTAAAAAATGTTCATTTGTTTGCCAATGAATAATAATAAGAAATTGTTGTTAAAAAAATAATACCTCAATTGGTTTTTCATAAGAAAATGAAAATTAATTAAATTATTAAAATTCGCAGGAATAAATATTAAATAAAATCAATATTATTTCAAATTTAAATGTGGAACTTAAAAAATATATATTCTACGAAATGTAAATGTTTTAGAGTTATAGATAAAAATATAAACTTTAAAATTAATTTCACCATTTTGTAGAGCATAAGCTACTCGAACGATCTTTGGCATTAAAATGTTTGTTATGGAGCACTAGAGCAGTTTAAGGCATTTGTAATTTGACACTATTGTAATATATTCGATTTGCATTTATATTTCAAACACACTCTCAACTAATACTATTTGTTATTCATTCGATGTTTTTTCTCTTTGCAGGCCTCAAAGTGCTGCCGCTGCTGAACAATCTAAGGTGAGTCTAAGGCTTACAATAAAACTGTTGGACAAGTGGGCGAGGAGAGGGGAAGGGGGAGGTGGAAGATGGGCAATTGTAAGACAAAGATATTGCTAGGGCACCCACACTTCGATAACTCAGACACTCAGACACTTATAAAGTAGATTCATGTTAAATCAAGACAAAAAAAAAAATTATGCAATGTTTGCGAAGTGAAACCCTGAAAAAACACTCCCACAACGCGTATAACAACATGGTCCAAATGAATATCACAAACAGTTTAAGTAGCGATTTTTAGTGGTATTTTCGATGTGAATACACCCAACCGATTCGCTATTCGAATATAAGTATTCACGATGGCGAAATCGTTGAATTTGCATTTTTGCAGTCAATTTGTTCGGCAATCAACTAGACAAGATCAAGGTCCATTGTGGCATCGCAGAATTTCACATGGGCACGCGAATCAGTACCTCCCCCCAACCCCCTCTGAAAACCTTCCCCCCTCCACACTCCGTGGCTGTCATTAACGGTCACTCAATTGGCGTTGGCCAAGTTCGACGATTTTGTACGCTTGTCAAACATCCATCAAAAACGGCAACGATCCAAAAAAAAAAGACAAACACAAAAAGTTTTCTTTACTTTTTTCTTCGTCGCTGTTTTATGCAAATAATTTGCGCCGGTTTTGTTTTTGTCTGGTTTGTTTTGTGTCTGTCAAGCAATTAATTCAATATTTAATTAGTCAACAATAAATCAATTAGTTAGCTACCTCCCTGCTTCCAACTCCCCTCGCCTCCCCCTTCTGGTAAACTGGTTTATTAATGGGGGCCTCGGCCGCAAGTTGACAACAAATTTGTCGCTTTGCGCAAAACTAATACAAATTCAATTAAATTTTTGTCCAAATAGTTCTAGCCCAAAAAATGATCAACAATCCGAAACCCCTCAGCTTTCCCCTCTCTCCCCCGCTCTGGCAGCTTCTCCACGCTCGTCATAGAAATCTTCGCCTAATTGATTGTTTCATGCCATTTGTCTTGCGGCTCTGTTTTGTGTGTCTTTTTTTTTGTTGTTGTCTGGGGCCAAGTGATGGACCCCATCCATTTTGTCATCTGGCAGCTACCACGCCTCCTTCCAACAGTTACCCCGCCGCCTCCCATTGTTATGAAAATTTGTTTAAATTAAATGCGTAGTTTCTCGCGCTTTTGAATTTATTTCAAATTTTTTTCGAAATCACAAATCGCTTTAAACGTTTTCATTCAGCCGAACAGCGCTTTGATTTCAGCGCTTTGTTTCCCTCAGGGGGTTATTCTTAGACAAGTAAAGAGGGGGAATAGGGGAAGGGGAAGGGGCAGCTTAGGTGCTATTAATAAACAGATGCTCATTAGACTCGATGCGTAGCTTGGAAGCTGCTGAGTTGCTTTAAGCGGATTTTAATTGCTGTCAAATCCAATGAGTTCTAATCAATCTGCAAAATTCGACAAACATTTTGATTGTCTCTCAATATTAAATTACATCGTTTTCAACTTGAGAACTTTACGTGTTTAACTGCAATCCACGCGTATATAATTACACACAATAAACACACATAAATATGTGAGACGCAAATAATTATTATTTTCGGTTCGCATAATTTATTAATAGATTTCTTAAGTGCGTTGATAGCAAATGGAATTTGTTGTCTGCAAACATTCTTAAGAGATTTCTGAAGTTGAGTTATTTTGTTTTGGTTTTTTGATTTATGGTTGTTCTATGTAAATTAAAAGGTATTTATAGAGCAAAGATGTGTGGAGTTCTATTAAAAAGTACGACCTTTTTAAACTTATTTTATTTGAATATAATCTTATTGGAAGTAATGTGCTATTTATCTTTAAATGGTCTTTAATTACACAATTACTTTCCATTCAAACTTCTTTTATATTTGTATCATCTTATGTAAATCTACGTTCTTTCCTTTTTTTCTACAAGTAAAAATAAAACAATAAATTTAAGGCATATTTTATTTGTTTTTTGTATACATACAAATTTAAAATTACATTAAAAATGAAATATTTTAATTGTAGTTCAAATCAATATTTAAAGATATATTATTTGCTCGAAATAAAAGCCAGACAATAACTTGTTGTCAAACCACATTTATTATCACCGCTCAGGAAGCAGTTTAGGGTCAACTTTTCTCAGCCAACAACCTTGATCTTTAGCCAGATTTGCCTGCAAAAAGTTGCTTAAGAAATGTGGTTGTTGTTGCTTTTGTTGCAAACTCCGAGAGAGAAAGATACAGTTTAAGCTCTGAACTTTCCGGTGTGGATTTCAGTTGCCGCAAAAGTTGTTGATTCTCGGTAACTTTGGTGCTTCCGTTTCGTGTGCCTCAGAATTAGCCTTGTTGTTTTCACAGTGCCTGCTGCGACTTCCTTTACAGTCAGGACTTTTCCTATTTTCCCACTTTGGCGCCCACATTTCGTGCGGCTGGCCGGTAAAAAAAAAAATGAAAACGAAAACAAAAATGCCGTGACGAGTCAAAATAGAACTGCATCACGTGCCGATGATGATGATGATGTCTCGTCACAATAACATATAAACGAAAAGAGAGTAACAACAAATATGAAAAGCACTCTTCAGTTGCCAAGTCGACTCGCCTTTGTTTTTTTGGTTTTTGTATTATATTTTTTGGCAATGCGCGCGCAGCACGTGTCTGGCAAGGACAAAGGCAACAACAAATTCTCGCTCTCTCGCTCTTAAGTAGAGCAGCGACTCTCTGCGGCTCTCGAGTTGTGCTCAACTGGCTCCGGCTGGTCTCAGTCCTGCCTCGTCCTCGTTATTGCCATTGCCATTGCCTAGCTGCTGCTGCTGACTGCTGGCTGTTGCCTCGCTGTCGTCGCGTTGAACTCGTCGTCGCCCCAAAACACAATTGAAAAGCAATTAAAAAGAAAAACATCAAATAAATATAATAGAAGGTGCAATATTCGATTTGCCAGGAGAGGCCATAAAAGGAGCTGCATCTGCGACAGGGACACAGCAAAGCAACGAACAACAAACGATTAGTTTTTAACACAAAACAACTTGAACTAACAACTATCGAATATGGTTAGGACGACAGGCGGCTGCCTCTAAAAAAAAAAAACGTGCAGCGAGTTTTGTTTGTGTTTTCGTTTGATATTTTTTCTGTCGATTGCCAAGGCTGCTGCAAGGCAGGCAACGTGGAGTCATCAACGTACTCGTCCTCGTCGTCGTCATCTGAATCAGCCTCTGCTCCTCCGTTACCGCCATTGCCATTGCCATTGAAGTTGCAGCTGCAGCGACGTCGCACGTTCTGCTGTTCGCTGTCCCGTTACAGCGGCGCTGCCTTGCAACTAGTGCAGAATCTCAAGTGAGTTTCGGTTTTTGTATTTTTGGCAACCTGCTGAGGTTACTCAATGTCACGGTTGCTGCCGCTGCCTGTTGGCAACTTGTGGACCATAAATCGTTGTTGCATTTGTCATAAATAACAAATCAATTAGTAACCAACAATTGTCAATTGCCATGCACAACAAATTGCAAATTGCAAATTGCCAAGTGCAAATTACCGTTTGAATAATGAACCGGACGAACGAGCGAGCAACACAACACATTCATTCCGTATGCAATTACCATCATTATTAACCCATTGATTGCCCCTCTTTGTTTTGCATTTGCAGAAAAGTCGCACATAGTGTGGGCAATATCATCGTACAATTGGACGTATTCGTGGAGCACCAGGAATGCGACGAGGCCCAGAATCCAAGCTGGGCGGCCGATGGCATCAATCTGAATTCGCATCTTGATGTCTTTGACGCGATACTGCGACAGGTAAGGCGACAGTTATCCTACTCTCTCACTCTGTGTGTCATACGCGGCGTATGCGTTATATTTGCATTTACATTAAGTATACGTGCCGTGTGCATATGTGTATTACTCTGGCTAATAGAAAAGCGTGTGTGTTTGTGGCTATGGTGAATGTTTGTGAGTGTGGTTACATGTGTGTGTATGTGTGTGAGTGTAAGCTTGTGTGTATTTGCCTGTTTGCTTGGTTGTTTGCACTCAGTCAAGGCTGCGGCAGTTGCCGCTATGCACGCGAGCCGGGATAAATGTCAGTTGTGGCAACTAGGAAATGGAATGGCAGGTGGACAGTTCAATAGTAATTTATTTCATTTTAATTGTATTTAAATTTATTCCTTTCAATTGAGGTGGCGCCATCTAGCGACATACCCAGCTTGCATACAGTTAATTGATGGCACTTCTTTAAGCACGTTATTAGATTGACAAATTTATTAAAAATGCATAAACTAGTTTAGTTAAAATAAATAGAAAATATGCATAAATTAAATTACTGGCTTTGTGGCACATTTCATTGCAAGTTTACTACGCAAAATGAGCACCAAAAGTGTAATTAAGTTTCAAAATTGCTTTGCTTAAAATGATCCTCACTTTTATTTTTAAAGCCCATTCCCAACAAGCAATATTACTTAAGTATGCAAGCTATAATAGTAAACTAAACACTTCAGCACGTTCTAAAATGTCCTATTAAATAGGTTACAAAATTATGTACTTGAATTATTAACTTTTATTATTTAAAAGAGACGAATAAGCTGGAAACTAAACATTCTAAAAAGTGAAATTAAATAAGTTACAAAATTGCTTACGTTAATTTATTGTCATTACTTTAAAGAAGAGTTTTCGGCAAACAATGTTGCTTAGATCATCTTATATAATAGGAACTAAAGGATCGCACATAGTACAATTAAATAAGTTACAAAATGATTTACTTCAATTAATGCTCATTACTGTTTCTAAAACACGTTCTCAACAATAAATTTAGCCTAACTAGACTAAATTCTACCGGTTTACAGTTCGTATATTGCAATTGAACAAGTTTTAACACTAACTGCTTCAAGTGATCTTTAATAAAAATAAACAGAACAGTCGCATTATCAATTCAACATTAATACTGTTATGTTTATTTTGTTTGCCATTAATAATTTACATTATTATTAAAGGCAGATACATATGTATATTAAACTCTTTGTTAACTCGTTCACAGCGTTTAATTATTGCAAACCACCGACAGATGGCGCCGCAACATTCCTACCTGTTCCCACATATATCTAACCGTACGTTCTCTGATCTCTCCGCCAGGTGGCCGACAAGCCGCAAGAGGGTCCATTCCTCAACATACTGCAGCATCTGCTGCGCATCGACAACCGTCAGCCGCTTAGCGATGTCATCTGGGACACTTGCGAGCGTCTCGTACATCGCGCCACCCTCATCGAGTCGCCCGAAGATGCAGTGCGTCTGCTGCGCCAACAATCCGCCCAGAAATTCACGTGCTCAGCATGTCGAGCCAGCGATGCCACAAGTCCAACACGCAAACCCTCGCAGATCGCTCAGCTTGTGCAGTCCACAGAGCCCGCTCAGCCCGCACAGCCCGCTCAGCCCGCAAAGACTGCCGCCAACCCACCACCGCCACCACCGCCAATGGGTCCAAAGAAGGTTGTGCTGTTGCCACAGCAGGCTACGCCGGCGCCCAAGGCGAAAATGAGGACAGTTAACTGGTCCCTGATATCGCAGAACAAGGTGCTGTTGGACAAAAACAACATCTGGAGCAACATGGCCGTACAGCATCGCGACTCTAACAAAAAAAGACATTGACTTTATCGAGCTCGAGGATCTCTTCCAATTACAAGCCACGAACAAACAAGGTTCCCCCAAGCTGGGCAGAGATACTAATGGCAACCAATCGTCCAGCGGTTACGATACGCTCGATCGCAAGGCCAAAAAAGGAGCCGGAGATCGAACTGCTCGATCGCAAACGCAGCCTAAATGTGAACATATTTTTGAAGCAGTTTCGCAGTGGCCATCAGAATCTCATACAGCTTATCAAGGATGGCGTGCACGAACAGATTGGCGCCGAGAGATTGCGGGGATTGCTCAATATACTGCCCGTGCGGGATGAGCTGGAACTGCTGCAGAGCTTCAACGGCGACAGGACGCGTCTGGGCACGGCTGAAAAGTTTCTGCTGCAGCTACTCGAGGTGCCCAAGTGAGTCCTGAAATATTTGTAATTTCAAAAGATTATCCTTATTAATGGCATTTTCAACAGCTACAAACTGCGCATTAAGGGCATGTTGCTCAAGGAGGAGTTTCCCGCGAATGTTGCGTGTCTGGAGCCCTGCATCAATGCCATGCTCTACGCTGGCGACGATCTGCTAAACTGCAAGGCGCTGCAGGAGCTCCTCTATTTGCTTGTCGTCACGGGGAATTTCCTCAACTCTGGCGGATATGCGGGCAATGCTGCGGGCGTTAAGCTCTCCTCGCTACAGAAGCTCATCGACATCAAGTCCAACAAGCCGGGCATGGATCTCATACACGTTGTAGCCCTGCAAGCGGAGCGACGCAATCTCGACACGCAGCAGGTTACCGCGTTGCTGAACACGCTCGAGAATGTCAGCAAGTAAGTCTACAGTTCCTTATAGTTTTATTTTGGTATGCTAGACCCCTTACTTCTGATAAAAGTGAAAAAAGTCTATTAAGTTTGTCGGCTACAAGAAGAATATATATTTATTTCTATTCATTCGCATGAATTGATCTCTGCAACTATAAGTTTTATTGCTCCCATTAAAACTACCTCAAAATAACAATCAATCTGCTATTCTTCTATAGAACCACCGTGGACCAGATTAACAACGAGATCAAAGCGCTGAAAACTCGCAGAACCGAAATCAGCGAACAGGTTGAACAGCCCGAAATGGATGCGGATATCAAGCAGCAGATGTTGGACTTTCTGCTGGCCGCCAAGTCGGAGTTGTTGGTGCTGAGCGAGGGCATGGAACAGGTGGATAAGATGCGTGAAAAGTTGGCCAATTTCTTTTGCGAGGATCCGGGGACATTCAAGCTGGAGGAGTGCTTCAAGATCTTTCAGAATTTCTGTAGTAAGTTTCGCCTGTCAATCAAAGAGAACGAAGAGCGAGTGCAAAAGGAGCAGCAAGCGACACTGCGACGCAAAAAGCGCGAGGAGCAAGCGGCCAAACGAGCCAGGCAGCGTAAGTTATAATCTGTGACTTAGCAAGGATTAGCAAATAATGACAGTATTCTTTCAGTGGGTCAGGCGGGCACGCCTGTCTCCGACTCAGACTCATATCTGGGCGACGGTTTGCTTGATCCGCGCGCCAGCCCCGCGCTAAGCAGACGCCAGCTGGGCTCAGGTGAGATCACCAATGGCTTCATACGCCTCGAGCAGGAGAGCAGCGCCTCGCCAGACATTACGCCCAATGGAAGTCTGAGGCGGCGACCGAGTCGTGTGTTGGCTGGAGAAGATGAGCTCATGGAGTTCCTGCGCCGCTCCACTGGACCTTACGATGGACATGCTAGTCGCGATCGCAAAGTCGCCTATGGCAGTCTAGGTAATTGATCCTCATCCTCAAATTTTATCCCCTCTTCTCCAACTGTTTTTCTCCTTTGTCGACAGATCGCTCCATTGGCCGTCGTGCTCGCTCTGGCAGCTCGAGTCGCAAGCGTCCGGATCTGCTCAACATTGATTTTGGCGTCGATCGCGAACGCGCCTGTTCGCCAGCTCCTTTGCTGCAGCCTCAGCCTCAACAGCAGCAGGATCGCCTGCAGTCGCCATTGGCCAGCAGCGGTACGGGCACGCCCACAAAGACAGCGAATACGCCAGTCAGCAATGGCCCCACAACCATTCACATTCAGTCACAGCATCCACAACAGCAGCAGCAGCAACCGCCCAGGACAACAGCGCACGAGGATGCGATACCGAGGTTTGAAATTCCCACTATTATATTAACTATTGCCTGTTTTAAATAATCCTTAATGCTCACACATTATATTGCTACCATATGTTCCTTTTAAAAAAACCAAAATCTTCGAAATTATTTTGAAGATATGTATTCCTTATGTTCCTACACTTTTTTAAACTTATTTTAAATAATCCTCAAGAATTTAATATATTATTTACTACTACTTAACAATTTTTAGTTGCATTCCAATAAAAATAATGTCTAAGATTTCAAATATTCTTTTGGTTTTTATTTTTAACCTAACCTGCTTTAAAACATAAATATGTTTTATATAAATGAAACGCACTTTCTAACACTTCGTAAACATAATAAAATATTTCCAAAAGCAACCTGTTTTTAGTTACCAGTTTTTTACTATATAATTTTATATTTTATATTCTAATTTGCCAGATTAAAAAGTTGATTGTTAAATTATTAATTTCCTCCTCATCAGTTAAATAATACATTAAATAAAGATATGAGAGAAAAAACTCTTTTATGAATATCACCATTTAATTTCACTACAATCAAAAACTTGTCAATGCCAAATCAACGCAATTAATTATTGATAAATTAACCTATTATGTTGTTGACTAGTTAATTCCCCAGGGAATAATTGCAGAAAATCTCCTCTATAAAGAAAAAAATTAAAAAGCAGAGTTCCTTTTTTTTAATAATTTCATATTGCACGTTTTATGTTAATAATATTATTATTGGTATAGTTGAAGTGAGGGTACATAAAACGTACTTTTCAAAATTTAATCATTTTTGTTAAAAACGCAAAACATTTTTATTTAATATTATTTATTATTTGTCTGTTTCCTAACACTACAAGAAAAAGCTTATAAATTACGGTGATAGTTACTTCGATTTAATTTTACTATCTCTTTAATTAATTTGATATATAATTTCTATAATTTTCTTATAGAATATCCCGTGAAGGGCACCAGAAAATCCAGTCTTGGCTGCAGTCCAACGAAAACGATGAGAAACAGAACGAGGAATACAAGCGGAAACGTCGCCTGGTAAATGCGAATCGGCGATCGCTCGAAAACGAATCTGGTAACACACTAAAAACCCCATTCCCAATGCCAATATCTCTAATCTCTAATCATTTGTTGCACAGAAAACGAACGAAAACTGGATCCATTGCCAGAGGAAAAGATAATGCCAGCAACAACATCGACCACAACGACGCCAACTAATCCAACTAATCAACACAACAAGCAAGGAGATCAGGAGTCGCATAAACCTGCGGACAAATACCAGCGTGTCTATGCGGACTGGAAGCCATCGAGCACACTGGACAACACCGATGTGGTGGGCAACATTCAGGCAATTGCTGATGCTGCAACGAAGTCGCAACCACATTTGACCACCGCCGAGGAGCTGCGTCAATATCGCCGCCAGCGATCGCAGGAGCAGAGTCAAACTCCAGGTGTATTACATTCGATAGCCGAGGAGGATCGTCGCAAGTCCATTATACAGCTGCTGGGCGAAAACGACGGCAGCGCCGATTGCCTGAAGATATATTTGCGACGTCCCACCCCCATGGACATGCTGCAGGAGCCGGTGAAACCGACGGAGGCAGCGCCAAGTATGAACACATCATCGACGGCGCATGAAGATCCATTTGCCAGTCTGCTGGATCATCACAAGAGTCACAACGAGTCGCAGTATGCGTCCAAGGAGATCGATGCGGACAACATTGAGACGCCGCCAGTGACGCGACGTGTGCTGGCCACGCCCAACACCACAGTGGTCACCGTCAGCATGACGGACAAGCCAAAGCATCTGCCGGAGGAGAAGAATACGACAGCGAGCACCGCAGTCTCGACTGTGGAGTCGGATGCACCAGGGCACTTCGACAGACACGCTTCCGCGCGGCGCACGCGACGTTACAAGCGACCCACGGACTACAGCAGCGGCAACGAGGAGCTGGCGCCATCCACCAACCAGGAGATCAAGCACTCAACGAGCGCCAATGAAGTGCGAAGACTGCAAAAAGAAGAGCAGCAAAGGGAGAGGGAGCGTGAGCGGGAGGAACAGGCGGACAATGCTCGCAACATTACCAAGCTGGAGAAAGTGAGTCGTCACATTATCAACCAGGAAGATGTGCGCGAAGCCATACGCAATCTCAAGTCACCAACGGGCACACCCGAGCGTACCTGGAGTCCACCACGCGAGCTGACGCCCAGCAAGCTGAAGCTCAGTGTGAGCGGACATCACGAGCTCAACGACGAGGGCTTCGAGGAGACGCAGAGCCTGGTCTCCGATACTCCATCGCATGGCAAAGGCGAGAGCACAAACTCTTCTTGCAACGAGGCCAACGATGCGCCCTCGCAGCAACGTTCGCGTCCGCTGTCCAAGCAGAAGACAACGACCACCAGCATCATGGGCATGGGCATGGGCAGTCGCCTCTCGGATCGACTCCAGCCGCCGCGTCTCCGCGGCAGTTCCACAAGCGCGGCACCAGGAAGCAGACACAATCCAATGCCAGCCACACAAACTGCATCGCAGGCATCAGCAGCAGCGAATGCAGCAGCCAAGCGCAGCCTCTCGGCGAGCCGCCCGCTGCGCATGCCCAACGGCAGCCCGATGCTGGGTACCACGCCCAACGGCAGCATCCGCTCTTCGTCGGGTGTGCGTCGCGACCCCAACTACGCGTTGAACGCACCCAAATCCCGAGACGTCGAACGCAGCAGCTCAAGGAACAGTTTACGCTCGTCGCGCTCCTCTATCAACAGTGGCGCCTCCACACAGACCGTGGTGCGTCGTCTGCCCTCAGTGCAGCGCACTGCCACCGTCTCCGTGGACTCCTCACCGAGCAAGCGACCGCTGGCAACACAGAATGCGCGTCCAGCCACAGCACGCGGCGTGCCCGCAAGTCGCAGCAGCAGCAGCGGCTCGAGTGTGGGTCCCAGTGTCATCTTGGTGCGCAGCAAGCTCACGCCTGGCCAGACCACGCGCACTGCTCAGGCAGCGGGACAACCGCTGGGCAACAACACCAGTTTCAAGGAGAATCAAAGCACGAGCACAACGGCGGCAACGGCTTCGGCATCCGCCTCACGACTGACAGCAGCGCGTAGTGCGGTGCTGGTGAAGAATGTGCTGAATCAGCAGGCGAAGACAAGCAGCAACAGCAACAGCAGCAGCAGTAATCCTCAGCAGCGCAATCCTCGGCAATCCGTCAGCAGCTTTATGCGTCCCACAGCCAGCAGTGTCACGAAGCGACAGAAATAAGTAAAATTCAATAAAACACAATACTAGTTAGGGAAAGCTGAAAGGCACACGAGAGAGTACAGTATAATTACTATGTATTAAGGATAAGAAGGACTCGTCCATGTTAACACAAGACACAAACGAGACAAAAACGAGGAACAAAGACAAGTTACAAAACGCAGACAAGCATCTACTCTAAGCCGTCCAAGTAAACGACATCAAAAGATTAACAAAATACAAACAAATGACAATTACAATTAAAATTAAAATTACAACAAAACGTTTCGAATTTCTAGGCAGGATTTTGCACAATAAACTCCACACACACACACGCACACAAACACGTAAACGCTCCAAGCGTATGTTATTTACCAAGTAGCCACTAGTTTAGTATGGGTCCAACCATGGGTCCGTTGATTCCCAGCACATTCCAAAGTAATAAAAGCCCCGTAAAACACCAAACACAAACAAACACACATCCAGAGAAACAGGTGCGCCCCGCCGTGGAGGACTCGTCACAAATGTGTTTCAAATGCGAAAGGTTTTTCAAAGCACTTTTCCATCAGTTTCCAAGGACCTCTTACATTCTAATTGTTAAGCATAAAGACAAATATCGTTGAAAATTCTTAATATATTTGAGCACAAAATACACATTTACAAAAAAAAAAGATATTAAAGACAAAATACTAGACGTTAAACTATTCAACTCTAACTTAGGTCTTAGGAGAACACACAAAAAAAAAATGAAAAAAAAAGTTACAATTGTCTTTTCCATATATTAACATTAACAATTAGCTTTAGACATTATTCGATTATACATGTGTAGGTTTTTTTATAGACAGCGCGTTATTTACAACTTGTGTAGTTAAAACAAAATGCAAATGAAAACCAAAATCATAAAACATTATTGTTAATTGATAAAAGTATACGTATTGATATTGATACTGAACAAAATGACAACTACAATTCTAAAAAAAATACAAACAAAAAAGCAAGCTTTAAAAATGCATAATAAATAAAATACAATAATAAAAAAAAATCTTAAAATCTAATCGACTTTATAAAAGACTTTCTCTTTTACTTTCCCCTGGCAGTAGCTTAACAACTATCTAAAACTACCAGACTTGAAATCTCTGCTTGACTACTCTAGAGATTCGAGCAGCTCCTGTTGCAGCTGTTCCTGGTTCACAGCTGGATGTACATAGTTCTCCTTATCAAACCATTCCTCATGGTTCTCTAAATAACTGCAAGCAGTGGCGTCATTAATAAACGAGGCATTAACAAAACAATTCAGCGACTTACTTGATGAATGAGTTTAAATGTTTTAGCAGATCTTCCAGCTTTTCATTGGATATGGGCGAAACATTCAGATATTCAGGCAACTTAACTGCATGCAAATTAAACGATTAATAAGTGATGAAATGAATTGAAATTATGTTAGAAAACTTACCCAATAAACGCGCCAGATGCGGTGCGCCAAACATCATGGATTTCTCAGGCCGCGATTCTGCGGACAACAATCTCCAGTTGAAGGTCTCACAGAGAAAGCCGTACATTTCGAAAGGCAGCTTGTCGGCTGCCTTATAAGGTGAGTTGCGTTCATCGTAGGCGAGAGCCATGCTATTCTTGCCACTGTTATTAACAATGTACTCGAGGTATTTATCTCGCTGCTTCTTGTACTCAACGCCGCCAAAAACATGCTCATTCTCGTCATCGCCATTCACTATCGCACTCTGCGTAATCAACTCCGCATCGGCATTGACATAGACAGCAGCGTTGTTCAGCATGATGCTGCAGTTCTTTAAATTGTCATCGGTTAAATGCCTGTGTACATAGTCTTTCTCCTCCTTATAGAGCAGGTGATCCTCAAGATGAAACTCGAAATAGATGCGCAATCCGTCAACAACTTCCTTCAGCATGCAAACACTACAAATTACGATTCGATTAGTTGCGATTATGTTTGAATTAAAATTCTTGCTCACTTACATGGACATTACACGATCGTATTCACGCTCCATGCGCGCATTTCGACTGGTCGTGACGCGACCCCGTGAACTGTCCTGTTTGATGCTAATCGCCAGCTCCACAGCGCGCTGCTTCACAAAGTTCTCAAGTATGGTCACAAGGGGCATGCGAGCGGGCAGCGCATGCTGCTTGCCCAGCATACAGACCATGTTGTAATCATACTCCATGTAACCGCGTAATCGTTCACTAATGCGCAGCATCACACGATCATCCTGATTGATAAACTTATCCTCATCCATCGTCATGTTGTTCGCTGACTCTTTCTGTGGCGTGCGCATGCTGAAAATCGACTTGCCACCTTTGCGACCACCGCCGCGTGCTGCTTTCCGTGTCTCCCTCATTCCGCTGGCATCTGCTGCACCTGCTGCTGCGCCGGTTTTGTCCGCTTTCCGACCACCGCTCGAATCGCGTGCTCGATTCCCACTGTTCTCTCGAGAGCGCGCGTTTTTATGTGAAAAATCCTGGGATATGTCCAGAGGATCACCAAGCGAATCCTCGAGATTACCAGCACCACCTCGCGTCAATCGTTGCTTTTTACTTGCCGGCAAAGTGGGTGTCTTAGTGTCTTTATATGAGTAGCCGCCACTTCTGTAATTTGTAAACAAATCGTTACACATACACTTAAAACTCACACAGACAGTGTCGTTGTGTATACTCACTTTTGTAGCTGCGCGGCTTCTGCCAGTTCACGCTGAAGTTTGCGATTCTCTTCGTTGTCTTTTAAAAGACCGGAGGCGCGCACATTTCGATCCCAGCTTGAGCTCCAGCCTTGAAAATGAATTTTGTATTCAAAGTACGTGTAATTTGCCTCGTCTCTTTGCTCATACACGGCCAATACCTAGGATGAAAAACAGTTTTTCCGTGAGAAAAATCGAAGCCGACCACCTCGTGTTTGGCACTTCTATTTGACGTTTCATACGTCTGTGTGTGTGCAATTTTGCGAGTGTGCTTGTGCATGGTTACCTTACTGACGTACAAAACCCTCGCCTTCGATTCGTCGGGTTCGTAGCACAGGACTCTTTCGCCCCGGTTGAAAAGCTGCACCTCGTTCTCTCTTGCCGTCATCACTTTTGTGTAAACACACTACTACTATTTATTATTAACTTATGCCTAAATTATTGTTATTTATAAATTGCACTCGTCGCGTCGCTCGCGATGTTGCTCTTTAGCCATTCACGCAAAAAGGCACTCACACCAGGGCTGGAAAATCGCATGAATTCATAGAAGTCGATTAGTTCCATTTTGTTCAGTATCTATATTGCTAACACACACGATAAATGCGAAGATAATGGCAACCCAAGTTACAAATTTATTTATTAATTTTATAAGCTAATATTTATCAGAAATCATGTTATTACATTTTGCTTATAAATTCGATTGTTCTGTAACAAATGTGTCCGTAAACTGTGAATGGCACATTATGACTTCTTCGATTATCGATAAAAAATGTTGGCGCAAATTGAAAATACTTTCGTTGCTAAGGATGAAAAACCAAAACAAATAATTATCGCTTAATTACTACACTGCCCAAACGTTATATATTCTTTAGCTAGCAAATTAAGATATGGCAACTGCATTGACATCTAATTGGCTGCATGTGGACATTGGTGAAGAAACGCCACTCCTCCTCTCAACACTGTCAAGTTGCATGACTCTGAGCGATGTTCAATGCGATGGTTACGTGCGTCTTTTGGCTGCCGACATTTCGCTGGAGGACGATGACGAGCCCTCCGCTAAGCTAAAAGTGTTTCGTGGCCTCAAGCTGAAGCAGGAGCAATCGCTGCCTGGCATTCCCACGGCCATTGAGAGTCTGTACATCGACGAAACCGAGCCCAAAACACCAGGTGAGTTAAAGAAACAATTTGATTAGCTTTCGTAATCTCACTCTTTTATTCTCTCCCAGTGATTGCCGTTGCCATTGCAGAGTCTGTGCTCTTCTACAGGCATATGAAACCTTACTTTAAGTATACTGTGCCCGCCTTGGATGCCGAGGAACTGGAGCTGGAGGTGTGGCGAAAGCTTCCTGTGATGAAGGCAGAGACTCACGATGAACTGCTGCAGTTGCTCAAGGATGTGGATCATGCCAAACTGTCGCGCAAAACACAGCGACTGCTACAGCTCAGCGGGGAGGAGAGAGAAGTAGGATAATTATGTATAGAAGATTCATCCGATTTCATTACAATCCTTTTCTTATTTAGTCCTTCATTGAGACACACAAGGACTCGCCTGTGGGTCGAGTTGGGAACATTGTGGCCATGTGCTGCTTGAAACGTGTCTCCAGCAGCCCCAATCCGCCCTCACATCTGGTGCTCGCCACAGACACAGGTCGCGTCTTTGTTCTGGAACCACAAGGCTTCAATCTGGTTTATCAGGCGCGCACTTGTAGCTATGAAACCGCTGTGCCCAGCCTGATATCTGTGCATGGCACCTACGAAACGGACTTTTGCATTGTGGTGGGCACACGCAATGGAGGCGTCTATCTACTGCGTAAGGCCAACAACGAGGGACAGGAGATTCTCAAGATGAGCACAGCATTAACGGGTCTGCTGCTATTGCCCGTGGATCAGACCATTGTGGTGACCGCCATGGAACAACGGTACCTCTGCTATTCCAAGCGTGGCAAATTGCTCTATCAGGTGCAGCTGGAGGCACAACCCGTCTGCATTTTGCCACTGATGCTGGCGCATCTGGGCCTCACCTTGGTGGCTGTGGCGCTGCAAGGCGGAGTCGTTAAATTCTTTCTACAACGTTATCTAGTCGATGAGTTTGTGCTGCCCGAGACAGTGGCTGCCATGCTTTACGGACGCATGGGCATGGAGGATCATGTGCTGACATTGACTACGACGTCGGGTGAAATGTTTATCAAGATATTGCGACGTGTGACACGATTTGAAACAGACGTCGTTGCAGCTGCAGCGGCAGCGAATAAAAGTGCAACAAAGTCGCAGTGCATTGCGGATGTATCCATACTGGACAAGCCCAAAAAGAGTTCCATATTCGTGGAGCAGGCAGCGCGAGAGAAGCTAAAGGCCAAAGGTGAGTAATGAATGCTGTATTAGTGTTTTATTTTAAATTATTTCAACTGTTTGCTTGCAGCAAGCTATGGCAGCTTTCAGGTGGAACTGTGGCGACTGCGTCACACAGCTGCGCGTGCCACCATCGATGCCATCAACTCCTCGGAGAGCACCATCTCTGGTGATCTCACCCATGCACCTGTCAAGCTCTCAGCCGAGGTCTGTGGCAGCGGACCCGCCTTCCGTCTCTACCTCACCGTCCAAAATCTGTCCACCTTTAAGATGGCCTCGAATTTGGTGGTGCTGTTGCATGCCGATAGACGACACTACACCATGTCGCAATCCATGGCCAGGTTGCCCAGTGTATTGCCCGGCATTCCGCTACGCGTTGACTTTGAGGTTGTGGCTGTGCTGGATCCGCTGGACAAGTTGCCACCTGGCAGCCTGACGCCCGACAATTCCCAGATTCGCGTCATGCTGTTGAAGACTGGACAGTCGAAGCCACTGATTGCTGCCGCAGTGGCTATGCCGCAATCTGAGGCGGCTTTTTAGTTTACACTCATTTGTTGTTGTTGGTAAGTTGCGTCATTTATTGCACACTTGTAAATGTTTTTAATTGCTTTTTTTCTAAATTCTTTAGGCTGTATTTGGTTGCATATTTCTTGTAGATCGCAATGGAAGCTGCCTGAACGGTCTTTTCACGAACTTTACGCCTTGTACATGGCTTTCTTCTTTAGATCCCACACGCCTGGCTTATCAATGTTCACATTCCTGAGGGTAACCTGTTTGGAAAGTCCATATAACTCAAGATTTTCGGAATCCATGGGTTTCTTTGCGAAGCTTAAAAGGTTCTTAGTAGCGTCCTCATCTTGTAAAATCAATTTAGTTTTGTTTATATCCAATTATCATCTATTTAGAATTGGTATTCCTGAAATGATTTGATTTGCATATCATATCAACTACACCCTAAAAATAGTCAATGGGACTATCGCATTGTACTCGCCTCTAGTAGTATCGGAAATGCCCAATCCATACATTGATATTTTTTTTGGAAAACTTCCATAAAAGATAGGACCAAGACAGTAGTTACGATTTGTAAGATCAGCCAGCGATAACTTTCGAAGTTTTAATCACACAACCTTTGATTGAAGGGTGTTTTACCCAATTGCCATTAACTAGCAATGGCATTATGACGTGTCCGGCGACTGATTAATTAAGTCATCTAGTTGATTTGATAGCTAGTCAGGATTGACTTGCTATATTTCCGATATTGAATATATACAGCTAGACGTGGTACAGTCATAAAATATTCATGTTAATCTTATCACCTAAGTGCATGGGCTGTTTACTCATATCTGTAAAAAAAAAACTGTATGTTTGTACTTATTATATACAAACTGGATGATAGCTATAACTAATTTCTTTTTTGCCAAAAGTGCAAGTGCGCTGTGAGTTTCCCCTAAATCTGATAAGGCTCGTACGAGTTTTGTTTTACTTTTTACCTTCCCTTCAGTCTTACCCGCCCCCTCTCTACCTAATCAATCATGACAATCACATATAGTTTGTATTCGGAGTGACTGCATGATGAATCGGGGCAGTGGAGTAAGGGGAACGAGAAATACAAACAGTAAGAGTCTCCTGTTTGATAAGATTAACAAAAAAAAAACGGGTGACTACAATGTTTGAGCCCATTATATATAGCTGGTGGGCGGTTTGAGGAGCCACAATTCGTTTCCGTTCGCCAAACACAACAAACCACCAAAACCCAAATCAACATGCCGACCGTAAGTTGAAATTTTTAAATTGTATTTCAACAAACTAGGATATGTGATAAGACTAACTTGAATTTTGCTCGATTGTAGTTTGAGGAAATCGTTGAGAAAGCCAAGGCCTTTAGGGAGACCATCACCAAGGAGGATATCCTGGAATTCTACGGCTACTACAAGCAGGCCACCGTCGGTGATTGCAACATCGATGAGCCCGAGGATGCGGATGAGAAGGCCCGCTACCTGTCCTGGAAGAGCAAGGCCGGTCTGACCGCCGAGGATGCCAAGAACCACTACATCGAGGTCTACAAGGCGTACGTCGCCAAGCACCAATAAACGGTTTGCCTCTAATAATGCAGAGAGACAAATAATTGACACTACTTATCCTAAAATTGTCACTAATATCGTAATGTAGCAGTCGCTGTTGTTAAAAATGTATTTATTGTATTTTTATACTAAAGTTTAATAAACCCCTAAGCATTTAAATGTAGACTTCATTGTTTAATTTATATTATAAACATTTAGGAACTAAATCCAAATGGGATTACCTTAGTCTAGACAGGTAAAAGGAGTCTTGAAAGGATTCACCCAAAGGAATTTCCTGTAAGGTGTATAAGTTAATTCACATTCCCCAGCTATCATACAAAAAATATCGCCTGCAATTGGGTGATTGCGGAAATTAAAACTTATAATATAGATTTAATCATCTGTAATGCAATTTAATAAAACACATACGCAAATATTCTTTAATCTAAATATTACAGTATATTAATAGATCTGCTAAAAATATTGGTTTTTATGGGAAAAAATAATCAAACACATACTTAAAGCTGAAAAATTCGCTAAGTTTAATCATCGACAAGATATCAATTGAGATTATCGTTATATGGCTGAGAATAATTATAAATCAAGTGACTTCTTGGCGTCCCCGCTCAATAAATAGCAAGCAAATATGACTAATGAATATTGAACTTTGGAACATTCAAAGCACGATACAAAATGTTTGTAGAAAATTATCTTATTGACGATATCGAAAAACTCTATGGAAATGTCTGACATCAGAAATGACGGACTTTATCTATAAACCAAAGCATAAATCATGTGTAAATAAAATTATACTGAAAACTGGAAAGATAATTACGTTTTTCATACAAACAGGAAGTCGAATATCGAGCATTAATCACGAATATAACACAATCGACCTATTTTTAGAAATGTTTACATTAAATAATAGTAGAAAATGTATTAGTTGTAAATTTTCCAGTACCTATAGAGTTAGTTGCTTAGTTGCTTTGGATGACAATAAATTGGGATATATTAAAATGAATGCCGCACTGTTGAGATTTTATTCACAAAGGGTAGCGGGTATCTCACAGTCGAGCAAACTCGACTGTAGCTTTCTTATTTTTTTTACTTAACCAGTGAACACTTGGAAAGATTAGTGGATCCACCATTCAAGATAATCGACGTCTAAAAAAATTGAAATCTTTTATTGAAGAGCAAATTTTAAGTATGTTTTAAGGTGAAAGCTTACAAAATTAGCTATTTTTCCAATGCACAATTTGCTGCTATAAGGTAGGAGAAAAAGCTTTCAAACAAAATTTAAATAATACAATTAATACAAATTTCTGAAATGCAGCTCATTTCCATTCAGGTTTTATTATAGGCAATTCCAAAGGCAAAATACAAAGTATTTTCCCGAATCATAAAACAAAGATTAAAATAACATTATCATATTAGCAATTTTGATTACTATTTTATGATTATTACCGTGACAATACCCTGCAGTTCTGAGCGCTAGTTCGTTGCTGGTGAAATAAGCACTTACCAGGAGCCAGCCACTACTTACAAAGTGGCGTCTAGCCATGCGTTTTTTAATTTCCGTTTTTGTATGAAATGTCCGCAAATAGGGTCAATCGCCACCGCCTCGATTACCCACGAACTAGTGAAATAGTGAAATAGTGCAACATATTAGGGTCTTTAAAGAAAATACTTACATTAGACCCCATGGAACGGCCGGTAAAATAAGTGCTTACATGGGACCCCATTGAAGGGTCGGTAAAATAAGTGCTTACATCGGACCCCATGGAGGGGTCGGCCATTATAAATTAAAAAAAATTTACAATTACAATTACAGTTTTTATTTAATTTTAATTTTTCTTTATTTTAATAAGTCGGATACTTTTATTACTTTAAGGCAACTTGAGTTTTAAAATATCGTTTTTTTGGAGCTGTAAGGCCTTTCTCAACTGGTCCTCAGTTATTGAATCTGGAAATAAAGAATTAAAAAGTCTTAATAGATTAAAGTGGATAACGATTTTTAAATAATTATCTTTTAAAATACTCACCGATCATAACACCAAAGAAATTGTCTTCTTTTTTTGGGCCGCATTCCCCTGACATTATTTCCATAACGTAGATTTTCTGTCATAATTTCCACTTCCTCTTCTTTAGGCACATTGCCGCTTTCCACTGTAGAACTATGCATTATACTAACTGCTTGATATTCTTTTATTATCTGTTTATTTAATATTTTTACCCATGGCCAATCGACATCTCCAGTTCTGCAGGGTAATTATAAAAGCAAATGACAGTTTTCTTGCCCCTAAAAGTATGCAACATAAATTGAAATTATTTGTTGAAGCAAATATGACTAATAACGATTCTCTTCACGGTTGAACTTTTGAGCGGTAGAAAATGTTTGTAGAATATTATCTTATTGACAATAAACCAATACTCATTGGAATGGTCTGACATTGTGCTTTATCAATATTCTAAGACATATATGTAATGTATAGAGAAGATTGTACTAAGCCTTTGAAAGATAATTATGGTTTTCATACGAACAGAAGGTCTGCTAGATAATCAAATCAAATACTTGTGAATCGAATTACATTTTATATTTTTCTGACTAACTGATACTTTAGAAAATTATAGTTAAATATTTGTAGATTATTTTATTTCTTATTAACTTTAATCATATGATATGCTTATAAGAAATAAATAATCTACAAATATTTGAGTATTATTTGGTAAACTATCAATTTACAAATCTTATTTTGAATTGTGTGTGTCTTATAAAACTTTTGAATTTCATTTGAGTCTATGTACTTTATGTATGTTGCGAAAAAGATTTATTGGGATTAACTGTATAATAACATTATAGGCTAAAGTGCACGTCTTCAAATTTAATTTGCATATATATACATACATATGCATTTGTTCTAAACATTGAGGAATAAACTAAATAATGACATCACGCGCTAAAGTACACGTTTCATATTTTCATTCGCTAATATAAATTGCAATTTAAATCTATACCTATGATTTTTTTTTTTGTTTGTCGACTAATCAACAGGTGTGAAACTGATAAGTGCAGTAATTTCTGGATTAAGCCCGCAAAGGAAGTTAAATCATTCACAATCCCAAGTATATTATTAGCTGCAACTGCGATTACTGCGTTTGCCGGTTGCCCTTCGCACCCAGCACCCCGAGAGTAATGATTAAATCCTAACCCATATCGGTATAACACCACAAGAAGCACATCCAAGAGCATGCAGTGCTGAAAGCTAACCGGGTCGTGAGTAAAGCGAGCAGCACACTCTGGAGCATGCAAGCGAACGCGGTGCGTGAGAATTCGGGAGAATATCAGAAAAGCTCTGCGTAGCCGCTTCTGGCGACTGGCGATAGTGGACGCTCCCAGTTGCTGTGAAGAGAGCTTTGACTCGCTCGCGATCGTGTGCGAAAAAAGACTTAAATTGAAAGTCCAAGCGAGACTCGGATTCAGACAGTGTCGAGTTCTGTGACCGCCCAGACAGCAAATCCCAGCGTAAGTGCAACGAGTACGGATTTCGAGTCCGTAGTTTTCCGGGGAAACAAACGAAATTATTGAGAGTGGCGTGTTATCAGACAATCGATTAGCTAAAATATATTGTGTGTACTTGTTCATGTGACAAATAACAAATATCAGAAGCTCATTTAGATAAGGGCCCAAGTGTTATTATGGGGCCACATCATTTACCAATTTTGGGCTCCACATTGGATTTCAAGTGGCTGCTGAGTATGATGAACACGTACATACGTGGACCACGCCCAAACGCCTTTTTTGGATCGCCTGTTCATCGTCTGTTTTGGGGGAATTCGCGCTGACAAATCTAATTCAATTGAGACTCGCCCGCCACGCAATCTGCTAGATACATTTATTTGTATTTGCATTTGTATTTGTATCTCTTGTCGCACGCGTTCGCATAATTTTTTCATTAATGAATTTCTATTTTGATTTTGTTGTTGTATTTTGTTGCTGATGGTGAAAGTCAAGCTTACATGCTCAGTGGAGGAGCCGCCATAAATGGTGCGACCTCAAAACGATTTGCTGAATAATCATTGCCTGTAGCTATGGCAAAGTTCAAGCGGTGGCCAGACAATTTGGCGTCAGATCATTTAAGCCCCATTAGCTTACGGTATTCTATACCACTTATTACTAAGAAACGGGTTTTTCTCTTTTTGGGACTAACAACTTCTTGTTTTATGTTATGTCATTAACCATATTTTAATCTCTCTCATTTTCTTGTTGCTTACAGATTAAAATCTAAAACAAAATGCCCCTCACCGAGGTAAGTGGCACTTGGTCGTAAAGCAACCACTTGATTCCTGATAGCCTCATATATGTGATGAGCTAGCAGCTATCAGCTTGACGAGCCTTATCACCAGCAACCAGCATGTTAATCATGTTAATCTTGTTTCGCAGCAATTCAACGCCGCCGCCGAGAAGGTGAAGACGCTGACCAAGCGTCCCAGCGATGATGAGTTCCTCGAGCTCTACGCTCTCTTCAAGCAGGCCACCGTTGGCGACAACGAGACCAGCAAGCCAGGTCTCCTCGACCTGAAGGGCAAGGCCAAGTGGGAGGCATGGAACAAGCAGAAGGGCAAATCCACTGAGGCAGCACAGAAGGAATATATCGCCTTCGTTGAGGGTCTGGCTGCAAAGTACGCCTAAGAACACAAAGACCAAAGGAGACCTGAGCGCAGTTAATGCGATACTAAATTGATTTTAAACAATTACCGGAGAGACTAAAAGCTATTTATATATGGTAGACACTATGATCTTTTTAAATGTGTAATAAAAACAAATTGTTTTATAAAGCCAATGTCCCAATTGCCATTGCAACCTTTAGTCGACCATCTTCACTTCACTTCACTTTGAGTTCGTTTCTATTTGTAATGATATTTGCAAGGCAAATACCAGATACATTCGTATAAGTATGTTTGGACTTCATATTCCGGTTCCAGATTACCCAACCAATACAGTACAAACACAAATACAAATACAAATACAAATTCGAATGCGATTCGGAATCCGAGTGTAGATCGTATTGCAACACGTCGGTTGCGTTCTTTGGACGCTCGTCTGCTCATTAGCGATTAACTGTTAATCGCCAGCTGTTTGAAACACTTTCAGCCAGACACACCTGCTTTTAGTTTGGCAAATGGTGACCTTGAGCTTTCAGCTCTAGATGATTGCAATCGTTCGATGTGACAAAGTTCTATCCGGCATTTCACTTAGCTTAGCTTTTAACATGCTTATAACATCCCTTAATAACTAACAAGTACGGAAGTCAAAAATTACTATTTGAAAGTAACAGTACAGTAATTAAGTTTTGTAATCGCTTGCTAAGTAGATGTTCAAATTTGACAAGCAAACATTGTCAGTAAGAGCTAATAAGTGTGAGAATAAATTGTGAATTTGTCTCCAAGCGCAAGTTTTCTTTTGTGATATTTAATAAGCTATATAGTCTTTTCAGATATTAAATTTTTCCAATTTCAATCGATACCAATTATTTTCTTTTTGGGAAGTGGCTTCCATTTTTAATAGTTGTATATTTTATGTAAATCTTATAAATGTAGATTGATATTTACAGAAAATTTTTTATTTGTAATATATTCTTTACAGATTACAAATCTTCCATCGATATCTGTAATATAGGAATATGGTATTTTCATCATAGATTAAAAATCTTCTGCTTGTAGTAAAACTTATTATTTAATTAATAAAATATACTTTATAGGGTCGGAGATGCCTCCTTCTACCTGTTACATACATTTCCTGCCGGCACAAAGTTATAATACCCTTCTACCCTATGGGTAGCGGGTATAAAAATAAATAAATAATATCCAGATTTTTATTTATTGATTACTTTCCCTTAAAATTCCCGAATTTCACGAAACAGTTTCATTTCATACAATTACAAGTTTCTTGAAATAGTTTTTATTTAAACTTTTTATCTGCTGTTCAAATTAATTTAAATTAAATAATCAAATTGTCATTGAATGTAAACAAATGATATCTTTCAAAAAATAGTTTAGTTGACAACTCTGCTAAATGCCGGCAAATTCAAAACAAAGCGATGGCAACATTTCAAATGTTGCCAGCAACATGTTGCCACAGCGTTGTTGCAGCTGCTCAACAGGTGAGAGCAAAAAGCAATGAAGCGAAAAACAACAACAAAGCGCGCTGCGCTTTTTGTTTATGAATGAAAAGCGCATAAGCAAACTGTGATAAATGTGTGTGCACGAGCAAAAACCGACAGCAACAGCAACGACAACGGCAACGGCAGCAGCAGCAAGAACAACAACAATGCAGGCAACCGCACCAACAAGTTGCCAGCTTGCGATCATGGGCCAATCAAGAGAGCGCCACGGCAAGAGAGAGAGAGAGAGAGAGCGCGAAAGACAGCAAGAGAGCCAGTCGGTGAGAGAACCAGTCAGTCAGCCAAGCCAACAGTGAATAGTGAATAGCAGGCAACAGGCAACTCACAACTCACAACTGGCAGCAGCAACAGTTCAGTCTACGTTTTGGCCTAAACGCGTTTGCTTGGAATTGGCCAGCGCGCATGAGCCGTCAGTTAGTCTGCCAGCGTTGCTTCCCCCGTCTCTCTCACTCTCGTACTCACTCACTCACTTTGTGTGCGCTGTGCAGTGTGCGTGTGTGTGTGTGTGCGTGTATGTGTGGCCTGTTAACAAAATGTGATTAGCAAAAATACAAAAGAAGAAACGAAGGCAGCAGCGAACAACAGCAAAAGAACAGACAACGCGAAAGTGTGTTAAAAATAACAAATAATACTTATACTCTTCTCGTACTATGCATACGAATAACAACAACAACAATACGAATACGAATTCGGTTTTACAGTTTCACAGTTTTGTTTAGTGTATGTATGTATGTGTGTGTTTTTTGCATAAATGCAAATGAAAGGCAAAAGTCCAATGCGCTGGCGCTGCAACAATAACATAATTAAATAAATCCAATACGTTAAAACCAATGCTGAATTTTGTGCAACGCCAGCGGCAGCAGCAGCAGCAACAGCAGCAATAATACTCATATTGAACTACACCCAAAAGACTACAACAACAACAACAACAACAACAACAACGGCGGCTGTGCGGCTGACTGACTTGGTCGACAGCTCACCAACAACAACAATAGCACCAGCAGCAACAACAACAACCACAGTCAAAGTCGTCGTCTACCTTTTTTCGTGCCTTTTCAAGTGTTTTGCTATTGTTGTTGCTGTTGTTGTTATCCCCCGCTCAGCAGAGCATAGACAGGAGAGAGAGCAACAGACCGCGAGAGAGAGCCAGAGCTGAGTGCAGTTCCAGTTCCAATTCCAGTTCCATGCGCCGACCTCAGCTCAGCTGTGCCTGCAGCCCCCCACCTCCGCTTCCCCAGCCCAGCCTCTTATGCTCAAGCTCGTCGTATGCAATTTCGGTAAGTCAACGTTTAAGCGTTTACCGTTTTAAGCAACGCAGCTCAACTCAAATTGGAATACTACTCGACGATTTAGTAGACTTACCTGTGCTGCCTGCTGCCACTGCTTCTTCTTATTAGTTAGGTTTTGTTAGGATTGCCTGTCTTTGCCTGCCTTTTGCTTTCCTTTCCTTTTCTTTTCTTTTTTTGTGTATTTTTTTTTATTTTTTTTGCTTATAATTATTTCGTTTGCGGCTCTTTTCATTAATAAGTTTCACGCGTCGCTCATTTTTCAACAAGTTATCGCCCCCGGCGTCCGCATGGTCATGTCTACCCCTTGTTGGTCTTGCGTTTTGGTTTGGCTTAGCTTGTGTCTGGCTCGGATTACCGTGTTGATGTTGTATTTACTTGTGTATATGCCGTGTATATGCACGTACATATGTATGTATGTATGTATGTATATGTCAGTACATCAGTCCATATATACATATTTATTGTATGTACATACATATGTCGCTCCACGCCACGCCAAATGAGGCAGGGGATAACATAAATTCTCTTTTTATTCGTGCTTTTTTTTTGGCTGTTTGCTAATATCTTCTTATTTGGGTTCTCACGCTGTGGCTTTATAAATTCGCCAAGCAATTTGTATGTGAGGAAGTTAAGCAAAATTAGGATCACTAATTGTATATATAGGCAGTTGCCTGAAGAAGTCAATAGATGGCTTTAGATTGAACGTTATTTAAAGGCTAGACTCTAGACTGAGATCAGCTAATTAAAAGTCATCTATTTCCTATATCAAAAAATATGCATATCTTTAATAAATTTTTTATTCTGATCGTTTTGTGCAAATATTTTATCTATTGTTAGAATTTGTGGATTTTGAATTGGTTTATTAAAATTTATGTCTGCATATTAATGAATACTATGCTTTTTCCTCTGATCATAATTCACACGTACCAAATACAAATTTCTCTACATTCACACATGTATAACAATCATAAACAATCGTAAAAGCATTTCTAATCAACAGAATCAATGGCATAATAACAATAATATTCGATAGCTTATCATTAGATTTAACTTCCAGGCAGTATTTCTCGAATGTTTTATATTAGAATTATCGAGAAAGAGAAATGTGTGTGCTAATTAATTATCACAAATTTGATAGAGAAGCATTAGCAATCTACCAACATTTTAAAATTAATGATTAAATGCAATTCTTCTCTAGTTTTCTTACAATTAATAGAAATGAGAAAAGCGACAAATCTCAAAAACTAGAATAGAATATTTATTCAAAATAGAGATTAACAACATAAAAGTAAATTAATTTTTAATGAATAATAATAAAATGCATTTGACGTTTATATTGTTTATTTCTTTATTTCAAAAATAACTTCTATGATAATATAAATCTCAAGTACTTTTTATGGTCTTTTAAATAATCATTATTAGTTATGTATGTTAATTAAAAGCTCTATCTACAAGTATTTTGATAACTAATAATAAATGTTTAAGTAGCCTGTTGTCGAATTGGGTTAGTTGCCAGGCAAGAATTGGCCCAGTCTTTGCTCAAGCTATCCAGAACAATCTATTACTTCAACTCGGAACTCGTTGATCCGACAATGACAGTCGCAGTCTCAGTTGCAATCGCAGTCTCTGGGCATGCGTAGGGTAACTTAACCATAACCATAGCCATAAAGCAAAGCCAGACTCGAAACTAGTTTGCAGCAGACACAACACAACACACAATATTTGTATGTGTGTGTGTGTGTGTGTCTAACTAAAGCTAAGACTAAAGCCAAAACTGTGACTACAACTAGGAGTATGAGTATGAGTGCGAATATGAATATGTCTGCGTCTCAAGTCTCGAGTTGTGAGTCGTGTCTTGTGTCTTGTGTCTCTGTTGCAACTTGCAACCTGGACCAGGCTCTCGACACTTGACGCTCGTCTAAGGCCAGGTATTTGCAGCAACAACAACGGCAGCAAGATGTGGGGAATAACTGTTTGAGGAATGCACAAACAAGAACAAAACACTTGCAAACTGAAATCGGCATTACTTGTTCTCATATTGGCAATTCCAATGGCACAATTGCAATTGCGTATACGCCCCGTATTTGTTATGATAGGTTATGTGAGTTGGCCCAGACTGTGCCAGCAAATGATCGTATATCAATGCCAGTTGCCAGTTGCTAGTTGCAAGTTGCAAGTTGCCACTTCACTGACTTGAGAGAGATTGATCTTCAAGTTGGCAGCGCTTCATTGAGTCATCTGATTTGCATTTAATTAAACCCAAGCCAACTGAAACTGGTTGCCCAGCGTTGAACTCTGTCATTTTGGCCAAAAAAAAGGAAAAAACCGAAAACCGAAAACAAAAACACAAATCGAACTAAGAATTATTGCCAGAGTTGATCTGTTGTTGTGTCTAAACTAAACTTCCAACTGAGCCAACACACAATTCAATCGCTCTCTCGCTCTCCTTCTCTCTTGCTCTAACTCTACGTGTGTGTGTGTGTGCGTGTTTGTGTTTGTGTTTGTAACCTGCCGCACCGGTTTCGGTTTATGTTTTAGCCAACGCCATCATCATCGCCATGATCATCATCATCATCATCGTGACGATCATCATCATCCATTACTTATACGTGTATTTCTATTTCTCTTTTAATTTTCTCTCGTTGCTGCTGCGATTTGTTGCTGCTGCCTCTTTATTTATTTTTTAACCAGTTTCTTTGCTTTGCTGCAACCTGAGCGCGAATGAGCCATAAATAACAACAACAAGCAAAGTGCTGCTGCTGTTGTTGTTGCTTTGTGGCGACTGCGGCTGTCCCGGTTTCCAGGAAGCAAATGTCCGTCCCCATTGTCGTTGTCTGCGTCTGCAATTCGCGTGCAGAGCCGCTGCCCCGCCGCCCCGTTGCCCCTTCAGGAGCTGGCATTATGCAACTTTTGGTTTTGTTTTTTTTCAAACAAAAATTTAATAATCCACAACGCGTTGGCGTCGCTTCCTTGATGTGGCCACAACAGTCAAGCAGACAGACAAACAGTCTATAGAGACAGCAACAGCTGAAGATAGAGACAGAGACACAGAGAGTGAGAGAGAGAGAGAGACAAAGACAGCGGCAAGTTGCGCCCACAAAGCAAATTCCATTGTCGTCTTAGCCAAGCGACTTAAGACTTAATCCCCGTTGCACTGTGGAATTCTGCGCATCTAATCAAAATCTAACTACAAGTACTTACAATCCCCCTCAACCCTCTACCCCCTCCTCAACACTGGTTGCTTTTGGCCAATGTGCAAAGTGCATTCCACACTGCATGAAGAGAAGCATTCGCTGGCTCAAGTTGAACGCTGACAGGTCTGTGATATCAGAGCAAACACAATTGCCATGTGTTTATTTGCACCGAGCAGCGAGTTTAAGGTGCCCGTTGCTCCCCTCTCCCCACTCCCTGACTTCCCCTCCCTTCAGTAACCAGGGGGAATCCCCAGAGAGCGAGAAAGAGAGTCGCAGAAAACAGAAAACAGAAAACGACGCGCATTTTCATTACCTTCTGCGGCACATTATTATTGCAATGTTCCAAATCTGCCGAATCAGTTGAATATACAAAAGTGTACAATACAATACTCGCAAATATACATACATATATAGATGGTTTACCGTTAACCTTGACCAACAGCGACGCCAGATCGACTGCAAAGATACTGAACACAGTAATTTGTTTTTTGGTGTTTGTGAATCGCTTTTAAAGGTCAGTTACGATAACAACTTACATACCAGTTGATACCATACTGATATCATATTTACGGTGTCCGTCTCCGGCTCTATAAAGTGGGTGGCAGACAGTCTTATCAGCGGCACTTTGCTGTCTTTATAGTCCAGCGCCGGTTTAGATATCGAGTGTTGAGGCACTTTTGCTTCACAAGTGCAACAAGTAACATATTTTGTGGCTATTTATACGATGCCACAGGCCAGACACAAGTGCATCTCTCCACATCCAGCCAGACTGTTGCCTGACTGATATATAGACTGACACGAGACGAGACGGGAAAGAGAGAGAGGGAGAGCGACAGTTGAGTGAAAAAGTTATTGCAGCAAATATTTAGTCAAGTGGAGAGCAGAGCGAAATGCTTAGGGCTAGTTGTGCCCAGTGTAGATCTCCAACTTTCCCCGATTCCCCGACATCTCCGATTGTTCTGCCCTATGGCGAGATAAGATAAAGAAAGGCAAAGGCGCCAGCAGCCGCCGCCTGACAGCAGCCTGGCAACTTGCCAATGACACTGAAAATGCAAATGCGTCGCAAATTGCATTGCGTCTCCAAGTGCTTCAAAGTTGCAAGAAGTTCCCAGTGCCAGAATAATGTCCGAAAAATAAAACCGCTTTGTTTTCATTGTGCTTGCAGCTGCCCAAGGAGATGATTGACTAGACTAGAGCGATGCACGAACTGTTTACGAAAGTGCTCGCCAAGCGCGATTTATCCCGTGCCGGAGATTTGTTCTCCGTTCCCGATGCGGACATTGTCAACGACATCACCGAGGTGGTAAGTCTAGTTAACACCCCAACAAAGCTACCAAGATAGTAATCAAGTTAACTTTTACTTTGCTTAGCTGTCGGAAATCAATCCCATTATCTCGCATGCGGATTACGTGAAGAACAACAATGATCAGAGCGTTGTGGAGATTTGCGTCACTCGTGTGCTTTCATGCATACGCGAGACACGCAGCGCGGAGCGTTATTGTGCCGCTCTTGTGGATCTTCTAAAGACCTGTCTGCTCTGGAATCTGCAGCCAGTGGCAACCACCAAGGAGGAGCCGCCTCACGCCAAGATTGCTGCCGACATCATCTCCAGCATATTTCTGGTAAGTCCGCTGCATTCCCTTGCCAACTCCATGGCTAATCCTCCCTCTCATTGCAGAACTATGATAAGAAGGAACTCATGAAGATTGCGCTGCCCATTGCGGTGCAGTTTCTGCCCAAGGGCAACAAGGAGCTATCACGCAATCTCGCCAGCTATCTCTCGTTGGCTGCCATCGATTATGCCTATCTCTTGATTGACATCATGGATCCCATCATGGACTCCATACTTGCGGGCAACTATGGACTGTTGCGTGTACTCTCCCAGGTCTATGAGGTTTCCCCCGAGACTGTAACGCCCCATGCTCCACTCCTCATTCCGCTGCTGCCGCAATGTGATGCCCAGGAACGCATGGCCGTCTTTCAGCTGTATCTGCTCATTGTGCAGAAGTCACCAGCTGTGCTGGAGTCTTGTGTACCTCAACTTTGTGGCTTTCTGCAGGACAGCGACACCTCCAACATCACCATGCAGATACTGCTTAAGCTGGCGCAGCACTCGCCGCACCTGCTCGTCGATCACTTCGAGCAGCTGCGTCTGGCTGCGAAAACTAATCCGAGTACCGTCACACTGTGCGCCCAAATCCTTACCACCTCGGGCATTGGCAGCAAGGAGACCGCACAGCAGGCCCTTGACTTTGTGCTGGAACATCTGCCCGCTCAGGCGCTGTTGCAACAGGAGGCGACGCGTCTGTGCTCCGCTTATCCCGTGCTCTTCACCGACAAGGTGCTCGCCTGTGTGCGCCAGAAGAACGCAGCGCTCAGCTCGCAGCACGATGTGGGCAACAAGACGTCGGGTGGCGTCACTATCGTTAGTCTGAACAGCTCCAGTCCGAGTCCGCCTATGAAGCCAGCTCCCTCAACCAGCAACATGCTGCAGACGCCGCTTGGCAATGCCACGCCCACAGCCATAGCGACGCCTACACCCACGCCAACACCACTGTCTACATCCACGCCCCTTGCACCGCCTGCTGCGCCAACGCCAGCGCCACAGCCTGTGATCGCTCAGGTGGCCACGCCCACGCCTCCACACACGGGTTACACGCGACGTGTGAAGCTCGGTGATTCTCGCAGCACGGGACGTTTGCATCCGGCGAGCAATACGCACCGCAGCGTGACCCGCTTGAATGTGGCCAGCGGCTCGGTGGGCGGACTGCACAAAAGCATGACGCGTTTGAGCAATTCACAACTGAATCAACAGGCTGCTGGCGGCAGTTCCAATGGCAATGTTGTGGTTCAAACGGGCGCCACGCCCAAGACGCCCACCACACCGAATAATCCGCCAGTGACACCGGTGCCGCCGCTAAGCAACGATGTGATTATCACGGGACACAATAAGCATGGCATACCGGTGACTTCGGGCGGCGTGACGGTGACCACATCGCCATCAAAAGTGCGTCCCCATTCGCAAGGTCCCTCAACGCTGCTCAACTCGAGCACAGTGTTGATGAAGTACAGCACCGATGCACTGAACCAGTCGGTGGGCTCCATTTCCATACCGCAAACGGGAGCAGGAACATCAGTAGGAACGGGAACAGGAGCAGGAGCTGCACAGAACGCCGTCTCCGTACATCATGCATCGCCAGCATTGCCTCAATGCTCCAGCAATGGCAATGCCAAGTCCGTCATGAAGCTGCCAGTCAATGGCAATGTAAGACAGTTCAAGTGGGTTTATTCCATTCATTTACTAATTGAATTTACTTTCTTATAGAGCGAGGTAATCGTCTCGGGTCCCACGACCACCACGAATGTAGCGCCTCGTCGCAGTGATAACACCAGTCGCACTTTACTCAATGCCAACAACGTCATGGACCAGCGCATGAGCACCTTTGAGCCATATCAGATCATGCGCGATCCCGTCCAACAGTTTTGCGAGAAGAACTTTGTCTCCATCAAGTCGTATATGGATGAGGTCTCACAGCACTTGCCACCGCCCACCAGGTGCAGCATTGAGGGTAAGTCTCTTCTTATTAGGGACTTGTATTGCCCCGTCTGTCGTTATTATTAACTCGATGTCAGAGTCAAATTCAGGGACAATATCATATTTCCAATATTTCGACTTAGCTCTTTTTTGACTATAAATTTAAAGAAGAAAGACTGAAACGAATAAGTTAAGGTTCTTTTAGTCAGACTTTATTATTTTCCGCATTAGCTTCGTTTGCAGTTCTCCTTTCTAACTCTCTTTCGCTTTACTTTACTCCATCACTATACACCTATACATTATACACCTACACCCACACACCTGCACACATCACACACAGTTTCCAATGAATTCGCAGAGCGTCGCAAGAAGGTGGCTAAACTGCATTTTGCATGCCAGATACGTGGACCGCATTGCCTCTACTCGAAGACCTGCTTCACTATGCGCACACGCAACCCCAAGACCTGGATACACATGATCTTTCTCGACTTTCAAGTGCGGCACTTTGTAAGTTACAACTCCTTTTCCTCCTTTATTACAAACTAATACAAGTTATGCTTCACAGGTCAAGGAGAAATGTGTGCTTAGCACACGTGAGCCGGGTATCAGCAATCTGAAAAACATTTGGCAGATACTCAAGTGCGAGAATCGCAGCTTCACCGAACTGGTCACCAGTCAGTTTCCCCAGGTCAAGGTAAGGCACACTCCTCTATCCGTTCGCTTCAACTTTATAATTGTAATTATGTTCTTAGGACCGCGAGATACTTGTGAATGAGCTGCGTCACTCGGGCTTTCTCGATGTGTTCGAGGTGTCCAAGACGAACAAGTCGAATCCTAACTGCAATGAGCTGGAGTATCAATGGGGCTGCTTTCTGTGCAATCATCCGGATAAAGCGGTTGGCTTCCTCAATGGCAGCAATCAGCCCATGATCGAGGGCCAGCTCAAAGAGAAGAAGGGCAAGTGGCGACTTTTTAGGCGCTGGCGCACACGCTACTTTACGCTCTCTGGCGCCCATCTGTCCTGCAAAGGATCGGTAAGTCGAAATGAATATAAACAACTTTTGCTACTTTAAGCATTCTCAACTCAATTTCAGAGCGGCGGAGAAAGCATTGACGTAAATCAAATACGCTCCGTTAAAGTGTCGCGTGGGGCTCGTAATATACCCAAGGCTTTTGAGATCTTCACTGCGGATCAGACACTAATACTCAAGCCCAAGGACGGCAAGAATGCTGAGGAGTGGGTGCAGTGCCTCAGCATTGTGGTGGCCCATTCGCAGGCTCGAGACAATCCCACAGTCAAGACAAATAGCTTGCCCGCCCGCAGCATTGGCAACAGCAAGCCTTCCTTCTAGCAGCAACAAGACAAGACAGAACCTGAACCTACATTGTGAGATTATTTGTAATTGTAAAGACCACGAACACACAAAACAAAAAGACACCAGCGGCGGCCGCAACAGACATTCATAGCTGTCCATATCTACTTATACACGAATACATGTTATATACATACATATATTATACATATACATAGACATATACTATATAATCGTATTTATGCATATATAGTATGCCCCCCATACTTATAGACTTACCAACGTTTCAAGGAATTTTTCAAAAGTTTTGCGAAATTGTTTTTTTCTACGTTAGTTGATTTTTTTACATTTAGTTTATGCCTATTTATTTATACGTGTATTATACAAACAACTTGCTATCAAATCAAAATATCATTTGTTTTCATTCATTCATATATATATGTGGGTAAATATATATATTCAGGTAGCACATGTCCATGGTGCCTAAGCCCGCAAATACATTAATCAATCAATAAATAATACTATTCAAAGCGCTTTTTAATGCGCTGCAGTCAGCAAAGATACCGCCAAAAAGTATGCAATAGATAATTTCAATTGAGCACGGGTGCTTTCGAGTCGCTGCCTGCAAGTATGCAACAAAAATTAGGCAAGTGTTTGCATTCAACTACAAAATTCAATGCATCCCAAAAAGTATGCAACATAATGTTTGCTAGTTAATTTGATTTAAATTTTAAAACGTTAAGATTTTGATTAGAGAATTTTGACTTTAGAACAAATTTTGGAATAGATTTCTTTTAGGCTACTGTAGCAAATAAACGTGTTTGCTTCGGCTGAATAAGTCTAAGTTTAGCCTCGATTTTTTTCTTGTCGATTAGAATTGGACGCAAACATTTGTAACTAACTACGTAAAGTTAAACAACTTGTAAGTTCTAATAGTTAACTAGATAATTAACAACAATTTGACACCATTCAAGGCCTTGAAGCCGTCACATCGCCACCATTTGCATTGAGATCGCGCTCCTCCGATTGATCCAGCAACTGCGACCAGCTCGCATTTAAACGCACAATTTCCATGTCCTGGCGAAGCTGCTGCAACGGTTGCTCCTGCAGGCTCTGACAATTGTCGAGCACGCGCGAGACATGCTCCAATTGATTGGCATAGATGCGCAGACGCTCCACATTATTGTTGTCCTGATGCACCGCCGTATTGACCTGAAATCAAAGCAGGATTAGTAAGGGGAAAAAGACAGATATTTGCTTAAGGACTCACTGTAAGTTGTGTGCCACAGACACTGCGCAGATAACTGCTGACACGCTGATCCTGCAGTTGTCCACCGGAATGCCACATTTTCAACAGATTCAATATGCCCAGGACGTCGCCCTGCTCGGGCGCCTGGTTGGGCGACAACAGCTGCATGGGCGGAAACTCTGTGGTGGGCGAGAGCTTCTTGTAGCTGCTGCACAAAGTGCTCAGCGTACAGATGTCCTCATTGAGACGCTGTTGCCACACGCGAGGGTAGCAAGCAAAAGCAGAAGCGGGCGAAGTTGGTTATGTATGAAGTATTAGTAGTTAACGTTTTGCATTTCATTTCAAACGAAAGAGTGCGCTTTTGAACTTGATTTGTGACTGTCCCTAGTCCCAATGATGAATGGATGGATGATAATGAATGTGGATTACAAATATAGAGATTGATGTTGGCATGTGAAATGAAAGTTTCAAAAGACGAAAATAAAAATACCAAATCGATGATATTGCTTATAAACTAGGCCAAGAGAGTTCACTTTATTCTAATCAAATAATACGTGTAATTGTATGACTAAAGATACGATTAACATAAGATCAGAAGCGCGATCGTAATTGTGTTAAAACATATGAAAATATATCTGGCCGACTAAACGATAACGATATATAGAAATGTCTTCGAAGAATGCGCAACATAAAAAATGTTTTTATAGTAGTCCAAAATAAATGAGGAGGTGGAGGAGGCAGAAACACAAAACGTGGCTAAAACCTTACGTCGATTTCGTTGCGATGTCGCTGCATCTCCGACTTGGCGCCACTCAGATCGCTGCCCTTGATCATCAGCTCCTGTGTGGCGTCCATTAGTTCGTCCTGCAACTTCAGATTGACATCCTCCAAGTCTTTTAGCTTCTCCAGCATATCTTCCTTATGCTGTTGTAGTTTGTTTCTGTAAGAGATTTTGTATTAGGTAAATTATCCTCAAATTTATATTCATTTTGTGCTTACTTATCCACGATCAGTTGCTGTATGCAATTGTCGTTGTCCAGCTGCACAAGTCGCAGCACTTTGAGCAATTTGGTAACCAGCGTGTCCACCTCAATGACCTGGTCCACAACTGCCTGAGCTGTGCTGTATTCCATCAGCGAGGGCAGCTCAGCCAGCGAGTCATGGCAGCTCAGCTCCTCCGTGTTGCATTGATCGCGATTGCTAAAGAGAAAAGTAAAGATTAGAATTTGTCGACTTTGTAATTGAATGCCATACTCACTTCATGGGCAGCACACTTAGCTTGTGCACGTGCAGTTCCATTTGCTGGCGATTGGTGATGGCTTGCGAGAGCTGCTGCAGCGAATCATCGCCATTGACAGTCTGCTGCTGTTGTTGTTGCTGGCTGCACTGGCTGATCAGCTCTGTGGGCAGCTCAATCTGCGAGATCATGCCCGTGCACGAGGAAACCATGTTGTGTGAATGCGAATCCGGCTGCACAACATCCTCCAGTACATTGTCCATCATCAGCAGGCAGGGCTGAAGAAGATATTCAATTAAATACTGATTTACAGTTGATATCCTTGAATACTCACTTCCGTTTCCGAGTCCAGCATTTCGGTGGAATCAGAGTCATCGCCGTTGCCATTGAGGCTGACTGGTTCGTTATTGTGCAGCGTCAACATCGAATGTCCTGCAGTCGCTTGCTGACCTTGCTGTCTTTTGCCACCATGACGCAGCGAAAGTCGCTTGCCAGAATGCGTTGTGGCCTGGCGTATGGCACCGATGACGGCGGCAATGAAGGATTGATTGCGCTGTGGCGACAGCGAGCCATCGCTGGTTAGTACTAGAGTATGCAGTGCATCGCCATTGGCAGCCGGACTCAGTGGCAAGTCCAGACCGTTGGGCTTCATGCCATTTTGAGCGTGCTCCGTTTCCGCAGCCAGCGATTCCGCCTGGAAGCGTATGTCCTGTGGGGTAAAGAGATAGATTTAGATAGTGATAACAAAGAAATAAGTTATTTATTGAGTGAAATTGACTGGAATGTGGTTGCTAACTGTTTATTGAGGGTATGACAAACCAAGTTCTTAATTTCACTAGATAGAGTCACAAGAAATACCTCTCTAACCATCTTGAATCCTTGAATACAATAATTTAAAAGGTTGTACTGTAAGCTTACCTCTAGATCCTGCTCGGAGATGCTGTAGGAGCACACCAGCTGCTCCACCAGGCTGTCGAGGCGTGTGTGCAATCCCGAGAGCGCTGTGGAGGCGCCTGCCACCGCCGCATTCTGCTGATGGATGAGCTCACGCGACTTGTTCTCCAGCGCTGCGTATTTGGTTTGCAGCAAACGATTCTCCTGGCGACGCTGCTCATTCAAACGCACCAGATGCCGGCACTCGTCGCGCAACACTTTGGCCTCCTCCTCGCGATTGGCAAGTTGTGCCTTGGCCGCCTGATACTCCGTCTCTAGTTCCCTGAGCGCATCGCACTGCGCCGCCTTCTCGTGCTGCAAAAAGTCCTGCAACTCACTTGACTCCTGCTCAATGGCAGCCTTCTCCTGCAGCAGCAGCTGCTGCGTGGCCAGCGATCGTCGCATCTCCAACTGCAAAGCACGACACAAGGCACGCAGCTGCCCAATCTCCTGCTGACGCTCGAACAACTCATGGCCGCTCATCTGTATCTGCGACTCGAGCATCAGCAGACTGTCGTGTCCGCTGCCATCGCCGCTATCCTCAGAGGTGGGCGTGCCTGCGCTGGCGCTGACAACGCGCGCCAACTCCAGCATGCCCATGACACGTTCCGTGTTCAGATGCAGCTCCTGCTGCATGGCCAGTTTCTCTTCGCGCTCCCGCTGCAGCTTGCCGCTCAACTGACGCACCTCCTGGCGCAGTTGCTCGAGCTCATGATCACGCTGATCGGGCTCGGCTTGCGTGCACTGATCACGCTGCTCCACGGCGTCCAAGGCGCGCGTTTGCAGCACGCCACCGTTGAGCACTTGCTCCAGATCGTCGCTGGTCAGAGCTGTCTGAACCGCTGTCTCATGGTAGATGCGTGTCCTTGGCTGCTGCTGCTGCTGTGGGCGACGCAGCGAATTGACTTTGGCACTGGCTGCGGGTGGCGCCAGACTACGACGACTTGTGGGTGTCAGCATGACGGAGGAAGTCATCCGCGCATCCACGACCGCAGCACGACTGATGGAGTTGCTGCGCGACAAACGCCCGACGCTCAAATCCTCCACAGACTGTTGCTTGCGTCGCCGTGGCAATGTGCCACCTAAAGAGAGAGGAAGGGATCAGCTTTGTTTCTAGTGGAGATTGATATTCACTTTGCTTACCTGGCGCTGGACTCCCGCGCAGCCGGCTGGCCATCACATCCGGCGTCACAGACACGCCACGCCTTGCGCCCGCAGTGCCGCGATTCGCCGGCCAGCGTCCGTCGTCGGAAGGCGTGCCCGGCGTGCGTGCGCGACTCAGCGAAGGCGTGCGCTGCACTTGCGACAGTCGCTGCACGGATTGTGCGCGATTCAGCGCACTTGGCAGCGTGTCTGGCTTCTGTGGGCGTGGCGTGCGCATAGTTGTAGATGTGGGCGTGGCACTGGGCGCACGAAACGAACTGGAGCTGGTCAGCGGACGCGACTTCTCCTTCTGCCCCGCCTGTGACTGTTGTTGTTGTTGCTGCTGTTGTTGCTGTTGTTGTTGCCTTGGCAAGCTGGCGGCACGCTTCAAGTTGGCCACGCGACCGCGCAGCTGCGGCGGCGACTGTTGCTCCGGCTCCGGCTCAAACATGGCCACCTTCTTCTTCACGCTGCCATTGTGCGTGCGTCGCTGTGGCGTCGTCGTCGACGTCGTTGCCTTCTGTGTGTTCGGCTTCGTCTGCTGCTGTTGCTGGGAACACTCGCTGCTCTGATCGCTGGGTGAAACAGCGCTGCAGCTGCTCATCAACTGCAGCTCGCAGCTGTCGTAGATCTCCTCCAGACCATTGCTGCTGGTATAGCCACCGCTTGTGCTGCTCAAGCCACGTTGCAGCGTCATTCGTGATAAGCAACAGCTGCTGGGCACATCGAGACCGCTGTCGCTGCCATCGCAGTTGCTCTGGACCACGGTCAGCGACTGTTCGCACTCCTGCAGCTCCAGGCTGGCCAGGCACACGGCCAGCTGATGCTCTTCCTCGCCAGGCAGCAACAGTTGTTCTGGTTGCTGTTGAGGTTGCTCCATCTCGCAGAGCGTGCCGGACATGGCAGCTCAGTAGTAACTAGAAAACAAAAAGAAAGAGAAAAACTATTTAATTCGTGTGGTTTTTATAGTGCAAGTGATTCACACACAGAGTGCGACCCAAATTTGTTGCATGCACGCGTATTTTTGGTATTGTGGCATTTCAGTGTCTGCCCCGCCGCAGCAAGTTGCACACACATTTGCACACACACGCCAACGACCTTTTCGAGGGGAATGCCGCACGCTGCCGAATGCTGCAAAACAGAGAACTTGCTGCCTTTTGCGGTCAAGTTGGACACGACATTTCTTAGTTCTTAGCAGCTGTCCAGCTGTCCCCATGCTGCATGCCTCATGCTGCACGCTGTGCCCAAGCGCTTTTTGGCCACTTTGATTGACTTAAACTAGTTCACACCTGACACGCAACTGGGCCACAAAAAAGTGCTGAGGACACTCGGCATAAGTTATGAGCACAGCTCGCTCATTGTTCACTTCAGACTGTCGTCGAAGAAGCTGCCTGCCTCTTGAATTCCTGCATTTTTTGGCAGCTTTCAAGTTGCTTCTAATTGCAATTCGCATTCACACTATTATTATTGTGATGATGATTGTTATTGCAACTGGGGCAGCAGCATCAGCATCATCTGTAGTGGAATATTTATGACTGTTGCATGTGGCATTAAGTACGAGCACAACCTTGCCACAAACAAACATCGCATAAAAGGGAACGCTCTTTAATTGTATTGCCATCTCGGGCCAAAGCTCCGTCTACTCATCATCAAGTTGGCCACCTTTGCGAACGGCCCAAATAACTTGGCCATAACTAACTAATTAGCTGACAGCTGACAACCGACAAAGTTTGTTCCCTGCGACTTCTTCGAATATGAATCACGGCTAACAGAAGACACCAAGAGTTGGTCAGAGCCTCAAGATTTATTGCCAATGATGCAATTAACTCTAAGAAAGAATATAAATTTACTTCCACTTTGCGGTATTATTGTCTATTGCTTAAGTAAAGAGAATAGAATTTTTAATATCTTATTTTTATTTAAAAACTGTAAAATAAAAACATTAAAAATATTTAGTTTTCATAGGTGGACGTGATTTTAAAATAAACAATAAAGCTGCATTCGAGTGTGCTCGAAAATGAGATACCCGCTACCCATCTTCTATAAACCATATTCTAAAAAAATACCAAATTAATATTCCGAAAAAGTCCCTAAATATACTTAAGGCTATAAATGGTATGGTATGGTACTTTAAAAATATACCATATATTACAAAATATATCAGATTGTCAGTATCGTAAATACTGTAGTTATTTTTGTTTATGCCAAATAGAAAATGTATGCTTGCTAATTGGATATTTTCCGATTTGCTCGAGGAAAAGTGGGAGTGTCAAAAATTTAAAACAAATTTGATGTAAAAGCCCCATGAAATATTAAATATATATACAATTCCCGAAAATTATACAAATAATCAACTTTAAGTACTTTTAAATTTTGTCTGAATGAACAAAATATAATTGGTCTTCCTAAATAATTTTATTTTTTGAATTCTAGAAAAGTAGAATGGTTTATGGCATGAGAAATACTACTGCGTAATGGAAGTTGATATTCATCGAGATGACATTTTTTGCAGCGGCTTAATATAGTATATATTTACTTCCTATATAAAAGTCTATAATTGTTAAAAATAAACTTTCACTTTAGCCACTTTCCGTCAAATCATGCAACCATCTCTCCTGCTTAGACGTCATTCAATTAATATAAAATTATGGTCAAAATATTCAAATATGGTCAGGCGACTCAAACTGGAACTTCTCTAACAGGTCTCCATATGAGTTCATTGTTTTCAATTCCAGCTCGAAAAGAATTTAGATGTTGAAATCAGGAATGCTTAATTGTTTATGATGAACTATAACCTTTTTAATAATATAGTATGTAATTCAATATAAACAAGTTGCGTTTTAGCAACTTCTTCTATAAATTATTATGCAGTTTAAGCAAGAGTAAAATGAAACTGGGAAAGAAAACAAACTCTAATTGAATTTTTTGTTAAAACAATTTGAGTGAGAGAAGTTCCTCTGCAATCCACAAATGCGGAAATCCCTCCAAAGTTCTTCTTTCGAAAACTTGCTGTTGATTTTCGACACAAGTTGGGTAAATAAAAGACCAAATGAAATAAAGTGCTTGCAACCATATGTTACGCTTTAATTATATAGTAAGGGTATGTCGGGGTCGTGGACAGCTGTCTATATAACATTTTGTTTTTGGTTTTTATTGCTGGTGTTATTGTTACTTGTTGGTTTTGCTTTTGCTGTTGCTGTTGGTTTCATGGCACGCATCATTAGTGCCTGGTTTGTTATGCGATCTCCCAGAGAGATTTTTGGCCAAATTTGGCCCAAAACGATTTCATCATCAGCAACAGCAGCAGTAGCGAAAAACAAGCTGAAAGGGAAGATATGGCCATAATGAAGTTGCTCCAGTTTCAAATGTGTTTTTTACTCGCACTCGCGCACTCGTAATTGGAATTTCAGTTAAAGTAAAAGATAGTTGGCATTTTAGTTAGTTTTTCTTTTTCTTTACTTTGTTGTTGTTGTTGTTGGGCGTGACAATGTGAAACCAGTTTTGTCGACAGAGAGAAAGAGATCCTGTCAAACGACCTTGGCTAGAACACGTTAACGTTAAAGGCTTCTCTACAAAAAGAGGTCTTTAAGCGCGTTAAAGAGAACTGTGAAGGGGGGTTTAGCGGTCTAATGAAGGGCACTTGAGGCAGGCAGACGAGACACTCGAGTGCCGCACAAGGAAGGCAACGAGCCAACGAGGCAACGAGGCGGACTTTTTGTGCCCCCAGCGAGGCATGGCGAGGCAGCAAAGCAAGCGATGCAAGAAAAGCGAAACAATTTCCAGACACACAAACACACACACACACAGATATAGTTGCAGCTCAATTGTCGCATGTGGCAAGCCCTCAGACTTGCGTCTTTGCCTCTTGTGCAGCTGCCACAGCAGTTGAAGTTGAACTTAAAGTTGCAAACTGCGAATAAAGTTGTCGCATCGCATCGCATCGCATCGATCTCGCCATGGCCATGACAATGAAAGATTGAGTTGTGTGTGCGAAAAGAAATAAAACTCGTTTCAGTCTTTATTATCGAGGTCTGTCCATCACACACAACAGTTGAAGAATACTCGTGCTTTGCATAAACCGGAACTGCGACTCCGATTCCAACTCCAACTCCGAGTCAAAGAGTCAAGCGTTGCACCCACTCAACATAAAAGAGTTCGATTGCAGGTGGAAGAAGGAGGAGGAGGAGGAGGAAGAACACGCTGTCTGAATGTTACGCCTAATTAAGTGCAATCAATGAGGAACAACTGTTGAGAGACGGAGACTGAACTGATACTGAACTGCCCCGCCATGTTGCACCATTCAGCTAATTCGATTAAGGCGCTTCACAGCGCGCAAACAAAGACAAAGTCGAGGGCAACGCCGGCGACAACAACATAGCCAAGTTAATTACAGCAACAACAAGAACAGCAGACAACAACAAGCAACAACAAACAACAGACAGCAACAACAAGCGACAACAACTGCAATTAACATGCTAGAAAAGCGCGTAAAAAATAAAAGAGTTTGCAAATTGCAAATGCTACGTGTGTCATTAAAGAAAGACAGCTATATGTCAGAGAGAAAGAGAGAGAGTGAAGGAGTGATGGATCAGGGTTAGCGTAGCTTTGACTTTGCAACACTCGACACTTGACAGTTCAGACGCAATGCGGCAACTTGTTCACAGTTCAGCGTCCAGTTAATGCAACGCACATTTACAACACATTAACAGATCATTTGGCATGAGAAAGCAAAAAACCAAAAAAATACGTATTTCTACACACACATCCCAAAGGCATTTGAGCAATCAAGATTGCCAACCAAATTAATCATCTGAAAATAACTCGATTAAAGTTGGGAAAGAACTTCATAAGTTGAAGAAAACTTTGTTTTCTTTTACCAAGGAAACATGTGAGCAGAATGTTAATAAAATGAATCAATCGTTAGACAGAATTAGAATGATAAATCAAGTTCTTAAAGTCAACAAAGATGTTCTGAATTTATTAAAAAGCTTTGAGATTCATTTAAAGCAAATGAATTGTATTGTATTTATTGTGTTATATTTATTTGTATTTCGAATTTGTTGAAGCTTTTCAAAGCATAAAATAAAAGTTACACTTATATTATATGACTGTATGAAAAAACTTTGAGATTGTTTTAAAATAAATAAAGTTGCAGATATATTAGATTAATATTATATTATATTTATTAGTACTCGGAATTAAGCTAAAGTCAATTAATGAGTTTGAAGTTTCAAAAAGTTTAAAGCTTATGTATTTGTATACACATTTCACATATGAAAACTAATTAATCGCAATCATGTTTGATAATTTAGAAGTCGTGCTTATCGGCTGCACTTTAATCTTGTTTTTTTTATCTGCACTTTGTGTCTTGATTGTTGAGCGAGCTTCTGATATGTTAAACATCTGGTTAATCACTGCTGAAGTTGCTTTTAATTTCTCAAATTATACAAAATCAGCAGCTTAAATTGTTGTATCAACATTAAATTGGCTTGCTCTGCAAATGTGATAAAAGACATAATAAGCTTAAAAGTTCACAATGTTCATCCTAATGTCTTAATTTTTAAATATTTTTAAAAGTTTTGTTTATATGCTTAATTTACTTCAAATACAGCCCAAAGTTTTTAAATTCCGAGTACTACAAAAATATTATATTAATGTAATTATAGCTTTAACTTAATTAATTTTTAAACAATCCCAAAGTTTTTAAATACATTCGGAATACTAATAAATAGCATATTAGTGTAAATTTTATTATAGTTCAATATGCTTTCAATAGCTTCAATAAATTCTTAGTTCTAATAAATATAAAACAACTTATTGTAACCTATATTAAATTATTTTCACTACTGTTTAAATAACTAATCTAGACTATTTTAAAACATTTTGATTTTTTAATTTATTTAATTTAAAGATAGGTCTGATATAAGCCTTTAAATAAGCTAAGAAACTCCGTCGAGAAAATTTACTGAATATTTTCTGTTGATACGATTCACTTTTAATAAGCAACAATGTTTACCATCAATAATATTTGGTTTGTTCATATGTCGAAGTCGCACTATCTCCTCACACATAGTTCACAGAGTCTCAGATACTCAGACAGCTGTGAACTCGCAACTCTGGCAACGAATATTTATGCTGTGTAGACTCTAGACTCATATGCAGGGTTTTATAGTCGCTCATAAAAGTTATTGTACAGTCGTTTTTTAAATATTTTGATGCGATTCCCTCGCTCTATTGTGCAGCCGAACTAATTCTGATGTTGATTCTCATTCTGTGTCCATCTGTTGTGGGGGGAATCTCTGGTGGGGAACTGATCTCTCTTTCATTCTTTCCCTATCTCTCTGTCTCTTTCTCTTTCACTTGCATAAATCTCTCTCGCTGCTGCTTCTTCTTCGCAGTTGTTGTTTGCAGCATTTGATGTTTGCTTTAGCTGTAGTTGCATTGAAAACAATTTATTTCCATGCCTCGTATTTATGGCAATTTATTTTGTGCTCTCTAGTGAAGGGGACTCAACACACAACACAACACAACTCTTTGCCCCTCGTTGCAACGAGAGGCAGGCAACCAATTTATGTGGATTGTGCTTCATCTTTATCTCTCATCGCATCTCAGTTATTGTTGTTTTGTTGTGGGTGGTTTGCAAATGTCGCGACTATTTTAATTGATGGCAAAGCTCGTTTCGTCTCGAATTTGAATCCGAATGTCAATTCTCACGCTATCCAAATGAAAAACAGGTGGACAACGCTTGCAACACTGAAGTGTGCCACGCCACGCCTCGTTTTGCTGCATTATTGAACACTCCTCTCAGTCGACTTCCTGTGGCAGCAACACACACACACACACACACACAAAAAACGTCGACGACCCACGAAACTCAAATGAAGTGAAACATTTTGTGCCGCGAATTACAAACGTGCCCCCAGGCCTGAGGCCCGCATTTGCCGCAGTGTTGCATGCCCCCAACCCTGCACAGTTATAATGAGTTGCAGTTGCAAGTTGCGCGCCCAGTTGTCGCTCTCTCTCTCTCTCCCACTCTCTGACTCTCTCTCTCTCTCTTTTTATGTCGCTGGGGACAGCAATTGAAAACTGCGCAAAGAGTTTCGACTTTCGGGTTGGGGCAAACAGTCAAACGAGGCAAGAGCTCTTCCGGGTTCTGTCTCCCTCTCTCTCTCTCTTTTACTTCTACCTCTTCCTCTCTCTCTCTCTGGGTTGTGGAGTTCTCATTTCAGCGTGTTGCACCTGCAGACTTAGTGCGCATTATGCCCATAGAGAACGCCAGCCATAATATCTAATTTTTAGACTCGAGATTCCCCACTTTCTCCCCCCCCCCTTCCCCCACCCCTTTTCCCTTCTCCCTCTTGGCTGTTTTGTTTTCAATTCAGTATAAACAGGGGCTGGGGAGGCATCGAGCTGGCACCGCCTGGTGTTTAATGAATCAAAGAGAACGCAGACGTCGCAGCGGACTTAGGAGGAGGAGGAGGAGGCAGGGAGGGGGCATGTGGCATGGCCAGCTGGGCTGTCACGAACGCGGGTTTGGCTCTGGCTATTGGGCAATCACAACAACAATTGCAACAAAACTAACAACAACAGAAGAAGCATGCAGCAAAGTTGCAAGTAGCAGGAAGAAGCGACCAACTGAATCGCTGCGCTTTTTGAAGTTACGGTCTGGGATTTGTTGTTGTTGTTATTTTAGTGGTTGTTGTTGTTGTTGTTGCTGTTAAACTATAAACAATTTTTCGGCGGCTTCTCAGTCAACAAGAAAACTTCAACGGCGCGCACGCAAAAGTTTCGTTTTGCATCTGTTGAAAGTCGAAGAAAGAAAGAAAGATTGAGCAACTGAAGCAACCCAGAAAAATGCGAAGCTAAATGCGAGAACTGTTTTGCCATGTTGTTGTGTTGTCTAAAGTTGAACTGTGCCACACAGCATAACACTGTGCAACACACAACAGCACAAACCTATGCTCGACACTCCCACTTGCCACTCAAAACATTGTTATGTATAATTAATCAAGCACAGCGAACACACTTTGATTAAATTTTAATTAGTTTCGAATAACTTTTGCCATGCGCCTGCTTAGAAATGCTTCAACGCAAACGCAACGCAACTCAACTCAATTTTTCATTTACAGTTCATAAATATAAATTGTTTATTTTTGTACTTAGAGTGAACCTTATAAGTGGCATTAATAAGTCAAGTATACGCCAAAAATAAGTATGTCATCAGCTGAAAGTTGACTAAATTTACAGTCTGCACTTTTGCTAAGCTCATTTTGGAATTTAGCCGTAAAAAGAAAACAGTTTATTGAACAACTGTAATTTAGTATTTAGAACGTTAAATAAATACCAAATGTGCAGTATTTTAGTATTTATTGACTTAATTTACAGTCTGCACTTTTGCTAAGCTCATTTTGGTATTTAGCAGTAAAAGAAAACAGTTTATTGAACCACTGTAGTTTAGTATTTAGAACGTTAAATAAATACCAAGTGTGCAGTATTTCAGTATTTATTGGCTAAATTTACAGTCTGTACTTTTGCTACGCTTACTTTGCTATTTAGGAGTAAAAGAAAACAGTTTATTGAACAACTGTAGTTTAGTGTTTAAAACGCTAAATAAATACCAAATGTGCAGTATTTTAGTATTTAGAAAGTTTAACAAATAGTAGTATGCGAGTTAAAGTACAATGAATAAATAATATTTAAGAATTATTTAACTTGTGTGGAATATAATAAAAAACTACACTTTTATCCGAAATAGTTATTTAAATATAAAAAAAAATTTGAATACTACTCGTAGTTACTCGGTATTTTCCCTTCCACACTTAGTATCTATTATAGTATATAATGTTCTTTAGTGAATTTTCTTTAAACAGTGTGAATAAAAATTAAAAAACCACACTTTTATCATAGTTCTTAAAATATAAATAATAATTGAATACTACTGGCAATTACTCAGTATTTTTATTTCCTGTTTTAGTATTTAATATAGTATATAGTATTCCTTACCGAATTTCTCTTTATAAATTTAATTTTCAATGCTATTGAAGTTCTTTTAAGGCATAAAATAAAAATAATAAAGAGCTGCACTTCGATCGAGAATAGTTTTTAAATATACATCAATAATATTCTAATATTATCAGTATTTTTGTTTACAGGTTTAGTATTTAATAAAGTATTTTGTATTTATTTGTAATTTTACTTTATTGAACTCCTTCCTTTATGAAGTTAATGCTAATGAAGTTCTTTGATGTTAAGCAATAAATAATATTATTTAGCCGCACTTTTATTGAAAATAACTTTTAAAATATATTAATATTTAAATATTATCAGTATATTTCATTACAGTATTTAATAAAGTATTTAGTATTTATTTGCAATCATCCGCTACCGAATTTTTCATTTCCTATCCGATTTTTAATGCTATTGGATTTTTTTGGTATAAAGTATATTTTCAGTAATTCAATTAATTCGCGATAGTGCCACACGTACTGTGAGTAAACATTCATAAGTTCCGACACTTGTAGAGATAAGTTATACAAATATGCCGCTTGTGACAAACAAATAAAAAGATCCCCTTAGGGTACTCATTCTTCTACAAAGTCTTATTGAAAATAAACATGGCTAAAATTCTACAAAAACTTTGATAGGTAATCAGCCACGCTTATCACTTAAAAGAGATTAATCATAATCTAAAAAAAAATGCATACTAAATAAAATATTAAAGAACTGTCTTTACTTTGATCTGTGCTGAATTATGTTATTCAGTGTTTTGTTTACTTAGCTGTGTTGTTGTTGTTTCTTTAGAACAAAAATAAAGTAGAGAAATGTGCAAAAAACGAAATTAAAAGGGAAGCAAAAGAGAAGAGCAATAATTGTGTTGGTTTAATTTTGTTAAGCTGCTGAGGGCGGATCGTACATTGGCCTGACTGTGGGTCGGATCATATTGGAATGATGACTGGCACTTGCCTCGTTTTTTATTTATTTTCTAACTTCAACTCTGCCTCTGACTGTTTCGGCTATCTGTCTGTCTGTCTGTCTATCTGACCGACTGTCGGTCTATCTGGTTTCATTAACAGCTCATTGCAGTGGCAATTACGCCAAGAGCCGAAATTGTTTGTCATATGGCAGAGAAAGTCTTTGGTCCGCTTCATTTTTCTTTTAGTGCATGGCAAGAAAAATAAAACTCTTTATGACATAGGCTATATAACGATGTGCCAGACACAACTGCTCACAGAGTGTATATGAATATTATATTCGCTTATACTTTTTGTATTGTATATATATTCAACTACTACTACTGAGAGTACTAACTACATTATCAAGTGAGTAACAGCAAACAGTAATGGGAAGCCCGCTTCACGCTTCAAGGCGTCTTTTTTCATACCCGCTACCAATCGAGCTAAAAGGGTATTATAAATTGACCAAAAAAATACTTAATAGGCAGAAGTAACTCTTTGATCCCACAAATTATACTATTGTACCATAAATTGTAGTATTATACTATAGTATTGTACCACAAATTATACTATTATACTACAAATGTACCATTAATCATAATAGACACTTTTAGTTTTGAGTCTTTAACAGTTCTATGCACCAATTTTATTGTGCTTATATTTGCAATTTTGATCAATAGGGAAAAGCATGAAATATCATATTTATTTAGACGGAATTTTAGTATATCGAATTTTAATAATTTTATTCTCTATTTTTTTGATTACTTTTTTACTTGTCGAAATTATTGAATCAAATCAATTACTTTAAAATAATGATGTTGATGATTAGAACACATTGATAAGAAATTTTACAAGTTCAATGTCTGAAAACGAAAAAGTATTCAGGACGCTTTGAACTTTTCTACTAAAACAAACCAAATCAAAGAAAGGCAATTTAAGGAACATAGTATACGATATTTGGTAAAGAAAAGTTTATATAAAAACATCGTAAATGTACAATAAAAAATTTAAAAATGAAACTAAACTAATTGCTAAGTTGAAGCTTTCGAAACATATACTGTAATGTGTTTCGAAGTGTTTGACATAAAAAATCATGAAAATGATTACAAATTTAATTTCGTATTATGAAAATCAGGTGTGTCTCAGTTGCATTGGTCACACTTATTTTTTATTACTCAATAAAAATGTGGCGGGTATCCAAAAGTCGAGCTCTCTCGCTCGCTTATAACTTTTTTAGTTGTCTAACTCTATTTTTTTTTTTTTGCTGTTGCTGCTGTTTTCAGCGGCATGCGCCACATGACACTCTGCTTCAGCCTCTGCCAAAAGGCGTTTAGGGGGGCTGTATGTGTGTGTGTGTGAGTGTGTGTGTGTGCTTGGGGTAGCCACGTCTACACGTCTGTGTCTCCAGCTGACCATTGACCAGACTCTGAAGTCCCCATAAAAACTAAAGAGACGTCAGAAAAAAAAATCATTGTACAGCTGCAAAGCGAAAATAGAAAAGCATCTAGAGGAAGCTTAACTCTCTGGGGGGCGGCAGACGCCGTGAAGTCTCGCCTGAGAGCCTCGTTCATTGTCAACTTGCAGAACGCAAAAAGAACCTTCATGTAGTCTACATGTATGTATATAGTATAGAAAACTGAACTCGTAATGCTATGCGAAGCATCCTTTTGTTCGACGTAAGCTGAGACAGCTGACAATGAGAAGAGAGAGAGAGAGAGAGAGAGCTGAGAGATACATTACTCCATGGCAACTTGTCCAAGGTTCTCTAAGGTCTGCTCCAGTTAGTTCAATTCGGTTGAAACTGACCTTGAAAATGCCAAATCACAGAAAATGGCAAAGCGACAAAGACCCCAACAAAAAACGCTCTACGCAAATATGAATATAAACAAAACAAAACGATGACAAGTTTATTTATTTTTTTATGATTTTTTATTGAGCTGTTCGCTTCATCGAATGCGGAGCGGGGGCAAAGTGGGCGGAAGTTGAGCAACGAGTGTGAGTTTTAAAACATTTCGCACACTTTGAAACAAGTTTCAATCGCATTTTTTATCGCAATTAATTTGCTTGTGATTATTAGCAAACAACAAAAAAAAGACAAGTTGGAGAAAGGAAGGGAAGAGTAGGACGCATAAAAAAAAAACAATTCAAGTGGAATATTTGTGTACACAGAATCGAGGGTAATCGTTCATATATACATATGTATAAAAGGCACTGCTATCGTTAGACACGATAACAACACACAAAACAACAGGCCACAATTCGAAATGCAGCCAGAAAATTTAGCAAATGGTTGGCAAATAATTATACCGCAGCCAAAGCAAAAGCTGATAAGATTCCGTTAATTATGTTAGAAATCGAAAATGTGTCAGAGCAAATGGCCTAAAATTAGGGCAAATTTATCAACAAGTTAGATATTAGATATTTACAAATAAAACTTAAAAATAAATATGGAAAAACACAACAATAAGGTTTTCCCTATTTTTTTTTTTTAAATTTCCAAAAAGATATAATATGTATTTATATCAATATGTAATCTTTTAAAATGTTTGTAGATAATTCTCAAGTTCTACGAATCGTTTGAAATGCGCAGACAGCAATTAAGATAATTTTCGATAATTGAAACCCCCAATTTTTATATACTATATAACACAATAAACCTGAATATCTCAATGCAAAAAACAATAATTGAATGGTAATAAATCAAATACAGATTTTTTGCCAGTTTTGCATATAATATATTTAAATTTTCGATACTTTTTTTAACCAGTTTTGAATATAATATATCACATTTTTCGATATATTATATTAAAATTTTTGATACTGATTTTTAACCAGCTTTACAATTTTTGACATAATATATATTGTGAAATATAAAAATCAGTATCAAAAATTTTAATATATTATATTATAATTTTCGATATAATATATATAATATTATAAAATATAATATAATATATTACAATATTCATACTGATTTTGAACCAGGTTTGAATATATTATATTACAATATTCTTTATAATATATTATAATAACTTGACTTAAGCAAAGCAAAAAAAACTTATAATCTAAACAAATTTTTTCTTTTTTCATTTTGAATTCATTTCAAATTTCCTGATTTAAATTTGTTTTTGGCTTTACCCGAATTTTAAATGGAAAACCGAACATAAATTTACGTTCGAAAGTTCAAGTAGATTTTATAAGGTTGACAAAACAAAATTTACGATACATTTTCCAACTCTTTATGGGTGAACTTTGCGAATATTTATCGGATTGTGAGAAACAACCATAACGATTAATCAATATGGAATTATTGCCCATTCAAGAGGCGATTTCAAAGACACACAGACAAACTAAAAGCTATTATGCTTGCAAATACAATTGCTTAATTTTGCAATACAACAAATTTGATTTATGATGATTTAGCCTGGGGAAAAACGATTTAGTAAATTCGAGCAATTTGTGACGCATAAACATAAATTGAACATGAAGGAATTCGACTTTGGCGAAGCTCGAAATACAACAAAAAACCAAAACAAAAAGTATGCAACAATTTGATGATCGGATGTGGATGTGGATGGAAAAAAGCAAGAAATTGAAACTACAAAAGTGCAATTGCAATCGCGATGTATTTTATTAGTTTGAAAGTAATTAAATGCCATGAAAGTAATTAACAACAACATTGAGCAACTCTCTAATCTCTCATTCATTGCGTTAAGTTGTTGCTAAGTTTTGAAGCCACTTAAGATTTTCTCTCTATCGAAACGAAATCAGAAAATACGGCAAACGGCAAACAGCAAACGGATTAATGAAGCTTAATTAACATTTTCCTCAAGTAGTAGCTGTGGCAACTCCAATCAAGCATTTGTCCATTTGTCCATTTGTCCACCCGCCCAGCAGGCGACGCAAAATGTCGCGGATGCGTAATTAAAACGGTTCGAACATCCGCTCTTCATCATTAGAGCTTGAAGTCATGTATATATGGTAATATAGCAAACAAGAAAACGTAGCGTTTAATAATCGGGCCAACTGACTGATTGACTGATTGATTGACTGACGTCAAACTGACATCAAATTGCACTCTTCCTGATTGCTGCTTTATGCTATATACCATATTTGCTCACAAATCGATTATCGCTCAAGTCATGCAACACGAAATGAGTTTTGACGCTGCATAATGAAGTGTCGAGGCAGGAAGTCACAGTTGTTGCTGGAAATAGGAGTTGCAGTGACCTTTCAACTAGCCAAAAGTAATTGAAAACAAAAAAAAAACACCAACGACATGGTGACGCCAGCCAACCACAAGAAAAATAAAACTGAAAAACTCTCAAGAAAAAAGAAAAACTGAAAGAAAAAACCTCTCTAACCGCCCACCCATGGACTCGACTCCAATCCCAGTTCACAGTCACTGTTCGTAGTCGCAGTCGCAGTCACCATCCCGTCACTGTCTTAGCCTTCTGCCATCATATTCGATAACAACTTTCTACCCGCAAACAAAAAACAATAACAACAACCACATCAAAAAATTTGCTACTCACCCACAGAGAGCGCGGCAAGCAGTACGAATAACTGTGCCAGTTGCTCTTGTTGCTTTTGTTGTTGTTTTCGTCGTTGCTGTGGCTGTTGTTGCTGTAGTTGTTGTCGTGCTGCTTATTCCTTCGGTGGCCACTGATGAAAATGTCAGAGGGTCCCCCAAGGCATGCTTGCCTTCTCTTTCACTCTGCCGTCTTCGCTTCTTCGCTTGTTGATTTTGTGCTGCTGCTGCTGTTGTTGTTGTTGTCGTTGTTTCGGGAGTTTTTAGCAGCAAATGGACGTCTGATAAATTCTATTATTGCTCCCCCCGTGTGTGTGGTTATGTGTATGTGCAAAATAACAAAGTTGGATGGCAATTTGCGATGTTCGTGGACGGGTGACGTTTTGGATTTGCGAATTTTGCATTAACGCTTCTTCAAATTTGTGCAAATTGAATGCACAAAGATCACGCACACACACACTCACACATCAGTAACACATCAAGAGAGTGCGAGAACAAGAACGTTGACCAGGTGAGCGAGCGGCAGGGAATCTCTTGGGTATTTTCTTGTTGTTGTTTTTGTTGCTTTGCTCTTTCTATTGTAGCCTGGCAGCTGCAGAGGCAGCAGCTGTAAAGGACTTTGAATGGCGGCGACAGCAGCGTTTCGTCAGCCCGTATTTTCGGTTTATCTGTGCGTATGTGTGTGCAAAGGTCCTCACACACACACACAGGCACAATGGAACACACACTCACTCACACTCACGTACACCCACAGAAGACGCGTTTTAAACAGCGCGAAAAATCGATGGCTTAAGCAAAACTTTGTTGTCTATTTTGGCAATTCAAATGCGACGCTTTGCGACAGCAAATATACAATGTAGTTTGGACGGCAAAACATCGATTAAATTTGAAAGCGTTGCACTTTTATTTCGGGGTCCACACGAATCCACAAAGGCTTCAAATGCATCGAGAAAAAAACCCGTTCAAGCAAAACGCCGCGACGCACAGGACACAGAAATTTTAAACGCGCCCACACGAGCCAACAGCAACGACGAAACTGTTTACAGCCAAAAACGAAACGAAACGAAACGCAGCCACTGTTAACATTCGCCGCAGCTGCTGCTGTTAACAGAAGCCGGTTAACAGTGTGGCTGCACATTGCGCTCGCTATAAATACCACACAAGGCTGTAGAAACAGTGGTGCCCATAATAGTTCGTAGATTTAAAGACTGAATTTGTTTTGTAAATTTTTTTTAGCCATTTATTAGTTCGTACGATTTAGTTTTCAATCTAGAAGCTACATAAAAAACCCGGGAGAATATCACTCGAAACTCATCGAATTATGAGAAGCGAAGGAAGGATTTTTTTCAATAAATGCCGCACACAAGGTATATAAAGGATACCAAGGCTAGGCGGTTGATGGATTGGGGGTTGTGTGGGGGTTGGGTTAAAGTCACGCTCTGGCGGACACTTAAACAAAAATATTTATATATTACTAATAGTACATAGATAATATGCTCATAATGGGATTAGCTGGCTGGCTAACTGCTTGGTATGTAAACTGCTCCTACTGCTCCTCCTCTCCTTCTCCAGATCCTCTTCTCCACCTTACTGCAGATATAACCTATGGTAATCGTTGGCGCCGAACGCGCAGTTACATTTGGGGCATTTGCGCTGACGCGTCTCGTAGCGGGTCCGCAGGCAGTCGTAGCAGAAGACATGGAAGCATTTGGAGAGCACCGCATCCTTGCGCTTCACCTTGCACGAGGGGCACGTCAGGGTCTCCTTGTACTCGCGAATCTCCTCGATCATCACCTCATCGATGGTTGTGCCCGACATTTCCATTTTCTTCATGCGCTCCGCCTTTCGCTTGAATTGCGCCAACTCCTCCTGCAGCCGCTTTGTTTTGTAGGCCTCCGCCTCCAACGAACTGGTTTTCTCGGCGACCACCTGTTGTGCCTCCTTCATTTGGGCATGATACTTTTCCAGATGCAGCTTGAGATCCGCTGCCGATTGCGCCGATTCAATCGCCTTGCGCTTGTGCATCTCCATCGCCTGCTGACGCAACATCAACTCCTTCTCAATGGATGCCACGGTGGCCTGTAAGCTGCGCTCCTTCTCCTCCAGCTTGCGCAGCACAATGTGCATGGCATCGATTTGCGTTGTCGCCGTTGCCATTTGATCCTCCAGCACCGTCTTCTCTTCCCGCAGCAATTTATGCAATTGATTCGCCTTGATGCGCTCCGACATCAGCTTGAAATTCGCATCGTCCTTTTCTCGTAGTTGCTGTATGAGGCGGGAGTTCTGCTCCTGCATGTCCTCGAATGCTTGACCCGTCACCTCCATCTCATTGAGCAGCGCCTCCTCCTCGTGCGAACCGACAAAGGGACGCGTGTAGTTGCCACCGCCGGGTCCGCCGGCGCCTGGTGCTCCGCCCCAGGAATTCTCGGTGGGTTTGTGATTGGCCACCTGCTTTTGAAGCTCATACTTTTGCTCCTCCAGCTGTTTGATCTTACGCAGCGCCTCCTCGTCAGCGAGTTTCTTGCGCTCTTCCCGTTTGCTCTCCTGCAGCTTCTTGAGCTGCTGGCGCAGCTCCTCGATCTCGGAGCGCAGCTTCTTCTCGGTGGCCATCAGTTGCACTTTATCGCGCTGATCCTTCGAGACGCCTTTGTACATGTCCAGCAACAGTTTCATCTCCTTCTGATCATTTAACGCTTTTCTGTATAGGAAAGTTAAATTTATAAGTTTGCTTTGAAATTTCAGACGTTCTTCAATACTCACTTTAGTTGCGCCTTTAGATCCCGCACCGTTTCGCTCTCCACGGCCTTCACATCCTTGCCTTTGACGCCCTCCTTGGTGTCCTTCTCGTTCTTCCCAGCATTCCCAGCTGTGGCTCCCGTTGCTCCCGCTGCTGTTGCATTCGCTGGTCCCGGAGAGTCTTTCTTTTCGGAAGGCGTTGCTTCGCTGGCGGAGATCTTCTCTTGCTTGATCGCAGGATCCTTGACATCCTTGCTAGCCTCCTCCTCGAGCTCATCCTCAGCGCTGGCGCAATTCTCCTCCTTGATAGCAATATTCGCATCGCCGCTGCAGCTGCCTGCATTTGTTTGGCACATTGAGCCACCACCGCTGCCGCCTCCAACGCCTCCCGCCGAGGAGTTGCTGGCATTCTCCTCCTTGATGTTGACATTGCTGGACTCTTGCTTGATGTCATCGCCTGTTGCCGTGCCCACCGATTGTTGTTGCTGCTTGCTGCCCTCGATCTTGGCCAGCGCATCGTCCAGCTCCTTGCGCAGCTTCACATGATCAGTGGAGATGTCTTTATACTTGCGCTTATACCGCTGCACTTCGCCCTTCAGCTGACCATTATGATTCTGCAGCGATGTGATCAGATGTCGCATCTCGCGATTGATGGGCGCCGTCTGCTCATTGGCGGCCATGTTCTGCTCGAAATCGATGCGCAATGCCTCGTACTCCTTGCGTATAACGGCGAGCATGTCTTCCATCTGTATCATCTCGCTGCGCACCTTCTTCTGGGCGATGAGCTCTTCGCTCTCCATCACCTCGATCTGGCGGAGATGCTGATTCTTGCTGTTCTGCAGCTGATTGCGTGTCTCGTCCAGCATCGTTTTGATCTGCATGGATTCGTTGTACAGCACCGAGAATTGCGACTGCAGACATTTGTACTCTGTGGTCTCCACAATCACCGATTCGGGCAGCTGTCGTATCTACACAATAAAGAAAAGAATAGTTGTTAAGTAAAATATAAACTATTGCTAATCCTTACTGTCCACTTACATCCATTTTAAGTTTTTCCACCTCCTTCAGCGTTTCGCGATGTGTCGCATGCAATTTGTCCAGTTCCTGCAAGCGATTATTGGCTAATTCGCGATGCTCTTCGAGCTCCTTTTGCAGCTCCTCCAAATGCTGACTATTCACATTGGTTGTGGCGCTGCCTCCTCCTCCACCTCCACCACCGCCGCCCGATCCTGTTCCCGTGCTGGGCGTCTTCGTGCTGTTGCTGCTCTTGTTGGGATCACCGTAGATTTGATGATACGCTTTCAGCTTCTCAATGGCCTCGGCCAAGTGGTTCTCCAGCTTATCGTTGCGGCAATGGATCTTCTCGAGATCATATTGCAGCTCATCGATTTGATTCTTGAGCTCAGCATTCTCCGTCTCCTTGGCGGTGAGTGCATCCTGATATTCCTTCATTTTCAGCGACATCGTGTGGAATTTTTCGTGCAACGACGTATTCAGATTCTGCAGGGCGCGATTCTCGGTCATAATCTCGATGTGCGTTTGCTTCAGCGTCTCCTCGAGTGCGGCAGCCGTTGCTGCTGCTGTTGCCGCCGCATTTCCCTCCGCTCCAGCGCTGTTCGACTGTTGCTCATCATCATTGGCAGCCCCAGAACTTGCCGCTGTTGCATCACCTTTCAAAACAAGCGTTATCTTCTCATTGCGTTGCATTAACCTATCAATAACCTGGACAATTTTAGCGACTGCACGCTTCGACACTTGCACCCGATTCGCCAGTTTTTCGTCCAGTTCCTCCTTGTCCCATGTGGAGAGTTGTGTGAGAAACGAGGTGGTCACCTCATTTTCATTCTTATTCTCCAGCTCGTCGGCGGTTTCGGCATCGAAACGTTGCAGCAGCACCCTTATATCCTCGTTCAATTGATTCCAATACCTATTCACTACATTGAGAACTGCATCGTCCTGCGTCTGACGCTTCTCCAGCTGTTCGATGCGATGCCGCAACTCTGCCTCACACCGCATTCGCTGCTCGATGCGTTGGGCGAGTTTCTTGTTCTGAAACTCCAGCACTTTGATGTCCAACTCCTCCAGCGTGGACACCGGACCAATCAGATGCGGCTCGAAGTGCACCTTCTTGATGGGCGGCTGACCAGCGGCCGCTGCAGCCGCCAAACAACTGCTGCCGCCGCTGCCGGCGCCGCTGGCATCATCAGCGCTGCGTTTTGACATTTTGTTACCTAAACTGTAAAACACACAATAATGTAATGCACACAAAATGTATTTTAGTTTTTCTGTTAATTTCGCCGCTATTATTGATTTTGCGAGTTTCGTGGCTGTGGCTGTACTCCATATTTTTTTCTCTCTTTTGGTCGCCGGACGCTGCCCAATTGGAATATTGGAATACTTCCCAACCGGCCAGCTGGTCGCACATCTGAAAATCGTACATGCTTGGTCTATAAGACTTACCTTAACTTGTGATTTGTACACTATTAGCTTCACATTCATTAATTAATAACTCAACAAAGCGGCAGAATTCTAAAGTTTTTTTCTTTTAGCTGTTGTTGTTAGACATGGACAAACATCGATAGAAATAAACGATACATCGATATTTTAAATATTCAAAATATCGATATTTATGGCAAGCATCGACGTTAATAAAACTAAATACTAATATTATTTTTTATAAAAAAAAAAACATTATGCCTGATTTTTTTCTATAATTTTTAGGCATATCAAAGAAACAACAGACAGTATTTGTACACTAAAATTATTACTAGGCCGTTTAAGTATCACCATACTGAGATTTAGCTAGCTCTTGTGGTCGATGTAGAGATGCTCTTAGATTAAATTACAATATTTCACTCTGAATAAATCCTTATCAATCTACTTAAATGGCTAGATGTCACACTTCAAAAACTGTCTGATTTAACCTGAATAAAGGCACCCAGGCGGCAATGCTGACCAACACTGGTTTTCGATAGCTTCGATAACAAGGTACAACTTATCGATAATTGAACAATAAACAAAAGTAAACCAAAACATTTGGTAAACTTATTTAACATCTGACAGCAAGCAAGTATGGCAAATGTCTGTCGGATTTGTATGGTCGAATCCGACTCCCATCTGGACATATTTGAGGAGAGGAATGCAACAGCCAAAGAACCGAGTCTGGTGGAAATGCTAAACGAGTGCATTATCCACAAAGTGGAGAAAAATGATCCGCTGCCAAAGAAGATTTGCTCGAGCTGTGTCGACTCCTGTCTAAATGCATTTCGCTTTAGGCGCATTTGCGAAGAGAGTTATCAATTGTTTATGGAATTGCTGGACGAGGAAATAGCCGAATCTCAAAATGCACAATCCACAAGGAACAATGTGGACTTGAGCTGTGTGAAAATCGAGAAATTTGATGAAGATGTGGATATGGTGCAAAGTACCTGGATGTCTGCAGACAACTTTCAGCCAGATGATCACAAAGTTCAAGTTAAAGTAGAACCCCCTTCTATAGCTGAGGATAACTTACATTCATCTGTGGTCAATGAAAATCTTAAAATCGATGACGATATTAAGGTTGAAGACACATACATAGCTGGCGACAACTTGCAGCCAGCTGTGGATCCAGCAGAAAACAACGATGATCAAACTAATGAACCTGATGATCGTTTACAAACAGCTGCAAGCACCTCAAGTTCCGAGGTTGCTCAGAACATAACCAAGACGATCGAACCTACAACACCAAATACAACGAGCACGGATAGAGCTTATTATTATTGCCATCTATGTAAAATGAAGTACGTTCACTTGGAGAAGCTGAACCAACACCTTAAGGGGCATCAAGCCATGTTGCAAGCATTCCGTTGTCGCTACTGTGAACAGAAATTTGCTAAGCGTTCGCTTCTAAATGCCCATGTTCGGCTCCACGCTGGAGCTGGAAGTACACTGATATGTCCACATTGTCCTAGGACATTTACAGGGCAGTCTGATCTTAGCGACCATATCGCCATTTTTCACAAGAGGAACCAACAAAAGAATGCGATGAGCAGTCGATCGGTCGCAATAGAAATGGCGAGAATAAAAAGAAGGAAAATAGAGGAAAGTCTTCAAATGCGTAACTGGGAAAGGAAGCCAAAGCCCAAGCCTCAAGAATCCTCAGGAGGTGCTGAAACGAGTCAGTCTCGCGTGGAGAAATGCAATGAACAGAAGTTTCATCGATGTGGCACTTGTGATAAAAAATTCACTGAGTTGGCTAAGCTGACTGAGCATCTCCTGGAGCACAGCACTGACGAATATCATCCCTACACATGTATACGTTGCTCCAAAGTTTGTCACACCAGTTCAGCTCTGGAGTTACATCTGCGTACTCATGCCACGGATCGACCTATCGAATGTCCCATTTGTTCCAAGGAGTTCTTGCTGGACCAGCAGCTCAAGCAACATATGCACCATATGCATGGCGAAGAGAATCGCTTCCCGTGTCCGCATTGTCCGAAAGCCTTTAAAAGGAATGGGAATCTACAATCCCATATGCGTACTCACTCCGTTGAACGTCCATTTGGCTGTCCACATTGTGAAAAAACATTTAATCATCCTGCGAATCTGGAGATGCATCTGCGCATTCATCCCAAAACGCTCAGCCCGGTAGAAAAAAAAGAATTATCATAGTCTGGTTAAATGTGACCCTTCATACAAATTTGAATAGCATGGACAAATTTCACCGATAAGATTACAATGTAAGAAATACATATTAGGTAATTTTCTTTAATTGAATAAATAAATAAAATATAATTAAATAAGATTTGAATTGCACACCCTTAGAATATTGCCATCTAAAAGCTTGTCATATTCATTTTGAAATTGCAGACTCCCTAGTTTTTAAAGTTTGGCTGTGCATAGTAAATCAGTTAAAGGAATTCATATAAAAGACTTGCTGAAATTATTTTTTCATACATTTGCAATCAGCAAAATTAATTTAAAAATAAATAGAAGCTATAAATATATTTAATATTAACTAATCATGAATCAATTTTATATTCTATTTTTTAAATATTTTTTATTGATGAGTAATCTATAAAAATCACACGACAATCCAAGTCATGTTGAAATAATCGATACTATCGATTTTTCTATTGATATACAAAATATATATAGTAATTGGTAAATAAAAAAAAAATAAACTTCGTAAGCATAATTTTTTATTTTTGGCATAAAGGGTCAAAAATAGAAAAAAAAATAGGTACATGCTTATAAAATTAAATTTGAATAATAATCTTTGTTTATATTCGCATTGTATTTTATAAATGAATTTAAAGTCTCATTAATGTTTAAAATTAATATTTAGTTTTCAATTTCTTTAAAGATTTAACTTCAAGAAAAATTGCAATAAAAATCCATCGCACTCCACTAAATCGATATTATACCGATAGTTGAAAAACCATCGACTACGAAATGAAACCTTACCATCGATATTATCGATAGTACTTTCGACAGCTTACCTGTGTATTCTTTAGTTTGCTTGTGAAAATATTAGAGAATGGACGTGGAGAAAAAAGCGTGCAGAGTTTGTATGAGTAGCGTTGTTACGCTGATGGAGCTATTTGTGGAGCCAATATTAATGTTATCGAAGGAGCCCAGTCTAGCGGAAATGCTAACCGAGTGCGTGGGCTGTGAAGTGAAGCCGGATGATCCGCTGCCAAAGATGATTTGCTTGACCTGTGTGATTGAAACAAAAAATGCCTATCGATTCAAGCGGAAATGCGAGCAGAGTCATAAGAGTTTCTGGGAGATGCATAACAAGCAGAAGCAGCTCATTGCCGCACAGTCCCAAGTTGTCGAGCATCCAATTGATACGAGTCCTATTAAAGTAGAAGTGCCTGAAACTGGTGAGGTGAAAAGACCGAATGGAAAAACATTAACCATATCGTCGATAAGGAGCATCAATACGTCAGCTGACCACATAGATGACGAGTCCCATGACAAAGGACTTTCTGTGAGGAGTCTGTTGAGCGACACACACAAGACAATAACGCTGAAAGAGGTAGTCCAGACCTTCAAATGTATCCATTGTCCTCGAGCTTTCAACGAACGCCTCGCGCTTCAGACACACCTTCGATCTCATGGCGTGACGCCATACAAGTGCCGACACTGCCCCAAATCCTTTGCCCACCATGAAGAGCTCGACGAGCACCTGCATCACACTCATTATGTGGAGCTGAGATTCGAGTGTGCCAAATGTCTGAAACTATTTAGCACCGAAGAGAATTTAAAACTGCATTCACGCTCTCATGCTCCAGCCCGTCGTAGTTATGAATGTCCGCACTGCTTAAAACCCTTTGGCCAGTTGCCGAGTCTACAAAAACACATGCGCATCCATTCGCCATACAAGTGTCCATACTGTCCGATGTCCTTTGCTCACAAGCACATGCTCGCTTATCATATCCTCGTCCATACAGGCGAGCGTCCGCATAAGTGTCCGCATTGCGACAAGGCGTTCAAGAAGAAACAGCATGTGGAGTACCACTTGCTCACTCACCGAGGAGAAGGCGTATTATAATTGTAATTATATATATTGTAAATGTAAAATACTTTCTAATATTAATAAACATAAATGGATAAAATTGCAATCAATTTGTGAATTAGCTGTTATTTTACAAGCACTGGTTTTCGATAACTTGAGTTTGAAATTAACGATAACAGATAGCAGCTCAAACGTGACTCAGACCATTATTATTACAATTGAAATTAATGTTTGTGTTTTTGGTCAAGGTGAAATACCACTAAACCACAAAATATTCGTAAAAGGGCCTGTTGTTATTTTGTCGACAACACTGATTTTAAATAACTTGATAACTTTTTTGCTTGCGAATTTATCGTAGATAAATCTAAAGTGCTTTACCAACACTAGATTTCGATAGCTTTGACAAGTGCAAAACATAAACAAACGGAGCAACATCTAAGTAATTTAGCTTTAATTCGCACGCGAAAATGGCAGCAGTATGTCGCCTTTGCATGGATGAATCCTATGATCTTGTGGATATATTCGAGGAGAAGAAATCAACAGCAGAGGAACCAAGTCTTCTCGAAATGCTGATAGAGTGCATTGCCTGTAAGGTGGACAAGAATGATTTGCTGCCAAAGAAAATTTGTTCAAGCTGCGTTCAAGAATGTAAAAATGCGTTTCGCTTTAAGCGTATAAGCGAACAGAGTTATAATCTCTTTATGGAAATGCTGAGCAAGCCCAGCTGCAGTGGAATTAACCAGCAACCTGACTTGAGCATTGTGAAGCTGGAAAAGGAAATTGATTCATATGATGCACCAGGCAATGCGTCCTTGAAGGACGATGATGACTTCTTGCTGCCACCCGTAAAGGTGAAAAGTGAAATGGATTCAGGTGATGCACCAGACAACGCCACCTTGGAGGACGATGATGACTTCTTGCTGCCACCTGAGAAATGCTTGCAGCCTGCCCAGAACAAAGCGAGTGCTTCACCTTGTCTGGCGGTCAAAACAGTGGAGGACATTAACAAGAGAGTCAATCAATCAACGCCAGTCACGACAATGAAATGGTGCGGAGGTACGGCAATACCATTGGGCAAGACGACAAAACTCTCGGGTAAAATCTACAAATGCAGAAGTTGTAGCAAGGAATTCTTTGAAATGGAGAAACTACATGAGCACCTGAAGTCGCATAAAGATGTCATGAAACCGTTCCGTTGTCGCTACTGCGAGGAGAAATTCGCAAAGCGATCGTTTCTCAATTTGCACATTCGCAACGAGCACACTGCGAATCCATTCAAGTGTTCAGAATGTCCCAAGACATTTGCCCGCAAGCAGCATCGCGATGAGCACATGAGTCTGCATACCGGAAAGCGTCCCTACAAGTGCTCGGATTGCTCCAAGGAGTTTCGCAGCAATCTGGGATTCAAGAAGCACATCTGTCTGCCTGCCCACAACGAGCTAAGGAACGCACACTTGTATATAAACACTTCAAGTCCTACATAGGAATGATCTTTACTGACTTTTCGATTTTACATAAATTAGTCAACATTATTTAGTTTTCACTTTCCTTTATTTTTCGTTTTTTAATTGACATTCTTATACTTTTATAAGTTTTTATTCAATTTAAGGACACTTGAATGTTACTTGATTATAAAAAAAAACCAAATAGACTGGTTCAATAAAAAGTAATTTAACTCATTATTTGTACAATAATGAGAAAATAATAAGGGATCGCCATAGTTAAAGGTTTATATTGAATTTTTCGACAAATAGAATAATTATATAATCTGTATTTGACAAAAAATTTTAGTCATTCTTAGCTTTTGACGAGTTTAATTTCATTAAACATTTCTGAATAACTTGAGGTTAATAAACACTAAATTTCTTGGTTATTTAAGGTTACGTATTTAGAAACAATAATATTCCTTATCTGCTATATGATATTTTTTGTATTAATTTTAGAGTTTTAGTCATAAACTGTACGATAATTAATTTTGCTCATTCCTTTCTTAATAAGTAAATGAGTAACTATTAAAATTAAAATAATTGAAATCCAAAAATACATTGCAATAAATACTTACCTGAAATATATAAATGTTAATCTTAATCGATGAAATTTGCAATAAGTATTTAGGTCTTTCGACCAGCAGCTTTCCGGATAGTCTATAAATATGAAAAAAAAACTGCTCCAATTCGGGGCGAAAGAAAGTTTCGTATGACGTGACAAGCAGCATAAATCGATGGATAAAATCCGCAATAAAAGAAAAAAGGGAAAAGTAGGGGGAAAGTAAAAGAAAATAGACATAAGAAGTATTTGCATAATGCGAACTCGAAGTGAATTGCAATTTATTAAACATGTACACAATGTTCTTGGATATAATTTCGTATTCTGGATTGAACGAGGATTAATGCACATGTAATTTGATTTAGATTGGAGTGTGTGGAGAGGTGACATTCAGTGTGTGTGTGTTTCAGGGAGTCTGCTGACTTGTGGGGCACAATTAGAGTGGGTAAAGATGGAGGGGGAGGGGCAACTAGAACGACGCGTATTTAAGGGCCTGGCGCAAGGTCATGCAATCGACCTCGTCAATCTTGCAAGTGTTCGCCTTGATGTTGATCTCCTCCTCCTGCATGACCTGGACATGCATCAGATACCGCATCGATGCCTTGTTCTCATTCAGTTTCTGATTCAGTTTGCACACCGAAGCCTTCAGTGCCTGCAGCTCATTGTACAGCGCATCCTGGACCATGTCGCACGTCAACTCGAGACCCGGACGATGGGCCCGATTGCTGAGACGGGTCTGACACAGGGTGATGGCACGCTGCTTGTCCGACATCTCCTTCTCCAGTTCGTTCATGTTGCGCTGCACCTGATGGATGTGATCCATGGTGTCCTTGTGCTTGTTCTCCAGACACTGCTTCACGTGCTTCGTCTCCGCAATCCGACGTTCGAATGCCTCATTAGTGCGATCCGTTTGATTCTGCATGTCCTCGCAGATCTGCTTGAGCAGCAGATCAATGTACGCCCGCAGCTGTCCGGCGGAGACTAAAGCCTTGGAGTTGGCCTCCAGATTCTCGTAGGTTTGCGCCTGCCATTCGGTCAGCGAGAATTGGCTGTGAGTAGAGTAGAGTAAGAGTAAAAAGGATGAGAAAGTTGCAGTCAAGTGTTGACTGCTAGAGACCAGTTCAGAAGGTCGAAATAAAGATTGTAGACGTACAATTCAATATTGATTTTGCTTTCCTAATATAATAATAATAATGACCTCTATATATGGTACGCTTGTAATGGAATGTTTTATGAATTTTGTAAGAGATATTAACATTCCATTGTTCCTTGAAGGGGCTTGTTTCTATTTGTTTGGAATCGTGTGGGAAATAATAAAATTCCCTTAATTGTCTTATCGTTCATACTAAGATGTAGGTCAACAGACGGACATAAAAAGATGGACTTAAAACATAAGGGTTTCCGTTTTGAAATCGGAGATCTCTTCTTTTGCTTGTTACTCCCATCGCTTTTATCCAATCTAATATATCTTTTCCCCCATTTTTCGAAAATGAATAGGGTCTATAAATCCTTGACAAAATTACTCAATTGCTATTCTCGTCCACCTACCAGTGCTGCTTGGACAAATCCTGTCCCTTGCCCAGATCATGCTGAAAGTCCTTCAGTTTCAGATTCTTCTCGTCAATGGCCAGCGACTTGTCCTTGGCCGACAAATCCTGATCCAGCAGATACATCGCAGCACGCAGCTTGCGTATCTGCTCTTCGGCCTCCTTCAGCGCTGCGTCGGCTAATCCCTGACAGCCCTTGATGACCTTCAGTTCGCGACGTAGCGAACGATCAACCTCATCGTCACAGAGATCGACACCAATGCGACCCTCGCGCAAAATGAGACATTGCTTGCAAATGGCCAGAGATTTCTCCTTAAGGAATTCGATGGCACTCAACACCCGATTGCGATACGTGTTCAACGTCTCATCCTCTAGCATAGCGGTCTTCTTCTGACGATTCAGTTCATCAACCAGAAAGCGAATCTCGCTTGTGCGTTCACGCATATGATGCTCCACCTCACGTTGCCAATTCTTGGTGGTGTCCTTAGTCTCATCGACCACACGACGCGATTCCCTGAGCAAAAGTCGATGAAAGAGATGATGAGGTGCAAGAGTTCGCTTTACTTACTCGACAATGCGCTCGGCTAGCTTCTCCTGATCGCAGGTGATGCGAAACTTGATCTTGTTGTTGTAGTCCCAATCCTCCTCGGAGTATCGGGGCGGACACTTGGCCACGGGACCCAGATGCTTGCCGGCCAGCTGAAGGCCGGACACGCGACGCGTCTTCAAATTCGGCAACATGCTTGATGATACTCAATGCCTCTCAAACTGTAGTATATGCAAATAGAAAAATGTATCTTAAAGATTGCGTAAGCTGTTGTTACGTCATGCGAATGCAGACAGCTTTGTGTGTGATTATAGAATTGTCTTTCTTTTTTAAGTTAAAATATATTTATTTAGTTTTTTATAAGTACATCCTTTAAATGGCACACTTTGCTAATGGGAAACCAGAGAAATTGTATAGTTTCTATAAATGCTTGTGAGTTCTTTACCTGGCGACGCTGTTCCGAATCTGTAACGACTTCAATTGCTACTGAGCCAGCTGCAGCTGGTGCGATTGATACTCCGCCTCCTCCTACTCCTTTTAGCGCCTGCAGGTCGCTCCTCGCTTCAGTTAGTTAAATCGATTCATGCTAAGGAATTTATCCGTTGCCTAGCGGTATTTTATTATTATGCTGTATGTATGCTCTGACTCTACACATATACATATAGTATATATATGTTGCTATATGATATGTTTGCCTCTCTTTCTCTCTCGCTCGCCTGTCGCTGCCTTTGTCACCTGCCATTCCAATTGAGCACAAACGCAACCGATTCGGATTCCCAAAAAACAAAACTGCAGAACTCGCAACTCCTTTGACGGTGGCAGGCGCGACGTCTCCCCTTTCCCCTCCCCCCTCCTCCACCTCTTCTTTTTCCGCGTCCTTGCGGTTTCTTGCGCCTCGCGAGTGTTAAAAATAGCTGTGCCTGACTTTCAAGCAACTCCAACTCCTGCTGCGGATCGATTTATGTTTGGTTTAACATACTTTCGCTTTTTACCTTTTTCTCTATTCGCTATTTCGCCCATTTTCCCATTTCCCACTTGTCATTTGGCTTTGCAAAACTTCTGGTGCTGCCTGCTGTCATTAATTCATGCTAATCAATGGCGCCCAACTGCGTGGGCGTGGCACTAGACGCCATTTTGCATTCATTTGGCACAGTTTGAGCAGCACTGACCAACTCAACTATTTTTAGACTGCGCTCACATACATATGTGTTCGAATCAGGCCAAGAAAAGTAGGAATAAAATGTTAAATTAAAATTAAATATATTCTATAAAGAAAGAAAGAATTCAAGGGTAACATGTAAAAATAATAAAGTTTAAATTGAAAAAATATATTATATTATATATAATGCCTAGAATTATTCAGAAATTATTTTAATTGGTTGTCGAAACTTAAGAAATTATTGTTAGTAGCACATGGCTAAAAAGTTTATGAAAAATATTTAGTTATAAATCAATGCAATATGTTTTTTGTTGGAAAAAATATAAAATACTTAATAATAAATACATAAGTGAAACCTAAAAAAAAACTTCAGATAAATAAAGTGGGTTAAGGATTAGCATACTATTTGTTTGTTTTTTTTTAATGAATTGATGGAACTTCTGATAGAATGCTTAAGCATAATTTGAAATTAATCATATTATCCCAAATAACTGAGAATAAAATAATTAAGAACCTTATCTTTAAGAATGTAGTACATTCATCTTCATTGTTAAAATTTCATAATATACAAAAATATTTTAGAATATCTGAAAGCAGAAAATATGAAATCTATGTGCCGAGATTATTTTGTAACTAGAAACTTTAATAATGCTTTCATTCATTCATAATTTAAAGAAAATCCTGTTCCTAAAAATCAAAATATATCATAATTTGTATACTGTCACCTTCTGAAAACCAGCATTACTAGTAAATGAATCGTTGTTGCCATTGTTGTTTTTGTAAAATTAGTTTGAATTTATTACGATATACATTTGTTGTTGTTGTTGTTGTCATCATATGTTATATCTATACATATACATTTACATATCCATATGCATGCATTATGTATATTTGTATTTGTATTTGTTTTGTGTGTGTAGTTGTTGTTGTTGTTGTATCCACTTATAGCTTAATGATAATAAAAATGTACAATTTAATTAACTAGGATCTGTTGATGTTCTCATTTCAATAGTTTTCTTTCGTTATTTGTTTTTATGTTATTTGGATTTGAGTGTGTGATCTGCTTTCAGTTTGGCTTCGACGTCTTTAAGAGTTCTTCTCCCCAAAATAAACTTCTTTTCTATGGCCTTGTGTGTTGTGTTTCGTGTTAGAAGAGTTCTTCTGTTTTTTAGAGGTGAATCATTCAATTTAGAACACGTTCTTTTAATTAGTCGCTCTTTAATTAGTTGTTAACATGGCGCTTCTCTTACAAAATAACTGTGATTATACGTTGCCAGAGTTGCCACCCTCACACAAACACACACGTACAGACAAAATACAGTTTTCGTGTGATCGCGTGTTGATCGCAATTTAATGAATTATTAACAGTGAACTTGTTTTTTTTACTTTGTTATTATAGCTCGAGTCAGTCACCCAAACGTTTAATTAGTTTACTTTACTTTAGTTTAGAGTTGTGTAATTATTATTTCGTTTCTGTTTCTGTACAAATCGCTAAATTATTATCAATTATTGTAATTCTAGAATCTAAATCTTCAATTTATCATCATCTCTGTGTTGTCTAAGTGATCTTGTTGTTCTTCTTGGTATTTTGTTGCTGTTTTCTGTTTTGTTTCTGTTCTGTTTCTTGTCTCAATTGTTTAACTTGGCTATCTACGAATACAAACTGTAACTGTATCTTTGCTTTGTATTTCTTTTCTTAATATATTTTCTTTTTTTTTATGTTGCTTGCGTGTATTTAAATTCATTTATTTGCTCATTAGTTTTATTGTTTAATTTGTTGCTAGTTGTTGTTTCCTTTTTAGTGTGTAGGCAGTGTTTCATTCATTCTTGGGTTTGTTGCTCTTGGGTTTTTTTTCCTCAACTCTCATTTATACATATTTCTTAAGTTTATAAGTAAGTATATGCTATATTTGTTGTTTGCTGTGTTTTGTTTATTTTTTGTTGGCCCTTTCCCAACAAAGAAAATAAGACATTTCTTATTCAATTTGCCGGCGCCACAATGAAAACAGTTTTTTTTTTGTTTCTCTTTCCATTTTCCTCATTCCACAATAACACAATAAATCCAAAGCATTACAATTAGCAAAATAATAATTGAAACAAATATGAAATTAAAAAGTAAATTATACACATAAAAAAAGAAATCAATGTTACAATTCGGAAAAATAAGTATTTATATTTATAGTTTTTATATTTTGTTCGCATACAAACATTTTTATTTTTGTGTTTTTTTTTAGCTAAATATTTGTTGCTTTCGCTCTCTCGTTAACTTTTATCATAGTTATTATAGTTTTCTTTATCATTATGTTTATCTTCATCTTATGTTTCTCTTTGTTGTATTATAATTTAGTTGGTTTTTCTTTTTCTTTTTTTTTAACAAAAATAATTGCTTTTGAGGTATTTTCTTTTTTGTTTATATAAATATGTTTTTGTTTTTCCTTTTCTTTCTTTTATTTATTTTTATACACATAACCATTATAAGTATTTAGTTTTTAGTCGTTCTCGTTTTCAATAGTTTGTTTATCTCTTTTTTTGTTTTTGTTTTTATTTTTTTTTTTTTGTTTTGTTTTGTATTGTAGTTGTCTTGTCTTTTTGTAAACAATTCAAAGCACCTTTTGATTATATTTGACATTGTATTTTGTTTTCCATTTTTTTTTTTTTGCTTTTTTTGTCGTTTTCATTTTTTATGCGGTTTTTTGTTATTTATTTGCAAATATCAATAGTTAGATCAGAATAAACAACAAAAAGAAAAAAAAAAACAACTGAAACAGAATATAATCAAAGTACATACACAAAAAAATTCAATATTATACATTTCTTTTTTTTTTCTTAATCTTTGTTTTACTTTAATTTTAGTTACTCTTTAATTTTATTTTGTTGGTGTTGTTGTTGTTGTGGCAGCATTTAGTTTCTCAGTACACGATAATTATTGGATTTAAAATATATAGTATATATATGTAGCATCATCGGGGTTCAGTTTCATATTGTTTTTGTTATTCGTTAATTCCCTCTTTATTCTTTTCATTTTGCCGCTTTTTTTCTGTTTTTGTTTTAAGAAATGCCTTATTTTGAACAACTTTCTGTTATTAAGTAACATAACTAAGAGAAATGTTGGGCAGCAACTGAAAGCGAGTTATCTGCAAAACTATTCTCATAAAATAAATCAACTATTTGAGAAGAAAATCAAAAAACAAACAAAAACAAACTCAATAAATTGGCTATGCATTCCCTAACGTTTCTTTATCATCTTCATTTTACATTTCACATTTCATTTTTCATATTTATATTCATCTTTATTTGTTTTAGCATTATCATTATTATTGTTGGTGTTTTTCTTTAATTGGGGGGCATTTGCAATTTGCAGTCCTATAACTATGGTCAACTATACACAGAGGTTTTGTTTCTCATCTTATTCTGCTTTATATGTTAGTTTATCATTTTTGCTTAATATTTGAATTTAAAGCTCGAAACTAAACAAAAAAAAAAACTGTGTTTGTAAATCATTATAACTTTTGCTGTTGTTGTTGTTGGTGGGGGAAATTCTTCCCTCACTTAACTCTTTTAACTCATCATAATCGTAATCATAATTGTTGTCCTTTTCACTATGTAAGTATATAAGTATGTGTATGTAAGTGTGTGTGTGTGTTTGTGTGTGTATAAAAAATCAAAAAAGTTGAAAGTGTACATTTGAACTAAATTGTTTAAACCTTTTCGCCTATATAGTATAAAACATAGTTAATAAGTGGTAAATATTTTACATGATTCTCGCTTTGCAGCTACTTGATCTCGATCTCTACTTCCATACATATATAGTTACATTCTATATATAGTATAGTATAAGCTATAGCTATAGCATATATATATGGTATATTAGTTTATGTTATATGTGTTATATGTATGTGTGTGTCTCTAACTGTAGTATTTATGTATAGATCCAAACAAAACGTTTATCGTAGCACGCGCTCTTCTCTTCTCTCCTCCAATTCTCTCTTGCATAACAAAAACAATCTGCTTCTCCATCCTCTCGTTGTTTGCTCCTTCTCATCAGCATCATCATCCTTATCCTCTTCCTCAGCTGTAGTATGTCATATTATATAGTAACCTTAGACCATCGGCAGTCCTTGCTGCACATCCATCATCTCGTCCTGCGCCGGCGACGGACGTGGCGCAAATGTTGCCATATGATGTGGATGCGGATGCTGCAGCTGATGTGGGGGCGTGGCCCGTGCAAACAGCGTCGAGCGTTGCATCCCCATGGGCGCATTGCCCCCGCCGCCCACATTCGCGTTCGCCGATGGGAACTGCAGCCGAAAACTGTTATCCGGATGCTGATGTTGATGCTGGCGTGGAGTGCGTCGTGGTGAACGCGCTGGCATCCGATTGGCTCGATGCATATCCTCCAGTATGGATGGCGCAACATATGTGAAACCCTGCAAAAGAAATTGAAATTCAGATTAATTGACATTCTTAGCGGAAGATTACAAATTATTTATTCACAAAAATTAAAGAAGAAAATCAGAAAACTACAATCGAGTATGCTCAGTGTGGTATTATTCTTATAATATACCAAATTCATATGCCGCAGTTGAACTAAAATATACCGAAGGCTTCCATTGATATATCGTACTACATTAAAAATATACCATAGAGTGCAAAATATACCAGATTGTCACCCAAAGTTGTCATTTTTGCCCCATATAAAAGTATTTCTTAAATAACTTCTACAATTTTTAGCTGACTGCATCCAAATTTTCAGGAATCATAAATAAAACATTTGACACTCTTTCTTTCTCAGTCAATAGCTCAGATCATAAAATAATTTACTTTGTCTATATAAAGTTTTCAACATTTTAAGGCACCCTAAAATTGAATGTTTACTTTTTTACTCGAAAATTTATGAGGTTTCTGCTTTTTCAGTTTACTGCTTCGTAATAAGCAATATTTTCACAATATAAAAACTTTATTATTATGTGCAAATTGTAATATTTTAAAATATTTGACCTTGGCCTCAAATAACGTTTGTTTTATTGCTTACCAAACATTCGGTTTCACTATTTATCAAAATTTAATTTAATGTTTGTGACATTAATCTTAATCCTTAATGAAATCGTGCACCTTAAACATTCTTGTGGCATTGAACATGGTAAAATCGTCTCTTAATTTCAGTTCCTTAATGCTTTCATAACGCTTTCTTAGTCAGCAGAACTTTTTTAATTAATAACTGCGGAAAGAGTTGCTCCATCTTTGATAGACAGTCGCCCCAGTTGGTCGATCGAGTGTGCCATTAAATTTGGAGCAGGCAGACAACAATATTGCCTGGTCGGATCAACACGATTCCCTGACGCATACTAATGCGCCTCGACAGCCGTCAGCATATGGACACACAGGGATTATGCAAGGCAACCACCGCTGAGTTCGCTGAGTCGCCGAGTTGGCGGCCAACTGACCCAACAGCCTATGTAACACATTTTGCATAATTTTCTGTCCGACAGCGCAAAAGACACTAATTAAATTTTGACGAAATTCAACCCGAAATCATAACAAACAGAAATACAACTGCAATAAAACAATTAAAAATAAAAAAAAAAACAGAAAAGCCGGTGGCTGTCGTGTAAATTTATCCGGCACGCCAACAACGAGGAGGAGTTTTGATGTCTTGAAGCTGCACAAATGCGTGACGCGTCCAATTGGAATGACATGGGAAGTGAATCGAAGCTCTCAAGTACGTGAGCGCAATGCTAATTGGAACCCCAATTTGGGAGTTGATCATATCTCATCACATTGCACGGTAGTCGCTTGCTGTTGACCCACTAAGGAGAATAAGTTGCGGGCGACTTACGAGAAAGTTCATAACAATGCTTAAAGTGGTTCTAAGTGGAGAAAGAATTCCCCAATTAGCAGCTGTCTAATCCAGTTTTATTGCAACTGAGACGACTGTAAAACTGTATTGGCTTAGCTTATTAGAATCAATCGAACTTAATGGCGCAGCAATTCCCCCAAAACTGTTAACCGCCTTTCACAATATTCATGAAACTGTTTACAATGTTGCTCAAACTGCTGGCAATAAAACTCATAATTTCAGTGCAATTTTAAGTGACTTTAAAAAGGAAATTAAATTACAGCACACTTTAAGCTAAAACAAACATAACTTTAAGTTCCAACTACCATTTATCAATAGGCAAACAAAAAGCTAAAAAAGGGCCGCCGTAAACAACACATAAACCTAAACGCACTTGCCGCATTTTATAAACAAATAAAGACAGACAACAGTAGCGTTGTGTTTTTCTGCTGCTCATGAGTTGCAATTAGCTGCTCATGGGCCAAAGCCAACAACCAACAACAACCAGCAATAACAACAAACGGTTTAAACAAACTCTCTTCGTCTTTTAGCCACTTCGGCCACTTCTCAGTCACGTTCATGTTGGCCAGTCTCAAAGTAACGCTCAAACTGTGCGCACGAAGACAGAGCAAGCGAAGCAGAAGAAGAAGCAGCAGCAGCAATAGCAGACAACTTTCGTGTCGTGTAGAAAATTCCAACCTCCCCCCCTCAATTTCCACAGTTCCCATCACCTGATACCTCGTTGCTTTTATAAGGCGCGCGTCGTGTTTCGTTTGGAGAAAGGCTTACACTCGGATTTGCAATAAGACAAACAAAAAAAAACAAATCGAAAGAGAGAAATATGTTTAATATTTAATTTCACTATGCAAATGCATTGACATTCATTCTTGAACGAACTTGCACAAGTTTGATTTGCCCTTCAGGGCCACATACAGTTTCAGAGTCCAAACTCGAAACCAGTTCAAAAAGCTTGCAGTCACCAAAAACATCCAAAACAAGAGCGACAAAGAGCGCAAGAGAGGCGCGCAAGCGCACGTGCAGAAAGCGAGAGCGCAGCAGCGAACGCGTTGATAGCGTCGTCGTCGTCTCGTGCTTAATTGGGACAAGAACAACTGTGAGTGCTGTCGTCGATAAACTGTAATGACTGTCAAACTGTGCGTGCGGAAGTTTACAAACTGTGGTGTATTGTGTTGTGTTGACATTGCGTAATTTTCAATAAACAACTACTACAGTAAACTAAAAATTCGTAACGAGTTGCTAACAATAAAAGCATGTGCAAGAAATCTATAATAAAAAATTGGCAATAGCTCGATTTTGTGTGAAAACAGCAAACAGCAGACACCACAAATTTGTGGTCACACCAAAAAATAAAAGCGCAGCTTTGTTCGCATACTGTGAACGAGCATAAATAACAGCAGCAACAACAACAATAATAACTGAAATTTACCGCTACCAGAAGGAGAGAGAAACAAATTAGCAAGCTACGTGCGTTTGTTTTTTGCATTTTGTGTGAAATGTCCAAACAGTTGAAAATAAATTCACTCTCGTTGCTGCTGTTGGTAGCAGCGGCAGCGACAGCGCTGCCCCAACAACAACAACCACAACAACAGCAGCAGCAACTATTACCAGCAACTGTTGCAACAACTACGACAACAACAAGACTAGTAAATGCAACTGACAGCGCTGGCACTTTCATCGATAACAACAACAATAACAGCAACTTTGAAGCAACAACTGTCTCCTTCGAGCAGCAACAGTCACAACAACAACAACAGCCGCAGCAGACATTGCAATATGCACATATAACGGCATTAGATAAAGAAGTAGGTATGCATACGGTATCAACTGACGATGGCAGCTAACTGATCAGCTGTGAAGCGCGTGTCGAATACTCTCACTGCGTGCTTTAATCATCGACTTTTCGGTATACATTATTTTTCAGTTAGCTTCTTTGGCATTGAGCTAATGTGAACTAACTTTAAACTAGACTTGAGCAGCTTTTGAACTAGCGGAACTTGCCACTAGAATCAGTTATGAGCTACTTACGACAAACTTTTGAACTAGTAGAACTAGCTAGCAATAAGGACAATGCGAACCAGTTACAGACAGTTATTTGTTGTGTGACCAGATATTTTTTCCAATTTTCAAGTGATAATTTGTCAGAGCAACAAAAATTCGACGTAACATTTTCTTTTTGTTGATATTAAGTGAAATTTTCGACATGATTTACTTGGATGACCGATGACGGTCGTGTTTATGGCCACGCCATGCGTATTTAAATGGAACGCTGGTAGCCAGCAACAACAATAACAATAACAAGCGTTTAATTTGCAAATTAGCAACAACAACTTCAAGTACTGCAAGGGGCAAGGTAAGAGAGGGGGACTGAGGAGGGCGACAAATTGTGGGCTCGCTTAGTTTTTGGGTGGCCGCTTCAAGTGTGTGTGAAAGTGAAATTTATTACACCTGAAAGAAACGAACGAATTTAGAGCTAAACAAACACAAAACAACGTGCAGCAGATGCCGAACATTCGGCAGCTTAAAAGAGTGCGTGTGTGTGTGTGCTGAGTGTTGTGTTTGTGGTGAGGTTGAGTAATTGCCTCAACGTCTAAGCGTCTAATTAAAATCAAGTTAATGAAGCTAATCTCTCTTTCCCCAACTCCTCTTCTTCGCAGTTGAACGTCTAATCAAGCAATGGGCGCCGATTGTTTGGCTGGCGCCAGAGGAGAAATTTCTGCCTCTGGGCGTCGAGGAATTCCTACAGAATGTGCATCCCATGGACAAGGAACGCAGCAACAGCTTTACCCCTGGCGTGCCCTTTAGCGAATACTCCACAAAGTCGCATCTGGTGACGAATGCGGATATGGAACAACTGCTGCAGAATGAGCAATCCTTCATCTATGGCCGCAATCCCAACGAGGCGCCAGTGCCTATCTATGGCGTCGTGACGCTCTGTCCCAAACCAGAGCCAAAGCCTGAAGTGGTGCCACAGTCACAATCACAGCCTTTCGCCAGCACTCGAGGACCTTACATACCCGTGTCCATTGATCCGCTGGAGGAGCGCAATGATACAGTACGACGCTCATCGCGCTTGTATCCATTGTTTCAACGCGTGAAGCGGGAGTCAGTGAACATGCCACCGCTCCGGGAATACGATCTGGTCATGGGTGAAACGCAATTGCCAACGGCAGCAGTGCCGGAACCTGCAGAGCAGCAGCCACAGGAGCTGGAGGACGATTCGAATGGATTGCCAGTGAACAATTTCATTGCCAATCTGGCGGACAATGTCAAGTTCAGTGGCGGGCCCGAGATGGAAGACGATAATCTGGAGGACAACAACATTGGCGATACGCCGCCCCTAGAAACGCCACAGCAAGGGGTTCAAGGAAAACTGCCTGGTTTCCATGTCACCTACTGGATGTTCTATCCCTACAGTCAGGGCAAAACCATGTGCACACTGAGCCTGGGTCCCCTGGGTCGTATTCCCTTCCCGGCTGTGTATGGCTATTGCTTGGGAAATCGTCGTGATATTGGCAGCCATGTGGGCGATTGGGAACACATGAGTCTGTACTTTAATGGCGATGCCGAGCCACAGGCAATGTATGTCTCAGCTCACGATGCTGGAGCCTATTACAGCTACAATCGGTTGACGGGCTCCTTTGAGTTTCGTCGTCAAGAGACGCGCAAGGGGATTTTACAGCGTCCCAATTTCCCCAAGACGGTGACCACATTTAAGAATCATCCGGTCCTGTTCGCGGCCAAAGGTTCGCACGGTCTGTGGACGGCGCCGGGCAAGCATCGCTTTGTTAAGGTGGCCAGACTGTATGACATAAATGGCTTTGGCACGCCGTGGAACACTTGGAAGGCCGTAGACATAAGCTACAAGAATCTCAGATCCTACGGTGAGTACGAATTATTTTTCCTCGAATTTAATGCTAGCTTATTCTTGTTCTTTTGCAGGTCGTTCGTTGGTGCCCGATTGGCTGACGTATCGTGGCAAGTGGGGCAATCCCAAGAGCAAGTGTCATCCCTTTCGTCGCATCGGATTGAACTTTTGTGAGTTCACAGACGGACCCACTGGCATTCCTCTAAAGGAGCCGCATTTTCAATGTGGCGCTGACTATCGTTAATGATGGATTCAATTGCTGCTGACTAGTTTCTTAAGCGTAGCTCTAGACAAGTATTTATTGTGAAATTCCCGCCCGAAGGTTACCCCGAAAAAACGAAGCATTAAACATTTGAAATAAGCACATGCCGTATTTTAGCTAACGAGGTCAACAAATTGAGAATGCTATAATTAAAGACTCGACGACGTGCAACGAGTCTTGACCCCCACAAAAATCTTAATGGTTGAATAATCTCTAATAGCTGCTTGGGCGAGACTCACTTGGAAAATTAAATTGGCACTTTCGCTGAGCGTGGTATCATCCGGTGAGTCCACGGGAATCTGTCTTGTGAATCTCGTATCAAACTGTGACACATCATCCTCACTTCGCTGCAAGTTCAAGTTGATTAAAACAGTGAATCGAAATCGGTAAGCTCAATGGACTTACCAGCAGCGGCTTAATGGGTGGCTCAAGGCGACGAGCGACAACATCTTCCCAGTTGACGTGCTTGAAGAATGGATGCATTTGCACGGCAGTCGCATCCTCGGGTCCGCTGCCCAGACGCAGTGGCTCCTGACGCTTCATCAGGCGTCGCACCAGATCTCTGGCTTCGGGTGTGAGGTAGGCTGGCAGATTAAGCTTTGCTTTCAATATGGTCTCGATGGTTTTCTTGCGATTCTCCGCTGTGAAAGGCGGCTACAAAAATGGCAAAGAAATGAATTAATTGAAAAGGAAGTGAAATCTCTTTGTTAGATCATTACTTACCACGCCTGTGAGCATGTCGAACATGAGTGCGCCTAGTGACCACCAATCGACGGCTTTGCCATGGCCACTTCTGGTAAGGATTTCAGGTGCCCTGCAGCAGATAAAAATTCAAAATTAATACAAATTCTCGCAAAAGTAATTTAGCCAAAAATGAGGAGCATCAAAAGCTTGGCAGGCGCACGCACATGTACTCAATTGTGCCGCAGAAGGTGTGGGTGACAATACCCTCTTGTATGTGCTCCTTGCACAGACCAAAATCGGTTAGCTTCACATGTCCCTGGGCATCCAGCAGTATGTTCTCTGGCTTCAGATCGCGATAGATGATGCCAAGTTTGTGTAAATGTCCCAGAGCTAAAATGATTTCGCTCAAATAAAAGCTGCAGGTGTAGAGAAAACAGTTGAGTAAAGGAGTTGCTTGAGATGTGTAATTGTTCCACATACCATGTGGTATCCTCCAGGAAGATGCCCTCGCGCTCCAAATGCATAAACAGCTCACCGCCGCTGAGATACTCGAGTATCAGATACAATTTGCCGTCTGTTTGAAAGGCATACACTAGCTCCACAATAAACGGATGCTGAAAATGCAAAGTACAATATTAATAATTGATTTAAGTAACGCATTTTAAATGTCAACTCACCTTGACTGCCTCGAGTATGTTGCGTTCAGCTCGTGTGTGCGCTGTGTCCTTTTGATTGGTGACTATCGATGCCTTCTTCAGCACCTTCATGGCAAAATATTTGTTGGCATCACGTCCAGCGGTTTTGCGCACCTGTTGCGTTCCAATTCGTAATTAGTTAAATGATAGCAATAAATCAATTGGTTGATAACTCACCTGGAATACTTTGCCGTAGCCACCTTTGCCGAGGACTTTTTTGAGCTCAAAATCCTTGGGACCCAGCTTGATTTTCCCCGGATTGACATTTTCCTCTGAGAGTTGTATGGTCTCCTGTCCTTCATTGCTGTTTTTGGGGATAGGGAAGGGGACGAGTTTAGTTTACGTTATTAGTTTAGTAACTGCGACTGCGATGTTGATGGCCGCCGACTGCTTGCGTGGGAAATCGACAGCCCACGCGCTCTATAAATAAAAACCTTTGGCAAACACGCGCCAATTGGTGGCGCCCCCTTAAAAAACCCTCAACACAAATCCCCCACCGCTCCATCACCATCACTATTCACTATCGAGTGTGCTTGCACATTGGCTGCTTGGCATATTGCCCACTAGACACACGAGCGCACAACAAGCTGCTGTTGTTTGGTAGTCAATTGGTAGTTGTAAACACTTCTGTCGACGACACATATGACAAAATATGTATCAACATAAAGGTAGTTAGTTCCCTTATCAGTTTGGTAGCTGCGTCAGGTGGACTTCTCATCCGTCTGTCTGTCTGTCTTTCTATTTGTCAGTCTGTCTGGCTTGGCTGCCTGCTGGTAGGTAAACTGATATGCGCAATACATGTGTTGGCCAGGCTAAGCCGATTAACGGGCTAAACCAGCTATGGATATAGAGGGATTTCCCGCTAAACATTTGTTCGCTCTCCGCATTTCCGAGAAAAGAATTTTTGCGCGCCTGCCTCTCGAAATAGCTGCCTCATCCTCGATCCAGCGACAGCGACAGCTACAACGTCAGCGACATAACATCAGCATTACTCACTCTTGATGTAGATTTATGCTCAATTCCGGTTCTAGATCGACCTGCAAAAGAGAAACGGAGAATCGAGATAAGTAAGAGAATCGACAATATGCAAATGAGTCAGAGAACTTGTGCAATTAGTCAGTAGTTTATAGTTTATGGTTTTTGTAGTTTGTGCTAATGATTGGCTAGATACTTTGTAAGCAAATTTTCAAATACGTAACCTAATAGTTCCTCGAAATTCATTTAAAATTTATTAGTTGCTTAACTTGTGTGTAGATGCTTCCTACTAGTTTTTAGTTATTTGATTAGTCGAGATTTTGTTATTAGTTTTCTTTTGAAGAAAAAGAATTGTAAAAGTAATTCCAAACTCAATATGATGATATTATAATGAATTTTATGTTTAATCTATAAAATAAACATTTGAATTTCAAGCAAATAGGGGCAATAGTAATTATAGATTTTAATATTATTCAAGAAATTAAATAAAGAAATCTAAATCTAAAGATCCAAGTAATTTTAATATAATTGAAACCGTAGGATTTACTTTGATGTTAAATGTAGGAAGTAGCAATGGCAATGCTATATCGAGTAAATATTTTAATAGCGTATAAGGTTAAGTGTATAATACTATTGATATAGCAATTAGCTATATTTGAAGTGAAGCTTTTAAAATTGAAGGTTAATCCTTTGTGGAATGAATTAGCATTGTGCGAAACTTATTATTTTAACATAAAATATATTTACTCCTAAGTATTAAGATTTTTCCAAGTATGAAGTACCAGAAATATGTCTTCTTAGTATTTCATGACTGGTGGATTTGTTACGGCAATTAACTGAAGCTAAAGCCATGTGTCGTAATGAGAGAAAGAAGTAAAGATTATGTTGATTCGCTCATTTCGGGAGAAAGTGTTTTCGAGGTAGAGAAATCGTTAAAAGCAGGTAACGCCGACGCAGAACCCAAAGATACCTTCTTTTTGTCATTTTCTTCATTTTTGAATTACCCACTTGCCTCGGGTCGGGTTCGACGAGTCTTCTATATACAAGTTTAATGTACAGCGAGAAGAAGCAGGCAGGCAGACACACTTCTCCACACGCACACATACACACACACGCATACACACAATCGTAACACAGACACACACGCACACCTTCTCTTTAATGACAAACTAAAATTAGAACTCGGAGCAATGCCAAATACTCTGCCGGCAATTCTGCCAGTGATGCTAATACTGCTGTGTTTCTGATTCTGTTTCTGTTGCTCTGTTTCTCTGACTTGTGGGGGATTTGGAGACTTGCTCTCGTCTCGGACTCGTTATTTTCTGTATATATATATATGTATAGTATATATTATACAATATATTTAGTAGGAATTGACTCTCCGACGCCCGCATAAAGTAAGAGCGATTTGTCCGAAGGGAAACTGGTTTGAAGCCTCGTCACAAATGCTGCTGGCGCCGAATTCCAATTAACAAATCAATCATAATTTCCAGTGTCCACAATTCGAGGGCGTGCGCCCCGTTTTCATTGCGTAAAAGCCACAAGTATTTATGATAAATGGAAATATATATATCATATATATACATAGGTATACAGCATGGACAACGCAACACTTTAGTTGCATTTTCAATGGCTAGAATGTAAAGCAAACAAAGCTGCACACTCCGATCGACTCGATTCTCAAGTCATTCCCTCATTTTCTTGTCATTCTTTTCGTCGTTTTCGTCTTATCAGCAGCAGGGCACGATGGGATTTTTTTTTCGTCGTTTCTCTAATTTTATATTATTCGTTGATAAGCATTTTTGTTCCTTTTTTTCTTCTTTTTAAGTGGGAGTTTAGCTTACAGCTGAATATTACGACAAAGCGTGTGTCTTTGTGTGTGTGTTGAGTGACTTGACCCAACAGCAATGTATAGCATGAAAAACATAGTGAAACAACATGCGGTTATCATCATAACATGATCAACGATAGAAGCACCTTCAACTGATAAGCTAGAAAGTCTATTTTGACTCAGCAGTAAGCTGATAACTGATTCAAGTTGATTATGTAGCGGATGTTATATACATTATGTGTGCTCTTTTTTTTTGTTTGGCATTGTAAACAATATTAATTGTGGTAGATGCAACAGTTGGAAAACGGGTTATGGAAAGTCTTAATGAAGTATGCAAGAATATGAAATGGAACAACCCTTTTTTCCTATGCAACAGTTGGAAATGGTTCAAATGAAATGTCTAATGAAGTATGTTAGCGAAATCTATTATTCGAATTAAAAAGGAAAAAAAATCTATTCAATAATTTATTATAATAATAATAACTAAAAAAAGAATTCATTTAATGCAAAAATAAACATTTTCAAGAAAAGTTCCTAAGGAAAGTGTATTCCAAAAAAATAATTCTTTTCATAAAGCAACAGTTGGAAAATGTTTTTTATTTGCGAAATTGGCAGTTATAATTCAATAGAAATTAGCTTTATTATATTTGCTTAATATGAATGTGATTTATATTGTTTTATTGCTACATGCTACCAAGTTGTTTTGTTTTATTGATAAATTATCATCACATTTCTAGGGATTCACATGAGATTTTAATCATTATTTGGAGCTGCTAAACAAAGCGAACAGTTCGACTGGGTTGGCTCCTCACAGTGCTCTTTGTTGTTGTAATTCTAAAGTTGATACTGTCAACTTAATATGTGTGTGTGTGAATAAGCGTGTTGCTTTATGTGTTGGAGGTGCCGGTGTGTGAGCAATTGATAGTGATTATTTTGAAGGACATTTGCCGAGTTTGATTGCTTAATATCGAAAGACAGGTATTGCAAGAATATTTAGCGATAAAGATTGAAAAATGTGGGCTGTTATTTTGTTGCTGTTGTTGTTCGTTTAAAGGGGGGAGGGAGGACAGGTAACTGCGATTGATACTTAAAGTAAAGATGTTGAATAACTTGATGACGCCACACAAACGCTTTTGGATTTTTGCGCAGCAGATAAGCGCAACAACAACAGCGTAGAGTTCAAGCTCCCTAAACACCAAAAGAAAATGCGAATAATTTTCGTGGCCAGCTGCGCCTTTCACGACTTGCAGCCGCAGCAGACAAAGCAAAGAAGGTAAACAACAAACAAAGGAGGGAAAAATCTTCAAGTACTGTACACGAAAGTAAAAGCGGGGGAGGAGGCGCAAAGTGCTGTTGTTGCGCAGTTAGTTTTCTTATTATATATGTTATAGTATATATACTCACATCATCCAGCTCGATCCTGTCATCGTCCGAATCATGTGCTTTGTCGTCCTCGTGGAGCTCAAGATCGAACAGTTCACTTGGATCACTCACGTCCGCCATTTGTCGTTGTTGTTGTGTTTGTTGTTGTCGTCACTCCACTACACACACACGCAGACGCACACGCTTACGCTTACGCACACGAATACGCAATGGCAACGTTCACATGCACACGCACACTTTACGCACACAAGCGCAAACACAGGCAAACACTTTGCTTTTTTGCCTTTGCCTTACGTTTGCGTTTACTTCTTTCTTTGGGTCTTGCGTTTGGCTATGAATTGCTAGTTGTTGTTGTTGGTATTGCTGCTGCTGCTCTGCTGAAACAATACGGAAACAGCGCAGCACGACGACGAGACGAAGAGAGACGTGAAGAAAAGACACAACACACACTCACATATACAGACGCAGTTTCTTGGCAAATGCTGCGATTTTGATTTTTGATTTTTAGTTTTCGATGTTTGTTTTTTTTATTTTTTTTTGCGTTGCTTTTGGTTTATTCGACCAGGTGGTGCACGGGGGCACTTTTCGTCGTCTCGAAGGTTATTTGTTTATTAGTTAATAGAATATATGAATGGAATCGGAGGCGCAGCAGCAGCAGCAGTAGCAGCGGACGGAGCGCCAATGCCACAGCCACACAATGCCACACAATATACACACACCACACACGACGGAGACGCGACCATGAGACGCATACAGGGAGGCGCACGCAAGTTGTAACACGACAGGAGCTCAAACGTTGAATGCAGCGCGCTCACGTTGTAATCGTCAAATCAAATTAAATGTAAGTGAATAATAATTAAAATGCACTTTTTCTTTGTTTGCAACCAGAACACGAGGTAAGTTGGGACAGCGATTGCACTATTCGCGCTTATCGATACTAGCTCGGTATCGAGTGTGTCATACGCATAGTATCGATGCCTTAACATTCAAAACGATGCTACTTGCAACGACAATCGATACCCGAAAAAGTACGCAGTGTGACCTTTTATGGTATATTGTATACCCTGTTTACGAAAGAAGTGAAGTCTGACAATATAATATAATAAAGTGTTTGTCGATAATCACAAAAGCATTTAAATGCATAAATTAACATAAAATCAATTTAAAAAAAAGTTTTATTTTTAATTTACATTTTACAATTACTAATATCAGTCATGCATTGTACTTATTTTATTGATCAGCATAAACATCGGATTTAACGTTCATCTATTTTATGTTTTGTTGTTCACAGGGTATCTCATAGCATATAGTTTTGACTAATGCGCTGCTACTTGTTGGTATTAAAATACGATTATTTAACTATTCATTTATTTGTCCTTTGGACACTACTTTAACTACTTTAACTACTGTAACTTCTTTAAGATTAAAAAATTATGTTTTTCAAAAATATTATTTTTGGCAAGACTAAAAAATTTGAGTTTTTAACGTTTTTTTGGGAAATTTGTTTGAAACATATGAAAACAGTATATTTTTGTATGTGAAATAGTAGGTATTTTAAATGAACTTGCGGTCACACTGCTGGCACGCTAGCAAAACAAGTGCACTCAAAATAACCATTTCATCGCCACACAATTAAATATTAAAAGTGATAATCATGTGCACCGGCGGTTCTCCCAGCAGCAATGGTTCCCAAGCCGGCGACAACACCGAGAGCGAACAACAACAGCCATCAGCAACGGAGCAGCAGCAGCAGCAGGAACAGGTTCCACGAACAGCTGTTGAAGCCTCAACCCCAGAACAGATTCTTGCCGAGTATGGCGAAAATCTAAAGATCCTAACATTGAACTCACAGGTGTCCGAGCTGCTGACAATCATTCGCGACAAGTATGTGCAATATTCGTAGTGTCATTCATTTTTACTTACAATATTTTCAATTCCTCTTTGCTAGGAATACCACGCGTAGCGATTTTAAATTTTATGCCGATCGTTTGATACGTTTGGTCATCGAAGAATCGCTAAATCAGCTGCCCTACACTGACTGCGATGTAGAAACGCCCACGGGTGCCATCTACGAAGGTCTCAAATATCGCTCGGGGAATTGTGGCGTCTCAATTATACGTTCCGGTGAAGCTATGGAGCAGGGATTACGCGATTGCTGTCGCTCAATACGCATTGGCAAGATTCTGGTTGAATCTGATGCAAATACACACGAGGCACGTGTGGTGTACGCACGTTTTCCCGATGACATCGGCAGCCGTCAAGTGCTGCTCATGTATCCTATTATGTCCACTGGTAACACTGTGTTGCAAGCTGTAAATGTGCTGAGGGAGCATGGAGTGCCCGAGAAGTGCATCATACTTTCGAATCTGTTCTGCACACCAATTGCTGCTCGGACTGTGGTGAATGCGTTTCCCAAAATGAAGATTCTCACATCGGAGCTGCATCCGGTGGCGCCCAATCATTTTGGCCAGAAATACTTTGGTACTGACTAGGATAGCAAAGAAAAAGTCAATAAAAGCAGCAGCAGCAAAAGCAACTTGACAACTAAGCTCTGCTTAGGATAGGTAGTGTGTTAGATTATCTATCCATATCTCTCTCACTCACCCAACACAATCCTCCCTTAATTAACTAATCTTAACATTTGTTTGCATGGCTTCGCACTAACCACATTTTCTTCTCTTCCGCATCTAGATGTCCTTTAAACTGGAAGGAGCAGCACAACTACTATGATTAGTACATTATTACATTATAATAAGCCTGCTATAATTTGGGCTCTTCATTTAAATCTCTAAAACGAAACGTGACTTGTTCAAAGCTATTGTAAATAAACATAAATATGATTTACCATCTTTTGATGACTATTGAGTTGTAAAACCAGTACAGCCTAATGATTAATTGACCTTATACCTCTTGGACCTTTTGCAATCTTGTCTTAGAATCCCTTAAATTGAAGAAACAACACAACTCATTTTAATACTAATTTAATAATTAACTCGCCCCAATTTGGGCTTTTCAAATGCAAGTTCGCAACTTTAACTTATGTAAATACAGAATAAATACTATGAATATAACTTAGGAGCTCATCTTATAGTTGACCACAGTGTCCACCTTCTGCAATCCCGTTGAGAACGAACGCAACTGCACAGCCTGAGCATTCTGAATGAAGACAGCTCCAGTTTCGTTCCATTGTGCCGGAATCTCGGTGTTTTGTAGTGTATGAATCATCACATCGAAGGTGCAAATGCAATCAAGAAGTGGCAAATAGCTGACTGTGGCCGATATCTGGCGCATCACATCACGAATCTCGTTTTGTATGCGACTCAATTGTTTGGATGAAGTTTGCTTGGTGGGATCGCCAGCTTCGACGCCATCGCCTGCTTCGGCTTGCATTTTAAAGTCCCAACACTCGAGCACTTCTTTGGTGTGTGCATTGGTAATGACCATTGATATCTTATTAATCATATTCTTCGCCAACCATTCTACAAAAATGTATCAATGAAGAAAAAAATTCAACAGGTGAATGAATCTAGAACTAACCTTCGGTTTGTGTTAAAACATTTTGCAGAAAGCTCACGATTTTGGGGTCCTTGGACATGAGAATGGTTAAGCCATATTGTTGTGTGTTGTCAAAATTTTCAGCTGGATAAATGCCACGTTGAAACAGTATTGAATTGATGCCATACTCTACAATTTGCATTAAACAAAGAAACAGGACGCCATAATGTGAACGCGCCATTAATAAGCGTGCTCGTTGTTATTGTTCTTCTTACAAATACTTACTTAGGTACTCGACAATGATCTGCGCTGAGCCCTTTAGTGTAATGCAATTCTTTGTTGCTTGAGCCGTTGACATTTTTGATAATACTATTATAAAGTTACAAATTTTTCTTTTACATGTAAAAATAAAAGCCGCTCGATTTGAAGCTCTTTTTAACAGTGTGACCACAACTTAGAGATGCAGAAATACCTTAAAGATTAACGATGTATCGATATTTTTTGAAAAGTGTGTGTAACATCGATTATTTCTGCAAATTTGGTAGCGTTACCTCAGTTTAAAAAAACATTACAAAGTATTTAAAATCTTTTGTAAGGCTGTTTCTTAAATACCTCAATAAAATATTTAATATCAATTGCTTGAAAAATATACTAAATTTACTAATGCTCCGAACCAATCGATCAACTGTTGCATGCTCGATTAATGATATACCAGGGCAGTAATAACAGTTACGATGAATCTTCAGCAAACAGTAATCGATAAATTTCAGTAAAGAACTATCGTACATTTGTGAGCGCCAAAACTCAAATTTCCAACACAACAAACTTTCATTAAAACACAATAAAGTAATTGTAACAAATACATGCATTCTTTATTAGCAATTGCTGATCTATATCTAAGCATGAGATCCATTTATGCGTACGTTCTCGTATGTGAATATTATAGATAAGATGTCTATTTAGAAGTTCTTTTCATCCATCGATCATTATTGTTGCCATACCCCCTTTTGTAAGTGGTGCCTGTTGGGGTAGAAAAAAAAAAACCAAAAACCAAAAGATTTTTAGTTAGGATAATACCAGTTTGAAAGATTTCCATTGTAAAACTCATAATTACTTCAAGCCTCCAACACCGGGCTCGATTATCCAGAGCCTTTTGTTGTATTTGTGCTAGGTGGTAATTTGTTGGGGGGGAAAATTAAAAGCAAATTAGGTGGAAAAAATAAACAAAGAAAAACCAACCAAATATTTTGTTCAATTTTTTGATGTTGTATTTGTGTAATGCTATAAATAATTTAAAACAGAAGAAGAATAATATTAAAAGCAATCGATTTGTAAAATGTGAAGTATTTGCAAATTTTTTAATGAAATTTTTTCTTACGCTTCATTTTGTTTTTGAATTAAAATTAAGCTTTACATGGTATTTTTGGTATAAATCTTTCGATAATTAAATTAAAAATTTTGACTTAAATTATATAACTAAAAATAATCTCTTCGCCGCCTGCCCTACGTCTAATCAAAATAAGTACAAACTGATGTCAACATATACATAAGAACTACATAAATTTGCATTTTACATTTTTCATTCACTTTAATTACAAATAATAATAATAATAATGGTATTCAAAAAAATAAACACATAGAATGGGCAAAAAAATAGTATTTCGAAATTAAGTAGCTTTAGTAGTATGTGTAAATGTGTGTGTGTGTATGTTTATGTACGAGTACTTAGGAATAATGTTTAATTTAAATATTTCATGAAGTACAAAATAAATTATAGTTAAGCTCTTTTAAAACATAGTTTGAAATGTACACAAAACTTATAGTGAATTATAGCGAATATACATATACATATATGGATATACATATGTATATATATAGATAGTAAGTATATGTAGATATAATATACGATATATACATGGTTTATTACAAGTTCTCAGCTACGTATACTCTATATGTATAGTAAGTATATAGTATAGTATAGTATGTCTATGGTACAACAACAAAAGCGCAACAGTGTCAGTGTCAGGGTCAATCGGTATCTTACTTTCTTTTTATGATCTTTTCGTTATTGTTTTCGTTTTTGTTTTTGTTTTTGTTTTCTCGTTTACTTTCTTAACTTCTTTTGAATTTGTTGTCTCGCAATACAAAGTACACAAATAAAATAAATTCAAATTTTGATTCAATTTCTTCATACACAAATTTCTGTCACCGTGCACAAAACGCCAAATAGAACGGGAAGTGTCAGTCTGCATCTGGTTAATCATTTCGTTTCAATTGAATTTTTTCGTTTTATTTTTTTTTTTGTAGTTGCAACAAATTTAAAAGCAACGTTCACACACTCGTTGTGAACAGTGCTGTAAATTTTATGTGGTTTTTTTTTTTTTTGTGTGTGGTGCAACAAATTGTATAATTTTTTAAACATAATACTAAAAAATTACAATTGTCGGCGTTGGAGTGCAGGGAGTACTTTTGTTTGCAGTTTTCTTTTTTTTGTTTTTGTTTGTTTGTTTAAATAAAAATTCTATGCATTAAAATAGTCATTAATTAAGGTATGTATTTGGCCGTAGATTGCAACAAAATATCTGTGAAGAGATTAAATCATAAATAAAAATTAAAATTAATTGGTTTTTCTTTGATAACTTTTTTGTGTTTTTTTTTTTTTTTATTGCCAACTAATTGCCCTAATACCATTTCCAAAAGGGAATTACAAGCAAAAAATAATGCACTCAATAGTACTTCATGCATGATAAATAACAATTTAAATTGATTGTTTTTGGGATAAAGCTATAGCTAAGCTTTGTTCTCTTTTGCGTTATAAACAAATCAAATTAAATAGAAAATTTAGGACTAAAATAGTGGAACAGAGTTAACCAAAAAAAAAAATCGAGAGAAACAGTAAGAAAACGCAAGAGATTAGTCAACAAATAATTGAAATTAAAAAAACAACCACCGATAAATAAATTAAGGAGCGTATGAAATTGTTGTTTGTTTGATTTGTTTTGAAAAGGGTTTTTTTTTGGTGTTTTGGTTTGTCAAAATCTACAGCCAAAGTGTTAATAATGTTTCATAGAATAACAAGAAACTATGTAATAATAAAATGTATAATGTATAACTAAATTAATTGCAAAGAAATAATTATTATTGTTATTTAATGAAGTATTATTATTATTATTATTCGCATCGAGTTTCGTTTTTGTATTTTGTCGGTCGATTTGTTTTTTTTTTCTTTTCATGTATTGCAAACTACAAAAATTATTGATATAAATGTATAGAGATGTTTTATGGTATTTATCGAAAACAAAACAAAATTTTGGTATTTTTTTTATGTAGTAGTTTGTCAGTGCTTTTGTGTGGTGACTGTACTTTTGTGGCGACAGCTTTTGCTGCTAGGGTTGCCATATGTTGCAAAAAAAGAATATCTAACTTAAGAGAGCCTCTATTTTTATTGTTATTGTTACTGTTACTGTTATTGTTATCCATATGAGTGTAGGCTGTGCCAATTTGAATGCTTTGAATGCACATTCGACAAGTTATTCAGTATTTGGTAGGTGTCTGTAATGTAATGAGTGTGTTTAACGTGTGATCGTCTGAGTTTGAGTCTGTGAGTTGCTTAATAATTTTGTTTTGTTTTTCGTGTAAATGGAAAATCAAATTCTGTTTAACATTTACGATTTTTTTTGTGTTTTTTTGATTTGTTTTTTGATGTGTTTGTTTAATGAGAATTTCAATTAAAATAGATTCCTAAGTAAAAACTATTTAAAATAAACCTTCTATAGCACCATTTGTTTTTATTCGCATTTTAATATTTAATAGTTTTAATTTTCATTTAAATAGTACATATTTTTGTATGTATAATAATTACAAAAAAGAACAGTTGTTGTTGTTAGTTTTTAAGACTTTGCTTTGTTGCTTTTTGGAATGTGTTTTCTAATAAAAAAAAACTCAAGTTCACGGTATGACGGAGAAGGAGCTAGTCGGGGGATAACTTCTGAATCTTACAGTTGGTCATATTGTATATCGATTATTTAGTTTTATTTGTACTTTGTGTATATAGTAAGTATGTATGTATGTGTGTGTGTGTGTATTGCTTTCAGTTATCAACTATATTTGGTTTATTTCAAGTTTAGGTATAGTATATAGTAGTAGGTATAGTATAGACAAATGACCGACCATTCTGGAATAATTGTTAATCTTTTGGGATACTCGTAGTTCTTGTGTACAGAGTTTCAGTTCTGTTTCTGTTTCTGTATTTGTTTTTGATTCGATTTCGATTTGGATTTCGTTTTTGCTAACGCTTTATATCGTTTCGTTATACGTATATCGCGTGACTCGATCTAAAACAATCGATGCTATAGAAGTGCCTATTTTAGCAGTAAAAACCTCCAATATACTGGTAGTCACAGTCGGGATTTTTGCTGTACATACTGTCTGACGAGTGGTTCTCGCAACGGACACCATAGTAATCCTCCGGGCAACTGAAAGAATCAAGATAAAAGAAAAACATACACTCAATTAGAATTTGTATAAAACACTTAAAACATCTTTTTCGCCAACAACCACAAAAAAAAAAAACATTAGGTACACATCCCACAGACAAATGGCCATGAACTGTGGCTGCAGTGCACCCACAAACACAACACTTAAGTACAAACGGAATCAAAAACACAGAAGCAACAAATAATTAATAATACTGTTCTTTTTTTTTCTCGCCGTTTTTTGCAAAGCGCAAGCATCGAAATCGAAATCGAATTGGAATTGGAAATGTGAAATGAAAAGTGCAAAAGAAAAGCGTCCAACAATGCCAGCACATTAAATACCCTAGAAGCAATACTGCACGTTGAGAAAATACCAAAAATGGACAACGAATAGACTAGATATTAACAACGAATATACCAAATTTAGTTTATTAGAGAACTAGTTGGCAGTATTCATATTTTAAGGGAAAATACTAAAAGTTGTCTTTAAATATACATACTAGATATTAACAGTGATTATACCAAATTTAGTTTATTAAACAACTAGCTTGCAGTATTGATACTGTAAGTGAAAAAAGTTGGCTGAGCATATACCGAATTTAGTTTATTAGAGAACAAGTTTGCAGTATTGATCTTGTAAGTGAAAATACCAAAAGTTGACTGTGAATATACTACATATTAACAGTGAATATACCAAATTACGTTCATTAACGAAATAGTAAGTGAAAATACTAAAAGCTGGCTGAGAATATACTAGATATTAACAGTGAAATACCAAATTTAGTTTATTAAAGAACTGGTAAGTGAAAATACTAAAAGTTGGCTGCGAATACATTGGATATTAACAGGGATTATACCAAATTTAGTTTATTAGAGAACAAGTTTGCAGTATTGATCTTGTAATTGATCTTGTGTTACATTTTGAAACTAAGGCAGCGCATACCCTTCATTGGCTACAGGGTATGCAGTGAATACAATGCGCTTTTTTGGGATTGAATGGAATTGTACAAGTATTGGATTGGTTTACATATACGCTTCGATATATGCGTCGTGCATACACACAGTACGTGGATATTGTATAAAACGAGGCGTTGAAAGACATTATTCACATTGCACACACCCATGACTGTGTGTGTGTGTGTGCGAGTGTGTGCGAGTGCTCGAGAGTTCGTGGAGTTCTTCTCACTCTCTCTCGTCTCGGGATGTAATGTGATGCCAAAATATTACAACTTCTCTCTACTCCAGAGAGAGAGAGAGAGTCAGAGACGGAGTCAGAGTTTTCTCAAGTGCTTGTCGCTCACTGATTGTTAGATGGTTAGTTTTCAGATTCTATTTCAGTGCATTTTCGGGTACTGACTGTCTTTATCAGCTGTCACCGGTTTTATCACAACACCAGCCACTTGAGTTTGAGTTTTTGTTCTTTCTGTGATTTTGATTTTGATTTCGATTTCGAGTTCGAGTTCAAGTTCAAGACATCCATGGGGTATAAACAAGCAAAGCAATCCTTTTGGGGTACTTACTTGCAATAGTACTGAGAGATATCCGGTATCAGCATGCAGGTGCCGTTGTGAAAGCAAACATTCTCCTCTTTACATGGATAGCCCCAGTTGCTCTGATCCGGCCGTGTGGCAACTGCAAAGAGAGCGATCGATAGCAAGAGAGAAACGAGAGAGAGGGAGAGAGAGAGAGAAGAAAAAATATATAAATAAATGTAATGAAATTTAAATTCATAATTTCATGTTTTTACAAGGTGTAGTAGGTGGCTTGAAACATATTTCTATGCTTCGATTGTCGCCTTCAAATGTGCCCATAAATTAGAAATGAATTGGGGCGCAAGACTTGACACAAGCACATCAAAGATGACAACAGAGATCAGATGAGATGCGATCAGTTGTTGATCTACTTTGGGGGAAGCGACTGAAGGTCTCTGTCTGGTCTTACCTGGATAGGCATTGATCATGATGCGGCGTTTGTCAATGTGTTTTTTGCTGACTTTGTTCTTGGCACGGCATTCGTATTTGCCCGCATCGGAGGAACTGTTAAAGGAGCGCACAACCAGCTCGGCGCGTCTTCTACAATGAGTGAAAGAATTATTAGACATGCATATCTATCTAAATATATTCTATATACATACATATGTATATACAATGTATATAAACAATACTTACTTGTGATGCTTGAATTGGTAAACATTGCGTTTGCGATTTATCGACTTGTCGTCCTTGAACCAGGTCACCTTTGGTGGCGGCCTGCCCTCCACCTTGCATATGATCCTCAGCTCCCTTCCGTTCTCGATCGTCGTGTTCGTCGGATTCGATGTGATCGACGTAATCGATGCGTTCTGTGCTGTAAAACGACAACAAACAAAAGCATTTCAAATTATGTCTGCGAAATTTTCCCTCTTTTTCCACTTGCATCTTTTCTAATTCTAATTAATTTTTTTCGTGTGCGATCATTGTTTATGCAAAATGAACATGAAAATTGTTTTCTTCCTCTCGGCGCCATAAACAAAATGATCGCACTAGAAATTATTGAAATTCTTTTAGTTTTCCACCCCCTACTTTTGTCTTTTCTCTATTTTGATTTTGATTTTTTTTACGATCAACCTGACGCGACGCCTATTTCAACTTAATCGTAAGTTGTTTATAGACTCTGCAGATCGTTAAATTGCTATATGACATGACCTGATTTTCAAGGTCCAATCACATCGAATACTACTTGATATCTATCTATATCTCTCAATCGAAAACATACAGCATTTTGCAATTCAATCTGAAAACTTTTTAAGGCGACTGTTGACAGATGAGTTTAATAAAACAACTTGTAGTTTCTCTATTAAAATTACACACTTGTTGATGGACAAATTGATGGAGGTTCTCTTTATATGGGTTTCGTAATATCAGATCAAAGATTCTAGTGTTAAGTAGTATATTTCTATAGAATTCTTAATAATATGAATATAGGCGGAGGCAATTTAAGTTTTTGAAAATATATATTGGGTTCTTGAATTTTATTATAACCAATATGAATAAAGTAGAAAGAATTATTATGAAAATGAAATATAATTTTTTAGGTTATATTTTGAGCTCTGAAATCTAATGCGAATTGATCGTAAGTTAATTTCTAAAAGTTATATTGAAACATTTTTAATAATTTTGAATTTTTTTTTTTAGTTTCATAACCTTTTATATTAAAGATCTATTGTAACAAGTTTACAATTTAATTATGTAATATGAATGTAAATCATTTTATCATTGCATTTTTAAGGATCGTTTTAGGAAAGAGTTTTTAATAATTTTGAAAACTTCATGAATTTCATGACCTTACATATTAAAGATCTACTGCAAAAAGTATAAAGCTTAATTCTGTAATTGGCAATAATAAAAGTAAATCATTTTATCATTGAACTCTTAACGATCTTCATCGACTTCATTTTTTTTAATGTAATTAAACATTTATTTTCATCAACGAAATATACAAAAATTGAATAAAGTTTCAGCATATTTTCGTGCAGATTTGCGAAATAATCTGTTTACGTTTTTTTCGCAGTTTGATTGATCAATGCGAGAGTTTTAAATTAGTTCGATCGTTAAATTTTTATCATTGATCTCTTAAACGATCAGCTGAGACCGTTAAGCTGTCACGTACTTACTTAATTGATTTGTTTAGCACACAAATTTACATTTAAGTTGCCTAATTAAAGTCACCGTCGCATTTGCATTTGCAATTGAAATGTTTTTGCAGTTCGGGGCAATTACACATTAGCCAATCATTTGCGGGATGCTGCCAAAAAGTCTCCTTCGCAACGCCAGCCGCTGATTCATAAGTCTCGACAAAGAGAGCAACAGAGAGAGGGAGAAGGAGATGGAGAGAGAGAGAGGGAGGGAATTTGGCAATGAAACGCTTGTGGTCGATTGCCTCGGTTTGCCACGCCCACAAGAAGCTTGTGAGTATCGACAACAGCAGCAGCCGTAGGTTGCTTTAATTAGCCGGCATATCACGTGTCTGGGCCACAAGATTAGAGACTCAAGAGTCTGTTTTTCAGTGTTTGTGTTGCTTGTCGTGTGGGCGCAAGAGGTAGGTGGAGGCGGGACAGAGTGAGGGGAGTGAGCGGTGTGAGGGACGCATCACATGATAATTGACAATTGCGTGTGCTTGGTAATGAATGAATCACTCGAACCATGTGAAACAATTGGTCAACTTTCGCATAGACATAAATAATCGTATACTAAAAGTATACAGACATCTTCTATCTATATCTATTTGCTACTATTTGCTATTTTCAATTTTTTTTTCGTTTCTATTCTTGGGTGGGCGAGTTGCAGTTGCTGCAGAAACACACACACATACAAAAAGTTGCTTGCGAATTTTCTCATGATTATGCAATAGCTGTCATTACGCACGCAAGTTTTTCCAGCCACAAATAATAATAATAATAATATTAATAGCAAAAGAGATATATATATTATTAATCTGTCTGTCTGGACTGTAGCTATTCATTTATGCCGCGAGTCGGCGATTTTTTGATGTGATTTAATGCTAAGCGAATGATAATTTATGCGACTCTCGCGTGGCCCAGCCGAAAGGAAAATGAATATGAATAGGAATATGAAACTATATATATAGATATATAGAGAGTCGACAGTCGACAGACGGCAGTCAGCGAATATTTATACTATAAAAATTGTTATATATTAAAAGATAATTTATTGTTTATAATTTATGTTTCGGCCAAACAGCGACGGCCCATAAAACAGCATTTTAATTGTCCGCGTCACTTTCTCACGCTCCCAAATTGTTTCGCCGGTTTTGCCTTCTCTCCCTCACTCCCTCTCTCTTTCTCTCTCGCTCCTCGCAGCACTGTGGAGGAGCTTCACACAATGGGAAAGAAGAGAAGAAAAATCAAATGAAACGGCAACTCACAAGTTGCCATGGACAGAAGGCGATTAAGAATTGAAGGCAGCACGCAAACAAGTTGACAATTGTCATGCCCACAGCAACAACAAACGGGGTGACAACACTGTCCCCCTTCCCTCTTCCTCCCCCTCCTCTATCGCTTGCAGATCGGTAATTCGGTGGGGATCGGATCCCCAAAAAAATAAAAGACCAAAAAAATTCAGCACGCAGTTGCTGCCGGTCGAAGCCTTTTCAAGTCGTTTTTTTTTTGTATTTCTGCTTTGATTCACAATGAAATTCGAGGCATAATAATAAGATGAACATTTTATTTGCGTGTGTGCGTTATTTTATTTACTTTTTCTTCATTATTACAGTGTTTTTTTTGCTCTTCTTGTTGTTGTTGTTGTTGCTGGGGATCTTTTTTTATGATTTTTTAATGTTTGGCATATCATTTCATTTCGATTCATTGTTATTATGACTTAATTATGCGCTTAAAAAATGATTATCAAAACGCCTTGGCCATTGGTCTTTCAGCATGGACTTTGGCTAAAGGCATTTGCCATGATATTTGGGAGCGCTTTAAATAAAGCGTGGAGAAAGACAGGGTGGGAAAGCCCCAATTAAGAGAAAGATAAAGATATAGATAGAGCGAGTGAGAGAGAGATGAAGTAGATACCATTAAGTGGGAGGTAAAAGTGAGAAATACGTTTGACAATAAAATGCAACCTTTAAATTTTAAAATGTCAAATAAACTCATTAATATTTCTCCTCTCATAATTTTGTTTGTTTAATATTTAATTATTTTCAAATATTAAAATGTTTATTTTATTAGACGACATCACTTTAAAACAAAGTTAAAAAGTTTCTTGTATATGAGAATCGCAAAGAAAGGCCCTTGCAAAATAATCAAATTTAATTAATTGCTCAAAAAATGATAACATTATATTTTTATATTGGTACTAAAATCCACCCTTTATACTATATATATTATTATTTTTCGACTATGTAAGCTTCATAGTAAAAGGTTTGTATAAAAAATATGTTGACTCGTTAGGAAGAAATGTAAAAGAATCTTCGACATGTTTGTAAATATTAAAATGGATGCATGAAATGGGAAAAGGGATCTACTTCTTTATTTTTATGAGAATGACAAGAAGAGGCGCTTAATAATATTCAGTACGAACTCATTGGTGAAAAAATAATAAAAATTTATTTATATTGGTACTTAATTTCTCTCTGTATATAAATGCTGTGTTACTATTACTATTGTGAAAATTTAATACTAAATAAAAAAGGTGGAAGAGAATCTTCGACATGTTTGTTAATATTAAAATATATGTGTTTTTCGATCTTTGTCGTTAAGAAACGGGAAATGGGATCTACTAAGCTTATTCTATTCACATAAACGTTGTGTTATATTCCATTTAGTGAGTGCGAAAATTTCAAATTAAAAAATAAAATAAGTATAAATATATATAATATAGAAAAGTGAAAAAAGAATTTGCTACAAAGTTGATTTTACCTATGAGAATCGCAAAGAGACCCTCATGACTTATATGCAATGTGATCTCATTATATTTCTAAAACTTTTGTTTTTGTTTTGCGAAAATTTCAAAATAAAGAGAGAACTCGACATATGTTATTTTTGCATTTTCTATAATAAATTGCTTTCTGTTTAATCCTAAATCCTGCCTTGATAAACGCAGTGTGCAAATGGAAATTTGATACTCGTTGCGTTATTTTGTCAAGTGCTTCGCTGGCAGAGCTCATTGGCCCCAACTGATGATGATGAAGATGGGGCCTAACACCAATTGCTGTCGCTGATTGTAGTTGTCGTTGTTGTTGCTGTTTGTTGTTTGTTGCTCTTGCCATTGTTGTTGTTGTGGTTGCTGCTGTAGTTGTTGATGTTGTGTGTGCGTCAACACTACGTCAAAGCCGCAGCTGCTGTCGCGCCGCGCTTCCGGAAAAGTCTGGCATAACAACTGCGACAACTACCACAAAACAACAAGAAATATAAAGTACAAAAAGAAAAAAGAAAAGATTGACAAAAAGGCGAAAGAAAACACGGAGAGGAAACGCTGCCAAAGGCAGGAAAAGTGTCGTCGTTTTGGCTGCTGCCTGTCGCCGATTTTAGCACACTTTGGTCGCCCTCTCCCTCCCCCTTCCCCGCAAAGGAGGTGAAGGAGGAGTCGAGGGCACGGTGGAGGGCACTAGCATTAAAATAACTTTTCATACGAGTATGAAATATATGTGTGTGTATTATAATTTTTCTTCGTTTTTGCAACTCATTTCTGAGCGCTTTTCCTTCGAGCGTGACGCCTCAATGATTCATGCAAATCCATCAAAAAAGACTAAATAAAAAGCAAAACAAACATGAACAGAATCGAGAGATAGAATGCAAGAGAGAGAGAGAGAGATAGAGATAAAGAGGGGCGACAACATGTGGTTATGGCATCGAAGCGTTGCCAAAGCCAGAGCGAGAGAGAGAGAGATAGAAAACGGTTACGTTTATTAAGATTTTATTGAATTAATAAGCAAATTGCATGCGACACGCTGCTGGCGCCATCTGTCGTCCAAATTGCATGCAATTTGCATACACATTATTTTTGCGACTCAACAATTTCACATTCACATTGTTCTCCCTCAATGGGGGGTTCCCAATAACGAAAGCAACGCAGCAAAAATTACCAAAATGAGAATCGAAATTTGTTGTATTTTTGTTTTTTTGTTATTTTCCATTACAACTTTTTAGTTCACTTTTGTAAATGAATTTTGAACGTCGCCTCGTTTTGCGCTGAAAGACATTTTATTTTGGCAGTCTCTTGCTGTCCCTCTCTCGCACTCACACACGCACATTTGCTGTCTCGCTTGCGTTCGTTTGACCCACATTCAACGACGACGACGATGATGAAGAAAAACTTCCGTTCGCTGTCGTGTTTGTTCTCCAACAAGATTTTACGCTGTTTTTCCAAAAATGAAATGTAGCCCCTGATCTCTTCATCTTTTCTTCTTCCCCATTTTCATTTTCATTTCGGTTTTTTTAGGGGGGGTTATTTATGATGTTGCAGCTCGCACGCTCGTTATTTATTTGATAATTTTTGATTCATTTTTATTGGCGCCCAGGCGACATTGTGTCATTTTCTCGATTGTATTTAAATAGAATTGAGCAAAAGTGATTTATTGGCCATAAAAACGAACGAATGAACGAAACAAGCGAGTGACTGAGTGAGCGACTCTCGACTCTCAACATTATCTTATTTGCCCCCCGATATCATTTACAATCGTGCGTAGCACGCGCCCCTCATAAAATACGTTAGGGGTGGGGGCGGGGGTTGAACTCCCAACGAAATGGAGGGGCCAGAAGTCGCCTCAACCTATCGCATTGAATATCATAATATTTGCATGCAGATAAGATTTATATGACTTTCTGCCTCTCTTTCACTCTTTCTTTCTCTCTCTAACATTACGCATACGCCAGGTAGGTGCAGCTTTAAAAATGTAAACATCTTTGACAATGGCACTAATCATTTTTTATAGACGCTACCCATAGGGTAAAAGGGTATTATACTTTGTGCCGGTAGGAAATGTATGTAGAAGGAGGCATCAACAGCCGAGACCATGTCCGTCTGTCTGTCTGTCCGTCCGTACGAACACCTAGATCTCAGAGACTATAAGAGATAGCGATATAATATTTTGCGACAGCATTTGTTATGTTTGCATGCAGATTAAGTTTGTTTCAAATTTTTGCCACGCCCACTTTCGGTCCCGCAAATCGATAAAAATCAAATACCTATTACGCTAGTTGGTGAGTTTTGGTATATTTCTACAATCTGGTATATTATTCACTCTATGGTATATTTTAAGTGCTACTATAGCAATATACCAAATATGGCATTCTGGTATGGTATATTTTAGTATGTTGCGCAATATTATTTGGTATATTTTAAGAATAATGCCGCATTGTTTTACTTTCATTAAAAATGAGTAGTTTTTCGGTATATTATTTGGTATATTTTGGGAATAATACCGCACTTTTTTTGTTTTCATTAAAATTGGGTACTTGGCATCACACAGTCGAGCACACTCGACTGTAGTTTTCTTACTTGTTCTAATTATTGCACTTATCTAAATAGCAGAATAATAATTGTTATTATAATTATTATGCTGCCTTAATTTTAACGTTTACGTGCTTGGTTCGATGCCCTTTGGGCTTAGACGATTGCGCAGACGCGACAAATAAAATAGCAGCTACAATTGTTTGCGTTAGATTAGATTAGAAGCGCAAACTTTAATGCTACCGTAATTCTGGGAATTTGCAGATTTTACCAGCTAGCATTTGACTTCATTTAAATGGTCGAGCAAGGTGCGAAAATGGAGAGCATTTTTCTTTGGGGTGAAAGTTGAGAAAAAAAGCGAATTCTGTATGTGGAATCAAAGCAGCATCAACAAGCAAATTATGTTGTTCTAATGGCCAAGGCAAAAGAAAAAAGAAAAGAAAAACCGGAAAGCTGCAAAACAGACAGACAGACAGACAGACAGATAAAGCAGGCAAATTGAGGCAAGTTCTCTAGTTGACTGTCTGTCTGTCTGTCTGTCTGCTCTGTTCGATGAACGTCAGACCTGGGCCTGTGCCTGTGCCTGGGCAAGCGCTGATGGCAGATGAATGGCCGGCACGTGTGGCCAAAATGTTCGCAATGAAAATGCCTTGAAGGCGCTGTGTTGTGCTGTGTGTGTGTGTTGGCAGCACACTAATAAAATAGCAAAACACTGACAACAACAACAACAGCAACATCGACATCGACAGCAACAACTTAATGTATGTATAATGATTGTGTCGTTGCGTTGCGTCTGTCGAACTGTTTTTTCCATGTTTGTTTGCCGCCGCATCCAGCGTTTGTTCGCTTATTTATTTATGTATTTGCCGTATACGTTGCGTATACGCAATGTGATTTTCTTTGAACGCGCGACTTTCACGTCTAGAGGTTGTCGTCATTTTGTGGCAAATCTCACTGCAATAACAATAACAAATTGGCTACGCGATGCGATCGCGATTATTTAAACATCACAGGTAGCTTTAGCCTTAGCTTTAGCTTTAGCATCTAATCTGAGTTCGCTAAGATAAGCGCGATAGCAAACACACGCAATCTTTGCAGCAGCAGCATCTCTCTCCATCTCTTTTGCGTTGTGTTCGCTTTGAACTTCGTCTCGTTTTTTACGCCTGCCTCCCATATACACACACATACAAATATATTCAACTATATATACAATATATAGCTTGGCAGACAGACGCTACATATATATTTTTATAACACTGCCTGCCCCGTTTAATTAAGTCAAGTGAGTGAGGATCGCTGCCCCATGCAACACACATCCATAGACACAGACGCAATGCCTCTCTAAATGCCAAACAAATTCAGCGCAGCTGCTTCTCTTTCCCTCTTTCCCTCCTCCCTTTTCCCTTCCCTTTCCTTGCCACCTTCTGTTGCCCCTTTTTACGAGGCAGCATCAGCAGCAGCAGCAGCTCTTGTATTTGTTTTGTTTATTTGATTTGATTTGCTTTCTTTGTTTGCAACCGCCGCCGACGAAGACGTCGCTCTATTTTTGCTGTGAGTTTGCAAATCTGTTCGCCCAGCTGCCCAGCTGAGCTAAGCGACCCAGAACAGCATCTACCCAAAAAAAAATCAGCTACTATCTTATATAGTATTTCATTTAATGCTTTAGTCTATATACTAACTTCTTCGTCTTCGTCATCATCATCAGCGTCAGCATAAACAGCACGCTCTATGCGAACTTTTTCTAGCGGCTTTTTCACTTATCTTGTCGCATAGTTTCTCACGTTCTTCTCTGACTAATGCCCAAGCGCAATTGCTGCAGGTGGCTTATCAGCATCGCAGCTGCTTTGCTTGTGGTTGCTGCTGATAAGCATAAGCTTTGAATCTGTCTCTCTGACTTCTACATCGAGTTCATGTTCTGACCATGAATCATGCATCGCCGCATAGCTCAAACTGTTCGCATGCAACACACAGCAGAAGCAGCAGCAACTGAAGCCACAATCCAACAAAAACTACAAATAATCATTCATAAGATTATTTTATCTTGTGTAAACAAAAACATTTTTGCATTTCTTGATAACTCGCTGACTACAATAAATAGTGCTTACTATCATCTCTTTGACAAACAAATAAAAGTATTGTTGCTTTTTAAACTGCTTAAAACTCGTATGATCCTTTACATTAAATGTTTAGCAGAACTAAAATTAAATTTTAAATGAATTAGAAATTTAAATGATTATTCTAAAAGAAGTTCAATAGCTTAAATAGAAAATTAGAAGCAGAATCCAATTTTAAATGAATAAGAAAAAAGGTGAATTCAAATGTTGTTCTCGCATTTTGTTATGATTATTATAAATTCAAAATTTGGTAAGAATGAATAACATAAATTGAAAATTAATAAATTATATTAATATTAATTTTTTAGATATCAAAACGATGATCTCATAGATCTTGACGATTATTGTAAATAAAAATTTGTTAAGAATAAATAACATAAACATAAAATTGTCGAATTATAATTAGTAAAAGTTTGTAGAGATTGTATCTCAAACAACAAATAATTTTCTCTCATTTTCTTGTGTTATCTAAAAAAAATTACCTAAATAGCTTTTAAAAAAAGAGAATTAAACAATTTCTTAATCTCTACTAAATACCTTTTAAACCAATTGAATTTAATACCACTTAAATCACTTAAGCAGCTGACAAACATGCGTGAAAATAAATTCCTGAGGAAATTCAATACACATTGAGAATATCTTTGAAGTATTTCCCAGAGTCAAAGACAATATTTTTTCGCACTTAAAAGTGTTGAAAACTAGAAAGCAAAATACTCAGCAAATTCCTTGTAATTTGAGCTAAATACTGGCAATAAATATTTATAACAAATATCAGCAAACATTTGACAGCTAAAGCTGCATGTGATGCAATAAACACAAACGAAATTGATCACATAATATTTGTTTAATTAAGTAATTGAGCAGCGAGAAAGCACAATTCATATTTGTTTGTGTATAAGTTAATAATAAATTAATTTGTCAGATAAGTGCGACGTGTGAAGACAGCTAAGGAGCTGAAAATTTGTTGCATAGTGTGTTATCAAAGTGATTGAAGCTGTGACGCTGGCGCTGCAGCAAGCAAACAAACAAACAAACAAACAGACGAACAGAGGAACGGACGGAGGGACAAACAAACAAATAAACAAACAAAGCGGACAAACAGACAAACATGGAAAATTGATTTACAATTTATTGTTGTTTGCTGATAATAACACAAATTTTCCGTGACGTGTTTTTGGTTTTTGACGATGACGATGACGTCGCTTGCTCCCACAGTACTTAAATTTACTGTTACTCTTTTATATTAGTATTCACATTGTTGTTATTGTTTGGGACCACCTCTTGACTTGTTTTCCACAAAACTGTCAAAAAGTTATGCAAATATTTGGTGTCATTTTATGTAAATCCGAGAGTATTCTCTTCAAGAGATTCTCTCGTTCTCTAAAGCGATCTTTTATTCTCGTTATTTGCCTGTGGTTGTTCTTCTTTTTGTTGTTGTTGTTGGCTCTGTGTTGGGGGCGTGTGAATGACAACAATGCGGCAGTGATAATGCCGATAAGAGCCGAAACCAAAATTCTGACTGACTCTGTGCTGTTGTTTGTTCGATTTGCGGCGAGGGATGCACAAAAATACAATTGATGTAGTACATCAAATTTGGGATTTTTAGCATGAAATAATTAATCGAAAATTGTGCTTAAATATATTGAAAATTGAACTTAAAAGTTCTGAAGAATAAAATAAAATTGAGCCTAAATATTTTAAAGAATTAAGCAGATATATAGTGCAGAAAAACAATATTGAAGACATTGATCTTAAATATTCTGAAGAATAAAACCTAAAAATTGAGCTCAAATATTCTGAAGAATACTTTAGTTTAAATATATTGAAGAATATGAAGGGAAAATTTAAAAAAAAAATGTACAAAAGGAAATTCAGCTTAATATGCTGAAGAATAGCAAAATTTAACTTAAATATTCATGTAAAAGAAAATTAAACAAAATATTCTGAAGAATATATCACGAAAATTCTGTCTAAAATATTCTGAAGAATTAAAATATTAACTTATCAAATATCAAATATTCTAAAGAAAACAAAAGGTTCATTCTCATAGGTAAAATATGCTTTAACAATCATTATTGTTATTATTTTTTTAGAACCTTCTTTATTTTCTCTAATTCTTTAGATTATTAAGACTAATAAATTCCTGTTTGTTTTAATTTGGAATATTTGATGGCAATTACTTTTGTTTTGAATCTTTTAGTAAATAATTGTTAAAGCGATATTCTCAAACGCCAAGTCTAATAGTTAAATGTTCAATATAATTCGTATTATGAAAATTATTACTATAAATTTTCTCTTTCTATATCAGTTTGTTTGTAGAAATTTAGTTTTAAATTTTAATTTTTATATTATTAACTATTTTGTTTTTAATTGTATCTTTATATTATTACATTTTGCAACATTTTATTTACATTCAAATTAATTGAATTCTCTCTAAGATACATTTATATCTTTTTGTGATTCTGCTTCATCTGCTGCTGCAGCCCTGTCAGATAACGGCATCTAACTACGTCACCAGCACACAATATGTTTTTTTGAATACATGAATACACTCAGGCATTCAAATACACTCTCACACACACTCATAGACACAGACATAGAGACGCACTTGTTGCTCTGGCGACAGCGTGTGAAAATCTACACAAATGCATTGACATTTTTTTTTTTTTGGTGTTATGCTTTTATTTCTATTTTTTCTGCTAAAATTTAAATAAACATACATTGAGAAGAAAAGAGAGAGATAGAGAGAAAAAGAGTGAGATAGAAAGAGAGAAAGAGACAAAACTAGATAGATTGAAAGAGAAAGAGTGATAGAGTAGATGTAGATTTGTCCAAGGCCACGAGTCAGGAGCCATGTGTTTGCATTTGCATCTCGTTTTCGAAGCTTATCTCATTTCATTTGACTCTCGTTGTTTGTTATGAGTTTGGGAAGATTGTAGCAAAAGTAGTTGCAACTGCAACTGGCTGTGGCTGCCACAATTTAAATGTCTGCGGCGTCTGCTCTGCTCATCAGCGCTGCTGCTGTCTTTTTTTTTTGTTTTGTTGTTGCTGTTGTCATTGTTGTTATTGTTGTTGTGGCTGGCTGGCGCACAAAGCGCCTGATTGCTGATAGCCATCAGCAGCAGCAGCAGCATCAGCAGCCATTCGCAGCGGCAGCAGAGCAGCAACATGGACAACGATTGCAATTGTTTGGCAATGACAGAGCGCACCTCCCAGACGACGGCCGGTAAAGCAAACAAGCCATAATTAAGTTGCACTCGAAATCGTTGAGGCAACTGGTTGTTGTTGTTGTTGTCGATGTGTGTGCCCCACGTTCCACCTAAGTCGCTCACTAAGTCAGTGAGTCAGTCTTTCGCTCTCTTTCCCTCCTTGGCTCGCTTTGTCGATGATCTTAATTCCATTTAAATCGATCAATTTCCACTGACGACATTATTTTTGCATGCCCAGCCCAGAGTGCAACAGCAACCACAACCAACAGCAACCAACAGCCAACAACCAACAGCGACAGTCAACAGTCCAGAGTCCACAGACAATCGTCTTGTCTCGTCTCGTCTCGTCTCGCGTCTCTTTTTGGCCGGTTTTGAGTCAGCGCAGCTCTTTGGTTACGTGGGTGAGCTGCCAACAAGTGGAATGACTAAGCGCTCTCCAAAGTCGCTGTGCTCTTGGTCTTGATCTGGGGTCTCTGTTGCCTCTCGTTGTTGACTGTTGACTGGCAGCCTGACTGCGCTTATCGCCCAGTTGTAGATCGCGACGCGCCCTTTTTGTCAGTATTTGCTCTAAAAATAGCCACACAAGGCTGTTAACTTAGCCAAGATCATCATCAACAGTAACAGCAGGCAACAACTTCGTTATGATGATCATCTTAATTATGATGATGATCGTCAACAGCATAATCAACAGTTTATAATCTAGAGCAGAGCGAGAAAGACAGAGAGAGAGAGAGAGACACGAAAGCAATGCGAAATCTAAACTTAACCCAATTTGCGGGCCGCATAAGGAAAATGAGCACATTACAAGAAACAAGCGCTGTTTTGTTGGCACAGTTGCAAAGAAAAGTCTGTGAAGAAGAGAGAGGGATAGCCAGAGAGAGAGAGAGAGAGGGAGAGCGACATCCTTTTGGCTGTGGTAAAAGCTTCTCGCTTTTGTTCTTAATCAGCGTGGGAAAATCACAACACAAGCAACCACAAACAGCAAACAGCAAACAGCTGTGTGTGACCTTCAAGTGGTGCAGTTCACACCCACAGCTGAGGTAAAACTAAAAAGAAAAGCACCGCTAGGTGGCGCTGCAACTTTAAACTGCAGCTGCAGCACCTGGCAGCTATAAAATTTGGTGCATGTTCGCTGATTGAACACAAATGATACGGAAGTCGGTCGAAGCTTGGAGTTGCTGCTGCTTCGAGCTGCTGGCTGCCGGCTGCACTCAAGCGCAATGAGTAAAATTCTCACGCTTGGCCACTTGGATTACCCGCCAGATTACATGAAACGCGCCTACACAACAGCAGCAGCAACCAGCAACCACAACTAGCAACTAGCAACCACACAACAACAGCGCATAAATCAGCTGCTGCTGCTGCTGCTGAGACAGAGAGTTAGAGTTGGAGTTAGAGACTGAGACAGAGACAGAGACAGAGATGGGGATAGCGCTTGGATGGCTGGAAAAAGCCGCCAGTTGTACGCATGCCAAAAGCGGCTTAAATGTCCAAAGTGGGCAACAACAACAACAACTCGAGTCGATTGCTTTGTGGAAAATGTGAAAATGTGCAGTCAGTGAAAAGTCAGCTGGCCAAGTTCTGCTATGGGAAACTATTCCGGCCAACAACAACGTTTTGCTTGGCGGCCACCAAAATTAATCATACGCCCCATTAAACGAATGACGTAACCATAAAGTGTGTTGGCCTTTTTTTTCTTCTTTTTTTTTTTTTCTTTTGCATGATTCGTGCGCTTTTCCAATAAATTTGCAGCGCACTCATCGCCTATGTTGGTCTTCTAGGCTGAATATTTTTATCCCTCGCTCTCTCAGTCGACAATGCGTTGACTTCTTGGAAAATTTCGGGCGCAAAAATACATTTCTTTGACACGCCACATAAAATGTTCTCAACACTGCTTTAAAAGCTGGAAATTGTAGCAGACAGATGGCCAAAAAAAAAAAAAAAAAAGAATTGGCACTTACATTGAGAAAATGAAAAGAAAACAATTGCGTGAAGAGTCTGTGAACAATTTTCGCCTTTGCACTTTTTAATTCACTTGCGCTTATTTATTATTATTTATTCCTTAATGCATCCGTTTCATTTCATTCCATTCCGTTGCGTTGCGTTTCATTCCGTTTCGTTTCGTCTTTTAAGCCCATTTATTGTTTACTCTTTTCTTGCCCGTTGAAATGTTTATCGGGCCATATACAATACAGATATATATTCACAAAAATATATGCAGATATTTATTCATACAGTGAGCTTGGCATTTTTACTGTGCTGCTCTGGCTCTGACGGTTGCTGTTGCTATTGTTGTTATCTTGTAATATTTATACCCATATTTTGGGTGAGAATTGCGCACTAAACTGTTGTAAAAATAATCGTAAATATAATCGCTTCTATCTACTTGTTTTTGTTTATTATTCAGCTGAATTTCTGAAGAAATTGTTATTAGCAAATCATCTGCTTAAGATGGAAAGATTACTAATGATTCGATAAATGTATATTCGATGAGAGTTGTTCTAAAAATATCAATTAAATTGCAAATTGAATAAATTTGAAAACTAAATAAAAATATACTTTAAAAGCTTTTATATAAATCATCAATTATTTCATAGGGAATACTTGATCATCTTACTAACAGATTAAATGATAAAATAAATATATAAATACATTAAATCTATTTTCGAACTTTATATAAATCAGAAAATAAATAAAATGTTCTTAAAGCAATATAAAAGTTTTGGCATAATTTGAGCTTCAGTAATTGCAAACTTTTCAGCAGTTTTTCGTTTGAATTTAGCCAGTAAAGAAGCATTAAGGAACAAATTACGTATACGCAATGTTTGCAGAAGCTTAACACTTGCATTTAGTCTGATAAACTTAAAGTCAAACTAAAGCAAACTTTTGTTTGAATAAATATATATAAACAACTATTCTTGGAACTATTTTCTTCCCAAAAATAAATTATTTCTTAGTCATTCTTATCGATGTGTAAATTTTGGCAATACAAAAAAACTTTGACATTTTGATCAGTTATCTATTTGTGGTGAGTGTTTCGCTTGTTGAACAACATCCGAAATGTTTTTTGGTGGATTTTTCCAGGAATTGACGCTGTGCATCAGCGTTATTCCCAATAACCAAGAGCAATTTCCCCAATATTTTTTTTTGGCACTTTCCGTTCGATGATCGAGTCAATTTGTCATCCAATCGTTATGTTTTTCACTGACTTCCATTAGCTACATATCTGTTGCTTCTTCTTGCCACATGGGAGTGTGCGGGTCGCACATTAACGATGTGTTGAAAATGTGATTCCCCAAGAGCAATAAGTATAAATTCAAATTGGTTCAAATTCACAGTTAAGTCTGAAACATCGAAACGCGTTTCGCTTGATTGCACTCTTCAAATTTTCAAATTCGGCAACTCTCCCTAATACAAAGAAAAAACCAATTGCCACACCCACTGACAGAACAATGTTGCCACCGAAATTGCACAACAACAACAACAACAACAGCAGATGTATTTTGTTTAAACAACTTGTGGAACGGTTCGTCAATCAACTGTAGTGTGTGTGTTTTTCCCATTGCGAAAAATCGGTGCCATCAATAAGCGTGAGCAGAGTTGCCACCCCCACTGCCTGGGCAAAATAAATAAATAAAGTGCCAAACTACAGATTACAACATTTGTGATGTTTATTAATACGAAATTAAGTAGCCAACGTTAACAGCAACATCAGCAGCAGCCAACAAACAACAAAAGCACATCAAGGTGTTTGCTTTGGGTGGCCCACAAACATTGAAGGGGCAGGCATGGGTTAAGAGAGCGGTATAGGGGGAAGACCTCAAGTAGCGCTTTCATCTTTTTGTAATTAGGTGCGCGCAGAGACTGATAGATAGCTCGTGGGATAGATACAGATTGGATTTTGAATAGCCATCTACACAACAAACACATATACACACACATACATACATAGAGTATAAGTTTATGCATATATGGGGCAGTGCGTTGGAAAGATGAAAATTAAAACAGCAGCCCAGCAAATGTTTACATATTGCAATGCTGCCTTTGCTACACTTGCAAGCGAGCATAACAAGTTGCCGATGCAGTTTGCGCTGCAAATCGTTATCGATAAACGATCAACCGACTGTGTGCGCAATTTTAACAGCAAGCGCTGTTAACCAGCTGTTATGTTAAAGTTCCATGTTAAACGACAGCGTTTGATTTGTTTGCGTTTAAAAAGAAAATCAATGAATTAATGAATTAAAACTACCGAATTTATGACTATAAAACTTGCTATTAAAAAGAAAAGTATTCAGCAACGTTAATTGCATCCGAGCTATTTATTAATACCTAATCAAGAGTCATTTGCTACGCTGTTATCAATGAGTGCTGCTAAGACAAGGTTAGGTTAAGAACATTTGACTTGCATGCAGCTAATACGAAAATCATGAATTAAAACTAGCAAATTTTTTTAACTTTGTAAGTTGCTAATAAAAATAAAAATATTCAGCTATATTAATTGCATTCGAGCTGATTCTTAATAACTGACTATCAGTTTGTTGGTGGGTTGTTAACATTGAGTGCTATTAATAAGGTTCTGTTAAGAACAACTTTTGACTTTCATGAATTAAAAAGAAAATTATGAATTAAAACTATCAAATTTTGAACTGCACAATTTCCTTATATAAAGCAAAGTAATATGACTATAATATTTGAATATTTGTATTAATGTTTAACGCTTTGAAAGTGTATTGAAACTTCGTTTCGATTTGCGTTTGAAGATTTTAAACGCCAGACGTTGAACAAACAGCTGTCGATACGCACGCACACACACACACACACACTTCGATTGCTGCTACTTTTTGTGGTTCAGTTGTTGGATTTCATTGCGGCCGCGCCGGCGGGGGCGTTTATAATTAATTGTAATTGTCGTTGAAAGATTAATTTGGTTGCGCTTCAATGGCGCTTCATTGTCGGCCATTGCGCGGTTGGGGAAATCAATTTTATATCGCTTTTTGTTCAGACTCTGCTGCCGCTGTTTCTTATATCTCGTTTTGGGGTTTTTATTTTCTCCACTGTGGCCGCAACACACTCACTCACACACACACACACGCACACACATAAATGTATATTTTATGCTGCGAAAAGTGCAATCAAGTGGTTAGTTTTGTATGCCTGGGAGAGGCAAAGGCAGGCGGCAGGGAGGGGCTAACCTAGGGGCAATCTTCAAAGGGGCAAACGGCGATGACGGCGGCAAGCCAAAGAGGGGGGAACAAAGAAGGAGGCATGGCAGGGGATGGCGGCGCGCGCCGTCTATGTCGGCCCATTGAAATGGAGCATAAAAATTGTGGCTATAAATAAGACCCTGTAGGAACTGTTTAGTTTCTCTCTCTCTCTATGTGTGTGTGTGTGTGGAGACTAGAGGCCTTTATTTTTTCAAATCAAATTCAAAGTTGTTGCTGCCGAAACATTTCCGCAGATCAAAGTCACAGCTTGACAATTTCTATGGAAAGAGAATCGGGCACCAGCTGGCAGCAACAACAACAACAACATCTGCTGGTCGCTGCTTGCTAATTGCTTTTATATCAATATCAATGCCGTAACCTGATAACAGCCACAGTAACAACAACAAATTATGTGCCTTTTCAACACCTTTAATGGCTTGGGGGCATCTTTGGCACAATCTTCAAACTGATAATTATCAACAGAAGCAGCAGCAGCAGCAGCAGCAACTGTTGCACCAACTGATTGATATGCAAAAAAAAAGGAGAGCAAAAGTCAGCTCATCTGCTGCTTCTTCTTCTGCTGCTGCCCGCAGCGCATAAGGTGGCGGCCTCTAGCGTTCGTTTTTTGCGCAATCAACAACGCGGCGTCGACTGCGAAGCAAAAGGCACACGAAAAAAAAGCCCTTTGATCTCTTCACTGTATTTTCTTTTGCTGTAGTTTTAATTTTGGCCAACAAACATGGCGCCACATGCCGTTGATGTTTTCGTTGTTGTTGTTATTATTACTGCAGCTCTAATTAGGCGCACACTTTAAATAGGGACAGCTCTAGTCGCTGTTGTTGTTGCTGTTGTTGTGGGGTGTCTTTCTCCCTCCTCTTCTTCGCTGTGTCTGTCAGCTCATCGCTCGCTCATCGTCGCGTCGACGGCGTTTTTAAAAATAAATTGCACATAAATTTATGAAACATGAAAGATTTCAAATAAATATTTCGTCATTTTGTCAAAGGGCGAAAGACTCGGAAAGACGCAACACAGAAGATTTTCCATTTTAAATTAATTAGTTTTTGAGTTGAGATCAGAACAATGCATGAAATGTGCCATTACAAGTAGAATACGAAATTCCCCATAAACAAATTGCGTTTTAAAGCTGCCAAAAATGTTGATAGCTAAATATTTAGTTAGTCTCGGCGAACGCAGCAGGAAGCGCCATAAACAAATACAAAAACACACCGAGAGAGCAACAACTACTTGTAGTTATAGCAACAATAACAACAACAACTAATTGCCAATGACATATAAACAATCGCTTGGCAACATTTACAGCAACAAGTTGCTTGCACAGCCGTTTTGGCCAAGTGCAACCAGCAACCAGGCAGCAGGCAGCAGGCAACAAAAGTTGGCTCGATTGTCTGGCCAGACAGTCTAGCTGCTGTTGCTGTTGCTGTTGCTGCTGCTGCTGCTGTGGCAAAGCTGGCAATCATCATCATTAGCCACGGCCATTTTTGGGTAAATAGTGCAACCCTCTTTGCATAATAATGTGGACAAGGTGCGCATTTGGTGAAAAGCGCGCAACATGCAACATTTTTGTGTCTAAATAAAGATGCGATGTCGTCCAACGACAACAACAATCGCAACGACAACAACAACCATAACAATAACAACTTTTGGTAGCAGCAACAGCCTCAGCAGCAAAGTTGCAGCCTGTTTGGCTAGCAAACCCGGTAGTTGTTGCCACTTCACAGTCGATGGCAAGTGTTTTGCTAGCAAATCGATTAGGGAGGCTAGCAAGCAAAATACTCTTAATAATAATAATAAGACAAATTCTTCATTTCCTTAAAACAAAGCTGCTAGTACGTAAAATACATTTAATAATAATAATAATAATACAAGCTTGCGAAGTAAAAATGCTACAAAAAAATAATAAACAAAAAAATCTTCATTCCTTTAGATCAAAACAACATTTGAATTCATTTTAAAAACCCAGAAATTATATCAGCATACTAAGTAAAGTAGTTCAAATAAATCATTTACAACTTTTAGAAATTATATGTAAAAGCTCATGAAATAGACAAAGCAAGAAAAGTTCTTTTACATTACGAATTCTTCATTTCTTTAAATCAATGAAAAAGTAAAATACTTTTAATAATAATGTAATAAGACAAATAAAAAATGCTCTAAAAAATACTAAGAAAAAATTTTAATGTTTTTAAATCATAAAAACATAAGAAGTCATTAAAAAAAAAAAAAACAGAAAATATATCAGCAAAGTAGTAAAGTAGTATTCAATCAAGAAGTTTATTAATAAAAATAATCTTTATGATAATATAACATTTTTAAAATATTTAATCAAAGAAACTAGTTAATATAATAATTTTAATAAGAATACGATGGTAAGTAAAATACTCATATTAACAATAAGACGAATTCTTCATATCTAAAATACAGGTAATAATAATTATAATCAGAACTATTTTTTCCATCAATCTCATAACCTTCAGAAATCATTTCAATAACCCAGGAAATATATCTGCACTTTAAGCATTTATTGCAGTTTAAAGTATACAATCTTTAATCAAGTTGTTGTCTAAATTTTGGTTTGATTTATTATCACAAGTGTAGACTATAATTTGACTTGGCACAAAAGATCATAATATAATGATAATATATCGATCCGCCGAAGAAATAAAACATATACTAGTTGCTAAAAACTATATCTAAATATGATGATCAATTAGGAAAGTATTTCAAAAATTAAAATAAATTGAATTGAATAAAAATATATAATAGCCATTAATTACTAACAAAACCAAGAAGCAAAGAAATAAAATGAATACGAATAGAGCTAAAGTCATATTTATATATTAATATATTATTTATAATATAGCAATAAGTTAAGAAATAAAATCAAAATAAGTAAACGAAGACCTTTAAAAAGAGCTCAATAATTTGCTAGTTGTGACTGTGTCGAATCTAGTTAATCAAATATTATCAATTACAAGAAACTGATAGCGCAATCATTTTATGACCATTATTAGAGTGTTTATATTCTCGGTCATTTATTAAAGTGTTTGTTCTTAAATAAATAATAAATAAATTTAACATGTGAATACCCAACCAATAGATTGGCCATTAAATGATTTGTTAGCGACTAACGCGACTGAGTACATTACGCATACGCACCGTAAACACACATACACTGATAGTAAATACGTCATGGGCGTAAAGTTCGTTACTTGATTTTCTGGGAATAACTAAAGTTATCTAAGTAATACACGCCGATAAGTAATGCCAACACAAAAAGCGTATCACGAGATCATTTCAGCACCCACTTTAAACTCTCTCTCTCGCTCTCTCTCTTTCTCTGCATAGATCTGTCTCTTTCTGCTTTTGGGTCGTTCGCTTGTCACGCTGCCTCATTTGCAGTCACGTCAGAGGCGACAGGCGTCAGACGCCGAGCAATGGCCCCCAGAAAAATCCGAAACGAAACGAAACGAAACGAAAAATCAGAAAGGCAAACGCAAAGGCAAAACGCAAACGCAAACTTTGGCGTCACATTTTGGGCCAGAAACTGTCATAGACTGGCGCAGATTTATAATGGGGCGCCTAACAACCAAAACAGCAGCAGCAATAGCAATAGCAACAACAAGAGTAATACCAACAACAAGAGCAACTACAACGAATAGCAAGAAAATTACTTGGCCGTCGATGCGGCGGCTTCAAAGTTGTTTCATTTTTGGTTTTTCGCCTTTTTTCGGTATTTTATTTTATTTCATTTTATTTCATTTTTGGTCTTCTCTCTTTCTTTTTGGTGGCATCATTAAAATGTACAGAGGAGCTCACAATTTTTGAAATTTATTTCATACGCAGCGTGGGAATTGCCCGTCAATTGTATGAAAGGCGCCAAAAAAGAGTCACACAAAGTATTTTTGTTGTTGTTGCTGCTCTTTTTGCGCATTATAAACGCATTAACTAATGTTGGAATTATAAGACGCCGCGACGCATAAATAAACAATTAAAATTGTTGTTAAGACCACAACACACACACATACACAAATACACTGACAAAATGTCGATAAATGTCGCAAACACAAAGAGAAGCGAGAGAAGCACAAAACATGAGACATAAAACATTGATAAGTGGAACTCATGAGTTTCAATTTGTGGCCAGTTGACAGTTGACAAAATGCCAAGCGAATATATTTTTTTGTTTTTGGCAAACTAAACTAAAAACTAGCAACAAAATGAATATATTCAAAATAATATTTGACAACGAAAAGCGATTCGTTTCCACAGCGTACTCGCAATTTTCTAAGTAGTTAAAATGTTCAAAATAATTATGGATAAATCAGTTGTTGGCTTTCGAATAATCCACAAAAATGTGCCATCAAAATTATTTGTTATATTTTTGATCACATTTTAAGTAAGCGGTCTGCATGGCATTTAAATTATGCGCTAATAAAAACAAATATTAGAAATTTATATGTATTTTGTATTTGAACAACTTTTTCTGCTGACAAATTGTGTGTGCAGATTTTTTCCAAGAAGACTTTTCATTCTTTCTTTTATGACACGTTCCGTTTATTAGAATAATAATAATAATTTCGTTTTTGGGGGGAGGGAGAAAATGCTGATTATTAAAAACTATAAAGCTGACAAATGAAAAATACGTGGTTGTATTTAAAGACATTGCTCATACGCACCGTTTGCTATGACTGTCTCTCGTCTCGTTTTGTGGGCTAGTGAGAGCGTAGCGCTTTATGGTCTATGAAACGATCAAAATTTCTACGCTTTGGGCTTAATTGCAACTGGCAGAAACCGTAAAACAGTTGGCAAAGCGCCGTTAACTCAGTTTTTTTTTGTTCGCTTTTTTTTTGGCTTGTTGTTTCTCTGTCAGTTTGCCAGTAATATTATTTTTTTTTTAGTACATGCTGAGGGCACGTGTAATCGCTGAAGTGCAACCATTTGATTTGGCTGCTCATAAAGATTAAAAGAACTGAGGAGCATTATCAAAAACTTATCAACAAATGCAGTTTTCAAAAGGGGAACTACAAGAAGCTCAAGCTCGAGGCCAAGTAATGCAAATTGAATTGATGTTGCTGACGTTGTTGCCCTTGCTACAGCAACAGCAACAGCGGCAGCCACAGCCAGAGTCAAGTCAGGTTAGCTGCATGCCTGAAATTATAGCATAAATAGCCGAAGACTGAGACTCAAGACTGAGAGAGCAACAGGTGCCCAAGAGTTTGCCGCCAGTTGGCAGTTAAGAGTTGCCAGTCAGAGTTGGCAACACGTGCCCAGGGCGATGCTGCCGTGGCTAAATAATTACGTAATAAGTGGTTGGCAGGCAGTCAGGCAACAGGCAGCAGGCAGCAAAGGAGCTGTGGCAACATCCAGCAGCAGCAGCAAAACAGGCAACAGGCAATGGACAACAGGCAGCTTGGCCTGTCAGACAAACTATGCCAAGAATTTCATATGAAAGCGCGCGCTGAGTGCCGGCCAAAGAAGAAGTGAAAAGTCTGTTAGCCAGACAGACAAGACAGGCACTGAGACCAGCCAGGCTGCTGCTGTTAGCCAGATGGATGACCAAGACGAAAGACAGAAGACTAACGACGGACACACAAAACTTGTTGTCTTCTCAATTTTCCAGTCTGACACGTGTGACTAATGCAGAGTTCCAGTTAGTTAACTAATTCTATACTCGCAGTATTTTCATAAAAAATACATTAAATGTGTATGCAATGTGCATTAATGTTAAAAAGTGCAACTAATATAATGAACTCGTTTATTTACGTTGTTGCAAGGACTTTTTTGCATTAAAGAAACTATAATATTTATTGAAATTTCATTGATAATGACAATTTTCAAATTCAAATAATTAATTTTTTTAATTGTAATGTGATAATGCGAAAAGAAAATACAAAAAATAATTGTCGAACTTTTTAGTAATCAAATTTTTTATTTAATGGGTTTTCAATCAAAAAATTTATAACAAATTGAAGTTACAAATTTGTTTTAATTTTTGTAATTTTCATATGAAATTGCGTTTTTTAACAATAAAAAATAATAAAAAATAATAATTGCTTAAACTTTTAAGTAATAACGATTTTATTTCAATATATTGCCCAATAATATATATTTAAATTTGTAAATGTGAAATTTAAAAGAGATAAACTTTCAACAATATTATTATTTCAAAATATTTTTAAAGTTGAACTCATTAAAAATATTAAATGTTGAACTTATGAGTAATAATTTGTTTACTTTAAATGTTTGCTAATAATAAATACTGAAATTTGTTTTATATATTTTTTTTTAATTTAAATGTGAATTTATCTCTTACAACATTATTAATGGTTTAGTAAAAGTTCAACACATATAAAATAATAATTGTTTACTTTTCAGGTATAACAGATTTTTAAACTTTATTTCCAGTAATAAGTATTGCTAAATTAACTTTATAGATTGGTTTTAATTCATGCAAGTAGAATAATGTTAACATTTTTGTTATTTTTATTAATGTAATTCCCATATTAAACGATCTTTCTCAACCTTTTCCTTTTGTTTTCGTTATGGCAAATAATAAACTGGTTAGGTATTAGGGAAAATTGCATTAAGCGCAGCAACAATGTTGCATCTAATGCACTGGCAACATGTTGCTAGTATCCACTACGTGTTGATGTTGCGGTCTTTGGTTGCGCTGCAGCAACAAACAAAAGCAACCGCAAATAACAATAACAACAACATCGGCAGCAACCACAACAACACAATCAATAATCGCATCGATAAAGATCGTTAAACGAAATGTTTTTATTTTCAAAGCGCTGACGATGACGACAACAGCGACAACAATAACAACAACAACAACGACAATAACAGCAACATCGATGGCAACGACAACTGCGAATGTTTCGCGGCCTCAGTCAACGTCGCAGTCGACGTCGACAGCAGCAGCGACAGCGACAGCGACGAGTTGGACAATTGCAACGGCTGCCACATGAGTTATGACGACGTCCTCGTCCAGCTGCGCGTTCGCACGCCACACATGCGCAATGGCAATGGCTCACCTGCCCCCTCTCTCTCTCTCTCTCTGTTTGTCCCTCCCTCCGTCTGTCTGTCTGTCTGTTCGACTGGTTGCCACCACGTTGCTGTTGCCGCCCCCTTTTTGCAGTGCGTCTGGCGTGCTGTGCGGTAAATTCGCTTTATAAGCTCCCGACAACAACTTCAACTGCGAATGCGACGACTGCGAATGCGACTGCGACTGCGACTGCGACGTCGACTGCAAACTGCTCTTTGCTAATTACGTCATGGGGACGACGCTTCGTACCTAATTTTGCATTGTGGGAACCGAAAACTGGAAATCCAAGACACCCAAGACACATCGCGCAGCGACTTTATTTTTTCTCCTCTCTCTCTCTCTCTTTCTGCTTCGCGTGTGTGTTTTTTCTTCTCTTTTTTTTCTGCAGCCTCCTCCCCTTGTGTCTAGGCATAAACTTGCTTGCATTTTCCAACTGTGGCAATAAAAAAAAATAGTAAAGAAAAAAATTCTTCACTGCGGCGGCGGCAACAGTTGCTGTCGCTGCTGTGGCTGCTGCTGTTGTTATTTAAGCAAATGTGTCGCAGTCAAAGCCAAAGACGCAGTCAACGGCGACGCAGACGTTGCATATAATGACTTTTTCGAGTTGCAAGTTTTAGCTTTTTATGCTTATGCTTTATGCGCTCGCCTTGGTCAAGCGAAGTTGCACGTTGCAAGTTGTCGAGCTGCTGCTGCTGTGTGTGGCATGCCAGCTACCTGGCAACTTGTTGTTATGAGGCTGCCACAAATAATTTGCTGTGTGAAAATAAATATATTTTGCACTGAGCAACATGTTGCTATCGCAAAGTGTTTTGTGGCTGCGTCCTTGACAGCGGCTCAATTATGTCAGGCATTTGTTGTTGCGCATTCGAAAAGCCACCAAAAATTGCATTTAGACACATTTAAATACCATTTAAATAGCTTGTGCTTGCTGCACAAGGTGAAGCAGTTGCCACTGAGTAGCTCAAACAGCAGCAACCAGCAACCAGCAACCAGCAGCCACAGCAGTAAATTTGTTGCTCGCGGCGATGAATAAAATGCTGCACAAAAATGCTGCTAAAAATGCAACTCCAACTTGAAATTGTCAGCTGCATGTGTGTGTGTGTGTGTGTGAGTAAAGCTTGGGAACCAAAAACAAAAAAAAACTAAACAGACAAACACGCGCTCAACTTGCCTCAAAGTGGCAAGTGGCAAAGTGGCCAGTGGCTCGCGCAGCCAGCGGCAATTTTAGCTGATTTTCATTGCTGTCGTTTTTGTTTTTTGCTTTTGTTTTTTGGCTTTTTTTTATAGCACACGGTCAGCTTGCCGGCCGGCAACAAGCAAAGAGCGAGATAGAGAGAAAGAGAGAGAGAACTGCGGATGATTGGCTGCAATTTGCGTGTTTAATAATACACATTTTATATAATTTTCATAAGCGCAAAGTGCAACATATTTGCTGCTGCTGCTGTTGCTGCTGCTGCTGTTCGAGCAGCAGTTGCAATTGTTTTGGAATTTCCGCTCGGTGGCAGTGCCAGTGGCGGAAAATCCCACAGAGAGCAAACGCTCACGCCAAGTGACAAAAATTCATCATAAAACCCAAGGTGAAAGGCGCGCGGGGAATTTCCGGTCTATGAAAGATCTGAGGACATGTGGCATGTGATGTTCTCGATTTACCTGTTGCACGTTGAGATTAGAGTTTCGAGTTCGAAAAATTACTTTTTTCCCACGCAGGTAAGAAGTCGAAATCGTTTGTGTTCTATCAATTGCATTAAGAACGCAATTCAAATGTGGCAAATGCGATTAGCCAAAAGAAACGATGGCTGTCGGCGATGAAGAAGTTGTCAAGAGATGTTGCTGAAAGGCTGCAATAGCAACCACAGCTACTGTATGAATGTTTGCTGTAATTAATGTATGAAAATGTATGTAACAAACAGAAGGAGGCATCTCCCACTCCAAAAGTATAGATATAGAAATGTCCATCTGTCTGTCCGTCTGTCTGTATGAACACCGACATCTCAGAGACTATAAGAGATGGAGATCTAATTCTTTTTTGACAGCATTTGTTATGTTTGCGCGCAGATGAAATTTGTTTCAAATTTTTGTTACGCCCACTTCCGCCCCCACAAATTGACAAAATTCGAATAACAAGCGTCATTTGAAGCTAACGATTACAATTTTGGTACAGACAATAATAACTATAGTATTTATGATTCCTGTAAATTTTGTTGTGATCAGAAAATTTTTAATAAATGCTTTGATATGGGAAAAAACGCTTCCTTAGTTGCCTTGGCTGACATTATAGTATATTTTGCGTTCTATGGTATATTTTCCATGGTACTATATCAATATACCAAAACAAAGATTAAAGATCAAAGATCAAAAGATTAAACATTTAAGTATTTTTGTAGTACATTCATTTTGTATATTTTGTGAATACTTTTTTGTTTTATTCAAAATGGATAGCGGGTATGTCACAATCAGGCACACTTTACTACAGATTTCTTACTTATTAACATGAAAAAAAAGGATAGACTAAGTGGAGAGTTCCATGGAGATGCCAGAGCAGGACAATAGCTGGACAGTAGCTGCTAATATTCGCGCCCAAATATATTGCGTACTTCCTTTTAAAAGCGGCCAAGCCAAGTTCAAAGCGTTTGCGCCGCCAACGCAAATTGCAGAGTTTAAACGGTTAGTTAGTTGAGTTAGTTAGAAACCATTAAGCTTTCCGACTCTAATATCTGTACCATGGGAAACTGAGCAAATGATGCTGCCAAAAACAAAAACATGAAACCGAATCCGAAACGATTTCTCAAAATAACTCTTCAACTCTCTTCGAAAAATATCAATCAATTTCAATAAGCTGCGTTGTCATTAATCTTGGCCGCGTGTGCAACTGTTGAAGCGTTTTTCAGTATTTTCAGCATTTTCAACACAGCCGCAAGAGCATAAGGTGATGGAGGAGGGGGAAAGGAGAGCAGTTGCAAGGCGAGGGGGCGGAGACGCGTTTAGTGGAGCAAAAGGTGGCCGAGGGCAATGCGTTTATGCGGGCAGAAATTAAACAGCAAGCAAGGCAACAAACAATTAGTGAACAACCGACCAACCGACAACCGACAACCGACAACAACAAGATGTATCTGTATCTTATCATTTATCTTAGCTGCTGCGCGGCTATTTATTTGGAATGTGCCGCAAGTGCCGCGAAAATTAACGCAAAATCTTGAGCTGGCTAATTGAGCCTCGGCTCTTTTGGCCAACAACAAAACATGCCAACAAATGCAGAAGAGCATTCGGAATACTTGATGAAGTTTGTAACCACAAATATGGGGAATTAAACGAAATGAAATGAGCGGATATAGTTTAGCAAATGAAAGACATTTTTAGTATAAAATGTAATATTACAAAACTGTAATGTGAATCAAAGTATTTTGAATACTTTATAAAGATTCGAACCACAAAAAATTATTTTTGAAATAAGCAAATTTTGTTGAAATAAATATGATGGTTTATAAAAGAATTTGAAAAATAATATACAATATTTATGAGTCAAAGCATTGTAAACACTTTATGAAGTTTATAAGACTTTTTTAAAATATGGAAATTTAATTGAAATAAATAAGATAGTTTAGAAAACGCTGGAAGTAATACAGATGTAATTATTATAGAATGGAGTGACTATTTTACAAATTGTAGAAAAAAAGAAGAATTGATCTACTATTTCATAAGTTAGACGAAACTAAGAAATGTTCTCAAAAAAATAAATGTATTAAGTCGACCTCTTATAACATTTTCGTCAAAAGATCTTGAGATTTTGTAGATCTCATAATGAGAATATGAGTTTATAATTATGTAGTTCCTTTTTTAAAATAATAAGTACGTGAATATTTAAGTATACAGCAATATAAAAATTTCACATAAATAACAAATATTCAAGAAAAAAGCGAAAATAATTACCTCAAACAAACAGAACTATATAAAAATGTGAAATACAACATTTTTCATCCGAAAAACAATTAATTGAAAATACAATTTGCCACGAGAAATTTGTTAAATGTTCAATTCTATATAGTTTATATAGTGCTGCCACAAATGTAGATCTATTTGTGTGTGTGTAGTGAAGAAATTTTCGTACATTCCAAGAAACGGATGAAAAATGCCCATTCAATGAGTTAAATGCAAAGCATACAGAGTTCGATATTATGCTAAAGAGTGAAAAAAATGTGTTCATTATGCTTTGTGAGGGACGGGAAGCGCCACCTGTGGGGCCTGCCGACACAGATCTGAATCGGAATAGGAATTGGAATATTGAGCAAATGAACTCAGTCAGAAATGAGTGCCATACGTTTTATGCATTTCACAATCGATATTTGTAGTTGGCAAAGAATGAGAATGTGGATGGATATTATGTCACATCCGCTGCTGGAGAGGCAAGGGAGTGGAGAGGGACTGGGACCATTAAGCTCGAGTGGAACAGTGGATTGCCATTGATATCGGTCGATGCGCCATTAGCGCCACTTGCGTTAGGTGCAACGCGCGTTGCTTCAAGATGCCGCATCTCTGATTTCCAAATGCGAATTACAGACATCATTTGTAGCGGAAAAGGGGAGGGAGGTAAGGGGGAAGAGGGGGAGAGGAAAGTGCACTTAGAGGGAGGCTAACAAGCATAATATTTTTGGCAAGGCGGCGCTGACGATGATGATGAAGGCGACGACATCGACAGCGACGAAAGCGACGTCTTCCTATTCTCGAAATGCTTTTCAGCTGCCTGCCGATCTTGTTGTTGTTGTTGTTGTTGGCGCGGCTAGAAATAGCGTAAAACTCATAAACGTCGACTGGCAGCGGAGGGTGGGTTAGGGGCAGACGGGGAGGGGCTGAGCAGGGCAAGTGGCAGCGAGTGGCGAGTCAGTCAACGACGGGCAACGGCAACAGCAACAGCAACATGCGATGCCATTTGAAAATTTCATTTCATTCCATTTCATTTTGTTTCATTTCGTTTCGTTATAATTTTCTATTTCCCGCATGCCAAACGGCCCCTAGGTGATGCTACCAATGGGGTCCCCTCTCCACCCCCCTCTCCTGCACTCCCTCCCCCTTTCCTGACTGTTGACTACGCGTAGTTGTTCATTTGGTTTGCTGCGTCTAGCGCCGGCATTCATACTTAATTACCAAAAAAAAAAAACAAGTAAGAAAGCTGCAGTTGAGTGTGCTCGACTGTGAGATACTCGCTAGCCATTTTCAATGAAAGAAAAACAGTATATCGAAGGCCATAAGAGGTATATGGTATATGTATATAGGAATATGTACATAGTATTTCATTCAGAATGTACCTTAGAGTACAAAATATACTAAATACTCAACCTAAGAAAAACAGTAGGCAGAAGGTTATAATACCAAATAAATATACTATATATTTATAATTTATATAATATTGCATTCAAAATATACTACAGAGTACAAAATATACCAAATGATCAACATAAACAAAAAATGTGTGTAACAATTACGAATAATATACTGCAGACTATAATTAGTATATCGATATACTATTACATTAAAAATATACCATAAAGTACAAAACACACCAAATGGTCAACCAAAGCAAAAACTATAGCAATAAAGTTATAATACGCTTCTACCCTATAAGTGCCGGGTATAAAACAGAAAGAAAACAACGAGAAAAGTCGAAGAATCGTCGCAGTCGCAGTTTGTTGTATCTTCTCTGGCGTGACGCGTACAACAACAACAACAACAACAACAACATTAACAGCAACGTCAAGAAAACAGCGAAAAATCTTCTGACCAGGTAGCCAGAGATGATGAATTGTGGGTGCCGTTGAGTAAGTTTGTCTCTATGCAACGTAGGCGTTGACCTAAATAAATTCTTAGCTGTCTCAGTTGTTGTTGCTGCCATTGTTGTTGTTGCTGTTAAATCGTTTTCCGCTTGTGCAATCGCTTGCTAAACAATTCTAGTGGCGACAAGTGCAACCAGAGTAGAGATACAGAGATACAGAGACACAGAGAGCGAGAGCTTAGCGCGTAACTCACAGTCAAGGTTCAAACAAATGCAATGAAATCTATACTCATAGTTAGATAAAACCACAAATTGATTTTCAATGTTGCAACTTATATGTATGTATGTATGTACAATATAGTATTATATAAAATTGTAAATGGTTAAAAGACAGCGACAGTTGTGCACTGATTGAAGGTGTTGCTGCTGCTGCTGCCAGCAACAACAGTTTATTGCTTGTTGCTGTTGTTGCGATTGCTTCTGGTATACGCTTGGCGGCATTTCGAGCACTGCCAGTTTGTCTCCGCTTTTAACCAAAACAAACAACCAACATCAACATCGATGCTGCTGCTGCTTCAGCTTCTGCTGCTGCTGGTAACGACGAGCACACAAAAGCAAATGATGTTTTATGAGCAGCTAATTTACTTAACACCTCAGCAACAACAGCAACAGCAAGAATAAAGATAAAGCAGACAACAACAACAACAAAATGAAATATCAACTATAATAGCCCGCGCTGAAGAAATAAAACATTTATTTTTTATTTATTTTTCACATGGCCTTTTTTATATTTGGAGTCACATTTTGTTGTTCGTTGGCTTCTTTTTTTTGTTTCATCTTTTCTTGTGTGAGAATTGTGTGAGCTGCGTTGCGTGGGTGCAAATTGGCCAATGGCAATATGAATGTGTGTTTGGACCAGTTAATTCATGAAAATACCGATTCATTCAAGTTCGAAGGCATTTTAATTAGTTTCAAGCAGAGCGTAGAAGCGCTGAAACTCCGTCACCGGTGGCGTATGGTTAATATTCGAACCTGGTACAAAAAAAAAAACTGAAAACCGATTCAGATTGTCGCATCTGTAAAGTGTTGATTGGGTTATTTGTGGTTTCTCATCTAGATTGGCAGATTGCGAGATTGACATTGATTGGCTTGACTTCTCCTCTTTTTTTCGGTTTTGTTTTATGACGATCTTCAGCTCGATCTAGCTGGTGATTGATTTGCTTTATGGCCAACAGCTACCAAAACTATATTGATATGCAAATGCCTTTTTTGCGTATGCTGATGAGTGCGTGGGTGTTTAGCTCTCTCTCTTATATGTATATACAAATGTATATGCTTAATTTGTCTAGTTTAAGTATGCATTTAGTGCATGATTGTTTCATTTTTTGTTTAAGCGAAAGAGATTTACAGTTAACTCGCGGAAGGCAGCTGCGAAAAAAACGAATAATGTTTTGTGCTGCGCTTGCGAACAGCACAAAGCTCAAAGCAAAATAAATCAATCGGAGACGACGAAAAAGTAAATATCCTGTCCCTGCAGTCCCCTCTCGAATCTCTTTCTCTCATGCCATTTAGTTTGCCATTCATTGGCGATTTCATTCATTAAGCTATAGCTGGAAGCTGCAAAGCTGCAAAGGGAAGCGGGGACAATAAGTAAATAAACACAAAATGAGCTGTGGCTGAGGAGGGGAAAGGGGAAGGGAAGAGTTGATGATGAAGAGAGAGATGTAGGGGAAAGTTAAGGGGGAAGATATAGAGTGAAGACCTTAGATATAGGGAAGAAATAGGGAAGAGTTGAATGAAGCTTGGGAGAAGAGTTGAGTAATATGAAGAATAAATTTAAGAGAGAAGCAACAATTGCAAGCAAAAGAGAGAGGAATAGTTGAGGAAAGGAAGAGAAACCTAAGAGTTGAGTGGAGAAATAAAGATATGGAGGCAAGAGATAGAAGAAAGATCTGAGTGGACCTATAAAGAAAGATTGAGAAGATTTGAGTGGGGAAATATAGAGAAGACTTCGAGTAAAATAAGGAATTAATTGAAGAGAGAGAGAGAGAGAGAGACAAATGTTGCAAGCAGATGTGAGAAGGAAGATATGAAGACAGAGAGAGATTGAAGGGAACGGAAAGGTGGAGAAAGAGATGGATGAAACGGAGAGTTGAGTCGAACTATAGAATGAGACTCAGAAGATTTGAGTGGAGAAATATAGATGAGACTTGGGTGAAGTATGATGAAAGCAAAAGAATTAATTGAGAAGTCATGCAAAAATTGCAAGCAGAAGAAAGAGAGAGGAAAGAGTAATAAACAGAAAGAGTGGGAATGAGTTTGGGACCAAAGATTTGAGGACACAGAGAGAGATCCAGAAGAATTGCTGAGTAAAGAGAGCATATCGAGTTGTCGAGAGGGAACAGCTGATTGCAGCTGATTTCTGTCTGCTGTTGCTGCTGCTGCTGCAAAGGGCGACAGTGTCTCCTCCCCTCTCTCTCTCTCTCCGCCTCCCTCCATCTCACTCTCTTGCTGTCTGTGTGTGTGCGCCAGCCATGACGGAAGCCAAAGAAGACGCAGCGGCAGCAGCAGCAAAAAATGAATTAAAAATCTAATTGCGATCGCATTGAAACAAAGCAAAGACGGCAAAAGACAATAAAAATAATAAAGAAGCAAAAAAAAGAGGCAACGAAACGCGGCAACTCAAGGCGGGGGATACAAACACACACACACACATACACACTGAAGTCGGGATCTGTGTGTTGTTGGGCGCATTTAGTCGCGTTACAGACGCAAACGTCATGAACCGCAACGCAACAATAATTACAACAACAGCAGCAGAAACAGCAACAGCAACAACTTAGGGCTGGGTCTGCCAACCGCAAAGGTCGACTGCAGATGCCAACGTTGACGACGACGACGACGACGATGACGACGACGAAGACCAGAAGAAATGAGTTTTCAAAAGTTTTTCCAACTTGGGGAGCAGCACAAAATTAATGCGAATTTAATTAAAATGTGCAACTAGCAACAGAAAACGGCAACAATTCTAGAGCTGAGCTTTTCTTGTTGCTGCCCAGCCACCAAATTGTAGAAGAAGCAGCAGGCAGCAACAGCAACAACATCAACAGCAACGACAGCAACACCAACAACATTCGCCTGGATGCGGACTTGGAACGGAAAATTGCAATCGTCGGCGCATGTGCGACGGCTCCAATGTTGTATGTATGTGTGTGTGAGAGAGTGTTGCTCATGTGTATTGCTCGTGTAAGTTGCTCGTGTGTGTGCTGCATGTGTGTGTGTGTGTTGCATAAAATTATTTCGGTCTGGTGGATATTAGCAGAGCGTGAAGTTGGCAAATAAGAAATTCAGCATAAAAAAAGGTAAATTTTCATTAAACAGAAACAGCAGCAGCAGCAGCAGCAACAACAACAACAACATCAAGAGCAGCAGCAGCAGCGAAGAAAAATTGGCCAAGAGAGGCGGAAGAGCCTCTGAGTGGGCGGAAAAGAGATAGAATGCATCGATAAGATTGCTGCACAACATTCTTTTGCACAATTTCAATAAAAATGCAAACCTCGAAAGGGATTTCTGCTCGGCAGCCTATCTGTATCGCATCTTTAAAGCAACAACTTTCAACTATTCCATAAAAATGAGAACAGATATATGGTATAAGAAGAAAGAATCTTATGTTATCATTAGACAAAGTTGCAGCTCTGAAGATAAAAGTTTTCAAGATCAAAACTTAATATAATAGCTTGAGTTTTAATTAGAAGTCTTAGACAAATGTTGCAAGATAGATTTGTTCGAGAACCTAAAATTTTTTAGCTTTCTATTCAATAAATTTCTTTTTTGAAAGGTCAACATCAGAAATTGTGTTGATATGCTCTTTGGAACAAATGATTCCATTAGAACAAAGGTATTGACTATGCTTTATCATAAGCTAGTTCTTGAAGTCTTCGAAGATAAACTGGCTGTGAAAGAAAGCATTTAATTTAATGATAATAATTATGAATTAGAGAGAACTTTTCTGGTTGATCATTTCGAACTGATTCTGCATTTTGAGTTAAACGATGTCAGTTTAACCATAAAATTAAAGTCTAAAATTATTGTAGAGGTAAAAATTTCAGTTCTAAAATTCATAAAATATAAATATAATATATTTCTTAGTTGTCATAATAATAATTATTCAGCGATGTTTCGTAGCCACCAAAAACTTTGCAATCATTTCAGATTTCTGAATATTTCGACCTAAATCTTTTCCCCCAACAATACTCTATAATTTCCTTAGATATCTTAAATTAAAGTAAAATGCAAACTCACCATAAGTTTCATTCACAGCCATTTTGACTGATTCGAGCACCGAGTGCGTGACACGAATCGGCTGTCCGAGGATGGAGAAGTTGCCGGGATTCGTTTGCTGCACGAACATCATGTAGGTGACGTCCGAGGATTGCTCGAGATCGTTGCCACGGACCAATCCGCGTGGCAGCAATCGCTCCCTGTAGATGTCGCATTCACCGCTGCCGTTGCGCAATGCGAACTGCAATCGGACCAACGGCGGCAGTTGCAGATCGCGCTGTTGCTTGTACACCTGCAACACTTTCATTGTGGCCGAGAAATTGGCGCGACGATCGGCTGTCATCGATGTGAAGACGCCCATGAAAACGGTGGGCGCTACAAACGCCAGCTGGGCGGGATCACGCGCTGAGCAATAGCGTCCAGATCGACAGCGATTTCGATGCTTTCGCGGATGCTTGCGACGCTGTTGTTGCCGCTGTTGCTGTTGCTGTTGCCTTTGCTGTTGATGTTGCTGTTGCTGCTGGTGTTGTTGCTTCTGCTGTCGCTGCTCTTTGCGTTGCTGTTGTCGCTGGCGGCGTTGCTCGCGTTTATCCTGCTGCTGTTGCCTTCGATGGTTGTTGTTAGCACGCTGTTGTCGTTGGCTGCCCACGTTGCTGTTGCTGATGTTGCCAAAATCGCGACGATTGCGCGCCGTTTGATCGTTGACTTGGCTGCTCTCTGGCACTTCGTAGGACGCGATGAAATGGCGTGTGATTGCTGCTCTGACTTTGCTGTTATAGTTAAAGGCAACATCATCTTGTGGTTGCTGCCGCGCAGCATTAGTGCTACTGCTGCTGCTGAGTTGTTGTTGTTGTAGTTGTGGCAACGCATGTCGCCGCGCTTTACTGCTCAACGCAAAGCTCGGATTGCCGTTGTTGTATAATAATTTATTTATTTGACTATTGATTAGCGTATTTGGAACTTGTTGCTGCTGTTGCTGCTGCTGCTGCTGCTGTGCGTCGAATACTGTTGCTGGCCTTAACTTAATGTTGCTAGTGCTAGTGCTACTAAGACTATTGCTTGGCCGGCTAAGCAGCCTACTTAATATATTGTTGTTGTTGTTGTTACTGTTACTGTTGCTGTTGTTGTCGCTTTCACTGCTCCCACTGCTGCCATTGTCCGCCGCCAGCTGTTGTTGTTGCTGATACTGCTGTTGCTGTTGGGGCAATGCAATGTAATAGCTGCTTTCTTCAGCTTCCCATAATGTGTGATGTTGTGTGTTTGTTGCTGTTGCAGCTGCAGCTGTTGCTGTGGCTGTTGCTGTGGCTGTTATCGTCGGCGCACATGTGATCAATAGCAACATGTTGCTGACGTAGATTGCTAGCGATATCAATGGCATTTGTTGCAGTTGCGTTTTTAGACTCCATTTGCGCACATGTTGCGCATACATGGCGTCCTCCAAAGTTGTTGTTGCTGTTGCCCTAGCTTTATTTACAATCCCAAAACTCAACAAATCGAATTGCTGTCGATGTTGCTGCTCTTCTTATTGTGTTTGCTCGAGCTCTCACTTCGTCTTCGTCTTTGTATTCAAGTTGCTCCAAATAGAAGTGACCGATTGTTGCTACTGTTGTTGTTGTGGCTGCTGTTGTCTAATCCTGACAATTGCTGTCGCTGTCGATGCTGCGTCGTCGCTGTGCCTTGTCGTATTTTCGTTTATCCTGCAAATACTTTCGATAGTTTCGTAGCATTTTGAGAGACAGCAGCGAGAGAGAGAGGCGCGAGCGAGCGAGATAGAGAGCGAGCTTGTATGAGTGGGTGTGTGAGTGACAGAGACACAGACTGTGAGAGAGGGTGTGTGATTGTGTGTATAGTGTATGTGTGTGTGTCAATGTTTGACAATCGCTAGCATAATATTTATAAGCACTTTGAGAACTTTGCTGTCAGCTCTTGTTCTTGTTGTTGTTGTTGTTGCTGTTGCTCTTGTAGTTGCTGCTGTTGTTGCTGCTGGTGACTCATTTTGGCCCGATCGTCTGCTTTGGCAATGCAAAAATGTATACGTATATCTTTAAATAAATAAATTGCTGCTTGTATTCTTTTTGTTGTTATTATTGTTGTTGTTCGTTCGTTGATTCGTTCGCTTTTGCTGTTGTTGCTGCACTTATTTATGTTGCTGTTAGAATTATTTTGTTCGCTGCGTTTCACTTGAGCGCCTTGGAGTCGACGCACTGGCCACGCCCCCCAACTCAAAAACCTCTGCGTTAGGCGTAGACTTAAGGTCGTCGCGTGGCGTTTGATTTGAAGTTTTGTTGTTGTTGTTGTTTTGTTTTGTGAATTTTGTCGTTGTTGCTGTTTACGCGTTTTTCACGACGTTTTTCACGCGCGCGCGTTTCGTGCGCGTTTCGTTTGGCACGTTCGGCTGCCGTCGGCAATTGCCGATTGGCTGCTTCGTCTCGCGTTCGTGTGATGCGGTGCGACGCTTCGTTCGTGTCGCTGTCGCCGTCACAGTGTTGTTGTTGTTGTTGTTGCTGCGCTGTTGCTGCTGCTGTTGTAATTGTAATCCTCGCTGCGCGCGTATCTCACACAACAATTCGATATGTGTCTGTGTGTGTGCTTCTTTTCGTAGGCTGGCCAGCCCCCCGATAATGCCTCTAGTGCTTGTCTCGCCGTATACGCGATCTGTCTATATAGACATAGTCGTAGTCGTAGTCGTAGTCGTAGTCGTTGCCTGATTCACTGTCGAGTGTTTTCTGGCACACACATACAAGCGAACACTGTCTCGGTTGTCGCTGATGACGATGGCGATGATGATGATGTTGCTGTTGCTGTTGCTCGTGTTGTTGTTGCTGTTGTTGTTGTTGATATACCAGACACAGACTAACACACTAACACTAATACAAAGACGCGTACGCAACACACAAACACACCCGACGAACACAACACACACGTTTTCTAATTTTAGACAAAAGTAATTATAAAAGAAAAAAGCAGAGCAGAGTGCGCCGCGTTCAGCTCATACGCATATATCTTCTACTCTGCCTAGATATATCTACAAATATATATATGTATATATATATCTATATACACGCACACACGCGAATTATAACTGTATCGGTGTGTATGTGTGGATTATATAGAGGATCGTCACAGCAAGTACATATGTTTGTATGTTGGAATATTGCACACGCACACACTAAATCGATCCCGATCGTTTTTTATAAAGCAATATATATATATATATATATATATATATAGTATATATGTGCTTGTGCAGACAGACGATGTCAGTTGTTTGCTGGACGGAGGCAGAGACGAAGTTCCCTTTGCGGATTTTCCGTTGCAGTTGCAATTTCTTGTTATTGTTGTGCAAAGTTTTGTTTTCGTCTTCGGACTTTTTTTTTTCTTTTATTCACTTCACTGAACGCCTGACTGGGCTTATCAATGCAATCATCAATTCAATATCAATACGAAATCGAAAGTCCTTTCATGATCTGACGAAATTCACGCGACTTTTTTCCCACTCGCACTTTGCAATCGAAGTCGAATCGACAATCATCAAATTAGTTAGATCTCGTATCGCGTACCGTAATCTTTATCATATATCTTTTTTTAATTCTTTATTTTTTTATCTTTGCACCGATTTCATTCGAAAGCAATTCAAATTCAATTCGAAATCCACAAACACAGGCAGCCTCAGTGTCTCGGTCTGCAGTTTGATTTGACTCAATCTAAATTTTTCTTTCTTTTTTTTTTATCAATGCTCCTCAGTTTCGGTTTCGATTTTGGTCTCTGAAATGTTTTTGTATCTTTCGCCGTTTTTGCCTTTTATTTTTGCGGTTGCCGACACGCGCGTTTCTGACCCGTTGCCGTTGAGTGTTTGCCGCGGACTAACGCCAACACGTAATTCGGCACGTAAACGCTTACGTTGCGTTGCATGTCGAACCGCCAACGCATCGTAATCAGACAGCCAACCGACTGTTGAAGATTCTGGTTAACAGCTCATTACTGTAACTATATTTGCGGTGACTGTGTTCAACTGATAATTTTTATACTATTTTTACAATTTTGATTAATCAATTTTTAGTTCATTTCAATTTTTCATTTTTATATTAAGTCAGTCTTTAATTAATAATATTTATTGCAATTAAAGCATATTTAACACAAACTGTTCACATTTCATGTTAAACTCAAAATGGTCATGTTAAACTCACAATGGCACTGCTAGCATCTGCTTAGGACAAAATGTAAGCGGTTCGAGTTCGATGTCTCGGTTCGATGTTGCACGCTGCCCGCCTTATACGTATAAGATCAGATGGCTGCTGCCAAAAATTCAAATGCATTATACAATTTAAATAGAAAGTGCGCGAAATTTAGCGCAAAACAATTTTAATTTATGTTTTTTCCAAACTGTTATTGGCAAACATAACTATGTGACTGATTTAGGGTATTTATTTTTATATTAAATCTTTTGGAAAACACTTTAAGTAATGTGAGCACCAATTGGAATACTACCAATAAAGTATTCGGTCTAGTAATGTTCTATAATGCATTATCACTTAGGGGAACTACCAAGCACATCGACTTGCGATCAAACTTAAACTGTTAGGGGTCAAGTCAAGGGGACTCTTAATAGTTTTGGTAACTTTTTTTTTAATTAAACAATTTCCATATTAAAATAATATTATTATTTGTGTATTAGATATTATTTGTAATGTCAATTACTTAACCAGTAATTGTACTATTAGTATTATTCTGTAATGCTAAGAAATTTAATTTTCAACCGACTCCTTTCAGGACTTTTCTATTTTTCCTAAGTAAAAAAGGTTCAACAATGATGGTATGCAAATTAAATGACAGACAACAAATGGTATAGAACAAATTATATTTCAAATGAATTATTATTGACAAATATAATTTTATCACCAAAGAACTTACGTCGTCCGATTGCAATAAAAGAAAGTCTGGATTACCACATTGATTAGAAAAGTACGGCAAACTTCCTGACGTAATAAGGCCAAACGATAATTGTGTTATCTTGAAGGTGTTGAACCATTCACTCTGCAATTGCAATTAAATAATTTAGCAAGTGCTACGAGCTATTTATGCGATTTCCCCACAAGCGTTGTCAGCAGAGATAAGAAAACTGCAAAAGAGTAGTAATAAACGGAATTAACTTAAATAGATTAGAATTTATAGAAGCTGCAAATTATTGATCAAATACGAAAATTATTAGAATCCCTTTGAGTCAGACAGATGACGCATTAATATCTCTATATGTATGTATGTGTATATATTTATTTTTTTTTTTTGGAGCATTGCAAGTCATCATACTTCTGTTTTTTGGGTGGCAAGTTAAGAAAGCAGCTAGCTGTGACTTTAATTTGGTTTTAGTTGATGTTATTGTTGCTGCTCAAGTTTGTTGTTGTTTTATGGTTAGCCAACGAAAACGAAAACATTTAGTTGACACACACACACACACATACAGAGCTAGGCAAAGCGAGTTGGTAACTCGACTTTTTTCCCATGATTATTTGCTTTATTGTCAAATGTCAAGCCCAGCAAAACAGCAGCGCGGCAAACAGAAGGAGACCGCGACTCAGGTGGAGTTCGAGAGCTCGAGTTGGAGCTGGAGTTGGAGCTGAAACTGGAAGTCGTGTAAACTTAACGTTTTCTCAATGTGGTTGTTGTTGCTGTTGCTGTTGCTTTTTACCAGTTACCAGTTACCAGTTGCTGCTAATGCTGTTATTGTTGTTATAATTGTTGTTGCCGCTGCCGTTGTTGTTGATGTTGTTGTTGTCAAAACAAAGCTTCCACTTGTTCTACGCAGCGCGCATAACAATAAAAGAGGCAACAGCGGACATAGGGAAGTGTGTGTATGTGTGTGTGTGAGTGTGGAGCACAAAAGTAGGGGGGGGGGGAAGATATAAAAAGCGTAGCACAAAAAGATGTCGTCGCCCCAAACGGCGCTCTGACAAGTGCGACAATTGTAAAACAAACCTCATCTCGAAACTCCAACTCAACTCTAGCTCAACCTCAATGTTGTTTGGCACCTGCACCTCAGAGCGTGTAGAGGGCCGGGCCAACAAAAGTGGGCAAAGTCGGCCAAAAGAGGCGTCATTTTAGCCACTCAGCTCAAGGTTGAGAGTTTCTGGCGAATCAGCGATAATAGTCTATCGCAGATAATGCTTATCACACTTCACGTCGATCTAACAAACATAAACAATCGAGTATCGATGATGTAATTTGCGGTAATTAACAACGGACATAAAAAGGAAAAAAAACGTATTTTATTCATTGTCTTTAACAGAAGAAATATTTTATTTATTTATTGTTTGATGTGAACAATTTTTAACAGCTAAAAGAATTCAAAAATTAGGAACTTCATTTCTTAATTCTATAAGTAGTCTTTGGGATTGTTTTAGAATTCCAATTTAAACAATAAAAGAAGGAGAAGTACATATAAGATGTCCAATATTATAAGAATGATACTTATATAAAGAAAAGTTCGCAAAATAATTACTAACGAATAATAATTAAGATTGTGATCTATTATTAAACATTATAGGAGCTAATACTTAAAATTAATAATTGTAAGAAAAACAATTATCAAGAAAAGAAAACGAAATTAGAGAAGAGAATGTGTTCTGTTTTCCTAAAAGGAGGAAAGATTAACTTGGATTGTTCTGGGGAAACAGATAAATTAAAAAAAAGAACATAATATAAATATTATTAATAGAAAAAGTTTAAAGAAATTATAATAATAATAAGAAGAATAATAATAAGAAGAAGAAGAAGAAGAATAATAATAATAATAATAATAATAATAATAATAATAATAATAATAATAATAATAATAATAATAATAATAATAATAATAATAATAATAATACATAATAATAATAATAATAATAATAATAATAATAATAATAATAATAATAATAATAATAATAATAACAATAAAGAAATTTTATGTACAAAGATATCTAAGATGACACTTAAGTTATAATATACAAAATCTTCAGAAGCTAATACAAATTTTTTATCAACATGTTCTAACACTTGCACCAAATACTTATTTAACTAATTAATCAGGTTTGCACATTTCTTATCGAATTTTTAGTGAGCAGTAGCAGTCGATGACTCGCTGATTGTTGGCATACGTGTTTTATGAATGAAATTTGAATGGAATAGGCAATCACGAGTGCAGTCGCCAGTCGCCAGTCTATATAATCTTATCGGTTAAAGGCTAGTATTTTTAGCGTTAGAGTGACGCGAGGTTGCGGAAACGGATGTGGGGCTTCGCTGGGGGGAAAGTGGAAGTGGAAGTGGCAACAGCGTCGTCAGCACCTGTCGTTTTTTAGTGGGCGCAGTTCAAACAGGTAGAAGAAGAAGAAGCAGCCGCAGAAGAAGACGGTACAAGACGAATGAATGAGTGAGTGCGAGTGTGAGTGCGAGTGTTTGAAAAGCTGCAAAACCAAACAATCAAAGAGCATTGTTTGCCACGCGAGGCTGAGACTGGGAATCAACTAAGAACTGAACTGAAAAAACTCAGCTGAGAGTTTTGCGGAAGTGCAGGAAATACTCCTCGAACTCTCGTGGACCTCAACCTCAAAGTGCGCGCATAAACAAGCTGCTCAATCCCGACACACACACATACACAAATACAGGCCAAATACAGGAGGAAGCAGAGAGCAGGGAACTGAGAACAGAGAACCTGGCACACAGAGCAGACGGCAGAACGATAGACAACGACAAAAGACAAACGACAGCGACAACAGCTGCCAAGCGCAGCGTCATTGCATCATCAACAAACACACACACGGTCACACACTCTCACACACAGTCGCATAGCGAGACACACCAAGAAATTAGAACAACAATAACAACAACAGTCGAACGCACCACTGAAAACCCACAACAATAACAAACATACAAAAACAAATTTTCCAAAAAGCAATTTTCAAATACGGCGACGTCGACTGCGCTGTTAGCGTCAACGTCAGCGACAAGCGATTTTTATTCTCATTTTTTTTTTTCGAAAAGAACCAAAGAAAATATGTAATGTAAATTAAATGGCCAAAAGCAAAAATAACAATTCAGTCGAGTTGACGCGATTTGAGTTCTCTTTATTTGTACAGCAAGTGGTTAAAAGCCGAAACAATAACAAAAGCAAAATACCAAAACTACGCAAATGATTGTGTAATTTTCTTAAATGACTTTTCACACAAACACAAACTATAGGAAAAGAATGAGTAGTCAAGTTGAAGGTGTAATTCTTGAGTTGGAAATAAGCTCTAAGCTGAAACACCTGCATTCAAATGAAAGAAAGAAGTATTAGAATGACAACTAAAAAAAAATTTATAAAAAAAAAAATTATTGTTATAAATAAATGAATTCAATAAGAAAAAATATAAATATAATAAAAAATAAATAAAAAATAAATATAATAATATATAATTTATACAAAATAACATCCATACTAATTCTCAAAGGATGATAATAGAGTAAAGTCATATGAAAAAGGTTTCTTGCTTTGTAATTATCAATTCGATTAGATGTCACTTTGTTTAAAAAGTATTTTTTCACCAAAAAGTTAAAAAATAATAACTAATAGTAATTTTTATACTTACGCTAAATAATCTTAAACCAATTTTTTTTATTATATTCAACATCTAAGTATAATAACTATAATAATTGTAAAAATATTAAGAGGAGTTTCAGAATTAACTTTTTCAACATTAAATGAGCAATAACGTAAAATATTTGGATTCAGGTCTATGAGAGTAAGAGATGCCTTTAAAAATATATATTTGTCGAGCTACCAAAAATAAACAGAATTTATTTAATTCATTAAACAAAATTAATTGGAACATGAATACAATTTTAAAGGTATTTCGATTTAATCCACAATTATTTCAATGCTTAAATTTGACAAGAATTAATTGCATTTTTATTTAATTTTTTAATAGTTAAAGAACTAAAGAAATTTCGCTAATTATAAAAAATCTATAACAATGCATTTTTTGTAAAAAATTAGCATTTCGCTTTAATATAATATTATTTGAAAGCGTTAATGAAATCTGTATTTTACTGACTTTATATTTGATTATTACTATATTTCTTATTTTTTATAATAGGTCACTTTTTTTATAATTATTTGAACCCTTACTAAATAAAATAAAGATATTTTGTTTGTAAGCAGTTTAAAATAAGTAAGGAAATCCGTTAGTTATGTAATAAATCTATTTGGACACTTTCTAGTCGACGATAAGGTTCCTCATGATAGTGATTAAATAATGATATCATTTTGGATCTTAGTCATCAATCCGCACAATTAAAAATCTATTCGCAGGCGCCAGTTTGAAATTTTTATCACCTGACTTTTGATAATTAGAGCAAAGTTTACAACGTTTGGACACTTCATGGCTGCGTGATTGATTGAGTAGCGTAACTTAAATTCTTTCTCGCTGATCAGTTCTATTATTTACTGGTAAGTTGTCTATCTCTTTTACTGATCAGTTATCTATCTCTTTCGCTGGTCAGTTGTTTGTCTTTTTCGCTGACTGTAATTACAATGAAAGTAAATGAGATTCAAATTTGTTGCAAGTTGCAAGTTGCTGTTGCACTTGTTGATGTGCATTCGCTAGTGCAACTTCAACGAACGTCAGGTAACCCAAGACAACAAACAGTCAGCGCCGTTATTGCTTGTCGCTCTCTCTCCCCACTTCTTTGCCCCTTCCCAGCCTTAACACAACTGTTGCCACAAAACTACAGCACTCTTTTTTTTTTTTTGTTTTTGTTACTCGGCTGTCTCCGGGTGCCACCCTTGCGATCATCAGCGGCCACAGCCACTAAATTGTGTTAAAACCTTTGCCAGCCAAACTACAGAACGCAGAAACCTCAAGATCTCTGGCCAGAGATAAGCTCGCCTCTCTCCCTCTCTCTCTCTCTTTCTCTCTCTGTCTCTCTGGGCTGGAGCTGGGGTGCGAGAATGAAACGGAACGGATCGGAACGAAGCCAACTGAACTTGGTGCAATCTTCCGCATTATGAGTAACAAACACCGAACAGCAACAGTCAAGTCCAAGTCAGCAGCTCTTTCGGTGAGGAAATGGAAATGAAAATGCACTTGGCTTACAGAAAGAGTGAGAGGGAGAAGAGGGGAGGGGGCTCCATTCAGGTTGTTAGCGGCGACATGTGGCCAGGTCTGAGCCTCTGCCCGAGTCTTGGGTCTGTTACTGAGCCGGGGCTCTAATTTCAATTGGGTTTCGTGGTCGTGGAAATTATTCAACAGTGCTAAGTACGCTCTGAGCTCTGAGCTCTGAGACTGACTTTGACTCTGGGAGTAAAACGAAAAAAAAAAAAAACTGCAGAGCACCCACGCGTGACGTGACTCTTTGGTTTGACTTTCTGCTACCTCTATATAGTAGTAGTATACTACTTTAGCTCTACCTGAGCCGCTTCCGTAAAAAGTTGCCGCCGCTGCGGCTGACTTTTCCCCTCCCCAGCTGCTGCCATGACTGACTGACTGACTGACGTCCACTTGCGGTCGGTTGCCGCTCTTCAAGTGCATTGAAGCAAACTGAAGGCTATTTTTCAACTTCAAATGTTTGCTAAATGACTTTTGATGATTTGTGGCGAACTCAAACCCCGAGGGTTGAGCCCTTTTTCGGGATGGGGGGCGCAAAATAAATTAATGAATGTATTTACTTAATATCACTTCGAACCTTTCGAGTGTTGACTTGCCGTCTAATTGGGCCGCATCGATGAGGCATACGAAATGGAATTTGTTTCCCAGAAAAAATGCATTTCTTACTCTTCAGTACTTCAGTACTTCAACACTGACCCATCTACTAACAATCTAATAAGCACGCCAGACTTATCAAGTGCTTGTAAAGTGTGATAACACAATGTCTAAAGCAAATAACACTTGTTAAACGAATTTTGATAACTCGCCTTGCACACATAAAGATACGCAACGATGTTAAAAGAAATTTAATCGCATAAAGTACTTCCGTTTTCGTTTGGCATTCCACATATGACGTATAAAGTTTGAGGTATTTATAGCGCACTTCTATCTAATCTATTCTATTGTTAGATGTTATTAACACTCTTCAAGTGGCGTTTAATATTGTTTCCGTCACTGACCCACAGCGATTAGAATTATTAAATTGTCTTCTGACTAATTGATAAGCATTTAATTCTTTGATTTGACACCTTGAAATTCCAAAGTTGACAACGAAAGGAGTTTGACCCCGTTTCTTCATCTTTCTCTGATAATGAAATGTCTGAAGATTCAAAGTTTTGACATTTTTGGCAAACTGAAGTGTGGACTAAGCAGGAGGGGAAGGGGGGAGACAACACAGAGAGGGGGCTGAGGCTGACACGTGCATTGCAGATAATCAGCGTTCGTCGTGTCTAGGCCTAAAAATAAACTCCATGTAATTAGCCCCGCCAAGTGTCGGCGGTGTTGGCTTTTACTCTTAATACTCGCGTTTCCATACACTATCTGCTTTCCAAAGGTATAACAGCTCTCTCATTTAGAATGTGACTAGAGTGCATATGAGAATGAAAAGAGTTTTCTTTCGAAATTAAACTTCATATTACAATATAAATACAGTCTTTAGTTTTAAAAAACGACAAACGTATTTAATATTGTATAGAATACAATTGTATACAATACATGCGTGTTGAATCAAGATTTCTATCTTAAAAAAAATATGCTTTTAATCTTAAAATGCATCCAATCTTGATCCAAGATTGTTTCAACATAGAAATCTAATTTAGGTTTTTTTTTTTGAGATCGAAAAAATCTTAAATCAGATTTACAATCTACTTTTCGATATACATTTTTTTCTTTCTGTGTAATTATAATAATTTAATATAAATTATGTTAAAGTTTGTACGTTGAACAACTGTAGAGCTTGGAACATACTATTTTTTTTTTTTTGCTGAATAAGTTCTTTAGTCAGTCACCTTTGATTTCTGTTTATATTTATCTGATCAAATATTTTCTTATAAGTAACTGTAAGTGTAATCAAAGGAGCTTCAGGATAAATAAAGCTTTTATTAACTTTTAAACTGTTAATTGCAATATATTTTTTAAGGAGTGTTACTCTTTTATTTATTTTGAATTATATTTAATCCATAGAATAATTGAAGAGAAAACTAATTTTAATATTACTTTTAAATTCATGTTGCTAAATATTTTGCGCATTTCTGAAATGTTAACAAAATCAAATTATGGCATGATCTTAATAAATAACGAAAAATACTTCAATAACTTTATCTTTCTATTAAGGTTTCTTTTTCAAACTCTATCAATCTTTCTATACTATGCCAACTCAATTGACCGCTGAATTTATGAAATATTTGGCAAATTTCACATAGTTAGAGTATGTAGAATTTCATGCTCATATCGTTCGTTGTTTTTGTTGGTGCAAATTTCGTGCCTTTCCAGTTGCTGTGCTGTGCTGTGCGCTGTCTGGAGCAAAAATAGCCAAAAACGCGGCGAGTCGCGACAGGCGATGGATGGGCTATAAATAAGGCGAACGCAGACTGAACTCAACTGGGAAGAACTAACTGCAATTCGCATTCGGGTCGAGTTGAAAGTATTTAGTGCTTCTTTAGCTTAAGCATAGAGTTCTCCACTCGCTCCACTCTTCACTCTCGATTCTAGACTGTAGACTGACTCACCAGCTACACAAAGCTGAAATGCTCAACTAATATTTCAATTAGGAGAAACGCTCAAAGCGAGAAAGAGAGCGAGAGACGGAGGGGGAGAGGGAGGAAGGGAGAAAAAAAGCAAAGTCTAAAAAGCAATAGCCAAGTTGATGACATGCCCAACGTTAATAAAAAGCGGCAGAAATGTGCCAGAAGAGCAGGGCGAAATAAATTCCATGGAACCCTAGGTGGTCGAATATTTTAACACTACCGGGCACTGAGTTGCCTCCAGTCTACACTCTACACAGTCTACACAGTCTACAGTCCTACATACAGCATCGAACATTCAACATTCAACATTCAACAGTATCTGTGCTCATCGAAGACCCTAAGATGTAGAAGACAGTGGCAATCTGTGGCGCTGGCGTCTGCCTTTTAATGTAGAAAACTAGTCGAGGCGCATAATTTACGACAGCGTCTGCCAAGGATCACATCAGGGGGAGGCGGCAGAGAGGAGGGGGAAGTGAGGGAAGCAAAGGGAAACAGCGGCGTTGACTTGACTTATCAATTTCACGGGAATCCAATCGATTTTTATATGAGAGCGCGCAGATAAACCGCAAAAATCAAGCAATAAAATCGCTGCCCAAGCAAAAGAAACAAAACAAAACCAAAAAAAATAAAAAGAAGACAACAACAAAGCACTAAAGTGAGGCAGAGCCGCGGTGCAAAATGAAGAGCAGCCACAGAGGCTGACAATGAGACAAGACTGAGAGAGAGAGACAGAGAGAGAGGGAGAGATGTGGGGAGAGAGAGACAGAGACAGAAACTGTGGCACACACAGAGTGAGAGAGGAGCAAAAGGAAAATACCAAAACGGCAATAAATGGTGTTGATATCCCGCGAAGCGTGTGAAGACGCTAACGATGCCGCCAAAACTTGTTAACCACAAAAATTATTGCATGAGATGAAATAAATTAAGGTGGCGGCGTCGACTGCAGCAGCAGCTCCAGCTCCAGCAGCAGCAGCAGCAGCTCGAGTCTCGAGTCCATTTCAGGCCAGGCCGAAAACTATTCACATTGCTTCCTATTGCTCGCATCCTTGCGCCGACGGCGACGGCGACAGCGATGACGACGACGGCTACTCTCCAGCCAGGCGTTCAGGCCGCCAGTGGCGACGTCGCCGTCGCCGTCTCCGTCGTCTTCTCCATTCGCGTCTTCAGCGTTGCCATCGTCATCGTCTGTTGCTGCTGCTACATTTGTTGTTGTTCCTTCTGCTGCTGCGGCTGCTGCTGCCTCTTGTTGTGTTGTTGTGTGTACTTTGGGTGAAATGAAATGACAGACACGGCGCAAGATGCAAATTTACCTATGGAATGCTGATTAGACCATAAAGAATCTGGAGCACACTACGCCAGCAGTTAAAGCTGATCAAATAAATCGATTTTATGTGAGGTAACTTCTCAGCTTTATTATAAGATTTATACCCTTTATGAGCTGTACAGATAAGAGATTGCTTAGAGATGAATTTTCAGCTAAAAATTAAATTAAGTTAACATATGTATGTAAATATAATAGTAAACAAAAAGATCTTCTTTTAAACCTACTACAAATTTTCTATTTATAAACAGAAAGAAAAAATCTAGATTGAAGAATAGATTGCTAATTTTGACTTAAAATTTTGCCTTCTTGGTTCAATTTTGAAATTTTTCCATACTTGAAACAAAACTATTATTGACTTGCTTATTTACAATTAAAATTGAATTAACGATATTATTGTATTATTTTATTCGCTAAGAGCTTTTAAGTAATTTTCTTAAATTTGTTATTTTAATACTACGATTTTATATTTATTTTTATTTGGTTTAACATGGCTTGCCCAATTTCATGCACATTTTTCATGCGACATATAATTGTTTTCTTATTATAATTATATTTGCTAAATTTTAATTGAAATAATTTAATTTAAATTAAGTTACTACATTTATTAACTGCCAATATTTCATATTACAATGTTGTTTATATTTATTTTTCAATTTTATTGTCGAATTTTTTGTCTCATTTTTATAACATGTTATATTTCTTTACAATAAATGTATTAATATTTTATTAAGTGCACTTAATCGCATTTAGAACATTTACTGAAATTATTATATATTTTAGATAAATATTTATGTATTTTTTTCAAATTTGTATAATGACTGTATTTTATTTGATATTTATTTGTTATATTTATTTATTTACTTAGAATTTCTGTTTAGAATTAGAATTTTAGAATTTTATGTTTCTCTTTATATTCCATAGTTACGCTAAACATGTGTTACTTTTTCAAATGCCTGCTCGAAAATCAAGTATACGCAAGGTAACCCCTCAATTCGCTTATTAGCAAAAACTTGAGACATCATGGCTCAAGGGTAGCGCGCTGTTCAAGTGATTGCAACCGAGTGTTGCAACATTCGTATGCGGCACAACATTTGCAGTGACCAACGTAAAGCTCTTTCAGCTGCCCCTCATCTTTCCCCTCTCTCTCTCGTCTCTCTTCCCGCCTGCCATGCAAAACACAGCTGCCCTCTCCTGCGATCTCTCTGCAGTTGCTGTTGTTTTTGTTGTGCTCTCACAGCAGTCGGCTGTCTCCCCATTGCTTGCCCCCTCGCTTCCTTCTCTTCCCGTTGCCTTTGCCCTTCTGCAACGCTGCCCACTCTGCAACGACGATGACGACGACGACGACGGCGGCGGCGCTGCCGTTTTAGCAACATTGCAATCATCTGAAAATTCCATTCCAATCAAATTAAAAACTGGCGTCTACCTTTTTATCATTTTCTTATCAGATCTCAAGATCTGCCGCAGCGATGCCTTTTGCTGTGCGCCTTTTATACACGAGTTGGCCACATACTCAACGAGTGTGTGTGCGATTGTGTGTGTGTGTATGTTTGTGTGTGTGGATGGGGTCTGCTGTTCGTTCTGGCTATGGGCAGCAGTTGCTTCACTGGCACTGGACCCAGACACGGCGGACAGACGGCGGCGGACTGTGGTGCGACTCTTTTTTTTTTTTTTTTCGTTGCTGTGTTTTTCGTTTTTTATATAATAAGCAGATCTTTGTCCCAAAGAAACCGTGGCCATAATATATCAATATAAACGCAGACACACACACACACATACACACAAAACACAGTGAGTTGAGCGCCTGGGAAGCAAAGCACATTCATGGCTCGCACTGTAGTTGGACATTGACTTCGTCTTCGTCTTCGTTTTCGACTGCGACTGCGACTGCGAAGAGGTTGCTGCGGGGGCAGGCTAAAGTGCTGACGATGCCGAACCGACGATGAAATCCATTAGTTTTGCACCTTTGCAACATGTTGCAGCATCGCATCGTCGACGTCGTTGAGTCGCCGAAAATGTTTGGCTGGCCACATTGGCCATCGACCGCAAATTGGTAAAAATTAACACGCTGCTGCTTTTGCTCTTGACCAAAAACGGTCACCAGCGAAGCCCATTTTGCTTTTAGGCGTCTGTCGCCAAAATTCCTTTCATGACAACGCGAACGTGAACGCGAACTCCTAACCCGCCTCCTGCCTCCTTCCTCCTCTTCTGCTGCTGCTGTTGCATGTGCCACATTGGCCATTTCATACTTCAATTTAATAAATTAATTGGCTGCGGCTCGTTTGCCATTTTCAGCGCAACAAAAGTGGCAGCTTTGTGTGATTTTGAAATGCACCAAAGTTCACACAAGCTGAGAAAACAATGTATAAAGAAATCTTAGTACTAACATACACAGAAAGAAATAATGTAATAATAATAAATCAAGAATTAAATTGATTTCCAAAAAGTACAATAATAACTATAGTATTTATAGTTCCTGAAAATTTGGTTGCGATCAGATGAAAATTGTAGAAGTTATTAAATGAATACTTTTGTATGAAAAACAAGTAAGAAAGCTAGAGTCGAGTGTGCTCGACTGTGAGATACCCGGTAATAATTTTAAGTAAAAGCAAAATATTGCGATATTAAATTAAAAATAGTATTAATTTAGTATATTTTTAAATTAATATCGCAATATTTTGCCTTTACTAAATAATACTAATATACAAAATCTAGTATATTTTACACTATGTGGTATATTTTGAATATATCAATGTACCGAATACAGCCTTTGGTATATTTTTTGTATTTATACGGTATATTAGTTTAGTATATTTTAAAATTAATACCAAACTGTTTTGCTTCTATTCAAAATGAGTAGCGGGTACTTAATAGTCGAGCAGCTTTCTTACTTTTTATTTTTAGATTATATTTTTAAGTTAATTTATTTTTTCTTATTACGTAACAATAATATAGTAATATCAATATATTATTTTTATTTTTTTATTACTTATCTTAGGTGTTAATGATTTCATTTTTGGCCACCCAATTGCCAATGTTCATGCCGTTGCTTCCCTCGTTATCTTTCACACTTCGATTTCAGGTCGCAACTTCGACGCCGTCTTTAACTCCAACTCCAACTTCTTCTCCTACTCTCATTCTCGCGTTTCTCATTCTCTCAGACTCTGCTCGGCTTATCGCTTTAATCTCTTCTGACAGTGATTATTGCTGTTTGCGGATTGTGCAATTGATGTGCGAACTTCGACACTAGTTGAAAGAGGAGCAAAAAAAAGGGAAGCAGAATCAGAATCAGAATACGTATGTGAAAAAGCAGCAGCACATACAATTTAAAGAGAGGGAGAGGGAGGAGTGAAGACCGCTACCATCTTGGCCTGTCAGCGCCAGGAGCAGCAGCCGCTTTTGCAGTCTCTATTTACAGCAGGGCGGCATCGCTTTTAGCACCCAAATATGATGTCATGGCCGCGGCCTTAGTTGCAGAGACTGACTTCAATTCTCAGACGCAGTAGAGTCTGCTCTTGCTCTGCTCTGTCTGCTGCTGCTGCTGCTGTAAGTCGAAACCCCAAAAAGGGCAATTTTTGAAATCATACGCCAAACATGGCGCAACATAACTGCAGAGAGCTGCTCCCAGATAGCTTGGGGAGCAAAGCTTGGAGTAGCTAGCCTGGCCTGGACTGGACTGGCCTGGCCAACAACTGAGCATTGTTCTTTGCACTGTCGCTTTCGCACTTCACAAAGGGGAGATAGAGTTCAATTTGGTTTTCTGTCTTCTGCATTCGAAACAAAAGACTTAAGCAACGAACTTGCCTGCGAGCTTCAATTTTTTTTTGCTGCCACTGCCGCTGCAGCTGAGCTCTTTGCTGCCGCTGCTTATGCTGCTGCTGCTTCTGCTGTTGCAGTGAGAGTATTTTGGACCCAAAAAGGTGTCGCTGATTGTCTTTTAAGAGACGGCATCGGCGGCGCCGCCATCGCACCAAGGAGCGCGCGTTGACAGTTGTTGTGATTGTGATTGTTGTTGCCGTTTTGGCCGATCAAGCTGCCACAGCTTCGGCCACAGCAGAACTCTGTTGCATTGTTGTTGCCGTCTGGAATGTGACCGTCGCCTCCTTATGCCGGTGCATTCAATCGAATTCAATTGTTTTTGGCAGTCACAACGCAACAGAAAAACACAACAAAAACAAAAAAAACCGAAACGAAACAACAAAAAATAAGAATAAAATCAAACGAAACCACCAACAAAAATTGCAAAACACTCGGCCGCATTCCCACACAGATCAACACACTTCTCAGGCGTTAAGAGGGGGCGGTGCAGGGAGCTTGTGTCTTGTGCTGCGGAGTCGTGGCCAATATCCACCCAGAAGTGAGACTTTGAAGTGTGTTTTGGGCTGTGTAAAGTCGTTTTTTTTTTCTTAAGTGTGAGAGTGTGCGGTAGCTGCTGCCATAATCAGGCTGACCAGCCTCCTTCAATCTTTTGCTCTTTAGCTCGCTCGCTGGCTGGTTGGCTGGCTGGCGCTTAAAACCTCAAGCGATAATCGCGCATCAATTCGTTTTATAATGATGACGAGCATCCGCGCACTGGCCACGACTCCAACACTGAGTCCGACTCCGATTCCAGCTCCAACTTCAACTGCAACTGCGGAGTCGACGCCAGCATCGATGCTGGTGGCAAGTTTATCTAATGCCGGCGATCTCCATGCCCAGCGCCAAGTGTGAGCTCAGCCAATTGGTTGCCGCAGTTCGCTCAATTCGTTGAGCCCCCTTTGGGGACCTTGAGCATTTTAGAAGACGCTGCTTGCCAGGCCAGATCGATGATTTGGTTCCTCCAACAGCAAGTCTATTTACTAAGCTAAAGATTTGGTAACAAAGGCCAAGAACTATTCTACTTTTGATAGTGAAAGTTTCTAGCAAAGGTGATAGATGTTTAGGCATTTTTAATGTAAAAGAAATGAGCAGAATTTTACCGGATAAAAAGATTAGAAATTGGAATTGTAAATTATAAATTAAACTAACAACTTTTTACTTAAATTGCCAGAAACACTTTTAATAAACATATTTTTCCAATTTAAACTCAATGCAGAGCTCGGAAAATTAATTTAAAAATGATATATCTAAACAGCTTAATGATACATGTGTACGCATTATGTTTTATACATCTAATATTGTATAATGTACTGCCTACTAAGTAAATTGGAAAATATTTTTTAACATTTTTTCTAGACTATACAATTTTGGAGTATTTCCCTAGACAACCAATTTGATATTTCAAGAGCAATATTGTTATAATAACGATTTAAATGACTTCTTTATGAAATCAATTTAAAAATGCCTTGACAGAAAAATAAAGTATAAAGTAATCAATGAAAATTAATAGAATTAAATAATAAGCTATATACATACATATAATTCTCCCTTTATTTTAGCGCATTCAGTATGCAAATTTCACACACTTTTTTTTTGTAATTAAAACAATTTGAATTGTGACTAAGCATGCAATAAAATAAAATTTTGTCAGCATTTTCAATGTTAAATAAGAATTTCTTTGACATAATTATTGACTTGATTCTTAGGAGTTTCAGTTAAAAAAACACTGCAAAAATATCAATAAATTTGGAACAACTGCGACTTTGCTGAAAGCAAAGTGAAGAGTTAAAAAAATTTCTGTAAATTCCCTACTCAAGCTTATTTCCACGATGTGCTAGTAACAAAGAGTATCTAAACTTTGCTATGTTCTTCTGCTTTAGCTTGCCATGCTGCCCTGTTGTTGTTGCGTCATTAAAAGTTGCCGGCACCAAGTGGCCAGCCAGGCAGCCAGCCAGCCGGGCAGACAGAACGGCAACCAGTCCTTGTCCACAGCAGCATCTCCAGTGTCTGCCTTGCCTTTGATCCCCTTGCACACTCCCCGTTCTCTCCACACTCTTCTTCCACTGCTGTGCAAGTGGCAATAGAAATCATTAGCAGCATTGACGGCGGCATCTTGCTGCTTGCTGCTCGATTCCCTCTGACTGCCTTGGGATGGTTGTTTGTTGTTGGTTGGCTATAATCTAATCTGCGGTTACGGGGGCTGCTCTCTGGCGCTCGCGTTTGGCTACCTCTTCTGTTGATTTCTGTTGATTTAAAGCGCTGATTACTAATTTTATTAATTTTTCAACGACCCAGCTCCAACTCCATCTTCAACTCCAGCTCTGACTGCGGCTCTGGGCTATTGAATGTTTATCTTGTTGTTGTTGTTGTCGGAGGGTTTTCTGTTTTGTTTTTTTGGCTTTAGGTGGCTGTTGTCGCTATTGATTTAGTTGATGTCTTTATGAAGCATTTGAAACACGACACTTTATTTTTTCAAGCTGGAGAGATACTGAAATTAAAAGTGATTTCATTTAACGGTAAGATGAGGCGCAGAGGCGCCTTTTGAAGTGGCATCGAATGATTGCCCAGGCTCCCAGGCAAATCCAACTGCATTCCTTAAAAGAGAGAGGGGAGGCAAGGATAAGAAGGAGCAGAAGCAGCTGGTTGAAGTTGATGCTGCTGCGCTGTAGCTGGTCTTAACCCCTTGATGACCCTCAAAACGGTGTTAATCAGATCATTTACACAAACGACACGCACGTCTCGAAATTAGCAGCTGTGTCTTCTGACCCTGACCTACAAGTGGGAAGTGGGACCACCAGTTAACAGCTAGGATGGCCAATAGAACCGAGCGTGCGAGTGTGTGAGTGTGCAACCCTTAGACAAATTCAAAAGCAATTCTCACACACATGCAACTCACTAAATATGAATCAATGTCAGGGGCAGAAGGCAAAGCGTGCGGCACAAAGACGCAGCTTGCTGCACGGGACAGGACAGGACACCATCAGGAGTCTAGGCTTCCGAAAGCGAGAGAGGGAGGGAGGGAGACAAATTGAATGCAAACAACAACAAGAGGCAAACAAACTAATTCCAAGAACACACACACACTCACACAGAGGCCACGAAAGGAAACCAAATGAATGACTGAATGAATGAATGAAAAAAAAGTGAAAAAGAAAACCGAGAAATGAAAGAAGAAAGAACTCTGAGATCGCCAAGATCGTGTACGCAATATCAGCGGATAATTGAGCCTAATAGGATTTTAAGTGCACACACACACACACGCACACCAAGCCAAGGTGTGTGTGTGTTGTCCCACTGTGCCTAACAACTGAGGAAGCTGCACGAGGATAACGGCTGACGACGGCCGATTGCGGACTGTCGACTGCCGATTTGACGATTTGAAAATTGTCGATTGAGAATTTGAGACTTTTGTGTTCTCTGTGTGTGTGTGTGTGTTGTGTGTTGTGTGGTAGGAGCAGAGAAATCCGTTCCGGTCATTAAACGCACCGCCCTCCACTATGTGTGTGTCTATGTCTATGTCTCTAGACGGACGTCTGCAATGAGTCAGCTGACTTTGCTTTTTTGTGTGTGCTGTTTGTGTTTGCTCTCGCCTGAGGTAAATTGTGCGTGTTGTGGCATGAAAATATCACTGGCAGAGCAGAGCCGAGGCGAGTGAGCGCGTCAGGAAGCAAGGGAGAGATAAACAGGAAGAATGACCTGCTGCTTGGAACACAACACAATGGGACGCACGTCGTCAACGGTCGGTCAGAGACCAAAGCGAAAGCCAAAGCCAATACCAATACCAATGCCCAAAGCCATAGTCAGGGCCAACCTTAAACCCAAACTCATTGCGCCAGCAGCGCAAAACAGAGACTGCAACTGCAACGGCGACTGCGACGTCGACGTCGACGTCGGCTTTTGACGCTCACACAGTCAGACAATTAGCGAGACAATGAGATTGAGATGCAGACGAGGCGGCTTTATGCCCCTTACCCTTACCCTTACTCTTAATAACAGACCAACTACAACTACATCTACATCTACAGCTATCTATAGAGGCTCCTGTACTCGTACTTACGCTGAGAGAAAATTTTCTAAAGACAATCGATGCAAATTACGTGGTGTTTGTACTTAAGGTTTAAAACGCAAATTTTGTTAGTTCAAATCGAATTGATGCCTTCAATTAGCGATTAACTCGTTGAGGTATTCACAATTTATGTAATAATATGGTAAACCATATATGTATATTAGGAAACATGTATACTACAAACACATTTTGTTAAAATTCTAAAAGGAATATCAACAAATAATAAGATAAATATAAATCAAAATAAAAAGATTGCACATCTGAACAAATATATACATAAATAATATAATTCAATAATAATTTTTAGCATACATTTCTTTTACTATGGCTTAAAATTGTGTTTAGACAAATTTTATTCTAAATATTATACCTTAGAAAGTTGCATGTGAGTGTCCTCAAATTTAGTTTACCACCTACTTATTGTAAGAAAAAGGCTACAATATAATTATATTAATAAAGTTTAAACTTTATTCGTAAATCTTTAAGTTTATTATCCAATCATATTGAAATTTGTAAAATATATTGGAAACTTATGTTTGCATCAACTTTTTCCTATGAATTGCACAACATCTCTTAAGTTATTCTGCTTTTCAATAAAAGTAATTAATATTGTTGCCAAACATACAAATATAGCTCAAGTTTGTATATTCTCTGATATCTGTGTGTTCCTTCGGACAGACAGAGTATGACTTCACCGTCTCGGTTGTTACTTCTCAAAATCTTTATAATTTATATGTTCGCAAATATATTTAAATTTTATAGTTTTACTTGTTTTTCTATTTATACATTTTCGGTATTAAGTAAGTTGTTAAAATATTAATTGATGTCACTATAAAGATTTAATAGATAATTAGCAATTGTTGTTAATCGAAACTGCATTGAATTTTTCTCTAAGTGTAGACACGTCTCCTTCACTCACTCTCTCTTTTGATCTGTCTGTCTAGCTGTCTCTGCGTGTGTGTGTTCCGGCAACGGAAGCAGCAGCAGTCGAAGTAGCAGCAACAACGACTAGATAAAGTTGTCAGCTGATCACAGGTTGAAGGGCGTGGCCTGGGCAGTCATTACCCAACGCACGATGATGATGCGGCAATTACGAAAACAAAACTCGCATTAATTGAAGCCCAACCAAGAAGCTGCTGCTTCTGTTGCTGTTGCTGTTGATGGCGAGTCCAGAAAGTCGGCAGCAGAGTCTGCAAAGACCCCTAACAATGGGACAGTCTTTTGGGAGATTTATAGGCCAGAGAGCGAGAGACAATGAGGCGAGTTTAGAATTTCAGAAATGTGCAGACAGTCGCAGCGACATTCAATCAAAGCGAATGGCATGAGCTAATCCCCAAAATACCAATTGAAAACGTAAACGTAAACGAAAACGAAAACAAAGGAAATTCCACGACGAAGCAGCGAAGTTGGCAAACCGAAATTTATGCAGATGATTTATGTATGAAAGCATCAAACATCATCAAACTGAAGCAGAGTGACTCAGAATGTGAATGTGAGTTTGAGTTGCGAGTTGCGAATTGAAACTAAGTTTACGATCGATGTTGCAACTATGAGGTTGGCCATAGTATAGCTTAAGTATAAGCCACACAATGTTGTGCTAAAAACCAAACAACTCAATTAAGCAGCATATTCTCTCTCGCTTTCTCATCGCTGTTGCTGTCTCTGCTGCCAGCTCATAAAATTTAATGACAACGCTTAATTATAAAATCAATAAGAGACGCCGCACACGCCGATCACTTCAGTCTGAGCCTCAGCTTCAACTTCAACTTGAACGCAGCAGGAAGAAGGCAAGAGAAGAGAGACAAGAGACTTGAGGTAGGATCCTCGCTGCCCATAAGTTTGTCAATTTATATGAGACACACACAGAAGAGAAGAGAAGAGAAGTGTAGATAGAGAGGCAGGCGAGAAACAGAAATCACGTTAAGCGCAATAAAAAGCGCGAAACATTTTAACGCGTCTCGGCGATAAAGTATCTGAAAACATTGCCCCGGACAATGTCCAATTGGGGCGCTAAGCTCTTCTCTCAACTCTCTTGAGTTGAAGTCCGTCCGACTCTGGGGGCATTATCTTAAGTAGTGTTGAGTTTGGCCACCCCGAGAGCAAGATGCGATATGGCGATAATTTGATCAAATTATGTCTCAATTAACGCTCAATCTCACGGATTGCGTTGCGTGTGTCTGAGCATTAATACTTACAATAACAACAACAGCCAGACCGCTGGGAAATTGCAGTTTTCCAACCCTCCTAACAACTAATTGCTAATGAAAATATACCAATATTTTGCCACTGCTGTCCAAATATTATTGCGGAGAGGGGCGACGAAATCGATCGAGGGGTAGTTTAGGAAAAATTTCCATAAATAAATCGTAATTAAATTAAAACGCACAACAAATCAGAGCGCAAATCAAACAATGCAGTCAAACAATAATAAATAATGACAGGCCGAGAAAAAAAGGAGTCCAGATGAAGAAGAGAAATCAAGACGCAGACAGAGGCAGGCAAAGGTAGAGGCAGAGGCAGGCAGCAAGGAGCAGGCGCTGGCATAAGGAGCAGCTGTCGCAATTTGTTGTGCACAATGGAGGACACAGCATCGACGACGACGAGCACACTTCCCGAGTGACCTTTTTCTTACTGTATGTGTGTGTGTGTGTGTGTGTGTGTGTGTGTGTATTTTGTGGCAGGAGCCACGCTGAACTGGACTGGAGCAGGCATCCTTTTGCGCCACATGCGCCACGTGCTAAGTCGTTGATCCTGCCAATGTCAAGGCAAGCCAAGACAGAAGGAAACAGCACAAGACACAACAGCTGCCAGCTGCAGAGGAATAACAAGGCAACAAGGCAAGGCAAGGCAAGGAAGCAAAAGCAAACAGGACCTGCAATAGCACCTGCTCCTTGGCTGTGTTATTTCTCCACTGCTTCGGCTGTTTGTTGGGCGTGCTGTGCTCTCAATCAGAATGTCACTCCACGCGTTGCTGCTTCATTTTTTTCCGTCATTCGTTTTTTTTCTTCTCCTTTTTGGCAACAACAAATGAGCAACAAGGTGCCGAAAAACAAGCCTCCCAAAATAGTAGTTGGCAGCCACGTTTTTTCATTCCATTCCTTGAATGTTTTTTTCGGGGTTCTATCTTGGTGTGCGGCTAATTAATGAAGGTAGCCGCTTTATCAGCAAAACTGTCTGACGCCGGACCACACGAGAGTTGTACCCAAAAAAAATGCGACTCACATTCTGTGCGATGACTCACAGCAGTCAAAAAGAGAGAGAGAGAGAGAGTTAAGAACCCTTCGAACAAAAGTTTAGTGTGCGTTTTAGCACGTGGTTTTGTTGCAAGCTTCGTTGTTGCAGCTGCCTCTGCCTCTGCCTCTGCAACAAAGACACACCTGCACAGCTGCCCATTAGCCGCACTGATCGATAGCTTTGGCCAACTTGGCCAACGAGTTGATTTCGAACAACAACAACAACAACAGCAACAAAAAAGCCGCTTTATAATTTGAAAGGCACATCGTCCGCCTTGTGTCCGCCTTCTTGTCGCCAGCCTAACTGCATTTAACAGTTGCAGCAGCTGCCAGGACGTGCAAGGGTTGTCCCTCTAGTTGTCCCCAGGACAACTCAAGGGCTTAGAGCCAGCGACAGATACATATTTACTTCAATTAATTTAGGCTATCCATTATACTTAGCAAAGTCCTTTGGCAACTGAAAGGGTTGCCTTGTGGAGATAACCATCTGAATGCGAAGCTTACGATCCTGAAGAATCAGCATATCTTAAATGTTATAGCTGCACTTTCTTTTCATTTTAGAAAGGCAGCTCCTTTCAATTTATTACAGGTTGGGCATACAAAGTGATCTTCAGTAATTCGTCTTAAGAATACAACACAAAAGTTAATGTAGGACATTGCTATTATTAATGAATTGTAAAAGAAATATAAAAACCATAATATATCTTAATTAATCAATTTTCGAATCCCTTTATTACTTTTGTATCCTTCCAACAAATTTTACTAAATATTTTTGAATACAAATCAAATTGAATAAAATAAGTTTACACTTAGATCATAATGAAGAATGATTTGCGACAGTTTTATTAACTTAGCTTTGAGTAATTAAAAGAATTTCGATTGATTCTAGAAATTTTGTAACCTAAGTCTAGTATTTTAGGTCTTGCATTGAGAAATTCGAATTTTTTATGTGCTTAGTTTTAGTTTTAATATTTCTATTCTATAAGTAGTTCTATTTCAAGAGCACAATTTCAAAGATGAATTTTTCTTTGATGCACTAAATTTTTCTTCCTATAAATTAAGGATTTATATTTATTAGTTTCTCCTGATCATTATTTGAAAGAGAAATAATAAATTTAAAAACTTTCCTATTATTTAATGAATATCTTATAAATTTTCTGAATTTAGTGGTTTTCTTATGATGTTTCTTATGAGATTCTTGTGATTTGTTTCCAAATATTCCAAATATATTCAGAGACCCATATTTTTTAAAGTTTTCAAAACCTAATCATTATTATATTCTATTTCATTAAAATTCTGTTGTTTGCTTAACATACTCTTATTACTTTTGTATTAATTTCCTCTCTGTTTCAGATATCTGCCATTTTAATTATAAGTTTTTTTATAAAAATGAATATTTCTTCATTTTTGCGCACTTGCCGATCTTTAACACATATGCTCACTAGCTGATTAAGATTCCTTGTTGAACAGCAAGCAAAGTAAAGTTGTCGAAGGCCGTAAAAATGAACTGGAAGATGCCGAGAAGAGAACAAAGTAGTCAGAATTTATGGGTAAACTAAGTGATATATCTACTTATTAATAGGCTGCTCAGCCACTGCAAAGAGCTTCCCTCGCTCTCTCTCTCTCTTTCTCTCTGTGTGTGAATATTCATAGCATTTCATATTTGTCTACTCGGTTAAGGTGGCTGTTGTTGTGTAGTTGTTCTGGTTGTTGTTGCTGCTGCTGCTGTTGCTGTTGGCTAACCGTGGCCAATGCCAATAAACAATAATTCCCATGACTGTCACTAAGGCGCAACGTACACAGCGACTTCCCAGACACTGCGACGACGTCGACGACGACGACGGCGATGACGACAAAGGCGGTCGACTAGACTTGTGAACTACTCATGCCAGCAACAACTAAAACAACAACCACAGCAACAACCACAACAACAACAGCAGCAACAGCAGGTGAGATGTATTTGCTGCTGTGCCACACCGAAGCTGGTTTTTTTTTCCTCCTACTTGACGTTCATCATCATCATCGGAAAGCAGCAGCAGCAACCACCGCAAGCATCAACAACATTTGCTATACACATCACCAACACAGCAACAGCAACTCTCTTTGACGACTCGTCTGCGACGCAAAAGTTGTGGCAAAGTTGATCTGCGCTTGATCTTGTCATTAAACGCAGCAACGTAATGATGTTGCTGCCGCTAGCTGGCTTATTGAAATTTGTCTTGGCAGCATGTTGCAGCAACATGTTGTTATTGCCGCTGCAGGCTACCAGTTTTTTTTTTTGTTCATAGTTGCTAAACAAAATTTGCACACACTCTGCGCTTTTCCCATTTCCACGCATGGAATGCGGGCAGCAAGGCAGCCCGTCCTTGAGGCAGCCTGTTGCAAGTGGCAAGCAGCAAGCAGCAAGTGGCAAGTTGCAAGCCTGCGTACATCGACGTCGTCATAGTAAATAACTTGTTATGGTCAAATATTTCAACGTTGCCTGCCATGACATGAGCAGCTTCAGCTTCTGCTTCAGCTGTAACTTCAGGCTGCAACTTTGAGGTAGCAAAAGAGGAGGAGAAGGAGGTCTGTGCTTAGTCAAGTTGACAGCGCGCTAACTTGACTGAGGTTGTGGCTATGCAGCCTGGAGCAGCAACAGCTTCGATGCTTCTAAATATCTGTCTGCGGCATTTGTTGATAAGCATGCCACGGCCACAGAAGGTTGCCCCACACCAGACATCAGTCTGTCTGCAGTTGCTGCACCACCTCCTCCTCCTCCAGCTCCTTCTTCAACTACTACTTGTTATTACACTAGACTGCACGGCGTCGCTGCACTCAGCTGCCTTCTCTTGCTCCTACTCCTTCTCTCTCTCTCTCTCTCTATCCCTCTCTGAACTGAGCTGAGAAATGTCATCGCTGTCAACAGCAAGCTGCAGATCGCTTCGCTTACTAACTGTCTGATCTTCTCAGTCCGCCATCTGTCTTTGCTGCAAATTATTTCAATTGCCGCACTGCACTGCAAAACTATCCAGATATTTTTATTATTACTGCAGGCTAATCAACTAGCTTCGCGGTTGGAATTTGTCCACAAACTGTCACTGGAATGTGAACCTATTTCGCAGTCATTGTCTCTGCCGAGTCTCTGCTCTGAAGCTCTCAAGCAGCGGTCTAATCAAAATGGATAATGATCTTGAAATTTCAGCAATTTCAAAGAAACTGTAGCAACAGTTAAGCTTCGCATAGTTTGCAGATTGTAGATTGAGTTCGAAAATGTATAAGAATTATTAATACCAAGTATGAGTGAAATAAGATTTTATATAGTTGACGTCAAGTTTTTTAACGACTACAAAGAAATGACGAAATACTATAGATAAATAATGAAGTAAATTCCTTCAAATAAATTAATTTTCACACTATTTCAAAGTATTCAAAATTGAGTGAGTTATTTATTAAATTAAAACAATTTAATTGCTTGAATATGCATTCATATATACTATTGTAAATTGGTTGAAAATATAATACATTATAAATATCATACAAATATCTGATATCAAGTTCTTAAAGTTAGTTTAAGACTATAGCAATATTAGTTCGATTAAAATATTACAAAATTCCTTGCCTCCTTGCTCAATATAAAAAACTCTAAATATAAAATCATATCATTGTTTTTAAATGTTAAATGTAATAGAATTTTAACTCTTTATAAATTAATTATTATTATTACGAATAATCCGAATAATAATATTATATGATAATGATTTTGGTATTTATAAATGATTGAAAATAATAATTCATAAAATGATCCACACAATTGTAAAAAAAATGTTTTGGTTTAATTTTGTTTATTGAACAAAATATAGTCACATTTCTATATTTTAATTTAGCCAGATTCTACCCTATTTAATAACATATATTGTAAGTATGATCCACAAAATATATTTGAATTTAATGAACAATCATAATTCATAGCAACAATACCTAAATTGCTTATAGATCTTAAATAAGTTATATTTGTAAGTTATTTAGCATAATGATCATATTATTATTACTCAAACATAACAACATTGTCATTTAAATAGCTTTGCATTCTATTCAGTTTCATTAAATAGTTGTTATCACATGTTTTCAGACTTCATTTCATAGCTGTCCCATCTATTCCCTTTAATGCCCAGAGTCAGCATCTGGTATATTCCAGTTTCTCAAGATGCCAGAGCACAACCCAAAAAAAACAGCAACAACAAAATTAAATAAAAGAGTCAAAATGAAAAAAAACAAGGAGAAGGGAGTAGGAAGGAGGGAAAAAAGCGAGGCAAGCAAATCAAGGCAATTGCCCACACACTACGCTACTGTTCGGTGTCCAGAAAGTGCTGCATTCAAGATGCTCAACTTGTCCCAACTCGGAGGCATGCTCCACGGCATGCAGCATGCTCCTCTGCTCTGCTCTGCTGTGTGCTGTGTGGTGTGCTGTGTGCGATGCTGTGGTCTGCTCCACTGTGGTCGCAAGATCGCATAGCATAACAATCTCCAGCGTCACGTTAAAGATTTCACTTGAAGCTCGCGAAAAATCACCTGATGACTAAATTAAAGTGGCGCTGGTATGCTTTGGGCAACATCTTCCCCTCTCCACTCCTCTCCTTTCCCCCTTGGTGTGTCTACTCTCCCCCCGCCTCTCTGCACTTGCCCTTGTCAGCTTGTGAACTAATTTCGTAAATTTTTCGAGCTGCTCTCATTCCATGCACAATGTTGTTTTTGTGTCGTTCGCATTGGATTTTCAACCGGCTTTTTGGGCAGCCAACACACACACACACACATACGCTCATGTATATATGTGTATAGTCACACACACTGTTGCATTTTTAATGAATTCCAATGAGCGGCTTCTTCTTCGGCTATTGGCCGAAAACGCGGTGTGCGGTCGCCTTCTGCCCCTAAACGGGCGGGCGAGGCAATTCACTTCACTTCACTTCGCTTTACTTCAGCTCAGTTCGTTTTACTTGCGCGTTGCAAGCTGCTCGTTGCCCCCGTTGCCTGTATTGCCTGTTGCAAGTTGTGACTGCGATTTGGTTAGTTAGTCGCTGGTTGCAACGTCACAACGCTGCTTGCTGGCTGCTGGCTGCGCTTGCATTTTGTGCGCCTTGTTAAGAATTTCATTAAAAATGAAGACCTGAGACCCAGAAGAATGTATGTTTCTCCCAGCCCAAGTCTCGCTCTCTCTCTCTCTCCTTCTATCTCTCCCTCTCTCTCTCTGGCTAGCTGCCACCAAAAAATGCCTGTTATTGTTGTTGTCGCTTTTTGTTAGCCTGCCACCGTGGAGTGGATTGGAAGCTGTGCGCCGGCGTTGCGCCTGCGCTTGCATATCTCCAAGACAATCAACGACAACAACACAACCAAACACACACACACACACACACACATACGTATAGTGTATACACATTCGTATACACACTCAGTCTCACAGTGGCGCTTTGTGGTCAGCGATTGCCCACCAGCGCAGTCGCAGTCGCAGACTTCGCCTCAATGCCCGCAGCTCCACCTTCAACTTCAGTCGCATCTTCGTTTTTGGGTGCAACGAAACATTTTTAATTGGTTTTGTTTCATTTTGTCGGCAATGCCGCCAGATGAGCAAAGACAGAGGCAGCCTGAGGAGTTGCAGAGAGGAGAAGCGAGAGCAGCAGCAAAAGGAGCAGGAGTAGAAGGAACTGGGAGAGCAGCAGGAGTAGGAAGGAACAGAGCAGAGAGCCAAGGAAGCTTCACAGGGAATAGCAGCAGCAGAGGGAGCTGCAGCAGTAGATCAACCAGTGAACAGAGGAGGTTAAAAGGAGGTAAAGGAGCAGCAGCAGAGGGAGCAGGAATAGAGGGAACAGAGCAAAGGAATAAGTAAAAGAGGGAGTAGGAGCAGCAGATAGAGCAGAGAGCAAAGGAAGTAAAGGGAGCTAAGGGAAGAGTGGAGACAGCAGTAGTAGAGGGAGGAGCAGCAGCAGAGGGAGCTGTAGAGGCAGATAGAACAGAGAAGAGAGGGAGTAAAGGGAGCTAAAGCAGCAAAGGGAGCAGGAGAAGCAGCAGTAGGAGTAGAGGGTAAGAGCAGCGAGCAAAGGAAGCTGCAGCAAAAGGGAGCAGGAGCAGCAGATAGAGCAGAGAACAGAGGGAGTAAGGGGAGCCAAAGGAGCCAGAGGAGCAGAGGGAGCAATAGCAGGAGCATACAGCAGAAGGAACAGCAGGGGCAGCAGCAGAACCGAGCTAAGAGCTGAAAGCCCCGCCACAGTGGCTAGCATTTTGGCATGGCCATTGGGCATTGTCTCCTGCCACGATGTGTGTGTCTCGCTCGCTCTGTGTGTTTCGCCGTGGCATGCAACAGCAGCAGAAATTGACGGACTGCCTTAAATAAGCAACTCAAGGTTGGCTGCCAGTTTTCCCTAAAGACAACAGACAACAACAACAACACACACATGCAGAGACTAACTGATTGTTGTAGTTGTTGCTGCAGTCGATCGGTGGCCACATCAAGTCAACAAAAGATTGAAAACTCAATATAGCACCGAGCCAACGGGAGACTGAGTTGAAGCTGCAGATGAAGTTGGAGATGAGAGTTCGTTCGCTAAATGGTAAGTGGTAGAGGAAGGATGGAGAGAGAGGGGAGGAGTGGGGACTGCTGACAGACACGCAAAACATTCGCCAGTTCAAATCCCAAAATTGGCAATTTATCCTTTATGAACTTACAAAATAGCCGCCGTTTATACCAAAACAAGTTAATTCGTCGTCATTGGACTTGGGAGTTGCGAATTGCGAGTTGCGACTTCAACTTGGTATTGGAATTGTTAGCAGAGACGCAGACGCTGTCTGCAGATGTTGTTGCTGTTGTTGTTGTTGTTGTTGCTGTTGCGAGTCTCTTGACGATGACGAAGGGCCGCCAACGAAACAATGAAACCAATGAAACCAGACGAAACTGAGACTTGACTAGCGACTAAGCTGTTTAAAAGGGGCAACAACGAGCGAGCAACCGACTCAAGAGGCGGCGCAATGAAAGCCAAGCCGAAAATGCAACTTTACTCCTACTCCCAGCTCCTACTTTATCTTCTACTCTGACTCCTACTCCTACTCCTACTCCTACTCCTAGTTCTGTGGCTGCTACTGAGAGCATCGCTTTAAATAGATGTGCCCAAGTTTAGACAATAAAGCCATAATTGTGCATAAGTGCGGCACATTGAACATACACACAAACATTCCCATACTCAAACTCATACTCATACCCAGACTCAGACTCAGTCTGGCACTCATTCCCATACTCATACTCATACTCATACTCATACTCATATATTTCGTACAGGATTGAGGAACGAGCGAAGCTGTAGCAAGTTTAGTTCCCACAGCTTAAGGAGTCGAATTTGGCTAGAAAAGCAAACAACAAACAACAAACAGCAGCAGCAGTTGAAAGTAAAACAGACTAGGCGAGAAAGTAACTTAAGATAGTCATGGAAATAAAGCAATAGCATGAAAATAAAAACAAAATGAAATACGTTTTTATTATCAAAAAAGAAATGTTCATTACTATCATTAAAAATTCATCAAAGTTATTTTGAAATTATTTTATAATTTTGTATATTTTTTTAACACATCGTATATAACAATAAATATTATAAATAAATAATAATAACAATATTAAACCAATCGAGATAGTAGTCAGGTGTTGGATTGCTGGAATCTGGATAATCTTATTAACATCGAGGTATTCTTGATAAACAAATAAAATGTTGTGTTAGACAATAAGTTTTTAAGCGATGTTTTCTACAATCAAAAAGTAGCCTGAAAAATACCAATTTCTCAAATCAAGGACATGCAACTTAACAACAACTGACCCTTTAAATGGCGATCTAAGTAATCTATAGATAATGTCTAGCTATTGACATTGCCAAAGAAATAGATAATCTATATTAATACTGAAATTAGCTTTAACAAATACAAGCCAAATAAAATTATTATTTTATTTCTAACCAAAGTATGTTAATTCTTTCATTTGAATTCTACCTCAGAAATACATTTACAATTAGGATAAGAAAAATAGTGAAAGTGATTGTAACTTAAGAATTAAGATTAGCTTTTGTTACTGTCCATTAAATATGTATGTATATTATAACTATGGCGAAATAAAAGACTAATTCTTATGCTTAGCTGATAAGTTATATTAGATTAAAAATTAACTTTACCAAGCAATATACAAATGAAATATAATCTTGTTACTTACAAAGAAAAATTCATAAACTTAATTTCAAATTAAGATAAAGATAATAATAAAAGTATTATGGTATTATAGTGTTTCCAAAAATAGAGACTGTAAATCCATGGCTTATGTTTAGCTTTTGTTATTGCCCTAAAAAACATAGAAACTATGTTAACACTTGAACAAATTGAAATCCTAACGCTAAGTAGATAAGCTATTTTAGTTATAGGGCTTGTGATAATACCGATGTCAAGGCTGAGGCTAATGCTAATTAGGGTAATCATAATTTAATGTGTGCAAGCATAAATTAAATAATTTGAACGCAATTAAAATGAAATATATGTATAAAGTGCATATTAATTAATGCTTGTTGCACTTTTCTCCATTGCTCAACGTTTGTTGTGTCGTCTACAGGTGAAGGTAATTAGAGTACTACTAAATTTCCTTGCTCGTTTTATTGTTCTTTAATTTAATGAGCTGTTTTGCAGAGTGAGAAACTTGGATGATATCTGACGCGTTCTAGTTCGTCGTAGTTCGTGTTGGCTAAACTACTTTTTTCTCTCTCTCTCTCTCTCGTTTTTTTTGGTCTTATCTGATGTATGCATAGGGCGTCAAATTCTGTTCCATTTTCATAGGTGCTTGGCTTGCAATCAGCACGGAATATCTTTATAGCACTATGCACTTGGCTGCGTTGGCCAAGACAAAACTATCGAAAGTCCCAAATGGCAACATTCGAGTACTCCCCATGGTCTGACTGACTAACTGACTAGCTGACTAACTGACTGAATGACTGAGTGGCCCTGCTTGCTGTTGGCTAATTGCGCAAATCTGTTAAAGGCAACCAACTAGCCAGCAGACGCTGATCGACAGCGAGACTGGCTGGAGACGACAGGTGGCACACGAAAGCGCCAAAAGTGGCAGACAGAACAAACGCAGAACAAACACAGAACACAGACATTTCCCAATCCCAATCCCAATGCCAATGCCAAGTGGCAACAGACACAGACACAGCAGTTGGCTGTGCTTTCTACTAGCTATGATAATGTATATTTTATGAGTTAATTCCCAACAACTACTGCTGCTGTCCATGTTGCAGTTGAAGTTGCTGTTGCAGTTGCAGATCGCGTGCTGCACTGTTACAGTAAAACTGCTGCCTGACTATCTTCCCCCTTCCTTGTAGCTGCCTTTCTCCACTCTGCTGTCTAGTCCATCAGCTCGTCTTGCGCTCATCACGCTTCACAAATTCGCAGCTTGTGCAGTGCTCATAATTCTCAGCTCACACAGCTCTCTTATGCTGGGATCCCTTTTCCCCCTCTTTCCTTGGCTGGGAGAGTTGTTATTGTCCCTGTAGCAGTCCCATTTGCAAACCCTAACAAGTCTGTTAAGCTGCAGACGAGTCTGCTCGACTAAGAAATACCTCATAAACATCTTTTGTGAATTACAACTGATTTACAACTTCGAAAATTTTAAATTGTGATTGAAAATGCGAAAGAAATGTTTAATTTTATTTCCAACTAACAAATAATTCTAAAATCTATTATAATTATTATTATTTTAAACTTAGAATTAAATTCAAGAGCACCAAAAGCAACTTGAGATTGAATTGGAAAAATTTTGAATTTTCTTGAAAAATCTTCTAAGCTATATTTTTAATATCCTTATACTTTGTAATACCTTTAACTTATTAAAGTTTAATTTGAAATAATTAAAATAATAGTAATAAATAATTACTTAAGTTGTAAAGCTTTTCGATTTATAGTAGTATAGTATTACATATGATATATAAATATGACAATCCACATCAGTATTGTATTATTTATTTATAATAAAATATTTGGAATAAATTGTGCACGAAAATGCTTGCTTACAAGTTCAAAACAATGCTTCAATATATTATTCGAATTTTTTTTTTAAATTCATGAATCAAAAGAGAAGAGTGTTAAATTTCAAGAGTATTTTGGAATATTGTTACTAAATTCGGTAGCTCTAGCTTTTATAGTCTCAGAGATCTATGACAATCCACATTAGTATAGTATTATGTATTTATAATAAAATATTTCGAATTAATTGTGCACGAAAATGTAATTTGAAATCTTTTCTTACAAGTTCAAAACGATGCTTCAATATATTATTATTATTTTTTATTTAAACAATTTATGAATCAAAGAGAAGGGTGTTAAATTTCAACATTATTTAGGAATATTATCACTAAATTTCGGTAGCTCTAGCTTTTTTTAGTTTCAGAGATCTAGGTGTTTAAACACGCGGACAGACAGACGGACGGATAAGACTTTAAAGCTACATCCTTTCTAGTGCTTGCAGTTTATATTTGTAACTATCAGCAACTTTAGATACCCTTCTAGCCCTTTGGCTAGCGAGTATAACAAGCGTCAGCGGCAGCTTTTTTGCGGTCTGTTTTCGGTTTGTCTGACCCCAAACCCCACAGCGCCCTCCCTCTCCGGTTCCTCTCTGGGCTGCCACCTCCTGCAGCAGTTGACTGCTTCTTCATTTCGATTCGCTTTCGGTTTGCAGCAAAACTATACGTATAACATACAACGCTGACGTCGCTTTGACTTTGCAAGTCTTCGAGTCTTGAGACGACTCCGAATTGCGACTCCTCCAATTCGCACTTTGGTTAAATTAGTTGCGGTCTGGGAAGTTTGGCCACCATAATTTCCCGTGGCGTTTGCCGACCCGACAACTGCAACAGCAACAGCAACAAGAGTAACAACAACAACAAGAACAACAACAACATTACACTCCACTTAGCCGACAGACGCCGCCAAGTGTGTGACCGAGCGCGCTGATTGAAGCCGCCTGCATCAACGCCATCAACAGAGAGATCTCAGATCTCAGATCTTCATTGCCAAGTTGTTGTTGTTGCCGCCTTCTGCTCACGTTGTCAGTGAGCGGAGGGGAGAGAAGAGGTGAAGGGGAGCAGCCGAAAATTGCAGCAGCTAAAGGATTAACCTCAAATTTCTGCTGGCGGTGTTTGGCTTTCAACGCTTAATTGGTTGTGAAATCATCATTATCACATGGACATGCAAGACCAAGCGAATGAGTACGAGGCAGGGGAAAGAGAGAGGGGGAAGGGAGGAGTGGTGACTAAGGAGACTGAGGTGCTGGCCTCTTGGCTGTTGGCTGTTGCCTGTTGGCTGACGGCGTTGGCGTTGCAGTCTCCTTCATCACTTCTCAAGTTGTTGCTGATGATTGTTTATTAAGCAGCGCCAGAGCAACAGCAACAGCAACAGCAAAAGCAACAACAACTCAAACAACTCGAACAACTTGCCCCGTTTCTGTTGCTGCTGCTGCGTGTCCTGCAGATAGCTGACTCTACTGGCCATATAATTTGCGCGTGATTCATTTATGATTGGAACAGACTCTTGTCTGTTGTGTGTGTTGTTTATACAGGCATCATTCCAGTTGAGGCGGCGGCACGATCAGCAGATGTCTATCCAAAGCCAAAGCCAAAGCCAAAGCGGCGCTTGCCAATCTCTGTCTCTCAAATTATAGGCCAAGACCACCAAAGCGTTAACTGAAATATTTAGCAAGTTTGTTTCTTTGATTTCCAGGAAGCAACCTGCCTCCTCTCTCTCTGTCTCTCTCTTGACTCTTGCAGTCAAATGAGCAACGCGCAATCGCGGTCTTTAATTAAGCAACTTTTGCCGCCAGGAAGTGCAGCCAAAAATAAAGCAAAGAAACTGAGAATTGGCATTGCCAGCAGGCTAAAGCAAGCTCAGCGAAGCGTTGACAAGATCGCTCTCTCCTCTCTCTCTCTCTTCCCTCTTCTCTGATCGACAACAAAAAAAAGGCAACTGCAATATGAAACACAACGGGAGAGTTTGCCCAAAAATGGTACGCGCCGAATTTTCCCCAAACCAAAAACAACATCTTGAGCTGAGCTGCGGCGGCTGCGTAACATTAATCATAAATTACCAGGTCGTTGAGAGTTGACCAAAAAGCAAAGCACAAAAAAAAAAGAAGTCAGAACTGCGACTCCTTCAGACTACAGTCCACAGACAGTAGACGCCCCAACGTGTGGCGAGGTGTTCGCACAGCGCGTTTATAAATTTTGCCAAGCGCCAGAGACCCAGAGTCAGAGTTGATTGAGCCGAAGAGAGGTGAGGAGTATGTGGCTGCTTGTCCAGCGCGAACTCGCGAACTCAGTGCGAGCCCAAAAATGATCATCTTCATCATTTGCCGACCACGTAGTAAAAAAAAAATAAAGCAGTATGTGAGATATGGCGGCAGCAGGCCAAGGTTATAATTGGCCCAAAGCGGGCGCTGAGACAAACGAGAAGCACAGCTCGTAAAATGGCAAAAAGAAGACAAAAACCGCAAGAGAGGCGGCAACCACAGCCACCACAGTCATGAGCTAGACGATGGACCAGGCAGTTGTTAACCCACCAAGCGCAGCATCTCATCCTCACCAACCTGTGGGCAGCCAGCATCAGCAGCAGCAGCGGCTCGATGGAACGCACGTGCTTAACCTCTGACTTTGTTTTGGCAGCAGCAGCAGCAGCCACAGCTAAAGCAACAGCATCAACAGCAGCAACCACAGCAGCTACAGCAGCAGCGGCTACTTCAAGTGGCAGCTTGGCGATTAGTCTCGGATTGTTACCGGGAACTCTGAGTGGTTGTTTATGGGCCTCCCAAGACACGCCCACTTGATGCCAGCCTGGGAATGCTTGCCTTTAACTTATATGCAAAGACCAGCCAGCCAGTAAGCCAGCCAGCCAGCGATTCTGCCATTTAAATAGTTAACTCCAACGAACTGCAAGCTTCGAGCTAGTTAAAGCTCAGTCAGCTCGCTTCAATTGTGCGAACAGCACAAATTGAATTCGGGGCAGCAAAAGAGTTTTAGTAGAGATCAGTTAAGCGATTAGTTTTGCATCGAAGATTAAAGGAGAGCGATTATAGCTTTGAGGATGTGTAAAGTATTAGCAGAATGCAACCTTGAAGACAGGCAGATAGTTTCCCAATTAAAGTCCCACTAATTCACACTCTTTAAAACTTAATAGATTCGTTATGGGATGCGAGTTGTATATGAGAAATTACTCATTCAATATTGAGCTATTTAACTGAAGATTATTTAGGTCAATTCAAAAAAATGCTTTCAAACTATATTATTAAATCCTTTCAGATTCTTTCTAGATTCCCATTGAAGAACTGTCAAAAACTTACATGTCTTTAAGCTTTAGTTAGTTTGCAAAAAAATGTTTAAAGTATTCAGAATATCCATCTTAAATAAAGTTACTGTGTCGGAAGACATCTAGGGATTCATTCCTTCTCATTTTTTTTTTTGTAATTTGTTTGAATATTTGAAGTACCTTCGAAGTGTTTGTTTTAGAAGTTCGCTTATGCATTTACTTGAACAATTTCAGTCTTCATACGAATCACAAACACATTCGATGCAAATTGAATGCATTTAATCATTTACATAGAAATTAACTTATTATAAACAAGAAGAAACTTTTCTAAACATCCTCCTTGCACCAGCTGTCAATTTGTCATTGAACATTCAACAGCTTCTCGATGTGATAATCAATTCCCTTCCTCAACAGCCTCTCAAAGTGATAATCCGTTCTCTAAGCACAATTTACTTGCAATCACAATTCAATTATCATGATAATAAAGTCGATTACTTTATGCATTGCACAGATGACGCAACTTTGCCTATCAAAAGCCAAAGCGACCTGTCGTCCTCCAACGTTCTGCAAGTCACTGAACTCCAATGCAATAGAGAATAGAAATGCAAGAGAAACTCTTGCGGAGAGCAAGAGAAAGCAGAATCCGCCCACATTTTGTGAGGCAGCCTTGCCGCAGAATGCAATCAATTCAGCTGGCCGTTGACAGGCATTTGTATTATTATGCTGCAGGACATTGCAGGACAAGTCGCACTGTCGCCTTGCTGGCTCCTCGCCAGCCATATTTACTGCACTTTGAGGACAGCTCATAAAACACAGCTTGCTCGTAATGTGGCTGCTTTAATTGCGCCGCAAACTGCGCTACAAATTCAATTTCACACAAATTGCAAATCTGGTATCGATAGTAAGATGAGAGTTGCAGGCGTGACATTGTCTTTGCAGCTGACAGTTTTCAGCAAGCGACAGTTTCAATCTGTTCGTTGCATAAATACGCAAATTTCTGTAATGCCAACACATTTCCATTTAGCAAAAGCACTTGGCCCGATTCCCTCTAGGCAAAACACTAACAAAAGAGCCAAAGAGCAAACGAGGAAAGCGCCAAGTGAAAAATCACTGAATATTTTGCTGCAGCAAATGGATAAACTGGCATCTATCTGTATGTGTCTCTCAGTCTCTGTCGCGTTTCAGGAATGGTGGCGCCAAAAAACTACTAAAAATAAAGTTTGCATTCTCTCTATTTGTTTCCTGTCGCCTTGTCCCAGTCCCAGTCCCTGTCCTTGTTCCAGTTCCCATTCCTACCCCTTTCGGTTAAGCTAAAAATCATCCACCAAACTGCCAGAAAACGCAATTCGCATTAAGGCAGGTTGACAGTTTTGTGACTCTAGGAAGGAAAGTCATAAAAAACTGCGTAAACTTTGAAAAGAAATTAAATTGGGAAAACATTTTGTAAATCTATGCATATACATTTTGTTGTCCTAGCTGATTAAATTAAACACTTACATAGATTTGACAGATATTTGTGCAGTAAATATTATAAGTTGACTTTTTTGACTTTCTTATTTTACCTAAATTATGTTTAAAAATGTGAAATACGAATTTAAGATTCATATTAACGTTACTTTTTTCTACGTTATGTAGCAAGAGAGGGCGCCACTTGTTAGCGACATCTATGGAAACTGAGATGCAAAGTAATGTTACTTTTTTCTAAGCTGTATAGCAAAAGATGACGCTATTTATAAGCGACATCTATTGAAACTAATGAAGACATTCTGCACATTAATTAGACCGCTAGAGGGCTGCACAAATTCACTGCTTACTCACTAATCATCATCTGCGAATTCTCCCACAGATGGCGTCAGCAAGCAGTATTCTGAACTGCTTGCCGTTACGTAGCGTTAATGTTACGTGACGTTACGTAACGAAACGTCCCTTAACGTTAACGCTACGCAACAGAAAATTTAATTTAAATGCAAACCGACAACAAAACACTCAAAGTTTTGTTTAAGTAAACAGATTTGCGGCAAATCTTTCCCTAACTACGAAAACGTGATGCGCATGCAAAATGAATCTCTGCAGCAGGTCAGTATCAAATTATACACAAACTAAATACAATTTAGAATTAATTACGCCTGGTCAATTGGCAAGTGGGGATGAAGAGAGGGGGGGAGCAGCAGCTGCCTCACATGGTTGGCCCCACAAGTTTGAGCAGCTTGTGCTGAGGTTACAAATTCTCATATGTCGAGAGACATACAGACGACAAGGAAGCAGAAACAGAAACAGTCAGGAGAATTGGCAACAGTTGACACTGAGCATTTAACGCTTCAGCACGTTTTCAATTCAATTTACACAAGGCTGCCAAGTGGGCAGAGAAGGGCAGCTTAGCGAGGGGAGTGGGGGGACGGAGTTGACGAAGTTGGCGTGGCCAAGAGAGCGCCAAGGAAGTTTAGGCGTTGAAGCGTGCAAAAACTTAAGCAGACGCACAGAGCATGACAAACGAGAAGGACAACAACAACAATAAGAACAATAATAATGATAATAATGAACACTAACGGTAAGCGAATTATGCGACAAAGACAATAAGAAGGGGACGAAGGGAAGATGCTGCTGCACTTGCTTAAAGTAAATGTAAAGAGAAGCACAATAAATCAACAAATTGCGCGTGGCCAGAAGGGTTTGCATTGTATCTTTGTATCTTTAGATACTTTTGCTTTGCTGGCCAAATATATTTATGGGCAAAAACAATAAGCGAAACGCTTAAAAATGCATAAATCAAATCACAAAACGCAGCCAAGGGAACTCAAACAAAAACAAAAAGAAAGCGAAAACGAAAGAGAGTGGGAGTGGGAGAAAGAGAAGCGAATGTCAAAATGATAATCGCCAACAACTGTTGGAACTGCGTGTTGACAAATGTCGCGTTGCGTTGCGTTGTTGAGAGCAGCGGGTTGGGTGGCAACCCTGACCAATGCGAAATGCTAGGCCGGCAAAAACACATTTCACTTATTAGGCGGGGGATGGGAGGCGGGGGGAACTGCGGCGTCATCTTAACAATAATCATAAAAACAAATGCAAAACGCAAAAGCCAACCAACATCATGACAGGCGTTGCTTATGGCAATCACCCCCACCCCTCTCCCCGCTAGCGACATCCCCTTCTTTTACTAACCCCTTAATCCACTTGTTTCTGAGCTCATAATGCTTCTTCCCCTTGGTCCCTCTGTCCTGACTGCTTATTAGAATACGTTTGGGTCGCTGATTCCTTGGTTCGTTGGGTAGTTGACCATTTGCGCAAATATTTGCGATATACGATTGAGTGTTTGTTATTGGCATACGACGCGGCTTAAAGCACACAATCTGATTATGAATACTCCCAAGGAGGGGGAAAATCTCTCTAAGTATATTTAACGATGGGTAAGCTCCATATTTTGTTAATTAATATGATCCTCTGCTAGGCTTAGTTGCACGTAATGCGAAGAAGACTACTGTAGGGTGTATGAATTAATTACTTAGTGAGTAAATAGTAAGAATTACTTTCTACTTACGATTAGAATGTATTCTTAATAGCCAACTTTTACATTTTCTGCTAAGCATTCAAAAATTTCCATAAATTATATATTAAAACCTAAAATAAATATTGATTTTAAGATCAGCCCGATCTTAAAAAATTATAAAACAAGACATACATTTTTAGAACAATATTTCAATAGTCATTCTTCGTTTATTTTAATTTCACGCGCCAACATCGATTACAAAATTATATTATTTGCAAGCCTTTTGCTTTGAAAAATTTTTATAGCATACTTTTAAGGGTTATTTCATTAGCACATTTTAACTTTAAATAAATACAATATTAAAATGCATTTCAATATTATTTTACATAAGAAAACTACATAAAAGTTAATCTCCAATCTAAACCTTGCTTATTCATTGAATTTTTAGCGCCTTATTTAGTTCAAATTATGATAATAAATCAGAGACTTATTACACTTGTCCAATTTAATTAGGAAGTACATATATTAGGTAATTAATAAAAACCCAATTCTAAATGATCATAAATATATGGATTAATGGCTTAAGTTGCAACATATTTATGTTCCAGTTTTCACTATGAATAACATTTGCCCAGATTTAAAACTTTAAGCTCAAATTATTATTATTACATTAATTCAAAATAAATTTCAAGATAATATTTAAGAAACAGTTTAGTTCTTGAACAAAAACTGTATGTATTTTCTTTTTTTATTGTTGCTCAAAATACCCGTCTATTTAATGTTCGTATTAAGCCAATCTGTTGAGCGAATGTGCCACACAATAAAAGCTCAAACGAGCCAAACTTTTTCACCTTATTTTGAATTCAAATAGATAAATTTGGATATGCATATATTGAACGAAGTAAGTACTCGCACTCGAACTCATATTTTCATATCATTAGTTTTGTTTTTGCCTTCCTTTTTGAATTTGCATCGAGGGAGAGCATTATCATATGTAATGACGCCGCTGATTTCGTTTGCCATTTGCTTTGGCCAAGTTCAAACACCTTGAACAAATATTTTACTTAATGTGGATGGAAGCAGAAAGCAGGTTTAGGAGTTCCCCACAGATACCTTTGCTGCCAGTTGATTTTGGAAAATCGAATCTTGAATTAATCATGCGGAATAAATTTACTCTACATTTACTTAAAACTGAGCACAGACTGAGAAATAGATAAAGAGAGCAGAGAGAGAGAGAGAGAGAGCGAAGAACATTTTGTGTGTGTGAATTCAATTTTCATATTTTTGTGGATTTTCTTTTGCCAACTTTCTATTAATTGAATTAAAATTGCCGTTTCATTTCCATTTGCTGCCATTTGCTGAGGGATATAAATAATAATTCGATTTAATTCCAATTCGAATTCCAAATTGAAACCGAAACTGAAACCGAGAATCCACAAAACAGAAAAGAGCCAAAAATTTATGACAGCTCGCAAAGATTTACGTGTTTTTGCTGGATTTGGCAATCTTTTTCACATTTTTGGCGAGTTCAATAACTTTTGGGGTGGATTAAAACATAATTCCATTGTCATGGAAATTTATGAGCTTAGTTTCGACATTGTTGTCATCGGCTGGAAATATTTGCAACATTAGGGCCGAATTAGCAATTCACTTATGGCATCCATTACGGCCAAGGATTCGCGCATATGTGTCAATGTCCCCATCTAAAGCATTCAACTATTCATTCTCTTTCTCTCTCTGTCTTTCTATACCTATCTCTTTTTCACTTACAAATGGCATTTCGCAATTACCCAAAACGTTTTGCAAATACATTTTAAAAACTGGGCCAACATCTGAATGAAGTGTTAAATGGCATTTGAAAGTGAGTGTGAATGAATAGCGAGTGCATTTGAAACTCTGAGTCCCTTCTTCATTTGGGGATGTTTCACAATTTATCGCATATGCGCTTATTTTGTAGAGCAAACTTTTTCAAATAGATTGTTTAAAAAGGGAGCGTAAAATTCGCAATTTAACGGGTTGCTGTGGTTTTCTCTTGGTTAACTTGTGGTTCGCTTAGAACTTGTTAATTCAAATCTTATTATTATTTGCAATTCCAAATTATCATAGTAAACATTTTTTTTCGTTTTAAAGAGTTTTTTTAATTGTTAAATCTCAATTATTCAAAGAAAGTTTTTTTTTAATTGGAGAAACTACTTAAGAAAGAACATAGTTTTGTATCTCAAATATAAGCCAAACCTTGCAAAGAGACTACAAGATTTCATCTCTCTTCGATCTACTCTATTTACTACTCTTCAACTTAAAAATCTTAAGAATTACGAATTTATTAGAATTTAAATTGTTTGCTTGCTTGAAATTTTAATAGGAGATAATATTATTTATTTAATTAAAAAGGTTACATATAATTAAAATTAACAATAACGTATTTCTAAAGCACTGACTGCAAAAGACTTCGGCTTACGAGGTTATAATAATCGCGGATATTTAAAAATAATATATGGATCTCTAATATTGAAAAAATTGTCCACTCTCAGAATGATATATTATATTAAGTTACTGTTCCTTTTAATTTATTTTCATCTACTTTAAATCAATGTAATTTTCCATCATAGTTAAAAGTATTATTTATGCCTACATAAATTTACTTCATTGAATTATTATTATTTAATTAAATTAAAATAATGTGGTCATCTTATACAGCAAATATAGATGTTTGTTAACCTAATAATTGTGAATGTTTATTTCAAAATAAGATTAAGCACCTAACTCGAAAATAAATTCAGCTTCGCGTAGCTAAGATTATCTTAACTCCATTCTTTATACTATAGAGCTATTATCATATTTTCAAACTACTTTATCACTTTCAAATCAATCCAATTTAAATTATTTTGCTTATGTAAAATTAGGAAAAGTTCTTTAAATGAATAATCCAACAAAGATATTTCTATTAAGATATCTCTTTCGTTTTATGATTAATATAATGCATAAATGAAACATTTACATACATATGTTGATAATTAAAGATAACTAACAATATTACTTATATGCACATATGGACAAAAGCTAGTCTACTTCAGCTCTATAATTATAATTTTCGATTCATATCTGCATCTAGTGTAACCCTCTAGTCTGTCTTTCCAGCTTCACCAGCAACATATTATTATTTCCGAACCCTCAAATCTAAAATATTTCTATAAATTCCTCAAGGAATTCTAGTTAGATAAAGAAACACAGCGGGATGCTAGCAATTAATGCCGTTTTTCAAAATCCAAAAGAAAAAACATAAAAATGCAGATGCCAATCTAAAATGAAGTCAATTTCGAATGAAGGAAAGAAGAAGAATGAATCATTGTTGCAAGTTGTAACCGCAACTGATAGTTGCATGGTCGCAGGCCCAAAATTCAGCATATGTTGATGCCACATTAGATGAACAACTCAGTTGTCTGCCTGTCTGTCTAGTTGTCTCTTGGGTTGTGTGTGCTTATCATTTGCACCAGTTCCAATCAGAGAGTCAAACAGCGAAGGGCACCCGCGGGAACGCACTTGCAACAAGGAACAAGAAGCAAGGGGGAAGGCACGCAGTTTTTCGACGCATATGTCAGCATTTTCGAATTGGAAACGAAAAATGCTGCACTAACAGCATTTTGTGGTTTTCAGCATAATTAAAGGCAGACTGCAAACCCCTCTTCCCTCTCTCTCTCTCTCTCTCTCTCTCTCTCTCTCTTTCTGCATTATTGTACCGCCCCGGACAGATCGAAAATGTCGAAAAACGTAAGGTGCAAAGCGAGGGGTTGCAATTGAGAATTGAGAGTCGAGAATCGAGGAATTGTGAGTACGACGAGCATTGAGATTCATGAGGTTGTGGCGCGAGCTGTTCGGCGAGTTAACAAAGCCATCAATGGACCATAAACTAAACACTTTTTAAATGCCTGAGGAGGGAGGGAAGCAAAGCACAGCATGATCCTGTGATGTTCGCTTCGTCCTCCTGTTGCTACAACTCGTACTCGCACAAAATTGCACAGATGTTTGTGCGTTGTGCAAGACAACAAGGATGTTAGAGTGCTGCTGGTAGTTTAGTTTATTAAAGGGTAGTTTTCATCGACACAGTTGGAACTTGGACTCTCCTCCTCTCTTCCTCTCTCTGTGTCGATTGCAATTGGAACCGGGTCGCAAATACACTGATTAGATCTGAATCTGATTGCCCACTGTCACGAGTAAACGGAATGGAATGGAATCGAATGGCATGGCTTGACAGGCAAACAGGTTCTCCCTTTGCCTGGGTCACAATTTTATTTATAGCACCAGAAAACGTATTGAGCAACTTTAAATGCGGGTCAGCTGTCTGCTCTGTCTGCTCTGGCAACTGGTGGTAATGATGGTGTCGTCCTCTCGTTGCTGGTGGTGACTTGGCGGTCGATTCATTTGTGCAGCTTCGCTGAGCATACGCTGCACATCCTCGACATAAGCGTAAGCAAATGCTGAAGGACCTGCAATCAGCCTGCCATGTTGCCCACTTGCTCAGAATATGCTTAACGGCACGGCATTAAAAGCATTTCACACCACGACACCTGAATGCTCCGCAGGGATGAGAGATCGGTTAGAGAAAGAGCTGTTGCAGCAACGAAAGGATCATATAAATTAGATGATCTAAAAGATAATTTTATAATAAATTACAATTCTTGCTAAGCTAAAGAGCATTAATATGATCATTATCACGATCTACATAATTTAACAATGGCAAAAAATGATTGAAGGAAAAAGAAAAAGTAGGTATAAAATTTAAGCAAAGAACAATAATTACATAATAGGAAGCACAGCAATGTAAATAAGTGAGAGATAAGAAGAATATGATATAGGAACCGCTTCCAGTGGCAATAAATACTTTTAAAGCACAAGTGTCTAAATTACGCAAAAATCGAAAATGATTTAAGTTCCGAACTCAGTAGTAAAGATAATGGCGAAGTAAAAATTATAAATATAACAAGTAAGAAAGCTACATTCGAATGTGCTCGACTGCGAGGTACCCGCTACCCATAGAAGCAAAACAGTGCGGCAATATTCTTATAATGTACCAAATAAATATACCTCAAAAATATTAAAATTTACCGAAGGATATATATCAAAATATACCGCAGTGTACAAAATATACCAGATTGTCAGCCAAAACAACTAAAACTCGTAGTAAATAGGTGCTTTCTCCCCAAAAATTTTTTTAAATAATTTATACAATTTTCTACAATTTCATAGATGCCTTCTGCCCATATTAGGGAAAGTCGAGTGGAAACAAATGATGTAGTTACGAAATCTAATAATAAATAACTAAAGAATAATACATAATTAATATTCAGATTACACTATAAATTAAAAAAATGTTATTTGTCAAGAAACTCAAAACGTTCTTAAGGCTTCATAAAATAAAATAAATCTATCAAGTAAGTCACTCTATAATTTTTCTATACTAAAATATTTTCAAGTATTAATGTGCACAAAGCAAACGAAATACATCCTCAATATGCACACATATCAATACAAAGAAAAATATAACGCCCACTTCAAGAGTATGGCAAAATCTGAAGTATATAGTGATTCCTGTTGCTATTCCCCTTAGCTGTCCCTTTCCCGTTATTGCCTTCCTGTTGCTGTCCAGTGGCATAACTGAAGAGCACTTGGCATGCTGGCGGTGCCAGAAAATTGCATAAAGAGTGCCACACACTTGGCAACTGTTAACTGTTGCAAGAACTGATGTTGTTACTGTTACTGTTTGTGCGTTGCAACACAGCATTTATTTCGTATTTGGAATGGCACTCGTGCCACATCCGATGAGGGGAGAACATAAATATTTATGCCCCACTCGATTGAAAGCTTCTCGAGCGTAAGCATTTTAGATAAAGCAAAATTGGGAGAAGGGTGGAAGGGGAGGGGAAGGAGAGGGAGGAGGAGGACCAGGTACCGAGTCGAGTCTGACTCAAATGCAGATGCAGAAACCGAATCAGAGTCAGCATCAGCAAACAGCATCGTTTTGGCTTTTTTTGCATGTGACAGCACAAAAATTCAACGAGCTTGATTGTGAAGTCTGATTGAACGCAAAGCACAGCAACAGCAACAGCAATGAAATTGTTGTCATCGGTGCGATTTGTTAACCAAAACAAGGATTCTCTAATCCGCTACTAGAGCTATACGGATCTAGCTTCAGCATAAAACACTAAAACCACAAAAGTCCACCACCAAAGGAGCGAGCAAGGACATGCCCTCGGGCCTTGTTAGCGACCCTGCTTTTGCCTTTCGCATTTTTAATCCGTTTAAATGAATGACAGTCTAATTGGAGGATTTGAACGAGAGCGAACCGAACCGAACTGAACCAAAAATAGTGACAAAGTCCTTGCCATATGCTTCGAAAAAAAACCACATGTTATTCACGGTATTTAAACAAATAGCAACAAGGCTCAAGGCAGCAAATCCACCCTCCCCCTTCCCCTCTTCCCCCTACCCACTTGCCACTTCCCTTAACTCGACAGTCGACTGCAACCCCCAATAAAAATTAGGTGCTGCGGCCAGGAAATCCAATTTGAATTTTTGTTATAATGCGCGAAAAGCACTTGATTGAAGCAAAAGTTCCAAATTGTAACCAGCACACATACTCCAGGGACAGACTACGTTGAATATCCTCCTTGGGGTTGCAGCATCTAGTATCAAATTATGCACAGGACGATGCAATCTGCACAAGGAGTGCACAGAGAGGAAACTCAGTGCGGCAGCTAGAAGCTGTTGCTAACCTGGGGAAAACAAAGTGCCACAAGACAAGGCAAAGAGATTGCGAGAGTTGCGAGTTGCGAGTTGCGAGTTGCGACTCAACTCGACATTAACAATAACCGTAAGAAAAGGTGTCGCCTGTCTCCAGCAACTTCTTCTCCAGCTCTTCTTCCAGCTATCTTCTAGTCTCAACTCAATTAGCATTTACATTTTGCCAGTCTGCGATATCTGTGGCAATTAAAACCGCCAAGAAGCAGTTCTAGACTGGCATAAGGAGCACGTAGCACGTCGCCTCAAACTTAGTCCTTAGATGCGCATCTTAGTTTTTAATTCCCTCTGCTGCTTTTCCGTCTCTGTCTCCAAGTTGACTTAATCACACAAAGGCAATTTCACGCCTTTTGGCCTCAGCCAACACTCGAGTGTCTCGTCGAATCACTTTGTCACTTGGCAGTTTGATGTATCGACGACACAACAACAAGGAAAATCCTCCCCTTTTCTATCCCGAAAAATCTGACAATCCGCTTGTCAGATTGTTTTTACCCAAAACGAAAGATCTTGAAGGGGAGATTAGCAATTTGTTCTTTGGGCTTAGCAAATTTTGTGCTCGATTTGTGTATCGAAGATTTGCGTTAATTTTCATTGAAAATATTTACTACTCGCCTAAGTGAATCCCAGCGAATGTGTTCGGATTTACACTTGCCTCAAATTGCAGTCACGTGCCACATGTGTCGCCTGCGTGTGTGTGTGTGTGCTTGCCACAAACTAAGCGAACACACATGGGTAGGGAAAGTAAGGCACAGTTCTAAATAGGTGAAGTCAAGCGATACGTAAACAAATAAACCAATACTTAATTAATGCTAAGCCATTTCGAGATTTCGATTAAATCACATAGTTAAATAGCTGTTTGGTTAATACCTTACGGGTGTAATACAAATGAATCTAAGTGGTGAATTAACAAATTGAACTTTCAATTCTAATTCAATTTAATATTGTTTCTTGAGAAACTACAATAATTTATGTAAGTTTGCTAAACTTTTACTACTAGTAATAAATTGTTATATTCACTTACCACTCAGTGATTTAATATTTTCTGGGATGATGATGAAGAGTATAATTGAAGTAGCTCTGTAAAAAATATATATATATATATTTTTGATATTTGAATTATCTGAAGATATTTAAAATATTTAAACATATTATTTAGTTAAGAAGCGGAAAAAAGTTTATCTTTATGAGTCTATTCTAAAATAACATATTTAAACAAATATATTTGAAATACTATTAATTATGCAGGAAGAACCAAATTATTAGAACTTATAATTTGTCTGAGAACTGAAAATATTTTATATGCAATGGTATCTTTTAAGAATAAAATTATGAATATGTAAAATTATTTGAACATAATAAAGTGAAAACATTCTATTTTCTTCTTGATAGAGTATTTGTGTAATAAATCAAATGTTCTATCTTGTGTAATATTGAATTTATCACCTGGAAGTAAAGCAATATTAGCATTGTATCTTTAAATATTTTGCAGTACGCAAATCGTATGAATATGCTATACATGTTTATCTTTAACAATAATTTCTTGGATATAACAAATAATTTACTTCAACAACTTTTACTAAAGTTTTAATACTTGTCAATCATAAAAAGAACTTGCTTTCAATAGTAATTTATTAAACAGCGAGATTCTTTAGTTGGCGCTGATTAATTTGGCTTTAGTTTTTTTAATAGTTCTGTCGGCAATTAATTAAATATAAGCTAAACAATATTTTTAATGAAATGGCAATGTCGAAGGCAATCATGTGTTAAATATTAATTTCGTGTCGACAGCGTTAGGATTAAATGCCGCTGCTTGGGACACACACACAGTGTGAAAGAGAACACACGAGAGTGTGTGAAAGAGAAGGATATACAATATGCAGTGTGCTGAGATAGTGGCAGCTATAAATTTTAATTAAAAATGCAGCTCATATGGCAAGTGGAGCAATTAGCACCTGAAAATATGCAAACATTAAATTGCCAACTGCAGACGGGCAGCAACAAAAACAATATAACGAAAAAAAACAACAACAATTAAAGGCGTTGGATTTCAATAAATTGCGAGTATGTAAGCTGGACATTGTCTCTGTCTCTGTATGAGTGTGTGTGTGTGTGTGTGAACTAACATAACGTGGCCATAACAGACACATATTTTGCCCTTACAGCGGCCACATCCTGTGCCAGGACAATGCAGCGAGCGAGTGAGAGAGGAAGTTGTAGAAAGAGAAAGAGAGTGGACATTGGCTATCAAAAGTGAATGCTGGAGTGAGACAGCAAAGCAAAGCGGAAAACATTGCACATTTTGTTGCAGTTGTCATCACAGTTGTTGTTGCAATTGTTGTTGTTATTGTACTTGTTGTTGTTGCTGTGCATTGTATTTACTGGACAATGGCCGAGCCATCGTTGCTGTTTTATTATATAGCAGTCGAGCAGACGGATAAATATTTTAGTTTGCAAAATCTTTTTGCGCTCAACAGTTCCCTCTCTCTTCGACCTCTCCTTCTTCTATGTGTGATGCAATATGTGAAAGCTACGCGCAGCATATACTCAACAAGCACACGCACACACGGCAAACAACAATAACAATAGAAATACCAACAACAACAACAACAACAACTACGACGACGACGACACAAAACATGAATACATATTCAGACAATCTCGCTGCTGCTGCCAAAAAATCGACAAAAACAACCTGTTCGGAAACACTTGCAACAAGGACATCAACTATATATGTCTGTGTATATGTGTGTTGGTGTTGGTGTGTATAGTGATGTGCTTGTGTGTGTGTATAAAGCAGCAGAAGTCGCAGCAGCAGCAGCAGACTGCTCAGCGAGATGGCGCGAGTCAGCGCGAGAGAGAGGGTAAACGAGATAGACAACAGATTGCCAGCCATTGCAGGGGGTGGAAGTGAGAATCAGAGCGAAGGCCAGAGCGAGAGAGTGAAAGAGCACAGCAACAGCAGCTAAGCACCGCCTATTTTCGAAACTTTCGGCACAGTGCAGCAATCTATGAATATGCTTCCTTATGTTAATACTCTGCTGTTTTTATCTAAAACTTTAAAATTATACCAAGCTTTAGAAAGAAACTTCTAGTTTAGCCTTCAGTAATTTATATAATGAAAGCAAAAATGCATAAGCTGAAAAGTTATTAAATAAATAATAAGCAGTATGTATGGCGGTTATAAACAAAATAAACATAGAGCTTAATTCGTTAAAAGGAACAAAATAATTACTTCAAAATATATAAATTAACAACATTTAAAATAATAAGACAGTACCATTTTGTAGATTTAATTTTAAAAACACAAAATTTACTTTTAAGTAATATAATGTTATAATTATAAGATATAATATAGGTGAAGTAAGAGTAGTAAAGATATTAAGTTGAATTTTTCATTTCCGAGTCGGTAACTCAGCAGCTAGTACTCCCTTTTCTGTATAATTAAATTTATTATTTAATGCCACAATTAATATAAAAATTGAAGAAATAATTCATTTTTGATATATTATATAACCATTTCATATACATAAAATGCTAATTCACTTTATGAGTGATATAAAAAGATTCAATCCAATTCGATAATGTTTCTGCAGGGAATAGTCAATATATCATAACTCCTACAGTGATAATTTGAAGAATTAAGTATAGTAGAAAGCTCGATTATTCTTATTAAATGTAAGCTATCTCTAAAATTTTAAGTAGCTCACAAGTTAATTATTTTTAAATTATGCCTATTACCAATATTAAATAGTACTATCGAAGTAATATTTTACACATTCTTACACTAATACATAAATATCAAAAATTTTAAAAGAAGAATAAGCATTGCTTAAAAATTGTATATTATTAAATAAAAGACTAGACAATTTGTGGTTTCTTTGTACCACTGTGCCATACACCCGTAATGTATGGCAGAGTAGAAGAAAAACCTATTGCGACCTCAAGCAGCGAGTCTGCTATCCAGCTAGCCAACCAGGAGGCGAGGCCCAGGCGAGTCTGTTCACACAATAAAACCACAGAATATGTTGGCAACTGGCAAAGCAGATGGAACGCCGAGAGAGCGGGAGAGCAATAGAGGAGAGCAGAGAGGCAAGCAGCATAAGGGTGAAGATTCGAATTTGACTCTCTGCAGAAGCAGCGAAAGCAACAACAACAACGACAACAACAAGAACGATTCCAAACAGAATCAGGACAGATGTGCGAGTGCCGCGAGTGCGGAGAGTTTCGTTTGAATGGGACAATATGAAAATTCCAAGTGGACTTCGACTGCTCTCTGCTGCTCTGCTTTTCTGTGCTGTTCTGTTCTTCTGTTCTGTTCTGGTGGTGGCAATGGGCGAGAGTACTTAAAGAGGAACAGATTGCGTGCGGGCAGCAGTCGAAAACAGAACTTTGAATCGGAACGAACGCAACGCATAACGAAATAAATCCAATCCAATCCACAACAAGTATTTTGCCAAAGATGAACTTGCTCATGGATAACCTGCCGTCGCATGTGAATCCCGCCGCGCGTCGCACAACTCCGCCGCAGTCACAGCCACAGACGGAGCTGCGCATCTCGACGAGTCCACACAGCACAGCATCAGCAACCGTAGCGGGAGCAACCACAGCTATGCCACAGCAACAACACAACAACAACAACAATCCGGATGTGCCAAGTGTCAAGACCACATTGAAACGCTCCTTTGATGTTGCCTTTCTCATGATGCCCGACGAGCGCATCAAGCAGAAGCAGGCAGAGAAACAGGCACGCATACAAGAGGCACTGCATCTCCAGCACCAACAGCAACAACAGCAGCAGCAACAGACGCTTCACTATGCCACAGATCTCTCGCCCAGAGCAGCTGCCTCGCAGCCACCTTCACCTGCCGCCCTCGAGTACATCAGTTTGCTCGAAGCGCGTCAACGTTATCCACAACTTGCCATTCGCTCGCCGCGTGTCTACGATGATCCCACGTTGGTCATTCCCCTAGTGGATTCCCCGGAGGCCACCGTCTCCCCTCCACCGCCGCCACAACGCAGCGCCTTCACCAAGGTCTCCTCATCGCTGTCCAGCTCGTCGTCACCCTCGACAGTCTCACGTCTCGAGTCCCCGGTGGATGTGGGTGCTCCTCCCTTGAGCCCAGATCAGTTGAGCTGCCACTCGATTAGTCCACCAGTCACAACGCCACCGCCTCGCACCAACAGCGGCGGCGCAGCCAACAGCAACTTGCCGTCGAATCCCATTGTGTATCACAACTTTCGTCCGGAGTATCAGTTCAATGGCGCCTTTCAGGCTGTAAATCCCATGCAAGCACTTCAGGCTCAACAGCGTCTCAAGCAGCAGCTGCTCTATCGCCCTCCGAACACCACAAGCAATGGCCACAGTCCGAATGGCTCTGCGAATGCCTCGTCGCCACCAAATGGTCCGCCACCGCCGGAGTTTCTACATGCCGCTGCCGCCTATCCAGGCTTTGGTCCACCGCATCCGCATCCTCTGCCCTTTGCGGTGGCTCAGCCGCTGCAGAATCCCGCTGCCGCTGCCATCTTGAGCACCCTCATCCCGCCCACACTGGCATCGACGTTCACGCTGACGGCACAGAATGTGTGCGCCAAGTGCAACATCAGTTTCCGCATGACCAGCGATCTCGTCTATCACATGCGTTCGCATCACAAGAGCGAGGTCGCTTGCGATCCGAATCGTCGCAAGCGCGAGGAGAAGCTGCGCTGTCCCGTCTGTCAGGAGACTTTCCGCGAACGTCATCATCTCACCAGGCACATGACCGCCCATCAGGACAAGGCCAGTGATCATCAGCCCACGCCCGATGAGTCCAGCGACAATGAGATCATCAATGTCGTTGGGGGCACGCCTCCGGGGCGACGTTCGGGTGGCGCGTCCAAATGATCGAAGCATTTCTTCGGATACTTTTAAGCTGCAGCCTGTTTTGTTGTTGAATATCTTATCTTCTTCCCATTGTGATATTAAGTTTAGTTACCACCACCACCACCTGACCATCGATCTCTCCCCCAGACTTAAGTTTCTTTATTCTACACACATTAGCAATAAATCTAGTGCAATTTCACACCATCGATAAGCAGCTCTCGTCGTCTTCTTTTCTGCCATTTCTATCCGAGCTGCTCCGTTTTATCATTGTAAAGTATTAGCATTAAGTTTCTGGCTCCACTCACACATTCTAAATTTAATACTTAACATTTGATGTGCGACTTAATGTTTAAATAAATATCTTATTGTTATTAAATCCAATCACTTGCATTTAATCACTTAAAGGGTATGGGTAATAAAAATATAACTGTTCCATGGGTAAACAATAAAAATATTACGTTTGGTTCCTATGGTCAAATACTAAAATAATATTGTATTAGAAATATGCAATAAAACAATATTATTTTTGGGGATGATCAAAGAATATAGAATAACATATAGAATGATATCAAGAGTAATATTTGTAATTTTTGATGTAGTGCATCAGCAAAAGTGGTATTTTATGTCACATATAATCGAAAATGGAAATATTCCAAGTAATACTAATTTAGTTTGAAGAATATATTCTTTTAAATGAAAATTTGTTAGATCTTAAATCAGATCAACTCTTTATTGATAATAAGTTTGGATCAATAAACCAATAAGTAGAAAATTAACTTTCGAAACCTTTCATTATAAAGCCACTATAAATAAAAGCAAAATCAATACAAGCGAAATTTATCCGAAATTTCTTTTTTATGCAAATGTTTTCGCAAATGCAAGCAAATCTCATCATGTTATATTTCTAGATATATTGGTTTGTTAATAATAAGCAACAAAAGACAAGGAAGTCCACTTAACAAAATCTTTAAATTAAAAAATTTCCTATGAAATTGTTTTTATGATGCGTTATATTCGTAAGTAAACCTCAGTATATTCGCACAATTTAATAAGTACATACTTCTTGAGCACCAAAATTTCTAGTCTAAATTGTGAGAATATACCGAGCTCTTCCCTTAAATCACAAATTATATGACAATCAAAAGTTTTATGTTTTTAGCTAAATTATTTATTTACATGTTAATTATTATACCAGATAATGTAATAACTAAAAGAAGGAAGTGCTAGCTGCTAAGGCAATCGACTCAGTTTTGTTTTTTGCTAAATCCAACTATTGCTAGCTTAAATTCTTACCTCAAGCGACACTGTAAGAGAAACTGAAGAATTTCTTTAAATTTAAACCCATCATTCAATTGACTTTCTAAAAATATGAATTGTTCATAATATTAAAAAATTGTTATCTAAATTAAATCTTCTCAAATTTGCTTATTGACAGACTATAAATAAAATAAAAATTAAAACAAAAAAAATAGTCTATTGGAAATCCCTTAACAAATACAATGAACTAATTACCGACTCATATAAATTTCTTGAAATTTATACATTGTATGGTCCGAAATAGTAAAAAAAGGAACGAATTTCAGTGCATTTTAAAGATATTTGTCGCGCAGTGGAAAAACATAGGTTCCCAGGCTTAGAAAAACAGGCACATGCTGCTCGAGAGAAACATACGCCAGCCATGTGAGTGTCCCGAGAATATGTTGCTGGCCTTGTTAGCGCAATGAAGTCATAATCGCACGGGGAATGGGGTTAGAGCAGGAGCAGGAGACGGATATAGAGCACGAGGATGGCATTCGTCTGGAATGGATAGACACATGCAGGCGAAAAGTCGAGCAGCGTATGCAGCAATTAGATGCGGCGACAAAAACTGCGACGGCGACGCTAATGAGATGCCTTTGAGTCTGGGAAAACAGAGTTGCCAACGAGCCAGAAATGAAGGGTAGTCGCCACAGTCTAGGACTGAACTAATGTGCAGTTAACAGGGGATTTCTCAAGTGCTCAAAATGATTTTCGAATTTCAATATTTTTCTCTACCAATATGCGAATCGAGTCAACCCTCGATTTCTCGTTGGCTCGTTGACTGCCAAAGTGATTCCCATGAGCAATACGAATTTATAGCATGCCGAATTCCGACAAAGCGCAACGAATTTTCTTGGGTGGTGGTGGGTGCTCAATAAGAAGAATATGGAGATGGGAGATGGAAGATGGGAAGCTGCTGCCTCGTTTGCCGTGCTGCACTCAAATGAGCCACATCGAATTGCGTTGATTTAGCGTGGCCAAATCCTGTTAGCCCCGTGCCAGCCAGAGCAAGAGCCACGCGATTCTCACAGGATTCTCTCACTCGTTGCCTTATCAATGTGATGTATCAATTGATGGCGTTACTAAATGCGGCTCTGTTTTCGGTCTTTGTTCCCATGATGGGATTAGCGTTTTATGGCCTTGTATTCACCGACAAAACACTCGATAAAGACATTCACAAACCGAGTGTGGGATAGACAACAAAGGTGGCATAATGCGGTAGCTGAAAGCTGACAAAAGGAGTTAACGGTTCAAGTCAAAAAATCGACTTGAAGATGTCGAATCAATTACCATGGGTGAAAGAATAGACTATTGTACTATTCATGGAAGTAAATCAACTTTTAGCTTATAAATTAATTATGAAATAATTATTAGCTGAATCAGAGGAAGTTAATATTTGCTTTGAAGATGAAAGTAAGACGAGCAGACTTAGTATTTAAGAATAGATTCATTCTATCTACAGATGATTATATATTAGACAATCACAAGCCTTTCACATTAACATCATAGCTTCAGCTTTTTCTAGAATATGTTTTAAATATTATTATTTTATTTTTTATTATTTTATATTATTTTTTGTAATCATGAAGGGAACATATGAGAATGGAAAATACTAAAAAGCTTGCAACAGGAATGGTTGTTATTTATCTGACTTTGCGATACATTGATAAACAAGTAAGAAAGTTACAGTCGAGTGTGCTCGACTGTGAGATACCCGCTACCCATTTTTAATAAAGGCAAAATATTGCGGTATCATTTTGAAAATATACCGAAAATACCTTAAAAAAATACTAAAAATATACCAAATGATATGTTTGGTATATCAATATAGTACCGCATTCAAAATATACCATAGACGGCTCAATATACCAGATTGTCAGCCAAAGTAACTAAGACCCTTATAAGTAGGCGTTTTTGCCCATACAAAAGTATTTCTTTTATAACTTCGACAATTTTTATCTGATCGCAACCAAATTTTCAGGAATCATAACTACTATAGTTATTATTATATATACCAAAATTTGCAACTCTAGCTTTAAAATTACGCTTGTTATTCGATTTTTTTGATTTGCAGGGGCGGAAGTGGGCGTGGCAAAAATTTGAAACAAACTTGATCTGCGTGCAAACATAACAAATGCTGTCGAAAAAAAATTATAGCTCTATCTCATATAGTCTCTGAGATCTAGGTGTTCATACGGACAGACGGACAGACGGACATGGCTATATCGTCTCGGCTGTTGACGCTGATCAAGAATATATATACTTTATAGGGTCGGAGATGCCTCCTTCTACCTGTTACATACATTTCCTGCCGGCACAAAGTTATAATACCCTTCTACCCTATGGGTAGCGGGTATAAAAATCTTCACAAAGTTGCTGTTTTAGTATCATAAAGCTGTGCGCTTAAATAGAATAGTCTCATTACAGGAAAAGTCTTCATCATAACCATTTTTTATGGTTCTCCAAAGACTCGCACCACACTTCGATTATTTCATTGCACTCTGAGATTTGTCGTCGCTTGTGGCTTCAACTTTTATGCGTTTTCTAACCGCAGCCACTGATTTATTTTATACATTTCCCCAACGAGCAATTTCGACTTCCTTTAAAAACAATTACAACTTCCTATACACACACTCACACACTCATCTATACACACACACACCCACGCAGACATTTTGTTTGTTTCTCTCGTTAAGCCAACACATCGTCAAAATCACATTTCCTCATTTAAGCCCCTTTCAGAGCTCGCACGCTCGCTCACTCACTCAAAACGACGCCTGGAGCACGACAACCGCAGTGGCAACTTCATAATAAGCCTCATCATGGCTGGCTATATAATAGCAGCCATAATCACATTTCATATTTATCACATTTTTACGCCCACACGCAGCTCGTCGACTTCAAGTTGGAGCTGAAGCTCATGGCGCGACCTGCGCATTGTTTGCCTTTTTTGCCTAACCTCTCGCAATTTGACCGTAAATAAATTGCCTGCTCATTTGCTAAGCACTTGGCCCAAAGCCCAACACTCCGCAAACTCCCCAACTCCCCACACTCTGCAACAACAAAGTGAATTTCCCACCAGTTTCCTTTCAAATCGAGAGCTGCTCCCCTGACATCGTGTTCAAATACGTTTAAACACAATGCAAATACCGTTATAATAGCAGCAGAGCAAGGACAACAAAGCCCAACCAGAGGCAGACAGCTGGGTAAGCCACACCACAGCCCAGCCCAGCCCAGGGGGCTTGTTACGCCCCTGAACAACACTCCCTCTCCCTGACTCTAGACTCTTGTCTGGTACGTGTGCGTATGAGTGATTTTTCTCAGCTGCGCTTAAAAGTATGCAAATGTTTTTCAAAAGGGGTTGCTGTTCGGTGGGGGCGTGGGCGTGGCAGTGGCTGACTTTCAGTTTATGACTTGTTGTTTGACGCTCTCGCTGTTATTGCGGTCTATTAAGTTGACTAAAGTGCTTTTAACTGCAGGCAATTTCATTTGCTGTCGCTGCCGTTGGGCGTTTAATTTTCATGTCCTTGCAATTGACGCTGTGTAATTTATGCATACTGATTAGCTCCCTCGGACAGACAGACGCGGTGCTTGGGACAGGTATTTTGTTCAGCTGCCCGGCTACAAGTCAACTTAAGCGCACAACAAATAAAACAAGCAAACTGAAAACTGAAAACGAGAAATGAGAAACGAGAAACGAGAAACGAACTCAACTGACAGCCAAGCCGCTTAAACTTTGAACTTTGTCATTTCAATTTTCGCCAACGGATGCGCTTTGTTTCAGGCCACACACAGAGACACAAGTGAAGTGGCATGCCACACGGAGTCGACTCGACTCGACTCGAGTCCATGAACCGCCGGAAACATTGAGCCTGACAATGCGACTTTCATTTTTGGGAAACTCTCTGTGTGTGTGTGTTGCGGTTGCCACCGCCAACGTTGAGGAGCTGCCCCGCCATTGTTTTGCGGCCAAGCCACATGATGATGATCACGATGCGGAGAACGATGATGAAGTCCTTGGGGTATGGCCAGGAAGTTTTTCATGCGCCATGACACTTTTTGTGCGATTCAGCAGCAGCCATTTTCTCTCGACTACCTTTAGCCTGGGCTCCGGATTCCGAGGCCGAGCCAGAGTCAGAGACAGAGACAACGACAGCTACAACTACAGACTGAGAGTTGTCGGTGCTCCATTGAAATGATTTTTGGATGCATGGAAGCTGTTTGGCTTGCCGCAAGACAGGCGGCTTACTGACTGAACATCCACTCAAGAGTCAGAGACGGAGACAGAGTCGGAGCATAGTCAGAACAACATCCGCGTGTCCGTTCGTTCGTCCTGTAATTTATGATGTGCGCTTCCTCGTTTTGCTCCTTGCCAGTTTTTAGTTCGCCAAAAACTTTTGCAGTGAACTGCTGCTGCGCCTGTTTTCTGCTGTCATAACTTTGCACACATAATTAATAGTTTGTAACGAGCCGTGAGCGCGGCTTTTTAGTTTACAACTTTTATATACAGCCACACAACCACGACGCGCTTTTTGCCTTGCTCAATTAACTTAGCAGGTAGTTAATTATTCCCAAAAGCCGCAGGACTCCTTCTAATTGATTTACAACCTTCCACGTGGGAGTCACTCTATCAAAATGGTGTATCTTTAAGTTACTTTAAGCCACAAATGTATCTAGTGGTCCAGTAACTAGTCAAGTGTAAATTTACTCTGTTTGAATCGCAGCCAAGTTGCATTCGAAAATATCACAACTTGTTTGTTTCAGCCATAAATTTGTAGCATTTCACGCGCTACACTGAAGCGTGAAGCTTGAAGGGTGAAGAGTGAAGAGTGAAGAGCGAAGAGCGAAGAGCGAAGAAGTTCGAGGACCACAACTAAACAGCAACCCCAGTCGAAAGTCGCACAATAAATAAAAGTCACAGATATCTTTCTGTGCACCCTTTTTGGAAAAACAACGGGGATCAACTTACGAGAATTTGTATAAACTTAGTTGACAATCTGTTTGCATTGGCACAAAAGGGGGCAAGACAAAGCAAGACAGCCTTGGAATATGCTCAGCAAATGCATATTTTCTTAAGATTTACACAATTGTCGACAAGTTTCAATTTGTGTGTGAGAAAAGCAGTAGCAAGTGGAGGGAGAAATTTTGTATACGAATTTATATCTATTTTCATGTAAATATTGTTTTCATGTGAACACTTGTAAACTTGTACAGAAAATTGAGTAATATGCTTAATTGTGAATGTAGCTTCATTTGATTAAACATACAATTAAAGATTGCATTTTCGTCATTTTCTGTTACTGGTTCAAGTCTGTCTTTAGCTCCAGGAAATCTGTATAATATTGTTTTTAATACAGTAAAATTCTACGTTTAGTTTGTTCTGGACTTTATAACATTATATGTTATATACAAACACTTATCCAATTTCAGCTCTGCCTAACACTTGACAGAAGACTAACCTGGGGAGATCACGTCAAAAAAAAAAAAAAAGAAAACAGCTGAGTCTGAAACTTCGACAAATGAAGTGGCTGCTGGGCTACAGATCAAAACTGAGCCTTAGAAACAAAGTCCTGCTGTACAAAGTGATACCAAAGCCTATATGGACGTACGGGATTCAGATTTGGGGCACAGCCTCAACTTCTAACATCGAAGTGCTGCAACGTTTTCAAAGCATTACTCTGCGAAGACTAGCCAAAGCACCTTACTATGTAAGAAACCAGGTCATTCACAAGGACCTTCTGATTCTGAGTGTAACTGAAGAAGTTAAAAGGTACGCTTTGAAGTATCAGGAGAGATTGGATCAACACTGTAACCCGCTGGCCATTAACCTGCTTGACAATAGCCAACATCGCCGACGGCTGAAAAGGCACCACCCCCTTGATCTCCCCTTTAGACCACCCAAAGAGTGGTAGTAAATAACATTTTTTTTAAATAACCTCTACATGTAAAAAATTAAAAGTTTTCTGTCATTCTCTTCGTCATAGAATTTACTTATTATCTTTAGATAGCTAAAAAAAAAATTCAGCTCTGTTTTTAAAAATATTATTCGGAGTGACTGTTTTCTCTGCTATTACCTTCATGTGATGCACGTAGTACATCATTCCTTAATAACATTTATCCTATTGTAAGTATTTTCTATTTACAGTTGACTATTAGATAATTTATTATGACTGCCTTCAAGACTCGAAGAAAGATTTGTATTTTTTTTCTATAAATTAAAATCCTGTCGCATCTTTCCAGTGCTCTTGTCTTCATTTTAGTTCAAATTTATTAGAATAAAAAATATACATCATTACTTAGTTTCATATTCTCTTAAATAACTTTTACATGCTAAAATCTTATTCAACCTTTTTTTATATAATAAAAATAGTTTAAAGTTTAGAACATGCATTCAAAAAAGCATGTACATACTTCATATAAATTTGTAAGATATTCATAAAATATGTTTTTGAAAGTGTGTACTAGAAATATTATAACATAATATTAAATAAAAAAAGGAGATATATTTCTCTTGGTATTGCGAACTATGCAAATCAAATATTCAACCAAATATAACATTCTTATACGAAAATTAGAGAAGAGGTAAAACATTACATTACTACACTTTACATTTTCTTTTTGGCTGCTCAGCCAGGTAAACGCTTTTGCCTTGGCACCGCTGGCTTACTTGGCGTATGCGCGATTTACTCTGACTGCTTCTTGTTGCTCTTCTTGCTCACTGCATACCTGGCAAAGTGCTGAAACCATACGCGAAATATTTAGCATGTCAAATGACATATTTGCGATTTTTTTGCCGCCTTGGCAAGGTAAAGGATATGAATCCAAACACAACTCGCTTCCCTTTGCTCTTACTCTTAATGTGCTTGGCATATGTGTGTCTGTCTGTCTGTCTGTCTGTCTCTCGCTGTTTTGCAGTGTGTCGCCATTTTTGCTGTTTTGTGCTTCATTTATCACTCGCCGAAATTTCCATACACATACTCAGCATATTTGCTGGCCATAGCACTTCGTCGCACATCGTATGATATATGACTGTGTCTTTAGCCCAGCCAAACGTCGACATCATCCACTCTAAGCCCAGAATACTATGTCATTTTCATTCGTTCGATGACAATGCGTGTGCTCTTCCCTTCCCTTCCCCCATACCCTTCGCCACGCCATACTTCTCACACATGGTGTAATTTAGATAAGTGGTCATTCTTCATATTTTTAATGCTCATAATTTCATAATGTGCCACGCATATGCAACTTTACCCCACAGCTCCCCCCTTTTCTTCCGGTAAATGAAATCAGTTCAAAAGCAAGCGAGAGAAAGAGAGAGATACAGAGGAGACAGAAAGAGAGCGAGGAATGGGCTGTTAACAACATGGTCAGCGTCGTGCGTTGCCAGCGCCATTTATTTTATTCGGCGCGACTTTTTGTTAGTTCAGCCACCTTGCACATTGCATATGAATAAAGTCAGAGAGACTGAGAGAGAGGGGGGGATATTTTCCATGAATATGGAACATGTGAATTTCGAAATTGTTTCTGTTTTTTTTTTTTATTTGTTTTTCGCTCTCGTTGCCCACCGTTTACGTTTGTTGCTGCCTTTTACTCTAATTTATGAGACACATAAAAGTTAACGTAATTAAATGGCTTTTTGGCACTGCTTGAATATTTATGTTAGCTGCTTGAAATACAGCAAATGAAACACAATGGAAATAAATTATTAAAGGAATTCAGGCCGATTTAATATGCCAGAATAATAGCCAAATCAAGCGATTGAACCTCAATTAATTATTTCTATTCAACTTGTAAATATTTTTCTACTTCCGCTATTTTGAAACTAGTAAACATGCATATTTCATTTTTCTAACTTTTAAATATTTTAAGAATTTTTACTATTACTATTACTTCTTATTAATTAATTAATTTATTATTATTTATTTCTATGTAAAATGGTGAATACATAAAAATAAATTTTCATATTAATATTCTTTTTCAACTTTTAAATAATTTTTGAATACTTGTTCTATTATTTTTCATTACAAAAAGCCTTTTTTGTTCCATAACATATTGTACATAACTTTTTTTCATTTGAAGAAATTGTACTACCTAAAACTTATCTTACTCTCTTGACATTATTATTTTACGAATAATTTGTTCATATTCTTCATTATAACTTTGTTACCCTACCTGTTAATAATTTTTCCCTCTGAAACTGCCTAAAATGTACAAGTATTATCTCTCCTAACATTAATAGTTTAAGAACCATTTGTTCATATTCATCATTCTTTTAAAAAGTGGTTTATTTTTTTTTTTTTATAATATTCTTAATTCCTTAAACTATAAATAAATATATGTATAAAACCATCTTTATAAAATTATCCAGACCCTTTTGCTAGTTTTATAAAATATGGAAACGTCAGAAAATTCTCGAACTCGAAGATTAGCTTGAAGAAAACAGTTTGCAGAAAGTATATTTAAGTGACACAGTTAAGGAGGGAATCGTATTGAAATCATTTGCTTGGAATTTACGATGCAAATATTTTCTGATAGAGGCAAAAAACTTTTTAATAGTTAAAATTTGCAAATTTCGCTTGGCAGCGATAACAAACAGGTTCGCCAATAAATATTGACACCATTTTGTGTTTATGTGGAGGAAAGTTTTGCGGGGCAAAAGCGAGACAGATAACGGTAACATTATATGCACATATATAAGCTCTGTACTTAAAGGCAGACACAAAACAGCCAAACTGAAAACTGGCAACTGACAAACTGAAAACTAGAAACTGAAACCGATTTGCGGGCAAGAAAGAAAAAGAGAAAGAGTGGAGCGACTGCGAATCGTAAAAAATAAAATTATGCAAATTTTTATTATTTGATTATGCAAATGTTCGCGCTTGACGACCCTTGGCATAAGGACGACAATACTCGCATTCCCCGCCAGACCCCGTTCCCCGTCCCCTTCCCCTTCCCTTGGGCAGCACATGCGTTGCTTCCGCTGTAAGCACGCGGAAAAAAAACTCCAAAAATGGAGGCAAACAGTTAGTTGGCCACCATTTGCCTGTCGCTTGTCCTGCGTCCTTCGTTCCCTACAAAAGCGGGGCACAAAATTTGAATATTCGCTTTGGCGATTTCTTCTGCGCTTTTTGTTGAGGGGAATGAGCAGGAGGCAGGGGGCAGGGAGCAGGGGCAAGGGAGCGTATGGAGGGGTGCCACTGTGGAGCATTGTCATATGTGGTTGGAAATTTTGAATCTGTTTGCAACCCCTTCGAGCGTATCCGTTTCCTTCTGTCGCGTGCGTTTCCCTCTGGTTCCTCCTCCCTATGCTCCATAGTCCGTCCCCCTCTATCACCCTTCGCACTTGTCGTATGCGTATTTATATTTTCTCATGTTCTGCTTTGTTATTGTCACTCTTCCTGCTCTCGCTCGCTCTTTGCGCGCGATTTGAATCTTTTAAGCGAAATATTGTTGAAATCACTTTATGCCTGAGTAACTGCAGCATTGTCACTGAATTTTTTGGGGAGCTGTCTCTCCCTGTATGCGTGTGTGTGTGTCTCTGTTGGGGTAACCACACCTTAAACGTTCCGTAATTGATATATAAAAGCTAAGCCGCGTTGCTCCTTCTCCTTCGCTTTTTACGCAACCTGCTCGACAAAGTCACGCGGCAAGCATCTAAATTACAAAGTCGCTGATAAAAAAACGAAGTGCGCACTCGTAAAAGCCCAACTGATAAGACTTTTGAGCATTCACTTTTTATGGCCGTCGTCTAATCAGTTTGAATAATTACCGAAACGTGTTACAACGAAACTAAAGCAAGAGTTGCAAAGAAGAAACTTAGGAGTAGCAAATGGGGTTAAAGGAACAACTCAAAAATATACACTATAATAAAAAGTAACAAATATATACTGTAAAATAAAAATATATATCAATAATGAAATAAGAATCCTCACAGAAGTTAAACAGTTTGTAGCGTTAAATGCGTTTAAACATACATAGACTGAAAAAGTTATAAAATAAACTAGAAGATATTAAAAATACTGTAAAATAAGAATATGTAATTAATAATATTATATAAATATAAACCAAATTAGAAATAGTAATGATTTTATTTAAAGTTCACATAATAATTGAAAAAATAATAAATAATTATATTTTAAACAAAAACGTTCGAATTTATACTTTGGAAAACAATGGAAATTGAATTTAACTCCGAAAAATGTAAAAAAATAATAATAAAATATAATATAAATAAGAATGTAAAAGATGGATAGAGGCTTCTCAAAGCAGAATTTATTTAATTTTTTTGTTATTAATTAATTTACTTTGTTTTCGGGCTTTAATAGACAGAAACAACACAAGTATCATAGTTCTTTAAATGCAGCATCATATCATAAACAATGTCTTATAAAAGGTTCCTATATACACTATACTATCGTAGATTGTAGATAATTTTTTTAATATTTTGTCCACTTTGTTATTAAATTCAAAGGTAAGTTCGCTCTTAAAATTTCGTAACCATTTATTTGCTAATTTCAAGATGAATTAAACCCCGTGAAGACTATAGATAGATAAATAGATCTTAACTCTTATTTGATTACAGAAATTTAATAATTTAGCTTTATATTATTATATTAAGTATTATTTATATTATATTATTCATTATATTTATATTTATTTATATTATTATTTGTAATAGTTTATCAGAAGTTATTTATTTCATTATTCTAATTAGATTTATTAATCTCTTATCTTATTATCTCTTGTAAACATAATGTTATTAAATTCGTATGTTTGTTTATTGACTTTACTTAGCAAATTCGACATTAATCCCAAAATGGCTTAAATCCCAGTAAAACCGATAGAGATCTTGATTGAAGACAAGCAAATACATATTCGCAGAGAATGATTGATTGATTACACACCACGAGAACGACTAAAATTATTAAATGCTCGTAGTTAAGCATACAAATTCATTGTTCTCACTACTTAACTTCCCAGTCCCAAATTCCCCTTCCCTTGGCCTTTGGTAGTTAAACACAATTTGTAAGCCGGTAAACAAACGAAAAGGCTGAGTCCGGATGGTCAGTTATGAATAGTGGCCAAAAACTGGTGAAGCAGCTCATCAATCACCAGGCAACGAAACATAAATCAAGCCAAGAGTCAAAGCTAAAGAAAATGTTGAGCACAAAAAAAAATAAGAAAGCATATAAAAGAGAGGAAAGGCGAAAACTCTTTAGCCCAATAGCCAAAATAGGCAGTGGCTCATCAAGTTTGATTGAGCAACAGTCATTCAACTTAAGCGTCACTTCCGGGCAACCAAAAGGAGAGCCATAATAAGTAAAGCACGCGCACTCAAAGCACACAAATGTTTAGAAAAGAGAAAGGAGGGAGCTAAAGAAGAGGGAGCAGAGGAAGAGTAGAAAGTCTGACAGCGCCATATACAAAGACAGTCTGTTTATTTACGCCGCATCGTATGTAGAAGCTTACATATGGACGCCTCCAGCAGCAGCAGCAGCCGAACAGCAGCAGCTGGAAGGGAGCTGCTCCGGTTGTTGTTGTTGCTGTTGCCGTTGTTGTTGTTGCCTCCATACGGCGGGGCACATATCACACATGTTGTTCCGAGTACACACGTATGTTGCCTGCAAGCGATAGCGTCAACGTCGCTCGATGCTCGACGTTCAACGCTGCCGCCATTTTCGTTCTTTTTTTCCTCTCTGTGTTTTTTGGCAGCAATCTTGGGCAGCAATCGCAGTCGACACATATGTGCTATTTTCATGTGCAGCCCGCCACAGCAGCACCATTGTGCAGCCCCAATCAACAGAACTCAACTCGACTCCATTTTGGTTTTTGCCATTGGCGCTCACTGCCCACAACACGCAAAAAACACGCCCCTTTGCATGTGAGGCGCATGCCCAGCATGTTTGTCCCCCATTGTCGAAAATTCGATATCGAATTTCGAACTGCCACATTTAATATTGCGTTGTGTTGCGCTCTCGCGGCAGACGCAGCTGCTTAGTGTCCAAGTGGTTGATGGCTGACACTTGACGGACGGTTTTGTAATCAAAACTAGATAAGATTTGCAACAATAACAAAATGACAAGTGCACAACAAAACAAAAAACAAAATGACAGGGAGAGATATCGTCTCTGACCACAAATCCCGGTGCGGAATCAGAAGCGCGTTAAATTGAAACTTGGGATTTCACGCAGCTTAAGTTTTTTAGCAATTATGTGAAGTGCTGCGGCACAGTGAGAGATCATCAAACAAAAAGCAGGCGATAACACTTGTCAGCCACGAGTCAGGAATATGTCACCTGCGAAACTAGAGTTGGAGTTGGAGTTGGAGTCGGAGTTGGACAGTTGCAAAGCAAATTCAATCAACAGCCAATGGCAAGCACACTCTATAAATCTCACACACACTTATAAATCTCATATTTATGGTCCGAACCCAATACAAAAGTCGATTAGCATGCCGCATGCCCCTGGGGGAGGCAACAACCCAAGCCAAACCAAACCAAATACAAATAGGCAAACGCAGGTAATCGCATTTCAGAACGGTTTTACCTCCCTCTAAAAAAAAATAAAGGAAAACAAACCAATTTTCAACCCCTACCGAAAAACTTTCGTGTTGAAAATCTGCTGAAACACAATGAAAATATTTTGCTATCCACAGCTGCAGAGGTGAGTGGGGGAGGAAAGCGACGAGCTGTGACAAGTACAAGCCACTTGTGCGTTGATGATAATTTTTACATTTTTGGGAACAGACATCCGAGAAAGAGATAGGAGAAGGAGAGGAAGAGGAAGGGTATATGGGCTGTGGCGTGTCCAGTTTTGAGCTGCAGATATCTGAAATCGGCTTATGTCGCCTGCATTGTGCTGACAATGCTGGAGGAGCTTTTGTTTTAAAGGCTGACAGAGAGCAGCAAGAGTAGCCCGGGGGGAGGGAAGAGAAGAGGGGAAACCTGTGCGACCAGGCATTTCATGATTTATGCCCAGTTTTAATTTAAAAGCAATCAATTTGAAATATGGAACCCCAAAAAGAGTTTAGGCTGCAAGAAAGTTGCCAGATAAGTTAAACTTCACAAATGAAACATGGCAAAAGACGGTCTTACTTATCAAACAAGTTATTCATTTAAATGGACGCACATTGAATATATTTTAATTGATTTATTTGCTTTGCATAAGAGTTTTCTGGGAAGGGTTTCTTTTTAAATGTATTTAAGAATTTACAATTCTTTGACTTGAATTATTTGGCAGCGATTAGGTAAGTTTATAATCTTAAAGATTCTAAATTTAATAAATGTTGAAATCATTCAAATTTAAAGGCGAAATTATTATGTAGTGATATAATAAGAAGTTAGAAAGTCGAGTGTGTCCACTACCAAATTCCAATGAAACGATATTTAATATATGAAAATATTACCAAATTAATATAAAGAAAAAATACAAAAATATACCGATGGCTATATTCGGTATATCAATACAGGAAGAAAGTCAGCAAAATTAACTTTAAATTTTAAGGATTAAGTTTGGTAGTTAAAAAAATAAATAAATCATGCAAAACAAATTCAACATGTACATATATCAATTTGCAATAATATTATATAAAGAAATGAAAGTGACCGGCAGAAAATGGGTAATCCAAAAATTATTAAGCCAAACTGCAGATAAATAAATAACATGGAAAAGAAATTGAAAAAGCATAAATCTGTACAACAAAATTTAAAACTCTAAAAGCATAATTAAAAGAGAATGATTATACTTTCAAGACAGTTCACTCTTACTAAAATTTCAAACACACTCAACAATGCGTAATATGTATTTGAAATCAATGTTTTTAAATTCGTTTGTATCACTGTACAGATGATCTAAAGAATATAAAACAAATTGCAAAAGGCATTAATTAAAAAAAAACTACAGACAACGTTTCTTCTCTCCCATAAAACGCTGTGTTCTCATCAAATCTTAGAAATATTACAGAGCTAAGAAATGAGCATTAGCCTTAGGATTACTAATGAGCAGAAACATTAAAAAATTCAATTATGTCAAACATTCAGGTATTATCTTGATGCATTCTACTTGGCTAATGAGGCGAATTTCAGCCAAAGCACGACTAAAGATATATATATATAGAGAGAGAGAGAGTAATAGAGGAAGAAGTGTAAGCGATGTTATCCACTGAGAAACCGGCAACAAAGAAGCTAAAGAAGCCAAGGACTAAAGTGAAATCAATTAAAATTTATCACTTTATTTTCATTAAGACACAAAAGCCGCAAAGCAGCAACGTTGCTACTGATGCTGATGTCCCCAAAGTGCAATTCGTTATCAATTTGCGGAGGACAATGGCGGTCAGGATGTGGCTTGACTGTAATTTGTCCTGCCGTCGTCGTCGACGTTGTAGTTTTGTTATCGGCTGGAGGAAGACAATAAAATGCCACAACGTTTGTCGCTTTAAATAATAAAAACATTTGATTTGCCAAAAGCGGCACGTGCCAGAAGGACTCACCGAGTCCTTCAGACTGGCAATGCGCAACCAAATCGCAGATAAAGCTGCTCAGTAAATTAATGGCCGACACGTGTCCTTGACACTGCCACAAAGCCAAAGCAAAGCTAAGCAGTTAGCACTGAGCTGTGATTGGGTATTGGGGATTGGCCAGGCTGATGTCCTCACTGGGTGGTCTGCAAGTGTCCAGGACATGCTCAACAAATTATCGACTCAACTCTCTCTCATATGTGAGCGACTTATAATTGAGGCGTAAATGTTGACACACGTCCACCAACAACCAGCAACATTGTCGCCCTCAACTTGCAACTTCCAACTCGACAAATGAATTTTTATGAAGTTGTGACAATTGCTTCGGATTTACGAGTCCATCGAGACCAGTTTATTTCGAGTCCCTTTTATGGTGGCAAGCTCCAAACATAGTTGCTGATAAACCTATTAAAGTTTTATGCCACATGCAAAGCCAACCAAAGTAAGCGCATCATTTGTCGACTGCATAAAAAAGTTAATAAGCTTCTCCATTCTGTGTGCAATGCATAAAACAATGAAGTTCACACAAACAATGGCTGCGTTTGATTTTCCAGCTGATGAGTTGGTTTCAAAGTGCCCAGCCATAAACCTTTGACCATATGCGATAAAAAAAATCAGGGGAGGAAAGACGGATTGTGGCAATCCTCTTTTCAATGTGAGTGAATGGATAAACATAATCGATGTTAAATAAATGAATAATTAAGGTTTGATTTCAATGTGATATAGCCACGAATGAGTTGTTGAATCTTATTTTGTGGGAACATAGCCAAGTTCTTGTTAAAATAAAAAAAAAAAAAAAATATTAATGAATTTTCCTCATAAATAGAATTTGAATTTGGAATATTTGTTAAGGATTGAGTATAATGAATTTTAATGGCACCAAGTAGCGCTTCATTCATGAGAAGAAAAATATATACATAAACTTTATAAATATAGTAGGCATACAAATTCATACGAACAATCCAGGATCCATTAAATAAAACTTACTGTCCCACAAAAATGTTCTTACTAGGAAATAAAATAAACTAATATCTAGCTTTGTCGCTATGATAATATTAGAGAAATAAAATAAAATACAACAAAAATAAAATGATTTGGATTACATTTTTAAAAATACCTAGAAGCAATTAAGAATTCTAGTATTTTTATTTTATTTCTAATCAACAAATATATTAAGCTACACACTTATCCAGTAGAATGTATTTTTTAGGACCATATGTCGTACATTTTTTTAACTGCAAGTAGGACGTATTTTTTATCTTTATTTAAAAACGGACAACAAAATACTTAAGACAGTTAAAATTCATTCTAGTGTATTAATGAAATCATATTTTCTTTTAATTGTACATTAATTATATGTTGATTTTATTGGCCATGTTTCATATATAAGGACTAAATTAATTTTATTATTTGTTTCATATATAAGGACTAAATTAATTTTATTATTTAAAATACATAGGTAAGCAACACATATTTTATGTTTTATTTGGTACTTTCTTAAACTTTACATTAATTTCATTTTCAATTATAATTTTTTTATTTTTATATATTTTATCCCTCGCTTAGACATTATTCTATAGGATTAATTTTCGAGCTTGAAAAGTTAGTAGTTAGTAGTCCGTAGTTGTGCTTTACCTTTAATATGTAGAACAACCACAATTAATCTACCCCTTTTATTTGCAACAACTGCAGGGTATGCGAAAATGAAAAGTCACACCACAAAAGCTGCCCTATTTGTCGCTGATGAGAAGGGACAACAGACATATGGCCACTTGGCCGCATTGGCAAATCAGTGAAGGATATGCTAACAACAAGACAATTGCGAAATAACCATAGGACATGCACTTGAACGCATCTTGTGTGTGTGATTGGAACAGGATGTGTGTACGAAAGAGTTGTCAAGGTGGATGATGAATGTACATAAGTAACCCATTCAGTTTCTGCTTTGATCCTTGATTGGAGTTGGACATGGGCCACTCGAGGCGCAGCTGTGACACTGATTGATGATGCGCCAATGGGGCCATGAATACCCATAAACAGCTTTGTACATTCCGCATCAGCGATTGCATTAATCGACTTCTGTCCGAGGGGGGGGGTATACAAAAAAATAAAAGGGGGGAAGTTGTGCGCAACTATGTAATGGGTGTCAACTGCGGGTGAGCATAAAAAATAATGACCAGCAGAGATAAAAATATATTTTATGTTATTGCTCCACTTCGCCAATTTCAGTGGCAGCAGCCGCAAACAATATTTAAATTTTTCAAAAGTTCCAAGTGTACCAGTTAAATGAAGCAGAAGCAAGATTGTCGCCACATCCCTTGCCCCCATCTCACTTGCCCCAAAGGGCGAACGGAAAAGAGAATGAAAAAACAAACGACAGCACAAACTAGAGTAGTATATTTTTGGGAAGTGGACACGCCCACTCAGCTGCAACGCCCTGACAATCGAATTTGGAAATTGATACACAAAGAGAAGGAGAGAAATATATATGTGTTATGTACTATGTGGACACTATCATAGTATATTTTGGCAATAAATCATAAATCAATAGTAGCCAGGACATCCCTTGTGTCCTTCTTGGTGGCCAAGCAGCAGCTAATGATGTCTTAAAAAAACGATTTTTCCGTTCGAGCAATGTCACAAAACGAGGGCAATTGATGTCCTCAGGTCAAACGCATTAACAAAATTGCCGTTTCAGCTGCCAGTTCTTTATATCACTGAGTGTGTGAAAGTGTGTGTGTGTGTGTAGCTGGGAAATTGAATTTCCACCGGCACGCTAAGTGTCGACTGCTGCTGGCAACAATATTCTTCTTTTGCAAATCGGCTTTAAGTCATGAAAAATAATAGACAACCCCCAAACACGGACTCAAACGTCGAGAGACGAGACGAGCGTAGTAAAAAGCAGATTGCGAGGCGCGTCAGCAGCCAAGAAATAAAGAAAAAAAAACCGATTGTGGAACACATGCTGTGCCGCATATGACGACGACGATGTGGATGTCGCTTATCAACTGGCAAACACGCCTGGGAGTTGCTTGGGTGGGCAACACGCAACATGTGAAACTCTCTCGCAACTTAAATAGATTCAAGAAGTATACAAAGTATATTCAACTTACCAACGAGCACAAAATAGGGTAGAGTAGAGTACAACTTAATATTATTTTAGATGGCAACACGAAGAGTTCTCTAGGCCAACTCCATGTCGCCGGGTATCTCCGAGTCCTCGATGCTGCGTGTCGCCGGTATGTAAACCTTGAACGCAAACTTCGACTTGACAAAGGAGCCGGTGTTCAACACCGTGCAGCCATGTTGAGTGCTGGCAAAACTCTGACACGAATCGCCCATGACAATGAGATCGGGCAAGGGGTAAAGCCACAGCGCTGGATCGTAATCCCAGTGCACGGGCATCGCAATGGGATGTATGGGCACCAAATGATTCTGACAGACAAGCGTGCGTGCAAAATGCTGTTCAATGTGCTCGGTGTCTGGCGGAAAATGTAACGTGTTGCGACAGAACTTGGCCATCAAATCCAGACGACACACCACAATCTGTTGGGTGCAATACTGCAGCCGGCAAGGATTCGTGGCCAATTGGGTACGTGGCCAGGCCTTGAGCAGACCAGCGGCCAAGCATTCTGGTAGTGGAGCACGTGGAAATATGTTGGGTGCCGTAGGATCCTCAGTGGAAGGCACCAGAATGAGATCCGTTTGCTTTTTCAGCTGCTCACAGCCAGCGGCCAAGGCGCCCAGCGCATCCAAGTGTTGACGCAGCTCGTGATGATTGCGTGTGCTCGCGGTAAACGGACCCATGAGCACAATAGCCTGCGGTGGACACGAATCGTAGCCCACAAAGAGTTGACGCAGTTTCTCCATCACTACAGGTAAATCAAGACGCACATCGGAGAGAAAGACGAGTGTAGTCTCTGTATTTGTTCGCTCCAATTCCTGCAGTCGCGGTGAGTATTTCAGCAGCTTGGCGGATTCTCCGCCCCAAGTGTTTCCAGTTCCAAAGAACGCGCGACTGCTGCTCGCCACCTCAGCGGGTGGAAAGCCCAGACCATCAACTGCAAAGCACACAATTGGATTATTAAACTTATCATGCTTTCGATTCCATACTTACCCTTGAGGACTCCATTAGCATAGCTGCCCTCGGCGAGTACAAAGCAACCCTCGCAAAAGAAGCCAGCATGGAAGCGAGCGCCACTCAGATCGAGCTGCACACTGCCTGTTGGATCCTCCACATAGAATTTGCCCTCCTTAAGCTGGGTAAGCAAGCCCAGAACCACAGCTTCCTTCATATTCGAGGTGGCCAACAAATTCTCAGCATACTGCAATTTGAATTTCTTCGTCTGTGCTTCAGCTGCAACTCCATCCTGGATGACAGCTGGTGCAAAGAGATCGTGTCGCAGGGTTTTTTGCAACAACATGGCATAGCGCTGCTGTAGATAATCCGATTTCATGTGCGGCTGGGTGAGCAGGCGTCTTGGTTGCGTATCCCGCTCAAATTTCTTGATGCGCGTATTGTAGCGATAGCGAGGCACAGTGAAGGCATCGATGACCGAAAATACAGTTTCCCCTTCATCCAGGCCAACGCGATTTAATTCGTTAATGGCTTTTTCTAGCGATTCCCGTTCAACGTGCGGCGTTGAGAGCTTCTGTCCCTGTAGATTCTCTGTGATGACCGTCATCCATTTTTCGCGCTCGGCGGGCTCAAAGGGTAGCAGCTGCTCGGCGAGAAAGTTGCTGTTCTCGGAACGTATAAGAAAACCGCACAACTTAAATGAAGTTGTAATGCGTTTGCGCAACTGCGCCAATTCATCCATGGCTTTTAATTTGCAATAATAATATAAACCGCACAACTTGTTGCTCTTAATAAATATTTGTTACTTTGGCGCCAAATGAACTTGTGAGCGAGTGAACCGAACCATGAACCAACGATGTATCGATAGTTTTGGAGCAACATATAATGTCCGTTGGGGTGGCTGGTCGATAAATTAGTTCGTTACATTACTTATCGTTTTTAAATTTATCGTTTTTCTAATACTTTAAGTAGGCGCCAAATAGATTTTTTTAAATGGAAGGAAATCGAGCACCAGCAAGTAAAGATAAAGAAAACTGCTTAAGCTTCGATGAATTCCTACCCTATATGGGAGAGTTTGGCTTGTATCAAAAACGCCTAATAGTCTATTTGATACCATTCTTCTTCCTTTGGGCTTTTATCTATTTTACGCAAATCTTTTTAATCGTTGTGCCAAATGATCATTGGTGTCGCATTGCCGAACTGCAAGATCTATCAAGAGAAGAGCAACTGAAGCTAGGCATACCCAAAGTAAAAGACGAATACAATAAATGTTTTATGTACGATACAAACTACACGGATGCATTAGATAGAAACTTGACCACAGCAGACGAAAATTGGCCACAGAAACCATGCAAGGATTGGATCTACGACAAGGAACAAGTGCCTTACGAGTCCATTGCCACACAGTACAACTGGGTGTGCCAAAATGATCATCTCGGTCCCTATTCGGTTACCATTTACTTTCTGGGTTCTATTGTAGGCGGCCTTATCTTCGGTTATGCTGCAGATCATTGGGGACGTTTGCCAGCTGTCATGTTGAGCAATCTTTGTGCTCTCATTGGAGGTCTTCTGAGTGCCTTTTGTAACAGTTTCCTATGGTTTTCCATCACTAGATTTGTTGTGGGTCTGGCACTCAATAACTGTTGTATTCCCGTGTATGTTCTAAGTGAGTTTAAAGTTGCGTAGTATATTTATTTTATTTGTTTCTAATATGAGTGAAGTGATGGAATGCCTGCCTTCAAAGTATCGACCCGCAGTAACAAACTTCTCATTGACTATCTGTTTTCTGCCTGCTGCTTGTTTGCTGCCTTGGATTGCATTGTGGTGCAATAACTGGCGTTTATTAGCTATTGTGACTTCAGCTCCCCTTGTCATTTGTCTGTTAATGTACTTTTGCTTACAAGAATCCCCCAGGTAAGAATACTAACTTTTAAAATTAATGTCTACTCATTATAAAGTCTCTTTTTAGATGGTTAATAAGCATTGGTAAAATGGCTAAAGCTATGAAAATTATAGAATATATTGCGAAGGTAAATGGCAAAGAAATTTCAAAGGAATTAATGACTATATTCGAAAAATGTTGCATATTAGCTTACAATGAAGAAAAACAAAGGAAACAATACACTCTACTAGACTTGTTCAGAAGTTATCGAACGTGTTTTATAACATTAGATCTAGTTATTATTTGGATGATCACTGCATTGGTTTATGATGCTCATGTAAGAGCTATTATTGAGATTGGACCGGATGTATTTATTACCTTTTCAGTGGCCAGTGCAATGGAATTGCCTGCCTGCCTAGTTCCATTCTTTTTTCTTGATTTTGTAGGACGCAAATGCATGTGCTTATTCGCATTTATTGGATGCGCAGTCGGTAGCTTAATTGCTGCATTACTTCGGATTAAATGGCAAATAGCAGTGACTGCCATTTTTGGTAGATTTTGCGCAACAATCACATTTAATATTGGAGTTCAGTGGGCTGCCGAAATACTTCCTACTGTGGTGCGTGGACAGGGCATTGCATTCATTCAAATTATGGGATTTGTTTCATCACTACTTTCTCCATTTGTTGTGTACACCAAGATTTATTTGCCATCTGCTCCAATGGCTATCATTGCAGCTCTTTCTATTTGCGCTGCAGTGCTTGTTTTATTTTTACCAGACACTACAAGGAGTGTATTGCCACAGCTACCTGAAGATACAGAAAAACTTTCTAAGAATCAAAAAATATATGTATTAAAAAGAAAATAAAATATCCATTAATTTGAATTCAAATTTGATTACGGTGAAATTTTACAACACTGTTGTACAACACTATTAGCAACCGATAACGCAATTAGTTATCGAGTGTGGCCATTTCGAATTTGAAACAATATATAAACTCTAATGCACATTATTTTGCATATTTATTAATTTAATTATTTTAAAATATAAATTTAAAGAATTTTTAAAATTACAGCTTTTGTACACATCATCGCATCACTTAAAGAGTGTGGCCATGCATGCTGGTATATTTTAGTATATTTTTCCGAGTGAAATATTTTTCAAAATTCTACTAGCGGTCACGCATGTACAGCACGTGTATAAATATCAAAAGGAGTTGAATTGCTGTTTATTTCCCACAAAATGGATGTAGTTAAAGCGGTTTTAGAAAAACATCAAAAGGAATTGGATAAATATAAACCAATCACAGTCGAAAAGCACCTGGAATGCCGTTTAGATGTTGGCACACTACTCATCACAGACCCCAATGATTTGGAGGACCGGCAGCTGGCGTAAGTAGCAAACATGAGGCTTCAATGGACATCGAAATGAGATAAAAACTCTTTTTTAGCAACGACAAAGAAGAGTATTTGGCTGCTTTAACCCGCGACAATACACAACTGCTGGTAAATGCCATCTGGGAGCTCCCTACAGAGCGTGTGGACGAGAGCATCGTGGCTAAGTTGCCGGAGCCAACAACAGTTCTGCCGCGTCTACGTAAACCTCCAGGCCCGCGTCCATTGACCAAATGGGAGCAGTTCGCCAAGGAGAAGGGAATCACAAAGAAGAAGAAGGACAAGAAGACTTATGATGATGTGTTGGACGTAAGTACAATAGAAATTACTTCAATTCCTTAGCTAATTTTTCTTCTTTCACATAGAAATGGGTACCCACGTATGGCTTCAAACGTGCCGAGGCTGAGAAAGATAAGGAATGGGTGTTGGAGGTACCACAGAATGCGGATCCCAATACAGACATGTTCCAAAAGAAGATCGACTTGCGCAACGAAAAGGTGGCCAAAAACGAGATTCAGCGGATGAAGAACATTGTGCGCGCAAAGAAGATGGATGTGCCACGCAGTGGTTACCTGGGTCCTGAAGCTGCATCATCGAATCAACTGTTAACCGCGGTGACGGTGGCCAAATCCTCAACAGCATCGGTGGGCAAATTCCAGAGTAAGCTGCCCAAGGAGAAAGAGGCACGCGGTTTGGGTGTAAAGGAGCTGATACCGGGTGGCAAACGCAAGGCATCGCATATCTCAGCGCAGCCGGAGCGCGAGGCTAACTTGGACCTCATCAAGAGTGTGCTGAACAAGAAGCCCAAACTGGATGTGGAGAAGGCGATACAGCTGCAAAAACAGGATGAGCGATTGGAGTAAGTACAGCCTACAGTCGAGTATATCATAGATGTATGTTTTAATTTGATTAATTTGCTTTTGCAGACGTGAAGCAGAAGGCAATAAACCTGCTAAGAAGGGCAAGAAGGGCGGCGGCAAGGGCAGCCGCAAGGCGGTGGGCAAGAAACCCAAAGGTCATCAGGGACAGCGTGCGCCAGGCAAAAAGGGACAAGCTGGCCGCAAGCGTCGTTGAGTAAACCACTTCCACGTTGTAACTAGTAGATTTTTTAATAACCAACAATTTACACGATAAATACAAATGATAATATTTAAGCAACTTTCACAAAACACATTTGTTAAATCTATCCACGATGGAAACGCAAGTCCACTGGAGCCGTATGGCGCTTCAGATACTCGTAGACGAAGCTGCGAAATACGCGATTAAAGTAACGTATCGAAGGATAATGCAGATTTGCAGCATTATCTCTGGGTGTGTGCCAAACATCTGGGAAAGGCGTAGCAATCAAATGCAAAATGGGCACATTCTCCTCCAGGAATGGACGATGATCGTCGTCGACTAAACCGCCAGCTGGCCGATTCAAAAACATACGATTATTGCCCTTCAGATGACCAGCAGAACGCAGTGATTGTTCAATCTGCACTAAACTGGAGTGCAGACCATGTGTGTTCTCATAAAAACTAGAAAATTTCGGATTACGGGCTCCAATCAAATCAAGCAACACAAGCACTTCCTAAAAGTAGGAAGAATTTTTAGTAAATTGTAACGTTCTTTTTTTAAGAAACTTACAATCCGATCGATGTAACGTTGTCCCAGATTAGCTTGTCCACTGCGCGCCAGTTTCTTAGCTAAGTGTCTGGAACCATAAACTGAGTCGCTGTTTGTCCAGTCCTTAAAAGCCTCCTCACCGTCAAAGAAGATCATCTGAAAGAGAATTTTACGAATCATTTGAAGTTTAGTTTGAACAATTTTATGCAAGCGCAAATTAAATTTCAACGCACGACTTTCAAAAAATGTTAGCGATTTTATTGCTTCAATTAAATTTGCATGATCAGTTTGCGATGTTTCTATGTCGGTTATATGAAAATAATTTTTCGACATGTTTCTGATTTCTTTAGGTATTTAAAAATGATTAGGCTATATTACAAATTGAATTTTAAAATTGCTAGAGAAATTATTACCTGAACTAAATTTTCATGATCGGTTTTACAATTATGAGTCAAAATGTCAAGATCAGTTTAGTGAAAAAAATGTTCATATAATATTTCAGAATATAATATAAATGATAATATTCTTGAATGAATGAATGATAATATTCTTTAAATGGAATATTCTTTAAACAGACCATGATGAATGATGATGATATACTCAACTATATACTCAAGGTTCTTTTTCCCTTATCACCATTAAATAAATTAGTATATGTTGGGTTTCCCCCTCATCTGACTCACCATAAGTCCAAGATCGCGACGATTGCGGAATTGCTGCAGCAGATAAGTGTTGAGAGTCTTCGCGGTATTCAAGAGAATGGCACAGGGAACAGCTGAATCGGTGGCACCGACGAAACCCGGATCATTTGGAAAGTACTTGCTGTCATAGTGGCAGGCGAGGGCCAAAAAGTTCTCCGCCTGCGGATTGATGTAGCCAATCACATTGGCGAACGTGAGCTCGCCCAACACTGGGACACGCTGCTTGAACTCATCGACTTCCGTTTGAAAGCCAAGGCCATTGAGAGAGTTGACCAGATAATTGCGAACCTGCTCATGTCCACGACTGCCGACGACGCGTGGCACCAAAATCGCAGACAGACTGCTATTGAAGTGCGTCTCATCGTCATCCCAGTGCGTTGTTTGAAACTGTTGATAAAAACAAAGAGATCGAAGGGTGTTACACATTTGGCTCGTGACTCAGCATACAACATTTCCATGTTGTTACTTTTAACGTCTTACGCTGGCTTGCTGCTGCTGCTGCTGTTGGGCCTGCGTATAATCAGTTGCAAGCGCACAGATCGTAACTGTAAGCAATAAAAGGCGCGACACTAACAGCGACATGTTCCCAATCTTGATCTCAACACAGCGATGTGTGACGGCGCACTGAATCGACTTTTTGTATTGAAACGCGCTCTCTGTTCGTGCAAAGTGCGCCGTGTTGTTGTGTTGTTAACGATCTATACAGACAGCTGTTGTTGTCTGCAGTTGTTGTTTTGTTTTGCGGTTCCTCATGGCGCGCAAACTAACTCTCACCCACACATAAACATACAGATGTACATGCATACATTATATGTATGTGCGCAGCGAAAGCTTTCGGCCTTCACATCCGCATACAGTTTGAGTAAAGCTTTGAGTGCGCGCCTCCATAACAAATACTTAAAAGTTTCACTGCTCTGCTCAGCTCATTTACATGAGCAGCTTACAAAAAGCTTTGCCTTGGCGTATTTCCAAATATATGTTAAGCGCTAAGCTTAAAAGTTTTAAACTGCACGCAGCTCGTGGTTGCATGCAGTGTGAAGTGCCTAAGTAGACTTTCAATAAAGACAAAACCACTAGCCATATAATATGAAATGAAGCCAAAATATAATTAGGGAAAATCGAAATGTTTATTGTTGAACAAATAACAATATATTTGTTCATGATCTCTATTTAAACGGGTAACCTACTTATTTCATCTGAATGGTTGTGCAAATATTCATAAACAAATTGCGTAATTATTAGATTCATATTACGTATCGTTGGAAAGTGCAGATTTCTGAGGTTATCAGAGTCGGTGTGCCAGACTTCTGGAAAAGTGTGAGGCACAATATGCATTACAGGCACGCCTAAAAAGGTTGTCAATATTTTGAGATCAACTAAAAATATTTAACAACAATGGATCATACGCACCCTCCATGAGAAATGGATAGTGATCATCTTCAATGTCGCTGTCATGATCCTTCAGCTTATGGAATAACTGATGAGAGTTGCTCAATCTACCCGCTTCCCTTAGATGTTGCTCAATATCTGCCAGACGACTGTGTAACTCGTAAGTGTTCTCATAATGACTCATGTAGATTTGATTAGGTGCGCCAATCAAATTAAAAGCAATGGCAAGTTCCTACGAATTATCTTTCGTTAAATATCTTATCTTCTGTGCGATATTTATGGATTTAAACTGTAAGAAACTCACAATGCTCTGCAAAGGAATTAACTCCGCTTCTGCAAAATGTCGTGATCCATTTAGTGAATTAAAATCGTCGATTACTTCCTCAAAGGACTCATGACCATCAAACAATACCAGCTATAAATCAAATCAATATAGATAAATATATGTTTATAGATTGTAATAGTAGTTTCTTACCAACAAACCAATATCCGTTCGCTTTTTGAACTCTCCCAACAGATAAGAATTTAAATTTTTAATCACAGTTAGAAGCATAGCACAAGAAACGGCGCCATCTGTGGCACCTACATATATTTCGTGATTTTCTATGTATTTCGAGTCGTAATGACAACAGAGCATTAAATAATTTGTTGCTTGCGTATTCATGATGCCCAACAAATTGATAAACTTCATCCCATCCAAATGCTCATCGCGTACCGTGGTGAAACCCAATTCTTTCAGAGTATCCGTAAGTAAATTACTTACTCTAGAATGTCCAATACTTCCAGGAAAACGTTGCCTTAATAGTTTTTCAAGCGTGGTATTAAAATATGTCTCATTGCTGACCATATTCGGCGGAGGTACATTTTTAATCCAAAGTATTAAATAATACTGGCAAATTACACCGAATGTAAGTAATATCAACAACAGGCGAACTTGTTCCGACATGGCAAAGTAAAAACTAATTTAAATATTTAAGTAGTATTCAATTTTATTAAAATGGTTACACATACAAGTATATTGTCTTAAATTGGCAAATCGAATGGGTTAATTCTTACAGAGAAAAATTTTGAGTTAAAAAAGTGAATTATTTGAATCTGTGAATATAGAAATATAATTTCATGTCGCATTAAAGTAATTACTTAATTCTTATATTACCAGTTTAATTTTGATGACATTAATTAATTATTTAATTTTTAATAAAAATAATAACTTTATATGAATTTTGCTAAAAAAAAAGTACATTGAAAAATAGTATCAGTGTATTTCAGAAAATATATTTTACTTTTTAGAAATGTATCTAATCAGATCAATCCATAACGGATGAATTAGTTCTACCTTCGACAGAGTATAGTGTTCTGAAAACACACTTTATCTTAGATTTGAAAAAATAACAAACTTGGTGCAAAAGTTTATGTTGTGTATATGTTTTTTACTTATTCGTAAATACAAATCCAATAAAAAATCGATCTATTCTATTACTTTGCATATGGAGGCAGAAATCTATATGATTTCTGCAATTTTTCCATAATTGTCGAATCATCACTAACCATAGAAGGCAGCACAACAGGAGTAGTTCGACGTTGGGTTTTCACAACTGCAACGCGATGCAGTTTCCTGGAACGATATTCATCCTTCGAGAGGGTCCTCAAACTGGAGCCCTGATGCCAGTCGTGTTTGTTTAGACGAGAAGGACGGGAGCCGGCTCCACAACAAGGAAAATGCCAGATGCGTTGATCCTTGCCAAATTGATTGCCATCGCTGAGCGTTTGCGGCAGATCCTGATGCAAAGTCTCAGGCAGAAACAAAGCCAACAAGCCACCCAAGATGCCCAACACGCCCAGCGTATTTAACATCAAGGCAATGGATAAGTGAGACATGTAGATAATAGGAGGAGAAAGCAACATGGCCACAAATCCCAAAGTGTGTATGAAAGATACACCTTGAGCACGCACCACAGTTGGCAACACCTCTGCTGCCCATTGCAGTCCAATGTTATACGAGATGTTGGCAAAGAAGCGTCCAGCCAAAGCGGCAGCCAACACCCAAATGGGATCATCAATGTTGGCAGCCAAAAGACTAAAACCTCCACTCAAAGCGGTCGAGATGCAAGCGCACCAACGACGTCCAAAGCGATCCAAGGTGATGGTGACAATCAGATCACCTGGAATCTCTGTGGCACACGCAATGCTAAAGACCACAAATATATTCTCTCGATCCAACACGCTAGCTGCACGCACATGTCCATCATAGACCAGAGAAATGGTCATCCAAATGATGATCATCAGCACCATATAACGCGCCAGTCGTGATCGCTTGAAGATCGATGCAATGGTAAAGTGACGTCCTTCGATCTCCTCGCGGTAGAACTGTTCACAACTCTCGCGAAACGTTTGCCACTTGAGTCTGGACACTTGGCGACGATTACGACGTGCCACACGCTGTAGTATCTCAATGGCATTATCGATCTTCCCCACAGAGACGAGCCAACGTGCCGACTCGGGCAGTACACAGAAGCCGATCAATCCAAAGCCAACAGCCAGACCATACAAGCCAGAGAATTTGCGCCAATCGCCAGAGTAGAAAGCCAGCCATGGCATGAGCACGGTAAAGGGGGAATAGAACATGGCCAGCGACATGTTGGCCACAAAAGTGCGATACCGAGGACCCACATACTCGAGCACTGAGGAGGAGATCGATGTGAGTATAAGTATAAAAAAAAACGGATAGAATAAAACTCTCTAGTTTTGGAATATTTTAATTTTAAAAGAAGAGAAACAAAGAAAAGTTTTGATTTAAGAATTTAGGTTATGATTTAAGATTTTTTTTTCTATAATACAGTAGATACTCGCTATCGACTTTTCGAATTTTTAGGAAAATAGGTGCAAAGGTTTGCTTGACTGTAATACACCCGCATTTCACTTTCAGAAAGTGAACAAATGAAGCTTGAAGCTCTTTAAAATAATTTACATTGGATTATCAATTCATTATTATCAAATGTTAAACAATAGTAGGAGACATACATAGGTAAGACAAAAGTCAAAAAATTTTAAATGTATTATCACTTAGTACGCCTAACGTTTAAAAACCCCATAGATCCAGGTGCGAAAACAAATGGACAGACGGACGGAGAAGCATATAGACAGATTCTATGACCTAACCAGAATATTAATATTTCATCGCGGAACTGCTTTCTTTTCTTATCATTCCTTTTAAAATTTTTGGATAGCAGATGTAACTAGCACACTCCACAGTAATTAATCCTACCCAGTATATAAATCATGGTGAAGCAAGTGTCAAAGGAGGCGCCCACCACAAACCGTGTGATGGCAAATCCCGCAAAATTGTCGCATACCGAGCTGAAGATGCTACCAAACAAAGCCAAGCCACAGCTGCTGACCAAGGCCGAGACACGGCCAACACGATCCGCCAAATGTCCATAGCCTAAGCAGCCAACCACAGAGCCAAAAAAGAAAATCATTTGAGCATAAGTGCTATAGGCATCTTTGTCGCAAACCCAATTAAATTCCATTGATGCCGTTCGAAAGTTAAAAGGATCATCGTAGACATAACTTTGGCGACATGGCAACTGGGCTAGAGAATCGTTGATGTACTCGCTGCGATTCTTGGCGAGATACACTGCGGAGTAGTTGAGATCATACATGCGACAGTGACTGTAGCTGCCATCCGCTTCCTTGGGTATCGAGAGCATTTTGCGCTCCTCCTCGCTCTCAATGAGCGTCAATTCGTGCACAAAGCAATAGTAATTTTCGGGTGGGAGTGTCATAAAGATCTGGCTGAGATACACAAAGGAGGCAATGAAACAGAAAGGAATCATAAGTACAAACAGGATTTTCTGATACAGCCCGAATTCTCCAATCTCTGGCAGCAGATCGTCAAAGTCAAAGAACAGCGGCACCTCCGACCAACGAGTAATATTTGTCTCAATAGATAAATCCCCTGTCTGTTGTCCCCTGTCCACCCGCTGTGGCTTGCCACTAAGTATTTAAGTATTTTGATATAAACACATGCCGACAAATATGTTCAATACTACTTACGATGGCAGCTCGGAGTCGTCATCGCTGCTCTCGGTGTCCATTGCCCCGAAAGGGAATTCGTCAGAACTGACAAAGCAATTACTTCGCAGCCTGCTGTGGGAGGGTTTTATATATATCGTACATATGTATAGTAGTTTGTGTGATTCAACAGTTTTTCCAGTCCACTGACTGCGGCTTTTCGACGCCAATGATAATGTTGTTGTTGTTGTTGTTGCATTAGCCAACGTGTCGAGTCATCAGCGTGTCCGGCTTTAATTGTGTCTTAACTCCTCGCCCACCCGTTGGGAAATACAGCTGAGGTTGCACAAATAATTAAATGAAATGCTTTTGCAAAGTTTATACGTATCATTCTTATCATTGCGTATACGCCGCATGGACTGCGAGCAACCGCAGTTTCCTTTTCGCCATGCAAATGCTGCTTCACTGTCAATGCCAACAGCAGCAACAGGCTGATGCGAACATTGCGCATGTCTCTAAAACAGTTTCTTACGCTAAGTTCGAAATTCATTCATTAAAACGCCGCTTGATTTTCGAACTGCTCTGAGGACATTTTGGCAACAAGCGAAGCAGCCATCGAATCAGTTGTGGCGCGTCTTTTGTTGGCAACAGTTCAATGGGAAAAAGAACGGATTAGTTTTTCAATAAATTCGCAACTGTGTCAAATAAATCAGTGTCATAAATCTGCGTGCGTTGTGTATGAAATTAAGTGTCAGTGCCTCGAGATAAGCAAAGTTTTCGGTTTAGCTTACAGAATCCTCGACTCGGCAGAAAACTCGACAGCATAAGAAAAACAACATCGGGCCAATAAACAAACTGGCGGCACTCTAAGACAAACAGCCCCCGAGCAAGTGTCAAAAAGTAATGTGAAAGTGGCGGCTGCCGTTCCCCCCGCCGCAATCCCCTGCTCTCAGTCACGAACTTGTCGGTTCCTTAATGTAGAATGTTAATGCATAAGCAGTTGAATAAGTAATAGGCCCACAAAATGGCAATACTCGAGTCCTGCTGCTTCTGGAAGAATGTGCGAAAGGGCAGCTTTGCATGCGGCTTCTATACTTTGGTATGTACTACAATATATTATGTATAACATTTGTTGGTTGGTTGTGGACAGGGGCAATCAATTAAAAGACGCTTGATTTGTGGCCTCCTTAATTTGCCATCGGACTATAAACAAACACAATTGAAGCTTATCATCTTAAATTGAAGTTAATCCAAGCAGCGAGTGCGAGTGTGAGTGACATTTCTAAGCAAGATTTAATGTGACAAGTTGAGTTGAGCAAATCATCAGGAGATGGAATGAGAAGCTACCTTTCAAGCAAGAAGTTGTTTTTATAGTGTCGGAGATTTAGGTGATCATGCTTTATGTGGTTGCAGATGCTTTCTTACAGATGAATAATCGACACACACTATAGAAATATAAAAGGCCAAGTCATCAAATAACTTAAAAGTAAAGAAAAGTAAAGTAAAAATGGTAGGTAGGTAGTAAGAGCATGACCAGAAATATGGCCAAGGTATCATGTGTAAAGAAATATACGAAAAATTAAGCTAATATGAAATGAGAGAAAAATTTAAGATTTTATGAAATAGTACAAATCAAAGTCAAAATTTTTATCCTGACTGATAAGTTACAATGAGAAATATTATTACTATTATTTATAGTTATAAATATTATAATAATATTTGTGTTACTTGAAATGTACAATTTGCCAAATAAAAAATAAACACGAAGGTATTAAGAGCATTAATTTTAATGGAATATATTAGCTGAAGCTTCAATTGTTTAGTAGAAATAGTTAGTGCTCTTATCTATTTCTTAAATAACTGAGTAGATTCTTATTATGATTAATATGTTCCTGAAACCTATTACAAATCTTTAAAATAAAAAAGAGTAATGTATATATAAAAGAGTGTTAAAGCCTATGGAAGTCATAAATTCTATGTAGATTACTTAAAAGCTACACCGGATTTATTGCTGGCACACAAGAGCAACTGAAAGGAGTATAAAATGCAATTGCTAATAAAATATGAAAAGCAAGGAAAAGCAATGATTAGTTAAATTAACTTTTAGTTAATGAACTTTACGATTGTGCAAATAATAAAAAAAAGCGAAAGGCAACTGTTAATGCCAATTATGAAGCAAAATGCTAATCTTGAGAGAGTACATAAGATGAAGCAAAGGAAACAAAAAGTGAAGTGAAGAGAAATGGAAAGTGAAACAAGAAAAAGCAAATCGACTAAGAAAGCGATAAGACAAGAAAAGTTGAAGTGGAAATAATTAGACACGAAAAAATCAAACAGAGGCGTCAAGTTTAAAGCAAAATGAAGTGAGGGGCAGGATAAAAATGGAATGGAAAATACAAGTACAAAAATCAAGAGGAAAATCTGACTAAAGTTTCCACAGTAGTTGCGAAGTAAAAGTCCAAATCTGTTGTTTCGTTATGGTTGTTTGTAGTAAATATGGATTACCGCGGAAATACGCTCATTATCATAATTACAACAGGAAAATTGCAAGAACAAATAAACAGAAAATATAAAGAAAATTGCGGAAAACCAGCAAGGACTTGCTCACTGTTTGCATCACTTAATTTAAGCCTAAAGAAGCCATGGGAAAACAAGTGCTTTATGAATTACAAAAAGAACTTGGACGAGTGAAAATACTTTGTGGCATTAGGGACATAATCGGAGCTTAGGGAAAAATAAATAAAGGCAAATTGTACAGCAATGATTTTCATAAATGCAATTTAACACTAAGCGTATTAAACTATTAAGGAAGTGCTTAAAGTCATTGGACGACCGAAGAAAGGTCGTGCAATAAATAATGTCTTAATTTCCGCTTAACCTTTTTCTTGCAGATCTACTTTGGATTGTCGACGCTCATGTTTACGTTTTATGTGCGCGAGGAGCAGGAATTTCTGCTCGGCAAAAGGACACAGCCTGTGGGCGAAAGCATTCTCGAGAGAGGCGATGTAACTGTAGGTGAGGAGATACAAAGAGACAAACAAGAAAAGAAAAACAAGTAAAATACTTCAAGTGCCTCGTGATTGACGGTCCACTTTCTCTTTGCAGTAACTGTGATATTCAACGTTTTGTTTTTGTTTTGCTCGGTGCTGATGGTGTTGTCCTCCATCTTGTTGATTGTGGGTCTGCGGCATGTAAGTCTTCTTAAGTCCCAGTAGCTTAAATTGACATGTCCAAAATGTATGTATGTATATCTTTACTTGCGCAGAACAAACGACAATTGCTGCTGCCCTGGATTGGTTTAATGCTCTGCGATTTGCTCATCGAGTGCGCCCATCTTGTCCACCTGACGCTGTCGCGTCGCGTCAATTTTGACCCAATTGTTGGCTTTATATTCACCATAGACTTTTTCATACTCTGCCTGAATGTGAGTGTTGCTTTAATTTACTCAAATTGCATTTCATTGTCGCCATTTACAGCTCTACTGTCTGCTCTGTGTCATCTCACAGTATCAGGCTTATCGACGCGCTGCCGCCGAGCAGCAAGAACATCCAGCGATGTCGGTGAGTGCTCTTATCTTTGAATCCTTGAATCCTAATGCAAAAAAACTAATCTCAACTGTCATCTTTCTATACCCGCTATCCATAGAGTAGAAGGGTATTTTAGCTTTGTGCCTTCATCAAATGTATTCAACAGGCAAATGGAGGCATCTTTGAACCCTTAAAGTATAGATATAGAAATGTCCGTCTGTTCGTATGAACACTTCGGTCTGAGAAACTATGATAAGATAAAGATAAAATGCATGCAGAACAAGTTTGCTTTATACAAATGTTTGTCACGCCCACTTCCGCCTCCGCATTTCTGCTACTTTGGTTGACACTCTGGTCTTTTTTTTTACTCTATAAAGTATTTTGAACGTAATTAATAAAAGCAAGAGTGCTAAATTATTTTTATAATATACCGAAAGTATACTAAAATTTACCGAATGTTATGTTTGGAATACCTTTGGTATATTATAGTATATTTTGATATATTTTAAAAATAATTTAGCAATTTTTTTTGCTTTTACAGTCGATTAAACCGAATGTTATATTTGGTATGCCTTCGCTATATTATAGTATATTTTCGGTATATATACCAAACTCTATATTTGGTATATCTTCCATATGTTTTAGTATATTTTCGGTATATTTTTGGTATATTTAAAAAATAATTCCGTACTTGATAGCAGGTATCTCAAAGTCGAAAAGCTTTCTCACTTATGTGTTTTGTGTGTCTAGCCCACAGTTATCTTTACAGCACCCGAGAAGCTGAGCAAATCGAAGCGTCAGCAACTTGCCGCCACCAAGGCTGGCAACAGTAAGCGGCATTCGCATCGACTGCTTGCTGCAAGTCCTTTGATCACCTCCCAGCGTCCCACCAACTTTTCCACCATCACCGAGGAGGAGGAGCAACACCAACAACAACAACAGCAACAACAGCAGCTGCAGCAACAGTTGAATGGCAAAGAAACAGCAGGTAATCAGCATTAGCTAAAGGACAAGGCAAAGTGCATAATCCAATTCGTTTTTAGCTGCCAATGGCAATGGTGATTGTGGACACATCTCGGAGCAACCAACCAGCAATTCCATTGAATCGGATATCCAATTGCATGCCAATATACCAATTATTACATTAGATCCCAATTCGCTGCAATGATCACGTCGATGATGATGATGATGATGATGATGCAGTTACTCTCTTGGCTGTTCCCAAAGTTGACAAACTATTTTTACATGAAAATCGAATGAAAAAAAATTGAGTAAAATTCAAAGAACATTTACTAAGCACTCGCACAGTCTGTGTATTTATTTGCTCTCCTTGAGGGGAACAAAGGGCACCGCTCAAAATTTCATTTGCAGCTTCCGCCTGGTGTCGCCTTCATTTCCTGTCACAAGACGGAGACAGAGACACTGACAGCAGACAGCAAACTTGATGTTCGGTCTTTCAGTGTCATCTTAGTGTGTATTTGACAGTGAGTACTCGTATAGCAACAACCACAAATGTCCCTTTCATTGCAGCTCACATTTCTCTTGACAGTTTTCAAGTGAAACTATCGATTTACTCTGCACTGCTGTTAAATAATTATCGAGTGTTATTTTAAATAAGTGAGTGTAGAATTTATTCTATAATCGAATATGGTTTCGCCTTTAAATAAGCTACCTTCACATCGAATCACATTCATCAAAATAACACATAGGTAAGTTATTCACAGTCATCAATCCGACAGTTGTGTGTTTATGTCATAAAGGAATTCCATGAATTCGAAAATAACTTGATTATGCATAAGGCACGAAGTGCTAAGAATGTAAGATTAAATTTCCAATACATTCAAAAGACAGTTGTGAGATACAAGATTACATTACATTCAGAAAATAGTTAAAGAAATTTAAATAAAGTTCGAGTATAATAGAAGCCATACTCAAATATTCATTTTCCATTGTTATTCTTTTGACTTTGCGCTATACTAATTTAATTAAAAAAAGAGTATTCTAAAAATAAATAAAAATTATGCATTTAATCAAGCATTCTTTTGGCAATTAAATAGTTGTTAATTAAAAGAGTAATTAAAATAGAATAATAATGAAAATAGTATTCGCGCTTAGTTAACGAGTTGAAAATCAATTCCATTCCATCATCAAACTATTCCAAATATCTGACTAGAATTCCGCTATCTTTTTCCATGAATTTAAAATAAATTCCTTTTGTTTATTTATATATAAAAATACGCTAGACTGAAACATGAGAAAAAAACGGTACTTGAAATTTGGGAATGCAAAAATAAATTCGTTATGTCTGATTTATTTTAAATTGCCTGTTATGCATGACTCTATTTATTTCCAATCCTCGACCAAGCATCATTAACATAGCTTTGCAACTAAGAGGCAAGTTTGAATAACATACATAGCATAAGTACCAAGTATAAACGAGAATGATGACCAGCTGCAAGGGTAAAAAAAAACGTCCGCAATTTATTGTATTTTTTATGTAATTTCCAATTGCCATGGACACAATGTCATGGATGATTGTCCTTGTGCAAAAACATAACTACAAATAGTGAGGAACATAAAATTCAGAGAAAATATTTTTATTAGAAGACAATTCGCAATAAATTGCTCAAATGTCAGGACAGGTTCATCGGAAAGGTTCAGAAATCAACAGTAATTAAAGTGGAACTTGGCTTGTTTGCAAACCCAACGAAGCCAGAAAGCTGCAGTTCAAATGGAAAGGAAGCCAAACAAACTCGAAGAGTGAGAGAGGAGAACACAACGAGTCCTTGTGCCATTTACCTGCCTGCAGCGACTTTTGCTTATCCACTCGAAAATTAGAGTCATTTAATGCCACTTAATCACACTTTTCGGATTGTGTCTCCCGCTCGCCTAATTACAACAACTGCATTGTTGAGTAAATGGCTTTATCTCTGCTGACTCTGCTGCGAAAGCAGATGGCAATTATCATTCGCTAGTTGCCAGTTGACACATAGGTCAAAGGACTCCCTTTTCCACAGTGTTTGTCAAATCTCATATGAAACGAAATGCCAGAACGCAAACCACTTTTGTATCTGCGCGATGTGTCATAAAACTAGCAACTGCAAAAGTCGAAATATGTTGGCAAATACCAAGTTCTAAAAGGACCTCGGTGACAAAAGCTGATAAGAGTTCTGTCGACATGGACTTAATGGATTTTTTAAGTGCTCAAACGCAACGCTTTGTAACACATCCTTAACAAATAAGAGCACGAAATATATGTCGTCTGTCTCTGGATTATTAATAAAACTCTATGGTCGACGCAGTCAAACAATTAACAAAAAACAGAAAATGAAACATTTTGATGTCTCTTTTCTTTTTTTGTTTTTGTTGTTTGTGGCAAAAAAGCACAAAACAAACCGTTTGATGTTCATCACACGAGTTTATGAAAGACAGGCAATCCAATTAACGAATGTTTTCTGCAAAAACATATTCACTCTCATGTTTGAAATTTGAAATTGACTTTAAAATACCCAGTAACCCAGTGTTTGCTAGAAAAACATTCATTTCCTTTTTTTTAGCAACTGTGAAACCATTCAACAAAACATTTGTTGAGTTTTAATGAAAATTGGCACCGGAAGTTGGTCAAAAAAGTGCAAAATAAATTAAAGAATTCATTGGAAGAGAAACCATATTTTAGAACTTTTTTTAATTTAAAAATCCAGGACTTGCCAATAATCTCTTTAAAGCTATTTAAATTAACAAAAATATTCTTCATTTTAATCTATAATAACATAAATAATTATGCGAAAACATTTTGAAGTTTTATCCAGAACTTAGCTTTAGAGAAGATACAATTGCTAAAGGTGTAGCCTATTTTAATTCTATTTGGATAAAGAAAATAAACTTTTCTTATTTAGAGACTCTTCTTATTGAGTAATAATAATGATAAAATGTTCAAGGCTGATTTGACCAACTTTTTAAGCATATAGAACCAGATTTCGATTTATTTATTTTTTATATCATATTTTAATTTAATTTACAGAAAAGAGAGTGCAGGCTGCTGGTGCCTTCGATTTTTTAGTGCAAAGTAAGACAATTTGATTTTAAACTTAAATTCAATGTTCATTTTTCGTTTTATATTTTTAAAATCTTCTACATTTTTTGCTTTAATATTTACATTACATTCGACATTTTTAATTTACTATGTGAGTTATATATGAGTTATATAATCTGTAATTAAATTCTTCATATTTCGCTTAATTATTTTGATAAATTTTCAATAATATAATATTGTAATTTATGATTCGTGTATATTCGTATATATTCTTTTCTTTTTAGCACTTATTTACAGAGCATATGCACAATAAATTCACAATAAGCTTGTATTTAAATGAAATTCAAATTGAACATAATTTTAGGCATGTTTTCATGGATTCAAATCATAATATTGAAGCATAGCTGCACTTGAAATGTATTATGTTAGTTTTGTGTGTGATTATGAGTGAGTGTGTGTGAGTGAATGTTTGTGTGTGTGATTGTGATTGTGATTGTATAGCGTGTGTGAGTTTGACTTGTGCACACAATAAATTAACTTGCAATCTTCATAGAGCATGAGAGATGCTAAAGAACACGAGGCAGGATACACAATTTATATGCATTGGCATTCGAACTTAATCAACAGATAAAATAAGATAGAGAGAGTGAGAATAAAAGAGAGAGAGAGAACATAGGGCAAGTCAGAGACACAGAGAGAGAAAGATCATAGTGGAAACAACATTTGCATCACAAAGTTATAAGCCTGGTTGCACCATTGCTTTGAGTCTGCTTGGCTTGGTTTGTGGCATGACACACAAGGCGCTTAGTAGCTGCTTGACAACTCGAAAACTCGCATGCCACAATAATTGACAATAAGCGCACTTCAACGCATACGTTGCAGAGTTCCAGAGAGAGAGAGAGAGAGAGAGAGAGAGAGAGAGAGAGACTCAACATGGGGCATGGCTAATTGCTCAGCACTCTCACTTACTCATTTACTTTCTCTAGCTCTCTTTTCCTACTGGATAATGAGTTTTCCATTAGCGTTTAAGTACGGCAAGCAATGACAATATTTGCCAGAGCCAGTGCTTAAGTGAAAATTCAATTACCGTGCAAGTGAAATGGCATTCGCCACATCCATATCCTGCTCAGTTTGCGTGATTGGCGTGTAATCGTGGCCATCACAAACTCTTGGCCTTGACGAAACTAAAAGTTTATTGCAAGGAACAATGGCTGTCTGTGTGCAAAACTTGAAAGCAAACTCATCAAATGTTTGTTCGCTAACAAGTTCAGAATAAGTAGCAGATATTTACATACATTATGTCTCCTAGTTGTTATATTATGCTCATCTCATCTCGTATGTGGTAACAAATTTTTGTGGCAACTTAAATGACAGGCAATGTCACAGAGTGCCAAAAAGAAGACTTCTTAAAGTTGCCCATCATAATATTGACAAATTTAAGTCCTTGACTGTGTCTACTTGATTTATTGCATACGACAACTGAGCAAAGTTATATTTTAAAGCATACAGAGAGAGAGAGAGAGAGAGAGAGAGAGAAGAGAAGTTCAAGCCGGAAGGCAAACGATACGCACACTGTTTGTCACTTGCTTTATTGCGTATACGCAGCGTGTGCGAGCGTCGAAACTCATGGAGACCCAGAGACATTTATGAGTTTTTGGGGAAATTTACGAGATGTGCGTTTTTGGAGAGCATATTATGCCACAGATGCCAAGCACTCAATGGGAAAATTAGCATATCAAATGAGACAGATTAGCACATCAAGCAAATGAATCTACACAGCTGTAAAATAAATTGACACTAAATGCGGCTATGAATATGAACATCAATTATGAATGAAGTTTGCTCAAAAATTCATTTTATCTGCCTTCAAACTTACAATGCTTAAAACTGTTATGTTGATTTTCATCTTTAATAATTAAATAGCTAAATAATTTTCATATAAGTGTGCGCATTAGAATTTTATTAGTTTAGTTAATTGAGCAAACTGTCTGCACACACACACACACATCGAGTTTGCCATGTTAATTAGAATTTGTTCATAAATATTAATGTGTGTGTGTGTGTGTGTGTGTGTCTGTTTGCTTGCTCATGAGTTGCTCTAAAAACCTGAAAATAATAATTAGTCAGCATTATACATTATACAATTCTACAGCAAATTTAAGTAGAAATTTCGAAAAGCAAACGTTTACTTTAAACAGAAATTCAAGAGCCAGACCCAAAAGAAAATGATGAGAGGAGAAGCTGTTCGGTCATGTTTCCAGCTGACAGGCGAAGACAGCAAAATGTTGTTGTGCCGTCTCGTCTATTTAATGCCATTAGACAAATTACAATTACGCACATTTAATGGACTGTGTGAAGCAATCAAAGATCTTTTATTTAATAACTTAATAACAAGCATGAACTATAAACAGCTTAACTGAAAGCATAATTGAATTGTCAGTGTCAAGATACCTTTTGAAGAGCCAAAACCTCAGTATTATTCAGTATTTTGAAGGCATTTCACATAACTCAAGCACTTGGCTAATTAGGCCCAAGTCCTTGGAGCTCTCCAGCATTAGCATTAGCGTTTAATCAGACTCTCGTGATGCGGCACCGTTTGTCAGCAATAAATCGTAGGCAGGAATATTATGTGGGCAATGCGAAGCATCAATCTTGCTGGGTTAGAGGCATAGTCTTAACTCAGGCTGCCTCAAATACTGAATGACATCTCAAATTCGCCATGGCAATCGTGTGAATACATTGCTATTGAGCAGGCGAAACAGCCGCGTAATTATTTGCGATTAAAATTAAAATTTTTCGTTTCGCAACATTTACCCTTTTTAGTCGGCGCCATGTTACAAAGCACACTCAAATGAAAAGGTTAAAAAAACATACTTTTTGGGTAAACAAATGAGGGTCGTTAAGGTTACGCCGTCCCATCAAAATTTTGTGGTCATTCAAAACTCATTTCGTGACGGTTCCTTAAAGCGCTTTTAATGGAAATTTATTTCATTTATTTGCACTCGCAAAACCAGTAAAATAAATATTTTTATGGTTCATAGTTGACTGTCATATTCCTCTAATTGTTTTCACAACTAGAGCATAGAATATTTTTCCAACTATGCGGACAATGTTGCCTCTGTTACTATTTTAATTAATTTTGTTGAGCAATTAGAATAATTCGTTGGCAGCAATTTAATTTCGTAATGCATACTTTTAGGGGCAGTATAAATTTTGCACATCATAATTTGTAGCACACTTTTAGGAGCGGACTTTAAAATAGTTCTGTGCAAGCAAACCTTTGTCATTTACTAAACATAATTTGTTGCATACTCTGGGCGCAGATTTTAAATACTTTCTAAGCAAGCCAACCTTTTGCAATTTACATATGCATTAGACTTAAAATTGGTATGCTAATTTTAAATTATATTATACAAAACAAAGCATTCAGTAAGCAGGCAATTTCCATAATAATTTTGGTACAACTCCTGCCAGCATTTTATGAACTGTAAATATGCTCGAATGAATTAAGTCAGTCAAATACTGTGATGTAACTATTTGTATTTCTCCCACTCTTTCGGTTAGAATAAGCACCACAATGTTGTTGATATTTCATTAGAATGTTTTCATTGTCATTTTCGTAGTTGTTTATTTTAATTCACTGTCAAAACTTGCCACGACAGCAGCCTGCGACTCTTCCGCCACAATGTTGATGTCGCTTTAAAATTCACGCACACAAACACAGAGGGATAACCTTGACTGATGTGCCCGGAGGGTGTGTGGAGTGACTTTTAGTGCTCAGTGTGCGCTTGGACTGTCTTTCCGTTTGGTGGCACTTCTGTTGAAATATTTAAAATGATAAATCCGCTTTTAGTATCTCAAAGTCCAAGATAAAGCTTTAATAGCATTGACAATTGATATTTCCATAAATGGATATTCATTTCTTGTATTTTTACGAACGGGAGCTCTTTGGCTCATTGACAAGCTGCTTATGCTAATAGCTTAGCATACTTATCATCGCACACAAACACACTCACATAGAACGCCACACATATGCACATTTCAATCTTGAGCTTAACTCGGGCTCGATTTCGTTTAAAAATGACTGATTTATGTGGAATTACAGCGCAAACAGTCGTCTGGCGAATGACAATGCGTTTTCTATTCCCTTAACGCATTAAGATTCGTATTTGATGGATTTTTCGCCTGGCTTCTGTCTGCTGGGAACGCAGTACTCTTCCTTTTCTTGTTGTTGTATTTTATTTTTTTCATAATTTATAACCCGAGACGAATGTCTAATGCGCTTTACGCGTCCAGTGGGTCACATTTGACATCGTGTCTACTACGATGGCATCCATTAGTTTCAGTCAAATTTCATAAGCAAACTCCACGCAAAACCAATATACTTATCGAGCTTGGTAAATATGTATTGCATATATTGGCATTAGCGGAGCATAATAAATAATAAACATACGTAAGCAAAGAGCAAGAGCAAGAGCAACTGCGAGTGCGAGTACGAGTATTATAAATAGCCACACGCACAGTCGCTGCCATCAATCAATGCCCAATGATTCGATAGACTTGCTTTTGGCCACCCGTCCATTTGTTTCCCCATCGCATTACTCAGCAGAATTCACAAAGGACGAGCAAGGGGCCGAGAGAGAGATTTCCCGCTGAGATTTGGCTTTGTTCTAGCAGCAACAACAAATTGGACCCTTAAAGCCACATCGACCAATATTATATATTATATATTGAAATGTATGTATATTAAAGCCAAGGCCAAAAGTCTTGTCCCAAAAGTTTGACCCATAATCATGCCTGTCACAATGTTTTCATGGTTAATTAAAAGCTCTCTGTTTGATTTGCATATTTACCAAAAACACCCAGATCGGGGGATACCAGCAGAGTGTCAGTTTGGTTTTAAATAAATTAATTAATTAGCCTTTACTACAGCACACTTAAGAACCAATTTCATTGATGTGGTCGAGCATGCGGTGAGACTGTTAAGGTTGAGGTTGAAGTTCATGCTGAGGTGGTTGAGCGTGTCTGTTTAGTCTATCCAAAAAGTCTGTCAGCGTTGCTTACTGGCAACAGTTTAAGACAAGTTCACGCTGCTGTTGTTGTAGCTGCTCTTCATTTCGGCCAACGCTAATTTTGTAAATGAAGACTGCATAATCAGAGACTACAGACTTTTTGGACATTTTTCAAATTGCGAAAAAGAAACAAATTTTACTGATTTTGAGAGTGTTACAAATATGGAAGCCAATCAAAACAATATAAATATTTTGCAAATTAAAGTAAAATTATTCAAGGAATCAAGCTGCACACAATAATAAAGTAATGACCAAACAAAATTTACCTTATTTGATTGTAATATTAAAATAAGAAAGTTACAAATATATAAAGTTATCAAATAATAAGTTAAATTTATTTTGAAATTTTGAAAATGAGTTCAAATTCAATGCAAATTTTATAAAAACAAAACGCAACCTACGCAAAGGATTATTATAAATACTTATACTTATCATCAAACATAAAACGAACTGGCAGTGTATTAAAGTTTATTTTTGTTTGTTTGGTTTTCCCATTTCGTAACTGAAAAAAGGTATTAGAGAGCTTTAACTTTATACAAATTTATTCAAAATAAAATAAAATCCAAACAAATTTATTCCGATTTTGATTGAATTATTAAAATTTATTTACTAAAAAACTATCTATTTACTACTACTATATTTAAAGAATAAATTGAGTTTCTTTATTTTGTTCAGTTGAAACTTCATACAAATTTGTGAAAACTAAAACATAAACTAAACAAGATATTACTGATTTAGTTATTAATATTAAAATATAAATATTATAAATTTAGATATCGATTGATGCTATTGAAAACAAAGCGTAAGCAACGAAAAAAATTTGATTTTGTTTTAACCATATTATGGCTTAAACAAAGATTAAACTTTAAACAAATTTATTCAAAATAAAACAGAGGTCAGTCAACGATTTACTAATTTTGATGTGATATAGAATTATTATAAGTGTAGATACCATCAAAGATAAATAGAGTAGACAAAGTTTATGAAATCGTTTTTCCAACTTAGATTCAATGCTTTTTAAAAATTTGATTTTAATTGCGTCTATAGAAATTTAATATATTCTAAGCACAAAACAATAATTTCTTTTGAAATGTTTAGTGAGACATTGTAATAAAAATTAAACAGAAAAATAACACCGTAAACAACTTAGTTTCAAGACCGCCGTTCTGCTTATAAAATGCGTTAGCACAAGAAGCATTAAACTTTGATATTTTTCTTTGAACAACAACAAAAACAAGTCTCTAAGGAGACAACACACATTGTGTGCTGAGAGTAAAAGAAGAAAGACAAAAACAGAGCTTACAGCTTATTTGCATCGAATGAACTACTGAACATGCAGAGCAAAACAAATAAATACGAAAATATAAACATATGCATGATTGGAATAGTCGCAAGAACTTATATATAAATCGCCAGGATGTTGTCAGGATGTTACCATATATGCTCGACTGACAATTTTCAATATATTTTGTCGCTGTTTTCTTTGCTTTATACTGTGGGTGGCATTTTAATGATGTTCGTGAATCGTGTTCGCACGTAATTCGTTACAGTGTATCTTTCTTCAGTGGGCGAGAAATCAAAGAAATATCATTACGATTTAATAAAGCACGTGTTATTGATTGATTGATTGATGGTGAGGCTGGCAATCAAAGTGATTCCAATGCGCGAGACAACGAATTGAATTACAAAAAGCCAATTGTGCTTAAGGAATTTGATATTTAAAGCGGATTGTTTCACTTTTTTTTTTAATTTCAGAATTTCAGCTTTGCCAATTAGACACTTTGTGTGTACGATGGCAAACCACAAATCCGAATTACGAGTGGGTATAAATGGGCAAAATGTGATTGCAAAAATGCACATAGATTGGGAAAGATTTCCAGGCAAATAGTCACACACACACACGCAAAACAATGTGAATTTCAAAATAGAGCACAGCATGGATTACTGAAAATGCAGTTCAAATGCGGAATGCAAATGCAACTGTCAGAGTGCAGATGTGGAGGCATGCATTTGATTTGTGTGGCATTAAACTGCAAAATTCGCTTTAAAGACACTTTCGTGTGTATTTGCAAGAACCTTCCTTCCACTGTCAATGATTGTATTTATTTTCACAGCAAGCAATGTGTGTCCATGGTAACCGCTGCAGAAGGCGTTGAAGCGAAGGTCTCAGTGCAGAGTGCAGAGTGCAAGGAACCGACAACTGGCATTTAATCAGCAGCATTATTCGAAGCGTTGATGCCGAGCGTTTATCGAGCACATTGCAATCACAATCACACACACGGCTGCAGTTCTGCAACAAGACAAAGGCAGCGCAACGTTGCGTATACGCAATTTGCACACTCAATACTTTCAATGTTCAGCAATATAACGCATACGCAAGGTTGACACAACAAAACATTCAGTTGTTGTTGCGAGCATGTCAAATATGAATAGAGAAACTGGAAAACATATTCACAGTGAGAATGGGAGCGGGAGGTTGATTTGTATATGTCGTTGACATACTGAGATTTGCCCAGTTTCCTTGTTTTGTTTTGTTTACACGTCCCAAGCAGGCAATTCCATCCGCATGTGTGCCATTCACATATGTACGTGTGTGTATGTATTGTGCATGCGTGTGCGTCTGTCAAATCAATGAAAATCTGCTGTGACAGCAACCGAGCAGCAAGAACCCAGCAAGAATACGTGTTAAAACCTCAGGCTTTTTTTCCGGGGTTTTCTTTTGAATTTTGATTTGTATTTGCGTTAAAAGCTCAAGCGTCACAAACACCAAGAAAAAACTTGTTCGCTTTTATTGTACAGGTTAAGTAATGTCGGCACAAAATTCGTCACAGCTGCCGCTTTTCAGGAGGTTCAGCAATTCCATTTCCAGCCAAATTAAAGTAGCGACAATCCTTTATGAATGTGCCTCAAGCGTTTGCTTATCAAAGCAGACACATCTTGTTACCCACGAAAAAACGGCGTTGTAAATGTTGTTAAGTGAAGACCAAACACATTAGAATACACACATTCACTCAGATGTGCGCTGGGCAATAAAAACAAGTAACAAAGCTACAGTCGATTGTGCTCCATTGTGGTATACTCAGTACAAGTAAAACAGTGCGGTATTATTCTTAAAATATACCAAATTCATATACTAAAGAATATTAAAATATACCGAAGATTATATTTGGTATATCGATATACTATTATATTCGAAATATATAAAAGAGATTAGAATCTACAAGATTGTCAACCAAAGCAACTCTGTCTACCACAAAAATACTAAAATCTACTAAAAATAATGTATTTGGTATATTTGGTAGTATATAGACATACTATTACATTCAAAATCAATTATAGAGATGGAAATACACCAGATTTTCAACCAAAGAAGCTCTGTCGAGTGTGCTCGTCTGCTCGACTCAATACAAGCAAAACAGTGCGGTATTATTCTAAAAATATACCAAATTAATGTGCTCTAAAAATACCAAAATACCAACTGTATTTGGTGTATAGATTTAACAGCTATCTATCAGCTATCTCCTTTAATTTTAATTTGCGATCGGCCAATACCATTTTTCATATTTTTGCCATATTTTCTGAGGACACGAAATTCCTTTTTTCCATATTGTAGAAAAACTCAAAGGTTGTTTCACTTTAAAAATTGTAACTTAAAAGCACATGGTCGCAGAGTTGTACAATTTTTACACAGAGCTTATGATAATTGACACTATCTATAAAAAATATCGATGTTTGCTTACTACTGCCCCCTTTATGTCGGGCCGGGAACTTATTGAGCCGTGTGATACTATTACATTCAATATGTGTAATAGAGATTAAAATACACCAAATTGTCAAGAGTCTCTTAGATTCAGTGTTTCTAACAGACATAATGAGATGACTCTTTATTCCTGTTGTATGTATATTTCCTCGTGACACGAAGTTATAATACCCTTCTACCCTATAGGAAACGGGTATAAACACTCAAAAATGCCTGCTTATCTAATCTAATGGGCCGAAGGGCATCAAAGGAAGCACAGTTTTGAATGTCGTTGATGGCCATCAATGTAAATTCTGTGACAGCTGCGCCCAGCTGGAGGCCAACTGAACGTATCTATGTATTCAAAAAAAGGGATAACAAAAATAATATATACATTTGAAATATATGAAATCTCTTCCGATCTGTAACCGAGCAACGCGCACAGCACGCACAATTTTAAGCGCAAAAGGTTGAATTTGCATTTAGCCAATTTGAAGGTAACAGCAAACATAATTGCAGCTTATCTTTCCCCCGCCACACATTACACAATTAACTACATACATCCTAAAAAATAAAGAAGCCTGCTGCTGGTTTTCTTGGAAAAAAGTCAAAACCAAGCAAGGAAGATATAAAAAGAAAATTCACATAAAGCAACTGTCAAGAGAAAAGGCAAAGCTAAACAAAATATATATATATGTTTAGAATATAAAGTTCTTTGGCAAATAAATTTTGTTACAGTCATATCAAAAAACTGAAAGGGGATTTAAAATTCATTTCAAGTGCTTCACCAAAACTGTTTATTTATATTTTTGTTTTTAAAGAATTTTGTGGTCTTTATGGAAGCAAACTAAATGCCTTAATGGTTTTTCGCAATTTAGTTAAAGCATTTTGGGATTTAAATACATTTGCCAACATCCGTAAAATGCATTGTTATAAAGCACAATTTTGTGTGTGTTTTTTTGTGTACGAGACCCAAAGGCACAATTTGTGCGGTTTTGTCGTGCTCGAATGCTGCGGCTTGCCATTATTTTGAATTATTTACACCAAATGCGTATATTGAAATCAATTTAATGCTGTCGCTTTAACTGTTTATTTGCAGCAATTTATTACTGCAATGTGGCTGACGTGGTCATAAATCAATAGCACATCAATCATACGCCATGTTGCGAGCAAGTGAAACATTTCATATTTTTTGACGAGTTTTATTTTTACGCTCAAGAACATCTTGTAAATAACACAAAGTTAACTACTTGTTTTAAATTCCATTGCATAAACTATTACGCGAAAATATTGTAGAATAAATTAAAAGTATTTTCTCAGGCAAGTTAAAACTGTTTTCCATAACGAAAGAATTCCCAAGTTCCTCCTGCTGCTGCTGCTGCTTATTATGTTTAAGTGTGTTGATAAGTAAACGTAATGTGAATTTAAACTGTCATTTAACAGATTATTGTACAATTTTCAGTAAAACAAAAAAGAAAACGAGAAAATTCTCCGACTAAGTGGCAAAGCCATCAATCAATATCAAATGAAAGCAGCTGCGACCAGGCTTTAAATCGAAGCCAGCACAGCACAGGCAATATTTCAACAGGCAGCTCCCAAATGCAATCTCCAAACGAAAATAGCTTTAAGGAACACATACAAAATACATGTCAGATGTGTGTTACATAAGAGGCTTCTTTGTTCTCGGCAAATGGCAACGAGCTTAAAGTGGACCAAAATTCGCAGTACTCTTATGGAATTATTTCCCTTTGTGTGTTTGTTCTATTTTAAATGAATTCACGCAAAATAAATACCACACACTCTGTGTGGCAAAATATAAATACAATGGAAAATAAGTTTAGATGATTAGCACTGCTTGAAATAGAAATTCAAGACTGAAGCAATATGAGCAGCAGGTGTTATCGATGCCACTGCATTGGTCTTTGCATACATACATTGTGTGACCAATAAATAATTGTTGTTACTGTAGTTTCTGTGCTGTGCTGATAAAAATCAAATACACACTCGTAGATTGGCACAGTAGCTCGATAAGCAATGAACGATGTTCATAAAATGTAAACAGAAGCAAAAATCATTTAAATGCCAAAAGCTGAAAAACATTCATGTTTTCCCATATGCAATGCCCGCTGCAAATAAATAAAACTATGAAGTGGAACATTTTCTTATTAGTTTTATGACATGGAACGGTCCATAAAGTTAGTTGTTTGTTTGGAAAATTTTCTTATTCAACTTACCTCAAATTTAGTTGTACTTACCAAGATTAGCTGTGTTTATAGAGAATCTAAGGCGTGACGTAAAGTTGATTGTTTGCTTGGACAATTTTCTTATTCAACTTACCTTAAATGTAGTTATATTGCTTACCTCTCAAACATGCCATAAAGTTGATTGTTTAAAAAAAATTTCTATTTCAACTTACCTCAAATCAAATTTAGTTGTTTTACTTACCTATCTTAGCTGTGTTTATAGAGTGTCTAAACCGTACCATAAAGTTAATTGATTCTTGTAAAATTTTCGTACAGTCTTACCTCAAATTTAGTCGTATTACTTATGTACTTACCTTTGCTGTATTTATAGAGTATCAAAGAGTTGTTCATTGTTAGCATTGCAAAAAAGTAATGTTGTTATTTACGCATTTCCATGTCCCTGGCAACAATACTCAACTGTAACTGCCCACAAAAAGCACAACACAGAGTTGCTCAAAAATAATGTCGCATGAAACGTGCTGCAGCTGGTGATGATGACGACAACGACGAGGTTGAACCCATTGACACGTACTGCTCATCATGGCAGTTCAATTGAATCAAGCTTAGTGCCCCACACACACTCAAAAACCGCACTGCGTTTTGCTGTTTGTTTCTTTTTATATATATATTTACGTATACTTAATATTTGTGCACATAGAGATAAAATGACTGAGGACAACAACAACTTGAAACTCGCTGCACACTATGCACACAGATCCTCAACAGATTCGCCTTGCAGCAGTAAACGCTGCTGTTCATGCTTCTGCTTCTTATTGCCAGACTTGCCCCCCAGAGCCGCCAGCGGCCTTGCCACGCCTTCGATTCAACACGCCATCCGTGTCATCCATCATGCGCAGTATTGTTGTCTAAGCGAGTAAACATTTTATGTAAACAATTTGCATAGTTTATTGCTGTTTTTTTACCTGATCAGAACAGTCCATGGGTGCCACAGATATGTCTCGCACTGCTCGAAACTTGCCCACATTGTTGAGATGCTCGTTCTCCAGGCGAAAATAGTTCCAAATGAAGCGACGAAATACCTCGAGGGGGACTGAGTATGGTCATCATAACGTCACCCTCGATGTAACCCGCCTGGATGAGGCTCATGGACAGCGTCCAACTGAAACGCAATATTAAATCCTCAATTATGCCAAAGTAGTAGAAGCCCTGAGAAGAGAAGAGAGAAAAAGCGTAATGGATGCGTTGAAAGATTGTTTTACGTGCCGTCCCACTTGGACAAATATTTATTGCCGCCATTAGAGGGACACCATGACCATCGCCAACAACCACGATTTCGAAGCGTTGGCGACGAGGCCAAAAGCGCACTCAACTCACCGTCGATGAATAAACGATTTCCTCACGCAAGAATCGATTTTCACCCGCCTTCGCATCGAAGAGTCCCCAGTCCATCTTGATGTCCCATATGTAGGCATAGCACGACGAGAATAGAGCTGCTGTTATCCAACAGTAGAACCAAGGATTCTCCTTCGACTGTGCATAGGTATCTAACCAAAAGAAGAGAAGGAGAATATGTAAGAAGGCTACAGTCGAGTGTAATCGACTGTGAGATACCCGCTACCCATTGTGAAGAAAAGCAAAACAGTGTGCTAATACCCTTAAAATTTACTAAATTAATTTACCGCAATACTAAAAATACCCTAAAGGCACTGGTATATTAATATAGGACTGCATTCAAAATATACTATAGAGTGGAAGATATACAAGATTGTCGACGAAAGAAACCAAAACCTGTAGTAAGTAGGTATTGATTTTAAAATACACGAACTTAATATAGCGCAAAAATACTAGAATATACCAAAAGTTATATTTGGTATATTGTTAAAGTACTACATTGAAAATATACCATAGAGTACAAATTATATCAAATTGTCTGACAAAGCTCCTCAGACTCTTAGTAAACCGGTGTTTTTGACCATACAAAAGTATTTCTTAAATAATTTTGTACAATTTTTCTCGCAACCAAATGTTTAGGAATCATAAAAACTATAGTTATTATTATATGTACTCTAGCTTAAAAATTTTAATTCCGTTATCGATTAGCGGGGCCGTAAGTGAAAATGTATATCTCTATTTTTTGTAGTCTAGGTGACGGACGGACAGAATGATGGACAGACGGGCATGGCAATATCGTCTCGTCTGTTGACGCTGATCAAGAATATATATACTTTATAGAGTCGGAGCCTCCTTCTGACTGTTATATACATTTCCTGGAAGCACAAAGTTATAATACCCTTCTACGCTACGGGTAGCGGGTATAATGTGTATTCTACGTGTTTTTGTGCTGAAATAAAATTAACATGAATTTGCGGTTTGGCCATGAAGGGAAACTCTAATTGGCAGCGTATCATAAACAGCACGCATAATGAGCCCCAAAAAACAAAACGTGGAGAGTTTTCCTTTAATGAACCCTCTTCGCTCTCTCGCTTGATGGTATTTTCCCTTTGCTTACCCGTTGTAGTGTGAAATTTGTGCGCAAAGATCACAACAAAGAACGAGGTCGCATACTTCGCAGCATTCACGAGGTGGGGAAAGGATTCCTTTGTGTCCCGATAGCGACGTATGCATTGAGCGAACCGAAAATATGCCGGAAGTATGGCCACAATGGGATGCAAAATGGACACATACTGCACACAATGATTGCCAGCTAAAAGTATATATAAATATATAATAAAGCACTTTCAAAATATATTGAATGTTACCTATTGTGAAGTTTCTTAATTGAACCTATTAAATAAATGCATAATTTAATAATAAATTCACTTGTCAATTTACATAATAGATACGATATAATTGAAAATAATTTTAAAAATTGAATTGCGAAATTACAAATAAATAATTCTTTTCACTCAGATGCTTAAGTCGTATAGCAACATTTATTTTGAAGTATGTGAAAAAATAAAAGCGAAGCTTTTTATTGCGAAAACTAAAGTAAAAAATTAATGCAAATATTTGAAAACAAATTAAATAACTTCCATAGCAGTATTTAAATCTCAGAGTCTTGAGGCACTCAGCATATAATTTGTATTATTTAAAAAACGAGAGGCTTTTAAATAATTTAAATTATATTTATCTGTTGGTAATTAACATAAGAAATTGGATAACTGCCAATTGAGAACTATAATTCAAATGACTTAGAGCAATATAATACAAATAATATTATGAGTACCTCAAAACACTCATAGATATTAAAGGACTAACTTAATTCTATTTATTATTAAATTGTACAGCTCAATTCAAATTTGAATTAGGTAATGTTAAAAATGAAAGTCATAATTTTAAATTTTTAACACTTTGAACTTTAAATAAAATTAAAAAATTAACGTGAAATATTTTAAAACAAATTTCATAACTTTAACTGAAAGCTAATTTCATTATTACTTCGAGTATTTAACAAAATACTATTTAAATTTTACAGCGAAATTTTGGTTTGGGTGAAGTAAAAAATTAAAGGCATAATTTTATAATAAACATTAAATAATTAGATTGTAAAGTTAACATTAAATATTTGAAAAGAAATGTATAAACTTCAATTAGAGTAGATGACTCAAATTTACAAATGAAAACACTTAAAAAGATTTAAAGTTAAGGCATAATTTAATAATAAATAACTCCGCTTGCTCGCTAAGCTTCATACATCATACATAAATTAGCCAACAAAATTAACATCAAATATTTGGCAACTAGCTTTGAAATTCTATTGAAGTAACATATTCTATTGAATTGTATAAATTAACAAATTGAACAAGTTTTACTGAATTGAATAAATTAAAATATTTGAAAGCGAAATTATTCGACAGAAGTTGTTTAACAATTAGATAAGCGAATAAATTAATAACTCCACATTTCCGCTTACGCTTTAAACTAAATAAATGAATTTCAACTTTTCGTTAATGAACTCAAATTTGAATTCATATACATATTTCACCAAAAATTAAATGTTAAGCAATTTCAATTCAATTTGGCGCAACTTTTGCATTAACTTTTAATAACATTTTTAATAGCGTTTACATGTAGAAAATGTGTAACTTTTGCGTCGAAAGTAATTTTGCGATTTACTTGCATAAATTAACAACGAACTGAATAAATTAACTGCCAAAGTTTGCATCAAAATTTAAGTTGAAACGAAGCAAAACGAATTTACGCACATGCTTCTTCTCCCTTGGAAGGATGTAATAAACTGCATAAATTAACAACAAAAAGTTGACTTTGACTTTAACAAACTTGAAACACTTTTGGGTATTCTTAAATTCTTAACTTTTCATTTGGGAAATTTAAAACGGGTTGCTTTAAATTTAAACCTAAAATAAAAATTGAAGCAAGACAAGGATATCATTTTACTGAACTCACCCTCGCCAGCCTTGTGCCACGTGGGATTGCGACCAAAGAAGCAGATGAGGAATGGAATATCCAAAAACGCAGGCACCATACTATTCAATTGATCCGCCAGCCAGAAATCGGCAAAGTTCACAAAGCAAAACGGCGCCATAATGACGCGACTCAATACACGAATTGCCCAATAACGTGCCTCATGATGAAACGTCTTTGTCGGATTGAGCAGAAAGGCAACCATTAGAGTGTACAGAAAGAGTGGAGCTGCATATTGTGGAATGCCCAGAGGTTCACAGAAGATGTAGCAGAGCACACAGCATGCCCAAATGACACCAAAAACCGAGGCAATCTCCATAATGTTCTGCTCGGAGAGATGATTGCGTGGATCGAGTTCGAAGATGAGCACATGATTGACACCCGACGAGCGCCAACCGTAGACATTGACACCCCACAAAAAGAGGCATTCGGTGATCAAGAACGGAGCACGAAACATGCGCAGACCAACCCGCCAATTCTCACCAAAGCCATAGAACATGGCAGCGATGATGACGGTGAGAAAGAGCACGACAAAGGCGCCGGAGAAGAGACCCACTTTAAAGGTGGTCCAAGGACTCTGCTGCTCACCCAACGGCGGCACGCGCAGACGCTTCATGGCACCTGTAAAGTTAAGAGAGATTTTAGAAATATATTATTTTATTAAGTATTAGATTACTCACGCTGCCTGTCGCCACCCTCAATGTCCTGTGTCACCGCCTGCTCAGTTTCCTGTATCAGACGATCAATGTCTTTATTCGTATAAAAATGCGCCGCCTCCACATGATCTGTTCGCCAACGTGCTCCATAATCCACGCTCAGCAGCTTGTCGTGTTTCTTGAGAATCTTGCGAAAACCGGTGAAATTCAAATTCTGATAGTTTTGCAACAGTATCAGACCCAAATAGAATTCACTAAATGCCAACTTTAGATCTTGTATCTTGCGTGCAGGAACATTCTTTTTGCCCAGCGGTGTGCGTCGCTTCCACGCCGGCTGCTTCTTCACGTGGCCCATTTCCATTGCCTCTGTCAGTTCGCTGCGCAGGCTGCCGTATTTGCGCGTAGCCTCCGCCATCTTCTCCGAGTAGAAGGTGTTAATCTTGGCCAGCTCCTTGTCGCAGTAGTGAAAGAACTCCTCGTCGAATTTAGCAAAGTAACGCGTCAGCATCTCGCGATCCACGAGTTCCGCTGATGGCGATTGCTCGATGGCCGCATACAGCATAGCCTTCATTTCCTATAATATATATTTTAAAATTTTATTTAAATTTCACTAGCAAGGATTTCGTACATCTTGTAAGTAATACCACTAATAATGAGCTACTGTTCATTGAATTTTTATATTGATTTATTGTGAACTTTTTGGGATAATCTTTGAAACTTTTGGTACATATGGAAAATTCGGTACTTTTGCAGTAAAACTGGTATATTTTTGTTCCTATTTATATTATTCTAAGTAAGTACATAAACTAAGGTAGGCAATATTTTTGTATTCTTAACTGTTTGATATATAATCGTAGGTACTTTTGGTTCAGATTTTGCAACTCTTTTGGTAAAATGGTATACTTTTCCTCATTACAACTCTGGATTACTAGCTGGAAACTTATTGCGAGCTTCGCTTCTTTGTGTCAGATGTCATATGTTATATATCTGAAAGATGTGACATTCATTATTGGTACATCGGGCCACTTTTTTCCTAAGGCATGTGTCCCAGTCTATTTTACATCTTGTAATCCTTGAAAATTATGTAATATTTATATACGTATTCATTTATTTTTTTAATCTAGAATGAAATTTTATGAGCAAACCATTTAAGAAATATCAAAAAATTAGCAATTGGCATATAAATCTTGTCCTTGGCTTTGTTGTTAATTAAAATACATTTCAAAAATCAATTTATTTAAAATATTGCAGTAACAAAAAAAAAAGAAAGAATTTTGTTTAATAGTGTGTTAAACTTTTACACAAATAAATATAGTATTCATAAATCTCCTCTTTCAATTTCGTTTATATAAATTATTTTTAAATGAAAAGCTTCGAGGAAATTTGCATTTCCAATGCGTTTTCAAAATAAAGAACACACTGTATGCATTTACTTTTCAAACACACTGTAATGCCCATACTGTGCTCAACTCTTTGGCCTTTGTTTACGTTTGGCGCGAGCAAAACAAAACAAGCGATTGCCAACGCTTCGCAAAGCGCATGCGCCAAATGAGCGGCGCTGTAAAAGCTCTCGTTGGCATTTTGACAGCTGGCTGGCCGTTTTTCGCGTGACGTCACCAGCCAAGTGACAGCTAGGAAAAGCACAAGCTTGTGTATCCATCGGATACATATTTTATTTTCCTATTTTTTTCTCATCAACAGTTTTTTCGCACACTTTTTGTTGGGTTTTACCTCGTAATTGATGTATTGCTTGCGCCATTCTGGCGTTATATGTGCCGTCAAATGCTCGGCGAATTTCATCTTTGACCACTTAATTCCTGCCCGCTGCTGCACTGCATCCACATGGACAGCGACAAACGACAATCGACGGCGTTTCACGCGCACGTTTTCACGTAAACAACAGAACTGGGCCAACGCAAGCGAAAGTTTCTCGTTCGATGGTCTCTGAATGCCAGGCTATGGCAATGGTAGAAATGCTTGATGAGAGGAGAAGGTGGAGGGAGGAATGCGGAGCGGTGGCCAAAGGAGCTTTTGATATGTAAATGTTGTCGCTGTTGCTGTTGTTGTTATTGTCCTCTGCTGTCATTCATGGCATCATTCGCTTCTGACCAATGTCAACATAAACAAAGTGCTAACAATTGCGTGTGTTGCCAACTGACTGAATTGTTAACAAATTCAATTAGTTTTTCGCCATAGTTTTATTTAATAAATGCGAAGAGAGTTATTTTTAGCAGACAAACATTCATTTTATTTATTGTGCAAACATATGTTAACAATTATTTTGAGTGTTTCGCGCTTAGGTAATTATAACATACAGTAAATAAATGAATATCAATTACATATTTAATTAGCCATAGAAACGTCTAGACAACAAATAAATAAAACATGTGCAAAATTAATTTTAATTAGCAATATTTGTAAAGAATTTTTAGTGTAGTATTAATAATTTAAAAGGAAAAAGCATTTAATGTTTAATTTTCAAGATAATTACACAGACAAAAATGCTTACCATACAAATTTGTTGATATTTAAAAGATAATATATGTTATATCTATAAATATTATGAAACAGTTATTAAAATAAACGTTGAAGATAATTTTTAAATTAACACGAATTAAAAACTAATTCAGTGAAACTTTTATTTTCAGATATAAAATGATCAATAAAAAAAGTAAGTAAGTAATAAATATAAATGTAATATAATAAACTAGTTAAAACATAAATTACATTATTATACAAAAAATTAAGTAATATGAAATCACATTTAAGAGCTTAAAACATTAAGATTTTTCAAAATTACTGAAAATGATTAGAAAGATTTTTATATGTAGTCTCTATAATACATATCAGGGAAAAAATTAAAGAGATTAGAATTACATATCTAAAAATAATTAGATTTTATTCGAGATAGCAATACTTATATCCACAAAGTATTAAGAAAACAAACTTAAGAGCTTAGTAGTCTAAAAAATAAATAAACAATAAAAAGGTCAATAACAATATTACAAAATATCTGAAGATGATTAGTTTTTAAGTTCTTTATAAACTCCATAATACAAATACAAATTAAGTATCAAGTATTAAGAAAAGAAACTTAATATCTTTGGAGTTAAATTAAAATAATAAACAATAAAAAGGTCAATAAAGAATTCACAAAATATCTGAAAATTATTAATTAAAAAAGAAAGATAAAAAGCAACACATAAATAGATTACTTGTATGTAAAATAAAATAATTTTGAAATAACATTAATACGCAGCATATTTAAAGCCCGTCAGTCCCCAGATAAGTTCATTTATCATGGGTAAATAAATGATTAATCATTGTAGACGAATTAAATTAAATTATCGTTCGACAGTATTGCTACGATTTAAATAAAAGCAACCAGCAAGCACAGTAGGCGAAAATCAGGTGAAATCATATCACTTTCAGGGAAAAACTCGTTTCAAGATAAGAACTCAAAGAAATTAAAAGTTAAGGCGACCATTCCACAAACTCCGAGTACATTATGAACTCGGCACGGCGGCAACAACACATGCGAGTGTAATAATAATAAAAATCAATTTCCAAACTGTTTTCATGCTGAAGAATCCACACGACATTCATTCGTTTACTCTCTCGACTCTCTCGCGATCCGCTTTTGTTCTTATCGCAATTACTGACTGCTCCCGGAAGAACCCCTCGCCCCTCGCCCGACGCCATTCCCAACGTCTCTGCCCTCCAACGATTGCTGTCTGTTTGTTGCTCGCGTAATGTAGTTTTTGTTTTCTGTTTCTGTTTCTGTTTTGTAGATTGATTAAAGAACGGTCTGCTGTTGTGGATCGGCCTGCCACCCGCATTGAGTTGCCTGCATTGATGATCGAGCAGCTCGCTCAGCAGCTTTGCCCCCAATTGAAAGCGTCTCGCAATCTGTAGCGCTGTAGCGTTTGCAGTTGTGTTGCTGTCAGTTCTTGATTGCTCGCCACACAGTCCAGTCATACACAGCTATCTCAGCTATCCACAACGATCCCCCACCGAGAGAAAAAGTGTGTGACAAAGAGAGCGCGCATATTCACTGATTAGCGATCGTCAGTCGGTTGCGATAAGTTCCTTAAGGTTTTCCATATAAATTCAACGTATTCGCCGTGCGATTCACCAGTGCAGTGTATCACAGCTAGACAACAAGATGCCGAAAGGAGAACAGCCCACAGCCGAGCAGGTTAACGAGGTGAAAACCCGTTTCCTCAAGAACCTTGAAGAGCAGCCACCAGCAGGTAAGCTCTGATAATCCTCCCGATCATTTCTCCGAGAGTTAATTTCATGCTCTTTCCGTAGTGCCCTTCCATCCCAGTGATCTGGCCAGAATCAAGGACAGCGATGTGTGGATCACACAGCTGCTCGAGGCCTACAAATTGGATGTGGAGAAGGCGATCATTCGCCTGCGCGAGAACTGCGAATGGCGTCAAAGCTTCGGCACCAACGACATCACAGCCACGAACATCAATCAGGAGTATCTGAATGATGGCGAAATCTATGTGCACAATCAGGATAAGGATGGCATGCCGCTGTTGATCGTGAACTTCTCCAAACACTCCAAGAGCAAGAATCACGATGATCTTATCCGTGTCATTGTCTACTGGGTCGAGCGTGTGCAGCACCAATACAACTATGAAAAGAAAATTACGCTTTTCATGGACATGACCGGCGCTGGATTAAGTAATCTAGATCTGGACTTTATCAAGCGCATCGTTGGACTGTTCGAAACCAAATATCCCAATGCACCCAACTATATTGTGGTGCACGAGCTGCCCTTCCTGCTGAATGGTGAGTGGGGAAGATCGAGTATTACATTTGTTTAACTATTTAAATTTTCTTTTCCTTAGCTGCTTTTAAAATTGTCAAGGGTTTCATGCCCGCTGAGGCTTTGGAGATACTGCGTGTGACCACCAAGAAGGACATCAACGAGTATGTAGATAAGGAGAACTGCCTCAAGAGCTGGGGCGGCAACGATGAATACACCTACAAATTTGCCGCCTAAACTAAAGTGTAATTGAGCCATGTAAATAATACGATACTTATTTATCTCAAGCAAGTCTTTTTTTTTCATTTTGTGCTAAGCTCAAAGTGCAAAGCTTGAGTGGATAGCTCGTGCTTGAAGCGCAAAAAGCTTTCACTCACTCTCGCTCTCTCCAGCGACAGCTTTCACTCGATGCGAACTCATTTAAATGCAACGGACAATCGATGCTGATCACGTTCCATTGCAGCAGCGTGGTGACAACGCGTTGCCCTTTTCAAGGGAGTCCACTTTATGGTGCTCCACATCGCCGTCGCACGTTCATCGACTGCCAAAGCAGAAGCAGCGATTCAATCGATTCACAGCGATCAAACGCCGTTAGTTAGCCTCGGCAGCTCGTGTTAAGCACTCGAAGTGACTCGATTGATTGTGTTTCGCTTGTTTTATTTTCGAAACCAGAATCTAATCGACGCATTATCGTGTAGTGCCGAAAAACTGGATTATCGATTATCGAGAAGCACAGCACAACGGTAGTTGCGATAAGCAAAACTCTTGACTGTTGCCTCTGCAAAAGTGCTGTGCGCCGAGTTCAACGTTTAGTTTGCACACAGTTGCCGTTAAATATTGAGTGTGTGTTGACCATTGTGCCAAGCAATCATCATCATGGGTGTTAAGGTTAAGAATCCCACGAGTGCCCAGATCGAGGAACTGCGCCAGCGTTTCAATACACAATACGCTAACTCGCCGCCGGCAGGTAAGCATTGTACACTTGGGGGCCCTGGGTTCAAACTTAGTTCAATCAGGTGTGCGTTCTAAAGCCCCATTGAGTAATAATGCATTATCTACATACACACAAATACCTGCTATACCTGTTTACCCGACAATATCGTTGCTGAGCGTCATGACGACTGCAAAACTATTCAAAGTCATAAAAAAAACCAACCGCTGATTACTTCAAATTCGCTGCGAAAACGAATCGCTTCGACTGATTGCGGAACGAACTCTGTTGGAACCAATTGTGCAAATAGAGGTAGCTCAGTTGCAGTTGCTGCTACTGCTGCAGGAAATGCATTTGTAAGGTCACAGTTCAGCTTTTGTCAGTCATCAGGCTTGGCATTCACAAAGTCCACACAGCTTATTATCAGGTGCCACAAGTCAGCTTTTGTCAGACACCTCCAGCAACAAGTGTTTCACGGACACAGCTCAGCTTTTATCAGCCACCGGCATGCACACAAGTTGTGTGACACAACACACACGGCTCATCAATCGAAATGAAATCAAATTATAGAAAGGTAGCTCAAATAAGCAGTTGCTTCAGAACCAATATTTAGCTTTTCTTAGACAGCAGGATTCTTATAAAAATAGAGATAATTTAAAATAAAAAGCTGCTTAAGCGGTACAGTTTAGCTTTTGTCAGACACCTTTTGGCCTCCTCAAACTCAATTATCAAGGCCACATCTCAGCTTTTGTCAGACACCTCGCTTGGCATCCACACAGCTTTTCATTGTCACAACCGGCTTTTGGCAGACACTTCGATTGGCGTCCACACAGCTTATCAGGGATCAACATAAAAGTAGCTTAATGAACAACTGCTATTCGCTCTACATTCACAAAGTCCAAACGGTTTATCAATTATCAGCTGCTGCAGAAAATGCAGTCCGCAGTTATCACCACCGACGATTAACAAGCAATCACCGATTAAAAGCGAGTGCTATTTTTAATCTACCCATAAAAAGCTAATCATTTATACCCTCTAATCACTGTTAGCTCCCTTCCATCACGTCGACCTTGCTCGCATACGCAATGAAAACTTGTGGCTTCAACGTTTTCTGGAAATGCACGATCTGGACATGGACACCGCGTTCACCAAGCTCTGGGAAACTTGTGTGTGGCGTCAATCGTATGGAGCCAACGATCTGCATCACAGTCAACTGAATCAAGAATATCTGAATCAGGGTTGCGCCTTTGTGCATAATCAGGATGTGGATGGCAAGCCATTGCTTATATTTCGAGTTAGGCTGCACAATAAATCGAAAAATTTGGATGAACTCATACGCATTGTCGTCTATTGGGTGGAGCGTGTGCAGCGTGAGAATCACTTGACCCAATTGACAATTTTCTTCGACATGGCGGGCACGGGTTTGGCCACAATGGATCTGGACTTTGTAAAGCGCATTGTGGAAACTTTTAAGCTCTACTATCCAAATGCACTCAATTATATCATTGTCTATGAGCTTGCTTGGGTGTTAAATGGTAAGCTTACAATTAAGAAAGCTTTTTACTCAGCTTGAGCTTTAATGACTTGCACTTGTATTTTTTGTAGCCGCGTTTAAGGTCATCAAAGCTCTGCTGCCGCCAAAGGCAGTTGAGATATTGAAAATGATATCGAAAAAGGACGTCACTCAATACGTGACCAAGGACAACTGTCTGACCAGCTGGGGCGGCACTGACGACTACGAATACAGCTTTGCGCCACCCTCCGAGTCGAAGCAGGCAGTACCCAAAATCGTGGCTGCAAATGCCGGAGACGCCGAGCAGCCACCTCAGGATTACGATAAGAAGGTAAGCTATATGAACTTGTATATAACGACTTAGAAAGCTACTAAAGTAGAGTGTGCTCGACTTTGAAATGCTCACTTTCAGTAATTACAAAAATATTTTGTTTAGCCAGAAGATGCACTTTATAATTTTAAATATTGTGATATTTTCAGTAATGTTGATAATAGTAAACTAAATTTTTTTTTTTATTTATTTCAAGTCAAATAAGTTAGTACTGTTAAATATATCTGTTGCTTATAATAATTTAATTGTTTTAAAATCAAGCACATAATTTGTATTTGCTGTCTCTAGCTTATACAGAAGCACAGATCGTACTAGACGAACAGATAGTCAGGCGATCAAAAATTTCAATATACATTGAGAATGTGAATATTACTTAAAATAATTTGAGGAGACAAAATTGGATTTCTTCTTAAAGAAAAACAATTGATATTAACATTTAAGGACTTTAAGATTCAGCTGATCGTATAGTTAAAGAGACAGACAAAGGCTGATTAATTGTCTTCTTCTATGAAATGAAAAATACTTCATGACTTTCATTTTCACTTGGCACTCAGTTGTAATACCCTTTACCCAATTGAAATGGTATAAAGGTATACTATGTATGGTATACAAGTATATGCTCACATGCTTAGTCCGATGTTTGGGTGTGTTTCCCGTTTTAACTGTCGTGCCCTAAACCAGCCGGAAGTCTGTCTATTAATTGCTTTTGCTTTTGTTGACCACGCGAGTCACGCGATTCACCTTTTGCGTCTCCCATTAATTGATTTACATTTGTAGCATGTATTGATTTAGGGTGCCGCACAACTGTTTGCGTGTCCTTTGCTATGAGTGTCCGAAACTAGTTAATAATAAAGCCATCGAGACCACATGGCGGCATTATAATCGCTATTTATAGTCATATTTATGTGACATATTGCAAAACTTTCGCTTTTCGCTTTGCTGGTTCTACTAAAATAGCCAGTGAAGCGTTGCGAGGCGTTGACCTGTGAAACAAAATGTGGAACACTCATGGAATACATTATAAATAATTCCCTGTGGGCAGAATGGGGACAGTAGCGGGGATTGGGTATAGATAGGCTTGACTATGACGAGCTTACTAATTTTGTCATTCACATTAGTATTGTTCAGCTCCTGTTCACTCTCCCTTTTACTCGCCCACTCACTTGCTTCCCTCTCGTTTGCGCACTCTGCTAATTGAATGTGAGAATGCAATGGACCCCAAACAGTTGAACAGCTGTTATGAGAGGCTGATCGTAGTATGAAAGCTTTTCTGTTTGCGTGTGTTTAATGTCGAGAGCTTTTATTGTTTGTCTCTTGCGTTTATTTTATTGTGTTGTTGCTGTTGCGGTATGTGCTTTTTTTAGTTGTGTTTCCACGTTTGCCGCGACACGACGACCACATACATACGTCATCAGCTATCGTTTTTAAAATCCAATGCAGTCGCGATATATGTGATATTTATACGGGTTGTGTGTGTGGTTAAAATACAACATCTACTACATTTTTGTGTTAGTCACTAAAGAGGAAAAAAAAAGAGCAGCAAATTAGAATCCACTTGAAATATTTATTCAGTCTTCAGCAAACATGCCTAGGGTAGGTGGCGTCAAACTTGCTGTATCTGTGATTGTTCGTGTGTTTCTGTGTTTGTGTATATTTAAATGTGTGTGCACTGTGTGCCGATCATGTGTATTGTGTGTGCTGCTTTTGCTAAACAAAGCATAACAATGAGGAATCGAATAAAAGGGAAATGAATTCTAATTGTTATTCAAGACATACAAGCCGTTTAATTAACCTCGCAAATCAATTCGTTATATTCCTGGTTCTACACTTATGGCAACATCTGACACAACAAACTCATCAATAATTCACTTGTTTCTATTATTTTTTTTTAAACCGTTCAATCTTTTCTTATTGAGCTAAGCACATTGCTGACTGCTATGACACCATGCAAATGCGATACATCTTCCAAGGTGATATCGATAAATTTTAGTGAAAAGCACAGTACGCTGTCTTGACTACGCAAAATGCAAGCAAAAAAATGTACACATATTTTGCATGTTTTGGTACTTATAATTCTTTATTAATATTGTTATTTTATGCAACACATGAGCATCTATATGTTTTATCAAAGAAAATGAGTGAAGTCAAGTAAAAAAAATAATAATAGTCAAGTAATTAAAGATAATCAAATTCAATTTAAACGTGTGCGCCTTATCAGTCTTAGGTAATTTTTAGGACATATTTTTAAATTATCCAAATGCAAAGTGCGGGCACATTTTCCCATTGCGATGCATACAACCGCCATCAGTCTTTCAGTGAAGTTCGATCGAACTTGGCCGGATTAAGCTTGTTAAAAATACGATATATAAACAATAAAATAAAAAAGCTTGCCTACCACGGTTAATTATTTGCGCTATCAAAGTGCCGAGCTATATTACCAAGGTGTGAATGCTTTAACAAATGCACAGTTTACTGTATAATTTCAAAATAGAACGTGTCCATTAGGAATTGTTAAATAAACAATCCTATTATTAGCATAAAGCGGCACAGCTGATTCTTGTCATGCTAAATGAATAGAAAAGCGAATGAAATCAATTCGCAAAAATGGCCTCAAATTGTGTGTGTATTTATTCAAGTGGTGCTCCAAGTGTGAGATGACACTTGTAAAAATGGCCGAGCTCAGCATTAATCGATTGAATGGCTTACCATCGTAGTGAGGGAAACCTGAGATGGGAAATGAGGCGACTCCCAGTTAACAAGGGGTTGTAAGGTATCATAATCTGTTGGCCAGCTGAATTGCTTGCAACTGTGTGAAGAAGGCATCTCATAAAGTATCATAATTCAAGGCGAGATAGTTTCACTTGTATCTTCTTAGCTGTAAACATCTATATCTTAGAGACTATAAAAGCGAAAGACATTAAATTTGGTGAAAATACTCTTCTTATCACTACACAGCTGAATATAATTTTAATACAACTTCCAACTTATCAACAAATTTCTAATTTAGAGACTTGCAACGTAATACACACAAAAGAAACCATATTCTGAATCAATTCTGAAAGTTTCATTACAAATGCTTCATAAAGACGAAGGTTATTTAGTCAAAGATGAGCACACTCCACTGTAGCTTTCGTACCTATTTGAAATTGAATTCTCTCATTAACAGGTTCACTTCGCCGAGATGGTGCTGCATGATACGAGCATTAAAGAACTGCACACGCCCTCGGATGGTGAGGGTGAGTTGTATTCCAATTTATAGAAAACTGTGGTATGCTTTATATATACTATACCACATAATGAATCCTACACAACATTGAGTCGTGTGTCAGGTACATGAAACTTTCTGACACTTGAATCTACTTAGATTCTTAGCATTTTCGTTAAATCAACAAATTTTCATACAAATTTCACACTGCTTAAAATTGAAATAGTAGAAATCACCTATACATATTTCTACTTGCGTATTGTGTTTGCTGCCTAGGTATGTTGCAATTGGAACCATCAGAAAATGTTAATTTTTGTCCACACACCGGGGATGCCAAGCTGACCCTCAAGAACATTTCACAACAGCCCATTGTCTACAAAGTGAGTCTTAAGTATATATCTGGTATAATATTAATCTAACTATATGTTATTGATTTCTCTTTTAGATACAAACCACATCGCCGGAAAAGTTTCGTGTGCGTCCACGTTGTGGCGTTATTCCGGCACAATGCGCAGTTGACGTCAGCATATGTCTGAAGTCGGATCATCAACTTAGCCCCGATGGCAAGGATAAGTTCCTTGTCATGGCAGCCGTGGCACCGAGCGCCGACTGCGGTTCCCAGGAGGTGGCCGACATATGGAAGGAGAAGGGCACAAATGATGCAGACGTGGAGAACTATCGTCTGGTATGCCGTCATTTGGGTAAATCCAAAGAGGGTATGGATGTTGTTCAATCAGGCGGCTCTCAAGCTGGTAGTGTAAGTAGTGCAGTTGTGAATCGTTAATGAATTCTTCGTAATATACAATGCAATAATTTCAGAAATTCGGTCCACAGGAATTACAGGAGCAGGCCAGAGAAATGTCAGCCCAATTGAGGCATACAAGAAATTTGCAATATGTAACATTAGCACTCATCGTGCTATTATTTGCTGGCTTTGGTTTTTTGCTTTTCGAGCGCATACATTTCGCATCAGGGGATTCGCAGGGATCTGCAGCGGGAGCTTGCCAACAGACGGCGCCGTATAAATGTGCCAAGCACAAATAATATTTACTGTCGCAATGCAATCTGACCAGGCTAGACGATGCCACTGTTAGTCACGACCATCGCAAGAGCAACAACAACAACAATAATAAGAATAATCCGATTAATGATAACCAACAAAACAATGATAAAGAGAATTGTGTGATTTGTGATTTGCGCCTGGAACTGGACTACATTGATGCTGAGGATGTTGGCAATGTTAACGATGATGATGACTATAATACAGATTGCCTGGAAGCGCTTCTGCTGGCACAGCAGCTGCAGCAGCTGCAACTGTCGATGCGCAGTGGTCGTGTGAGTGACAGTCAGATGGGAGGCGTTGCCAATGGCGGTCATCTGCTTGGTCTCATTGCATTCGCACGTAAAATAGCGCGCGTGCTACTTTCGCTCTCATTGTTATGCTGCATTTTGTTCCTCAGCTTCTACCTGGGCAACAGCTACGACGTTCACAATGGGCAAGCAACAGCCTCAGATCACCCTCATTCAGCAGCAGCATCAGCAACAACAGCGACAGACATGTCCTTGGTCAACAGCACCTTGAGAAACACATCATCAACCACCATTAACAGCAACAGCATCGCAATCAACTCTTCGGCTTCAGCAGTTAATAGCCATCATTCACCAGAAACATATTCCATATAGAGAGAGATCACCACAATATACAATTTAGTAATGTATATTATACAATATACAAGAGTCACAAGTGCAAAATTTCTCCAACACTCTTCTTAAGATTGTAATTTCAAAATTCGCTTGAAGCAGAGAGCTTCGAGTATTGTGTAGAATTTATCTTTGATCAACTTTAGCCCAACCCATCAAAAGGAAACAGCCGCTGGAAACAATGAATTTGTAGTAATTCCATGTACGATATATATACTATGTAAATTATAAACAATTTAATATTAATAATTAAACAAAAAAGTTGATTAGTTTGTAAATACACATTTTAATGAGTCTTTTTTCTTAGTTTTGTTTAGTTTTTGACACAACTTTCAACCACCTCCAAATAGAGTTTAACTATTTATATACTTATTGTATATAGATATTTATATACTATATAGATACTTTATTTAAACAAAAATCAATTAAATAAACATGTTTAATATTCAGTTGGCATTGTGAAACAAGTTTTCTGTTGCGCACGAGTTGAGTTCGTCGAGTAGTAATAAACAAATGTGGTTAATATGCAGGGAATTAGAAGTATTCGCTACGTTTCCGTTTAATTCTTCTTGCGTCCACGTTTAGCAGCTGGCTTCTTGACGGGCTCCGGACTGGAACCGCTTGTCAATGGCTCCCCATCATTGACGGGAGTAGTCTCTTTGTCATCAGTTTTCTTTGGCGACTGCTCCGCCTCCTTGGATGCCACCTCGGCAGCGCTGGCCGCAGCCTTTGTCTTCTTGCCACCGCCTCCGCTGGCTGCTGGCACATTCTCCTTCTGCTCCTCCTCTTGCACATCGGACTCGACCAGAAACACACTGTGCTGTCCACCGCCGGCAGCAAGCAACATGCGTTTATTCGCTGTGTTCTTACTGCTCACCAAAACCGGCTCAAATTCATCGTCGCCATCGCCAACGCCCAGCTGATTGTTGGAGCCCATGCCCCACGAATACAATTTGCCATCTTTGGTAATGGCATACGAGCATGCCTCTCCACAGGCCACATAAACGGTATTCCCGCTCAGCTCTTTGATGGCCACCAGTTTGTCAACCACTTCCTTGACATCGCTACCAATGCCAAGGCGACCATATTCGGGTCGTCCGATGGCAAAGCATTTGGAATTATTGTCCAGCACCAGGGTATGATGCTGTCCACCCGCAATCTGTTTGACATCCTTCAGATCGGTCTTAATCGGTATGAGAAGACGTTCGGCTTCCTTGGCATATGTCAGCTGCTTGTAGTTGTTCAAACCGACGGCCCAAATGATATCAGTCTGTGATTCCCGCAAAAAAGTACAGTAGTTGGTGGCCCAAACAGCCTCAAAAGGCTTGGTCCGCTTGATAAGCAGCTGATCAGGTCGCAGCAAATCACGTTTGCCTCGACGTCCTAAAGGAATAAATAAACATTACTTATATACAGAGCAATGCCATGACAAACTCTTCTTACTCACCCTCGCCACCCACTGAACGTTCCGAGATGCGTCCCAGCTGCCCTTGCTCGGCACAGCCCACGGTATAAACCTTGCCAGCTGTTGTCAGAATCACCAAATGATCCGCGCCCGATGCAATGCTGCAGCAAACGGTGCCCTCCAGCAGATTGATGGGTGTGCGCTTGTTGCCATCAATCGTCAGTCCCATATTACCGTGTGAGTCACGGAACGAGCCCCAGGCGTAAACGCGTCCATCCTCCAGCAAGCAAGCGGAATGCGAATCGCCCGCCGAAATGCGCAATGCTTTGCCAGGCAAATCGATGAGTGCTGGCGTTGATTCACTGCCCTCTTCGCTGGTACTGCGGCCCAGAGCGCCCTCGTCATTGCAACCAAATGAGTAGATGTCTCCGTTCTTTGTCAACACCAAGCAATGCATACCGCCGGCACAAATATCCACGGGGTTCGGGATGTCTTCCACCAGTGCCGGACGTTTGCGCTCCAGAATATCTTCGCCAAGGCCCAGTTGACCGGTGTCGCCGGTGCCGCAGACAAGCACTTGGCCAATGGTTTGACGACGCTTTGGCAACTCCAAATGGAATGCAATCCGCGCCCTTTTTGCTTTTGTGGGCTGCATCTCGTCTTTTTCCTCGGTTTCGTTATTGTTGTTTGCGAGTATCTTGCGACGCGGCATTCTTGAGCAATTTCGTATTATACGGAAGTCAGAACTTTTCTAAAACGTAAAAATTAAAACAATTTAAAAGAAAAACAATATAGTACTAAACGGTCGATTGCTTGAGCTTGTGTGTGTTTTTGTTTGTTTTGTAAGGTTAGGTCGATTTTTTTTTTGGCTGGCAACAAACAGCATTGCGGTGGTACTTACTTTGGAATTTAGATGTGATGCCTACTGTTTAACGAGGTGGCGGTGTGACTGCTTCAGTGGTTTTTTGGCGAGTGAAAAAACCATAGAGTCGGAATTTTGGTGGTTGATCTTAAAGATGTTTGCTAATCCAGCATGAAAAATGCGCGGGAAACACGATAAGTTCTGCACACAATTTGAGCTACCTGAACTGCGTGTGACCGTTTGTTGAATTTTAAAATTGGCCACTTTATTTTTACTTTTTACTTTGGTGATTGTAAGATATATGTATTCAAAGCTAAACTTAACATTTTTAACATTTTTTTTTAATCAAAATTACCTGTAGAGTTGATTATAATCATAAAAACAAGAAATATTTTCAAATATACCACACTTCAATATTTTATTATCTCAGTATACTCTAGCATGTGCTCCGAGTGGTCATACTGAAGGTAGCCGGCATTGTTAATGCTGCATTTCCAATGTATCGCATTTAATTTCTGATAACTTAAACATGGATATCGATGTCGATTCGAAATACAAAACAATCGGCGCAAAGTAATTTAAATTTTATTATCGAAATAGACTATAGACTGTCATCATAGCCTTGAATATATTCGTAAATAAAACGGGTAAGAATAGCATTCACATTGTGTACACTCGGCCAATGTAGATTCTGAATATTGTCGTCATCCTGAAGCCATACATCTGGATAAGTGTGAGGAACTACATGCATCACGGGTACACCTATAAATAAATTAATTAATCATAAATTCAGTAAGTTGTAAAATCAATATAAGAACGTACTCGCATTCAAGAAAGGATAGTGGTCGTCATACATGTCAGTATCATGGGACTTAAGCTTATAGAATAGCTGCGGACATTTGATAAGCTGTCCCGATTGACGCAGCTTCTGCTCAATGTTTGCCATCATCTCATGCAAAATATAAGTCCGCTCGTACTTGCTCATATAAATATGATTTGGTGCGCCAATCATGTTTAAAGTTATGACCACATTCTACGAATTTTGTTTGAATTATTCTTGGGTAAATTGCTTAATGTTATAATACACTTACTATGCTCTCCAATGGCAAGATTTTGTTATCGACAAAGTTCTGGGAGCCAAACAGTGGATAAGTAGCATCGTTGATTCCCTCTGCGGAATCGTGGCCATCAAAGAAAGCCAGCTAAAATTAATGAAAGTAACAGTCAAGAGTGTCATTAACTTTGAGCTAACAAAAACAGTACTTATTATTTTACTTATAATTACAAACTTTTTATTTATTTACTTACTACTTATTTTATGTAATAAAAAACTTGTGTATTTCTGTAATTACGTTTCTTTGTGAAATATTAATTAAATGATTTTTAGGAGCATTTTTCGATTGAAATTAAGTTCGACTTCTAAACTTATTTTAAGCATTTAAGAAATAATTTTGAATTTGTTTGCTTACAGTACCTACTAATTTCAGCTGTCAACTCACCACCAATCCAATATCCCGACGCTTGAGGAGATCGATGTCAGGCAAGGCAGTCAATTTCTTAGCCATGTTAAGGAGCAAAGCACACGAAACTCCTGCATCGGTAGCACTCACAAAGAACTCCCCAGACTCCAAGTACTTTGTGTCATAGTGACAACTCAGCAATAAAAAACGTTCTGCTAGTGGATTACTTATTCCCAAGACATTCGTCAGTGGAAAGGGATCTGTAATTGCATCTTGGAACACTGTAAATCCCAATTGATTCAACTGATTCACAAGGAATTCCCGGACTCTTGTGTGTCCGGAACTGCCCGGCCAACGTGGTATTAATATTCTATTAAGCACTGCAATGAAATGCTGCTCGTCACTGGCAATGATCAACGTTGATTGGCGTCGGATGCGTGACAGCAAAATAATTATCACAAATACAGAGAACAACGAAATGTAGAGCCAACTGCGGTGCAACATGGCTGCAAGGTTGAGAAGGTGAAACTGCAACTCAATATTGTAATTAACTTACTTTTTTGTGTTATGCTTCATGACTGTAACGATTGCCATTAACCATGGCAATTAAAAGTTTCCAAAACTAGCAACGACTAGAAGATATCATATAGTACACTGTAGTTATTATAATTTTAAATACATTTACATTTTTATTTAGAACCCTGAAGTTTAGAATAGTTAAATACACTTTAAGTAAAAAGAGTCTTTACGAAAACGCTTTGCATTAATACAAATTGTGTGTGTTTTAGATGCCAATTTGGTTAGGAATTGTATAAAGTTGGAATTCATTTCAGTTGCTTTCATTTCTTTTTTGTTTACTAAAAACTAAACTAAATTTCTATGAAAATAATATGCACATAATATGTCCAATCAACAATGTCAATTACAACTAAATCCATATACTATTACATTATTTAGCTAGGAACAAATTTGAATATATAATAATTACAAAAAAATATAAATCATTCATTTTGAAAGGCAACAAATTGTAATTTCCGGCAGACCGAATATGAAATACCCTTGCAGATATACGTATTTAAAAAAAAAACACTATATAAAACTAAATGCATTTGGAATTTCAATAACTAAACGCTCATGGAACATTTGTTCTTATGGCAACACATTTCAATTAACGATTACGGACAAGTTGTGAACAATTTGGAATACGATTTATATACAATAGTTATATGATCTGCAAGGGAATGGTATGGTAAGTGTATACAGATATATGCAGATAGATGCACTAAGCAGACTCATCATGAGATAATTATTAATGTACACACACATACAGATATAATCAGAATGCATGTGGTAATAGATCAATTTTGCTGCACTAAGTGAAAGCTTGTTTCGAATTTACAACATTTACAGAGAGAGAGATGGTGCTTTGATTCTGAATCGATTATATCCTTGACCATCTACACAATCACACATGGGACTGGCTGCCAGTTTCTTTTGTTTCTTCTCACAACAACTCATCGCTGCGACACTTCGCGACGTTTTAATACATCGAATATGACATCGGATGCACTTTGCTTATTTGCCGAATCATTCGCTGAATCGTCATCCGAATCGGTTTGCTCCAACAGTGGCACACTAAGTGTGGCATGTGAACCCGACGCTCCTGCACTGGAATTACTTTTGTTGAACTCATATTCAGCGGACATATCCTCGCCATCGTTGTCCAGCTGCAGAGCTAACTGTTGTTTATTCAACATTGCCATGCTTGTGTATTTGTGCCACAGGTGACAACAGATGCCGGCCAAGCAGACGCCAAGGCCAACCAGATTGATGGAGCTCAGTTGATCGCCTTTGTAGGCCACCGCCAAGGCGAGCTGGCAAATATCCTTGAAGATGCCGGCAATCGAGAGCGAGAGACTGGATGTTTTGCAGAGCACGAGGAATTCGGTGACCTCCATGAGAAAGGCAATGAGAGCACCCAACGTAACCTTGGCAATGTTCCAAAGGATGTCCGAATCGGACATATGATGAATATCCTGCATGCCCTGATGCAGCTTGGGACCTGTGTGAAAAGTATTAAATAGTTATTAATAAACAGAACTTTACACATTTTCAGTTGCAAACTGCAAACCTTCGATGAGAAATACGAGCGGCAAGAGTGCAGCAATCATCCAGGGCTGCATGTGAAAGATCATATCGATGGGATTGTGCAGACCCAACTTGGACTTTTGCATGATGAACTGTGCGAAACTCCAACGAACGCCGCTGCTCAGCGAAGCGACAAGTATAAAGATGAAACCCAAGGCATTGAACTGTGTCGACTTGTAGGTGAACATAAAGAGGCCGAGTCCAATCAGACCCACAATCAGAAACAGCGTCCAACTCTGCAAGCACAAAAAGATAAACGATAGAATGTGCAATATGTTGAGCAAAACATAAAAAAGAATCAAGTTCATAAAAGTTCAAATAAAGATAGGAATTAATAATTATAAATAAAACAAATAACAAATATAATAAATGTAGAAACTTATCTATTGATAAAGCAAACGAGAAACACGATAAATTCACAATTTTTTTTATTTCTACAATAATTTTATTGTATTACTTGTAGAAGCAAATAGAGAAAACTTGCTTTAAAAATACAATAAAATTATACTTTTATTGTAACTTTAATGAAAAATGAAAATTAAACTAGAGAAATTCTCACACTTAGAAAAAAAATTATTTATGAATTGAACATGCTAGAAAGTTTTTAATTAATTTTAGTGACGAAAAACTTGTAAAACTCATGCCTAAAAATATCTTTTTGAACAGTTCTCAGATAAATAAATGAAATTAGAATGCTCACCTTGCGCTCCAATCCCAGCAGTATGGCAAAAATCAAAATAAAGACAATCGTCGAGGATTTGGTCATCGTGTACAGAGAGATGGGCACCAGGAGAAGGCCCCAGTTGGAGAAGCCAATATCGATGCCGCTCGCGATGCCAGCTGGCGCCATTTTTCTGACAGCAACACGCCAATCCAGCTGGACACGCGTCTTGCCCACACGCATCTTGTAGATGTTGCGGATCAAGGCGGCGAGCAGAAATTTCAAGAGCAGATGATATGTGACAATGGTCAGTGGAATGGGCAGATCCCGTATGATGTCCGTCTGATAGAAGGTCAATGCGATGGAGAGTGTTAAATAGAGTAGCACAGTGACCAATGTGGAGATGGCCATCTGCATAAAACGTGCATCCGTATGGCGAGCCATTCCCTCGTGCAAATGATGCGGATGATGATGATGTTGTGCGGACGTAGACGTGGCGTCGTTGACGCTGCCGCTGCTGCTATCGGCGTCGTTGTTGCTGTTGCTGCCACTTCTGGCGTATTTAAAGTTGGCATGCGTCGACGACGACAGCTGACGGCGCTCTAACTTCAGTTCGACTTCCTCAATGTTGTTGTCATCGTTGTCATCGGCGTCACTGCCAACGCCGCTATTGTGGCCATTGTCGTTGTTGCCGTCGCCGGTATTGAGGCGTTCATATTTGGGCGCTACCATTATCTAAAGACCATGCCCGAATGGGGCGCGATGCTGGCTGCAATTACAATACTAACAATCGTCTAAACACTTTTTTTCTCTTCTGTCTTTCTTTAACTCCGTTATCTATAAGTTTATCGACGCTATTATTGTTGTTGTGGTAATGCCATATGTTTCACTTGCCAGAATACTGCGCTGTTAAATTCTTGGGGTTCTTTGTTGTTTTTGCTTTGTTACGTTATCTAGCTCTACGTTAGCTTAATAAATTGCTTCGATAGCGAATATTACGTTTCCATTACTTTTTTTTGTAGCTCACTCTCTGCCTACGTCTGCTGTTTACTGCCAACTGTTTATACAGTGTTTGTTGTTACTGGGTTTTTTTGCTTGCTCTCCTTTGGCTTTTTCGCTTGGCCATGTTGACGTTTGCATTGTGTTGTGAAACGTTGCAATTTAAGTGCCGATAGGTTCGATAAGTCGATACATGTGCAAGCTTTTGTTTTTGATTGCATTTATTTATCTCAACGATTTATGTACAATGTGCAAAACATTTTTAAGCTTACATTAATCAAAATTACAATGATATCTATGTCGCAAATTGACTGTGCGCTTAAATAAATGCATCTTTTATTTACGTTGTTCTTCATCAGCTCTACATTTGCTTTGTTTACGCCTCGTCATAGCTCCAATTTTGTGTGTTGTCTTAAAGTTAAGCATTTTTCAACTGTTGCAGCACAATCGGCGCTATTGATTGGAAAAAGTAATTAGCATTTAACAAAAACACCTGTATTTACATAAGCAGCGCACGTTTTTGCTTCATTCACTTACCTAGTCGAATAGCTGCGCAGAGAACACCAAACATGATGAAGTTCATTCGTACCTCGGCCGCAACGCGCTTTGCCTCCTCCGCGGGATCGGGTTGTGATTGTTGTAGACGGAACATTGTAGTTTATTTATTTATGTTTTTTGTTTAATACTTGCAAATTGAAATGCGGTAGGCTAAAACAGCTGACCAGTGTGACCACAATTATGACAGAATTATAAGGTGCAGTGTTGCCCTACTGCGCCAAAACGATACGAACCATACAGCGATAACGTTTTGGACAAATGGTAACTTAAAAGTTTAAAGACAATAATTGCGTAAATAAATAAATAATATTACATATTTCGAATGTGCCCTTGACCCAAAGATAATAAAAAAATACTTTACATTTATTTGAAGCAAATTTGTTATCGATTGGGTTAACTGATTCCAATAAGAATTTATCGATTGTGCGACCAACGGATATTTGAAAATCAAAACACGTGAAGCTTTCTCTTCAAAATAAAAACTTCATTGATTGCATATTGCATTGTTTTTGTATTTTTTGTATGTCTCGTGGCATTTCTTTTCTCTTTTGCAAATATATATATAATATTTATGCTTGTAACTAAGTACACAATTACATACACATTTACATATAAATACATCTACTGCACATACACATACATATATGTATGGTATATATGTATATATACATATATAAGTATATAGCTTCTGTGTATAATTATACAATATTATCGCGTCGTTCCATTTCATTTTATACGTGTATATTATTTGTTTTTAAGCATCTTGCTTTATCTCTGTACTGTTCTATTTTATTATAATTATTATTAATTTTTTGTATTTTATTTTTTAACTTAGTTTCTCCTGTTTACTTGCTTGTCTTTGTTCATTTTATGTCTAAATTCTTTGCAGTTTTACATTCAAATTGTACACACACAACTAGTATTTAATTTAGGCGCTTAAAAGCTAATCTCACTACGACTCCTATTCTCATTAAAAATATACATATACATAAGTATATAAGGACCAGGAAGGGAGGTGAGGAGCGGGTGCCGTTTTGTATTTAGATCTGAATTCAAATCAAGATCAGGTGGTAAGAAAGGCTTACATTTTGCTTTGATCGAATAGCAGTATCATTAAAACAAAATAACATTATTGGTGTAACTAAATGGTAATTGTTGAATTTAAGTATTAAGCTAAATGATCTTCTACTCAGTTCGTCTCGTATAATTCTCAAAAATCCCATATTAACATTAATTTTATTCGTATTTTTGTTTTTGTTGATGTTCCACTTTAGCCTATACAAAGCAAAGCACCCTGTATTTCACTGCATATGAAAATATGTAATGCGGCAAATCTTTGTTTTTATAAAACGATTTTAAGCGTGATTTAGAATATTTATCTTGCTGCACTTTTACATTTAATTGCTACAATTATTTTTATGGGTTTTCCTCTTTTTTTCCTTTTTCTTGTTAACACTACACATTTATCAACATTTATTATCAATATGTATATATGTACTATTTTTTTTTTTTGTTTTTAATGTATATCGTCGTTCTGTCATCGATCTTGAGTCGTTCATTTCTATTATCCTTTCGTATACAATTGGAATTGTTTGTTTTCTATTCTGTGTTTGCTTTGAAATTGTTTATCAAAAAGTGTTTAGGAACTTTAGCAATAATTCAAACATTGTTTAAAACGGGACGCGGGCAAAACCCAACACAAAACCAAAAATATACAGAAAACTAAAAAAAAAATAATAATAAAATAGGCAAATATTTATATTTTTAGAAAATAATATTTTCTCTTATTTTTTTGTTTGCTGTTGTTTCTCCGTCTGACACTTTATACATACAAAATTGGAGTTGGGCTTTGTACAGAACTTGTTGCTTTGCTATCGCACAATGTGATTAAGATTAGCATTAGTTTAACTCGTAGTTTGTGTTTTACTCCAGTAACTAAATAGTATTAAGATTAAAATAATGATAGCTAAATCATCAACATCATGATCATCATTGTTTAGTAATTGCTTTCTCGTTTTTGTTGTTTATCCAAATTGTGCCAATTTGTAAAATAATAAAACTATAACGACTAAAATTAGAATTAATTAAAATTAACAAAACTCACTTTTAAGGACCCGCGTCACGGGTGTGAGGGGCCCGCCAAAAAAATGTACAAGCTAAAGGATCTACTAACTGCTATAGTATAGTATATATATTCTCTATATATCTGTATCTGTATCAGTATTGGTAGACTACGTAAATATTTAGGTTACTTCTGCTGCCACTTAAGGTAATTACAAATTTGTTTAGTTGTGTTGCTGCTGTTGCATATGGTGTTTTTTGTGGGAAGGGAAGAGCGGGGTGTGTAGGTATAGGTAGCTAGGCTTAAAACAATATTTAAATAATTAGACTAACTTTTTTGTTGTTTTTAAAAACGAATTAAATTGGTGAAAACTCTCGCCGTTGGACTGATTATATAAAAAACAAATCAAACAGCGTCTCATCAATATAATGGCGGCATTTACAATGATTTTAAAAAAAAATAACTTCTCATCTGTAAAAATGTTTCTTTAGGAAATTAGGGCAACGACTATGTCAGCAGAATTCTATGAAAGCGCTCTGAACAATTGTACAACAATCTTGCTTAAACGTTAAATGCTAATAGAACAATTTGAAATTGAAAATTATGTTTATAACAAATGATTTAAAAAACAATTTTTTTTTAGTTTTGCACTTTTGACTTAAACGCAATGACTTTTTGCTTAATAAATGATTTTTGTTACTTGGGGAGTTTAGTTTGCGCTTACAATTAAAGAGTTATTTTTCTTGTAAAGGTATTTTAAGGAGCTTGGAAATTTTTGTGGGGGGAGAGATGTTGGGATCTATTGCCTCGATTATAATTGTTGTTTTGATATATGTTGTGTCGATTTGTGGTTGCGGTTGTGGCTATTGACGACTCAGTAGTTTCTGTGTGTGTTTAGATCATGATCATTCTCATCTAAGAGGCCATTTCGGAGCGCTAGGTGCTGTTGGCGACGGTTTATCATTATAGTATAATTTTTTTTTATGCTTTTCGTTTAGCTACTATTGAAGCGTTTTGCTATACATTCAGGTCTGATCAGACTATAACTATGATGCTCTCATTAACACATATTCCATGAAGCAGACGTTTCTGCTTTGCTGTTGTGAGACACAAAGAGTTTCGAGTAGTTTTTTCAGACCTGATAATTCATCTTGGTAAGAACTTCTTAGTCACATTTAAACCTTAACAACAACAACAATGTTTCGCTACAATTAAACAACTAACAACAACGTAAGCGTATACACCACCAACAACGAGAACAACAACAGACAGTACAATAAGCGCGCAGCAAACAACAAATGAGCAGAACAAGACAATTCAATGTTTATTGATTCGTCGCCGTCGTCGACGATGATGTTGTTGCTGCTGCTGCTGTTGTTGTTGTAGTTGCTGCTGCTGCTCAAGCGCCACATACGCGACATCTTGCTCATCGCCACCATTATCATCATCATCATCTTCGTCGTTCGCTTCGTTGGCCTCCTTGAGCATATACTCGAGGAGCAGCTCATCGACTCATCCATCGCGTTGCGAAGCAGCTGCTGCCGCTGAAATGCCATTCGTTGGCGATTCCATTTTGATGACACCCAAATGCTGAAGCTCCTCGCCTCTTGGATGCTGTATGCGTCCGACAACCACGCCGCCCATGGTCACAAAATTACCATCCGCTGTCACTGCACCCAATTGCATGGCGCTGGACAAATCACCCAAAGCGGCCACATTGAAATGATGATGCGGCGATGTGCCATTGCCATGCTGCGTTTGCTGCAGATGTGATTGCTGCTGCTGTTGTTGCTGCTGGTGTTGGGCCACTGTCGTTGTTGATGGCAATGTTGTAATTGTAACTCCCCGTTGATGTTCGATGTGGTGCTGTTGCTGCTGCTGTTGCTGATGTTGTTGCTGCTGCGATGGCGTTGACGACTGTTGATGATGCTGCTGTTGTTGTTGCTGCTGCTGTTGTTGCTGATGGAGATGATGATGTTGCGCCAACGCCATGCGTCCTAGTCACCCCTCGTCCTCCTCGGTTTTGATCTTGACAGGAACGTAGACCTTGTCCATGACATGGATCTTTATGTGATTGTTGAGCGTACTGGATTGCCGGAATTGTTTCTTGCATATGACGCACTCGAACGGCTTTTCACCTGCAAGGGAGGCTAGGATTAGTTGCATAATTCAACAAAAGACACACAAGTCAAGTCTATACTCTCACCCGTATGGATCTTCACATGATTTGCCAATGTGCTGAGCTGACGGAAATGCTTGGGACAATAGTTGCAATTGTAGGGTTTTTCGCCCGTATGAATCTTCAGATGATTCGTCAGCGTGGACGATTGACGGAACGTCTTATCACAAACGTTGCACTTGTAGGGCTTCTCACCGGTATGGATCTTCACGTGATTGGTCAGCGTGCTCAATTGTCGAAAGCGTCGATCGCACACCGTGCAATGAAACGGTTTCTCCTGCTCCCGTCCGCCGCCTCCATTGCTGCTATTCGAGCCATTGCCCTCGCCCGACGCATGCTCAGCCGCGCCGTGTCCATTGCTGGTCACATAGTGCGATGCGTCGCCGGTTAATTGTGTCGGCGGACTATGCGTGGCATTGGCCACCAGATGCGCCAGCGTATGCGCTGATGGCGCCTGTCCCGCCTGCGCTCCCTGTGCGGACTGAGGTTGCTGCTCTGCTGCGGCGGCTTGCGCTGCCGCGGCCTGCGCAGCTGCCATGGCGGCCGCTTGAGCGGCATTGTGTGCCTCCTGTGCGATGCCCGTCAAATGCATGTTAAAGGGTAAAGCGATTTCTGTGGGCGCGGGCGGCTGTTGTTGTTGCTGTTGGTTATGTTGTTGCTGCTGCTGCTGCTGTTGTTGTTGCTGCTGCTGCTGTTGTTGTTGCTGCTGGGCCTGATGCTGGGCGTGGGCGACGGCTGCCACATGGCTGGCATGGCTTGCCTGTGTGACCGTATCGTTGTTGTTATTGTTGGCGCTGGTTGTTTGCGGTTGCGCGGCAACAATGACAATGTCACAATTGCTCATTGCCGCAGCGGCCTGATGTGCGTGTGGCAGGCTCTTGATATGCATCATCGACTGCCCTGGACGTCAATAAACTATTGGGCGGGACAAGAGTTGTGTATGTGTGGCGGTGTGTGTGTGTGTGTGTGTGTGTATGTTGGGGGAGGTGGAGGAAGGAGAAAGGCGCGTTTAGGCGTAGGCTCAATAACAAGAAACTTCGTGACAAGTTTTTTGGCGCGCTCTGCTCACAAATGCCACGACATGCTGGCTGGCCTGGTTGTGGTTTCTGCTGCTGCTGCTGCTCGTTGCTCTTGTTGTTGCTGTAGCTGCTAGTGCCTGCGCAAGAAAAAGACAAGACAAGCAAAGAGAGTGAGTGAGAGCGAGTTGGTGAGTGTTAGATTAGAGATGAGCAATGTTGTGATTCGGCCTGTGTTACAACTGTGACTATCGCAAGTTTACTCAAGCCAATATTCAAATTACATGGCACTGTAATCAGCAATTATCGATTTACAGTCAAACGATCACGCACACATACATGCATACATGCACATTGGCTCTCTCTCTGATGTTGCCCAACTCTGCAAGAGAGCGCAAACAAACGGAGAGAGAGCGAGCGCGCTGAAGTGAATGTGTTGTGAGCGAATTAGTTGGCGGCATCTTCTTTACATGTTATTTCGGTTTTTTGCTGTATGCAAAAATATGTGAGGAATTCCCAAAAAACTAACTGCGAAATCTTTTTTAAATTATTCATTCAAACTGGGCTGCTGCGGGCTTTTGTTATGGCCAAAAAGGTTCTGCGGCTCTCTAACGAGTGTTTAGCATAAATTATATAAAAAGTCGAAGTCAAAAAAACAACAAACTATTGAGTGGCGATTATGCATTTGAAAACGCGCCCAATGCATGTAATTTGAATTTTTGGCTCTGGTTTTTACGTGCGCCGACAGGTTCCACGTTCCAATTGCTGCTGCTGTTGTTGTCTCCGTTTCCCCCCACACACTCTCTCACACACACACATTTACACGCAATCGGACTCACACACACACACGTTTACACATTCACATGTTTTGGGTCGAACTGACAGCGTGTTACTTTCTCGCGAATTACATGTGTTTTTCATCATCATGAACGTTACTCGATTCGATTTTTATATGACAGCGAAAGCTTCTAAGTCCTTTGCTATCCTTTTTTCGTGTGTCCATGTATGGGTGTTTTTGGCGGCTATTGGAAATATCCGTGTTCAATTTTTCACTTTTTTAAAAATCCACTTTAAAGTAGTTTTTCCACATTCGATCTTGTCGTTCACGTTCGCGCTTCTCACCTTGTCGCTGCTGCTGCTACTCGCTGCCTTACCCCCCTCTATCATCGACAAACGACACAACCACTTTCAGTCGACGACGTCGACGTCTTCACAACGCGCCACTCGGACACACTCTCACACATATAGCAACAACACACGTACACACATAGTATATGTATACGCATACAAACATATCAAAACACACACACGGACACACATAGCTCTCACATTATAACAGCAGCAGCGAAAACCAAAAAAAACTCTTTTGAGGTTATGGGCCAATTGAAATTTTCACTATTTTTCACATGTTTAATAACACTAATAATACACAGCAGACGTACACTTTTGTGTGTTTCGAGCATGTACACACTCTATACACGGTGCTGTATGCGCGCTGGGCGCGCTCAGCTCACACTTCTTTGACCTACCTTTCCATTTTGTGCTGGCGCTGTTGGCCTTTCAGGTTTTTCTGATTGGGATTTTTCGCGGGCGCCAGGCAAATGGGCAGCAAGCATACGTTTTGTTATGAATTCGATTGCAACTATGCTTTAAAGCATTTTTTATTGTTGTGTATTCATTTATAAAACGTAGAAAAATAGTAAAAATTTGTATTGTATTTTCTTCTTTTTTTTGCTTTTACTGTTTGCGTACCAAATAGACGCGAAAGAACTGGTACAAGTGGCCAGTGTTGAACTGGTGCAATTCAGTGATGGTCTATTTGCGCTTACCTGCGACTGTTCACAGGTGCCTTACATCGGATAACTTGTTGGTAGCTATTGGTAATACCGTGCACTCTTTGTATTGTAGAAATTAAAAAAATTTTAGTATTTCGACACATTTGTTTCATTGTAGGCCACAAATCAAACAAATTGAATTTTCGTTGTTATTGTAGGCTATAGCATGAACACATATCGTGTCAGCTTTTGTTCATCGCTAGAACGAATCAACAATAGGTGGCCATTCACACGTAAACGTTACACCGTCAATCGATACTGGCAATTAAATATCGATAGACGTTGGAGTAAAACCAGCATTTGCAATGCGAAATTGAAACTGCATGTTTTTATTTGTTTGAATCAAATGCAATTTTGTTTACAAAAGTGCTGCTCTGCTGACTTTTAAATTAGAGTGTGTGTTTTTTATAAAATAGTGCAGACGCGCGACGACTGCTGTGCGTTAGCAGCAGTACCAGCATTTTGGCCATTCTGCAGGCTTAGCTCGCTGTTGACTTTGTTGTTGCTGCTGTAGTGTGGCGGCGGCTGTGACGTCGACTGCGACTGCGACGGCGCTTCATCTGCCGGCAAAAACAAAACAAACGTTTACAGGTGAGTTAATAAAATGATTTGTTTATCGCTTATACTAACCTTCAATTTGCACGGCCTTCTCGTTGCGACATGAGAGTCGCATGCCATCCAAGAACTGCTGCACGAATCCCTTGCTGTCCCTGCTCTGTCGACGTTCCTCGGATTTCTTGCTGTTGCTGAGATTGATATGGGAATTGGAACGTTGCTCCTCCAAGGCACGCAGCTCCTCCTGCATGGCCTTCTTGCCACGCTCCACGACCGCATCGAATTGATCCTCAGCCTGGGTCTCGAATTCGTTAATACCATTGTTGCCATTATTGCTGGCGGAATGGTGATTGGAGTTCACTGAAGCCGTCGTGCGTTCATCCTCCTCCTCCACGGAGCTGCTGCTGGGTCTCGGCTCCTCATTAGGCGTCGTGGTGGGCGTATGCATCTCCTTGGCTGCCTTTATTTGAAACAACGATGAAATGTTCTCCTTGGCGCCTTGAACTTCATGCGATATCTTATTGGTCATCGAGTCCATGGCGCGGCCCATGGATTCCTTGGTGTTGGCAGCCGCCTTAGCTGCATTGCTGCCCGCCTGCTCCATGGATTGCCGAGCATCGCTGGCCATAAGCTGCGCTCTTTTGCCAGCCGCATCAACTGCATCTCTGGCGCCATCCGCCATTCGCTGTGCTCCATTGCTGGCTGCAGCGACGGCATCGCGAGCTCCATTGCTGGCTGCAGCGACGGCATCGCGTGCTCCCGTCGTCATACGCTCACCAGCAGCTCCTACAGCTTTGCGCATGGCATCGCGTGTTTCCAGTAGCTTGGTTTCAATGGCACTGCCAACGCTTTCGTTGGCTTTGTCCATTTTCTCCACCAGCTGCTCGCTCTCTGATTCCTCCAGTTCTTCCAGGGAGTCACCTAGCGGAGTGTCTGGCATCTGCTCGGCAACATTTGCCGTCACATCGACGCCATTGTTGATGAATCTTATTTCGTTGACCACTTTGCTGCTGTCCTCGGCATCTTCGGTGGTTGTTATCTCCACCGCCAGCTGCTCATCCTCCTCGGTGGGTGGCGTAGGCGTAGAGATCTTGATGTGTGCATGCTGTAGACTTTCGGCCAAAGGTTGCTCCACCACTGTATCCAAGCTATCGACTAATTCCGGCGAGGTTTTCTCGAGCTCATCGTGCGCCATCGCCGCCTCATAGGAGAAGTTGCGTTGCGGCGTCTTCTTGATGGTTTGTGGCGTGCTCGCTGCATCGCTGCTGTCGGGATACGGTGTACGAGGGCGCAGCTTGTGCTCCTCCTTCTCTTGGCTGCTGCTGTTACTGTTAGGCATTGATACCTGTTCCTTGCTCAGGGATGCAATGGATTTCTGTGGAGAAGGCGACTCGGCTGGCGGCGTTGGTAGCTTGGCTATCGATTCCATTGTTGCGACGCTGGTGGCGACTTCTTTTAGTGGACTTTCCAAAGGCGCCGTTGGCTCCGGCTGCTGTTGCTCCAAGTTGTCCTCTTTATCCGCTTCCTTCGCTTCTTCTTTTTGGGGACTTTCTGTGCTTGTGACTGCTTCTACTTGGGATGCTGCTTGCTCTGGTTTCGCTGTCTCCACCTGCTCCTCCTTTACTGCTTGTATCTGATCCTCCTTTGATGCCTCTACTTGCTCATCTTTTGCTGTACCTATTTGTTCCTCACTTGTTTCTTTCGGCTCTTCCTTGGCTGCTTCCATATGCTGCTCTTCTGCCTTTGCCTCATCCATCACATTGCCATTGATCTCTGCCTCTTTAGACGCCTCTGCCACGTTGCCATTGATCTCAATTGCCTTTTCCGCAGCCTGCTCCGCAATGTCCGCAGTTTCTGCCTTCGCCTCCTCCTTGCTCAAATGCTTCACTACCTCCAAAGTGGCCACTCCCGTTGCCATGGCTGCTACACTAGCGCCCAATGCACTACCGCCTACTCCTTGTCCCGTATCCATTTCCGATTCAGTTTCCAACGCCTTTTGCTTGGTCAAACTTCTGCCGCTGGTGTTGCGCTGCTCCGCGTTGCCATTGAGCTGCTCCTTGGGCTGCAGCACAAAGCTGCGACTCATGTAGCTGTGAGCCTCGGCAGCAGCTGCACCCGTTGAAGCCGACACCGTCGAGGATCGGGGCAAACCCTGCACCAAAATGTGCTGATCTCCAACAGCAATGTCGAGTAGTCGCAGATTCTTGAATTTGGAGATCTCACGAAAGGTCTTCAGATGGTGTCCACTCTCCGAGAAGGTGGTAAAGAATTTATTCGCCTTACTCAACACTGCGTAGAAGGAAAATCCTTTGAGTAGCTTCCAAATGGGACCATTTTCCTCGCTGTCGTAATCGTAGAAACGCTGAAAGACCAAACTCTTGTTGCGCATCGACTCGAAGCTGCGATAAATGCTGCCCACATTGGTCACGATGAAGATCTCGCTGGCCTTCGAGATGTGCATAAAAATGATGCGTTCCTGCTGCGCCAAATTCTTTTGCAGCTCCGTGAATTTGGGAAAAACGAATTCGTTGAGACGTCCGGTTAGAAATAGATTCCCAGTGGCTGTTAACACTAAGGTGGATTCGGGGCCGCAGGCAAATTGCTGCACTGCAGCATCCAGACAAATCTCCACGGGATGTCCATCATAGTCCGCCTCGAGATCTCCTAGCTGCTGTTGTGCATTCGAGCCACAGCCAATAAGGCGACCTTTGGCTATAAATAATTGAAGAGAGGAATTAGACATGGAGATTTGAGTGTGTAATTTGGTTACTCACTGGTCAGCACCACAAAGTGTTCGTTGCCCGCCTGGATAGCTATAAAGTTGTCCGTCTCCTCGTTCTTCGATAGATAATCGTCGAACTCTTCGAGGCGAAATGGTTTGCGTATGATTGCACAAGGCTGCTCCTCAACGATGGCATCGATAAAGTGCTGAGCCACATGCGTGTCCATGGGAAAGATGTTGCGACCCGTAAAGAACACTTCATTGGAGACTGAACAGGAAAGGGAATAAATCAGGATCTTGTTGGAGAATATATCCTATTATAGTGCATGTTCAGATTGTGTTATTAGATATTGTTTCTTTGACTACTGAAATGAAGTCAAAGAAACAATATCAATTAAAGTCCTCTGGATTATTTCCACGTATACTATTTTACTAAAGACTCACTTATAGTTCCTTTTTTTAAATTTAATTTCTTTTGTGTGCAGAAATATCCGGATGAATTATTATATCCAATTTACGCGAACTCATGCTTTTCCCTATTTTTAGTTTATTCTGCCAGTTCTCTATTTTATTTAAATGAATACAAGCCTTCGCTTTTAAATTTATATCGTTTTTTAACTTCTATTATATTAATATCTTGCTATACTTTATTATGCCTCATATTTCTTTCTTATAAATTTTGTGTACTTTGCGCTTCTAACATACTTTTTTGTTTGCACTCTTTTTCTGAATTTTTATCCATTTATTCGGCTCTATTTTTATTTATTGTGTATTTTCTAATCTATTTTTTAATTTATCATCGTACTATAAACATTTTATTGTTTCGTTTTTTGCTGTGCATCATTAATTTTTACTTTTAATGTTGACCAATTTTTTCTACTATTCTCTTTCTTCACTTAAATATAAACTTCCTAATTTCGTTTCCAAGGGGGCAATATTTTCACAACGAAGGAAAATGAAAATCAAGTTTTCATTGTGTTTCTTTTTTTGTTGCTGTTTTTGCTTGAATGTTCATGTTTTTAACATTCAATTCTTTTTACTATTTTTCTATTAATCTTCTTTGATTTTCTCTTTCAATTTGAACTTTTTTTTAAAAACTTATTTGTTATTTTGTTCCTCAGTTGTCATTGTCTGTGATTCATTTTTCTTAAGCATTTTACATATTTTATTTTATGTCCTTTTATCTCTTCACATCTCTGCTCTTCCGTTACTTCCCTTTTCATATCTCTTTTAGCTACTCACGTGTCATTATCACCGCCCAATTGCTGCCAAAGGCGGTATCGTTTATCTTCAATCCGAGAGTTTTAAGCGATTTAACGCAAGTTGGTTTGCTAACAATATCTCCATTGTTGTTGTTGTTGTTGTTGTTGGCTTTGTTGCTGTGGCCGCCAATTCCGAGTTGGCCATAGTGATTCTCGCCCCAAACAAAAAGACGTCCTGATTCTGAAATTGATAAGAACATTTGTTGGACATAAAACTTTAACCAATTTTATTGTTGCTTCAACTTGTGACTTTTATTGATTGTGCGTGAGCGTGTGTTAGTGTGTGAGCTACTGCCAATCCCCGAATTTGTACTAACTGTTCCAAACAGCCGTCAAAAGCGACAGTTGACCCGCTTTACGTTTCAATTACGAACGCGCTTCGGTTTCAGTTGACTTCAGTTCAGTTTAGTTCGGTTCGGTTCTTTTGGGTTTTAGTTTTGGTTTACTTGACGTATACTTGATTTCCTTTACAATCGCTTCGTGAGTGTGTCCCATATTTTGGTAACACCCTCCCCCGCCAATTCCCTTCGCTTCCGTCTGGCTTAGCTGACCTCATTAGGCGCCTTCTATATTGCTATTGGGTTCTATTTCTATTTTGATATTTTTTGTTGTACTCGCATTTGAAAGCCAATTTTTGCTGTGATTTAAAGTGGATTATGTAATATTGGCTAATTGAATGGCCAGCTTAAGGATCGTGTTGCCGTCTTGAGTTCGTAAAAGTGAAAGTGCGCTGTGTGTGATTATTATTTAAAGCAAATTGCAGCTAACATGCAACATTCCCAACGCGACTCGACTCAAAGGTGCCACAGACACCGCAAAAGACAAGGGGCAAGGCAACGACGACGACGATTTGACCACAAAGGAAAGTCTCTTTCTCTCCCTCTGTCTCTCTCTCTCTCTCTCTGTTTGTGTGTGTGTTGTTGATGGATAGACAGGCGGACAGTCCGGTTAACTGCTTTTGGGTCGTAATAGGGTCAATTGTGTCTTGGCCATTTACCGCATATAACCGCACTCTGATGCGGACCGGATATCAAACGTTTGACCGGATCGTTCTTGATGTAGAAATAGCTTTGTGTATTCTCCGCCAAATGGGACTTGCCCAGCGTAAATATAGCGCCGCTGCTCGGTATATCCATATCTCTATATACACCGATATGTATATATTGAAGAAGAGTTTGTATTTCTTTTTGTTTATTTTGCACTATTTATTTGGTGTAGTTTTTCTTTCTATCGATTTGCATAGTTTTTTTTTTTTGCCGGCTGCAAAAGCTCATTTAAAATTTTTATCACCACACCAGCAACAACAACTTAGACACAACAATGGCATTTGGATAATTGCGTGCTCGAAACTGAAAGAATTTCACCCGAGGGCAGCCGGGCCACAGAAAAACACTTTTGCAATCCGTGTTGCACTTGCGGTCAGTTGAACGTTTCGTCTCGTACTGGTCAAGCTAGCCAGTTAGTCCGGCTAATAGTGCTAGCAACTAGCCAACAGGACTCACATACCAATACATACACATTTATACATTTATACATATATATACTGGTTCAACTTTTCCCCTTTTGGCTAAGCGACTCGCTGACTGACTCGACTTTCGTTGCCCCCATAAATATGCTATGAAAATGTGTTCATGTGCTGTGCGCCTGGTCGCCACTTTTGGCCTCGATACACTAGTGAGTCACTACACTACACCCCAGACAGTTTTAGTTAAGTTATTCGAATACTTCTTTTACACCCCGCTAAGGTGTTTTTATACCCGCTAACCGTAGGGTAGAAGGTATTATAACGGGTATGTAAGAAGCCGAAGGAGGCATCTCCACTATTGTTATTTCTGCTTTGGTTGACAATCTGGTATATTTTTGACGCTATAGTATATTTTCTTCTCTATGAATGTAATCCTATATCGATATACCAAATAGTCTTGTATAAATTTCAGTATTTTTTCGGTATATTAATTTGGATTATTTATGGAATAGTTCATTGAAATAGGTAGCGTGTATTTCACAGTATATTTTGTACTCTATGGTATATTTTGAATGTAGTACTATATAAATATACCAAATATATCATTTGATATTATTAGTATTTTTTAGGTATATTAATTTGGATTACTTTTAGAATGTGGTTTAATTGAAAATGGATATCGGGTATATTACAGTATATTTGGCACACAATGGTATATTTTGAATACAATATACAAATATACCAAATATAGCATTTGAGATTTTTAGTATTTTATAGGTATATTATTATATTTTAGAATATAGTTTAATTAAAAATGGATAGCGGGTATCTTCCAGTCGAGCACACTCGACTGTAGCTTTCTTACTTTTTTTTGGGTTATGGCCTCAAACTTGGTCGGTATTAATGGCATTTTGTGTGTAGTGTAATGCGCGCAAATCTTCAGCTCGAATGTTAAAAATAAAATGAAATATGTTCAACTGCTGACTGAGTGACTGACTGACGGAATGATGGGGGAGTGGAGTGGCAGGCAGTGGGCGTATCACGCCCCTTGACCTGTTGACATTTGCATAACTAGCTCTGCAATTTCGTTACTTCGCAGATTTCTGCACTAAAACTTAATTAATTCGTTTTACTTTGTATGCAGACTGGCCCAAAAACGAGGCGATTGCCACCCGGTTTTTTTTATGGCGCCTCGTAAAATGATTAATTCCACAACTGCTGCTGGCTTTAGGCAGCTTTAGCTAAACTCACACTTGCATTTTTTCGCAGACAATTTGCGTCAATTAATTGATTTCTTGCGCCATCTTGAGAAAATTCCATTCAATTCTTATGCAATTATATTATTATTACTTTTGCGCCACTTTTTTCTGTCTGATTACCGCGAGAAGCACCTGTGATGACCAGTTGAGTTTCCACAATCGGAAAAGTAAATATGTTAAGTATATAGTTAATAATTTATTAGGAAATTCCATTCAAGTGCTTTAAGAATTTAAACTTAAGGTGACTAGTGAATGAATCAGCGAAAGTTTAGCCTTTATACAAAAGTATTTGTTATAGTTTGACCCAATTTTGATACGATTGATTTTTAATTAGTGTTTAAATATGCTTCAAAGTAAATTTCGAGTAGTCAAATTGCTTAATTTATAACTTTAAATTTATATTTTAATATATTTTGCGTATTTGAATTGGTGAATTAAAAACTTGTTTCAATAAAAGATTAATCTAATTTCAAGACAAAAGTCAAATCAATTGAGTGCTTTGAAATCTAGTCCAACCAGTTATATTTTATACTAAGTTTAACTTGTTCTTTGTTTAACAAATGTGAACTTCTTATATTCGTTTGAAGATTAAATTACTTTTCTAGAATTATAAGTTTAACTGATTTATGAAGATTACATTTTAATCTAGCTTAGTATGAATTGAACTTAATACCAAAAACAATATCATTTAAAATTTAACATATTACATTTGTGATACATTTTATTGAGTTCGAATGCGAATCAAAATGCGCAAAATGTAATAAAATGGACTAATATTTCAAACTTGGTTAGTCTATAAAAAAAATTATTGTAGATCATTTAAAACCTATTTAAAATGGGCTTTAAGTTTGCAAAGCTGACGAAAATTATTATAATTATTATTATGTAGTTTTAATACAACTTCTATACTACGTGCTCAGCCAAAACAATAATTTCTGCTTTATACAAAGTTTCTTGATTTTACTTCATTGCAACGATAGATAGAATTCGTTTTTATGAAGATGATTCCCAAATCTCTGGCTACATAGTTGTAATTTAACATTATTTTTTTTAAACTAAATAATGTTACAAGATCTTTTAAACTTTGTTCATATTCTTGCTCATAAAATTCGTCTTAAAGCAAGCACATTTCTTGCCTGGGCTCTAAAAATAGGAAATGAAGAGGAGTTCTATTTATTCTTAACTATGGTTTTGATTATAGTGCAATACAAATAATGTATCGACTTGCTTTTAAGAATTTAATGCATTAATCTCCAGCGAGAGTCTTTATATATAACTTTCATATTTTTAAACACAATTTTTACTTACATTTTGTGCATATTCATACCCATATATGTTATTCGTTGTAAAATCATCTGCAAACATGCTTATCTCTTGAGCTGTATTTATGATCTATATGCCAATGGGGAAAACCTGAACTATATCATATGACTGCTGCGCCCACATTTGAGTTGAGTTGAGTTGCGTTGAGAACACGAAGGCGCAGGCTACTCACAAATGTGCATATAGTGAATACAACGAGTGCTCGAGTATGAATACTCGAGTCCATAACGAATGCTCGCCTGTCTGTGTAATTTATGAGTGTCGTCCAACGACTTTGTGTGTTAACCTCTCTGCAACTTTCCACTTGCGACTTGCAACCAACTGACTGCAGCCATGGCCAGAGTCGAAGGTGGTGTCAGTTTAATGGCTCTGACTGCCTACCACTTTACACTGTTGTTGTTGCTGCTATTGTTGTTGCTATTGCTGTTGCATGCCACCAGTATTCGATATGTGTGCCGACTGTCGACGGTCGGACAATGTGCCAGTTACTGCAGTTCCCAAAGGCAGCACCCTCGACAAAAAAAAAGAAAACAAAGAACAGTGCAAATCTTATGTGAATGCAAATTTGCACAAAACTTACTCGCGGGTTACGTTGAACTCGCTCTCAGAGGTCGAGAATGGTATTAAGGCATTACAGGTTAGTGCTGAAATGTGCAACACACTTTTAAAGCGATATTCGATGAGCCTTTTATAAATAGAAATATTCGATATTCTCCTATTAGGCTTAGAGGCTTGTTTGTGGCCTAGATCTTTTCCTTTCTAAGCTTATTTTCGAATAAATTAATAAGAGTTAACGATGAGAAATATCTTCGATTTATATGTTCTTAAAGTGTTAACTTCAACTTTATTAAAAAGAACGCATTACGTGAATTCCATAACTACGAATATTTATAAAGATATGTCTTAATATGTACGAAATACTGTATTCTCTCATTTAGTATAATAAATATTCTCTCATATAGTATATAAAGAATATTTATACAAATATCTCTGAAAATATACTAAATACTATATTCTTTCATTTACTATAATGAAGAAAAGTGTCAACTAATAATTAATTAAAAAGAACGCAATTTTATAGTTTTCACTTAATGATATTTATATATCTTTGAAAATATACTACACTCACTCATATACTATAACGAAAAATAAGAATGTAATTAAGAATATTCACGTAGATATCTCTGAAAATATATTGAATACTTTACTCTTTCTGTTTCTCTAATGAAGAATGACATTTGATTTATTGTGTGAACCTAAAAAAGTGTCCCATCATCTTGTTTGTTCGCCTAGTTGATTGAACTCTAGCCAACCCATCTCGTTTTTTTTACTGTGTACTGTATGTACCAAATACTGTAGTATATACCAAAATATCTCATACCGTCACAGTATAATAAATAGGGAAATGCAGGTATCAAAATATTATAATTAACATGCCGTACATTGAACTCTATTGAGTGTCTTCAGTAGTCGCTGACGTAGAAAGCGTCCCAAAGCACGTGAACAGCTGTCGCAACTCTCAAGATTTGTCGTAATACCAATTGAGTTGACAAATCAATCGAACAAATATATATATACGGTTTTTGGAGAAAACTGTTTAGTCTTAGGTCAAGTTAAGTTGTCGCCAACTGCGGCTTTTGGCCGGTTGATTGAACTTGCGTTTGTCGCGGGTTCAAAGCAATCGATTTAAAGGTGGCAAATGAAAACGGCTCCTGGGGCGTAAGTTAAGCCAGAGTGCCAGACCCCGAAAAATAAATAGAATTGTTTGCCTGACCTTCAGCAGCTATCAAGTTGTTGCGATACCCTGTAAGATTAGAGTAGTTGAGAGGGAGTATTAACTGTTCATTAATATTAGAAAAGAACTCGCTTCAATACTGACTTCTAGATGGTATTTTAAAGTGTACTTTTCAAAACATTCTTAGTACTTTCTCTTACTAAGACTTTGCCAACTTTGTAATTCCCTTATTGTAGTCATTATATTTACAGGGTATTCTATACAATTTGCGTTTTCTGAGGCAAAGCCGCTTAAGGAGTATCTTTTAGTTCCGCTTTGCTGCGTTTGTCGCTTTGTTGTTTCGGCCGCGTTGTTTCTCCGACCCATAAAAATGGGATTTGTTGGCCTTTTTTTTCGCTTGCTTGTTTTGCTGGCTTTTGGGAGTTTCGTGCGCTTTTCATTTCGTTTGCATTTTATCGGTTAACCCTCAGCTTGACCCACACACACAGTCCAGAAAAGAAAGAATGATGGTAATCAAAGGCACACAAAAAAAGGTGCAAAAATGTTGACTGTATTTTGGTTAGTTTTCCACCATTTTCCCTTCTCTATGCGAAGCTCTACACAATGTCAACGTCATGAGCACGTTTTTCCAATTTATTTTGACCATTTCTTCATGCTTAAATTGCGTGTGTGTACTGTGTGTGGGCAGGAAATTCTGGCAAAATATGAAATTAGCTGGAAATTAGCAACACCAAACTAAAAGTGTAGTCTACTTTTGTGCGTTGGCCACAAAAGCCACCACGCCGTATAATTACAGAAAGCATACACAATGAGCGACGATAGCAAAGCCAAGGAAGAAGAGAAAGTAGCTGGTGAAAGTGAAACTTCTGTTTCCGAGGAAAAGTCCAAGGATAAGAATCCCTCTCCATCGTCGGAAAGCGAAAGTGAAAAAATCGAAGCAAAGGAAGCGGCAAATGAAACTGAAAAATTGGAGGATGCCGTCGCACATAACAAAGCTGCTGATGCCACACAGCAGGATTTCAAGGCTTTCGAGGAGCACGTTAGCTATGCGGCCGATGGTGGCGCCATCTACACGGATCCCAGCACAAAGCAAAAGTACAAATGGTGCGATGAGAAAAATGATTGGAAACCTTTGAGTGAGAGTGAGGCGGCAACGGCGGGAAATCTCTATGAGAACGAACATTACAAATGGTGTCACGATACGCAGCAGTGGCTGCCAAAGCAATCTGCTGGAAATGCCACCGAAACGGAGCACTATAAATGGGATGAGCAGCAGCAAAAGTGGTTGCCGAAGAAGACAGAAGAGCAGCAGGCAAAGTCTGAAGTTGTCTATGGTGTTGATGAGAATGGCGATCGCACGTATACAGATAAGGATGGCGCGGTATACTTTTGGGATGCCGGCAAATCTGCGTGGTTTCCCAAGATCGACGATGATTTTATGGCGCGCTATCAAATGAACTATGGCTTCATTGACAACACCAGCGCGGGAGAGCGTGAGAAGGCGGAACGTGAGGCAGCCGAGGCCAAGCGCAAGGAGGAGCAACTGCAGCGCATGACAGCCGAAGCTCAGGCTGCAATGAATGCGCCAGTTGGAACTGGCAAAGATGGAGTTCCAGCTGCAGCAACTGGCAAGCGAAAGGCTCAAGAGCCGCCAAGTGAGTTGAATTTATTTTTAAGTTTTACCTTCATTTACTTATTAATTTACTTTGTTCCTTTAAGAATGGTTTGAGATGGATCCATCGCAGAACACCAAAGTCTATGTCTCCAATTTGCCTTTGGACATTAACATGGAGGAGTTTGCAGAGTTAATGAGCAAGTGCGGCATGGTGATGCGTGATCCTCAGACACAAAAGTACAAACTGAAGTTGTATACCGAAGCGGATGGACAAATCAAGGGAGATGGACTGTGTGATTATATCAAAGTGAGTTGTTGCTTCCATAGTTATTATCGTAATCTGTTTTATAATGCATAATAAGAGTAGCTAATCCTCAAATTTGTGATGTAAATATTTCAATTTGATATTTTAATTCTTTGTTGGTATTCTCATTTGGTTTTATTTCTGTTCCTTTCGCGGTTCCGATCTCAATTGGTTTTATTTCTGTCTCTTTGAGTGTTTCGATCTTTGCCAAATAGAATACTAAAGAACATTTCCATTTAATGCACAATTTGCGATATCTCGTCATTATTTAATTTATTTACTTGAATAATATTTGTGCTTTAAAGTCGATAAAAAATAGTCCATTAATTATTTTCCATTTGAAAAATTCTTTCCTCAATCTAAAAGGTTTTATTATTGCCGTAATTTTGTTTTTGTTTCCAATTTGATAAAAGATGTTTTTTTTTTTGTTTAATTTTTGTCCTTTTCACTATTTCGTTCAAAACTGTTTTTTTTTATCATTATCACAATACTTACCCGAATTGTACAATACTATAGAACATTTTCATTAGATGCACAATTTGTGGAAACTTTTCTTAATGTTTTCGAAGAATATTCCGGTTTTTTTAACATACAAATTAGTTGAAGTCTCTTACGTGCCTTTGAAATTATTTTCCGCTTTAAAAATCCTCCAATTATAAAACCAACAAAAAAAAACGCTTTCTTCTTATTTTGTGGTTTTTTCTCAGTGTTTTGTTTAAAACTTTATTTGTTTGTTTTATCTAAATTAAATCGGCTTGCATTTTTATTATAGATATTTTTTTTGTTGCTTTTCATTACTTGTGTATTTATCAATAAGTTTTTTTTGTGTTGTATTTTCTTTGCGTTCATAATGATAAATATTCACCTTAGTACTGCTGACTATTATGGATCCTCTGTGTTTATTTAATAATATATAATAATAATAATGATATATGTATATATTTTAAAATTGGTTAGTTTGTTGTTTACTTAGTAATTGTTTTTTAAAATGCATTTACTTGGCTACAAAAAATTGCTTTTTCATATCAATGAGTTTTGTTCATCATCGTTTGTTTTGTTGTAAATTTTATTTATTATTTAACACAAAATTACAGTTGAAGATTGAAATAATCATGATTTTTTCGCTTAATGTTGCTTGGTTTTTTGTTTTGTATTTGTTTTTGCATTTGAGGTACATATTAAAAAATACAATAAATTTACACATTTAAACATACAATAATTATTAAAAATATAAAATATATATAACCTAATTAGTTAGTACAATAGTTTCGCTTAGCCTTTTGCATTAATCATCTCTTCTTTTAGGCGTATAGTTAAAGTATTTTTTTTGTTTTGTTATAAAAAGGTTTTCATAGTATTATAATTATTATCTTAAAACTTATTGCTTCTTGGCCGATAGAAGAATCCTTTTTTTAGAGGAGAGTGGAGGGGAAAGCAGGAGAGAGGGGGGAGTGTTCATTAAATGTAGTAAACTTTTATTTTGTTTCTCGGTGTTGCATTTTGTGCATATTAATTGTTAAAAAATGTGTGTGTATAATATTATTATTTGTATTTATTTGAAATGCTTTGCGCTAATTGCTATTTTGGTGATTAAGGAAACATTTTGGGTCTATTTGCTAGGCCATCTAGTTTTCTTTTTAATGTATATTTTTTATTATATATTTAGTTAGTTTTCTTTTTTGTATTTTATATAGTTTAGCTGTACATTGTGTGTGGAGCGAGTTGGAACTCTTTCAATTTTTCGTTGGAAAATATCTGCGGAATATTTTCGCAAAAAATGTGCACGATGTTTAAGATGTTCGTTATAGGTTGTTTTTTTCTTCTTCTATTATTATTGTAAATAATACTTTTGCGTGTTGTTTTGTTTTGTTTTTCTTCGAAAGCATAAAACAAAAGATAACATAGAGAAAAAAAGAAATGACTCCCAAAAATGTAGACGATATGTTTTCGTTTTTGTATTTTTTTTTTAGATTTTTTTTTTTTGTAGTTTTCTTTAGTTTGTTAGTGTGTTTAATGGCTCAGTGTGTTTACTGCAGGTTGTTCAGCCTGATGGCCTCCTCTATCCGCTTGAGTTTCTTCTGCTGCTGCTGCTTGAGCTGCTTCTCCTTCATCTGTTTGCGCATCTTGCGCATCTCAGCGAAACGCTCCTGATCCTCGGGACTCAGCTTCGCTATGCGCGAAGCGTATTGCCGACGCTTGTCCAGCAGCTTGTCGGCCACCTTAGCGTTCTCAATCTTGTTGGCCTCCTCGAACTTTTCTTTCTGCTCTTTGGCCTTCGCAGCAGCCGCTGCTTTCTCGGCCTCTTCGCGCTGCTTGCGCTCCTCCTCGGCACGTTTCATGTCCTCCTCCAGCTGGCGACTACGCGCCTTCTCCTCCTCGCGCAGCTCCTGCTTCAGTCGCTCTTCCTCCTCGGCCAGTTTGCGCTCCTCGGCCTTACGCTGCTCGATCTCCGCCTCGCGTTGACGCTGCAGCTCCTTGCGGCGAGCGTTCTCCTCGTGGAGGCGCGCCAATTCACGCTGCTCGAAAAGACGCGTCTCCTCCAGACGCTTCAGTTCCTGGCGCTTCTCCTCCTCCTCCTGTTCGCGCTTGATTTGCTCTTGACGCTGACGCTCTTGCTCCTCCAGCTGCTGTTGTATTTCCAGTTGTTCGCGGCGCTTGGCCTCGTGTGCCTCTTGCAGCTTGCGCATCTGTTCGGTCTTGGCCTGCTTCAGTCGCTCCTCGTACTCTTCGCGCAAACGCTGCTCCTCGGCGAGACGTTGCTTCGAGTACTCTAGACTTGCCGCTTCCTGCGCCGCCTGCTGTTTGCGCTGTTGTTCCTCCCGGGCCAGACGTTCCTCCTCCTCGCGTTCACGTTGCTTCTGCAGACGCTCCTGACGCAGCCGCAGCGCTTCGTCGTCGGCGATGCGTTGGCGTGTCGCTTCGTCGTGCTGCTGCTGCAGTTGCTGCAGCTCACGTTGTCGCTGCTCCTTCAGCTGTTGCTTCTGCTGCTTCTCCAGACGCTCACGCTGTTCACGTTGCTCACGATCTTGTCGCTGCTGCTCCTCGATGGCACGCTGACGCAGCGCTTCGGGTTCGCTTTGTGGCTCATGTTGTTGCGGTGTATCCACGTGTTGTTGCTGCTGCTGTTGCTGTTGCTGCTGGCGCTGTTGTTCTTCTAGCTGCTTGCGTCTGCTTTGCTCCTCCTGCTGCTTGCGACGACGTTCGCGACGTTCCTGACGCATGCGCTGCTGACGTTCGGCTCTCTTCTGCTGTCTGCGACGCTCCTTCTCACGCTGACGCTGCAACTTGCGATCGTACTCCGTCATCTTCTGTGGATTCGTTGGAGTTGGCGACGGTTGTCCAGCAGTCGATGGCACATCGTTTCCATTGTTAATCAGCGTTCCCGGTGCTGGCGTTGTGCTCACACGTGGACGCTTGCGTGGTCGCTGCTGTCTTTGCGGATAGTTGACATCGTTGTGGTACGATGGTTGCTGTTGTTGTTGTTGTTGTTGTTGCTGCTGCTGGCGATTGCGTTGTTGGAAGCGACGATTGCCGGGACGACGCTTGCGTGCGGGAATTGTCATCTCCTCATCGCTGCCTTCGGCTTTGACGCGGCGGTGATATCTACCAAAAGAGAAGCAGAGGCATTAATTGCAAATCCTTATAATAATTTCCTCTCAATGCTTATAATTATGCTTTAGAAATCAAAAGATTGTTATAAAGCTTCGGAATATATCAGTATTTTTGCGGTATATTTTCGGTATATATATATTTTTTTTTTTTAGCATTTTTACGGTATGTGTCCGGGGTGTTTTAGTACTCGAATGTATATTTTAGACATGGTTTAGTATTTTATGGCATTTCTCCGCTATATTTTAGTTTTTGCGATATGTTCTCTGTATATTTTAGTATATTTATTCTATAATTTCGGTATATTTTTAAAATATGGTTTTTATTGAAAATGCGCGTATCTCGCACTCTTGTTTTATGTACCTATTTTGCTTCACATAACCTAAAGGCCAAAACTACATTGGTTACATTATTGTACTATAGAATGGAATTTTAAACTCAAACTAAAATAACTTTAATATTCTTTTCTCACATAGAATTTACTTATTATCTTTAGATAGATAGATTATTAATAAAAAAAAGAATACAAAAAAATTCTTTTCTCACTATTTACTCTCTGAAGTGATGCTTTCTGTAGTTTATGTAAAAATATTGCTTTCTTTAAATGTGACAAATATTTTAACAAGATCTTCCAAATTGGCAACTATTCATTTATTTATGTAATGCGTAGAATTATAGAAATTTGAAAAGTTTTAGTGTATATCACTTTTTGTGTGCATCCTTTGGCTAAAATAACAATTTACAACTTTTTAAATTGAATATTCAAATGCCATAACTCTGTTGCTAACACAATTTCCCTGCTTTCTTCTCTTCTAGGTGGAATCTGTGAATCTGGCGCTGGAGATACTCGATGAGTACGAGCTGCGTGGACACAAGATACGCGTGCAGCGCGCACAGTTTCAAATGCGTGGCGAATACAATCCCGCTCTGAAGCCCAAGCGCAAGAAGAAGGACAAGGAAAAGTTGCAGAAAATTAAAGAAAAGTGAGTAGCTAAAAGCCAAAAAAATTTATTTAAATTATTAATATTTTCTCGAACTTCTTTGGCAGATTATTTGACTGGCGTCCAGATAAAATGCGCGGCGAACGCTCGAAGAACGAGAAAACTGTAATTATTAAAAATCTCTTTACGCCTGAGCTGTTTGAGCGGGAAGTAGAACTCATCTTAGAGTATCAAAACAATCTGCGCGAAGAATGCGGCAAATGCGGCATGGTGCGCAAAGTAGTCATCTATGATGTGAGTAGAAATCGAGTAATTGAATAATAGAATTATTTAAAATGAATGCAACTATTTGCAGCGACATCCTGAGGGCGTGGCACAGATTAATATGTCGTCGCCAGAGGAAGCTGATATGGTTATACAAATGATGCAGGGTCGCTACTTTGGACAGCGACAACTGAGTGCTGATCACTGGGATGGCAAAACCAAATACAAGTAAGTAAACATCGAGAAGAATTATTACCATAACTCATTGTTTTTTGTTTTGTAGAATTGATGAATCTGCTGCTGAGGCACAGGAGCGTCTGTCCAAGTGGGATGAGTATCTGGCTGCTGAGGATGCTGCTAAGAAAGAGGCAGAAGAGACGCCTCAGGAAGCAGTTAAAAAAGAGGCACAGGAAGCGTCTGAAAAAACTGTTAAGCAAACTCTTGAAGAAACGGTTCAAGATGCCAAGAAAGAGGTAGAAGAAGCTGTCAAGAAAGTGCTTGAAGAGACGTCTCAGGAATCTGTCAAGCAAGTCTCAGAAGCAGCGATTCAGGAAGCTGCCAAACAGGAAGCTGAGGAGACGCCTCAGGCAACTGATGCTTAAGGCATAAGGTACTATATTTTTATTCATCTTCTGCTATACCCAACTAATTATTTCTAAAATCCATTTGCAGTTGGAGTGTGTCAGTTGCTTGTTAAGTTTTGTTATTCATACCTGCGATCCGAGCCGCGACGATCGATAACCTCCAGCACAACCTCATTGGCCAATGCACCGGGATAGGTTGTGTTCCAGCGATTGTATATCTTCTCACGATTCGCCGCACTCACTTTGGGCATCTTGTGCTGGCAAATGAAACGCAGCTTGTCCGGACAGGAGCGAGCCGACCAGCGATACTTTGTTTCCGGGTCGTAGACAGCGCAGCTATTGTCCAATGACTTGCTGTTGGAGATAAGTTGCACATAGCTAAAATTGTTGCTTTCATATTAAAGAAGAATTTCCAAAACCCAAAGCGAAATAATTTTGTATAAATTTTGTATATATGTACGTACGTAGGATCCATTTCCGTGAATGCATTGTAGGTCAAGTTGCGGTTACTAACGCTCCATTGCCAGAACTTGTTGTGATGGTCGTAGGTTGCGCCAATCCAAATGGGGTCATGTTCTGGAGGGAGAAAACGTTTACGTATTTGTATCAATAAATTGTTATACTCAACTTTATTTTATTTATTTCAAATCGATTGCGAATTTAAGCTTTAAGTTTTACACAATGAATAGATAATTAGATATCTTGAAGTTTAGATAACTGATAACCGATTTATTTGTAATAAATATTCCTAAAGAGAATACTTTTTATGTTTATTCTGCTAAAATAATATTCTCTTTTATATGATTTATTTTGTCTTGTAATAATTATTTTTCAGAAACTTCAAAATCTTATAATTTTTCAAGCAATTAATACTTTTAAATTTTAAATTTAAATACAATAAAAAGTTTGTTAGACATCTTGAAGTTTTGTTATTTAATGTAGAAAATATAATTTCTTACTTTTTGATTCATATAGAATAAATATCTGAAACTGAATATTTCTTTATGTTTGTTTTACTTAAGGAACAGTCTCAATTATTTTACATATTCTGTAGTAAATTATGTCTCAAGGAACTTTTCATAATTCATTTTTTTGGTGAGACTTATTCTTTTAATTTAAATTCAAATTTTAAGCAATTTTTAAAGTCAATTCTTTATAATTTTGTTCACTTTAAGTCCTGAAAACTCTTGAAATTTGTACATCTCGTAATTCCTTTCATAATTGAATCATGATTTTGGTTTTGCTTTCACACTTAAATTCGTTGCTCTCTTTGAACTTTTCACTCTTAAGCTGATGCATTCACTTACCGCCCGCAAGCGAATCCTGGCGTTCCAGGAAGGTTCTCAGCTTGCGATCCGCATACTTTGTGGGCTCCGCCAGATTGGCGTTCTTGTCCTTGCAGAAGAAATGCGCCTCCAGCCAGCTGCTGCGCTGCGACACCAGCGAGTAGCAATCGAAGCCCACACGTTGAAATTGTGGCGGGCACATGGCATACATGCGACGTGGCCTTGCCACGCCCTCCGCCAGCGGTGAGGGGGCGCCACCATTGGCATTGGGGAAGCTGACGCCAGCGCTGGCGCCGCTTAAATGCATCTGTGCCTGGCATGTGTGTGCCACTGGATGGAAGGATGATGATATTATTAGCTGTCAACGGCAGTAAAGGGCACACACACCATACGCGGCGTATGCGCAATTTACTCACATAAACCTAAGGTAATTACTAGGCAGCTCAACATCATTTGGCTGCGGTTGCTGCTCATGTTGCACACTTAATGTGATTCCTTGTGGTTGCTGCTGTTGCTGCTTCTACTGTAGTGTTCTGGTTTTAGTGGGGATTCAATTGGTTTTCCTTTGCTTCGTTGTCAGCTTTTTACATCGCTGTGAAAATTGCTAAAGTGCTGCAAGTACAAAAAAAATCCAAGATATATTTTTAGCCATTTATCATATCTCAACATTTGAATGATTTATAAAAAGATGAAAACGCTAACAAGTATTTCCGCTGATGGATGCGGCAAATTAAGCTGGCGAAAAAATTCTTGAAGCGATTTATTTGCTTTATTAACACTTCATTCATAAACACAAATTTTACGCTCGTTCAGTTGGCCAACTGGCGCTTACTTATTACGTTATTGGCCAACACAATGTCGACTGTTTGTTTGGCATTCCACTTGACACTTTCATAAATCGCTTGCAGTTGTTATTCCATTCTATTTGCCATTATGCGTAATTCACCTTGGTTTGGTCTTTGGGTGTGACACAACACAAATCACACATTTGGTTTGAGAATTTTGATTTAAGTTTTGTTTGTGTTACTGCAGCTGCTTCTCAGGTAAAATAAGCTCTTAATTATGAACATGTTGAGGTGAAAGCTTGCATAATTTATTTGTCACTATAAGACATTTATGCATTTATGTCTGAGGATTTAAATGCAGCAGCTGCTGAGGCAATTATGTTACAATTCAACAAAGAACATTTATAGGATAAATGAAAACCAATCAAATGAGTTAAAGAGTTTAGGAAAAAAATTTCAACTAAGCAGTTTTGTTGAGCTAAATTGAGTGCATTTAATAGCATTTAAGGATAACAACTTTTAAAGCAAAAAACAGTTTTTGTGGTTGCTTTAAAGATTCCTGCTTAATGATTGTATCGAGACATTTGAGATACAAAACTGTTTTGTCAAGGTAATATTTTTAAATAGTACTTATTTTCTGCTCAAATAAATCTACATTATGCCAAAAATGTGCTGATATTTCTATGACTAACAGCACTTTGATTTATGTACTTAATTTGGGTATTTACCTAAGCAATTACATTTTAAACGCTAATTTCAATTGCCAATATTTGAGTTATAATTAAACGTTATGGCATTTGAGCACAGTTAGTTAGTTCAATGAGGTGTGACTGTTGTCAGCATAAGAAAATATTGGAAGCTTGTTTGTAGAGTATCAATGTTGATTGGGAAAATCACTAGACGTCATATTAGGAAACGTTTTCTTTCAAGTCACAAAACTCTGAGTAGCTCAATGGAACCACTTTCAAATCTACTGTGTTTCTTGTTTTCTATCGAAATATTTTAATTATTTTAAAGTACCTTAATGCAAGAGAAGACACAGAATTGATTTGAAAAATCACTAGACAACAGATACTGAAATAGTTTTTGCCTTGGCAAAGAATTTCGAGTAGTTGAACTATTGATTAACCTAGATTGACTTCTTTTATTTGATTTCTCTTCAATGTAATCTCGTCATTCAAACTTTTGGTATTATATTTCTTTTTAAAGCTGTACATCTTTGGATCGAACTTTTCATTTTTATATAAAGTAATCGCCTTTTTATTCTAGCTAATCCTATTTTATAGCCTTCCTCTGACGCTCCCCGTATTCATAACGCAATCGTTCCCAGACGCCGTGACACATTCTCTTCAAACGCTGATCGTTTTGCCCACAAGCTAAGCGATATTGATTCCTTATCAGCTGCTTGGCTTGAAGCAGTTCCCCACGCTGAATGAGGGAAATGCTGTAATAGAGCTTGCAACGCGCCTGCAGCAAGGGATTCCCCAGTCGCAGACCAATGCTCAGCTGCTGCAGTGAAATCTTGCCAGCTGTCTCGGCGCATCGCGTAAATTGATCGCCCAGCGATGAATAGCCGCCACCCAGAGTGGACAGCCAGCACATCAGTTGGTCCAATTGCACGTGCTCCGCAATGGTGTGCGACAGCATTTGTGTCCACTTGTAATCGATGCCAAGTCTCGCAGGTGGCTGCAACGATAGCCACAAGAGTTGCACGCCCAGATTGTGTTGTAGCTGGTGTTGCAGCACGCTTTGCTGCAGCACTTCTCGCAACAAATAGTTGCCACTAACAGCGTCCAGTTGCACGGAAAGTCGACGCATAAGTTTATGCTTAGCCAGTTGCTTTCCCTCGTCAGCTGATTCCATTTGGATTGCCTTGGCCAGGGGGCGATTATAATAATGACGCCGTTGCCAATAGTCGCAGACGCACACAATTAATCTCATGCTGTGCACAGCGAGCAGTCGCTCGCTCAGTTAAATGTCACCACTAACCAAAGCATATTTTGTTTTCTTTGTGTTAGTGCTGTCATACAATAAATATTTGTTATCGAATTCCAATTTCTGTTGCATACTTTGCGGCTGTGAGCAATATTTCAATGCAATTGGTGTTCCTTTTGAATGAAATTTTCCTGTAGCCTGTTAAAGGCCGGTGCCCAGATACACAAAGGGCCGATTTTTCAATGATTTTTCCATAAAGTGGCATACAACTATTTTTTTAAATTAAATTAGTTGCTCAATAAAGTGTTCTATGAATAGGCGAATGTTTCAGAGGTGTAGGGATGTTTTTTGGTTGGTTTGTTATCGTTTTCGTGTCAAAAGATTTAGACACGTAATAGTTGCTAAAAAAAATTCACTCCCAAAATATGTGAAATCATCCCGAAATTATATTTTTTTTACCTTTCTACTCGATATTAATTATTATTCCTAAGTACTAAAGTCAAAAACTATTATTTTTCAGTACATTATTATAAAAATTATATTGTACTTATCTTTATTACAATATTTCTGAGAACTGAGCTTTTGAACTGAATTTTTTCTAGATCTATTCGAAGTATGATGCCATTTTGCGTGTTTATCTTTACACAACAGTTGATAGCTTATCATTTGATTGACGTTAGTAAATATGGAAATGAAGTCATTTAAGGAAGCTGAATAATTATGTCAATAAGAGATACCATTGTGTATTCCCTTAGATGAATACAAATATTGTAATACAAACTTTAACTTAACTTTAAGTTTATCATATAAAAGTACTTAATGCATATCTACAAAATAAAAGTCAGCATCTAAATTTTGTAATTACTTTTATTTAAAATACTAGTTACTAAAAAAATGAAAGAAAACTCTGTTGGCAACTAAGACGTTAGCTACCTCAAAGGTCACATTAGGCCAGACTCTAATAGCAGCTATAATTACGTGAATCATTTCAAATAGACAGCTTTGACTGTTTTTCAGCTTCCGTATATCGCGCTCTTGCTTCCACTTCCCAGCTGCTTGGCGCTCCCTTTCTCACTCTTTTGGGCTCATGGTGTCACATAATTGAGCTATTTGAGGCTTGCGACTAACCCAAAGTCGCAGCCGTTGGCCATTTTCACGAGAAGCATGCAACACACATGCTCGCATCATTTTCCACAGCAAATCACATATAATTTCTCGTTGCTTGTTGTTGTAGTTAAAAACGAAATATGAAAAAAAATAAATAATTCGTGCCTCTGCATGGCAAAGCACACAAATTAAAAGTGCCGCCAGGCCCCAAAGGCAATTGCCGACGGAGATCTTTCTTGGTTGGCTCCTCTCTTTCCCTCTAACTACTTCTCTTCTTATCTCACTCAGTGTCTTGGCATAGGCATAAGACTGGCTTGACGACTTTGGCAGACACTGTGACTGTTTGTTGATGTTGTTGTTGTTGTGGCACAGCTGAGCCAAAACCGAGTCGAGTCGAGTTGAGTCGACGACAAATTCCACAACGATGACGTCTGAGACGCCAGCTGAAGCTGCGCCGACATTGGCATTGGGCCTCAGCAATTGCTGTCTATCTTTCAGTCTTTCAGTCTCTGTTTTTTTGTGCACAATATATGCCTACAAGGCGCTGCACATTACCGCTTGACATGTGTTTCGATGGCCAATAAGTAGACGGCAGGCAGTCAACACCCACTCATAAAACTGTTGAATGCTGTTGTTGTCGTTGTCGTTGTTGTTTTTGTTGTGGGCGATTGACTGATTTATGGCCGCCTTTGAATGCAGTTCAAAGTGGGAGACATTACATTCAAATGGCATTCGTTGACAATCTATTGAGATAAGCATCGCGTCAGCTTCGATTGTGTCTGCCCTGACCTTGATCTTGAACTTGTTTTCTGGGCGTGTTTGATTACAGCATCGTCGCATTTATACATATATCGCAAAACATCCATCAGACATGCAACTGCGATGAAATCACTTTTGTGTGTGTTGAAAATGTGTTTTTAATTTGATTTTCGACAACAGTTCAACAAGTTCCGGGGAAATCGTAAAACATGCAGAGCAAGTAAATGACAAAAACTGACACGAATCAAATCAATCAGCGAAACCACAAAAAGGCTTATGAAGCAAACATTTTATGAGTGTGCTGATTTGGGTTCAATAGAAGCGCATATTACCCCTAAAAACTTTAAAGAAGATTTGAAATATATCCCAAAACTTCAGCATGACCTTCAACGCAACGAAGAGTATAAAAATGTTATGTTTTCCCATAATTTTTTATACTCTCTACCCAAAGACTAAAAGGGTATTATAACTTTGTGCCTGCAGGAAATGTATGTAACGGCTGCTTAGCTCATCTGGTATTTTTATAATCAAATTTAACCTTCGGCATATTTTTAGTATTTTTGTGATATACTACTTTGGTATATTTTTAATGAATAATATCGACATGTTTAGTACTTTACGGTATATTTTAGTATTTTTGGCATATTTTAGTATTTTTGGCATATTTTAGTATTTTTGTGGTATGTAACTTCGGTGTATTTTTTATGAACAATACTGGCATGTTTAGTACTTTTGAATGCAATACTAAAACATATAGTATATATTACATATTTTAGTATTTCGGGTTATAGGATATTAAGAAGGTATATTTTAAGAATAATACCACTATGTTTAGTACTCCATGGTATATTTAAAATGTAGTACTACATCGATTACCGTCGGTATATTTGAGTATTTTTGCGGTATTTTCGGTATATTTTAAGAATAATACCGGACTGTTTTGTTCTTTTTTAAAATGGGTAGCGGGTAACTCACAGTCGAGCACATTCGTCTGTAGTTTTTTTGGTTGTTTATTTTTTAACTACCCAACGTGAAATTGAATTTAAAGTCGTACAAAGAACATAGTATTTTAAAAAGAATTTTTGGTTTTTTAAGCGTCTTCAACAAAGTCGTTTTGTTGATAAATGAGCTGAGGGCGTGTTTGGACTGGAACTAAATAGTTAGTTATGTTTATTTCAAGAATTTCAATAAACCTTGAGAGCGTGCGGCTTAATATTTATGCGAAAATTATAAAGCAGACATAATTCTACGAATCCATAATAAAGTTGTTAATCATGACGATAGAAGTATGAATATGAAATATGTGGGCAAATAAATTAACAAATTGCAATCGAAAATTGTAAACATCATTTACAGAAATCATTCAGTCAGCACTCAACAAAATTAGGAAGCTGACTGAGTGTTGTTCGTTGCCTCTGTCTGTAGTCTTAATTGAGATAACCACCCACACATTAGTTCATTCAGTCAGTCAGTCAGTCAATCAATCAAGTGGTCGGGGCGGGCAATCAATTGAAAGCGAAAAGTTGAATGTTCGCCACAGCAGCAGCATCTTTTGGTCTTAACCTCTTGACGGCGGGTTCAATGCGAACAGCTGCCTCATAAATCTTCAGCAAACAAAATATTCTTTTGCTTGATTTGAGTTTGGTTTGGTTTTTTTTTTGTTTTGGTCGTCGTCGTCTCTAATATATTACTTCTCTAATCTGGCAAACCGGTTGGAATATCTGACAAATTGTCGACATTATTCTTACAACTTTTCAGCGGACCACACTAAATTGAAACGAAAACAAATCCCAAAAAAAAAAACATAAAAAACACTTATCTTTTTAGTTAATATTTTGGTATTTGCTATTTCCAATCAATTTCCGATGAGTGCGAACCCGTTTTTTATTTTGTTAATTAAGTTGCAGTCAAAAAAATAATTAACATATATTTTGGAAAAACATGCGAATCGGAGATGCTTAATTTTCAAGCAATTTCCAGTTTTACGATTTCAATTAAACTTCATAAATATTCGAAAAATCTTTATAATTATTTCAGTTTCAGTTTCTTGTTCAATCCATTTGTTTTTGTATACTTTTTTTTTCTACTCTTTTGTCGAAGTGTTTCCGCTCTTAATTAATTTATGCGCATTATATTTTGATATCATGTGTTGCGTATCATAATTGAAAACAAACAGAAATTAAAACCAGATAACAACGCAGCTAAGCTACTTATTAGATTGCAGACACACTCTAAAGTAAATAAGTGAGTTATACGATAAATAAAGGAATTAATTATTGCATTTAATACATATTTTGTATGATTTTTATTTTATAAACGCTATATGATAAATTAAATCCAAAAGAAGCAAACTGAATATATGAAGTACTTGCAATTAACTAGGCTTAACTTCTTACTATTAATTTATCAAAATTCTTCTATCATTCATTTGTTTTGTTTTCAATAAGTTTTTGCTTTGATTTGCAATTAAATTCAAATTTATTGAAGAATATAATTGTATTAAAAATCTGATTTCAATGTGTGCATCAAAAAAGCATCAAATCGAAATGATTATTAAATTATTGAGTTAACTGAATTTTCTATAGTTCTTAGAAAAGAAAGCTTTTATTACGTTATGCAAATTGTTCTATTTAAGGACAAACATATGAAGCAATCTAATTATAATGCTGCTTTGAAGCAAATAATCAATTTTAAATAAAATATAGTAATTGCTTTGTTAACTTTCTTTTGTCTGAACTTGTTTCATTTTGAGTCATAATTAAATGTTAATTTATTTTCTTATTTATATCTGGCTTTGACAATGTAGTTCAATTTAAAATTAGCTCAACTGACACGATGATAAGATAAGTGATACTTATTATATTATATCTTTACGCGAATTCCAAAAACGACTTTTTACAACTGCAGCAGCTTACAATTATTCAACGTAATATAGCAAGTGAGAGTGCGTAAAACGTTTTTGCAAAACTGCATTTCATTGAATTTGATTTGCTTTTCAGTTGGCTACGCTTTCGAAATCGTGGCATAATTCAAGCGCCACTTACTCGGTAAGCCAATCACCTATCCGCTGGCAATCCGGAGCTGAGAGCTGAGTAGCTAAGTTCTTCATGACGCAGTCGGGCAGAAAAACAGTTGCCATTTCTTCTACCATTTTTATTTTTTTCATTTCTCAGGTGCTGCTCTATGAACGCATTTTACGAGCTGCATTGCTGTCGTTGACTTGGCCATGATAACTTCAGCCTTCCTGTGGCACATCACGTACTCGTGCTGTGAGCATGCCCATCTATATACCTGGCCAAAGAGCATCTGATATGCCGTTTGGCTGCTGCCAGCTGCGTTTGTCTTTCTTTCTTCTCCTTCCTATTTTTCTTTTGCGTTCTTTTATCAATGCAAGCTAATCTCATTGGCCCTAGAGCTGTGTCATGACTGCATCTGTGACTCTGTGATGCTTGCAGGGCAACGTTCTGTTTCGCCTTTCGGGTTTATGCCATTTACCACGCAAAAAAGTGAAAGTCATTTTCCTAATGCTCTGCATTCAACTTGCTTCGTCGTCGTCGTTGTTGTTGTTGTTGTTGCTAGTAGTTTAGCCGCTGACATGACACTGTCTGAAGATGCCAACTCCTTTGACAGTTGAGAGCGTTTTGCAGCGATAGCGTAACGCAATCAGATCGCAGTGGCGGGCCCTCGGGTCGTATGCGCAATATCACGCATACGCAGCGCAGCACAGCGGAGCGCATTGAAACCATGAGGCTGCACTTTTAATTGAATTCGAGCGAATTGAAAGTTTCAGTTCATCCAGTTGGTTGGCTGCATGTTGTTTTCTATGTGTGCACAAGTTTTAAATTAATTTCCAGTTCAGCTTCAGCTTTTTTTTTGCAAAAAGTTGTTTAATGAGTTTAGTCGATGAATTTCAACAATAAATTGCTTTTGCATCTATGCTAAGCTACCCTTTCCATCTGAAGCCAATAAAAGTCAATCTGTGTGTGCGTATACATAGCTTGTCCCTGATAAATTGCGGCTATGTCAATCAGCCTAAGAGACTGAGATGAAGCATCAGTTTTAATCCACAGTCCATAGTTGACTCATCCGGTCTGCTTATGGCCCAACCCATTTCGATTTCCATTTTCTGGGAACTTGGGAATTTGGCACTCAAAAATTCAACGATTTTTGGGTCATTCAATCAACGCACGCTTCAGCGCCTCCTTCGCTTATCAATCATTTCCGCTCCACAAAAAAACTACCTGCTTCCCCCAAAATCCGTAGCACAAAACACAAAAAAGTAGTTGGCAAAGTATGACATAATTTTTGGTTCAATATCAGCTGCATCAATCACATTAGGCCTGACTTTGACTCACACAACACGTACTCACTCAGCACCCAAGTATGCGTTGACTCTGTGAATGTCTGTCCCCCTGTCTTCCCTCCCCCACCTCATGCTTTGCACAACCACATCCAATCATTTTATGCATTTTAAATTTGTCAGCTCGGCGTCATCGACCAAATAAATTTGCGTATGTGGCGCAGGCGCCAGCGTCGTCGTCGTTGTCGTTGTCTATGGCACTCGAATTACAACTACAACTACAGAAACTACAAACTATCGTACACTTTATAACAACAATAACAGATACCAAGCAACAATTTGCTCTCAAGTGATGTCATACATTTGAATTTATGCCGAACCGTCGCCCCAGCCTCTTTAATCTCCATTCGTTTCATTCGCTCGCTCGCTCGCCTGCTGATGATGTAAATTTTTAAGGCAAATGCCACGATCTACGACGCTTCAATTACAGTTTCAGTTTCAATTTCGATTTTTATACCCTATGGTAATAAAACTGTGCAAATCTTTAGCGCTGTTGGAATGCTAATAACTTGTCTTAATTCATCTGATTAAAATCGTTAAGTTTAAATTAATTTTGCTATTTATATAGTACTAGCGGCTACTGCTAATAAACAGATGAAATATTTATCATTTGTGAAAGTGAAAGGCAAGTTTTAAGTAGGCTTAAGAAAGGATTTTCCAACCTTATAATCTAATATTGGGTTAAGCAATTTAAATCTGTGTATAACACAATATTTTCTCAAATATGTTTTGTTGTTGCTGTTGCCTATTTGTGTGGCTAATTATAATTAAATTCTATTATTCTTTAAAATGCAAAATTCTACCTATAAATAAATATTTAGTCAAATTTCTTGTAATTTCGCATTGTGAATACATTTTTCAATTAAATTGTCATATGTAGAATAATATAATAGAATTTTAAGACTATCGTTTATGCACACAAAATTTGTCTAGTTTATTTAAGAAATGAAATAAGTGAAAAAGATTTAAGAGAATGTTGAAGAATACTTTCTCATTGAATTTCCTTAATACTAAAACAAATTAATAATTACCTTAATACTAAAATATAATAATATAATAATGCATAAATATTGAAATTAATATAAACTTTTTAACTAAATCCACGATCAATATTAAAGTTGGGTATTTCGTGGTCTGTCAGCACTATCAACTTTGAGTGTTCTTGACTTGTCTTTCAGCTATTTCACCGTCTTATTATTTTTTATGAATTTTCTGTTTGCATTGACATCAAAATGTCACTTGAATTGTTTTTTTTTCTGGTGCGTTTGCTGAAACATTTTCGATTAATTATTTGCGCAGCTTGAGCAGGAGAAAACTGTTTTTTAATTTATGCCAAATATTTGAGCAAATTAATGCGCAGCAAACACGCAAATTTTGTGTATGAGTGTCAGTGTGTGTGACCGCATAAAGTTTGCTTTCATATTTTCTGCTGCCCAGTCAGTAACGAAGGAAGGAAGATGAGTTATAGAAGGAGGAGGAGGAGAAGAAAAGCCATTTGCCAAGTGGACAAGCCATTGTCATTGTTGTGTTTCTGTTGTTGCTGTTGCTTTTGCTGCTTGTTGTGTTCGTTGTTGGGTCAACAGTATTTTTGGCGCGTGTCTGTGACTCAGTTGACACTTTTTATGCCCCCTCTTCCCTCCTACTCCATTACAACGCCTACGCCTTCGCCTTTGCCTTTGCCTCACTACTGGATAATTTGTGTGAGCTGCAGCATCTTTCTATTTCCCATTCTCCTCCTCCCCCCAAAAATGGAAGACACGCATTCGAGTAGTTAGTTCCGCATCCTGTGTGTGTGCCATTGTTGTTGTCCGTTGTTCGTTGTCCGTTGTTCATGTCAACAATAAATCAAAAGTTTTATCTTCGTGTCTGTGCTGTGTGCCCTTAAGAGCCTCCGCTTCGGCCTCATCCTCAGTCTCAGCACACAAATGGGACAGACATATTACATGCGTCAAGGCATGAAATCATTTGCAGCCTCGAACAATTTTGTTTGCCTATCTCTAGTTTGTGCATTGTGTAAAATTCTTATGGGAGCATAATGAAGGATACTCTTTTTATACCCGTTACCCAAAGGATGGAAAAGGTATTATAAATTTGTGCCGGCAGGAAATGTGTGAATCAGGCATCTTCAACCCCATAAAGTATATATATTCTTGATCAGTATCAAAAGCCGAGACGATATGGCCATGTCTGTCTGTTTGTCTGTCCGTCCGTCTGTATGAACACCTATATCTCAGAGACTGTAAGAGATACAAATACAATATTTGACAGCACTTGCTATGTTTGCAGGCAGATTAAGTTGGTTTCAAATTTTTGCCACGCCACTACCGCCCCAAATATAATACCATAATAACTATAGTCTTTACGATTCCTAAAAATTTGGATGTGATCAAATGAAAATTGCTTTGACCGACTATCTGGTATATTTTGGACTCTGTGGTATATTTAGAATAGTAGTACTATACAAATATAGCAAACATAGCCTTTGGTACATTTCTAGTATTTTTGTGGTATATGAACTTGGTTTATTTTAAAATTAATATCGCACGGTTACCGCAATTATTCAAAATGTATAGCGGATATCTCACAGTCGAGCACACTTCACTGAAGCTTTCTTACTTGTTGTTGTTGTTAAAAAAGAATTGCCGACTGTTTGCCAACATGTTGGAAATCCGCTTGGCAGACGCAAAAGCAAACATCAAAAAGCAGCACAAACATTATTCAGTTTGATTTCCATTTCCGTTTAGCAGCAGTAATTTATATGGGCTGCAACAGCAGATGCCACGCGCGTTGTGGCTGCCACATTTTGTTGACTTAACGGCTATGCAAAGTCTGCATCAATTTATTGACCAACTCGCAGATTAATAAATGGACAGTTCTTTAGCCCATATTTGGTTCGGTTTTAAAGTCTGATCTAAATGCCAAGGTGAACATCAAAATTTGTTGCGCACAACTCACAAATCACAAATCAAATCAAACGAATTAAATTTGAAATCGAAAAACCAAATCCGCATCCAAAGGCAATCAAAATGCCGCTTCAAGCGACGAATTTGGCATGACAAGCGAGTCGTCGACTTGACAGCGAATTGCATGCAAATTTTCGTGTATAACAAAAAATATTATTCCAAATGGTGACTAAGACTCCAACTACTCTTGGGTGGGTCTTCCAGCAGCTGCCAGCTGACTCATCTACATATATATAATATATCGACTACAATTATAGTAGTCTATCCACAGTCTCTGGCAGTTGTGACAGTGTCAAGCGCCTCATTCGATTTGTTTCTTTGCATATTTGCATGTAATTTCATAAAAGCATCGCAACGATTCCGAGTGTCTCTCTTGCAAATTGTATAAATATTTGATAAGAGTATTCAATTGTATCAATATTTGTGTTGCATTCAACAAATTGTTGTGGCTATCGTTGTTGAAATTTAATGCCACAGTGCTAGCATTGACAATTATTACGCATACGCCACGTGCAACGCATAACAGCCCACCGCCAAATGCAATTGCCATATCAATGTGAATGTGAATGTGAATGGGAATGGAAATGGGCATGAATATTGAATGTGTCGTCGTCGTCGAATACCCTTCACATCAAAATTACGCCAATGGGTGTGCTATGATTCGTAATCGTAGGTGCGAAATATTTTTCTTATATAAATAAATGATTGTTATGGCAGTATCACAATCAAAGTTGAACCATTATTACGATTGCTGCAGATAGCATCTGAGAGTGCTTATTTGCTCAACTTATTGGCATTCATTGAACTTATAGTATTCGTAACGTGAAGTGTAATGAATGCAATTATTTCTATTGATTATTTGTGCTCAATCTACAGCTAGTTTTCCTATGCATTGCCTCAAAAAATTTCTAAATGTACGTCACTTTATTGGTTTTAGAATACTTATTAGTTGCGCTTGATAACTCTTCGATTTGAATGCGCATATTTCATATTTGGTTTCAACATTGATTACGCTAATTATGATGAACAATCAGCGATACTTCAAAGATATACCGAAGCGTATTGAATACTTTCTTATTGTGTAAGGAAAACTTTTTTAAAGTTTGATATGTATTTAATAGTTTAAGTTAGCTTTTAAAAAGCGAAGTAAACTGTTATATTTATATTCTATAGGATTGATTAATTATGAAAAGGTAAATGTTAAATTTATATTTATTGTACTTCTATTTTATACGATTCTTTAAAACATTGTGGAAATATATAATTTTATAACCAAATAGTTATCGATTAGATTTGGTTACTTGATTAAAAATATTCTCGCTTATTTCAGACGTAAAATGAAGTATACAATTTTCTGTCTATGTCAAGATATTCAATAAACAAATATTTAGTTTACACTCTAAAACAAATTCAATATTTTGTAATTTAAATATATATTTTTTAAGACATCCTAAACTAAATTATAATTCAATATTTTTGAATTTAAATATATATGTATATTTTTATTAAGACATCCTAAACTAAACTATAATAAAATCGATTTTATTTGATTAAACCTAACCTAATTCTTATTGATATTGGATTTAAGAAGAAAAATGAAAGTTCTTATTGAAATTGAAAACCTTTTTTGCAGAACACTTGGCAATTACTCGTGCTTTAATAAGCAAAAGTGACAGAGATAAAGTCTGATGGATTGAGCAGTTTGTGGAAGTTTAATTACATTCTGTCAGTCGAAGCATACTTTTGAAAAATATGGCATGCAATTCCTTGCAGCTTAAATTAAGCATCCATCTTGCAGGATATCTTTCAATTACACAGAACCAACTGGCAGCCCCGGACCAAACGCTTGGCTGTTTATATTCGCATTTTATTTAATTTGGAACTGCAATGCCAACCGGGCACTTTGGCAATGGTAACGGTAATGGTAATGGTAATGGGTCAGCCTTATCGCCCAGCCGGATGCCTTTAGCGAGTACGACAAGAGAGGAGAAGCAGAGAGAAGAGAAGAGAAGAGAAGAGTTGGAGAAGTACGGATTGCGGTTGCTGTTGCCGTTTTGTGGTTTTCGATATGGAAATGCAATTTTTTGTCAACACGTAGAGTGAGGTTTTAAAAAATGCACGTGACGATAGTGTTAAAAATAAACATAAATAAATGTGGCATTGCTAGAGCTGGAGCTCGAGCTCGAGCTGAAGCCGGCGACAAGGCAAAAAGCCGACAAAAATAAATATAAATAAGTGCAAATGAAAATGGGGAAACGGGGCTGAAACGGAAAGCTGCAAAAGATGAAAACGTATATCGCCGACTGTGGCAACTGTGAGCTAAATGTATGTGGTAAATATTGACTGGCATAGAGAGAGTGAGAGAGAGAGCGAGAAAGAAACAGAAAGGGGGGAAAGAGAGGGAGAATGATGTGGTGGCAACATTGCGGTGGCTTGGCGTATCAAATAGCATTAAGCAAATGCTTAGCACAAATAATAAAAGGATTGAAATTATGCGAATGCATTTGCTACGTGAGAGAAATGTTTTTGCAATTGATGAAAGTTGCATTTCAACTTGATGAGATTGACTAAAGACACTAATACTAAACTGTGCTTTGGCATTACTTAAAAGTTTACTACACACAGAAAAATAGCAGTTGAATTTGTTCCACAAAATAAAATGCTTTAATATATTCCGTTTTGGTATAGAATTTTTGTAGAAGAATTTGAGTTGAATGTAAAATTTTGAATGTAATATTACAAACAACAATTGTGTCTAAATAAACAAGTTTAAAAAGCAAACGCAAAATATATAAATATAATAAATAATGATTGATTTTAGATTTTTTGATTATGTGCATAGTTTAGGCATTTAAGTTCTTAAATCAATAACATAATTTAAATAATATAATTCTAACACGCGCTTCAAATTAACCGAAGATTCTCAAATGAAGTACTTCATTCTCGTTAAAAGACTTGATACATAAACGACAGTGCTTCATATATAATTTTATGATTCCTGAAAATTAGGTTCCGATTAGATAAGATTCAGAAGCTATTAAATGACAAAAAACTGCTGATGTAGTTCTTGCTAAGTTGCTTTGATTGTCAACGCAATATATTTCAATATTGTACTCTATGGTATATTTTAAGTGTAGTGGTATATCTTTATAGTATTTTTAGTATAGTATTTTTTTTTGTATATTAAAAAAATAGGTAACAGGTATCTTATAGTCAGCTTTCACTGATATATATTGCACTCTATGGTATATTTTGAATGCTGTAGTATATCGATGTAATATTTTTAGTGTAGTATTTTTTCCTATTTTGCTTTGAAAATGTGTTGCGGGTATCTCATAGTCGATCACACTCGACTATCACTTGTTCTCTCAGTGTACCTTCAAAAATTTGCTTTGCTTACCTAATAAACCGACTTCGCACTGTTGTCCAGCTGATGTTGCAAGAACTGGGACAGCTAAAAAAGACAAAAATAAAAAAAAAATGCAAAAATTAGTTGAATATCCGTTGAAAATTTCGGCAAGTGTAGGCAGAAATACTGTAATGAGTTGGCCCATTACAAATGTCAATTACGGCAAGTCGCAAAAATTGGAAAACAAGCGTTAACTGACACATTGAAAAGTGCACGACTTTTGGCCGAGCTGATCGCTTAATGGTTAACGACAATTGTCAGCAACAATAAATATGTTTAAATAATAGTATGAAATTGCGTAATACAAATTGCCAATCAGCAGCAGCAGCAGCAGCAACCCGCTGAGTTGGCCACAAGCCACAATTCCAATTCAATCCAACACAAAGGCAGACAAACAAACAATAATAATGCTTATTGTAAATTGTAAATTGTAATTTGTAAACAGAAATGTGTTGAGCAAACAAGTTGATTTGCTCAATCTTGAACTGCACAAATTGATGTCAAATCATCAGTGAAATATTTTGTTTTCATAATTTCAAATGTTTAATAATTAACTATGTACATTGAAGCTGTTTGCCAACAACAAATTAACGAAATGTTTGCCCAAAGCTACTTATAGATAACATGTGTGCTGTGTTGTATCTGCGTATCTGCAGCGCAAAGTATCTCAACTAGAGTGCATTTTTAAGCTGCTTTCAGATTGTGCTAGCACACTTGCCAAAAATAGATGCACAGTGGTTAACAAGTGTTAAGCAGTTGAGCAACTGTTTTGATATTGTAGTAAATTCAAATAAAGTTCCACTACAATTGCTTTATTATTGAAAGAAATTCAAATAAAGTTCTACTAGAATAAATGTTCAACAGCTTAAAACTGTCAATAAATATTAGTTTATTTTTATTTGAAAAGTTCAGTTCCGCTCCGACTGTGTTCACACACTTTTTGTCACCACTGTGCTCTGCTCTCATTGTGGTTTATTTGCTTTATGCTGTCTTTGGCTGGTGCCATTTTTCGAAGCATTTGCACTTTGAAAGTTGTTTTTCTCTTTGTTTTTATGTTGCAACATCTCTCCACACAAAGTTTTGAATGCCCAAGTTTCCTTTTATGCAAATCGAATATTGTCTATGTGTGTGTGTGGCAAGTGTTGTGTGTGTGTAGGGACAACTTTGTCACATTTGTGGCGCCACATTGAGCGGCAATCAGACGCTCCATTTTAGTGTTAATGTTGCGCGTCAAAGTGCCACGCCCAGCTAAAGTGGCACAGGTGGCGACGCCCACAATTTCGTATTTTTCGCCGCTGTTGATTAGTTTTAATTGCCTGAAATTGGGTGTGTGCTCCTCTGCTTTTGCTCTTTCAGTTTTGGAGCACTAATTGAAATTTCTAAACGCCAGCAACAACAACAGTCAAAGTAATAATAATAGAGAAAAAAAAAAACAAAAAAAAATGGCATAATTTATCAATTGTGTTTGGGTTTTATTAACTACTTCACTTTTAGTTCCATATGTATGCAAAATAGCAATTAAAACGAGGACAAATGCCAAATTAAATGAATTTTCGACAGGGTGTAGGAAGACTTATTGAGGAGAGTGTGGGGAGCAAACTTGGGAGCCAGACTTGGGAGCATATTTATTAATTCAATTCGTTTGGCAACCACAAAACGAAATATGAATAAAATAAAAGCAGACTAGGGCAAAAAAAACGAGACATAAAAAACACAGCAAGGCAAATGCGAAGCAGAGCAAAATATTCGATTGAAATTTAAATTCAAATCAACTTTCCAGGCTGGCGGCAAATTTATGCACAGATATTTCTTTCTCTTCGCTCTCGTTGCTTTTGTATTTGCAGTTTTGTTCGGTTCGGCAGGTTGCCGATACTCAAAGAATGTTAACCAGAAAATACGGAACACAAAATGTTCTGTACGGAATGCAAAATGTGTGCCAAAAAAACGAAAAAAGGAAAAAAAAACAAGAATCTTTCTAGTCATAATTACAAAGTGTACAAAACTCGCAACTCAGCCGAATAGAGTCCACAAGCATTGTGGGAAATTTGCTGAGCCATCGATAAATGGCATCCACACACAAACGTAAAGAGTGAAAGAAACAGAAAAAAAAGCAATGTGGGAACTTTAAGGTTGACATATCCCATATTTCATATGCGCCACATTTCATATACTACGACTACGATATCGCATAACAAATAAACAAACATAAAAGCAACGTGACAATGCAAAGGAACAACAACTGAAAAGAACCGGCAGCAAAAGGCAAATAAGCAAATGAGTAGTAAAGAAAACAAACAAAAAAACAACAAGAAAATTGCAGACGAAAGAAATTTCAGATGTATAAGTGAGAGAGGGGATGATGGGAGGAGGGGGCGTGGTAACGTCTCAACTCAGTGACAACTTCGAGTGGCTGCCATTCAAATGCACTACTCGAGCTTCTTCTGTATTACATAGTCACAGCTGCCTTCAGTTTGTTCCATTCTAAATTGGACTTTGCATTATTCACTTGTTGTGGCTTCTCTTTTTGGCTGTTCTCTTTTTTGGCCACATTTTGCAGACACACACTCACACAGGCACACATATAAATGCGTTTATGACATTAACACATTGCAAGCATTGCAATTTTATTTGCCTGTCTTCAATAGGCTAAAATGGATTTATGCCTCTCTCAAGTGTTCGTTGCGAATAAAAAGCGATTATTTTGGAGAGAATTTATGGGACCGCAATATGTAGAAGATTTGCAGCTATACCGCAGATGAATTAAAAATACGGAATTAAAAATGATATTCGCATTCTATGTTTGTTGTGTCAACACTTTGGCTGTAGAAATAGAAAAAATGTAAATTTTTTAAGGCATAAAATCTTAAATATTGTGTATTTGCATTTTGTGTACAGTTGAAATTAACAATATACTTTAATTAATATTTTTGTTCATTAAAAAAGCTAAACAAAATTGTAATTTTTATTAATATTTTTTATAAGCAATGTATTATACATTTTTTCTTGAAATATTGTTTTCAATTCATTTACAAATATTTTCGTATTTCATATTTTTATGAAAACACAAAGTTTTCCAATATTTTTCAATATTTTTTTTCCCATTCTGGAAACATCTTTAAAACACTATAGCATCAACAAACGCTCAAAAATCATTGCAAATTAAAAGCGAAAGGTCTAATTTTAGAGTTTTGAGTGCGTTCCACTTTTGTCGGTTATAATTTCTGGACAATTCAAAATAGTACACAAGCAAATGAAACGAAGAAAAGAAATTATTTCTGAAATGCTTTTAGCATTAACGCTTAAAACTTTTAAGTGGGAAAAAACATTGCGGAAACGTAGCAGATTTTTCGTTATTTAAACTTTGTAATTAGATCAAATTGTGGAATAGTATTCTTACTGCAATGTTTATAAATCTATACAGAAAATTCATTTATTGTAATTTTAGCTTAAGATTAAATTATATGGTATAAAGATATTTAAGATTTAAGGCTGCACAAAGTTTTCATTTTTTAATTGAATTTACTTTTTAGTTTATAACAACAAATATTTCAAATTTACAATTCTGAACGAACAAGTTCTTGAAGTTCGTGATCTGATGTCTGTTCTTAAATGTTTTTTATAAGATTACAGCACCTGTCTCAGAGTCACCGTTATACAAAACACCTGTCAGATCAATTGGCAATGAGATTGTGGATTGTGGCAGCATTGGTATTAGGCTGTCATGGAATGCATTGACCTGCCCTTCTCTGGGCTGCAAACAGATCGTGCCACAGTTCTCAGCTAAGTGGCAGGCTAAACGGCGCGTGGGCTTAACGGTAATGCAGAGAGCTGAGAGTCGGCAACCCAATTGAGTTTCGAATGTATCTCAATAGATTTATCTGGCGAGCAAACTGGAACAATTTGTTGGAGCAATTTGCACCAGTTGTTGTGTTGTGCACAGCATCGACAGCAGCGCGAGAGACTGCCAAACAAGACTTCCAGAGTAATCTGCCGCTCAATCAATTTGCAGCAGGTTTGTTTAGCTGTCGCTGTCGCTGTCTCTGTTTTCTAGAGTAAGAGTAGAGGGGGTGACTATCTGTTGGCTTATCGAATTAATCGTTTGATTTAGCCTGTTCTGCTCTGCAAGATGAGGCAGAGACAGCTCAATTTCTGTCTGTCTGTGTGTGTGGCTGGCACATAAATTGTGGCAATTACTTTGTTAACCAGCTACAAAAGACAAACAACTTGCAACTTGCGCATCTTGTTAATTATGAATCAAATTTATGCAACAATGGGTGCAGTAGCCACAACACAAACTCAAACGCAAACACAGCGACATTTGCATAAGGCAAATCGCTTTAATTTTTATCATAGATACGCCTCGAGGGGCATTTGTTGTTGCAGTTTTTGCGGGTCAGATTGAGTCTTTAAACGTTTTGTTGATTTGCCTGCCGATAGGCAGACCGAAGTCAGCACAAATGTCAGCTGCGCACGCCCACAACACACGACCAAATACGTTCGGGTGGCTGAAGCACTCAAGCAAAAGGAGCGGGTGTCTGCTGTGTGCCTTCTGCTGTCTGCCTGACTCTGGCAATTTGTTCAATTGCGGCAGCCTCTTGGGCGTCACTAATGCGCAGCTCTCGCATCTCTCGTCTGCATCTAAAAGACTTTTGCCTCCCCTTTCGCGATCGTTTCCCCTATGTCTAGGCTGTTGACGCTGCTGGAGTTCAATTGACACAGTAACCTCGTCGCTTTTTTTATGCCTCATGAATGATTACCGCCTCCAGTACAACAACAACAACAACAGCAGCAACTATTGTGGAACGTGTAGATGATGCATTGCGGTATATATTCCCCCCTTCTCTTCTCTTGCCTGTCTGCTGTATGATGCTACTGTGAATGCCTGTTTCTGAGTAGCTTGTGAAAATTTGTCATTTGCCACAATGACACTACACTCGCTATACTCTTAACAAGCTGTTTGTTTACTTATTTGCCCCCTCTCTGAAAGCGTTACTCTTTTGTCTTTAGGCTTGCTAACAAGTTTATAGTTTTTATGGGTTTTTAAAACACTGATTATTTTCAAAGATTTAAGCAACATTTCGAACAACACCTAAAACGCTTACAAAGTCGATTTGCATTCTCAGCAATTATGTAGCGACATTTACTTTTAATAAAATAAGAAAATCAATTCCCCAGTTAACGCTTGGTAAACATATTGAGTTAGGAATTCCCTAATAATTCATAAAAAAAAAATTCGATAAAAATGTTAAATATATTTCGTAGAAAATTAAAGATTGAGACTTTGATATGATGATTCATTTTTCTTGTTATTTTAATTTACGTCAAATAAGAATTTCAATCATGCAAAACAAATTTTAAAATTTATAAAAGAAAATACATATATTATTTATTTTAAGTAAAAAAACATTATTTACAATTTGATTAAGATTTTATTGTGTATAATAATAACAGAGAGATAATTTAAAAAAATTGTATAATAATTTAAATGTAAAATCAATTCTTGGGAAAGAGCATCTGCACTTCGTCTATCCATCACTTACTATAGTTGACTCTTCTTTTGCTTGGCTGCAGCGTTTGTTTCTGGGAAATTGATTCAGCTACAAATATTTGCATAACTCATTAAGAGCGATGCGAGATTGTACAACGTAAATGCTAACGTCAACGTAAACACGTAAACGCATACGTAAGTAAAGTAAGTGTGCGTGAGTGCGTATGTGTGTGTGTGTGTGTGTGACAGTCCAAGGCAGAGAGCTGCTTTAGTATGTTAAGTAGTTGTTGCTGCTTGTGTCGCGCGATCGTCAAGCGAAAATATTTTAATTAGTTTTTGGGCGGCGGATGGAGGCGCCTCCAATCGGTGGCTAATTGTTTGGCATTGGCTCAGCAAGCGAAACGAGCAAAACGAGCGCCCCTTGTGCTCAACATTATGGAAAGATTATGCAAACATGTTAAGAGGTTAAACAAACTACACGACAGCAACAGCAAAATAGCAAGAAGAACAACTCCCAGGCGGGAAATTGCAATGGCAAATGGAAAATCCATGTAGAATATACGTATACTTATTTAGTTAGTATTTTGTTTAAAAGCATCCAACATGATGACACAAGAAGGCCATAACTTTTTGACGAAATTTCATATTTGACTTGGTCACACTGTTCAAAGCAAATGTCACTTGCATTTAAAGTTAACATGATTGGATATGAGGATATCTTGACCCGCGCTGTTCAGCATATGTTGAGCGAAAAGAATGTTCGAGTGGACGATGAGCGACTGCTTAAGAGGCTCGTGATGACGCTGCATATGAGTAAGCCAACAATTTATGAGGCAGAAAGTTCACAATCTAATTGTTAACCTCACTTTTTTTGTGTTGGTTTTACAGAAGTGCAAGAGATTGGCAAGTGCATCAGCGTGTCGTCTTGCCATGCTGGCAGATCCACGACATGTTATTTCGATGTCGAGCGCACTTTTCGAGTGATGGGCATTCGGGTGACAGATTTAAAGGCGATTCGCAATGCGTCCATAAAAGGACACGTCACCAAACCCAAAACCGCAACAAGGCAGCCAACGAATGAGGCTTCTTTAGGGTCTCAGCGAGATATACACGATGTTGGCATACTTGAAGGTGGTAACCATGGCGGTCGCCATATACCCCGATTTCTGCCGCCATTTCCTGGCCTTCACACGTACCAGGCCACACGGGAGGAGCAGGTGATGAACAGGGACTACATGGATGAGCGAACGCGTTTGGCGAAACTTAAGCGCAAAGCGCAGAAGGCGACGAATGCCTTCTATCAGCGCACGATGCCAACTTTATCGTTATTTAAAACACGTCAACGGAACGAAAGATTTAAAGGTATTATAATAACTTGTTCCTATTACTTTCAAACAATTGATTATTGTGGTTGTAGTGTTGAAAGTGATGAAACCCAAGAAATTGCCCTGCTTCGACGCCCTGATGCCGCCGAATGAGATTCTTGATTTGAGAATCTATGATTCGAGTCTCTATGATTCGTCAGAGCCACCTATTAAGAAGGGTAAAGTATTCCAAGTTTGAATGAGGGCGAAAATGAATCTAAACTAAAGTTCTTTTCAGGACGAATGAATCCTTATCTTAAAGAACCAACAATAATGCGTGTTGAGTCAGATGATGAGGAATATGAGGTGTTAGAGGAAGAGTGGGATGTAGTAGGTGAGGAAGAAGTGGAGGAAGGCGAGGAAGAAGGTGAGGAAGAAATTGAAGTAGAAGAGGAAGAAGAAGAAGAGGAAGAAGTTGAAGAAGAAGGGGAAGAGGAAGAAGTTGAAGAAGGGGAGGTAGATGAAGAAGGAGGTGAAGAAAGTGAAGTCGAAGGGGAAGATGGAGAGGATAAAGAAGAGAAAGAAGGTGAAGAAGGGGTAGTAGAAAAAGAAGGAGAGGAAGAAGGTAAAGAAGGGGCAGAAGAAGAGGAAGCAGGTGAAGTAGGCGAGGTAGACGGAGAAGTACAGGAAGAAGGTGAAGAAGAAGAGGAAGAAGAAGAAAAGGAAGAAGAAGAAGAAGAGGAAGAAGAGGAAGAAGAAGAGGAAGACCCTTCTTCCTCTGAAGAAGAGGAAGAACCTTCTTCCTCTGAAGAAGAGGAAGACCCTTCTTCCTCTGAAGAAGAGGAAGACCCTTCTTCCTCTGAAGAAGAGGAAGAAGAAGGAGAGGAAGAAGGTGAAGAAGCAGAGGTAAATGGAGAGGATGAAGAAGAGAAAGGAGGAGAGGTAAATGGAGAGGATGAAGAAGAGAAAGGAGGACAGGAAGAAGGTGAAGAAGGGAGAATGAATACTTATCTCAGGTCCCTAACAATACGAGTAGAAGATGTCGAATCAGATGAAGAAGGTGATGAAGAAATAGAAGGAAAGGAAGAATATGAAAATGATACTTAGTGATGTTGGACGTGAAGAAGAAAGGGACGAAGAATATGAGGCAATACGAGAGGACGAAGAAGTAGAGGAAGAAAAAGGGGAAGAAAGAGAAGAAGCACAGGATACAGCTAATGAAGTTGATGAAGAACATTTGAGAAAAGATAAGAAAGGCGATTTAATAAATGAGGTTGACAATAAAAAGAAAGTTGAGATGGAAATTGAAAAGAAGTTTGTGAAGGTAGTGGAAAAGAAATTGAAGACGCAATCTAAGGAATATGATGAAAATAGAGATGACGAAGGAGCGGAAGAAGAAGACGAAAGTGAGGAGGAATATGAGGAAACAGATAAGACGGACGATGAGAAAGATGAGGTGAAAGATGATGAGGAGTAGAAAGAAAAGAAAAATCAGATAGAAGCAGAGTAGAAGAACAAGAAAGATGAGAAAGAGCACGATGGAAATGAAGACAAAAATAATGAGAAGAAGCAGATAGATAAATATAAATAAAATTGAGAATGAAATATAAATTAAAGATGATGAGGAAATTATAGAAATTAACAGGAATTATAAAAAAGAAAATGAAGAAGTAGAGAAGGATTCAAAGGAAGACTCTGTGATGGGATCTAAGAACGCAATTGATGACAATGTAAATGGTCAGAAGGACAGCACAAAGCTAATGATGCTTCCCAACTTGGACTAATGCATTGCATTAAAGTTAAATGTTATTTTTATCGCATCTTTCAAATTAATCTTTACATAACAGAATATTATAAAAAACTTTGATTATTGTTTTAGTATTAAATCGGATTTCAGTACAGTACATAATTGAATTTATATGATTTTGCTGTACTTTATAATAAAAACTTCAAACTTAGTAAACAATATTTTCAAGTGTTGCAAAACACTAAAGTGTCTAATAATAAAAGATGGCTGTCAAATCTTAATTGAGGTTAGTTAAGCGACATAATATCACTTGCAAACACTGATTAAAATGCAAGTTTATTGACCTTGCGACATCCCACGAGACTTGTGACTTTCAGCCAGTGTCATTGGCATTTGAATGAAAAGACTAAACGGACTGCAAATTGAAATGATTGAGAGCGATATAAAATTACAATCAGCAGTTGGAATCTTGCTCAATCTCGTCTATGTTCACTTGTGTTTGTTTTTAATTTTTAACGAGTCACACGCTTCGTGTCCAGCTCATTTCAGTTAATTGCAAAGAGTCCTGAAACCAAATATGCAATGTGAGCAATTTAATTTATTTCAATTACATTTCATTAAAAACTGACACACGTTCTCAATGGAGGAGAAGGAGGACAGACTGGTTCTCTCTTTTTACTTTTTGCTCTTTGCTCTTCTCTCACAATTCTCTTTCACTTTGTTGGACACCTCAACCGGGATTCCAGTTCGTGTGCTACCAAAATACAAATGAGGCAAAGGGCAAAAAGGGTGCAAAAGTTCAAAGTGCTACAACGTGGCACTGCAGCAACTGCTGGCTCCTGTGATGCTCCTGCTGGTGATGCTGCTGGTGATGCTGATGCTAACGGTAACGATTCCAAAGTATTAAATAACTTTGTAATTTAATTAACTTTGACGTCGTCGTCGTCGTCGTCGTTGCGCCGCTTAACTTTGATTAACGTTTTGCAATTTTTCAACAAGTTTCACTTGAACTTCTCTCACGTAGCCTCTGATCCCAGGTGAGGAGGGGCAGCTGCAGAAAGAGAATGGGCAGCAGCAGCTAAAGGATAAGGATTGCCGTCTATGCTTGAAACTCGAAGAGTTCGGATTACACGCGACTTTTGCAAGTGCCTTTTGCCTTTTGCCGTTTGCTCGGCTGCAGTTATTTGTGTCTTTCAAGTTATTTGATCCAAAGTATTTGAGATTTGAGGCACTGCGCCAACTCGGTGGCAACTTTAGACTTTTCTCTTGCTACACGCTGTGGCAAGCGACATTCTTTCACTTTTATACACATTTATATTTTATTTTGAAGCAGCTGTCGAAAGATAATGATTAACTTTAACTTTGATTTAAAAAAAACTTCGCTCTGAACTTGCGAAATTCAATTAGAGAACCAATTAAAATCACAAACAAATGACTTGTTCTTTGCAGACTTGCAACAATCGAGCACTTGCCACAAGCTCGCCAACTTTTGTTGCTCTCTTTATTTTGTTTTTTTTTTTGTTTTAAGCCACATGGATTTCAACATTTCCGTTGATTATTTGATTTGGCAATAGCTGAAAGCATTTCACCCGCCATTTGACTTTGATGCGTACTGTGCGCTGATGCGGTGTATGTTGCAGCTGCAGCTGCCAGGCGCCGCCTGTTTAGCGTGCAACATTAAAATGCATAAACATAAACAATCGAGGAATTGAGGAACACAATGCCCACATGGGGGGCCATAAAGACTGGAGCACATTAAAAGCCAAAGTCGAAGCCAAAATTTGAAAATACGAAAATACGAAAAAAAAAAATCAAATTCTCATTGCTTCAAATGTGCAATAATTACGCAAATGAAAGGCCAACAACAAACAACAAATAAATTCTGAAATTGTTTAGATATGCGACTGCATTCCGTTTTTTTTGTCTTCTTTTTCTATTCTGCTCTAAATTCAATTTGAATCTTTTCGTTTTATACGGTTTTTTGCCTTGTGCCCATTTGGTTTGTCATTTTAACCCATTTAACCCATTCTTGCCTGCCACAAAAATGGCCGCGGCAACAGTTTTTTTGTTTATCTGCGGTCAACGATGATAAATTTGAAAATTATGGCACAGTTTTGATTTGTTTTTATATTTTTGTTGCTCTTTTGCTTCAGTTGACTCTGTAGCAAGGCCAGTGGGCGTGGAAATTGTGTATTTAATTATTTATTTTAGTCGACTTTGTTTTAGGCACAAAGCACATAAAAAAAACAACACATAGATAAAATGACGGAAGTGGAAACGTGCAACAGCATAAAGTAAGAATATACAAAAAAAAAAAAAAAATAAACAAATACATGACGTACAGCTCAAAAAGTTACACTGATGTTGACTTTAAAATAAAATATAAATCATCACGCAAAAGGGAAGAACGTAATCTGTTTCCTATTTCCTCTTTCATTATTTTTTTTTTTTATTTGTATTATTTTTGATTACATTTTATTGATTGTTTCTACTATTTGTTGAAATACAGTATTCGTGAGTTGTATTTAGGTTCTGAAACATATTTTTTTAAAAGAATGATTAGCTTTTACTGAAGTGGCCTTATCATCATTTTTGCAAATTTAATCGGCGTCATCTGTGGTGCAAAACGTAACGTAAAATTCCTGAAATGTAATACACTGTTAAGAACATTTTCTTATTGCCAACAATCTTAAATTATTACCACCAATAGCAGATTTGAATAAAATCGGGAAATGTCAAAGAATCGCAATTCTTCGATGTAAAAGCCTGCACATCTGCTGCTGATATCTTTTCATGCCAGTTACCTTCCATTTTGTCGAAAGCATTGCCCGAGTAGTTACCGAGTTCTTTCAAATTGTAGAATTCTTTTTCGTCACCAATGACAAACTTACTATATCGGGCATAGATGGTCTTATTCAAAAATCGTTCAATATATATATACAATTCATGTGGTTGCGATTGTGTTAGCAAATGAATCTTCTCAAGACCAAGAAAGAACTCTCCACGAAGATTTCCAAAGCCATCCTTATACTCTGACCACGTTCTATTAAAATTGAAACCATCATGCTTACGCCTCTGTATAACAGTCCAACCAGCTCCAGCTTCAAGCAAGTTTGATTCACACAGAACTGTCATTGTTTGCCCTGTAGGAAGTCTAATCTCATGAACATCCGTCAACTTGCCGAGACAGCTAGATGTTTCTTTAGATTCTTTTATTTTTACAACTTCTGATAGCACATTATTAATCTCTTTGCCTTTTGTAGGTAATTGAATCTCACATTGATCAATAAGTTTCTTTTGATATTGATTTTGACTTTCACACGATTCACTCAACTTGATTTGCTGTGCTAGTTGCATGTCCCTAGACTTAATCAACTCATTTAAGTTCTTTATTTCAGCTGCTTGCGATTTAATTGTATGCTGCAGCTCGTTTAATTCTTGTGTCATTGATTGTACCGGGTTTACGTATTGTAGAAGTGGCTTTACAACTTGATAGCAATAGGTACTGCATTGATCATCCAATTCTTTTGAGTAAACGGAGCACTGAATTGAGTTTGAACATAGTATTCGTATTATAATCTATAATTTCATGAAGATATTTACCGAGCTTTTCACTTGTTTAACAACTAAAAATATTGTTAATATGCATGTATAAGTAGAAAGATTCATTGTAATTTTTTATTCCGATTCGTGTCACAACTAAACAACAAGTGAATGCTATTTATTTTGAAACGCAGAATAAAAAAAATTGCAGTTGTAGACTAGACTATCTGTCATTGAATTTATTGCTGCTTAAACTTTTGATAACCTCTTGTTTTATTTTAAATCTGCAACACTGAGTGAGATAAGACAAATAACTTGAAACCATAAATAGCGATTTTATTGTAGAATTTACTAATATTTTTATACCCGCTACCCATAGGGTAGAAGGGTATTATAACTTTGTGCCGACAGGAAATGTATTCAACAGGTAGAAGGAGGCATCTCCGACCCCATAAAGTATATATATTCTTGATCAGCGTCAACAGCCTAACCGATCTAGCCATATCCGTCTGTCCGTCTGTCCGTCCGTCTGTATGTACACCTGGATCTCAGAGACTATACAAAGTAGATATACGTATTACATTTTAGTGATTATTTCTACTGTTGATTGAAATACAACATACGTAAGTTGTATTTAGGCTCTGAAACATATCCTTTTAAAAGAATGATTAGCTTTTACTGAAGTGGCCTAATCATCATTTCTGCAAATTTAATTCGAGTTGACATGGTCACCAAATTATCAAATGGTAAAAAACGCATGTTAATATTCCTGAAATGTAATACAATGTTAAGAACATTTCCATATTGCCAATAATCTTAAATTATTACCACCAATAGCATTTTTTTAAGGGAGAGAATAACATCAAGTAAGGGCAATTCTCCGATAAATCCACATCTGCTGCTGATATCTTCTGATGTAAGTGATTTTCTATTTCAGCTTTAGCAGTGCCCGAGTAGTTTCCGAGTTCTTTTAAATTGTAGAATTTTTTTTCGTCACCAATGACAAACTTACTATATCGGGCATAGATGGTCTCATTAGAAAATCTTTCAATAAATATATACAATTCATGTGGTTGCGATTGTGTTAGCAAATGAATTTTCTCAAGCCCAAGAAAGAACTCTCCACGAAGATTCCCAAAGCCATACTTATACTCTGACCACGTTCGATTAAAATCTAAACCATCATTCTTACGCCTCTGTATAACAGTCCAACCAGCTCCAGCTTCAAGCAAGTTTGATTCACACGGAACTATTATTATTTGCCCTGTAGGAAGTCTAATCTCATGAACATCCGTCAACTTGCCGAGACAGCTAGATGTTTCTTTAGATTCTTTTATTTTTACAACTTCTGATAGCACATTATTAATCTCTTTGCCTTTTGTAGGTAATTGAATCTCACATTGATCAATAAGTTTCTTTTGATATTGATTTTGACTTTCACACGATTCACTCAACTTGATTTGCTGTGCTAGTTGCATGTCCCTAGACTTAATCAACTCATTTAAGTTCTTTATTTCATCTGCTTGTGATTTAATTGTATACTGTAACTCGTTTAATTCTTGTGTCATTGATTGTACCGGGTTTACGTATTGTAGAAGTGGCTTCACAACTTGATAGCAATAGGTACTGCATTGATCATCCAATTCTTTTGAGTAAACGGAGCACTGAATTGAGTTTGAACTTAGTATTCGTATGTAGTCTATAATTTCATGAAGATATTTACCGAGCTATTCACTTGCTTAACAACTAACAATATTGACAATATGCACGTATAAGTAGAAATATTCATTTTAATGACTTATTCGTTTATTTAATTTAATTCCGATTCGTGATACAACTAAACTGCAAATGAATGCTATTTATTTTGAAAAGCAGAATGAAAACATTTCTAAATGCATTTCCAATCTTTGATTGAATTGACTGTTTAAACTTTTGATAACCTTTAGTATAATTTTAATTATATATTATATTATATATTTTAAATATATATATATATATATATATATATATATATATATATATATATATATATATATATATATATATATATATATATATATATATATTGAATGAAATAGTATATCAATACCAATTATAGATTTCGGTATAGTGCAGTATTTTTTCGGTATATTAATTTGGTATCTTTTACGAATAATACCGCACTGTTGTGGTTTTATTTAAAATAAGTAGCGGGTATCTTACAGTCAAGCAAATTCGGCTCTATGTATATACCTTTATTTTGTTATATTATTCCCATATTTTTGAATTCCATAATATTATTACGACTTGTTTTTTCAAATAGATAAGAAACTATAGAAATGTTGTACATTTTGCATGAATCATAGTTACATCAATTTCAATTATTATTATCAATTTTAATGAGTTAGTAGTTATTTACAACAAGTATTTTACATTTTGCTAAGTTCATTCAAATTGTTTGTAAATTGTAGAATTTAAATTCGTTGCTAGAACTTGAAGTGCATTGCAAAGTGCTTAATATGCCAGACAGTGTGCCAAAAACTCGACTGTGTCATAAACTTTACATTTTCATTTAGGTTCACACACGCACACCCCTAACATACACTGACACACACACACACACACACACACACTCATATGTGTTGTACACTTTTGTGTATATTATCTTGTTTGCTTGTGACCCGCTTGGCCAAACAAAAGCCAATTTTTCATAAATCTTTTCGTGTCCCGCACCGTGCCTCTTTCCCCTTGCCGTGTACCTTGCCTTGCCACCATCTTGCCGCACCCCTTATCACAGTCAACACCCCCATTCCCGCAGCTACGTTGTTGCCTCCTGTGTATGCTAGCCATTTTACGGTTGCATTTTAACCTTTTTCTCTTGCAAAGAAAAAAAAAGAGAAAAAAAGAAAATCGCTTTAAATTTAACGCTCTGTTGTGTGGCCATAAAAATGCTGGTTGCGCATACGCCCCGTTTGTTGTCTGCGCCCCAAAAGATACAAATTGCTGGCTCGTTATAATTATGACGTCGTTTTTACTGTTGTCAAGGGGCAGACACAACAGCAGCAGCCGCAGCCACAGCCGAAGCCACAGTCACAGTCACAACAACAATAACATGCCACAACATTTGTACGCTCGCATGTTAAGAAAAGTCTCTAAGCAAATCAATTCAAGTTCACGCTTCTTTCAATGGGCTTAAGAATTGCGGCGCGTGTGTGAATTTTTCTTTGCTTTTGTTCTTTTGCTTTGCATTTGCTTTGCCTTACTTTTCGGCACTGCATTACTTTACTTTCGTTTCGTTTTGTGACTGCTTTTGTTAGCTCTTCGCACACACGTTGACTTTGCCTTCGTATGGGAAATGGAAATGGGAATGAGAATGCGAATGGAAATGCTGAAATGTTGGTGCTGTGGAAGGATGCGATCCCAAAGTTGCTTCAGCTGTTTGTTGCCTTTTTGGTTTATTTGATTTTTATTTTATGTATGTATGTGTGTGTGTGTTTTGTTTGGCCTCTCTTCACCACGCAGCGCCAACACTTTTCCAGCTGCCTCAATGTTATTTATGTGCATGTCTTTTATTATTTTGTATGCTTTTCTGAGGCAAACAGCGAATCCGGCAGAAAAACGCTGGCAAATCGCTCGTCTGACACGCGCGTGTTTAGCATAAGAATTCGCCATCGACTTTCCTCCTTCATTTGGGAATTGTACATTTTTTTTTTTTTTTGTTTCCCCAAAGGCGCTGCGAATAACAACTTTACTTAGCTAATGAAGCGCCTAGCTGAAAACTCTTTCGCCAGCAAAGCGCCAAGAAATAAGTTTTGTTTTTTGCTAGCGAAATCGAAAATATTATCCGATTATAAATAACATTTCAGTCAGCTGAGTTTAATTCGTTTAATTTTATTGAATTGCTTTCTATCGGAATTCTGTGTTTTCTCCATGGACAAATAACATATGAAATTGAACGAACTATTTTTTAATTTTTAAATTGAACGCAAAAGTTGATGGCGGATATTACAAAATTATTGCATCAGTGTTGGAGAAATGGAAAAATTGTTTGGATGTCAACTAAAAATTTGCGAAATTCTATTAAAATGGATATCGATTTTGTTTGGGAGCGAAATTTAGTTAAGTGTAAATATAAAGTACGCAACGGAGAACATATTAAATTAACCTGTTGCTTCAAACCATAAATTGAATAAAATATTGAATAATATGTTCAGCAATATGATGTTTTCAATTGCTTTCTAGGAACACAATAAATTGGGCAGATATCTTTAAAACGTCAGTAAAGTAAATTCACGAAATTGCATTGAATTTAATTTGAGTGCATAAAATTTACATACATATATATAATTGCATTATAATTTATTTTATTATTGGTAAAAGAAAATTGAAATATTTTTATCAATTGTAAAATTTGATTTTAGTTTTTTAATTTTAGTTCTTAATTAATTTTAATATTAATTTACTTATTTTTTATTTTTTACTTTTTAATTTATTTTCTTTTATTAATTTATTTTGTAATAGGTTTTTATTTTAATTTTATATTTTTTTTTTAATTAATTATATTTATCAATTTAAATATTAAAATAATTTATTTAATTTATTAATTTATTATTTTAAGTATATTTTACTTATATTTATTTCTTTAAATGTATTAATTTCTTAAATTTATTTTTTTAATACCTCTTTATTTTGATTTATTTATTTATAAAATTTTTATATTTCATCACATGTAGTTTTTACATACTTATTTTTTTTTAATTTATTTCATTTTTATTTATTTTTGCAAAATTATGGTGATTACATTTCATGGCATATGTTCGTATAAATTTATTTAATATTTAATTACATTTATTTGTGAAATATATTTTTTAATTTATATATTAAATTAATTTATTAAATTATTTTTTTAATTTATATTTTGAATATTCATTTATAAAATGCAATATATTTTTTAATATTTATTTATATTAAATTTGTTTATTTTTTTTTTTTTTTTTTGCGAAATTGTGGCGATTACATTTGCTGGCACACAATAGTTAACATAACTAACTAGCCCAACCTTTGTGTTCGGCTCGTTGTTGTGCTTTGTCCCTACAACTGTTCATTTGTACGTGTTATTCGCACGTTTGGCTGCTGCTTTATGGCTGCCTTTATTGTGTAGCCCCGACCACGACCACGACCACGACCGAGACCGAGACCCAGTCGCAGTCGCAGTCCCAGATCCACTTGCCGACCCACATCCAGAGAGGAGAGGACACCTCCAACTCATCTGATACGCTGTGGCAACATCCTTCTAGTCAAGTTTATTTCTCTAGTTATGCATGTGTATCAAATGTCTGTGCGTGTTTAAGTGTGTGTTTCTTTTACACGCATGTTGTTGTGTGTGTTTGTGTGTTGTCGGCGTTTGTTACTCGATATTATGGCAGCTATATAAAAGTACATTTATTGCATATACATATACATGTGTATATATACATATATGATAGGTATTTTTAGCATCGCTTGTGCGTTTTACGTGCGTAACGTGTTAAAATTAACACGAGGCGCCACAAGCAGCTGCCACATTGCGCATACGCCCCGTATGCGTGTGTGTGTGTGTGTGTGTGTGTTCTGCTTGATTAAATTGATTGAATTTGATTGCTGTCTGAGCCTGTTGCCTGTTTCCCGTTCCCGTTCCCCCCTGTTGCTCCTTTTGCACTTTGCAACACTGTTGCATATTTCATTGGCGTCTGCAAAAGCAATTAGTTATATGCTCAAAGTAGCTAACTTGCCTCCTGGCGGAGATACAGCTCAACTCTGTGTATGTCCCTGTGCATCCTCTCTCTACCTGACTCGTTCAACAGTTATGCAAATTTGCATAAGTCGTCACACACAGGCGGCAATTTCCACGAAAATGCAACGCAATTGAATTAATGAGTTGACTGAGAACAACTCTTAGGAGATTGGGAAGGGAAGAGAACCAAAAGAAAATGTTTTGAATACCTAATGTCTTTATAATGCGAAAGCGTGCAGATAGCGACCGAGATTGAGATACGGTTGCCAATTCAACTTCACTGCTTGCAGCTTGCTTTGCATCTCAAAGACACAACAACAACACCAACTCAAGTCGAGCTCAAGCGACGAAAATTACAATTACAATGCCACTTTGGAGGTACGGCAATAATGACTACTCAGAGTCTCTCATCTCTCATCTCACATTTGCCTACTCGAATTCAATGTCTGGACTTGGTATTTGTGTGCATTGCTTCCGTCAGCGAGCTGTCTCATTAGCCAGGCCGCATGCATTCTGAGAGGTTTGTTATCTTTTGTTAAAAGCCAGCACACAATAACAAAATGCTAACAATAATAAATACGAAAACATCATCATGCTGTTGCTAATGATGACTCTGATTATGTTGCATTAAGCTGAGCTGAGCAATAGCCTCAACTAAGTTTCGCATTTCATAATCATAACAAGTGCAACAACAACAGAAGCAACGGCAGCAGCAGCAGTAACTCAAGCAGCAGCAACTGTGGCAAACATCAACAATTCGCCCCGCTGAAGCTGCCCGGAACAATGCCAAACTCACGACGACTCGTGGCAGGGAAGTCAGCCAAGTCAGCAGAGTCAGTTAACTCACGAGACAGCCTTGGTTGCCCAGCTGACAACTAACATCGCTGAGCTGAGTAGAACAAAAGATTCTTGGCTATTCTAAGCAGCACACACTTTATAAATGAGCAACAACAAGCAGAATACTTTATACGTTGAACTTGAGTGGGAGTCTTATTCTTTAGAGAGAATGTCAACTCTTTTTTCAGCAAATTGTTGTAAAGAATTCCTTAAATTTATTATATAAATACTTGTAAGGTCAACACAACTTGAGGTGCCTTAAATTTTATTTTATTGTTCACATAATTGTGATGTAAAAATAAATTTTACTTGCCTTGTATCATATTCATTTATTTATTTTATGAGCTTGAATATTTCGTAAGGTCATGAGAGTTTTCCATGAACTCCTTCGAGATTCATAAAATTCACATATATTAAAAAATGACAGAATTATGGATTATTCCAAAATAAATCAAGTACTAAAAATATGTAGGTTGTATAATTTTTCTGATAACGCTTTTGCCCTTCGGCACTTCAATCGATTTCAGTTCAAGTGTAGTTCAATTAAGTTTCCAATTAACTTTTCGTCATTCGTTAAATAAATAATTAATATAATATTATATAACTTCTAGCCAAGATTAAGTGCTATTCATATATTCATTAGTTTACATATTTTCATAATTTTATTTAATATTATTCTATTTTCTTTTATTTTCTTATTGGTTCCCTTATTTTCACCTTTTTTCACTTCAACATTTTCATGCATTGAAATTACTGAAATATTTTCCAGCTGCTGCTAAAGAGAAGAGTGTTAACTACGCTGTCTATCCTTAAGAACACGTTGACTCTCTCATCTTTCTTAAATCACCTGCAGTATAAGCTGCATATCGAATTTCACATACCCTTTTCAGCTGCTGGGCATAATAATGCATAATCTCAATGTGAAAGCCGCTTCAGGAAGCTGTTGAACAAGAACAAGGGCAGCGCATGCGCAACATGAGCTTGAGGAAGCATTGTTGTTATGTTGTTGTTGTTGTTGCTGTTGCATCTCTAATGTTGTTGATAAGTATCTCAGCAACAACAACAACAAGTCAAACTCGAAGGTGGGCAAAATACTACTTGAAAATTTTGCAACTTTTCAGCGCTTGATTTCCGCAAGAAAAGACAGAGTTCGCCTGCAGTATTGTGTGTGTGTGGCATCTATGTCTATGATCTGCTGTGATGTGGCAAGCGGAGAGTGAATGTAGGTTGCTCTAATGTGCTGTGACGCTATCGCTACGCTTATCTCTCGACGCTGTCATAATACCAAGTCTCTCTCTTCGCTGTGAGCGCCTGCGAATGCGCTGCTCTAATCAATTTCAAATGCCGCTTTCAAACTAATCAGCATTTGGCAATCTCTTTGAAAATATTTTTCCATATGGCTGCTGCATCTGTGTGTCGAGATTAGCGACAGCAGCAGCAGCAGCAACAATACCAAACTGTCAGCAGACAAACGAAAACGTTTAGCTGCAATAATGTTGCTGGCAACATGTTGCCAAAGCGTAGACGCATAAATCAAAGGAACACAGCGCAGCCTCAATGTTGCTATCAGCATGTTGCGCAATTCACTACAAATATAAATCACAAGTGCAGTTGTTGTTGTTGTTGTTGTTGTTGTTGTAGCCAGTCCAACCCAGTCGCGAGGCACATCAATTTTTATTGCCGCAGGTCATGAGCAGCCAATAAAGCGAGAAAGCCTTTTGCCAAATGCATTTTTTTGCCAGCGATACATTTATGAGCACATCAACTGATTTCCTATATAATACAAATACTAGAGAAGTCCACTCGTTCATCGATTTGCCATTTGCTCTTAGTGTCTACTATATATGTATGTATATACACATATTTCGATGACCTGAGCCCAGCCCCCGGTGCGATTCATCACCATGATGATGATAATGATGATGATCATCATTAAGCGATGAGTGAGTGGGTTGTCTGTCTATCGCTTTGCTTTTGCTTGTCTATTAGCAAACAGCACTCTTCTCCTGCTCCACCCCCCTCTCAGTTCCATCCTCTAGTATACTTTTTATGTAGTCAATGTCGTGTGGCATTGTCAGTGTGTGTTTTCCCTAGTTGGCATTGCATTGTGCCATGAAATAAGTTGTTGGTTTTACTTCGTTTTTTTTTTTTCTCTATTTCTATTGCAACTTGGCCGCAATGCAACTGAGACATTTCGGATGTGTGTGTGTGTGCAGTCGAAATCCCAATCCCTGAGCCACAATATTGTGTACATAGTGCCCGCCTTTCAGCCAGGACATTTAGTCTCTCAACTGCTCGGCACGTTCACGTTTACGAATTTGAATTCAATTTCAGTTGCTCCCAGTGCGCACTCAGTCTCAGCCCCCTTCCAACTGACCTTTTAGGCAACTACAAAAAAATGAACTTGAATTTGTGTGTGCTCTGTTTAATGTTTTTTATATTTACATATATATAATTATATATCGATCTGCCCTATTTTTGTATTTTTTTACAACTGTCTGTTCCTATCTTAAATATTAATAGTTTTGTTAATTGGTTTTCGCTTTTGGCTTTGTGCTTATTGCTTTACAATAATGTGTGAGAATGTATGAAATATTTATTTATTTTATGCCAAATGCATTTAATGTGCCTTAACTAAATTATATGCAACATATTGTTATTTGGTTCTGTGATTCATTTGTGTGTTGCGGTTTATTAATTATAATTGCATTGCCCCGTTAATTGGCATAAATATTTAAAGATTTAATGCACGCTTTGTGTGTTGTTCGTACCATATTTTCGCTTTAATTTATTCAAAAGCTATTAATGTGCTCAAACTATAGAAAATGTGTGTTTCATTTATACTACGAGCCAGATCGTGCGTTCTGTATCTGGTTTATATATCCATTATTATTCAACGCAATCACGCATGAAATGTCGCAATATGCTTTCGCAGTGCGCTACATTTAAAAATTTTCAGGCATATTAGTTGACAAATTAAGTTTAATGTTTGAAAATATTTATTTTTGTACCCGCTATGCTTAGAATAGAAGCATTTTATAAGTTGTTGAGGGTTTAGATATATATAGTATATTTTGAATTTGGTATATAAATATACCAAATACAGTCTTCAATATAACTTAGTATATTTTTTGTATATAAATTTGATATATTGATGAGGATCATATTAGTTCACAAATTAAGTTTAATGATTGAAAATATTTATTTTTCAATCCGCGACGCTTAGAGTAGAAATTTTTTATAAGTTGTTGTGGGCTTAGATGCGTTGTATGTCAGTCTGATATGTTTTCAACCTAATAGTATATCGATATACCAAATGCAGTCTTTGGTATAATTTAGTATTTATTTGGTATATTTATTATATTGATGTGGATCATATTAGTTAACAAATTAAGTATATCCTGGAATATTTTCAACGTAAGAGTATATCGATATACCAAATACAGACCTCAGTATAATTTATTGGGTATATATCTGATATTTATGAGGAGCATATTACTTAGCAAACTAAGTTGAATGTATTGAGAATCTGGTATATTTTCAATGTAAGAGTATAGCAAATACAGTCTTCAGTATGATATAGTATTTTTAAGCAAATTTTTGGTATATTTTTAGAGTGATACCGCACTTTTTGCATTTATTAAAAGTGAGAATGACTGTAGCTTCTTAGCTTGTTTTAACCCAACTTCTTGCTGTTTGTTTAATTTATATATTTTGAGGAATATTTTACACTTTAAGCTGCTTCAATCGATATGCCTGCTTTTAACTGTAGGGCATCAATCATTGCGATATGATCTGGCAATTTGTGTCCGCTGTCCATCTGCTTTGTGTCTCGTGCTCTTGACAATTTTGACATTTGTTGGGAATGTCTGTCAGACGAATTGCACAATTTTTGTAATGCATTTTTCACGCACATTTCTTTTTTTTCTCCGCTTCGCAGGTGACAAGGAATTTATTTCATAAAAATTGCTGTAGAATAACAGTGTAACGACGATAATAACAATAGCATAAATAATTGGCAAGCGAGGAGAAGACATCGACAACGATAACGCTGTAGGAATTCGTAATAAGCCAAAGCTTTCGCCCATCGCCCATCATCGGCATAAATCGTTTAGTGGGCCCCATTTTAAATTGTCAACACTTGGCATGATAAATAAAATAAATTTACGCGAAAAAAACGGCGAATGCTAAAACGCTTAACCTACATTTCAGAAAGCAGCTAATTAAACTGCCCGGCGTTGTGTGTTGTCAATAAATCAAGAACTTCTAAGCGAACTATGACACAATGAAATCCTCTGGTAATGCCGACGACATTCATAAATTAGTTCACGGACAACACACAAAAAAATATGAGAAAATACTCAGATACCTTTTCAGTTTCTTTTCAGCCTTCACAGTTCATTATTAATAGGCAAAGCGAGCTGCGGGTTTGTCGGGATGCCAAAGAGACAATTAATAAACAATTAGATGAAAGCAATGTCTCAACTTCTGTGCTGCTGTGTTGCAACAAGTGGTTGCCCCTCGAAATTGAAATTCAATGAAACTAATTCCGTAATACTCAAATTGCTGTCTAAAGTATACATATAGACTATATAGACAGATGACTAATTTCGCTGTTAAAAATAAAGCGCCAAGTAAAATAGCCTAGGAAAATTGCCAAGAAAATTGGCACGCTTCTTATTTCATACGCACAGCCGACGAAACGAACAGTAAAAACAACAAAAGTGAAACCGATGATACAATACACTCGGAAACCATTTATAATAGAAATATGTTGGATGGCGAGCTATTATTTATGAGCAAGATTTCAAACATTTATATATTTTGCATATACAAATTGTGTATTCATTCATTTAATAAATGAATGTAAGCTAATTTATAAGAATATTATTTGTTAAAGTATTCTTTAGATGTTGATTGTAATTGTAGTTCGGAATTTCGAAATATAATAATATAGCTACAGCAATTAGACTGTTATATTATAACTTTGTGCCAATATACCAACATAGTATTCGGTATATTCGGTATATCATACCATATTCAATATGTTAGAGGGCTCGATTATATTTATATATATTTTGCATATATATATTTTGCATATGCCAACTGTGTTCCTAACTAAAAAAAAATAAAGGTAAGCAAATTTATAAAAATATTATTTGTTAAAGTATTTTTTTTTTTAGTTTTTTATTTGCAGTTGTAGCTTAGAATTGAATTATATAATATAATATTATAGCTACAGCAATTTAGATTGTTTTTTTAATTTTATGCCTATATACCAAATATAGAATTCGGTATATTTATGTATTTTTGGTATATTAATATGGTATATTTTTGCAAAATGAAACCACGTTGTTTTGCTTTTATTGAACTCACAGTCAAGTGTGACTTCTAACTTGGTTTAGTTAATAGTTATATCATTTTTAATAGTTATATCATTTCTTTACATTACCAATTACTTGACTAACTTATAGAACCCTTTGCTAGGGTATAGCACTTATTGTAGCCAAGAAATAAAAGCGAAAACTGCGAAGACTTTGTGAGAGTGTAAACTAATTAACTAGCTGAATTATGGTGGAAAAGCTTTAGACTGATCCAAACAAGCAATATAATATAGTAGCAGCAAATGTGATACTCAGATATATATCTAAGTATTTCTGTGGTTTTTCCTTGTTCTTGTGCCAAATGACAAATCGTTGTGCATTTATTACAAAAATTGAAAATAGAAAGTGACGAAATTGCCAAAACAAAAATACATATTGTGTAATTATTAATGCCAAAATAATGATTGTAAAATGTGAAAACAATTTTTAATGCTGCATTTGCCAAATTTTATTGTGGACATTTGAAATTTTCGTTGTGTGATTTCGTTAATCATATTCGCAGTTTTATAAACAATGTTGATATCATCGAGACCACAAACACATACATATATTTAGAATTTATTTTTAATGGCTTTTTTTTACGACTGGGAAAATGTTGTGTGCCGAAACACGTCGGCAGAAGAGGCCCGCGGAAAAGAAGGCATTAAAATAAAAATAAAAGTAAAAATACAAATTAAAATTAAAGCAACTGCAGGGCAGTCCATTAAAGTGGTCCAACACCCTGGGAACAAGCTTTAATGATCTACTCGAGGCAACACCAATAAAAAAAGAAGCTGAAGCTGAAAACAAAAAAAAAAACTGGTAAATGTTGGCAAAGACTTTGGCAATCGAGAGATTGTTGAGGAGGGGCCCAACATGGATGGAAGCCGTAAAATAAATAACTCTGTGGCACATGGGCGCCTCTGAGTTAATGAGGAGCGTTCTTCCCCCATTCCCCCCTCCCAAACTTCATGTGGCTGACTGACTGACTTGACTGAGATGTGAACTTCCGCAGGAAATGCAAATAAACAAAAAAAACTCAGTCTCCGACTAGGAAAGTCTGGCGGACTAAAAGTTCCGCCAAGCACATTTTTGTTGGCCACTTTGAATTGATTTTTATGGGCAAGCTCGTAAGTATTTGATATTTATGCACGCCCGCAATTTGTATACGCATTATAATCTACACAAATAGCGTCGAGTACATGACAGCTCCCCCAAGTTGGGGCTGCTTCTGGTGCTCTGTTCTGTTTGCCTGCTTGTTTATGTAAATGGATAGTGAAGGGGGCCACACACGAAGCCTCAAAAGCCTGAAACCGTTGTCCAAAAAATAAAAAGTACGTTTACATTTCAACTGCAAAAGCGGATGCCTTTAAATGCACCAACCTTTGAAAATAAACATTAAAAATATATATGTATAAATATAAGAAAAATGAGGGAAAAAACACACACACTTAAGGATTGAGAGATCGGGAGTTTTTCAGCCAAGCGCTCGCTCTTAACGCTTATTTTGCTCGTCACTGCAACTTGATTATGCTTTATGGCCAGGCTAAAAAGCTACTGGACCATGCCCAGAGGGGCGCATCCCCGCATCCCCCAGAGTGGTTAAGTCCCGCCCATGGACCGTAGCCACGCCCTCGTCTCCCACTGCACAACTTTTTCACTGTCCCAATTTATGAATTCATTTTTTTTCATTTCACTTCTTTGCCTTTCGGCTGCTTATTCTCCCTCCATGTCTGTGTGTGTGTAGGTGTGTGTGTGTGGGGACTGGACGTTGGCTTTTCTCATTTTAATGCGCAAACATTAACAGCCAAGAGTTTTGGCTTTATTATTGCTCATTTGCACAGCCGTGTCCACAGTTAAGTTAATAACAACATGTTGTAAATTTCATTTGTGCAAATAAAGAGAGCGAAAGAAAATCCCTTCAGCAGCGCCATCTATGGTCAGTTGTTGGCAATATGCCACTTAAGTTTAAAGTAGTATTTTTAAATGTTATATCATTACATCTTTTTGTCGTTTCATGTTCTGATTTGCTTTTGCTTAATTGTTATCGCAAGTGCACCAGTTGAATTAAATTTGCTTGTAAATTCCATTTGCGCTAGTAAAAAGCGCATGAAAACCTCTCCATTAGCGCCATCTATGGTCCGTTCTTGGCTTCATATCATTAAATCTATTTTCTGATTTACTTTTGCTTAATTGTTATCACAAATTTCAGTTAAGCGCTAAGTTTAATGAAGATGCCAGCAAACCAGCCAAATGCAATGAAAAAACAAATGGAAAACTTTCAGTTCTTTTCCGTCAAGACTTAAGTTTTTCATTTGTTTTGTTTGTCTGCCATTTTTGGCACTTTTTCAGTCTTCATTCCTTTTGTTTTTTTTGTTTTCGCTCAAGTTTTGAGTACCTTTTTTTTGTCGAGTGTGTTTTCGGCAGGTTCATGAAAATTCAATAAGTTTTTCAGCTAAATGAATTTGGCTTTTAATGCATACACTTCTCTTCTTTTTCTTTTTGCGCTTTTCAATGTGTTTTCCACAATTTTTTTGTTCTTTGTTTTTGCTGTTTTGGCTTTTGTTAATGTTGGGCTTCATAAGTTTTAATTAGCCGCATTTTATGCGAGTCCATTTAAATCAACAGCAAGCAAAAGAAACTGGAACAGGAACAACAACGAACAAGGAGTCCAACAACAGCGATAAGCCATTAAAATTGCAAAGGAAAAATCATCCTTGAATAGCTGGAAGGGACGTGTATTTTTAGCACAGAGTGTGAGAAAATCAATTAGCCTAAACTTAGCAATCGACTCGACTCTCAACTCTCGTCTGTCGTAGTCAAGCCTACCCTTAACTCTATGACTTTATATGTATGGGTAGGGAATGGGGAATGAGTCACAATTCAGTTCATATCTGGTTGCACGCTGCGCTTCCGTTCGTCGTACGTTTCCGTTTCCGTTTGCTGTCCCTCGCTACCCCCTCAGTCCCTTAGACAGTGCATCTGAATACCCCGAGCCTTGGGCAAATATTGAAACAACTGATTAGTTTGAGTGAGTTGCAATTGCTGTGTGAGTTACGATGTGTGTACAAGGACTTAGCTCTACTCTGGCCACATCTGAGACAATAGCTCAATTTGGTATTATTGCACTCGATACAATATTGCAATATTGAGATATTCATGGCATTTAATTGATTTAATAGTACAAGCAAAATACCTTTTGCCATACATGTCAATTGCGTTCGGACTACGAAATTCCTCTTCCAAATGCATGATATCTATACAATTGTGGTTACGAGTACATTGATGAATTATTTACGAAATAAATGTAAGAGTGAGGAAAGAGTTTTTGTCCAAAAGTGCGCTATGATATTTGAAAGATGTGTTTATAGACTGTGATGCTACTGAAGTAGTTTAATACTCTGTAGCTTAATTTGCAAAATAATTTTGTATGTTTATTAAATTTCTAACGAGATTACCCTCATTATTATAGTTCATTGGTAAATTTACTCATAATAAATTAAGTGAGGGGAATGCAAATCGATTTTGTCATTTTACAAAGCAATAATGAAATTGTTGATATGAATCCATTGACTATTAATTTAATTACTTGGTTCAATGCATCGCATAAATGTATTCTAATAAAGTAATAAATCAATTTGAATAATTGATGACAATGTTAAGCTACATTTTTTGTGAATTCAATTAAACATATAATTTCTAATTAAATTTGATGTAAGTGCCAATCTTTTTATTATCGTATTATTATTTTATTTATTTCTTTTGAAATTAAAAACAATGCGGCTTAGCGTTAAAATATACCAGTTTTAAATATACGTTCGTATATTTAAATATTTTTATACCCGCTACCCATAGGGTAGAAGGGTATTATAACTTTGTGCCGACAGGAAATGTATGTAACAGGTAGAAGGAGGCATCTCCGACCCTATAAAGTATATATATTCTTGATCAGCGTCAACAGCCAAGACGATCTAGCCATGTCCGTCTGTCCGTCCGTCCGTCCGTCCGTCCGTATGAACACCTAGATCTCAGAGACTATAAGAGATAGAGCTATAATTTTTTTTCGACAGCATTTGTTATGTTTGCACGCAGATCAAGTTTGTTTCAAATTTTTGCCACGCCCACTTCCGCCCCGCAAATCAAAAAAATTGAATAACAAGCGTAATTTTAAAGCTAAAGCTGCGAATTTTGGTATATACAATAATTACTATAGTAGTTATAATTCCTGATTTACTGAAATTTGGTTGCGATCAGATAAAAATTGTGGAAGTTATTAAAGAAATACTTTTGTATGGGCAAAAACGCCTACATACTAGGCGTCTTAGTTGCTTTGGCTAACAATCTGGTATATTGTGCTGTCTATGGTATATTTTGAATGCGGTACTATATCGATATACCAAACATACCATTTGGTATATTCTTAGTATTTTTAGTATATTTGCAGTATATTTGGTATATTTTGAGAATAATACCGCAAAATATATTGCTTTTAATCAAATTGGGTAGCGGGTATCTCACAGTCGAGTACACTCGACTGTAGCTTTCTTACTTGTTTGGTATTCATTTCTAACTAATATTGACAAGTTGGTTGACGATTTTTGTCAAGCTTAGAGTGAAATATAGCTTTTGGTATATTTTAGTATTTTTTGGGTATTAATTTGCAACTAATGCCTATAGCGAAAAATAGCCTTTGGAAGACATTAGTAGTTTTTGGTATATTTATTTGGTATATTTTACTACATTGTTTTTATTGAACATTTCTCAATTGGCTTAATTTGACTATTGCTGTCAAATATATGTACAGAAATAAATATCTTAAATTAGCAGCAAGTTGAGTTTACCATTCTAAGAAATTAATTCCCACACACTCCCATAAAGTTGTTCTATCGAGATTCTAATTTACTGAAGCAATTTGAATTTGTTGACAAATTTCACTTAATATTATAATTATATTGGCAATGCAAATGGAATCAACTCAGTTTTCAATTGGCCCCAGCTGCAGTGGCTTTGACACGTTTTAGTCATAGAATTCGAGATGTTTGAGTGTTTGAATGTTTGAGTGTTTGGGTAACAGCCAAATACGAAAACAAATACGAATACGAATACGAGTCGAGAGTTCGAGTATCTACTTTAGTATGTATAGAGATACTGGACTATATAAATGTCAACCGAAAACTTAAATGGCATGCGAGTCACAGACGTTTTCCTAATGGAATCACAATTTCCCCACACACACACACACCTACACACATACCTATACATATATAAAGTCAGTACACACACATATATGAAAGTTAAACCAGAATTTCTGTGTATTTTATTGTTGTTGTTGTTGCCCAACTTAACTGCAAAAGTTGAGCGAAAATAAAGCGACCTCTGCTCCGGACGGTGGGCGTGGCAACCAATAGATAGCATGTGAGAGGGAGAGAGAGGAAGGGAAAAGAGCGTGGGCGGCAGAGAAATTTGGCCAAATTGAACTTAATCAAATTGAAAGAACGTCGAGCAACATTTGAGCATTTTGCACGCTTCGTTTTGTTTCTGGTGCGCCGCCAACTTGGCCAGACGTTTTGGCCCTAATGGCAAGTAGGGTCGACTGTAGAGGGGAGGGGGAAGGGAGGCGACAGATAGGCAAGTGAGCATGAAAACTGAAATGACGAATTGTTTGTTCTTCAAATACCCTGTGAGTAAATGTGACAAAATGGTTGCTTTGACTATAAGAATATTCTCGTTACAAAAGTGTTTGCTTAATTGTCAGTTTTATGGCCGATAAACTTGTCTAAGCTCAGGCACTATAAAAGACTCGTTATTGTTTATTTACGTTTGGGAGGGATTTAGCTGGGCTCTAAAACATTTGCTAAGTACACGGCTTAAATGATGTTCAAGTCCTTGGCTTACACCTGCGGCAGCTGCTGTTGCTGCTCGACTGTAAACTGATTAGGTTGCTTCCTCGTGTAAACAAAACTCTTTTCTAATTGCATTCGAGTGCAATTTATAGTTGAGAGGATTCTATGCTAAACTGACCTACAAATTATGCAGTGCGAAAAGAGCTGCAAAGCCTCCTTTTGCTGCTGGCTGCTTCATCTTCATTCTCAATTCAGTTGGCAACTAATTGAGTTGTTGCCACTGCAGTTGCAGTTGCAGGTGCAACAACAACAACAACAATAATGCCACTCAATTAAGTGACTATAAAGACTAAAGGAATCCAAAAAGCCAAAGCCAGCATCTTGGCTGCAATTTGAATAAGCGCTAAAATACATTTCACGTGACCTAATTAATCGAAGAGAGAGAGAGACAGAGACTAAGATAGAGAAAGAGATAGGTAAAGCGACGCTACAAAGTCGCATTAAACGTTTTAATTACAAATTGCTGCAGCAACAATAAGAGTTAGCTGCATTGTCTTCAGTTTGCCACTTCCGCTGCTAACAAGCGTATCCTTGTTGTCCTTTGTCGTGTTTTGTGCTCTGCAGCATCCTGCTGTCTCTCAGAAGCACCTTTAAGCACCTTCAACTCGACAACCTGTTCACAACACACACACACACAAAACAAAACAAACAATCGCGCAATGTACTATATATAAAATATAGTATATATATAGTATTTTTTACTCTTGTGTTTTTTTTTTTTCAAACGCATTTTTCACTATCTCTTTCTCCCTTTTTGGCGGCTCGGACTGTTTGTAAATTGAGTGTTAACCCATCCACAAGCCAAATACTGTGGTTGATGACCAACAGCACTTACAAACTGGGTTAACTGGGTCACCCACCACACACACACACACACACACACACTGCACAAAGCGAAACGCACACAGATTATGCCAGATGGACATATATAGCATACATATGTATATGTTACATATACAACATACATATCTGTGGCCATGCAATATCTCTGTGCAATATCTGTGCCAACCATTAGCCTAGGCGGGCAGATCATCTTTTAAGACTGTAATTACTCAGACTATTGGCACGTGTCGTGAATGAAAGAGAGAGAAAGCATCACCAAAAAGCTGAACAGTTTGCAGATATCTTTTTTCAGTGTGCGCGCCATTAAATAGCTGCCATTAAATATTTAGTAAGTGTTCTTGTGACTAAGCTTCGTTGTTGTTGTAGCTCTGAATCTGAAGCACTTGTAACAGCTTTAATAACTACGATTTTCATTCGATATTTTGGTTACTTAGATATAAGGCTCTTTTATGTATGAAAGCTTTTTTTAAGTACAAAATAATTATGTATATTTGAAGACTGACTAAAATGACTAAATATTACATATCTGCAACTAAGATAGTTGCGTGATTTTCACTCGACATTTTTATGGCTAAAATGTTAAATTTGTATGACAATAAAGAATCAATTGAAATGCCACAATATTTATATAACAGTTTAACTGAAAGTTCATGAAAATGTTTTTATAAATATCGACTGAGAATTGTTAGAAAACTTTTAATTATCTACTTTAAATTGTGTTATATTTGCTAAGCTTTCAGAAAATGTGTCATCAGCTAAGCATTCCTGATTATTTGTTTAGTATGCATTTAGTATTTTAGTATTTTTACGAATTAGGCATTATTTTTATTTCAATTTAACTAAATTCAATTACTAATATTTTAATATCGTCCTCCGTTGTCGTAGTTTTATTGTTTTATTAGACAATATGATATATTTTATTCTCCATGGTATATTTGATGTGCAGTAATATATAGCTTTCGGTATATTTTTTAGTATTTTCTTGAATATTACAAATCAGCTAAGCATTGCTGATTTGTGTGCATTATTTTCATTTCAATTATACTTAATTCAAATAGTAATTTTTTATACCGTTCTCTGTTGTCATATTTTTGTTGATTTGGTATATAGTATATTTTATTCTACGTTGTACTATAAATACAGTAGCGTACCTACATTTTTGTTTTTATTGAAAATGGTTAAAGGATATCTCATAGCCGGATTCACTCGGCAAGCATTAGCATTATTTTTCCATAAATAAAAATAAATTGTATAAATACTATTAAATATTTAGCGTATGCATATTTAAGCTATGGAAACAACTGTTCCACTTCACCAAAAAACGGTTTAACTTTGCCATATTGAGTACTATAAACTAAACAATTTAAATTTACTTTAGCAAATGTGACAGATGTGCTATTTTAATGTGTTATTCCAGCAAATTCAATAGCACAGCTCCTCATAAATAAGTCCAGTAATAATAAAAGTAAAATATTTAAGATATTCGAACATTTTCCTCAGCTATGATATAAGCTCACTGTTGAGGATTTAGTTGCCTAAAATATGTTAACTCTCACACTTGACGACAAGTTTTGAATATTTAATAAGCGTGTGATGCAATTAGGTTTGAGTTAGTTGCTGCCATAATTCACTGAAAGTTCTGGGCAAATTTGATTAATGAAGTCCGCCCCAGCTCAATATTTGCTCACTAATCGCTCCGAAACTGGGCTATTTCAGCTGCATAAATTGTTTTCACAGCTTGTTAGATGAGAGAGCGAGTAAGAGAACATACGATATGTATTTGCAGTTTATTCATGTGTATTTTGGCGTGCAACTTGCAACGTGCAAATGCAACGCAGTTGCAAGTGCTCCAAATTGGCCATGCGACATGTGGCTTGTGTCATGCTCCTAAACATGCCAACCAAATCGATGCGCCTAATTGGCTTTGACCAATTCAGGCGAACCGAAAGCATGCACTTCTATGACTATATATATTTCTCTCTCCCTTGCTCTCTCTGTGTGTGTGTGTGCTGAACAACAACTGCAACATTTATTAATATGCGTGGGCTGATGCCACACGACAAATAAACGCAACAACTTCATTAGCGCAAATGTTGTTCCCGTTTGCCGACTGATTGACTGATTATGGTCAAGTGTTCGTCGTTGTTTTGCCAATTCCCCCAACTTCTCTTCTCTTCTCTTCTCTTGGCAAATTAACTGCATAGTGCATTAAGTGTCTGTTGCTGTTGTTGTTGCAGTTTTGTATTAATTATCGAGCTCGCAACTCGAAAATATTTATTTATTATGCACTCGCCGTCGTTCGCATTTATTTTTGGCTCGTTTTCGGATTCGAATTCTTGTAATTTTTATTGAAGCTGAAGCTCCATGCTAGCAAAATGTTTCGTAGTTTTTCTTTTCGTTTTGCTTAATTGCGCGTGTTGCACGCGGCGTATGCGTTATATTCGCCATGCATTACACATACGCACTGTTGTTGTATAGAGATGAAGGCAACGACGCCGCGTTCGCTCGAAATCAACAAGCAAATATTTTGCCAACCCAGGCATCACACACACACACACACACATACGCACACATACACACTCGATTGTGAATGTATCAAATGTTGGAATTTTCTTCAATATTTTTGTTGTTGTTGCTGTTGCTGCGTTTTCTTTCTTTTTTGTTTTTCCTAACCCGACAGAAATGTTGGCTATTTTTCGTGTTGTCCCGCTGCTTGTTTTAGTTTCGTTCAACAACAAAAAATTGTGCCATTTGTTCGTAAGCTAAAGGGTTGCTTTCCGTTTTGGCCAGTTAACCAATTTCCCAGCCAGCAAGAGAGAAAGAGAGAGAAAGACATAAAATATGCGTATGTGTGGGCTTACCTAAAAATAGAAGAAGAGATAACAATTGATTAGATTAGTTATTCAGAGATGAATTTCTATTGTTAGACTAGGCTTATACGTATTGTCACAGACAAATAAATTTAGCTTTTGTTCTGCTGCATGACAATTGAGTGTTTGCATTTTATTTCAATTAGATTGCACTTCACTTTGACCCATCAACTTGATGACTCGAATAAATGTGCATTAATTTAATTTATTTCTTTCTTTCCTTTTTTTTGTGTGTGTGTGGTTTTTGCTGTTCTGCTGTCACTTTGGCAAACAACAAATTCAAATTAAGCGCTGCCAACGTTGAGATTCTATTTCGTTCCGTTGCAGCGAGTAAATAGACATCAAATGACTTTGCGCTGCCGAAACGAAAAAAAAAGAAACAATGCAAAAATCTCTGACAACTCGAAAATGTCGCGACTTTCGCACAGGATTAGCGTATAGAGTCTGAAGTGTGTGCGAAGGGAAGTAGAGAAAAGCTGACAAAGGCAAGAAAACTGTAGCAGCAGCTGCACAAAGGCAAATAAGTGAAGCTAACAAAAATAAACGAGAAAAGAAGCGCAACAAAAAAAAAAAGATGCAACCCAAGCGAAGCATTAATAAGTAAGAAAGCTACAGACGAGTGTGCTCGACTATGAAATACCCGCTACACATTTCCAGCAAAATTTCCAGAAAATATACTAAAAGTTGTAGTATAAATATTTATATACTTAGTGCATTTAATAAAAATGTTACTAATAAATAATAATACTAAAAATGTACCAAATGTTGTATTTGGTATAATGATATAGTAATACTACTAAAAAATACTAATAAATAATAATACTAAAAGTATACCAACGGTTGTATTTGGTGTATTGGTATAGTTATACATTCAAAATATACCATAGAGTGCAAAATATACCAGATCGTCAGCCAAAGCCCTATTGGTAGCGGTTAATAAAAGAAGCAAGTCTTATTCAACTGATAATGTGAATAACCCTTAAATATCCTGCAACCTATGCATAGCAAAAGTTATCTGAAAAGTATGCTACAGTCGCAGTTAAAACACCCTCTTTCTTGCCTTGTGCTTACAGGGTATGCAACAAACAGTGAAAATTCCATTGCACATATTTCAATTTTGTTACATTTTTGTATTCTATTGTAGCTGCTTGTTTATGGCTTATACGCATTGTGTGCACTCTTTGTGACTTTCTCTCCGTGTGTGCATTTTTCCACTCTACTACTATATGTAACTGTCACCTACAAAAAATTAAATGCAAATCTGTGCTAGCTTAAAGTTGGGTTTGTCTTTTGCCCTTTTACAATTCAATTAACTATCAATTTAATGGTTCGGTGCGCATTTGTCGATATGTTAATTTAATAAATAGGTGCAAAGTCGACTGGAAGGTGAAATAAATTTGACATCAAATTAGGTACGAAATTGTTGACAAAATTACCGAAAATGCTAATTGCAAATGGCAATAAACCACAGAGTTCGATATAAAAATTGAAATTTATATTTGATGCTGATTTTGATTTCAATTTCAATTCTTTTTTTTTTATTTTGCGTAGGAAATGAGAAAGTACCAATGCGTTCAATTTGCATAAACAGACGGACTGATGGTCGTTTTATTGTGTTTTTTTCCGGGGGTTTGGTGGGGGAATTGAAATACCATAAACCAAACCAAGAAGCGCCTAAAACTCCCCAAAATGTTTATATATAGCCGGCTCACATTTATTTTGAATGATTTATGGAATGAAAACGGTGGCAATATGTGCCGGAAATTTGTGCGTATTTCGGTTTTCTCGTCTTCTTTTTTTTTTGATAGCATTTCAAACATATTAAATACACATTAATTTTCTATGCCAGCAGCATTGATACCTCTCGCTGTCCCTCTTACTCTCATTGCGATTTACGCCCATATCTTGACAGCTCTAAGCTGGCAGAAATTGTTGTCATTTTTATTGCTTGGAGTTGACATTTTTGGGTTTGGCCATTCTGCTTTACAGCAAAACAAGAACGAAAAAACGAAATTGTTTTGTAAGGATGGCAAGCAAATGCAGATAAATGAATACCCATAAGTACTTTGAAAATGCCATTAAACTGAATATGAATGAATTGCTTGATTTCAAATACAACAGAATACACACAAATGCACACATACACATATAACAAGCAGCGAAGAGTGCATGTGTTGCCTACTCGCTTGCACTTCTGCTACTTCAACTTTGTAGCAACAAGCATGTGAGAGCCCTTAAGCCATGCAGTTATGGCGCTCTCACTCTGACCTGTGCATACTTAATGAAAAGTAATTTGAGTGCGTTAGTAATATGTGTAGTGCAGCTTTTGATGTTGTCTTCAGCTTTTGTCTGTCCATCTCCTCGAGCCTTGCTTTCAAGCTTTTGTCTGGCTGCAAGCAACGCGCTCCCTCTCTGATCAATGCAGTACGCCATGTTGATGTTGCTCCTTACTCACTCGCTGTTTAAACTAGGCTTTGCCGCACCTCGTTCTAATGTTTCAAAAAGTTTCCCATGCGTCAGCTTTTGACAGTCCATCGTCTTAGGTAAAATACTTAAAAATTTCAAAGCTGCTACCGGAATTAATGAACATTTTTATTACTTGTATTGTTCACACTTCCATACGCACATAAATTAAGAATTTAAAAAAATGTTCACGCCCCGTTTAAGAATCGCTTTAGCAACCCAAACAAAAACCTAATATAAATTGTACAAATTTCAAACTTAAACCATAAAATATGTTTTTATGACTTTTGGCCAAGTATTTAAGCCCGCGAAATATGGCAGCATTATAATTGCAAACACACACGCACAACAATTTCAATTTAGCATGCAAAATTCCTTTCGCCCATAAAACCCAGTCGCATAAAATGAGCTTTTTTCGCTTTTTTTTTGGGTGTGCTTGAACCGAAAAAATTAGTGACAGCTCTGGAGTAAAAGGAAGGAGGGGACAAAAGAGAGTTTGCGGTAGCGGGTGTGTAGCCAAAGGTGGTGAATGTCTCGCCGAGCGAAAAACTGAAAACAAGCTCAAAATGCTAAAAGAGTAACACAAAAAATAACACGCTAAAATAACCCTAAACGCAAATCAAATATTCAGTTCGTGAAAGAAAAAGACCGTAAACCTGTAAACAATCTTATGGCATCAACAGTTAAATCGAAAAGCTATATAAAAAAAAAACACAACATCAAAGTTTATGCGCATGGCATGCGAAATTCAAGATCATGTTCATAACAAAATAAAACACAGACAAAAAACTATGGCAAAGGCGACAACTTTTTTTTTACATTCTTCTTTTTGAAACCAGAACTGAGACAAGACCACAAAATATTTAGAGAAAGAGCGAAAGAGAGAGATGGAGAGAGAGAGCGATTGTCGTGATAAGCGATCACGCATGAAAATTGAAGACAATAACATGCTGACAAAACTGCAAAATGAAATATCGACCAAAGCATACGCTGTAAGTATTAATATTCTATACTACTCTTTAACAACTTTTACAGGGTATATGCAGCTAACAAATCACAATGAATAAAAGTTACCCAGCGCCAAGACGAAGTTTGCATGCGTAAAATAAATCCCGCCGGTGGCCAACATAAATTTAAATACATCCAAGTATTTAGGGAATACCGAAACAGGAAAAATACTTATGAAATTAATCATACTAACACACAGATCACATAATACTCAACAAACCTGTTGACATACCAAAAAATAATACTCTTCCGTCTAGAACTTTGCAACTGTCGCTTGACAGGTTTATTTTTTTATTTTTTTGTTTTATCTTCAAAGCTTGCCCAAAATACTCATAAGGTAAGGGAAATAGTTATTTTAGGGCAGACTGTAAAAGAAACAAAACAAAATAAATGCAAAACGCGTTTTTGGCTTACGAGGCGAGGTGTCAAAGTATTTTTTTTCTTAATTAATCCATAGAAGTGGCCCATAAAAGCGTCGAAAGAAAAAAATAAAGTTTAACAGAAATTAATCAAAGTGGCAAAGTTGCTGTCTGGGTGTCTTGATGACTTCGTCTGTGCTCTTCAACTGTCAGCATGGGTCCACTTGATGAGTTTGGTTCATTGAATTAATGATGTAATACTACATTACCAAAAAAAAAAATAAAACAGGTGAGGAGACGAGCGGGGGAGGCAGTCACATTATAAATTCTATGACGAGAGCGCAATGAAAAATGTTATAAATATGCAAAATGACGCGCAACGTTGCTGCTAATAATCATCGCGATGATGATGATGATGATGATGAAGATGATGTTGGCGACAGCTGTCGTATTTATTTAAATGACTAACTTCTTCTATTTTTGTTGCGTTTTGAGTGGAAAATCGGCATTGTTTATCAGCGCTGTGTTTATCTTATCAATACATGAGGTTGCCCAACTCTTTCTCCACATCAGTCAAGACTGTTGCCAACAAGAAGAAGTTTCTCTCTGCCTCTCTCTCTTTCTGTGTCTTATCAAAAGCTAACATCAAGCTCAGAGCAAACTAAATGAGTCCAGAGCACTCGAAACTGAGCAACAATGACCCAGAAAGATTTACGAGTATTCAATTAACAATTAATTAAGTGTTGCAAAAACGCGCAAAACAGAAATAGCAACAGCAACAACACAGCCAAAATTAATTAATTAGCTTAGATAACATGGCTTTTGTGGCACAACTTTATTTGAGGATTCAGTCGATAATCGTTAAGTTTTATTACGCTAAGATAATCAAGCAAACGGAAACGAAATCGAGTTCTAGAAGTGACGATTACATGCTGTTTTCTTGCAGTGTAATTGAAAGCCACAAATCATGGCATGGCTTTCGGATTTTTGTTATTACAGCGAATACCTTCAACTTGTATGCTTGAACTTTGATTCGTTTATAAAACAAAGAGAGCTGCGAGTGAGTTCCCCGAATGACACTTCAGTTTAACGAACTTCAGATACGCGACATTATTACAGCCAGACGCCAAGTACAAAAAAAAGAAAAGAAAAAAAAAACAAACCACAAATTGTCAAAGTCAGCATAAAGCAAAAATATGAAGAGACCCTAAAAAAGGCACGGCATCAGAGAACTGAACTGAGAGACTCATAATTACCAAGAGCGAAAACAGAAAAAAATACACGAGAATTTCAATTGAAATTGTCCAACGGTGTTGCGGTTGATTAATAAGAAAACTTCCACAAATGGCTCCCCAAACGGTCAGCTTTTGTTTTCTTCCCCCTTTTGTGAATAAAGTTTAGCTGAACTGCAATTGCAACTCTCTCTCTGCTGGGTGTCCTCTAAAAGTCTTAATTAAGCACATGAAACACAAACAGAGAACAGCAAACACAAAATGCCAAGTTCAAGTTTAGATGCAAAGCAAACGGAGCGTATGCGTAATGTGTGTAACACGATGAGGAGAAGTTTTGTGCATTTAAATGTCAAGTTGTGCTAACCCTTTTACGCTTGGCTAATGATTGTAGGGTATTGGAGTGCAAACACTTGGTCCATTGGCTTTCGCTCTTTTCACAGCCCAACCTTTTGCCTTGGCTTCCAGTTTGATTTATTTGTATTTGTGCCTTGCGTGGGCTGAGAGAGAGAGAGAGAGAGAGGGAAAAGGTCAAGGACGCGTCGAGAGGCCAAGCTAAAGAGCATCAGGAAATGTTATATGAACAGTCCCCAGACTGGGGACTGCGACTGCGACTGAGTCTGAGATGTCGGACACTTGGCGATAATCAAATGGCGTCAATTGCCAGGGGAATCGATTAGATTTCAGCTATTTATAAGGCACATCACTTTCATTTTGTTGTCGTCGTCGCGTCGCCAGTTGTTGCTCAATCAAACGCATCGGAACACAAATATCTCAACAACAACAGTAACAACAACAACGAATAACAAACAACGTTCAGCACACATTAATGTCAACGTTAATGTCAACAATTTATAATGCATCAAACAGCAGATTGGCAAAACACGGACTCAGCGAAAGAGAGAGAGTTATATAGAGAGAAAGAGAGAGAGAGAAAGAGAGAGAGAGCGGCGCCTGCAGCCAACCATCCAAATTGATAGCCAGCTGCAAATGGAAATTCGTATCATTTTCGATTCATACTCGTGCCTCTTAATGACACGCAGTTTGTTTCAAATTAATTTTTATGTCAGTATTTTATGTGATTTACTGCAATTTGCGGCGCACTCGTATAATTATCACAATTTCAACCAGCAAAAAGAAAAATACAAAAAAGGAGCTTTTTTTATTCATTTCGAGTGCTAATTATCGCTGCACATTAAAATTGCAAATAAAATCAGTTTCAATAACCAATGATACGCTCAAGTTATTGATGGAATTCGATTTGCACAACACGTTTAATTCTCCAGTTGGCTTTTATATAATAATCAGGCTCAGTTTGCAACAGCCTATTTTTTGGATGACTGGTGAAAGCGCTTATAAACTTAGGAATTAATTAAGCTATTAAAATGAATTTACTCACGCGAAACTTTTGATCGAAGCGAATACTTAAAATCAGATAAAGTTCGATTTTAAAATGTGAGCTATTTTAATACTTTTCGAAATTTGAACAGCATAAATATGACTTAATTCTTTTATTTAAGCAACATTTTTTGTTTATTTTATATATCATATTTTATTGAATCCATATTTTCTAGACCATCTTTAAAAAAAAAACTTCTTCCATTTTCGAAAGAGGAATTAGAATATTTCGATGATTAATTCTAAAACATTACTGAAAATTTTCTGTATAAATATTTAAATGATAAATGCCGTTATAAAGTTAAGAATTAATTAAGCTATTAAAATGAATTTATTCACACGTAACTTTGACCGAAGCGAATACTTAAAATCAAATAAAGTTCGATTTTAAATTTGAGCTATTTTTAAACTTTTTTGAAATTTCACTTTTTTTATATTATTTTATTAAGTTAATATATTCTATGCCTTCTTTTAAAAGAGCTCTTCTTCTTCTATTCTCGACTACTTTTTGAAGAGTTATGTAAGAGATAAATGCTATTATATAGTAAGGAATGAATTAAGCTATACAAATGAATTTATTCAGACGAAAGTTGATTGGAAGCGGACGCTTAACATCTGATACAGTTCAGTAATCAATTTAAGATATTTTTTGTACATCCTAAATTCTATTCATTTTTCTTGTTGCATAATATATTTCATTTAAGAAAGAAATGTACTCATTTTTTTGTATTAATTGGTTTTCTTCTAACAGAACTCTTGTTCTTCATTTTTCGAAATAAGAATATTTCCATTATTAATTCTAAAACAATTTTGGTCCCTTGCTGTATAATTATTATTACATAATTATAATTATTACTGTATAATTATAATGATATTCAAACAAATGTTTCTTCGAACAGGATGCCTAAAATAAGATAAAGTTCAGTATGGATTTTTAGCAATTTTTATATATTTTTCCTACCCAACTATGTGAAAGGCTAAATATAATTTATTTAGTTTTTTAATATTTTTACATTAAGCACGAAATGTATATAATTATTCTATAAAATTCATCTCTTTCCATTCCTTCTTTTAATAGAACTCTTATTCTTCTTCTTTTCCGAACTGTAGATATTATTGTGCGTGATTAATTCTTAAACATTCTTGACCACTTTCTGTTGAATATTTGAACCGATAAATGCTATCTTAAGCATCTGTTAAAACATATTTTGCTCATTTTATAGGTTTTTTATGCCAATATCCAAGGGATTAGCATACGCATATTTCAATAAATACGTCAATACACAAAAATATGTGCAAAATAAATTCATTTGAGATTCTTTTGTTTACTTTTATGTGTTCCCCACTGATTTGGGACCTCAATCCAGAACACGTTCCAAGTGTGTTTATTATTAAAAAGAAATTGCTTTTGTTGCTGTTGTTGTTGAACTACGAAAACTAATCGAAATCGAAGAGTTTAACTGGCTCAATTCAAGTGGAAGTATAAACATAAAATGCAAATTCCAAGAAGCTTAAACGATTAGCTAATATCAACTTGTTTAAGATGCCAAACAAGAACAAGAGCAAGAGCACTGAGAAACGCCGACTGTTGGTTATCTAATCGGAGCTTAGTTGCTTTTGGCTTTTGGTATCTTTATCTAAACATTTACGCAATTAGCGGGCAATAGTTGAGGAGATGAAAGAGCAGCAGCAGCAGCAGCAACAGCAGCTGAGTGCACAGGAGAGAGATGAATGAGAAATGAGAATTCCATGCAATTAGCAGCAATTGCAAATTAATAATCGTGTCGCGTCCAAGGACGACAAGGACTCGCCTGCTACACACGCGGCTTCATATCGCATCGGTGGCGACACCCACGCAATGTTCACAAAACATGCGGCCCCCCTTAATAGAAAATGAGCCAGTCAGTCACCATTTTTTTTGTTGGGTGGTAAGAGCTACGAGGTGCGAGTTGTGAGCTGCGAATAGCGAGAAGCGAATAGCAAGGAGGTTGCGTGGAAAAAAAAGAAAAACACAACGAAACGAAACGAAACGAACCCATAACAATTTGCAAACGGATGAAAAATGTATGTGGAGCAAACTTTAAATTCATTACACACACGCAAAGTCAGCATAGAACAAGAGAGGGAGAGTGTAAAAGAGAGAGAAAGAGAGAGAGGGAGCGAAAGAAATGTCAAATGCTGGTGACAACTTCACATGGACATGGGCAAGCGCTGGCGAGCCAAGTAAGTTTGCCAACAGTTTGTTTAAACTGCGGTCACTGGGCAGGATAAACACGAACATGGCTAAAAACCCAACTGCCCAGTCGGACATTTCCCACATGAGTTTGCACAAACCACACAAGGGAAGCATTCAATAGAAAGAGACACCAGAAAGAGAGGGAGAGAGAGAGAGAGAAATATAGAAAGACTATTTGCCATGCGAAACAGTGTGAAATGCAGCTGCTGTAGTGCTCTTTTCATGACATAGTCAGTTACAAAGTCACCTGCTCTAGCTAACCACAAAGCTAGATGCAACGTTCATAAAGTATGTATTCACTTTAATCTTTTAAGATAGCTCAGATTTCATAAAGTAATTACAAGAAAATTTAACACATTTTCTCCTCAGGTGTTGACATGGGAAACAGTTGCAAATGCAGCTGCTGTAGTGACATATTCATGACCTAATCAGCTGAAAAGTCAGCTGCCCTTACAAGAAAAATTTAAAAATAAATGACATTCATAATTATTTTCAAAAAAATGATAATAGAATTAAAGTATATGTAAAATATTTCTGGAAATTATTCTCAACGATGTACTGAGTAACAAAAATTAAGACTACATAACATACGATTGGATACATCAAAAAGATCGATATGTTGTATTTCCCTAAAAAATATAAACATAATTATACTTCTTATCTCACTGGGAATATAATATATGATTTTACAATCATTTTTGTTGAGAAGACAACGATTCTTTTTCAAATGCACTTTTCGTAGTGGAATATTCATGAGCTATTCAGCTGCAAAGTCAGTTGCCCGTACTTATAACTAAGCTAGGAGCAGCGTTGATATTTTACTTTGATCATATAAGAACACAATCCATTGCTGCAATTCCATAAATTACAAGATAGTTGGAGGCCTTACACCACGCGGTCTTTATTATGAACTTTTAAGCTTTCGGTTAACAAGAAAGTGAAATTCACTTGATATGTGATAAGGTGTAAAGCCACAGTAATACCCAAGTCACTACTTACTAAGATGTAAGCTATATTCATAAAATACGCCAAAACTTTAAGATTATAAGAGCGCAATCGATAGCTGCGATTTCATAAAGCAATTGCAAGGTAGTCAGCGCCTTATCCCACTGGGTGTTTAATATGAATTTGTGCGTGTTTTGTAAGTTGACCTGCCTACTTCCGTGCACATTCGCACTTTCAATACGCACCCACAGACACACACACAGACACAGACACCACATCAACCACACTCTTACACACAGAGGCCTCTCGCTCGCTCGCTCAAAGGACCGCTCAAGTCTGCCAATCTAAAGCAGCGCAAAAAAAAAAAAACGAAGAAGCACAAAATAAAATAAAAAACGGTAAAAACGAAAAATAGAAAAAAGAAAAGTGAGCTGAAATTTCGTGCCACGCTTCTATTTACGCTTTTATCTCTATGCCCCACTCAAAGCGAACAGCAACAGCCGCGCCCCACTTCAGGCCTCCTATCTGTTTTTTTATACAATTTGTATTTCGCCATTTTCTTCTTCTATTTACTGCTGCTTCTTGCCACTTCTTTACTCATCATTATGTGTGCTTCGTGCTAACCTTGGCCCAAAGCATTAAAAGCGTGCCAAGTGCCAAAAGCAGCAGCCAACAGTCAGCAGTCAGGCAAGCAGGAGCAGCTCAAAAACTAAGCAGCAAGAAGTGTGCTCGACCGGCTCGTGCCCATAGTCCAAGCTGGACACGTCCATCTCGCTCTCCCTCTACCTCTCTCCCTCTCTCTTTCGCTCTCAAGTACCAGCTATGAGCTACGAGTACATTTAAAATTCGACAAACTGTTAACTAAAGTGCGAGCCAAACGATCCACCAAGTGTTCCAAAAATCCAAGCAAAACTCTCCACTCTACACTCTCCACTACATTTTTTTTTTTTGTTGGGGTCGTGTGCAAATTCCTTGAGCTTAGCTTCGCTTATCGCTCCTTGCTGACTCCCTCGTACTCTCGCTCTCTCCCTCACCCCTCTCTCGTTATTTTACGTTTCCTGTTGCTTCTGGGTAGCTGTTGCATTTTTTATGCCATTTCTTATTTCATTTGGGTTTGTTTTTTTTTCTTTATTTTTATGCTGCCTGCAAAATGTTGTTTGGCAACGAACCCTCCACACAACCTCATTCACATTCCCATTCACATCAACATTCGCATTCGCATCGCACATCTCACATTCGCACACAAGTTTATCATATTGTCTTCTTAGTAATGGTTTTGCTTCACTTTTATTTTCTCCGACTCTTCGGCACATGTTCTTATTCTTATTCTTCTTCTTATTTTTGGTTAATGTCTAGTTCGCATTGTTTGCTTCCTTCATACTCTTCAATAAGGCATGAGGCAATTTATGAAAATAAGAAAAGGTATGAAAACAAAACATTGCAGATGATGCAGAAAAAGCAGCATAAAAAATCTTCTTTATTTTAAAAGTATACACATACATTTTAAATAACATAAATTATAAATCACAATAAAAATTTCATTTTCAGCTGTGCAAATATTTTTTTTTTTTTTTTTTGTATCTTTTCATTGATAAAAGAATAAAAATTAACAAACAAGGAAATGTTGAGGTTTATTAAGCTTTTTGATATTCCGAATACAAATATGAATGAATGAATGACTATTAAAATATGCAAAAGCATTAAAAATTGAAGTTGATTTACTGCGTTTGAAACAAAACTGCAGTTCTTGATATCCGGGTCAAGATCTAAAGAATTTTATCTACACTTAAAATATAGAATTTCACTTCTAGGCATTCTCCAAATAATCTCAATAAAATTTTGAAGCACCACAATTCTAAGTTTGATTGCAAAATCAAAGTACTTCAAACTAATGTGCAAAGTTTTGTAGTATTTCCCAGAGTATTGCTGCTTCGCTTTTTTGTTCTTTTTTTTTTTTTATTATTATTTTTCGCATGTGGCATTTTTTGTGATATCCTAAGTTGAAGCAAAATTGCCGGCAAATGTTTTCAGTATTCGTTAGTTGTTGTTGTTGTTTGGTTTGGTTGGTTGGTTGGTTGATTCGGCGAATGCCTTCAGCATTTGTGCAGGGCTTTATTTTCCTGTTGGCCGAAAATAACAGAAACCAACAACAAAGTTGTTGCAGAAATACACACAAAAAAAGAGGAAAGAAAACAAAATATAAAACACACACAAATGTATTTTTAGTGTGCTGCTAAATATCTAAATATATGCGCGATGGGACGAGCACCTGAACGAGGAGCCTGGCAAGAAATGTGCCGTCTACTTTTTTATTTATGAGCCCACCAAACGACGACGACGACGACGACGACGCGTTCGCCATTTGGCTATGGCCCGAATCTTTGCCGCAGCCACACTTGACGAATATCACAGCGGGAAGAGGATAAAGGAGGAGAAGGAGGCTGTGGCTGATGGCGATGCTGTTACTGTTGCTGTTGGCTGAAGGTCATTGCGAGTTTTGGAGTTGCCGCTGCTCATCTCTCCCCTCCTCCCCCACACGCCAGTTAAATCGATTTTAACGATTTTTATTTTTGCTACCTGCCTGCCTTTGGGCCACACACACTCTCACTCTCACTCTCCCTTTGGACTTATGAATATGGAATGCACTTGCATGGCCAGTCAACAATAACAACTACAACGACTTAAATGTGCTTTTGATTGACAAAATTGTGGCAAGGACACATAGGCACATTTTGTGTAGCCAGCGACATTAATTGATGAGCCAAGGATTTGAGCATAAAGCGAGATGAAGCCCCCTTCCCCTTCCCCTTCCCCTTCCCTTCCTCCCCTTCTCCTCTTCCCCATCCCTCAATGGCACTTCATTTCAACTGTGTTGTGTCATCTTTTGTAGCGCTTCAGTTGCACCCCAACTGACAGCTCATTAATAAACGGATTTTAGCCTATAGAACCTACCAACCGAGAGAAGGGGCACTAACTACTGCTAGCCAAGGCTATAAGCACCTCTTCCCCACCTTCCCGCTTGTGCCCGCTCATCATCATGTGCGCTTGCCTTTTGTTGACGAGCTAATCTAGTACATAAATCTACTGTTTTATTAACTCCACGAAAGGCGATCAAACAGCACACAAAAAGCACAAAAACCTTCAGTCCGTCTGTCCGTCTGTCCATTCCTGTGTTCGTTCGCTCGTTGGTAATAGGAGAAAGAGGCGTTACACGCCATCGGGGGGCGTGGCCGTCAAGTGGTCGGTCACACAAAAACCGAAAAAGGGAAGCACAGTTCGCACTTTTAATTAGAGTGTGTTTGATACTCTCGAACCTTTTGGGGCTGAGAAAATGGCAACTTGCCAAGCTGCCCCAAATCTATATCTGTAGTTGAACATTTTTCGAGGTTCAAGTCATTATTTTTTCACTATATGTAAATTTAACAAAAACAATACTTAACATATTTTATTCAATTACATTGATGAAATATTTAAAGTATTTATATTCTTTGATCAGTTTTTTATTAGAATTAGATCAGAAAAAACAAAACATATTTTAAAATAGTTTCAAAAAACTTAATAGTTTTGGCAATGAAAAGCAAACATAATTTAAATCTTATAAACACTTGCTCAGAAATGGAAATTTTATGAGCCTAGAAACTAAATAAATTGGCCAATTTCGAAGGCACGTGTTGTATTTTTTTTTTTAGCACATTTAAATAACACTGTTCGCAGATTAGTTTCATAATTATCTTTTTGGCGTTAGTTTTGTTTACCAAACTAGTATTTGTTATTTTTAAGTTTTTTGTGAGTTCTTTACATAACTTTTGTGTTAATAAATCCGCCAGACGGTTTCATATTCAACTTGGGTGAAATTTAAAAGTGTCTTTTTGCATAAATTTAGCGTTAATTTGAATGAGAATTCGAGCTGCAATTGATTGACACTAACCTTTAAAGTTTCCAATTCAATTCGGTTGCTTTTAAATTGGTCGAATCAACAGAAAACAATTTCCAATCAGAGTCAACGGAAAACAGTTGGTTTTTGTTTTAATCTTTTTTCTTTATTTTTTTGGCACAAACACAATTAACAATTTTCGATTTCTAAATTCACCGGCAAATTGACAACTGGCGAAACGAAGCCGAAAACCACCGACAATTCTCGAATTTTTGTCGAGCACACGGTAAATATTGAAACTTGATATTTACTTGAGGGGGGGTGACCGACAAAAAGTCCACAGATTTAGCCAATTAGCGTTGACTGGCCGCAGAAATTAGCGAATTAGCCAACACACACTGAAAGACACCGACAATGGCCTAAAGATAGCGCCCGGCTTGAAAGAAGGTGTCGCTAAAAATTTCACCTGCAATTGTGAAATGCACTTGCCATACGATTTGTTAGTAGAAGAATATGTCGTTTTTTAACGGCTCTTTTGAGATTCCGTTTCTTAATTCAATAGGCTCGTTGGCCGCGCGCACGTTCGGCCTCAGCGACAGTAAAATTGCGACTGTTCCAAGCACACGAAAAAACGCAAACGCAAAGCCAACAGAAGCAGCCAGAGCAAAACTTCGCTATGCCGCCGCCTAGATACTCTAACCTGGCAGAACGTTGCACACTACAGGCAAAGAGAACAGCATTTTACACTAACTTAAAACAACTTTAAATTATGTTTATTTAATAAGAATCAAGTTTGGTTTAATTCAAGCATTTAATAAATGTTCACGTCATACGTCAAGTTCAACATCATTTGTGACGTAATTGCCATACCCGAAGAGAAGGTGTATAAAAGGCAAAAGCTGAGCGAAGGCGGCCGGCTCCAATGTCGACTACGTCAGCAGCGACTGTTGATGCTGTGCTCTCTCACTCTCTGCTTCTTTCGCTCGTTGGCACTCTCTCTATGTGTCTCTCTCATTTTCGGTGTGTCTTTTTGCGCTCTCTCGCGTGCTCAATGTGTGTGGGTTTGTTTTTTGGCTTGAAATTCGCCGGCTCCATATCGTTATCAACATGTTGCAGCTTTCCTTATGCTTTTGGCGCGCGCTTTCAAACAAAGTTGCAAGCGCTCCATAACGTAAGGGCAACAAATCCAATTTATTCTACATTTTCCCTGCTGTCGTTGTTTTGCGATTTCTTTAGTGTTATTTTAATTGGAGGCTGGGACGTTGTGATATATAATTTATAGTTGAGTTTATTTTTTTTAGGTGCGTCTGTTGCTTATTTATAAACACATTAAAATTTATAGTTGCCGACCCATTTGTGGCAGATTTTTGTTATTTTTTTTCTTTTTGCATGAGATCAGCATCATCAACTAATTTATGGGACATCAGAGAGTACGTTGTCGTCGTTGTCGTTCCACATTTAATTTATGCTTAAGCCAGCAAACAAATACTACATATTGAATTTGCTTGTTTGTCGGGGACACAAACAGAAATGTTGCCAGCAACTTTCACTGTCACCCCTCCGCGAAAATGTTGCAAAGCAACAATGTTGCCCAACATAACAAGAGATCGTATTTTGGTTAATTCTGGCGATTGTGATTAGTCAGTTGTAAGAAATGGTGCTAATAAAATCCGCCAGCTCAATTTGTATTCATAGAATTCGACCAAGTAAATAAATGATGCAATGCCGTGAGCCATTCGTTATACTTTATTTATAAACATTAACGTATACGCCGCGTTGTCAGTCAGTTTTCCAATGACAACATTTTGTACAAATAATCTCAACTTGATCGTACAAAATTCTTATCTCGCGTGTCTCTTCAGTGTGAAGTCATTCATTGCATTTCATTTGCAGTTCTCAACTGAATGTGTTGTTTATTTAATCTCTGATGTTTTTCATTATTTCGTTTTCTATTTTTTTGTCAAACTTTTGTATCAAGTTTGTGTGCAACTAATTGCCGCACTTGTAAAGTTCCTAGCTCAATAATGTAAACAAAAGCTTTGACAACTTTGGCAACTTGTTGCTGAGCTCGCAAACTTGTTTTTAGTGTGACGTGATAAAGTGCAGACAGAACAGGCCTCCAAAACAACAATAACACAGAGAAATGCAGCGGAAACAGTTTGTTCAGCAAGTCGCACTACAATTGCTCTAACAAGTTTTTAATGAATGAATCGAAATGTAATTAAACTGGTGGAAAATTTGAATTATCCACAAACTTTAAAGAAATACTTCTTATAAAATATTTTATTTCCATAAAAGATTAAATTTTACTTACTTAAATTGTTAAATTTAAAATGAAATGTTTGTGCCCAAGTCATATTCTATAAAATTCTTCAAATTAAATTATTTATTAACTAAAATTCTTTAAAAATACATTATATCTAAAAAAATTTATATGTACGTATTACATCAAAATACAAAATTTATTTTCTTTGTGATACATATTTCAAATGCATTCGATATTTAATAAAAATTTTCATATTCATGAAATTCAAAACTGAAATATAATTTTCCCTAAAATGTAAATCATTTATTCCAATTAAATCTTACCATATTAACATTCCTCAAAGTGAGGCAAGAAAACAATTTCATTGCCTTTTCTCGTCTGACCCATTTAATGTTATTGACAGCGACATTGAAGAGTCTGGCAGACGGAGAGACAGAACGGATAAGTGGCAGACTGGACAAATTGTTGCGATTGTTTATGTCATCTGCGATGATAAGCAAAGAGGCAGCAAAATGATGGCAACAATGTTGCTTACACACACAATAAAAGTGTAGCTGGAAATCATAAATGAATTTATGATGCCAAATATAAACAAAGGAAATGGTGCAAAATAGTCCAACTGATTCGTTTGCTTGTTCGTTCGTTGGCTATTTTTGTTGCCACACATGTAGCTGAAACTAAACAAGAAAAATGCTTTAATAGAACAAATTAAAATGGGCAAATGAATTAGATTATTTTATGAAACAGTTGATGGGCAGGGTGCATACAGGGTGCTCGAGCATTCGATGTATGAATAACAAATGCTAAAAATAAATATGACAACAATAAAACAACATCGAGACATCGAACCGACGTCGACGTCATCGTAATGGAAATGAGTTGAACTAGAAGCAAAGTAAAAACCGGTGGCCAGATGACGACAAGTGGTCAATCTAACAACAACAGCAACACAAACATCCACCAGTTGCTGCCGCCCCGAAAAATGCGGCCCGGAAGAAGGAGAGGGTATTAATGATACAACACCATCTGGAGGCGTGGGCGGCATCGACATTGAACCAATGATGATGATGATGGCGCCAACTTTTGCATAAACAACAGCATTACACACAGTTTGACTAGCTATGTATATAGCTCCACAGCTCTCCATTACATTTGAGCAGCATGAAAACAAGTAAGAAAGCTAAAATCGAGTGTGCTCGACTACGAAATACCAGCTACCAATTCTAAAAAAAATTAAAACATTATTATCGTTAAAGGTATTTTACTGAAAATATTCTAAAATATATAATAAAACAATTTGATGGCGTTATTATCATTAAAAAAATAGTACCTTAAAAACATACTTAAATATACCAAAAGATAAATTGAATGAATTGGTATACTTCTGGATTCGAAATATACCATAAAGAAGATGATATAAAAAACTATCAACCAAAACCATTATTAAATCATATACTGATGAAATACTAAATAAAATAATATATTTGGTATAACGGCATACTTATGTATTCAAAATATACCATAAGTAACACGATTGTTAACCAAAGCCATTATTAAGTAATATATTGAACAAATACCGAAATGTATATTTGGTATAGCGGTATAGAGAACACAATTTACCAAATTGTCAACCAAAGCAATTATTGAGTGATATACCGAAAAAATACTAAAATACATATTTGGTATATCGGCGTTCATTCAAAATATATCAAGAAGAACGAAATAAATGAATTGTCAAGAAAATAAATTCTTTTCTGGAATACCTTTAAATAATTGATAGGATCACAAAATTTCAGGAATCATAAGGACTATTATGTAGTCTTTGTGTCTACCACAAATGGAGACTCTAGTTTTTCATCCTTTCGTGTTCCATACATTTTCCATTAGCACAAAATTTGTATACCCTCCTACCCTATGGTTACCGAGTATAATGACCCACACCCCACAGTGAAATACAGCAAGCTGAAACAAATTACAATTTGATAGTTTCTCAGATACTATGCCGAGGTCAGCATTAGGTCTCTCGATGGCATTGATTTGTCCCCCTTCCACTCCTTCTTCCACTCCCACTCTCCAGTTATAGCCCTTAGATTCTGTCTGTCCAATTAATGTCTCGCATTGCGATGCTTTAACAGATTCGTGAATGGCTGCTCTTGAACCTTGCGCAACGTGTGTCGTGTGCTTCTTGTTCTGGGCTAATTTATTACAATTTAAAGATTTTGTGGAGCCCACACGTTTGGACCATTCATCAAGAAGAGCGATGTCAAGACGAAAAAGGAAGCCAAAAAGTATGCCGTACATTTCTTTCTCTTTGTTTTCTCTTTATGGTCATGTGATTAAGTCGAAGAAATAGAAATTCCTTTGAGCTAATTTTGTGAATTCTTACAAAATATTTCACTTTTGATTCACTTTTTAAATGTGAGTGAGCAATGCACAAATGGTTATGCTTAACAATTTTCAACAATTGTTTCGTCCAGATGTGCCAAAAGTTTTCCATTTTTTCGCACATACCAAAAGCTGTATACTTTTCTCGATATGCTTCAGTAAGATTCTTAAGGCATAGACGAGTATGTACAATAGAATATCCCCCAATGCCAGCTCCAACCCCACCACCCTCTTGCAATTGGGTCAAATTAAGCGCTAAATAGTTGTACACAAGAAGAATAGATGAAAAACTAACATAAATTGAAATGCCTGCCATATAAATAAACAAGCGTTTTCTATGCACGCTGGCATAGAATTTAATGGGATACGCAAACTTGCACTTGCTGCCAGACTACAGACACTACACGATTACTGCTGACGAATACATCTCGTAGTCCGAGAGTTTGTATATATATAGTATACCCCATCCACCCACCTCCACCTCCACCCACTCAACTAGGCAGCAGGCAGCAGACACCACCCACAACCACTGGACAGCGGACGCAGGCCACGAGCCAAAAGTCAGCACACACACACTCAAACACACAACATCTAAAATAACGAGACGCATTGCTACGATCTCGAAACTGGCAAAAATTTGTATTGTGCATGTTCATGTTTAATTTCGAGAGAATGCGTGCCAAACATAAAAATGCAAAATACATCCAATATGAACAACTTATGTAGCACATTTTGCACAAATTTCTGGAACGAAATTATTGGTACACATTTCGCAACTGAAGGTCAACAGCAAATCTCACAGGGATTATAAATCACTTTTAGTATTTGAGTATTTCAAATTGTAAATACTGAAGTTAAATAGTATTCTTTAAAAGATCTTGGGGATAAATAACACTCTGATATTTCACATTTAAGATACTGTAGTTAAAAAACATTATTATAAAAGATCTTGGTGATAAATTCTAAGCTTAAGAGTTGTCAAAGGTCCAAGGTCCACTTGGAAATTAAACAAAATAAACACAAAGAGGTTAATATACATAAATATAAATAAATCGTACATGTGTGCATATTAAATAATATTAAAACTTCAAATTTACTTAGTAATTATAAAACATATCTGTATTAATTTCACTTAGGAATAAATATTGAACCAAATAATAAAAGTAAAACCAAATATATTTAAATATACAAATAAATGAAAATAATTCGATTGATAATTCATTGCTTAAATTTTCATCTTTTAGTTATCATTCTTTTCTTTCTTAGAATTATACTAAAATATAAGTATAGATTTTATCAGTTTTCACTTTCATGTTTTTCAAAAATGTTTCAATTTAGGTAAACTAATGATTTCTTAGATTGAGAACAATGTTTTCCTCATTAGAATTTTTGACAGCAGATTGAATTCGAAATTGATTGCTTTTTCTTCCTGTGTAGTGTGAATCACTGCAACAACCCACACCGCACAATAAATGCAAATGGGCAATAAAAGATGACACACAGGGATGATTAATACCGTTAGCCCCGGTTTGTGAGTGTGCACAATGTGTTTCCAATTATGCACCAAAAAAACACAAACCTGAAACCAATATTGTTCATTATATTGTTCATTAAAATCGCCGCCGTCTGTGCACATTTCATCATAATAAACAAGAATTTCAATAATATTTGATAAGAGTTTTTCGAATATTTATTATTTTTTTTTTCTCGATCCAAGAAGTTGTACTGTAATTTCCACAAGCAAAGCCAAAGCAAGTTGCACTTTGCAGTTGCAGTTGCTGTGATCAATGAGCAGCGAGCAAATGCCACTTAATTGGTTTTCGTTGTTGTGCACCGATTGGCGCTAATTGAAGGCAACTTGTTGAGCCACTAACTGGCCAGTTAGCAAAAAGACAGTCAACACTTGATACTCGACACTCGACAGATTGAAGATTGAAATTATTGAAAAGACTACGAAATGCCAACGGCTCGGCGGCAGTAAACAAAGTTTTATCAATGGCAGCAGCAACTTGTTGTACTCGCGAGTGGCGCCTTCAAGGCCAGACTTAAGACTGAGACAGAGAGATAGTAAGTGAAAGAGACAGAGAGAGAGAAAGAGAGAGGCCAGGGGGAAGCCTTGTTGTCTGCTTCTATCAGTGGATAACGCTGCACTAATTGATTTTCATTTCAGTTGTGGCATTCACTACTTTTGCCCGTGGCTAAACAAAAATTGTTGCATCAGTTGTTGCTAACAAATTGCCGAAAATAACGAAAAATTAAAACTATTTTATTAATTGCCCCAAATTTTTTCGGATAGAATGAAGACATTAGTTTCAATTGTCACTTAACACAGAGTTCAAGTTCAATTAGACAGTTTCATTAGGCAAAGATTATCAAAATTGACTCAAAACTGATAAATGGCTGACTGAATGTGAAATGAATGTGAAAATATATAAAAGGGGAATAATACAAATTTAATTAAAATTTTTATTGTTATTGTTTTAAAGAGCTTAATTAGAACAAAACAACGACACATTAAATAAAAGCTTAGGTGGTAAGGAACGAAAAAATAATTGATTTTTTAAATAAAATTTGGTCACTATAGAGTTAACAACAAGAAATTCGATGAGACATTTTTAAATTTCATCAATTTTATTTAATTAGACTAAATATCAATCATTATCAATCAAAATTTATATCCAGATTTAAAATTTTATTTTATTTAATTTAGGTTATTTATTTATGTTTTAGAAAAAATTATTGAATTTTGTGTATACGCATTTTAAATATATGTATGTAGAATCGTTAAAGCCCCAAATAAATTAAACACCAAAATTAACAATTAAATTAAAAAATTAAATTACGATTAAAATACAATTTTATATAATTGTCTTAGATGCACAAAAATTAAAATAATACTGTTTTAAATAAAAGTATTTTTTTTATCAATTAAACTATAATTCCTTACGCAAATCAATTTATGTTGAAATTAAATGAACTAATTTAATTTCATTAATGCCAATCAAAAACACTTAGGAAGAATTGTTTGCGTATTCCCTTTAAATCAAACTACTGTATTGATGCAATTTAAATTCTTGACGGAATAACGGCAAAATCTGTTAAGGCGCTCCGCCAGAACTAGACCAAGTGCAAGCAATAAATGAAGGGAGAAGAAAAAAGACCAAAGAAAAAGGGAAACTGAGGCACATTCGCACATTCTGAAAATGCAGCTAACCACATAAATAAACAATGAATAATTCTTGCAGTAGAGCATGTGACAAGAGTGCTCGAGAATGCAGATTGTCTAATGTAATTCAGTTAAGAGTTTGTCACCATGAATGACAAAGCCGTCAATGGAACTCAATTGCCTCTCCCCCTCTGAAAACTTGATTTCCATACGCGTATGAATCACATTCTATAAAGTATTCGCTGAAGTTTATTCAAGTGACTAACAAACTGCAAATAGAATATTGTTTATGGAAAAGCGCGTACAAAAATAATTTTTGACACACTTATCGACAGACGAGATGAGGCGAGATGAGATGATGAGCGAAATTAAAGTGGAAATATGCCAATCAAATTAAAAGGCTCATCAATTATTAATGCACTTTGCTAAAATTTTGCATATTTAAATCATTTTGCTTTCGTTTATTTGGCCAATTAATCAAATGTTTTGTTAATTGGCAAGTGGTGAGTGTCGAGTGCCGTCTGCTCGACTCTCGAGTGGTGAAAGAGATAAACAAGTCAACAAATTGGCAGCAAACCGGGCAATATCACGTATACGCCACATTGAACACACGCACGTCTTTCGGCGAGTGAAATTTAATTTGTCAATCGAATTGCGAAAATGGGCAAAATTAGTTGCACCTCACACAAAATAATTGCGTTTTGCTGTTTGCGCGGCTTAAAAATTATGCAAAACGCATAAAAGATGCAAACGAAGTCGAAGTCGACGCCGCATTGCCACGAACCGTGTCAATGACACAATGTCCAAAAAGACACCAATAACCAGAGACGAGCAACAGCAACAGCAACAACGGTGACAACAACTACAAATACCACAATCACTATCAACAGCAGCAACAACAATGTTGTCAGAGCTGCAAAGCAATTGTGACCAATGCGAAACCACAAAAGCGCCCAGTATCATCCTCTCTCTTTCCCTTTGCAACACCCCTCCTCCCTCCCCAGTCCTTTATCCAACACTTTGTGGTGCCTGGCAAACCACAATGCCATTGCCATTTGCCTTAATGACTTGCCAATTCTTATGCATATTTAATTTTATGCTTATGCTCATGTTTGCTTTATGGAAATCGGAGATTTTGCCCAAAAATGAAAATGAAAATTTCATGTAAGAGGCAATACCACGTCGATAATCGGACAGTGGTGCAAGGCATCGCAAGCAACAAGTATTCAATTTCATTGATTTAAATTGTGAGGTGATAGAAAATATGAAGAAAATTAAAAGTAATTATACTATTTCAGTAAATTTAAAATGTAAATACTGATAACTGCAATTAATGAAAAAGAAAGATATTTTTTAAATGTAATTTGAAATTACAAAAATAAAATGTTGTAAAAGTATAGAATATTAAATGCATATTTAAAAAAAAAGGAAACCAAAAAAGCGATTTAAATATAAAAAGCTGTATAAGAAAATATTAGATGAATATTCTGAAACTCGAAGCCAAGAGTACACTTTTAAATATAAACAAGTGTAATGCAGAAAACATTAGATAAATATTTTAAAAAAGGAAACCAAACATTTTTTTTCATTACATTGTCTTCAAGATATTGAGTTGAATGCAATGATAAGAAGAGATAGTATTATAACAATATTTTAAAAAAGAAACCTAAATTCTGATATAACTTTAAATACAAAAAAAAAAAAATCAATAAAATATGAAGTTCAATAAATAGATACAAAACAAGAAAATATATTTATATATATATATATATATATATATATATATATATATATATATATATATATATATATATATATATATATATAATTTAATGATCTACAATTAAAGAAAACTCTAAATTTATTTGTACTTTTTAGACAATACTTAAGATATTTATTTCGCAATTGTATAAAAAACTTAAGCTCTTGATACAAAAATATTATAAAAATATTTAAATAGATGGTATCAATAACCTAGTTTAACTTATAACAAATTTTTAAGATATTTATTTCTATTTTATATTCATAAAAATTCTGAAGTTTTTATATGCTTTCTCCCACTGTGCTTAATTGTTATATATGTGCTACTTGGACATGTGTAACACACTTTTTTACTTTTTTTGTGTGTGCACTTTGGACTTTGGACTTTGGTGGCGAATATGCAAATATTGGTAAGGTTGAAATGTGAGAAAAGCATTTCGTGCAGCCAGAAATGGCATCATGAAGCAAATGAAGCGTGGAAGAGAGAAAAAGAGAAGGAGAGAGAGCGAGGTAAAGAGAGTCCAATAAAAAGCGTATAAAATACATATAACAAAGTTCAATTGTATCAATTTGGGCAAACCGCGCGCGATGGGAAAATAAATTAAAAGTGAAGAAACCGCAGAAATTTGGTGAGGGGAAGGATGGGGAGGGAAGTGGCAGGCGGATGGACTGACTGCCGGACAACTCAATGGGCAAATAGGCGAACAGTTGTGGCCAGCTTGTAGAACTCATCAATCATAGCCATCAATCAGACGTGTGGAAAAAAAAAGTGAAACACGGAACTTTGAAGTTGACGGCGGACGCTCATAAAATGCAAAACGGGAAGTGAAAGGGGGGACAGAGAGAGAGAGAGAGCGGAGGAAGAGAAAGAGCCACAGCAATTTTGTGGTCCATTTCAATTACGCGAAGAGTCAGAGACATGGCAAAGAAACTCGTTCAAAAATACCGTGTGTGTGGTTGTCAGACGAGATGTATGTGGGAACTTTTGGATTGTGTTTTGTTTGTAGAAATGAAAATTTGTGCGATAATAATTTAAACAAGAAGCGCTTTTGTTTGTTCAATCTACCGCAAAAGATAAATTGGCAAATCCTTTACGCTCGCTCTCTCCTCTTATTAATTAACAGAACAAATGAAACTATTTTGGCCACAAATTGCGATGATCTCAGAACTATTTTCATATGAGTGAAAAGCAACTCACTGATGTCACTGCCACTTTAAGCCAAATGGGCTAAACAATTAATAAGTGCAGCGTTAATCGAGCAAAAAAACGAAAACGAAAACAATATTCAACAACAAACAGCAATCAATTTTCACATTCTTCTTGGGAAGTGGCCCACTGCCAAATAGAATGCAATAAAAACGGAACTGAATCACTCTACAAATAAATTCGGGTAGAAAATAAACTACTCGATTTTGCGATCACTTCAAAGCAAATCAAACTCAAGAATATTATTATTATTATTATTCGTATGCAATATCTTTATCGTTTCTAATTCGTTATGAGGTGCTTAAAAGATTAATTTATTTGCAGTACGAATATTTATTGAGTCGTTCAGATGAATCTTTTATTATTATTATCAGAAATGCAATACGAGTATTCTATTTTTGTAATTCTTTATGAGGTGCTTTAAAAAAATCTCTTATTATTATTATTATTAGTAGAAGTATGCAATATTATATTATTAATTCGTTATGGGGTGCATTGTATCTGTATTAGTAGTAATTGTACTGTATCTTTCAGTCTCAATTGTACAAATGTACCACTCTATAAATATACCAAATATAGCTCTTGGTATATTTAACTAGTTTTGAGGTATATTAATTTAGTATATGTTAAGAAACACACTGCACTGTTTTGCTTTTATTTAAAATGAGTCGAGCACATTTGACTGTAGCTTTCATGCTAGTTATTATTATTACGAGTATTATGCAATTTTATGTTTCTAATTCGCTAAAATTTGTTTAATTTATTTGAAGTGCAATTAATATTAAATTGTTCACATAAATCCGTTGTTATTATAATTAATACTCGTTTGCAATATTCCATTTCTAATTCGTTATAGAGGTGCTTAAAAAATTGTTCAATTAATTTGCAGTGCGATTAGAATTAAGTTGTTCAGATGAATCTCTTATGTGACTGACATATTAATCACTAATGAAACGATCATATCACTTCAACTGCTTGCGATAATTGTCGAGGCAACCCATTTGCATTCTGGGCCAGAGACCCGCTGAGACCGATTTCCCCCCCCGCACGCACCTCTCGAGAGGCGCCCAAGTGGCACGCCCCCATTTTTGTCGTCTGTGCGCTGTCTGTTACCTCATTAATTAAACTATTCAATGAATACACAAGCGAGTGTCTGTCTCTGTGTACTTTGGCAAGCGTGCAATTATGTACTCACATCTCACATCTACTCGCGTACTTTGGCTATTTTTAAATAAGTTTGCGGTGAAAGGTCTTTGGCAGTGTCACAGCCCACAAAAAACAAAATACAAAGTGCGAAACGCCGATGAAAACAAAACAAAGAAGTGTGAAGGGGGTAGAGCAAGAGAGAAGATCAATAAATAAATCACGAGACTTGCACTTTTAAATGTTGTTGTTGTAATAATAGTTTTGTCCATAACTTAATAAAGTTAAAGATTTTCATTCTTCTAAGTTTTGCCAGTCGTATAGTTTTTGTTTGTTTTTTGTTGTATTAAGTAATTGTGAACTTAGACTAAATATTTTTATAAGAATTCAATTTTTAAAATCTTGAAAATGTTATATTCATAGACAAATTTAAAATCAATTGCACATTAAAAAACATAATTTAAGAACTCAATAAATTCCATTACATTGTTGTACATGAACTACTTTACTATTAAAACATTTTTGACTATGGCCAAAAGGTTTTATATAGCATTCTCATTACTATTAAAATTGTGTATTCATACTTTAATTTAAGGAACTCGTAAACAAGTTTAGGTGTAAATGTTCTTTTTCACAAGTTATGTTTTTATTATTTATACAATTAATTTCCAGTTCCACAATCCATTTAATAGTCCATTTAATAAATTATATTTTTTAATTTGTCTGATGTATGTATTTATAGTAGAATTTTTTTTAGTATTAAATTTACATACAGTATATCTATTTTCATTTCTAGCTCCTTTAACAAATAATCGTTAATTCAATAATAATAATATATAATATTAAAAAATGTGAATAAAAACCTTTTTTTCTTTGCTTTTTTTAAAATTCAATTTTAAAATTTATTGGCAATCGAAAAAAAAATGAATGCTAAAACATTTTTGACAGAGGATTAAATATTTTTATATAGCATTTGCATTTCACTAATCCACAATTTATTAAATGCTGTTCGACGTTGTCTAAAATTAAATTTTTGCAGTGCCGTAATTCCTTGTGATAAATTAAGCAAATTTTTCTTAAATGTAAATTTTCTATACAGACATCAAGTATACGCTCAATTTATATGAAACAAATGCCACAAGTAGTTTTGGTAAATTTAAATAGACTCGTCGTTGACAAATGCTTGAAGTTGAAATGTCTTTATTTTTCGCAACATTGCTGAAAAGTGATTAGCACATGCCCAAGATGATGATGATCATTATCAGCATGTGTCAAGAGATATGCATAAATGTATGTATTGTGTGCTGCTTGGCAATTTCACACGTATTTCAGTCGATGTCAAGCGTTAAATAAGACACGTCATTTGTATCATTAAGCCATTATTTCCGCTTATTCCAGATACTAACGCGTACATAGTTTCATTTGTCACTCAACAATGAGGTTTCTCTCCAGCTTCGCTTCGCTATTTCATCTGCGCAAACATCTTTCTTGGGCGACAGAAGACGCGCGCTCGCCAGCGATATGTTGGCATGTATCGCATATCAAGCAAGTGTCACTCAATGAGATTCTGGGTCTATCATTCGGGAATGACATCATGTGAGACGACATCATGGTTCGTGGTCATGCATATTTAGCGCCAGATCGCATTCAATGACGCTGTCGCCATTAATCACAATCTTTGCCCACGACGACGGCGACGACGACGTCGACGAACTTCTCAGCGTCAATTGCAATTGGCTGCGAATGCCAGCCAAAAGAAAAAACCACCCACACACAATAAATTCGCGCGCATTTATAAATGAATGGAGAATGGGTTTGGAGAATGAATATGCACTGGCACAAGTGAAAAATTTTTAATATTATATAGCGTTGGGTGACAGCAAGTCAATCACAATTAGTCGATTCACCAGGCTCGCTTTCTCCACAGACAATTTACTATACTATATAGTGGCTGGAAATGTGTTTGTTATTCATTAGACTCGACAATTCGCTGCTCATCGAAGCTATCCTCCTTCTTGGCACCAATGTACAAGACCGACCATGATTTGTCTGGCATATCAATGTCCAACTTCTTTGAATTGACACTACATTCGCTACACTCAATTAAACTTAGTTCAACTAAACTTATACCTACTTTTACCTCGTTTCAGAGCTGACCAAGCGTTGACGTTGATGCAATGGTATACAAGTCTGTTTGGGTGACGATTTCAAATCCAGCGCCATTTCGCTGCTAATCGTGGAAATTACTGCCGTGGCTCCAACAGTCTCAGCGCCTTCTCCGCCCGACTTCTCCACACCAAACTGAGAAGACATGATCCGTTTGCAAAAAAAAAGGGAAACACTACCAGAAACTAACCGAAATGTAGCAGCTGTATGAAATTTGCAGTTTTTTAATGGACCAAATACCGATTTCTTATAAATTTAAGACCGAAGAATGAAATCAACTGAACTAAAATGTTTTCAGACTCTGAACTGAGTATTTCGATATAATTTTTTTTTGAACTGAAACTAAGGCTGGAACTGAAACAAAGTCTAATGAGCATTAAACGAAAGGCTTGCTCGACAATTTTCAATAGTTTTTACCATAAAAACGAACATGCAAAGCGAATTCAAATTTTGCTTAAGCGCACTGCCTAAAAGTATGCAACACTTTTTTGCAGCGAGCGGACGAGGATGCAAATCAAATTTTATTCAGCTACGGATTATTAATTAAAAAAATTAATAATAATATAGTAAATATAATATAATTTATAATATATAAATTATATAATACAAATTAAACACCTTTTTCAATTTTTTGATTTAGTTTATTCCCAATTCGTGTTTATATAAAATGCACACAATTAAAATTTTGCTCTTAAAATAGAAATTCCACTTCAATGGATTAGCACCTGAACGGCTAGGAAATGTTTACCACCATTTGTCATGCGATGAATTGTATTGCCGGAAAGCATTAGAGTGCGATTGCTATCATAGAGATTCTTTGGCTTTTGTGTGCAACGAATGTCATAGACCTCGCTGGTATTGACCGTCAGATATTCGACCATTGGCTCCTTGCTTGCTGGCCATACAGAAACGGTGGCCATAATTTGTGCATCGTCCATGCGCACAGCTGTTAGCCAAATGAGGAATATTTCATTGTCGGGTCCATAGTGTTGCGATGGCAGCAGCTGAGCTTCCGGCTCAAAATTACCGGCAAAGAAATCGGTTAGACGAAAACGTCCTGACATAACCAAAATTGGCACCATTTTTTTGGTATTCTTGTTGTCGAATTGCTCATTGATAAAGTAGACCATGTTGCAGGTGGATTTTCCCAAGACCGTAGCACAAGTGTTCATAAAGAAAGTCTTCACCTGGCCGCGTTTAATGCGCTCCATGGCCAGAGTGGGATGCTCATGCGTTAGATGCTCGTTGAAGTCCGACATGAAGAACATGCGATGGCAATTCGAGTCGGGACAATAGATGGGCACACGGCAAATCTGCAGTTCGTGTGGCTTCCGAGTCTGCACTACGTCGCGCTTGATCAGCATCAACTCGTGGAGTTTCATGCGTGGACATGGCAATGTCTGAAATTGTGGCAAAGGCGGCTCGCGATGACCCAGCAACTGCTTTTTGTCTAAGCTGTTAAGCAGCTCTTGAGGATCCTGGACGAAGCCTTGGAAGCATGCGCGCTGCACAGTGGACGCCAGCACATGGTGTTTGTCTCTCTTTGGCTGCTTGGACTCCTTTAACTGATCAGCTGGAAGAGACGATTGTCTATGTTCCTTTCCGTTCTCCAATTCATTTTTCAGGTTTCTTTCCAGCTCCTTTTCCAACTCTTTCTCTGACTCGTTTTCCAGCTTCTTTTCCAGCTCCCTCTCCAACTCTTTCTCCTTTTCTTTCTCCTCCAGCTCTTTCCTTAACTCCTTATCTAGCTGTTTCCCTAGCTCTTTCTCCAGCTGATTCTCCAACTCTTTTCCCAGCCCCTTATCCAGCGCTTTTTGCAACTCTATCTTCAGCTTTTGTTCCAGCTCTAACTGCAATTTATTCTCCTGAAGCGTGTCCAGCATCAGTGCAATCTTCTCATCCAAAGCATCGCCAATGGTTTTCTGCGGCAACTCAACAGTTTCCTGGGCCTGTGCTTCTTGCTTCATGTTGGCGCCGCCCTTCATCCGATCGTTGTCAGTTTGCTTTTCACTTCGATTGCGTTTTGTGTCCGCCTGGAGTTTCATATCATTTATCTCCTCCCTAATGCGATCGTATTCACTATCGACATAGCGACGAATGCGCCTCCATTCACTCATTTGTTGCCGCTTCTCCTTGAGCTTTGACTTTAGATCATCTTCATGCAATTCCTGCATTTTAGAAATCATTTCATCTTTGGTCAAGCGTTCAATGGGCGACTGAACGCTATAATAGGGTTTGCTTGTTTCAGCTTTGGTCTTCAGCTTTTTGGCCATCAATTGATTGACTTGCTTCTGCACCTCTTCTTGCCACGTGGGCAACTGATCCTTGTTGAAGGAAGGTGGTAAAGGAGCTTTAGGAATATGTAAATCGCTATCATTTGATGAGTCCTCTAGACCATTGTTCCCTGCTTTGAGTTTTGAAACGATATCGTAGGGTTTGCTTGTTTCAGCTTTGGTCTTCATTTTTTTGGTCATCAATTGATTGACTTGTTTCTGCACCTCTTCTTTCCACGTGGGCAACTGATCCTTGATAAAGGAAAGTGGTAAAGGAGCTTTTGAAATATTTAAGTCGCTACTATCTGATGAGTCCTCTAGAGCATTGCGCTCTGCTTTAGCTTTCTGAACGCTATCATAGGGTTTGCTTGTTTCAGCTTTGGTCTTCATTTTTTTTGCCATCAATTGATTCTCTTGTTTCTGCACCTCTTCTTGCCACATGGGCAACTGATCCTTGTTGAAGGAAGGTGGTAAAGGAGCTTTAGGAATGTGTAAATCACTTTTATCTGATGAATCCTCTAGATCATTGCGCTCTACTTTCAGTTTCTTATCAGCTGGCAATGTCAAGTTGACATGTTTATCGCGACGTTCAACTTGCTGCTTTGCAAATTGCCTTTTTCCCAGCATAGCCTCGTTGACCAGCGATTTGGAGCGTTGCATCAGCAGCGGATTATCCCTCTGGCGTCTTCGAGCTGCACGATCTACGCTCGCTGAGCGTAACTGGCGCTCCCACATGCAACCACGTGGCAACTGCGATGGCAAGCTGGCCAAAAGCTGCTGTTTGAGCACATCCAGCTCTCGCTCTAAAACACGACGAGCAGTCAAATCGTCATTCCTTTTCGCTTGGAGTTCGTTTTGCTGTCGTTTCGTTGATGCGGCCAATGCATGAAATGCCAGCTTCTTGGTGGGCTGCAACTCTTCCAGCTCTTGAGCCGGATCCGTGTCCATATCGGACTTGAAGAAGAACCTTAGAGCAGCGCATTTATCGCACCAATCCGAGATGCCCTCGAGATGCGTCGCCTCACTCGCATTTACTCTGCGGCGAAACTCAAATTCCGGATTGCTGCCCAGCTCCGACTTCTTAAAACCGCAAATGGTACACACATACATCGTGGCCGCTACTTTTACACGATTTTTAGCTTAAAATTTAAAGTTAGTTCAGTAAAATAAATACATATAAAATATCCTAAAATTTGTAAATAACAATGCTAGTCTTAAAAGGAATAGTAAGCAAAGCAAACTAGATGCACGTTAGCAAAGGCAACTAGCTTTTAATAATTTTACATTTTAACATTTTTCGGATTAACCATTTATTTAGGGATATATGAATACATATTCCTATTTATTTAAGAAATTATTTATTTATTTTATTTTCATATTTATTGAATTTACTTAACTTTGGATACGGTGCTTTAATTCGAATAATAAAACTATAATAAACATGTTGACAAATTCGTCTTCATTTTATTGAAGCTAACAAATCGACGATTGTATTTTCCTCAAAAAAAAAAAAAAAACTCAGCAAAATTCAAAAAATCGTCAATTATAAATTTCCCAAAAAATATCCCAACATCTCTAGCACTTATACGGAAACTATTTTGGTTAGATGAATAATTCCCCTTGATTGCCAGTTTTTAATCCTTTCTTGTTTTGCTTAGTTATTTTTATTACATCTCAATAATAGTTGTTTTTAAAAGAAGTTAAATACAATCAGTTCATTATTGAACATTACTTTCAGATAATTCTTCTTAAACTTCCTTGAACTGCCTTTTTATAAATAGAACTTTATTTGAATTTATATTTTTTTTTTTTATGTTTTTAATTTTTGGCTCAAATTTACCAGTTTACATTTGTCACCTTCAAAAGAATATCACTGCCATTCTACGAAAACTATGTCACGTTTAAAGCTTTCTTCATTTACCCAGAAAATGGTTAACTGATAATTGAACAAAATCATCAGCTCTTTCTCTCAATTACACTATTGCAGATGTGTCTTCATTGATCAGGTGAGATATTGTTTCAGAGAGGACAAATATGTGCATATGTAGATTGATTAGCTGCCTCGCTGTGTGTGAAAGCCCATTCACCTGCTTGACATCGAGCACACACAGTTCACAAATCCCCCCTTGGCACTCGACTCGAATGTCACTTGAGGAACCCACGTGTTGACCGTGAAAATTTACATGTTAGACAAGGCAAAGTCGTAGCAAACATTGCAAAAAAAATATATGAGTTGAAATAAGACAACACATTGAGAAAGAAGAAGCGATTCAAGGTAATGCGAGTACATTGTAGGCAGTGGCGAAGTCCAAGCTACACAGGGAGAAATACAACAATTTAAAATCGAACTGGGTGAAAATAAGTTATGAAATTATCTACGGGGGGGGAGGACAAAACAGAATATCTTTTAAATAATATACAAAATAATAAATTAACTTCGTTGTTGAAATAATTAAAAGCATAAATATTTTCAAAAATATTTTAAATTACAACAAACTCCATTTCAAATAGTCAATTATACTGTTGTAATTCAATTGAAAATACTCAAAAGATAATATAAAAAAAGCATATATTTACATTAAAAGAAAATTTTAAAATACATGTAAAAATATTAGCATAACAATGAAAGAGATTTTATTTTCAATATTCTTTAATTAGTTAAGTATTAAGCTATTGAAATTTTTGGATTTTTTAGTTACTTTGAAGTACTTCAATACTATTTTACTTCTCCAAAATATTGCAAAATTCACATGAACTAATTTATTTTCTCAGTGTTTCGAAGCTTCCAGCTCGAATGCGCCACTGCTCCAGTTGTCATGCCGCCGCTGGGCCGAAGATCTCGAGGGCCATTGAAATTGTCAAACGCCCAAAAAGCGTTAAGAGGCTGCGGCTTCGCTGCGCTGCGGCTTCGTTGCCAAAAATCGGCTTAAGACGACCGCAACCAATTGAGTTTCGCATCGAAAATTGGGGATCGTTTTGTTTTTTTTTTGGTTCATTTGGTTTGACTTGGTGCGATGATTCAGCATTGTTTAAATGTTTGTTGATAAGATGCGCGCGCGCAAAAAATAAAACAGACGGCGAGATAGAGAAAGATACAAGATACGCAGCAGTTAGACAAATAACGGAACATGGCAACGAGAGAGAGACAAACCAAGCCAAATATTTAAACACTTACAGGCCAAAAGTCCGAAGGTCTGTGCAGACGTTCGTGTAAGTATAAATACCCCGAGTGTCGTCTTGGTCAACTATCAAACGCTTGACAACTAGCAAACAACGCACAGCCAATATGGTAAGTAAGCAGCTCCATGGAGAAGGAAACAAGCGAAGCTAATCGAACTTGGACTTGGACGTGGGAGTGGCTTTGGATATTGTCTCCTATTTCGACTTGGACTTCAACTTGGACTTAAACTTATCTTGTGATTTCCTTTTGAGCTCCCCTTAAAACTACTACCGGACTTGCTACGTGAACTTCAACTTCAATTCCCCGGCAAATACCTTTATCAACTCCCTCGTCAACTGATCTTCTATAATCGCGTGAAACTGGTTTTTTAAGTGATGGAGCAAGATAACTGCTTCAACTTCTCATATAACACTCCCTTAAGCTTATCTCTTTAGTCCTTCTTTACCTTATATTTCAACTCTCACTTCAATTCTCACTTCAACAGAACCTTTATCACCTACCTCAGTCTTCAGTTTCCCTTCAAATTCTCTAATCTCATTCAACTGTTTCCTAAACTTCCACTTAACTCCTTTAAATCCTTACCTTTCCAAGAATTCCTTCTCCAAATCCAGCAATTCCGACTTTAATACATTTTGCTCTCTCTCTTGAACTCCACCTCCTTCTTTAACTGCATCTTCAATTCCTTTTCCTTCATTAGAAAACCTGCTTTGTGACATTGACGCTTTGCGCCTGCCTCGCTTGGGCTGCTGCGGATGTTTCGCACCTGCCCAGCAGCAGCTATTTGCCGCCTCCAAAGCCCGAGCAGGTGGAGCACATGACCATCGAACAGCACGAACTGCGCGAGTTGCCCGAGCAGGTGGATTACATGCACGAGAACGAGCAGGGCGTCATGGAATTGGCACCCAGCAGCCAACTCACTCCTCCCGCTATGCCCGAAGGTGAGCAGATGCTTAGCGGACGCTACCTGCCGCCTCCAGAGCCCACAATGCCTGAGCAGGAACTGGCTCCCATGCCCGCAGCTCGCTACTTGCCTCCCGCTCCCGTTCCAGTTGCCATGCAGGAAGCGGAGCAACAGCGTGTAGAACCCGAGCCAGAGCAAGAGCAGCCCATGCAACAGCTGCCCGAGATGATGCCCACACTCAGCATGGAATTCGTGCCACCAGTTGAACCTCAGCCACAGGCTGCCCCTGCCATGCAGTATCTGCCTCCCGTGCAGCAGCCACAATACACCTATCAGCAGTACCAGGAGCAACTGCAGCAGCAGCAGCAACAGCCACAGGAACAGCCACAGGACATGCCCTACATCCTGGATGTGCAGCAGCCCACAGCTCCCTCTGATGCCGAGTCGGCGGCCTACGAACCAGAGCCAGCTCATGAGCTGCGCAGCGATGGATACCACTACAAGCAGGCCAGCGAGGAGCAGCGTCTGAGGCATTAACTGGTTGGATTTTGATGTCCACTTGTTGTTAAATTGTTAATGTAGCACTTAAAGAACGATTAAATTTTGTTAAAATTGAACTTCATGACAGCTGAGATATTTTTTAGTGGAAGTGAGGACACAATCAAGAGGATTGCTAGAGGCGTTAAAAAAAAGACAAATCCTGTGAGTAGTTGAGCTATTGAGACTGGGCTTTATCTTCCATTTGATCCTTTTCTTGAAATCTAGCTTTAAAGATAAGTGAGATTTCAACAGCGGATCCTACATTTTATTCCTAAAACAGCCAAACACATCATTCTCTTTTCTTTTATTCCCAAACGGTCAACTTATCATGAAATGAATATACTTTCAAATTACACATTAGATTCCCCTTCATAGAATAGAGCCTAAAACTTTCCATGACAAAGAAGAAACGCCACAGACATGTTGTAAAAACTAGTTCTCCTTTTATTTTAGCCTAAAAAATACTTCTTATTCGCCCCTCCGCAGCACTTCCACTTTGTGAATGCTAAAGTCAACATTCATCATCTTCACATTCAAGGTGACCACAAGGCAATAGAGCAGCACCTGAAGATGCCTCGTTCGCAGCAAATATGAAGCGCCTTGTTGCTTGGGGAATAGTGGATGATCCTTTTCCTGGCAATCGAACATAAAGTAACCTCCGAAAGGACCCTGACAGAAGCCAATGGCCAAAGCACGCTTACGCACCATCACAATTCCAAATTGAAAGTGATTGAAGAAGTAGATCAAAGCCTCGGAGAGATTCATGCGATTGAAAGCAGGCACACGATACAGTTTGCCATAGCAAACGCGTTCGATGTGCACCACAAATTTGAAGGACTCCAGAGCGCAGTTAGTATTCAGATACTCTAAAGCGAACTCGAAATCCTTACGCTTCAGATTTCTGATGCTCTGCTGAAAGTATTTATGACCACTCACTACTATCGTATCGAGCAGCTGAGCACTCCAATCCATCAGATTATAAACGCTGGCTGCACAACAAGCCATTACATTGATGGCCAGATATTGACGACCTCGCAACAGATGCTCAAAGACCGGAGCTTCGGGATGCAGATTTCCCCAAACAGACCACAAGCGATCCTCAATTTCAATGTCATACTTGTTGAGTTTACTGAGTGGCAGATTTCTCTGTTTGCCAGCTGCATTGCGGCGGTTTAAACGACTCCAGATGGGCACACAAGTTGGTAGCCAGCTTGAAGTTTCATTTGAAGAACTTAAATTAGCCATATTGAAATGTTCCTTATTAACATTTGCTTAATATGCAAAAGTCATTACTTTTCTTAAAAGTGAATTTTCTTTCAACGACTTTCTATATTATAAATATAACTCATTTTATAAAGAAGTTTATTTAAGAGAACATAATGAACAAATTTAAAATTTTGAACTTTACGCCAAAGGTTACTTTAAGCAATATAAAAATAAAAAGAAAGGAGTAAAATGTAATAAGTAATAGTAAAAGAGATATTTTATTTTTATGATAATAGGCAAAAACTATGAGTGCAATACTAATTGAAGCTTGCTAACGATCCCAAGAAAACGAGGTTCAACGAAATTAGTGTTAAATAATAACAGAAAAAATATGTAGTTGAAATTATTTGCAACATATGATAGATATAAAGGCATTAACAACAAACTATTTAAGACAGCTATATGAGTCTAGAAAAATACAATCTGTGAAGATGCACAACATTTTTGATATTATAAAAATCAATAAAACATATTACATATTACCATAATGAAGTAAAGATTAGTATCTTAAGCTTTAATACGAAGCTTTTTATATTTAGAGTAAACTTAAAACTTAAAAAAATATTAAGCAAGTCAGAGTAGGATTGAAGTGCCAACATGGAGAAACTAACCCTCCATTAATACAATCTTTGCTGTTGTTATTCAGTTTTATTGCAAAGTGGTTGCTTAAAAATGACAATGAAATGATTTGGATTAAACACACAAACTATCGAGACACGTCCTTTCTTCTCCGCTAATATCCGCCGCCCTCCTCTTCCTCTTCGTTCTCCACGGTGGCTCCTTCCCGCAGCATCTCCACCTTGTGAATGCTAAAGTCAATGTTGTAGAAGGGCACATTGAGGGTGACCACAATGCAGTAGAGCAACACCTGCAGATGCCGCGTTCGTAGCAGATAAGAAGCCCCCTGTTGCTTGGGGAAAAGCGGTTGATCCTTCTCCTGGCAATCGTACATAAAGTATCCACCATCGTGGCCAGGACAGAAGCCAATGGCCAAGGCGCGCTTTCGCACCATGACAATGCCGTATTGATAGTGACTGAAGAAGTAGATCAAGGCCTCGGAGAGATTCATGCGATTGAAAGCAGGCACACGATACAGTTTGCCATAGCAAACGTGCTCGATGTGCACCACAAAGTTGATGGCCTCGAGGGCACAGTCAATGTTCAGGTTCTCCAACGAGAACTCATAATCTTCCTTGTTGATCTGAGCAATGCTCTCTGTGAAATACTTGTCGCCACTCACAACAATCGTGTCGAGCAGCTGAGCACTCCAATCCATCAGATTGTAGACGCTGGCCGCACAACAGGCAATCACATAGATGCCCAGATATTGCCGGCCACGATTCAGATCCTCAAAGACCGGCGCCTCGGGATGCAGATTACCCCAAAGCGACCACAAACGACCCTCGATCTCAACGTCGTATTTCTTGAGTTTGCTCAGCGGCAGATTGCGATATTTGCCCGCAGTGTTGCGACGATTCATGCGACTCCACACCGGCAGACAATTCTCTAGCTCCAGCCAACCCAATGACTCGTTGGTGGCACAAATCTCGTACTCCGGATGTCCGTAATGCTTGTTGTTGCACGTCATGGGCACCGACAGATCCGTGAGCAACTGCAAGATGCGTGCATTGGGCGCTGCCTTCTTGTAGGAAAGCACATCCACCACATAGAACATGTACTGATTCTGTTCCTTCCAATCCGCTTGCGAGCAACGCTTATCGATGTACTCCAACATGGCATCAACATCAGCAAAGAGAACCCAGGAGGCGGTGTTGCGTTCGGGGAAACGTTTGGGTCCCTTCGGACATTTCTTCTTTTTCCTTTTGCCATCGCCCTCTTCCTCATCGCCGCCAGCATTCTCCTCCTCCTCCTCCTCGCCACAAGTTTCCATACTCGCATAGGGATCGAACAGATGATAGAACTCATCGTGGAACAGAGCAAAGCAACCATTCGGTGTAAATATCATGAGATACTTCCGAGTGCTTAGCGTCTTCTGCAGCTTCTTCTTCATAATGTTGAGTCCCGCTTCGGGTGTCAACTTATTGGGCTTGGCAGCTGGCGTCCACATACCCAGCGGCTCAAAGAGACGTATCCAAATGTCAAATTCATAGTCATCGATGGTCACATGTCGCACCACACGCTCAAAGACCGATTCCAAATCACAGACGCGAGTGGCAATCGATTTGGCATGCGTGATAACCCGATCAATGCGATACGAGTTCCATTGATTTAATGGACGCAGGGAACAGCTAATGATGGCCAAAGCAGAAGCGAAATAGCAGGCCTTAATCTCCTTGAAGGAGCCCTCATCGCGACCGTCCATATTCATGCTGCCCTGGATCTTAAAGTTGCAATCCTTTTCGCGCATCCGATAGCCGTAGAGTATGGGACGCGGCTTGTATACTTTGCGTATCTCCTTGGGCAGCTTCTTCCCGGGCTTGTGCTTCAGCTCGATCTCCTCCTCGCCCTCGGCCTCCTCCTCCATGTCCATGTAGTCAAGGTCTTCGCCTTCTTCGCCCATGCCCTCGTCGATGCCAAGATCCACGTACTCAGCTGAAGGAAATTAGTTGTAAATTTTAATAAGTAGTTTAGTGTAGGTCGAAATGTGCTCCAAGTGTCTTTCGATGGCCTGATTAATTTGCATACCTCGCTTAACGGTTGTTCATTTTGAATATTTTAGATAGGGTAAATTTTTCATTAAGCTTCCATTATAATTTGAAGCTTAATTTGAAGATTTTATATTACATAAAGTTTGTCTACTATTTAGTTTTTGTTTTTTTTTTTAAATAAACATTTTCAAAGTTTGACAACAATTACAATTTTTCTTATCTCGCATAACGGCCAACTCATTTTAATTGTATTGCCAAAAATGTTCAATTTTTATAAAAAGTGCGACTCATAATTTATAGTTTTCAAAGAGAACTCCTTTCAAAGCGTGACTTAACTTAACCAGTTTACAGGATTCGCTATAATTTCACCTAAAAACTCGTTTAGCGGCCTGAGCTGAAATATTTGAGTTAGAAGGTCAGACAAACAGTGCGACTCCTTTTTATAATTTGCAGAAAATATAGTTTATTTTCTGCAAATTATAAAAAGGAGTCGCACTGTAGTATTCCGTCTTTTTTAAATTAATTGGCAAGGATGTGCTATAAACTAATCACACGCAGAAACTCATGTAATGGCATCAACTGACATAAAAGAATGGCGATTGAGCGAAATCGTATTAAATGAAGCACAAGGCTTTCCAGCTTTCTTTTTCTTTTTTCATGACAACCGAAAAAATATGAGGCAAAATGAATTTTTGTACTGTTTGATAAAGAATTGGGATGTTTATCGAAACTGCCGTTAAGCGAGGTCAAAATAAGGTGTAATAAAGGAGAACCTAGAGCGCACTATAATCTTAAAGCTAACTTACGTTTACGCTTCTTGCGATCCTCATGCGATTTCTTCGCCTCTAAGAAGTCCTGAATGCGCTTGTTCTCCTTCTTGAGCTCCTCGTCGATGTAGCGCATCTTCTCCAGTCGCTGTTCGCGCAGTTTCTTTTTACGCGCCGCCTCAGCATTGTACTCCGCATCATCGTCCGCCTTGCTCCAGGGACGGAAGCGTCCCTTGAGATTATTATCAACTATTTTGATAGCAGCCACAATGTAGTTCATGACATTGCAACCTTGCGGATTACAGCCAAATTCAATGCGACGTATCAACGAGTCCAATTCAATGAAGCGCATCATGCAAGCTGGACCGCTGCCACTCTTGCGATATCCAATTGCATTGCAGGGGAAACCAATGAACATGTAGAGCAAATTGTATCGCTTGAAGATGATGCACGAAAAGTGCTGACAAACGAGCAGCACGCGATTGTTGTCGATGAGCAACTCGAGCAGATCCTGACGCAGCGAGGAATTCACTGAGGACTTGTAAACCTCATTGACCACCAATGAAAAGTTGCTCTTGCCCACAGCGATGTCGGGCAGCTTCTTATTCAGCAAGCACGACAAATTAAACTCATAATTCTGATATTCTTCACTGAAACTATTCACCGAAGTGAGGCAGAACTCAATGAGATCCGCATTCCAAGTGGAAACCTTGTACTTGGCAGAAACAGCGCAAGCCACCAAGGCGGAAAGTAAACCGCCCAGTTTGGTCATCTCTTCATCCAAAGGTGGCAACTTGGTGGTGCCCATGATGATGTAGGCACCATCATGCAACGTCTGGTAATTGCTCTTCAGCTCCAGCTCTTCCTCGATAGTCAGCACACGCTTGAGATCCTCCTGCTCCTCCTCGCCCAGCTCATAGCCACGCTTGATCTTCAGACGCAATGCACGAAGATTCTCTTTATCGGTGCGCAGGAGCACCCGTTGAGCTTGCTTATAGAGATGCGGACGATCGAGTCTGGGTTCAGGCAGCTCCTTAATAATGTTGTTGATGATGGAGAGTATGAGTTCCTCTACGAATTCCTTTTCATCCTTAACAGGTATGCGCTCCTCCTCGGGTATGCTCTCGATGCTCTTCTTCTGCACCAACTCCGCTTCACCCGGTTCATCGGTGAACGTCGGCAAACCCATTTGCAGTGCTGGGAACTTGTTCGTCTGCTGTGACATCACTTGCAACGGACGTATGCAACCAGTGCGTATGCCATGGATGAAGAATTTGCCACCGCGACGCATCTTCAGCGCATTCTGATAGATAATCCTTACAAAGGAATCAAAAGTTGTGTGCATTTGCAGCACTGCCAAACCCTTGATGCGATAATCATCGGGATCAACGACCATGCCAACGCGATTCCTACGAAACGGATCGAAGGCATAGAAGAACTCACGATCCCGCCAAATGGACAGGACCGAATTATCGATCTGCAGCAAGGCGCCTGGCCACTCGGGCATCTCAAAGATCTGCTGCAAAGCGTGCGTCAACTGCGATTCCATATACGAACTGCAGTCGGTCACATGACCAGTTAACAAAAATGGGGATTTCCTCACTGTTGCCTTAAAGGCGCCCATCAAAAACATTTCGGGTAAGTCAACCACATTCAACTCTGGCTTCTTGTTCTTCCAACGTTTGCCATCCAAACGGAATTTCTTACGCAATGTTTTATAGTAAGCAACACCATAGCGTATAATGTCATCGATGGTCATGGGTCGCCAGAGCTTCGCTAGTTCGAATTCAGAGTAGATCAGCGCAATCAAAGAGACCACAAGCGAAGCATTCTTCTCAGTGCCCGAAATCGGTTGTTGAATGCCGCTATTGCCTCCTGTTTTAACCGCATAATGCTCATTGACCACCGCCCACAGTTTGTGATAATGATACAGCTGATCCTTGCCGATCGGCGGTTCCTTCAGCTTGCCATACTGCGTCAGCGAGATCTCGAATATATTGAATTCATCCTCGGGTGTTAGATCACTAAATTGTGTTATCAAATGCACCAAGTGCTCCACATGTCGTGTGGCCATCAACGAACATTTCCCTTCCTCAAAGTCACGCAAACATAAATCATTGCGACCATTTGCATCGAAGATAAAGAATGAGTTTGTGCAACGCTTCCAGATCAGCAAAAACATGTCGCGTGAAGTGAAAATGCAAGCTGTGTATTTGGAAAAGAAGAGCGAGAGAGCTTTGTACACATTCGGTTCATTCTTGAATTGTCCTGTAAAGTGTATCACGATCCTTACAGCTGATTGTCGCTCCATCACTTGGGGCAATATATCGAATTCATTGTCCTCTGATTTGTAATTGAGTTTTTGGCTTTTTTGGAGCAGCTTCACGCCTCGTTTGAGGATGCCATCCATGGTGCCTGCTGTCCAGAAATCGGGATTCATGTGATACGTTTCCACAAAGGCCACAATAATCGCGGCTATTTCACTCGGTCGATTGTAATAGCTGCAGAGCATGAGTCGTGGTTATTTGTTCACTTTGCTATTATTATTTAATTTATTTTAATTACTCTCAATTGCTATTAAATAAACCAACAATTGAATAATTAATAATTAACGAATTACCTTATTTTCTACTTATTAATTAATTACTTATTTATTAATACCCTTATTTTAACGTATCATGCAAACTAAGCGGATTTAAATGCGACAATTACTCCTAATTGCAAAAAAAAAAAATATTTTAATACAACTTTGTGACGTTAAAATTATATTGCACTTAAAATAAACTAATTAGATTAAATACATTTTGAAATTATTCACTTTTTTTTAACAGAGACCAAAATACTTTTTAATTCATTTCTATTTTAACGTAAACAGTAATTTAAACTAAACATCTCAAAATGTTTAAAGTTTGAAAATGAATTCCAACTTATTTGCAAATAAACATATATCTAACACATATTTTATTGACTAAATTATGTAGCAAATAATTGCACTTAAATTAATTAAACAAGTAGTATGAATACGGCATATCAAGATATCAACATTAATCCGATCTTAAAGCTTTGGAATTTAACCTATTAAACATATGAAAAAATTTCAAAAATATTATGTCAAATTATTGCAATTGAAATTTATTTTGGAATAAACCAATCAATATAAATTGATTTTGAAATTTTTAGAGCTCTTTATGTGCATCTATGTTCAAGTTTTTAATTTTTGCAAATAATTCTTTCAAATTGTAAATGTAAAATAGCTAGACTAATAACATTGGGACTAATATAATATATTATGTGTTTGCAACAGAGTACAAAAGATTTAAAATAATTAAAGCAAGTAGAATTAAATCTATTAATATTACTTGAAATTAAGCAACTTAAAAATGTAAGAGTTTGGGAAAATCCTCTAAACCTTTTTAAAATGCAATTTTTAATTTGACTTTAATTTCCTCGCAATTGCAAACTCTCAACTTACGTCTGTCTAAATGCTTCTTTCTTGGGTTCCGGGTAAATATTTCGTGTACCAAATACAATCTCAGCGCCAAAGGTTTTTCCCAGCTGTTCGGGAATGTTGTACACGGTGAGTTCGAGATCGTGAGCTACATTTTTTGGACGTGCCTGAAGCGAATTAATGGCCAAGGTAAAGGAAAACAACTAATTACTACACACCATATTTGGGCAAAGAGGCAGTTATGAAATCTTGGTCCAGATCCATTTCCCTCCTCTGCATGCCCACATTCCAGGTCCACAGATCCTGGGGACTACAACCCTCGATAATGTCATAAGTGCGCAGATTTTCACCCTCTAAACCTTCTTGAATCACACGTGGGTTGTAAGTGGGAAACGGCAATTCTTCTAAAGGCCCCACTTGAGTTTCATTGATATAAATGCGACTTTTGGGACGTTTTAATTCAAGCTAAAGGTACAGCAAAAACAAGGAAGGTTACAAATCAAATATCTCTGCAAGAAATTCAAGTGTTTCGGAGTCTAAATTTTCAAAATAATAATAATACGAATAACTAACATCTTGATTGAAACCAATGTTCTCAAAAAATTTAATTTTCTCTTTTTTTTCATTGATTGAAATTAGCAGTTCACATGTATTCAAATCTTTAATAATTATATATAATTTAAAAGAAAAATTGTAATCAGAATTCTTAAAGTGAATAAACTGTTCTTAACAAGTTTTACTTACTATATATAGTACACAACAAATAACAATAATATTTACATTTAAGATTTCTCTAAGCGACAGATCATTCAATTGTTTTATAGAAATATTCCATAATAATAATATCATCATATATTATATTTAACAAAATCTATATTTATCAATGAGCCTCATCTTTAATTTAATTCCCAATTTACTGACTCATGTCCTGACTCACTGACTAACTCACTGGCTAAGCAATTATTAAGCAGACTTAGAGGTATGAGCTAGAATGCTTCAAAGGCCTTACAACACACTTGTTATAAACCCAAAGAATCAACGGAAATTCAATGAAACACGGGGTCAATGGTCTAAAGGAAAATCAGCTGCAACAGCGGGAAAAGCTAACAAGTTCTTTACCTAAAAAGCGACACGTATTTCACAACTTTATCTAGCGATTCTCAATGCTATATGCTACTCATTTGTTATAGCCTCGCAAACAGATGGTCAGGTTTGTATTTTTTTGAACGCCATGGAAATTTTCTGCTGTTGTTTCGTTTGTTGTCGTTGTGACTCTCTTTGTTGTTGCTGTACGTAACTAATTAAAGCTAATTGTGTATGCCATTACGCATACGCCACGTCGACAGTCGAAGTGTAGACTGAAGACTGTAGGCTGAAGCCTCGCCTGCGCATTGCAAAAACCCGAAACCATAAAAGCGAAAAAGAAAAATATACGTATACACTTTATATTGTATTGTATTGTATATGTATAAAAAGATGATATTCCCGCAGTCCATATGCCAAAGATATCGTTAGCATTGCTTTCACTTGAATGTGTCCAATGTTGTTCCTGCTGCTTTAGCTTGCTTTCTTGGCTGACATTTATGTGCGAGTTAATGCGACATTTCAAGTTGCAAAGCTGAAAATAGCACGCATACGCCACGGATGCCGCAACGCAACGTAACACGCCTATAAATACAAGTACACACACACACACACATACATATGAACACCAGAACACACTTATGTACTGTTACATGCTATACTATATACTCGATGTGTATCTAGAGCTAAATATGGAGGCCAGGCCCAGACTATTGGAAGTTAGTAAGCGGCATAAAGTAAGCACGAAATGCCAACTAGACTCTGGCTAACTACTGCACAACGACAACGACATCGACTACGTCTGTGTGAGTGTGGAAGTGTGTGTTAGTGAGTGCCTCTATGGCTGGCTGGCCACGCTGACGGCCACAAAACAGCGCACAGAGCAGTAAACAACGAACAGCGCTTAGTGCCACATCACGAATCTTATCGCAAGCGCACGAATGCTCAGCACAACACAGAAAAACCAGCTACATCAATATAGCAGTTATAGCAAGCAGACAGCAGCAACCAACAGCAGCAGCTAAACAAAAAACACCTCAGCAAAAACACGACACGAGCCGAGCCGAGCGTAGGTCGTAATGAACGAGCCGAACGAATGAACGAACGATTCGGCTGCAGAACAAACAAGTCATCTAACAATAATATGTACGTAAGAAAAAAGCAAAAAAAAAAACAGAAACGTAAAATAAAACAAGTAAAAGCAACAGAGACAAGTGAGCACTTATAGCATACGACGACGACGACGTCGTCAATAAATACACGAAGTACCGAGTACGTAGTGCGATACTAATACCAACAAAAACAACAAAACCAACAACATCAGGCAACAACAACAACAACAAGTATGGCAACCCTCTCAACTTTAAATGCGACTGACGCGAAACGTTGGCAAAATGTCAAAGCAGGTACGCGTTTTAGTTGCCAACGCTGTTGCCAACCAAGTTGCCAACCATGTTGCAGTTCTGCTTGGTGTTGTTGTTTCTGCTTCGAGTAAAATGACGCAAGCAGGAGACGCAAGAGCAACCGTTGCAGTTGCTTTTCATTGACTTAAGCCTGTCTATCCTCCATGAATAAATCAATTAAAATTGCTTAAAATCAATACGAGAACTTTACATTAAGAACAAGTTCAAGAAGCTAGCGACTAAACGCAGCGCGTGCAATGCAAAATGCAAACTAAACACACTCTGCATACACACACACACACACATACACTGCTGCTTGTTTTCAAGTTCAACAAGGAGCAAAAGGCATAACAAGAGAAACCAACAACAGCAGCAGCTGCGAACACACGTCAGCAAAGACGAAACTTATGTGTGCACGCATGTGTGTGTGTGTGCTTGGTGAGCGTAGCATATGCACATGCCATTAAGATGCTGAAGTTGCATAAAAGCCAAGTCAAACAACACACAAATGAAGCCCATAGCATGCAATAAAGTCTTGGCTGCCCAGGTGTTTCTTTTTTCCATTCGTTCGTCTCTTCTTCTTAACGAACGAGCGGCCATAACAACACACCGTACTCTCACAAACACTCACACACACACACATACACGAACGCAGGCAGTCACATAGACAGCAGCCAAACAAACAGCAGAGCTGCGACGTCAAAGTAAAGCGCAATAAGAAAGAGCAATGGCAGCTCTCTGCAGAGGCGTAGGCCTCTTTGGCCTCCAGTGCAAATGGGCTATGTAAAGCGCACAAAGGATCTCCCATTGTGTAAATGGGCTAGAAGAGGCTTGAGGTCTTTCTCAATTAATTATGGCATCGTTTCGGTATTTTTGCGCTGTTGATAAGGCACAATTAATAAGCGACGCCCCATAAAAACACATTAAATCGCATTTTATCAATATCAATATAATGTTTTCGTGCTGCTCCAAACTGTAACCATACTAAAAAAAAGTTTGAAGAGCTCTCTCTCTCACATTCACTCATACAAACGCAAACGCAGAGTGTCATTTAATGATAGGTCTACACATGTACAGTACATGTATTATTTGATTTTGCCTTATCTGCAGAAAAGTTAATTAGCTTAGCGTTGCTCAAACTCAAAAATTCGAAACAAAAATGAGAAATGTATCACTTTGTAATTGAAATATAATTTGCATTAGCGCCTACGCCCCTGAACTATTCAAAAAAGGAAATCAAGAACATAAGTATGTAACTAACAAATAAGCGCGTAAATGAAACCAAAAATTAAGCGACAGCGACGCTGACTGCGCTGCCCACGTCAACGTTGGTCGGCTTTTGCATAGAAGCGAATGCAATGCTCAACAGCAGCAACAACATTGCGAACGTTTCTCCATTGCAAATGTGTGTGTGTGAATGTTTGTAAAGCAGCTGCTGCTGCGTGTTGTTCGCTTTAATGCCTCCCCGTAGAACTAGTTCGAACTAGTTCCCCAACTACATGCATACGTGAATAGCTTGCACTTAATAAACGTTGTCCTAGCAATAAATGGGATATTTTCAAGTGTGAAAATATAAAGTTTACTCTTTTCTCTCGTGTCCATAACACTCCTATCCTTATCTAACAAACGAGCATCTAGCAACACATAGCATTGGGGGGCTGCATTAGCGCATTTCAGTTGCTACAACAACAGCAAGCACTCACACACACACAGACAGAGAGAAACACACGTGCGCACTTAAAACGACAGGCAGGCGGCTGTTGTTGCCGGCCTGTGCTTGTGCTGTGCATAGCGAACCGTTTTTATTTCATACGGCCGCAGAGAGTCACAGCAATAACAACAGCAACAACAAGAACGAACGAAACGAACGAACATACGGCAAACACCTGAAACCGAAAAAGAAAAAAAAATACAGTGCACAAGTGTTACTCAGCGACCAAGCACGCGTGTAAAAATGTCGCCTCGCCAGCAACAACAATAGCAACAACCACAGTAAAAGCAACGAGAATAGCACACAAAAACAATTGAATAACTGAACGCGACGGGCGTCATAAACTAAAACAGAGCAAATGTAAAAACAATAAACTCATTTTGGGCGTCATTTTAACAAATTTCCAATTCTAAATTGCATTTCCATTTTTGCTTTTCTTCTATTTGCGCAGCATTTAAAGGAGTCCCACAACAACCAAACAAACGTGCAAGCAAAACGTGAACGCACTGCGCTCTCTTCGTGTGCTCTCTGAGAGCGAATTAGAGAGAGAAAGAGTGAGAGTGAGAGAGGATAGCAACAGCGCAATTGGCTTTCCAGCAGCTTGAGCTTTCATTTTGAGGACGCTGCGCAGCTGTCGAGACGTCAGAGAAAGAGAGTGGGAAGGAAAGTTAAATATTGAAACTGCACATTTTGTGCAATCGCGCACAGCAGCCATGGCCACGACAGCAACAGCAGCAACCACAAAAAAGGGCATCAATAACAATAAAGGGGTAAGTAAATGTGTCTCCATGTTGTCTGTGTATTAACTTGGCCTTTTAAGCTGGCCGAGGGTTGATTTGTTATGCGCTGTTGCTTATGCCATACGCACACACTCATACCAACAGATGCACTTGCGTGCGCGTTAACAAGACCGAACATTGAAACGCAGTGGCGTAGCATTTAGCTTTGGCAAGGGGACGATTTTAGAGATATTATTAGGAGACGACTTTCGGTACATCATTTTCGTTGGTAGGAAATAAATATAATCAGTATACATTAACAATAATAATTTAAATAAAACTAGAACAATGATTTTAGAAATACAAAAGAAACATATTCAACTAATTAACTACGCTACTGCTCAACTAATTTCGCATCTTTGTTTTGATGTGCCCTTTGCTATTTTCATACCCGGTATATTTTAAATAAACCGCTATTATTACTGCCAGTAGAAACTTCAGGAAACTATTGATCTAAATTTGTTGGAATAATTGAATCAGGCAACGACCAAAAAAGGATGTATTTTAATTAATCTATTATTATTGGTTGTTCAAAGTTGAAAAATATTTATCCAATAATAGAATTCTATGCCCAATATTAAAATAATATAGAAAAATATTAAAATAAATGAACATTGAAATTAGTCCTTAGTTGATATGCATTTATGAAATCGCAGATTTCGTTTAAAACGTTGCCTAATCTGAATAAAAAAAAAATTGAAATTAAATAGTTTCACTAAGTTCTAAGTATTAATTAAATTATTTAGCTTCTTTTATGAATGCGCTTCTTATATGTTTTTAATTCTGAACTGTAGATTATTAATTACTTATTTTTATATTTATATTTTTTCTTGCAGGACAAAACCAAATCTCGTCGCAATGAACGCAACATTTTGACCTTCTACGAGAAGATTGCCGTGATACGTTACTACGATGAGACGAATATCTCACGGAATAGTTTGGCCAAGATGTTCCACTGTTGCGCTACCCAAATACGCCGCATTCTGGAGAAGAAGCGAGAGTTGTTGCAACAACTAGCCACTCTAAGCGAAGCGGATGCTTCGATCATCATTGAGGAGATGACGCGAAAGCGTCGCAAGTTCGAGATGAGCGCCATTAGTTTCTTGTTACACGAATGGGTGGAACGCTGTCGCCAGTTGCGACTTGGCGTCAGCATCAGGAATCATACGCTTAAGGAGACGGCACTCAAAATGGCAGCTGTTCTCAATTTGCCAGCATTTCGACCATCTTATCGCTGGCTGAATCGCTTTCGTGGCAAATACAAGTACGAGGACGATGACTTGGGCTACATGGGACCGAATCCAGTGTCCAGCACGCTGCCCGTGGAGCAGATTATTGTAGAATTTAAGCAATCGCTACCCAACTTTATGCAAAAGGAACTGGCGGACACCACAGACATTGATGGAAATACAAAGCTAAAGATCACAGCGCCTACGCCGGATTTTGTTAATTTGTCGAGCGAAAATAGCGAAATCTCTGATGACGACGACGGAGTTGAATTGGTCACTTGTGAGCCAAGTGTGCTTCACTCCCCTGCCAGCACATCGGATGGCGAAGACGAAGTGCCTCAACCCCAGCTGCCGCAGCAGCCCTCTCAAGAAGATGCGGCCTCGACTAGTCTACTTTTAAATGCCGGCACTTGTTCGCTGCTGAGCAGCGTTTTTCCCCACTTGGCCATCATACATCAGTTTGCGCTCATGAACTCCGATGTGCAGGCGCTGGAGCTGATCTCGCAGCTGGGCGTTCACATGCAACAGCAAGCCACCTCGGGCGCTTATCGCGCTTCCCTAACTATGGCGCCAAGTGGCGACGAGCACAATGCTATCGGACTGCCAATGGAGCTGCCGCCGGGAAGCATCTTTGCAGACATTGATGATATAGAGTTGATAGAATAAGCTAATGTACAATGCTAAGATGCTAGGCTACAAGTTACTAAGTTACAGTTGCATGTAGTTGACTGTAAGACACCCGCTAAACATTTATGAAGAATAAATAACTATTAAGAGTGGTTGCACCTTGCGCTTTATCATTGGAAGGAAACGTGGTTTAATTCGCTACAGATAAAAGTCGCATATAAAGATCATCATAAAGATGGATGGACAAGCAGATTCCACTTTCCTAATTATTCTATTTAAGGCGACTTGGTCGAACATTAAAACTAGATATCTTTGACGAACAGAAACATAGTCGGCAAAATTTTAAACCCACCTCTCACCCACTTTTTTTCGTATTACTACCGGGTATGTAAAGCCAGTGCAGTACTCACCATGCGCTTGTCGGGTATAATGATCATATCGGTGCTGCATTCCGGTGTCGCTTGCTCGGGCTTCACTTCCGTTTCCTCCCCCTCGCCCTCGGCAGCATCCTCCTCCTCTTCCCCCTCTTCCAAGTTCATAGGGCTATTGAGAGCCACCAAATCCTTGGGGCATATTTTATCGATGCGCGCATCATGCTCCACTAGTCCCACCTGCATTTTGGACATTATAACACGCTCACGCATTATAGCGTTAGTTTTGAGCTCCTCTGGTGTGCGTTGCGGCACAATGCACATGCTGAACTCATCGTAGAGATCGCACTTCTTCTTGAACGGGCGAGAGAAACGCGACTCTTCGGCCTTTTGATGCAGGCGTCGCAGCTCATCCTCGATGGTCAGCACATGTGAGATAGTCGAGTTTGGCGGTTTCTTTTGGCACACGCGATCTCGGGGCGGACAACTATCCACTTTCCACTCGGTGATTACATTGTCGCCCATATACGTTCGAACTGCATACGGATTCTCGGAGGGACTTGCGTCCGCATTGACTTCAACGAACTTTTTAAGCATTATGCACTTAAAATTTTGCAGCAAATAAAATGTGAATTGTTTACAGTAAATTTGGTGATCGGATTCGTTTGTTTGTTTGTTATTGAACAACCACACACGATTGATTAAAATTGTTAGTTAAAACCACAAAAAGCCTACTCGTTTTTGGCGCGTTCAAAAAATGTGCAGTGCTGCCAGACTCACATAAAACGATGTCTTTCAGTAACAGAGCGCTGTTAGTTAACAGCGCTCAAACAAGTCATGCTGCTATCGGGGGCCAACAACAAGCCCTAACACAACGGACGAATGGAAAAAAAAATTGATTTTTCATTTCGTATTTTCTACAATAGAATATTATTTATTAAAACTATGATCTGTAGAAGGAGACCACTTATAAAGCGTAAAATACTCAGAAATAACAAGCTGTTTAAAAATTCGCGGCTTCTTGCTCATTTTTGGAAATATACCGCAATGTTAAACGAAGAGAAACCAGCTGACAGGTGAATTTGGTATATCTTATCGAAATACGACCAAATGCAAACCACATTATAAAAGTTAACATAAAATGCTTTAAACAAAACTTATGTCTTTAAGAAAATAATAAATAAATAATTCGTAATGAATTTCCACATTATGTTGGCCAAGAATTCTACGATCACAAATCGATATTAAAAAACAATTCAATCTATCGATGCATCGATAGTGCCAACGATGTTTCTTGAGCTCTCAGAAAACAACAACAAACGTGAGCACGACGGACAAACGACAAGTTAATAAAAAGTGCATTCGCTGCGTGGTTTAAGCAACTAAGTAATTGTAAGGTGTACAATTCGCATTGCATACGAATTGATTTTACCGCAGATGTAACAAAACGCGACGCACAAACACTGTGCTCGCTTTTCTTGGGGTGCTTTCGTTTTTTCTTCATGGGCAAACTATGAAAATTGATGAAACGATAATTTGACGACTCGTTCAGCAGAAAAATTAAAAACAACAAACAGCAAGATGTGGATTCAACCGAAGGATTTGCTGCTACCATCGCCTTTCTGGTAAGTGACAACAAAATTAATTTCACAACTTGGGGGTGTTGCCTTCTTCTTCCACTAAGCATTGGGATGCTGTGCACAGCCATCGAAATTCCCCCGCACCCGCAGTTCCAGCAGCTGATTAATTTAAAGTACGCACACACGCGCACTCATAGCACAACAGTATTTTCGTGTAGGTGTATGCATGTATTGTGTGGCTTTGTTATTATTGTTGTTGTTTCTTTCGCGAACTATAAGCTGATAACTAATTGAGCAGAGTTCAAGTCACCAACTCTGCTCTTGCTCGTTCTCCCTGCACAGATTCTCCAAGCACAGTTTCTGAACAAAGAGTCAGCGAGAGCTTCAAAATATACATATGATTGTTCTTTTTTTGGTTTTGCTGTTGTGGTTCGCAGCACAACTGTTTTTGTTGCTGCGTAATACCAACACACTCCCAACGCACACGCACACTCACATGCACCCGCTCGTCTATTTGAGTATTTATGATGTTTATTTTTTGATTTCGCTTTTTTCTGTTACAGGATCGCTGAAATGTATTCCAAGTATTTTGTGCTACAAAAGCGACGAGGGCACGGCGAATCTCGTGGCTTTGGATCCATGCTGGTGGGCACATTTGACAGCGTCATGAGCACCAAACCGGCGCCATATCGCATACTGCATCAGACGCCCTCCTCCGAAGTTTCTTACGGTAGGTTTGCCATCTCCCCTTTCTACCTCCCGTTTAGCACCTTATCAGCGAAAGAGAGGTATACATATTGGGTTTGAGTGGGGGAAGTATTGTCCATTCACTCGGCGACTCACTGACTCATCCACTGCATACACACTGGGAAAGGCAGATCTATACATGTGTTATATGTATGTATGCGATAGATTTGTGTTGCAGTGGGACGAATGTCTTCACACATTTACAATTAATAGAGTGTACTTCTGGGTTCTCGTTACGCAGGTAAAGATGTTTTTGAAGTGTCTATGAATGGGTAAAGATGTTTATGAAGTGTCTTTGAGTGGCTTTAAAGACAGACTGTACAGTAAAAGATGACATATATGTCATATATATATGATATCAATTCTGAGTTTTCACTGTATACTATATAGAGTATAAAATATAAGTGAGCATAAAAAGTTCAATGATACAAGAAAGGAATACTCGAAAATAAGAGTAATATAAAATTAAAGAAAAAATTGATATATTTAAAAAAATGGAAATTAAAAAGAATGTATAGATAATTTGAAAAGACGGAAATATCTTATTCTCGATAAGCAGGTTAAGATATTTAATCATATTAAACACAGACTGTACCATTATGGAATACAGAAGTATACTTTTAATGCTGTGTATAAAAATTATTAAGTAAACAAACAAAAAATGTGTCAGTGAATAAGATAGGAGAAGAAATAATAATGAATAGGTAATATAATACTACTAAAGAATGAAAATAATATAAGAGAAGACAAGAGTATGAAACAATGTGCATACTTATAGCGTCAGCTGATCTTAATGAATTAAATAAATGCAGCATAATGTCACGTATCAACGCCAATAATTCAATGGTTAGCCTTAGTAAAGTTCACTACTCAATACATTTTTACTTTTAACAAAGAACTTTGCAGTGAATGCACTGAAAAGGAAATATTGATTATGTTTATATTTATGGATTATGTTTATTATATGTCCTTTAAAATTTATATAAAGCTAGAAAACAATGATCTCTTTCATTGCTCTTTTAAACATAACTAAGTATATTGAACAAAATTGAGCAAAGAGCAAAAAGAGCAATTTATATTTGACTAGTGATTTGGAAAATATTTTATATAATTTATGCTGTCAGTATTGAACTCTGCTGACACTCAGGCTCAAATGTCTTTAATCAAGCATTTGAAATATCTTTATAATACAAATTCACTTTTTGCCGATATCTGATTGTTTGTTCAGCTGATATCTAGGTTTGTGTGTTCCACACACACAACAATCTTACATATTCACATATATCGTATATACATCTATAAAAATCAGCTCAACTAACAGGCGAAAAGAAATCTATAGCAAGCAACTGTATTTATTTTTGCTGCGTAATAATAAATGTTGTAAATATATGAGTTCAATTCCTTGGGGACTATTGCCCGCATAAATGAAATGCTACAATGATTTTTAAAATAATTTTATTTTAAACCTCGAACAACTTTTTTCTATTTCCATTTCCATTTAATTTGTAGGTTTTGACCGCAGACAATGAAATCTTTAAACAGCTTTAGGTTGCATTTAAAACATATTAAATATAAATACTCATTTGCTGTATTAATAAATTGTTCTGATAGCTCAGCAAATGTGTCACCCCCCTTAGATAACTCAAAGTAACACAGTATATAGAATTGTTTATTTGATAGCATTACAAATTATGAGAGCACGGTTTTCTAATAGTTATTATTATGATTATTCCTTATCGCTAGAAATTGCAATTGGTCTGACGCAAGACGAGATCGTAAAGGACTGGGAATGGCTGCAAACGAATCTCTTCAGTGTGCTCAATGAAATGGAAAATGAGGAGGAAGTGACAAACTTTACAATCTGCAAAATACAATCGCTGTATGCTCAAAATAATCAAGACGATACCGGTGAATCGCCGGACTTTAAAGTTATGACCTCACAGTTTCGAAAAATCTTCAAAATGCCCGAAGAGGAGCGTCTGGTCAACTCGTATTCAGCCACGTAAGTACAATAGTCCCAAGAATTGAACACTTTGTTAATTTCTTTGTTTTTCTGCAGATATGTCAAGAACAAAATACCAAGGCAAGGACAATTGTACATCTCGCTGAATCATGTCTGCTTCTATTCCTATCTCTTGAGCGAGGAGATTAAGCGTATCATACGTTTTGCGGAATTGGAGGACATCAGTCGCAGTGGCAAAACAATCTATTTGAAGACTACCAATAACATGACCTACAATTTTACACTGATCTTTAATGCAAGTAAGGCGCATGCTCTCATCGAGCAGCTCAATAAGATGGCCATACAAAAGTTGATACAAGATCCAGAGAGTCCTGTTGTCGATCACGACACATCGAATTACACACGCTTTGCCACAAAGATGTCGAAAGAACCTGTACTCCTGCGCGACTTGACAGCACGTCAGAAATCCGAAGAGTTTCGAGTTTATTTCCGTCTACCACAAACAGAAATTATTGATGGCAAAATCAAGGCGGATATCTGGACGCCGTACTCGAAGCGTTTTCATGCCGGCTACATTTATCTCTCGCCCAATTTCTTCTGCTTTCGCAGCGATGTCAAGGATTTGGTTAGCCTTGTCATACCCATGAAGACTATTAAGGTGAGTTAAATGTTAAGAAACTTTTATAAGCAATTACTTGATTAATATTACTATTTGCAGAGCGTCGAGAAGAAGGACGATGGCCAACAGCGTTATGACAACCAGATTGTCATTTTTTCGTCGGATAATGTGCCCTTTATGTTCTCAAAGATTGTCGATCGTGAAGTGCTCATCTCCAAGATCACAGATTTACTTTCCCGCATACACATGTAAGATATTTTTCCCAATTTAAGTAATATAAAGTATTTCAGTGTCATTTTTCTTACAGTCCCGTGAGCAGGGAGCGCGCTAAATATGATATATCCTGGAGTAAGCAGACTGCTTTACTCAACACATTCAAGACGCAGTTCAGTCCCGACATACAGAAGAAACAGGAGCAGAAGCTGGCAAGATGGGAGGATCATTTTCGTGATTTTGGACGTGGCATTGCGATGTTTCGCACTACAGATGTGATTAATTTGATTGTGGAAGGCATACCGGATAAATTGCGACAGGAGATCTGGCTCATCTTCTCGGGCGCCATACATGACAAGGAAATGAATCCTGGACTGTATGAGGATCTCGTAGAAAAGGCTGCCTGCATTAAAAACAGCTTTGTCCACGACGAGATCGATCGTGATTTGCCACGCTCACTACCAGAACATCCGGCCTTCCAATGCACTGATGGCATTGGCGCCTTGCGACGCGTGCTCCAAGCGTATGCATTACGGAATCCACAGGTTGGCTACTGTCAGGCCATGAACATTGTGTCATCGGTATTTCTATTGTTTTGTGATGAGGAGAACGCCTTCTGGATGCTGGCGGCGCTCTGCGAGAATCTATTGCCTGACTATTACCAGGACAAGATTGTGGGTGCCCAAATCGATCAAGGTGTGCTCAATGAATTGGTGGCAACGCATCTATCCGATTTGCATGAACATCTGGAGCGATTGGGTGTCATCAAGATGATCTCCATCTCCTGGTTCCTCACCATATTCATTAGCGTCATCAGCTACGAGAGTTCGCTGCAAATTCTCGATTGTTTTTTCTACGAGGGCGCCAAAATCATATTTATGATTTCGCTGCAAATCATCGAATGGAATCGAGACAAGCTGCTTGATTGTCAGGACGATGGCGAAGCTATGCTGGTATTGCAAACGTATTTGGAGGGCATCTACAATCCAGAGTATCAAGTGCCACCGCCCACAGACAAGCGCAGACAAGAACGCCCCCAAACCCAAACAGTGCAGACTCTCATCTACGAGGCGTATACGAAATTCGGTGCAGAGCTCACGCAACAACGCATCGAGGAGTTGAGAAATAAACACCGTCGACTCACTGTGCGACAATTTGACATTGACAACGAGAAGACTATCGTGAAGGCGCATGTCCAGAACCCATACTTCGAGCGCCTTGAGCTGCACACGCTGCTCACGATTATCAGAGAGGAGAAGCTGGTGCTAAAGTCGGTTCAGCAGCAGCAGAAGACACAAAGCTTGAGCGAGGCGCCACAGCTGCAGCATCATCAATCGCCCGCACGTGATATTATGCCAGGCGGCGGCAGTGGACGCCATGAGGCCTATTCAGTTAACTATGAAGTATTCCACACGCTTTTCAGCGAGCTGACGCCTTGGCGCAAATGCGTCAGCGTCGACATAGCCGAGAAGCTGTTCAGGGTAAGTCGTAATACTTTTTGCATATATTTGTTCTACGACTTTAATGGAAATTTTCTTTTTTAATCAGCTCACGGATAAGAAGGGCACGGGACAGCTGGACTTTGGGCAGCTTGTCAATGCCTTGGGCTTGGTTTGCTCCAACAAGAGCACGGAGAAGTTGAAGCTGTTGTTTGTGTTGCATTTGCCGCCGCTGTTGTCGAAGGCGGAAATTGAGCGCACTCGTCGTCCACGTCCACGCACCAAAGACGATGCCGAAGAGGCCATCGAAGCGGAGGATTTCTTTGAGTAAGGCTTTATTATAAAGTAGAAGAGTTACTCTTATTTAGAGCCAACTGCAAATTAAAAAAGAAAACTTTTTTTATGTTACTTTTTCGCTTTCGCTAATATTTTTTTGTCTTGCTTACAGTGATGATGCCTCCGAGTCGATTGAAGCGCTGCCATCGCCATCGGATCAGAACTTCGATGCCGATGACTTTGCCTTGATCAGCGCCACACAGCATTTGCATAATCTGGCTGGCATATCGGGCAACACATTCATGGACTTGTCACGCACACCGAATCTATCGCTGAACTCGAATGCCTCGTCGCTGGCGCATCGCAACTCGACGTTCTATGTGGATCTGCCGGGTGCTGCTGGCCTAGCCGGACTGTCGGGTACTGCAACACGCACTGATGCTGGGCAGGAGGACGACTACGACATCGGCCTACACCAGCAGGGACGTTACGAATCGATTGACACATTTTCGGATATTTCAGATTTGGGAGCGGCCCGCATGACGCCCCCGACGACAGCAGCTGCATCATCAGCAGCAGCTGGTTCAAATGCGGCTACAGCCGCCGAGCAAATGCTACTGAACGTTGAGACTATATCGAATTTCTCGCAGATCAGCGATCTGGTTGCAGCCACACGACTTGATCGTGCCGACTCCAACGCTACGGACACACGCAGCCTGGGCAGTCTGGGCTATTTGCTAGATCAACCCAATGAGGGAGCCGCTGGCGGCCATTCGCCAGTGCCGCATATGCGTAAAGAGAATTTCCAGCTGCTGTGGCGCAGCATTATCGAGATCATGGGTTGTGTGCAGGACGAAGAAATGCGACGAGCATGTAAGTAACGCGAACTGAAGCAACTATCGAATATTTAAGCATTTTCTTTTTCACGTTGACAGATGAAAATCTCATTGAGTTGGGCAACAGCAATATCAAAAAAGAGCCGAGCTTGGAAAGCTTTACACAGCTGAATTTAGCTGGCAGTGGAGATGAGGTAAGTTCATATTTTCTCTTCTCTAGAGTGCTATTAATGTGGTCCTTAATTACAGCAACCGGATAACAATGGCAATCCCACAACGCCGGCTGCAGAGCCGAGCAGCACAACGCGTCTGTTTATTGCGCTCGAGGAGGAGCTGCGACAGGCCAAAGCAGCTGCTGCGGGTGGAGGAGCCGCTGCAACCACAAGAACAACAAACACAACGAGCAGTGGCAGCAGCAGCAGCACGAACATCTCTGATGGTTGGCACATATCCATCAAACAGTTTATCGCCACAGCGCTCACATGCGAATGCATTGAGAAGGCATTCCAGACGAGCACACGCATTGTGGAGCAGATCGAACAGCTGCAGAAGAAGAGACGCAAATGCTTGTCCACCAACTACAACTACTAAATTCCCCCCTCAATCTCTCCCCCGTAGAACCCAATGTATTAGCCATAAAAAGAAACTCTCTATCCACCAACCCCAACTTCCCTCAACAGATAGAACTGTGCAATGCGGCTTGAACCGTCGTTATATACCGTTTTATATATAAATATGTATGTGTTGTGTACCCGTCTACTATCCGAATTAGTTAAGCCAATTGTTTGTGAATATATAGTTCTATTATACCTATTATTATTACATTATATGAAAAGATGAAAGTCCAACTTAATGTGGCAAATTTATTTCAATATATATGCACAGTTATATATCGACATAATTAATATACACACATCAACTCATTTACTACTGATCCATTTCCACATCCTCTAGCTGCTTTGAGTTCCTTCGCGCCGCCGACTCCTGGCGAGCATGCTCCGCGCTCCGCACCAGACACTCCTCATAGTTCCACTTGGGGAAGACGCGTTTGTAGAGATACATGAATGCGGTGTCATAGGAACGCAGCTGGCCATCGAAATAGCACTTCATGTGACCGTGTGTGCCCAGCGATTCCTTAATGTGACCCAGACGACCGCATTTGGTGCGTAGTTTCACCGGCTTGAAGTACTCCACGTCCTCCTTGTAGAAGAACATGTAGCGTATGGTGGCCGATTTACGATTGATGCGCATCGGATGTCCACTAAGCACCACACGCTTTAGCACAATGCGATCCGGATTGCAGGAGAGCAGGCGACCACGTGCCACCAAAGCAAGTGTAGAATCGGGATTCACCTTGAACGCCAGTATGGCAGAGGGTGGAAACTGTATGGGCGCATAGAAAGTGGCGCAAACAGTTTCGTAAGGTCTGAAGAACCGTTCAAACTTGTGCTTATCCCCGTTGGTGTGCTGACTGTAAATGGGATTGACGACAAATCGGCGATAGCCACACTGCACAATCAGTTGCTCCTTGGACTTGAGAGGCACCTCAGAGTCAGGGATGCGCTGCAACACCACATTCATCACACACATCTGATGTTCATGCGGCAACATGCCGTAGACAATCACGTTGTCGGTATACTGTGCGGATCGGAAAGCATCCCAGCGGCTTTGGGACACGTTGATCACATGCAGCGTGATGTACAAACCGGGCTAGAAATAGGAAGGAATCCAATTAACACTTGAGTGATTAAATAAATAAGCTTAAATCACTCACCTGAATGCCCACGAAATCCTTAGCCTCTGTGAGGATGCGTCGCTTGGTACGATCGAAGTTCTTAAACTGATAGATGCGCGCATAATCGCTGGGCAGATTCTCTTTGGCATCCCAGGGCGAGGTGCGGAACGATTCGAGGCCTCGATACTTTTGGAAACGCTCGTGAGCCGGCACATCGAGTGGCGTATCGATCTCATCAGGCCACAGCTGATCCGTGCGCGCCTGCTGCAGTTTTTGCAGAGATTCACGCTCCTCTTGGAAGTCCATTTGCTGATCGTACTTTTCGTCATTGATCGCTGCTTCCGAGGAGACGGAAACACTGTCCAAATACTCTTCTGTGTCCGAGTCACGCTTCTCGTACTCATCCTCGAACGATTTATTGTCACAGGACATGAAGTCCTCATCCTCGTCCTCTTCATCGTCACTCATATCTTCATCATCCTCATCGTCGTCGTCGTCATCACCGTCTTTGTCCTCTACCTCCTCGACATCAGGTATCCAGGCAGCTTGATAGTCACTGTAACCTTTTGGCACACGTTTGATTAGACGCGTCTTCTTGGTTTCCTTTTGCGAGGCCTCTATTTCCTCCTCCGTTGGCCACGTTTGCTCCGCATCCATAGGATCAGGTATATTCTCCGCTTGCAGCGACGTTTGCTTAGCCGGATTGCTGACAGCCAATACGCGCACCTCCGTGGACTCGCCTTCGCGACTCTTGTCCAGCTTGTAAGGATCAGGTGGTCCATCGACTTGACCCAACTGATAATCGCCAAGACCGGGTATATGCACTAATCCGTTGACGTTCAACGATTGACCACGCAAAAAACCAGTTATTTTCAGCGTACCGAGCTCACCGTTGGGCACATATTCCACGACATCGCCAAACAGATGTGGACGATTCTTGACGTTGTGCAGCACACGTTTCTTTTGGCCTCCAATGCGTCGCATCACATTCAATCCTTCACCTGAGCTATCCAGCTGCATTAACTTCTCTTCCGGCAGCAACTTGGTGATGAACTTTTGTGCCGCCTGCTTGGCAGCTGTGCGACGCTTGGGATTTATGGACTCGAGATCCATCAGAGCAACAACAGGTGTGGGAATGCCCTGAGCTGAAATCATGTTGAACACCCGCTGTCCCCAGCGATCGAAGATCTCATCCTCACCAAACGACGCAGAGGTTAGCATCAGCGTTGTGTCGCACACCTTCAGATAGTCGAGCACAATCAACTCGTTCCCACGTCCAATGGGAGGCACCACAAATGCGAAGCGTTGCTTAAACCGCGGTAGATTCATATAAACAATGCCGCTGCCTGATTTCTCCACCACAATCTCGCTGTCGCAACTTTCCAGGATGGCCAATGCAGAGTAGGCATCGATTTGCTCGTGCATCGGCAGCAAACAGACCAGAAACGGAGCCGTGTTTTGGCCTCCAAGTTGTCGCTTCTGCTGCAAAACTTCATCGCGTTTGTTTTTACGCAGTTGATTCATTTGATTGCGTCGCTGCTCCTTGCGTTGCTGTTGCTTGTGCTTATGCGAAATGGCCTTCAAGCCAACTTTGCCTAAAAAACAAACAAGTTAATGCTGCACTTGTTGTTGAGGTGCAAAACACAAGACAAACCTTTTACTGCATTGTCGATGGCGCCTTTGGAGCGATGACGTCCGGTTTTATGCGCCTTATTCGTTTGCTTCAACGGTCCTGGCCGATGAAATGTATGATCCGCCATGGTTGGCTTGTTTATTTCCACAAATTAAAGCGAAATTAGCACTATTTTTACACCGAGTTGTTTTCCTTACAGGAGAGGCAAGCACATGTTTCCAAAAGACTTATCGATATCGTTGAATCGGGATATCGATGGCAGCTGCGCGATGTGTGACCACACTCAATTCATAGTGTTGCAAGCGTAATAAATGTTTTTACACTGCAGAGCGCGAAAATTCAAATAAAACAGCAAGTTGTTTGTTTTTTAACCACATTCAATGTAAATATGTATTTGTTGTTATGGTATATTTTTAGTACATTACATATGTGTGTGTGTGTGTGTGTATGCAAGCAAGCTTGCTTACAAATAACGTTGTTTATTTTATATGTAAGTTTATTTTCCATATGATATAAGTATGCGTTGGTTTCTCCGAATGCATCCGTTAGTTGAATAGTTGTAGTAAGTAACTGCATATATTTCTTTTCTTCATTTTTCTTTTCTTTTGTCTTATGTATTGCATATAGAGCATGCCGAAAGTTTTACATAGAGTTTTAACTAACTTAATTGCATAGAGTATTTAATAGTTAAATTTATTGGGGTTTTCTTTGATTGTGTAAATAATTTAAAATAGTAATAGTATTAAACATTTCTGTTTTGTTTGTTTTTTTTTTGTGTGCGTATTTTTTGTTTTGTTTGTGTGGGATTAAAACTTAACGGTAGGCATAACACTTAACGATTTCATAAAAATAAACGAAATAGTCTCAATAAATTTACATACATAATTAAATAGTTGGTAGTTTTTGTTGTTGTTGTTGTTTTTCGTATCTTCAGTTAAGGTAAATTGAGTGATTGTTTTGTCATTAATTGGGTTTGGTTCAATCTAGGTAGGTTGCTCTCATGGCAATGCCTTTGTTTTTTATATGTATGCATGTGTAAAGTATACTTTATATGTAGATTATGTATGTATTGTTACATTCATTTTTTGTAGTACATATTTCACATATTGTATGGCCACTAACAGCGCTATTATATTAAATACGAATTTATGCACGTCGTCTTAGCCATTTCCCATTCTTGTAGACGTGTTGGACAAATCTCAATGTTGCATGATTTTGCTGCGCGATGCGAATTTTCGCCACGAATTAGTTTCTTACCCCCCAACAGGGACTTCTCGCCATTGTCCCCGACAAAAATAAAGTATGCACTTGTATATAGATATATATAATATATATATGTATATATTGTATTCAATGTATATGTATATATTATTCATTATTATTTATTTCTGCTATCAAAATGCCAACACAATGCACTCTGATCTTCTTCACATTCCTCCAGCAAAAATTCTCTCACATCGTGAGCAACGTTTGTTTTGTTGTTGTGTGTGTGTGTAAAAAATAATACATACTCCCTCCCGAAAAAAATGCCAGGCAATATTCAATTTACATACAAAATGCTAGCCATAGCTCTCCTCTCGCTCTCACTTTACCTCTAAGGTCAGGGCCTTATAAAAAGCTGTGTTGCCAACGCGTGCTCCTCTCAATAGCCAATATCTTTTTGTTGTTGTCGTTTCGGTTTTATATGGAAATATTCTTTTTTTTTTTTTTGGTTTTTTTGTTGTACAAATTTGCGCATTGTTTTGTGAGCTTCTCTTTGTTGATTTTTTTTGTTTATTTATTTTGTTTGGTTTTGTGCAAGTTTTCATTGTGTGCTTTTAGGGGGGCGGGGACGGTTGCGGGGCATTAACAAATTACATGTTCCTGCATTGAGCGCAAACGGATCGAGCCTTTGTATTGTCACGCACAAAATCATGCACATTGAATTTTCCATCATCGCCATGCTCGTAGCCGCGACTCTTCAGCTGCCTATCGAAGGGGAAAGAGAGTGAGAATTTATCATTAGTTGCGGAGTAAAGAAAAGTAATTAAATTCTATGGCCAACTTGAAAGTTATCATCATGTCTGTCGCTGTCTCTGTCGTGTGTTGAGTTAAGTTTTTGTGGCAAAGCAACTCTTTTTCTCTCTCTCTCTTGCTTTCGCTTACCTGGCGACCGCTGTGAATGCAAGCTCCACATTGAGTCCCGTCTTGGCCGATGTCTCCATGAACGGCACATTGTGCTCACGTCCAAGTCGTTCGCCATCCTCCCGTTTCACCTGTCGTTCGCTGCTGCTGCAATCGGCCTTGTTGCCTAGTGGAGTGGGAGGGACGGAGAAAGTGATTCGTTTGAAAAGCGACAAAAGTTGCACAAGTTTTTCACTTGCAATTCAATTAAATGGCCCAACAGCTCTTCTGCTCTTAATCAAATCTATTTGGTGCAGCCTTTTCGAAACTCAATCTCACCTATTAAAACGATGACCACATCCTCCTGTGCATACTCTCGTATCTCGCCCAGCCAGGCGCGTATATTATCGTAGGTGGTCTTGTTGGTGACGTCGTACAGCAAGAGCAGCGCTAAAAAATGGAGCGGAAGTTGTGTTCAAATCGAATCAAATACAACTAAGGAAGCTACAGTCGAGTGTGTTCGACTATGAGACACTCGCTACCCAATTTGAATAAAAGCCAAGCACTGCGATATTAATTTTAAAATAAACCAAATTAATATACCGCAATATATACTGAAATATACCAAAAGCCACATTTTGTATATCTATATACCATTGTAATCAAAATATTCCATATTTGGTATATCACTATACCGTTACAATGAAAATATTCTATATTTGGTATATTAATGTACAATATTTGGTATATCATTTGATATAAAATATAGCATATTTGGTATATCAATATACTATCACAATCAAAACATACTATATTTGGTATATCAATATAATATGAATGAATGAAATTATACCGTATTTGGTATATCATTTGGTATATAAATATACTATTACATTCAAATTATACCATAGTGCACATACTAAGACTTGCTTGCTTAGAAACATAACACGTGCTGCCGAAAAATATTATAGTTCTATCTCTTATAGTCTCTGAGATTTAGTATTTTACACGGACAGACGAACATGATCAAAAATATATATACTTTATATGGTCGTAGATGAATCCTTATGTCTGTTACATACATTTCCTGCAGGCTCAAAGTTAAAATACCCTTCTACCCTAAGGTTAGCGGGTATCAAAATGTAGTCCAAAAGTGCAGCAACAGCTGGGCACTAAGCTAGTCAGTTTATCACTCTGTCAGTCACTCACTCCGTCACTCAGTCCGTCACTTACCATGTGCATCGCGATAGTAGGCGTGCGTCACGCTACGGAAACGTTCCTGGCCAGCTGTGTCCCAGATTTGCAATTTGACGCGCGTGCCATCGACGACGACCACTTTGTTCTATCGACGTTGCAAAGTGAGTTATGCAGCAGTCACATTTGTGTGTTATGCAAAAAGGAAACGTTGTTGTGTCAATGAAAACGCAATTGTTACACAAAATGCAATTAATTAACGAATTGTTGTTCTGCATGCCAAAGAGTAACACACAAAAAGATAAAGAGAACGAGCGAGAGCGTGAGGAGCAAAGCGGGAGGCATTCAACATTGCGTATACGCAATGCTGTACAGAGCATGCAGACAGACATCAAATACACTCGACAAAAACAGTAATACAATTACAGGTTAGCTGTGTAGGACTTTTAATGATATAAGGCAAGGACTTTGTGCCTGCTGCCTGCTCAATTCAACTTCGAGTAGCCTCAGACAGTCAGTCAATATAATAAATGCTCAACAACTGTGTGTGTGAGCGAGTGTGTGTGGCAGCCAGATTGAGTCTTATGTGTGCAGACAAATAAAAACGAAAAGCCAAAAAACGATGATAGAAAAAACAAACTTCTAGATAAGTAAACACAAAGTCAATGCACTGCAACATAAGACGAACATTTACGGGGAGGGAAAATTCATTTGGAGCGTAGGTAAATAATATGAATCGCAGTGAATACACATACGAGAGTACCTTGAAATATATTTGATTTATGCTCAAACAGTTGTTGACTAGCAAACATTACAAAAATATTGGTTAAACTCTAAATCTCATTTATTATTTAGTGCTTTAATTTGCACAAAACTGCAAATCTTTATCAAATATTTATGATGCGTGCTTTAAATAATTAATGCACTTTCGCTGTCAATTGCTGAACTTGCAAATTAGCTCTCAATTATTTGCAATTAAAGTAAAACAAATTCAATTTACGATTCTTGATAATTCAATTATATAAATTGCAGAGAAACATTTGCTGAGCATTGTTTGGATTTTAATAAATTGCTTCGCTATAGAAATCTGTGGATATATTTTAGTTAAGCATTAAATACATTATTGCGTTGCTTTCAATTTGCCGTCAAGACAACAAATTGAAAAGGCAGCAACAACAACTACAAAAAAAGGACGTACAGAATTTAAGGTCAGTCGGAAATCATTTAGGAAGATTATACGTAACCACAAAAAAAGAATATACAGCAAAAAATAAAGGAAACACGTTAGGAAGCTGCAAAATCGGAAAAAGCGGACGCACTTATCCACACAAAACGGACTAAAAAGGATGACCAAAGGGGAAGGAGAAGGGGGCAAAGTTAATGGGCGACATGGCAAATACTTGTAGTTGTATTATTGTTGTTTAATAAATTTATGTGCCATATGAGCCACCAGCAATTTCTACGATAATAAAGCCCCTTAGAACTTGAAACAAAAACCTCACAATAATAAGCATGATAAAAGCAACAACAGCAACAACAACGGTAACTTAAATACGAGTAACAAGTGTACAAGAACGAAAAACACACATACACACATATACACACATGCTGAACACACACACTCATACAAAGAGACAACACCATCAACAAGTCCTTTTCAAGTTCATATGCTTTTTAATAAATAGCCCCAAGGAGCTTAGCCGCAGTGAATGCTGGCAAACTGCTGGGGCAAGGGTGCAGCAACCCCCAAAGGGAGACAGAGAGGGAGAGAGATAGTAGAGAGTGGGGTAGGGGGAAGGGGAAACAAGGGACAAGGCTTGAACACGAGTTAAGCAGGCGGTAAAATGTTTCGCTAAAGCGCAGAGCGCCACAGCAGCTGGAAATCATGAAACCGCAAAGCAAACAGACAAAGAAACATGCCACAAGAGAGTTTAGACGAAACGCAGATACGCTGCAACAGGATTATACATAAAACGTATACTTAATGTGTAAGTATACTTAATATGTACGTATACTTAATATTGAATAAGTTTTTAATTAGCTTAGCTGCAAGAGAAAACCGTTTTATTAAATGTTAACAGCAACCGTTAAGTGTTAACTACAACTGTTAAATATTAACATCAACTGTTAATTGTAACTTTTAATTTTTAACAGCAACTGTTAAGTGTTCCGGATAAGCGTTAACAGCAACTGTTAAACGTTAACGGCAATGTTCAAAGTTAACAGCATCTGTTAATTGTTAATAGCACCTTTTAATTGTTAGTATTCATTATTAACAGCAACTGTTAAGTGTAATTCTTAAGTGTTAACAACAGTAACTGCTAATTCTTAACGGCAACTGTTAAATGTAACTATTTATTATTAACAGAAACTGTTAAGTGTAACAAACATTTAGTAATAGATTAAGTAGTAAGCTTAACTTTTAAACTGAGACACCAATTAACGTTTAACCCAAAGCAGGGTATAAGCACACACAGAAATACACACAAAGCAAAGGGAATTTCGCTTAGGGGAGGGAAGAAAACACAGTTGTTTGGGCTTGGGAGTCAGGTTCAGCTTGGGCAGCAGTTATAACAAGAACGAGAACAAGAACAACATAAACCGAGGAACACACAAATAGACAGAGAGAAAGAGACAGAGAAGGAGAAGAGAGAAAGAGCGCAAGTGAGGGAGAATGAAGACAAGATGAATAAGTTTGATGTGAACGCAGGTGAAAATCGTATTCGCATAGCCTTGACAACTGTTGACAGCGTACAGACAGGCAAACAGATAACAGCGAAGACAACAGGGAGAGAAACAGTGATACGGAGAGAGAGAAGGAGAGAGAAAGAGAGGGGAGACAGAGAGTAAGTATAGTAGACACACACATATAACAATTAGTAAGTAGTAAACAACAACAACAATAATATGAATAACAACAACATGAATACATTGAGAGACAGAGACACACACAGAGAGAGAGAAAGAGACAGACAGAGAGAGAAAGAGACAGAGACTGTGAGAAATCGCTTACCCTAAAATCAATGCCAACTGTGCTCAGGAAATAGCTGGGCACATAGCGACCATCGCGAAATCGAATCAACAGCGATGTTTTGCCCACTCCCGAATCGCCCAGCATTATGACCTGGCCAACAACAATAACAACAAATGTATGTGAGAGTGTGTGTGAGTGAGTATTACACATATGTATGTATGTATATCTGTTTGCATGTTAAGTTGTGCTTTTGTTGTGTCTAATTAAGGTGACTTCTGCCTATTCTACAAATACTTATATTTAATGCATAGCTTATGAGAACTCATCTTGCCACTTGCCACTTGCCTCTTGCCATTTGCCACTGCATAACTCTTGTGGTTTCTTTTGATTTTCGCAGCTCTTTCGGTGTCGTCTTCTGTTTGTCTGTTGACTTCAGTGGCAAGCCAAGCTACTACACCCAGGCAATTAAAACCGCACTCAACTGTTATTTGAGTATCGCACATTCAAATAACTGTATATATAGTATATAAAACATACTAACTATAGTAACTACTGCTGCTCAGCGGTTGCATTACAAAATCTGCCCTTGAAGCTCGCTGAATTTTCTGTTTGTCAATTGCACAAATTTTCCAGAGAATTTGCTTTGCATTTATATTATATGGTATTACTCTAAAATTTATGAATGCGTCGACGACAACTTGGCAAAACTGAACTTTTAATAAGAATTTTACTGTCAATTGTTGCGCATCGCAACTTTATGCTTAATGCCGCACAATTTTGAATGTCTACAAGTCATAGAACAATATTTGTGTTCTTCAGCGTTTGTTGAGCTTTTGCTTTTACTGCTAATGAATGTTAAGGCTTAAGAGCTAATAAAAGTTTATTTAGTTGTCGGGCAATTGATACAAATGTTACTACATATATTTTAAAGCTGTTAAGATAGATTGTCAATTGCTGAGATGACTGATTATAGAAATGTAACAGTTTCTAGCAGTTGTTAAGCTCTTAAAACAAGTTTATTGTTGTTCATAAAGTTACTACACTTTTAAAGTCCCTAATCTTTCTAGCATTTCAATTATTTGGAATTGGATTACTAGTGGTATACATTATTTTATTTAAGCCCTTAAATGTTATTCTTTCTAACAGCTCTCAAATTTTCGTGGCATGATTATTCTTCATAATGATATTTCTCTTTAACAGCTACTAATCTAATCACAACAGTCTTTTAGCATGTAACATCTATTAAGATTGCATATTATTCCGGAAATTGAATACTTGTGTTATACTTGATTTTATTCTATAATCCAAAACAACTGTTATATTTTCCAACATAACTTTTTCAACTGCTAATCACAAAATTGAGGGCTTATACGATTTAAATTGTTAAGGAGACAGATTACTTGTGTTATACTTGATTTTATATTATCATCAAAAAGTTACAATCTTTAACAGCTGCTTCACAAAAAAATGTTTGCTATTTAAAAAGTTACTAAACTTTAACAGCTACCAATCGTTGCAGTCTGTTAACTTTTTTAAGCTGTGAAGATTGCAAATTATTACCGAGAAGGATTACTAGTGTTATACTTGATTTTATTTTATCACTCAAATGTTACAGTTGCAGTCTTTTAACATTTTAAAGCTGATAAAATAGCGTATTATTAAGAACAAGTATTACTGGGGTAAAGCTTTAATTATTCCTATGAATTACAATTTCTAATGACTGTTAAAACCCCAAAACAATTGTCTTGTCGTTACAAGCTTTTAACATTTATAGTTCAACATATTAACAGCGCTGTTAAACTGAATTTGAAATCAAATTGCGTCATTGCTCATAGTAAATGAAATCCGTTTATGCTCACAAGCTAAACTACATTTTATTAAGCTCCGCCACAAGCTGAATTAATTGTATAAATCATAAGTGACAAGGGTAGCTCATATAAAGCTTATTCAAGCGGTTGTTCCCATTGAAATTAGCATTAACTACTTAATTAAGAGCTGCTAAAAGATGCACAACATTGTTGTTGTGGGGAGCAGAGGGGAGGAAGGAGACACCTTCCCCAGTCAAGTCTATCAGCCACAGCTAATTGTGCGCCTCAACAAATAGGCCAAGTTATTTGCATATTTCAAATTACCAAAGAGCCACAAAAACTTTGCCATTTAATGCTAGATACACACTTGTATAAATATGTATTATGTATTTATATGCAGATCTCTCTACGTATATAATAAATGGTACTTTTAATGCTGGCATCTGGCAACTGGCAACTCATGCAAATATTTTTACTACCCAGGACTTTTGTTTGCAGCGCAAAAACTACGCAAGAAGCGCTTTAAATATGCGTATAAAAAAAGCGAATAATTTAAATATGCAGCTGTTATACTTCTTATTCTTATACTCTTACGTCTAGGATTGAGTCTAATGATTTTAAAATTGAGATTGAAGCGAAGATGATGACTGTGATTTGGTTGTTAAGTTGAGCTAGGAAACTGGTTTTCTATTAACTTGTTAATTATCGAACTCTGTTTTGATTGTCAGCTAAACTTTTACCAATGATTAATGGCTTATCTTCATCTCAGTAAGCCACAGAATTTGTGAATTTAAAATATTTACTGCTCAAACTCTTTCCTTTAACATTCACAACAATTTAAGTTCTCTTTTCTCTTTCTAATACAATTCTTCTACTCCAATTAAAGTGTATTTGAACGCCGCTTTTAGACTCCAACAACTTGTTTTATATTTTTTTTATTCATATTTATATATAGTATATTTTTTTTATGTCTGCAGCTGCGTGCAGAAGGAAGTCGCAGCCGAGGCGAGGCATTTGTCATAATTCAAGTGAATTGCTCTAATGAAAAGCATAAGGCAGCAACTTGGCAGATGGTTGGCCTCCATTTGTGTTCCATTCGTTGTTTTTATTGTTGTTGCAAGGACACGTGCCACACAGCGAACTAAACTAAAGTGACTCTGTGCCCAGAGAAATTAAGACTGTGAACAAGCAAAGCATCACACACAGACAATGGCAAAAGGGAAGAGCATTTAATTTCCTCTTTTGTCACTTTGCACTTTATTGAATTTTATGACTTTATTTTTGAGCTTCTTATGCAAATCCCATTGTAATCGCGCATCAACGGCAATGCCATAAAAAATGCTCCCTGCAAAAGGAGTCGTAAAATTGTCTGTCAAACGGACGGACAGACAGACAGACAGACAGGCTGCCAAATAATACTATATACATATATAAATCAATTTGCGGCTCAGGTAAAAATGCTTTGAATACGATTTTCGGAGACTTGGCAGCTCCTTTAGCTTTAGCTCCTTATAAATACTTATAAATTTTTGGTTGTTGTTGGCGCCTGGTCTTTTGTTGTCGCCGTTTTTTGTAATGCAAATTGATAAATTTTATGCGGATTTGTCGACAAATGTTGCAACATGTCGACTACTGAGTGGGTGTGTTTCACTGTATTTGATTGTGTATTGTATTGTGTGTGAGTGTGTGAGTCACCTTGCCCATGATATCAAAGTCCTCGTCCTCATCCTGACCGGGTGCCGAGGATATCATGCGTATTAGAGCACGTCCTGCCGATTTGCAAAGCGTTGCTCCAGCGCCATCATTGCCGGGTCCCACAGTCGAGGCAGCAGCAGCATCGCCTCCGCCTCCGCCAGCAGGAGCAGCAACTGTGCCACCTCCTCCGCCTCCTGTATCGAGCAACGGTTGCTGCTCAGCGGCAGCTGTCAGACGAATGCTGTTCAAAAATCGACTGCTAAAACCATTGCCAATCGATGTCGACTGCTGTTGCTGCTGTTGTGTGGATTGTTGTGCTGATTGCAACTGCTGATGCTGGTGTTGCTGCTGCTGCTGCTGCTGCTGGAGATGATCGCGATAGAGCTGCGAGGGACTCATGTAGTCGGGCAGCAGCGGTTGCTGTGACAGCGATTGCTGACGCTGATGCACAATGACGCTGGGACGTCGCTTCGGATAGCCATCATCATCGGAATCATCCGAGGCAATGCCATTGATCTTGTCCAGCGTTTTCACTGGCAACTGCCCTGGGGTAATGTGCTGCCAAGTGGGTTTGACCAGCGATTCGCGGCGCGTGGGCGAAGCACTGCTCAAAGATGGTGCAGTGACCAAAGATGGTTTTCGTGTTGCTCCAGTTCCGCTGCTGCTGGCAGCAATCGAATCGCTGCGATAACGTGTCTGCTGACGTCGCATCTTATTTGAAACCGTTCAATGTATCTGCTTATGATTTTGAGGCAAGAAAATCAATAAACTAACTGTTACCCATCATCGTCATCATCAGCGACAGCCGAAGAAGCAGATGATGAAGGCATTGATATCGACAGGAGGGCCGTAAAAAACAACCCTCGGAGTAAAATAAAGGCAGCTCTTCCCTACTCAACGCAACGCAACTCAACTCAATCGAAATCCGGGTGCAAAGTTTGCTTTGCTGAGGCAGCAGCAATCAAAAGGCAAAAGCTGAAGCTGAAGCTGCTGTTTGCCAGCAAAACTTTTGCCCCGAAAACTCATTAAAAATCATAAAACAAAAAAACAGAATACGGCACGCAAAAAAAAAAAGATGTACAAAAGCAAAAACCGATGCGAAACTGAAGACAAAATATATATGTTATGAATGCATAAATATAAACACAAACACACTCCCTCTCTCTCTCTTTCCCTGTCTCCTCTACTCCTTCCCCGTGTGCTTGCTGCTCTGTCTCTTTCAGTTTTGTAGTATTATATATTGTATATATTTACATCGTAATATAGCTGTAAATTTCATTAGCCCGCCAGTTATAATTTACTTTTGGCCAGTTGAAAAACAAATTACAAACTCACAAAATTCCCAAACGTAACACAACAAGCTAGCATTCAACTTTAAAGAGACGACGATGGCGATGGCAGAGTCACAGGTGCAAATTGAATATAATTGCCTTGCCAACGACAGAGACCCAAATGAAAACCGAAACCTACCGGAGCCAAAGCTGTCCTCAGGGCCAAAAATGGCTGACATTGTCGTTGACAACGCACACACACACACTCGCATGGTGTGGGGTCAGATTAGAGTGTGAGAGAATGAGGGAGAGCGTGTGGAAAAGGAAGAGGAAGAGACTGGGTCGTGACCACGCCGCTAAATCAACAGTTGGTGTTGCGTGTACCAACCACAAAGCCAAACAACAAACACGCGCGCCTCTGCAGCCAAAAACACACACATACACACACACACACACGCAGAAAAAGCTCAGAGCAACATTTCGGTTAATAATGAAGAACTGCAAAGGATTCGAACTAGCACACGTGGGAAGCCAGCAAACAAACACAAACCACATTATTAACGTTTGGCCAGCCGAAAAGTAGCTATTAATGCATAAACCTCTTAATTTCCCTTTTATACGCAGCGCCACGCCAAATGTTGCATACTTTTGCGCGCAGCGTGTTTGACATTGAAATCTCGCACAGGGTGACTCTTCAAATTGTGCGCTTTAATTGTGTTGCATACTTTTGGGCAGCAAAATGAATTGCTTGTTTAACGTGGCAAACACAGCTGCTGCGTTGATTTCAATATTAAAACATATTTGCAACAGTTTTGCAAAATTAATTACGACCGAAATGATTGATAATAAAAATTTCGACTGCATTTTGCGCAGTAATGAGGAGCTTATATTTGTTTAATTAGCAACAGTTTGCGTAATTGAAGCATACGTTTGAATGAATTGATTTTTGATTTCATCTACATTTCGCATATTTATACAGAGTATTTATTCTTTAATTCCAATGCCTAGTTACAGAGTATGTCTTTATTACCTCGAACCATTTTCATCTGGATTCCAGGAATTCCAACCTGAGTATCTGAATTCATATTCATAACCAAATTATAAATCGTAACACACATTTTTGCTTTGGTTTCTGTGTACTAAGAATGTTGAAATAAATCTTAGCAACTATCGATTTAAATTAAGATTATTCATCAGTATAAAATAACATGAATTTAAATATGGTCAGATTTAATATCTTCCTTCTACTCAATTTAATTTATGTATCAAAAATGTTTAATATTTGTTTCAAAGTCTTATTTTTTCGCATTCTAATTATAATTTCATTAAAAATTCCATCGATATCAATAACTCAATCAAAGCTAAAGCCATTTTTATGGTGATTTTAGTCAGCATTTCTTAAAATGTTCAAAGCGTGAGTCTAATTATATTTGAACATGAAATTCCATCGACATCTATAATTGTATCAATTCTAAAGCCATTTTTCATGGTGTCTGGAGGTTAATGCGATTTGCAGTCAAAACAAGCAAATGAAAACAAGATGAAAATGTCAATAGTCGGATGATGCTTGGCATGCATAGAAGTTTTTGCACAATTTTCCGAAGGTCAACTCTTTGACAAAGCAAAAGCTACAGAAGGTGGAAAATCAGAGACTACTTTGGCCATGGCACGTTGCCTGCACGTTCTGCATTCTGTTCTGTGAGGCAGCAAACAGCTATTCACCTTTTTAGTTGCCGGGTCGCAAGTCAATGTGCCTTGTGCGCACATTAAAAACGTTTTATGTAGCAACAGGATGGCTGGCAGCCAAGTAGTAAACCAGACTCGCAAGCACTGAACCAGCCAAGCGCAACTGGCGTCTTGTCTCCACCTGTCTGGTCTCCCTTCCCCTCCTGACCTTTCTCTCCCATCTTCTTAACCGTCTGGTAATTGTCTTGAAGTTAAATCCAACTGTCCGACTGCCTCTTAAATGCTAGTGCATGGCACGTGCACAGCCTAGATTATATTCGGGATTTAGGTGCTACACAGCGAGGGAAAACTTAAGCTCTTGCCAATAACTATTTCATCTCAAAAATTAAAAACATAAAAAAACTGTTTGAGGCTTATTATTTGATTGATTTTAAGTTAAATTGAGGGTTGCATTTTACTGAGTATTTGTTATTTGTTACTGACATTTGGATGTCTAGTTTGGAAACTGTAAGAATCATAATTGAAATGATTTACAATCTTATAAATCATTTCAAACAATTCTATTTTACTAAAATATGATTTATATACTTCAATATTATTAATAAATGATAATATATTAAAGTTTTGAATTATCATTTATTATTAATATTGAAGTATAAAAAATATTTTAATATTATAAAATATAAAATATAACTATATTTCAAAATTATAACTTAAAATTCATTTCAAAAAGTTCCAAGGCAGACACAAAAACAGTTTTTTTTATATACTCGTATAATATAAAGCATTTCCCATTTCTTTCAAATATTACTGATTTACTCAATATAAGAAACCGTTTGATTTACTTTATTATTGGAGAATTCTATGCGAAGTTTAAACATGCAAGTGGAAGAACAAATATGCCAGCAGCTTTAATTTAATTTGCCAATTTTCTCACCGTGCAGCGCATGTTGTTTAATGTTATTAGTAAAGTGATAAGACCGAAAAGGAATGCAATGAAAGTGTGGCTTAATTTGTAAGCCGATAGCACTCGTATCATTCCCTCATTCAGGGTCAAAGGGCACACTTTATTAAAACAAAAAGTATACATTACACAATTAGAACGTCGACCTGAGCAGCAAGAAGAAAGTTTTGTGTCAAGTGTTGCTATATTTACACTAGATGCCTTTATGTTGAATTTCAGTTTGAGTGAAAATTTGTAGAGTAAATAATTTTATGCTTGAAATGTGATATGAAATGATGCCCAGCAATCATCTATGCAATATTAAATGTAAATTCTTAAATTTGCATTCTTTTCTCTTCGTTTTGGGGCTTTCGCAACCCTTTTTCCTTTTTCGAATTTTATTCAGATTCGCACCCCAAATTTTGTCGACCCGTAAAATAACCTTTCAGCAGCAGAAGTGGACGACGCCAAACAAAAATTGATAATATAATCAAGCTACTAACATTGTCAATCATTATGTGCCGATAACAAAAGTTTTTAATTGGGTTGTGCTTGCAGCATTTTCCACGGAAAAGCGACGGTGTCAAGTGAAAAGTTGCGAAACGACAACGAGAACGAAAACGAGAGACAAACGCTTGAGTGAATCAAATGGCATTTTGCAACGTTTTTTCTCCAATCGCCTTTTTGCGTAATTACATCAATAATCGTATCGTACTCTCGTATAAGGCACAAAAATAAATGGACCCTCAGATCACGGCCTGTTGCACAGAAGAACACGCAACACGCAACAAGGTGGGTTTGGTTGTGTCAAAAGCCTACGCAAAAGGCGGTTCAGCTGCTGCCGACAAACACGCACACGTCAAAGTTACAAATACACTTCACAAATAACAAAAAAAAAGTATGTAAGATAGCTACAGACAAGAGTGATCGACTGTGAGATACTCGCTACCAATTTTTTAATAAAAACAAATTGTGGTATTAGTCTTGATATATACAAAAAAAATAATTGAAATGTACTGAAGAAAATATTCATTATATCAATATACTATTACGTTCAAAATATACAAAAATACTGAAATATAACAAAGACTGTATTTGGTATATTAATATAGTATTACGTTCAATTACATAAAAATACTAAAATATGCCGAATACTATTTTTGGTGTATCAATATACCATAGAGTAAAAATTAAAACTCAAATCAGGCAAAAAATAACAAGTGCAAAAAATTTTAGCTCTATCACTCTGAGATCCAGGTGTTCGGACAGACAGACAGTCAGACAAACATACATGATCAAGAATATGTATACTATATATGATCGATATGATTGTCTGTTACACACATTTGCTGGAGGCACACATTTATAATACCCTTCTTCCCTGTAGTTAACAGGTATAAAAAGGAAAAAGGGACACATTGATGGGTGGCTGAGTCTGGGGTTGATTCATCGACATACATACATACTCTCAGACACATTCAATCATGCGCTCAATCACGCAACTAAAATGAAGGCAAAGTGCGCAGACAACAGCCGCAGAGCTGCCAGACAATGGCTTCCTGATTGCATGGACAGCTTTAAGGAAATAACCAGCACACACACACACACACACACACACACACACACATACAATGCCATGGGAATGTGTGTGCGTAGGACGTTGTTGTGATTTTAACAGGAAACTGGGCGAAACTGGACAATCGACAGCTTCACGTTGATGTGCGGCTGGCGTAAAACATTTTATGGCACGAATGAAAGTAATGAAAGCCACTCAAGAGCAACAGCGCTAGAGTCGGGAGGAGCCTGAAAGGAGGAAGGATAAAGCATAGCGAGCAGACCTAAAACCCAAAGATTTGTATAAGTAATCGGCTTAAATTGCATTTGCTCAGCACAGCACAGCACACACAAGTTGTGGCAGCGAGGGCCATGGCCCAACCTAAATCCTCTTCTGCTGGACTCGCTGCCTGTTTTTGCATGTATTTAAGAGAATGTTTTATAATTGCATGGAATGCAGGCAACTAACCTTGAACCTGAGCAGTGAGGCTTAAGTATCCCCAATCTATCCACGTGCATTGTCTTAGAAAAGGGGTAACAACAGCAGCAGCAACAACAACAGGAACAACAACAACAACAACAAAGACTTCGACTCCGACGACAACAGCCACAAGCTAAACAGGAGCAATACAAATTGACCTTCGGCCATTGAAAGCACTTCTAACTGATGCGCATATCATCAACGCCTGTCAGTTTAATTAATGCGCATTTGAGTAAGACAAATGCTAACGAGAAGGGGGACAACACATCCAAGGCAGCAAGGATACCAAAGAAGATATGCAACTGCAGTTGCCAAATGGATTATTTTGAGCTCAACAGGATTTCTAAGCATCTCTCTCTTCGTCAGAAATATTGTCGTTCTTAAATAACAAAAGGCAAACCAAAGCAAAGCAAAGCAGAACAGAGCAAAGCTTTAAAATTGCTGAGCACAAATCAAAAAATAGATAGCATACTTTTATGGGCACTTCAAATGAAAGCTCACATAAATCATGCCTCTTATGAAATGCAATTGAAACTCGATACTCCAAATTCAATCGAATTCATTTTGCTTTTAGAAAAACAATGCTGCAGGTTTTAATTAATTCTCAGAATTTGTGAACAAAGCTTCAGTTTATTAAAAAGTAGTAATTCTATCATATTCCCTTATTATTAATACATCTAAAAAATTCCAAAAGAAAAAAGCAAAGCAAATTAATAAAGTAAAATCAATTTCTATTAGTTACGTTCAACGTAAATTGTTTTCGTTTATTTTTAAACGCACACATACACGCACACACACACATTGACAGGGAAGCCTCCAAAAATAGCTGTAAAAAAATGTTGTTAAATTGCACGAATATTGTGCGCTTGACGCGACGCACTCAAAAGTATGCAACAGTAAATTTGCAGCGCCAAATGAGTGTGCGTCTAGGTATGAGTGAGCTGCACTTATGTCTGTGTGTTTGTGAGTGCTTTGTAAGTCTGGCAAAGAACAAGGCTAAAAAATGGTGAGTAGTGTTCAAAGCGTTCGCTTTCACTTTACATTTTCCAAAAACGAAAACTTATTTAAAACTCTGCGCACAAAAGACAGCCAAACACACAGTTTGTGTGTTGTATGCAAAATGAAAACTTTTTGGGAGAAGCGCGACCGAATGCTAATCGAAGCGTCAACGGCAGCGCACAAAACTAAACTGAGCACGCAGCGAGAAGCATCTGGAGCAGCAACCACAGCATCCCAAACGTTTCAAGTCCTTTCCACAGTTTGTCGACGAGTCAAGTTCGTGCAACTTCGGCTTTTGGCTTTGTAACACACAGACACACACACACACATACATGCAAATACACATAGAGCATACGACACAGCCCTGGCCTAGAAATGCTGCCAGCCAATGTCGAGCACGCGCCGAGGTTTGACTACTAAGGGATAACAAGAACAAGAGCGGGGTGGAAGTATCAACGAATGTAGAGCAGGTGGCAGGTCGGCTTCAATGGCAAATATAACTGTTGCACTTGAACTTCATTGCCTTGACGGCCATCGGTTGCTGTTGCTGTTGCTGCTGCGACTGATGCTGCGGCTGCTTCGTGTCGACGTGACGCCTCGTGACAGCAGCTGCGAACAGCTAGCTGTGAGCTATGAAAGCTGTGAAAGTGAAAGCCGGCAACAGGTAGTGGGCCAAGGGTGAACAATAAAGATTCGTTGCCTACTTTGCGGGGCGCTCAATTGAGCTGTCAACTATGCAAATTGTTAATTAAATATTATTTCAGGCTTTTGTTATGAACATCTAAAGGAAATAATGTTAAGTTTTAAATAAAATGAAATTAAATTGAACTAATTATTGATGAATTGAATTATGCTTTAATCGATTTTGATATTTCAAGTTAATTAAACTTATACTACCAAATAAGATAACCTCAGTTAATTCTTCAAATACCAGGTTTATGCTAGAAATTAAATCAAATTATTAATGTCGAATATAGGTCGCTTTTTTGTTCGAACTTTAGGGCATACATTCCATCAGAAATATGAGCATTATATTTTCTAAATTTAATATAATAAAATATACAATTTATTTTATCACAATTAATGAATACATTTCATAGAGATATGACCATTGTAATTTTTAAAAATTTATTGTTGTGATAAATATTTATTTTCCCTATAAATTTGGTGGAATAAAAATATATAAATTCTAAGTTAAGTTAATGAGAATAGAATATTTCCTTAGAAATATGACAATTATTTTGTTTCTAAATTTATTGAATAATAAAAACAATGTATAATATGTATGCTACATATTCATTTTTTTCCTAAATTTTGTATAATAAAAAAAGTATAATATAATATTTAGCATATATTTCTGCAATCAATTTAGAATCGAGTAAAGGATATATTTCTAACTTCACTAACATTTATAATAATTATTTAATATTTTGGCTATTTCAGCTAATGTCATAAATATCCTTTTCTCAATTCCTCTAAAGCAAAAATTTCAAAGCCACACGCACCGTTTATTGGGTGCCATAAATAATTAGAAGTGTTCGAAGTTTATTATAGCTATGGGAAGAGCGCAATGTGGAGCGATAAAAAGTGTTAGATTTTATTATATTAATCACAATTTTGCGATATTTTTGTGCATCACTGATGCGTGACATGACATAAATATTATGGTACGCCAACAGATACACAGACATATAGAGAGAGAGGCAGACCAAAGCAACTCAACCTCAACCTAAAACGCTCTGTGCTCCGTTACGAGGTTTATTTTTATTGAAGCGAAGCGGCAACAACAAGAAAAACGAGAACAACAACAACAACACGAACAACAAAAAAGAACGACAACAAAATCAATGCCAATGCGCTGTGGAGATTTGTGCGTGATAAAAATAGACAACATAAAGTACACGAAATCGCGCCAAATGATTACCGACAACACACAACAATATGTTGCCTATTTGGCGTGGCACTAACGAAGCTCTTGCGGCTGCTGCTCAATTACAGTTAACACACACACACACACACAGGCAGACATACAAATGTAGGCACAGGTGCAGAAGTGACGTACGCATAGCAAAGCCACAAAATGGGATTATGATTATATATGTATGTATGTTGAATGGATAAGCGTATTTTAGATGGTTTTTAATCATGCACAACAAACAAGACTTTAAGGGAATGCCAAGGATACAAAGGATAACACCATCCCACCCAATCAGTAAACTTCACTTACCGTCAGCGCAATTCCAACGGTGGCCGAGAATGAACCCAAGCGAAATTCACCCGTATTGTATTTGACTAGAAAGGAGGTTTTGCCCACGCCCGAATCACCGAGCAGGATCGTCTTATGATTGATGGTATCATCAAAGGGCTGCAGATTAGCGGTTGGCTGTGACTGATGCATGTCCACCTCGTCGTAGCGATACGACCGCCAGCCATCGTCGTAGTCATCCTCCAGATCGTAGTCCGCATTGCCGTACGCATACAATTGCATTGCCTCGCGAGACGGACGATATCCAGGATATCCGCTGGCAGTGCGCTGTACGGGCGCCATGATGGCATCGTCATGATAGTGATGGCTGCTCGTTAAACTTTGCTGGCTGCCTCGGTTGTTGTGATTTGTGTTCGGATGATGATGATGATGGTGCTGATGCTGTTGGTGTTGCTGGTGCTGCGAAATGGGCGCTGCGGGCGGATTGTAGCAGCCATCGCCAAAGGGACGACGACGCAACTCTTCGATGCGTGCCTTTGTCGTTTCCGCATCCTCGAAGACATCGTCGCTCATACTGCTCGCATCGTCGTGATGTGTTGTCGTTGTTGTGGTTGTTGTCGCCATTTTGCGTTTTGGGTTTGTGTCTTGGCTATGCGCAGCTCAACTGAGCTGAGCTTTTTCGTTGAGCTCTAGCAGTGCTTTAGTGTCGTGTAGTATGCTTTTTGGCGCTCTCTCTTTCTCTTTTTCTCTTTTGTTGTTGTGCTTTCAATTCTCTCTCTCTGACGCTCTCTTTATGACTTTGACATTTGGCGACGTTTTGGCCGTCCGGTTTTATGGCACGTTTTCTGAATGAATTTGATTTTTGGGCTTTTCGACGGGGGGCTGCAGTGTGCAAGGCGGTTTGCCTTTTAATATTTATATATATATATATATATATGTATATATGGATGGGTGTGTATATATATGTATATTTGCTCTAAACTTAATATCCGAAATATGCTTAACAATATTGAAATTCCCTAAACGTATATTCGTTAGTTTTGTTATAAATTGAACTTTGTTTTATTTTGTCTTTTATTTGGTGTTTTGGTTGTTTGGTGTTTTCATTAAAGCCACTAAATAATTGTTAGGTATAAATTGTAACTAGCTAAACATATTGACTAACATTAATTTTGGGTTATCCGCTAATTGGTGCTGTTTTTATTATTTTATTCACTAAGTTAAGTTTGATTAATAATAATTTAATTTTTTTTTTTAGTTTTGGTTTTGTTTTTGCAGATTGCACTCTGCTTGGTGTTTTGGTTAAAGCTTTATGTTGAATTGGTTTTTGTTTTGTTTTTTTTTGTTTTCTTTTTTTTGGTTTTAGTTTTTTACTGTTTTGTGTCTTACTCTTTATTGAGTGTTTTCACGATTTTGCTTTAGCGAAAATATTGCATTTGGTTTGTTTTTCTTTCTTTCTTTTGTTGTTGTTGGTATTTCACTATCACAGCATAAATAAAAATGTCGTCAATGGCGTCGTCGACGTCGACGTTGTCGCCTGCGCCGCACTAATTAGGCAGCCACATTGAGCCCCCGGCCGCACTTCATCCACATCCACATCGACCACATCGACAACAACATCCACTTCATCCGACGATGCTGACGTCTTCATTTCTCGTTTTTGTTATCTGTCAAACGCAATAACGGCAATGGCATCCTGCCCGAGCTCGAGCGCGACAGCTAGTGCCATTCATCGACCCAATCTATGACGACAAAGCAGGCCCAATTGACAAGGGCAACAACAACATCGTATTACTCCACATCCTTTGTGGGTCATTGTGTGTGCGTGTGTGTGTGGAAGTGTCTGTGTTCTTGTGTGTGTGTGTGTGCAAGTGTAAATGTCGTGTAGCGGCCTGTGTTCACATTTTCGATTTATCAGCTTTCTTTTTATCCGTTTTGAGCACTTAACACTATTATTTAATTGATTTGGTCGTTTGCTTTTCGATTTGTTTGTTTTTTAGTGCAAAATATTTGATCACATTGTTGTTTATACAAATTTAGATTGGTACAAAAATCATTTTGCACACTAACACACACGTAGACGATGCAAATTTGATTTATTTTGCTCACTCTTTGAATTAGAGAGACCGAATTTATTGAACCCTAGAATACCGCTACACTTTTTTGTAGGCTCCTTTCAACTAGGCTCGTCAGGTCACATAGCACAGTCCTCAAAACATACAATCCACTATCCACAACAAAATTGCCCAATGGGACCGATAAATTGTGGCGGCTTATCGATTATCTACTAGACTACCTGAGTGTAACCGTGTACGGTATATTTAAAAGTAAAAATACAGTCCATTTCAAAATTGAAATATACCGAATGTAAATAAACAAGTTTAAAAAATTGTAAATGTTGTAAATCAAGTGTAAAAAAAGGTCGAATTTTAAAGTACATAAAATTAGAGCAATACATTTTTTGCCTGAAGAACAAGAAACCTTTAAAAATAAATTTTAGTATATTTTGAAATTGAACAACTGCAGTCACTCTGATTTTCAGCTTTCACCACCACAGCCACATTGTTTTGCAGTCAGTGAAATGTCAGTCGCAATTTGTTTTTAAACAGATTTGAGTTAAAAAAGTAAAAGATTTTAACATATATTGAGCTACAAGAACATTAGTTAAAGCACAAATCAATTGTTATTATTGTCAATTTCAACGGTGGAACAATAAAAGCCTCAAAATTGGTAAAGTGGACGGCAACACAATGGGCAACTCGGACGATCGCGTCTATGCTGCCGAGAAAATCATTCAGAAGCGCGTTAGAAAGGTATGTTCTAGAAAATCAACAAACAAAAATCAAAATATTAATAACAAGATCCACATATGAAAATAAAATGTGCGCAGCAAAGACACCACAAACATACAAGGTCACATGTCCTTCGAAATTTCCAGCAGAGACTCGCATCGTCCATCTGCTGGCAGCTGCGCTAATGTCTCGTGCTGCATTCGACAGCAGCAGCAGCAACCACCATTTGCGCTATGCGTGTGTGAGTGTGTTTGTATATGCGTGATGTTTTTGTTTTTGCTGCGCTGCGTTTCGGCATCGATGAAAAATCAATTAGTTCGCCGAGTGCGCATGTGAGTGTGTGTATGTTTGTGGTACGCGCCAAATGTTTTTGAATGCATGATGGATTGATCCTTTCACTCGATTGGAGATTGGGAGAGTTTAAAGATAAGTGTAGAGAATGCAATTTAATCAGCATACAAAACTCTTGTTGCAGGGTGTTGTGGAGTATCGTGTCAAGTGGAAGGGCTGGAATCAACGCTATAACACTTGGGAGCCAGAAGTGAACATCTTGGATCGCCGCCTTATCGACATCTATGAGCTGAGCAATAAATCCTCGGGTACGCCCTCGAAACGTGGTGCAGCGCTCAAAAAGAAGACAGAGAAGGAACCGGATCCAGAACCTGAATCCGAGGAAGATGAATACACCTTCACCGGCGATGATGTACCCGATAGCAATCAGACACCAACGACATCCTCTGCTGCCGTTGGCGATGACAACAAAAAGGATAAGGAAAAGAAGCACCACCACCATCATCATCACCATCATCATCAGCAGCAACAACAACAGCAACATAACATCAATTCGAACCAAAGCATCAAGTCCGAACGCATGAGCAATCGGCGTTCCGAATCGCCGCTAACGCATCATCACCATCATGAATCGAAACGTCAGCGAATGGATCATAGCTCCTCATCAAACAGCAGCTCCACCCACAATGAAAACAACTCTTTCGTGCCGGAGGCAGACACCAATTCCTCCAGTTCGGAGGATCAACCGCTCATGGGCACCAAGCGTAAGGCTGAGGTGCTCAAAGAGTCGGGTAAAATTGGCGTCACCATTAAAACCTCACCAGATGGACCTGCAGCCAAGCCACAACAAACGCCTCAGCCAACGGATTCAACTACGCTGCCCAACAAAACGGAACTGCAGAGCACAGAAGCCGAGACGAGTGAATCATCATCAGCCGCCGCAGCAGCGGCAACAACAGCCCCAGCATTTGCCGAAGAAGAGGATGATGAGTCGTCATCTGTGGCGTCTGCAGCAGCGGCTGCGGCAACAGCCCCACCATCGGAAAATAATAACATACCAAAATTGAGTGGCGCTCTGGCATTAAGCCAGAAGCAACCATTGACACCGCTATCGCCGCGTGCATTGCCACCGCGTTTCTGGTTGCCCGCCAAGTGTAACATATCGAATCGGGTGGTCATCACGGATGTCACAGTCAATCTGGAGACGGTCACCATACGCGAGTGCAAAACAGAACGAGGATTTTTTCGTGAACGCGACATGAAAGGCGATTCCTCGCCTGTGGCTTAGGCGCTTTCCAACGCACTCCAAAACAAAATGAAATTGTAAATAGTTCAACAGCGAGTGAATCTCGATTTGCTAAATGTTGAAAAGCATTTTCTTTTTAAGTAAAAATTTATTTATTGTATTTATTTTTAGTCTAGAAACTAGTTGTTGTTTTATTACAATGTTTAAAAAAGCTCAGACCCACGATTGTTGAGCAGTCCTCAAACTTTAGTGACTGCACAACAATGCTGGGCATATGTCTAGTAGTTTAGCAGAGTATATATTAACACCTATATATATATATACCATATAGTATATGTATATATAATTATTTAACATATATGTATATTTTTCTATAAACAATTTGAATCTGAAAACAGAAAATTAAAAACCAAAACACACTCATTAACGCAAACAAATCCATGCGAAACTGAAGCAATTGCTATTACGCTTGATATACACATTTACATAATATTAACAAGAACATGAAAAGCAACCATACAAAATGAAAAAAAAGCATAATTAACAATTATATACAAGTATATATAAATATAAATTATATTAAGTATATTAGAATGTTATAAATCGGCAGAATATTTTTTTTATTTCATCATATTCTTAAATTTAAAGATTTGCTGATTTGAAACACAAAAACTGATACAAATGATATAAAAATATATATATTATATACATATATACATTTAAGTAAGAATGCATCATATTAGATATTAGCTAATTGTAAACTACGCATGCATAATTTAATTTATTTTTAAAAATTGTTTAATTTTATGTTGTAAGATATGGAGAAATGTTGACGATCTATTCGGTTGTGCCGTGCACAGCTCAAGATTCCCCAAAATCGTAGATCGTCACTTTTCCACATGGTTAACAATTTCTTTTAAATTGTTCTGTACATTTTACATTCTGAATAAACGGACGACGCACAATGAACATTACGAATTTGATGATAATGATCCAAGAAATGTTTATTCAGAGCATTGTGTGCGTAGTATTTTACTATTATTATTATTGGTTAATTTTAGTTACGGCGCTAATTCCAAACATACAAAACTAACTCGCAAAAGTTTTCAATGTTTGCAATTTTATCCTAACATTAATGTTATTGCCAGTATCAAACGGTAATTAAACTTAAATAGAATCAACATGTTGTTTCGTTTTTATTACTCTTATCGTCTAAATTCGTTCGTCTTGTGGCCACAAATGTCAATAGTCAAACATTTAAATATCAAACAATAGCTTAGCTAAGGGAGGGTTAAGTTTGTACAGTGCTGGGAGGGCAGTTGAGTAAGGATTTATCACACTCTCATAAGGGTCTGCATCGGTTAATAAACGAGTTGATAATATGCGCCACCTTCTCGGGCTCATTGAGATGCACATGATGCGATCCCTCAACTTCTTGATACTCGAACAGCGGATTCTTGCGCAGCACCTCCATCGTGGCATCATAATATTTCTTATCCTCATAGTAAGGAGCCTGCAGAGCTTTGATAAACAGATGTGGCGCCTTAATACGTGCAGCCATCTCCAGCACAACTTCAAGTGAGAGAGTGTAGAACTGAGAGGTCTTCAGTCGATTGTCCCGCGAAAAGTAATACTTGTGCGGCTCATGACTCGAGGGTTTAACATTGCGCTGCAACAGGTACTTGCATGCCTCCATATCGATCGACTTGTTGGAGCCTTGATGCAGTCGTTCCACCAGTTGATCCCATTCATAAGCTGGTGGTTCGCCACCGCTGCGTAACCTTCGCTCTAGCTTCATCGAACCCTCCAGACGTTCGGACAATGCATCCACAATTTGTTTACTATTGCGTATGGGTGGCTTAAGAATGTCGAGGCCAATGAACGTATCCACTTTATCGGGGAACAGGGCACTGAACACAAAGCCATTGAACGAGCTCATCGAGTGACCCAATATGGATACCTTGTCCCAATTATACTCTTCCATAATGCGCAGAATCATGTGCACATAATCAATGGAGTGATACATGACGCCATTTGGTAACCACGATGACAGTCCATGGCCAGGTGCATCGATGCTGAGCAATGGCAGGTGATTGGGCAGCAGCGGAGCAAGCGTATCGAAGGTACCGGCATTGTCCTGCCAGCCGTGCATGCCCAGAATGGGACGAACATGCTTCGGGCCATACCATTTGCCTGCAATGTGGCCCCAAGGCACCGGGATGCTGACTTCCTCGTACTGCAAAAAAAAAGAGATGTTAGTATGATTCAACAAAAATTAGTGATGATGAAATATCTATTTGCGAATATACATAACTTAAGCGAAATTTACAAGAGAAAGTTTTTTAATACAACATGTTACGCTCAATTATTATTGTATAACATAATTGTACACAACAAAAATGCTAATAAATCTTGCTTACGTTGTTTTCGCAAATATATCTCGATGAATATGGTGATAAGCTTAATTATTGACACAGCACAAGCACATTAAATTTTATGGACGTTGTTTTCTATCTAATATAATAAAAACATACAATTAACAACAAATTTATGATTAACTAATGACGTTATTCCTTTTATTTCAAATATTTAACTGTGCCCATAATTTAGTTAGTCACTGTGTGTGTCACCTACATGTTTTGTGAGCGCCTTCAAGTTATTCGCTGAACTTTGACCGTGAGCGTGACGTAGACTATGCTGTGCTCCACTTGCCAGCAGGCTCAGGAGACTCCTTGGACCCTTCATTTGAGTTTTTGTAGTGAGTATTACACTTTGTGTGTGCCAAACGTATTGAATAATATCACTGGCGGCAACAACTACAGCTAACGTGCACTTGCTCAAACGAAATTAAAACATATGATCAAAAGTGTATCAGTGTGCTAGTGATGAACCTTAATCGAATAGTGACGCAAAGACAGCTGTGCCCCGACCCATAAATACCCTAGACAATATTCATTAATATAAAAAAGTACAAAGAAGCAAGTAAATAGCAATGTTTTGTAATTGCATTTAAAATATTAATATCCTTAAAAATAATGCTGTTTATAATTGATAAAATAAATGAACTTAGATTCAAATTTTAATTGTTAAACACGCATTGAGAATTCATCATGGCCACACATGAACATTCAAATATAGTTATCGAATTTGTCATCAGTTATCGACAAATTGTAAACAAAACATGCAGCAGCAATCATTCAAACATAATGCTGAACTAATGGACTGTGTTCTATCTTAAACTGATTATTGGTACTAATTATAGTAAGAATTTTCTAGACCTATATCTGATTGTAATCGTCATATTTAAGGAAAGTGTAGGCGTCATTTACATAAGCAAAAATGATAGAACTTTGAGCAGACAAATCTGTCAATTTGAACTTTGGATTTGATTCGAATTCTTTATTTTTTAAGAGTCAGCATTACATGGCACTTATTCGTAATATTATTGACATTGCAATTATGCTTCTTGATTACTTTTACTTATCTCCAAACATTTTTGTATCAAAACAATGTAATTTTCTATGAGTATCTATTTACAGTTTATACTAGGAATCTTGACTATTAAATTTCACACATCTGGTCTATATTTGTTAATGAACGCGTTGATTAAAGGCGCTACTTTCTCGGGTTCATTGAGATGCACATGGTGAGATCCCTCGACCTCGTAGTATTCGAATTGCGGATTTTTGCGCAGAACATCCAGTGCGGCATTGTAATACTTCTTGTCTTCGTAGTAGGGAGCCTGTAGGGCTTTTATAAAAAGATACGGGACATTGATGCGTGCCGCCATCTCCAACACAGTCTCATTGGAGAGCGTGTAGACAAAGGCTGCCTTTACACGATTGTCATGCGAAAAGTAGAATCGATTCGGATCTTGTTTGGAGGGGTTGCAGCTTCTCTTCAATATATATTGGCAAGACTCAAGTGATATGGACTTGCTTGTTCCCAGATGCATTCGTTCCACCAGTTTATCCCACTCATATGAAGGCGGCTCAGTACCCTCAAGCATGCGTTCCTCCAGTTTCAAGTTATTCTCCAGACGCTCTGCAAGTTTATTAATAAATGTTTTTTTCACTGCGAATCAGGGGCTTCATCACGTCTAACCCAATAAACATATCTAGTTTATCTGGAAACATTGAGCCGAATACGAAGCCATTGAGGGAGCTCATCGAGTGACCCAATAGAGATAGTTTCTCCCAATTGAAATACTTAATGATGCGCCGCATAAGTTGCACCAATTCGATGGAGTGATAAGCTGTTCCCTTTGGTAGCCACGACGAGAGTCCATGACCCGGTGCATCGATCGTGAGCAGTGGCAGATGAGCTGGCAACAGCGGGGCGAGCGTATCAAATGTGCCGGCATTGTCCATCCAACCGTGGATGCCCAGAATGGGACGTACATCTTTTCGGCCATACCATTTGCCAGCAATGTGTCCCCAAGGCATTTGTATGATTATATCCTCATGCTAAAATAGAGAGCGCATTAAGTTCAATCACATAATTATTGCAATTGTATAACCTACATACATCTCTTAGCGAGCCGGCTGCACTTTGACCATGAGCCAGACGCTTGGGAGAAGCTCTGATGCGTTCCATTTGTCAACTGTCTCAGCAAATGCAGACTTTGTTGGCCCTTCATTTTGTTATATCTCAATGTACACGTGAATTGGAATAAATTAAACACACATATAACTAGTGTAGCAAACGACACGATCGCACATCTATTAGCGATGTACCCCTTAAGTAACAACAGCTTTAAATATCAATATCGATGTTGGCCACACCGATAATTTGTATTAAATAGAACGCAAAAACTATCCACAACCCCAAATTAACGAAAAATACTTAAGTTGACTACAGCAAAGTTTGCAATCATCAATAATACATAATTTTCAAGAAAGTGTCTGAGCTTTTACAGTGAGAACCTGTTTAGCATAAACTTTAATGTGTTGCATTTCGGAGTTGAGCGAGACATTGTACCTGGTATTGAAGTTGCATTGCAACAAAGACTTTTCTTTCAAATACCCGAGTAGTGAAATCGAATCGACAAATTCAACTTATCGATATCGTTTAGTTGTATTCAAATGTTTTGTTACGAGTCCCACAAGTTTCATCTCTATCACGCTCTCTCACTCTCGCGCTCAAAATAATCAGCTGTTTGCTGTAGTATCATTCTTGGCATTTTCTAATTAGAATTATTAATTTATGAAACGTCAACGATAACACACCATTTCATTTATAAATTGCATTTACGTATAAAAATAGAAAGATATCGCCGCAAAATAAAGTCAAACGTAAGTAATAGTTATAGTGATAAATGTGGAGAAACAAATCTCAGCGCTTGACCTTGACCTTTGGAGTGTATTGTTCGAAGTTTGTGTTTTTTTGATGCCACATCGAGTTAATATGGCATGGATAATTTAATTTCGTGGCAACCATTGATTATGTGCTCGTGTTTTTGTTTTATTTTTGGCTTTTCTCGCCTTGCCTAACTAATCGCCAACAATGCGAGCTAATCGCAATGAACAATTGCTGATAAGGGTTTTGCGCTGGACTTTTGTTTAATATGATTAAACTTTGGAATTAAAGCACATTCGTCTTTTGCAATTCTAAATTGCAGTTGGTCGACAGCAGCAGAAGCAGCAGCATGGAGTTTGAGTTTAAGGATAATGACAGCAGCAACAGCAGCGGTGACGGCGGCAATGTGGAACTAAATCTGAACCAACGCTATCGACATGCTGGCGATCTGACTGGCGAAGCGCCAACGAGACCCGTAAGTATTAGTGTGTACTTTGATCTGTTGCCGATCACGAGACGCTGAGACTGATCAAATATTCAACCATATTGCAGTTTTCCGAGATTACCATAAAGGTGCCGTGGGGCCACATTGCGGGCAAATGGTATGGGCCACAAAATGTACAGCCAATACTCGGTCTACATGGGTGGCAAGATAATGCCGGCACATATGATTTGCTGGTGCCGTTGCTATCTCCGGACGTGGCGTTTTTGTCAGTGGATTTACCGGGGCACGGCCTGTCTTCGCGGCTGCCAGATGGTTGCTATTACAATTCCGTGGATAATCTGTATGTGATAAGACTTATCATGAAGCAATACAAATGGGAGAAGGTCTCACTCGTTGGCCATTCCATGTCATCGATCATATGCTTTGTGTTTGCTGCCGTCTTTCCCGATAAAGTCGATATGATCATTGGCATTGATGCCTTGAAACCACATCAACGTCCCTATCCATCCGTTATTCGCACCATGGAAACGCGTCTCGATGAATTTCTTCGCGAGGATGAACGTAATCGGAGTAAAAATGAGCCGCCCAGCTACACATACGACGAACTCATCGAGCGCGTATACATCGGCACCTTTCATTCCGTCAACAAGGAGCTTTGCAAGCATATGCTGGCGAGAAATATTCAAAAGTCGGGCAAATACCCCGACAAGTATTTCTTCTGTCGCGATCGCCGTCTGAAGTTCTATAATTATGCAATCGGTTCGCAGGAATTGTGCGTGGAAATGGCCCAGCGTATTACTTGTCCATATCTATTCATAAAGGGTCTGCAATCATCGTATTTCGAGGACAAGAAATACTATGATGAAGTGATGGAAGTGTTGATCAAAAAGCCCAATTTTGAGTATGTGGAGGCAAATGGCTCGCATCATTTGCACATGAACAATCCGGAGGCCATTATCGGTCCGGTCAATAACTTCATTCAACGCTTTGGGCCAGCAGCCGCTGACGCTGCGCGTCGACAAGCCAAGGAGGCTGCACAAAACAAGCTATAGGAAGCAATATCATTCACAGCTTACTGCAATGCTTCAGTATACAAATCCATAGTCACAGGGGGCCTATTTATTGTTGCGCATCAACGATTCTGGGTATCGATGCAACAACTCTTTATTTTTATACATTACTTAATTGTTGATTTTTACTGTTAAAGGACAGAGTCTGTGTCTCTGTCAAAATTACTTATGTACAATGTGCCTTTATATACAACAAATTACAAATATATGTATATACATATTTATGTATGTAATCAACAAGAGGTTGTTCGCTTCAATTTGTGTTGTGAAGGATAACGAGGAACTGGTTATACAGTCGACCAGCATTGACATTTTACTTCATCTGACTGTTGCTATGCTGTTAACCGCTTAAGAGCTTTTTCCCTGAAGAGGCTGCCAATATTATAGCAATGAAAAACTTGTTGTATATCATCTCATTTGAATTTATGCAAATTTGAATATTTGTTTAAAATGTAAAATTGAGCTTTTATTTAAGATGATTTCTGAGTTTGGGGCAAAATAAATTTGTACATCATTTTCTATTAAATATTGAAAAGTAAAAGATTATTCCTAAAAATGGTTCAATTGCGCTATTTTTTGGATCGACAACTATGATTAGGGCAAAATTTTATAGTTTTACAATTTGCATTAGACATTCTAAAAATAGAAATGTATTTTGTAAACATTGTGATAATAACTATAAAATATAAATTTGCGCTTTTCTTTAATATGACTGATGAAATTTAAAAAAAAAAAGTCTTCATTTAAATCCAACGGAAATTTAATGAAAGCAGCAACATAGTTAACTTCTTAAAATTCGTATAAAATATAAAATTAAACTTTTCTTTTTCTGAATTTACAGAAATTAAGGAATTCTTTCAAAATTTTCTATTGGATATAATAATAATAAAAAGGATCACATTTAAAACATTTCTGAAAATTTCTGTAAAATATAAAATTGAGTTAAAGAAGAAATTTTGTATATCAGTTTTTATACCCGCTACCCATAGGGTAGAAGGGTATTATAACTTTGTGCCGGCAGGAAATGTATGTAACAGGTAGAAGGAGGCATCTCCGACCCTATAAAGTATATATATTCTTGATCAGCGTTAACAGCCGAGACGATCTAGCCATGTCCGTCTGTCCGTCTGTCCGTCTGTGTGTCTGTGTGTCTGTGTGTCTGTCCGTCCGTCCGTATGAACACCTAGATCTCAGAGACTATAAGAGATAGAGCTATAATTTTTTTTTCGACAGCATTTGTTATGTTTGCACGCAGATCAAGTTTGTTTCAAATTTTTGCCACGCCCACTTCCGCCCCCGAAAATCAAAAAAATCGAGTAACAAGCGTAATTTTAAAGTTAGAGTTGCGAATTTTGGTATATATAATAATAACTATAGTAGTTATGATTCCTGAAAATTTGGTTGCGATCAGATGAAAATTGTCGAAGTTATTAAAGAAATACTTTTGTATGGGCAAACACGTCTACTTACTAGGGTTGTTGCTTTAGATGACAATCTGGTATATTGTGCCGTCTATGGTATATTTTGAATGCGGTACTATATCAATATACCAAATATACTATTTGGTATATTTTTAGTATTTTTGCAGTATATTCGGTATATTTTGAGAAAATTATCGCAAAATATATTTCTTTTATTCAAAATGGGTAGCGGGTATCTCACAGTCGAGTGCACTCGACTGTAGCTTTCTTACTTGTTTTTATCTGATCATTTTTATGAAATGTAAATTTGAGCTTCATTTTTCTATATTATAAACATAAAATCGAAACGGAACTGAAAGCTTTATTATTTAAATACAGTTATGCCAACAATGTATTTCTTTATTCAATAATATTTTCATACTTAGTGTTAATTACGAATCGGGAGTTAACGCTTTATTATATCAACACAGTTATCCCACCAATGTATTTCTTAATTCAATAATATCTTCATATTTTGTGTTAATTATTACGAAATGTAATATTGAGCTTCACATTTGCCCAATGATTAACGGGTCATTTTAACCCAATCGAGCCTTAATGGGTTAATTGCGTTCATTGCATATTACGTGTGCGGAGATGTAGGGCTGGTTGGTATAAAGGGAACATCAGTTGACCTACATTGGGTCCAGTAGAATCCGCAGGCAGCAGCGAAAGTGTTAATAACCGGCAAACCCGTTTGGTGTCCAAGCACAGTTGCATCACGTTTTAGACTCTTTCTTGGTATTTATTTCGTTGTGTTTTTTGTATTCATGTTTTTTTGTTTTTCGCTTTCTGGTTTTACCATTTTTGGCGGTCAGCTGTCGGATTTACATTGAAATGACAAATTAAATATGTATGTACATTATTATTTTGAAGAAGAGAAATAAAAAAAAATAAATAAGGTGCGAGAGAGAAGAGTCGAGTTGTTGGCCATGCAGCTTCCACATCTGTATGAATAAATTTCCGTCGGATGTTTCGTTAAATGCGTATGCTAGAGCGACTTTACTTTAAACATTTTTCACCTCGACCAATCGCAACACATGCGTTAATTCCTGTGCGAGTTCAGAGTGTCAGGCAGCGTCTGCTTTACACTTTGATTAATGGTTTCCCATTAAATGTAGCTCAAGACATATTATTTTGTATTTATTATTAATATGAAAACTGATCGTCAGTAGGAAGCTGAAGCTTTTGCTAGCAACACCACAAACACACGGTTGCTAAAACTTCACAAACACATATATAACTTCGTATATATACATGCTTGATCAGCGTGAACAGTCTACGCGATATAGACGCGTCTGTCTCACGTCTAATCTTAAAGCCAATAAGACAATATACATACATCAAGTTTTAAGCACGACATCTATTAAGTTTGATTTAATATTAGGCCACACCCTATTCCGCCTTTCCAATTTAATAAAGTATAATATTTTGTAATTGTTTGAGAAACAATTGTATTTCAAAACTATTTATTTGAGAGATGAGTTCACTTTTGCGAAATTAAAATTATCTAATATTAACTAATAATTCGTGTAACAATTAAGACATAACTAGGGTTTATATAAAAAAATATAAAAAATCCTAGTTAGATTAAGATTTTATGTTAAGCTGTTTTTTACTGCATTTCTTTTTTGTTGAAGAAAAATTATTAATTTAATTAAATTTTTGCTTGTCCTGACTAACTGATTGACTGGCTGACTAATAACATCAAGGGCTAAGAGTTAGGATCCTGAAATTCTTATAGAAAACAGTTTGCGAAATTTCATCCGACTGCAGCTCTCTTAAATCCTATGAGAAAATTTGTATGACAAATCTATAAGAAAAGATAATTTCGATATTACTTTACCTCTTTGGATTTCTGAAAATGCAGTTAGTGACGTGAAGCCATCCATTTAATAATGACCTACATATGTGGAAAAAAGAAATTTAAATATTTACTAAAGAATATCACTCCGAGAGATACTTATTTCTCAGAATGATGTATATGTATGTATATAGAAAAAAATTTAATTTAATAACAAAATTCTCCTGTATTTACATTTTTTTTTTATATAATTTTATCTTGTTTTTACTATAGTAAGTAAAAATATCTATTCTTTTGGTGGGTGAGCATTGATGTATTCGATTGCCTTCAAGATGTAGGCAGGAATTGGAGGAGGTGTGGGCAAATGCTCGGCAACAGGTTGATATCCATTCTCATCAGCGACGTAGCTGACTGAAATTTGGTTTCCTTCTGGAGCGGTCCAGCCGAATTCTCCTTGTTGGACAAGGGCTTGTTCCTCGCCTACACTCTTCAGCTGTCCTTTCTGTAGTTGTTTTTGGCCATCAGCCAACTCTTGGGCGATATTGAAACTGTCAACATTGACTTCCGATTCTGATCTCAACACATCAGTTTCATAGTTTGCTTGGGCGCAAACGACCAGAGCGGCAATAAGGCAAAGGGACTGTAAAGGAATAATGAATTATTAATTTTCTAATATCCTGCAGTGTGATATGTTTCCTTCCATCAGAATGTGTCTTTAACTTACCAGCTTGAACATCTTGCTTCAGTTGGTTAATTTACAATGTGTGGTTAAATCTGACGAACATAGGCTTTTTATACCCACTGAATGTGGCGTCTCTATTTTCTATAATCAACTGGTTTTGATAAACATAATAATAACATTAATATGCAGGGCTAGGGCGGATACAAAAGCAACACAAATTTATTTAATCTAAGCAAAAAACAATAAGGGGCAGTCTAAAACATTTACGAATTTATTTATTTTCGGAATAGTTGAATAAAATTGTCGATTAACTTTTTGCAACAATTTGAACAATAACTTGGATAAACAATGTGCTATATAAAAAACATAATATTTAATTAAATAAGTTTGTATATGTCTTTAAATTTATAACGAAAATGTTCTGCCCAGACAATTTATAACGTCATTTTCAATTCAGAAACTTTTCTAGCAGCCCTCTTAATTAGGCTTATTAGCATAGAATAAGCCTAAAGTGGAATTCTTCGGCTTTACTTTGGCGAATCTTCTTCTTGGATCATCGCTAACGTCATCAAACATCTGAAGCTATTGTTGTTATTTTTTTCCACCGCGTGCGAGAAGAAAGATTGACTCTGTCAAGTATCTGACAGAACATTTAATATTCAACTTCACTTTGATTGGTGGAAATAACAGCTACGAAAAAACAAAAATAAAACCAAATGAAAATTGCGAACTAAAGCCAAAAACTATTTTAGTTTCATTTTCGACTTCATTGGCTATTTCGTTTGTGGTCTAACCAGTTTAGTTATTTAGTTATTTAACTAAGAAGAAGCATGACTTGACTATTCTTAAGTTCGCATTAGCATTAAAACATGTGACGGGTCATTTAATTAGTTCACTGTCTGGATCGACAGCGACTCCTCATGTGCGTCAAACCATGTCAGTCACCCTTCAACCTCGGCCTATCAAATATTTATTTTCAGAGCCAAAGGAATATCTTTCATCTTTCTCATTCTATTCTTAGACGTTCGGATAGGCAAATCAAATGACTGAGAACACGAACTTGTTTTGAAAATTAAAATTTGAAATTATTAAAAGTGAACAGGATATTAGAATTTTGTGCTGTTCTATTCAATTTTAAATCGTTTAGTTTTCGTTAGAAATTTGCTAACTACAAACTCCGCAAAGTCATAAACTACTAACTTTATATTTTGTGAATGTGTTTTAATGCAATATGGAGTTGGAAAATATTTATTTACTTTACAAAAACTTATAATTTGTATTATATTTGCGCAGCAATAGGAAACAAGAATAAAAAAATTAAGCGAAATAATATTTGCATATGATTTTTATACCTATAGGGTAGAAGGTTATTATAACTTTGTGCCTATGCGAAGTGTATGTACACTCGACTGTTTCTTTCTTACTTGTATTATGCAGCATTCGTCTTATAAATACCTCAATGGAATGTGGATTTTGAATAAGAATCGTTTAATCTAGTTTAAATAGTTTTAGTTCAATTTAAATTCTATATTTTATATATTTTAACATTAAAAATTTAACATTTTACATGTCACCAAACTAGTTGGGTTAGTTAATTAGTTAGTTTTTGTCAATGACGTTTTTGAAATCTTCATCCACGTTGATATTAGGATTTAAGTGTTTCTGTATTTATTATTGTATTATTATTATTATATATTACGAATAATTGTAAAATGTAGAAATGATAAGATGAAAATTTAGATCTTATTTAAAGCTCAAGGAAATAATATTAAATTAGAGTATATAAATAAAATATACGTCTATTGGTTCAAAATGCTGCTACCAAAGTAAACAGAAAACAATAAAACACTGCATTTTTTAAGACTTAGTATTTCATTAATGAAGCACCGTCTTACGCGTTTAGGTGGAAAAAGAGCTCCTTAAGCGAAGATATCTTTCTGCTAAATGATTCGCAGTTTCCTAAATATTTGTTAAATGTGATTGAGTAAACACAGGAGACACATCAACATCAATTATTTTTAATCAACATTTAAATTCAAGCTGAATAAAAACCTAAAACTCTAATGTTTTGGAATAACGGCCTATTATTAAAGCAAAATTAATGTTGCGATTCATCAATTAATAATTTGTTTTTTTTTTTTTTGGTTTTTAATTGATTGATAGCTTGGTGTCAGCTTTTAATTGAACTTTTGTTTTGCAATAAAATTATATTTTTATTTATAGTTCTTTTGATGAATTAGAGCTAAAATATTCCAGTGCCTTCTTAATATCATTCGTTGGAGTTGGAATTCATTTTTGTCAGCGAAAATTGTAAGTCTCTGCTATGTTCTGTCGGGAAACTCAAAGCAAAATTGGCCTAAAGTCCCTTTGAATCAGCGGATTTTATGCAGTGATACTTTTTGAAGTTTTGTAGCAAGATGCCATTTACAACTAAATTGTATTCCTCGACTTGAACAATCTCTTCACCTTGGCACTCACGAAGAGCGCTGCAAAAATGGAGACGAAATAATGTTTAGGGATTTTCCATCAAACTTCTTCTATATCTGAGGCGTCATCCACTTACCAACTGGAGCATCTTACTACTGTTGTCAGCAACGCAATCTTCTGTGCTTGACTTTGAGTGACAAAGGTTTTAATATTATTGTATCATGAATATAAATTTCCATTTCGTTGTCACTTTAGCATGTGGGTAAACCAGTTTAATTATTTAATTAGGCAAATGAATAAAATTCTTCGTCGAAAATCGTCAAGTTCATATTAGCATATCTAGCGTCTAGTGACTGGCCAATAAATTAGACCATTGCCATTATGGTCTAGTTCGCTTTTAGCTCATCGTATAGTATGTGTAAAACGATCTCAGTCGCACCTTACATTTTGGCTAATAAAATGGCTATTAAGTGACGTCAATCCATTACGCTTCAATTCTGTGGTTCGTTTCAGCACGTGCAAAAACAAAAGACTTAGAACACAAACTTGCTCGACGACAATCCCTAGCAACAAATTCGAAATACTAAAATGGATGGGAAATTAGATAATAGCTGGTGCATTCTCAAAACGTCGGCGACTTAAAATATGTAATTATGATATAAAGAATAAATTTAAATATGAATTTCTACGTGTGCTTCTCACATTTTTATGTTGCCTATTTTGCAAATGCTTTAAGGAATAAAAGTAGATTTTCTTTTTGAATTTAAACACTGTTCATCACTTGATCAAATATCAAGTTCAGTTTTTGGTTTATTGCACGATATGATATGATGTCTAGTCTATATACTACCATTAACAATTACTCTTGATGAGGATGAGACTGGATGTATTCCAAAGCTCTGATGATTGCCTCTGGGATTGGGGGAGGTGTGGGCAAATGATCGCCAACGGGATGGTATCCATTTTCATCAGCGGTGTAGGTCCAGCTGATTGGAGTTCCATCCTCCGAAACGTAGCTAACAGATCCAGAGACTCCGGCACCATTTCCAGCCTCCTGTGCGGCAATGCCATTCGATGTTTCGAAAGCATAAGCATAGTTGCCTTCGGCATCGGCAGCATCGTTGGTCTCCCTCACAATTTGGGCATCCTTGTTAATGTGGTCAGCATAGACGGCGGAGATGGCCAGGGCGGCAATAAGGCAAACGGACTGTTTTCAAAATGATGATAATGATGATGATGATGAGTTATTATCCTCTGTTGTGTTTCCATTCGTTAAGCGTCGCTCCACTTACCAGCTTGAACATGTTGCTTGTGTTGTCTCTAATTCTCAATGTGTGCTTCACTTTGCGTGCCAAAGCCTTTTATACCGCTTAGCTTAGACGCTGTCGCCAACGCAGCGTTTGCTTCGCAGTCGGCAACGCAGTCGCTGCCATCAAGCAACATCAACATCATCATCTAATCCGGCGCAGAAGACCAAAGCGAACGCCGTCGACGCGTTGTACTAAATAGCACTAAACTTAAGTGTGTATGTGTATGTGTGTATGCATATTTCGAACAAAAAGCAAATGGCTATAAAATTAAATCATGCATGCATATGCAGGTTAGTGTTTATATTAGCCAAATATGAATATGAGAGGTAGGCATTATTTAAGAGTAAATATTGATATAATCAAGCTTCATTTAAGAGTGGAGGCATCGTTGCCTCTAAATAGATCATATTTCAAAAGGCCATCGCTGCCCATACAAGATGATTAATCAAACGCATTTCCTTACATATTTTGTCTACATAAATCATAAAGACAATACAAATTAATTGCAAGTATTGATCTAATTTAATAAACATTGAAAACATCACGTAGCCTACAAAAATCATCATTTCATTTGATGAGCTTAAGTGGCACATTTCGTCAACATAAATTAGAATGTCATCGACGACATTCCGCAACTTAAAAGTGTTTTGTATTAAGATATCTACATATCTAACTATTTCCTTATTGCCAATATATAATATTAGCACCATCAAACAAGATGTTCCTTGTCAAATTTTAAATGTCATTAACACAAACATTTTAATTAGAACAAAAGCTGTGCATTTGAAAATTCTTGAAATACTCTAACACAATAACACAGAGTTTAAGCGTTTAATTCACAGCAATTATTTGCTTAATATGCTTACTAAAATGTGGAATTTTGCAATTAGTCAAAACTATAAATGAATGAAAAGCTCATTTGTGAAAATGTCTAGGCAAATATATAAATTTTATTTTATTTTTGTTACAAGCTGAAGCTTTTCTTTATTTTATTTTTATAATTAGCATCAAAAGTATCAATATAAATAAAACAATTAATAATCTTTATAATAAATATAAATATACAAATATTGGAAATTATTTGTACATATATATTTATTATATACAAGACTTATTAATTAATATAAATATAAAAATTTATTAAACTCTGAAGTTTTTATTTATTTTTTTTTTTATAAGAGCATAAGTTTACAAATAAATATTGTATATAATAAACATAAATAATAATATACAAAACACATGCAATATACCAATAATAAAAAATATGTTTTGCAATATTTTAAAATGTGGAATTTTACATATATTATTTATTTAACTATTTTCATTCGTTTCATTCGCTTGTAGAACAAGCTAAAGCTCGTTATTTCTTATTTAGAATAATTTACGAGTAAATTTATTGATATCATTTCAAATAATATATTTTTTTTTCAATTTTGCAATTAGTAAAAACAATAAATGAATGAAAATCAAATTTTATAGTTGTGGAATGTCTGCATAAATATTTCAATGTCATTTAAAATGTTGAGCAGCCAAGAAATTTTGGTATAAACATGGTTTCATTTAGGAATAAATATAGAAATACCTACAGGTATTAAAACAAATATATTTTCAATAATTCTTTACATTAACATTTAAAATTTAATTGTAATTACAAACTATAAAAAGTTGTATTGAACTGTGAAATAAATAATCGAAAAACTACAAGTACAAAAAATTTGGAAAATTTATAATATATGTATTATGAATATGTATAATAAATGTAATTGAAATATATAATAAGTTTTATTAAGGTGTGAAATAAATAATTGAAAAACTACAAGAAGTATAAAAAAATATTTGGAAAATGTATTTAAATTAAAATTTTAAATTTAAATATAATTAAAACTATAATGAGTTTTATTGAACAATGGAATTTTTTCTCTAAGTATTTTAGAACTCAATACATTTTTTTGCGCAGTGCATGCAAATCTTCTGGATTGATCATTCCATCAAGAAGCTACTTAGAATAAAAGTGAAAGTAATGAGCTCAGGCAAACGTCGCCAATCAAGTTATGGAGCCCATATACCTGTCTGCTAATAGATAAATCTCAAAACTATGCTTAAGCACAGCAGAAAGCAGACATCTAATTTACAAATGGATCATTTTGATCTTCATTTTCGTCGGCTGCCCCCCGGCTGAGGTTGTTCGTTGTCCGTCTGTCTCACAAGTATTTTTGTTGTTTTCTTCGTTTTTTTTTTGGTTTTTGTTGGTGGACGACCTTGCACATCCAACAAAATTTCAACAGCTTTTTTTTCTGTCGAGATGGACAATTCGCGCCGGCTACCAAGCGGGGCACGCGCACCTGCCAGCTCTTTACTCCAACTACAACTCCAACTCTGAACTCCACCAATTCCAATTTCAATTCCAACTACATCCAACCACAACTACATCCATCCATTGTCTCTTCTTCGTATCCACATCATCGAAAATCCAGCTATAGATACAACAACAAAACTTGATGGCAGGGCGCCGTCGGCAACAGCCATTGAAAAGTTGGAACAATGCATAAAGATGTGTTTTTTTTCATGGTTTTTATTTTTTTTTTTGTACGTTGTTTTTATGGTTTTTTATTTGTATTTGTTTTTGTGAAATTGCTGGTGTAAGTGTGAACCACATAAAAATACACAAATAATTAAAGATTTAGTGAAAAAACAAAAATAATATAAAGAGGTGCATGGGGCAAATGCAAAACTGACACCGAATTAAACCATGGAAATAAATTGCTGGCAAATGACTCATGCATTTTGTAAGGGTCTCTCTCCCTCATTTCTTATATCGATTATAGATGTAGTTGTAGTCGTTGTTAATGTTTCGATTATGATAATACGATTTTTGGCAATTATTGCTGATGCTGCTGCCCAATGTCCATTGCCCATTGCCCATTGCCCATTGCGCTGCCCCATGTTGTAGTTGGCAAGTTGCGAGTTAAGAGTTTAACAGTTGCCAATTGCCATAAAAAACCATTAAAACCCGTTTGGCTTCGCTCCGAATTTCGACGTTGCGCTGCCACATATATAAATACCCCAACGCAGTTGACCACAGCAATCAGTTGCAGTTCAAGCATCCTCCTCTTAACAACACTTCAAGCACATTCACAACCAACACCAACTCTCAACAACATGTTCAAATACGTAAGTGCCAATCACTCAAGTGGCTTCTGCATTCCCATCTCATCTTCACTTCAACTCCAACTCCACTCCACTTAAGGTGCTCTGTGTCGCTCTCATTGCCTGCGCCTGCGCCGACAACATCAACAAGGACGCCCAGATTCGCAGCTTCCAGAATGACGCATCCGATGCCGAGGGCAACTATCAGTATGCCTACGAGACAAGCAATGGCATTCAAGTCCAGGAGGCCGGCAATCCTTCGGGTGTTCGCGGTGCCGTCGCCTATGTCTCCCCCGAAGGTGAACAGATCTCCCTGAGCTACACTGCCGATGAGGAGGGCTACCATCCAGTTGGCGATCATCTGCCCACTCCTCCCCCGGTGCCCGCTTATGTGCTGCGTGCCCTCGAATACATTCGCACCCATCCTGCAGCGCAGAAGGACGAATAAACCAAGTATTCCAATCCCAGTCCAATCCAGCACCCAGCACCTTCCACATCCATCTCGATATTAAGTGGCAGTCATTGTTATATTGTAGAGACATACATTCGCACCTTTTAATTAGTTAGTAGTTATCGTGTTAATAAAGCTCGTTGATCCATCCGCCAGCAAGCACTAAACGCAAAAAAACAACAACTAAGAAAACAACATTATTAGTGAAGGGTTCGCAGCAACAAAATATTATATTCACTCACCTCGACTTCATGCCAAATTATCGCATTGTCCTCCACTTAAACTTAATGTGCATTAAATTATGTTATGCCAGCTGCAATTGTTTCCGCACAACTTAAAGATGTCCCAAAGAAGCAAAAACATTTAATTAACCCAGCTTGCTTACTTACCTTGAGACAACAATTCATCTAAAGTGGGAACATCATATCCTGCAGTCAGCAGCAATTATTTCCGCACAACTAAAAGATGTCCCAAAAAAATACATTTTATTAAATGTACATTTTTTGTATGTTAAATGTGTTACTTACCTTAATATAGCTACTCATTTTAAATGCATACAAGATGTTCCCATGTCCATTTATATCAGAGTGCAGCATTTGGTTCGGCATAACTAAAAGACATCCCAAAGAAAACAGAACATTTAATCAACTCTGAACATGCTTCAACTTGTATGCTAAACACTTACCTTGAGAAAGCCATATATCCAGTCCCTATATCCATGCCCATGTATCCATGTCATTGGTACAGGCAGTAGAAATCGCATCTGCATCTAAGAGATTTCTTCACCCCAAATAAGAAAAGTAAATAATACTTTAAAAAAATATAGCTTATTTTACCTTTAGTAAACTACTCATCTTATGTAAAAGATACACATTCTGTATTGCGTATCCTTAACAGACGTCTGGAATTGTGTCCAGAAAACAAATTTTTAGTTAACTCATACATACATACTTTAGCTACTTTGTAAAAATTGTACTTACTTATATTTTATGACATTCAGTTGCAATTGCATCCACATCTTCTTCCGTAGGTGTCCCAAATCTGAAAAGGAGAAGCATTTAATTAACTCTGTAAACTATTTATGTAAGTTGCTTACCTTAAGCATGAACAATTTACGTATATACTAGTCCTGCAGTCAGCTGCAATTATTATTATTTCCGCATCTTAAATATACTTGGAACTCAAGCAACAGTATTATGCGTTGAGTTTCAAAAAAGTTAAAAGGTTTACCTAATTCTGCTAAAATACAACTTTTCTTAAATAGAAATGCTTCTTTGCCCAACAATACAATATTTGTTAAGGATTGTTCCAATGTTTACAGAAATTATGTAGTCAGAAAAAAATGATTCATTTTAATGTTAAATAAGTCAATATTTATATTCCCCAAGGTTCTCATGTTATCAACTTTTAAATAAACTTAGCCCCTTGTCTTCAACTACAAGCAAAAAAGAAAAAGATAAGTAAAGAACTTTCCGCATTGTTTAACTACTTAACACTTACCTCATTATGCGCAATAGACAAAAGTACAAGAATTAAAAAGACTCGTATTTCAAGTATATTTCACTAAATGAATGATGCAAATTCTTAAGCTTCTGCTTATGCTGTTTTATCATAACTTCATATATATATTTATGAAGCTGATTAGCCGCAAAAAAACATTTCGTTTAAGCTTTCAGTTCATTAGCGAAACATGGCAAATTATTGCAAAAAAAAAGAATAAAAAACTATAACATTTTTTGGTATCTCGCAGAAATTAGAACAAACAAATAAACGGAAGGACTGTCTATAACACTTTTAAGTAAGATTTATGATCTTCAGACGTATTATTGATAACCATACAGTGCTAAACATTAATTCAAATTAATACTGACAAATTACCAAAACACAATACAAACGATTTATACTTTTGAGAATTCAGTGTGCATTTATTTCAGTATGTCATCAATATATTCTGCAAAATTTCACAAAAACAATTCTTCAAATTCAAAGTTCAATCTAATGAATTATGGGGAATCTCTATAGCATGTTTATAATTGTCATCAACAGTGCAAACCAGAAGAGTTTCGTAGCGGATCCTGCATATAAGAACATATAGTATAGATGAGTGTAAATGATAAATTGAAATGCCGAATATAGATCCATTGCCAATAATAAAAAAATAAAGCATGAATAGTTTTTGTACACGTTATTGATTTATTTCGATTTTTTTGGAATTCTTTTTCTTTGTTTTTTCCTTTTTTGTATATCTTAAAATGAATATTTTAATAGTGAATTAATGCTCGATCAGGCCGAGCTAGTATGGAAGCTTTGCAAATATTTGAGTTAGTTTTGTTTTCGGGGAGAACTCACATATCATTTAGCTGTTGATAATGTGAATACTCAAGCACAAATGTGGACACCCGGAAAGAAAATCCTGTTTATATAGAGTTAAACGAAAAATCTGTAGATATCGAAAAGCATCGAAAAATGGAATCTCATTTAATTTCCATCCAGTTTGATTTGTGAATTCTGAGTAGAAGCATAAATATTTATGAGCCGGGTCACGTCATGCGAAACAGCATTATGATCGTGCTCATTATGATTAAGACATATAATTAGCCAACAAGAGGTCTTCGATCCTAAACAAATACTTAAAGCATGGCATTTTTATTTGTTTCGTTTTTTTTTCCTTATATTAATTACGTGGGTGGGAGATAAAATTGCTTATAAATTATGCTTAAGTGTCAATATAAATTAGTTTGAGCCATAAGCACGGAAGAATATGGGACGATTTGAATATGAATAGAGTAGAGCAGATGACATGATTTATATGAAAACGGAACGACTAGAAAAACAAATCCAAGACCAAAAGACCAAAAATCTTTTGCGCCGCTTCAACTTACGAAAACTATCAACAGTTGAATATTGTATTAGTGTGGGATATTTTTTTGTGTTTTTTGTTTCTTTTTCTTTGTTTTGTTGATTCTACGTGCTATCAGTTTATCAGACTTCTGCTTCAGCTGCCACTGCCACTGCCACTGCCTCGTGCCACGTGCCTCGAGATCACAGTGTATGAACTTTCGGCGAACCATCTTCGTTGTGGGTGCGAATGTACTCCAATGATCGCAGTATATAGCTGGGTGTTGGCGGTGGTTGGGGCAGATGTCTGCCCACCACATGGAAGCCCAACTCATCGGCTATGTAGCGTGTCTCGATATCCTGACCCTCGGGTGAGGTGTAGCTAAAGATGCCAATCGTTTCCAAAGCACTGCCCGCTGCCTGGACATCGATGCCGTTGCTCGTCTTGAAGGCATACTTAAAGACACCATTCTCGTCCAGCGGCTGTACGCGAAAATCCGTTATCTGGGCATCACGTTCGCTGCCACCGACCAGGCGACGAATGCGACGAATCCTCACGAGCCTCGCATCCAGCTGCGAGGAGAGAAGCGCCAAGCACAGCAATGTGATGAGCTGAAATGAACCGTCTGAGTGGCTTAGTATCAGCAAACATTAATCGCTTTTTTTTGTGTCTTGGGTTGTTTGGGTCACTGCGATATCAAAATTCACAGATGGGAGCAAGGTCAATGCTTACAAAATTGCGCATATTTCTCACAGTCTTCACTTTAATCCGGCTTTAATTATGATTTAATTTCGTGTTGATTAGTGTCTGGCGATAATGCGATAATTGTCGATTTTATTTGTATTTTTTTCCTTTTTGTTCGATTCGAAATTCCGATATGAGACGCGATGCGATGCGATGCGATCTACGTGATCTAAACGCGAGCTGCGCGAGGTTCAAAGTTTGCCACCGTACTGCGGACTGGTCCAATGCTTCTTACTAACTTTATATGCGAGATGGAGAAAAATGTCGGGCCCAAAGCGAAATCGATGAAAAACCAATAAACATAATCAAAGTGTCAATAGTTTTGTTCACTCTTTTGTTTGTGTGTTGTCCATACGTTGGCGTCTCAATTTCAAAAACCCGGCCAACTCCAAATGCTTTGATAACACACACCACAATCTCGCTTGGTTGCCGTATTCAAGCATTTCCTATAAGCCATGCTTATTATGATCATAATGCCGTTTATTAGCACAATATTTATGACCATTCCGGCTGCATTTTATAATCCCCTGCCGAGATCTAAAGTTCTTTGCTTCCCATATCTCATTTAGGCTGAATTTATTAACGATTCAAAACCAAATTCTTATCCGTCGTAAAATTTTTAATCACCAACCAGTTTCTGTAATATCTGAAAAGGTTAAACAAAAATTCTTATTCTTAGACAATCTTCTTAATACAAAACTAGGTCAAACTAGAAGTCACGCTTTCTTCGACAGATTCCCCTATAATATATAATCCAATTAATATAGGTGTTTATTAAGTAGTTCAACCACATTTTCTGGATAGCTTTGTTTTATTAGCGAGACGGAAGCTGTTGTTATTTGATTTTATGATAAACTATAAAAATCATGTTTGGAAGATGGCACATTCCAAGATCAATAAAAATTATAAAATCAGATAAACTATAGGTAGGTAGGAGTAGAAACCAAAAAAGAAATATAGAATTATACCACAAGAGATAATCAAATCAAGCACGAAATTCATTTTAGTTTATAATCGAACAGAATTTTAAGTGGGCCAAACGAATTTCTAGCGGAAACAGTTCCGTATCGATAACGTCAACGATGACGCTGAGTCAACAACAATACGAGTATAAACAAATAAATTGTTGAAGAACTATAAACAAAAGCAGCAAACTCTGTTCTACAGCGTCTCAAAGCCAATTAGCAACTGATATTGAAGATCATCTCAGTTATTGACATGCGGTTTCCATAATTCTTTTTATTTTTTTCATTTATAACGGGGATCTGTTATGCAAATAACGTTAAGAACGAAACCGAAAGCTACCTTATAAAAACCACACTTAATTTGTAAATTTATTTATTTATAAATGAATACATATTTACATAGGTTTTTTGTATATTCTCATGTTGTTTTTTTATCTTCACATATTTGCTTAGTTCTGCTCGAGGTGTTGCGAGACTTTTTTCAGAGTTCATATGGAGTCAACCTTTTGTGGTGAGATGAGATGCGATGAGATGAGCAGCATATTCTTAAGTACTAATAGTTAACACACGCACTGGTAAGGCGAGTTTTTCGTGTTTTTTTTTCTTTATTTGGCAATCAACAAATTCTAAGGCTAAGCCGTTATTATACTAATCATATTAATAATGTTGCCCATGAAGGAACTTTGCCAATCGCAATCTCAAAAACTAAAATCGCAATCTCTCGACACGCAGATGCTTAACACTTTATTAAACAATTAACGTAATATCATTAAAGTTTTTATTTTATTTTATTTTATTTTATTTAATTTAATTTCATTTCATCAAATTGCATGCCCTTGTCTTTTGTTTTTCTTCTCTTTTTGACACTTTAGCTGCTTTTTATAAATATTTAACGAAATTTAATTGAATTTATAAGTCTACGTTGTTCTTCCAAACTAATGCAAATGTCACAACTCAGCCATAAATTATTGATTGATATTGATTTACTGATTGATTTTGTCGACTCGACGCCTTGAGACCGTATCGCTTCTTTGAAGTCTTTGTAGCTCTTCTCACTCTTGAATTCCTCTGTGGGTGTGACCAACTGACCAAGTCGAGCAAGGTCTAGACTTAGACTTAAGCACAGTGATGCACATATGATTGAAAAGTGACGAGGAATGCAGTGGTTAATGATACCCATAAATTTTTTGAATTTTTTTTGTGTGCACGAAGAACCAGTTTAAATTGTTTTATGTTATGATTGTCACTTTAATAATAATTTTCATACTTTGCAATAATTTAGGTTCATTAGTCGATGACACATGGAGAGTGCTTAGCAGATCGGCATAATTAGATATGCCAGAAAGCAATCTTATTTTTAACTCGCACAACGAAATAAATCCAAATGACAGATATAATACAAATAAACCTTTAACATTTCGTGCTCGTGTTCTAAAGATTTCGCAATCATTCCGTAATGTCGTACGGTAAAAAAAATAAAAAAAAAAGAACATATTTTTGATAGCTCTACAGCCGGTTTGTTTGTATGCAAAAAATTATCACATTTCGACGTGAAACGCTATATCGTAATTACATGGTTTATTGACCATGAACTTCTTATTTCTATTTCTCTTTGGACAGATTGCTGTTAAACGTTATAACACAATAAATTAATATATAATGTTCAAAGTCATGCATATTTGAATAAAGCGGCTCGATTGAAGTGATCAAGTCAACTATTCATCTTTGTCTAATTTGCCGCAGTTTCATGCATTTATTTAACTATTCGGTACCACTGTGCCTAGCGCCAGTGTCAACGCAGTTGCAGCCACACCTAATAAAGGCAGAAGCACAACACAACACAGAAACATGAAAGCCACTTCATTGTTTTCGGCACTCATAATAATAGACAGGTCTCGATTATCAAAACTCTGACATAAATCACACCCGATGATGCTGTGAGCTGCCGATCGTCGTCGTTAGACTTGGACTTGGAAACAAGTTGCGGCTGCAGTCGATAATGCTCAATTTATGCAGGTATGACGAGCAGTAGTATGTTGTATGTCGACTATTATGATATGACGACTACTGACTTCAGAGGCTGTGGAATACTTTTGTTGTCTTGTTTTTGTCGCGAGAGTTTTAGAATTCATTTTTTTTAGAACACATGCTAACAAAACGCTGCGAGAGAATTGCCTTAAATTTTAATTTTGTTTCTTTTTTTTTTTTTGTTGTTTTGCATTTTTGTTGTATTTTTTATGATGGGGGATTTAGATCGCGAAAGCTTATTTTTGCATTTGCCAAAATACTTATTAGGCAGTCCCAAATTTAACTTCAAGACCAACGGATCGCGTCGCTTTCGCTGCAAACTCTCTTCTCTGACTGTCTCCGAAACGATCGCAACAGATTCCAGATCAACGCCCGAGACACTTTTAATTTGAATTTAAAAGTGAATTCAAAAATAAAGTAGAATTTTTGTTGCGGCCTTATTTACAATGAATTCGCGTAGTCGTCGTCGTGGCCAGCAGCAATGCCTGTTTGTCAAGGTTTGTGCGTCGCATTTGTTTATTTGTTGTTTGTTGTTTGCCTGGGATTAATCGTAAATCCCGATCCCGATCAGCTTCATCAGCTGTTCCTGCTTCAACTCGCGCTGCTGCTTCTACCATCCGCTGCTGATGGACGTCCTACTGCTACAGAATCTGCAGCTGAAACACTTTACTATGTGAATCAACCGGCGGATGCTGCCGGAAATTATAATTTTGAGTTTCAGACCTCCAATGGGATCACCACCAAGGCGGCGGGCAACGAACATGGTGCAGTTGGTGTGGTTCAATATGTGTCCAAGGAAGGAATCCCAGTGACCTTCACCTATGTGGCCGATGAGAATGGTTATCAGCCCTCAGGAGATTTTGCTCCACCTCATTTAGCTCGTTTGCTGGAATATCTTCAAACGCATCCGGCTGTCGATGAACAGAAATCTCGACGCTGGTAACGTTTATTTACTTTTTGTTTTGTGTTCAACAGCGGACATTGGGGTATAATGTCTAAGCAATAATAAGAATAAAATATAGTCAATGATTGTGAGATAAATTGTCGTTTAAATAACTGGCAATTGGGTGTCAGAATGTGAGATAAGAAGTCATTATTACTTGTATCGTTATTGTTACATTTCAAAAATCTAAATTTGTATTAATCGTTTAGCGCATTCAAATGCAAATCAACCTAAATGAAACATAAACAAATACAACTGGCTGGCTTTGATCATGTACAAAAAAATCTATAACAACATTATAAATAAAATTGAAACCTAATTAAATGCATTATTAATTCTATCAAATGCCAATGATCGAATCCAATCATGATGGGAAAATACTCTATAGCATTCTTTTGGGTTTTTTTTAAATACATTTATTTGAAACCAAATTTTGTTTCATTAATTTGTGGTTAATTCAAATTATGTCAGAAAGAAAAGAGCTTTTAACGCATGACGATGAATAAATACCCTTCAAAAGATATCTTAAGAAGAAATCTATTCGAACTTGTATCGAAGAGTAAAAGGAGGACGCATAGCAACCGAAAAATAAGACTAATTTCTGAAAAAGTTTGAATACCTTCTGCTAGAGTATAAAACCAGTCATAAGTAACTCGTGCTGCAAGCTGCCGTAATATTTCAAAACTTACTGAGGAAGAGAGTAGATTAAATAAGAAAGAAATCAGCATTCCAATAGATAGTCAAGCAACATTTAGTGAACGTGAATTCTCTGAACCGATTAGGCTAATAATATTGATATGTATGTCACATTAAATAACTAAATTTATTGTATCATATTTCAAACTAGTTAAAATTTGCAAACTATTTAAATTTCTTATTTATTTAGCATTTAATGGACTTCCTATTTAAGCTTAAACTTGTCAAGCAAGATGGAAAGTTTATACAAAGTTCTTCATGCGCATACAATCTTATTGTTTTTTAGGCTTTTATTAATAAAGAATAAAAAAAAACAATTTTCTCACATACCCTCTAATTTTTGCTTTAATCAGTCTAATTCCCAGCATTTGTATTATAAGAATTGATTTCATCGTCGCTCTCAAAGTCGTAACTCTTCCGTGGTTTTGCGCAGACAACAACGAAAAAAGATGGACAATTAAAATTTTAAAGTTGGTGTCCCTCAGCTCATGCAGAATTCCGGCATTAATAAAAATATTTGCCGCATTTTGCTACCGTCTTCAATTAAACAAATGACAAACACTTAAAACCAAACATGAGTCATTAAACGTATGTAGTTATTCCATTAATTTAAATATCGCGCAATAATAAGCAGTGTGTGTTGTTTGTTTTTGGTTCTCTTTGTCTGCAGTCGATAGACGAGGTAATCGGGTGGGCGTGTTATCGATATAGCGGCTTGTCATTATCGCAATTCTATGTGCCCGCATTTGAATGCATTTGAATGCATTTGTGTGTGTGTGTGTGGGTTTGAATTTGAATTTGAAAACAAGTCAAATAAATAACTGCTAATCGATGGCATTTATCAGTCATCCGTAAATTGGTAGCAAATATAAATACATACATATAGTTTACATCTTTACTTTTCCTTTCGAATCGTCGTTCAGAAATGGCAATCGTCAACCTTGTGTGTGTGCGTTTTTGTTGGTTTAGAACGGCTTTCGAATTGAATTCAAAATTGATGCGACTCATTTGCATGTGATCGCCTAATTGAGGCCGTTGCATAATATTGACCGAGCCGAAAAGATTATGTAACCAGACTAATAAACCAAAAAGCCGTCAGATTTAGCTTTTAATGTCACCGACCCAACCAAGAGATCAACAAACCAAACCAAAATAAAAAGAAAAAAACTACAAAAATGTCGTTGTGGATGCAACTAATAAAGTAATCCCACCACTTAACGACGTCCTTGGATGGAGTTTAAATTTAGTTAGCCATATGAACCAATCAGTTAGTCCAAATTGAGATTCTGAATTAAATCAAAATCAACATTGTTGACAAATGCATAAAATCCCAAATACCAGGCAATTATTATTATTTGACAACAAATTTGCTTGAGAATCGAATACACAAACACATGAATTAAAAAGTTTATGAAATATATTTATGCATTATTCATAAGAATCTCTCTTCCAATTGTGAATGCGTTTCACTTTCGATGAGAGCCTCAATATGTTTCTCCCATCGACAGCTGATAGCGACAAATGTGAAGTTAATTTGACAATATATCACACTCTCTATATGGTATTAGAACTATTCGAATGGATTCAATTAAAATGCTTTTCAAGGGGATTGACCAAATCAATTTTGGCACTGAGTGGCAAGCCGCAAATTGAAATTAAATAATGCGGGCATTCGTTATTCGTCATTAAATCGGATACAACTTAATTTCTTGCCAGTTATTTGAACTCTGAACATTAAGCAAACAACAATTCAATCTTCGAGTGTATGCATTAAATACTATTAATCTGTAGATTGATGTAAGCAACAACAAATTCATCGTATTCGTACGGTTTTTGCTTCTTATCTACATCGACATGCAAATTAAATTCCGAACACACAACAAATATAAAACAAGATTTGTTTAAGTTATTTTTTTTTTTTGTTTCTCTGTTTCTGATTTTTTTTTTTCGCACAATCGCATATCTTTACATTTGCCATACAATACAATTCAAATCTTTTAACTGTATGTGTAAGTGGCGTTGTGTTGTGTATGTGTGAGTGTGTCTCAGTGTATTATTACGGGTGAGAATGTGTGTGTGTGTGTGTGTGGCGCAGTTTAGGCCATTCATTATAATTAAAACATTGAGCGCAGCTTGGCTTGGGCTTCAAATGTCTGTATTTACGGATGATAAGACGAAGTTGGCTTTCTTTAGGAAGCTAATAGAATTTATGTTTACATTGTATTTAAATTATGTTTGCTTTTTTTGTATGTTTTTTTTTTTGTTTTGTTTTCATTTTATTTAGTGTTAAAAATATAATTGTGTGGTAAAATTAAATCATAATTCAAGCATCTGTTGTAATCATCTATGAACTCATTTTTTTCGTATTTTTTTTACAAGTTTTTTGTTGTTTAAATTTACTGTTGTACCTATGCTAAACACTAAGCCTAATATATATCTGCCAAGTCCAGCATTGAACACACACTGTCAAGACAATTGCAAGATGATGATGATGCCTGATGGCCAAATTTGTGAATATTTGGCAGCAATTGTTGGTTGTGGTTCGTTCCTCGATCTCTTCTCGGTTCTTATTTTGTTGTCAACTGGAGTGTTAATACATATACTAAATGTATAAATGTGTCCGTGTGTGTGTTTGTTTTGTTTTTATCAAATGCGGATGTATGTGTGTGTTGTGGGTTGTGCAGAGAGTTGTCAGAGCTTGCATCAGCTACTGTGTTTGTTTGGTCTAAGATCTGTTAAAACCTTGAAAGAAATTTACAATTTAATTGTTGATACTAGGAAGCAGATTTATGTATGCCTTGTACTCACCAGTCCTCATCGTTCGCCAGTATTGTAGTGTAGTGTCTACGGTTGTGTCCCCGCAACCGCCAATTCTAGTCCGCTTTCGTCTCGGCGAACTCGTCGAGCGCAAAGAATCCGGCAGTGCCGCCACTGCTACTGCTGGCTGTGCTCGTGGTCACCGCGGTGGCCGCTGCTGTTGTCACTGTGACCGCTTCGCTGGTTTGTGTTGCCTCGCCCGCCTCCTCGGCCTCGGCTTGCGCTGCTGCCGCCGCCTCCTTTTCCTCGGCACTCGCTTGAGCCGCTTCCAGCACTTGTTGCTGCACTTGCACAATGGGTTGGCCATCTTCTGTGTACGAAACAGAGACGGGTATGCGTGTGCCATCCTCACTGATGACATGTGGACCCTCCTCGCCATCTTGGCCCTGTTGTATGATGATTTGGCCTTCGGAATTGATCAGTGAGGCATCGATCAGTTGCTGTTCATTGTTATCGCCATGAACGAGAACCATTTGGCCGCTGCCATCGGTCATCATTTGCAGTGTGTCGCCCTCCAAGCCATCGCCGGACTGCAGCACACCAACACTCTGCAGCAGCTGCTGTATCTGCTCGGGATCTTGCACAATAATCTGATTGCCCTCGGCATCGGTCAGTATGTGATTATCCAGCTGCAGCAAATGTCCATTCTCATTCACAATAAACTTGATTTGTCCACCATCGACTTGGGCCTGCATTGCCTCATCCAGTTCCATGGCCACTTGCTGTTCACCTCCCGCTGCCTCACCAGCTTCACCTTCACCGGCGGCAGCAGCTGCTTCGGCTTCCGCAGCGGCTGCAGCTTCTTCGGCTGCTTCAGCTGTTTGCTCGCCAGCTGCTGGCGTCTCCTCGGCTTCGTGTTTCTCCGCCTCGGCAGCCTGTGCTTCGCCCGCAGCTTCTTCAGCACCTTCCTGCTTGACCTGCTTCTCCTTGCTGGCTGCTGTTTGCTCTCCCTTGGCGCTGGACTTCTCGCTGGGCTTGGCTGCTGCATTGCCATCGGTTGTGTCGTCTGCATTGGCATCTGCAGCTGCTGCAGCTGCGGCCTCATTGTCATCATCCAAACTGGGCATAGAGACGGGTGGCGCATTCGATTTGGTGTCGCGAGCCTCAGCGGTTTTGTCACCCTGCGCTTGTGATTCTTCCTCCTCGGCTTGATCCAAAGTGGGCATATCAATGCTAACCGAAACAGGCGCTTGTGCATTTGGTGAATGCTTGCTCTCCGCCTGCTCGACGCCGGCGGCATCCACTTGGGGTATGGTTATGTTAAAAGTGATGCCACCGCTCCCCTCCTGTGAGGTGATGACCATTTCATTTTTCTTCTCGCTGTCATTCTTATCCGAATGCAATTTCTCAAACAGGCTCTCAATGTCAGCTTCAGCGCTCTGCTCATTCGATTCCTCCTTCAAGCCGACACCCGACTCGCCGGGCTCATCGCTCAACAATGCTGTGGCAGCCGAATTGAGGGCAGCTGCATTACTGCCACTGCCCCCGCCGCTGCCACCGGCAGCGCCGCTCTTCTTCTCCCGCCTGTGTGTCTCCATGTGGTGATTGTAGTACGTCTCCTGTATGAAGGTTAGCGAGCAGATGCTGCACGAAAAGAAGCGAATGTTGTTCTCCTCGGCCACACTGCTCACCACCTGCTGGCCACTGTTGCCGCCCTGAGCAGCAGCTGCTGGCACCGAATCGCTCAATGCCTCATCAATGGTCTCCTGCAGCAATTTTTGTGTGCTAGCGCCGCTGGCAGCCATCTTCTCCAGCTGATGAATCTCGGCATGCTTCACGAGCAACTCACGCTTGGGGAAGGTCATCGCGCACTGACCGCACTTGAAGTAGTTGGTCTGATGCTGCTTGGCGTGCACGGTGGCCGCCTCGCGTGTCTCAAAGCGTTGCGAGCATAGGCGACACTTGAATGGCTTCGGTTTGTTTGTTTGAACATGTTTGCGCATATGCTCATCAAACACACCCTTGTCAGTGGACTTGAACTGACAGTGATTGCATGTATACAGCGCCGAGCCCGAGACACCAATCGACTCAGTGACATTGCCAGCCGATGCAGCAGCCGCGGCGGCAGCAGCAGCAGCCGCAGTAACTGGAGCGGCAGCTGCGGGAATTGTTGTGGTGCTGGTGACAAGCACATTGGTGGCATGATTGGTTTCCATGTGCTTGCGCAAGCTCGTCTCATTCACGAAATTGATGTGGCACATGGCGCAAGTGTTGTCCATGGCGGTGTTGTGATCACGCACCATGTGATGCTTCATGGCGCCAAAGTGGGGGGAAGATCTTGCGACAGGTCTTGCACTGGAACGTCTGCTGTTTGCATGTCTCGTAATGTGTGTTGAACAGACGCATGTCGGAGGTCTTGTAATCGCACGAGGTGCACTTGTAAATCTTGGTTGCCTTGCGTTGAACCTGCGTCTGGGTGGCGCCGCCGCTCTGTGGCGATGCGACCTTCAATTGTTGCGACACTAAAAAAAGGCAAGGGAATAGTATTAATACGGATGAGATGTAACCCACTCTATTTCGAATATCACTTACCTGGCGTTGATTGTTGCACCAGCTTACGCTGTCGCAATGCATCCCCGCCCTCTTCGAGCGAACGATTTGCCGCATTTCCCGCTAGCTTTTGCATTTTCAAAGGCGGACTTGCCGAATCTCCTGCCGCATTATTATTGCCACCGCTATCCTCATTGATGCCATACTTTTTGTTTAGCAAATTCAGCAGATTCGACTTAACGCGCTCCACATCGTTCTCGAGGCGGTCGTAGTAGTTGACCAAATTGGTGCAGCGCGAACAAACGAAATCTTCGTTGCACACAATTACCATGAAGCCCTCGCCAACCAGTTGAGCCAGCTTATTGGGGAATTTGGTTGAGGTGTGCGTGGTGCACATATCGGTTAGCGATGTCTGCGTTTGATTCCCTAATAGCAACTCATCGCAAATATAACAGCGTGCAACTCCATCACTGTCCATAACGGTTTGTTGTTGCGAAGCAGCCGCTGCTGCGCTGCTTGCATTCGAATTGCCGCCGCCGCCGACAGCGAGTCGAGTCGTTTTCAAGATGCGCGGCTGTCCGGGACCGGTGACGGTAACAGCGCCGCTGCTAAGCAAATTATTGAATTTGCGGTAGGTGGCCGGGTTTAGTTGATTGTTCATCGTACTATCCGTCTCTCACTGTGTGTGTGTGCGTGTCTCTCGATCTCGTTAGCTATTTATTCTAGTATATAGTATGGTTTGTAGGTTTTTTCTTCTTTTTCTTTTTTACTTTTCTTTTGCACAAATCATAAAAAACGAATATGTACCATCACCACCACACACTATCCTAGTGTATTGTATTTCTAATTGTGTATTTCGCAAATTGATATTTTGTTATGCTATTTTTTTTCTTTATTTTCTTCAATTGTTCGGCACCAGAAGCAACAACACAAATTGTTGGATTTTTTAATTCACGTTTGTATGCCGCGGCGTCACTTCGACTGTACTAAAGTCTATCGAGTGTGCTGTATTTTTTAGGGTTAAACGCGTATATGCTGCATAAAATGGTAGCTGGTTGTCTCGCTTTAGCGCACGCATGCGGGTTGCTCCGTGCTCGTGCGATAGCTAACCATCTCATTTACGCTCTGCGGAAATGGCGGCCTTTTGTGGTAGGCATACACGTTCAGACACAACTGTTAGCGCCGTTAAATGCACATCATGCAAAGGTAGAAAATGCATTTATTCGGCACAGAGAACTTTGTTATAAATCTAGAATACATTTTCTATAGCTAATAAAAAAATTGTAAATAAATCGAATACACATTTCGTTCACGAGTTGTCTTTTATGGCTTGTGACTGACATTCGACTTCAGGCTGTACGTTTCCAGCGTTTGGTACAGCTGCCCCAAAAACTACCACCAACGCCTGCTAGATGGCGCTGGTTTGGCGCGCTATTCAAATTATGATTTGCAATAGATGATTAAGTACTTGAGTTATGATGCAAACACTAATTTGTTAGTAGATAAGTGTATACATCATTAATGTGAGTCTGATGACGATAAGAGTCCACAACGCATTTACCACCACTTTCATATATTTCCCTTCTCGATTTCGCGAGTCCAAGCGACCCATGGAAAACCAATGATATTGGAGAGAGGAGGCGGCGGTTTGGCAATATTGAGGTTCGCGCTTATCAGCTACCTCTGTTCGCCGATAATATAATAGTATTTACCGACGCAAGTTGATACATACGGTATTTGGTAACAGCACACGCTCACGGCCAGAAAAAAAGAGGCATTATTTCGGTGGCCGTTTTTCAGTTGGCAAACGATACGAAAAGCGAACGCATAACAGCGTTAAGAGTCGAAAAAATAATAACTTTTCTATTGGGCATTTCTTGCAATTGCTCTACGATATTGTTCTTGTGTGATTATTGGCATTCTCTTTCCCAGTGTTGTGTGTGTGTGTCATATTCAAAGTGTGCCATTATCGCTCGGTTATCGAGCAAAATAAACCACGTTCAACAAATTGGAAATTGAAAAACAACAAAAACAAAAAAGTTGAGGTGAAAAAACAACAACAACGCAAATAGCTGAATTAATTGGCGACTGTTCAGGGCGACGGCCGATACTCAGATTCCCCGTGTCCGGTTCATTTAGTCGTTAAACGAACGTCGCGCACTCAATACGTCGTTAGTTAGTTGGTTGTAACTACCGCCACCGCCGCCCACTCGAGCAGAAAGAACGCACCTACCCACCGATACGGGGCGTGGTGTGAGAACTTTTTTAATTGTCGTCCAGCACACAGATAGCTGATAGCAGATCATCACAATGTACGGACACTCGACGTCGACCATCAAAAACTTTGACTCGCTGAAATCATGGTCCGTCTGGGCAGGTGTACTTGGAGTGGTGAGTAATCGATGCGACCTCATTACCCCATTGATAACGGCGCCATCTGTTGGCCATCTGCCGCGGCGAGATAAAAACAGATCTGTATCTGTTGTTGTCTTCTCGAGTATTGTTATTGTTGTGCAATTTTTCAATTTTGTAATGCTATTTATTATCAGCGCGGGCTGCCTCACTATACAGAACTAAGTGATCAGCTGCATTTAATCAATCACCAGTGTTATCAAGACCAGAAATAAGTTGCAAAAAAATACACACATACAATAAGTTGGCTCTTTTTCCGTTTGTCAATAAACTAACCGTAATTACGCACTTAATTACTTCCTCTCTCACTCCTCCAATCTCACTTTGCAGGTACAAGCCGTCATCTGGATAGGTCTAACGATAACCGCAATTGTTGCATACACATGTCATATATACATTACCAATGAAATGACTTATGGCTCATTTGTGAAGACCATTTTCTTCGATGTGTACTTCCATGGCTCGTGCAAAATGTCACCCGATGCCTATCAGAGCTATGATGACACCATTCTCAAGTCTGTGAAGACCGTCTTCGATCCCACCCAGATCTTGGTCTGGGATTGTGTCTATTTGGCCCTTTCGGTTGCCTGGTTCATTGTTTCCATCGTGCTATTAACTTGTGAGTATTCTAATGAAAGTTTAGTTATTCTTAAAAGAAAATTAATATTCCAAAATATTTATAATATATATAAATCATATTATTCATAGACCACTTCAATATAGTAAATCTAATTAATTGAACACTTCTAAGTAAAAGCAAAAAGTTCAGAAATTTTAACTAAAATAAATGAGAAAATTTACTTTTTATCTAAAGAATTTCTGCAAACCTTTGTAGCAGGTATCGCAAATAAGATAAAAACCGGAACGTTGATAGCTTTATTAATAGAAAATTGGGAAATATGCTTAATATTATTGGAATAGAATACATGCAAGGGATTTAGATAATAATGCACTTGGTGCTTCCCAAAAAATTGTATTTCGCCATTCAGTGGGATTATACTAAAGTCAAGTTTGATTTATTGTTTAAAGTCGGAAATAAGGTCACTATTTGTATTTATGATTCATGTAGATGAATCAGGAATAGGTATGCACTTTAAAATGGTATACTATCTGTTTCTTTTTGCTATCTATAGGAATTTCAATAGCATATGTACTTTATTATCAGGCAGAAGAGCTAAAGATAAAATCAAAAGCCTCGTTTCTAAGTGCTATCAAAAAAGGGGTGAAAAATAATGAATATTAACAAAAAGGCATATCAACAAAAAAAGAAACAAAAATCAACGATTAGTTTACTTTTTTCGTGGTATGGTTTGATATTGTATAATTAACGATGGTTTTCCATTCACATTTCAAAGTTAACCAAAATTTCAAAGAAATGCGGAGGGAGTTCAAGGTATGCTATATTTGTCAGTGATCCATCAAGTTGATAGACAAGACCATATGACTCTTTTAAACTAAACTTTCCACTTTCCAGTAAACATTCCAATTTCCATTTCTTCCAGGCGTACGAAAGGACAATGTGAAGGGCACACTTGGCGCCATCTACAGTTGGGCGTTCTTTGTGTTCGTCATCAGTTGCATGGACTTGGCCATTGGCGTCATTTTCGGCGTTGATTTCAGTCGTTTCCATGCAGTTGCATCCCAATACAACGCCAACGACATTAATGCCGGTGTTGTGGATCCGAATGCAGCTCAACTGATTGCTGGTGGCGTCGCTGCCATGGCTATGATGATTATTTCATTCAAGGGATTCATATTGTGGTTCATCAACGTTGGACTCTTGATCTATTTGCTTACGCGCGCTGTTCAAATTGCTTCTGATAACGACAGAACGGTGAGTAAACCGTTAGAAGTGGGCTATAATTTCCTCTTTTTTTTGGTTGTGGGTGGTGACATCATTTGCTATCTTCCCTCAATGTAATTGCTTGAGGGTATTATAAATACTTGTCACAGCGCACTAAGATCAATGAGTTTGTTTCCAAAAATATGTATGTAGACAACACGAATGCCAAATTCAATACGCGTTTGTAAACTAAATTAAATTGCCGACGCCTCTGAGATTCTTGAACGCAGAGGACTACGGCATGTCTAAAGTTAGCTCTATGGAGGAACTGATAAGCCCCGAGGCGTCCAGTCGTTAAATTGGCTTACTTCGCTGTGTGCCTGATAAGAGATTGGAATGTTTTGTTGGTGTCGTTTGAAATTTATGCAAACGTATTTTTAAGGGAACACACACTGAAAATGCCCTGTAAATGTCTTCACTTTTATGCAGTATCGATATGTTATCGATTATATCATTATATAGATTTATATTAACTTTTCATACATAAATACCTAAATATGCATATTATCGATAGTAATAAGCTTAATGGCGGTGTGGCATCGCTGCAAATGTAAGTGTGTTATCGATAACATAACTTTGTCTACTTTCGCCGTTTTCTTTCGTTTCATTGCACTTTCTTGTTTACTACGTTGTGTTTTTATCGAGTTCATTGTTATATTCTAGCTGATAAAACTTTATGAGACAGCACTGCAATTGGCTTCGTTTTCACTGCACTTTTAGTGTTTTATTGCTTTAATAAAAATATTTGTTGAGTTTTTTATTATGTTGTCGTTGATAAACATTATGTGAACTCACTGTCATAATTCAGAGAATCAGTTATCGATAATACTACGTATCTGCACACAGTTTTAAACCCATAGTTTGACATGCACTGTAACGTATTTCTTGAATTTCTTTGGCTCGCAGGATACGCTTTTCATGCCACGTAAGGACTCAAATGACATTCTGGCCACCCGTGCACCCATTCGTGCCTACGAAGAAGAGAGGTAAATATATAAATAATATATTTTATAGTTAATTTATTAACTAATTACTGATTTCCCATAGAGTGGAAGTGCAAGCTTACAACAATGATGCCTTCCTGCCCGATACACGCTCCACGGCCGAGACGATCGAAGTGAATGAGGAGGCAATTGTGCGAGCAGCGCACATGTCACGCGATGCCAATCTGATGGATCGTCGTTTCCGTAGCATCGATGCCTTCCAGCAGTATCCGTCACCCAATCAGCCCGCAGCTCGTCAATCGTCGCAGAATCCTGTGCAAGAGACTGTTGTCGTGGCCACAGCGGGATTCCCCGTGCCTGACTATTCACCTGGTCTGAGTCCCGGGAATAACGGTATTCTCCGTCACCATCATCAGTACTAATTTTTAATGCGGCGCCCAAAAGCATGCTTACGATAATGAGCTGATAAGAAATTGGCCTCAGTAAGAATACGCAATTTCTTTTTTTTCTGACATGGAAGTACATTACTTTTGAGAGCAATATGCCAAGTCCAGAGATCCCTCCGAATAATAAGATTATGAATTAAAAATTTTCGATCAAGCATTTATTAAATTTTGATTGAGCCCAAAAAATATCTAATTTAATTTGAACAACCCGTTGAAATTTCAAAGTTTTTGGACCCAAAAACGGTTTGAAAAATGATATCCGACAAAAATATGATTTAACTCATAAAATGTTTCTTACCTACGAAAATTTCTTATCAGCTCATTCTCGTATATTATAATAATCCACATAATTCTCAAATAGTTCCCACCCTGCTCCTCCTTCTAAAGTAAAGCCAACAAAGCCAAAAACAAAACCAAACAGTTAACACCAAGGTCGCTTTCTTAAAATCCAGTAATTACTTTTCGATCAATGTTGGATTTTTTATCGTTAAGTTAGAGATTGTTTTTAACTCTGGACTGTAACCCAGTGATAAACGAAGAAACCGAACCTGAAATGAACATTGTGTTGTCGCCCATTGTATTATTTTTTATTTATTTACAATATATTTTGTGTATATAAACAGCAAGCAATTGCCAACTGTGAATAAATAATATATATATATATATATATATGTGTGTATGTATATATGTATTTGTATACTATATAATTATGTGTGTGTATATAGATATGATGAATATGTATTTTATGGTAAATATGAAGAAAATTGTAATGCTTTTTTAAGCTGCGTTATCAGCAACTGCTGCCTGATCGTGTTGCTGGGGCGGTGATCGTCGCACTGGATTACGCAAGACCAGCTCCGAATCCTCCGATATGATGGGCAACGCATGCACCCAATGATAGTTGATCAAATGACTGATGCTATCGAATATGCGATCTTTGGTGCGCACCACGCCCTCGGGATCGATGAGCAGCAGATGCTTCGGTGTCTTCCCCTCCAGCCCTGTCAACACGTATTGTCCACGCTTGCCCTGAGATTCGCGCACTAAGAAATCGCCATCCTGGAGCAACATGCGCTCGGCAATGGGTCGCGAGATGGCCGCATGAAACCAAACTTCGGCTGTCAGCGGACACTGGGCGCCATCGAAGACGTCGCGTACTGTGGATGCTGTTGCAAGGGCAGCGGCAGTTGTAGCAGCTGCTGCTGCTGTTGTTGCTGCGTGCAATGGATCAAAGTTGCCCAGTGCTAGCTTATTGGTGGTTTGATCGGGTGGCGGGGAGTTAAGATCGATGAGATTGCTGCTCAAGCGATCGCGCGGTTTCTTTAAATTCAATTGTGCCACACGCGGTGCATGCGGATGCAGTGGCATTTGCTGTTGTTGCTCCTCGCATGGCAAATCCGGTGGCAGCTTGTTGGGCAAATCATTGTAATACTCTTTCACATTCTCCTTGCAGCTCTGACTCATCATGCCATCGACAAGCGCGTTATTCGCTGATGACGCTTGATGATGCTGATGATGATGTTGATCGTTGTTCATTTTGTTCAATGCATTGAAGCGCAGCACAAACGCTTTGCCAATGGTCACAATTAAGTCTTCGCTCTGGCCGCCAGCGCATTCCAGCACATAACATGCCCGCCACTCGTCGCCCTCCCTCTTCGCAATGTAGGCCAGGAAATCAAGGGTATCATTGTCGCCACCGGAAGCAAAGGAAATGCGCGGCATGTTGTGATTGGCAATCACTTCGCCAGTGTCCACATTGCTCAGCGTGAGCGCTCGACTCGACACATTGATGATGATGTTGGTGCCAGCATGTTGCATGCTCGGTCGATCCGATATAAAGTTGTATAACTTCTTGTCCAATCGCCGTTTACTGGCCGATTTTAAGCCTGCTGCTTCGCACACGCGATTGATACATTCTCTACAAATATGTATGTATTCATTATTGTTCACTGTCTTTTTTTCGATATTTCATTCAATTGCTTTGCTTACCGTGCCAGCTGTGTGCGCGTCTCAAAGTCCAGTGATTTCATTGAGGTCTTGACCTCAACGCAGCCCGTGTAACGTACATTGAATGTTACGCCCTTTTCTAAAATGACATCGTCCGGATATATGCAGCCATCGTTAGTCGCTGTGGATGTGGAGCCCATGCCACCGTTATTGCCGGCTTCGATGCCGCCATTCCGTGGCATTTCGCGTTTTGTTGTGTATGCGTATTTTGGTGCGTCCTTTGCGTCCTTTGTTTGTAGAGTTGTGCAGTGCTCAAGGAATTAGTTCGACTGAATGACTCACTTGTCAAAAGAACGCAGCACTAGTTCAGGGTGTACGTTCATTTCGTTCCATTGCAGTTATCACTGATTAATGTCATGAGCGTTGTTTATAAATTGAGAGAATTCTATTTAATTTGTTGGAAAAAAATATTTATAATTTTAAAATTTTGAAAATAATGTTTTTGATAAATTGAATTGAAATTGACAATTGCGCGCATTTCGCTGCTAGTTCTGGTTCATTCTTGGCGCTGCAATGGTCAATCGTTATATCGTCCATCCGCCACAGTCTCCAGACATTCTACTTGCAATCCAATCAGCTGTTGTGAGCAATGTTAGCCTTAACTGTATTTTAAATACTTTTCGGTCATAAAATACTAAAATTAGTTTCTTAGCTTATTTTTAAAGCACCCATTTTGTAAACCAATAGCTTTTGTGTCTTTTCATAGTTAATAGCCTCTTTCCACCGCACGGTTTTCTTTGGTTTTCTTTGGTTTTTTCACGTTCAGGCCGAATGTTACGTTCGCCCCATGTAAAAACCCATAAGAAAAAAACGTCGGTTTTTCTACGTTCGCGAGCTACGTAGAAATAGCGAACGCACTTTTTGGGTAATTATCGATATTTTGATCGATATGACAACGAAAAAGAGCTCACCACTAAGAAAACAGCTGACATTAAAGTGCGCCAAGGTATGAAAATAGAAAAATTAAAATTTTATTTTGCTTTTAAAGCAAATTTTGTGTATTTTAGATGAGCCAAAAAACTCGAAAGCCGTCAATATCGTGGAGTGGCATCCACGAGGCTATGTTGTTCGAGTTATGGGAGGATATATGTAGTGCCTTTTTTGGCCAATCCACAAAGGCTCCACAAGGGTGCCAAACTCCTCCCTATTAATTCGAAAATTATCTTAAAAAAATGATTCGTTGTTTCCAGGAACATCGCGCTCCCAAAACACCCATGCTGTTGCTAAAAGTAAATGTATTTATGTAAATATTACATTGCTGCCAGCAAATCTACTTATGTACATAGCCCCAAACTGATGGCGATTTCTTTACTATTGGCAATGGCCTATACTCTATACTCCGCTAATTTTCCCTCCACTTCGTCAAAATCCTCATAAAAATCCTGCAATTTAATAAAATTTTCCATTTTAAAATGCGCGTGCTGTTTTTTGAATTGTTCGCCAACTCGTGTTTACATTTGAACAGCTGACATTTCAGAGCGGCCATATTGAGAATTTTACCGTTGCCCATATTTCTCGGTTCGTGCAGATGGAAACCCCGAAACGGGACTTTAAAAAACGTAGAAAAACTGAGTGAGGTGGAAAGAGGCTATAACTTTTATTCATGCAGTCAATAAAGTAATTATAATAATGCAATACATGTTGGTATATTTGACAACATATACTTTGTTGTCAATTATAAAACACGGTCACACTGGTAGTGAGCAACCGAGCGGCTTGCTTCGCTTGTTGCTCAGAGTTAGAAAAGCTTGTGGCAAGTTAAAGCTCTAACAAAAGCTGATATCTTTTTTGACTGTCGTGGATACAACAACGTTTTGGGCGGACGATACGTTGTGCTCGCATTTGTCGGTTTTGTCGGTGTGTTTTCAAGCGGGGCCCATTATACATACACAGTTGTTAGTTGCTTGTTCTCAGAGCCGCATTCGAAGTGACAAAAAAACAGCAGACAACGGTACGGCGGTTTCTTGTTAAGAATTAACTGTTTTTAGTATATAAACAAACCTCAGTGACTAAGATCCACTTGTCGGTGAGCAATTGCTCTTTACCACAGCTAGAACAATAGTATATTGTATCGACAAAATAAAATAGAAACTTGTTTACGAAACACCCGAAAAAAAGAATAAAAATTGTGAAGTGTAATTACTATGTACCAGAATATTTGAATCAATTTCCATTTTGGCAAACAAACTAAAAAATTAACAAGCAATAATAAAAACACACATTTTGGCAGAAGTCGCAATTGCAACTATACCGCAAATAAAAACCCTTGTTGAAGTTAACGCAATTCTCTTTGTGCAGCGCAGCAGCAGAGCAGCCAACGCAACAGCAGCCGTGCATTGGAATCTAATTGGGACGTACTCACCTCACACACATTGACCGAAAATCCAATAGGAAAGACAGTCAAAACTATATTAAATATATAAAATCAAGGCATTCGCTGTTTATTATTATTGTTGTGGTAAGTTTTTATAACACCGCTTGCCATTTTATCACAAAAACTTTCTGTTTTCTGTGCTTGCCCAGTGGGTTTCTTCACTTAAATCATTGTCTATTTGTGAGTGTGTGTGTGTCTTATGTCTATGTGTGTCTGTTGCCGTTTCGGATGTGGCTCAGTGAGCATAAAACCCATTTGATACGTCATATGTGCAGGCTAAGAAGCATTGGAGGGGACCAACAACAACAACTGTGCTTCGTGAGTCATTTGCATGACAGCGTCTCAAGACAGGTATACAAAAACACGCAAACAAACAAAGGCACAGATACATAAACATGTGCGTTCGCAACGAAACATAATTATGTTTTATACGCAGTTTTTGTTGTTGGTGATCTCATCGTCGTGCTTCTGACCTGCTCCCAGACACTTATTTAATTACGGCCTTAATTCACGCCTCTGCTCTAAAAACCGCGGCAGCTGCGACGCTCCTAATATGGCTCTAAAACTGTGGCACGATGACGTTGACCCTCTAACGTCAACAAGAACAACAAATCACACACACACACCGGTTATCGATAACACCCACGCAACCTTGCGACCTTGCTTGCAATTTGCTTCGACTAAATGCTGTTTGCCAACAAAGCTGTAATTGCTTAATTGTTTGGCGGGTCGACACACTATTTGTTGTTTGTTGTTTGATTACCATATTGCGTATAATTATGTTTAGAAAGTGTGCGCGCACAATGAATGGCTTTAACCTTCGTTTTAGTTTTGGGTCGTAAAGAAACCAGCTCAATGAACTCAACATTTGAGATGCTGCGATGATACTTGCGCTGATAAGCTAAGCATTAACATTAACATTTCGATGAAAATGGAAAGTGTCAGCACAGTACACAGTAACCTGTTAACTAGCAGCGCTGTTACTACAAATACACTTGCAAGCAAAGACAGTTGGCAACGCCAGCAAATTCGGCACTTGCTGTACTTTTTTTTTGTTGCCATGAGAAATGCCTAGAGGAAAGTTAACAGCGACCAATGAAATGCCCAGCTGTTAAATTGCTAGGGTATTAAACAAGCGACACTTGTTTTATACTTTCTTTTTTACAATCGCTTTTTATTGTTTACCAAGTGACTATATCAACTAAATGCATAAGTAATGTAACTATATAGTATATTTGTAATTTATGTAGATTTAATGCTGCTTATAAAGTAACTATAACACGCCGAGTTTGCAATACTAAATTCGCTGAGGTGACAATGCGCCTGCCTTGCGCTCTCTCCTGTCTCCCTCTCACATCAGCTGCTCAAAGTCCGTTATGTAATACTGGGCGCGTCTATAGACCTCAGGTCGCACAACATTGCCGCCAAAGCCAATAAAATTGTTTGCCGGTGGCACAGCTTCCAAGTCCGTTGCACCATCACCAATCATCGTAATCATCAATGGGGCATCTCCTGCAGCTGTTGTCGACAAACGTTTGCGTATCATGCCAATCGCTTCGGCTTTGCCGCCAGAACGCGATGTGGGTTGTGTGACATCGAAACTATCGTAATCGCCTTTGTAATCGAAGAGCATTTTATTCGCATACATATTGCTCAAGGGAATACCCAACTCGGCGGCGACGGGCGCTATCAGGCAATCAAAGCCGCCCGAGATCAGAAACACCTGCTTGCCATCTCCTTTTAGTTGCGCTACAAAACGCTTCACATTGCGACTGAGCGTGCTGGGACGCTGCTTGATAAAGTCCGAGACTTGTTGTTGTGTGGGCCGTATGATATTGAGGCGTATCTTGAGGGCGTCCTGAAAGGTCATACTGCCGCCCATCGCCTCCTTGGTGACACGTGCCACCTCGCTGCCCTTGCCACAGTACTCGGCCAGCTCATCGATGCCCTCCTCGCAGATCACAGTGGAGTCGACATCGAAGCAAACGACATGCGATTGCTTGATGATCTTGGCTGCCAGCAGCGGTTGCTTTGGCTGCGGCGGGTGCGGTGCGGTTGTGGAGACTGCTGCTGTGCTGCTTTTGCCATTGTTGGCCAGCGCTGCGTTAAGCTGCTGGGCGAGCAGTGTGGCTGTTGTTGTTGCTGTGGCACAGCTGCTGCCGTTAGTTGTTGGCCTGGTCATACTCAAGACGCTGCTGCTCATTTTGCGTATGAAAATCACGTTGTGTTGTGTTCGGTGTAGTTTTGCTTTTGAAATGACGTAAAAGCTGCGTACTCTTACGTTGCTTGCGCTTTAGTTTTTGCTATTGCTTTGTTCGAACGCGCGTTGTCGAATGCCACTAAAAAAATTTTCCGTTGGCTTGGAAACTTTTTTGTGTATATAAAATATGTGTATTTTTTGTTGTGTGTATATCAGATGCTTGTGATTGTGTCTCTATTTCGCACACGCGCCGTTTTGCTTAGGTTCTGCTCAGCTGTTTTTTGGTTTTGTTTTGTTTTGGATATATGGCGGCGATGTTTTTGTCAGCTTGACATGGCACTGGAGCAGATTTATTTTTGTCGGAATGAAACTGTATTGCTGGAAACGATCGACACGACTGACTTTTTACAACTGATTTCCCAGTAGTCGCCGCTCGCCCTTATAAGAAAACTCGACCAAACTAACACAAGCAAAGCGTTCTCTTTGGCGCTCTTTCGCTGTCTCTGTGTATTTGGTTTGTCTCTCTCTGGCAGCCAGTCAGACGAATTGTCGCGTCGCTGCACGATGCTGCTTGACCAGCGCACTGCTTACATTGTATTTGTGAATGTGTGTGTGTGCGATCGTACGATAGGCATAGCAACAACTAGTATGTGTGAGAGAGTGCTCGCTTTGCTTGTAACATTTACATTGCTCTCTCTGTGCGATACGATAAACAGCTGCTGGCAGATATCGAAGCAGCACCGACTGACAGTTCACCTACTCTCCGTTGCCCATGTGTGTGTGCGAACCAAACCTTTGCACCCCACTTAAACTCTGTGGAGGCGAGAGCGAGATGTCCAATGGACTAATCAAAACTCATTAAGTGTTTTCAGTGGAACCGAAACCAGTTTGAACCAGTTTGCAAGACCTATTGATGTCGTCTGTTATCATAAGCACGCTACTCAAGCATAACTGGCTGCTGATTACAGTACTGGGATCGCCAAAAAATCGTGTTATTATGTCTGGCCATTTTTAATCTATAAAACAAAACCTTGTGAGCGGGTGTCACTTCTTATTTCGATTGCTTGTTTGTTTGCCTAATTTATGCTTCTTTAGAAACCGGAATAGTGTAGTATGGCCTTATCAGAAGATGACAAACCAAAAGCCAAAGCGAGCGATCGTAAGTTCAATACTTTCTTTTTCTTGTTTTTTCTTTTTGCATTATGCATCGAGTAAATAACCTAAATTTCGATGACGTGAGAGACTTCAAACAAGCTTACATTGTACATCAATAAGAAGGGGCTGATGAAATGCAGTCTCACGTTACGTCTTACGTCAAAAAGTAGCGTAAGAGTGAGCGACAGCTGACAGTTCTCGCTCTTAACTCTCTCGGCTCTTCTTCCTCTTAGATAAATTAATGTGTGGCGCGTGCACAACAAACAACAACAAGAACAACGACAACTGCAAGTCGAGAAATTGCAGTCGCTGTGGGGCTTTGTTGTTGTTGGTTACGCTGCTGTTGTTGTTTTGGCGTTGTTATTGCAGTTGAGGAATAACAAGTTGTTTTGATCGTTGCCTCGGCGTGCAGTAAACAACAGGCGACCGCAAAGTATTTCATTGCCATTGTGCACCTTCTATGCACTTTTGTTTTTGCTTTTCAATTCTGCTATCGTTATCGATAAACCGTTGCGTGTACATTGAAAGCCTAAATAGTTAATGGATACGATTGAACAAAGTCGTTAACTATTTAGTTTTAATTACCACCCATTTCTCCGCGTTTTGTTTCTATTTTGATTTTGTTGCCTTGGACAACAAAATAGCAGCTGTCAGGATTTCAACACGGCGTCGCCGGTTGTTGGGCGTCAAGTTTTTCCCTTACCTTGGCAACTTGATTTTTACATTTATCGATTGACCTTGTTGCTGCATATAATTTGACTCAAGTCGTTTTTAGCCATATTCTCGTGACAGAACAAAACTAGGCTCTATGTATACATATACGTTCTTAAGTAGGGGTACTTAGAGACACATGTACATATAGGTTTATATACTGTGGTGTGGTGCTGCCCTTTGGTCAGACAGACACCTGTGTGTGACTTTTGTTCAGAATGACTGATGACAATTCTCTCTATTGTACAAGTCACGATATACTACTAACGACTGTGGACATTTGGTTGTGCAAGTTTACTATAAGGTGTATGGCCCAAGTCCTGGAACATCAACATGTTAAAGAAGGCAGTCGAGTTCTATACCCAAACGGCGTCAGTCGCTTACTAAAACTTTGTATTGCTTGGTGAGGCGCGATAATAAGACTGTGCCCAAACTCTAGTTAGAAAACTTATTTTACTTCAATGTGGGGCACACTATTTGTATGCTAGTAATTGTAACGAACTCGTTACGTCAACACTCACATGACGCACACACCTACATACAATGTGTGATATTTATAATACACCCACAACTATCGAGGGGGTCTTCCCCTAGCACTTACTAAGTGACAGAAGAAGCAGATCAGACGAGGGCTTGTTATTTTCGCTACTCAGAGTCTAATCAGATGATAGACTAAAAAAAACAATAATATATTGTGACCAGACAGGAGGCCGTAATTGCCATATATAATTTCATCATGAGATTGCCAATAATAAAAATATGCATGTAATTCAGTATTATTTTTATATTTTTCATTTGTATGATCTGTCTGCCTGGAGGAAGCTCTGTAAGCGTAATTGATTTGTTTTCGTCGCAAACTGCAAATACAAGCGTTGCGTTGTCAAGCGTATTGTTTCCAACTGCAATTGGCGCTGCTGTTGCTGATTAACCGTTAAATTGTTGAAAAGCTTTGATCGCGCAAACAAACAAACCGCCCTCTCGCTTGCACTCGTGTTAACGCCTGCCGTTTGCACGCGATACCAACTCCTGCTTTGGTAAAACTCTCTCACGCTCTCGCACACATAAGCCCCGTTCATCTGACACATTTACAAATGTATCACTGTGTGTGAGTGTGCCAAAGGAGAGCAGCACGATGTGCATCTTTTAGTTGCTCTTGTTCCCTCCCGCTCCTTTTTGCGCTTCGTTACTCTTCTGCTTTGTCTTGATGTTGTTTGTGTTTTGGATCATGCGCTTTGGCTTATAAACAGTTATAAAGGCGTTTTATGGTGAGAGATTCTAGCAACGTCAACAGTTTGCTACTGGGTAAATAAACAACAACAACCACTACAATCAACGATTGCGATTGCAAGGCAACCAGCCATTCAGCCAACCCACTTTGCTGGGGGGCACGCTGTAAACACGTCATTTATGTGCTGCTGTTGCTATCGCATTTTGACATTCGAACTGCGATGCAGCGTTACTTGCTGCCTCTACCCATCTGCCGGCTTCGCAGTCGACGTGGTCTGTGCGCTCGACTCGGGTTGCTGTGCTGTTAAACTTTTGCACGCTGACAAAACTACTCAAAATAGCAGCGGAAAAAGTTTTGTGCATGTGCTCGAAATGATTGCATCGTCCCCCCCTGGCACGCCCACCAACAAATGTAATTACACAAAAGCGCTTATCGTTCTGTTTCTTATGACACAGGCAGCGACGTCAGTTCGTTGCACTCGCAAATTAACAATTATTAAAGGTACGAGGAATATTGTGTAACCGCAATCTGTGCCACTTCCTATGCGCCTTCCTGTTGTGCCATTCCCCCTCATTCGTTTACTGCGAAAGTTTAATGGCACGATAACACACGCACCTTCGCTTGGCAATCGGTATCGTTATCGGCTTAAATGACTGACCTACCTAGCGGTTGGCAACGCTGCAAAATAGTAAACTGCAAAGGAAACTATCGTGTATTATTATTTTGATGCCGTTTATGGCTGTCAGCGCACCTACACGTGCTACACGATTGCTGAATCATTGAACGGCAACAACAACAAGAGCTGATACGTAAATTGCATGTGCATCGATTCCCACACAACGTCGCACCCAAAATGGGAAGTGATAGACCAAAAACAAGAAATCTTAGGTTGAGTGTAACGACTGTGTGATACCCGAGCTATAAAAATAAATGAACTGTGACCAAATAAATTAAAAGATTTTTTATTGATCAGTCGAGTAATCAAATTAAATAAACCTTTGATATTTATTCACATTTTAGAAATCAAAAGTTTAAACTCAATTTATTTTGAACTTATGTTCAAGGGTTTTTTTTCGGATTTAATAAAGTATTTTTAAAAGAGTACTTTATAGATTTAATAATTTAAAGTTATGTAACCGTTTATTTACACCCTTGAGTTGGTTTCAATTATTTAAAAAATACATGTTAGTTTTTGAAATAGTATTTAGTTTTTATAATATTTCCTCTGATAATAAAAATATTTCCTAATATTTGCAAAATTATTCCCCTATGAAAAACTAGTTACCACTTTTATCTAATACAAATATCAATTGCCACTAAGTGACTATACCCTATTACCCCATATTTATCGGGTACAATGAACAAAAACAACAGCAAGCTGATAATCAAATTGAGTTCAGCTCGCGCCTTTTTTTTGCAATGCTCTATTTAATTGGAATGTTCTGAATGTTCAATTTTTTGCAGTTGCTTCAACGGTTTGTTAGATCATCATCATAGTCATCGTCGTCGACGTTGAGCGCATCAATTATGGTGGATTTCCGTTTCGACATTAAACCGCTGTTTCCGCAGCCAATTATTAAAGTGACATCGAATCTTTTGCCGCACACCTTTCGGGGTGATCGGCGTCAGTGCTTGTGAGTATTGAAACTGTGAGCGGGCGTTAATCATTCAATACACACACAAATTCGAACTAACTGTTTGCAATTTCCACACTCCCATGCACACACGCAGAGATGCCACCTCAAAGATGTCCGAAATAATCGATCAGCTGGGTCAGTTATCGGCCATATCGCAGGGTCTCAGCAAACCGGTGACGACCGCCCAACGCTTGCGAATGTCCGAGAATCAGACGATCTATTTGCTAGCTGATCCCGAGGCGGGCAACAAGTAAGCAAACGCTTGGCCTTGAATTGGAGTTAGATCATCATAAATTTCGCCTTTTTGCAGTGGCGTTGTTACGGGACTGTTGAAGGTGGGCACCAAAGATCTCTATTTGTTCGATGAGAAGGGTCAAACACGTAAAATGGAGAACTCACCATCGATTCTCGACTTTTACGTGCACGAGTCTCGTCAACGCGCCGGACTAGGCAAGCGTCTGTTCGAGACCATGCTGCGGGAGGAGCAATGGACGCCACTCAAGTGCTCAGTGGATCGACCCTCGGAGAAGCTGTTGGCATTTTTGGGCAAGCATTATGGCCTGGTCCGCACCATACCGCAGGCGAACAACTTTGTGCTCTACGAGGGCTTCTTCAACGATGGCAGCACTTCCAATGGTCGTAATGGTCACGATTCGCCGTTGAGCCAAAAAAATGGTCTGCATATAACAAACAGGTGAGTGTTTGCTCAGCTGGGGGAGAAAGTGTTTTTCTCTTTTGGAGGGCGGGACAGGCGGCGGCATTTTAATTAAGGCATTGCGGCTTGCAGGAAACATTTCACTTGGCTTAGTTGCCCATTTCTTTGTGTGCCGCATTTGCATATCGCGCACGCAAACATCCTGGGCAACCAAACCCCTCCCCAAGTCGCAAGTCCCAAGCCGCGTGTTAGTTTTGTTTAGTGTTGTGTTTGTGTTGTGGGCGTGTGCGATAATATTGATCATCTGCGGAAGCGCACTTATCGATAAATAAAGTCAAAGTAAACTGCATGCAATTAATCTTGGTGGCCTGTTGCTTCTACAATGTATAATATCTATAAGACATGCATTATAATTGTAGCTGATGCGTTTTAACGGTTGCTACATAAACATCCTTTTTGTACCAAAACCACAACATTTTACCTTAATATAATATTTAATTTAGTTATAGGTGAATATTACAATTTTTTTTTTTTATTGAATAACAATATATTCTGACGTGATTCAGTCACAACAAATTACCATAACTAATTTCTCCAGACGTAACACAAATAAAGCTTAACGACATAAGAAGAAAGTACAAATTTGCTTAACTAGGCGCTTACAAAACAAACAAACAAGCAAAGAAATGAACGAGAACTAATTAAAAATAATTACATTTCGTAGTTAATAAATTCCTTTAAAAATGGCAAAACTGCGAAAATTAATCATACGACATCAAACACAAAAAAAGAAAACTCTTCCATGACCAACGCACATAAAGTGAAAAAAGGTACATTTCATCTTGATTTAAGAAAGTACTAATAAATGGGGAGTGGTACATTTGTAGCAGTTGTAAAAAGTACCATTACCATTGTTTTGGTATAAATGCAATGAGTGTGGCAACCGTGTAAAAAACTTATCGAGCGTCATTTAGCTTTTTTGATGGTGGTCGATCGATAACAAATCAATTTGCATAAACTGTTTATCGACTTCAATCGATGAACGATGCTCGCAAAGTTAGAAGAAAACGCATCAACGTGACTAATTTGAACATTGTCGTAATATTTATTAATTGTAATGTAATGATGTTAACTCTTTTCCATCCACATGTTGCGCCTACTAACGTTAACGTTCATCAAATCAACAACAAATTACCTACATGAATCAATCAAAATAAAAACAAAAGTCCTAACACACAACTCTTTGGTGCTACTTACTTGGGCGATGAGGCTAACAAACGCTCCAGCGGCGGTCGACGGGACAGTGGCTCCCAGCAGCAATCGTCGCTGCTGCAGCAAATAACACAGATCTCACCAAATGGACGATATGGCGCACCGCGTCCCACTTGCAGCATGGCCGAGGTACTTCGACAACTTTAAGTTACATACCGTTATTATTTTGCTTGCAGCTTGCAATATTATTTTCCCTCTATGATGAGAATTGATATATGTGATATGTGTTTAAAATGCTCCCACTCAAAAAATACGTACATTATTACATTTGTATTAACTCAAAATTGTTTAAAATTACAAAAATCGACGAATCAAGTGTGCTTGTGTTTCAGCTTCAAGTTTTAACTACTTCCCTCCCCTTATCCATATACTATAGCATTATTTACAGTTTAACTTTCTACTTCACACAACTCACTACGGTTTTTTTTGTCTCAATTTTTTTTACTCTTCGAACAAAAACACAAATTATTTATTTATTTTGTGTGTGCTTGCAACGAATTGTATAAACCAAACAAACAAAAAGTGTAAAGTTCTGAATATATATATACATATATATTTATTTGATTTTGTCGTGTTCGGAGTCGAGTTTTAGCCTTTGAATTTAACGATTATGGATGCGAAACGTGGCACACGCCAAGGTGCCTCCAAGACGAGCGTCGCCGTAAGTTGCCAATAACTCGAGAGAATTTTGTGATTTATTGTTGTTGCCCCTCCCAACTCCTTTCCGTGTCGCAGTCACGTCATGCGTCCAACGCGAATGTGGCGCGCAAATATGGCAGCGAGGTCAGCCTGACGCCCAGCCAGGCCAAGCACAATGTGGACAATGTAAGCTGAGATTATTGCCTGATTCCTTGGCAAGATCATCACATCATACTCCACTCCTTACTCAGCCACGCAAGTCGCCTTTGGATGCGCTGAGTCGCCACAGCAATCGTCAGGATCCGTTTCAGCGTCGTTCTGGCTTGCAAGATGTGGATGATAGCTTCATGGCTTCCAATGCCTTTGCGCGTCCATCGCGTGTGCGTCACACTGGCCTGGATGGCCAAGCTGCAGGCAATCAGCAAGTGAGCAATGCCGCCGTGGCACCCTTAAGAGTTGCCTCTGGCCAGGAACCGCAGCAGATGCAATACCAACAGCAGCAGCAGCTGCCACCACAACAGGCTGCTCAGCCGCCCGTTGCCAACATGGCGGCATCTCAGATGCAACTACAACAGCAGCAGCAACAGCCAGCGGCAGCACAACAGCAACAGTCACCGGCTGCTGTGGTGCCTTCACAGCAATCGTTGCAGCAGCAGCAGCAACCACAGCAATACGTGCAGCCCCCGGCTGCTGGACAGCCCACACGTCATGATCCTTATCCCAGCGGACGCGCTCATGTGCAGCATCAACATCAACATCATCACCATCAACAACAGCAGCAGCAGGCTGCCTTTGAACAGCAGCAGCAAGTGGCACAGCAGGAGGCACATGCTCAAGCTCAAGTTCAGGCACAGCAACAGCAACAACAACAACAGCAGCCACCAGCTCAATTGTCGCCACGCAAGCAACAGCAGCAACAGGGCTACGTAAACAACAGGGCTGCATCTACTAAATCGATCTACTCACTAAATTCAACTCTTACACAGGCTGGACAACAATCTACGCCAGCTGGTGGCGCCTCGGCTGCGCCGGCCGCTGCCGAAATGTGCACCACTTGCCCCAATTGCCAGACTACCATCTATTTGGTGCGTTCTCCCGAGCTGGGTCATGGTGACGGCGGCATGCCCATGCAGTAGTTATCCAATCAAGAAAAAACAATGAAAATTCCAAACATCCGCTTTGGCTTGCAAAATTCAATGAACCTCGAAAGAACAGAATTCTGGATGTGTGTTGTATATATCTTATTTGTATAACGAAATTTATTTGTCGTACACACTACCAAAATTCTGCATTCCTCAAATGCTGACAATAGATCAAAGCTCAATTTCAAATTCTTCGGTTCATGTGGCTGGCGAATAAACACGCTTCAACTATGAATCAAATTCAAATGTGAATATATGGAATTTTTAGATTTTTATCGGAATTTTTCTAGATGGCTTTGTTTCGTCTTTAAAAATAGTTTTTTTATTCAGACTAGGTTAGACATTTACTTGAAATGCATCGGAATATTGTCTTAGTTTATCGGAATTCTGCTAGATAGCGATTTGATATCTGAGAGTTCCATCGGTTTGTCGGCTAAATGTTGTAATTTCCACAAAAATAGAGCAATACCTCATTGTAATCCTTGATCCTTACCGGTACAAATTTTCGGTACATCTTAAATTGAGTGAAACCGAAAGGAAATCCATTTTTTCCCCATGCCTTCTAATGCAGCTCTTGAACTTTCGCCAAGGGGTGCCATTTGTGCCTCACGCGCACACTGGGTCAACCCCTAAAGACCCCAATCTCTCGTCTGAATCTCCTCCTCCTGCTCTTCTCCATTCTTTAGCTGGGCTGCGTGCCAAGGGGCTGTTTTGAGGGCGACTCGTGTGGGTAAAATAAAACTTCGCTTGACACTTGTACTAGATTCAAAGCAGGCCTTAAGTTAGTTAGCGTTGGTTTTGTGGAAGGGGCATACACTAAATATAAAATTTAATTATGCCCATTCTGATTTAATCAGTTTTTATATAAAGCTACATTTCGACAATCAATAAAACAACTTGATAAATGCGTGTGTATGAGAGGTCGGGTTAAAAATTAGTCGAGTACCCCCAATATAAACCGGTTTTCTAATATTATATATGATTGCATATGCCCTAGATCTTGGGCAAGCCAACAAAAAAAATCTATAATTTATGCCTCATCTTATCTTTTTCAACCCACGCGCAAATAATTCATACTTTATTATAAATCATCTATCCAGAAAAAAAACTTGACTAATGTGCGTATTTTTTGTGGTGGAGCAAAAATTAAACAAATATAGTAAATGTCGGTTATGTGTGACTACGATTTTTAGATATAATTTCTTATTAATTTATGAATCTCAAAATTTAAATAATTGATTAAATATAGAAGTTAGAAGATAGTTATTGTTTGAAAAAATGCTGTTAAATAAGTCGGAATGCTATAATTATCTTTAAAACTTATTTATGATTTCAGTTTAGTTTCATCATAATACTTTATGTTCCATATAACCGATTTATTCTGTAGAACACCCCAATTGAATTTCGATTTTCTTGTAGCATACACATGCATATATGCCCTACATGCTGAGCGAATCTATGAAAATATATATAATTTTCTTTTTTGCATTTTCTCCATTTGTTGTTCCACCCTCGTGCAGATAATTCACGCTGGCAGTGGAAACTCAGGCAAGGGAGGCGGCGGCAGCGGCGCAGAATCGAGCAGGTAATGGCTTCCATCCCTCGTAATACTCAACCAGCCTCCCTTCTCTTCCCCCCCCTTTTACTAACAAAAACACGTTCTGTGTAAGCATATTATCATCTTTTGTTTATTGTCGTTTTTCATTTGGTATCATTTTCTTTTTGTTGTCTTTCAGAATCAAATAATTACGCATACGCACACTTGGCTGCAAGCAAAAACAAACAAAATATCAACTAAATAATTGTACAAAGAGCTTTGTTTTGTTTATAGTGAATTATTTATAATTTAATGATAATGAGAACATGCAGACGAAGAATGGAGGCTGCACGCCGCACACCACGCCCCCAAAAAACACCAACACACACACATACACACCATCGCAAAGACAACCCACACACATACACGGCAACTGGAACCGTTGCACACAAAATACCTGATAATTGTGATTACATTTATACAACAAACAAACTACTTAACTCTTTTTATTTTAACACATCGATTTTATTATTTGTTCTAATTTATTTTCATTTGTGTCGTGCAATAAAACCAAACATTTAGAAATCAGTTTTCGAGATTCAGTTCTGCTCCGTTAACATTATTGTATTTGTAGAATGTTATTTAACAGCCTCTGTTAACATTTTTCCCCTAACAGCGGCAACGATATTGCTGAAATTGCCGCACAGCTGCAACACTTGCAGACGATCGATCATTATAGCGTGCAAGATTTGCAACCGGAACTGGAAATTGAACCAGAACCCGAGCCGGAGCCAGAACCGGAACCAGAGCCCGAGGAGGTCTACACTCCACCCTCGCCGCCGCCCAAATCCCACACTCCAACACCGCCCACAGTGCGTTCACCGGAGCGTGCGGAGAGCATTATTGGGGACAATCGTAAGCCGCCGGCATTCCAGCTGAGCAAACAGCACACGGGCATGAAGAATCGATCCTTTGGCGTCGGCATGGCAGTGATGCCCAGCAGCAAGATGGAGTTCAATCAGCAGGAGCGCGAAGATTTCGGTGTGGTCAAGATCAATCGCCCGCTGGGCAATGAAATCACATCGCCCGGTCATGATAATACCGATGCCATGTCCACAGTATCGTCTGGCGGCGGTTTAACCGATCAGGGTTACAATGATCTAAAGTTCTATCACAATAAGTTGTGGTAGATCAATTTTAGACGAGCATAAATTTATCGTGCTGCAATATTTGCGGCAAACTTTTTGTACGTGTCATTAACATAACAATTAATATGTATTAAAAAAGCATATATCGTAGCATTTAAGATAATTACCCTAGAGACAGACACAACGGTTCCTGCTTTAGTTAAATATTTTGGTTGTTATACGCTTTTGTAATTTTCGTTGATTTGTTCATTTGTTACACTCACGCACTTTACAGCGCAGTTTAATGTTAGCCAGCAAATAACAGTAAAGTAACATTAACTTAACAGTCTGTAGTCCAATTGAATTTTCAACTGCCCCTTAAGCAAAAAATATGTTAAACAATTAACAAATACAGTAAAAAGTAAACGTAAAATATGCGTATCTTCCATTGCAGCAAACGCGATTATTACGAGCAGATCTATAGCGAATATATGCTATAAGTGGGCCCACAAAATCTTATCGAACAAAAACAACAAAATTATATGTACTACTCTAATCTTGTAACATTTAGTTAAGCATCGTCGCAATAATACTTAGTCCAAAACAATAATAATAAAGACAACTCTTTCAATTCTATTTGTATGCCAAGCACAAGCCGCATTGGCTTTCCATTTAATCATATACATACACAAATGTTATGGTTATAATCATCTACATCTATATAGACGGCACGCGCTGTAGACTCGGCTCGGCTATGGTGCAGTTTAATTGTTGTATAAGTAGAGCTATCGTTGGTGATGCTGCCTATCTAGAGGGAGAATTGGGTGTGGTGTAACAGCGTAGTTCAATCTGCGCCTCTCGTCTTACATGTAGATGAAGTTAAATCTGCAACAAGGAGAATTTTTATTAAAAATCTATATTGAATGATAATCTGTGGAATACTCACCTGCACAATGCTTGCGGCAGCGAGGAGATTATCGGTCCATAGCCTTGTGAATTGTCGTAGAGCTCGAATAATGGGGCAGCAACAAGCTTATAATTTTTGGGCACAGCAAATAGTGCTAGATAACAGAAAAAACAATATAGAGACAGAATTCATGTATATATGTAGGCACAGTTGGCAATCGATAAATATATAAATAAAGTATAATAGATATGTATTATTACAATAAAATATATATATATATATATTACAATCGGTTATACAAAAACAATTTACAATTGCAAGAGATTTAGATTCGCTGTCGTAAATTACGTATGATAGATAATATAAAAGATTGGCATTAGGTTTGTTTTTTTTTACATTCACAGTTCTTCAGTTAGACTATATTATTTAGGGTTTCTCGTTATTGATGCGCAAAATGTCGAACTTAATTATCACATTTAGTCTAGGATTTTGCTTATCAAACGAAGTCAACTAATTGCTGGATATGAACATAATTTCGATTACCATTAAGACCAACAATCATAATACATGTTGTGTGTGTTTATGTGTGTGTGTTGATTAATTGTGTGTCTTGTGTATGTGAGTGTGTGTGCGAGTTTTGCACAATTTATGATGATGTCAACGAACTACTAAAACACACAGAATTATATTTGTTGATTACATATAACGAATGCTTAAATTATGGTTTTATCTTTTCATATTGTTGATTTCTTGTTTTCGGATGCGACTATTCAACTGCCTGCCTAGTCCAGCTGCGCTTGCTATGCTCGCAAATCAGCACAACACGCGAGATTTGTGCACATTAGCAGACGACAACCAGCAACAATTTTACAATGGACTTTTCACAAAAAGTAACAAATCTGCCTACCCGGTTGTGGTTTTATAGGTTTTTGGTTTTAGATTAACAACACATTAGACTGATCAAACATACTCGATAGATAGCGTAAGTATAACAAAAAGAACGAATTATTCGTGTTGAATGCGCTGTTGTCTCGTTTACAGAAATGTCGACATATTTACAAAATTAATAGTAGTAGTACAACAAAGAACAATCAAAGAATTTCGGGATTTTGCGCTGCGATCGTCGCAAACTCACACAAAACAACAAAATATGCCAACAACTCTATCGAGAGCAACTAGTATGATAAATACAATTTGAAGTTTAGAGGGTATTGTACAAAAAATCATTCGCAATTAGAATCGATCGACGAACTCTAAGGTAACAAACAAATATGTCTGCGCGCCTCGGGGCCATTATGCTGTTTATATTTTTCTCTGTTTTCTGATTTCTTTTCATTTTGTTTGCTCAGTTTTTCTTTGCACTCTTGAGATATTAGAGCGTTGTTGGAAGTGCTCTATTGCTTGGGTTGGGCAGCAGATGCCAGATGCGTGAGATTACACAATACAACACGGCGCTACTTTGGAACTGCTCAGCTCAGGGTACATCGTAACTGGCGTTCCTGTCCGTATCTAAACAGCATTGAAAAGATATGACATGAGGTTTGTTAGCGTATCGGTTTTTGGCAAATAACTATATAACAAAGGTTATATATATATAATTGGTTTTGTATATAGTGATTCATAAAAAGTTCATTTTTTTGTACCTATTTACCTACGCTGCAGATAAGGCGTTTCTTTTTAATTTTTTTTGTGCCTAAACAAAATTGGATATTTACCCTTTTCATGTAATTGCACTAGAAACAAGCGCTTGTGCTCCTTGGGCTTTGTTATGTGCGGCGGAATGTATGGATATTGCGGTGGCTCAAAGTTTGGTCGCCACCAATTGCCAATGGTGTCCTCGACAATCCAATCTTGTTTAACACCATCTTGACGTCCCAGCGTCTACAACCAAGTTAAACAAACATTAAAATTGTTAAAAAATGCGAGGTATTTCACAGACTCACCTCGGAGAGTAGCCTTTTGAGGCCTTCAACCTCATCTTCGCCGGCATTCAGCTCGCCGCCGGGCAGCTTAAAAAATGTGGTGCCCAGTTGCAGCAGCAGCACATGTGGCAGCCCATGTTCGTGCACCAGAAGCACACCTTCCACCGAGCGACGCATGCCAATGCGATCGAACTCTTCCCGCATCCGTTGGAATCGCGATGGCACCGATGGATCCTTCTCAAACAGCGGCTCCTTCGTGCCAAATGTGTAGTTAGTTAGTGGGTAGCTGTTGTTGTTTTGGGGAGGGTTAAATAAATAACACAATTGCAATTCGAAATGTGATTACTCACAGATTAATTGTGCGATTTATAGTAAGTGCTTGATTGGGCGCGTATTTTTGCGTGCCATTATTCGTTATACTGGCATCAGCTTGTCCTTGGCTACCGCGCCGCGGCTAGCCGGAACCCGATTTGTTTGAGACTTGTGAGGACGCCATCTTTGTTATACACACACCTCCGTTATAGAGCGCAGTGGAAAAAAACTATAAATTCGGCGCCAAACTCTGATTGGCCACGTTCAATTGAATCTACACTCTCGCTCACTTCTATTGCTTACTCAATCACTTTCTTGTCTGCGTTGTAACTACAATTGTGTTTATTTTAATATTAAATTCTGCTTTAGAATTGCAAAAAAAATTCACGCCGGCGGAAAATGCAGAATATGCCTAATGTATGTACACATTGTTTTGGTTGCCGGCAGTGTGTACTCACAAATAAAAAGAAGCCGATATTCGTAAATCTGGCAACGCTTTGTAGTTGTCGTGAGCAGCAGTGTGACCATTGTAAGTTCGTAAGAGCCATAGTACTTATTGCTTGACTAAAATTACGTTACTCAATTTTTATTTTATCAATCTTTTACACTTCACTTCAAAGATCATATTGGGCAATTCAATTTAAAATTTTTTCAGAAACACAAGCAAATAAAAAATATTTAAAAAGAACCGCCCTTGTATTCACAATTTGTAATAAAACACATATACCTTTGGATGTGGGACCAGCTAGCACATATGAAGGCGGTAGTGGTGTCGCTGTAAAATGTACATTTTTAAACGCAACATTCGGTCATACTGTAGACATACATTAGTTTTTTGTTTATGTTGGGAAATCGTCGGAAAATTCGGCTGTTTTCTATGTGCGCTACCATGAAAAGCTGCTAAAAAGCTAAATATAAAAATCAGCGCAGCGCGCGGCCGTCTGTCGGCGCATTGTTTTGTAAGTGCAGTCAGCAGGCAGCAGCAGCAGTCGTCTATTGGGAAAAAATTATGTGAAGCAGAAGAAACGCAGTTTCAGTTTTTGTGTGTGTATGTGTATGTACATTGTTTTTGTATGTGTATTGTGCAATGAGAAACTGGAAAACCATTATTATTAATGAAAACGCGTGAAATGTGTAAGTGCAATAATGAAACTGCAACCTAGTATTGCTATTGAGATTTTCATGTTTTCTTTGGCTCTGCAATTGCGGGGCCCTTGTTGTTCCCCATCTCTTTCGCAGACAACAACTACAACTACCAACTCCTCCCACTTGTAAGTGTGTGTGTGGTTGTGCGGGGTGCGCATTGAAGAAGGGTGTTTGCGTATGTATGTGTGCGTATGCGTGTGCCTGTTTGTGCGTGCACGATAAAGACTTGTGTATTTGAGGACAATACACGTACATATGTATGTATGTAGATAAATGTCAAAGACGTCGACGCGTAATATGCACACACATTAATAACGCCAAAGGTCAAAAGTTAAGTTGGAAACAGGACCAAGGCGCCGATATGCTATAAGAAGACAGCCAACGGCAGAGCGAGCAAGCGAACGAGAGCGAGCGAGACAGAGAGCGAATGTTGGTGGTGTGAGTGTGAGTGCACTCAATAGGAAACAAAGAGAAGAGCACGAAAAGCAACCGCGACCGGGTGAAAAACCGACGGCTGAAGAGCGGGACGACAAAACAAAAGACTGCTAAAAGCTAAACAACAAAACGAAGCAACAACACCAATAACAATAAATAAAAACAACAACACCAATACTCAAGATATAAAGCGAAAATGTCGGCGGCGGAGCTTGAAGCTGAAAGTTCCGCACAGGAGCAGCATCCACAACAACAACAGCCAGAACAACAACAAAGCGAACACAACACAAGCAACAACAGCACTGCCAATGATGCTGAAGCAACCACATACGATGTTCATGATGTTCATGAGACCAACAACTATAACAACAATAACAACAACAATGCCGAGCAACAGCTGCGGCTTAATAATATGCAACAGCATGCACAGCAGCAGCAACAACAACAGCAATTAGATCAACAGGGTGACTTGGGTGTGGGATTGTCACTGATGCAATCATCACCACCGCCACACAGTTATCGACACTCACGCGCTTATCGGCATTTTAAGAATCCGCCACAGCCGCACATGTGTATTCGGACGACGACAGAGACGGGTGAGGAGCTGTTCATTAATGTGTTGAGCTGGACACGCATTGTAATACCCCAGGAGCCCAGTGATCCAATACCGTTGTATGGCGGCATGCGGGTGAGTGATCGATAACTTTTGACCGATTCTAATGATCGAGAACTATTGATTGATTATCGATTGATAAGAGATTACTAATAATTGAGTATTATTAATCGATAACTAATAATAAAGTTTTATCAATTGATAACTGCTTATCGATAACTTCAACCTATAACGTATTTATTTTTATTGATTTTATTAGGTGCCTCCTGGAAGTCCACGCAGTCCGCCAATTGTATTCGCTGTCATGGCTAATCCGGAGGTGCTCAAGGACTCGGGACGCCACAGCAAGGATCCAGAGGAACGGCGTGCCATGGTTGAGCTCATGTGCGATTTTGTGGAGGCTATGAATCCCGGTGTGAAACTAGTCAGGTGAGCTGGTGTTGTGTTTTGTTTACTAAATATCCCTTCATCAATAATTGTTTCTTGGCACTCTTAGAAACGCCGTCATACTCAAGGATCGCGACATCTCCGGTGAGCTGAAGGATGTCTGGAATGCGGTGCAGGCGCAGCGTGATCGTGAGCGCGAGGAGCAAATGCTGCAGCAACGCCAGCAGCAGCACTATCAAAATATCACCACACAACAAATGTTTCCCAAGTCGCCCGATGCGGCGCGTGCAGGGAGTTCTACTCAATCATCGTCTGGTGCTGAGATCGGTTTACCGCCCGCTTACAATGCGGATCTGATTCCAGTTGAACAACAAGGTAACAATGGCATTACACTGGCCGTCTTTGCTCAACAGCTGGACAACAAGGTGGCCAGCGAGCAGTTGGAGGAGCAACAAGAGCAAACGACGACTGTCAACGAAGCGCAGCCAGCTGGTGAAGGTTGTGCTGACCAAACAGATGCTGGTGGTGGTGTTAATGGCACAAATGGCACAACGCCAACAACCGGTGATAACGGAGAAGCTGCAGAGCAAGAGCCAGAAGGCAAAACGGCCAGCACCGCCAGCAATGGAGGAAGTACAACCACAAATTCATCCACGCCAGCAGCTGCTGTTCAGTCCCCAGCCACGCCTCCAACAACAGCGACGCCCATACCGACGCCGACGCCAATAGCAGCGCCGGCCAAAAAGGAAAAGCTTGGCGGCTTCTTGCCAAACGGTTGCATTTTCCCGCGTTTCAAGAACAACAAGCACAAGGACAAGGACGGGAGCAATCACAAGGAGAGCAAAAGCAAAGAGAAGACGTTGCTCAATGCGCTGAAGAAGAGCAAGGAGAAAAAGGTGGCGCCCAGCGAGCAAACGGCCAGTGAGAAAGCAACAGCGATCAACAATAGCAGCAGTGGCAACAGCGACAATGGCAATAATGGAGGCGCAACCACACAGTACGAGAAGAACTGCATCAATAATCTCGAGTGTGAGGTGCAGAAGCTTGATTTGAATAGCAGCAACAACGACAACAACATGTTCATCAAGCTGAAAGTGGCGCCCAGTGCAACGGCCGCGGCAACTGCGACGGCGGCCAAGTAGAAGATAAGTATGTGTAGAGTAGAGTAGTTCCGATCACAAGTTTGGTAAGTAAGCGAACCGATAACGATACCGATAGGCGCGAAGCATAGAGACGAGAAGTAAAAAAAACTACCCAAAACTAGCACTTCACTAGCACCTAGGCGTATTTAGAGGAGACTCGTATACAAGATTTACATATATATATATACAAGAATACGTTTATATACAGTATACATAGGAGTACATATATGTATGTATACTATATGTACCATATACACAGTTGTATCAGTCAATTTTTGAAGCAAAACAAAATATATATACTATATATCGACAGACTCTCAAATCGAACAAGTAAAAGTTGTGCCATTCTCCAAAAATATACCGACCCAACAAAATACAAGTTTGTGCAAGCAAACCAATTTATATGTCGTCTGGTTATATCCATAGTTTCTCCAGGAATTCTTCCCCCGGCATACGTACGTAAAATGACAAAAAAAGAACAAAAAACAAAGTATTTATATAGTTCAATATTCGTATGTTTCGCATACAGTTTGCCTTATATACAAACCGAGAGAGACAAAAGCAAAAATACAAATTAAATAACGATAACGATAAAAAAAACAAATGAGAAAATACAACACCTTAAATTAGGTCATCTAATCCATGGCAATCGAAACGTAACTCATGCGCCAAATTATCATCAGAATAGAACAGAACTCAGCACTGGACACTGCACCTACTATTGCATCTACTAATAAATAATATGCCTATGCCTATGCCAATGCATACATAGAACTTAACTCTAGAGTCTAGACTACAAACACACACACACTGTCACACTCACACACACACATCTCTGACATGTAACAAAATTCCCTTTGATCAAAAAAGTATTATGCATTTTTCATCCTACCTTCTACACCCTCCTTTAATCGTATGATCTCCAATCGCTTTTGAAGTTGAACTTGGCACAGACTCGTCACACACAACGTAGGCTCTATAAAGTACCTTGTATACCTTGGTATAACTATATATATTATACCGATGGGTATATCTTATAAGACGCTATTTTGTTTTTATTTCAAATATATTTTAACGTTTCCCTATTCGCATCAATTTCACAAAATATTCGAAATTGATTCTAGTATGGAATCTAAACTCTTGAAACTTGAAATCCCTTAGATACTATATTTGTTACGATTACACATTTGTTTATTATTTAAACGTCAGCGAGCTTTCAACTTCAAAGCGCAAAAAACCATTTACGAATATTTACAATTCACATTCAATCACACTCACTCACATCCACACTCGAATAACATTCAGGCTTAGACGTAATAGAACTAAAAAACTCTCAATATTGGACTGATTGAAGCTGCCATATATAGATAACATACATATAGACGGATAACGCATATGTGTGCATTTATGATGTTTGCTTTTCATTTAACATAACGAAATTCAATTGTGATTCATTTGAAAATCAAATATTTTGTGTTTACAACATCGAAAACTATTTTCAACTTTTATTTTGTTTGCAATTGCATTTTTAAATGTACACACACAACAAAAGTATACAAAAACGAAATTATAAATTTTATTATTTAACAAGTAATTAAAGTAAAATTCCCTGCGAAATAAATCCAGCTGAAACTTTGGCAATGCCGAAGTTGAAATACTCTTGCAGACTAAAAAATTTGATGAAATTCCAAGTTTAAATAATATATAAAATTCAGAGAGATTCATTTAACGTTTTATAATAAAAATTGTAAGATAATCATTATATCATAATTTGTATTTTTATCGGAAAAAATAAAATTTATGTTTTTTGACGATATATCTTATGATATAATGATTAACGTTCCGAAAATAAAACTCATAAAATAATCATTATTTTGCAATCAGAAATAAAATTCATAAAATAATAATTATTTCATGATTTGAATTTTTTTAATCAAGGTGAAATATTGGTTTTATCCTTGGAAAAAAAATGATTCTAATTTTTTTATGAAAACTATAAATTAATGATTGATATATTATGAAAAATATAATTATTCGCAGTCCCTGCTAAAATGTGCGATGAAATATATTGCTGCAAGAGTATTTAGCATTTGTTATGTTGAGTTTTATGTAGCGCCTAGAAGCATGCAATACAAAATTTCACATACTCATTTAAGCTGGCCTTCGCCCTTATCTTCCCCCCTTCGACCGCTCCACGCTCCTTAGTGCCATACAAATGGGCACATACAACAAAAACACAAACAAAAAAAAAAAGGAAAAACAACAACACATGCTACAATTTTAAATCAAAAATATAATTATGTATTCGTTTAGTGCGGATTAAATTACGATTAAAGTTACAATTATGATTAAAAAGTTTTATGTGAGTTGAAACTGAAATTAACACAAAAATAATTAACACATAAATGTTAGTTTTAAACTGGTTGTAAGTGAGAGAAGAAATGCTCGTGTAAATTAGTTTAAAATAGGCGCACGACAACCAAGCAACAAGCAGCGAACAGCAAGCAAAAAAACATCAAGTTAAGCGGACAACTCCATCACATTATAATTACGAAATAATTAAAACAATTAACATTTAAGTTCAAGTCTTGCAACTGATGAGCAAAGCGAAAGCAATAATTTTACTTGATTAAAAGCCGCAAAAAAAAAACAAAAATAAGAATCAATTAAAGTAAATAAAGAAAAAGAAGAACAACAAGAACTAAGATGTTAAAATTAACGTGAATGAAAATGAAATTATACAAGTGGGGGGAAAACAAAAGATCGAAAAAAAGAAGGATAACAACCAAACCACATTTTATATATGTAATGTAATAAAGAAAAACACAAAAATAAAGAAGAAAACGTATTTGAGAAATGTAATAGCTGCTGTTTTATTTAATATCATTGAATAAATATTTAGAGTTATATTATTTCTATTTCACATCTAATCTAACACAAACGCTTCCGCTTACTCTTCGTCCTTGTTGTTGACGGCACGAAGACGCTCGAGTTCCTCGCGTTCCGCTTTGTTGCGCAACAGTGGCACATTGTAGTCGAAGGCATAGAAGAAGCCCTTGGGCTCGCCGGTCTCCTCGGGTCCGGGCACATAAGGTTGCTCCTCATGCACATAGCCGCGGGTCTCAGCCTCCGAGGGTTCATAGCGACCCTCGCCAGTCTGATACTCGGCAGCATAGGGATCGGGATTGTGGCCAGCGGCGGCAGCAAGTTCACCCCCACAGCTTGAAGTGCTCCTCCTCAGCCTTGAGCACTGCGGGCGTCTTGGTGGCAGGCTGCTTCAGATAGGCGGGACGATTGTCCTCGACATGGAAGCCAGTGCGATCGGCGTAGTACTTGGCGATAAAGTCGCGTCCATGTGGCTGCACATACTTGTAGGATCCGCTCACGGTGCCAGCCTCATCACGCTTCTCGTTCTTCCCCTGATTCCAGTCCTTGTAGCCATACACATACTGACCGAGTCCATCCTGACCGTGGTACTGATGCGCATCGTAGTGCTCCTCGACATAATCCTCGGGATGCTCAATCACACGACCCATGTACACGAATTCACCCTTCTCGTTGCGTGCCTCGGGCAAAGGATTCTCACCGGTCTTGGGTGCATATTCGATCTCGTTGACGCCACGCAATTGGGCGCTGTTGAGATACTGTTGTGCCTCCTCGGGTGTGATGTTGATCTTGAAAATGTTCTCGGCGCTGGCCAAACTGACCTGCAAAAAGTAGTTGATAAAGAGAAGAAGTGTGGGTGATAAACTACGTCGAATAATTTCGATCTTTTCGATGATGTCATCTGCGCTGCACGTGTAACAAATTTGCACATTGTATCATCTCTGGCAAATACACTCGACTAAGTAATCGCGTATTTGCACTCTGCCAGTCACATTTGACATTTTTACAACCCGGATTTCTAATTGTATACGTCCATAGATCCAAAGCTCGTGTGTTATCCAATCGTTATGCATATCAAAGCTGTCTCTTATTTTATATTTTATTGGTTTTTATTTTGGGTCTACTAACCAGCATCAATGCGGCTAAAACGAAACACTTCATGGCGTATGAAAAACTTGTTTATCACTGAGACGATCTAACAGTTATCGTAGTATGTTATCTCTATATATTGTTCACTGTTCTGCGTTGGGCGGTCGACTAATAACTAAATAACTAACAGCAACGCTTTTATACTAAGTTTTTGCTTAGCAGCTTATTGTTGTCGTTGTTTTCAGATTGTTGTTTTCTTACTGTGTTTTTTTTGTTTTGCATAAAATTAGCGACTGCGCGTTGAATGAAGATGTGCGGCATCAAGCTGTCCGGTTTCTTACTCAGCTTCAATAGCATCTCAGCAGCGTTTTTTCGATTTGAAGTTCAGCAGCTCAAATTCACACTTCTCACGCGTCCAGCAGCATCAGCATCGATCGCATCATTAATTTTATGTATGAGCGTGTATGTGAGCACTCGAATGCTCAATTAGTTATTAAATAATATTTATTTTGATATTTTTTTTCTTCTCATATTTGTTTTTGGTATAGAATATGTATTTCATATTGGCTTTACAGGCACCCGCAAGTGTCTGTCGCAATTTAAGTGGCATTCTGTTGAGCTCAGCGACTGTCAGTTATCTCATAGGTAAGCGTTTCATTTATAATACCCTGTATCAACTTACAGCAATGGGTATAAGTAGCTCACTTATCTGAACTTCCGCTTCTATAAGCCTCTTTACATTTGATGTAAATTGCAGCTGAAACTTCTCTAATTTCAACGGAATTGTTGCACCAATAATGATCGGAAGAATGTTGTTAATTTGTGATCCCCAAAAAAAAGTATATTATATATCAATGATTAACTCCTTCAGAAATTCGCAGTAGTTAAATAAAGTTAATGTTAAAGCTACATTTAAAGTCATCTGCTGCGATTGATAACTATCAGTTTATTAGTTTAAAGTTGAAAGTTGGTCACTTAACAAGTCGAACATTTGACGTAAATTGGAGATGAAGCTTCTCTAATTTCAGCAGGATTGAAAAAATGTTTTTAATTTGTAATCCCCTAAAATAGTGTAATATATTATATTACAATGCTTAACACATTCACATTTTGACAGCAGTCAAATAAAGTTAAAGTTAAAACATATCTGCTGCGATTATTAACAATCAGTTTATTAGTTTAAAGTTGAAAGTAGCTCACTTAGTGAATCGAATTTCCGCTTCTCTAAGCTCTTTGCATTTGACGTAAATTACAGCTATAGCTTCTCTAATTTCAGTGAAATTTTCAATCAAAGAATGTTGTTAACTTGTGATCCCCAAAAAACTTATACTACATAACAACGGTTTATTATTATTATCTGACAGTAGTCAAATAAAGTTGCTCTTAAAAAGTTACCTGCTGTGATTATTAACTATCAGCTTATTAGTTTTGAAGTTTAAACTTTTATACTTTGCCATAATTTTTGACAGTTGAGATGAGACAGATATGAGTTTAAGGTGCCAGCTTGCATATATTAAGCTGATCAAGTGGAATATTAGAGCAAAGATGTTAAGCTGGTTCCCCAAACCAGTCGCTGAAATCAGCAAAAAATTTAATATAATATATATTATGGAATTGGGTAGCAAGTTGTCGTGCTTTCGCTAAACTGCTAAGCTGTGTCCAATCAATGATTTATTTATTATTAAGCATTTTTGAGGTACTTCCATCAATTTGTTTGTGTTTAATTAATGCAAAATTATGTGCTAACTGGGGAGAAGGGGGAGATTTTTAATGCTTAAGTTTCCTGAACGGAAGTTTGCTGTTTTTACTGACATGAGCTGAGCACTTGACGTCTCTGACTTGTGCATAATTAGATGGCTCGCTTCGATGGGTAATCTCAAATCTCTAGATGCGCTATCAAATGTCCGCTTTGGGCGCTTAAATTCCGCAAGTTCGTTGTCTAAGTCTTTCTTTTTTTTTTGTGTAGTTCGTGCAAGGGCCAAACCTTAAAGTGTCCATTTGAACTGCGCAGTTTTCGATTACAAAAATTGCAAAATGATGCTGCCTATTTAAATAATTGTTAAGTTTGCACGACTCGTCGAGAGAGGGATTCATTACAAGTGTTTAAACAAATTTGCCCAGTTCGAACACTATAAAGATTAGTTTAAAAATTCGTTTTAAATCTATTCTTAGCATCGAATGGCGACTTTGTGGCTTTTGCGTTTCGTTCATAGAAATCGATGAGTGCCCGAAAAAGGTTCTAGATAACTTGTATTTGGTCATGATTCACCAACAGGTTAACATATTTTCTGTTCTTCTTGGCAACAACATAATAATCATCATCTGCTAGACTATGATTATTTATTTCTGTTTATTCTCGACTTCTTTTTGTTATTTTATGCATTGAAATCGCCGCTAATGAGATTTTTATATATTATATTTTGGGATTTCTGCAATTTGTGGAATTTACGTCAAAACGATGTGAGAAAAACAACATTGAGAAATGTCGATTGATTTTAAAATGATTTTTGTACTGAAATATTTTGTAAATATGTCGCTGTTCCGATCTTTATTGTTGTTGCCGTCGCTTGAAGATGATGCAAAAGTCTAAATAAAAACGCAGACCTAATTTTCAAGAGCCGGTTTCAACAACAGTTGTATTATTAAATAAATGTTTATTATTATAATGTCGCTTTATCAACTTATTTATGACTAAACACTACACAACAATATGCCGGCAGTGTTCATAAAATACATTAATATTGCTATGAGCAAATTGTTTTGTCTTTTTCTTTAAATTATAAATAGAAATGCAATTTTCAATTCTTGCAAAATATTGTGTTTGTGAGCATACTTTTGTTAGCCAGTGTAAAAGCTGATTTAAATACTGTCTGTAAAGAGGCAATCGACCCTTTGACCGATTTACTATAGCATTTGCTTAATATTCTTTAGCACTTTCACTACATGAACACAACAAGGCGAGTAAATATTACGTATACGCAAATGGCAAATTTTCGTTCGTTCGTTATCTATTGAGAGCAAATGTATAACAGTTAATGTACAAATAGCTCAGACATCAATGCAAATAAGTAACTCAAACAATAAATACGCGCTTGCGAGAGAGCTCGCAGCTCGAAAAGTTGGCCCAGTGCCCAACACAATAAACCGCACTCAAAGTGAGTTACAAGCGCAGTGAAATAAGCGAGACAAAGCTTGGCCAAAAGCAGTGCAATCGCAGTCGACTAACCGTGCAGAGCTGAACACAGTTCACTTTACTTAAACGACAAAAAGTATTTAAAAATCAACTCACTTGTGATGCAGCTCAAAGGGCTGCGACTGCTGTTGCCCTTGTTGCTCTTTGCGACGACGTTGCAAGCCGCCGTCGTGCCTCTGGATGTGACTCTTGGCTCACCTTTGGATATGGAGAAATTTGGTTATCTGGAGCTTAAACCGAATGGCACACTGCTCATGAGCAGCGCACCCAATCAGAATGGCGGCAGCCAGTTGCAGAATCTGTTGATGCTGCGCAGCGTGTTGCAGGCATTGAAGCTGCAACCAAGTGGCGGACAGGGCAAGCTGAATATCAAGATCTATGGCGATGGCGAAGAGCACAAGTTTCCGCCTATAATGGAGAACGTTTTGCAGCGCATACAAACATTCTTCTCCATCTATCGCTACACGGACACAAGTCGTCCGGTGCGCAAGGATGAGCTGACCACAAAAGCGCCGCTGGAGACGATCACGGAAAGCACTACGGAGAAACAGTCACAAGAGAATGAACAAGATAATCTACAGGAGAATGACATTGCAGCCACAGAGCAGCCATTGAAAGATGATGACACTTGGATTACAGTGGGTGAAGATGAGTAGAAAAACATTGCTAGAAATGTATTTCTGACTCAATTTATAGATGAGTAACAAATCTATAAATTTATTTATGTTTCAAAACTGTTCTATTGTGGGCAACACATAAAAAGTAAAGTTAAATTTAAACTTAATAGTTTAATGACATCTTGGCAAAATTTCATGTCAATGTCATTATCAGTAAAATATTTACGTTTGTGTTTACCAAACTACCAAGAGTGCATTATAATTAATTAATTAATTTTAATAATAAATTATTTGCTATTTATTCACCTCAATAAAGGGCTGCTCTGGGGTTTTTCTTCAATTGGGTAACTGTAACAAATGCCTAGACAAAGTTTGGGAGAGAGACAGAGAAACAGACGCTTCTCTTCAAGTTGGGCGCTGCTTATGGCTGGGCACGTCGGCATGCCTCGGCGGTCTTCTGCTTAGTATGCAATGTCGCGTTCGAAATGCGATTTATGTTCACCTCTCGATGATATGTGCAATATTTTTTATGCTGCGTGGAATTTCTGGGACGCGCTTATGGAGTTGCTGCTTTATGTTATGGACATTGCATAATGTCGCCCAGCATGTGGTTGACCAACTTTAACAACGCATGGCTACTATTTGCAGTTCTACAAGTTCTTAAGTGATCAATTCTGTATTATTGTTATTTGTTTATGTTACATCTTCGAGTTGATTGAGTCAATTTTGCTACGCTTGTTGCCTAAGTCTTTCGATTCCAAAAGGTCATTATAATTTTCTGCGGTTGGTTCTTTAAAATAACAAAATATTTGTCTTCTATTCAAATGTACTATAAAATATTAAAGAAGGAATATAAAGATAAATTTAGGAGGTTTAAGTAGCGCGTGACAAAATTTTGAAACCAACTCAGATTGCGTGGGACTTACTATATTGAGAGTATTTCTCTCCAACTAAAAAAATTCTAGACCGACAGTCATGCCAGTTGATGACAAGATTTATGCTTGTAAACTATGTAAATCGTTTTTCAAAATTGTTGCTCCAAAGTTGTCAGTGATTTATGTCTTTGTTCTGCCAATTCTTGACCAAGTTCGTTGCCTAAATCTTTCGAATTAATGTAATCAGCTCAGAAATTAAACGCTTACACTCGATGTACATTTTACATTCACTTTTTTTTATTGTTCTGTTTTACATTTGCAATTGTTATGGTTATGAATATAATGAATGATGATGAATGATGCTTATGAACGTTGTTTGTATGATGTTTTATGAATGAACGTATATGTAGATGCGTGTTGCATGTTGTTGCTTTATTTGTATACTTTTTGCGAGATTTTCGTGTTTGTTTTGTTTGTTAATTAATGCGTGTGTGTGTGTGTGTTGGAAAATGCTGAAAAAAAATTATTGCTCTGACTGTGTTAGTAACTAAATGTATTATTTAACCCACGGCCTGGCTGTGGCCAAGGCACGAAATGCAGTTTGCAGTTTGTAGAGTACCAAAGTTGCCCATATAGTTAATATATACGTTTGTGTGTGTGTGTTTATGAGTGATGATGATTTGTGTTTGTGTGAGTGAGTGATTTCAGTTCAGTTTGGCCTAAGCCTCTGGCGCTGCTTTGATGGCAATGGCACTGTCAATCTCCGGTTGAGCCTCAGCTGGCTGGATGGCCAACGCCTCCGCTTGGGTCTCAACAATCGCCTCGGGAATGGTGATGGCCTTCAGCGGCGATGCGGGCTGTTCCTCCAGTGGCTTGGTGGCTGCAGAAATTAAAATTAAATTAAATTATTTGCCTAATCTCCCATAATATCTTTCTTAGAGAAAACAATTGAAAAAATAAAAGCAAAACAGTGCGGTATTATTCTTAAAAGTTACCAAATAATTCGCTGAAATACTAAGTTATACCGAAGGCCATATTTTGTATATCGTTAAAGTACTACATTCGAAATATACCTTAGAGGTAAAAATATGCCAGATTATGTCATATATTTTATAGTCTTTAATATCTAGGTGGCATACAGAAGGATTTGGCTAAATCGTTTTGGCTGTTGACGCTGATCAAGAATATGCAATATACTTTATGGGGTTGGAGATGACTCCTTTATTTACCTCTACTATTTACATACATTCTACTACTCTATAGGTAGGGCTCGCATCAAAAACAATATACAATTTCTTAATAAAAACAAATTTATGTATTATGTGTTAAACACAAAAGAATTTGCCCCTACTTTTAAATAGGTTTTAATTTCCAAATTGTGTAAAAATTTTTTGTGGAAAAAAATGTAAAGAAAAATCAAAATATTTCATCATAATTATTTCTAATAAATTCTTTTGTAATGGTATTAACTCAATCTAATATAGTTTGAAGTAATAAATATTTTAGAAATTAAACAGGAATTATTCGTAGTATATTCTTTCATCAATAATCATTAATACTTTTAATACTTTTTGTATTACCACTATTGCCAAGCCCTTTAAAGTTTGTTATGCAATTGTTTTGACTACTTACGCTCCTCCTTGATGGGCTCCGGAATTGCTTCCTTGGGTGCTTCCTTCAGGGTCTCCTTGAGGGCTTCCTTGGGGATCTCAGCGCTAATCAACTCTGGTTTGATGGCATTGCTCTCCTCCAGCTGGCGTGCAGCAATCTCTGGCTTCGACTCACTTGCGGGCTCAGCGGCAGCAGCCGGAATGATGGTCTGTGCCAGCTGCTCCAGCGGCTGCTCTGGGGACTCGGGCAACTTCTGCTCCTTAAGCAGAGGCTGAGCCTCGGGCAGTTCTGGGGCCAATGGTGCGGCAGCTGGAGCGGCAGGAGCGATAGGCGCAGCTGCTTCCAAAGCAGCAGCTTCGGGTTTCTGCTCGATGGCCTGCAGTGGAGCCTCCTCAGGCTGGATGCTGCGTGCACGAATGGCGGAGATGGGCCAGGTGTAGACGGGGCCATGGACGACATCGACAACAGGCGTGTGATACACCTGAGGCAGGCTGTAGAAGTGACGCGCCTCGGCGGCAGCAATCAATGGTTGCGTGTTGGCTGGCGTCTCAATCAGTTCAATCTTCTCGCTCTTCTGGGCCTGCAGCTCCTCCTTGGCATTGTTGCTGGGGAAGAATCCAGGGAAGAAACCAGCGCCAGTGGCAGCAGCGGCGGCAGCAGCTTCAGTGAATTGTCCGGTGGCGATTTGAATGTTTTGCGCAGCCTGCTGTTGGATCTCGTTGATGTTGCTGGGAATACCCTCGATCTGTTTGCCCTCCGGTGCCTGATAAGGACTGCGAGCACGGCCAGTGCCAACAGCATCGCTCTGCACGGCAGCAACATTGGGCACCACCGAAGCAGCTGTGCCAGCGGGCACATACACAATGGTCTCCTCATGATGGGGGCCCGAGACACGTGCCAAGGGCGACAGGCCGTGGACATAGCGCACCGCTGGCTCCAGATGCACCTGCGCCTGCGGTGTCACAATCACAATGTGCTGCGCCGGCTCCACCACAGGTTGCAGTGGCTTCGCTTGGCTGCCCACGGCAGCCAGCAGGCAGAACAACGCTAGGATGAACATCTTCCTAAGAGGAGACAAATGGATGGAGCGAGAGAGAGAGAGAGAGACTTCGTAACGATTGCTTCGCAAACTGGTTGAGACTTGAGCTATTTATAGGCTCTACATGACCAAAGTCCATTCTAAATTTAACATTATTAATGCAAGAGTGTGTGTGTTGTGACCACAGGATGCGCACTATTAACCGGTTTGTGCCATTTGATTGGCTCGCCGCGGACAAAACCACTTCTAGTGTACATACCTATTAAGTACTTGCAACTTGCAAACTTACAACTTGCGACTTGTAACTTGCAACCTGGGGGCAATGCAGCTATGATTATAAGCCACTCTTCATGGCCAACTCTTTTTGATTGCTCTACCATTCTACGGCTAATAACTGGTTTGTGCTTCAAAGAAGTGGAAAAAGGTTCTGTTTCTGTTCTTTCTGCTGCTGATCATATCTCTGAGGGCATTAAATTGCCCTCCTCCCTCCAGCGACTTTTCAAGCTCTACTCACTCTTGGCGAATTTTTCCATAAATAATACGCTTGAGACTCGCAAAAGGGTAAAATAATGTTTTGTCTATGCAATTAAAAACCATTTACGTACAACTGTCAAGACTTCTTTACAACATGACAACTTTTTGTAGCAAAATAAAAACCAGCTTTGCCAAATATGAAGTGAACTTTTTTTTACAAATATTTAAATCTCTGTTAATAAATTATAAATTTAGTTGAAATTTCTAATAAACACTTTCTAACATCATACTTAAATCTGTTTAGTTTTATTGTTTAAAATGGCATGTAATGCTTACTAAGTAGTTTGGGTCAGTTTAACAATCAAACAAAAACTATCTTACTATATCTTTAAACTCATTTTTATTCCATTATCAGTCATGAGTTCAAATATTATATTCATCTAGTTACAATTCTCATCTAACTACGTAATATTCAGCATAAAAGTGAAAAATGATCGATTCTAAATGAAATTTCTTTTGCTATTCAAAATGAATTGCAATCTTGACTAAATAGTTTGGATCAGATTTAAATTCAAGCGTTCTCTTATTTAACTACGATTTAAACCTAGAGCTCTAATATTTTATTTCCTTAGTCGTATTTTCGATATTCTATTTTCTATTAAAATATTTAAATCTTAACTACGGCATAATATGATGCTGAAAAAATTTGGATCAACATTCAAGCTAAATCATATCTAATCATCCTTGAGCTCTAAAATTTTATTCAATTACTCGAAATTTCTATTACGCATTTTCCGGTGAAATATTTTTGTCTGCTTGATTCAGCGAATAACTATGTTATAATATGCTAATGAAATAGTTTAAGAGTGAAAAATATTTGTCATTTTCTATTAGCTAAAAAAATACTTACGAAAAAAAATCTAAATGCCAAGGCCACAACTATTGCCTAACGTTGAAAGTTAGCATTTCTTTATTATATAATTCACTTAATCTCAACTAATTCCTAGAAATTTTTTAACTTTTAATTTCTTTTCAGTTAATCAGCCATTTCTCTCAGTGCGAATTTTATGATCACGATAATAACATTTGCAAAGAGAACGTAATATTTAACGCTCTATGCGACATTTGCTCTATTTTACTGCTTTTGCTTTGATTGATTCTGTGAAAACATGCTTTTATGGTGGTTGCCTAAAACTGTCAAAAAACTTGTGAATTAAGAATTTGCTTTTATGAACAAAGCTAGCTACTATAAAACTAAATTTACGTGCACGCTTTGCAAGTGACAAAATTTTTATGTTGCTATCAACTTTGGTCATAATTCTGAATCTTAAATTCTGAGATAATTTTTATCTACTTAATTGTAGCGAATCATAATGAAACTGCTTCCAGATTATCATATAAACAATACAATAATTATTATTTTGTTGGTCAAGATTAATGGCCACAAAAAATATATCTAGATCTAAAAACACGTTTCCTATGCTACTTATCTCTGTGGTAAATTAATGAGCGCATAAAAAAAGATTTAACATGTAGCTGAGATCTAATTTTCGCTTTTCTAAGCTAAGTAATGACCCTTCTACGCCTACTGTGCCAAATTCATGGCCAAAAGAACTTTCTAAAAAGTGGTTAAGAGATTAAAAAACTTACCTTTTAACAGCTGCTGCTTAGTGACTTCGATGTGCTACTGTTCTCAGTTTAGGACACTTTCAACACCGCACTTAAATCCGCAACGCAAAGAAAAACTTTGAAAATGATCACACGAGAGATACGATGACTGTTTTTGTTTTTGTACTTTTAGTGGCTGTTTTGTGTAATGCAAGTAATGGGGTCTATGGAGTCAGTCTTCGGTCTTCAGTCTTCAGCAGTGTTGACACGGCGACCACTTCAAGGAAACTGGTGGCCAATGCAGACAGCGATGGGCCTTTTATAATGTGTGCAGAGCTGCCTCGCAACTGACCTAGCGCAAGAACAAAGAAATGAAAGAACCAGAAGAACAAGCTGCAAGCAACAATAACAACAAAAACAACAACGATGACGACGACAAAGACAGCAACAATGTTGAAAATGTGCAGCTTCCAGCAGGATAGTTAAGAGAAGAGAGGAAGAGAGGCAAATACTAGATAGCCAAAAGGAGCACACGCAAAGCAGGCGGCAAATGACCAAAGTTGGCTCTAAGCACAAGCGACAACAACAAGTACACACACATAAACATACTTATACAATCATACTTATACTTATGCAGAGGGTTCTGGTTTCAGGCAAGAGATACTCATACTCCCAGTCAGCTCCCAGCTTGGAGCTTGCAGCTCGCCAGGCAGATGGTCAACGTAGATGGTTCTTTTGCTGCATGTCTTTTGCTCTTCGCGTCTTGATGCTTGCTGGTCTTGGTCAAGTTGTGCGAAGAAGTTTGTTAAACCTGCCTTGTAATAGAAGTCAAGCGCTGCAAGCTAACCAACCACATTGACAGCCCCACTCACGATCAGCGCAGCGCAGCCCTGGCATTGGCATTGGCTTCGGTAAACCATCGAAACTGGTTCAGGTGCAAATTGAATACATTCTGCTTGCATTTACCTTACCCCTTCTTTCCTCCCCACAAACCATCTCTCCTCCGTAGTCGTGCGGCTAGATTTATTTTTATGCCTGCCTGCACCGCCTGCTGCGGCGGAAAAGATTAATCAAGATTTGCACATGCTTGCGCACTTATATATATCGCATATGCCATCTTCTTCGCCTCTCGATTTTGCCATTCTTTTTTTAGAATTTATTTTGTTATAAAATATAATCACAGCTTGCAGCTATTAGATATGCAATCGCAATCGCAATCGCACTCCTTCTCTTTCTCCTTCGTCTTCTCCTCGTGCGCCTGCTGGCAGGCTATAGAAATTTAATAAATGCATCGGAAATAAACAACGACAGCTCTGCAAGCAAGTTCAATGGCCGGCACTTCCTTCTCATATTACCAAACTATCAATTTCTTGCAGAATTGACAATATGCTGTTTGTGCTGCAGCAATTTTTCATTCTGACTGCCGCCATCATTATCATTGCCAGGGATGCACAACTGCAATTCGCACTTTCTAGTTGCCGAAAATGTGGTCAACAGTATGGCAACGCTTTGGCAATGGCGGCTAAACGATAGTCAATTGGTAATCGACATCAACTTGAATAGCTTTGAGTTTTATTCGCAATAAAAAATTACGGTTGTGATATAAATTATTTTATTGGCAAACTGTTGGATACATAAAGTGAATGTTTATTGCATAAATATAGCAGAAGTGCAGACTTTTATCGTCTACTCGTAGTGCAGACGCCGCTTGGGTGCTGCTCTTATGACAGTCTTAAGCGGCGTCTTCGTCTGCACCGGCTTCGATCGTGCCGCGTATTCTTCGGCAATGGCTGTGCGCCACTTCTCTACCAAGGAATCGGGTGCACCACTTTGTCGTAGTGGCGTCTCGCGAGTGATGGGAAATGTGGCGATGGCCATTGGTACATCGCTGTAGTCGTAGTCATCGATGCCGAGACGCTCTCCAGCAGCAGAATTGGGTGACTTGATGACGAGCTGATTGCGTGATGGCAACGTAATGCTAAAGGCTGCGGCCTCTTCGGGGGTGACGCCAGCAATAGCTGTGGCTTTGGGAGAAGCCACTGCCAAGCCATTGCGGCCCGAAAGCGCCGTAGCGTGAGGCTTTGAGGATGCTACTCCGCCCTCACCGGCAATGGAGAGACCTAAAGGTAGAAGCAGAGAGAAAGAAAACAGGTAAGCAAGCTACGGTCGAGTGTGCTCGACTGTGAAATACCCGCTACTCATTTTTAGAAACTAACATTTTTTTAAAGTAACAATTCCGTTAACAGAACTTCTAAGCTTAACATTGCAGTCGTATAAAAAATGTTTAATTTACAGAAAAGGTAATTGTTAATTAACAGAGCTGTTAAATTAACCGATCAGACTTCAGAACTTATGGCATAATAAATTGCCAGTTTAATATCCTCCAATTTTATTATCCTATCGTCATAAAATTCTCTGAAATTATTTATGTGTATATTAAAATTTTATACTGTAGCTCTAAAATTTGACAGGTGTGGCTAAATTGTAAAACAAACTTGATCTGCGTACAAATATGCGAACTGTAGCTCACTCTCTTTGCTACTTCTGTTGAGGCTGATCAACACTACATGTTAAATACATTTCCTTTTGGTTCTTCTACCCCATGGGTAACGGGTACAACGGGTTTACATAGATTACGATTTCTCCACACTCACCCACTGGCTTGGCTTCTGCCACGGCAGCATCCTTTTTGGGTACCATCACAGCCACACTATCGTTGACGTCCTCGTAGGGATCATCGTTGGGTGGCAAGAACTCTTCGAGCTGTTGCTCTGTGACTTCCTCCAGCTTTTGTTCATCGATCTTTTGATCCGCTGGGTTATTGGCTTCCAGTCCCAAATTCGAGGGTTGCTTTTGTGGCCCATTACCGAAAAGTTCCGGTTGCAAAAGCACACTAAAGTCCTTGATTTGTCCGGTTTGCTGGAGTAGCGCCAATGCAGTGGCCGCTTGTCCCAGTTCCAGCAAACTATTCGCATAGACCTTGTTGTCTTCTTCGCTAAAGGAACCCTTGCGTTTGGCCAACTCCTGTATGGCAACAAGTCGTGCGGCTGCCTCTTGGATTCTGTTGAAATTGCTGCCGCTGGCAGAGATCGTGGTGCTGCTGACACCGCCATTATCATTGGCAATGGATTCGATGCTGGCTGCCGATATGGTGATGGTATCATCTGAATCCCGGGGAAGACCACGAACTTGCGGCACTTGACGCTGCTGGGGACGCAGCTGCAGCAATTGACCGCTCCAGCCGCCGTAGTATGGCAATTGTTCCTCAAAGATCAGTGGACCTGACCTGTGTCTAGGGGATTGCAGGGTGCAAAAAGTTTGGTTATAGTATAGGTGGTGCTATGTGTGAATGAAGTTTGGCTTTTTGTTTTGCCTGTACAAATTGTGGAGCTGTGCGTGAAGGAGCGTGGTTTATATAGACAAAGCGTTGGGATAGTGGATACAAAGTGCTACAGAGATATTAGACAAAGCAAGATAGTCTACAAAAAACTTTATTTACAAACTAAGAGGATGACACTTGGTTTTCGGGCTCATAGGAACACACATTGAATATCTACACTACAAACTACTTAGCTGGACTCGGTTTAAAGGCATCGTCGTCAATTGAACAAATCCAGCTCCAAGTCGGCTGCCGCATGAGCTTTGCCACCGACACCTGCAATGGCCACCGACTCGGGATTGAAGTACACATTCGTGGGCACTCCCTTCTTAAGCAGTGCCTTCGAAATGGGCGTGGAAATGGCAGTGCCACCATTACCCACCACAGCCTTGGAATGTGGTTCGAGTATTAGCGCTGCTTGCTTGCGTGCCTGAATGGCCTTGGCCTGTGTGGGACTGTAGGGCAGAAAGAAGGTGCCAAAGGGTATCTGTGGAAAGTTGTTGGAGTTGGTGCTGGTGCGTCCGGTGGCCTCCACTTTGACTGGCGTGCGCACTTTGCTGCTGCTGCTGCTTCCCTTGCGCAACTTGGCTGGTTTGGCTTTGGGTTTCTTCAATTGAGCAGAATTTCCAGTTATTTGACTTGAAATTACATGCTTGCCAGGCACTGCGACAATCTCCTCAATCACGTAATTTGAATTGATGCGGCTGACAGCTGCGCGCAAACGTTCATCGCTTTGCAGATCGTTTGTCGCTGTGGTTTGTGTCTTGGCTTGCAGCTTTTGCAGTGTTTCAATGGTATCCACTTCATCTTCAACATCATCATCCACTTCGGCTATGGTTGTGGGCTTGACTGTGCTGGTTGTTGTACTGGCTGTTGTTGCGACGGCGGGTGCAACAGATGGCGCCACATATGCGAGTGGTAGACTGTAGGCGGCGTAGTATGGTGAATTGATCAGCAAGAGGTTGCCGTGTGTTGTGGTGACTTGCAGCGCACCGTATGGACTGAGAACACCAAGCGCAGCTTGTGGAACTTGTTGTGGCTGTTGTGGAACTTGATTCACCTCAGGCGCAGTGAGTTTCTCGGGCTGCGGTTGTTGAGCTGCCAAGTAGGCGCCATAAGGAGTCACAAGTTTGGCTGCTTCCTTAGGTTGTTCAGCTGTTAATTTCTCAGCTGCTGGTTGGGCGGGGGCAGCCGGTGCAGCAAAGCTGGCGAATTGCTGTAGCGGACTGCGTAAAGGCCATGTCTCAAAGCTTGTGGTTTGCCAGTACGTGCCCGCACTTGGGTAATGGATGGAATTAGGGATTTAATTGTGTGGAGGATAGCAGATGCCATAGGAGAAGTGCGAGAGAGAGAGTTAAGGGATAGAGCAGTCAGTTAGTGTCATAATATTTACAGCTCAAATTGTGTCTAGTTTTTAGTTGAGTACAGAGATTAGTGCATGCAAAAGGTGTTAGAGGGCGTGGCACCGTTAACTAAACTAGTATATGTACAGCGATGAAGACAGAGATGAGGGCAATGCACAAAAAATTACAAATTACAAACATTTATTACGAATACACTTAAGCGCTATACAAAAATACTAACAGTCATTAGGTTTAAATCGAACATAGCAAACTACAGCTCCCCCCTTTTCTTTTTTCAAAGTGTCTGGCAACTCTCGCAGCTCGATAAGCGATAGTTATCGAACGCTTAGGCGCGCCATTTGAATTCACTAGTTAATCAAGGGACTGAGACTTGTTTGAGCCTCAAAACTCCTGCTCCTGTTCCTCTTCGTCCGCTTCCAGCTCCTGCTCCATGCCCGTGGCAGGTGCATAGTAGACAGTCGGCCCCGTGGCCACCACCTTGCCCTCACGCGGAAAACTGCGCGCCTCCACATCGGTGCGCTGCAGTGCATCCTTTAAATCCACATCGGCTGGTATTGATATAACCTTGGCACCCGGCCCAGCAATGGTCAGACTGCGTGGATGGGTCAAAGCATAACCACCGGGACCCACAATCGCAGTGCCGCCGCTGCCCGCGGTGGCCACGCCCCCTGGTCCCGCAATGGCAATACCGCCCTTGCGCACCTTCAAGCGCTGAATGATGATGCCGCCCTCGCGCAGCGCCTGCTTCTGTGTGCCCTGATGCGCAGTGGCCACCGTGCCAATGGTTTCCATCAGTGGCGACTTGTGCGCCTTGTGGGCAAAGAGCAGATGCTTCTCCGAGGCAGCGCTGCTATCGCGTTCGGCGGCAGTGTTCTCTAGGGTATCAATGTTGCTGTCGCCATCGCCACCGCCCTCTTGTTCATCATCCCATTTGTAGTCGGTGTCCTCCAAAGTGGATGCGCTGCTCTTGTTGGGAACGGACTGCAGACTGCCGATGACAGCTGGTGCGGCATTTGTGCCTGGCGAGCGGAAGGGCAACTTGAAGATGTTTTGGAAAGCGTTCTTAATGGCCACCGAGGTGTGGTTCTGCATCTCGGCAAGATTCACGCCGGGCACACGGAAACCCGTCAAGCGATTGCGATTGGGCAAAAGTCCACCAGCTGGTGGCAAGGTGGAGCTAACGCTTGGCGCAGCTGTGAGCTTGGGAGCTGTTGTGGTGGCTGCCACAGTGGGCAGACTTTGTACACCTTCCTTGGCTGCGATGCGCATTGGTTTCGTGGTCTGATTGACTGCGTTGATGCGCTTGCGATTGCTTGGATCTTGCACCACGCTGACGGGGATGCGTTGCGGTTGCGGCTTCTGTTTATTCGTTAGCTTCTCACGCGAATCCAAACGCTGCTCTTTGCTGACAGTCGGTGCTCTCGAGGTGCTCGGAGTGGTGCTTGTGGCAATTGTTGTGGTTGTGTTTGGGCCACGCTTGGGCGTGCCATCGTCGTTGAAGGCCAACTCGCGGGGCAAGAAGAACAAGTGGTATTTGGGCGTGCTCTTGCCCTGTTTCTTTGCTGACTTTGCCTTGCCATAGAAGCTATCCACATCGCCAATGATCTTGTAGCCTTTGACGCGATACTCTTCCGGCGCATGATCGCGAAGATATTGTTCCTTGTTCTGCTTGTAAAGATGGACGGGTATCACAAAGTGGGCGGGCAACTGTTGTGCCTCCTGCTCTGAAGTTGGCTGTGGCACTTGCACTTGATTGGGTCGAAAGACGAGTTGTTGTTGTTGTTGCTGGGAAGGAGGAGGCGAGGATGGAGACGATGCTGACAACGGAGGCGGCACATTGAAGGCAGTTCTTGTTAGCTTCACAGCGCGTATCGAAGGCTCGAGCAGCGTTTGCCCGTTGCTGCCAGAGAAATGATGCTGTTGGGCGTGGAAGGGCGATTGCGGTGGCTTGGGGAATAGATATTGACTGGAGTCGAGTATGGGCGGAAGTTTTGGCTGTTCGGGCTTCTTCTTCACGTAGCCAAAGGCCTCATTCACTTTGGCGATCTGGTCGAGAATGCGCTGGGCCTCATCCGCTTTGTTGGATGTTGTGGGCGCCACCACATTCGGATCAAACTCTTCGGGAAATTTGATGAGTCTTTGCTTTAGAATTCTGCAAACGAAACGTTTAGGTTTTTGTTTTTGGTCTCTTGGCATTGGCATTCGAGTATGTAATTAGTAAACTAATTTAAAGAGTTGTAACTAAATGAGCGAGACACAGCAAATGCGATAGAAAGAGAGAGAGAGACATAAAGTGATAGAGTGAAAGAGAGCGAGAGAGATAGAGAGGCTTAGTTACAAAAGTTGTAATGTTTTTGGTTTTAGTCACAAAATTCTAAACGCGTGCTGTAAATTTTCTACCTGGGAACGAGCATGGGGATTACGACACACAGTCACAACTCAAGGCAAGGCAAGGCACGGGGATTTGGGAGGGTTAATAAAATGTGCTGAAAGCGTCAAGCTACTTACTCAATGCCAGCTGTGCTTTGGCCTGCGGTCAGAGTGGCCAGCAAGAGTGCCGAAAGCTGAAAGAGAAATTAATAAAGAAATTTACAGTCAATTTGTGATGCTCTTATCGTTAATTTTAAACGCTTTCTGAGGGTGTGGAAAAAGTTGAAGAATGCTTAACATTATTCCCTTTCTACATTTGATTCAATTTAGACTATTCTCCTTTCTTATTCTTTTTATTATTACTCTCTTTTCCTAAAATGAATTGGCATTTAAGAGTAGGGTTTGCATATAATGAACGACCAAGAAATGAGGCTTAAAGAATTGTATTCTTATTGTACTTTGTGTATTTGGTATTGTCTTGTTATAGTGTGACGAAATTTCCAATAAATGGAACTATTTTATCGTCTAGCTACCGTTTGATCTGATACAAACTATTCTTTAAAAACTTAAGGTATTTGGGAGAAGTGTGGTACAAAATTTGTGTATCGAATAGTCTTGTAAGTAAGCTATAGAATGAAAATTTAAATTTAGTACAAAAACTTTATCCCTTCTTTAAGCAAAAGAATTTAAGAAATTTAAGGCTTTTCTTTAATATTGTTAATTAATTGGTTATTAACTTGTATCAAAGAGCCCGCATGATGCCAAGGTCTAAGAATGCGGTCAAGCGACAAATTGAAAGCCTTTCTCTGAAGCTTGAGAGCATTTGCATAATACTCGTATCATAAGCATGAGTTGAAAAGTGAGAGCCAAGCCCATTTTGGCGACAAGTACTTTTCAGCTTTTCACTTCAACGCATCATCAACATCATCATCATCGGCCTCGTCATCGTCATCATCGTAAAGAACCAGAACGAGAATCTGAACTCGAAATAACGTACACGAGCCGAAGCAAAATTCAAGCAAATATTTGCTCAGTTTCTTTTGCAAAATCAATATTGACGCAACAATCGCGAGCCAGAGACGGAGACTGAGGCCTGTCTGGAAACCGTTAGCTTGGCACCCGCTAAACAGCCTCCAACAGCACGCCCATCTATCAAAGCTCGTAATGTCACTGAGAGCTGTGTGCGCCACCAAATGTCATTGACCCTGTGAGACACAAAACTGAAATTCTCAGCCTCAGTCTGCCTAAGCCACGTTTTGGAGCAGCGGCAACAGCAGCTGGTGGCAAAGTTCTTGTATTTGCAAGTTGTCTTGCATCCAGTTTCCAGAGATGTATTTCCCTCAGCTTTCTTTTGTCTTTTGTCACTAATTTATTATACATATTTATTATTTGCTCTTTGGGTGTGTTTCAAGCCAAACAACATAAACTGGGTTAATGTTATCCAATGCAAATGAACAAATGAAACGCCAGAGTTCTAAATTATTGATAGATTTCTCGTAATTTGAAGCAGAGCTGCAGCTGTGCGGTAAACATGTCTATTAAATTACGATTGATGATATTACGGTACACTCCTTGAGAGAGTGTGGGTTTCTTCTTTTTATTGATTTATCGTCGTATGCAATCCAATTTGTTGAACTTTTTTATGTCTTCGAAAACTAGACAATGTGATGCGATTGTTTTTATTTTTATAGTTTTCTCTAGCTGCTCCCCAAGAACTTTGTGTGGCAATGTCATTTATCATGGCATACGCATGCCTTTTATACGTTGCCAGCATATTAATTTCAGCGCAATGAAGTCATAATTATAAGCACCTTTTTTTTGGGCTTTTAATAAATTCGTGGCGGACGTTGACGCACTTGTACTTTTAAGGGCGAGCCTAGAAAACATGAATAATGCAAGCTGATACTTTTCACTTTTCAATAAATAATCATAAATATCAGCACGTCTCAATTATCCATTATATTTTCTGTATTGTTATCTCCTTAATCCTTACGCTACAAAGCGCTTGATTATTCCACTTTTGTAAATTGATTTCTCAGAAAGTTCTATAATAACCGCCGCATATGCAAATCTGGCCAACACAAAGTGAAGGCTAAACTGGCCAAGAGCCAATTCCAATTCCAGTCTGAGACTCAGTCCAAAATCGGAGAACCAGAAACAGAAGCAGAACTTTACGCAGTGAAAGTTCAGTGTTGGGGCAAAAATATTAAATGCGAAAGACTTAAGGCACGAACTTGCGCCAGTTAATGCCTTTAAATGCGAAAGACTTAAGGCACGAACTTGCGCCACTTAATGAGTTCAACGACAAGCTGGACAATAAATGATTAATTGCGGTCACACACATGGAAATTTTAACTAGTTTCACATTAATTATGGTTTTTATATATATTTAGTTTAGTTGCATGTCTTTTTTTATGTTTATTTAGCAAATTTTAATTTAAATTTATTTATTTTTTTGTGTTTTATGTTTACTTACAATGAATAGACGCATTTTGCTTTTTAAAGTTTTTAACGCTGCTTCGTTTGTCCTTGGCCAATATCCTTGAACTGCGAACGAGACAAAATTCACGCTTGTTATCACGCGTAGACACAACAAGAACGAGGAGTAGAATAACGACAATCCTGTCGCATTTTATAATTGAAATTTAATTCGTTTTTTATTGCTTGTTTCACTGTTCAGATTACCACTGCAACAACAACTACAAAGTCACACAACAACACAAAAACACTCACGCACCTTTTTGTTTTTTAGAACCCAACCAGGCAACGACTGAAGATGAACTGATTCGTGCCCGTGGCCAGCGTGTCGGCTTTATAACATTTCCATTAGCAAAGCAAAGCAAAGCAGCAAAGAAATGCCCAACCTGACCCACGACAGTTGTAAAAGAGAAAGACAGTGAACGACAGAGAGAGAGAGAGAGAGACGAATGAGAAATCAGGTAAGAGAGAATGCTTTAAGAGAAACTCAGCGTTGGGGGCACGTACGCAAAGCTTGCGCCTTGACTAAGCTCTTATCAATTGGCGGGCATCAAAAATCCCGCGCTCTCATTTAACCAACAACGAAAAACCACCCAAAAATTGACATTCATGGATCAGTTTGGCACTTTGTCTGATTAAAATCATGTCTCTATTATGTTAGATGAGCACCAAACTGAATCACGTTTTATTTTGTTTGCCTTTTTTTCGCAAACACTCTTGGGAACTTGTCGAGGCGTTGACAGCGCCCCTTTTGGCCGCCTCGCAGCCTGCTGCTGACATTGATTAATTAATTGAAAGTTTATTGGCAGCGAGGCAATTACAAGTGTATTGGCAGAACGAAAGACATAAGACACGAAAGTGTGTGGGAAGCAGAATACTCGAGTTCTATGACAGTTTAGAACATAAAATTGGCTGTTGTGGTGGGCCCCAAGCAAAACGAATTGCCAATTGAAACAAGACATAAGCCTCAACATAAAAGACTTAAGACACGAACTCGATTCAATTGAACAACTCAACTTAACTCACAGCAACAGCAGCAGCAGCAGCGTAATTGACATGACAAAAAGCGTAAGAAAACGAGAAGAAAAAGAAAAGCTAATGAAAAAAAGTCAGCAGCATAAAAAATGATATTTAAATTTAGCCTACTTCACTTGAGCTTGAGAACTCGTTAGAAAGTTTAAAGTCCTCAGTCCAATGCGCCCTTAATCTCAATTTCAATTGAATTATATGTAAGTTCTTGTGTTTCGCTTAGCTTTGCTATTTTTTTTTTGCTTTTCAGATCTTAATCTCTTAAGCTGCTTCGCAACTTGAGAACGCTCGTTTTTTAGTGACCCCTGCTACCGTGTACTCTGGGAGGTTCAACTCGTTGTAGTCGAAACAGCAAATCAATAAGATTACCTACAAGATTTATGGTTTCAACTGGTCATCATGCGCTGGGCCGCATATTAAGTGTAGAGCAGAAATTCCAAAATAAAACACACGAAGCAGGCAGCAGGCACACTTTGAATGGCATTAATTGAAAGTCGACAAATCGATGCAACAACAATCGAATCAAGTAGGCACAAGCCTAGCTTCGTTCAGTTACAGAAGTGCAAACCGAAACCTTGAAACCTATTTTTATATATAAAAATAACCGACTGAGCAACAACAACAAACATACACGGAACTGGGACTGAGTTTGGTGATGGTGATGGTGATGTTGCTCTTGATGGCTGATTTAGCCTCCATGCCTGTGACCTTCACTGAGTGCATCAGGAACAGCATCAGCAGCAGACTTAACTTAAACCGTTGTTTAAGGCACATAACTGGATCTCCCGACCGTTCCCTCACTCAAAACACTGATATTCTGTTCTGTTCTGTTCTTGTTCTGCTCTTTTTTTTGCCCCTCATAATAAATGTTATTTGCGGTTAATGCCAGGCATTACTTATGCAATTATGCCAACCCAATTATGCAGCTGCCTACCTCAGCTATCCAGCTACTCAGTTGTATTCCCAAGCGTGAGGCGCTAGACAAATAGTAGAGTATCTTGTCTGAGAAATTGCCCCTGAGAATGAGCCTAATAAGCGTCCAATTGATGTCAAAAGTTTAGTTTATAATACGCTTACAAAGAGTTATTCGAGTGTTTAATAAAGTACGTAACTATATTGACAGATTTTTCTACTTACAATTCAGTGATAGAATTCATTAATATTCATTAAATCAGAACGTATTTTGTATCAGTTCATTATACTAGTCCGATCAAGTACGTGTAGGAATATGTACTTAAGATATTGTGCGTAACTGGTTGGATTGTGGAGCCCATTAAAATGCCATTAATTTAAATTTAATCGACATTTTATTGCCTTAAAAACATTACATGGATTCTTTGCTGTGTTTTTGTGTTGAATGAAAAAATGAGTCAAAGTGATGGCATGCATTACTTAATGCATATTAAGCTGTAAAGATGCTAAAGACTTTCTACTGTATGAATATTAATTTAATAAATAGTATTGATTATTTTCATTGTTTATTTTCATTTTATGTATGACACTGATAAGGCAATAGGAAAGATTTGATAGGGATTAGATATTAAATAGATGTTGAGGAGTTCTACTGAAAAACATTCATCGAAATAATTGTGTATATTTGTTGATATGGTAAATAGCAAATATTTTATCTTATTACTTACTAGGATGAAAAAGAAATAATTTCATATTAAATACAAATTGATAAGCTATTTGATAGCAATATTATTATGAAGTGCTTCAAGCAGTTGAAGTCCATGTAGAAATGTCTTGCCTTCCTTTTCCTTACTTGAAATCTAAACAATGTCAATCGATATTACTTCAATGTTCAACACGAATTTTGAGAAACTCAATATTATTATTATGTGAGGAAATGTCTTCTACGACAAATTGAGTCTATCTTTCAGAGCCTACAACTTTATCATCCATTCAGCTTCTTGTATGCACATTTTTGTTAAATTGAGGTTTTTTATAATAACGAATAATTTCATATTAAATACAATTTGAGAAAATCTACTGAAAATTATTAATCAATCTGAAAAAAGTTGTAGTTAGTTGATGTAATTTTATTGATTTATGTACATATGTATATTTTGTTTTATCATATTTATTATAGTAGCTGTTAATGTTACAATATTGATTTATATTTTTTCTGAATATTTTGATTATATTATTCATTTTATAGATATTGAAATAATACAAATAAAGAATGTAATCTTGTTCTGGCCTTTTCAGCTGTTAGCGTATTCTCGTCTTCGTCTTGCCCTAGCTAACTGTTCTGCTTTCGATATCTGGCTCGGAAGAGCGTCTCAAAGAAAGTTGTCAACTGGTTGAAACGGCATTTAAAATGAAAACTTCTGAAGTGAATTTTATAGCCTACAATTTAATTACAAAGAGTGAAAACCTTGTTTTATTTCTTGACCAGCCTCGAAAATAGCCAAAAAAAAAATGTTGCAGCAATCATTTGAATATAGTTTTTTTTGCTATGGCAATAAAAAATATTGTTTATGTTTTGAATTTGGGCATTTTGTTGTTGTTGTTAATATTACTTGTTGTTGTACTTGTTTTTTAAGTTTTGGCTTTTTTGGTTTTTGGCACATTTTCTTATTTAGGCCACGTGAGTGTGGCCAAGGCTTCGCGTTTCGTTTCATTCCGTTCGATACGAAATTATTTGGCAAGTTCGCGCACGCAGCGCACATTTCAAATTTTAAACGCGCGCCCTCGCAGTCAACAACAGCAACAACAGCAACAATAACAACAATAGCTACAACAAAGACAAAGACAAAATTGAAGAAGTTGCCTCCATTTGACTCGGATGCACCTGCCGAACAGCATAACAAATTTTTGTTTTTGCTCGATTTGTAAATTTGTTGTTGCTGCTTTAATTTGAGTTGGTCAGTGCCGTTCAGCCCATTTAATGTTCCGCAAATCAATTAGGCATTATAAAATACATAAATCGTTCAAATTATTGGGCCAAAGCACGCGCCACTCGCTCATTCAGTAGCCGCATATTTGTGTTCGAATTAGATTTATTGGGCAATCCTCGCTTAGCTGATTATGCTTCAAATACTTCAAGTGCTCTTCCTATTTTACATTGCTCAAAACTTGTGTCAAACTTGAAACTCTATGAATTCCCTTGAGCATTTGCATTTCCATTTGCACTTTGTCCCTGGCAGTGTGAAGACATTCACTTCCCATGCACATTTTTTATGGGCTTTTAATAGTCTCAAACTTTTGTGGGGAATCTGAGTTTTTTTTTTTGGCTTTTTTTCAATTTGTATAATACAATTTATTTTACGTGAAGGTATGCTTCTTATTTTTGAAACTAAGCTAAAAGAACTTGTAGTTAAAGAAATGTTAAGTTTAGAATATTACTTTCACTTATGGCAAAAGCTTAGAAAAATTAATTTAATGTGACTTTTCAATCACTTTTTGAAGGCCTATTTATTTTAACTTTATGATGCTAAAATAAAAGTTACTTTATTTAACTTATTTTGGAAAATTGATATACAATTTGATTCTTGCCCTAAATAAGTAAGAAAGCTTCAGACGAGTGTTGTCGACTGTGAGACACTCGCTAATCCATTTTAAGCAACAGCAAAACAGAACAGTATTATTCTAAAAGTATACCAAATTAATATACCGGAAAATACTAAAAAATACCTAACACTATTTGGTATACTATTATGTTCAAAATATACTTCTATGGTATATTTTATATATATCAGATTGTCATCCTAGACCTTCTACCCTATGGGTATACTCGTATTTTTCTGTTATATCGTTTGTTAATTAGGGTTTAGTTTTAAGGTACTTTATTTCAACATATTTTTGAATAGAGTTAACACTTATTTTCACACAAGCACAAACATAATAAGCTCTTTTAAATTGTATTTCACTGAAAACTTAATTGTACTGCAAATGCTGCGTTGGCTTGGCCAAATTTCCTCCCATCACCACGAATCCAATGCCTGCGCCCGCTTTGTAGCTCAGCTCATGGTAACCCGCATCATCGTAGTAGGAATACTTGCCCAAAACATGACCCGCTGCATCCGTGTGTTGGGTGTGCGTCATTTGTGGCGTATTGAGGTTAATATTATAGCTGGGTTGACTGCTAGCTACTGTTGGTGTTGCAATTGAAGCTGCATGTGTTGCTGCAATTGGAGCTGCAATAAGTGCTGCTTGTGGTGGGCCACTGATCACTTGTTGTGCTGGTGGCGTCCAGCCCCATTGATGTCGCCTTGTGTTGCCTGCTCCCAAATTCCTGGCAAATGTATAAGGCCAAATCTGTTGCTGAGGAAGCTGCTCGTAGTTGGGCGACAGTTGATGATGAGCACTTCCTCGCTCGTCTGTGTTGTACTCATAGTGCTGACCATTGAACTCCATGTAGACATGTGCAGCGGACACCAACTGCCGGAAGCAGCAGCAGCAGGAGAAGGCGACAAACCAGAGCAGCAACGAGTAACACTTCATCTTGCAGACTGAAGCGGTAGTTTCTCACGTTATCAGTTTTATAGGGAAACCAAAGGCGACCACAAGTAAAACATGCCACTTGCAGCATATTGAATAACTGCAACTTTTTTTGTACCAGGCAGTTAAGGGGTAGAAGTGTTTGGTGGGATTTAAGGTTTATTTTAACAGATTTTCAACAGTTTGTACTTGTTAAAATTCTGAAATCGATGCTGTTATGTATGTTCCACCCATTCATTTTATCAACTAGATCTCATTAGTCTATAATATTAATACAAATATTTTGACCCTTCTGTCGTATTTTGAGTTGATTTAAAATTGTTTTCTGCGCTACACTGCTGTCTACAAAATGTAACAATGTAGAATTTATATCAACAAGTTCATTCTAGAATATCGATCTCCTTTTATGGCATTTTTGTATAAACTTTAATGAGTTATGGTAATTGAAGTTTGAGTTATGAGCATTCCAAATTTCGTAAGATTTCTTGAATAAAAGTTGAATGACTTTAGCACTCTTTCTTTGGGATGTATGCTGATAAGTCAGGCAGTTAATCAATCAATCATTTAGAATAACCAATTTTATTCATATGAGATTTTAATTTTAAGGTCATAGACAACAGCACGTCCGTAGTCTACTAATTATTATGTAGGTAAACGATCCTATTGAATCTTTTGTGTCCCCTTCTGAGCACAGTTACTTGATCAACCCAATTACTTGTATGAATTTAAGAATATTGTTCGGGTTCAGGCTTGCTTTGGAGCAACTCTACTTAACACACCAATATTATCTATGATTTATATCGGGTATCCCCACGTCGAACATAATCGAATGCACTTTTGTTACATGATTAATACACTCGTGTATTTGGCATAAATACTGTTACAATTGAGCAGAGGTTAACCGCAGCCGGTTAACCCCGTTAAGAGTCGCTTACAACTAGACACTTATCGACTACGAACTACAACTACCAAGTGTAAGGGTGTTGCTCAGCTCTAATGCTCCCTGGAGGCGCTCAGCTCGGCAATCTCGTCCTGGCGCAACGCCTCCGATGGCGACAAGTTGACACGTCCGCCGAGTGGCACCAGATCGATGTTCTGCACATGGGCACGCACACTTTGTCCCGGCGGCAGTCCCACATACCATTTGCCCACATTACGGATGACCGTAGAGTCACGATGTCGCTGCACCCACTCACGATCCCTGTCGATCTCCAGTATACGATGATTGGCGGTGACCAACGGTGGCAGCGAACTGCCCACATCGTCATCGTTCAGATTGTAGTTGTCTCCTGGACCGCTGCCACTGCTACCGCTTCCGGTTGGTGGCAAGTATCCGCTCTCTGAGGAGCCGCCGTCACCGCTGAACCGATTGCGATTCCTCGATCCGCTGGCATTGAGACCGGTTGAGCCACCGCGATTTCTGTTGCCCGAGGAGCCTCCTCCCCTGCTGCCCGATGCGGCGCCTCCTCCTCTGCTTGCCCCTGAACCGTTGCCTCCCCTACTTCCACCTCCTCCGCCACTGACACCGCCTCTGCTTCCACCACTAGCACCTCCTCCACTTCCGCTACCTCCACCTCCACTTCCTCCTCCTCCTCCGCTTCCACCCCCATACCTTGTGCTGCCTCTTTGTCCTCCGCCCGCTGCATAGCCCCTTCGATCTTCCTTGCCACGCGACGCACTAGCGCTGCCCCCCGAGCTGCCGCTCAGCTCAAAGTCTTCATTATTGTCACCTCCATTCCCATCTCCATTTCCATTTCCTATGCCATTATCCTCTTCATCCACATCATCGCCGGCTGCAGCTGCGTCTTCATCTATTCCACCGCCCGCTGGCCTCAGGTAATCCTTGCCACCAGTGCGTCCCCTGCCCCCTGTAGCTCCTCCAGCGCCACCCGCTCCACTTGGCCCAGAGCCAGAACCAGAGGCAGAGGATGCACCACCTCCACTACCAGCTCCACTTACGCCACCTAAACCTCCACCTGCACCTCTGCCAAAGTCATTGGCCAATCGGAAATCCGTGTCACTCAAGCGAAAGTCCGCCACAGAAGGATTTATATGCGTTCCTGGTCCCACACGATTGTGCACCACACGATAACCAATCCCGGCACCCGCTATATACTCCACAGTACGTTGCACGCCTTTATCATCAAGGAAGGAGTAAGTGCCACGCACCAAACCATCCGGGGCACGACTCTCGGCACGTCGATGATCCGGTCCAGCTGCGATGAGTTTGTAAGTGCCGCCGGGACCACGTTGCACGGACATTTTACCGCGTGTCTTAGGATGTGCCTTGTACAGCGGACTGGAGTAACCAACAATAGCGGGATTGTCGGGCACAGCGTTGGAGATCTCAAAGCCAGTGCCAGCGCCAGCAGCATAGCGCACGCTGTGCCGCTCACCGACATCGTCCACATAGGAGTAGAGACCTGATAACGAGCAAGGAAACTTGAGTAACTTCTTAGTTAAATCTTTAAACTTGCCTCTAATGCGATTGCTGGCATCGTTTTCTTCGCTGCGTGATTGATCCGGCGTGCGAAACTTGAAGCTGTAGGAGGGATCATCGTAGGGATCCGCAAGCGGATCATCGGGACTACCACGTGGACGTACCGGATACTGAGCCAGGTCCATTTTACGATGTATCTTCGGTCCATTCACGCGAAAGCTGTGCAATGAGAGGCGAGAGAGATTAAGAGGGATAACGAGTTAGAGTGTGGGATTAATTAGCTGCTGAGCTGACTAATTGCGGTGGGAAAGTTTCTGTGGAGATTGGGTAACTGCGGATACTGTCGACTACTAAAATCGCTCGCCAGCTGACAGCACAATTCTAATGCTATCTGATGATCTCGCACGTCATTGCCTCATCTCAAGTACTTCTATCCCTTCATTTGGGGAACATTTTAATCTATTGTGTTTGACTGTGAGATACCCGAAGTTGACGAAGTATTTCTAATATACATTGTTATGTATACATTTTTAACTTACAATGGCAATTAATTTATTTGATTGGAAGCTGCAGAATTGGGCGTGGTCAAATGCTATACAAACTTCATTTACATAACAGAATATTACAAGCAAATTTGTTTGCTCGATCTCTGATAGTTATCAAGATTTGTATGTTTAAATAGATGGACAGACAGCCAGACGGAATAGTGAAATTTTTCTTCCTTGGCGAACAATTCTATTAAGCGAACCTCTCCTTTAGTCGTAGACTTTTTGGGGAGATGCATTTTTATTATACAATTTTTAAATAAAAGTTTTTCTAGTTTGCTATGAAAAATAATACATAAAGATTTTTCTTTCTTCATCTTGAAAGTTTTTTTGTCTTATTAAGCTTATAACTTATTTCTGCGATTCCTGATGCTTATCAATAAGTTAACAATTTTCTTTTTCTTTTCCCCTCTTAATTCATATTTACAAATTGTTCCTTAGTCATTCCTTAGACCCTTCTACCCTTCCTTATTTACCGGGTATATTTAAGCGACTTTTTATCTAGTGCTGTGCATCTTAATGAATTTTCCAGCTATACACACACGCAATTTGTTAACAGCTTTGCGTTTTCCCAACTACCGGAGATTGCAACAACAACAACAAAACAACATTCGAAATTGAATCTAATCGAAAACCTAAAAACCACTACAACAACAGTAACTACAACGTTTAGGCAATAAAAACAGTTGCTCCCTCAGCTACTTATTTCCTCTCTCTCTCTGTCGCTTCGTTTCGCCCTCCTCCCAGTTGGCATGTGTTAGAACCGTCTCGACTTTAAGTTTTTGACTGCCAGCCACGCTTCAGTGGCGCTCTGGGCACTTTGGCGCCCCAGCTCTGCCGTAGCGTTGATATATGAGCTCGGCGGAAGACGAACCGAACAGATAACTCACTTGGCTACCGCACTTTACTCAACCAGCGTTTTCGTTTAAGGGCTTTGCATGCCCTGTAATAATTGAATGTGCTTGGGTATGCTTTACATAAATAGTCTTCTGTCTTCATTTTTATGTATAGTATCCACGAACTTACAAAACAGCATGTTTTTTGTTAAGTCTTCAGCTACAAAATTTCAAAATTTCACTATTTGCATAATGAGATAATTAAATCTTCACTTTTACCTCAAAATTTGCAAAACTATTGCATTAGTGTATTACGGACTTCCACGGTTTTTAAGGAATAATACAAAATCCTCGCTATATATAATATTTTATTATATGATTATAAAAAAGGTTCTATGTTTTCATTCACAATTTCCTAACCTAACAAGTTAAAATAGTTATAAATCAATACGACATTTTAACTTGTTCTGCTAAATATATTCCGCAAGTCATAGGGTATTTACTAGTTGGAAAATAAAATTCATCCTCTTTATTTCTGCTTTATAATCATTAAGGAGTATCCTTCAGGGTATGATAAATATAAAAACAATAAGAAATTGTTGTATCAATGGATGTGAAGTAAATAACTGTTAAATATCTGTAGCTTATAAGCAATAGATTAATTATAAATTAATCATTTTTTTTTAACACATGACTTGCAACCTTCTAGGGCAACTCATAGCCACGAATACTCGATATTACTTGCACTTATTTGTTGGCTACTCCTTCTGCATTACTCACCCACGTGGTCCGGCTGTGTAGACGGTCTCTTCGATTTGGCCGCTCGCTGGACTACGCGAACCATAACGACCTCGCACAACATTGTCTGGAGTACCGGAGGCGCTATGATAGTAGCCTCCAATGTCATCATTTGCATGTCTATTCCAAAAGTATCCGAAATGTAATTGCGTGTTGGCCATGCGTGTTAGTGTGTGTGCGTGTGTGTGTGTGTGTGTTGGGGAAAGAAAGACACATAGAATTACAGTTACTCAGCGAAATGTTTGAGAGAGGAATAGCAGAGCAGCTGCTGCTCCACGCTGCGTATACGTATTATTCGCATTGTTGTGCTTGCAAAACGGCGTTAAAAAGGTGTTAAAAACAAAACAAAACAAAACGGCAAAAGGAGACGAAGCGTGATGAGGGCAAGGTGTAAAATATTGTTGATTAAATGATTTGTTCATTTTCTTTACGTTGAGCGTCGAAAAAATATGGTTTAATTTGCTATGCCTGAAGGTGCTAACAACTAAGTGAATCATTAGTTAGAAACCATTGGGAAAATTAATAGATGGCTTTGTTGATTAAACATGTAAACTAATTGGGATTTAAAGCTTTGCAAAATTAACTGCATTTAGGGTAATTTAAGTGAATTAAGCGCTCGCAACTTTGCAAGAAACTTTATTTAATATCATCAGAAGAGAAGCTAGATTGAACTCCTTCAAATAGTTAAGCTTTTTCTTATTATCAACTGTTAAGAAATCCTATTTAGTCTTAACATTGTATAATACAAAAATCCATAAATCGAACTTCAAAAATTATTTATTCAGTTTAAAATCTTTATGTGATTCTAAAGCAAGGACAATATAAATTAGATTGAGCTCTCTTAATTAGTTAAGCCGTTTTTGTAATTGACGATTATGGAAGAAGAAAATCTTTGAGATTCACTTTGAAGACTGAAAATTTCTAAATTTTTGATATATCGAACTTATCATTAAATTTAATATCTAGCTCCTAAAAATATTAAATATTTTTTGACATTTTATTGCAATGAACGTATCTTTATAACTTGGTTGGTAATATTTTATTAGTTCAAATGGATTTAGTTATTTTGAAATTATCACTTTAAATCGCTTTCAAGTGTTTATAGAGTCTGTTGAAAATATGTACACAGAGAGAAAAAAATCTAGTTTGAAAAGTAATTTGCCAATATTGAACTAAGATTTTTTCAATCTATATTATCTATTAGCTTTAGCTAATTTTTAATATATTTTTTCATTTTGTTTGTAACAAGTTCTGCTTAGTTAAATCACACTACCGAAATTGAAAAGATCCATCTGCGTTGATGGTATTGTATTCAATTTCAGCTAGCACAGGATTATGCAGGAAGCCGAGAAAAGCGCACGAAAAGCTAAGCAGACGCAACATTTCCATAGATTTTCCGTAAAGTGAAAAACCAGTTCGAAGCTGAATTTGTAACGAATCAAATCGCCAATTAAACGCGCATCCTGCACAGGCACAAACACAATCGAAACGTAAATCAGTGGACACAGTTTTTCGTTAGAGAGTTTTGTTCTTCCAAATGGTTGCAAGATGTTTTGATTGCTTTGGGAACTCGCGACTCCGTGTGGCGGGCGGCAAGAACAACGCGACGTTGACGACTGAATGCGCCAGAGCGTTAGACCTTCGTATTTAAATACAATTCTCAGGCGAGTCAGCGAACGGTAGCCAGGCCAAGCTAGTCTGCCAAGCTAAGCCAAGCCAAGTTCGGTTAGATTCGTTCGGTGGCAAACGGCAAACGGCAGCTGCCACTTGTCTCACCTGACCACCCACCAAAGTGGCAGCCACGAAGATGAAACAACATTTGTGTGCAAATTGCGTTACACGAAACTGAGAAAAAAGAGCGAGATGGAGAGAGAGAGAGAGAGAGAGAGAGGGAGAGCTGTAAGCGAGGGCGAGAGGTGAGAGAATTTGTTCTAATGATGGACACGCAAGTGTCTAAAGTTGTAGCTAAACTTGCCACTGCCTCTTGCGGTTGCATCTACTTCGGCTGCTGCTATTTGTGCAAGCATTTGCTAACAATGTTAAGAGTCTCCTTGTTCAGTAAATTGCAGCAGCGGGCAACAGGAATAGAAAGAAGTTCGGGAGGCAGGAGTGTAAAAGTCGTGGATGTTGCTTCTGTTAGTTCTGCAGCTGTCTGTCAATTAGTTGAAGTTGCTCTTTGTCGTGCTGCTGTTGCTGTTGTTATTGTTTTTGTTTTTATGTCTCTCTACTTCTTGTTCTTGTTGCTGTTGGCGACGAATCGACTTCCTGTTGCAGCCGCATTGTTGACAATTTTCCAACTGCAGTTCAGCGCGTGATCTATGCCAAAACGTTTTCCTTGTGCATTGAACTCTACAAATGTCTACATTGAAAAAATGGAAGTTAGTGAAATGCATTGTTTTATATTGATTTTAGTTTTAGAAAAAATTTAAATTTACATATTTTAAATATAATACCACGCTAAGTTTAACTCTTTTGAGTATTTTTTTCCATTATAAATTTGGTATTTATAAAACAAAATATTACATGTAGCTTACTCGAATTTATAAATAGAAAAAAGGGCTTAAATCAGAAATTGTACTTTAAGAATACATTATACATGTATTAATTTAAAAAATATATACATAATTGTTTTCATGATAAATGTACGTCTAGAAAAATAGTTTTTTTCTCCACTTTATTAAGTTGTGGATTTCCACAATATATTTTTCTTTGTAATATTATATTAAATTTTCTTTATTTCTTCGTTAGCTAAAAATCGTATACTATGCTTCCAACATTTTTCTTAATTATTTCCACTGAAGTGAAATATTTCTGCACTCTTTTATGTTATAGAAAACACAATCCCATGCTCAAATTCATTTTCTATTTTTCTTGTAAATTTTCAAAATATCAATTATAAAATTAATACTTTCCTTAATTTGAATTAAAATTAAAATACATTTTGTAGACTTCCTTCCCATACATAAGAGTATTCAATTGTCCTATCGATTATAGAAATAATTCTTTGATTCATTAATACAGAATAATACATTTTGTAGACTTCCTTCCCATAAGTATATTTAATTGTTTTCATACTTCATTGATACCTTAATTTATTTTGTATTGTTTCAATCTCCTCTATTTCCATCGCTGTTGCTTTCGTTCAGTGTAAGCGTAGGCAATTTTCAATATGACACGCCCACTTTGATAGTCAACGGGCACCGTTAGAGTTGCCCGTCATCTTTTCGTGTACTCGTCTATTATAAATTTGTTTTGGCCCGAGTCTAGGTCAGTGTCTTTGCTGCAATTTGCGTCTTGGCCTGGCTTGGTCTGGCGTTGCCGCAGCATGTTGCAATTAAAGGCAATTACGCCGCGTGCAAAGCCAACAGTATAGAGTACAGATCGTATAGTATAGTATAGTACAGGAAGAGTTGTTATACGAGTAGATAGCTTTAGAAGATACTAACACACACCCGCCACAATTTCCGCCTAGGATGTGCCAAAAGTTTTCCAACCAACCTTTTTTAATGAGCATAATTAGCGAGCGGGTGGAAGAGCGAACTATGCATACAGCCATCCACAGCTAGAATCACAGCACAGTTATTGGCCATTGTTCTCGGTCCTACAATGAACTAATGAAAATATGTCAAAAATTTTGATTAGAACTTGCGGTGGTAACGTGACACGGAACACGAGCATACAATATTAGTTATTTTAAACAATCTATAAAATACAAGCATACTTTAATTAAAAAAAATACTACATTGAATTAGTAAATAGAGTATGTTAAAGTTTAATAAAATATTTATATCTTGAAAAAGATATTTATAAAATACTAGCATGTACTTTCATTTCTATAAAATACTCTATTGAATTAGTAAATACAGTAAGTTAAAATTTAAAAGAAATATTGATTTCTTGAAAAAGTTATTTTTTATCAGAACAAAGATTAATAAAATATAAGAAAAAAGGAAAAAAGATTCTTTTTATAATTACATTGAATAAATATTAAGTTTTTCACTTACTAGATAGTCAAAGACTGTTTTTCTATTATATTCTCTCAACAAAATTCATCGCATTTAATTTCGTGTCACGCGCTCAGTTATAGTTGTGAACTAAATCACATAGAGGGCGCCGCTAGAATGAAAGACTTAAGGCACGAACTTGGGATCGCTTGGCTGCGTTTTATGCGTCGAACAAGTCATGATGATTTACTGACCCACAAGTACTTTACTGGTTTATGACTGCCGCATAGTATACATATGATAATCTTGATTATAGTTTAGTTTAGTTTAATATGTAGATTTATTAGTTTTGTGAGTTGTACGTGAAAAAAATGCGGAAGACTCTTTGCGCATTTCGCCATTTATTGACCAATTGTGCAGTCAATTGGAGCAGCTCAAGATAAAGCGCAGTTTTGTTGAACGCTTCTCAATTACACTTTGGTTTAGGGTTGTCGCATTGACATTGAAATTGAAACAGAGACGCCACTGTATACAGTTGACTCTTTACAGTTATGCTGTGTGTGTTAATAACCGTAAGGACAAGTTTGGAGTTTGGAGGCAACTGCACGCATGGGAAATGTGCAACCAGTTGTATGCAGTATTATTGCTGCACTTACAAGTATGTGCATACATACATAGATAGGCTGCTGTTGCAGTTTTGCCATTGAACCACATACCCATAGAGCAAAACTGGAAATTCATATGCGTTTTCACTGACAATGCTAACGTTTAAGCTGTTGATGTTGTTGTTGCAGTTTGCTGTTACTAGAGAGGAAGGCCAAATGCCGGCAATCCTGCCATTTGCCAGTTGCCAGTTGGAAAGTGAAAATGCTTTCGTTTTCATTTGCAAATAGTTTTGCGTTCGGCATTCAATTGACAGCGGTTGGCCAACAAGGTTCAGCGCATCCAACCAACGCAAACGCTGTGTTAGAGCATGAAGATTATACAATTATTGCACATCGTGTGTGTTATCACATCCATCGATGCCCACGGCTACATCATACGCTATGAGATGAAGAAAGCCCGTTGCTTGAATCCGCCACGCACCGCCAGACGCGTGGAGTCCGTGATCGGAGAGTGTCAGGAGGAGGTCAAGAACAAGCTGGTAACTGGTAAGTTTACCCAGAGATGACACATACAAAGTTCTCCAAAAAATACTAATATGAAGGTCCAAAAAGATTGGAGTTAGCTAAGATAATTGCCCATTAAAATCTTTAGTCTATAATCCTTTTGAGTTAATCAAAACGTTTGCATTATATTTGAGTTGCAAAGTTGTGGCGATAAGGCTTTACTATTGAATTGAAAAATTACTAACTCTTCACTAAAGTAAATTAGTTTATGCATTTAAAATGGAATTAACTGAAATTAATTTCATAATTGTTGATTTCAGTAAAATTTTCAATACATCGAAAGACATGATTCAAAGTGTTTTTTTTTTATCTGAATTTTAATTATGTGATTTTTATTGAATTATATGACCTACCCAAAACTATAAGTATTTTTTAATAACTAATTTAATTTATTAACCATTAACTATCAACATGTTAAAATTAATTATTTATTTTTATAGACTTCATTTAAAAAAAAAAAATAACGACGTTTTGAGGTACTACTTTTGAATAGTAAAATTGCGGATTCTCCACATAAATCAATAAGTTTGTGAATATAAAAAAAATAATTATAATACAATGTTCGAAATTGTAAATTACAGTAAAATTTACTCTACATCGAATGCCCTAATTTTTTTAAGTGATAATTTTTTTTAAGTGAAGTTTCTAAAAATAAGAAAAACATTTCTTTCTATCTGATATATCTGCTTGATAATTTAATTTTAAAGACTATGTTTAACTATTATTAATAATACAGAGGCCTATGAGATACTCAAGGAGCAGGTGTCGCAGGAGCAGCCGCCGCTTGATCTGCACAGCGATAGCGTCGAGTTAATCGAGTCATTCGACTGGCAACCAGTTCATGAAGATCCGCTGCTCCAACCTCCGCCCATTGAGCAGCCAATCAATGCCACAAACTACGAATACATCATCTACGATGAGCCGGAGCCACGTCGTCGTGTGGCACGTTTGGTGCGCAGTCTTAAGCGATTGGATGTGGCCAGTGCTGGGATTTATCATCCGACTCTTGTGCCACTCGAGGATAAACGCATCGCTGGGGTAAGTTAAGGATGTGTGAGCGTGCAGAGAATGCATTTCATCCATAAAGCGCATTTTTCTTAATGAACATGCAACTTGTAGTGTGCAACTTGCAACGTGCGCAATTAAGTTCAATGGCAGCTTGCAGTGGCAACGGACGCGCAGTGTCGACTTTGGTTGGATCTGATGCCACATTGCCATTGATTTGGCGTGCAATTACAATGCAACCTCCAGCCACAGTCTCTCTCTCTCTCTCACAGACCCCGCCCCCGCCACCGCCCTAACGCCTTCTATTCATGCTAAAGTCAGGGTTGTCGTTATATTACCAGACAATTGAAAGAAAAGCGCAATCGTCGCTGGCGTTGCAAATGCAGTTGCATTTTTGTTCACACACAACGCGCTAAATTTTATGGCTGAAAAGTGCATTTTATGGTTGAATTTAATACACATTAGCTGCTTTTTATGCATCAGCAAATTGAATGCTTAGTTAAGAGTATTTTCTGATTCTTCTTGTCAACGATGTTGTGGTTGCTGTTGCTGTTTTTCCAGTGTCTGCTGCACTGCGTCTATGCGAGAAACGACGCCATTGACAAGAATGGCTGGCCAACACTGGACGGCTTGGTGGACTTTTACTCGGAGGGTGTAAACGAGCACGGCTTTTTTATGGCCACATTACGTTCCGTAAATCTCTGTCTGCGCGCCATGACCAATAAATATCATGTGAATCGCAAGCAAATGCCGCGCAAAGGCGAGAGCTGTGATCTGGCATTTGATGTCTTTGACTGCATATCCGATCAGATAACAGGATATTGCCTGGATCAATATAGTAGATATTAGACAAATGCATTTAATAAAAGTGGTTCTCTTTATTTGATTATTAAGAAAAAGTAGTTATTTTATTAATCTATATATGACTAGTAGTAAAGCGACATCTAGCGTCTTAGCTTTGAAACTACTCATTGGCGCCATTTTTAAGTTTTTAATATCCCAAAGCTGATAAAAGATGGCGCCACTGTGCAATGGTATTTTTTATATATACTGTACAGCGCATTGGTCAAACGTTCAAAAACATGCTTTTTAAATACTACTTCGTAGTAAAGCACTAATAAAGTGCAGAATTGTTTCGCACTTTTTCATTCGAATTATCTTGGTAGCTTTTTTAAATCAAGAAAACAAAAAGTTGTTTAAAATTGCCGCCGTTGGCGCCAATACAAATATACCTTTTAAGGTGTAGCCAGCTGCGGATTATAGGTGTAGTATATTTTGGTATAACATGACATAAAATAGTACAATTTCAAATTGAGCTTTCGGTCACGCTACTGGTCACATTGGGCCCGCGGTTGGAAACGCGAGTTGTTGTTGTTCCAGTTGGAAGCGGAGTGTACGAAAGAAGTAATAATTTTTTGATTATTTAACAAGTGTAAATATAAAAGCTATAAAAATCTACTATCTGCTTTGCTGCAATTGTACTGTTGTTACGTATTTGTAGTGTTTCAAGTGAACAAACCATCAAACGCGTAATTGAGGTCAAATTCGTGGAATAACTATCAAAGTGTAACAAATTGCATAGCGTATTGGGTGAAAACGCGTAACTCTATGAAATAAAGATAAAATCTGAGACTTTTGTGCAATGTTGCAGTCGTTGAAAGTCAATTTTTCCTTGGCCCTCAATGATGGGCCTTATATAATGCAAGTGGGCGTGTTTCCAATGCGCCTGCGCTTGTCAAAATGAAAAAAATAAGAGAAAAATTTAGAAAAGTGAAATTACTGAAATGCGACGTCGAAGACGACGGCGGCTGCTGCTGCTTCTGCGGCCGGCCAATCGACGTCACATGTTTCTGTAAATTAGTTGAGGGGAATGAATATTGCAATGATGACGCAATTTTTGCGTTTGCTGCTTTGTCGCTGTCGTTGCCGCGTGTGCTTTTTGTCGTGCCCGCGTGAATCATTCAACATTCATTGCGCTGTTGTTGTTGCTGCTGCGGCTGCGGTTGTCAGCACATTTTATATACAGAAACTTCCACAAGTAATTGTTGTTGCTGCTGCGCATTGCTGCTAAACGGAGACAAGACTCTCTTGACAAGCTGTCAGTGCTCAACAGGTTGCATTCCCTATGATTGGCAAAGTCATGGCCATGGTTTCGCAGACTCCGCTATTATTACTCAGCTCTATTTGCTGCGCTTCAATGAACGCACGCGGTCGGCTCTTAAGCAAGTGTGTGTGTGTGTGTGGGTATGCACGTGTATGTGTGTGTCTGTGTGAGAGTGGAAGTGTGTCGTCCACTTCTCAACTAAAGTTGTTTTTGCATATGCGTCAAGTCTCCACTAGGGGGCTCGTCTGCTCTCCAAATGCAACTGCAGTTGGTTTGTGTCCCGGCTAAACTATTCTTATTTGAGCGGCATTCACAACGTGGCGCACGTTTGAACTTGAAATTCTTATTGATTACCTAGCTAAGATATCTACACATGTGCTTCGACTCACATTCATTTGATATCTTAGCACATTTTTCACTCGATTCATGCGGATGGGGCGGCATTTTTGAAAGGTCTAGTGACCAACTGAGTGACGAATAGTATCGAGTTTTATTTGGGCACGGACTTTGAAATGATTGTAAACAACGTTTAAGTTTGCCTAAAAACAACAACACACACACTCACATATGCAGACTTGACGCGACATTTAGATAAGTAAAAAACACCATAACAGATTTTTATCAGTTTGCGCTTGGCCCCTTTTCCTGAGTGCACACACACACACGTACATCTGTATCTCATACGGAGCTATCTGTTTCTAATGAGATACATTTTGCGATGTCATGTGCCTTTTTATCGCACATTTTGTTTTTCTAGCGCTCCGGACGTAAACGACACAACAACAAGACCAACAAAAAAAAGAGGAAAAAGAGAAGCAACAATTCGATTTCTAAAAAATCATATATATTTATTTTTTGTTTTGTGATTTTTCGTCGTCGTTTCACTCTCACAGTCGCAGTCGCTGTCGGGTGGGTAATCTTTCGGCTGCGTTTGCCCCACAACGTTCAGTCGACGCGCAGCACTCAACACGAACAATTCGTTGGGACCGCGTATCTGTCAGATACGACGTGACGTATATATATATAGTCGGTTCGTTTAGTTATTCGACATTCTCTATTTCGTTTTCGTTTTCAATTTTCTAAGTTATGCATAGTTTTTTATGAGGCCAGTGCAGTGCATAATTCGAATATTTTACGGTTCCACCAAAAGTTGCTTTTGAGACACATTCGCGTTATTGTGATTAACAGCAGATTGAGTTTTAGTTGGAGTTACTTATATACTATATACATATGTATATGCAACTACTACCTATACTAATTAGCAGTCTTGTGTTACGCTATCATAATAATATGACAGAATTTTTGCAGCTCTCACGCGAGTTTTGTATTGTTTGATTTTCTGCTATATAAATGCTTGCCGTTATGTAATCTGTTTTCGTAACAGCGGCGCGATGAAAATGTGAAAAACAAAAAAATAATTGCAAGAAAAGCGGATAAATAATGGGGGGACAAACATTAGAGCGAGATGCAGCAACCTTGTTGGCAAACTAATTAAATTAAATTATCTGCGTTTTGGTGTTGTAATCAACAACACAGCCAGCGCAGCAACACTTTCAAAAAATATTCAACATTTTAAGTTGACCGCTTGAAACCGGTTTCCAAAATACATTCGTTTTTCTATAACCCACATATCTCTCTCACTCATTTCGAGTGGTTGATCAATGAAAAAGAAGGCAGCCATAGTCCATAGTCATAGAGACAAGCCCATAGCCAGACCTTTACCAGACCATTCCACTACAATTTTTTTTTGCCTTGCTGATAAGCGCATGTGACCTGTTAATGTATTTCATTCGCGTAATTCGAGCATTTGCCACGCCTTGTTTTCCTTTTTTTTCGCATAGAACATCGATCGAGGGAATTAGATTATAATTTGTTCGCACGCGCTTTGCGATTGCTTATCAGTTGCAAAAAAAAAGTAAAGGAAATTTAATTATCAAAATTATGATGTGTGCGTGGCATGATTTATTCGAGATGTCTGGGGGCTGGTTGATGGCCTTATCGTTGCGAAACTTGTGTTTAAACCAGGCCAAAACAAGTACTCTCTACACACGACAAATAAAGCAAGGAGATGTTGTTGTTGACCAAGCAAATACACACAAAAAATTGATTAAGTCAGTAGTCAGTCTGACAATTGCGCAGCAAACATACGTAAAAAAAAAGAAGGCAAAAATCCCCCATATCTCTCTATATATACAAATGTATATATGTAATATATTCTCAAGCATTTCACCACGGTGCAAATTCTGTTTTTTTTGGCCCTCAACCAATTTGACGTCATTTCAAGCGATCGCTGTCACGTGTGTGTGTGTTTTTTTTTTGGGTAACTGGGCTCGTTATGGGTCTCGAGTCTAGTCAGCTGTCTAGACTCCATTCTCAAAAGCTGTATCTCGCTTGAGATTTTAGATAAATACATATGTATGTATATGTATTTATGCTAATCGGCTGCTTGGCAACTTGTTTTCTTTCGCAATCATCGTTAGTTGCAATCAATTGCTGACTTGTGTTTCTGTTTAATGTGATGACGTAAAAAAAAGATACAGGAAAATTAGTTAGTATGGTTTTGACATTTCTCACTTGTATAACGCAACTGCAATATCTTATCGGGAGGCGTGTTGAAGCTATCAAAGCACTTGTCCAAATACAAATACAAATACAGCTACAACTCAAATTACATTTCGTGTTTGTCAACAATTAAACTATCAGAAATTTCCTTATCAATTGCCTTGTCATCTATATAATATTATTTAATAATAATTTTACATCATTTCTTCACAGTTCGATTTTGTAAAGCTACAAAATGCATAGAGCACACACAGCCTTTAGTCTGGCGTTATCGCCGATGGCGCATAAAAACTTTGCCACATGGCTGCTCAACAGCAGCAGCAGTCAAAAGGTAAGACTCTAAAAATATAATCATCCGAATTAGCATGAAACTAATCAATTTGTTTACAAACTTCACAGCTAATCAAGGCAACCGCTGCTGCCGCTGTGCGCACCTACAACTCGGCTGCTGCGGAACCCTTCGCCAATGGCAGCACCGCCACCTATGTGGAGGAGATGTACAACGCCTGGCTGCGTGATCCCAGCTCGGTGCATACTGTAAGTGAAGTGTCTGCCAATGACATGTCGGTCATTCGCCTTCTACCTGCAAGCAGAGCGCAAGCATATAAAACGTGTTGTTTATCGTTGATTATGACTGCAAATCAAGCGACTTTTTTGGAGCACACTCAAATCTCGACGTAGAGTGCTTTAACACTTTTGCAATGTTTGCCTTGAACCAGTCAAAAGCGAGCACTAAAATATTCGACTAGTTTTAAACGCGTGTCTGCAACTAAATGTTTGCTAAATTTGAAACTAACTTATACATGTATTCAGATGAATGCGAAAAACGTGCTTCAAAAGTTATAAATGTCAATCGTATTAGAACAGTTTCGTTATAGGAAGCTTAAACAACCATGAAATGGATTAGTAATATGAAAAATGTATTAATAAGCACAACTAGTTCGCATTAGAAACCTTTCGCTACTTTTTTAGGCGTAGAATTTTCTTTATATCGAATATAAAATGGCAACTGCGATTGCTTCATAATAATTTAATTGCACTCGTTAAGCAAACTCTTAAAACTGTTTCGATAAAGAAACAGCAATAATTATTATTTCATTGTAATAACGAATACAATTCCTTATTGTAGTTAGATGAGCCAGAGCGACTTCAGGCTAAACAGTAATAATATATTGCTAATATTCTAATTCGCATTTGAAATCTTTTCCGCCTTCTAAAGTAGCAGAATTTTTCTTATATCAAAGTAGGAATATTGATTTGGTAGCTGCGAGTGCTTCATAATGATTTAAATGCACTCGTTAAGCAAACTTTAAAGTTTACTCTGAAACACTTTGAAATCTTATTCATCAATACAGTTGCCCTTTAAGACCGCACTTAAATATTTATATTGTCATGTGCACTTTTAATGTGCAGCAGTTCACTTATTTACAAGCATTACTTTTTGAAATTGATTGCAACACGTTTTGTTTGCAGCTTTATTATTACCTCGACTGATGTGCAATGAACTCAACTTTTAACACCTGTTTTTTGTTTTGCAGTCATGGGATGCTTACTTCCGCAGCAACACGTATGTGAGTCCACCAAATTTGGCTCCCGTGCAGGCAAACACGTTGCCATTGACCGCTTTCAATTTGGGCGGCGCTGCGAGCGCTGCACCCGACTCGAAGACCATCGATGATCATCTGGCTGTGCAGGCGATCATTCGCAGCTATCAGGTATGTTTGTGCTGGGTCCATAGTTAGTCCCTCTCCACCCCCAATAAGTTATAGTCCGCCTATTATATAGAGTTGGAAACAGTTGAGATTGCAGCCGCAAAGCGTAATATTTGTTGGCGCTTTTTGTTTTTTCTTTTCGTTATACGTTTTCCCTTATTTTCCTTTTGGTTCGTTTCTCGTTTTTTTATTTGTGTTACCACATTTAGGCTCTATATTTAATGTTTATGTTTTTTTTGTAGAGAATCGTTTAGAGATGCCCACCTTTCTCCTATCCACAAGTTTTTTCTTTGTGTTTCATTTTGTGTGCATTTTAAAAAGTATCTCAATCGCACACAAACGAGTAGCTTAGAAGTTTTTCCGTTCATTTGCTTTTTGTTTAGTAGCAAACGAATTCTAATCCGACCTGCGCTTAATGTTTACACTTTTCCACCTTGCCCCCTCCTAATAAAAATCCCCCATTGTTGTAAATGGGAATCATAAAGTAGTTTTCATCCACGTAGTTTCATTATCAGTTTTTTTTCGAGTGTAGTTTTTTGGTTAGGGATTTTTTGTTATGGTCACACTTATTGCATTATTTCCTTGCACCGCCATTTGGTATTTTAATATCTCTCGATGGGTAGTTAGAACTGCAAGAAAAAAACAGAACAACATAATACAATTCTAACAAGCAAACTACAAACTACAACTACAACTACAACAAACAACTCTATCTACATACAATCTACTCCAATATATAATATATATATATATGTATAACATGTGTACGATATAGTCACGTGGTCATTTGGCATCTGATCTGGATCCGCTCGGAATTTTAACACGCGAAAAAACCGTTTGCAAGGATGGCCTTGCACGTCGTGCTAACGAAGATGTGCTCAGGCAGCATTCTGGGTTTTTGTTTGGTAAATTCTTTTTGCAAAACTCAACAACAAACTATTACTACTCCACCATATCTTGTACTCTCCCACATCCTGATCCCAACTTAAAAATGCACCCCATAAACTATTCAACACCTGCACCACAACCGCAAATAAACAATAAATTGCACAACTTTGTTTTTGAGTGCTTTGAAGCCTATTGATTAACCCCTCATTCGATAATACCTAACTACAAGCAAAATATCGATCCCAAATTGATCGATATTATTGTGTATAACAATGAAATTCGGAGTTGATGAGGCACAACCTAAAAAAGAGTCAGGACTTTTTAGAACATGAGTTATAGTCAAGTTCAGTTTTAAATTCCAATTCAAATTCAGTTCACTCATGTTTCTCTCTAACTGTACAACTAAGAGTAAGTAATCCTCGGTGTTTGGCATCCACAAAAATCTAATTACAATAATAATTATCTATCTATTTGTTGTCCTCCTAGTGCACTCTAGTCTTTAGTACCACGTTCCAAGTTACAGTTCTTTTTTCCCCCTCTAATCCAAAAGAAAAACCAAGTGAAAAAATGTCATTTGTTTGTCGCTCTAATGCTGGCTTACTTTTTTGTATATCTCTCTGTTCTGTATCTAGCTGTTTTTTGTTTATTATATAATTACTATTATTTCTTATGCTATATTATTTATTAATTTTTCTTTTTTTTTCTTCATTTATTTATATATGCTTTCCTAACCACCTCAAAAAAACAAAAACAAAAATAATATCGAATTGAAAACTGAAACTGCAATCAAACAATGTTTAAAACAACAAATTCCAAATTCTCTCTCTCTTGTATTATCTGTGTGTGTGTGTAAACGACATTGTTAATATTATTATAATTGTGTAACACAATCACAACAACACCAAAAATTACACAACAACTACAACTACTACTACTACTGACACAATATTAGATTCGAGGACATAATATTGCTCACCTCGATCCACTCGAAATTAATACACCAGAATTGCCTGGCAACTCCTCGACGAAATCCATTTACGCTAATTTCAGTTTTGGTAAGTAAGCTTAGAGACGGTCCCCAAAACACACCCCCTCTAAAAACCATCCGAAACACTTTCCTACCACACTATACGAAACACCCAAAATTCATTATAATTTGTTCGACTTAACTCTTGTGTTTGTTCCGTCTTGTACAATAAAAACTCCCCACACACAAATCAAAAGCAAATACGTTGTGTCTTGTACTTAAGTAATCCCAAAACTTGTACCTTGTATATCCTTTCATGCACACATTCAAAAAATAAAATTAAAAATCAAATTCGAAAAAATTACCCTCAAAAAAATATAAAATCTATCAAAATCAGAACCAAGTAAATATATACCTTTACTCTATATATGTAAATATATTAATATTTGAAATATATATTGCTCAGTTTCAATGTTATATACTTGACCTTTTGTATTGTAAACAAAAAACTATTGTTATATTTTTTCATTACAATATTTTTCATATAATTTCATAAGTTCATGATTAGATTTGTTTGCATGTCGTCAACATATGATTAAAGCTGACTTTTGATCAGGCATCAACAGAATCAACAAATTATCGTATCATCTAAGGCATGCACCAAGTACCAAGTGTTGTATAGTTACTATATATAACTACTATATATATACGATGTCTAGGACAGATCAGCATGTGTCTGTGACAAAACTTTTTGCAGACAACAAAATCATTACACTCCGAATTTCAAAACCAAAATCCACATTTTGCCGCCTACAAAACTAAACTTGAAAACTAATCACTGCATCACTTAACAACCAGCACTAACTAATATGATTTACTAATATGTCACTATATATATTCCCAATCACAATCGCATTTGCAATAAACAAAAACAGGCGAACAGGACATGGAACGTCAATTCAAGCTGCCCAGCACCACATTCATTGGCGGTGATGAGGCTTCGTTGCCATTGAAGTGAGTATGAAGATTATATTGGAATATTTCCTTCACTTTACTAAACTTTATTTTCTATTCTCTTAGGGAAATCCTCAATCGTTTGGAGAACGTCTACTGCAACAAGATTGGCGTTGAGTTCATGTTCATCAACTCGTTGGAGCAGTGCAACTGGATTCGCAAGCGTTTCGAGACTCCCGGCGTTCTCAACTTCTCGCCCGAGGAGAAGCGTCTGATTTTGGCCCGTTTGACACGTGCCACCGGCTTTGAGGCCTTCTTGGCCAAGAAATACTCGTCAGAGAAGCGTTTCGGTCTGGAGGGTTGTGAGATCATGATTCCTGCTTTGAAGGAGATCATTGATGTGTCCACCGAACTGGGTGTTGAGTCCGTTATTATGGGCATGCCACATCGTGGTCGTCTCAACACTTTGGCCAACGTTTGTCGCAAACCCTTGAACCAGATCTTCACTCAATTTGCTGGCCTCGAGGCCGCTGATGATGTGAGTACACAATTCAAACTTCTGGAATGTGCAACTAATTAATTTGTAATCTTATCGCAGGGCTCTGGTGATGTCAAGTACCATTTGGGTACATACATTGAGCGTTTGAATCGCGTCACAAACAAGAACATTCGCCTTGCGGTTGTGGCCAATCCCTCGCATTTGGAAGCCGTCGATCCCGTTGTCCAGGGCAAGACACGCGCCGAGCAATTCTACCGCGGCGATCAGGAGGGCAAGAAGGTCATGTCCATACTCATTCACGGTGATGCCGCCTTCTGCGGCCAAGGTGTTGTCTACGAAACGATGCACTTGTCGGATCTGCCCGACTACACCACCCACGGCACCATTCACGTGGTGGCCAACAATCAAATTGGCTTCACCACCGATCCACGTTTCTCGCGCTCATCGCCCTACTGCACAGACGTCGCTCGCGTCGTTAACGCTCCCATCTTCCACGTCAACGCCGATGATCCAGAGGCTGTGATGCATGTGTGCAAGGTGGCTGCTGAGTGGCGTGCCACTTTCCACAAGGATTGTGTCATTGATTTGGTCGGCTATCGTCGCAACGGTCACAACGAGATTGATGAGCCCATGTTCACGCAACCCCTGATGTACCAGAAGATTCGCAAGCACAAGAACTGCTTGGATCTGTATGCTGATAAACTGATTGCCGAGGGCACCGTCACCGGTGAGGAGGTCAAGTCTGTGGCCGCCAAGTACGAGAACATTTGCGAGGAGGCCTTTGCGCTGGCCAAGACCGAGACGCACGTCAAGTACAAGGACTGGTTGGATTCGCCCTGGTCTGGTTTCTTTGAGGGCAAAGACCCATTGAAGGTGGCGCCCACTGGTGTTAAGGAGGAGACGTTGATTCACATTGGCAACCGCTTCTCGTCGCCACCACCCAACGCTGCTGAATTCGTTATCCACAAGTGAGTCACGGATTGTTTGTAGTTACTTATTCTGTATTGATAACCCTTTCTTTCTCCTCCTTTCTCAGGGGTTTGATGCGTGTTCTGGCCGCTCGCAAGACAATGGTTGATGAGAAGATCGCCGATTGGGCTTTGGGCGAGGCCATGGCCTTTGGCTCGCTGCTCAAGGAGGGCATTCATGTGCGTCTCTCCGGTCAGGATGTCGAGCGTGGCACCTTCTCGCATCGTCATCACGTGCTTCACCACCAGCTGGTCGACAAGGCCACTTACAACTCGCTGCAGCACATGTATCCCGATCAGGCTCCCTACTCCGTGTCGAACAGCTCGCTGTCCGAGTATGCTGTGTTGGGCTTTGAGCACGGCTACTCGATGACCAACCCCAATGCCTTGGTGTTGTGGGAGGCGCAGTTCGGTGATTTCAGCAACACCGCACAGTCGATCATCGATCAGTTCATCTCCAGCGGCCAGTCGAAATGGGTGCGTCAATCCGGTTTGGTTATGTTGTTGCCCCACGGTATGGAGGGCATGGGACCTGAGCACTCGTCGTGCCGCGTTGAGCGTTTCCTGCAGATGAGCAGCGATGATCCCGACTACTTCCCACCCGAGTCGGATGAGTTTGCCATCAGGCAGCTGCATGATATCAACTGGATTGTGGCCAATTGCACAACGCCAGCGAATTACTATCACATCTTGCGTCGCCAGATTGCTTTGCCCTTCCGCAAACCTTTGATCTTGTGCACACCCAAATCGCTGTTGCGTCACCCGGAGGCCAAGTCGCCATTCAGCGAGATGAGCGAGGGCAGCGAGTTCCAGCGCATTATCCCCGATCGCGGACCAGCTGGCGAGAATCCCAGCAACGTGAAGAAGGTTGTCTTCTGCACGGGTCGCGTCTACTACGATCTGACCAAGACGCGTGCCGACAAGCAGCTGGAGAAGGATATTGCCATCGTGCGTGTGGAGCAGGTGCGTCATGGAAATGGAATTCAATTCAATTAGCATTTTAATTAATCTCTGTTTGTTGCTCTTTAGGTATCTCCCTTCCCCTTCGATCTGGTCAAGGAGCAGGCCAATTTGTACAAGAACGCTGAGCTCGTCTGGTCCCAGGAGGAGCACAAGAACCAGGGCTGCTGGTCGTATGTGCAGCCACGTTTCCTCACCGCGCTGAACCACAGCCGTGACATCAGGTACGTGCTAATGTTAAGTGCTCCATCAGCCACTGCTGCAGCTCCATGATGAAAAAGTGAAAACACCCCAAAACTCGCGCACTCTCTGTCTTTACTCTACTCTTAATCTCTTACCCTTCTCTATCTCTGTCTTTGGGTTTCTTCTGGTTTACTTTCTATATATATATATATTTATTTCTCGTTCACTCTCCGCCTGCACTCGGCGCACTTTCTTTTTAGTCTATTTCACTCAGGCACTATTTATATTGTATATTTCTCTCTTCAATCTTTTGTATATTTTGATTTGATTTGGTTTCTCTAGTTTGGCCTTAATACTACATTTATTTTTAATCTTTGCACTCTCATCGCACTCTGCACTCATCATTGCCTTTAGCTAATCCTTTTTCCAGCTTTTACTAATTATTATTTAAGAACTGAAGCGTGCCCCCAAAAACTATCTCTCTCTTCTATTCTATTCTATTCTCTTCTCTCCGACTGTCTACTCTATCTCTAGTCTTAGTTCTAGCCGAGAGACGACACACTCTCTCTCTTAAAAGATCTCTATAAAAATCTCTCTACACACACTCAGACACAACTACATTCAAAACACAAATGACGCATGTCTCATAGGCATTCCAAAAAACGAAAACTCCAAAAATTCAAAAAGTGCATTTTGCAGTTCATCAACGAAAATTGGCTTTACACACACTTCACACACACACTGACAGACTGACACACACACACGACAAAATACACACATATACACACTCGTATCATTGTTATTATTTGCATGGCTTCTTAATGATCATTTGTTGATTTTATCCCAAAAAGAAAAAAAAAGAAATGAAAATACTTTCGATTATTTTCTTTTGTACTAATGAAGATTGTTTAAAAAGTGCAAGAAAACAGAATGTTATGTTATGTTCCTTGAATTCCCGAGTCTTATTCCCAGTGATATATATATGTATACGTATTATTTGTAAAATCGGCGAATCAGCAAAACAAACAAAATTGAAAAATCGTAATATCCAACTTGTCCACTCTCTCTCTCTCTTTCTCTCTCTCTATCTTTCTCTCTCTCTGTGTATGTGTTATTGTTACAGCCAAAGCGATGAACAATCCACCTTCTCCAATACAACTACTACTACTACCACTGATAATACGAATACTAATCAAGATACCGATTCCGAAACTGATTCCGATCAAAAATCGAAACCCTGGCTAAGTCGCATGTTTGCCTCGAATAAAAGTGACAGTGCAACAACCGGTGGCAGTGCTGCCACTGCAACTGCAACTGGCGAGTTTAATGCCGCCAAGCATTTCGATTTAAAGAATGTACGCCACGATTTCAATAGGCCCGCGGGCGTCGCGGCCGCTCCGGGCGTGCGCCATGCAAAAAACCGGACGTAAAATTAGGTGAGAGGGCCCAAAAAGCAAACAAAAAAATACTCTACTCTGCATACTCGATGCGCGTCAAAAATATTTGAACTCTCTCTCTCTCTATATACCTCTGAAACTCTCTTGAAAAAAACTGTCTCTTTACCCACCTAACTTACTTAACTATCAGCAATTAATAACTACAATATCAATTAACAAAAAACAAACTCTAAATTAATATTGTAAATTTGTTCAACTTTCTCTCGCAAAACTGTCTATACTTCTCCTCTTTCTTTTTCCCACACATTTTCCATTTGTATTGTGTTCTATTTTTAATTTTCATAACCTAAACTCCTTCCCCCCCCCCCCCGCTCTAATACTTTCCAACTCTTTCTAATCTTGTACTGCACACGAGTTTCTTTTCAGTCTTTTATTTTTGTTTGAAGCACGCGCGTTTTTTTTTTATTTATTATTTATGTTTGCTATTACGTAACCAACTACCAAACCAATCAGTCCATAATTTCGAATCGTTCTCAGCGTTTTTGCCCACACAAAACTTGTCGTATAACCAAGGCAAAAACAAATCAGCATTCTAGTACTCAAGCACATCTCTATACACTACAATCTACAGAAATGATGAATATAGATATTGCGATATGTCTGCTTAGAAGATATCTGCCCAATTTCTATTGCCCATTTGATTTTGTCAATTCTAAATATTTTAAGGTTTGGGTTTGGTGTGTTGTCATTTGTTCTCTCTCTTAATTTAACGGGGGACTTTCCTCCGTTCTTGCGATCCCCACACTGGTTGTTGAGTTTACGCTACATTTATTTATTGTCTCTACTTATTATCATTTGCCGAAACGTTTCTAATACTTTGCGCCTTGGCCTTAACTCTCTCCTATCATTTCATTGAACATGACTCATAAACTATATGCTAAACAATCTTAACTACATCAGCATAAATATTTCTCATAGATAATGTCTAATGTAGTGCACGTTTCTCTAACCAAATCAAATTAGCCAACTTATTGTTATGTGTACTACTGACTGCATATGTTATGTGAATATTTTTCATGGATGTTTATTAATATTTTCTTTATGATCCTAACTCTCTATAGCTATGCTGGACGCGCCTCCAGCGCCTCGACAGCCACCGGATCGAAGGCTCAGCACATTCGGGAATTGAATGCGCTGTTGAACGATGCGATTTCCACCTAAGGAGAAAAGAAGGGAGAAAACGATCAGCTCAACGGTGTTATGGATGGTTGATGAGTTTTATGAGAAATGAATATTAATTATGATTATATATGAGTATATTTTGTAATAGAAACGTAACGTATGCAGATACGATCTTTGATACGAGTTTTTTCGGACGAAATTGTTAAGTGCATTGTGTGAAAGTAATGAAATGAAAATAATGATGTTAAATATTAGTTTAGTGAAATTGAATGAGCAACAAAAACAAGAACACGAAATTGTTTAGTGTTTTTAAACAATACAATACAACAACAAACACTACAATTCACACACAAAACACCCTCCACTCCCCCCTCTACACTCAAAACTCTAGTAGTTTATAATAATTAAAAAACAAATACACACTCAAGTAAAGAAATTTCTAAAAAGAAAAACAAAAAAGAATGCGAAAGAAGTAACCTTTTTTTCAAATGAATAAATCACATTTGTAATTTTATTTTATTTTTATGCTTAATATTTATTTTATTGTATTATATATAAATAACTATCTCAACACGAAAAAAAAGAAAGAAAAAACAACAACTTATGAATGCAACAACAGCGTGTTTTTGTTTGCCTTTGCTTAAGTTATACAATTTTGTTTAAATAAAAAAAAGCAACATTTATATACAAAACAACAACACACGAGAGTATACACTTCTATATATATAATATATATATAGATTGAACTGTGCTTTATAGTCGGTTAAACAAATGGGCGGAACAACAAGAACAAAGTTTTTTATCAGGGATGTTGCGACTGTTTTGCATCGTTTATTTCAAAGGCGTATCAACAATTGTAATATGGAATGCTTTAAGTAATTTGTACTGTATTTTAGAATTTAAAATGAAAACATCAGCAAATCAAAGCGATTGCAATTTTATTTGCCAATTGATGTATCTACGTGCACCACTTGCAGCACTTGTGCTATAATTTACTTATAGTACTTAACTTAAATATTTGCACCCTTGTCTCGCACCAATATATGATATTGAACGTAGAGTGATAATGAACAACTTTAATAAAACTTTTCATCAAAAAAAAAAACTACAACTTATACTATTTTATAAAGAAAAACGAAATACAAATTGAGAGAGCATGTGTGTCGGTTATAACTCAAATTTTACTCTTTATCAAGAAGATAAATTAAAAAAGAGCAAAAAACAGAACTCTAAGTAGCATGTTTACATAACAGTTAACTAACAAACTGAAACAAAAGTTGAACACCATACGAGTATGTACTATAATAAAAAGCGGATAATGAATAAAATATATATATACAATTAAGTAAACAATAAAACGACTTTGACTCGGTTAAGCTCACTTTAATAAGTATACGCTTAGTACGCCACCACTATAATATATGGAAGATGATAAAACTTGAAAGAAGTGCGACATTTGGCGACGCGAAGATTAAATACTCTACTGTCTTAACTTGAATTATTAGCAACAATTTTAAATTAACATTCCATTGAAATCTACTTTAGCTAAGTAAGTTATTTTAAAGTCGATTCATCTTGAATTAGAAAAGGAATGTGAAAACTGTAGTAATGAATAATCGTTTAAGGAAATATTTCGAAAAGAAGCTTTGATTGATGTCTACTTTGCTTTAATTCTTTACATATTTGAAAAATATTTTAATTTATAAATTCATATTTCCCACAATTATTAAATGGTCCCGTAGAAATGGTCACACTTAAAAGTTGTTCTTCTAAGCTTCCATTTTCCAAGTATATATTCCATTTTTCGAAGCCGCTTTAGAGCGTCTTCGGTTAGTTGTCCGGTTTTCCACAGGAAGTGACACAGTCAGTGAGGTTTTTCGATTTTCACTGTCATTCTATTAGTATTCTGTATGCGGAGCACTTTCACATCACCTTGTTATTGATCCTCTGTTGGCTTTTGTGTCTACCATCTTCCTGTCTGACAACTTGGACAACACAAATTGGGCAAGTAAAACGCTCACTTTTGGCCAATTTTCAAGCTCACACACTCCACACATGGCGAAGGAGGGCGGGAAGAAGCAATCACAGCAATTTCATTGAACATCTTTGAGCGTTTTTACTTTACTTTCTAATGTCCGGCGTAGCATTTCTTGTTTTTATGTGCTGAGCGCAAACGCTATAGGCGATCCAAAGTCGCTAAACCAGCGAAACTCCATGTAAGTGTAGTAAATCTATGGCCATATAACGTGTTTTCAATTCTTTTATTTGTTTTGTTTTGTTTTTTTTTTTTTAACGCGTTGCGTGTTGACTCGAGTTGTTTGCGTCTCGTCTCTGCCAAAAATGGGCACATCCAGTGCGTGTTGCTCGTTTACCGTTTTGCCGAAGAACTTATCCGAAAGCTTTGTGCTCCAACATCAACATGCTAATTGAGCGTAGGGCAAGCTCTCGCTTGTCGATTATGAGCAGGCGACAACAGCGCAACTGACCACAGAACTTTTGCGTAAAAGCTTTAACGCACGATTTACACGTTGAATGATTGACAACTGTGTTCATGCAATGGCGAAGCGGAGCCCCACGATCCCCATATTCGATTGCCTTCGTGCGCTCTCTGACCTCCTCGTCGTTTAAAGCTTGCAAGCTTCGGCAACAGTGCACGCTGCTGCTGCGGCTGCTACAGCTTTAGGTTTCAGTTCAGTCTTGTTGTGCGCGCGAACGTGATCGTATAAGAAAGCAATAAAAGCAGTAAACGGATTGTGTGTTCGGATTCGTATTTGTCTACGTCGCCGCGCCTCGCTTCGTTTTATCGTCAACCATTGAGAGTACGGGGTTTCAATTCTGTTGGTTTTTCTTTTGTTATCGAAACCAATTGGCATTGTGCAACGTGATTGATCGTTCATGTGGCGCTCGCAATTAAAATCAAAAGTGCTCTTAACGCGAAAGTAAAAGTGTGTTTGTGTGTTTTTGTGGCGCCACTAAATGTGGCAAGTGCTAGTGTCGCAATGATACCGGCTTTGGGAAAGTGCATGCAAATTCGCAGTTCGCTGCGAATAAAGAAATAAATAAAACGCGTTAATTTACATATCAAAGAAGTCGCTTGTCAATACCCGTTTTATATAATCGTCCATAGATTATCATTGAGCTATTGTGTGGCAGAGTGTAAAAGATTATCATCATCATCTGCTAATATTATTGAGTGGGGATTTTTATGCGCCAAAGTTGATACAAAACAGCGCCAAAATGTAAGTGCAATGCCAATAAATTAAAAGCTAAACAGCTTAAAACTAGTAACTGATAAATGTTGTACAGTTTATGGTATATAGGAAATGTCATTTCCAGTTCCCCAATTGAGTCGAGTGTTCATTTTTATATTGCAGTCGACTCTGATAAAGCTGTAAGAGCTGAATAAGTCTTTCCTCTGTTATCAGCCATATGGTTTCTTGAGAACAATATTTATATGCCACTTTTTATCGACGCTGTCTGAATCATGCGGATTGTATTTGTTTTTCAGATGTGCTCTGCTCTTTTAATCTGCACTACGTATTCCCATTTGCAGTAATCCACACTAGCTACAGTTACCCACATAAGTATATGCACACAATACAGCGCTACAGATCATTGTTGTTTTTTGCTTGATTTATTAGCTTGTTTGTTTTGTTTGCGCCCTTCTTTCGCAATTTATTGCTGTTAGAAAGCTGCTAAATACAAACAAAGGTTGGTCTCTCTCTCTCTCTCTCTCTCTCTCTCTTTCCCTTCTTCCTGAGCCAATTTGCTGAAACTTTCCATGCGCGCGATCTGTTTAGATTTTGTGGTCATTCACTTTCTGCTCTTCGTCTCGTTATCCTCTCTTTTCGCACCTGTCTCCTGTGATATTCCTTCCTTTCAGCGCTGTGCCAGTTGTCATAAGTAATTTACAGCCTCGTCGACTAGCCACTGTTACAGTTGCATATTTAACTACACTCTGCTACAAAATACTTTTCTTGCAGTTTGCGCTTTGTCAATATGGCTTAACGTAGACAGTTTTACACTTCAAGTGATAAGCGTATCATAGCAGTGGACTATAAATATAAAAAAAATTAAAAAATACCCACTGCAGTCTTGCATGAGTCATTTTGCAATTAAATAGTAATTCTTAAATAGATCCAGAAAGGTCGCGGATAGTTTATGAAGAAAGTATGTGGCATATAATTAACCTTAACCATCAAAAAAGATAAGATATACGGACTCATCAATCAATAATCAAAATTTGTATCGAATTCTTTGCCTTATCGGTAGAGTGTAAAAAATTCCTGATTTATTAGATGTCTGAAAAAACGAAAATTTGCGTATTTCTTTCATTTCCAATTCATTTTTGATATACTTTACCTTTCTTGCTCGCTTAAAATGTGTGTAAATAGTGCCAGAGAATTTTTCGCAGACTTGGCTGCACAGTGCTGTAAACAATGTGTGTACACAACAATTTCTTCCTGTCTCATTACACATAATGATATATAGTGCATATGTTTGTAAAAATATGTGTGTGTGTGGCATTTTTCGCATATGGATGCATAAGCTGTAAGACGTAAGTCAACTACTTTAACTGGCCTCCAGCTGATGTCTGTAAATGTCAATGTAACTCAATTGTATAAAGACATTTCAAGCAGGCTTCCGTCTTCAATCTACACTAGCTCAGTGTTTAGTTTTGTCAGAGCTGAATTGTGCTGTCTTTTTATCACGTTCGGCGGACACAGTTGTTGCTAAAATTAGCCATAATGATATAGTTATGTCGTGGTAATTATTTATGTATGTTGTAGAAGTAGTACGACATCTGGATCAACACTTTCCATTTTCAACTGTCAGTTTTCATTTTCATCGTGTGATGAAAAAGAGTCTTTGACGAGTGGGAATGGAAGTTGTGTTGAGCTCACAGCATCTTTAAGGTTGGCACATCATTTGCATAACGACACATTTATAAACTAACTATGATTGTTTCGAGTGCCACCGCCATCATAATAATAATTTTTGTTTTGTTTTGTTTTGGCCCAACGTGGGTGGGCCCAGAGTCGTCTAATTGTTCGATATTTACATTGTATATCTCATGGATGCAGATACTCGTACATAATTTTCAAGTGGGCGCGCTGACAGTTTTGCTTCGTTTTGACTCAACACTCTCAATTTGTATTCGATTTCCAAATTGATCTTATGCTAACGATCTAACACGTAACGCCCATACACTGTGCCAAATTACCCAGTTCTAAGCTTCAGTCTGATGGAAATAATTGGATTATGAAATGAAATTGAAATTACGAATACATTTCCACGGAATACATAAGACACAAAAGCCTCAAGTAATTGCAAAAACGTCACGTATGTGTATACCGAATGTCAAGATTGAAGTAGAAAAACAAGAATTTTTAGATAGTGCAGAAATAAAAATTGAAAACATGCAGAAATTCGACTATCTGCAAATGTACATAAGAAATACCCTTGTAGTTGGTTTTTTATTACAAGAGATTGGTTCATTAACATTTTTTGAAACTTATAATAACAGTTTAATAGTATAATAATTGATAGAACTGAAAAAAAAGAGAATTGTAAAACTACTATTAAAAGTAGACCGATGATAAAATATGTAAAAGCAACTTAAAATTTTAATTATAAATTTTGAAACCACAAAATATATTAAAAATTTGGGTTACAAATCGTAAACAAAAATAACACAAATGATCACATATGTTATTAATGAAACAGGTCTTCAAAGTAAATAATTTAAAAGCGGAAATACTTTATGCCAAGTGCTAAACCGAATTTCTATCAGATGTGCGCTAAACAGAGTTAAAATTAAATTTGGAATATTCTACTGCTACCAATCAAGGGCTTTTCCCTTATTTGTCAATACTGGCTTTATATAATACACTTGATTAGGTTCTTTCCCCCTTATTTGGAGGCTGTAAAGCGGTGACATATTTAAGTTAATCGTGTGTGTTTTTTTGTTGGTCCGACTCACTGGGCATTCCTGTGGCTGTGACTCATGCGAAGAAAGCCAAGTCAAGTGGTCCACGCTGGCTCTAAAAATGGGGAATGTGAAACCGGTCAAGAGACGCACAGTGCTACACAAAAGTCCACCGCTTACTCACGTGCCTGCAGTTTGCTGCGCTCTCGAATTTTGGATGCCTGGAAAATTATTATTGTTACCAATTGGCAATTGCTGTGCATGGCCAAAGCCGTTCGTCGCGACAGCCAATGAACTTTGTCTGCATGTTTTAAACATTTCACATCAGCAGTTTTATATATTTTGTTGACAATATAAATTTTAGATCTCTAAGTGCGAAAAACACGTCATCATTTGTAGTAAACTTGTTGCTGACATTTACGGTTGCTCTGAATTATGTATGGCCTGCAAAGTGCTCAAACATAAATTTATAACTAATCGGTAATCGGACAGCGGCGATCAGTAATCGATTTTTCAGTCGATCACGTAGTTTGCCAATGCTAATCAAAGCTGTCATCATTGTGATCATCATTAGCAACTCAGTTCTCATTTCTTGCCAATTTTTTGTGAAATTCCAGTTGACTTCTCCTCTTACCTGCTTGTTATGCATTTGGCGTATTCGCAAAATATCGTGCGACAATGATTTCACATTGTACTCTCCACGAAATTGTTCAAAGCATTCTATATGGTTCAATGCTGTATAATTTGGCAGCACTCGAAACTGTGTCAAAGCTTGTGGGCGATTGAAGATGCCAACGAATTAACTTGGCCCAGACAGTTCATTCAACGTTTGCTACTTCCAACTATGAGGTCACATGTTGAGATAAACAAAAAACGTTCAGTGACAGATAGTTTCCAATTAATATAAAAGCCTCTTCAAATTATGAATATTCAAGACTGTGACAAACATAAGAATAAAATAATAGGATCGTTAGACTTTGATCTAATTTGGGTTTTATTTAAACGCCTTCTAAGTGGACGCTTGTGCTGTATGAAAAATGCCAATCTCCTAGTCTTTACTCCTAGGATGCTTTATTTAATCAGCTTAAAGCTCTTCAATTTATTCACGCGAGCTTTCGCATCGAAAGTGTGCCCACTTTCTTCTTGTTTTGTGCTATTGCGATATAAGTTAACATTAACACATATGAGGTCACATGATGAGATAAACAATAAACGTTCAGTGATAGATAGTTTCCAATTAATATAAAAGCCTCTCCAAAATATGAATATTCAAGACAGTGATAAATATAAGAATAAAATAAGATCGTTAAACTTTGATCTAAATTGGGGTTTATTTAAACGCCTTCTAAGTGGACGCTTGTGCCGTATGAAAATTCCAACCTCCTAGTCTTTACTCCTGGGATGCTTTAATCAGCTTAAAGCTCTTCAATTTATTCACGCGAGCTTTCGCATCGAAAGTGTGCCCACTTTCTTCTTGTTTTGTGCTATTGCGATATAAGTTAACGTTAACCCATTTTAACTGATTAATCACGAATCATCGACACATTGTGCTACGTGGTCAAGTCATGTTGCTAATTGAACTCAAATCACGTTTACATTGAGTACTCATAATAAATAGACTCATGGGCAAGGTCGGTTGCTCTGGTGAAAATCCATCAGATGTTGAATTGCAGGCGAAATTTTGGAAAGTCTAGATATTATATTTACTTCCATCTCACAGCTTCTCAACAACGGAGGCGCCCTAATTGCAGGTGCTGTGACGATGACAACGTTGCTAAATGAGCTAAACACGGAATTAAATAGACCAAGAAATATTACAGAAAAGTTGCACTTCTCATACACTACCTAAAATTTTCCACTTTCCGAAGTCGTTGAGAAATATTTATTAACTAACAAACAATTAAATAAACAATTAATATTAATAATTGGTTGCAATAAAAGTTATGTGAAGCAAATACTTTTACAGAATGTGAAAGCGTTTCGAAATTTTAAAGTAACTTTACTAATACTTAATATAGTAAACATTTTAATTTGCTCTTAAATATTTTTTAATTTCTGCACATTATTTCATGGTTTATATTAATTAAATGGAGTAGAGCAGTTGCGAAATAAATATAGTTCGAAAAGGAAATGAAAACATATTCAGTGATAATTTCAAATAAACTATTTAAATTGTAATTTTAACCCAGTTAAAGGAATTACAGGTTGAGAAAGAGTATTTGCACGCTTAGGTGTTGCATAACAGTATATGAAATGTGATATGCTCTTATTAAGAGCGTAAATAAAGTAGTGTGAGAGAGAGGGGAAGAGAAAATCGTAATTGGGGAGAGGGAGAGCGCAGTGCTTCTCTGATTTCGTCAGGCCAATTGTAACGGCAATTAAAGCTTTACATTTGTATAGACTCTACACAATTCTACAACAAGTGGTTGTTGCTGCTGCGTCGAGTGATTAATGTGCATTGTTTCGCATGCGACTGCGACGAAGGGGGCGTGGCATGGCCCACAAATGTGGGGCGCCCACCAAAGAGAGGCAGGCACTTGATGCAAATTACAGACGAGGCGTGCCCGGCTAACAAGTGTTGCCTGCTGTGGTAAACAACCGCTTGCCACATGCGGTTGGCTCATAAATACACACAATCGCAGATGATGCTGAAGTTGTTGCCTCCCCTCCTCCTTCTCCTGCTCTGTTGACAGTCCGAAGTGAGTTGTAAGTTGTTGCGCTGACAGGCCCATGTTTGGTTTGTTGTTGCAGCCTTTTGCTTTCTGTTTTTGCCGTTTGTGTTTTTTTTTTTTGGCACATTGAATTGAATGAAAATGAAAACCAGGTTTACAGGTCGACGTCGTTGATGTTGTTATTGTTTTTGTTGTATGCATTTTGGGCTTGCGAAATTGTGCTCAACTCTTTGGCATTGTCTCGACTTTTAATCGCACACATTCCACAATATGTGGCAGCAACAACGGCAGCAACGGCACTCGAATATTAACACAGTTTGATGCCTCTCTGATAAGCAAACTGTTAAATGCATTTCAATATTTTTTTACCCGCCATAATGAGTTTAACAGTGGCGTATGGTCACCCTGGACAGCGAGCTTGGCATGCCACCGAGTTTGCTGCCATCTCGCTCGCACGCAAAGCTTTGTCAAAGCAAAAGCAAAAAAATAAACACATTTTGCCTTTTGCTTTTGTTGTGTTTGCTTTGCGTTAAACATGCTGTGTATGTGTATGTGTGTGTTTGTGTTTTGTTTTTGTGCCGTCTCTTTTTGTGGTGTTGAACTTGGGCTTGGGTAAGAAAGAACTTGCCGACTCGAACTGGTATTGAATTTTTCGTGCTGTTTGTTTTTGTATTCAAGCGCCTGCATTTGTGCGAGTATGTTCGTGTGTGTGTTTGGGTATTTTTTTTTTTGGTGTTAGCTTGTGTGTGGCTTTCGTCACAAAACCAAAAACTCGTTTCCGTGCGCGTCTCTAATGGGATTTACGATCCACGTTAGTAGAGTTGCTTGTGGTGCAGACATTCCAAGCAGAAGCAGCATCATCGCATTGCTGATGAAGTGTAGAGGGAAATGACAGCTTTGATGATTGCCCTCTAAATCAATTGAAGGGCCAAGCATCTTAATTAAAATTTGTATAGCTCATTAAGGCGCGGCGCTGTCTTCAAAAAACAAAACGCAAGCGCAAACGCAAATGCCAATGAACGCTAGTTGTGCGCATGCTACAAACAACGGGTGCTGTTTAATCGACTGCAACTGCAACTGCAACTGAGCCTGAGCCTCCTGCATCTCGTGCTTATTGCATCCGCCAAGGCGCTGCTTTTGTGGGTCGCACGACAACAGCTGCGGCGGCGGTGGCGGCGTCGTCGTCGTTAGCATCGTCGCATACTTGTGGAGAAATGCAGCAGTGCAGCAGAATCAAAAGAATCAGAACAAAATGCAGGCAATGCACAAGAATGCGAAACGGCGCGAGACCAAAAAGACAAGAAAATAAAAACAAGTCGCTGCAGCAGCAGCGCAGTCGCAGAAGCGAACGCTGTGCTAACGAAAAGAAGTTGCAGTCGACGTAGACGTCGACGTTGTTCAGCTAGCTGGCTGCCCAATCGACACCAAAGCAGCGCCGCGTCGGTTCGGCTCTTCAGTTGCTTTGCAATCGTTCGTCGAGTCGGGCGTTTTTCGTTGAGAGCTTTGCGGCTCAGCTCATCTCTCCACTTTTGTCTTACACTGTGAGCTGTGCGCGCGCGCGTCTTAAAGCTCTACAAATTGTGTGTGTGTTTTATGTTATGTTCTTCTTTATGCTAGAAAAATCATTAAAATTATGTGCAATAATCACGGTAAACATAATTTTGGCAAATTACTAAAGGTGCGTGTTGGAGTAAAGTGAAACGAAAGTGGCTGGCAAAAGTGAAACGCCCACAGGCAATAACAAATTAACCAAGAATCTAGCCAAACCACTTGGCCAAAAGCCCACACATATAAATAGTTACAACAACATCGAATATCAACAGCAGCAACAACAGCATCTGCAGAAATTTCACCAAGAACAGGCTGCGGCCAAGCCTGCCAAGCCTTCCAATTTAAGCGTGTGTATGTGTGCGTGTGTATGACTGTATGCTTAAGCGAGTGATAGTGTGTGTGTTATTTTCTACATAGTTGTGGATTATATATGGCAAATGTCTTCTTGTTCCACACATAAACACATTTGAACATGTGTGGCTTGACTTAATGGTAATTAAATGAAATGAGGCTTTTGCTTTTTGTTTTTGCGTTGTGCTTTAACGGTAAACTGCTTAGCTTTGACGTTTTTTTTTTGTGTTTTGTTTTTTTGCGTATTCTGTTGTGATGGCCTCAGAACTGACCTCTGCACTGCTCTGCTCAGCGCCTGGCCAGCCTACAGTTGCAGCATAGTACGGCTCATCTTACGGTTTAAGCGGCAATGCTACCGTTGTGTTTTGTCGTGTCTTGAGCTTTGCAACATGCTGCTTGGCTTGCTCGCTGCACGCTAATTACACGCCTCTGTGCTTTATGCGCTCTCATCACCTCACCCCACCTCCTGTTCTACCACTCTCTCTCACTCTGTCTCACGCTACCCAACGCGCATTTGTTGTGGTTCTTGTGGAATGCAGTTAATTTGCATAAAATGTATACTAGGCAAAAAGCTTTGACAGTTCTGTTGTGACTCTTTTTGACAGTTGTGTAGTTGTATGTGTATATGTGTGTGTGGTTATGGATTACAAGAATGACTAATTAGCTGCTGCGCTAGCTGCGTTTATTGGTGGGCTGATAAATTCACCCAAAAATGACTAACGCATTGCGCTTTTATCAGTTTGTATAAATAAACAGTAAATATAGAGACATACATGTTATAAATACGTAGCTACAGTAAAGCGCGACAGAGAAAACCACATATTGCACCATCGTAATTAGTTTGCGCAATCTCACGTAACTCCGTAAATATTTTAACTAAAGTGATAAAGTTAGGAATGTCCCAAATGTATTCCATAGCACGGAATTTTTCATTTATATATATTCCCCTTAACTTTGAAGTTACTAATTGTGAAATCATTAGCTTAACAAAGTAAAATATATCAGCAGTGGTCTTCGGCTTACTTAAGGTAGTTCTTACTAAAAATGGGGGCAATTACAAGAAGACAAGTCATCCAAGTGTCATTGTTCGCCTGAATATAAACTCTCGACGCCCTCTAGCGGACATTTTAGAATAACTGACTAACGATAATGTTACTCGTGAATTGTCGCTTTCTCATATTTGTAAAAACGAAGCGGGAAGTTCAACAGGAGAATTTAAAAATGTTCCATTTGAGCTATACATACATCAGGTATATAGTACGATTTTGTATATTATATACGATCACATTCTCTTTTGGGGTTGTCAAACTATGAGCAGAACACTCTTCACTTAACGCCCTGCTGAAAGTCAGTGCATCAATTTAGCAAATTGAATTTGCCTTAAACTAGGCGAAAATGCAAACAACTGATGAAAGCAATGGCAAAGCAACATACACATAGCACAAAGCGCGCTCTTTAGAGTTTAGCACAAAGGCGACCACAGACTACAACTCGAGAGGCGGGCAAGGCAGACAGATTACTAGCTATGGATAGCTAGGCACAAGCCCTCGAGTAGAGGGCAGTGGAAAAACTATCGACCCAAGACACACAAACACACCCTCTCTACCTTCAACCTTCTGCCTTAGCCTCCCCAACTATTCACCTCCCTGGCTATTTGTTTACGCTCGTTTAACACGCTGTAACGCATACGCCACGTTGACCAGCCCCAATATACAAATGACATTGACTGGTTAAGGGTGAATTTCCGCCACTCTTAGGGGTTGCCATGGGCTCATTTAGTCGTAGGGTCTTTCAGTTGGTCGTCAACTGTTTCGGGTGGTTGAATTCAATTCAATTGGTCGTCTTGGTAACCGACCAAAACATAAACAAATGCAACTTGCATCATAAAATTCGGACAACAAATAGTTTGCCATCGAAGGTCCTTGTGGGTGTCGCGTGTGACGTAAAAAAGTGACAGAAAAAATGACTTAAATATATGAAGAACATTTCTGTAAATACTGCGGGTAATTTCAGCACACTTTTAATGCCACTTTAAGTGATATCGAACTGTGAAATTAACGCAAGAAATGGTGTTTGCAATGTGTAAGCACAGAGCTTGCAAAAGTTAATTATGCACTGTTAACTTTGCTGCAACCGTAACAAATAAATTGCACACAAACGTTTGCAAGTGTAACTGTAAAGATTATTAACTTTATCATTATATAAATATTTAGTTTCTGAGAAGTGAGATCACTTGGTGGCTTCTTCTTCTATTGGACTAGACTTTTAATTTATTATCAAGCACTTTAGTGAGTTCATTAAAATGGCTTCCTAACTTTGATGACGGCATCTTCACTAAATCTTTCACTGAGACAGTTCATTAGTTGACCGCAGAAATAATCAAGAAAGCACAGACAAAAAATAAAACCGAAAAACAAAAAAAGGAAAAGTAAACTTTCACATTTCTAATGGGCCTTTTGTTGTTGTCAGCGAGATGGGAGCTAATCACGCTTCTTGCTATGCATAAACGACAATAAATTTTCTTTGATTTAATTTCTAGAAACTTAACGATACGAAAATATCTTTCTCTGTGTTATACATATATATAGTATATATATTTACTATATCCATTCGTTGCGCATAATTTTCATTTATCGTTTTGTCTTCCGCATTCATTCATTCACCTGCAACACAAAACAGTCGCAGTCTGTTATCGAGTATTTTGTATTGTTGTTGTTTCAGCCAAAGCGTGTCTAATCGCCAGTTCTTCTTGGAATGGTTAAAACGCACAGAAGTTATCATTCAGTCATTGGCAATGCAATACCATTGGGCTGCTCACTTTCACCCATCGCAGCTTGAAGCTTGGGCGGCAGCTTCACTTCTGATAACTGTGAAAATCCCACTGAAATTATGGCCAGTTTTTCAACGTGCCTCGTAATGCGCATCCGTCTCAATAAGATGCCATTGGCATCTGCTTATGGCCCGCTGTGGCATCCCAAAGCTTTTAGTTTCTTTTTATATACGAATGATATGCATTTGCATGCCACCATAAAAAAATGTCGCAGCGTCAACAATGACACTTGCAACAGCAGGTGCATTCGAAACAACGTCAGAGAGAGAGAGAGAGAGTCGCTGAAAAAGATGTCTAGCAAATCTTTTGTCAGCAATCGTATATATAAATACTGCTTAATTGTGGGAGCATGGGGTATGCTGTAGTTTCAAGATATTTAATTCCACAGAATATGAATACCATATTAAGCATATGCCTTAATTTGATCTTTAATCTACTTGTATGAAACTTGGCTACAGTTTTTTAAATTAATATTAGCTAAGACTTAATAAAAGCAATTGGTTCTACGCTCTTTTTATCTATTAATATATTTCTAAAGAAATGTTTATATTTCTTTATCTTTTCACAACTTTAACCATTTTCATAGGCAAATAGTTTTATTACTTCAACTTTTCATTCCCAAAACAAATTTGTGAACAAATATTTCTATTTCTTTAACTAATTATCACTGCGATGACTATTTATACTACATTAAGGATATAGACTTTTCTCATTATTTTAATTTAATTTTCCAAATAAAAATATAATCGGTATCATTTAGTAAATGCAATTGCATCTAAGTTCCTTGAGTCTTTTAAATAAATAGTTCAGTCTTCATAATAAAGTCTTCGTAAATAAATAGTTCAATTTCTTAAACTTCTCAGTACTAGAATTAATTCATAATGAAATTGATCAACTTCTTTAACTTCTGATTAGAAAAATCGAATCTCAAAGTTTTCCTAGGGTATCTCAAAGTCTTGCTAGGGTATCCCTTTAGTCTCGCAGACTCACCTGTCACATTATTATTGCTATTTATTCATACGTATATCTCTATACATTTATTTGCCGTGTATTGTTTACATTTTCCCTTTTTGGCTTCAGTTTTTTATATGCAAAGCATTCATTGGCTTTTTTGTTGACTTTGTTTTTTCTCTCTCTCTTACTTTTTGTATTAGCCACGCCAAAAAGTTGTTAACCTGGCTGTCTGTGAAGTGGCCTTAGTTTTCAGCTGTTGAGCTGTTGAGCTATTGAGCATATATTTGTCTGATGGCATTGACGACTTTCAATCAAAAATATGTCGGCTTGAAAAATCAATTTGCATGCGTTTCGGTTTCGCTTAAAGATCCATAAGCTAAATTGAATTTCAGCTCAATTCAGATGCTAATTTTATATATGTTAATTGAAATTAATTAGCTAGTTGAATCGATTAGCTGCTCGCCAAATCGCCTGAAATAGAATTCCCATGTGAACGATAAGAATCGCCAAATGCAATATTTATAAATCTTTCGTAATAAAGCCTGGGAAACAAACGCTTTCGTTGTTGTTGTTGCTGTCAATGAATTGCGATGCTCAACATTTGCGATAGCTCAATAAACACATTCATGCAATCGGATGATAAACATTGAATAAGTCATTATCTTTGCGCCCAATTTCTATAAACACGAATTGAAGTCAACGTAATGAAAACATGGCCAAGAGACGGTTTGCGTAATCAACAATTTTTAGCTTCTTATTTACATTGCAAGTGCGTGTGTGTGTGTGTGTGTCTCAGTGTGTGTGTGTGTGTCTGTGTTTGTTGCTCGTATTTAATATTTTGTTTAAATACCATTTGCAATGGCGTAAAATTGTGTTGTTATTCGCAACGCGTTCGTCGCAAATGCTAACAAAATAACTAAGCAGGTTGCAATGAAGTGTCAACGACTTTGAGATACTACTTATTTTTTTTTTAATTTTAATAGTTTTTAATGTTTATAATTTGAGCAATTTCTTAGGATTATACTATTTAAGAAATTTGTTTAAGTGATCTTTTGAATTTTTAAATAAAATAAAATAGGAGAATCAACTATAATAGAACTTTCTACTTAATCAGATAAAGAACAATAATGTGAGAATGAATATATAGGAATTTATAGAAAGAAAATTATTTATAAAAACTTCATCAATGTAGTTAAAATAAATTCTCAATATATTTCATAATAATAAGAATCAAAAAATGTTAATTTTAACTTCAATCTTTAGAAATATGATATTAATATTATAAAGAAATTTCTACAAGTGAAATTTTTTAGGATGATTATAAAACAAAAAATAAATAAATAGAAAATTATTTATAAAAACCGCATTAATGTATTCTCAGAAAATATTCTCAATGTATTTCAAAATAATATGAATGCAAATTGTTAATTTTAACTTCAATCTGTAAAATGAAATTTGCTGAAGATCTACAGATTTTATATTCCATGAGGTCAAGGATAGAAAAGAGACATTGACAAGGATTTTGACTATATCATCTCGTCTAATAACCATTATCAAGGACTGCCACATTATTATTTTGTTGTCACTACGTTTTAATACCCTCTGAATACCGGTTATAAAAAGACAACTACTAAAAGGCAGAGGGGAAAGAGGAAGGGGGGAATACAGAAGACCCGGCTACGGCCACTCGCACTGAGCTGCTTAAAACCCATTTGACGCATGTGCTAGCAAAAGAAATGTGTTCAGTTGGTTTTTTTTATGCAATCGCTCATTATAATTGGCATTTGTGTGTGACAAAAACGTGAGCTGAGCTCCGGTAGGCGTAAGGCAAGGAGGAGGGGCGATGAGAGGAAGAGGGGTCGTGACGATGGGGCTTCCCAAGTAGCAACCAAAGTATTGTACTGTATGACAACGTGTGCGGCGGTTAGGCAAGCATTTTATTATTACTCTTTTTCATATAAGCTGCGCTTGATAACATCGAAGACAGCCAAAAAAGCATATCACGCATACGCAACGTTGTGCCCACACAGCAAGTGGCTGCTCAAGAGTGATGTGTTTGGTAAGCAGTAGTTAAAGCTTTACATAAAAGTGGCAAAAGCTGAGCTCAATTAGAAATTTCGCATTTGTCACATGGCTGGCAAATTCTTCGACAGGAAAAGTCTTGTATATTGAAATGTGCAGAAATTGCCATTGATAGCTCGCAAAAAAAATACAACTAATCGTTAACCCAATTAAATCATATCAGGCATGACAGCGAAATGCTGGTTGGCTTTAATACTGACTTGTTTGGCCAGTGCGAAGATTATGATTGACTTATTCTGCCTCCCCTTTGATACACAGAGAGAAAAAGTGTTGTATGAAATCAAGACAAAAAAATTTAGTTGAAGTCGAACAAACTATTCTTGAATCAAAAAAAATCGTATCGATTTCTTTTTGTAAACTAAAAAATTCTATTGTTTTGTAACATTTTTGATTTTAAGTAAAGTTTTCATATCTCTTAATAAAAAGCATGGGATTTTATTCCAATTTGTTTCCTAAAAGAATTTTACTTCTTTTCTTTGTATTGACATATCTCTTGAGAAAAGCATTGGATTCTATTTTAATTTACTTCCTCAAAGAATTGAATTTTTTCTCTTTTGCTAATAATATCTTATCTTATATCTTATTTTTGGAAATTTCTTGTATACAAATTTCTTAAATGAAGAAAATAAAGAAAGAAAGAATTTCCATATCTTATCACAATAATTTCTGATTTTTTGAAGTCAATTTTAGGTCACTTTCTGCATTGCACAAGAATTAAGAAAAGAATTGATTATTTTCGAAATTTTTTCTCCGTGTACTGTGTGAATTTGCATATCTGAGAAATGTTGCCACTCAATTTCGTGTATAATTTATTGCTGTTGTTGTTACTGTTGTCGATGTTTTTTCATGCTGCTGAACGATTTTCATGCGCTTTCTCTTTGCTCTTCAGTTGCTCACACTCTCTGATTTTTTTTGTACCATTTCAGGCCTCGAGGCGGCAGTTGGCAATTGACTTGGCCACTGGTGGTCACTGGTCACCGTCGGTCTAATCACAGCACAGCTCGACAACATGATGGCGAGCTCAGAGTTGGCTGCTGCTGCGGCAGCTGGAGCAGCAACACGCTGCGATCACAATGGGAATGCGAATTCGAATGCGACCACGCCCAGAACGACGCCGCGTAAAGAAAAGACAATACTCGGTTGGCTGGTGAAAAGTGCAAGTGTGAGCGATAAGACGAACGATAGCGAAAGCGATAACAACAATCGATACGCGAACGGGAACGCGAACGCGAATACGACCGATAACAACAATAGTAATTGCAATTGTGAAACGCGCGCTTTTCGCGATTTTCGTGGCGTGCAAACATTGCGATTGCTGTGGAGCAAACGCATCAGCAGCGCCAGCGAGGAGGCAGCTCAACATTATCATCAACATCATCACAATCACAATCATAAATCCCCAACGGGGCTGGGCACACTGCGCAAGCTAAATAAATCCGTTAGCTGTTTGGTTAACGCGTTTAATAACGCACGCGATTGGCCCAGCCTGCAAAACGCGCCGGAAACGCGTTCAAAACGCGCCGCAAGCTTACACAATTTGCAAGAGGCACGCGACGCATCGAGCGCGGAAAGGGAGACAAAGGAATTGCAGCGCGACAAGGATAATTTCAATAAATACAAAAACGCTGAACAGGCGAAAATGCAAAACAAATTGCGACGCGGCAGCAGCAGCTGCGGCGCCGAGGAGAGAACGACAAGTTTTCCGGCCGTGAAAGCGGGCAACGCAGCTGGCGAGCGTTTGCAGTGGCCAAAGCGCGGCGATGTTGTCATGCCCAAGTGCAAAATGGATGGCTTATCAGATAATGAGAGGGAGCGTGAGCGCCACCAAAACAAATACAACAACAACAACCACAACCACAATGAAAGTCAAGAGCTTATCAGCTCGGTAGTTGTGGGAGAGGAACAATTCGAAGCACATTCGGTTAGTCTCGGCGCGACTTGCACTCAGAGCGGCAGCAACGAGTCGCTGCAAACGATAAATTCCATAAATTCCAACACAACCACAGCGACTGTGACGTCACAGTCGACAGCAACAACAACAGCAGGAACAGCGGCAACACGAAGCAACCCACGTCGCAAATACAGCTTCAAAACACATGCGGGCAAGTCATTCCATCAGCATCACACACCGCGCCGCATGTCCAGCCACAGTCACAGTCATCACAACCACAGCTACAATCTCAGCTTGCCAGCAGATGCAGCAACATCTGCAGCAAGTGGCAGCGCCACAGCAGCAAGTGGCAGTCTCGTGCGGCAGCTGACGCAACAGTTCAATGAGATCATACAGAAGGATGCGCGTCTCCTCGAACAGGTGAAACGCAAGAATGGCGTCTGGTTGGCGCGGGGTGCGCATGTCTACAAGATTGTGGAGAAGCCACTCGAGCAGCAAACGTCGTCGTCGTTGCGCAGCTCGATGGTGCAACGTAACATTAAGAAGTTCGAGAAGCTGGAGAAGCCAGCGGTGCCCCAGAAGACGGAGCAACTGCTGCGCAAACATCATGAACTGACGCTCAGTCTGAGCAAGCAAATGCGTAGCAAGCGAGCCAGGCAGCAGCAGGAGAAGGACAAAGAGAAGCAGGTAGAGCAACAGGAGCGGGAGAAGGAGCAATCAAAGTTGGCGGTGCTGCCTGAGGTGGAGCACAGCACCGATGAAGGTGTTCAGTCGGATGTCGATGATGCTAACAAACCAAAGCCACAAGCCTCAATCGCTGAATCAGCAACAACCGCAACAACAACAACCACAACCACAGAGGAGCTGAGTCAGCTGGCTGACGATAACAGTGATGGGGATGAGTTAGATGCCGTGGAGGCGGAGCGACAACAGCGACGCAAGCACAAATATGCCAGCATCTATGAGAAACTGCGCTTGCCCTTCACCAAGCGATCATCACCAAAGAAGCAAGCTGCTCTGCTCGAGGTACCGGAGTTGCAACCACAGCAGCAGCAACAGGATGAGGTTGTGGAACCTCTACCCTCGCCTTGTGAGGAGGCATCCGACTCCAAGCTCCTGGCAGCACTTGAAGTGATCGATCAGAAGCTGAAAATACTCGCCGAACCGGGCAGAACCGAAGAGCAGAAGCAGGAACAGGAACAGCAATCCAACGAGTTGCTCCTATTGGAGCACGATGACTTTGAGCAGCGCATTTTGCCCAACAATTCGTTCATCTATCAGGCGGCCAACAAGCAGATCTCCAACAATCAGCTGCTGCTCAATCAGGCCGTCAATGTGACGCTGGTGAATGCCATCGAGGGCGAGCAAATGATCATGGAACAGAAGCAACTGGCAAAGTCTCCCGTAATGCAACTGGAGTTGCAGTTGGACCCGAAGCCTGATCCCATGTATGAGCCAATTACGCCTACGAAAGAAACAACGGAGACAATGAAGACTGAGCCGCAGGCGTCGAGCTTGTTTAAGATCACCAACCAAGTGGAAAAGGTCAAGGAGCCAACGACAGCCGAGGATATTTATCAGACTGTAGAGGAGGCAAAGACGCTGACGCCAACGCCGGTGGCGACGCCGACAAAGTCACAGACTAATTGGCTGGAGGGCTACGAGTCCATAGCGGGCTCCTGCGAGGCGAGGAATCAAACCTCCAGTCCTAACGATGACTACGAGGCCTTCGACACGCCCACAACTCCCCAACCCATACCAGAGGAGCCTGTGACGCGCAACATTCCAAATAGCACAGGCACACTGGGACGCAACACTCGCGATCAGCTGCCGGAGTTGCCCAAACCGAAGCGTGTGATGCCGCAGGTGCTGCGTCCGGCGCCTGCCAAACCCAATCAACCCAGTCGCCTGCAGGTGAGTGGCTCCTCCGACGAGGAGGAGGATGAGAACATCTACGACACCATCAAGGGTTGCTACGACTCGATGTCGCAGCGCACGATGAGCTCCAACTGCTACGAAAGCATCTCCAACTATCGGAAGAGCAAAACCACATCAGGTACTTCAATAGTAGAAGGCGGAACAGCTGCGGGAGAAACAGGAAGAGCAGCTGGAGTCGCAACTGGAGCAACTGCGGGAGTGCAGCTGTCGAGCAGTGGCTCCTCGTTGACCATCTCATCGGATCACCGCACCAACAGTCTCTACGAATCGTCGCTAGCTGCGGGTTGTGTGATCTATGGCAGCGCTAGTGTTGGTTGTCGTTCCTCCCTTGCCAGCAGCAGCGGCGGAAGCGGAGGCAGGAGCAAGCTGAGCGATAAACGCTCTTCAATTGCGGGATCCAGTGACAACAGCGATGCCTGGGTGGATATATCCGATGGCGAGGCAACAGCAGCAACGGCAACAAACAACGAGGCGCAGTTTATTGTGTAAGTAGTCAAGAAAGAAACGGGAGGGAAGGGATTTTACCCCCTTGGAACAAATCAAAGTAAACAAGTAGAAAGACTGCAGACAAGTGTGCTAGACTGCAAAATACCCGCTACACATTATTAGCACGACTTAGATCTCAATTTAAGAAGTTTAAAACTACAACAAACTAGTCTGACTTCCGACTGTTAAGGCTGATTGGGAGTACAATATTAGGGGTTTTTGGTTCACACATAGCTATTAAGGTCTTTTAGCCCGTGGATACCGGGGATATAAAAAAGCTGCGTAGATTGCTGATAGGTTTGTTTGGCTTGCCGCTTATCTAATCGGACTAAACAACGAACTGCGGTCGGTCCACAGAATTTTGTTGACGCCAATCGCTGTTGCAGAGTGAAAAAATAAATACAGAGAGAGGAAAAGAGAATGCAGAAACACGAGGGTTGCAACATGCAATCAGAACGATTCCCAGAAATGTCGCGTATAGAAAGCAGGTCAAGGCAGTATTACGATTCACCTTTCGAAGCAGCAGAAAGCAGAGAGAAATCAAGTAATGTAAAGCTATTGGTTTATCGCAGAAATAACTTACGTTAATGAGGTTAGGCTCGCGATTGATTCCGGGTTAAACAAATAACCCTGACCTCAGTTCAAGTCGCCGTTTCCCTGTCTCGACTCTTGGCTGTTGTGTAAGTGCAGGTATTGAAAGTTGAAATGCGATTGCAATTTGAGCTTTCTCACTGATAAGATATGAATCGACAAGTCTGATTAGCAGTAGCTGTAAAAATAGCTCTATATATATTTGTTTATATTATACACAATTGACGTCTTGAGGCCTTAGTCATAATAAAAGCTAACACTTTGTGCTCCGGAAGTTTGTTTCCTAAATATATTTAATGTGTTATTAAAGCTAACTTTTGAGATAAACGATTAGTTAAAGCCGGAAAACTGCAATTAATATAGTTCAGATAGTAAATGGTATCGATAACATCTAAGCATACATCTATTTATTATTCTTCAATATAAATTTTGAGTTTGCTATCTATTTAACATTTACTCTTGATGCCGCACAGTGTTTGTAAACAAACAGAGAAACAGTAACACAGTAATAATAATGCAATTTACAGTAAATAACTATAATTTTACTATAATATGTCCAGGCAATTGATTAATTGATAGCAGTTATGGACCAATTTGACAGCTTCTTGCGACAATGACAGTGCGGAATCATTAAAAAATTGACACATTTCTTGGCAATTAAGAGCATTTCCTATCCCCCGTTGTGTTTGTAATAAGTGCTATGAAATTATGAAGAATGAATTCTCTCAGTTAAACATGAAATTACGCTATTGCATCACACACTCTCTCAGGCAATGCAACTGCCTCTTAGCCCCCCTTTGAGACACTTTAATTAGCGCGTTGACCTACAATTGCGTTTTGTTATCAACCGATAAGATTGTTCGCCTACTGAGGCAACTCACGCCCCATTCACAATTCACAAGTCACAGTTGTAATGTCGGGCACCTTTTATTGTAACTTCTATGTTAGTTAGAACTTCAGAGAGAAACCCGAAGACAGTTAGAAGTGAAGCGGCCAAGCTGAAAGACCTTTTTAATAACGCTGCACATTGATTGATCGTATTTTGAGGAAGGCATGAAGTACTATTCTACAATTATAACGTTCTAATCAGTTACGGTATTAACTTTATAATCTTCTCCCTTGCAGTGTGCGGGAACAGAGGTTCAAGCAGCATCGCGTTCGTAGTCCGGATTGGTCGAAACGCATCAGAGACAAAAGACTGCAACAAAACAAAGCGAAGAGCTGCATTGAAGGTATGTACTGCACATATATGATATAGTTATATAATCAAACAGATATATATATAGTGCAAAGAGTGCTCATAGAAAGATAGTAGTTGAATATTTTTTTCCCAGACATTTCTTTATCTGCACTCAGTCTCAATATCGCAGAAAAGTCAACTCTTTGCTGAGTGAACAATGAGCGGTGTTTGCTTAACTTGTCTTTGTGTTGCTCTACATCAATAAATTAGCTAAATATGTGCTCATTATAATTCACTTTGTCTGCAAAATGATTTCCTATATAGATTGTGTTGTCAGAAAACCGCAGAGCTTTTGTGTACATAAGCTAAGCAGAGCTTTGAGCCAAGCTTACAGTTCCCAGCTAGCTGTGTCTCGCCTACTTGTGGTTTGTGCACAAGCTAAACTTGCTTTCCACATGCAATCCACAACATTGCTTACTCACTGCGGGTTAATTAACGACAATTATAATGAATGTTTGTTGGTCGGCTACTTGCCGTCAGCGATTGATAAATCGTATGCGCAAATTGAGCCCAACTCGAAGTCCATTTAAAAGACAACTTGGCCACAGGCGAAATGAAATGTCAAAAGTAAGCAGGCAGCATGTAAATAAAATGAAATGAAAATTAACAAGACGCAGACTTACAAAACCCAAAAAAAAAAACGCAGCGCGTTAATTATGGGCAATGTAAATGCGAGCAAAGGCAGCCACAATTCCCACACACATGAAATGAGTAAGCGTTATGCGCACATTTTACACAAACACAAAAAAATGCAATTGGCGCCTGCCTCGACGACGCAGCTGCGACTGCGACTGCATTGCGCGACAGGTTCCACAAAAGGCAATAACAAGTTGAGAGAGCGTGCGCGCGTAAACAATGCCCATAAACTGGACCCCGAATGCTTATGGGTTTTTCTGTGTTTCTTGTTGTTGCTTTGCAATTTTAATTCCATGGCTGCCATGCAGCAACAACAACAGCAACAACTATCACTACTCAACTCCACGACCCAGGCAAAGTCTGTCTCTCTCCGCCTCTCTCAGTTGTATTGTAAGCTGTGCACAGTCTCAGCGCGTCAGTGCTAACGTGCGGTTCGTCTCTCGGACGCTGCCTGTCGAAAAAACTCGCCCAACGAGCTTCAATTTTCGTTTGTTAAATGTGAAAAATATTTTCTACAATATTTTTGTGTGATTAATGTGCGCTTCATAATTTTGCTCAATATTTTACGTGCTTGCGCATCTCGGTGTGAAAAGTGAAATAAAAGCAGAAAGAAAGAAATGAAGAAAGAGAAAAAGTGCATGGCGCAGTGCATGCAAAATTAGCAGACGACCCCAAAAAGGCGTTAGCGTCGACGCCGACGGCGACTGCAAGCAGCGCTGCGCAGCGTAGCTAGTTTTCAATTATTGTATGCCTATGTTGTTGTTGTTGTGTGTGCTTTTATGCAAAGGCAGCGAGACGTCACGAACTACAACTGAAACTGAAGCCGCCATTTGCCCTACGCCCGCAACGAGAGAGCAACTTGAAGCTTTATGTTTCACTTTTATCGTGCTTCTTTTTGTTGTTGTTGTTGTTGTTGTGAATGATGACGAAATTGCTAAGCGAAAACCAGTCTAGATATAATATATAGCGTTAAAAGCGCACAACCTTGAAGAAGTTAAAAGTTAAGAAAAAAAATAACAACAATAGCTACAAGCAGCTTAAGGAACTCGCTAACAACACAAAACACGAAAAGTCAAACACAAAAAAAATACTAGTAGTGCAGTGACTACGCACATAATATAAAAATACACATGAAGTAAAAGGAATAGCAATAAAAAAATAGTAAATAGTGAACTGTGAACAGTGAAGAGTGAATAGGCAAATAAGCAAATGCCAGCCTCAATTTGAAATGCAAAATTGCAAAATCGAAATGTAATCATGTGCAATAATAAGTTGTTAGTGCAGCCCCCAAAGAGGAGCCCACAAAATAGCATCCCATAAAAGTACTCGTAAATAAGCAAAAACGAAAAAAAAATAAAGCTTTGCAATATGGCCGCTTGAAAGTTCACTGAACGCTGGCAGCGACGCAACGCAGCTAATTGGATGACTGAGGGGAAGTAAGGGGAAGAAGAAGAAAGACTGCAACAGACGTCTAACTGTTAAATACGGGGCGCGTAAACAATTTTAAAACTGTGAAATAACCGCGTAATTTGTAATTGCTAATTTTGTGTTTGAAGAAAACCCCAACGGCAATACAGAGCGGAATTCTCAGCAAAGCAAAGTCAACTTTTACCCAGGGCACGTTCGCTTTTCCTTACACTTTTTCTTTCTTTTCGGCACGCAATAATTAAAGCAAATAAGAGATGGTGGAAAAAGAGGCGAAAAGAAAAGCGAAAGTGTCACTCTACACACACTTAAAATAACCAATGAATCGAAAGGGGAAGGGGAAGCAGACGAAACATTTTCAATGGGGTCGCGGAAAAGCCACAATGAAGATTTATGAGGCAGAAAGATCGAGTGGTGAACTCTTCGAGCTTAACTGATTAATCCAAGTTGCAGCTATATAGATAGTATATACTTAGAGCTTTGCTGGCTGACACTGAGCAGAGCCGGCAGACAATGACATCGTTTGGCACTTAATAAGTTTAACCTCAATGCGTCAATCGATCGATCAATAAACGATACGTTTGGTTCAGCTGCATTGCATTCGCATCGAATTGGAAATGAAAATAATTAAAGTGATGTAGTATAAAAAAAAACAGAAGATTGCGTAGCGAGTCTATTCAACCTCAAGCTGTGCACTTTGCCAAGGCTGCAATTCTTCTTGTAATCACGAAACAAAGCATCAGACAGTTTTCCGTTTTCTTGTCTTCATCTGCGATTGTCTAAAGAGTCTAGACTCTCTAGCGGTGCTTGCTTTTGTTTATGTGTAAATACGGTGCGTGGCCCACACGAAAACGAAAAATTAATTGGCCAAGAGGCCTAACAAAGAGCCTAAACAGCCAAAGATACGAGCGATATTTCCGCATAAGCCAAATACACAGCGAAAAATATATTTTGCAAGGCAAACCGAGCTAAATTGAGTGAGAGGCAAGAAGAAACATGAAAAAAGCAAAATGCAAAATATATAAATATTGAAATACAGTTTTGCCAGAAAAGGCATAAAGTAAACTAAGCCAGCAAATATATAAACAGATTTCTATACTTGGTTAACAGATTTAGTAGATCAGCCTAATTTGTAGCAGGTTGCGTCAAGACAGCTTGAAAGCTGAGATACAAGTTTGCATAGAAACCGGTGTCAATTAACACTGCATGCTTTTATAGTTGTTGTAGCCTTGTCAACTAAATTACATATTTATGCATCAAATTAGAGGCGGCAAAAAAATAAAAATTTATTAGCGGCGTAAATCCACTGAAGAAAGCTTAAGAACGTGAAATAAATGAATCCAATTTACAGCTTGAAATAAACATACACAATTTATTTTTGCACTGTGCCGCCTTCACATCCGCCAGCTGAATTTTTGCGGATTACTTCTGAATAAGGCTGAAGACAGCGAGAACAGCCTAAAAGGCACAGCATCCCACGCACAACAAGTGTCGCTTTGGTCAACGGCAAACAACAAGCCACAAAGTATCTTGTTTCCATACCTCTCTCTCTCTCTCTGTCAGTTAGCATCCACAATGTGGAACGCATTGTTGCCCAGGCGAGTGAGCAAGCAGTCGTCAGACAGACATCTGTGTTTTATTATCGCGCTTCGAACCGGTTCGCTTCGCTGCGTATACGTAATTTTCATGTGTGCTCACTCCAAAGCGCTGCTCTGGTTTTATCTAGTCTAACGCTTATTTTTTTCGTATTTTTTTGTATAATTTCGGAGCACCTTTTGTGTTAATCACAATTGTACCTGCTGTTTTTGGCCGTGTGCTGCATTGAAGCGTGATTTCATTATAATTTTTGCGCTATTTTGCATGCCAGCATGTTGATCAAAATCGCGCATACGCCGCGTTGTTAAAGTTTATTGAGTTTTGTAGCTAAAACACAGAAAAATTATTGTGACACTTGAAAAGTTTTGTTAATTAGCGCTGCGAGGGTCGCTAATAAAATGGGAAAATAAACATAAACAACGCCAAAAATTTTTTGAAATTATGCAAATTATATAATTTCGTAATTTTGCTGCGCAACATTTTTGTTCTTCAGCGTAGAAATTGAAAGACAAGACAAGTATTTAATGATTATTGAGTATAAAAAAGAAGCCCGCATTAATTTAAAGCGCAACTCTTGCTGCAAGCAATGCAATCAATTGTTATGTGCAGACATTTAATTGCCTCCAATTAAAAGCAGAGTTTTGCTTGCATGCAAATAGAGTTCAAAAGTTCAGCACGACAACAACAACAACAATTACTGAAAGTTTAATTGCTAGCATTCGATAGGAAGTTAAGTGCGTGAAATATGCTGCGATGGCAACCACGAGCAGCAACGCGAATGCCAATCAAAGCCAGCTGCGCCTTAGCTGCAGCAGCAACTTTAGTGCCACAGAGCAGCAGCAACAGCTGGTGACGTTGCCACGCAAACGACGCCCTCGGGCGGTGGGCGAAGTGAGTGTCACCTGTCCATCGAGCAGTGTTTATCTGAATGCCGAGGGCGACAACGAGACAACGCTGCCCAAGGCACAGCCGGGCGAGCTGGAGCCCATCTATCAAAATGAAATCGCAGCCATCAATCAACAACGCAGCAGCTACAAGCTGGAGCGGCATTTGCAACAGCGTCGCCTCCAGGCTCATCTCAGCGTGTTGCGACTGTCGCATGTGGAACACGGCAATGCGTCGAGAGAGTCTATGGTAGTGAGCACCTTTGTAGGTTCGTCAAGCGTAGGCAACATCATCAGCATCTGAAGAAATACACATTCAACATCACTTAACTAATGATATTCATTGTTTCCCCACTCAGATGACTCGGATCATTATTATGAAACATTATCCCCGCTGGGCAACAAGCGTCACTCGACGCAACTGCTTCCCGGACAGCATCACAAGCGCACTCAGGACTTGCCACGCGCCTCGCAGCGTAGAAGCAAACAGCATTCGGCATCGGCGCATGCGCTGGGACAGCATGCCATCAATTCGGATGACTACGACTCCTTTGAAACGGACAGCGATGAACACACCGAGCAGGAACAACGTCTGCAGCACGTAAGTTGTGAATTACAACTTTTATATTGAACTATTGTTAATATTTTCACTCTCTTTCTCTGCAGCACAATGACAGCGGCGTGGATATGCGTAATCATCGCTTGCCAGAACCGCCGGCGCCACAGAATCAAGTCTATGCCATTGTGCGCAAGTTTAAGGATTTCATCTCCAACAAAAAATCACCCAAGAGCAGTCAGCAAAAGCTCTACGAGAATACACCCAGCAATACACAATTTTATGTGGAGTGTCGCAAGCAGGAGCTCTACGAGCAAGCGAAATCTCTGAGCAGCTCCGAGAAGAATCTTAATCAAGAGCAACAACAACAGCAACCGCAATTGTCAACAACTTTGATGCGAGCCAAGCAGAAGAATGGCAAGAGTTTGCGTTCGAGACTGCGCAAGAGTCTTGTGGGTTCATCCTTCGATACTAAACAGTTATCTACACTGACGCCCACACGCAGCACCTTCTACATTGAGGATCCGCCAGCGCAGATGCAGTTGCAGCTGCAACAGCAACAACAGCAGCTGCATGGCTCTGGGGAACTCGATTCGGGCTTCTCAGAGAAGGCTTCCTCGGGAGATCTTCCTGTGCCCAGCGCCGAGTCCCAAAAGTTCTCCACAGTTGCACGCAAAGCCAAGAAGGAGGCGAAGGCAATGCGACGTAGGGCTACCATCGGAGTCCGACCTCATGAACCTCCGCCACCTCCGCCTCCACCAGAGCAACGCAACAGCGTCAATCGCACGCCGCAGACACCGCAGCTGGAAGGCTTAACTCAACCCGATTCGTGGTACGCCGAGTGTGGAGTCTTTAAGCAATCGAGCAGTGTGAACGGTGAGCTGGCCACGCCCACACCGAGCGCTAATGGCGGTGGCAGCTCCTGGTACGCTGAATCGGGTCTGTATCAGACTAGCGGCAATTCAGTGGCCAGCTCCAGCGGCAGCTCTGGCGTCTCCACGGGCAATGAAGCGGGTCTGGGTGATGAACTGCAGCCTCACAGCTTGTTTTCCAATGAACCGCTCTATCAAGTCTACAGCGCAGCCAAGCTGGAGGTAAGTTAAGAGTTTCAAATGTCAGAATTCAAATTTAATCATTTTTGTTGCTTCTAGTCGATTACACGTGATCTGGAAGCGCATGAGAATGCATCTACGGATGGCTACGAGGAGATTGGTCTGCATGCGCACGCAAAGACGCCACCGGCGCAGCAAGCAAAAGCGCGTCCCACGGCGCTGCAGCTGGTGGAGCCCAAGAACGGGCCGTCAAGGACGCTGTGGAGTGAAATACCGGAAGTCATCAACTCATTCATACTGCGTGAGTAACGGAAGACAATATATGAATAGCAAATATTGTAATAACTAGAGAGAGTATATTAAGAAGAGAGGTGTATATAAAGAGATTTAGTAAAGCAACTAGAATATAGTAAGTAGAGTTGAGATGCTCAACTATCAGATACCTGTTATTCATTTTGAGTGACAAGGTTATCATCGAATCGTAATGAAATTTGCATGATTTAATCTTGACATGATCTTTATTCGACATGTTGAGACTAGACTTTAACTGTGAAATGTACAATCGTAATTGATGATGATCCATGATTTAATTTGCGTAAGTTTATTTTAAACTAAATTCCCGAGGAAACCAATTCCTTTATACTTCTGATGGAAGGGAAGAAAATCAACTATCTTTAGTATGATATTCTTGACAGCTATACAATAGTTATTCGAATATAGCTTTTATTGTATAGGACTCAGTAAATTTTAGTTGGTTTGGTTCCATCGGTTCCATTGATTTCAACTTAATTTTTATTTTAATTTAATTTTGAATCAAATGTATTTCTTTTACATTTGGTAGCTATTAACTTCTTAGATTTAGGTAATTAGCGAGCGTAAAGACAGAGTTACATTCATGACAATGAACTTTATAAAATTCTTGAATAACTAATCCTTTTTTTACCATTTTAGCTACCCTAACGCCTCGTGAACGTGGCTTGCAGGAGGCCAAGTTTGAGATCATGACGTCGGAGGCGAGTTATCTGAAGTCTTTGAATCTGCTGCGACGCCATTTCATGAACAACACCGCCTTCTGTGACACCAGTGTGCTGAGCGCACGCGATCGCAAGGCGCTCTTCTCCTACATTGTGCCCGTGCACGAATGCTCGGAGCGTCTGCTCACGGAACTGGAGTGTTGTTGGCAGAACAACATCATGTTGCTGGGACTGAGTCGTTGCATCTACGAGATTGCCGAGCGGCATTTCCATGTATACATCACATTCTGTGAGCATCAAGGACGCATGGATCGAACGCTACGCCGCTTGAAGGAGGCGAAGAATGGCGCATTCCAGCAGCATCTGGACAAACTGGAAGCCAATCCCAGCTGCTGTGGTCTTAATCTGCACTCGTTTCTTATGTTACCGATGCAACGCATCACTCGACTGCCGCTACTCATCGATGCGGTGTTCAGCAAGGAATCGCCCAACAATGCCGAGGAATACGAGAGCTGGAAGTTAACGCTGGCGTTGGTTCAGAAGATCGTAGCGCAATGCAACGAGGCAGCCAATCGCTGGGAGCAAGCCTACGAACTGGAACGCATCTCCAAGCAACTAGAATTTCCTTCTCACATACGAGCACTGGCCATCGCACCAATGGGCGTGCCTAAGCAGGGCGCCAAGCCACGTTTCCTGGTCAAGCGGGGTGAACTGACGCATCTCGTGTGGCGTGGCGATGATGCAAAGTTGACGTTTGGCAAACGCTTCAGCAAATCGAGTATTTATGCCTTCCTCTTCTCCGATCTGCTGGTGCTCTGCAAGCGCAAGGGCGAATCGAACTTTAGTGTGTTTGACTATTGCCCCAGAAGCATGCTGACACTCGCATCGGGCGACACATTGCCGCAGCTGCCCACCAAAGATATTAAGGATCCGACTAGCAAAAATCTCATGCTTATGACGCTGCTGGAGAACTACGAGCGCAAGACAATTGAACTTGTAAGACAATTCATATTATAGCTAGAATCTATATTAATATTGTTTTTATCTTAGGTGCTGTCGTGTCCCTCAGTGTCAGATCAGCAGCGCTGGCTGGAAGCCATGCGTCCACCGGAGGCGGAAACACCTGGCGAGAAGTTGTATGAATCCTGGGATTGTCCGCAGGTGATTGCCAAGCACAGCTACAAATCTGATGAGCCAGATGTGCTTCAGCTCGAGCAAGGCGACGTTGTAAACGTCTCACGCAAGCTGCCAGATGGTGAGTACCTAGTGAAGCTATTAATCCTCTCCAGCTATTATAAGAGTATTCTCTTTTCGCAGGCTGGTACCAGGGCGAGCGCATACGAGACGGAGCCGTCGGCTGGTTCCCCGGCAGCTACACCGAGGAGCTGAATTCATCGCATGTCCGCTCCCGCAATCTCAAGCAGCGCCATCGTCTCCTCACCTTCACCGCCACCTATCTGGAGGCGCAGAAGGTGAAGTGATTGCGACGCAAGTGGGCATCCTCATCCACGCCATCTCCAATCAGGCCACATCCAAGGTGGGCCGAGTATTCAAATATTGTAGTCCATTACCAGCAGATAGAAATATAAATATATATATATACGATCGATTATATATAACAACTAGGAAATGTGATAATTAATTAAATATATTTGTTTAAAAAGGCAAAACAAAAAAAAAACCAAGAGAAAAGAAAAAGTGAGAATAAATTGCTGCCCTTTAATTTATGTGAATTAGTTGTAAACTTTTCAATTGTAATCAATTCAGTCGTAATATCAACGTATATGCATGTACTCTATGTTAATTCTACTTAAACAAATATATATTACTTTAAAAATATATATAAACAAATAAATAAATGTATGTGAATGTATAAATGGTTAAATACAAACTCAAAAAATCATGAATAAAAAATATTATAAATATACAATATTTGTATTTGAAATCTATCGACTAAAAGATACAAAAAAACAAATGTACTCTGCAAATCCTCAAGGAGAAAATTTTGCATTCAAAAATCATGTGAAAAGTGTTCTTAAACATAAAATCCTTGATAACTGCGAAACCAATAATCCGATTTGAATGTCCTTCGGTACATCGATAGGCCTATCTAAAAGGCGTCGCTTGACACTAGTTTTAACCAGATCCTTCAAAGGACATTCGAGTTATAACTTATTTTCTGTGAGGTAAAAAGTCGTTTTATTGCGTTTCCTGGAAGGACTTTCGTCCTTTTTCGATAGTCATTCGAGTTGTCTTAACGAGGACTATCTGCATACCAAAGGACATTCCAATCGTCCTTTAAATAACGAAGTTACAGCCGATTTTGTGATTTTAGACCAATTTTTGCGTGCCTCCCCCTATTAAAATTTGAGCAAACTTTTCAGAAAATTCTAGAAATCCTTAAATGCCACTCGATAGAGCTGCTTTCAGGGAGCATAAAAACTATGTTCCTTTGCCAGGACACCGCAGGATATCCTAGAAAAGAGCAAAATAAAGCTGGTTTCACCCTAAAAGTATGCAACACTTTTGGTCCAGTTGAACTGCGCGCAGTCGCAATAAATTTCCTTATTTGCGCCAGCCTGAAAGTAGGCAACAAAATTCGTAAGGCACGCCAAACCCAATCTAATTAGATTAAATTAGTTTCAAATGATCAAAGATTTCTTGGCCCATTAAAAAAACGCAATGTTATGTTTTTAGAAGTGTTTTTTATCTTTTGTTTCAAAAATACGTATACAAATTTATCCATTGCTTGTTATACTTAATTGCTATATACATATAATATATGTACCGTTTACAATGTAATTAATTCTCGAATGTTTACAATTATAAGCTGCGCTCCCGCCCTTGTATGTGTGTGTGTGTGTGTAAACTTATTTGTAAGTATTAAATCGATAATTAGATTATTGCTGTCATAAATTATTAAATCTAATTGAAACACTAAATGGGGGAGGAGCACGAGTACAATCGATCGATCGATAATAGCAAACTGCTGGAGTGCTGCTAAGTCGTGTCCCACAATCATGCTAACTAAAAACTAAATCAAATAATTTACAATACTTCTTCATGTGACTGCGCGATAAGTGGGTTCCCTAAATCATATCCCAAATATATAATAATCATAATGAATATATGGTTAAGTGCTTGTTATTTATGCATTTGGATGGATGGATAAGTGCATGCATTTCTCCTGTTTGTTTGTGTATTATGTGTTTGAGTGAGCTGCTTGCCTGTTTGTTATATACGTCCTAACTAAGAATAACCTGATTTTACTACACGCTATATTCATAAAAATATATCACAAAATCAGTGAAATGAAAATTCGCTGGAGTATTTGCTTGTTTCGCTATGCTTTGGATGATGCGTGAGATGAACATAATGATGCTAACGATGATAACGTTGATGATGATGATGATGGTTTTGGCAATGGTTTGGTCCTGTTCTCAGCTGCAGCTGAGCGTCTGTCATCTGAAGCTAATGCCACACTTGCGACTAATCTTCGGCGTGTGTATATACGCAATGGAGAGAAGCAGCGGCACATCGTTCTCCGATAATTGCAACGGTGTTGTGATGTCGCTCAGGCGACACGGATCCGTTTCCAGCAGAAATGCGGCCAGCGTTTCTGATTGCAAATAAATTTCCTGCAGCTTCGATTCCAGAAATGCCAGACACTGCAAAGAGCAGAGATGATTAATAACATGATAGTCAGCAAAGAAACGTGCTCGACTTACCTCATAGGCGGGTATGCCGCCAACGTGCATGGCTTGAACAGTTTCGAGCATGCTGGAGACCAGCTGTGACATGCCCACCGGCGAACTTTGGCCGCCGGCATAGGGGGAATTGCTGCAACTGTGATGAGATTAAACGTACATCCCACTTGTCCATATCGGCCACAATGGCGATATTCTCCGCCGGCTGTGAGATGAGCGAGGCTGAACGTGCGGCCAGCGCCAGATCCTCGCGTAGATTCATTTCCCACTTGTTGGGCGGCGCACAGGTGCCCTAAAAAAATAAACAAGAATAAACTATTATAGAAATTGCTTGTCATAGCTTTGACGTTAATTGAACTCACCTGCAGCACCATGTCGGAGACGTAGTGATCGCTGACGCTGAGCAACAGCGATGGAATGAAACCGGCACGCAATTTGTCGCCCGGTGGTTCGTCCTCCTGTGGCAGTTCCTTGATGCCCGGCACTGGCAGCTTGAGCAATTGCTGCGATTCATTGACAGCCGCACACTTGGCTGCCACCGACGAGACAGAGCTGCGCTGCGAAGGCAGCCGCTTGTTCTGCGCCCGACGCGTATAATTGGGCGTGGTCAGTGGCTCCGGCATCGATTTGAGCGTGTCGATGGAGGCAGCCGAGTTGACTGTCTGCAGTACACTCGAACTGTTGCTGCTCTCGTTGTAGCAATGCACTTCATCCGTCTCGAACTCCAACTCGGTGGCATTCGAAGGGGTCTGATAGGTGGCACTGCCACTGTTGATGCACACAATGCAACGATCGCTGCCCACAGTCGTTGAGCTGCTGCTGGCTGCCAGTTCAGCCTGCTGTTGTTCCTGCTGCTGCTGTTGCAGCGTGACGCTGCTGTCGCTGGGCTTGAGTGATTCGTTGGCCTCCAGCTTGCTGGCCTTGTCCATCAGCAGATCGTAGTTGTTGGACATGACCAGATTCTTGCTCTTCATGTAGTTGGTCGCAATCTGCGGATATTGCTCAAAGTTGAACTTCATGCCCGAGTGCTTCTTGTTGGCCATCGTGGCGTCATGGGTGCGCTGATGCAGTGCACACAGCAGCTGTGGCTTGGACTCGTTGTCCTCGTTGAGATCCTCGTTGCTCTTCTTGAGATTGATCAGTGGCTCATTGTCGCCCAGCACAAAGACAACGCCGTTGCCATTGTCCACAGCGGTCTGACGACTGATACCGTGCTCGCGTTCAATGAGCTTTTTGCATTGATCGAAATGGATTTGCTCCTCCAGACTAACGTTCTCTTTGATGGGCTCAATGCCCCACGTCATGCGTCCGCTCTTGCCCATGCTGTTCTGCGTAATCAAATCGGAGAGCGACAAATGCGAAACGCGTCGCTCATGCACCAAAGGTTCCAGCGGCTCAGGCGGTGAACTGCTCTCCACAGAGTAGCTGCTGCAACGACGCTCTAGCTTGCGATTGATGATTTTGACGCCTTGCTGCAGCTTGGCCAGATCGCTGAGACTCAGTCCCTCCTTAACGCCCGCCGTTGGCACCATGTTCCAGAAGAAATTCTTCTTGCTCTGCTGCTGCTGAACTGATGATTCCACAGCTGGCGATGGCATCGATTTGACTTCATCGAATTCCAAAGCTTCGATGGCGCCATCATCGATGCTGCCACCGGTGCCCACAGAGCCAGCATTCGACTCCTCCTCCATGTAGAGCTCCACATTCTCGGGCGTCGTTACCGTCAGCCTGATGCGTCCATCTTTGCCAGTGCGAAAATATTGCTGCGCTTGCTTCGCCAGCAGCGATTTCTTCTCGATGCCCGTGTCCATGAGATAGTTGCCAATACGCAGCTCCTGCTGCACAAAATGCGAGTCACGGAATGCCAACACAGTTGGAATCTCGTTCTTTTTCAGTGTGGTGCCAATGAACTGAGCATCCGTCTCATCCAACTGCTGCTGATCATCGCCGCTGTCCAGTTCATCCAGCTGCTGCTGTTGCTGCAACATCAAAGCCTCATCATCATCATCCACAATAGCGTTGAGGTTCTGCTTGCACGTTGTTGTGCGTGTCAAGCCGCCCAATCCCGTTGTGGCTGCCGGACGTCGTCGCAGCGTGGGCGGACTCTTGTGCCGCTCTTGATTCGTTTGGCCAACGACAAGCTCGTTAATCAACTGCTTATTGAAATCCTCTCGCTTGGCGGCACGTCGCACCTCGCTGCAGCGTATGAAATAGGTCAACACATTGAGCAGCTTCTCCACCCACATCTTCTCGGTGCCATAGATGATAGTGCGCGCCAGCTTGGGTGGCATGCCGATGGCGCCATACAGATCTCCGAGTTGTGCCCAAAGCGCATTGTACGGATGCTTTTGGGCCACTTGCAGCAGCTTTGCACGTCGTTCGATGGCCGCCGAAGCAGCCGAGGAACCTGAACCGCTGGAGCGGGAGCTATTAAACGCTGAGACGGTGGCTACCCAGCCCAGATGGTTGGTAAGAATACCTGTCAACATGGTGCTAATGAAGCTGCAAGAAAGATATTGTATATTTGTTAATTACTAAGGAAAAGAAATAGTAATTAGTTATTGCTTACAAGTTGGAGTCTTTGGTGTCGGCGAAAGAGAGCAGATCGCACAGTTCCTTGATGAAGCGCTCGGCCACAGTTTTGGAGTACTTGCTGCCGCTGGTCGTGATGCTCAGCCAGACGGGCGTTTTGATGCGCGGCGCCGTGAACAGATCGCTAAACCACTGCTGTGCATCCTGCCATGCCTGGAACATGATCTGCAAGCAAGAGTAGGAAAAAAATATTAGGATAATGTGATGATACATTTGACTGTAAGAGACCCTTTAGTGCTCAATGTCAAGTTAACAAATTATAAAGATTCCTTATAATCTAACCAAACCAGCGTCTTAGTTATTACTACTTTTGAACTTCAGTTCAAAATGTGTTTAATACCAAAGTATGATACCAACATTTGACTGCTCTAGACCCTTTTATCTTCTACAATCGATGCGGAAAAATCATTATAAAATTATACCTCAACTAATAATGATTTCTCGATCAAATAAGACTATTTATCAATCTTGATTCTTAACTTGAATTTAAAGTATTTCATAACAAAGGATGTTGGAAACATTCTACAGACATTCTACAACAAAGTATGATATCAACATTCGACTGTTAGAGACCCTTTGATCTCTGATCTCTCAAACAAACTGTTAGGTAATTTTGATGCATGATTTTGATTCTAAATCTGTTTTATGACATTGATGAGAAGCTTGTTTTGTATTCTAATGTAATAATATATCTCTAACTCACCTGCAGAAAGTTCTTGTGGTTGATGTAAGCATGCTCTGTGCTCGCTCGCAGCCGACTCAGCATGGACTCGAGCAGCGCAATGTGCTCGCTGCAGAAAAGCTCCATTTCCTCCTCGAAGGACTCGCTCATCGTAATGCAGACAGCAAGCCCGAGCTTGTGTCTACGTCGCTGATTTGCCTGACGTCGACCCATCTCGGGATTGCTGCGCGACTCATTCGCACAGTAGCTGGCGCGTCTGTACTGCGGTGGGGCCATGCCACCTCCCTCGCTGCCACCGGCTGTGGCAGCCTGATTGCCAGCGGAGCCGCCGCCATTTAGCTGCACATTGTCGCTGAGGAAACCGATAAGGTCATGCTTGGAATGCTCATACTCGAAGGAGGTGCGCAAATTGCGCGAGATTCGACGCTGCAGACAACCATCGCTGGCAAACTCATCCAGCTGCGGCGAGCTGGCAAAGAAGCTCCAATCGTCGAGGCTGAGCTTGCGCATGGCATCCGATTGATCGGAGATCACACTCCCCAGACTGCTTCGTGTGGAATACTGATACGACCACTGATCTCCACTGGAATAGGGGCCACCTGTGCCACTCCCACTACCCGACGCACTGGCCGAGTAACCCGAGTCAGTGGCATTGCTGTACGTGGAGGAGAAGCGCGGTCCGCTGTCCGCAATCGACAGCGAATGCTGATCGGCAGCTACGGGCACATCCAGCGGTGGCGTCAGACTCATCTGTCTGCCGCCCACGCTCACACTGAACGGCATGGAAAATGAGTTCATCGAGAGTCCATCCATGGAGCCGTGTTCACTGCAAATCGAGCTGCGCGGGGTGAGGCTGTTCATCGAGAGCGTCGAGTACGGCGAGTGGCCTCCAGCTCCTCCTGCTGCGCCATTGGCAGTGGGTGTGAGATAGACCTGAGAGCAGAGTATCCTTGCGGGCTGTGGCAACCAGTGCACCTTCAAGGCGGTACCGCAAAAGGACATGGCCAGCGAGCCAAAGACCATCTCACCAATGGGCGTGATGTCTGCACCAGACGGACGATTGTGCTGTGAAATAAGATAGTGACGAAGAGAGGGATTAGAGAAGGTTTAGATTAGCAGGAATTGAGAATGAGAGGAAAAGATTATAAGGCAGGTGAAGAAACAAGGGATTATAGTAAGACAGAGTGATCTTAGTAGTTGAGTTAAGAAAGACATAAACGGAATTGGAGATTAAGTTGAGTAAGAACGGGGACTGAAAACCATCAGAGTTTTAAAGAAGATGAAGAAGTAGGGGAACTAAGAAGTGTTTGCAAAGAAATTATAGCAAGAATTTAAAAAGAATGGAGAGATTTTAAAACAGGTGAAGAAACGAGGGATTAAATCACAATTGAACGGCATATTGAGATCTTACTAGGAGTGAAAATAGAGTATTAAGAAGTAGAGTATGCAAAGAAATTGAGGTTGAAACAATACAGAATATTGTACCCGAGTTAAGGGAAAAACATACGAAATTGCAGCAGAAGCTAAGGCAGAAGAAAGACATGAATTTGAGCAGAATTTATAGAAAATGCAGCGGAATTAAAGAAAGAGCTTAAGAAGAAGATCTAGATAAAATTGACAAAAAAAAAGAGAATTTTGAAAAAATGAAAAGGCAAGGATACCAGATGCTAGATCAGGACTTAAGGAATTTAAGATGAAACGATAAAAGAAAATGAGATACAAGTTGAGGAGGAATCAGATAAGTTTTTGGACAGAGCTTAGGAAATAATAGAGATAGAATGCAATATTAAGAAGAACTTAGAGTAGTAATAGTGATTTAAGGAAGGAGATTACATCAGGATTATATCAGACAATGAAAGACTTAAAGAAAATGCACAAGCAAAGAAAGGAGAGTTTAGGAATTAAAGAGAAACATGGTAATTCACTTACTTTGTAGCCATACTCGGGGCACACCTCGATCAGGTTGCTGCTGTTGTTGTTGGAATGTGCTTTGGCCTGCAATTTGCCATTCTGCAGCGTCGTGAACTTCTCATTCTTGAGGAACTTGCCACCGCCAGCTGTGGCACTCGACGAATCCTTCAACGTCACCTTCTGCAAGGCGTGCGAGTCGAACAACAGCCGGCGTCCATGGCTGTCGTCCTCTTTGTAAAGCAAAACGCGCACCTGGCTGACATCGAAGGGGAATTGGCTGCAAAAGCAAAAGAGAAAGAAACAACCTTAGTTATAGGAAAGAGATAGGTAATATGTGCCTCAGATGACGCACAAATTTTTGGCACATTCAGTCGACACCCACGAATCGTATGTTACACAAAGTTTTTGGGGATTGCGACAATGGTTAAGGTCATGAGTCACGAGTCACGAGCAATGTACGCAAAACTTTCGAATGAGGAAGGCTGTGAAGGTGCAATTAATAGACATAGAGTAAAAATAGATAAAATATCATTTGCCAACTTTATTTAACTTTTAAAATACAACTGATCCCATATTATGTCAAAAAAGAACAGTCCTATAATAGAAGAAAGTGAAATTCTATTCATAAGACTTCCTTTGCGTAGATCACACAATTTTTATGGCATAGCAAATGAAGAAAACTTATCTTGAGGGTGATATTTCACATTCCTAATTCAAAATAACTCGTTTGCTTTATAAAAAGACATCACATGTTATGATTATCGTTAGCTACTGTAAGATAGTCAAATAATCTTTATACACAGTCATCATTCTTTTGCTTTCTAACATTCCACAAATAGATTACCAAATGCAACTCAAGAAAATCTCTCAATGAAAACGTTAAACAATTCCTTCGAACATAATCAAAACATTTATAGTATTCTAGGAAAAACTATCGCTTTAAGCTGATTGATAGCAATCACGAGAACTACGTTAATCTAAGTACAAAATTCCACAGAAATTTCGCAACAATAATATAATTTACTATCATGCAAATAAACTAATAGACTATTATGGCAATATGATAATGTTAGTTTCGCTAGTTCCACTTAAATTTTGGAGCAGATAACAGCTGACTATCATATCATATTAATTCCCCGATACCAATCAACAAATCGCCACACACAGCTGACAAAAATATTTACCATCGTAAATACAGTATATGATAATCATAATCGTAATCGCAATCAAACAATCACAATCACAAACGCAGTGGCTGAAGTTCAGAATATATATTCACAAATATAAATATAGAGATTAGCGCTTACTATCATATGATATCAGAGAGATGTTAATCACAGTTCTCCGAGAGCGTGAGTAATTCCCCGACTGAAGGCAACAACAGTTGGTCAACAATTGCTCATCTTCCTTAGCGAAAATGAAATGAAATGAATCCGCACTCGAAACAAATTACAGCGTCTCTTCTCTTCTCCTCCTCAACAAATTCACTCGCTACGTCGCAGTAGCATAATCTTAGTGTAGTGCTCCTCTATTCATTGTCAAATCGAGAAATTGGCAGGGAGGAGGCGAGGAAGGAGGGGATGGGGTGTATAAATTGTATGTTCGCTCTATATATAGCACACATGAACACACGGCACGTGACGATTACTCACGGCAAAAATACAAAATACAAAATACTTGCGACCCTGATAACCCCCATCCCCTCCCTGTGTTCCTCTCGCCTCTGTTTTCTTTTTGCTCTCTTCTCTTTCTCTATTCTTCTTTCTTTCTCTCTGTAGTTCCGAGTTAAGTTTGTGTTCTTTTCTTTTTTTTTTTGGGCGTTTTTATGATGTTTGCGATTAGATCGTGTGCCAGACATGAGAATAACTTGTCGGTGTTATCGGTTATCGGATGTGAAAACAAATGCTGACTTGCAAAATCACAAAGTGAGAGGGGAAATCGTTAAATTCCTGATCACCGAAAACATTGATCACTTCCCACACACACACACACACACACACACACTTTCAAAAAGCACTCGACATCGCGTCAACCAATTTCAGATTTGAGGTTCTAATTTATTTTTAGTGGGGCTTATAAATGGATTGTGGGACTTCTAACAATAAGTAGCGCTAAATTGAGAATACGCCAACTGACTAAATTAGCGCTATAATTAACGAAAATTTCAGCTCTTAATGCTTTATGACTGCCTAGTCCTCCTCCTCAAAGCGGGTGGAAGCGGGGTTGGGAGGTGGGAGGTAGATACTCTGCTTTATTGCTTAATTTGGTCGTGTTTTATGAGACCGCGATAAGAGGCCCAAGGGGGGAATTTTCTATGTGAGACACATAGATTAGTTAGTGTGGGCCCGACTGGGATCACGAGTGCAGATCCGCGGTTATTTTCAAAAATTGAGGCCGGACAGACAGACAGACAGACGGACGGACGGACGGACAGGCGGAGGTAACATAATGTGAGCTTTGGTCAGTAAATGAGGGGGGAGCTTACGTGTATTTCAATGGCGCCGTATGCATGCGGATGTGAGGGTTTGTTTTGTGGGTTGTTGGAAGTGGACGCGTTCAACCAACTCGCGCGCTATGAATATATTCGTACACTTTATATATATATATCCAATATTTGGCTGGAAGTAGAACGATCGAGCAACGCGAGCGCAGTGTTTATGGCCGCGATGCTAGACGCCAAATGAAGTTCAAGGCGTTGTGAATCGCGAAATGGGGCGAATCGGAACGGATCGGATCGGATCGCATCGGAACGTCCCGGACAACAACAGCAACAACAAAACGATAAACGAAACAAAAAAAAAAAAAAAAAGCAGACGAAATCGAACAGAAACTGAACAGAACAGAACTGAAAAGTACCTCAAGGCAGCGACGCGCACGTCTGAATATGAGAGTGAGTGTAAGTATGAGTGCTCGCTGCTAGTACTCGGTATAGACTCGGGTACTCGCGCGCCTGATCGATATAACATACTGCACACACACACACACGTATCTCTCAGCCACACATAGTATATATATTTATGCAGATACGGCGACGACAGTCGACTGAACACTGAACACTGACGACTGCGCCTCATGGGGCACAACAGTCTCTCTCTGTGTGTGTTGGCGGTGCGCGGTGGCAGGGCGAATCACTTCAATTGACGCGGCAGGCAGGCGAAGCAGGCGAGGCAGCAGTGTCGTCAGTGGAGGCACTCAAAGAGACGAGGTGCGGCAAAAAGCACGGCGCGCGCTGCTCACATGATTCGCGTCCAGCTGCGACACAACGACGACGAGCATCACATGTGCCACCACACAACAACACAAGCACCACCACACACATACAGATAGAACAACACCACACACACATTGTCTTGTCAGAGAAGAGTGATGTGTTAATATTTTGTTTAACAAACAGGCAACAACAACAAAGAGCAGCGCTCGCAAAAAAAAACTGCAAAATAAAAACAAATCAGACACTTTTGTGATGGATTAGAGTCGCAGCGAGTCGAGAGTCGATAAGTCCGCGGAACTGGACTTTGACACCTGTCTGGCCTACGTGTCGTATGAGCGATCGACCTGCCACTGACCCACTGACTTCCTACAACCAACACTTGGTTTATTGCTCCAACTCTTGACGCCAGGCGCCCATCAAAACTAACTTTCATACTTAACTCATTCATTAAAAAAAGGAAGGGATAGAGGTAAAACATTTCAAGATAGATGTTTTTTTTGGCGTTGCATGATGATGATGAAATAGCGCAGCTAATCAGTCTGGTATCGTAAAACTCGCACAGTTGGGAGTTCATTGATACCGTAATTTCACAACATTTAGCAAATAATCTAAAGATAATGAATCTTTCACTCTATATTTAATTTGTTATTTATACTTAGTAATTTTTTGGGTATCCGAATGGGAATTCAATTTCTATTAACCGACTGTAATCAATGTCCTCGCATTAGCCGTGTTATCATTATTGAATTCGTTCCACTTCTTTTCAATGGAACTCAAACTTCAGTTGTGCATCAGTTTGACGGGCGGAAACCATAACTGTAAAACGATACAATCGACCCATTTGTCGATATGATTCACCCAGGGTAAACACTAAAAATAAATAAACTTGCGACATTTGCCAACTTTGCAGCAAAGTTTTGCATTTCTTTGCAGCCAGTTGCGAATTGCAAGTTTTGCTGGAACTGCATTAAAAAAGATTGAATTACTCTTATTACAATTGCTCGATTCGACTTTTGGATTATTTCCGGCAAAAAGGCAATAAATAATGATTCCAAATTACAGAAGTAAGCTGTAATAAAGTGCATAGTATAATGTTTCATAGCCTACTTAAGTTTCGTCTAATACTTCCTATGACAGAAATCTGTAATAACAACTTCCTATATGCATTTGATTCAGCTGTATCATGTTTCAGCGTAATATGAACGAAATTAGAGAGAAAGAGTGTAAAAATAAAAATAAGACCAGACTGTGGTTTTATTTTTGCGCATTTTCCCTAGGAACAATTTAAATCGAATTTGGCGAATGCGTTTTTATATTTCCTTAATACTTTGCTTCACATTTTGTGTTGTTCAAGTGGAGTATTTGTGGTATTTTTAGATTTAATTTTTCGATGTTCATTTGTCGATTAGAGGAAACGAGCTTTTTAAGTATTCTTCGAGAGTGCGCGCGGCTTTAAAGTCAACTCAAGAGCAACGGCGACTGATACCTAGCATAACCTTGCAGCGGGTAATCGAACTCTCAGTCACGATGCTGGAAATGTATAACTGTATCGCATTGTGTGTGTACAGGGTGTATTGCGATGCACACAATGCCGTGACACCCTGTTGTTGTTGTTCGTGTTGTTGCTGTGGGGGTTGTCGACAGATTGAGCTTTTGCTGCAAGGGCGAACTTAAGCTCGCGGTCGTCTCACCTCGCCTCGCAACGCATCGCATCGTTCGCACTCTTTCTCACTTTCTTGCACTTTGTAGCCATCTTGCTCCGACAGTGGTGCCATCTCGTTCAGTCGCTTTGATCTTGCCTGCGCGCCTCTTGCTGCTTGCCATATGCTTGGATCACATGCTTTATTTTTCAGCTACGCAAGCAAAACAAAAGGCGAGCAACAATAATAAAATAAAGCAGCAGAAACAATACTAAGCAAATACATTAACTTATGTGTGCACACACACTCACACATACACTCAAGTATATTATGTACAAACAGAAATGTGCATATGTGTTGGTTGGAAAAAAAAGAGACTCTTTTCGCCCCGCGGGCTTTTTGGTTGAGCAGATTGCGTTGTGTTGGCGCCGCTGCCGTTTACTTGCTGGGCCAAGGCAACAGAGGAGCACCACTATGGAAAGAGGGGTGAGAGGAGAGGGGGGAAGGGGGAAGAGAAGTACGGTGGGTGCTACGTTCCAAATATGATTGATATGCTGTGCGGTTTCGCTTATCAGCGCCAAACACTTGAATTATGTTAAGTGCCTCTGATTAGCCCTTTTGGATTTACTATAAATCGAGCAATTATAACGCAAGCAATCAAGAACAAGCGACCGTGATCGACAGCTCGGTACTGCGCATTAGTTTTGCTAAGAATCGACCTAATCAAGTGTATACAACATTAGATTAATCAAATTATTACTTAAGAATTTATGCAGAACTCTCGGGTCAGTTGGTCAGCTGAAAACCAAGGCTAAATCTTTCACATTTATTATCAGTTGCTTGTAATTGGAAAAAATACTGAGGCAGTGGGTGTGGCAAACTTGATCTGTGGCCTGTGTTGTGAATGTTGCCTTTAATTTAATGACCGTAAAATCGACTTTTAATATCTAGTTACCAAGTCATTAAGATTGTAAGTCAATAATCGAAAGGTTTGATTAATATTTGAGGTGCAATACTGTGTAGCTAAGGTATTATTTTTAGATAGTACGAATTTTCTACTAAACTAACGAAAGTGTTGGTTTAAATTTAATTTTCAAAACTGTGTTTGTTTAGAGACTACTTTTAGATTGTACGGATTCTCCACTTAAATAAATCTATGTACACAAACAATATATTTAGCTTAAGCAAACATTGCAAGATTTTGCACTTAATACATACATACATATAAAACAAAGCGTCTTTAACTTTGACAAACATTGCCACGCAGTCATCAAACTCTTTCTTGCAGCGAATATAATAACTATAAATACAGTGTACAAGTGTGTGAGTGTAAGTACAGATATATGCGCACATATATACGTGCCTAAGACTATATATAGTCGTATATATAGGCTGCAATTTGTAGCCATAATCAAATCAAGCGGCAACATCTTTTAATCGCATTACACTGTCTGTGTGTGTGTGTGTACGTGTGTGTGCAAGTGGTACTGAATGTGTGTCTTTGTTTGAGTCAGTGTGTGTGTGAAAGAGAGCGTGCAAATAAAAACAGATTTCCAAAGTGACTACAACAAAGCAAAAGCAACACAGCGACAGCAAACAGAAACAGCAACAGCAGCAGCAGCAAACAGCAACAACAGCAACAACGACGGCAGCTACAACAACCAGTTGCTTCATACAACAAGTCACATGACCAAACCAACCCAACGATGGCGACGATGGCGTCGCTGCCGGCAGCGACGTTGGCAGCGTTAAAAGCACAGCGAGCGCTGTTGAACGACAATGAAAATGACAACAAGCTGCCTCTGCCGGCAAAAGGCGCAAAAGTCAGGCGAGTCGCGGTCGCAGTCGCAGTCGACGTCGACTGCAGCAGCGGGAACAAGAGAGACAGAGACAGAGACAACGCAGAGTCGTTTGTTTGGTAACAACAACAAATTGCCTATCATTATCATGAGATGCAGCTCTATTATAAACAAATATATATACTCTATATAAACAGATATTTAATATATATATATATATATATATAAAAATGTAAATAACTGTGGTGTGCGCAATAGATAAGTGGTTAAAGAGCAAACGACCTTCACCCCCGGCCCCGCTTCGGCCCGCGTCAACCAACCAGCCCGTTGTTCAAGTGCGCAAATAATCGAATGTCAAGTTCAAAGCAAATTGCCAAAAGGCGTTGTCTGTCATCGGCCACAGTAGTTGTCGATGTTGTTGCTGTTGTTGTTGTCGTGGTAATTGCCAACGTTGTCAGGTCCCAGGCGAGTGGTGGGCCAGGTAATAGCCCACAATAACATGAGAAATGTATCAGGCAAACAAATGAGCAAATGACGACCAGACCACGACGACGGCGACAGCGACGCGACGTCGTCTGATTGCCAAGTGACACTTGAGGCAATGCTAAAATCAACACAAACAATGAATGAAGTACCAGCAGCATGCCTTGCTCGCCTCCCCAAGCCGATCCCCCCGGCCCCTCTGCGTCACTCGGCGATCAATGAATAGAACCACTAAAAGCACAAAAAGTAAAAACCAAAAGAACGAGAACGAGACGGAGAAACCAGAAGCCGAAGTGGAACTGCGAACCAGTTCAACAGCTCGGCGGGGGAGTTGCTTTTGATCATGTGACGTTGGATTAACAAAACACACACACACACATACACACGGAGGCACGCACACGGAGGCACGCACACGCACGCACACCTAGATATATCTGCCATATGGGAGGGTGAGTCAAGATGGGAGCGGTCAACGAAATACAAAATAAAGGTGACGGAACCAAAGCAAAACAAATGGCGATTCATCATTGCAATGCACTCATTAAAATGAGCTTAACATTTTGAACGAAAGTCAATAAAAATAAAATCAGTAAACATAAATGAAATTATAATAAACGAGTGAGTACTCATTAGGCATAGGTAAAATATCAATTGATCATGCCACCAATTATACACATTTGTTTGGGGTGGGGTTTGGGTTATTAATAAATAAATAAATCTAAAGAGCCAATGCAAATAGCGTAATTTCATTTAAATGCCCAGATTCCAGTTAAGCATTAACATTGTCAGCACATACGTAAATTTCAGGAAATTGGGCTTAAATGTGCATTAACATTAGCAGCGTCACTCAACACAACACGTCGATGTGAGTAAACTTTGTGCCGCCCGATGACGAAATAATGACTATAAAGCTAGTGTCAAAGTTTTGCCTTTCGGGTAGTGCAATAACATTTTGACGGCGTCACATTCACTTGTTTACCTGAAAATAAATGCTAAAAAATAATCTTGTTGAACCCCAAAGTTCAATAACATGAAACTGTAGAAACTGTAAACATTAATAGTTCCGTTTTAAACCTACATTAATTGCATAATTCTAATATAATTCAACTTTTTTAAAAAAGATTATCTAAGCAATAAAATGCTTAAAATTAAAAAGAGTTGAATTACGACTTTTTTAGATTTAATATTAATATGGAAATATTCAACTTTAAAGAAAAGATTACCTCAACAATAAAATGCAAGTAAAAATGGATTTTCTAATTATTACAACCTAAAATTAAAAAGAGAGTTGAACTGTATTCTTTTTTAGATTTAATATTTTGTATTATTACATTTTTCTGTAGTTTTCATTTATTTATTTGTTTTATAGTGCTGCAATCCACATCTTTTAAGCTACGAATTCTAAGAAAAAAGAAAATATAAATAAATACTTTAGGTTCTTCACATTCTTTCCATTTACCGCAAAAATATTCAACTTTTATAAAAAAGATTATCTAAGCAATAAAATGCAACTAAAGATGGAAACAACATTACAACTCAAAATTAAAAAGAGAGTTGAACTATATTCATTTTTTCTTCCGTTTTTTTATTTATTTATTTGTTTTATAGCGCTGCAATCCACATCTTTCAAACTATAGTTTCTAAGAAAAAAGAAAATATAAATAAATACTTTGAGTTCTTCACATTCCTTCCATTCACCGCATGCCACATACCAAAATTGTTTAATCTAGAAATAATATTGGGCTCTCTTTCTACTAAGTCACGCTCACAAACATCAACTGCGTCACATGAGCGCAAACCTCATTTCAAGATAGCGGCAAAAAGAAAGCGCTGTGTCAGCTTTCCAGCTAACCAGCTTACCACATGAGGCACCACAAAGCTGGCCCCACTTGCCACGGCATTAATAATAATCTCTGTGATTGTACTGTGTATTGCATGCATATATGATATAGTATAAATAAATGAATATATATGTACATACATGATATATGTATATATATGTGCATTTAAAATTTCTGTTGATTTTTTAGCAACCATAATTCGCCATAATGTGCATTTTTTATTATTATGGCTTCAATTTCGCAATTGTAGCTATAAATTTGTGGACATCATAATAACGAAAAGACACGCGGACAGACGGTGAACGGGAGTATGGAAGAAGGCAGAAGGCAAACGGCAGTCAGATGGAATTGATTGTGATGAATGATTTATGCATAACAAGATATGCCACAGAGATATGTGCAGTATAAACAACAAGAGGCCAAATTGACGTGAACAGAGCTTAGCAGCATTATTTACACCTTGACGGGCAGCAGCACTTTCTACACTTTTTGGGCATTATGTCTAATTTGACGTTGCTCGTTGAAAAGCAAAAGCAATTTTGTTAACTGATAATTACCAACGACAACTACAATGACAACGACAACGACAGACAGTGACAGAGGCAGAGGCAGACAACGTAGCGCGTCCAGCTATCAGTCCCAAACAACAACAACAATAACAACAACTACTTCGAATACCAAAACAAAAAAACAACGAAAGCCGCAGCCACAGCGCAATGACTGCGACGACTCACTCATATGACTTGGCAGACCACGAGACTTCACACATGGAGGAGCCACAGTGGCAAACGTCGACTACGTTGGCATTTAAATGTGATTATACTCTCTAAAACCAAGTGAACTGTAACTGGGAATATTTTTGCGGTGGAGCAATTGTTGTTGTTTATTTCTTTGAAATTCACACGCTAAACTTAAAAAAATGATATTTCATTTGAAATAAAAGACTAGTTTGTTGAAAGCACTTTCAATAGTTAAGCTTTCGCTCAAAGTTGTGCTTTTAATGTGCTTTTAACAGCTTTTCGTTAGAAACAAAGCCTTTTCTCAAAAATGTGCGTGTAATTTCTATTTTTACTTCAACTGAAGAGAATTGCGAAATGCGAGTATGAACTTTTAAATATTTATATTAACTTTTTCGTTTGTTTAAGATCACAAAATAATCAAAAAAAAACATATTTGCATATATTTTAATGCTTATTGTATAAGAAATTAGGTGAAAAATTAATTATATATTTGTTTTTACATTTTTTCTCAAAATTATACGAGAAAATACTCAAAAAACTTTAAATTTGTTATTCAAAAATTATATTTTTTAATATTGTTATTGTTTATTGTGTAAGAAATTAGGTAAAAAATTAAGTATATATTTGTTTTTGCTGTAACCGCAGCTTTAAAGATTAATAAAGCATCAAATATAGGTTCATAAAACTAAATTCTATATGTTTTGAAGCTAATGTAACTTTTGAAAGTTTTTATTGCGCCTTCGACACTTTTCAGTGCACTTTAAGGTAGCGGAATTTATAGCGAGTTTATTAGTCTAGCAATACTAATTAGCTGTTAATGACTGTTGTCGAGACTGTGACTGGGATTCGCGCAAGTACACACGCACACACACACACACACTAGCACAGTTACATGCACACAGAGACAGAGACAGTGATAGAGCCAGACACCCATATACCAATATACCCGCTGATAATGGAGCAGGGTGATTGTTTGCACTAAAGACACGAGGCTGCTGCGACGCAAATACATTATGCCTCGCAAGGTGCACAAAATTCCATAAAAATAGAAAATGGAAAACAAAACAATCACATCAAGTAAAAAACAAACAACAGCAAAGTGACAAATGCAAAGTTAAATACATAATTGACCAAATGAAATGTGACCAGACGACGCCCAAACAAAATGGATCACACCAGACATTGGGGCGCCCATTAGATGATCTCGTAATGGGTGGTCGCGATCGATGTAAATCACAATATAACACAACAATAGCACAATAGCTTCATATCCCACATAAGCCTCGTGAGGTTTTGGGGGTATTATTAATAGGGCATGTGAAGCGCTAATGATTGATGTGTCTCTGTATGTGTGTGTGTGCAAGTGTGTGTTTTGTAAGTGTGCGTGCGTTCGTGCGTTACATTTGTTTAAACAATTTGCGCTCAGTTATCGACATTAATGAATTTCCAATTCACAATCAATTTTTGGCACACACCACTGCAAGCCCGCAAAAGGCTCTAAATGATATTATTTATACCACACATCTGGTCGCTCGATTGATTTATACGCGAACTCGATGAGCAATCAAATCGATCGATTCACACGATCCCCCACACAAAGCAAAAAAGCTGCAAGAAAAAAACCAGATATATGCATGAAAATGGGTAAGAAATAAGAGAATATAAAAGACTTTGTTGGCATAAAATTTCCACAATCGAGTGCTAATTGCGGCATAGACACAGATAAACTCCCATACCATACCCATATACCATATACTACTCTAGTCCGTCTATCAATATCCGATACATCCGATTGTATAGAGCTGTCTCGCTTTGGCTAATTCGTGTGAAAGTTGGCGGCAATTTATCGGAAATTATTAACCACGTGCTAATAACTAAGCACACAAACACATATATGACCATCTGTGTATGTGGTATGTGGTATGTGTGCTTCTGCGTCAAATGACTTGGCTATTTGGGTTAGGGACTTAACGCTGCCGCCGCTGAAACACATGATGCCACTCCATCTGTTTTTTTTTCTTAGCTTTTGTTTTTTTTTGCTGGTTGTTTCTTAAATTTCGCATATTCGAATGTGACGACGACGTCGACGAAATATGCGAATGTCTCAGTCGCAGTCATGTGACTGGCTAGCAAATGTCTAAATATGGACACGACTTGGCCATGATTCACACAGCCACACAGAAGAAGAAGGCAGGGGGGCTTGGCTAGAAAGCTGGAACGAGTCGTCGGGTCAGTCGCATGACTGACACACTCCACACAGATAGTAGTTAACATAATGACGATGATTATTATTTGCTTATGATTATGAGTGTAGATAAAAAAAAGTAATATTCAACTATTTGCTTAAGAATTTAGTCGCAAGCCACAGTCACAAAAAACTGAAAATGGAAATGAACGATAACACAGACGGTCACACTTTCACACACACACACATTTATAGATAGAGAGTCGTGCGCGCAGAACCTGATGGAAATTTACCCAGGCGTGTCGTCAGTATAAACAACAATTTAATAAATTAATTTTAAGTGTCAGCAAAAGTAAACACACAAATTTATTTATTTTATTTTTTTGTTTGGTTTTACAGCACTCAACCAAAAACTGACCTAAGACACACTTTAAGCACACACTCACACCCACCGGACAGTGTGACCGTCCCTCTGTCCCCCCAACACCAGACAGACAACACACAGTGTGTTCCTCCCCCTCGTACATATCATTAGTTTAACGACTACAGCAAATTTTTAAAGTTTACATTTAGCAAAGTGCAAAAACCCCGCAATTAATTAGCAAAGTGAAAAGTTTATCACGTGATGGTGAATGGAGCAGAACAGCAACAACACTGAGTGTGTGTGGATGTGCGACAGTGTTGGCCATAAATATGTGTATACTTCTTGCACCTGTATTGGCCAATATACACTTGAAACTGCCAAATGGCCAAATGTGATATACATATGCCATTTTTCATGCCTTATCGGCCATTTGACAGGGGTAAAGGAGGCAAACCACTCCCCTCTTCACCGTCTTAGTACCCCACTTAGATACATGTGTTGATCGCGTTAATCGATTTAACAAAAGACGCGCTAGGCAAACGATTCGCGCACGTTGAGCACTGAATGGGGCAATGCAAATTGTAATTGAACAATTGAAAATGCTGTTGTTATTATTATTATTGTGATTGCGATTGTTCTTCATGATATTGTTACTGTTGTCGTTGTTGTTGTTGTTGATCGAGCGTTCACACACAATCAATAAGCAAACAAACAAACATACAACAACAATCAGAACGGTTGACAACAAAGTGCAAGCGTCAAAAATCAACATTGTAAACGCGAGCACAGTTCAGCATACTACATAAGCAAATAAACAGTACTCGTAATAAATAATAATTAAATGAATTAACAGGGAAACAACAAAACAAAGCAACGCACACACATCACATGCCTCCACGCTCACACAACGAATTCCAAATGCTCTACAGGCTGCTGCGTAAGTAAACGCAATTAGCTAAAAGGAATGCTCCACTAAGAATATCCTCCTTTGTAGAAGGGTAATCCACACACACATGCGTATGCGCACTCACACATGCCTATAGAGTACGTCACACAGCGCAGCGGCAAAGGCAACAACAAAATGTGTATGACATAATAATCACGAGAGCAGGCAGCGACTGTGAACGCCGATTAGCAAGTCATGTGATTCGTTTTTATTTACATTTGCGCCTGACGCCCGCTCCCTCCACCCCACGTCTTGCCCACACACACACATACAAAGACACACGCGCACACAGAGTCGCCCACAGTGCCCCCAAACGCCACAGCAAGCCGATCGACAAGTTGGTGCGAGCACAAGCAAGAGCGAGAGAACGAACATATACGAGCGCCCACGAATAAGCGAAATCGTATACGAACGAATCTGTGAGCACTCGTGTGACCAGCAATGCATTGGAAGAGGGAAGTGGAAATAAAGAGAGAGCGCGTGTGAGAGCAAGAGCACAGCACGGGTTAGTAATAGTGTTGGTGGCTTGCTGGAGAGGGCGCACCTTTGACTTGCACTTTGACTTTCCCACAGCAACAACAAGAGCAACAGTTATCTATTCATATACAAAGACACAATGGACACATACGCAAATTGAATTGGACCCCACACAGAAAGCAGTGCATTTTTTGGCGTACGTGACGGCTATCGAAGCATTTGCCAAATGTTTGTTGGGTTTATTGTCCCCGTTTTGCGTTTGCGTTTGCCAATTTGCGTACGAGACACCAAGAGGAAGAGATAAAGAGGCGTCGTAAATTGACAGAGCGACGACAAAGGCTAGGCGACAATGGAAATGCTTTCTTTCCACTACCTCTCGTTATCTGCGTGTGGCGAATGCGAATGTGTGTGTGTCTGAATGTGTTTGCACTCTTTCTTATACCCGCATGCTTTTCATAGAAAGGTATCGCTATGGTTTCGCCTAAATTCATTAATTAACTGATTACAAGCAAGGAAGGAAGTGAGGCACGACAAAATTTAATAGTTTTAATAGTTTCATATACCCTACGTTAACGGGTATTTAGCAGTCGAGCAGGCACACAAACTATTCGCTTAATTTCAATTTCGCTTTTGCCCATGAGTAAACTGCATGTGCAATGCAGCAGCTGCCTATCGGCCCAGGGGTTGTGTGCCTGTGTGTGTTTGCGCCTTTGTTTTCCAACGTCCTTTATCGACGGCTACTTAATGCCAGGTGTTAGTTAAGGCTTTGTTAGATATGACAGCGTGAGTGTGGCCAGACATTTCGACTGCTACTTGGCAAACAAATTTCAACACGAGAATCACGACACGTGCTGATCTCCAACAATTATACAGTTATTGATATGCATGAGTGTGTGAATGTGAGCTAGCAAGCAAACAAACGCACACACATAGATAGATAGACAGACAGAGTCAAACACTTACCTTAGATAATTTCTGGACGTTTGCGTAGCTTTTGCGGACGACGAACTATTATTATTATTGCCGGCATTTCCAGCGGCGACAGCAGAAGCAGCGGCAGAGGCGTGAGTACGTGATGCCGCCTCCGCTACTGTTGTTGTTTGGCTATAATTTAGCGTAGTTGACGCTGGTGTTGTTGTTATCTGGTTTGCTGTTGTTTGAGGTGCTGTTTGCTGCGTGGGCGATGTTGCTGCTACTGCGGCGGCTGCTGTTGTTGTTGTTGTTGCGGTTGCTGGTACCGACGGAAAGAACAGTTTATTCAACAAGGCCATAATAATATACAACTGGCGCAACAAGAATCGCAATCATTTATTAAACACAACATCTGGCTAGCCAACACAAATTATTGCAATTTACTTGAAACACACAAATTGCGCTCTGCTTCTTTCTCTTTCTTACTTTTGCGCCTTTTCGTGTGGGGAACGGTGGAGGGTATGTCTAACACTTCACCAACACTAATGCATCAGACGCAACTAAAACGCACTTTAGATTTTTACACACGCACACTATCGAAACTTTCGCTTTGCACTTTTCTTTTTCTTATTTATTGACATTTACTCACTAACACATGCAAGCAAATATGCAAACACACATATATACGAAATACAGATGCAGACGTTATGATGCTGCTGCTCTCTTTTGGCAAACTGGCTGGCAAATGATCTCTTCCTGTCTTGGCCAAATTACACTCACACACACACGTAAACAAAATACACGCGCAGTTCTTTTTGATTGAATATTTGCTATTTTTGTGTTTATTTCACGTGTGGTGGGGGGGAACTGAGGTGTGTGTGCTCTTTTGCCTATTTCAATCACTTATACATACACACATATATATTGTGTGCATTTATTTTTTTCGCACTTCTTTCGATCAACAAAAATATTTAACGATTTTGCGCGCCCACACGACGTTCGTCTCGGCCAAAAAAAAAGATGTATTTATTGTTGTGGCTATTGGGTTTGCAGTTGTTGTTTCTGTTGTTGCATATATCTCCGGAATTGTTTATGCTCACATATATACAAATTTGCACGATTCGAATGCGTTGTCGGCGACCGAAAGCTTTTATTTTGTTTTTTTGTTGATTTGTTTTTCAAACAATCTATTATTTATTTGTGTTACTTTTCATTTCACGCGCTGCGGACGCGACGTGCTTCCTGCTCGACGACAAAACAACAACAAATGTTATTCTTCTTTTGATGCTAGCGACCCGAGCGCGACCACAGAGTCTCTTTTTTAATTGTTATACTGTTATACAAATACCGAAAATGTCCATGTTAATGCTCAGCTGAACTGTAGTCGCTCTCACGAGCTGCGTCCGCTCAATACACCATGTTATTAACATAATTGCCAATTTTTCAGTATTTTACCGTTCATTTTGCTGTTATAATAGCCGAAGTGTGACCATATGCGGCATTCTCTTGTATTATTTTGGAATTCAAATCTTATATAGTCATATTTGGACTAAAAATTGGGTTTTATTTATTAACATAATAAATTGTATTAAAAATGTTTTCGTCTGACCAGTTTTTATGATTGTTAAAATTAAATTTGCACTATTGCATAGCCGTTGTTTTTAAGTAAGTGTAACCAGACTAGTATATAAAGCTGGCATGTTCGGTATATTTTTAAATATCATCATCCCGCGTAAATTAAATCTAAAAAAATGAATTTGAATTTTAAATTGTAATTGTTGAACTTTATTTGTTTGACTTACATACATATACTTCAAAAAATTGTAGACCCACATGCGAGGAAAAAGTGGGCAATCGGTTTACATACGATGTCGTATTGTTTTTTTTTTTCTTTTGCTTTGTGTTTTGTTGCAATTTGTTTAATTTAATTGGAACCGAAGTAAACAAACAAAAAAAGATCGCTTCATTCTTAGTATATATATATATAGATTAGCGCTAAATATTCGTAACTCCTGCATCGATTAGTGCGCACGTCGGTCTAGGAATTCCCGAGATAGTATATATAATAATATTTTGAAAGTGTCGCACAATAACTTTTAAGAGATTTTGATATCAAATTACAAATAGAGAAATAAATGATGGGACTTTGAGTCGCCTCCATAGAGTGATAGAGAGAGAAGCCTTATATTAATAGGGGGTTTTAATGTTTTATACTTTCGTTAAACTGGTTGGTTTTTCTTGCGTGCATAATTTGTGTGTTTTGTGTGTGCTTGAGAGTATGTGTATGTGTGTGGGGGCGTGTTTGTGTGTGTGAGGGGAGAGAAAAGATGTGTGTGTTTGATAGCAATGCTATCTATATATATTCCTATTCCTTGCATGTGGAAGTATCCATGGGACTGGCTGGCTGAATAAACGCCGTGGCCGCTGCACTTGGCTGATTGGTGGGCGTAAAGGCCGACAGCGAAGAGTTGCTGCTGCTGTTGTTGATCAAATTGCCGCTGGACGAATTGTTCATCAACATCAAGTTGGACGACGACGATGAAGCGCTGCTCGATGTACCGCCACCGCCTCCTCCGCCAGTTAGCTGCTGGTTGTTTAGTGATAAGATGCCGCCCGCTAGAAAAGTGCCAGCGGCGCCCGCTGATTGAGGCAGTCCAGCTGCCGCAGCAGCACCTAAGCTCAGTCGTTCGCTGCTCAGATTCGATAGAAACCCAGCCATTCCACCGCCACCGCCAGTTGAAGCTGCACTGCCCCCGTAAATGGCAGCGGAACCAGTGGCCAGCAATGGATTTGTTGTGGTTAGCACATTGGGTGCGGAAGTGTTTAGACCCAGCATGGGCGTAGGCAGTGCTGGCTTAATGAAGCGCTCGCTGGCGCGACGATTCTGCAAAAGAAAGAAATATTTATCCAAGCTTCTAAGCATTACATTTGCAGCCTCACCACAAGTTGGCCGCAGGCATAGCAGCGATTTTGTCCCGCCGTTCCAGGACTGAGTGGACGACTGCTCGATGGACTGTGCGACACTGGACTGCTGATCGTGCGCTGTCTTTGCGCATTTGCAGCGGCTGCCGCAGCCGCAGCAGCAGCTGTGGTGGAGCCACCCGCCATTAGATTCTCATTGTAGAAACGCTCCTCATCCATTTCTAGCGATGATTCCGATTCGGAGAGATGGCGACACAACGCCTCGCGTCGTTCCACTTCCTGTTTCAGTTTACGCTGTAGTCGTGCATTCTCCTCGCGATAGGATTTCTCCTCCTTTTGGGCGGTTGCAAGATTGGCGCGCAGACGCAACACTTCTGAGCGCAACGTTTGTATGTGCGCACTCAGATTAGTGGCCGTGTCGCCATTGGCATTATTGGTGATATCACGTGGCGTTGTTGGATCCGACACCGGTTGATCCAATTTGATTTGCAGCGAGCGCTTTTCTGTCTCCAGCTTATCCATGCGCTTCCACAGCTTATTCACGAGCGCCTCCTGCTCCTGTTCGAGTGTATTTTCCAGCTCAACCATTTCGCGTCGCAGCTGTTCCAAATTCGTTTGTTTATTATCCGTCTCCGCCTGGAGTTTCTCAATTTTACGCATCAACTTGTTGACCAGACACTCCTGTTCCTGCTCGAGCGTTTGCTCCAGCTTGCACTTTTCCTGGCGCAGCTGGTCGAGTTTGCGCGACAAATCATTAGTGAGGCATTCCTCCTCGCGTTCATAGTGATGCGCCAGCGTTTCCTTCTCCTTCTTGAGTGCTTGGATCTTCTTTAGCAGTGTGTTTGAAATATATTCCTCCTCCTGTTCCGCCTTGGCTTGCTGTGGAATTGAGATAAGAGTTAAGTGGGAGCTTCACAAGTATTGCAGTTACTCACGATTATGACCGAGGCCTGTTTGAGAAAACGATTCTCTTCCTGCACCACCTTAAATTTAGTCTTCGACGTATCCAGCTCTGCTTTGAGCACTCTGGGAACAGAGAAGTAGTTTAGTTGAGGCCTTAAAGAGAATTCTCTTTACTTACTTGTTTTGCTGGGTGAGCGACTCGATGCGCTTCTGTAGCTGCTCCCGGGATACGGGACTTGGAGGCAGCATGGTGCCGCCATCTAGTGAACTCTCCGACTCACAAGGACTCTCCATAGCTGAGGCAAAGAGAAGAAAAGAGAATGTTATTTAATACCCAGACACAATTCGTTTCTTTGCGCTGCAACAAACAAAAACAAGACTGAACGAAAATAAAGAAAAACAAAAAGTAAAACACAAAGAATAATGTATACGCTTCTGTTGTTGCTGCTTTTGTTTTTCTGGGACTCTGATCGCAGTTGTTGTTGCTTGCTACAAACAAAGAATGGCAGCAAATGTTTAACCTTCACTCTTCGCTGCGGTTCACTTGATTTTGTTGATTTTATTTTTTGGTTTTTTTTTTTTCATTCTTTTTGGGCGATTTTTATGCAATTTCAGAAATCGATAGTTAAGCACAGCACAACAACAAGGTCAGTGTGAGAGCGTGGCATTGAAATCATCTCTCTCGCCTTGCAGGCGGCTCCTCCAGCAGCCACCTCACCCCACCCTTTCTTTATGCAGGACCCCCTTTTTAAACACCTCACCCACATTACAACTACAACTACAAGACAAACAGTTGTTGCCGTCAAAGCGACAGAGAAAGAGATTACACTTTAAATATATATATATACTTGCCATTTTTATTGCCATTTACAATTTACCTGAAGTTTTGTATTGTCGACGATTCGCTTCTTTTTTGCTTTTTTTACTACGCGCCGCCTCTGCTGCTTCTTCTTGCCAGGGCGAGTATTGAGCTTTTTTCCTTTTTTTTGTTGTGTTGCACTGCACACAGCTCCCGTCGCAGTATATTACTAACCGTTTTGTGGGGTGGGGGAGGGCGAACAAGGGAATTCGCTTGCGTGTGCCTGACTCGTTGCCTATTTAATAGGTTGCCACTTTGCCCAATCGCACCAACATTTTGCAAGTTTTTGTCTAAAAATGAATAATGCGAAAAAAAAATTGCTTCACAGTGCTGCAGCGTGACCGAAACTTGTAATTTCGAGTATGCCAATTTACTGTGCACAAAAATTACTGACTGAAGTGTGTTTAAGGTTGGTCACACTTTATTTGGTATGAGCGAATTTTGGAGTGTCGGCACAGTTTCTTGACACAACATTCTTATTTTATTTTATACACTTTGAGCGCAAGTTTTATTTCTTTGTTGTCAGCTTAAATAGAAAAAAATTTACCTAAATTTGTTGAGTTTAGTTTTCCTGTTTTTAACCTGACTGTATTTTCCAAGAATAAATTTATCACGTTTTTTATTTATTGTCTTGAACACATTTTTTAAATATGCATCGATTGAAAAAATGGATAATCGATTATATTTTCATTGAAATCGACTTGCGTCCCTAGTGTGACCAATATCTTGGTTTTACGGTATTTTAAATTCATTGCTTGTGCCGCTAGCACGTGCAACAGAAATTCGTAAACATATTGTGGAAATTTAATATTTTGTGTTTTTAACGAAATAATGGCCGACGATGCTGCTGGCCAAGACAAGCGGAAGCAGCACCGTGCCCGCCAGTCCGGCGTCAGTGCGGACAAAAAGAAGGAGAAGGCCAAGAGAGACTCCAATCAAAAGGAGCCCGAATTGACGGCGCGCCAACGAAACCCCAAAGCGTTTGCAATCAACTCAGCGCAACGTGCCGAGCGCAATTTCCGACGTAAAGAAGATCTTACGGCCAAGAAACAGCACATACCTGTGGTGGATCAGACTCCCGATGAACCGCCGCCAGTGCTAATTGCAATTGTGGGACCACCAAAGGTGGGCAAAACAACGCTGATCAAGGATCTGATCAAGAGCTTCACGCGCACAAATGTCACGGATATTAAGGGACCTATCACCATAGTGACGTCGAAAAAGCGTCGCATCACCCTGCTGGAGTGCAACAATGACATCAATTCAATGATTGATGTGGCGAAATGTGCGGATCTTGTGTTGCTGCTTTGTGATGCCAGCTATGGCTTCGAAATGGAGATCTTTGAGTTTCTCAATATCTGTCAAGTGCACGGCATGCCCAAGATTATGGGCGTACTCACGCATCTGGATATGATCAAGAATCCGAAGCAACTGCGCAAACGCAAAAAGGAACTTAAACATCGCTTCTGGACTGAAGTCTACGATGGAGCCAAGCTCTTCTATCTCTCTGGCTTGCTGCATGGCGAGTATCTGCGCAATGAGATCAAGAATCTGGGTCGTTTCATCTCGGTGATGAAGTTCCGTCCGCTGCAGTGGCGCGGTGCTCACAGTTATCTGCTGGTGGATCGTGTGGAAGATGTCACCAATACGGATGCAGTGCGACGCAATCCTAAGTGTGATCGCGAAGTGGTGCTCTATGGCTATGTGCGAGGTGTGCCACTCAAGCAGCAGCATATGGTACACATTGCTGGCCTTGGCGATGCTCGCATCGATGAACTGAGCATGATTCCGGATCCTTGTCCGCTCCCCGGCACTGAGAAAAAGCGCAGTCTGCTGGAGAAGGAGCGTTTACTTTATGCCCCGATGTCGGGAGTGGGTGGCATTGTGTATGACAAGGATGCCGTCTACATTGAGCTGCAGGGTTCGCATTCGCACAAGGAGAAGACTGCAGAGGCAACGGAGCAGGAGGCGTTGGTCAGCAAACTGATTGAGAAGAAGGCCACCATGGATGAGCAAATGCAGGAGCAGCAATTTCGACTCTTTTCCGATGCGGCACCTATGAAATCCAAGGACTACAAGAGCGACCATGAAGAAGATGAGGAGGGCGATGAAGCAGCAGATGATTCAGGCATGGATGCGGCGGACAGCGATGAAGAGCAGGACGATGAATTTGCAGCTAACGATTGGCGTGGCGAGAATAGCGATGAGGAAGAAGAGGATGAGGAACAGAGTGATGCTTCTTCAGGAGATGAAGAGTATCAAAGTCTGAAGCAGAAGGGAGAAGGAGAAGATGACGATGATGATGAGGACGATGAGGATGAGGATGAAGACGACGAGGAGTCACGCATATTGGCGAACAACATGAGCTGGAAGACGAATCTGGCGCAAAAGGCACGCGATGCCTTTCTACAACGTCACTCGGAATCCCGCAATCTAATGCGAATTGTCTATGGCGTTTACAACCAGAGTGAACGCAGCAAAGAGCAGCAAAAGGAGCAGGAGGAAAACGACTCTGATGAGGAGCTGGGTGGCTTGTTTCGTGTGGCCGCCAAGCAGCAGACGGAGCTGCAAAAGGATAAGGACATACGCGACAAGGACGAGCGCTGCTTCTTCGAGTATCAGGGTGGTAAGTGAAACTGCATAGATACTTGACAAGATTAACCTATCGAATACTTAATTTAGGTGTCACTCGTGACTGGTTGACGGAAGACAATAAAGAGCTAATCAAGAACTGCTTTGTCACGGGCAAATGGAAGGCTTCGGAGGATGCCGAAAATCTGCTGAAGCTGGACGACATGAGCGATGCGGACAGCGAGGTTTATGGTGACTTTGAGGACCTAGAAACGGGTGAACAGCACAGTGGCAAACCCAAAGACGAGGCAGCCGCTGGTAGCGAAGAGGAGGCACCAAGTGCAGGAGAAAAACGCAAAATGACGCGTGTGGAAGAGGAGAACCTAACCAAAAAGGAGCTGATGGCCAAGAAGCTCAAGCTAAAGGCGAAATTCGATGCCGAATACGATAATCATGGTGAGAAAGGTGAAGAGGATGGCGGTCGTATTACCGGAGATCATTCCTTTTACGAGGATTTGAAAGCGGAAGCGCAAAAGCAAGGCGAACTAAACAAGAGCGAATTTGCGCATCTGGACAACGAACTGCGCATTCAAATCGAGGGATACCGTGCAGGACTTTATGTGCGTTTGGGCTTCAAGACAATGCCCGCCGAGTTTGTGGAGAACTTTGATGCCAGCTATCCCGTGTTGGTCGGAGCCCTCAACATGACCGAGGAGAATGTGGGCTATGTGAACTGCAAAGTGAAGAAGCATCGTTGGTACAAGAAGATCCTCAAGACGGGTGATCCACTGATTGTGTCGATGGGTTGGCGACGCTTCCAAACGGTGGCCATCTTTGCCAAGGTGGAGGATAACTTCAGGCAACGTTACCTCAAGTATACGCCCAATCATGTGACCTGCAGCATGACTTTCTGGGGACCAATTACACCTCAAAACACCGGCTTCTTGGCGCTGCAAACTGTGCGTCAGGATCAGGAGGAGATGAAGCGTCTCGGTTTTCGTATTGCTGCCACCGGTTGCGTTACCGAACTGGACAAATCGTCGCAGATTATGAAGAAACTCAAGTTGGTGGGACATCCGTTCAAGATCTATAAGAACACGGCGTACATCAAAGACATGTTTCACTCGTCGCTTGAAGTGGCCAAGTTCGAGGGAGCCAAAATCAAAACAGTGTCCGGTATACGTGGTCAGATTAAGAAGTCGCATCATACGCCTGAAGGTTCATATCGTGCCACCTTCGAGGATAAGATTGTCCTTAGCGACATTGTGTTCTGTCGCACCTGGTTCCGTGTGGAGGTGCCGCGCTTCTATGCGCCAATCACCTCGCTGCTGTTGGCCGCCGAGCAGAAGAGTCAGTGGCAGGGCATGAAAACGCTCGGACAGCTGAAGCGAGAGCGTGCGTTGCAAAACGAAGCGCAGCCGGACAGCATGTACACGGAGATTGTGCGCAAACCGAAGATCTTCCGTCCCCTCGTTATACCCAAGGCGTTGCAACGCGCTTTGCCCTACAAGGATAAACCGAAGTTGGGACCGGAGAATCCACGCGAAGCGTTGGAACGTGTCGCTGTTGTTGATTCGCCGTATGAGCAGAAGGTGGCCAAGATGATGAAGATGATCGAGACGAACTACAAGGACAAACGCAATCGGGATCGCAAGGAGACGCAGCAGCGCATGAAGAAGTTCCGTGCCCAGAAGCGTGCCGATGAGGCTTCCAAGCAGCAACATCAGAAGCAACTGCGCAAAAAGGTCTCGCGGGCCATTAGCAAGATGCGTGGCAAGACCCAGAAGTAAAGTCGATTCGATTGTAGATAGGAACCATAGGACTAAATAAAAAATGATTGTACAATTTTAAACCTAGAACTGATGTAGAAATGCGGGTAACGACAAGAAGCATATCTCGCTTGACGGTTGCTTTAGTTTGTTTGATATAATAACAAAATTCACTCGGCAGCATAAACGAAATACAAGTACTAAAGAAGTAGCGTAGTCACGTCTTTGTTTAAGGGCCTTTTATACCGGGTTTAGTTTTCAATACCGAAATTTGCTAATTGACTTGAATTTAATGTCAAAACTTGGTTACATTGGCATTTATATCTGGCTTAAGTAAAAGCAATGGAAAGAACATACTTATCGTCTTTTCACATTGCCTATATACCTGACAAAATTAAGGTTGTTTCTCTTAAGGTCCTGCCTATTTTTGCTGATCCCATGGATCCCATGATTAAGCAAAGTATGCCTCAAATTCTAATTATCAATGATGTTTTTTTAACAGCCACTTGTTGAAATTATAAAGCTGTTGATGTTCGCCTTAATTAGCGGGCCTTTGACCGTTGCAGTTGCAACAATCACTGGACAAAATACCGTCATGGCATGGGAATGTCATCCATAAATGTGCGGACAGCCCTTTGTCCAGCGCTTGTTGCACAGCTGCATCGGCTTGTGGCACACGGAGCAGTTTTTACTTTCGAAATCAATTAAAAAATATAACTTAACGCAGCTTATGGTCTAAACTCTAAACGTGGGTGTAAAAGCGACGCGGCTAATCCTCGTCCTTGTTGTCATCGATAACCTTGAGCGCCGCCAGCAACGCATGCTTGCGACTTGCGGGCATGGCTCCCGGTGCAATGACTGCGCCAGATGGAATGATGTTGTTGCGCTTCTTCTTAGCGGGGTCCTCACGCATTGGTTTAGTGATGTTATTGTTACCCGAGGCGGGGCGACAGTGAATGTCCAAGAAGTTCTCGCGTTCCTTATAGTCTTCGGAGATGAGTTTACGTATATTCGACATGTTCTCCTTCATGTTCGCCCCCTGACGCGAATTCATCTTCTGTGGCAAAAGCATAAATGTTAATTTGGCATAGAGAGAACAAGATGTGTGGGTTACTCACCAAGTCATCGATAACTAGCTTAGGCGACGACTGATCGCCACTGTCGTCGAATTCATCGTCCTCATCGGGTTCCTCCATTTCCAGCATTTCGGATAATTCACATTTGGTGTCCAAATAAGCGGCATAATTAACAGGGCCATCCTCATTGGGATTGATTTCATCGACATCATCGCTTGGCTCTTCATCTTCCTCGGCACCATGGCACATTTTTGTGATCAACGCCGACTCCTCATCATCATCAGCATCTTCATCATCGTCCACATGATCAGAATCTTCGTCATAATCAAATTCCAAGGGTTTTGTCATCGTCTGCAGTTTGTTGAGCTTGCCCTCAACTGTGGCCAGCTTGGGCATGCCATCGCCTCCTGCTCCATCTCGTCGTTTGCCAACTGCTGCTACTCCAGCTACACTGCTTCGCACATTGCTGCTGGCCAACGTGGAGACGCTGCCATTTACTGAAGCGCCGCTGCGCAGACGAGCAGCCACTGGCTTTGTCTTGTTTTGATTTAACATCTGGCTGAGCGATGGACGTGATGCTGAGCTGTTGTTGCCGACTGGCTTGGGAGGAATGGGAGCCGGTGGCAGCGTCAATTTGCCACGTTTCATTTTGTCCTTATCCAACACAGCATCGCTAGAGGGTGAGGAGGATGAGACATGCTTCTCCTCATCGGCATCGTCTTTGTCAAAGTCAAAGTTGGAGTCAGTTTCGAGGACATCGGTTAAAGCATTAAACTCGCTTTGGTTGTTCTTCTCAATGGCTTTGTCTAGCAGCTCCAAGGATTTCTCCAGCTTGTCAATCTTGTCGGTTTCTTCAACTGCATTCAACTTGGTGCGGCGACCGGAGGTCAAGGGATTGGCCTTGTCAATCTAGAGAAGAGTTAATGTAATAAGAGAAGAGAAGAGTTAATTTATTGAAGTTGTATGCTTTATGCTTATACTAACTGAGAACTCCTCCAGCTTGCGATAGCCGCTAATCTCAAGCCTGGCTTTCTCCAGCTTGAGCAGCACTTCCTTGGTTTTCTTTTGTTCGTTGAGCAGCTGCTGGCGACAATTCTTCGACTCCAATTGCACCTTGCGTGACATGAGCTTCATGTCGTTATCCTTTTCCTGCAGACGCTGCTCCAAGATGCGCAAACGATCCTGCAGCTTTTGGCGCTCATCCAGATTTCTAGAAAGATAAAAACGTTAATAAATCTAAATTTAGTTAAGGCTTTCCTTCGCTCTCTCACTTGTCCTTGATGAGCTGACTAAAGTGACGATTTTGATCGCTAAGCGAAAGTATTTGCGCCTCCTTCTGCTTGAGCTTTGCTTCCAGTTCCTTGTTGGTCGCTTGAACATTGCGATACTTTGTCTGCCACACACGCAACTCTTCCGCATGCGAGTGCAGCAATTGAGGCAACTCTGCTCCAGTCGATTCGTATTTATTCAAGGCTGTTGATTGACGCTTGTGCATAGTGCGCAACATGCGATTCTCATGGGCTAAATTGGCAATCTCAGCCTGTGCATCGGTCAGTTGATTCTGAAAGGTCTTGACGCGCAAGTTGCGTGCGGACATCACACGCTGATGGATGTCGCTGTTCGTGTTGCTGGGCACCATGCCTGGCTGACGCATGCCACCGCCTTGTTTCATGCCACGTTGTGGCGGCTTGCGTTGATAGATTTGACTGGCGGATTCGCGAGAGCTACCCGAGAACAGACTTTCACAACTTTTGGCCGGTAAACTGTGGGAAAGGGAGATAAGCATTTTGTTTGTTGCGGTTTTTAACGGAATTACTCACGACATGTTGTTATCCCAGCGAGCTTCACTACTTACTGCGGATGCAGATTTGCGCGGCGATACCATTTAAAATGCCACAACACCGAATTATGTGTTTCAATTGCGCACACAATTTATATTTTGTTGTTGTTTGCAGCTCAAAATGTGTAAATTTATTTGTGGATAATATATTTTTGTTTGGAGTGCTGCTGAGCTGCTAAAGCCGGCGAGTTGACTGAAAATTGAAACGCTTGCTTGCTGCTGCTGTGGTTACGACGATTATTTGTTTCGTTTCGTTTGTTTATTGTTTGTTCTGCCCACAAAAAAACAAGCAAAATCCTTGAGTGTTTTTTCCGACTTGGGGCTGCAGTTCGTCGTTGCCATGACAGCTGTGGCGCCTTTGCTGCGCAGTTGCAGCAGGTTAAACATATTTTAAAAATACAATATTTTCAAATTATGAATTATTTATTACTTAATTGGCTAATTAAGAAATGAGCTACAAAAAAATTAAAATTAACGATGGTTTTAAAAACTGCACTTTTAACGGTTAAGTGAAGTCAGCCGTCAGCTATAGCATGCAGCCTTGTAATGCGTAATAGCTTATCAGCTGTTGCATAATTATAGCAGTCAGCTTCTTGTCGCCCTGCAGACAAACAGCTGTTGCTCATTCAAAGCAGTCAGGTTTTTTTCATTGCACCCACAGCTGCAGCGTCTTTTGAACGCTTTCTATTTTTCTCCCCACAGAGCGTTTTTTTTTTGGTTCTTTGTTGCTCCCAATTTTGCTTAAGTGAAAATCAATCAATGCAATTACGCGCATCCGGAAGAAGTATTACGGCATCCCCAACGTGCCCGCATTGAAGTGAGTTGCCCAAATTGTGTCGTTTGTGTTAAATAAGTGAATAAATTGAACAGCTGGCTCACAAATCTTATTCCAATTCTAACGTAGGCGCTCCACCAAGGACGTCGCTGTGTGAGTGTGTAAATTAAGGGCACACCTGGCGAAGCACTAAAAATAAATACCAGCAAAATGATACACGTTGGCGACAACTCGTGGAATCTGCGCATCTGCATCACAGATCTGGCGCTGGAGCGCACAATGCGCGTGCGCGGCGATCAGCATTTGGGGAGCATTATGCTGCAGTTGGTGGATCCTGAGAATCCCAAGGATTGGTCGGATCATGCACTCTACTGGCCGGCGAAGAACATTTGGCTAACAAGGACACGCGCAACTCTGGATCAATGTGGTGTCCAAGCGGATAGTTTGCTCTACTTTACGCCCATGCACAAAATATTGCGGGTGCAGCTGCCGGACTTGCGTTATCTGGACTGTCGTGTCGATTATTCGGTCAAGACATTTGCTGCTGTGCTGAATCTCTGCAAGCAGCTGGACATTCGCTATGCGGAGGAGTTGTCGCTGTGCAAGCCACTCGAAGCGGAGCATCTGAAGAGGAACTACGCTCAGCTGCCGCATGCCAAGCGAGTACCCATCGCTGAACCCGATGGCACCACATATTTGCAGCCAGCGCTGGATACCAATTCATTTGTGCCTATAAATTCGTCGTTTAATAATGGCGGCAGCACTGGGAGCCTGGACAAACCCTCGTCGCCAGCTCTATTCTTTTGTGCGCCGCTCTCGCCGCACAATGCGCCCAATGCCAAGCGATCGCCAACGCCCACGCATGGCGCCTGGAAGGTTAGTCAAGCAGGGTATGCCACCTATGATTCGTCGTCGTCCAGTTTGGGTGATTTCCAAGAGAACTTGGCCAGTTCACCGCGCCCGCTCAGTGCAGAGATGCGAGCGCAGCTTTTGCGACCCAAGTCGCTGGTGGAGAAGGCTCGTCTCAATGTGGGCTGGCTGGACAGCTCGTTGTCGCTAATGGAGCAAGGCATAAGGGAGTATGATACACTCTGTTTGCGCTTCAAGTACTACACGTTCTTCGACTTGAATCCCAAGTATGATCAGGTGCGCATCAATCAACTGTACGAGCAGGCCAAATGGTCCATATTGAATGAGGAACTCGACTGCAACGAGCAGGAGACGCTCATGTTTGCAGCGCTACAGTTTCAAATCAATCATCAGCTGGATATGCAGCCACTTTTAACTGCCGTGGACTCGGGTATAGAGACATCGAGTCAGGAGAATGACGACGACGACATTGATTCAGCATTGAATGAGCTGCAGCTTACATTGGAGGGCGGTGATCCGCATGAGAGCATCAATCTCACACGCATACCAGAACTCTCGGATTATTTGCGCTTCCTTAAACCGCAACGCTTCCTGCTGCGCGGCTACAAACGCTACTATTTCATCTATCGCGATTTGCATCTGTTGCTTTACAAGAATGCTGAAGAATCCCGACACTCTGCATCGCCCTCAATTCGCATCAATTTGCGAGGCTGCGAAGTAACGCCCGATGTCAATCTAGCCGAGGGTAAATATGCTATTCGTCTCGAAGTCTCGCCGGAGGATCATCATGGACCCAACAGCGAGGTTTGGGTACGCTGCGAGAATGAGCAGCAGTATGCCAAGTGGTTGGCTGCTTGTCGCCTAGCAGCCAAGGGTCGCTCTTTGGCCGACAGCTCGTATGAATCGGAAGTCGATGGCATTTTGTCGCTGCTGCAGATGCAGCGTCCTGTGCATGGCGTCCATGTCAACATTGATCCACGCACCGTAGATGCCGTGGATTATCTGTCACCCAAGATGCTGCGTAAGCTATCCGGGAAGGCGGTGCAACGTATACTCGAGGCACACGCCAATGTGCGGGATTTGCCGCTGTTGGAGGCCAAGATGAAATACATTCAGGCTTGGCAATCGTTGCCTGACTTTGGTGTCTCGCTGTTTGTCATCAAGTTCGATGGACATCGCAAGGAGGAACTGTTGGGCGTAACGCATAATCGCATCATGCGCATGGATCTGAGCACAGGAGATCACATCAAGACGTGGCGTTATAATACTATGAAGGCCTGGAATGTTAATTGGGGAATTAAGTGCATGATGATTCAATTTCATGATGAGAATGTCGTCTTCTCTTGCCACTCGGCCGACTGCAAGGTAGTGCATGAATTTATTGGCGGATACATTTTCATGTCTATGCGCTCCAAGGATAACAATCAGACGCTCAACGAGGAACTCTTCCATAAACTGACGGGCGGTTGGTCGTAAAATGTTTGTGGCGAACATTATTTCAAAGTTATTTCGAATATTTATAGGCATCTTTATTTTATTTGTTGACAGTGGCCCATTTTTACAATGCTGCACTTGATTTTTAATGCAATTTACAGGATTTATCCTTTCCACTTTTGAATGGATGCCTTTTTCTAAACTAATCCCATGGATTTTAACTGATTTTGTTTTTAACACAAATCACTAGCCAGAGGCACTTTTGCCTGCCTAACCTTAAATAACTCAGCCTTATTCTTGGCCTTTTTGTACAACTAACTCTTAAGCAATAATAAACAATTAGAGCACATTTTAACAAAACTTACAAATTTGTATTTTTGATTTGAATTGCGCGCTCAATCTTGTCTGATAGCTCGATTAAATGTAGCCAGCAATAGACTCGATTTTTTTGTGACAGGTGTTCGGATGCAAACAATAGATTCAAAATATGTGATATTGGAAGAAAAGAGGCGAAAATCTTGGGAGAAAAATATATTTTTAAATTGTGAAAATCAGGTCAACTATATACTGAGAGTTTTCTGAACAATAGGCAAACAAATCTGTACGTAAAATATATCAATTTGAATTTCGCGCTATACAAAAGAAGTTAGTTCGATAACATGTGGCTGTCAATGAGTTATCGATTTTTTTAGTGACAGCTGTTCGGATGTAAACAAAAGATTGTGACATTCAATGTTTCTGATATTGATTGAAAAATGGCGAAAACCCCGCAAGGCAAGCGAAAACCTTGGGTGAAAAACCTCTATTCGAATCGCGAGTATCCGGACAACTATACGGATGTGAGTTTCCTTAAGGACCTGCAGACAAATCTGCATGTTCGTCGTTACACATTGCGCGAGGCTCTCGGCGGCATCACTGTGCTAAACAATCAAATTTCCTGCATTACCGGCTTCCTGATACTCTACCATGTGATGCTGTGCGATCGGATAGCACCCACCAGCATATTGGTACCAACGTGCATCATCACTGCCATTGGCTATTTGTATTATCGTGGCAGCAGCCTCACCATGATAATGCTGGGCGAGGACTCCAAGACGCTCGTCACTGTCCTACTCTTTGGCTACATTTTCTCGCCCATGCTGCACACACTGACGCAGGCCATCAGCACGGACACCATATATACAACGACCTTCTTTGTGATGCTCTTCAATCTGATGTTTACGGATTACGGCCTGGACGTGGCCATGGTATCCAAAGCGATCTCATTGAATGCGGCCATATTTGGTGCCATCTGTTTGGCCTCAAGACTGTCAACTTCTTATCACGCCTTTGTGCTCCTCGTCGAGGCAGCGATCTTCTTTGTTCTGTATCCCATTATGACAGCGGCCAGATGGCATCCCTACTGCATGGTGCCCATCTTTGTGATCTGCTGTGGCGCACTCTACTTTCTGTCGCGTCCCGTGCTCTACTTGTATGCGTGCACCACACTCTTCATCAACTTTGCGTGTCCCTTGATATTTGTGAGGCAGCAGCACTACAAGTTCAACATCCACGGACCTTGGGACGAGGCAATCGTAGAAGAGAACACCGAAGAGAATCTCGATGAGAACTTATAGCGCCAGCTTCGCTTCTCGGAGATGCAACACATCGATGATGGGGAGCAAGAGCTAGACTATTAAATTGCAACAACTTTGTTTTTTTGTTTTCATTTTAACCACATTACACTTGTGTAATAGAAACACATTTTATTCTGGATGCCCACATTCCGAACTCGGCACATTTTCATTGTAATTATTAAAAAAAAAAAAATATTTATATAGATTTGTATATAGCTAAGTATAACTCTGTAAATAAAACAAATGTCGAAATGCAATTTATATGTGTGGTTTTTTTCTTTTTTTTGGTTTCCATTTTGTATCATTTAATTGTTATGATTATGCTTGATACATATATATATAAATATATCATATATTTTGATATATATATATTTACAAACATATACACAGAGGAATACGAAACAATCGATCGTGAAATAATACAGCGTATGTTCGTATTGTTTATGATAAAGATTTTTGTTTGCATTTGCTTAAAGAGTTCTAATTAATAAAGTCATTAAAAACGTCATTTATACAATTTGCATTATTACAACTACTAAGAATAATAATAGTAACTAATGCCTAAAACTTGCAATGCACTTTTCTTTCTTTTCTCTCAATTTGCATAAAGCAATACACTTAAGTATTTTTTCTTCTTTTCATTGTAATTATACTTGCAACTTTTCACTAAACAATCGCACCAAACACGTCTCCAAAAAAACGATCGCTGTCTTTAATTATTAACTATTTATAACTATTAAATACAATATAGTTGCTATGTATATAGATTTTCTTTTTTATTTTTTGTTTTCTTCACGTATAAACTTTTTCAAAATGTAAAAAATCGTACATATTCATTTTTTTGTTTGTTTTTGCTTTTGGACTTAACGCTAAGAATTAACTATCAAGTTGTTGTTTAGTTAATGCTATTAACATCTCATATAATCGTATAATTTATATGAACTGCACGCTATTATTATTATGTCTAATCATTTTGATTTCAATTAAACTAGCACAAAATATAATATTTATTATTATTTATAATGTAAAATACGGTGCGCTGGTTGTGTCTGTTGTGTAAAAAGAAGGGGGACACACACAACACCTAGAGGTTGGGTGGGGCAGGGCCAGGAGCATGGTCACATATACATAAACGCACTCACACACACACACACGCACGCTATTAACTAAACTCTCTTCTTGCCAACAACAACAAAACGTTGAGAACCCGCCACTTGCCGCCTCCACAACACAACAATTAAATGTCCCGTAAAATTCTACTAAAGAAACAGTTTTTTGGTTTTCGAGTTGCTGCTGCTGCTAAAAATCACCCCCTCCTATTTTCCTACAAAAAACAGAGGACAGTCTCCATCGTCTCGAAAGTGCAAGCTTTAGAGAGCCACCTCATCACCGTTGCGTGTGCAGGCGCCGCCGCTAAGCATCACCTGCTCCTGGCACTGCAGCTCAGCGCGCAGCTGGAGTTCGCGTCGTCGCTGGGCGGTCAAAGATAGACTGACGACATCGTTGGCAGCGATGGCTTTGGAAGTTGCTTGGTTAGTTGGCTCGTACAATATATCACGTGTTCTGGTTGTTGTTGTCGCTGCTGCTGCTGCTGATGCTGCAACTGCTGCTGATGATGATGCTGTTGTTGTTGTTGTGCTTGTGCTCGAGTTGGTGGCAAAGTGTACTTGATGCTGATGCTGTTGTTGTGCTGGCGACAGTTGTTGTTGTTTTTGCTGCTGTTGTCTTAGATGTTGTTGCTGCGGCAGTTGTCAGACTATATCGTTCTTTGGCGTTGACTCTGCTGCTGCCGTTAAGCCAGTTCCTCCATTGCCCAGCGACTGATTGCCGGCGGCGGCAGCGCTTCCTTCCAGCAAGGAGCCAGCTTCAACGTCGCCAGATTGACGCGCCGCATTGCGCTGACGACACAGATACGGTGAATTTGTGGGCGAAGGAAGTGGATTCTGTAAGCGAGTGGCAAAGTGAGAACTCAATTCTTTTACAGCTTATAATTCAAGTAATACCAATTTGTTGTTATTCTGACAGCAGGTGGCTTTAACACAGCCCTCATCCGTGGTGGGACAATCGAGAGCACAGCAATCGGAGCCACTCATGTTAATGCTGGAGGTGCCATCGGACATGTTGCAGCCTTCGATTTCGCTAAACTCCGGCTGTATGGTGGTCGAGTGTATGCCCTCGTTGTGGAAGAACTCCTTCACCTTCTCGGCAATCTTCATGTACTCCGATAAGTTGCGACAGCTATGAAATACTTTGAGTTAGACAAGTGATTGCAATAGCTTAAAGATTGCCAACTACCGTATGTGTGCCGAGGCAATGATGCGATCGCCAGCCAATTGCCAGACGTGGAATTCGTGGACAGCCAACACACCGTCGACCTTCTCCAGCAGACGCTTCTGTATGGCATCCACTTGGATGTGCGTGGGCACAGTTTGCAGCAGAATGAGCGCCGATTCACGCAACAGCGGCCACACGGAGTGCAAGATGAGAGCAACCAGCACAATGGATAGCGCTGGATCGATATATAGACGATATTCCCAGTCGCTCAGCCAAACGACCAGGGCACTGACCACCACAATAACGCTGCCCAAAGCATCGCTGAGCACGTGCAGGAAAGCGCCACGCATATTCATCTGGCCAGGATCGTGACTGTGACCGTGGCTTGACTTTTTCACCTGCTGTTTCTCCTTCTGCTTCTCGTAGGCATAATCGTTCTGTTCGTCATCGCCTTCGTCCATGTTCGCCAGCTCAGTGAGGCGACTGTGATTGCGCGTCAAGCCACCGCCATGCGAGTGTCCATGGTGACCACCGTGCTCTGTGGGGCAGGAGAAGTATCTTGATTAATTGGTTGCACTATATATAGAGAAATATTTACTATGCTTACCATAGAGCAGACAAAGACCAATCATATTGACCAGCAGACCCAGCACGCCAACAATGAGCAGCAGACGTGGCTCATGGATTGGTTCTTTCTCGATGAATCTGTAATGCATTAAAAAGTTTCATTAATTTTAAAATTATTACAATTTTGTGTAACTAAATTATAGTTATTATATATGTGGATGGTTTATTATATTATACAATTATGTTTGAGAAGCGTTCCTATTCTTTCTTTTATTCTATTTTACTTTTATATTAGAACACTTTATATTAAAAATATGAAGATTTTAAAAGGCAACTTAAATTTATATTGATACATAGAAGTACAGATCAATTTGAGCTTTTCAACTTACAAAATTAATTAAATGCAAGATAAACAATGTAAAAATATATTAAAATATATATATTATATTATATTTCCATCATAATTTTTCCTTATTATTATTATATTAAATCTTTATCTTGCATTTGACTAATTTTTTAAATAGGAAAGAGTATTTATAAAAAGACCCAAAAAGGGGAAGAACTTTATATTGAGTATTGGAGCTTAAGTTGTTCTTAAGGATATGATGAGGTATTAACTTTTATGATGGCGCTGATAATTAAGCGCCTATCAATATCAATATAACTTATGTGAGCAGTTGGATTAGATAGATGCTCGTAACTCAGATTAGATAAGAACGAAATCAGTGTGGAAATATGTCAATCAATTTGTAATTCCAAGCCAATCCCCTTTGCGTTTCTACTTTGCACGTTCCGACAACGACGACGACGACGTCGTCGACGACATCGAAATGCGCATCGTAAAGTGGCGCGAGATATGCACATGGCATGCAAATGACAACAATCGAAAAGGCAAATAAAGCAACAACAAAAAAATGTTCACAAAAAAGCGGCTAAAATTGAAATTAAAATAAAATAAATGGTGACAAGGCAACAGCAACTGTTGAGTCGTCATTCACTGGGCGTGTGTATGTCTGTGTGTAATTCGCTCTTTGTGTTTAACTTGGCATGGAACAGGTGTCTCACCTTTTGCATGCCTCGATCGTGATGCTGAAACAGAGCGCCACTAGGAATACAGCATTAACGAGCGCACCCAGCACCTCAGCACGTGCCCAGCCAAAGGTGTTCTTCGACCACTTTTTGGGTGACATCTGTGGGTGATTTTAAATACAATTAAATTACGATTTTTGTTAAATATTTTCATTGTGACTCACCTTGACTGAGAGGAATGATATGACCAGGGCAGCAATATCGCCCAGCATGTGAAAACTGTCTGCGACCAGCGCCATCGAGTTGGTCACATAGCCAACAATGATCTCCACGAAGAAGAACGAGGCCGTTAGCCACATCATCGAGAGCAGGCGACATTTTTTGCCCGAATATTTGGACATCTTGGAGAAACTGCAAGTGTAAAAGAAAGAAAAATTCAATATAATTCAAATGCTTATTGAGAAACTTAAAAAAAGGAATTTTTTAAAAAGTTTAAGTTAAATGAATTGTTTTAAAGTTAAAGTAGATTCGATAAACTTTAATAAGAATTTGCTTAAGTTATGAAAATCTTAAATTTTGCCTAAACTTAAACATAACTAATTCCTATAAAAGTATTTCAAGAACAAAGGAAAACTCACTGAATTAAAATACTTACTAAAAATTTAATAATATAAATAATAATTTAATGTCTACTTTAATTATAAAAAGCTAAATTCATTTAAGAAAAATGAAATAAACTGAATAGGAAAATCTTTTCAAATATTGCTAAAACATAAACTTAAGAATCTATTATTTTAAATAATAATTTCAAGAAATAAGCATTAAAATTGGCTCAATCAGCTAAAGTACATTCAATATGAATTCCTCTTTAAATTTTAGAATTTACTCTCTTAACACCATTTTAAAATCTCACCAATTGAGATGCTAAAAAAAACATTTTAAACTGCAGATTTAAAGCGAAGTATATCAAATGTTTTTTACGTGCAAAACTTCCGAGTTCATTCAACTTTGAAGATTGCATCAATCTATTATTAAGTTTTCCAAGTGACAAAGCCAAGCCCTTTGTACAAATGCTATTAACTTAGAAATTAGCAAACAAATTGAGTTATCTCATTCTTTCAATTTCTATTCCTATTCCCAACTTTGCATTGGGTGGGTGGAAGCGAAGTGGTTTAATTGAATGAAAAAAGTTCAAATTGGAAAACAATTTAAGCTACGCTTGAGCAGGCGTCACAGCCACGCCCCCTTTTTGTAGGGTGTGGATGGGGGGTTTGGTAATTGTTTTGTTTCTTTCTTTTTTGCTCGTATTTATTTATGCACTCTTCTTTTGCTGGTTTTTTATGCTTGAGTAGACAATAAAAGGGTGTGTGTGTGTGTGGGGGAGAGAGTGAGAGAGAGATATTTGATTGAACTTACACAAAGAACTGCATTTTTGCTATTGCAGGATTGTTGAAATGGAAGCAGCTGCTACTGCTGCAACGATTTTGTTGTCGTTGCTGCCTCGTTGCCTTTGGCTGTGCTTATGAATTATAAACTGATATTGGCAATTGATGGCAGCTCGATTTAGCCACATGGATACGGATACCCCTTGGCCATTTTTTTATCAAGAAACAACTTGCAAGTCGCGTTCTCGTTGCACTCACAGTAACAGCAGCAGTAACAGTAGCAAGCAGCAACAGCAGTTTTGTATAAACAATAATATAAAACAAATTCAAGTGAAACGAATGAAATTCACCGAAGCACCAAACAGTCGTTGTCAAGGGGCAGAGAAAGAGAGGTGAACAAAGAGCGAGAGAGAGAGTCAGAAATGGGGAGCATGTAAGGGATGAGACTTTTTGTTGTGGTAGCTAAGAAAACAATTTGCATATTCGCATTTAGTTTATGCGATCGTCCCGTTGACTAAGCAACCCAAACAAAAAGCAAAACATCGCCCCCTCGAGACGAAGAAGTGAGAGAGAGAGAGAGAGAGAGAGAGACGCAGAGAGAGGCAGTGATTGGCCATGAACAGGAAGTGAGGCCATTGCCATTGGCACTGACTGCATCATCAGCTCTTTCTGCTGCCCAACAACGATTGATTTTACAATCTCCTTTCGGCTTCAATGGGTATTAAAATATGTACACAAATTGATTGTCGTGCTGTAGTCTAAATAATTCAAACAGCAAAACAATCGGATCAGTTACCCAAACAGAAATGAGAAGCACTTGACTTTGCACGCCTTTGGCATTTACTTCCTATTTATAATAAGAATTTGAATGGCTAGCTTTCTTCTCCCAAGATATATTTTAAAAGGTAACAATATAAGATTTTAGTTGAACAAAATTTACTATAATAACTTTTATATACACAATGCAAATACATTCAAAAGCATGATCTCAAATAATAAGCGAGCTAGGAAACATGCCATAGAATGTAATTTCCTAGAAATAAAGCGATAAGTATTAATATTTACATTGTTAAAAGCACTTCCTATTCAGAATTATCACATAGACAAATAAGTTTTGCAATTTGTCATGGCTAAAAAATTCAGTGTTTAAGTCCCCGTTATAATGCCAGGCACATATTAAAACCACTTCTTTATGGTATCTTATTTAATTAGATTGTTGCTTTTGAGAATAAAAATATTATAAAAATTTAAATATACTAACAAACTTAGCTGGCGTTTAAACACAATTTCTGATATATACATACATACAATAATATCTTCAGTTTTTATGATATGTGGTTGCGATCAAATAAAAATATTAGAAGTTATTTAAAAAATATTTGTATATGATAACATAGCCTACTGCATATACCAAATACATATGTATATCATTTGGCTTATTTAATATACTTAAATTTTAATATACTAATTCGGTATATTTTAAGAATAATACAGCACTGTTTTGCTTTTACTTAAAATGGGTCCTAAGTGCTTTCACTGATAATCTGGTATACTTTGTACTTTATGGTATTTTTTCAATGCAGTACACTACCCATGTACCAAATATAACCTTCGGTATGTTTTACTTTTTTTAGTATTTAATCTCAGCATATTTTAAGAATAATATCGCAATGTTTTGCGTTTATTCAAAATGGGTAGCGGGTATTCCACAGTCGAGCACATTCTATGTTCTTACTTGTGTCTTTATAACTAAAAGATAACTTAATAAATATATTAACAAATATGCCCACATTCTCGAAAAGTGTTTTAAATCAACGTCAAGTTGAAATTTCGCTAATTTGTTATCTCTTCAGACTTTTTTTTCGTAAGTTTTCGGCACACGAGACGCCAAAAATGTGGATTAACTGCGCTCGACCCGCTCAAAGTTTGCTTTCTGCAGGCAAGCACAGACTACATTTAGTGTGGTGTCCGTTATCTGGACTAATATTTGCGCTTTATCGTGTTATCAGCCATCAACTATGCATTAATCGCACTTACAACAATTCATATGCCAACTTGTGATATGATATAGTTAACCCGCCCACTCTTCCTTCTTCCCGCCCGCACTATGTGAATAGATAAATATCTGCAGTGATCCCCTCTAAAAAAGAACCCTTTATTGCGATAAGCGAAATCATTTCCAAAGTTGAACGTGCGCAAAAAAAAATGATACAGAGCAAAATGCTTATCGAGGATTGTGTGTTTGTTTGTGTGGTGTTTGGGTTAACAAACTTAATAATAATAAGTAAGAGCACAATGTGATTACATTGTTGCTGAGCTAATTGTGCGATAAGCATTAGGAAGGGGCAAACTTATTATTCATAGTTAAGCAAACAGTGATTACAACTGAACTCTCTGGATATATAATATTACACGCATTTCAATTATGACTAAGAGATGCTGAATTCCCTTCTTGATAACACAGTCTAGACTTTGCAGTAGTTTTTCTTACACATTTGAATTTGCAACTTTAAGATAACAAACATGCTCAGCAATTGTTTATAGACCCATTGGTTAGGGTATATAAATAAAACGAATGCGATATTTGCCGCTGCTGTTGTTGTTTTTTGGCAATGACTGAGAGAAATTATTTAGCAACGTGAAATGTAAAATTAAAAGGCGAAGCACAGAAAAAAGCGTAGGAGAATCAGCGAGAGTATAAATAACAAATACAACAGAAGAGAGCGAAGCAAGAGAGAGAGACGATGTGTCGAGGTTTCACTGTGGGTGACATTGATTGAATATTTATTTTGCTTAATAAGTTCAATTTATTATGTAATTACTTTGTAATATGGAAAACAAAAAAACTTGAATAACAATAGTAAAAGTATAATAACAATAAAGTAGAGTCTATACTTATATTTTATGGGAATTTTTCTGAACAAGTTATAAATTTATTTTAATATTTTTTCCATTTAATAAAATAGCTGCAAATTTCAAGTTTTGTGCGTGTTTTTAGTGATCAAACTTTTGTGGCAAGTTTTATTAAGCATGCTACGTTATTTCTCTGGAACATAAAAATACTAATACGAAAGTTTTAAAGCGCTGAACGCAATTTTAGTATCACTTAACTATTTTACGTGCTTCATTAAATAAACTTTAAATTAAACATGCGTTTATATAGCTGTCATAACTATGCTGTTGAAGAATAATTGTTTTCCTAATTGAAAATATGTATAATGAATATAACATGCTAACATACAACATGTCATGAATATAACATGTCACATCTCTATTAAGATATTATATAAAGAAGAGTATGAGTAACATTTACTTATGCTGGCAGGGAAGTTGTTTTTATTCTATTCTAGGATAGTTTAACTATATTTTAAACAAGCAACAAAATTTATTTTTTATAAATTTTAAAGTGTTAGCACTTAAAGTGTTACCCCTTAGATGTCATAACTATGTTCTTTAAGTTATAAAAAATAATTGTTTTACTAACGATATTGTCACATCTCTATTAAGTTATATTATACAACAAAGAGTATGAATAACATTTACTTATGCTGGCAGTGAAGTTGTTTATACTGTATTCTAGGATAGTTTAACTATTTTTTAAGCAAAAAAAAAACAAGCATTTTTTAAAAATTTTACAGTGTTACTAACGATAATGTCACATCTCTATTAAGTTATGTTATATAACAAAGAGTATGAATAACATTTACTTATGCTGGTAGTGAAGTTGTCACCTTCACACTTGACTGCTGCGGCGGTGTGACTTTGACAGTCTTAGTGACAGGGACTCAATGCAGCTGATAGCCACAGAGAGTACATGAGCTTTTAAGCCACTGTCCGATAGCAGAGGCAACAGCAGACCAGCAACCAAAGAGACACCGCAACACAACTTTGCTGGACGAGGGCGATAAAATAATTTATGGAAACGTGTCTGGCAAGCAAAAGCAAAATGAAGCGAAGTCCAAGCAAGTAACTAACCAATAACCAAAATGTTTTTAGCCACGCTGAAACAGGAGGCAGCCAAAAAAAAAAACAGAAAACTGCGTGGTTATTACTAAAAACCAAAAATACAACACATTTGTTGCTTGATGAAATCAAAGTGTTTCTTTCTCTTTCTCTCTCTCTCTCTCACTCTCTGTATTGGTCTGTTGCTGTTTCTGTTTCGGTTTTTGGTTTGTCGCTTGGCACATTTTGGCATTTGCGGCATCGGGTCACATAACCCTCCCCCCTCCTCATCCCCATCCCCATTTAGTAGTTGCGTTTCATGGTTATGTCACAGTCAAAGCAAAAACCAGTCTCCAAGCACGTGATAGTTTTAACTAATTGCAAAGCAAGTACCGACCCCTCATCATCATCATCGTCATCGCCATTATATGTAGAACCAACGAAACCTCGCTATAGCTATAGGGAAATCCAAGTTAAATGTAATTGTTATACGTACTCGAAACAATATAAATAATACAAATTGTAATTAAAATTCTCATTCACAAATGCACTTGACCATGACTAAAGCAAAACGAGGCTACAATAACATATAATGTAACATTTAGATATTTTTGTAACTGCACAACAGAAAAACTTTGCATTAGTTGTAAGTGCAGCTTTTATAGTTGAAGATGCTATTGGATTGAAAATAAGAAATAAGAATCGAATAAAACGAATTGTTAGTCATTAAAATGATGAATAACAATTTAAATATTGCTTAAATTTGGAGAGCAAATAAATACTGAATTCGTTGTTTAGAATTTGATTTCAAGTTTCAGTAAGATTCCATTTAAACTAAACATCCCAACAAATGCTATTACTAAAATGTATAAATAAATACTAAATATAAGAAATTTATACTTTTTAATAGTAAGAATTTTAATTCTTTGTTTTAAAAGAATTCCAATTAAATGAATGAATATATAAATTTTCTTTATATTGCTAAAATGTGGTAAAATAAACGCCAAATAAACTAAATAAAAAGGAGTTTAATTCGTAAGGATTTTATTTTAATTCCAGACTAATTTATATGGTTAAAATGTGGAGAACTGACAAGAGTAAGAGTAAGAAATTCGTGATTTAGCACTAAAACTAAAAATTCTTAGAATTTTCATTGTATGTAGTATGAAGTAAATAAAATACTTTTGAATTTAAAGATGAAATGATAGTTAATGATTTGAATAAACTCTAAATACGCAATTAACTTTATATTGTTAAGCTGTGGAATATATAAATACTAAATGAATTATATCAATATTTTGAAAATTGAAGAACTTGAATTTGAAGATTTATAAAGATTCAAATTAAATAAAACGTCTTCAATTCTCAAAATTTTAATATAATTCATTTAATATTTACATATGTATTCCACAGTTTAGCAATATATAGTAATAAATTGCGAGATTCTTTTCTGTAACTAATAAATACAAAATTTAAGAAATTCATAATTTCAAAATTCAAAGAATTTCATTCAAACTAGAAGTTTGTTCTCGGAACAAAGTTTGGTGCATAACGCATAACTAGCCATAATAACTTTTGCCTTATCTGGTGCAGATTCCGAGCATATTTATAAGTTTCCGTTTTGTTCGTCATCCCACAAGGATAAAGCGCCATACACACACACAAATACACACACACACGAATGCATTTATTTATAGCTAAAATGATGACAATGTATATAGAGTGTGAATACATTTAGTTGCAGCACGTGATTTGCCTACGCATTTATTGCGGCAATTAAACATGCAGCTCGCATGCAAATGCTTCAAAACTGTACAAAATGTTGCAAGTGCGGCAGCAGCAACAACAGTAGCTTATTCACACATACAAAGGCAAACAAACATAAATATACACTCACACTTGTTTACTTGTGATATGAGCAGAGTGGAGGCCACAATTGGGTTACAATATTCTAGGTCATGTTGTTTAATTGGCCGCTCTCTATGCGAGTTCAGCACTGAGTGCAAGTGTGTCTCTGTATGTGTGTGTATGTATGTGTGTGGGAACCATCCACTCAACTGAGTTTCGGACATGGCTGAACTTTTGGCATATGCTGTGTGGACTTTATGCCCTAAGCAATAGTTGCTACTTCTGCTGCAGAGGCTGCCACATGGCAACGGCAACATGGCAACATGACAACCTGTCGCAAGCGGCATCAACATATTTCACCCAGCGATAACACATTTTGGATGGACTCGCAATCATTAATGCTGTCCGTTCGGCCTTGTGCCAACATTTTGTGGTTAAAGCTTTATCAATGGCATGCGATATTTTCAGATAAGACATTTAGTTGAACAGTACGAATTTACTTTTAGTAGTACTTCAAGCAAACTAATTAATTGGCTACTTAAGCGATGATTATAGTTGTATATCATTTGGGCATTTTAATTGAAATAGAGCTGGCTGTGATAACAATGATGCTACGAAAAGAAAACGATTAAGCTACAGTAGAGCGTGATCGACTATGAAGAACATGCTACCCCTTTCTAATATAAACAGAACAGTGTGGAATTATTCATAAAATATACCAATATACTAAAAAATAGATCATATTTCGAAATGTACCTTTGGTATATCTACATATATACTGCTACATTCGATATATACCATATAGCCAAAATATACCAGATTGTCAACCATTTGTAACAAAATTAAATTAAATTAATTCTGGAATAACTTCTAAGATTTTTAACTGATTGTAACCAAAGACAAATGCTTTCTTCTCCCTGTGTAGGCATACAGAATTAAAAGTGAAAAATACACAAGTAGTTAGACCTGAAGTACTATAAAGATTCCCAGAAAATGTTATGATCTTAAGAGTTTACAATTGACTGATTTTAATCAAGATTATTAGTAAAATAATTTCAACTTTTCAAGTATTTCAACAATTTCAAGTATTTCCTTCTATTATACACCTCTAACAACAACATCTACAGCAAGTTACATAAAGTTACCTTCAAAACCCCAAAAAAAAAAGTATCACTCATTTAATCAAATGGACAGGCGGACGAACGAACCTAACTACGAAGAGTTAATCAAAAAATGTGACCCTGGAGCAGAGTCATAAACATTATGAAGCTGCAGCTGTTGCAAAGCTTTTAAAAGCTCTTCCTTGGCACCCTTTTTTTTAGTTGGAAATCCTGTGGATTATTCATGTAAATTGTGCAATTTCAGTTAACGACTCTAGTGTAGAGCGATGGCGAACAACTGTAGCAAAGCAAAAGAAATCAAATAATTATTTTAATTAGAAAATTGCATGGGCCGCAAGGTCTCCGCCCCACCACTACCACCATCAGCAGCAACAACAACAACAAGAGCAACGACAACAATCGCGGAAATTGTGCCGGCAACAATTTTTAGCCATTGACTACGTGGCTGGCGGACAATTAACCCGCTTTTCCACGCAGCCCGGAAAATGGCAAATGAAAAGTGGGAGGAGGAGGAGCCTCGAGTCGTTTGTTTGCAGAGCGCGGAAAAGCGCACTCAAGCTTCGTAGGAAGGAAACGCATAGAGAGACAACTGACCCAACTGTGCTCAGCCCTGCGCTGCCTGGACAACAAAAGTGGGCCAGGTGAGTCAGTTTTTGATTTATTTATGCAAATTCTGTGGTGCGATATAAAAAAGAAGGGCGGGTGTACATATTGTGTATATGTATGTATATAGCAGCTAACCTGCTGACCCAATTTCCAAAGAGGCTACCCGAGCGCAGTTTTCCCCGCCAGCCATAACAACAATGCGTTGACAGTCGTAGTCGTTGAAGTGGCGGCCAAAAATTGCAATCTGCAGCTCTGTTGCTAACAAGAAAGCTAAAGTCAAGTATGCTTGACTATGAGATACTTGTTAAGTTATGAACTACATATAAGTATTCAGATTAAGAGTCTATAGTATTGAAATCTTCAGCTCTGTTGCTAACAAGAAAGCTAAAGTCAAGTATACTTGACTATGACATACTCGTTAAGTTATGAACTAAATAAAAGTATTGAGATAAAGAAACTATAATATGGAAAACTTTACAGAGATCTTACACAGTAAATAGTCTGTTATATCAACCAACACTATATGATTAAAATGTATAAGTAAAAATACATCCTAACTTTATGCACTAAAATTGCTATGTATAAAAATGTGTCAAAAACAAAAAATGTGACAACGACAGATGAACAAAAAGCAAGTTGACAGCGCCTTAAGCTGGAGTTGACAGCACTGTTAGCAAGCAAAATCTCAGTTTTCGTGGGATTACGCGAGTCTAGTTGCATTTTTCGTTATCATAAACTCAAGTGCAGGGTATCGGAAATTCAAGTATGCCAAAAATGGGGCCGTACAATATTTATTGATAAATCAATCAGCAGATTACATTTCATGTCGACTACCAAAACAAGCTGAGCACGAATAGACACACATTCATACATGCTATATATAATTGGATATTGTCGAGCAGATGCGAGACTTTTGCCTTCTGTAGTTGCACATTTTGTTAGAGCGAAAAGCAAAGGCAATTGTTATCAGAGAGCAAATGTTCTTAGAGCGTTGGCTTATCTGGCCAGCTAATTAGAGTAATCAGAAATGAAGGCAGTTTAACCTAGTTAGTTTTTGTCATAAATCTATAGCATTCGTTTATAATCGTTGGGCAAACATAACCCAGTTCTCAAAGTGCGTCAAGTTCTAGTTCTAGTTCTACTTCAGTGGTACACACTATTTACAACCATAAATCAAATATTGAATGTACTTTTAGTAAATTGGGTGGGAGACAAAGCGAAATGCATTAATAAACACAAAATGAATCTTATTTGGCGCGAAATTTAATTAACACGTATTGATTTTTTTGCACTCAATTGTATTGGAATAATTGACAAAGCAAAAACCGCACAGCTGATGGCAAAAGGGGAATTCAGTGGGGTGTGGTGGGAGAGGAGGGAGGCAGCTTTCGTTGTTTTGTTGCTGCCTCAATATGGAGCGTGACCTTTAAACGATAATTGAAAATGGCAAACCTGACGACGCTCTCTGAGGGCGCGCTTAAATGTCACAGCAACAGACAACAGACAGCAGACAATGTTAATAAATGCTCATATCTTAGAAAGACATATGGAAAGATGGATAGATAATTGGGTGGACACTAAGCTGGTAATTTGTTAGTTGAATCAATGAATCGATAGGTGAATAAGCTATAATAATTGAAAAAACAACTAAGTTATTTCATATCATAAGCAAAAACTTCATTAACAAAATTGTATGGACAATTTTTGAATCTGCCGAAATGCAAAAGTTGATTGATTTAATAATGAAAAAGCAAAAAATTAATCATAGAAAAATAGATTGATGAACTTTTCGAGACTGCTTTTTCAATAAATGGATATAACAATTAAAGCAGGAAACGACTAATGGAATAAAGATTCAATATTGAAGAATGACGCTTACAATGACTGTGAATATCCGCAAATAATAATCTATTAGGAAGAAACTACAACAAAGTGTTTAACGAGACGATGGGGTAAGAACCGACAAGATAAAATTGAAGCATGAATCAGAAGTATATTTATTTAAATGGCCATGGCCAAATGATGATTACGACTAATGACTAAGACGTCGTCCCCAGACTGTGAACGGGGCAAAACCAGTTACTAAGGTAGCCGGCAATGTGATTCAACGTGTAACTGATGCAGCCAGAAACCAGTAGAACAATTTTAACAACACAGACAAACACACACAAGCATAAACATGCACGTGCATGCTCATAGTACGTTATTTAGGTAGGCCAAGGGAAAAACAAACGGCACAGCAAGAAGTTTTTCACGAATGTCAACAATTATTGAGGCTCATCCGCACACAAACTAATATGGAGGTGGATGGCATTTTGCCTACCTGTGTGCCTCAGTCGTATACCTGCCGCCCATTTGGGCGTGAGAGCGCGCAGTTCGCTGACCTAAAGCAACAACAACACCAAGCTAAGCTGCAATTGAGTAAGCTCAACTTTGAGATACCCGCTACTAAGTTTAAAAGAATAAAATAGGCAGAAAATAACTGAATAACTAGCAAGTTTGCAAATATTTCAAATTCTTGTTGTTATTATTGTGTATATAAAAATTGACACTATCGCTCTAAAATTGTGGTATTCGTTTTGATTTGCGGAGTCAGCAAGGGGCGTGGCTATTACATCTAACAAGTGTTGTCAAAAAAATGGAAGCTACATCTTTTGTAGTCTCTAAAATCGATGCGTTTGTGAAATAAACATTGAGCAGACATACGCTTTAGAAATAAAATTTCTATTCCCACAAAATTATAATACTCTTCTAAACTACTGCTAGCGGGTATAACAACAACAGCAAGTTCGCACAGGTTTCCTTTGAGTTTGTTATACAGACGCACACACACACGCACTAACACAGACGCATAAACTTCAATTGGATGTTCTTTCACTATTTCTCAATGAGATTCGGATTTGACTTATACGCTACCTTTGTAAGACAAGGAGGGAAAAAGAATGCAAGAGGGAAGCAACACTTACCGAAATTTAAAAGCTGTTTTGTTGCCGGCGCTTTTGAATGTGTTTTATTTTTTGTTGGTGTTGAGTTGGGTGCTTGTTATCCACACCGTTTTGTAGGCCGCAGGAAGAGCGGCTTTGATTTTTATCTACAATCACAAAGTATTATTATTACTAATTTATAACATGCCTGTTGTTCGCGCTATCAAAATCTATCATTAATTTTCACTACAACAGCGCCCACATCTGCAAGTGTGTGAGTTTTTGAGCAGAGTGCTCTCATCTACATGCAAACACTCTCGTTCTTCAATGTGTGTGTGTATGTATGGTGAGATGGGGGGAAACGCGTTGTGATAAAGGCAAAGCAAAGCGCCGATAAATTGACGTTGTCAATACGTTATTCGCCTTTGTAATGCGTGCAAAATAAAATACTTCTTAATAAACAATGCATTGTTTGAGTGGGTGCATACGCAGAAGTATAAATGCTAAGAGGAAAACGCGAAGTATGCACAGTTATCTTGTAAAATTCTGCACGCCACGCGCAAAATTCCTGCGCTCTTTCGAGGGTGGGGGGGCGGGCGGCAGGCGCACGGCACGCCTGATTTATGTACACACACACATACTTGCATACAAATCGTATGCATGTGACAGTGTATGTGTATTGCTAATAGTGCACACAGCGTATAATGACATCGCTACACGTTAACACACACTCATACAGTCTGAAATCACAATATACATGTATATGCATGTATGCAGAGTATATTGACAACAATATTCGCAAGGCAATTCACACTTTTGCAGTTTAGCGCAGTTAGCACGTGCACTTGTGGAGAATATCTTTTGTTCTTTATTTATGCCTTCATTGCATGCTGCGCATTACCGATTTTGATTTATTTATTTTATTTTGTGTTTCCGATGCAAGACAACTGCGGACACTCGACACTTGCGACTTTGTTAAAATTTTCAAGACAACTGACGGCGTGACCATTCGCGTAAAAGCTAAAAAAACACCACTCAAGCATTCAACAGGGTGACCAAACAACCCACCTACGAAAGCAGTGTGCCCGCAACACGTATACGATAGGTGTTTTGCGATATATCGCAGGGCTGCAATATAACCGAACTGTTGCTGTTCGAGGGAATTCCCTTTTATCTAATTCAAAATGAAACAAGTGCTTGGAGTTACAGTCTTTTGGGAACATTTTAGAAAAGAAAAAACATTTAAAATATATGACAAAGTTTAAGATTAGTATAGTAGTTATCACGTACGTCGCTTCACAATCTCCAGGTTGGCCAGCTTGAGAATGCGATTGAAATCAACTTTAGTGTGTGCGCGCCAATAGCTGCAGCGGCCCCACATTACGGCCGGATAATTGGGACTCGTTATGCCGTGGAAAATGCGTGCAATGTTGCGGCCACTGAACGTATTATCGGGATACATGTTGATCAGAGCATGAACATCGGAAATAATATGATCATCTGGCACATTACTTGGCTGTAAATTTAAAGTAATATTAAAAAGACATTGAAAAAATTTAATTGTTTTTGTATACCTCAATTTCCAGCTCCAAATCTTGCGGATAATCATTGCGGAAGTAGTTGCGCACAATGCCCTTCAATTGAGTGGAACGATCTTGCGGAAAATCGGCGCTACAGCAATGCACACACATGTTGTAAGCCACAGCGGACAAACCATGTGCCACATACTGTAATTGAATGAGCTGGGTTCGCTCCTGCTTAACAGAGCGAGAGTACAGCGTATCCAAGGCATTGTCAATTTCCGCCTCACTGAAATCTCCCGGTGCCTTGATGCGAAAACCGAGATCAAAGAAGCTGACGGTAATAGGCGAGCGCTTTGGATAGCCGTTGACTAAGGATTGATGAAATGGTTAGCAAGAGAATAATAAATAAAGTTTTTTCTCATCTTACTTTGCATCCACTCGAGGTTCTTTAACTGATACTTGACCACACCGCTGTTCCAGCCGATGCCAGCAGCAATATCAATCACAGAGAACTCAATGATGTTGGCGTCTTCTTTGAACGTCTTATTCTTGATCTGTAGCGCAATAGCCATTGCCAGCGGTGGACATTCCTTGGCTGCATGTCTTTTTAAAAGAAGAATGATTTAGTAAATCTATACGCAAAATTCGAAATAGCGTTTCCAACTTACTTTAGGTACTTGGGACCGCCGTAGGAGATGACTTTGGCCATAATGTAGGCAGAGCTTAGCACATTCATGCACCAGCGCGGCTCCAGTTCCATATAGCACAGCAGCGTCGATATATTCTCAGCTGGTATATCCAGAGCCTCGACAGTTTGCTCCACTGAGAAACCAATCTCATGGCCGGGACAGACATGCACTCGAGCGCCAGATGTATCACTGAAATCCGCCGCATCTTTCAACTCACTTACAGTGGCTTCCTCGACAGCTGCTGCACTGTTGCTGCTGCTGCCTCCAGCACGCTGCTTGTCACAGCAACAGGGCACAAAGATGCGTTGTAGCAACTTGCGGATAACATGTCGATCAATCGAATTGGCGTAAACATGACGCCGCAGTTCGCTTTGATCATTGCCCTTGGCATCCAAGAAGAGATGACAATGCGAAGTGAGGCCATCGCGACCAGCGCGTCCAATTTCCTGCACATAGCTCTCGAAATTCCGTGGCATATTGTAATGGATAACAGCACGTATGTCCGGCTTGTTGATGCCCATGCCAAAGGCAATGGTGGCCACCACAATGCGTAGCTCATTTGCCATAAAAGCGTTCTGCACTGTGCGTCGTCTGGATGCGGGCATACCGGCGTGATAAGGTTCCGCCTGCCAATTGACACGCTTGCGCTTCTTCTTCGTCTGCTCTGGTTCAGCTTTTGACTTGCGATCCTGCATGCAGGTTCGTATAAAGCCGGCAATGCGTTCGCATTCATCACGTCTTGTGCAATAAATGATGATCGACTGGCAGCTTTCAAATCTGCAAGAATGATATGGTTAAAGAAGTCAACTCTGTGAATCTAGTTCATCTAACTGTCTCTTACCTTTCGCTGTTAAGCAGCTGCAGCAGCGCCGCATCGCGGTTCTCGTCCTTGGACACCGAGAGTACAAGATTATCGGGCAGAGGAATATCACTGATAATGCCTCGCTCGCCATCCGTAATACCCAAGTGATTGATGATGCTGATGCGCGTGGGCAGCGTTGCTGTGGCCGTCAAACCCAGAACTGTTCGCACTCCCAGATTCTTCTTGAGCACCTTGCAGATCATCAGATAGCTGGGACGAAAATTGTGACTCCACTGCGACACACAATGCGCCTCATCGATGCAGGCAAAAGCAATAGGCGGCAACGTTCGCAATATGGCACCAAAACCCGTCGCACGCTCTCCGGACACAACAGCCTCGGGTGATACGAGAAGTATATCAATCTCGCCATTAGCAATCAGTTGTTGTATCTTCATCCGTTGCTGCGGCGTCTGATTCGTGTGCAGGCAATGAGCACGCAGAAAATGCGGCACTCCCGTCACCTGATCCTCCATGAGGGACACCAGCGGCGAGATGACCAAGGTGATTGCTCCCATACGACGACTGTATAGATAAGCAGGCAGCTGGTAGCAGAGCGACTTACCGCTGCCCGTGCTGAGAGTGACCAGCGTGGACAGTCCGCTGAGTATGCGCATGACAGCGCGATCTTGGCCTGAAGGAAAGAAAATGTTGTTGTTAATTAAAATTAGATTATTTTCATTTAAGATTGATTTAAAGAAGTATAATTGCATAATAAACTTAGCGTTGACTAATTTCGTGTCCCAAAAAAATCTTCCATTCTTCAGATATGCAAAGCAACTTGTCAGCTCTTAAGAATATTATCAGCTATACAAATTTGAATTTCTTACCCTTGCGAAAGTCCTTGTGGCCAAACAAATGCAGCGCTTCGGTAACCTCCGCCGTTAGCTCTTGCACACTACCATCCGCATTGAGATCGTAGAGAGGTTTGACGCCACCATGACCACTTCGCGCCTGGCCACTTGTGGAGCTAGCATCCAGGCCCGCCTGCTTGAGAAACTCCTCGGGTATTTTGTGACCCACATAACTCTTAATGGGCGAGACCTGTTTTGCGGTTTGCGAGGAAGCAACTGCAGCATCGAGTGCTTCAAAGTCCATGTCAGAGTCATCGCTAGACATGTGCGGTTCATCGGGTGTTCCGCTCGCCTCATCTACATCCATTTCAACTGCAGCATTTTCCTCCTCTTCATCGCTGCTGCTGCTGCTGCTATCGGCATCTTGATAGATGGCTGCATTAGCCGCCTGAGGCAGCCGCTCAATGTTGCGACTGTGCGCCGCCAGTGCGCCCTGCGTGGCCATCTGTTCCGCCTCCTCCAGAGTGGGAAATGGCGATGGATCCTCTTCAAGCTGAGCGCTCAATGGCAACAGCGCATCGCCTTTTACCTTGCACTGCTGGGCAAAGTGCCCGACTCCACCACAATTGAAGCAGGTGAGCACGCCACCATCACATCCACCCATGTCCATGTCGGGTCCAGTCAAGGCTGCCACTCGCTTCTTGTGACGCCACTGTTGCTTCTTGTACTTGGAGAAGTTGATGGACTTTTTGCCCCGTGCAAATTTCTTCTTCTGTATGTTGATGGTGACAAAATTTTCGTTCAACTTGCCAGATGCGATTTTCTCCTCCAGCTTCTTGCGCGCCATGGCTCGCTTCTCATCGATCGTGGCACTTGGTCTGGCTTCTGCTCCCGTTCCAGCAGCAAAGTTGCTAATGTAACGTTGCGCCACAACGTCCGCTTGCTCTAAGTCTTCAGCCTGAATGCGCGGCACAGATGTAATGTCGCCCGACTCCAGGGCTAGCACATACTTAAGATCCTCCGGATTGAGTGGCTGCTCCTCGGGCTCCCCCTCCTCGGTTGCCTCAATAGCAGCTGCCTTGGCTTTGCCCTTTACAGCACGTGGCTTTGTTTGCTTTGGCTGTTTCTCCGCCTTTGGTTGCATTTCTGCCTTCGGCTGCTTCTCAGTCTTGGACTTTGCCGCTGGCTTCTTTTCAGCTTTGGGTTTTTGGCGTTTGGCTGTGGCCTGCTTGCGCTTCGCCTTCTTCGTTTGCTCTGGCTCGTAAGTTGCATCACGCTCCTCATCCGCCGAAAAGTCTTTACCCTCTTCCTTCTCCTCCTCCCCCGCCTCCAGCTTCTGCTCCATTTCAATTTGTGGCGGATCAATACTTTGTGCTGGCTCAGTTGCCAGCTTTACTTCGGTCAGCGCTGACGGAGAATCATTTGTAGTCATTATCTTTCGCCGCTTAGCAATTTGACGGTACTCTGGCTGCTCTGCTTCCTCCTCGCTCTCCTCCACCACCGAATCCGAGTCGGAATCCTCAACAACTGGCGCTGTTGCAGTTGGCGGAGCGGCAGCTTGCAGCACTGGAGCTGGCTGCACTACAGCTGGCTGCTCCTGTGGCGGCTCTTCTAATTTCATCACTATTGGCTTCAGCTTGCTAACATCGATGTTGGACAGTCCAAAATTGTGTTTTTTGCCAGCCGGCGTAGCATTATTATTGGGTTCCGGCTCCATTTGCCCCATTTGTGGCTCCAATGAGTTCTGCGCCGTGTTCCGTTGCAACCAACGCTCATCCACATGTGTTTTGATGGCCTCCTTGCTTGCCTTTGGATCCGCCGCCAGCAGCGCATTGCCAGCAATGGCTTCTGCGGCCTTAAAGTCTTGTGCCTTGCGTATGAGTATCGTTTCCAGGTCGGGCAGCTGCTCCATCATTGATGCATCGTTATCACCTTTGAGCACACTCGATGCACTCATATTGAGGGAGCTGCGTGACATAGGCTTGCGAGGATTGCGCTTGGCAAAGCTGCGAGACGATTGAAACAGTTTGCTGGTTATGCTCGGTTTAATGCTGGGCGTTTTTGACTTGGCGGACTCCTCCAAGGAGGTGTTCTGCTGCTCCACTGGTGGCGGTTGCTTCTTGCTAACGTTTTCACCCCAGGCGGTTTGATTTTGGGCTAACTCTTCCGCAGCCTCAAATTTGCGTATCACATGATTCTCATCGAGATTGGCCAGATTACTGAGCGCTTGTGGCGTAGGCAATTCTTGAATATTGGAGAAACTCTCACTGTTGCTTTGCTGCACCAATGCGGAAATGTTTATCGGCAGTTGTGGACCGTCATCGAGTGTTGAGACACCCAAATCCTCGGATTGCGTCATTTCCAGCACATCAAAGCCATCTTCGCTGAGCACATCGTTGAGGGTCTCCTCGAGAAACGATGTCTTCAGCTTATAATACATTTTGTAAGAGTCGCGTATCTCCTGGCTGGCCTCTCTTATATCATACTGCAAGTAAATCTGATTATTCTCTGCGCCCAACTCTAAACAAAATGAATTATTTACCTTGGAGGGCACTCGGCCGTGTTTCTTTTTGAAATCCTTCTCCCATATCTTGACGCGCAGCTTGTACTTTTGGTATTTATCTTTAAAAATTGATTCGTCCATAGCGTTGTTGAGAATTATTACAATTACTACATTTAAAAACACACAACTAAGCAATATAAGGCAGATGGATAACACACCTGTTTTTTGCTGAGCGCGCGCTTTTTCTGCAATGGCAGCAGTTGCAAGGGCGGCGTTGCCAGAACTTTTGTAGTTGCCATAGCAATGGTGCCAGACTGTCTTAGTGACCATGGTGTTGGCTGTTGGGCGCCAAATTTGAAACGTACACATCTACAAGACACTGGAGACAACACTCCTGTGGAATTTTAAATATAGACGCATATTTAAAATTCGAACCCAAATTCGGTAAACTATAAGAAACAATTGCTGCATTCCAATATTTATTTCCCATAATTTATTTGAATAGTTTTTACTCCTCCTTAGTGTTTTATTCAATAATCATTTTCCATTTTATGTTATACAGAAGCTTAGCAGTTGCATTTCATGTGTCTTCGGGAAGCAACAAATTACAGATGTAAAAAAAAAACAATTTTAATTGTGTGTAGTACACAGAATTCGTTAAACGAGGAATTACAAAAATATCAATAGCAAAAAGCACACGCAAACCAAATTTCCAGATTTTTGCTTACATCGAAATGGTACTTATAATTCAAATATTTAAAGTTAGACTTTCCAAGTGCGACGGCAGCAGCTAAAGCGGCGGCGGCGGCAGTTCAGGCGATAATAATGATTGAATCGTTTTGCGTGCGTTACTGTTTGTTTTGTGGAGTGGTGTTGTAGTTTGGGATGTTGCGGATGTTGTGTAGTGATGGATTGTAGGTAGGTGTAGATCAAATGCCTCTACTGTCCAAATCCAATCCCAATCCTACATGAGTATCAATGCAATGTCCTCGGGCTGCATGGCCGGGCATCGCCAATTGTACAAATAGTACTGCAAATTACCGTCGCCAGCACCAAACTTCAACGGCACAAAGAACTTCTTATTCTCCATCAGATCAAGCGCATTATACACATCCATTTGGACATTACGCGCCGAGATCAAAGCATCGTTCATCAGCTCAATCCATGGCGTCTTCGTCGACACATTGTAGAAAGAATATGCGGCACGCACATTCTTGTGCACCGGATGATGCATAACGGACGAGGGCAGACAGTAGTAACTGGTCAAATCGGTGATGTTGCCCTTCTCGTCGGCAACAATAAAGCAATCGATGATGCCATCACGTGGCGTGAACCAATGCTTAAATTCCTCCTTGGTAAACATGGGACCCAACGAAAAGCGCTTCAAGTAATCCTCAAGCAATTTGTGCGCCTTATCCATGTCTTTGGCTGTGATGCGACGATAGCCCTTTGTCTTAGGCTGATCAGGCAGTTTGTAGAGTTTGACGGTGCGTTGCATGGTCATGTTGCGTGCCAGATGCGAGAAGCGTACATCGACCAGCTTCTTGGGATTCAACGAACGATGCCAATAGCGGCACGTTGACACCGGCGTGGGCAGCACAACGCCCGCTGTGTAGGCAGCCTGAAAGATGCCCGTCAAATTTACGCGTCGTGTAATCTCACGAATGAGAACCGGAGCGACACGTTTGCTGCGCAACTTCTTGTGCACACACAAGAAATTAATGTCGACCACCTTGAGCACCTTCTCGTAAGTTCGCAATTTGCTGGGAATGGCCGAAATGAAGCCGACCAATTTACCGGATTTCTCCACACGAACGCCAACGTGCCAGTCTCGTTTCCAGCCTGGTGGCTGCAGAGACCACTTCAGGAACTCCGGCTGATAGTCGAAGCGAAACATGGCATCATCGTCCTCTACATAATTCTCATTAAGTAGCGTGTACAGCTCCTTCAAATCGCTGGCATCGTTCAGATCGAGTGTCACCCACTTGAAGCCGCTGGGCAAAGTGTAGGGTTCGGCACGTATATCGTCGATCTTTTTGTTGGGCTCAATGCACTCGTTGGTGGTCACCAGCTCATCCAGCTTAGTTACCGGTTGCGTTGACCAAAATGCAAATTTCTTTGCCTGTTGGCGGGTGTTGGCCATTGCATCCGTCATCGCCTGCAGCAGCGCCTGCCTGTCTGCAAGAGACATTTCATTGTTAATATGCAAAACTATTTTCATTTCAATTGCGGCATGTTAATATACATATGCATATTAACATACATACACACATAATTGTGCATTTTTAGCAAACCTAACCTCATTTCGGCTAAACGCTTTTCGTATTGGGCGCTTTTTTTCGCCAATTGTAAATATTGTTGCTGCATGTATTTACTTACTTTGTTCTGACGCTATAAAACTCTTGCCCGACTCCTTGGCATCTTCTGTAGCGCCACTAGCATTTGCTTCATTTGCTGCCGCCGAACCCAGCTCCATTAGCTTCAAGCCGGCAACGGCGCTTTCCACCATTTCCTTTGTGGCTCTAGCCACATCTTTGGTTTTCTGATGCAGCTCATGCTCACTCTCGTCGTCTTGGTTGGCGGCTGGTGTTTCGTCTGCGTTCGGCATGTTTTGAAGCGTTTACCGTTTTTCTCTTTTCAGGTTAATAAATTATTTTAGCAAGAAATTATTGCAATGAAATCGCAAAACGCCAAGCAGCTGACTCAACACTGCAGTTGCCAGATAAGGCGTATTAAGTTGTGAAGTATGGTCACTCGATGAAAATGGTTATTGAAATCGATAGTTTTTAATAAAATTATTTTTAACATTAAATACCAATCAAAGTTGATTATGGTAATGAAGAGTTGAAGTAAATGCTAAATACAGCAAAATAACAAAAGCCAACCCAAACATATAGAATAGTTTATGTAATCGATTCGTGTAGTCAATATATCGCTTATCGATACTATATAAATGTTATGCTGCAACAGCTGATGAGCGCGTACTCAGTGTGTGGAAAAAAACTGCTTTGCTTGCTGTTTTTGGGGGAGTAAACAAAAAATGTAAGAATATAACAATGCAATGTGGATGTGGGACTTGTGTTTGCTGATAAGAACAAACAGCGGTAGCGGGGAGTGAGTGAGCGAGCGAGCGAGAGTATTGTATTTCTGTCATCATCGCCACATCTGCTGTCGCGTCACAATGAGCTTGACAAAAAAACGACTAAGAATGGTTGCCGTTGCTTCTCTGACAGTTTTGGTGCTGATTTATTTATACAAAGTTGTGTTGACCTCCACTGAGATCTCGCCGAGCCGGAGCAGCAGCAGCCACTTGCTGAGTAATGGTGTCGTCGAGGAACAACATCAATGGCCACCCACCGAAGATGTGGAGCAACGAAATTTGCGAATTGCTTACGAGGCACAAAATGCGCAATTGCGTCAACAGCGCCAAGAACTGCTTCACACTAAAGAACAATTGGCCCACTTGGAGGAACAAGTGCGCGCACTCCAGGCAGCAACACCACGCAAATATCCGAAAGTGAAATATCTCAATTATAAGAATCGCAAACGCATCCTGATCACTGGTGGCGCCGGCTTTGTGGGCTCCCATCTGGTGGACGATTTAATGATACAGGGTCATGAGATTATTGTCGTGGACAACTTCTTTACGGGGCGCAAGCGCAACGTGGAACATTGGCTGGGTCACGAGAACTTTGAACTCATCCATCATGATATTGTCAATCCACTTTTCATTGAGATCGATGAGATTTATCATTTGGCTTCCCCGGCATCACCACCACATTATATGTACAATCCCGTAAAGACGATAAAAACGAACACGATGGGAACCATCAACGTGCTCGGTCTGGCAAAGCGGGTAATGGCCAAAGTGTTAATCGCGAGCACATCAGAGGTTTATGGTGATCCCACAGTGCATCCACAGCCCGAGACTTACTGGGGCCATGTGAACCCAATTGGACCACGTGCCTGCTATGATGAGGGCAAACGTGTCTCGGAAACGCTCAGTTATGCGTACGCCAAGCAGGTGAGATGACGTCAAAAATGTAATACATGAGGGCTTGAAACAGGTCTGCAAACTTCCCTAAGGAAAGACCATTCCAAGGTCTTTTCTACTAAAGTAGATTAGCACACTTGCACCGCAGCTTCGACCGCGTCTTTTATAATGACAGCGGAGTAAAATTAAAAGCTAGAAGCTGCACCACTTCTTTCTTCTTTAGTACTAATTTGTACTACACATTTCTATAAATATTTTATTATTATATTTGGAGCTCATATTTAGAGAATGCCATTCTTATGACAGGCTCAAAAGTCGTAAAAATACCTTGTTTACAAATTTCAACCTTGCTTTTACGATTTGAATTGCGCTTTGATAACTGCCTGATTATCAATGCTCAACTGTATATACAATACAAAGAATCTTCTGTATATGGAGTATTCTAACTACGTATACGAAAAAACGTTTCAATTATCACTTTGTTAAATCAAGAAGCAAATATTTAAGTTTCTTTTATGTATGTTTTGTTAACATTCTGTTCGAAAATACTAAGTAAATAGCAAGTTCTTTCAACAATGATCTCGTGAGTTTATGTACACGAGTGTTTTGAGTAAATTAAAGTAGCTCCTAACCTTGACTTTGTGAAGAACCAGAAAACTGTAAACATGCCTTCCAATAATTAGGTCACTCCAAGCAGACTCGACTAGTTATAAGTTTAAACTAGTTTGCTATATAATCTATACAACCAACTATTGAAAATTAAAAATTAGGTGGGGTTTCGCATATTTGCATAAAAGACTTGTCTTTCTTAAAAGCTTAAGAATCGTCATGTTTATATACTATATAAGCTTATAAAGTCCGTTTCGTTCCGTCTGTCTTTCTTAAAAACTTAAGAATCGATATAGATATATATAAATATCAAAAAGTCAGTTTCGTTCCGCCTTTAATTTAAATGATATGGTACCAATTTCATAAAAACTTCTCGGTTTTAATATATTTAGTATTATATACTTGACTAATTCACATATTTTCGCTTCATTAGGAAAAAGTGCAAGTCCGAGTGGCGCGCATCTTCAACACCTACGGACCCAGGATGCACATGAACGATGGTCGCGTGGTGTCCAACTTTATACTTCAGGCGCTGCGCAATGAGACAATTACGGTTTATGGGAATGGCAAGCAGACTCGTTCGTTTCAATATGTTTCCGATCTGGTCGATGGACTGATTGCACTGATGGCTTCCAATTATACGCAGCCCGTGAATCTGGGCAATCCCGTGGAGCAAACAATTGGTGAGTTTGCCAACATCATCAAGCATTTGGTCGGTGGCCAGAGCGAGGTGAAACAAATCAAGGCCATGGAGGATGATCCGCAGCGTCGAAAGCCGGACATAACGCGGGCCAAGAAACGGCTCAACTGGGAGCCAAAGGTGCCCCTGGAAACGGGTCTGCTGCAGACCATCTCCTATTTTCGCAATGAGCTGGCGCGCAGCGATCGCTTCCAGGAGAATTCGCGCAAGTACTTTGAGTCACCGGATCTGCAGCGAAGTCGGCCGTAACCAAAAACCAACCAGCAGTAGCAGCAGCATATCGGAACTTGTGTGTGCCTGTAAAAGCCAATTAATTGTGTGTAATTGGAAACGTCTCTAGTCTGCAAAATGTAAATATGACCATCGATAGAGCTAAACGATTCTCCATAAGCGTAGGTATTAAGTGTTCCAAGGGTAGTCACGATTAATTCATCATCAGTTGCAGTTTGCGCCTCATATACGTAATATAATTAGTGAATTCGCTCTTGTTTCGTTTTCTTTTCATTCGACAACGTGCAATCGCAGAATACCCTATAAAAACTAGCTATAGCAAAGCTACAGTCGAGTGTAACCGACTTTAAATTACCCGCTACCCATTTTAAGGCATTATTAGACAATTGAATGCGATTAGAACATAATGATTTTTGACTTATAAAATGATTTCTAGATCCGATCTTAAAGAAACTCAATAACCAATTAGAACTATTATCAACATTGTAATCTATATCTTTAACATGTTGTAAACCAAATTATAAAAAGAGAAAAACCTAAGCTGAAATATTTTCAACATATTTACAACATGAAGCTTCTCGCTCTGATAATCTTCGAGTTCGAGATGTTGTTTTTATACTATTCTATTTGGGTATCGGGTAGAAGAACTACTACAATAATAATTAAGTTCAATTATATATAAAACGTGTTAATTGTCTGCCTTTTTGTAGTTGTAGCCGTAGTTGGTAGAGTTCATTAAATGGCTTTAAGTTTTTGTCAATACAATTGTTGTTTAATGTTTTTAATGAATTAATCAATTAATTCGATTGCAACTGCAATTACGATTGCAAATGCTCACACACTCACATTCTACACACGCTACAAACACGAATGCTATGTACACTTTATGAGCTACATCTTTTTTTTTTGAATGCTTAATGTTCTAGATTAGTAACTATGATTTATCTTAAACCGACTATATTTGCACCTTGACTTATGAGCTACACTCTCTTCCGCAACTATTAACTGCCTAATTGTGGTGCTACCTGCTCCTGGTCTTCGTCCACGTATTCCCTTCCATCCGGTTGCCCTTTCACCTGGCCAGCGGCTCGAGCATCTCGAGAAACAGTTTCTTCATGTTGATGAGTTCGTCGCGTGCAACGCCACGCCAAAAGCGGCGTAATATGTCGTCTGCCTGCCGCAACGAGGGCAGCAACAGCAGCAGCTGCTGCTGATGGGAGACGGCGGAGGAGTGGCGCAGCAAATAGACGACATCGTTGAGTGAATTAAGTATGGTGTCGCGGAAGGCGCGCAACGAACTTTGATCGTCCAGCAGTATATCACAATTGGACAACAGCAGCGCCTTCAGCAGATAGTATTCCTCGCGACGCGGCGAAATGCGTTCCATGCGCTGTGCGATCTGCACACAATGATAATAGAATTCCGTGTAGCCGCATTCCTTGGCCAGCAGTTCATCCATCCACACATCGGTGGCAAAGCATAGTTTGCCATTGAAGGGCAGCGAACGAAACGTCAATTGCAAAGTCAAGATCTCGGCCCACGACACTTGCAACAACTTCATTTGATCGTTGAGCGGCAACTCAATGAAGCCGGGTATTTGCTTGGCCCAGCCAATGACGCTGACCAGCTCCTTGTCGTAGAGATCGCTGAGAACGCTCAGTATCTCGTGTGGATCATTGCCGTTGTTGTTGTTCTGGAAAATGCATGTTCCTGTTGTGGTGCCATTCGAAGTGCTATTGCTGCTGCTCTCTAACTTGACGCTGCCCGACGATGAGGATGCTTCATCCGTGCAGCTTGTGGTGTGCGGCTGCTGGGCTGGCTGCACGCTCAACGCATCCGGCTCATAGGAGTTGAGCACGTCCAGTATTTTGACGTCGCACAGCGATGTGGTGCTGGACTGATACAGCAGCTGCATGGTTTGATACGAGTTGGACACGGGATTGCGGCGATATTTCTGCCGTCCGCCACGCACACGATCCAAACGCACGCCCTCCTTCAAAGCGAAGATGATTAATAAACCGTATATTTTAGATATTCAAGTACTTACCTTGAGCATGCCCATGAGCAGGCACTTCTGGAAGCGACACGCCTGGCACGCCTTGCGTCGCCGCTTGTTGATCTCGCACTCATTATTTGCCGGACATGTGTACTCAATGTTGCCCTGTATGGTGCGCTTGAAGAACGCCTTGCACGCCTCACAGCTGGCGACGCCGTAATGGAATCCCGAGGCTACGTCGCCACACACCAGGCACAGACGACGCAGTTCATCGCGCATTGAATTGGCATTGGCATTGCCACTGCTCGATTGATTTGTGCCACCGCCGCCACTGGAGGCGCCTCCCTTGTTGCTGCTGTCCCCATCGTTGCTGAGCGAGACGTTGTGCAGATCGCAGGACAGTGAAGTGGTTGAGCTGCAGAGTTGACGCTCCGGCGACACCGATGGCGATGACTTCATGCCGCTGTTGCTGTTGCTCGAGTTGTTGTGGCCAGTTGTCGTTGACGTTGTCGTCGTTGTGCCTGAGCTTGTGGTTGCCTTTGAGCTGGGACTGGCCGATGAAGTGTCCACCTCCTGTTTGATGTGCAGTACGCTGACGCCGTCGGACATATTTCGAGACCGAAGAAGTTATTGAGCTACAAGTTAAACAACAACATCACAACGGTTAAAAGCAAACTAGTTAAGAGCGTCACCATACACAGCAGCAGTGGGTGCTTCAAAAATATTTGTGCACAATCATTGCGCTTGAAATTCTTCTGTGATTGTGTTTTAAATGTCAAAAGTACACGGCGAACGATAAAAGACCGAAATGAGGGACTGACAACGTTTTAGCGAGCGTTTGAAAGCGTCGACGGCGACGGTGACGGCGGCAGCGACCGCTTAGCTAATTATTAATGAATGTAAACAACAGCAGAAATTGCAATTAAAACGCGGCCACACTTACACATTCATGCAGTTATGCAGTTTGAATTGCGCTCTCACAGTCAGTGCTGCCAATTCAATACATTTCTTCCACAAACAAGCTGGAAAAACAGCTAAATTTTTGGCAGCAAATTTATAATTATCTGTACCGCATTTTTTTGGTTTATTAAAAATTCAATGCGATGCTAATAAGCGCATAATAAAAGCTACAATTAACAGCCATATGCACTTAAATAAAAAATTAAACCCATTTTTGAGTTTCTTATTCTCATTTATGCCGTTATCTTGGCAGTCTCATTAAATGTACGTAGGTGGTTATCGACATTATACTGTATATTGGGGTTTTTTCAAAATGTGGGAACAAACTTGTTTGCAACATTTGTTGGGAGAAATAATAAATTTATGAATTACTTATGTCTCTGCAATCTTACTGATACCAGTTATCTAATGAATTCGTTCTACACTATTTGCGCCAAAAATAAACTTGAGCGGAATCTCGTTTTTGACTAAAGTTTTTTGTTTGTAGAATTTTTAGCTTTTTCCAACAGAGTTGGCAACACTGATTGCGCCATCTCGCTCTAATGAGAGCACAGTGTGCCCCTTTTTGGGTACTTGGCACTTGGCGCGGTGGAAAAGTACAATAACGCGATAACGGTACTATGCGTATACACTGTTTATTTAATAAATAATTAACAGTTACGCTACTACAAATCACGACGCAACGGCCTGATTTCAAACATGGCCTACACAGCTTCAAAGCGCTGTACTAAGTACGTACATAGTAGATAGATAGTGCGCAAGGCGACGGCGGCGGAAGTGAAGCGACGCAAGGCTGAAGAAGATGCACGTTTTTAATACGATTTCTCGTTGTAGTTGCGCTTATCACACGGGCAAAGTGGGTGTGTGTGGGATGAATGATAACAATACTACACGAGCTTCTAGTTTACGAGCTTGCTACTTACATAAAGTTTCGTAAAGATCTTGATAATTGTAGGAATTATCAGTGAATTGTGGTTTAATTTGTTTTCCAGCAATCCAATCAGAATTCAGTCAACACATTTTGATACATAACACGCACACACACACATGCTTATAGATAGTACATGCATATGCATTTATTTTGGTTCGAGAGCACTTTGTTATTGCTTTTGTTGTCTGCTTTGCTGTTGGAGTCTGCTTGCATCCATTTCCGCTTTCTCGTTAATATTTCGCAATTAATATGTGACAGGCGTTGTTGTGTATTCGTCGTATTCTCTTTTTGCATTTATTGTTTACATTTGTATGCATATAACTATTATGCACATTGCATTTTGAGAGCGTCGACAATTTGTAAAATTATTGTCGATTGATTGTCGCGACGCTGTACTCGTTCACATGCAAAATGTGCGGTTTTCGTTGCTGCCATCCTCCAAAGCACCATGCGAATTGAATGAAATTTGCAAACTACTTTACTTTATCTCATTTATCTGTTTATGCTAAATATTTACAGAATTTTAACACAAAATAAATAAATACACACTTTCTGATCAGGTATGTGTATGTGTGTGTATATTGATTGGTTTTCATACTTTCCAAATGAGTACACACTGCCACAACAGCTGATTATTGTGTTGTGCGACCCTGGTTTTCTAATTTGTCGCTATCGATACCAGCACTCCGCATATTTTTAATGCTCACGATTTCATATCAAGCTCACAATATACAAAAATATATACAAATGCAGTTTCTATGTTTTAAAATATTTTTTTTTAAATGAAATTTATGCCTAGATAAAATTCAAATATATATGGTAGTTATTATTTTAAATGCTGCACGCAAAATTCCTTGTGAGTAAAAATACTGCAATGCTTTACAACATCTGTGTGATGGCGCGAAAGCCAATTCGAAATTTAAATGAATTTAATAATGTACAAACTTGTTGGAGTGAGTGTTTCCTATACAATAATTTTCACATAAAAGCCAAACAAGTAAGTATAAGTGTAGGTATATACCCAACTGTTTTAAATTTATGAATGAATCTGAAATGGCCCAGCAACAACACTTGCGCATCCGCAAACTCAATACACATGCATAACTATGTACTTATACGTACCAATACTTACACAGATCCACGCCGCAGACTGATAAGTCAAAACTGTTGCGCCAAGGAAAAGGTGCTCTACAGGTGGTTAGCAATGTATACACAAGGCAAACACACTTGCAATATGGTGTTTACTTTTCGCTGTTGTCTTTTTTATAGCCATATGCCACACTTCTTCGATTATAGGGCATTTTTCTTTTAAAGAACCAGAAAAGGAAACGGAAACCGACAAACTGCATTGAATGAAGACAAAAACGAAGCATTGAAGAATTAAATTTACTTTCATTCATTCATGGTGTGTTCTGCCTCCTCTTCAAAAGCCACCCTAACACACATACACTCATGACATTACATATTTATCATATTAGCCACTGTGAACGACGCCAATAAGAATACGTGAAAGGAAGGGCACAGTTGGTTGCAACGCCATTTTGTTGTTGTTGTTGTAGTTGTTACTTGGTATTTTTGTATGTGAGCTGATGTTATGTGAGCCTTTGTGAAATGCATTCCTTTAGATATGAAACAGGAAATTCCGATTACCCTTTCTTTTTTCCATACAATTGATTATATTAAAATTAATTTTATTGCATATTTTTTTTTTAAATACTAATTAGTTAAAACATAATTCGATTTTAATGTTTTAGTTAGGGAATTTTTTAGTCGGCTCCTTAGTTCTTGAGTGCGTGTCCAAATGTCCTTTGCAGCTTCAGCATTTTGCTCAACAAAACGTAGTCAACGTTATTTTCACCGCATAAGATGAATGGTTATGACATTTGTCGGATTTTCTTTTTTCGTTGAATATTTCTTCATTTCATTGTGCTTATTTTATTGTGTTAACAACCAAAATTAAGACAACTCCCGCTTTGACATTTTGAATTTATCACATTTATTCTTTAACTTTTATTAAATTACAATATTGTGCATACAATACATAGAATATATATATTTTTGTTATGTATGTTATTTGGTTTGTCCTTTTTGGCTGTGGGTTGATAATAGATTTATACACTTGTAAATATATTTAATATTGTATTTAGGTTCGATTATCTACAAATTTCTTGGACTTGTACATATAAACTCACTACAAGATGGCTTTAGTGTGGACTTTGATTTTTTTTTTTAAATTGTTTAAATTAATGCTCTATATACAAAATATTTGACATAATGAAGACCTGTGAAAATATTTGTACAGCCATTTAAAAATGTTTTTCCATTGTTGATTAATAGAAATGTTAAAGCTAATCAAAGTTATGCTAAATTGAAATGTTAGTAGATATATTATTATTTAATAGACTTTAGTGGCTAGAGTTTTGCAGAGTCGTTGAGTTATAGTAATTCAGATTTAAAACTGCATAAACACATATAGTTAACATTCATATACACACAAACATACACACATACATATATTGTAAACTAAACCAATTGGCATATCTCATTAACTTATTTCTCTAATTTCAAACGACTAGAACTGTGCTGAGATGTGAAAAAAGAAATACGTTAGCACATTTACTATATATATATAAATTACATTTAATAATTGGCTTAAGAACTTAGTAAGTAATCTCAGTGCCAATTGCTACCAACTACTTTATAGACTACGATTTAATTAGATTTGTTCTCTAGTTTTTTGAATAATTGAATCTGCGAATCATAAAATCGTTCCAAAAATAAATTCTGCCAGCTTTGCACATCGACACGACACACGCACACTGAAGCTTTAAAAGCTCCGAGCAATCGTCGTGTGTTGAGCCAAAAGCACACTAATACACACACACACAAAACATTTACTAATACATATACGTGGATGCAGAGATGCGCTTAAACCCAATTATTGCGCGTCGTAGGCTATAAAGCGTCGTTGTGACTCTTGGATATGGTTGTTTCGATCTGATCGATGCGTCGAAACGATGGCATATATGTCGAACTCGCCTGTGTGACAATCGAATTGTTCGAGGAACTCTGCAGCGAAAGAGTGATCTATTTGAGTGAGTGAGCAGCGGATTAAAGAGTGTTGTGCTATATAGTTTACCTTCTTTTGGCGATAGGAACGTGCTCGCACTCGCGTCGTGTTCCGTCGCACTGGATTTACTGTGGTGGACTTTTGGGAAAGACGCACGGAGCTGAAGGTGCTGCCGCGATGTCCACGACGTATTTGCGGCGAAGGTGTGCCGGTGGCTAAAAGTAATAGATGTATCGTAGAGCATTACCGAATGGAAGTCTAGTCTAGTATCAACTTACGTGTGCCTGGAATAGCTGTGCTGCGCTTGGTCGCCTGCATCATGCCAAAGACAACAGCACTGAAGGAGCCGTGATGCGATGTTTGTCGCTGCAGATTTGGAGTGGGAGCAAGTGGAATGCCCGCTGGCATGCGTACGGGTGAGATCAGTTGGCTGTCCGAGATGCCCTTGGGATGCACATAGAATGTTGTCATCATGCCCTTGCCCTTCACATTGATTTCACCGCGTTTCTGAAAAGGAAAAACACATTAAAAATACGTTTAAATTGTGGAGATAACAGCTCAGAAAGTTAAGAGTACTACTATCTAAAAAAGCTTAATAAGTTCTCTAAGTTTAACCACATATGTACATATTTATTAAACCGATAAATTGTAAATTACATTTTGAAAAATTAAAAGCAGCTTTTTGTTTTATATCGGTTTAAAAAAATATGTATATGGTTAAACTTAGAAACTTGTTTTTGTTTTATAATTTCTACATAATATTCATTAAAAACAAATATGGTGTGGAAAATTAAACTAGCTTTTTTCTTAATTGAATGCTAGAATTTTTTCTAAGAGTTGGAAATACACACTAGTCTATGAGAGTGGTTATATGGATGTTAAGACTTATCAAAAGAGGATTGCTTAAATGTAATTTATTAAAAAAGAAACATGCTTACAAAATTTTATGATTCTAGTAGTGGTAATACTCAAAATTTAATTTTATGAATGATCAGACAGACAGACAGAATTTGATGATTCTAGTAGTGGAAATCTTAATATGCAATTGCTTTTATGAACGGACAAACAGACAGAATACGTTTTTAATTTGAACTTACCACACAAGTGTAGCCACGTGAGCAGAGCAACTCGGCTGTATTGTCGGGCACCTGGACGCGCCAGTTCTCTCCGGTGGAGTCCATGCGTGAGGCAACATTCACCGTGTTGCCCCAAATGTCGTAGACAGGTTTGCGAGCTCCAATGACGCCACTAACCAAAGGTCCACTGCAGATGCCGACACGCAGTTGGAAATTGTTAAAGGCATCGCCGTTAATCTCCTCCAGCTTTTTCTTCATGGCAAACGCAAACTCAACCAGATCACAGACGCTGTCCTCTGAGGTCTCGCCCCTAGCACGCAAATGCTCGTGATTGAGTCCAGCTGCAGCCATGTAAGTCGCGCCAACGGTTTTGATTTTTTCCACCGAAGCAAATCGTGGCTCCTCCAGCAATTCATCAAAGTCACCTAGCAGACGAAGCAGCAATAGCAACAATAACAAATCAAACAGGGGGGAGTCTAGCGCACATCATTAGAGCATTTAATCAATCAACTTACAGATAATCTCATTTAGAATTCGTATGCACGCCTTGCCATTGTCAATGTCCTCGGAGTAAAAGTCCTGGAAGTTGGGTATGGAGGCGAACATAACGCCGCACAGATTATGCATCTTTGAATAGAGTTCATCTGTGTGCTCGTCGGACAGGTAATAGGCAGCCACATGGTCGGGCAATACGTTCTGTTCAGCAAATTCAAATCAAGCGATTAATTAATGAGCAAATCATCAAGCTTGGGGGGGTTGGGATGCTTTTGGTTGTGGCTGGCTTGGAATTTACCTTAATTAATGTGTCATTAAGAGCACGATTCGATTTCATGTTGGTCAGTTCACGCTCAGCTTGTTCCTTCCAAATAAAGTCCAGGCGTGAGGTAACCTGCAGGAAAATTCCGAACATGAGGCAAGGAAGGAGTCAGCCATGAATTGTCAGCTTACCTCCACGAGTCGAGCATGATAACAGACCATAATAAGAAACGTTATCAGTAGTATGATCATTTGCACACCCAACGGCATGCCACGATCCTTTAGGTTGAGCAAACTGAAACTTTCCTCAAATCGAAATCTAATAAAGATTAGTGAGGTGTAGAAAGCAACCATGCCCAATGCCATAATCGCTTTAACCAGATAGTAAAGCTTCAGCGCTGTGGCCAGCGAGACGAGACAAAGCACCCAAGTGAAGACGATGTACTCCTGATGCACACATCCCTTCTCATCCTCAATGTAGGAATGCAGAGCACCGCCAGTGTATTGACTCAGGGCCAGCGAGCGAAGCGATTCCTCAAAGGATTCCAGCCTGCGAAGCACAACTTCACCGGAGGCATTGTGAATGCTCTCATTGTATTGCGAGAGCAAAGAGACAGCCGAAGATTGTCCACTTGCTGGCGTGGTGATGGTAAGATTCGTTTGTATGGTTTTCGATAGACTCAGTGTCAAGTCTCGTTTGCTGGTCGAGGCCGAGAAATTAGTATAGACTTCGGTGGTGCCATTGTAAGTGGTTGTGGGGCAGAGCATCAAGCCAATGGCGCTGAGCATGCACATGGAAACGATGACGCCGCAAATGAAGAGCGTGCGACGTCGCCGCTGATGCACCAGCTTGGCGGAGTTGATCTTCAAACAGCTGGGTAGACCCGGGAACTCTTCGGCCATCACCAACACACAGCAAAAGGTGAGCACCAAAGTGCCCACGGCCAGGCAAATGATGACTGTGGTGCAGCGTGGTATGATAATTACCTGGCACAACACCATAAATATCCAAATGACAAATACACACAACATATTCGAGCTGCACATGAATGGAGGGCAAAAAGCAATTAGCAAGCAGTTCATTAATTAAGTTGCAGGCGAAAGAGAAAGAGAGAGAAAGAAAGGTATACAGATTACGTATACGCACCGAAACATGTCCTCACGCAGCTGACAATATTTCAGCTCCTGACTTTTGTCAATAAATTTCAGTGTCCAGGCATTTAAATACTCTCGCCGTATTTCCTTATTCGAATTTATCTGTATGTTCTGCTCAATGAACTCATCAATCTGTTGATTGTTAAACACAGTTAATATGAAACGATGACAAACGGCTGAAAAAACTTTTCACTTACTTCTTCGTCCAACACTGTAACGGAGACGCGATGATCCTGCTTGGGATCAACTAATATGGAATCAGTGCGATTTAAAAGTTCCTCTGGGCTGTTAAGCTGTTTGGGAATTAATGAGGGTATAAGTTGTTATAAAAGTGAAGATGATTTCTGTTGGATATCAGAGTTGCTTCGCTTATAAACATAACAAAGTGTTTAATAACTTTTAGCTTCTTTTAGTAGCTAATAGCATAAGAAACTTCTTACACTAATAAATTCTTATGGGTAATACTTTATGTAAATTTCGTAATAAAATACGCAATTCGAAATGTATTTCGGAGAATTTAAACAAATCTTTAAAAACATATCAATATAACGAAAAAAAATCTTGAGGTAACTGGATTTATAGGAACTGGGGAAAAGTATCAATTCTAAGCATAATATTTATCAGTTAGAATATTATATATTCAATTTAAAGCCTACAGCTAAGTTGTTTCTAAAATAGCGAGGTTAAACAGAATATCGGACGAACGGAGAAATAGTTAATTCTAAAAATTGGCTGCTGCTGTTATAAGTAACATTGACATTAAGAACTGTTGCTTATAAAAACTCTTGCTCCTTTAATATTTTTACTACTTACATTCCTGAAAGGTATCTCGGCTATCCAGTCCGTAGTGCTCTCGTCCTCGATGATCAAACCCTTAGCATTGATGTCCTCCGTCAGATTTTGTACGCTGGCCCCATTGCGTGGCCTCAGCTGTTGTTCCAACGGTGCCGACATCATGGCCGTGGGCGACGAAACCGTGGACAAACCGGCTGTAGGTGCTCCAGCTCCACCAGCAATGCCAGCACCACCAGCTCCCACAGCTCCGCCATTTCGCAGTCGACGATTCTCCAAGGCGACGCCTTCGACCACATTGGGCAACGAGTTGAGCGAGATGTTCTTCTTCTGCTGCTGCTGCAACAGCTGAGCGGGTTGCTGTGTGGCCATGGCCAAAGCGGTGGCATACTCTAGACTGCGTCCATCGATGCTGCCACCGTCACCGCCACCACCGCCACCGTTGACTCCACCCACAGCTGTGGTGCTGCCCATGCTGCAATCGTTGCCGCTGCCGCTGGCTGAGATTGATTTGGGCAGCACTCCCGTAGCGGGAACTGGAGCTGTGGCCGCGGTGGCAATGCTGCTGCTCTGATGAGCGCTGCTGCGAGTGCCAAAGCGTCGTTTCGGTCTAAAAAAATGCATAGCATACTTATTGGGGTACACTTAAAGGGTATCACAAGTCCGACTTACCGCAAAGGTTCAGTGCGCTTGATCAAATAGGTTGTCACGTTGAGCTTATTGAGATGATTATCCCGACTGCCACCGTTGCCCGGTTCCACTTCGTAGGCATCATTCAGACAGTTGAGTGTCGCCTCCGAGATGTGCACGCGTCTAAAGAGGAGGGAGGATAGAAGGGGAGGGATTTGTAGTTGGTCCAAAATTAAATTCAAATATTTGCCCAGAAATGTTCGGCGATTGTGCGTGAAGTTTGCCGCCCACAAAAGTTGAGTCAGTATGAGAGAGTGTGTGTGTATGTGTGTGTGTTTCTAGCCATAATAGGGTTGCTCTACGATTTTGGTTTTCTAGTCCTTGCTGCTTTCTCTTTTCCTCTGTGCTCAAGCCACAATTACATCAAAGCATTTTGCATTAAATGGAACCTTTTACTTTTGCTGGTTTTTGTGGCTTCTGCACTGATTTGTTGCTCTTTGTTGTTATTGCTGTTTGGTTTCTTGTGTCTAAACACGCCAAGCTTGCAGAAATTACTCAGCAATTGTTGATGGCAGTAGCCTCGGCATTGAAGCAAGCCCCCGTAATTGGCCAATTAAAAATGCGGCTGCAGCTAAGATTTAAAGGCTCGCCTAGTAGTTAGTTATTTGGCAAGCAGCATTTTCGCCACACTGTGCACTATTTCTTTGGATTCTTGCCAATAAATTTGAGCCGCATGCCGGACATGGCAGCTGTGCAAGTGTGTATGTGAGCCAGATGAAACAATTATGTGTGAATCGAATACAAGGCTGGAAATCGATAAATTTTGTATGTGCGGTAAACAGAAGCTGAGAGTTGTAGACCGAGATAGTCAAAGTAGAATTCAAGTTGTTAAGTATTCCAGGGAATGAAATCTACTTTAACAATTTCAATTCGCCAATAAAATATTCATGTGTTCGCTCAAAAGAATGCTTTAACTTTTTCTTTAGCAAACATTGTTTTCTGCTGTTTAAAACTTTGTTAATTTAAGCAAAGAAGATTTTTAGTAGACGTGTTTTGACTTTGACTTTTCCAGTTGGTAATTAATCTGTGCCTTGGCCGATGTAGAATTGAAGCTTCTCTGTGTTCCTCAATATGAAATCGACTTTAATGATTTCAATTCGCTAATAAAATAATTATAGGAGTACTTCAAAGTGTGCTTTAAAATTGGCTTTATTAATATTTATTTTTCTTCTTTTTGAAACTATGTTAATTTAAGGAATGTGAAATTTTTATTAGCTGTATGTTCGACTTGCTTTCTAATTGGTAATTAACCTGTGCCTTGTTTTTGTTTATCTCGCATGCTTGTTTACGACAACATGGATAATTGCCAGGCCTTGGGATTGACAATGCTTTGTGCATAATTACTCAACTAATTCAAATGAGAACCAGGCAACTAACACACACACACGCAAATATGTATTGTATATCAGAGAGTGAATCCAACTACTGCTTTTGTGTGTGATTGGTGGGCAAAATAGAACGTGACTGGACTTACCCGGGTATGCCGCCGGATTCCATGTGATTCGCAATGATAACATCATTAGACCAGACGTCAAAATGCCATTTCTTGTTGCCCAGAACGCCGCACATCACCGAGCCACTGTGGATGCCGATGCGCATGTTGAGGTCAACCTGCAAAACGCAATACAAACAACAACGCAAAAATTTGCAAATGCAACATTCATCCCAAAAATTATGCAAAGCACGCACTTTTAGCTGCAACAGAAACTTTCGAACACTGCTGCTGCAGTTGAGTCTGTCAGTCACTCAGTTTGTCAGTCGTCTGGTTTGGTCGGACCAATTAACATTATCCAATTGCATTAAATATGCTTAAAGTGGCATAGCTCAAAAATTCCCATTGCACCAAAAATTTCATAAAAATAAAACCTCAAAACAGAGAAAATAAAATCAATTATGGTTGAGCGTGGAGGCAAACTTGTCGTTCACTGTGATGAAAATTTAACACATATTTTTTTGCTGCGGCTGTTGGTCTCTGCTGATGCTGCCGCTGCTGCCGTTTGTCGTTGTCTTTTGGCTCTGCGGAGATTTGCATACAAATGAATTGTCAACACGTCCAGCAGCAGGCCGAACAGCAGCAACAGCAGCAGCCTATGCTGCTGCCTATACTGGGTCACATGGTGCGACAACAATGTGCAATACTCGTAAAAATAAAGCGGCTTCAAGTGCCAACAAAAAAGAAATGCAAAACAGCTGACAGCTGAAAAATTTGCGGCATTAAATTTGCACACACAAAAAAAGAAAACGTAAACATAATGCGGGCAGCCGCTTAACAGATTGCTCAGCAGGTCCCTAACAGTGCGCTGTTAAGTGTCAACATGTTGGCTGTTAAGCATTAACAGTTGGCTGTTACTTTTCAAGCGGCACTTGAAAGTATGCAACACTTTTTTACAAACTGTCAGCTGGGTGCAACTTTTACATGTATGTTGACTTTGAGACAACAATTGTTTGAGCCTTTATAGCAGTGAAATATAATAAATTGATGGCATAAAGGTACAACAATTTAAATTTGTAATTAATATATGTATACCATGGAATAGTTCCTCGTACTATCTGTTGCTTGTGCAAACCAAAAATGTAATTTCTCGTTTTACTCACGTGCGTATGCAGGCGCACATCCTTGATAGCCTTTATCATATGGAGGCCAGTTTCAACGCTGCAGACCGCATGATCCGGCCGTGTCTTCCAGTTGTCACTTTCGAACTGCGACACACAGTAATAGCAATCGCCCAGCAGTTTCACTCGCAGACAATGATTGTCCTGTGTGTGTAAGGGAACAATGTGAAAACAAGTTGTAGTCGTTTTTTTTTGTTTGCCATCGAGCCATGTTAAAGTGTAAAATACTTTAATGTGTGCACTTACCTCGGCAATGCGATCGAAACGCGCAAAAAGGTCGTTTAATATTTTCACCAACTGCTGCGCCGATGTTTTGCTGGCCAATTCAGTGAATCCCTTTTGAGAAAAAATGCCGCAAAAATTTAATAAAATATTTCATGCAAAAAAATGTTCATTTTATTTACCTTGATGTCGGCAAACAATATGCTGACATTGTCCATGGGATACACGTATAATTTGTTAAACTGCGTTTCAACCGTTGGATCCGTGCCTTTGTACATTTCGCTGCGTATTTGATTATTCACTATGTTGGGCAAAACTGTAAACCAGAAATGAAAAAAAGTGCAACAAAATTGCAGCAAACTCAACTGAACCAAAAAGCCAATATAAATTCACAAGTGAACTCTTGAGACGTTTGTTCTCTATCTGCTTTATACTCTCGACTGTCTGCTGTTGTTAAGCAACGCGAAACAACTAAAACCACGGCACAAATGTGCAACTTGGCAGCAGCGTTTTAGTTACCTGCCTCCAGCAGACTCCGCTGATTTGTCTACCTGGCCCGCAGCCAAAGATACTTAGCTGGAAATTGCGCTTCCAGACAAATACAGTCAGCTATGCAGTTACCTACGGCTGCTCATTTAAAGATAAACTACGGAACTTCCTTTGCAGATATGCTCAACAGTTATATGCTTGGATAGAAATGCAAATTGAAGAGCTCAACACTTGGACTTTAGAATGTTTGCAATGGGTTTCAATTCTGACATAGAACTTTACTGACTCTACTCTTTTACACATCATAATATATGTTGGTGTTTAATGTTAATATTAAAATTGGAACGCGTTCTGTGAAAGATATTATTATAAACTCAATTTAGGTTGTTAAAAATATCTTTTAAAAATGTCATACGCTTTCGCACAGTATAAAATAAGTCGAGCGTGCTTCAGAGTTAGATTCCCGCTATCCTTATTGAATAAATACGAAATTAATATACAGCAAAAATACTAAAATATATCAGAGGCTATACATATTTAGTATATTGATAGTATGAAATTCAAACTATACCATAGAGTACAAAAGTATTTCTTATATAATTTCTACAATTTTTATCTGATAGCTACCAAGTTTTCAGGAATTATAAAAAACTGTAGTTACATACATTTCCTGCAGGCTGTTATAATACCATTATACCCTATGGGTATCGGGTATAAGGATGTTATTGATTATTATTTATAATGTATTAATACGCTTTCTGGTAAAGATCTTCTTAAACACCATTTACTTCGTTGAAAGTTTCTGTTAATTTAGAAAAATATCTAAGCATGGCATCTACAAATTTCCATATCCTAACTAGATTTTATGTAGAACTAAATTTTATGTACGAAAAAGATATTTATTCTGGGAATTTTGAGCTTATTCTATGAACTTTTGTGTATTTGTTTCAGTAAATCCAATCTAATAATTTGTAATTTAAATTATGAATGAAATCTGAATGTATTCCAATTTATTCTATGAATTTAATACCACTCCATTTATAGATTATTATGTCAAATTAAAATAAATTAATTTAAAAAAATACCAATACTGTATGGCCATACTAAATGTATTTAATCAAGAATTATATGAATCCTTTTCATTCCTTTCCTTTTGCTTCATACTCGAAGTTAGAAGCAATTTACTATTTATGATTCCCCATCCCTTTTGAAATAATCTTAATTTTCACTCACTTGAATCGAGTAGCTTTTGGGTGCGTTGCAGTTCCTTTTCGGACTCTTTCTTGTGCTCCATGGCCTTGTGGGTCTCAATGAAGGCCAAACGCTGACCACGATCAGTCAGATATTTGGTGTACATGCCAGCCACATTGATGGCCGTGTACAACACGAAATTGGCAATGATTTGGAACAAAACACAATTGGGGTCCATGGGAGTCTAAGGGAAAGCAATAAAGTGACGTAGATTTAATATAAAACACGGATATCCAAAAATATGTATAGGCAATATTACCTGCTTGTCCTGCAGTTTGTTGATGGTAATTACGGCCAGGTGGCAGCTGGCAGTGATTGTGCCACCGAAAACGCACCATTTGAGGGGCAGTGGCAGCATGGCGTAGGGCACAAAGATGACAAACAAAATGTACCAGACCAGGTACTCACGATTCTCGAAGCCAACGCCTTCGCTGATGAATCCTGAGCAAGTGTGTGGAACGAGTGAAAGAAGAGAGAAGCAATAAAACATTTATGACATTGCCCAAAAGGATTAGCAAATTTAATGGCCAGCGCATGTGACGCATGATTTATGCCTTGCACACACACACACACACACACACACACGTAGAGAGACCCAGATTCGAATTCAGATCCTCACTCACCCACTCACCTTGTATATTGAAGAGCACCCAAGTGCAGACGGCCGCCCAGTGTAAATAATTGTTGGCAAAGCAACGCCAATAGCCCAAAAAAGCAAATGGCCAAATTGGCAATGCCACAGCAAACGGACCAAGTTATTGCCGTCGCTGTGCTCGCCGCATCCGCCGAGCTAGTTGCATCCTGGCAAGGAACAAGATTCTCTCAGGGTTATTTGGAAGTTATGGGAGAAATAAGAGTCCACTTACTGTCGCTAGACGATTCTCTCTGGGCTGCAGCATCCATATCAGGGCCATCACAATCTTTAGCACAAAGTCCACAACATTCACAATGATCAGCGATTTCTGACGCTGTCGATGCGTGTAGGTTAGATAGCTTCTCTCCAGCGAGCTCTGCTTGAAGGAGTTGGTCAGCGATGGGCAGAGAATGCCTTTGACCACGTTGCCACTCTTAAATGCCGAATATGTTTCGTTGGTCAATGGTCGCTGCGGTCCTGCAATACTTGCTATGGATTGACCCGATTCCAGTTCATAGTCTATTAAATTAAAGATTGATTAAGGATTATCTAGAAATTACCGATATCCGAAGGACTATGAAACAAAAATGTGCTAGTAACTTTAAGTACATATTTTAAATTACGCCCTATTAAAAATTACAGTTTAACAATATGTTTAAACTTATGCTGCATTTCAGTAAGATATTCGAACTTTAATTCATAACAGTTACATAATATTATAAAACAATATGAATTTTCTCTTTCCTTAATATTTTCTTATAATATAATATAATATAATATTATATTATTTAAGTTTAATAGCTCGCGAGATTTTTTGAGATTTGGCATAGGCTTTTATTGTAGCTATTTTCCTGCCTATTCAGGTGTCAATTCTACTGAGAAATTGAATAATGCATAAATATAGATACGATTTATTTAAAATCTAAAAAAATCTTTAAGATACATAATTGCTAAAGAATATTTTTTTAATATCTACTAATACCAATCCAAAATTTTTAACATATACTGTCGAATCAAATATATAAGATGTGGAAAACTTCTTGAATGACCAAAATAAGTTAGAGAGTTCTAAGCTATAAAAAGTGCAAAATATTTTCAAAACAAAAAAAGGATTTAAATACCTAAAACATTCTTATTGCTCTTTACGCACTCTTTAGTTTCATGGCTATCTGTCACTTCTAATTTAGCTTTCCTATATCCTTCGCTCAGCTTGTGTTTGCTCAGCTGCTACGTTGCCACAGCTCAATAGCTGCTTCTCTCGCTTAATTTGAGGCTTGGCCTGACTGTCTCAATTCCAATCAATTTAAACCCTATACAAAGGTCAAGCTTTGGCCGGTTGTTTGGCTTACCAAAATTGCTGTTGCCAAATATGCTGCAGCTTTCGGTGCGTCGCTTTGGTCCATAGCCGGCTTTGGCCTCCACAATTCGCACGGATTGCACGCGTCTCGGCGTCTGTTTGGCCAAGCCACCAGAGCCACCTCCATTGCCATTGCCATTGCCATGGCCATGGCCATTGCCACGGTCGATGCCGATGCCAGCGTTGAGCATGGCCTGCTGTTTCTTGCGCAAATTGGACAAAATTGATGCTGTGGAGGCACGCAGCGAATGCGGCAGATCGCCGCTGTCATCCATCTGGGCGCCGTCGCCTGGAAGTCGTGGTATTTTCGACATGTCCGGCGCAATGGTTAAAGCCAGCATTGGAGTCGCTGTCGCTGTCACTGTCGCAGCTGTTGTTGCTGGTATCGATGTCGCTGTCGAAGTCGGTGTTGTGGTTGCGGCTCCTGCCTGCTGTTTTTATTGTTTAGTTACGCTTTTAATTAGTCCTAAGTGCACACAACTTACCTCGGCGGCAGACGTCGCTTTAGTTGGACTTGTTGTGGCCGTAATCTGCTGCTCATCGTTTGTGGTCTGCGCAGCGGGATTGCTCAGTCCGGGGCCATTGGCCGCATAGTCCACGTCATCCTCACCATCGCTATCAACGTCATCGTCGCAGTCGCCGTCGTCGTCGTCGCTCTCCAGCCTTAGGTCGTCGATTTGTGCCAAGGTAATGGCACCCTTGTCGACGGCACGCCGCAGCACCACGCCTTGCTCCTCCTCCTCCTCTTCCTTTTGGTCCTTCTCCGACTCCTTCTGCTGCTTCTCTGGAGTGCGCTGTGTGAGCTCAGGCGGCGCGGAATGTGTCGCATTGTTTGCTTGACAACGTCGCTGCTGTAACGCCGAGCTGGGCGTCGCGCTCAACTGCCGCAGATGCACCTCATCGGATACCAGCTTGTCGTCGTCGTCATCCATGTTGCGCTCCTGTTCCTGCTCCTGCTCCTGTTCCTCCTCCTCGTTTCTGCAAAGACACACAACTCAAGTCTTAGCATTCAATTTACGCTTTGAAGTTCGCCAACGATTTAATGTCGTCAGGTCTGATTGCTAGACCTTTTCATTCTAATGAATACAAACATTCCCCTTCTTCTCGACGTCGCTCAACTCACAATCAACTTTTGAGCATACAAAATATAAATGGTTTCTAAGCGCCGACATTTTCGGCGAGGCGTGAAGCCATTTGCCAAGTTAAGACGCTTGCCAAGTTAGCGCATAAGCTAGGCAGCGAGATCTGTCTAGAATACGATAATGATTTATATCGTTGCCAACCTGAGCCTCTTTCTCCTGCTTTCCAATTGGTTACATTTTATGTAATCAAATTTAAAATTTAATTTGTTTTAATTTTAATTTGTTATCTATTTTAACTTTTTTAATACAATGTTGTAATAAAATCGAATATTAAATTAGTTGCAATTTATATTTATTTTTGCATGGATTTTTAAACGCTTTTAAGCGCTTTACTATTTAACATTGCATTTAAATGAGCCTTTTTTCAATACTGTAATATAATGAATTAAGTAATCAAATGTAATATTGAGTTTGTTCTAAGTTTGAATAATTTTTGTATTGTAATATATTTATCACCTACTGCTGCAATTCATAAAATTGAGTAGTCAAGTGCGCTATAAATTAGTTTTAATTGAAATTTTAACTAATTTTTAATATTGCCTGATATTATTCATAGTTCAATCTTTTCTTTTTAAACGTATACTTGATATTTTTGCAGTTAACAGTGATCAACTATTTAACATAGTACATAAATGTTATCCGTCTGCAATAATGATTATTGATTAAATAATCTAATGAAATCAAATATTAAATATCTTCTAATTTTATTTATTTTAAGTTTAATCTTTTTTTTCAAACGTATACTTGATATTCTGGCAAACAACAGAGATTAACTAGTTAACATAACACATCAATGTTATTTTTAGCACTTAACAGACAAATGTTAATGAGCATTTGCCTGCTCGATTGTTTAAAATTCAATTTGATTAATCAAATGCAAAGCTTGTTTTGTTTTACTTTTGCTGTTGTTGTTGTTGTGTCGACAGCGTAATCAATCGAATTACTTTCTTTGAAAGGCATTAAGGGATAATGTGGCATGCAACGTGAACTGCGTAGAGCATTAAAACTTTAACATGGGCCTCTGTGTAGCGTGTATGATGTCGTCTACGAATTCCCAGCTACAGATTGAATAATTTTCAGTGTGTGTTTTGTGTGCTTATGATGAAGAGCGCAGACGGGCACGCGCCAGACAAGCAGCCAGTCAAGTCAGGCAGCCAGCCTAGGCGTTGTCGTGTAAGTTACCTACATCAAATGCTCGTTTGTGTGTAGTATATATGTTAAGTAAGTCTGTGTATATATGTCTGTATATTTAGACCCATATTGCATATAGCATACAATAATAATGCCAGCTACTCGTACTCTCAGCCGTATTCAAGGCAAATTCACGATGGCGCAGCGGAAAACACAAAACGCAAAATGGCGACGGGGGACAGTCAACAACTAGAAAATGGCGCGTTGATGTCGTTGTCATTATTCAAATTAGCATTTAGACACACACCGTTGCACACATTCGCACACGCACACGCACACACACATTCGCAATCTCACGCACTCAAATGCAAAAACACATCACGTCGCCCGCTCATTCATATGCGTCATGTATAGAAATCGTAGCATACTTTTCGGCTGAGCCCCAAAAATTGCTGTCAAGAAAATGTTGTGTCCAAACATTAAGAAAATGCCAATAAATCGCAGCAGCCAAGCGAAATGTTTGCACACACACACACACACACACAGATACACACACATAAGTATGTGTATAAATAAGTAAATATTGTGTATGCCAGCAAATTAAATTTAAGATACTTTAACGTCTAATTCAATAAAATGTCAAATGCTTATTGTGCTGGCTTCGCAAATTTGCCCCATCAACATTAATACTAAACATTTTATTTGTTACGCTCATTTATGCTTTGGCCAACTGACTCAGTGACAGAGTTTCCCTCGCTTGCTTTTCATTTGTCTAATTTAGTTTAACTGCCGCTGAGGATGAACTTTTGCAACCGACACGAAAAGTTCTCTTGTTTTTTTCCTGGTTTTTGCGGTTTGCTTTGGCTGTTTTTTTGTTTTTATACCCGCTACCGATAGGGTGAAAGGGTATTATAACTTTGTGCCTGCAAGAAATATATGTAACATGCAAAAGGAGTCATCTCCGACCCCAGTATATATATTCTTGTACAGCGTCAACAGCCGAGACTATTTATCCCATGTCCGTCTGTCTGTCCGTCTGTGTAAAATACTGGATCCCAGTTACTATAAGATACAGTTATCATTTAATTCCACAGCACTTGTTATTTTTGCACGTAGATTAAAATTGCTAAAAAATTAAATAACAAGAGTCAATAATTTTGCTACAGATAATAATAACTATAGTCTTTATAATTCCTGAATTTGGTTGCGATCAGATTACAATTGTTGAATGTATTTAAGAGAACCTTTTTTATAGGAAAAAACGCCTTCATTTTATGGACATTAGTTGCTTTGGCTGACAATATGATCTATTTTGCACTCTATGGTATATTTTGAATGCATTACTATATCAATATACTAATTGTAGTCTTTAGTATATTTAAGTATTAGTAGTAGTATAGCCTTAGTAGTGGTTTGAATGCAGTACTATATCAATATATGAAATATACCGTTTGGTATATTTTCAGTATTTTTGTGGTATATTTATGAGGTATATTATAAAATTATTCCGCACTATTTTGCTTTTATTCATAATGAGTAGCGGGTATTTCACAGTCAAGTGTGCTCGAGCTTTCTTCCTCGTTGTTTTTTTTTTTGTGTTGTAAGTGCAACCAGCTGCTGGTTAAACTGTGTATGTAAAAAGTTGGTAATATAACGAGTTTATCAAACTGCTGTTGAATGTTATCGCTTTACTGGCTGCACGTAGTATGAAAATAGACAAAAATATTATAGTAATTTGTGTGTAGTATCTGTTCTATTTTCGGTCTTGTTTACGCACAGAGTTGACGTTTTATTAGTATTTGTATTTCGGAGTCAACTGCACTTCCCGGGCCATTAAATAACTGTTCTCTGTTCTCTGTTTTTCTCTATTATCTGTTATCGGTTTAGGGAATAACAACAACAACAACAAGAAAAGCAACAAAATTGTGGTTTGATTAATGCCGCGTTTGTCGGTGGGATTGATAAACCGCGAGAGCAGACCATGAAATGCGTGCTGTCAATTGCGTGATTCGCGCACATTAATAAACTGGGGGAAAAATGCGATGCCATAATTTGTGCATTGCATATTTTAAGGCGCTGCAACATTATGTTAAACAGCTGCGCAAAGTTGCTTTGAATTTCACATCATAATGAGTATTATTTTCAACAGCTGTTTGCTCTTCAGCTTGGTTATTTTCCACCAGCCAGAGAGGCTCTTAGCACCTGCATAGGAAATCCAATTCATCAACAATTGAATCGATTTCATTTTCTGGTTAAAATCCAAATATTACACACGCACCTGTTTTATTAAATCTTCGTTTGTTTGTGATATCACACATGCGAATTGTAGTTAAGGTCTATTATGTTTTCTCTCTCAATCATTACATATGATTAACACATTTCACTTGAGACTTGAGCTTGGATATCGTTTTACGATTTTGCATTTAGAAGCAATTTCAACTTGATGTTAGTATTTAAAAGTTGCATTAGTTTCGCACACTAAACCGGTTGTTGGTGTTGTGTTTTTTGTGGGCTCTTGATTTCGTTTTCGATTTCGGTTTCGGGTGAGTAATCCAAAAGATAAACAAAGAACACACAAGCGTCGAACCGTGCCGAACTCCAACTCGAATAATGAAGAGGACTGAGAAGGGAAAGCGGGGAGCGGGGAGCGATGGCAAGAGCGAGCGAGGGCGAGATAAAACGCCTAATATAATTATCACTTATATAAATACGTTGATAATGGCGCAACAATATTCAAATACAAAATACAAAATCGATAATCAAAGTCAGCATATTGAATCCGTATTGACCATGATAATATTGAGCCATATTAATCATATTTTCTGAAAACTCTCGAACGTTTTTTTGCACTTGTTTATTTAGAACTTTAGCGTCACGCAATTAAATATAATAGTTGTAAGTGTAATTTATTTAAATTGGCTTTTATTTTGCATGTGCAAATATTGTGTGTACACTATTTAATGTTTCATTTATTTTGCAACTGCCGCCAGCGGTGTGCTTAGTTATAGTTTTTTTTTTATTTCTTTATATTTTTTTCGGTGTCGGTTTCGCGTCTTTCGCATTGAACTGACGTTGGGCAACTGAGCGACAAGTGAGCGACCGACCATAGACTGTCTATAATACTCAATGGGGAATATCGAATATGAATTATGGCACTCTCACGGAGCGACAAAATCAGTTGTGTCGCTGATATGTATGTGGTAATTGAAACTGAGATGATGACGAAGATAAAGAGAACAAATGATAATCAAAAATCGATTGTTATCGGCACGCATCAAACAGGAGCGGTTTAACAATGGCATAATGACAAAGTTGGATTAGGCTGCGATGAATCAGCAGATCAGCTAATTTTAGATTAATTACACTATACTTGTTCCAGCAAGTATGCTGCATAAATTATTGTGAAATTCAAACGAAATTTAAGTTGCGAATGGACAAAAAATTTTTGAAATACAATAAGAAATTTCAGTTAAAACTACACTGTCGATCATATGGTAAAATGTTAGGTGCGTATTTGAAAAAAAGTAAATAAAATTATAAATATGATTTTACGATAACTAAATTTTGTGATTTGATTTAAAAATACAACAAGTAAGCAAGCTAAAGTCGAGTGAGTTTGACTGTGAGACACCTTCCATCCATTTACTTTTAATGCAAAGCAAGCAGTATTATCATTTGAAAACATACCAAATCAATATTTCAGAAAAATATACTGTAATATACCAAAATAGTTAATTGGTATATTGAATATATTAATATTTATAAACAATACTGTAATATACCAAGAAGTATATTTGTTAATACATATACCAAAAAGTTTATTTGGTATATTAATATTACCAAGTAAATGAAACGCTGTAATTTCAAATTATTTGTTTTATTTTTAAAGTAATCATATTTTTAATTTTTTTGAGTATGTATTATGAATATTTTTGCTATATATGTACATAAATATATTTGATATTTATATTACACCAGTGAGTGCTGGTAATGAAGTACTGCAATTTGATATTATTTCTTTAATTTAAAAGTAATCATATTTTATTATATTTCGATTATGTTATGATTATTATTCAGGTTTCTAAGAAATTTTTTTTAATCTTTCAAAAAGTATATTGAATAATTCTGGAGAGATTGGAATTAACTTTGATCTCTATATTTTAAAACTAATGACAAGCAATATGTGTAAAGAAATAGTCTGTGACTGAATATTAAGATTTAACTAATTGTATTTGTTACTGTATTTATTTATTTATTAATATTTATATTAATCTTGAAAAATGTCTAATATTTCATGTATTAAAATTGTAAACAATAATATTTGTTTAGTTACAAAATGCTACAAGACAGAAATCTAAAAGATCTTATAAAAAGACCTTGCACAATAATACATATTTATTTAGCTACAAAAACCACAAGTCAAGTATTCCAAGAATTGGCTAACATATCAAACATTTTATATAGTTTAAGTAAAAGAACTTATAAAGACCTTGAACAATAATATTTATTTAGCTACAAAAACCACAAGTCAAGTATTCTAAGAAATGTCTAGCATATCAAACATTTTAAATAGTTTAAATCGATGAGCAATCTCAGTTCTTATCAAAAATACCCGCAAGACAGTTAATTACATCTACAATACAATCTCTCTTCCTTAATGTAACCAACTATTTATAGAGCAGAATGGCGAAGCGTTTCCTTTCTAGCATATGTAGTATACTCGTATATTTCTTTAGAATCACTATCAGCATCCCCATCAGGCTGCGCCCTCTCTATAACATCATAAACATTCACCTGTCACGAGGAACAAACAAGTGGCCACAGGAAGCGACCACTGACAAGGACAATCAGGCAAGGACTAAAGGCGGACAAGCATCGGAAGGAGATGGGGAAATGGGGAGGGAAAGTGAAAGTCAAGTAAGTAAGATATTTAAAATAGGAAATGGGATGGTTTGTCGATAAATATGCTTGATAAGAGCCTGTACTTTAGAGTGAGTGTATTGCTGTTGTTGTTGTGATTGTTGCTTGTATTGTTGTTGTACTTGTTGTTGTAGTTGTTGTTATTGTTATTGGCTGTCAAATGCGTTGGCCGCGCGTTTTGTTTGGGGTTTGGTCGCCTTTTTGTCAGGGTGCAGTTTTGTTTTTTGCGCAGCATATTCTTGTTTCTTTTGAAATTTCCTGTCAGCTGTTGTGTATGTGTGAGTGTGTGTAGTGGGGGGTGTGTGTGTGTGTGAGTGTGTGATATGATATGAAATGTCAAAGGCATGTCTGCAACGTTCGCTTTATTTATGGAGGCAGGCAGCTGCTGCTGGGTTCAGTTGCAAAGTCGTCAAGGATGAGACGGAGTCAGCCCTTTTTATGAGCTTTTGTTGGCTTGTTGAATTTATGGCCATAAGAAACTTGTTAAAGCGTATTATTGGGTGTGTAACAAGTGCGTGTGTGTGTGAGTGAGACTTTGTGTGTGTGTGTGTTTGTTTTTTGTGCTGCGGCTTACGAACTCTTGAGCAAGAAGATGGCGAGACAAAAGGGCGAGAACGAGGGCGAGGGCAAAGGAGAGCTGCCTTAGCTACTTGGTAAGTAGATTAAAGTCATATTTACACGCCGCTCTCTCATCTCCCATGTGTGTATGTATGTGTGTGTTTTGTAGTTGTGTTTGAGTTTGTGCTGTGCGTTAAGTGGCAGCAATTAACACTTGACATATTTATGCTTGGCCCCGAGGCGCAACGTGCTATCCACAATGCTGCATTATGCCCTAACAACAAACAAAACTCGGCGAGTGCAAGACGGAGAGAGAGAGAGAGAGAGAGAGAGAGAGAGAGAGAGAGTAAGAGAGAGAGACAGCACAGCAGGAGCCATAAGAACAACAATTAAGACAAGGCCAACCCATCGATATGGCAACAACAAGAATGTCTGGCAAGCTGCTTATTTTATTTATTAAGCGTTTAAGCCTGCGGTGGGCGTGGTGGCATTTTGAGCAATGTGTTGACAACACAGTTAGACAACAGCACAGAGGGGTTAACAAGGTGTTGGAGAGCGGGGGCTAGGAGACAGCAGAGACGTCGCCTCTTAGGTTGAATGTGTGAAGCAAATATTTAAAGATAATTAGCCCAAGATGCCGAGAGAGAGAGACACAGACACACAGGCTCAGGCTCAGTCTCAGGCCTGACAGAGATGAATACAGAATCATTAGATGACAAGGGCAGCTTGAGAGCAGCATATGGGAGGGCAAAAATAAAACAATAGACGCTTTTCTTTCATGCTTCTTGCCATAAAAAGCTTTCAAGAAACGTTTCAACGTCACATTGCTTGTCTCAATATTCAGCTTGTTAATTTGTAACTTGAGCGCACTCTTAAGTAAAGCACTTGGCCACGAATGTTTTAATGAGATTTCAATAAATTTAAGCACATTGCATGATTTAATTTTACATTTCAAGTAAACACATTTCAAATAAATAAAGCAAGTTATTTGTGATTAGTTAAAATGAATTCAATTTTAAGCCAGTTTAAAGCAAGCTATTCGCTTAGTCAGAAATTGAGCTTAAAGTAGTCTAATATAAATTCTATTTTTAGTGCCAAGGAATGCGCGACAAATTTCGTTAAATTGGAAACGCTGCTATTTCATAATAAATAGATAAAGCATCGCTTCTGAGGAAAGGTAATATGAACTTGATTTTGCGCTTTAAAGTGGAAAATGATTTTCCTAGAAATGGAAACCAATTTAATAGGAAAATTGATAAACGTATTATTGCATACATTTCGAACAGACTTTTGTAAAAGTACAATTTTTTAACAATAGTTCACCACTGCTTCTGAAGTTGTATATTAATATACTAAATATTGCTTTAACTATATATATTTTTTTTTAATTTTTTGTGATGTATTAATTTGGTATATTTTAATGATAATACCGCATTTGAGGGTAGAACATTCTCGACTGTAGTTTTCTTACTTGTTGTTTTAAGTTTTGAAATTTGTCGTATTCATTTGCTTAGGATAGTTCAAAATGTTGTCCTGAAATCTTTAAAATAAATGTTTACATGTATGACATATATTGCATAAAGACGTGAAATATTCGACGAAATATACCTTTTGGTATATTCTAGTAATTTTGGCGTATTAATTTGATATATTTTAAAAATAGTTCATCAATGTTTCTGAGTCTGACAGTGTAGTAATCTCGATTGTAGTTTTCTCACTTTTTATACCCGCTACCCATAGGGTAGAAGGGTATTATAACTTTGTGCCGGCAGGAAATGTATGTAACAGGTTGAAGGAGGCATCTCCGACCCTATAAAGTATATATATTCTTGATCAGCGTCAACAGCCGAGACGATATAGCCATGTCCGTCTGTCCGTCCGTCCATCTGTCCGTCTGTCCGTCTGTCCGTATGAGCACCTAGATCGCAGAGACTATAAGAGATAGAGCTATAATTTTTTTTCGACAGCATTTGTTATGTTTGCACGCAGATCAAGTTTGTTTCAAAGTTTTGCCACGCCCACTTCCGCCCCTGCAAATCAAAAAAATCGAATAACAAGCGTAATTTTAAAGCTAGAGTTTTTGGTATATACAGTAATAACTATAGTAGTTATGATCCCTGAAAATTTAGTTGCGATCAGAAAAAAATTGTGGAAGTAATTAAAGAAATACTTTTGTATGGCCAAAAACGCCTACTTACTAGGGGTCTGAGTTGATTTGGCTGAAAATCTGGTATATTGTGCCGTCTATGGTATATTTTGAATGCGGTACTATATCGATATACCACATATACCATTTGGTATATTTTTAGTATATTTGCAGTATATTTGGTATATTTTGAGAATAATACCGCAAAATATATTGCTTTTAATCAAATTGGGTAGCGGGTATCTCACAGTCGAGTACACTCGACTGTAGCTTTCTTACTTGTTGTTTATAAATTTTCCATTTTTTATTTGTAGTCAAATGCATTTACTAAGTATGTACATTTCAAAATGTTTTCCTGAAATATAACCACAGTTACACATCATTAACTTTAACACCAAAATACATTTAAACTTTCCAATAGACAAACCACACACAACGAATATAATCACTTTATTATAAAGAGAAACCTTGCTGTCCATAAAATCAAATAGCTATACAATTTGAACAAAATTCGAAATGTCGAATGGTTGAATTCTAAGCAACAACAAGTGTAATTTGGCAAAGTTGGCTTAGCAATTTGTGAATGCATTAATATTGAATCACTTTAATTTACATTTATCAAGCGGTCGACTCGAGTTGAGTTGAGTCGAGTTGAGTTGAGTCCGAGCATTATCATTATCTGTAAGTTGGTCTTTAGTACTTTGGCTTGGAGCAATCAATTAAAGCATTTTATGGGAATAAGTTGATGAGTCGATGTAATTAATTTCCGGCACAAGCCTAAATGCGCTCCAAATGGCACTTCACTAGCAGGCGGAGACGAGCGCCTAAAAAAGGAAACGCAGCAGGTGGCAAATTTGCTACGGTCTAAATAAGTATGTACTCACATTTGTATTTGTGTTTGTATCTGTGTGTATACAGGATATGGCTGATTCATTTAGCTAAAAGTCGGGCACAACACACAGCACAGAAACAATAAAACGCTGAAATACACAAGCGAAAGACAAGTCGGTGTCTTCATTGACCCCAACAAGTTCGCAAGAAAGGCGAGTAAAGAAAATAGAGAGAGAGGGGAGGATGGAGTAAGAGGGAGAGATACCTTGTCAAGTGGCCAAGTCTCCATGTTTGTCTCATTGTCAGAGAGTGTGTGTGAGTGTGTATCTTTTGGATTTGGGTTAATGTTGGACGTTGGTCAACATGGGTGTGCATTTGAAAGGGCGCAACAAAGCAGAAAATAGAAAAATTACTCAGCGGCACAGAACTGAACAGAAGAAGAACTCAAAAAAAAATGGAAACAACACATACACACACATACATAAATAAAAAGGGACAATTGCACGTGTTCCGGTTAACCCTTTCCATCACAATTCGTCGACGCGTCTGCTGTGGATTCAAATGCAAAGAAAAGCTTATTGAATTAAATAAATTCACTCAACTTGACTGTCTGATTATTGTGTTGGAAAGAGTTCCAGTTACAGCTTACGCAAAGAATTCGCAAAGTGTAAAAATGTAAAAAAAATTGAACATTATTATAATATTTTGGAGAAATGTATAAGCTAAGTAAACGCAATATATAGAAATGTATAAGCTAAGTAAGACACTCAAAAAGAAATTTACTTTCCACCATTTTCCCCGCAAATTAAACATTTAATTCAATATTTGAATTTTGAATGAGTTGCATTTCCAAAATATGCTCTTTAAATTTAAATAAATTCCAAAGATATAAATTAAGTATACGCACTACAAGTAGAGTCACGTTAACTCTTTCGAACTTTAATGTATGAAAATGTAGAAAAAATGAACCCTATTATACAGTATTTATTAAAGCTTTTTGAGTTTTTTGGGATTCATATAAAACTTTATCGAAGTGCGTATACGCAATTTATACATACGTCATAGAAAATTAAACCATTTGTCGCTCAGCAAATTAATATTTTAATTTGATTATATTATTTTATTGAGTTTCTAATAACGTTTTATCATATATTAAATTATGTATATAGAATATAGAGAAATCTAATATTTTTCTATATATTTTTGAATATGTATAAATTACGTATACGCACTTCAATATACTCTTATATGAGCTCAACTCTCTACTTTTCTGCCTTATGTTACTTCTTATGTTATTTCTTCAATTTCGAGCTTTGACATCTTCAATGATTGCTTTCGATATTGCACTTTAACAGTCAGGCGAAAATGATTTGTGGAATATTCACGTTGATGAGACAATAAGTGGTGTGATTATAAAATGCCAACGTTGTTTCGGTTCTGTGTGTTTCTGTTACGCATTATTATGCATAAAATGCGCTTAGGTTGCCCACAAGTCGCCGCCATCAAAAACGCTTTGATGTCCTTTTTCTAAGGGCTTTCTTTTTGTGTATTTCGGACGAAATCAAAGCTATTTATTTGGCGGACGTTTGCTGATTTGAGTAAACACTGAAGTGGGTCTCTGGGACGCTTCGTGGGACTTGGCTCTAAAATTCACTAAGCTAAAAAGAAGAGATAAAAGGCAATAAGCCGTATAAGTGGCCACTTTCGTTGGCCCGTTGCCGTGGCCAGTGTTTGGCTCGGCAATTCGAAAGCCATTAAAATTGATAAATTGTCGATGCGAGGGACACACAAATCTTGATAACTGGCGGCCAACAACTGTGAGCAAAAACTTTTAGGTGAAACTCAATTTAGTTCCGATTTTAACATTGCGAATTTTTTAGCAAAGACATGAAAGTGAGTGCAACGAGCGTCCTCAATAGACATTCATGGGTTTGCTAATTAGTTGTGCATAATTTTTTCAGTATAACGAAAATCTTGTCGCAAAAGTTTGCTGCCATTAAAAGTTTGCGATATCATTTGATTTAAGTTAATGCGACCTGCCACTTTGTGCTTGCTTTTGAGTCGCATTTTGTGGCCCTTCGTTGTCGAACAAGTTTATGTTGGCTGGGCGTCACAATTTTCAGTTTTGCAAAGCGAAACGTGACGCAGTCCCCCATGCAAAAGCCGTGAAAATAAGAACAGCTTCGTCTAGTTCGAGGTGCGAGTCCTTGTATTCTTGTTAATATACCCTGTAGAAAAGGGTAAGTGGGTTGTGCTTATTGGATAGAAATATAAAATAAGAAGTTTCATATTCTCAATTTATTGAGAATTTATTCTCAGCATAAATCTAAGATTTATTTTCTTAAATCTTTAACAATTTCGGTTTGCCTCATGTTAATTGGAATATAAATTGAAAACTTTAATATAGGTAAGTAGGCAATGCTTATTGAATAGAAATGGGTAATGAAATTTAACAATGTCGTAAAAATATGTAGTTGAAAAGAAACACGATAAATTGAATATTCATTTTTAAATTTTCCTAATGCATTGAGATTCTATAATAAGCATAAGTCAGAGTTTAATTTTTTTATTAACTTTCAAATTTTTTTTCACGTTGAAAACTCTATTAAAAAGTTTTTTGAGTATTCATATTTTTAATTTATTGAGCTTTATATTTTTAGTTGTTAAACATTCTCTGATTTCTCATTTTAACTGGAGGAAAAAAAAAATTCAAAGCTAAATTTTGTTAAATTATCACTAGATATGCCAGAGATTATTTACAAATACGTTTTATGAAATTACATTATTTTGTTGAGAATTAATTCATAAAATTTGATAGCCTTCAGCAGTGAATAACTTCATAAAATTATTATATTTCTTTAAAGGTTCAAAACTCCATAAAACTCATCGTTATCTAGGGCATAATCTAGTCCACCATTATTTGAAATGGAAACCGTCGTGTTATAAGCATTTGGGTCTCTGCTGTTGTCGCTTTGTTGCCTGTTTTCTTTGCCGTTTGTTGTTTACATCGCGAAATTTGCATAGTAAAAGAAATTAGCATAAAATTAAACAGGCATTTTGAGCTGTTGTCGTCGTCGTTGTCGTCGTTGTTGTTGCTGTTGCTGTCATCTAAGCTATTTGGTGTCTACAGCTGCGTCTTGACTTGAATGCCAGAGTCGTAGAATGTAATCTGGACTAGCGAAAGTTCAATTCAATTCAATTTAGAATCAATGTTAATTACAGCTATTTTTAGACCGCATTGTCCTGCATAACTGTCAGTTAGCTCGGCGGCTTAATGTCCAAAAAAGTCTGTAGACTTTTGACTTTTGACAGTTGACAAAGGTATGTGTGATAAAGGGTAATACTCAAAAGCCGAAAAAAAAAAAACACTTGCGACGCTGTTGATATGATGAATGACCAAAAGTTATGAGAGCAATGTGAAGTGAAGTGTTAAATCACTTTACAGCAGTTTTGCTTGTTTTAAATGTTCACCCATTAAATTTGTCTAAGTAGGATATCATTTTTCAAAAGTTTTCCTTACGTTTCGCCCACATTTTCAGGAGGCATTCTTATTATGACGCTTTTAAATTCCAACGTTAAACTGTTTTACAGCTATTGCACGCACAACATTCAACATTTTCTACGCCCAGTTGTAAAAGCAATTCTCTTCCCTCGGTCTGTTTTGTCTGTCTGAGGGGCGTGGCGTGCTTTTTGTGCATTCAGCTGGCAGAAAAGGCGGCGAAGTTGATTGTCAGTGCGTTATTATGTAATTAAAATTTCATAATTCGATCAGGCCACGAGTCAGCTGCAAACCCATAATAATAATGCGAGGGGCGTGGCAGCTGAGCACTTGCTTAAAGCATTAAACGCGGCGTATGTGTAATTTTTTTCATTCAATCACTTTTTAAATTTCTGTTGCATACTTTTGGGCGCAATTTAATAAGCAACGAGGTTTGTTTACTTTTATTGAATTTAAAAAAATGTTAACTGTGTTAAAGTTCATTTTCATATTGTTTTCACTCGCAACATACCGACAACAAATGCGAGTTCAGTGGAAGCACCGCCAGCCTGTCTGCAGCCATTTATAAAACATAATTGAAATATGAGATTGACATTGAATAGCAACGCTTTGTTGTTGTTGCTGTTGTTGTTGTTGGTGTCGTTGTCGCCACTTTTGTTGGGGGATTGCGCCTTTGACAATGCCATTGCGACAATATTTTTGTCGTTGTTGTTGTTATTATTGTCGTCGGCATCTAATTGATTTATGTAAATAAAAGAAAACAACACTCCGGACTCTCCATCATATTTAATTTCTGCGCAAAATGACTAGCAAAGCGACGTTCAAAGTGCAGTTTGTTGATCTCTCCCCATCCACTCGCTTTATACTCGAATGTGCGTGTAATTGACACTTATTTATCGTGGGCCGCAAGTCTGGCATCTGTCACTAAATACGCTTAAATACAATACATTAGGGCTCACATTAAGGTTCACCAGCGACTCAAATGAAGAATCGTTTTCCATGTGGTTCGTTGAGCAAATGAAACTGACTTTCCTTAATTGCTTTAACATAAATATGCAATTTAACATTCTCACTCATTGTTGCTCGTCTCTGTTGTGTTAATAGCAGAAAGGGAAAGCAATATATTGCAATGTTAGACTATCATGTAAAGTTCTGTTCTGTTATGTTAAACAGTTGTGAAATCATGTTAATTTTGAGCAGCACGTGGCGTATGCGAGCATGACTATTCCTGTTAACCCCATTAAATATGTGCATAAAATTGATGTCTGGATATCCCAAAATATGATATTTATGAGAATCATTTTAGGCAACTATAAAAATAATTTAGAGCAGCTTTAATGCAATTTATCATAGATTTTGTTTTGGATTGAAACACCTTTTTTAATTTAAAGCTCTAACCACACTGATTTGGATTTTGTTATGAATATACATATAAAGTGAGCAACATTTTGGTTTAATTCGATTAAATTAAACAAACTATTTGAGAATCACGAAAAGTGTAAAATAAGCTGAACTAAATACAAATTGATCAATGATTTTCGAACATGAAATTTGTATTTATTATAAATAATGTATAAGCAACATTTTTCTATAATTTGATGCGATTCAACAGAGCATGAATAGTCAAGGACAATTTGAGTTAATTGCGAATTTATCATTAATTCTATTCACTCAAAATTTGAATTTTTGTTTTATTAAATAAAGAGAGCAAATTTTGTTTTAAATTGGATTCGATTAAAATGAGTAATAGAGAATGATAATACATAAAAACACCAACTAAATAAAATGAACCACACTTTGATTGACCCAAAAATGAGCTAAACTAATAGCAAATATTTTGTACATTTAATTTTGAACAAATATAAATAAAGCATAAGTAACATTTTTTTTTATTTTGATTAGTTTTAAGAGAGTATTTATAGAGATAAATTGAATTAATGAATTAAAGTTTATCAATGTCTTAATTTTATGTTAATAAATAAGAAAAGCGTTTTTTCTTGTTTGGTTATTTGATTGAATTGAATTGTGTATTTAAGCATCACAATAGTAAAAAGAAATTATAATTTAATACTCATATTTCGAAAATGAAATATTAATTACAATAATTAAAACGAGTAATATTTTTATTTAATTTTATTAGGTTTAGAGTTGATAGTTCAAAATAAGCTGAGCTAATTCCAAAAAATTAAATGTGATTTGACATTCATAGATTGTGGGAAATAAGATAAATTAAAGTCAATTTAATCATAGCTTGTTTTGATTCAAAGTATATTTAAATTTAAAGCTCTAGCTATATTGATTTTGTATGTTATACGAAGTAAATAAAGTGAGCAACATTTTGTTTTAATTGAATTACATTTAAGAGACCTTTTGGGCATAACAGATAAGATGACTTAGTTTAATATTATGATTTAATAAATGAATATTATGATATTACGATTTAAGCTTAAAGATTGGAGCAGCATAACCCAACTAAAACCATCTAAAGTGGTTAAAATGCCTGCCAATTAAGTCGATTTGCCTGGCTCATAGCCAATTTGCTAATTGTGTGACTGAAAATCAACTTAAAGCCATAAGTTTCGGCTTGACTAAAGGCAAACCTAGTAAATCATTGCCAGCTAAATAACAACAACGACAAGAGCAGACACACACATACTCGTACAACACACACACACAGACAACACTCAGACAGCGCATTAAACGATACACTCACCTGAGGCAGATTCGTTCCTCCTCCTGCTCAGCATTCATCGTGTTGTCCCGTTTGACTCACTGCTGCCTCTATTTTCTCTTTCTTTTTTTTTTTATCTTTTTTGTAGCTTGTCAAGTGTGAGTTTTTTGCTGAATTTTTTTTTTTAATTTTTGTTGTTGTGCCACCAACAGACAGGCTAGCAGCCTGGCAGTTGAGAATCCTCGAATTTTGAGAGTATTTGCTGGGCTTTAAGGTGCCGCAAATCGTTTTAAGCTGTTGTCAATTTGCCAAATGCCGCACTGGGGCGTCGAGCTGGGGCTGAGGCTGAGGCTGAAGCCACCAAGGATGTTGTCTATTACATGATTTGGATTTGGACCTGTTCTCCAGAGATTCGTTGGGCTGTAAAGGCAAAGCAAACAACAGGAAATCGCATATAGTAAATAATACTTAGGGAACAAAAAAACACAAAAAAGTAAAGCTGTCAATTCGTATGCCCAAATGAATGTCCCATAAATGCTTTAATACCACAATAAGATGAGAACGAGATGGCCATATGTCCTGCCTCATTTCTCCCCTCTCTCTCACTTTCTCTCGCTCTGACGACTTTCCACTCAGCCAAGTCATTCACATTTAACAATGCGAGTATATAATTTAATAAATAGTTGCAGTTGACAGATTTCAAGTGGAAACGGGCGTTCAAAGTTGTTGTCACTCCCTCTGCTTCGCTTTTCCATCTGTCTACACATAGTCGCCAACAAGAGGCGCACAAGCCGTAGGAATAACAACAACAACAACAACAGCAGCAACTTTACTGTGCTGGCAACAATAACAACAGCAACAATGGCTCTATAAAGCAATACTCGTATATCAGCAACGACAAGTGCAAAAGTGTGTGCAAGAAGTGGCATAAAAAATCAAGAAATAAACAATATGTTAGTTTTAACACAACGAATTAGAAATACACTTTCTTAAGGATTCGAAATGAAGTTGAGTCATTTAGGAATTATATTTACTATATTTATAGTTAGTTCCTTATTATTAATATGTTTTGTGTGAAATCTATTAAATGAAAACAAAAAGTAACAAAAATAAAAAAACACATTATGTTTTTAAAAATCTATTTTTACTGAGATTTTGAATATAGTACACACTTGCGAACTTTGATATTTAAGGGTAGAAGGCTTTGTGCCTCCATTAAATGTATGTGGCATGCAGAAGGAGGCATCTCCGACCCCATAAAGTAAATACATTCTTGATCAGCTTCAACAGGCAAGACGATATAGCCGTGTCCGTCTGTCCTCGATCTCTTGGACTATAATATATAGAGATATATTTTTGTAGTTGTATTGTAAATAAATACTTTTGTATGGGGACAATGCCTACTTACAATGAGTTTTAGTTGCTTTGGCTGGCAATCTGGTATATTTCGCACTTTATGGTATATTTTGAATGCAGTACTTTATTAATATACCAGTTACAGATGAGTACTCTCAACTGTAGCTTTCTTACTTGTTTTAATTTATTTTAGAAGAGAAATATAATAGTTGCCAAATTTTGTAACCGTAGCAAAAAAAAATATATAGTTAAATGACTGAATATTAAATAAATTCAGTTTTAGGATTTACAACTGTTTCTTTGCATTAAATGAGTTTGACCATTTAAGCTCTTTAGGTAAAGGCTCAATTTAAAGATTTTTGTAGAGTATTTGCGAACATTCTAATGACGAACTATATTTACCTATTAAATCTATTCTTTTTTAAAACGTACAATTATTTCATTGCACCAAATCAGTTTTGCACATTTTCAGTTTTTTAGCAAAACGATCAAATTGTTTGTTAGCGCTGAAAAGGTAGAGTATTCGCTCTCCAATACTCTAGTGTCTAACTGCATTCGCTTTGTTAACGTGGGAGAGAGTGTCTATGTTTGTGTCTGTCACTGCAAACACTACAGATGTCAGAAGTAGTGCAGCATTTGGAGGCAGGAGGCAGAAGGCAGAAGGAGAGCAACCAGCAGCCGATATCGCACAGTTGCCGGCGGCAACAATTCTTGCCATGTGGGGGAGTAGGAGTAAGAAGAGATGGAGGAGCGGAGAGGGAGGATGTTGGGTGAGTCAGTGAGGCGGCATGAAACATCAAGTCAAATTTAATCAATGCGTGCAGCTTGGTGGCCACTTGGCGATGCTGTTTGTGGCTGCCACTGCGGTGCTTGTGCAATCCGTCTGGCTGTTGCCTGCTGACTGCAACATGACTGTCTGCCTACCCTTGTTAGGTTGGTTGGCCACATTCATGCATTGGTTGCTTTTAGTCGTTGGGTTGACATTTGCAAGTAATTGCAAGACTGTGTTTCGCATTTGGTTCGCACTGTGTCTCTGTCTCCTCTCTCTCTCTCTCTCTGTTAGGCTGCGACCGGTGGTCGCATTATTAAGTCATAAAACTCAATTTAAGACGCTTAAATGGGATGCACTTACGCGTAATCGCATTTCAACGACGACGCTGTCTATTAGCCCCCTTTTTGCCATTTTAAAGGCAATTTTTCATACTAGCTGTGTAATACATACAACGTGAAGGGAAGTACGAGACGATGGCACATGTTTTACAGCGATGACGGAATTTTTATAGCGCTCCAATGATTTAGCTGCATCCTGTTGCGTGTGTCGTTCTTGCGAAGGGGAAACAGCAAAACACTGGAGCATTTGAGGAGGTGGGCTGCAATTTCTTTAACACATTTTGTGTCGCGCAGGTTGACAATGTAACAAGTTTATGAGTAGCGCTATCCGCCATCCGCCTTTAGCCGCACCAGGATATACGTATATACGACAATGAATGTGTCAAGAGTTATGACTGCTATGCTGCTGCATAGCACACGATATGCGAGGGTCGTTCCTCAACTAACCTGCAACTATTTATTTCACCAGCAACAACAACAAAAATAAACCACAACTTTATCTTCATTAAAAGTTTCACGTTCAAAACTAAAACATAGCACTTTATTTTATTTCCACAAAACTTATCAACTTTTTAGCTGCAAACTTTGCCCTGATTTTGGTAATTTTGCCATGGCGATCGACTAATAAAAGAACTCACAAATAAATCTCTTATCTGCATTGAAATTGAAAATACATTTTATTGAATCACGCTTTTGATTGCTTTTGAATCGTACATTTTCGTTTAACATTGCGTTTCACTATAAATATTTATTTTATTGAAATTTGCTTGATTGCAATTTCTTTAGAAATTCATTCTGTATATTTGAAACTTGATTATCAACACTACGGCGAGAATTGAGCGAAAATTGAACCGTCATCAATGCGTTAAACTTTGCAACTAATAAGCTACAACAATATGAGGGCTTAGATCGAAAACTTTTGAGTTTGATCGAAAGCTCTCTTCAAGCGTTCTAAGAAAGAGCTGCTCGATTCTTAAGAGCGTTGCAGCTTAAACATAAGAAGAGAAAAATCATATTTGCGATTGAAATTTTTAGTGTACAAAATTTTTGTATACTTTGCATTACGTTTCATTAAATTCATTTTTTTTAAAATGCTGGTACTTTTTTATATTTTTAAGACACGCTCATTTGTATAAATTTAATTTTCAATCATCCTAATAATGGGTTTTTAATATTAAAGAGAAACTTAATAAATATTAATTGCGAATATTTATGTATTATATTTTATGTATAACAATTGTTAGTTATTTAATCATATATCCATTAGTTTTCACTTTATTTTGATCAGTTTTTTTTTTATCAATTTATTTTTCTTTTTCTTTTATTTAAATAAAATGAAAGATCAATATATTGAACTTTTAACACATATTTATTTTGAATACCTTTTTATTTTTTTTTTTAAATTTATATTTAGAACAATATTACATTATTTATATATATTTTATTTTACCTTTCTTTCACTTTTTTAATATTTTTTAAATTTATATTTAAAACAATATTACATTATTAATATATTTTTTTCTTAATTTTTTTTGTTGTACATAATTAATTATTATGTGAACTTGTAATTTAGATTAAATAAATCTATTAAAGTCCTCAATTTATAATCAAAGAAAAATAATATTAATATTTGTTTTTTAATTATTTTAGTTTTTTTTTCAGTATCTTATTTTTAATGCAATTTTATTGAAATTAATATATTATTAATATGTTGCTTCATATTATTTTTTTGTTTTACATAATAGTTAAATATATAATATATGTATTCTACTGGATAAAATAAAACCAAACAAGCGTTTAAATTAAAAAAAAATAAATAAAATTATATTACGACATACAAAAATTTATGCTAAGATGCTTATGCCAATAATTCGTCATCTGATGTTAAAAACATATTTATCATATTGTTAAGCCAAATACGAATTGAGTTTCTCTAATGTTGAGGGCAGAAACTTGGTGGCTTTGGGTCGCAAAAAAATATCATCGCCCAAGATATCATGATCAGTGGGCACATAAGGCATGGCTGAGATCGGTGTCTTCTCCTGAATCAGCTGATAGCAATACTCGGCAAGCAGATCCTTCAGCAGTTTATTGAAATTGCTGCGCACATAGTTCCTAACGAGATCTGGAACGCGAGTCAAATCAAAAGCATCACGACAGTAGTGTAAATTCGGCAATATTTGAGGTATTTGTCGCATGAGCTGCTCCAGCTGCGAGAGCAAAACTGCCATCGATACAATAAAGTCCGAGCGATCCGGAAAGAAAAAGCATTCGATGCGACAACGTGGCATCGTTGGCGTCGGATCGCAGCCGGGAAGATTGAACTCGGCACGCACAAAGAGTTGGACATCCAGCCGAGCGAATAGGCGAAAGAGTATCTGCAGATGCCGTTCATGGGGAATGGGACGCGAGTTCACGCGTCGAATCAGACTGCCCAAATTGCGGAACGCTTGCTTGGCATCAACGCTTGATAGTTTGTCTTCTATTAGCTGACGAGCTCGATGCGAAAATGTCTTTGGCACTGCAACTGGATGTTGCATCATGCGTTCGAATTGCGTTGAATTTGCATCCAGAATGGTCTGTGAGTTTGGTATCAAACAGTCTATTGTGGACTCGTCGATCCTTCCTTCCGACTCGGATTCCAATAGATGCGGTGGCCACAGCTCGTAACAATAAGTGGGATCGTAGTCGTCATCCTCCTGATCATACAATACGAGCATATTGTTTTGCCTAGGCATTGCATCACCTGCTGAGCTCGTGTCACGCTCGTAATTCTCCTCGAGAGCCTTGAGAGTGATCACTTCTTTTGGCTTGTGTATCACTACATAATTGCGTTGCTTCGAATCGAGCTCGGCTGTGACCCATTGAGGCTTCCTAGTTTCCGTCACTAAAGACTTGCAGCTCGATCTCTTTTGCTTCACTCGGACATCCCACGTTCCGCCGCTGGAGAGCATCTTGTCTGGCTGTGATTTCGAGAAGATTCTTGACAGACGATGCCCTCGATATGAATATTGCGAGCAGGAGCTAATCGAACGTTGATATACCGGCGTGTGTCCGAGTATTTGTGACCGATTGTTGAGCTGCTGCTCTTTAAAGAGACTTGAGTGACTTGCTTCATTTGCAGCCTGCTGACTTTGCAGAGATCTCTTCAGTCGCCTGTCAATTTGGAACTGTTTTAGTCTCTCTTTGTACTCTTTGTTGAAATTCGGAATAGCCGGCTTCTTGACATAATATTTGGCTTGTTTTTGAACTTCCTTGACCTCTCTTACGTCCTCAATCGGCACATCTTTAATGCTCTTGAGCTCATCTTGCAGCAGTTCAGAGACATCATTTGTTATCTTCTGAATATTTTCGACTTCACATGGTTCGGATGGGTTTTCTAACTGCTCAGTTCTACAACTGCAAGTCACTTCTTGAGGGAGTTCATCTTTTGACTTCTCTTGAGAGTTCTCTACTGCCAACAAATTTAGTTCAGATGATTTCATGAGCTGATCTAAATTTTCATTGGTTTGCTTCTTGTGCTTTGAATTAAGGGCCTCATTTGCAATCTGCTCCTTTTCAAGAACTCTCAGTCGTCTCTTAATTTGAAACTGTTTCAGCATTTTCTTATGCAATTTGTTGAAGGTTTGAAGAGTTGGTGGTTTCTTGACAGTTTCGTTAAACTCCTCAGGTGGTTTCCACATATCTATTGGATTCCACTGAAACGAGTCGCGAATTATCGCTTTTTTGGCTTCTTTTGAGAGGAGTTTGTTGATCTTTTGCTTTTCGATTTTTGAGTTATTGATATGTTGAGACATTTCTGTGTTTTTTTCCTGTATATCTTTTTCATTTAGGATTTCATCGTCATTTAACTGTTGCTGCGATGGTTCTTCGATCTGCTTCGAGTCAGCATCTTGAGACATCTGCTCGACTTTATTTAAATGCAGATCAGACGTTTCCATATTGCTTTCCTGTATGATTGTCTCCTTAACCTGTTCAACGCTTGCAATGTTTCCCTTCTCCTCATCTTTAACTTCCTCAGCCATAATTGTACGCAGCTCAGACGATGCATTGATCTGCAAAATAGTTGAACTGCTGAGTAACTGTTGTGGCATAGTCTTCATCACATTTCGTAGGAGTTCCTCGATCTGTTCAACTTTCTCAATACTATGAAGCTTTGATTCAGTTGGCGGCAGTTCCACGTTGTGCTCAACGTGGTTCGTACTCTGAAGCTCTGTTTCAGTTGAAGGTTGTTGCTCAGCTAATTCCATAATCTGCTTAACATTATCGATATTTTGTTGGATGTTTTGGTGCACGATTTGCTCAACACAATTTGCATTTGACTTAGATAGTTCCTCGATTTCATTATTGACGATTTCTTTAGGCACCTTCTCGGCATTATTTAAATGCTGATCTGACGTTTCCATAATCTGCTCAATGTTTTTATTGTTTTGCTGAATAATTGGCTCCTCAACCTTTTCAATACGAGCATTGATGTTCTCCTTATCCTCTTGAGGAACTTGCTCCACCTTATTAGAGAGCTGTTCAGCTGATAGTTCTTCGTTGTGTTCAACCTTGTCCATAATATGAGGCTCTGCTTCAGTTGCAGGTTGTTGCTCCACAATCTGCTTAAAGTTATCGATGTTTTGTTGGATGCTTGGGTGCACGATTTGAGAAAGAGGCTGTGGTTGCTCAACACTATTTGCATTTGCTTCAGATAGTTCCTCGATTTGGTTATCGACAATCTCTAGAGGCACCTCTGAGGTTGCAGCATTTATCTGCCGATTTGTAGATATATGTTTCAATTGTAGTGGATATATTTCAGCCGTTGCATTACGAGCTGGGATCTTGACCTGTCGACTTTTGCCGCTGCCAGTTGCTTCGATCTTTGGTTGATGCGGGTTTCCAGTATATTGGAGGGATAATCTTTTGCCTTTGCATTTTATTTCAACGATTGCATTTGATTTGTTTTTTGACATTCGAATGATATTTTTCTTCAGCGAGGCATTCATAAAAGCATCCTCCAGATGAATGTAGCCCGAGCAACAGATCAAAGCATAATTATTTGGCTTTTGTGGGTTCACAAAGAGTTCGCGTTCGGATGCCGTCAGGCTTGTTACACCGAGATGAAATTGATCCTCTATCGTATAGGCATGGATATTGAACATATCGTTCATGTGCGAGTTGCTGCCCCTGGATGTGATTAGCAACACAATCTTGCTTAGCAAAGGGACACAGAAGAGTTTGCGCAATAAACGATCCTGATCCGAGCCTTGGCCGTTGTTGTCGCCCAGCATTTGCGGTTTCACGAAGCGCTTTGAGACTATCATCGGACTAGCTTGGAGCACTTTGGTCACATAACGTGCAGCAAATGCCGTAGGCCGTGGTAATCGGATGGATCTAATGGATCTTGTAATTTCGGAATTCCGTTTCGTTTGCGAATCGAGCTCGGATGGCATGTCATTGTACATTGCACCCATCAAATGACAGAATCCCTCGTCAATGCTGCGACCTTGATTCGTTACCTTTGCCGAATCACCATTTGAGTCACACATTGTAATTTTAATTCAAAAAACTCAAGAATTTAGTAATAAATTAAAAGAAATTTTTTTGTCTTTATTTCGAATTTTGTTAAAATGTAAAATGAACTGTTTGCTTAAAATGTTGAAATTGAAATGATTAATGTCTGAGCTGGAAAATATGAAGGAATACAAAAGTAGTTGGCTTATTAGAAGTTGAGCAAAAAATCAAATATGTTCTATATCTATTTTTGAATGAGACAATGCTAACTTGGACAAAGTAACTGATACATATATAACGTGAAATTAATAGACTTCGTATAAATTATAAACTATGTTCACTTACTATACAATTTATGCTTAATACACAACGCGCACTTAATTCTATACAATGAATAACGTACATACATATGTACATACATATACACTTCATATAGAACGCTTTCCTTAAAAGCTACATACATATTATTTATAGACTACGTATACTTGATATATTTCGTATACTCTATATACTAAATGTACTTGATGTACAACGTAGACCTAATATTCAATGTATACTTAATATTCTATGTATGCATGATATACTACGTATACTTAAGATACGATTTTACGTCGTTATACCCGGAAGACGTACTAACCGAAAGGAGCAAAACAAATTTTTGTTTTGAATTTTTTTTGCTTGTCATTTTCGTAACAGGTTTAAACAAAACAAAAAAATGTAAAAATATAATTTAATAGCATGGTTTTTCCATAATAAATCGTATATATGCATGTTCCCTAGCATAAGCTAAGGCGTCAGCTAAAACTAACATAGAGTAGTGAGAATGTTAGAACTTTTGGGTCGCTCCTACGCACACAAGCAAGAGTGTCGATCACTGTTAATACATTTATGACAGCGTCGTTTGATACTTAAATTTGTTGGCATTATTCCGCTGTATTTTTTTTTCGTCGCAATATCCGGTTGAATTGTGAAAAATTTCGTCGGTATAAGCGGTTAGTCGCTAAAAGCGGAGACGTTCTAAGCGGAGGCCCTTTCATATAAGGTTGTATGGGGACCAACCAAGCCATCGAGTTTTCGTCGTAATAACCGGTCGGACACTATAAGCGGAGTCGTTGTAACCGGATTCTACTGTATTTGCATGTGAACTAGTAAGTTAAATAAAAAATATTGAAAGATTACTCAAAAAGTTCATTTCTGTGAGACAAGCAATACAATTTGTTTATTTATCAACTCATTTGGTCAGCACTCAAAACGCAATACATCGAAAGGGTTTTACGCCTTTTTGCAGCAGCTAAACTCATGGAACAAACCATGTGAGTTGATTCCGTTCAGGCCACAAATACAATCGCAATGCGTATTGCGTTCTGTTCTATACAACAAAACAGAAATTTATGACACTTGGATCACGTAGTCGTCCTTTCTCCCTTCCCCCTCTTCTTCTTCTTCCTTTTCACTCTGCCCCCTACGCATTTCGTGTTCACACTCACACATGCATACAAATCCATGGGTAATACCTTTGTGCGAATAACAAGAGAGCGAGAGAGTAGATGAAGGGCAAGAGGAAGAGGAAATTGACTGTAAATATGCTTGCGATTGCTTTGTTGCTGTTTTGTAGCGGCGTTGCAGAAGAGTTGTAAAATTTTGCGAGCTGCGTCAAAATGTCCACTGACGATTTATGCCAGCTCCCTTTCTCTTTGTTATTGTTGCCGCTGCTGTTGCTGTTGCTTTTGCTTTTACTGTTGCTGGCCTGTTTGTTTGAGGAAAACATTTTGCCATCGTACGCCTGAAAATAATTAAGTTTTTGATTCATGTCGACGATGCCAGCCACAGACAAAGGCGCGCTAACTACAACTACAACTACAACTACAACCAGGACTATGACTATGACTATGACTGCGGCAACTCCAACAGCTCTTTGCTGCAAATGCGAGGCAAGGACACACGTTTCAACATGCACAAAGAAACGATGGCAAACAGCGAGTGCGGCTGCTTGCACTTCTTGTTGATTCCGTTGCTTGCCCCTCCATATTTTCACATTAAGCCTTGCGATTTATGCAGCCAAGTAGCATGAAAAAAGCGAGACGACTTCACCGCACACACACACAGAGACAAGCAACGCAACCGCAGACAGTAGCAACCATTAAAAGCGTAGCAAGCATGCAATTTGAGTTGCAGTTTGCAGTTAAAGTATGCTAACGTTGCTGCTTCAGGTCTACAGCGAAAAGCCAACAGCCAACTACAAGCTACACCCACTCAAGTTTCAGCTTCATTTATGCTTATCCATGGCCAACACGGAGGCATATCAAATAATTGCCGTGCAGCTGGCAGACTGGCAACTGCCAACTGGCAACTGGCAACTGGCAACCGGAACTGTTCTACGGGTTAAGTAGCTCTGTCCTGTCATTGTTGTCTGCCTGTTGCCGGGTAATTATGCGCTTCTTAAAAATAAATTACTGAGTGAGTCTGAGATTGCTGCGACTGTCGTCAGGTAATTAGTTGCTCTTGTTGTTGCTGTTGCTATCATTGTTGTTGTTCTCAGCGTTGTTGCAGCTGAACTTACAACCTTTTTAATTAATTACACTTCAAGCCTTATTGAGTTTAACCCACCCAAAGCAGATTAGGTAAACTATGCTTGAGAGAGAAGCTACTTAAATCATTTGCTTGAAATAAGAAATAAGAAAACTTTTTAAGCTGCATGCAAAGGTTATTATTAATCGATGTTAGTTTTGAGCAAAACTATCGAAATAGAGTGACCCTTAATTTGTAAGGCCATCGATTATTAGCATAACATCGAAGGAAGAAAAAATACCGATTAATTGAATGAGCAAAATAGTATTGATAAAAGCCAGAAGTAAGAAAGAAAGCTTGTAACGAAATTAAAAAGAACATAATTTAATTGAATTTAAAATCATAGAACTAAACCGAAGTAAACGTTTTATTTCACTAAGAGTGTTTTTTAAGGTCGAGACTTTACACTGAATATTTATTGAAATATAATTTTTAGACTTAATTAATTTCCATATAATTTCTTTGTTGATTATTATAAAATTTGGTTAGTTTGCTGTTGTGATATCACAAAATAAGACTCATTGACATTTTTTTAAATGCAATAATTATTTTGTTGCTAATAATAAGCATTACGTTATTTTGCAGTGCATTAAAATGCCTCATATCAATTAAATAAGTTTGTCGTCGGTAATATTTTTATATAAGTGCGATATTAAATACTAAAATTACAACTTTCATTAAATGCTACATAAATTAAATAATTATTTTATTGCTAATAATATGAATTAAATATTTTTGCAATTCAATGACAAAAAGGAAAATTATGAAAATTCTTTTAAATGCGTCACTCAATAACTATTTCTTTGTCAATATTAAACGTATAGTTACTATGCAGTTGCGATATTAAATACCAAAAATTGATGGATCTTCATTTAAATGCTCTATTTAAATGCATTAGTTATTTATACATATATGTATTCAGTATGTCACTTTGCAGTTTATTTAATGGGCGCGCGCAGTGTTGTTTAATTTTTGCCATAAATTGTTTATACGCTTTTAATTTATACACTTATAGTTTTCAGCTTATTTCATGAATAATTCATTATTGCTTTTACCACCAATTCCGCAAACACTGCGTATGCGTGTTTTGACAGCACTCGACAGAAAAATGGGAAAATAAAAAAAACTGTAGCATACTGTTAGGCGCTGCGTTTATTGTTATTTTGATTTACGGCGTGCGAATTTTGTAGGCTTTCAGTTTTAATTAGCTTTAATTATTGACAAATATTAATGTATATGTGCGCACACAAACACACACATACAGAAATAATTATTTAATGCATTTCGATTTTAATTGAATTTGTCGTTCACGTGCGAAAATTGCAATATTCAGTTGTGGGTGGGTCTCATAAATTACTTTGCTTCCCTTTACTCGCAAATGCATTTTTGGCTCTTTCCTGTTCACTTACTCGCTAATGCGATCTAACCAAATGATGGCTAATCAGGTGATTTGCTCATTTGTAACAAATTTTGAGTAATTGTTTTGTTTATTTTATGCAGCTGTGGTTGAATTACCCAATAATCCCTAAAGTGCTTTGTAATTTTAACCAAACACATTTTACATTATTCACATCAACACAAAACGAACGAAACGAGTTACAAATGAAATGCAAATAAAATACTTTGCCCGGGGCGTTTATTTAAATATAAAATTTAGAAATTTATCCGAAAATTGAGGCCGTAAAAACTGCAAAAGCAATTTGTATAATGACAGGTAGTAAAGCACAAAGTCTTCGAGGCATATTAAACTTTATTTGAAAGTCATAAAAACGGAATGCTAAAAAGACAACAAAGCATAACAATGGCAGAAGCTTGCATATCAAACGCAGAGCGTTGCATTTGCTTTCAGCTCAAATTATTTTTTTTTTTTTTTTATATGACAACAAAGCAACAACAAGAAAAAAAATGACCACAACTTGGGAAAGAACAGCAGCAACAGCAACAGTAGTGAAAGCATGAAGAGCAAAAAAGGGGTAAACAAGCTGATAAATTTTGCATTAATTAAAAACAAAGCGTTTGCTATTTACCGTGGGAATGGAAGAGGAGAGGGAGGGGGTAGAAGTATCCTGTTGTTATCCGCTTTGAAAAATAATTGCGATGCCAAGTCGTGTTGACTTTGAGTGACGTTGAGGCGCATTAAATTATGATTAAATAAAGGACTTAAATGGGGTTATGTTTTTAGCTGAAGTTTCGCGGCAAAAATATGCTTCCCACTCTTTGACTGTCCACTGTCCAAAGCATAATTAATGAAAACTGTGTTTATTTGTTCATTTGTGTAGTTTATTTATTTGCTTTGGTGAGCTATGATATGAACATCAATGAAATCTAAGCAAGTTCATTTAAGACTCCTTTAAATTATGCAGAAAGCACAAGGGAATTCCGATTGTCAATGGCTTAAAGTTATTCAATATTCTGTTTTGACTTGCTGAATTACAAAACTGTCAGTTTAATGTTCTATATGTTTGATTATGTATTGCTATATAATAAACAATTATTGATTTGACATAAGGAATATGAGTTATTCTCATGCAGAATTTGTCGCGTGAGCAACATAAATTGAAACAATTTTAGTAATAATTAAAGGTCATTCTTATAGATCTGGACTAGCATTACATTTAGAGCTAAGATTGATTTCATAAACTTCACCTCTTTTTGGGTTAAAATATATATTTTCGTTCCATTTTTAGTTTGCATACGAATTTATTCATTTATGCAATTATCTTAAAACAGAAAAATAGTTCAATAATCAATCTAAGATCTAATTTACATGCAAATCATGAGCTAAAAGATTCATCTTTACGCAAAATAAAAAATATTTACGCCAGAGAATTACCCATGTGCATCATTTACTATTTCATTGAATGAACATTGCTTATTAGGTATCCCTCAAATTTCTCAGAAAATGTTAATAAAGAAGGTTTTTATTTTCCTCAATGTATCTGTTTGGAATATTAATGTTGAGACAATTAACAACACTTAAACAAGAAACACTTAATTTTCTCTGCCAACTTTGTTTAACTTAACAGTAAATAGCTCTGTTAATATGCCACAGTTAATTTCTCGCTGTTAAGATTAACAGCAGTGCTGCTGTTGTCACTGTTAAGTTTAACAGCAGTGCTGTTGTTTTGAATTCTGCGCTGTTAAAGCACAATAAATATTGCTGTAATTGTAATTAAATTGTCTTAATCTATCCGTTTGGCAATCTTAAAAGCCACAATTTCGTTGCGCAGAGAGAATAAATTGAAATAAATGAAGAATTTATTGGGTGTGGCATAAATATATTGCAGTAATAATTTTAAAATTCATTTTTATTTCACTCTTGAATGATCTGGAAAATGTTTTCCCAGAGTCTATTTTACGTTTAGTACTTTTTAGTTGTTATTGTTTGGATTGTTATTCTGTGGACAATGACAAACTATGGCACTGTCTGCATGTGTGTGTGTGTGAGTGTGTTTGAGTGCTTGTGTGTGCATTGTTATTGTTGTTATTTACTTTTACTGCTGCCTTTTTGGGTATGAAAATTTGTGTTTCAAGCGGCGCTGGCTTATCAGGCTTTTTTCTTGTCTGCTCTTCGACTGGGTTCCGTGTTGTGTTTTCTGTTTTCGGGTATGTAAATACGTAGTGTACGTAGCAAATTAATAAATTAAGATGGCAGCAGTGTGTATAATTAATTTTTCAATTATAAGGCTTTAACTTGTGTTTACTTTTGGCCAGACGCAAGGTAAGGTGCCAAGTTTCCCCCTTCGATATTTTGTTACTGTTTTTTTCAAAGATATTTTAATGGAACTTTTATCGGTGTTTTATCATAAGCTTTGGCAAAAACTGTTAACAGTTCCTAGATTAAACCAAAGGCGTCAGGGGAGCGAACTATAAAGGCAGAGGCAGGGGAATAACTAGAGAGAAGACAGACAAACAGACAAACAAGCAGCAAAAAGAGAGAGCACAAAACTAAGGCAAACATGTTGCGTTCTAGGGGCGAACGCTCCAAGAACAACAAACAAACTATGAGCACTTGCATTTGCCACAGCAGTTGACACTTGACTTTTCTCAGTGTTTACATCTGCACTCTGTCCGATTGAGTGTGTTTATTTGTGTGTGTGTGTGTGTGTGTGTGTGTGTGTGTGTGTGTGTGTGTGTCTGTGAGTGAGTGTGCCAACAATTGTTGCAAGAGTTTAAAACTCGATGAGCAAGAAAGGTCAAATGATTTCTGGGAATGATCTTTGGAGAGTTGAGATGCATATTTACTTTCATCTTTAGCTAAAATCTTTATAATATTAGCTAAAGGCCAATTTTGTTTATTTTACTTTATTTCACTTCTTTTATTATATTTGTTGACCAAATTCTGAATAGCTTTAATTTAAAATAATAGGTTGTTATCTATTTCCCGTAGTATGCAGATATATTTCTAGCATATTGTGACTAATAAGTTTTTCGAGGTAATCATTTCTAATTAATAAACTTTTTTACGAGTTAAGTTCTTCGCAAAGCTCCACCCAAAATATTCTTGGAAATTTTCAAAACTTCAACTCTCAATAAAACTTGCGAGCAAGCGAGAAAGTATTAAAAACAGCGCTAAAAACCATTAAAAATGTATGTATATAATATGTGTTGTTTTGGTCATCAGGAATTGTCATAAATAATGTGAACGCATGTCATCCTCATTTTCCCCGTGAACAAAGACTAGCCGATGCATCTCTTAGCATCGTTTCATACATAACTTAACTGTACTTAAATCTTGTTATGTTAAAGTTATGCTAATGTTGCAATATCGCAGTATAAATAAGATAACTATTATACATAATTTTTAACTTGTTATATAACAAAAATCGTTTTTTTAGGGTTTTTTTTTGTTAACATTGCGAACTGAGTTCAAAGAGACTTTAAGACAAACATTAATAAATTTGTAGTAGAACTCAATGAGTCCTCCAATATCTCAAACCGTTAATCAAACATCTATTGTTAAAGCAATGAAAGACTCGAGCATAGAACAAAGGATGTCTTAAGAGCCATGGAATTGCATTTTAAGTTACGCCCCTCATACCTGGATCTATAATCTATATAACTAACTATTGCATCTAAAGCATTCCACACTGTAAAATGCTGCTGTGGGGTATTAAATAAACATCTCCCGCTTTCTATCTCAAGTTAGATCAACTTTCAGCAGGCACTTAGCCATGACAGTGGATAGTTTCAATTGCATTTGCAGCTGCATCTTTGTCGCTGTCTGGTTTTATATGACGCCATTGTCTGCGTCTGTAACGACTTCAGCTTCACTGAGTTCCCCCCTTCCCTTCGCCCCCTTCTTTCTCCTTCATTTTCTTCCCTTATCACTTCACACCGCTGAGAAGAAGCACTCGTAAAACGCTCGTTGCTGTTGCTGCCTTGCGCTTGTTGCGGCAAATAAGCGAAGCCAAAGTGTATCAAGTGAATTTTTATCAGCACCACTAGCAAATAGACAACAAATTCTTGGCAACACAACATTGGGTAAACCCGTCGCCCGCCTCCCCCACTTCACTCCTCCTCCTCCTCCTCGTATAAATTATTCTTGTAGCTTTTTGTTTTTAGCGTGGAATTTTCTTTGACTCAATTTGAAAATTGAAATTTTAATACCGCGCGCGCACACATATGAATGAAATTGTTTGGGGCAGCTATTAAAACAGTTTTGCGGAGATAAACAATGCGAAATAAAATACAAATTTAAAACAAAAGCAAGTAAGAAAGCTGCAGACGAGTAAGCTCGACTGTGAGATAGCCGATAGATATTGAATGAAAGCAAAGCAGTACGTTATTAGTTTTAATTCATTTATATTATATACCACAAAAATACTGAAAATATACCGAATGCTATATTTGGTATGCTGATACAGTATAATCAAAATATTGTATAATAAAAATATATCATATAATGCAAAATATACCAAATGGTCAGTCAAAGCAACTAAGACAATGTTTTATTTCTTAAATAACTTTTACAATTTTGATCTTATAGCAACCAAATTTTCAGTAATCATAAAGACTATAGTTATTATTGTGTTTATTAAAAATTATATCCCTATCTCTTATAGTCTCTGATATCTAGATGTTCATATCGACGGACAGACAGACAGACGGACAGACAGACAGACGGACAGACAGACATTGCTATATCGTTTCTCTGTTGATATGGTATATACTTCATTCATACATTTCATGGAAGCACAAAGTTATAATACCCTTTTACCCTCTGGGTAGCGGGTATAACAAAAGCTAACTAAATATACTAGATGTCCCAAAATATTACGTATACGTATATCTCATTTTTATCACTGAAAGTTAAGCCAAACAGTTGGAAGTGTCACTGCCAAGTTGAACCCTCATTTTGTGAGTCATGCGAACGCACAAGTTTTATTCGCTGGCTTGCCTCTAAATGGGCAGTAATGAATAGAACTATAATTGGAAATGCTCATTGTCTAGTTCAATCTACATATACTATATAATTCATTTTGCCAATTTTGGCACATGTTTGCAGTCATTAGAACATAGATATATATTTATTTTTATAAATTTGTTTATTTGTTTTGTGCTTTCCATTTAATGAGTTCACCTTTTAAGCCCCCGAAAAATTGTATGTACTACACATTTTGGCGGGGGAGCTTAAGTGATTTTTTTCGGAATTTTCATTTTATTAAAGCCAACTAATTTGTTTGTTCGGCTGACTGCAATTGATGTGCCAACTGAATGTGGCCCAAAAAACCAAAAAATTTTTGCTTGTGCAAAGGCAACAATTTTCGGATTTGCCAAAAAAAACAACTGCAAGCAAATCCCCTGAGCTCTCTTGCGTTTCCCTGGAAAACCAATGAAAGTTCGTTCCACAAATTGTTTGTAGTGCGGGTTAGCAGAGTTTTTGCTTTGTTTCATTTGGTTTTGTTGCAGTTGCAGTTGTTTTGTTTTTTCACTGCACTGTCGCAGCCTTGGCAGCAATTTGACAGACATAAATAAACAACAAAACTGGCCAAAGAATTTTACAGTTCATATAAGTTTCAGCTAAATACTCTGCCAATAAATTTATATTACTTAAAGAAACTATTATTAAATTGTATTAATGAAAATCAACTTAAAAATTTTACATTTTCTTTCATTACTTAAAGATGAGTTATTCATTCATTTATTTTAATACGAAACAAATTCAAATGTTTTACTATTTTTTTTACTTATTATTATACATACTTATTAACTTATTTATTATACATATTAAATCTAGCAAATTTAATTTTACAGAAAAGAGAGTACTGACTGCTGGTCCCTTCGACTCATTTTAAATTATTTAATTTTCTATTTAAAATATTTCAAGCTTATAAAAGTGTGCAACAAATTTCTGTAGGGAATTTCATTCGACAATGGTGGTCGGCAGACCTTTGACTTTATAGCAGACTTAACAAAATGTGCAAAAATATAAAACAAAATATATATATGCATTTAACTGCCTTTAAAACTGGGTGGCAATAAAGCCCCAAAATCCTTTGCATTAAGACGCCCCACAAAAAAAGAGCAGTTGATAAACTGCGAGTATAAAAACAGCAAGAAAAGACAAGAAGTTTTGGTCATTCTTATACTTTTTGGCATACGTCACAAAGTATTTTTGTGAGTCGAATAAGCCGACAGGGAAGAGCATTAAAACGAGGCAAGCAGAAAAAATTGTGGCAACTGCAACAGTTACAAGTTTTCGTACGCCTAAAACTAGGCTACAAAAAACCAGTCGAAGGAGGACAACAGTCAAGAACAAGCTGTAACAACAATTAGCACAACAACAGCAACAACAACAACGAAGACAACGGCAACAAAAGAGTCATAAGTTGTGGCGGCAAAAGTGGCAAAAAAAAAGTTAAGAGAATGTCGCGTTTATTAGCGCCTGGGGAACGCACTTGACTTTGGCCATAATTGTTGTTGTTCAACTGCCTCTTTTATGTTTATATTTTTTTCCCTGTTATGGCGAGGATAGAAAATTTTACAACAGAGGCGTTAAATGTGATCTCCCCAAAATGGTAGTAAATTAATATATCAACCTGCCTTAATACTCGTTACTATTACTGACTCGTTACTGACGCCATTTTCTTCTTCTTGGCACGTTGAGTCGACACGTGGCAACGTTGCGTATGCTTATTAAGTATACGCCGCATGACACCCCATAATGACTGTGCCCAATTTCACATTTATTAAAGCATCCAGCGTCTTGCTTTGGATACTCAATATATATATGTATATATGAATATTCTCGTAATAATCATATTTTCGAGCCGCATTGTGCCAATTGACAAAAGAAAATATGTTCGCATTGCTCTTGAATTGAATTAAATGGCGTGTGATTGAAGCATAAATAAATTCAATTCAATTTTGTTTTTTCTATGCTTTATTCTGTGGGTTGTTGTTGAAATACTTATGTGCTCGTACCTCATCAAAAGAGCTATCAAATTGTTAACGTATTTGTCTTTTGGAGTATTTTGAACAATGCAATATGATTTGGCATTTCACTCAACAGGTTTTCATTCTTTTCTTTCTCTCCTTGGCTGCCTTAATATTTTCGTTGCCTGGGCAACCTTCACATTGGCCTGCAGCCAAGTCCATTTCCTGGCCTTCTCGATGCGTTGTCGTCGTCGTCGTCATCTTATTGATTCAATCATGAGAATCACAGCAGCTTGTTACTGCTGCCCTTCTCCCTTCTATGTATATACATTTATGCCCACAGCTTGTGGCTACTAATTTTATTGTTGCCGATCTGCTCTCTCCCCGCGCTCTTCTCCACTTGCTCTCAATGTCAAGGCTGCGACACAAGATGTGATTGTGTCGCTGTCATGAGTGTGATGGATAATTTGCCTATTGCCTGTCTATGACTAGTTTGTCATGAGCTTGTTATTCCGCCATCAAACTACTTACAGCAGGCCTAAGGCTGTCCCTCAACCGATTTGTGTACTCCGATTCGGAGCACTTACATTTGCGGCATGCGAAACTTGAATTTATCGCCTTGGCTTTAAAATACTGCCAAATGTTAATCGTGTTTAAAGATTATCCCTCTTTAAAATAGCTTTAAGTGTTGGCAAATGTTAAACGTGTTTGAAGATTATCCGTCTTTAAAGTAGCTTTAAATTTAAGTTTGTTTTTTAGAGAGATATTTCAGGAAACATTGAAAGGGCAACGCTGAATTGCAGTTATCAAAATTTAATTTGAGTATGTGTATGTAAATACAAATAGAAGTACGAAAAGTCTTCTTTAGTGCAATGATTAAGAAACAATTAGAGAGCAGTTGAATCTTGCTTCTAGGATTAACTAATCAATATAATTGAAAGGAAAACTGCCACTGCAAAAGTCACCAGCAAATAATTGTTTTTATGAGAAGCAATTTACATACAGCAGCGAGATTAACAAGTAAGAGAGCTAGAGTCAAGTGTGCCCAACTGAGAAATACCCGTTACCCTATGACAATAAAATCATATTCTACAAATATATACTAAAAATATAGCATACAAATATTAAAATATACTAACGGAAATTTTTGATTTATCAATTAAGTACTACTTTCAAAATATCATATCATATTCATAGACTACAAAATATACCAGACTGTTAGCCAAAGCAAAAATACTAATAAGTAATAAGATGGCGTGCTTTGAACTCTATGGTATATGTTTAATGTATTACAATATACTAAAAAATATTCTTCAGTTTGTTTTAGTATTTTTGTGGTATATTTCTTGTATATTTCTAGAATATAGGTTTATTGAAAATGGGTAGCGGGTATCTCACAGTCGAGCACATTCGATTGTAGCTTTTGACTTGTTTTATTTCATAACTGTAAGCTTTTTCCCAAAAAATAAGACATTTGCATATTTCCTAATGTCTTTTTCACAGCAGTTTTCTTCGACGATGTAAAAATGAAGTACATACATATAAATGCTTAATCAAAGGTCAATAAACTTCTTTCTTCTATTGATTAACGACAGCTGCTTTGCTAAAGGGTCAACATAAACTGGCCTAAACTTGTTGCCCCACATTTAATCGTTTCATCACGATACTGTACTAAATAATTCATGGCAACTGTTTGCGTTTAATAACTTGCTGAATGCTCATAGAATACTGAATGTGGCATTTAATCAACTTGTACTAATTATGCACCTTCCCCCCACACACATTTCTTCCAACTCCTACACCTGCTTCTGCTTTTGTCCCTTGGCTATTTTCCCCCCTTTACGCTGATGTCGTAGGCGACTTTTCGCATTCCCTTGCCCTTTGACAGGTGACCTGGTTAATGCCCGCATATATGCCTGGGGTCACAACATAATGCGCCAAATAGCTAATTAACAACTGCAACAGTGGCATTTTCTTTCTATTTCTCTCTCTATTTTTTTCTCTTTGCTGCTGCTTGCTTTCTATTTTTCTATTTTTACTTCGTCCTGGTCCCGATTACTAGTCATAGCCATTAGTAGCAACAGGACACAAGGCTTGCGTGTTAAGTTATTGCTGGGCATTCATTTGATTATGACAAACAGCTACACATACATATACACATGCCATTACACACACACACACACATAAACACATACACAATTAGCCAAAGGCGTGTCCTGACAACCGCTGAAAGGCGGCAGGCAAGGCCTTTGTTTTACTTTTTTCTCTCTTTTCTCTTTCATTTGGCTTTTTCACTTGCCAACTTATTTTCTGCAAGTCCCAAAGAAAAAAACAAAAATTAAATTTTTTGTCACGTCACAGAAAATCATTAACAACTTGAGCAACACTCGCATCAGCCAGACGTGGGAAGGTTATTCAGTTCATCGAAAAGGATTCTGAACGAAACAATGTCAGCCAAGAGAAACAGCTTGATGAGTTCGAGCAAAAGGATTGAAGGCGTGTCACAGAATCGACGTCAAACATTAAAGCAACAAAAATCAATCAGACACTTGCCAGCCAAACACAATTGTTGTCGGCTTGAAATGAGTGTCAAATTCAAAGTGATTGCAAAATTTCAACACAAATGTTGTTTAAGATGAAATTGTAATTGCCTAAATGAATTGAAGGCTTTCAATTTGCCAACAAATTTTATTTGATATTTTTACATACATTTCTACTTTTAGGTAATACGCAAGAAAACTGTCTGAACTTGACATATTAAAAACAATGAATATGCTTTTATTTAAAACACAGTTTTATAAGCTGCTACAATATATAGCTTTCGGTATATTTTAATATTTTGCGGTAATAAACAAATAATATTTATATTTGTAGAATATAATCTTATAGAAATTGGTTAGCATGTATCTTTAAATATTAAGAACGATAAAAAAAACCTTCAATTTTAAGTCTGTCCTCTTCGCATATTAATTTGATGTAATGAAAAGGCTTTTATTAACCAACCAAGCTAAAGTTTAGAATAAAATATTCATTGAGTAAACAAAACTTAAAACCTATCTATCAACCACTTGACATCTCAATTTGATATAATGAATTGGCTTCTATTTGTCGCCATTCTAAAACAAATTTATTAGTTAGCCAAGCTGAAGTTTTGTTTGAAGTGTTCTTAGATAGGTTTATTAATATGTAAGTAAATTAAACATATATTTAAGTGCATAGCAAAATAATATGTATTAGTCAGACAAACTAAAATCTCGTAAAAAAAAATCATTTGTAAATGTTCTGTAAAATTATAAGTATAATTATTATATTAATAAGCCAAGTAAACGATAGACAGGACTTAAATAAATTTTTTATTTACTATTTGAAATATGCTATATAACATATAAGTTAACAAAACATTTATTAAAATCTATCCATCGACTACTTGACATATTAATTTTATATGGTAAACCGACTTGTATTTAAAGGGTGTTTATTAGTCAAGCTTAAGCTTTAAGTAAAATATTTGCAAATATTCTGCAAAAATATTAATACATAGGAAATGAATTTAAATACTACCTGTGGACTACAATCTACATTAAGATGAAGTTTTGTATTTAATATTTTCAAGTCTGGCATAAAAATATAAGTTAACAATTTTCTATGAATCACGCTCAATCTTAAGCTGAAGTCTTGAATAATATAATTGTAAATATTCATAAAAAAATAGACGTAAACAAAACATTTATTTAAAACCTTTCTGTGAGCCACGCTCAACTTCAAAACAAACGCTTTTTAAATACTTTTTTTCATAATTGTTATAAATATTCAGCGCAGTGAATTTTTAGCGCAGCTCAAAAATAGTTGCAAAACAAAGCGCAAAAACAAGGCGAAGTTGGCGACTATTTTGGGCATGGGGTCAAGAGCTGCTGGTCAACTGGCTAGCTGAATCTGCAGCCAGACAAGAGAGGATACGGATGCGGATCCGTAGTCGTAGTCGTAGTCGCAGTCGCCGCATAAGTGGATGGTTGGGTCCGCAATTGGTCCGCAACCCCCGCGGCAGATTGTATTTTAAACTTGAATTTATTTTCGTTACTGGCGACCGAGTTCGCTGGCTGTTTTGGGGCGCAACGAGGCTGCAGTAATGCGCATTGATTTTGCTACGAGCCCATCCATCGATCCGGCAGCGAGTAGAAGCTGCTGCTGCTGAAGCTGCTGCCATCGAACTAACTAACTAAGTGAATCCCGCAGCCCAAAATTGAACTTGATGTGGAGAGGATGCCGCACAATTTGACGCTAAAATACCTGCGAAATTGTGTTGATTTGATTTGGGCGCGTGAAAACTTTTTAATTAATTGCTGCCAGTTTTGCGGAGTTTGCTTTTAATGCTTGTGGTGTTGTCTAGCGGATGTGTTGTGGTTACTAGTATTGGGTACTCAGGCTTTACGAGTTGCCTGTCTGTCTGTTTTTTTGTGTTTTAGCCAAATGTCAAACGTGACCCGAAAAGTTGTTTGCTCTTCCTTCTCGGACTCGCCCCGGACGTGACAGTAATAGGTCATGCTTGATTCGATTCTGCTGCTGTTGCTGCACCAGAGAAAAGTTTGTTTTATTTGATTTTGATTTGATATTTTTTATCGGGGAACAGTTTTGGCACATAAATTTATCTACGTGTTTGCCCACTGCAAAATTGTTTACTTTTTTTATTCCAACCGCTACTGCTTTTTTTTGTAGGTTAATCAAACTTTGTTGTTTGCCAAGCAGATGACTGCGTTCTATGAATAGGCAAATTTCCATATTAGAAAATTTGATTACGTTGCTATAAATATAATTTTCCCAGTTCTTAACTTATTTCGAAATTAACTTTCATACGTACTTAAAATTCATTTTGGCATTTATTGAATTTTATTGATTGCATTTCAATTCGCAGATTCACGTTAAATTCATTTGAAATTCACTTTGCTCGAAATTCACTTAATCAATTTTTGGGTTGCCCCTTTTTTTTGCCACTTTTACACGCAATTTGTGCGCCTAATTGAGAGTACAAGCCGAGAGACCGAGCACCGAAGACCGAAAATTTTGGTATTAAGAAATCCGGAGGCACCCACAGGAATTCACATTAAAGTAATTTACTTGATAAAATGCGACGCCTTGCGATTAATTAAATTTCAACTAATTAACACCTTCGAAGAAGAAAGCGGGAAATTTCAAAAAGGCGCGCACTTGAATTTACTTTTATGGCAAGGCGTACGCGTCGTATACGCAACTTCCTGCCGCACTGCGACGCGTTCTAACGGCTACTGAATGACCGTTCGGCGTTTCGCATGCCGACAACCAACAACGAAGACGACAACGACAACGACGTCGACGATGACGACAAACAACAGCAACGACGACGACGACGAACAAAACAGGCGGCAACATTGAAAGCAACAAGCCATTTTACAGGAGCGGCACGCGGGTTTTTGACATCACAAAAGTCTCTTTCTCTCATCGCAGTCGTAAATCATATCGCACATCTCACGCGCTTTGTATTTGACGGCAAACTTCTTGTTTGGATTTGGTTTCGTGTTAGTCATGGCAATTAATCTGTCTGCCTAATTAAACACATAACAGTTTTATCTTTGTCGTGTTTTGTTTGCCGCCAACGTGGACGAATTGCAGGGAACCACCTGTTAGCAGCGTCCTCAATACGTGCGCTGTTAACAGCGCCGCTAACAGCGCTCTGTTAAGTAAAAGCTTTTGCTTTTGCTTTCGCTGTTAACGTTTGTTTTGATTGCATTACTCATTCGCCGCTTGCTTTGCATTTGTTTTTTCGTTTTGTTTGTCATGTTAAAACAACATTATAAAAAGTGTGTGCGTTTTAATTGCATTATTATGAATACAGTTTATTCGCATTATAAAAAAAAACGCTGGCCAGCTGCTGGCGCTGCATATTAAAATTTAAAACTAATTTACCCGCAATCAATAGCTGCCTGATAACGATGCAATTGCATTCATAAATACAATTATAATTTCCACGTGGTTTGAATTAATGCATTTGAGCTTTAAAGTGCGTCTAAATGTTTTCAAATGATAAGGTGGTTTAGGGTTCAATTAACATTTCAAATGTGAAATATGAGTATTAGGCTTTTTTAATGCCAAATATTTTGTGTAACGTTCTAACAAAAAATACTTAGCTGGACAACATTTAATTGGTTAATATATAATATAGATAACATAAACCTAGGTTAAAAAGGAATTATATTTCTGCCGGCAAAAGGAGACGATATAGTGTTGTTCGTCTGTCTCTATGTTTATACAATGGCAAAAAACGATTGCTGTTGAGCTAGTTTTAATTGCTTAGGTTGACAATATGGTAAATGTTGTAGTCTTTGGTATGTTTTGTACTTATTATTTGTATGTGGTCATTAATAATAATATCAAATGTAAGTTTTGTATATGGGCAATTCCTGAAAATGGTAAACCACGACCGAAAAAAAAATCTTCACATTCATCGTATTTTTTTGTATAATGTCATAAAGAAATATCCAAATTTTCACAATACAATGGATCCGTAGCATATCTCCGTTGTTTCTATAAAAAAATTTGTCTGCAAACTGAAAAAATGTAATTTTTCCACATTTAGCTACTTTTATATGCATTTTTTTGATTAATTGTTTCACAAGGAAAACATAAGATATGTTTGCATTTTTTCTACCAAATCTCTTAATAGCAATCCAATAATAAGATAAAAATGCAAAGTGAGCGAAAAAATGTTCAATTAACTGTTAATTTTTATTTTGCTTCTTATCTATGTTCAAATCGCGACCGAAAACATCATCTTATTGTAATTGCTTCGCATTAAGTGCAAGCAGATGAATGAAACTTCGCGTGCTAAGTTATTTTGGTATATATATTTTAAATATAAAAAATCGTTGGGGTTACTCTAACCAATCTTTTTTTATTGATCGTCAAAGTAGCGTACGTTCACGAAATTACCTATAAGCATATGTCGATTTTTACTAGCGTCGCATGGATTAAAAAAAAAAAAAATTTTTTTTGTTTTTGTTTTTAAAAAAACTATGTCGTTACTTTTTAGTTATTACTTATTACTTATTACATATTTTTCTTGCTATTAATAAATTTCAGTACATATTTCATATTTAATAAAAAATTATTTTTTTGCTTTAAATGTTATTAAACACATTAAATTGAGTTAAATCCGTTTGTTTTTATGAAATATGAACTTATTAATCAAAAAAAGTGTGGTAAAAATAAAAATTTAATAAATATGGAAATCGAACGTTCGCGACCCGTACGCCCGCGACCGGAACTTAATTAAATTAAAAAGAAATAAATGGAGATATTTTCTTGGGAATAGACTTGATAGAAAGCTACATGAATCTATTTGAATTTAAAGTTATTGCCTTAGAATATTCCGTCTCAATTCGCAGAGTTTTGCATTTGTACATTTGCACTGCGACAGCATGTTTTTTGCCAATATTATGCAAATTACAAATCGATAAGCCCCATAATTTACACTAACCAAAGAGCTTAACAAATGCTATCGAAGAGTAAAAAAAAAGTTTCAGGATTTTATTTTTTAATTTATCTCGTACGAACGTACGTTCGCGACCCGGGGAAATGCCCATATTGTATATTTAGTTGGTATATTTAATATAAAATATCCATTTTGTATTTGCTTTCATTGAAACCTGTTAGTGGCTGTCTCTGAACATGTTTATCGATTACAGACAGAACCTCATTACAATTTTAAAGAGATAAGCAAAATATATCAACTTATTGTTTAAAGACATCAATATATCGATCTAACCACAGACAATTTTTTTAATTTTTTGAGATGCTGGAAAACTTTTTTATACAACTTTTTTTTAATAATTATAAAATTTTACTCGAGTGGCCTAATCATCATTTGTGCAAATTTCATCGGCCGAGACTTCCACGATCTCCATTCAATGCCATTCACATCCTTATCATTATCAGAATACACATACATTCCGTTAAGATTACTGAAATGTAATACAAAATTAAGAAAACTTTTCTATAGCCAACAATCTTATATTATTACCTCCGATAGCATTTGGAAAACCACCACCCCGAACTATAATCTTTAGCGCAACGGATATTAGTATGATTGTATCTATCTGGTGTTGAAAACACTTTATGTATATGAGGTTGCATTGAATCGGGAGCAGTGCCTGAGTAGTTTCCGAGCACTTTCAACTCGTAGAATTCCAATTCGTTACCAATGACAAAGTTGTTATATCGAGCATATCGGGTTTCATTAAAAAAGTCTCCAAGGAATATAAACAATTCATGTGGTTGGGATTGTGTTAGCAAATGAATCTTCTCCAGTCCAAGAAAGAATTCACCATGAAGATTTCCAAAGCCTTCTCTATACTCTGACCATGGTCTATTAAAATTCACACTTCCATCCTTACGACGCTGTATAACAGTCCAACCACCTCCAGCTTCAGGTAAGTTCGAATCACATGGAACTGTCATTGTATGAACTATGGGTACTCTTAAGGTCTGAATATTCGTCAAATTGCCGAAGCAGCTAGATGCTTGTTTAGATGCTGTGATTTCATCTTGAAGTTCTTTTGTTTTTACATTTTCTGATTTCAAATCTTTAATCTCTAGATCTTTCGAAGAGATTTCTGATTTTAAAGTAGTTAATTGAATCTCATATTGGTCAATAAGTTTCTTTTGATATTGATTTTGACTTTCACACGATTCACTCAATTTGTCCTTAGACTTTATCAATTCATTTAGATTCTTTATTGTAATTGCTTGCAACTTTATAATATGCTGCAGCTCATTATATTCTTCTGTCATTGATTCGTCCGTATTTACGTTTTGTAGAAGGGGTTTCACGACTTGATAGCAATAGGTACTGCATTGATCATCCAATTCTTTTGAGTAAATAGAGTACTGAATGGAGATTGAACTTAGTATTCATATTATATATTATAATTTGCATAAAGATATTTACCGAGCTATTCACTTGATTTATGATTAACAATATTGCTAATATACGCGTGCAATAGAAATATTCATTTTAATTTTTTATTCCGATTCGTTTCACAATTAAACAGTAGCTGAATGCTCCTTATTTTGAAACGAATAAAAGAAAAATTGCAGTTTCCAGATGCACTTCTAATATGTAATTAAATCTGCTGCTTGCACTTTTGGTAACCTTTAACAGAATATTAAATTTGAAAGATTAATCTGGAAGCGAGTAACATATTGATATATTATGAATGTAAATATTTGGTATATTGTATATATCAAATACCATATATAACTTGCAGTATATTTTCGTATTCTTCCGGTATGTTATTTTGGTATGTTTTAAAAATAATATAGAAATAATTTTCTTTTTTTAAAATGGTCTCGAAGTCCACCACACTCTAATGTTGCTTTTGTGCCTGTTCAATTTAATAAGCTGTAATATTGTGTTATATAGTTTATATACCAGTAAATAATTATCTTCGCTGCTAGCCTTTGATTTGTTTATATAATTTGCACTTCCAAAACTAATTTAATTTAATACAAGTCTCATTCAAATAATATACCATGAATGTGAAATAAACAATTAAGAAAGCTACAGTCGAGTGTGCTCGACTGTGAGATACCCGCTACACATTTTGAATAAAAGCAAAATATTGCGGTATTATTCTCAACATATACCAAAAATGCTACAAAAATGCCAAAAATATACCAAATGGTATGTTTGGTATATCGATATAGTACACCATTCAAAATATACCATAGACAGCACAATATACCAGATTGTCAGCCAAAGCAACGACCCCTAAGTAAGTAGGCGTTTTTGCCCATACAAAGGTATTTCTTTAATAACTATGACAATTTTTATCTGATCACAACCAAATTTCCAGGAATCGCAACTACTATAGTTATTATTGTATATACCAAAATTCGCGACTCTTTAAAATTACGCTTGTTATTCGATTTTTGTTGATTTGCAGAGGCAGAATTGGGCGTGGCAAAAATTTGAAACAAACTTGACCTGCGTGCAAACATAACAAATGCTGTCGAAGAAAAATATTAGCTCTATCTCTTATAGTCTCTAAGATCTAGGTGTTCATACGGACGGACGGACAGACGGACAGACACACAGACGGACATGGGTAGATTGTCTCGGCTGTTGACGCTGATCAAGAATATATATACTTTATAGGGTCGGAGATGCCTCCTTCTACCTGTTACATACATTTCCTGCCGGCCCAAAGTTATAATACCCATCTACCCTATGGGTAGCGGGTATAAAAAGTGTGTGCGTTTTAATTGCATTACTATGAATATAGTTTATTCGCATAATAAAAAAAAAAAAACACTGGCCAGATGCTGGCGCAGCATATTAAAATTTATATCTAATTTACCCGCAATCAATAGCCGCCTGATAACGATGCAATTGCATTCATAAATACAATTATAATTTCCACGTGGTTTGAATTAATGCATTTGAGCGTTGAGGTGCGTCTAAATGATTTTAAATGATAAGGTGCTTTAGGGTTCAATTAACATTTAAAATGTGGAATATGTGAATTAGGCTATTTTAATGCCAAGTATTTTGTGTAAAGTTCTAACAAAAAAATGCTTAGTTGGACAACGATATTGTGTTGTTCGTCTGTCTCTATGTTTATACAATGGCAAAAAACGATTGCTGTTGAGCTGGTTTTAATTGCTTTGGCTGACAATATGGTATATGTTGTAGTCTTTGGTATGTTTTGTACTTATTGGTATATTTCTATGTGGTCATTAATAATAATATCAAATATAAATATATGTCGTATTTTTTGTATGTTGTATATTTAGTTGGTATATTTAATATAAAGTATCCATTTTGTATTGGTTTGCTTTCATTGAAACCTGTTAGTAGCTGTCTCTGAACATGTTTATCGATTATAGACAGAACTTCATTCAGATGATCAAAATATATCAAGTTATTGATATTTTATATATTTTAATTTTTTTGAGATGCTGCAGAACTTTTTTATACAACTTTTTTTTTTAATATTTGAAAATTTCACTCGAGTGGCCTAATCATCATTTGTGCAAATTTCAACGGCCGATGCTTCCACAATCTCCATTCAAGGCTATTCACTTCCTTACCAATATCAGAAAACACGTACCATCCGTTAAGATTACTGAAATGTAATACAAAATTATGAAAACTTTCCTATAGTCAACAATCTTATATTATTACCTCCGATAGCAACCATCGTTGGTAAACCACCACCCAGATTTAAAAGATTGAGCGCAGTTCTTAGAAGTAAAGTCTTTATCTGGTGTTGAAAACTTGTGATTTACGTGATGTCGCAGTGAATCGAAAGCAGTGCCTGAGTAGTTTCCGAGCACTTTCAACTCGTAAAATTCTTTTTCGTTACCAATGACAAAGTTGCTATATCGAGCATATCGGGTTTCATTAAAAAAGTCTCTGAGGAATACAAATAATTCATGTGGTTGGGATTGTGTTAACAAATAAATCTTCTCCAGTCCAAGAAAGAATTCACCATGAATATTTCCAAAGCCTTCTCTATACTCTGACCACGGTTGTTTAAAATGCACACTACCATCCTTACGACGCTGGATAACAGTCCAATCACCTCCAGCTTCAGGTAAGTTCGATTCACATGGAACTGTCATTGTATGAACTATGGGTACTCTTAAGGTCTGAATATTCGTCAAATTGCCGAAGCAGCTAGATGCTTGTTTAGATGCTGTGATTTCATCTTGAAGTTCTTTTGTTTTTACATTTTCTGATTTCAAATCTTTAATCTCTAGATCTTTCGAAGAGATTTCTGATTTTAAACTAGTTAATTGAGTCTCATATTGATCAATAAGTTTCTGTTGATTTCCATTTTGCCTTTCACACAATTTACTCAATTTGTCTTTAGACTTTATCAATTTATTTAGATTCTTTATTTTTTCTGCTTGCAATTTGATTGTATGCTGCAGCTCATTATATTCTTCTGTCATTGATTCGGCCGCATTTACGTTTTGTAGAAGGGGTTTCACGACTTGATAGCAATAGGTACTGCATTGATCATCCAATTCTTTTGAGTAAACGGAGCACTGAATGGAGATTGAGCTTAGTATTTATATTATAAGCTATAATTTACATAAAGATATTTACCGAGCTTTTCACTTGATTTATAATTAACAATATCGTCAATATACGCGTATAATTAAAAATATTCATTTTAATTTTTTATTCCAATTCGTTTCACAACTAAACAGCAGCTTATTTTGAATCGAAGCACTTCTAATATGTAATTAAATCTGCTGCTTTTGCACTTTTGGTAACCTTTAACAGAATATTAAATTTGAAAGATTAATCTGGAAGCGAGTTAAATATTGATATATTATGAATATAAATATTTGGTATATTGTATATATCAAATACCATATATAACTTGCTTTATATTTTCGTATTCTTCCGGTATTTTATTTTGGTATGTTTTAAAAATAATACAGATATAATTTTCTTTTTTGAAAATGGTTTCAAAGTCGACCACACTCTAATGCTGCTTTTTTGCCTGTTCAATTTAATAACCTGTGTTATCTAGTTTATATACCAGTAAATAATTATCTTCGCTGCCAGCCTTTGATTTGTTTATATAATTTGCACTTCCAAAACTAATTTAATTTAATACTAGTCTCATTCAAATAATATACCATGAATGTGAAATAAACAATTAAGAAAGCTATAGTCGAGTGTGCTCGACTGTGAGATACCCGCTACCCATTTTGAATAAAAGCAAAATATTGTGGTATTATTCTCAACATATACCAAAAATGCTACAAAAATACTAAGAATATACCAAAAGGTATATTTGGTATATTGTTATAGTATTACATTCAAAATATACCATTGTGCCGTCTAACAATATATCAGATTCTCTACCAAAGCAACTAAGTAGGCGTGTGAAGGCAAACTTCTTGTTTGGATTGGGTTTGTGTTAGTCATGGCAATTAATCTGTCTGCATAATTAAACACATAACAGTATTATTATCTTCGTCAGGTTTTGTTTGCCGCCAACGTGGACGAATTGCAGGGAACCACCTGTTAGCAGCGTCCTCAATACGTGCGCTGTTAACAGCGCCGCTAACAGCGCTCTGTTAAGTAAAAGCTTTTGCTTTTGCTTTCGCTGTTAACGTTTGTTTTGATTGCATTACTCATTCGCCGCTTGCTTTGCATTTGTTTTTTTTGTTTTGTTTGTCATGTTAAAATAACATTATAAAAAGTGTGTGCGCTTAATTGCATTATTATGAATACAGTTTATTCGCATAATAAAAAACCTCTGGCCAGCTGCTGGCGCTGCATATTAAAATTTAAATCTAATTTACCCGCAATCAATAGTTGCCTGATAACGATGCAATTGCATTCATAAATACAATTATAATTTCCACGTGGTTTGAATTAATGCATTTGAGCCTTGAGGTGGGTCTAAATAATTTCAAATGATAAGGTGCTTTAGGGTTCAATTAACATTTCAAATGTGGAAAATGAGTATTAGGCTTTTTTAATTTTTGTGTAACGTTCTAACAAAAAATACTTTGTTGGACAACATTTAATTGGTTAATATTTAAAATAGATTACATAAATGAATCATTTTTATACCCGCTAAACCTAGGTTAAAAGGAAATTATATTTCTGCCGGCAAAAGCAGGCATCTCCGACACCATAAAGTGTATATATTCTTGATCGGCATCAACATCGAAGACGATATAGTGTTGTTCGTCTGTCTGTCTGTATGTTTATACTAAGGCAAAACGCGATTGCTGTTGAGCTGGTATTAATTGCTTTCATTGACAATATAGTATATCTTGCAGTCTTTGGTATATTTTATAGTTATTGGTATGTGGTCATAAATAATAATATCATGAATAAGTATTTTTTGGTATGGTATATTTAGTTGGTTTTCCTCTTATTGAAAATTATTAATGGGTATCTCGTAGTTGACATCTAAATCAGTCACAGACAGAATCTGATTTTAAGTTATCATTTAAAGACTGCAAGATTTTGATCACATCACAGACATTTTTTAATTTATTTGAGATGCTAAAAAACCTTTTTATACAACTTTTTTTTAATAATTATAAATTTTCACTCGAGTGGCCTAATCATCATTTGTGCAAATTTCATCGATTGAAGCTTCCACGCGTTCCATCTAATGCAATAGTCATCCTCATCATTACCGAAATATTTATATTCTCCGTTAAGATTGCTGAAATGTAATAGAAAATTAAGTAAATTTTTCTATTGCCAATAATCTTTTATTATTACCACCAATAGCATTTGGAAAACCACCATCCAGAATTATAAGTTTGAGCGCAATTGTTAGAAGTATGATTGTATCTATCTGGTGTTGAAAACTTTTGATTTATGTGAGGTTGCATTGAATCGGGAGCAGTGCCTGAGTGTGTTCCGAGTACTTTCAACTCGTAAAATTCCGACTCGTTACCAATGACAAAGTTGTTATATCGGGCATATCGGGTTTCATTAAAAAAGTCTCCAAGGAATACAAACAATTCATGTGGTTGGGATTGTGTTAGCAAATGAATCTTCTCCAGTCCAAGAAAGAATTCACCATGAAGATTTCCAAAGCCTTCTCTATATTCTGACCACGTTCTATTAAAATTCACACTTCCATCCTTACGACACTGGATAACAGTCCAACCAGCTCCAGCTTCAGGTAAGTTCGAATCACAAGGAACTGCCATTGTTTCAATTATGGGGACTCTTAAGGTCTGAATATTCGCCGAATTGCCGAAGCGGCTGGATGCTTGTTTAGTTGCTGTGATTTGAGTTTGAAGTTCTTTTGTTTTTTCATTCTGAGATTTCAAATCTTTAATCTCTTTATCTTTCGAAGAGATTTATAATTTTAAGGTAGTTAATTGAATCTCATATTGATCAATAAGTTTCTTTTGATATTGATTTTGACTTTCACACGATTCACTCAATTTGTCTTTAGATTTTATCAATTCATTTAGATTCTTTATTGATTCTACTTGCAACTTGATAATATGCTGCAGCTGATTATGTTCTTGTGTCATTGATTGAACCGTGTTTACGTATTTTAGAAGGGGTTTCACGACTTGATAGCAATAGGTACTGCATTGATCATCCAATTCTTTTGAGTTATGGATGCACTGAATAAAATATTAACTTAGTATTTATATTTATTTGCTTTAACATATTTACCGTGCTATTCACTTGTAATACAATTAACAATATTGCAAATATACGCGTATAAGAAGAAAAATTCATTTTAATTTTTTATTCCGATTCGTTTCACAACTAAACAGCAAGTGAATGCCTATTATTTTGCAACGAAGAAACGAAAACAGTTGCAGTTAGCAGTTGTGCGAATGTGATTAAATCTGCTGCTTGCACTTTTGATAACCTTTAGTAGAATATGACAAATGCATGATTAATCTTGAGGCGCGTTGGATTTTGTTATATTATGTATGTAACTATATTTATACCCGTATAATTGGTATATAATATATTTTGAATACCATATATAACTTGCAGTATATTTTTGTATTCTTCTGGTATATTAATTTGGTATACTTTAAGAATAATACCGCACTGTTTTGCTTTTATTGAATATGGGTATCATGTATCTCAAAGTCGAGCACACTCAAATATAGCTTTCTCACTTGTTCAATTTAATACGCTATAATAATGTACTATATAGTTTTATGTATGCACCACTAAATAATTATGTTCAACCCCAGCCTTTGTTTTTGTTTATAAAATTTGCGTTTCGGAAACTAATTTAATTTAATAGTAGTCTCATTCAAATATGCCATCAATGTGAAATAAAAAAGGCATTAAAGCTGTTAATTAAACTACAAAAATTGCCCTAATAAAAGACTGTGCTAATTTATTCATATTGAAATTATTCAGCATCGACACCGAAAACTTCAATATTAAATTGGATTTCGATGTTTGTTCTAGGTGCACTGAAAGAATGTTGAACCAACTAGAATTGATTACTTATTACGAATGCTTCCTAGAAAGAATAAAATATAATATAATTTTATTTAAATTTATTCTTGATTTTTTAAAATAAAATAAAATAATATTTTAACACAAATTGGTAATAATTATACTAAATTTAATATTGTTAATTTAATAGAATATATAATAATGGTAAAATACATTTTACAAAAGTATCTATTAGATAGAACTTGATTAATTTTATATATGATTATAATTCTTTAATTATATTTTTGAAAAATGTAAATATTTCTTTATTCTCAAGGTCTGTTTAATTTTTAATTTAAGATTTGGTTAAGCTGCCTTGTAGGTAGCTCAATATTAGTCTAATCAAAAGAGCCCTTTATATAAAAACCAAAATAAAATTTAAATATTCTTGAAAAAATAATATAATATAAAATCAATTTTCTTATTGTATTATCAAGAATCAGTAGTCTCCAAAATAATTGGAATGTTTTAAATTGCTGTTAATTTAATTTGTTACTATTATTTTTCTCTTGGTGTAAGAATTAGCCAGCAAATGTTGGGAATCATTGCAATTGATTTAATTAACCAAAATCACTGTATAATTTAGGTTAATCCAATGCTATATAAGCCACATTTTGTGGTGAAAGTCAAACAGTTGCCGCCGAAACGGGTTCTAAGGTGCAAAGTGATCAACAAAAAAAAAAAAAAGTTATTAAGAATTGAAAAACAAAAAGTGTTAAGTAAAATCCTTGCAACAATGTGCGGCATTCTGGCCATATTTTCACCCGAAGGACAACCGATTGAGGTGCAAAACTTCAAGGGTAGTGAACATAGTTTAAGGGAGTTGGCCTATCGCCAGAGTGGCAAGCAACGCCATCGTGGCCCGGATGATACAGGAGTCGAGATCATCGACGAACAAGGCGTGGCTTTGGTGCACGAACGTCTCGCGGTGATTGGCGTGGAGACAGGACATCAGCCGCTGTACTCTAAGGATGGCAACATCTCGTTGATTGTCAACGGTGAGATCTACAACTACGTGGAGTTGACGCATCAGATTGCCAAGCGTTTGCCTGGCTATCAACCCAAGAGTGACAGCAATGTGATCATCGAGTTGTACGAGCAACATGGCCAAGAGTTGTTGCAACACATCACAGGCATGTTCAGCTTTGTGTTGTACGATCGTCGCACGCGGCAACTGCTTGTGGCACGTGATCCTTTCGGGATTATCCCTCTCTATATGGGCAAGGATTTGCAGGGCAATCTGTGGATTGCCTCCGAGATGAAATGCTTGGTTGAGGTCTGCGAACAGTTGCAGATCTTTCCACCTGGCCACTTGGCAGCGGGTACAGTGAATCATCTGAAGCCAGTTCGATACTATCAACCGAGTTGGCGTCAGTTGGTGCCCAACAACAATGTGAACCTGGACGAGCTGCGTCGCCAGGTGGAGCTGGCAGTGCGTTCGCATCTGCAGTGTGATGTTCCCTTTGGTGCTCTGCTCTCGGGTGGCGTCGACTCCAGTTTGATTGCCTCAATTGCTGCCAGGATAATGAGGGAACGCGATCCCAACTACAAGCTGCGCACCTTCTCCGTGGGCATGGAAGGATCTCCGGATTTTGAGCATGCTCGGATGGTGGCTCAACACATTGGCAGCGAGCACTCAGAGATTGCTTTCAATGTGGAGGATTGCCTCGATGGCGTACGTGATTTGATCTGGCATTTGGAGTCCTATGACATCGCCACCGTGCGTTGCAGTCTCCCTATGTTTTATTTGGCTCGCCATGTGAAGAGTACGGGTATTAAGATGATACTCTCTGGAGAAGGTGCCGATGAGATCTTTGGCGGCTATTTGTACTTCCACAAGGCGCCCAACTACGAGGAGTTTCATCATGAGATGGTCACACGCTGCGAGCAGTTGCATGTCTCGGATATTTTGCGGGCCAACAAGGTGACCATGTCGAAAGGATTAGAGCTGCGTGTTCCCTTCCTGGACACTGCTCTCGTTGACTATGTGATGAACATACGACCGCAGGATAAAATTCCTGGACGGTTGAATGAATTCGCAGGCGAAGTCAAGTGGCGCATGGAAAAGTTTGTGCTGCGTCAGGCATTCGCTGGAGATTATCTGCCAGATGCCGTGCTCTGGCGTCAGAAGGAACAGTTCTCTGATGGCGTGGGTTATGCTTTGATCGATGCTTTGCCCGAGTTTGCAGCTCGGCATGTCACCGATGCGCAGCTGCTGCTGGCCGAGAAGCGTTTTCCCATCAATCCGCCCAAGACAAAGGAAGGCTACTACTATCGCTGCATCTTTGAGGAGCAGTATCCTGGAGATGCCGCAGCAAGAACCGTGGAGAAGTGGGCGCCACGCTTGGACTGGGGCTGTCCGGAGGATCCGTCAGGCAGAGCTCAAGCAGCGCATGACAAAGCCTATGGAAAGTGCTAGAAGGAAGTACAAACACATTTAATTATTGATTTCGAAAGTTTATTTTAATGGTGTTCGAGTAGTTTTCGTTTCTTAATAATAAGAGGTATTCATTTTAATCTTATGTCCAAAGCTAGAAACCTTAAGAAGTTTTTAATTACTCTGTATACTATGTGGAATTCTCTAATAATTAAAAGCAATTTATTTATTTTTTTTTTCTAATGTTTATATTAATGGTGTTCTCAAGTAGTCTCAATGCTAGAGATCTTAAAAAAAAATTACCTTATCTATGAAGAATGCTAAAATATTTAAAGAAAACCTTATTTTCTTATTATCAAAAGTCTCTTTTTAAATTTCGCTACTTTAAAATTATTCTTACAAAAGTTTGAAAAAAATTAATTGCAAATATTATCATTTTTTAATATTATGTAAAGTGCGAAAAGATGTACAGAAAATTTCAAATATATATATATTGTTAAGTAATTAATTTCCAAATTAAGGAGAAATCTTTAAATCCTCAAAATTTGTTTTTGTTTGTTTTACGTTTTTTCGAATATTTTTCATAAGTAAATTTTAAATGAGGATGTTTGAATATTCTATAAATTTTAATATAATTAATTTGTATACGAAGGACAAATCTTAAAATCCTCAAAACTTTTTTTTTTATTGTATGGCATATGCTATGTAAGCTATGTATATAAAAATGTATACTAGGTATTAAATGTGTTATATACGGTGTAGGACGTTAATCACAGTATAACTTGTACAGTATTTGCAAAAACACAAATTACATTGTTAATGAGCTTGGAAATGCATTACAAATCACTTAAAGGTGATAATTACTTTTACTTATTCACAAATAAATTCAGTTGTTGCTTTAAAGTTCATTCGTTTCATTTTCGCATAAATTTAAATAATTACCCGCTACTTTAATCAATCAAATGAAAATACAATTGAATTGTACTTGATGTATTTTGATACCCGGCAGCTAAAAAGGGTGTATTGAAGGCGTGATAAGCACAAGTATAAACTTTATACTTTAAAAACTATTTTATACCATAAAAACAATTTTATACTATCACAAAAATAAATTTAAAAGATAGAATGAAATTTTAAACCTTTTTAAAGTTTGATTTGTAAATTATACAAATATATGTATTTGTGAATATGTTATAACGATAGCAAATTATTATGCCGGGTATTCCATAGTCGTCTATTGCTTTCCCACTTCTATTACATTGCAGTGAATCTCCCAGCTAGCAACACATCAATTGCGTTATTTATAAGCGTTCGCATGCGGACTTTGTAAGTAGTCTGACCTTGAACTTGGTTTTCAATTGATTTATTAAAATAATAAAATAGTAATGAATTGCAATTCGAGACGCGTGCTAAGCATCTGCTTTCTTAATTGCATTCAAATTGAGTTGCTTTTAGAAACCGGGTCACTAAGTCAAAGAGAAGCAAGGCAAAAGAGAGCGAACTTTAGAAGAGCGAAAGCAAGCACGTGGCAAAGCGGCAAAAGCTTTTTGCTAAAGCTCATGCTTATAGCTGCCATTGCGTGTTGTTGTTGTTGTTGTTGCTGCTCAACTTGTTTGGCGAACCCAAAAAAAAAAGAAAACAAAAACAAAACGTGCGAGCATAAATATAGAAACGACAAACAAGCGACGCTAGAAATTGCCTGACGCAACACGAACGTGAGCGACAATCAGCAAGAAGCGTCGCCGCTGCCTTTAAAAGCCGGCAAAGCTGCGGGCAGCATTAACAGTTGTCATTGAACTTGCAAGCGAAACGGAACGAAGCGTAACAAATAACAAAATGTGCGGTATATTTGCAATATTCTCAAGCGATGGCGAAGCGATTGGAGCCCAAACATTGGAGGGCAGCAAACACAGTTTGCGTGAGTTGGCCTATCGCCAGAGTGGACGACAACGACATCGTGGCCCAGACTCCACGGGCGTGGTGATTGTTCCCGAACAAGGCGTGGCCATGGTGCATGAGCGTTTGCGCATTGTGGGCGTGGAAATGGGCGATCAACCATTTGTGTCCGATGATGGCAACTTGGTGCTCGTTGCCAACGGTGAGATCTACAATTATCTGGAACTTTCCGCACAGATTGCGAAGCGTCGACATGGCTACAAGCCCAAAAGCGATTGCCATGTGATTCTAGAGCTCTACAAGGATTATGGCGTTGATTTGCTGCAACACATTACGGGCATGTTTGCCTTTGCCCTTTACGACAAGCGCAGCAAAGAAGTGTTGCTGGCCCGCGATCCCTTTGGCATCATACCAATGTATGTGGGCGAAGATGACGCCGGCAATCTTTGGGTTGCCTCCGAGCTGAAGTGTTTGACTCCTTGCTGCAGCAAAGTGGATACCTTTACTCCAGGCGAGGCGCGTTTCGGACGCGTTGGTGCACTGCGTCGCTGGCAGCACTTTGAACAACCCTGGCAACAAGAGTTGCCCAGCTTGCCGTGTGATTTGTCCCTGCTGCGCACCAGTTTGGAGTCTGCAGTGCGCACTCATCTCCACTGCGATGTGCACTTTGGTGCCCTGCTTTCCGGAGGCGTCGATTCCAGTCTGATTGCCTCGATTGCCACGAAGATTATGCGGGAAACCAAACCGAACTACAGGCTAAAGACCTTCTCTGTGGGATTGCGAGATGCGCCGGACTTTGAGGCTGCGCGACAAGTGGCCAAGTACATTGATAGCGAGCACACTGAGCTGATCTTTGAGATCGACGAGGCGCTCGATGGCATTCGGGATATTGTCTACCATCTGGAGACTTATGATGTGACCACTGTGCGCTGCAGTCTTCCCATGTTGCTGCTCACGAGGTTCATCAAGAGCACGGGTATCAAGATGATACTCTCTGGCGAAGGCGCAGACGAGATCTTTGGCGGATATTTGTATTTCCATAAGGCGCCCAACTATGAGCAGTTCCACCAGGAGCTGGTGAAGCGTGTGCAGCAATTGCATCTCTCGGATTGCTTGCGTGCCAACAAGGTGGCCATGGCCAAGGGCGTGGAGTTGCGTGTGCCCTTCCTGGACACGTCGTTTGTCAACTATGTGATGAACATACGGCCGGAGGATAAAATCCCCGGGCCACTAAATGCATTTAAGAGCGAGCAGAAGTCGCGACTGGAGAAGTTTGTGCTGCGCGCTGCGTTTGCTGATGGTTATTTGCCCGACTCGGTGCTGTGGCGTCAGAAGGAACAGTTCTCCGATGGCGTTGGCTACGACTGGATCGATAGCATTCGACGGGTGGCCACCAGTCATGTGACGGACGAGGAGTTTGCCCAGGCATCAGAGAGATTCCCCTTCAACACACCGAGCACGAAGGAAGCGTTCTACTATCGCTGCATCTTCGAGCAACAGTTTCCAGGCGATTCTGCAGCACGAACTGTGGTTAGGTGGATCCCACGTCTCGATTGGGGCTGTCCCGAGGATCCGTCGGGTCGTGCACAGGCCGTGCATCAGATTAATAAAGACTGATTAGCTAAGTTCGAGTAAATTGTTCTAGATTTACCGCATTAAATTCACTTGAGTACAAATATGCACACAATATACTACTATTAATTTCGCAATAAATCTGTCAACGTTGGCACAACTGCTAAACAAACATTAAATTGTTTATCAACATAAATAAATACGCACACACACACTGAAATATTTGTAGTTGTGTTAATTCACGTGTCAGCGAATTTGAGTAGGGTTGAGTAAATTCGATATGGTGTGGCGTCTGGCAAGCTAATTAAAGTTGATAAGGCTCCCCAGACTTGACAAGCGAAATACAATGAACAATACAATGAACTATTCCCGAAATTCTTGACCTTCCTGGTAATAATTTATGAAGTAAACTTGCTTATCAGTCAACGATTATTAACCTGAAGGGAAACATTTGAAAAAAATGTTTAATTTCTGCAACCTTTTTAGTATAAATAATTTCAAATTTGAAGATATATTCTGCATAATGGAAATATTGTCCCTTAGTCAGTTACAAAATTATTAAAATTTAATACATATTTAAAAAGTCGCGCATTTTGTAATATTACCATACTGCTGGATTAAACTTAGTGGCAGCGCCAGCGTTACTCCTGCAATCGATATAATTGTAGACATTTATCGAGAAGGTTGATAACGATATACAAATTCGATAACAACAATAACACTGTATTTGTTGGTATATTTTTAAGTAAACTGAATTTAATTTGTCAACCTTTATTTGAACTTCATTTGTATAAGTACATTAATATTTTTAAATTTGCATTTTAACAAAGTTGTTATTTAACGAAAGTTATTCATACAATTAAGCATCAATAAAATTGTTAAAATCAAACGAGATATAAGTTCAGCCGCTCACATAAAAAAAAAAATCAGACTCTTTTAATTGTGAAAGTGGTGCGTTCAGTATATTCTTCGGCGGTAAACAAGAGATTTTGCAAATAACATTGCAGTCACACTGATCAACAACCGATGAATAAGAAGAAGCGATTTTTTCGCAACGCGCAACAAAATCGGTATTAAATTTAAGTAAAAAGTTGATAAACATTTGTGTAAATCGGCGCAACAAAAAACAATCAGTGCGAATGTGCAACAAAATGTGATGTTTGTCGATTGCAGCCACGGGACGGCTACGCGGCCAAAATTCTTAATGAAAATCTGATGACCCATGAGCAAAGAGAAAGAGAGAAAAGGGAGAGCGAGAAGAGAACAAACAGCCAGCAAGCAAGCAGGCAGCGCGTCACTGAAAAAAAGTTCACAAAATCAGCCAGCAGCAGAGGCAGTAGAAACAGCAGCAGCAGACGAGACTTTGAAGACGTTGGAATTTGTGTTGAACCCGCGGCAGTCGACGGCGCTGCGACTGCGACGGCGACGTCCACCTCCAGCAGTCATCAATAACGGTAGAGCAAGAGAGCGAGAGAGATAAAGAGCACAGTGATATAGCAACAACAAATGACATTTAATTTGCCAAAGTGAAACTGTGCGCAACAACAACAACAAATACAAATAAAGAAGTGGGTGAGAGGAGGGGCAAGCAAGCAAACTGTGATCTCTCGTGTCTGTCTGGCAATTGTTCAATTGGCTGTGCTCAAAACGACATAGAATTTATTAAATTCGCGTATTTGTGTGCGTTGCAAATTGTTTGTTAAACTTACCAACTGGAAAATCAATTCTTAATATCGGCCAAGAGGCCAACAAGCAGCAGCAGTTGTGTTGTTGCTCTGCTCCGCTCTGCTCTGGCGTCAGACCCAACCCAAAACAATAAATTGAGCGTAAAGAAAAATAAGCAAGAGAGGGAGCCGACGAAGAAGAAGAAGCAGCAGCAGCAGCCGGATTTGCAAATAAAGTGAGTAGAGAGTATTTATTTTGAGTGTATGTGTGTGAGTGTGCGTATCTGTGAGCGTGTTAAAAAAAGATCATGCAACTATTTGGCCAAGACACGCATTCGCAAAAGTCGCCTCCGCTTCCGTCTTGATTTTCCTTTTTGTTTTTATATATTTATTTTCATGTGACATTTAAATTTGACAAATTTACGCTGCGGCAGCGCAGTCAACACATTTAGTCCAATTGGACAGAGCATGTGAGAGAGTAAGAGAGCAGCAGCTGTTTTAAAAACGAACATTTTAATCAATTGTCCATATCTTATCGTCTAGTTAAAAAAAGTAAAGAGTTAAAACTCGACGAGTTACGAAAGCTTCGCATAGCGCTTTGTAATTTTTCTTGTCTTGCTGTGGTGCTGCTTCTCATGTTGTTGTTTTTTATTATTATAAATAGAAAATTGCGTATGCAATGCTAATTTGTTGCTTGTTCGCTCAATGCTCTCTCTCTCTCTCTCTGTCTCTATCTCTCTCGTCAGCGCTGAAATGAGCAAACAAGTCGCTGTTGTTGCTTAGTAATTGTATACATACTCTTCACCTCTTCTTCCTCTTCGCTGTTGTCATATTATCTCATTCAGCCATTTCCATAAATATGTGTTATTTTTTCGTTTTTGTTGCCTTCTCGTTTTTATTATTTTATTTCGTTGGTCCGACGACGTCAGCGTTGTTGTGTTTGCGCTGCGCTGCCGACGTTCTCTCCATAGACGGCTTGACGTCGACGTCAACTGCGACGCTGACGCTGACGTCGTTCACCGTTTATGTCGCTGCTCGTTTAGCCGAAAACGTAATAAGAGACATACACAGAGTAAGACACAAACCCAAACACAACACGTTGACTGCCTTTTAACAGGCTGCCACCCAAAACCACCCACTGCAACACTCCACTCCTGGACGCCGTCGTCACGCTCATCGCGGTGAGATGATTCATTTTTGTGTGCACGACGTAACAACGCCCCGCACATCAAGTCCCGTCCTTTACTCCATCCCCCATCAGACAGCCATTCCAACACACAGCCCACAGCCATCTGTCCATGCCCATCCCCACCCGCATAGCCATTCACCTACTTTTTCGCAGCCCAAACACTGACTTCATATTCACTCCCCACACACAAGCAAACAAACATCGCACGCACGCATACATCGATACGCACTCCAATACACACACACACGCGCGCATGCATAAACACAGAAATTGTTGCGACTGTTGCTTTTGCTTCTTCTTCGTTTAGCGATAGCGGCTACGGGTTGCTGCTTCTTCTTACTTTTTTGTACTGCGCGCACGCAGTTTGAAATAAGCGCGCAATTTGAAAAAGTATAGTTTGTAAAAAGAAAATACTGTATAAATTCCATCATGTCTCATGTTCCACTCGTGGTCTTCGTTATTTTGCATAATGTATGCACTCGAGAGATAAATTCAGTTTTGCTGCATCTCCGACACAAACCAATCTATAGTGACCTGCATTTTTGGCAAACTGCTGCTGGCCATAAATATTTAATATAATTTGCAAAAGCGACGACGAACTAAAATCAATTTTTCCTCTCCATTCACTTTTATTGCAGCTGCAACTATACAACACAAACAACAAAAAGAACACTATCCATTCGTGTGTGAAGCAAACAGAGACACTCATACAGCATGGCGTATCGCAAGCCAAGCGATTTGGATGGCTTCATTCAACAGATGCCCAAGGCGGATATGCGCGTCAAGGTGCAATTGGCTGAGGATCTGGTGACATTCCTAAGTGACGACACCAATTCAATTGTGTGCACTGACATGGGCTTCCTCATTGATAACCTGATGCCTTGGCTGACAGGCAGCCACTTTAAAATCGCACAAAAGTCTCTCGAGGCCTTCTCGGAGCTGATCAAGCGACTGGGCAGCGATTTCAATGCCTACACAGCGACAGTGTTGCCCCATGTCATTGATCGCTTGGGCGATAGTCGCGACACAGTGCGCGAGAAGGCCCAGCTACTGTTGCGTGATCTAATGGAGCACAAAGTGCAAACACCACAGACGTTAATCGACAAATTGGCTGCGAGTTGCTTTAAGCACAAGAATGCCAAGGTACGCGAAGAGTTTCTCCAGACAATTGTGAATGCCCTGCACGAATATGGCACCCAGCAGTTGAGTGTCCGAGTCTACATAGCACCAGTGTGCGCGCTGCTCGGAGATCCCACGGTGAACGTTCGCGAATCCGCCATACAGACGCTGGTGGAGATCTACAAACATGTGGGCGATCGTCTAAGGCCTGATCTGAGGCGTATGGATGATATGCCCGCTTCCAAGCTAGCGCTGCTCGAGCAGAAGTTTGATCAGGTGAAAGTCGAAGGCTTATTGCTGCCTTCGGCGTTGCGCAGCTCCAATGGCAACGGCATGGATGAGGCGGACAACATTGGGGTGCGTGAGCGTCCCACAAAGATTGTGAAACGTCCGCTGCACTCGGCGCTGATGCGACCGAAGCCAAGTCAAAACGAGGTCGCTGCTGGCGATGCGGGCGCCGTGACCATGGAGATCTTTGAGGCCAGCTTCGAGCAGGTGCCACAATTGAACATATTCAATTCCAAGGACATGGACGACAACTACAAGCAAATTCTGTTGGTCATCAGCGACAAGACAATGGACTGGGAGAAGCGTGTGGATGCCCTGAAGAAGATACGTGCACTGCTGATGCTCAATTATCATGCGCAGCCGCAATTTCAGGCTGTGCAGCAAAAGGAGCTATCAATCAGTTTCCTCGATATACTAAAGGAGGAGTTGCGCTCCCAGGTGATACGCGAGGCGTGCATCACCATCGCGTACATGTCGAAGACGCTGCGCAATAAACTGGACATCTTCTGCTGGAGCATACTGGAGCAATTGATACAGCTGATACAGAACTCGGCCAAGGTGATTGCATCCGCCTCGACGCTGGCCCTCAAGTATATTATCAAATATACGCATGCGCCCAAGCTGCTAAAAATCTACACCGACACGCTGCAGCAGTCCAAGTCGAAGGACATACGCGCCTCGCTCTGTGAACTGATGGTGCTGCTCTTCGAGGAGTGGCAAACGAAAGCACTCGAACGCCATGCTCTGGTATTGCGCGACACGCTCAAGAAGTCCATTGGCGATGCGGACAGCGATGCGCGGCGATATTCGCGCCTGGCGTATTGGGCATTCCGTCGCCACTTTCCCGACCTGGCCGATCAAATCTACGGCACCCTCGACATTAATGCGCAGCGTGCGCTGGAGCGAGAGCGCGATGGCGGCACCGCCAATGGCAGTCAGCAATCACTGGAGACGCGACGCACGGTGGCGCCGTCGCGCATTGGACGCACACCTGGCACACTGCAGAAGCCCTCGGCAAGCATGCGTTCCATCTCGGCGGTGGACACGGCGGCAGCGCAACGCGCCAAGGCGCGTGCTCAATACACGCTCTATTCACGTCAGAAGAAACCGTTGGTGCCCAGCAACTCTGTGAATACGGCGACGGGTGCGGCAGGCGGTGGAGCAGGAGGAGTTGGCAGCGGTTCGTTGCCACGGCCACGTCTTAATTCCAACAGCAACAGCGGCTCACATCACACCGTCTCGCCGGGCACCGTGACGCCAACGCCACGTGTGGGACGTTCGCGCGCTGGAGTCTCGCAATCGCAGCCCGGTTCACGTTCCACCTCGCCCAGCACTAAGCTGAGAGATCACTACGGCATGGGCAGCTATTATCGCGGTGGCGCCACCGGTGCCATACCCAAGAAGGCCTCCGGCATACCGCGCAGCACGGCCAGCTCCCGGGAGACGAGTCCCAATCGCTCAGGTGCCGGCGGCGGTCTGATGAAGCGCAGCATGTACTCGACGGGATCGGGCGCGAGACGCACACCGGAGCGCAACAATCCCTTGCGTCCGACGGCCGCTGCCCGCTTGCTGGCGCAATCCCGTGAAGCGGAACTGACGCTGGGCAACAACATAGAGACTCCTGACTATGTTTCGGGTGATTTTTTGCGTACCGGAGGCATGCGCATAGGCCGCAAGCTCCTGGGTCGCGATGAGTCCGACGACATTGATTCGGAGGCAAGTTCGGTGTGCTCGGAACGTTCGTTCGACTCGAGCTATACGCGCGGCAACAATTCCAATTCGAATTACTCGCTGAGCGGCTCACGGAATCGCCTCGATTGGAGCAGTCAGCGGGCACCGTTCGAGGACATTGAGACAATTATTCAGTATTGCGCCTCGACGCATTGGTCGGAGCGCAAAGATGGGCTGATCAGTCTGACGCAGTATCTGGCCGATGGCAAGGAGTTGACGCCACAGCAGCTGCAGTGTGTCCTGGACATGTTTCGCAAAATGTTTATGGATAACCACACTAAAGTCTACTCTCTGTTTCTAGATACAGTCACCGAACTGATTCTGGTGCATGCACCCGAGCTGCACGATTGGTTGTTCATATTGTTGACCAGGTTGTTCAACAAACTGGGCACCGATCTGCTCAATTCGATGCACAGCAAGATCTGGAAGACGCTGGTGGTGGTACACGAGTATTTTCCGACACAGCTGCAACTCAAGGAGCTGTTTCGCATCATTTCGGACAACACACAGACGCCCACAACCAAAACACGCATCGCCATCGTACGCTTCCTCACCGATCTGGCCAACACGTACTGCAAGAGCAGCGATTTCCCCAGCGATCAGAATCAAAACTGTGAACGCACCGTGCTGAAGCTGGCCCAGATGTCGGGTGATCAGAAATCTATGGAGTTGCGCTCACATGCGCGCGCCTGCTTGGTGGCTCTCTACAATCTGAATACGCCACAGATGACCAAGTTCTTGGCCGCGTTGCCCAAGGGATATCAGGATACGGCGCGGCTCTGCATACAGTCGACAATGCGGCGACAGAGCAGCGGCGCGAACTCGCCGAGCAGCTCGCCGTTGAGCAGCAGCAGCCCGAAGCCGTTGCAGAGTCCCAGCGTCGGACCGTTTGCGTCGCTCAACATGGATCTGAAGTCTAGTCCACGATCGCGTCAGTCGTCGGTGGAGCAGGAGTTGATACTCGGCTGCTCCGACCTGGACGTGAAGCACAACATACAAAAGACATCCGAGGAGATACGCAACTGTTTCTCCGGTGGCCAATATCATTCGCTGGCGCCCAATGGCTACAACGGTCATCACTTGCAATACTCGATTGAGCAGCAGCTGAAGCGTGAACATCTGGAGCTGACAGCGCAGCAGGACTCGCTGTCGTCCAACTCGAAAACGCAATCGTCGGCCAACACCACGCAATCGAATACCCCGGAATCGGCCACCATGCGTCTGGATGTCGCAGCGCCATCGCAACCTGCCGTCAAGATATCCATCGATGTGGCGGAGAACGGTGAACTGATATTGCCCTGCAATCTGCACGAGAGCGAGGTGATTCGTGTGGCGCTGACGCTCAACAAAGAGATGCCCGTGGAGCAGCTGCAGACGTCGCTCACGAATCTGGGCATCTGCATACGCAGCGGCAACTGTGAGCTGCCCAACAAGCACTTCAAGTCGATCATGCGGATGCTGCTCAACATGCTGGAGGCGGAGCATACGGATGTGCTAATCGCTGGACTGCACGTGCTGAGCAAGATTGTGCGCAGCGAGAAGATGCGTCACAATTGGCTCAACTTCCTCGAGCTCATACTGCTGAAGATAATCAATTGCTATCAGCACAGCAAGGAGGCGTTACGTGAGATCGACACAATGATACAGCGCATAGCGCCAGCTCTGCCCCTCGATTTAACGATCAACATTGTGAATCCGGTGATAGCAACGGGCACGTTTCCCGAGAATATGTGCGCCATCAAGATACTGCTCGAGGTGACCGAGCATCATGGCTCCGAGATCACGGATGCCCATCTGGATATGGTGTTCCAGAATCTGGCACGCTCCGCGGATGATTCGCAATCGATGGTACGCAAGGCGGCCGTCTTTTGCATTGTCAAGCTGTACATTGTGCTCGGCGAGGATAAGCTAAAGCCGAAGCTGGCGCTGATGAATCCCAGCAAGGTGCGACTGCTGAACGTGTACATTGATAAGCAGCGCAATCCGAGCACTTCGGGTGGGGGATCCACAAAGAACTCGTCGGCTGCCTCCTCCTCATGATTGAGAGTAACCACCACAGGCACATCCGCACACACATACAAACAAAGGTCACCCACGCGCTCACACACACAGACACACAAAGACACGGACGTGGCGCCGTCTTTTAACTTATGCAAAAAGTGAGAAAAAATATAACAAAAAAAGCGAAATAAAAAAAAACCAATTGATGATATATAACGATAAATCATACTAATTATTATTTATAAAAACAAAAAAAAACACACATCTAATTACTTATTAATTACGAATCAAATATTGATCGAGGATAAAAAAAAGAAACGATGATTGTTAACGATCACGATCAAAATCAATAATTGTGTAATTGTTTATTATTAATAAACGTAAAAAATTGAAAAACTAATAATAAAAAAAGAAACCGATTGCATAAACAGAACTCCCTATAAAATGTAATTGTAGCGACAGGAACAGAACAAACTATTTATATACGACATTTAACTAAAAAAAAACAAATTGTATCAGAAACAAACTTGTAGCCAACTCTATAAACCTTTCTCCTCCCCCCACTATACAAAACAAAAACCAAGAAGAAATCGACTTTCAGCACCCAGTTGTAACTGTAACGCTATTAATTTCTTCAATATATCGTTTCTTATATAAATAATAGTCACTAAACAATTTAATTTTCCTTTAGTTGATAAGTTTCACTCACTATGCAAAGCGAACCTTTTCTATATTGTACTTGTAACTATTGAAACTATTAATTTAAATGTTGTCCTGCCGGATTCCGTTTTTGATTTCCGCTCAACTAAATGCTAATTATTATAATTACACCGATTTCTGCTGTTTTTACAACTGAACTATTTTTGTAATTAATTTAAAAACAAACAAAACAAAAAACAATAATTAAAACACGTTTAGGTTATGTAATAATATTTATAAATTAATTAAATGAATAAAACAGTTAAACAAAAATAATAAAAAGAACACAAAAAAAAAACATAATAAATAAAAATCAAACGCTCCCAACATATAAACACCATTTTCTGGGTTTTATTTTCGAAAATGAAAAGGCCAAATGCAATTTGTTTATTAACATTTTTGCTATTTTGATTTTCTGTTTTCTGTGTCTTTTATTTTTGTTGATCCATAAAATTTAAACGTTCAAATATTGTTTTTTTTTATTATTATTATATTGTTATTTACACATGAACTTAAACGTAAGCTACATTTAGATTTATTTCCTTTTGTTTTTTTTGTCGTAACTTGGAAATTATTTATCATAAAATGTCAACACTACAAGGTTTTTCGTTTTCTTCTTTTTTTGTTGGTGAGTATTGTATTATTTAACAACTAATTAATTTGGTTTTGACTAAAAAACATTTTTGAATGTTGCTCGATGTGTTTGGGTTTTTTAAATATTATTTCTTAGTTTGATTTGTGAATTTTTTGGGCCCATTTGAAACCTGAACTGGTTGTTATACAATGTAAATGATAATTTATATTTAAAATTTTATTTTTATATTTTCGTTTTTGGTTTTTTATTAGTTTGTATTGCATCAGAAAATGAAACTAAATTAAGGCACTTAAATCGAAATCGAAAAAATGAATTTAAAAAAGTACGTGAATAGTAAATGAATAAATTGTTAGAAATAAATTTTGGACAAGTACAAATTAGTGCGGTGGTTTTTTGTTAGTGTATGTAATCTAAAATACAATACAATACATAAAATATATCTCTATATATAGATATATATATATATATATATATATATATATTTGTAGGCTTACTCGTACTCGTAAAACTTAGTGCTTTGCTTTAACTATTTTGGTAATCGAATCGAAATGACACATACACGTACGTTTAGTATTTGTTGTTGTATATGGTATATGTATATATATATATAACTAAATCGTAAACCTTATAAACTGTGTTCTTGAATTAAAAGTTATTTTCAATGGCACATCTTTTTTGCTAATTATAATTTATAGATCTCTTCTTTGGGCTACATTTTTACATACAATACATATGTGGTAGAAGTAAGTACATCATACAATATATATAGATTTCAAAGAGATATCGAGAATGCGACAAGAATGGTGTGTCTACTTAAGATTAGAAACAAATTCGCCAGAGATCTTCTGTTCAATAATTGGTTTAAAAATACTCGCGACTCTTGGTTCATACTTGACTCAAAATTTTCCTTTCTTTGGTTTGGTAGACTCTTTTCGACTTACTACACGAAAAAATGCATTGCTCTACGAGTATGTACAGTGGGACAAAAGTTTCAACATCAGCATACAATTATGTTTTCAGCTTTTAAAACTTCTTCTCAATTTCGGTTTTAAAACATTCAACTACTTAAGACTTACGATTATTTTACATTTTGGCCTGGTTTTCTGTATTTTTGGTTTTATTAAATTTTGAACGCAATCAATGACAGCAATGCCCCATAAAATACTTAACAAACATCTGGTGAGCATTGCCGAATTTTGACCGAAAAAGGCACACACAGAGAGAATTTCCAAATGACAAACGACAAGGACACCAAACAATATACAATACATATTTTTAGTATTGTACGATGTTATTATAATGTAATGTATGCCTGTAAATATCCTTTATTACAGGCCAACTCTACTCCACTTTTTTAATAGCCATTGCAACGTATTTCGCCATAACGTGATCTGTTTGCACTGTAGGCCGCATAGCCATATCGCTCATACGCCGCATAGTCCGGATATGGATAACCCTGACCACGCATTCGATTGCGTGCAAACTGCTGACTCTGCTGGTAAGCCATGTTGTGCTGCTCTTCATATGGCCAATAGCCATGCATGCCACCAACTCCAGTTGCAGCTGCTCCATTCATTGGTGCATCGTAGTAACCGTTGGAAGTCGCATATCCGCCATTGCTGTGGGCATACTCCTCGACCAGACGCTCGACGAGACTCTCGGGTGTCTGCAGAAAACGCTCCGAGAAGCGTCCGATTTCGGTGGAACCAAATGCCTGCAGGAAGCCAGGCAACGGCTTAATGTCCTGCAAAGCAATGGGAGTAAATCTTTTATTAATAGTGTCAAATAGTGTAAAAACATTAAGGGGAAATAAATTGCAGGAAAAGTAATTCAAATAAATTGCTAGTAAAGTTTAACATAAGAATAGATTGAGCTACCAAATTTGAAATTATCACAATGATTTCTTTAATATGTAATATTCATTAAAGAGTCAAGAGTGTGAAGAGTAATTTTGAGTAATGATGAAGCCACAATTCTAAGAAGATTCCTATAAAGATGTGCTGCATAAATTGTGTACATTATTATTACATCTTTTATTTTGAATATTATTGATAAATATTATTAAATATAAATTAAGTGACTAACAACTTATGCTGATTAATATTGTTCTTTATTTGGTATTAACGTCTCAGAATTTAACTTTATTTATCTAATTTATTATTGTATGGGAAACCAAGAGTAAAAAAAACCTTGGCTTCATGAGGGAATTTATTATCCATTAATATATGTATATGGAAAGATCTTCTTCAAACTTTAATAAAGCAAACTTTAGAATACATTTTGAAATAATATTTTAGCATAGAAAATATCAAGTACTATTCTAATGAAATATAAATTCTAACTAATTAACCTGGTGTTAAAGGGAATGACTTCATTTCAGAATTCTTTTGATTCCATAAATAATAATTTTAAATGTTAATAGAGTAAATTTTGTAGCATAGAAAATCTCAAGTATAATCGTCATGGAATATAAATTCAAATTAATTTAAGTTATTTTATATTAAAACATGGTTTTAAAAAATTGACTTGACTTGAAAACTAATTTTTTATTAATATAACTTGAAAAGGAATAATACTCTTGGATTATTTCAAACATTAATACATCAAAGTTTTGAATTATGTTTGGATTAATATTTTAGCATGGAAACTTGAGGTTCGCATCCCAAATGAGTAGAATATACATATTCTAAAATTAATTTCGCATTAATATGTATGGCAAAGAACCCTAATAATTAATGAATAGAAGAAACCAGCTCAAAATGAGACTCTTCTCTAATTAAACCTAAATCGATATTAAAGCCTTGCGAATAGTTAGATGTAGTTGGATGTTATTTTGCTCACCCTTATTTGTTCCCGCACTGTGGATTCTGTGGCATCCACATGGTCCGCATCAGCCTCCTTTTTGCTCGATTTGCGTTTTGATTTCTTGCTCGGTATGAGATCGCATTCAATGATACGATTGTTGCCACTGTTGTTGCTGTTGTTGTTGCAATTGCTGCTGTGGCGATTTTTGGCATGTCGTTTGCTGTTGCCGCTGAGATGCTGCTGCTGTGGTTGATGAAGATGATGTTGCTGCTGCTGCTGTTGTAGTTGCAACAGTGGCGCCAAGGCAGGTGGCACAGTGGGCGGCGCTGATGACGCGGATAGACCAAAGCCAACTGGCGAATTCTGAGGCGCGGGCGGAGTGCGCGGTCTCCGCGGCGTTGGACTCCAATTGTGCGATGTGGCTGTTGATGACGCCTGCTGCTGCTGCTGTTGCTGTTGCAAGTTGAACAGAAAATCGATTTAGTTTTCAGTTGCAGAGAAAAATGGAATGAAAGAAAAAAGTTGTTACGCTCAAGTGGCAAGTGGCGTGGCACTTGAAACTTGCCGTGTGCCCAGTTTGCCAGGCTGCGGAAGCAGCAGCGGCGCGTGCTCGCAGCTCATGTTGCCAAGCGACCAAGCAACCCTATTAAGGGCTCCTGGTGCTTCCCTACTTCCCACTTATCACCCATCCCCTCATCCCCTAACAAAAAGCTTCCCGCCACTCAACGCAACTCGGCAGCCGCATTGAAGTTCAGCGCAAGTCCCCCAAAAATCAATAGGCGCTCCTGTGAATGCGACTGCGATTGCGACACCCTGTAAAAAAGGCTTCCGGCAAAGAGAGAGTGTCAAGTCTCTCTCTTTGTAGTACCTCTCTCCCACTTTCTGTCTATCTCTCTCTGTCTCTCTAGTTTGTGGCTGCCTAGAAAGCCGGTCGATGGAGCTAAACGCATTTCGCTTTTGCTCTGCTCATTTTTTGTTCTGCTGTTGTGTTGTGTTGTGTGTTTGTTGTCTGTCACTTGCCACTGCTGCTGCTGCTGCTGCTGCTGCTGTGGCATCTTCTGCTGTCATTATCAGTCTATCGTTTATGGATGCTTTGGCCTAATTCAGAGCTCACTCTCTCTCTCTGTCTCACCTGGCTGTCGCTTAATTAGCGACACAGAGCATTTAATGCCCCGCTGGTTGCAGTTTTAATTTGTAATCTGCAGCGTCACTTACCCCATGCTCAGCTGCATCCTCGTTTATTTGATTAGTCGCTGGCTGCTGTTGTTGTTGTTGTTGTTGCTCGACAATATCCTGTGGCGGTAATTTTGTCGCCGTCGTTGGCGTTGCCTCCTTGTTGGGCTTCGCCAAATTGATTTCCGCACGCCTCACAACTTCCGACTGCGCCTCGTCTGTTGCCGTCGTCGCCTCCGCTTCATTCGTAGTTGCTGCTGCTGCTGCTGCCTCTGCTGTTGCTGCCGCCTTATCAATATCATTCACACTGCTCGTAGGCGACGTCGACGTCGCTGCCGTCGCGCTTATGTCATCTGGAAAATTAGCGAGAAAAAAGGCGCCCAAGCGCAAAGAAAATCAATAAAGATTTTTGTCTTTTTTTTTGCCATATACAAAATATATACAAACATTTTTTTTTTGTATTATTCTTATTTTGTCAGGCTAGAGCAGGCGTTGGGTAATTACTTTGTCATGCGTGCAGACGGCCATCAAGGGTTAAAAAGTCGAGTCAGGTTTTTGACCAAACTTCTCCTGCCGCCCATTTTCATCTCGATTTCCTTTCATTTTTAGTATTTTTTGCACACACGCTTATCAAATATCTGGGGTTGGCAAAGAGAGCGCGCCACCAAAAAAGAGAGCAAGAGAGAGTGAGAGAGCAAGCCAAGCACACCAACATGCACTTGTTGAACTTTTCAGCACACACTCACACACATTCCCTCACACGCACAAACTTGCAGAGCAAAAAAAAAGGAAAAGAGAGAGCAAAAAAAATAAAGAAACGGTAAACTATACAGCGCATGCGAGTGAGCTTGCAATGTTTACGTATTTTTGTTGTGGCCGTCGTTGTTGTTGTCGTTGTCTTTGTTGTTGTGCGATATTTGACTTGGGCTCGATTCTGTTATTCTTGTGTCATTCGCGACAAACAAATCAATTATTCACAATGCCTGACTGATAGCTGACGTTGTCAATATTATTTAATTTATTGATTGATCTGCTTCTTGAGCTGTTAACTTTAATTACAGCAAAATGTGGGGGAAAAGAGGATTTGCTATTTAAGTTAATTGATCGTGACAGTAAAATTAAAGAATTTTAAAGTAAGAGAGAAAGGTTTAATGAATAAATAAATAATATACATAGCTTTTGACCTCTTTATGTTCTTTATGTTCTTAATATAACAATAATGTTAAAGAAATAAAATTTTTGTAAATACATTTTGATTCCAAAAATTAAATTTCTTAATTTCTGCTTCTCTTTAAGCAGAAAAGCTCTAACTCTCAATATAAATACACAAATAACATAATAAAAAATGTAAATAAATACAAACATAAAATCATATTCTACAACAAAATTTGGCACTTATCTTTAATAATAAAGAATTAAAATAAATACTCTTATTTAAAAAATCATCTTTTACAAAAATAGTTCGCACTTATCCGTAATGGTAAATTAACTGCACATTGGTAAAATCAACCTTTACGAAAAAAAATGTGCACTTATCTGCAATGGGCAATTAAATTTAAAATGGTTGACAGCAATATAAATACTCAAATAAAAGCATAAAATATAAAATAAGTACACATATTTATAACTTAAAGTGTTCTCAATAAAGTAACAAAACAAAATACAATACAATGTCGATAATTGCAAAGTCATTTTCTACAACTAAAGTTGGCACTTATCTGCAATGTGCAGTTAAATTCAAATTGGTAGCTAGCATTAGTTAATTAAACGAAGCTAACTCCTTATTAAATGTACGTTTAGAACAAAAATTGAAGGCCACTTTTGATTGTTTTTATTTTAATGTGTGCTCTTATCTTGTAAATTGCAATTAAGTGCAATTATCAAAATTATACTGCTTAAACAGCGCAATGTGCCCTTATATTGAATTTGTAATTTAATGTTGACTTATTACCAATTTTGACTTTTTATCTTTTAATTTGGGCAAATAATTTTAATATGCAATTAAATGAAAATCTATGTACTAGGCGCATTATTGCATTTATCCTTAAATTTAACACTAGCTTGAGCTGTCAACTTTAGCTGCAATTGCTTTGACTTACAGGTGTTTTGTTTTTTTGTTGCGTCACTTGTCGATTCGTCATAACGTTGTAGTACATTGATTTTTGCGTCAATATTGTTGGATAGCTGTTGGTTGGTTCGTTCGTTGGTTGGTTGGTTGGTTCAACAACGACACACAAATATTGCAAGCAGCGAGTACTCCAGGGTGACTCTTCAGTGTGTTCAGTGTGTGTTGGGCAAACAGCAAACAGCAGCTACATAGTAGATAGAGCTCAGCTACTACCCACCACATAGCGTTGTAAAGTTCATTTACATGCTTTGCTCTGATGACATTCCACACACACACTTTAACACACACTTAAACACACACATACTCAACTTAAACACCCCGTCGAGTGTGTGTGTGTGTGTATAAGTCGAGAGCCCATTGATAAGAGGACGGCACATTGCCCACAAGTCTCGTTTACATTACGAAATATTTAGAAAAGCTGTCATATGTTGGCATTGCCAACGAGGGATGGCAATGGAGTGAGTGTGTGTGAGTGAGTGTGTATGTGTGTGTGTGTGGCGCTTACAATTTACACCTTCCATTCCCAGCGGAAGCTCTGCCTCTTCTCTCTGTTCTGTGTGGGAGTTTTAGTCTCTCGGCTTTGGCGCAACATCAAAAAAGGTAACTTATTGATTCGCACACACTCCTTCAGCCCCCCAAAAATGTGTTGGGCACAAGTAAAAAGTGAAATCTGAAAAGGAACTCATCAAAAAGCAAAACTCGCAGCTCCAAACGCGCTCGACTGAGCTGCTGAGACTTCCCGCCTACCTCCGTTTGCGTGCCTAAATAGACAGCTAATTTTCAAGTCCTTTAAAGCAACATGACGTAGGCTCGTCACAGCAACGCCAACAGCAATCCATCCACCCACGCCCACACACACACAACCGCCCACTGTTGGGGCTTGGGCTGCTAAGTCAGGTCGACAGGAAGCGGAAGCATTTCAACAGTTAACCAACGCTGATTGGTTGAGTGTTTGCAAAATGTCGACTCCTCGAAGCTCGACTGCTCGACTGCTCTGCTCGGTCTGCCCAGTTTGCCGAGTTTTCCCGGTTTGTTGGTTTGTCGCTGCTTGCAAATAGCTGAAACGCCTGACAGACAGCCGCTTGTCAGAGACGCCGTCGAGGACGACGACGACGACGGCGTTGATGGCGACTCAAATGGACAGTCTTTGCATTCATTTGCATGCAAAATCAAGCATACGCAATGAGGTACATGCCAAGCGCTCCCCTTTGGCTACAGTGGTATGTGAGAATTGATCAGCCACAACGATGGCAATCGAGAAGTAAACAGCCCCGAGGCTACAACACATCATTTATTAATTGCATTAATCAGCTGCCTTGCACTTGATTAATGAGTTAAATCAAAGGTTAAGGACACTTGATGGAGCCATCTGAATAATAAATGCCTTAGCAATATTATGAATGACAAATTAACAACAATGTATGCTTGACCTAAAACAATAGGAAATTATAAGTTAACTTTCATAAACTAACAAACTTTCTTCGATTTTTGAAAAAAGAGATGGTTCCAAGTGGACCCAAAATTTTATTATATAGGATAAGTAAAATGCTTTTTGACATTTTCTATTTAAACAGAAGTTACCAATACAAAAAAAAAACACTAAAAATATGAACATGATTTTTTGAAAATTAAATTTATTGCATCTTTGCGAATTCAACATTCAAATAAATCTGAAAAAAACACTAAAAATGTGAGCTTGATTTTTGAAAATTTAATTTGTTGCTTATTTGTGAATTCAACATTCAAATAAATTTGAATTCAAAATTTTTTAAATATAAGTGAAGATATATAAGACTTTAAATGAAATAAAAATATAAATTTTTATGTTAACTATTTTCTTCAACAATACAAGTTTTATTCTGTTGATGATACCTCTTATTAAAAAAAGAAAAATGAATCCACAAGTTAAGGCAATGTTAACATACTGTATGAGAAATATTGTTAATGCTTCAACAACAACTGATATTTTAAATAAATGTTAACATCAATTGAAATGTTACGTGAATGCTAACACTATGAACTAATTTGTTACGTCACTGTTAGCATTATCAACTCTTATAGTAAGCCACTGATAAAGTAAATATAACATAACGTAATGTCAGTGTTTATAATGTTAACAGTATGAAGTGTTGTGGTAAGTCTCTGTTAAAGGTAAATATAAAGTAAATACAATATGTTTATATTATAAACTGATATGTTATTTTATGTTAACATTATCAACTATATAACTAATTATAGCAAGCCACTTTTAAGGTAAATGTTAGCGACATTCATATTTTTAACTGATATGTTATGTCAATGTTAACATAAACAACTGTTACTGTTAAAGTCGATTCAACATTAATGTTTGAGCTGCTATTTTCGTTGCCTTTGGTTCCACTGTGCCAAAAGTCAGTTGCCCACTTAGGAGTGCTGCCTCTGCTGCTTGGTGCTTTGAGTCCCCAACCCTATACTCCACTCCACATCGGGGCATTAATACTTGTTACATAATCCAGCCTGACATATGTTTGCATAAATTGCGAATAACTCCCCCTCCCAACGATCCATCGACCCATCATCCGCCCTTCGTTCGCATAATTGTGAATTAAATAGAGTGTAATGCAAATGGCGACAAAACTTACCGGATGATGATGATACGCTGCCTGGCTTCGGCTCCTCCGTCTCCTGCTGTTGTTGAGGTTGATGTTGCTGCTGCTGCTGTTGTTGCTGGTGCTGCTGTTGTTGCTGTTGCTGTTGTTGCTGCTCTTCGTCGTAGTCTCTGCCATCGGCGGGACAATGATAGGAGACACAGGAAGCGGACTCCACGGACATGTTGACAGGATACTCGCCGCTGTAGACGGGCGTGCTTTGGCTGCTGTCGCTGCGCGCACGTGTGCTGCAATTGCTGATGCCGCTGTCGGTGCCCGTGGCACTTATCAACGGCGGCGATGTAGTTAAGCGTTGCGTGGGCGACGCCGCTTCCGCTTCGTGCTCTAGCTTCAGCTCAGGCAGCGTTTCCTCCACCTTCGGCAACTGTTGCTGCTGCTGCTGATCCGTGAAACTGTTGCGCATTGGCTCGAGATAATTTGGCGGCAAGACGGTGCGATTCGGTGCTGGCGTTGTGGAGCGTCCAGGCGGCGCATAGTGTGTGCTTGAGCTCTGATAGGCGGTAAAGCCACGTGACTGTCCGTAGGAGGAAGCACTGTACAAAGCAGGCGGCGGCTGCTCATAGCTGCTGTTGCTTGCTGGCTGTTGATAGGCATGATGTGGCAGCGATTGCTGAAGGTGATGAGGATGTTGTTGCTGCTGTGGCTGCGGGTGCGAACGCGGTGGATAGTGCAGCACGCTGGAGGGTATCAGCTGCTGGCCAGCTGGCGTAAACATGCCCGGATGATGATGAGACGGTTGCTGATGCGGCTGCTGGTGAAGCGGATGCGAATGCGAATGCGGTGGCTGACTGTAGTGTGGGGAAGCGTAGGGCGCATAGCGATAATAGTTGGGCATATAAGAGGCACTGCCGCCTGCAGCATAGCCATAGCCATAGGGACTGCTGTTGTAGCTGCCGACGGGAGCGTAGGGAGCATTGCGATAGCCCGGCGGAGCATAGTGTGACATGGCTGCTTGCGCTTGCGCTTGAGCCGGATGCAGTTGCTCGTAGTAACTGGCGGCGTATCTATCCGACATGTCGTGTCTCTCGTCGTGATCTGAGCTTAGCAACTTTCGTGCAATAACAGTAATAACAATGGCAAAGTTGACTGCCCCGTCCGATTCGTTATTGTTGTGGTTGTTGTTGGGCTGGTGTTGGTGTTAGCGGCCATATTGTGTCGTCCAATGGTCAATGGCGAGCGTATCCTCTTACATGTGTCTATTATTGATTTTCCTTTTCCTTCCTTTTTTGTGTTTTTTGTTCTTTTTTTGTGCCTTTTGCAGTCTTGCAAATCCTTACGCCCAACCGCCTTTTATTTATGTTGGCAGCAATTTGGTCGCCTACACGCGCAATTGCTCCTTTTTTTGTGGCCTCCTTTTGTCCTGCAAGTACACAGAGCTCGTTTTAATATCGAGTGCTACGTGTGTCGTGCACTTAATGCCTGCATATTTGATATCAAATCGCCAGCTGGGCGGTGCTTAAATATAATACATAAGTCTGGCTATTATTAAAGCCGTGTAATATTCTGCTAAGTGTTAAAATCATGCAATTTAGTTGTCGAACTTTTAATAACTTATTTAAAGGCTGTTGAAAGACATGCAATTCACACACAACTTACGAGAAAATTGCATTTAAGACGGGCGCCACTAAGTATGCAATGGAATTTGTTATGAATGAACGCAGTGCATTTGAAACCGAAGTTGTGCAATTTTTAAAGTCGCAGAATATTGGATTAAGTATTAAAAACATTTTATTTAGTTCTTTATCTTTTAATATCTTTTTTAAAGACAGTTGAAGCCAAGCAATTCATGCATAAGGCAACAGCAAATTGCATTTAAAGCGATTGCCGCAAAGTATGCAATGGAATTTTTATGAATGAGTGCATTGCATGTGATAGCAAATTGGCAACTAAAGATAGTTAAATATAAATTATTGAAGTTGCAGAATATTGGCTTATGAGTGCAAACTAAGCATCTTAACCATCAGACTGTTAATATCTAATTTAATGCTGTTCAAGTCAAGCATTTCACACACAACTCAACTTCAAATCGCATTTAAAGCAAATGCCGCAAAGTATGCAATGCAATTTTTATGAATGAATGCATTACAGCTGCTTCGCTCTCTCTCTCTCTCTTACTCTAAGCTGAGCTGCTATTAGGCTAAACGTTTCTAATGCTGTTTTGGTCTTGAGGCTGTCAGAAATTTTCTGAAGCAAATGTGATGCGTTTGTTCAAGATGATTTATGATGGATGATGCATGGTTGCAATTTTCGTGGGCTGGCCGAGGGTGTTGAGCGGCGTGTAGTTGTGATGGCTCATAATGAGCCCATCCACAAAATGATGTTTGTTTTGCACTCACGCAATGGCAGCAACAGCCCAAGCCAAGCCACTCAACTTATCGAGCGAGCCTTGCATTGCACACCCACACACACACACACACATGTGCACATGCACATGCAGATGAATGTGTAATAACCACATGCACTCTGGTCACACGCAAACCGTTAATGAGCCACAAAAGTGCACACAGGCAATGAGAGAATGAGAGAGAGAGGGAGAGAGCGTGAGGGATTCAATTGAATGCCGGACCAGGAACCAGAGTCAAAGTCTTGCAGCAGCAGCAGTAACAATGCATAAGTGTGAGTGGGTGTGTGTGTGTGTGTGTGTGGGTGTGAATGTGGGTGTGTTGTGTGCGGGAGCTTGCGCCTGTCGTGTGCCGTTTATTGATTAATAAAAATGGGTTTTGCTTGTACTTTTTTTGTTTTTGCAAAAAATGGGCAAAAATAACAACAACGCTTGCCGAAGCGATTGATAAGTTGGGAGCGTCGTCAGCAAAGTTTATTGATTGAAGCTGACGCTAAAGCTAACGCTAAAGTTCGCTGATGTCCTGCTGCTGCTGCTGCTGCTGCAGAACAAATTAGCAAATTCAGCGACTGAAACAGAGCAGGCAACAGGGGAGCGGCAAAGGTAAGGAGGGGGGAGGTAGGGAATGAAGGCAGCAACTCTATTAGCAGCCACGCGCTGGATAACATAATCAATGTAAATGTAAACACGCACTGAGCGCAGAGAGCCAAAAAAGCTAAACTACCAGAGAGAGAGAGCGCAAAACAAAAGAGAGAGGGCGACTGACAGCAAGAGAGAGCGGCTGTTGGACCGGCAGAGAACGAGCTTTTTGTCGCTAAGCAGTCAGAATTGCAAAGGGTTATGCTGAGTGATGATGATGATGATGATGAGTGCGTGTGCAAGGCGCAAATGAATTGAGACCCCAAAAATATGTTTGGGCAAATGCAATCAGGCTCAGGCATTTGAACGTTACACAGCAGCTCCTCTATTTCGCTCTTTCTCTCTCGCTCATGCGTTGCAAGGGAACAGCATAGGAAAGCGGAAGTTTTTTTCATTGCTTCTTCTTTTTTTGGTGGAGCATGGGGATGCTACGATGCTACGATGGATGCTGTGTGTATCGCACTGTTTTGGGGGCAGCAACAGCCGCCCAGTTTCAGCGCATATAAATCAATAAAAACACACAGAGCAGCAGTTGAGTTGAGACTGAGTTGAGTTGAGACTGAGTCAGAGATGGAGACGAGTCAACTTACAGTGCTTGGGCTGAGCAGCACAGAGCGCAGCTTCATTAATTCTTTTGCTGTGCTCTCTACGTTTTAACAGTTACATTTCGCAGCAGCCGAGTTTCTAGTCTACTACACTCATACATACACATACATGCTAGCCTGTATGTGACATATTGCACACATACATACATACGCACATGTACATAGTAATTATTACGTTGACGTCGTCGTCGTCGTTGTACATACAAACATCAATACGTCACAATATGCGAGCGCCCTGGCGCACTTGAGCTTGCAAATATTGACAATGCCTGAAAGTATGCTGCAAGTTTTTTTTTAATGCAATTTTAATTGAGAGCTTCATGCGTATTGCACTCATTTATTTGCTGTTGTGTGTGTGTGTGTGTGTTGTTTGATGTAGTTGTTATTCATGTGGATGCTTTGCAATAATTGGGGCAAGTGCGTAAGCTGGCTACGTGTGTGACATTATAATGGAGTATAGGGATAAAACGGCACAATGCATTTATTTTTGATTGGCAGTATTCGTAAATATTGAATGAGCATACATTTTTGAAGTGATTATTGTATTTTAAACTGCAATTTTAAAGGAATTACAAATTTTAAATATTTACCTATTATGGATTTAATGTTTTTTTTTATTTTCCTTTTTTTCCACTTTTTTTCCTTTTTGTAATAGAAGTTAATAAAATAATTTACTTTGTAGTTTTTTGTTTTTCACTTTTGCTCGAACATTTCATAGAACTTGCAATCGATTTCAAAAATACCGTTACATTTGCAATGTTGCGCACAAAATTCAAATTCGAATACCTATAGCAAGCACTCACACATACACTCACACTCTCATTCACGACACTCTTTGCACTCACGCGCAAAAAATCGAAGAGAGGAGGCTACGCAGCAAACGATCGAAAAGTGCAAAAATCTGTAGACGCACTCACACTCATCACATTCACATTCACAGTCAGTTGAGAGATTCAGAATGGGCAAGTGCCGACTGATTAACCCTTGAATGGGATACAATGAATTACTGATGTTACTGCGTTACGTATACGCAGCGTGTGCGACGCGCGCCAAAGTCCAACGTAGACTGAAATGCGATACGGCTGGCGCGCTACCATTTATACACCGAGAGCCTCAACGGCGTCGTCGACGTCGTTGTCGCCATCGTCGTTGTACCCCCGAAAATTGTACAAAGAAGAAAAACTGGCAAAAGACGGCGGCGGCGAAACAACAACAGGGGCCAAAACACACCACAACAAGGCGAGCAACACAAAGCAGAGAAGAAGGGCAAAAGAAAACACAACGAGAACGTCGCTCTGCTGCTCTGCTGCACTGGGAACCCAGCGCAAACTATGTGACCCGATTTGATGGGCAACCTGCCCACACACGCGCTGCCATTTCACGAGGCGAGCGCGAGCTTTTGTTGGGTTCACGTTGATGCGATGGCGAGAGAGGGGGAGAGAGCGTGCCAAAGAGAGCGCGCGCATTTGGCAATTGCAATGGGGCGGCACACTCTCTCTCTCTCTCTCGGTCTCTGCATGGTAAATGTCATTTGTAAATTTCATTTACTTTGCTTACGAATTAGAGCACAAAACAGAAACCGAACAAAAACAGAGAGCCTTGCCAAATGCGACAGAGTGTGAGAGAGAGTAGAGAGGGAAAGGGAGCGAGAGCGAGTGCGCACACCAAACAGACAAAGCGCTTGCTGGGGGGTTTCCCTGGTTCAGTGCTGGTCATGTTATCAATGGGTATGTATGCGCCTGCTTTATTGATGTGCCCGGATCAACGATACTACAAATTATATATAGCATACATATCAGCGTAGAGTTTACACAGCGTAATTTGTGCTCAGTATATGATAATTGCTTGACCGATAAGCAAAATCGATAAGCATAAAGTAATCTTAACTATCGCTGCAAAAGTAAACAGTCACACAAATGCACTGACACCTACACACACACACACGCAGACACCCACACATGCATTCAATACGCGCCATTAATATTGATTGAATCTGGGAGAGAGAGCGAAAGAGAGTGTGACAGCAAGAGAGTAGATCCAAAAACTGCGCACATGCTTTTGCTCTCTTTTAGTGTTCTTGCGCTCTCTCTCACTCTTGCTCTAGCTGGATGCACGTGTTGTGTGTTTTGCGGTTTTCGCAGTCAACACACAGCAAAAGCCTCCAAAATATTGCGGGTGACAACAACGATGCGGCGGAATTGAAACGAACTAAAAAAGAAAAACGTAAACAAAGCGTGCGCACGCAACGCTAGAACACAGTGGGGTAGGAATGGATGCAGTAGGTAGGGGTGGGATGTGTTTTGGGTGTTGATGAGTGTTGGGGATAACCAGTTAGGCGCGCACAGTCAAGGGTGTTTTTGTTATTGATTCTGTAGACGAGATACAGGGTGTGGGCCGCAAGGCAGTTAGGAGAATCCCTAAGGACTAGATGACCTAAACTCATGGAAAATGTTGCAATTTTCATGAGCGTAATAAAAGTTATAAATATAGAATACAGAGAAATGTTGAAATGTAAAATTTGACGTTGCAGCAGAAAGGAAAATATAGCACAAAATTTTATTGAAATTTTAAATAGAGTAACAAGAATATCAATTTTAATGGATGTAATATTTAATATTCATATTCCGAGAGGCAGAATCCAATAAGACAACAATTAATTTAAGTCTTCATAGAAATCTGAAAAGAAATCCTAATATTTTATATTATTATCCCTATCCCTAGAATCCAATAAGATCAATACTCGAGCTGCTCTTGTGTTTATTAACAATTTTACAAATTTAACTTGTAGTTACTTTAACAGTCTTTCGTACAGGCAAAAAAACGTTTTACAGAATAGTCAACAAAATAAATGAAAGATAAAATCAAGTTATTTCTACTTGCATCATCATCTTCTTTAAGCCAATGCGAATGCTTCACTTAACCAAACCAATGGGCACCCATGCAGTCACGCGTCCATTCCGTTTGACAGACCCAACACCATTCGAAGCCGCAGCCAGCGCGTGTGCAGACCATGTGCATGCAGCCACCTGTGAGACATACATAAAATCGAAACGAATCGAATTTGAGAATACATAAGAATTATGCTGTAACATGTAACAAAGTTACAACAGAGTGTGATCGACTGCAATACATCTGTTACTACTTTTTATGGAATATTAAATATTACAAAAATTACAAAGCTAGATATTATTAATTACCAAACTTTTTTAAAGAATTCAACTTGAAATTAATATTACAAAACAAAGAAGATATACTGTATTATAAAGTTACATCTAAGATTTGAATTTTGTTATATTCCCGCAAACAAAAAAGCTTTGGCGAACTTCTAACAATAATTCTTATCCATCCTATCTAGATCTAGCTTTTACAGTCTCTGAGATAGAGGCATGACATGTTACATGTAGCATCGTATACTTGATGCAATCTGCTGTCTATCAAGCTAAAAAAAATATCCCTCTTGCTTACCATCACGTTCCGTGGGCGTGCGACATTTTGGACAGGGTTTGGTGCTGACTTTGATGGTCACATTGCTGGCCTCCTCCCAACGGGCCTCGGCAGCGCGCTGTCAGATAAACGATACGTATTGGATTTATGCAATCAACACAACAAGGACTCAAGTTACTCACATTGGGATCGACGGTGTAATCACATGACTTTGGAGCATTGCCAGCGGCACCCTCGGGCAAGCATTCGCCAATGTGATAACCTTGCAGGCAATTGCGACAGAAGACATAGCCACAGCCGCTTTGGCAGGTGACCTTGCGACAATCAGGCTCCACAAGCAGCCCCATGCCACAGCCCGGCTGTGGACAGAGTACGCCGCCAGCCTGTAGCACAAACTCTTCGGTGGCAAAGCGCTGATAGCGTTCGTATTCTTCGCGTGACAACAGCTTAAAGTGATGAATTTCCTCGATGAAAGAATGCTCACAACCAGCGGGGCAAGGCAATGTATAACCAAAATCTGGATGCGGCATAAATTGGCGTTCGCTTAGACGAGAGCGACAATAGTCGCGGAAGCAATCGATACAGGTGACGTGCTGTGAGGCGCAAGTAAAGACCAGAACAGTTTCGCTACAAAATAGAACGCAATAAATAACTGGAAATAGTTGAAGAGAAGTCCGTGAATACCTCACATCGGTGCAGGCCAAACAGGGCACATCCTTGATGTTGTTCTTAATCAAATTTAAGGGCACTGCGAAATCCTTTTCACCGCCTGAAACATGTTCAGCACACTTGAAATAAAACTCGGCAAAGGGCAAATCTCCGGCTTCGTTGTCCACGCACGCAATCTCAAGACTCTCACAATGACCGCGAATGCGTCTCGGCTTTAGCACATCATCCCAGCACTCGGGATCCCGATGTACAGTAAAGGCGCCGCCTTTGCATAGAGCACATCTCACACGCAGTTTTCCCTTACAGAGCTTCTCGCATTGTCCGCAATAGACAAAAAAATGCGCCTTGGCTCGTACACGCTCTATGAGAGATTAGATTAGAAAAATTTTCAACAAAATTGATTAGAGCTAAACTATAGCTCACCTTCGTCGGTAATGTTGAGACGTTCCTCACTTTCCAGCTGCAGATCGAGCAAAGTTTCATTGAGTGGCTTCGATGGCTGCTCTTCTACCACACTGGGTTCCTCCTCCACCAATGTGCTGGATTGACGTTCTCGCTGCAGCGGTGGACGCAATCGTATCGCATGCAACACACTCTGCTGTCCCAGATCACATTGCTAGATCACAGGGCAGCAAACTGATTGCAGTTTAGCTATAATTCTGCGGGTATTTTGCAATTTGCATTTACCTCAATGGTGGTCGCATCGCTGAGCTCCTTGCCGGCAAATATGATCTTCACCTCCTCCGGCTGCAATCCCAGCTGTGGTGCCACCAGCTCCTTGACGTTCTTGATGTCCCACTGTGGCTCCAAGTTGACGGACAGCGTGCGTCCCGTGTTTGTTTTCACATAAATGCTTAGTGTGTGCGTTAGCTTTCCACCAATTTGCAGAAGCTCCAGCATTTTGCGTATGATTGCAGCAACAAATTTGAAAATAAAACTCATTTATATATTGAGCACTAATAAAAAAACATTATCTAAATTCTTAAGAGCTTTATCAAAGCTGTTTTTATTTGTTGTAGTGTGACCATAAGCAAAATTTCGAAAATACCGTTTAAATGACGTTAGTATATACTTCAGTATACAAATTGCCACACACAACATAAATAATTGCACACCTACGATAAGGGCCTTGAAACATCTTTACAATTAGCTCAATTAGAAAGTAATGCTAAAATTTAAATGCAATGCAGTCGATTCTTTTACATTACTGCAACTCACTCATTTTGCAACACTCCCCAAATCAGCTGTTGTGACCCTTTGCCGGTTTTGCCATTCGCTTGTCAACGTTAATGTGTGCTTTCGCGCGGCAATATTGGAAAACAAATTTAAGCAACTTGATTATTTTAAAATAAAAAAACTGAATGAAAATGTCAAATTCAGTCATAAAGGAAATCAACGGCGACTTATTTAGCGCTGGCGCTGAATATTCAATGTGCCATTGTGTGGCCGCTGACTTGCGTATGGGCAAAGGAATTGCTGTTAAATTTCGGTAAGCTTAACATTAAGTTATCCTTAATATTATTAATGTTCTCGTTTGTTGGCAGCAACAAATTCGGTCAAATGGCTGCATTGCAGCAGCAAAATGTGAAACCTGGCGGCGTGGCCATATTGCAGTATCAAGGACGCTACATTTACAATCTGATTACTAAGCAGAGCAGCTGGGGCAAGCCGACTTATCAATTGCTCCACAGCTCGTTGAGCGCCATGCGCGAGCATATGGTAAGTGCATCCCTATCATATATAATGATATATTATCCGAATATCCCCACCCTCAGCTAAAGCATAATGTGGAGAAGTTGGCGTTGCCTCGCATCGGTTGCGGCTTGGACGGACTTAATTGGACCAAAGTAAAAGACATGCTGCGTGAGATTTTTGAGGCTGATGCCGTTGAGCTTGTTGTGTATAATTATGTGCCAGGCACTACAACATAATAAACAGGCAGTATAATTAATTTTAAGAGATTTCTATTGCGGCGGTACGTAGTTGTAAACAACAATCTCCACCTGCTCCTTGCCAAAGACCTGCTCGAGCAATGCGCTGACTTTGTCCCACTCTAGGCCATCGATGCCACAGCCAATGCGCGGAATGGCCAGCTTATCAATCTGGTTCTTGAGCTGCAAAAGAAATTTAAATTCAAAAATTAGATAAGAGGATACTGTCTGCATTCTGATAAGAATAGTTTTAAACTTGAATTTAGTAGAGAGAGATGCAACACAAAAAAGAACAAAGTCAACAAGTTTAGAATTTGCATAACAAGTGTAAATGAATTTACCTTTTCTATTAGCACTGCTACGGCTGAGAGTTTGAAAGTGAAAATGCTAACGTAATATGTTAAATTAGGAATGAGCATAATAAGCAGTAGAAATTCCGCTAAGTTTAGTATTGCTAGTATTACTATATTGCAAGTGTGAAAGCTGATCTCTTATAGTCACTGCTAATGAAAAGATAAAATTTAAACTTATGAGCTTAGCGAAGCTTAGTAGAGTTCTAAGACAATCCAAACTGTATTCAATAATTCTGAAATTTGCTCAATTTTAGTTGTATTTCAATTGTTTAAGCTACAAATTGAAGATGAAAAAACAAACTCGATTGAGATAAGAATGAAAGAATACTCTATAAGTTATGGAATTTGTTTAGCAAGTGTGAAAGAATTTTGCAGCAGGTATTTTACCTATTTTATTAGCAACCACTTAAGCTGAGAGCTATAAGATTAAATGCGTTCAACATTTAAAAATAAACCAAGCTTTTGTTATGCTTAAAAATTAGCAAATTAGCTAGAAGCAAATTATAGATAAAGATATTGTACAACAGAATCTATTTTACCATATGCTCACGCATCTGCTCCAGCGATGACTGCAGAGAGTCATAAGTTGGTTTGCCCCAGCTCTGTGGCTTGGTCACTAGATAATAGATGTAACGCTGATCATCCTTCAGCACAGCAACTTCACCGCTTCCTGCATTCTGAGAACGCAGTTCATCCACTTTCCCGTAGACTTCCTTGAACTTGACTGCAATGCCGGCGCCCATGGCAAGATCAGCGCCAACGCAATGCGCCAGAGAGTGCGTCTTGGGGGCTGAGAAGAGATCTCCATCGACCTCGCTGAACTTGTAGCTGCCAGCCATGACGAAAGCGCGACGGAATGTGGCGCGCAGATCTAAAAGTTTTGGAGAATACATAAGTAAATGATACCGTTTGAGTTTAGTTACTAGCTAGCTTAGTTGTATACTTAATATAATTATTTAAAAACAATTTACTAGTATTAAAGAAAGACATTACAATTGTTTAGATTAAATACTTGTCAGCCAAAAGGCGGTGTCTTTTATTCGCTTTACATGGTACACATAAATTACATAAATATCCATAAATATCAACATTATATGTCTTTATACTGTGCTCTAAACTCTTACAAAACTATATTAAGTGTGGGGTGCGTGCATCAAACCCAACCCGCAGAGTGTCGTTATAAATAATTATCGTTGCATATATACAATATAATAAGAATGTGGAATCCTTCTTTCTTCTTTCGCTTAGAAGGGCGTCTTTTCCCTGTAGAGCGAGGAGCGGGAAGAGCTAACGCTGCGCGGCAAGTGCATTAGCTTCATGTGATGACAGGTGGGACACATCACCTTGATGGTATCCCGATCCATGCTGGGCGGCTCATAGAAGAAGGCAATAATATCGACGCTGTCGCTGACAAAGACCAACTCCAACAAGCTGCGAACACGAAGCCAATCCAGACGATCGATGCCACAGCCCAGACGTGGTATGGCCAACTTGCTGACTCCGTTTTCACGCTAAGGAAGGAGAGAAGAAAAGTAGTTAGAGACGGATTAGTGCCTTTAAACAATGGCTTACCATATGCTCACGCATGGCCAGCAACGCATAGTAAAGTGCTGTGTAGGTGCACTTCTCATGCGCTCGCTCCTTGGTCACCAGATTGTAGATGAAGCGTCCGCCTTGCTCGAGCACAGCCACATTTCCGGTGTGCTTTTGCTGTTTCTTCAGGTCATCCACATGGCCAAACTTGCAGCGGAACTGCAAATTGATGCCGGCGCACATGGCAAAGTCAGCGCTAACCGAATGCACGAGCGCAAAGTTTTCCGGTGCGCTAAACAAATTTCCCTTGGCCTCGGTAATCTGACACTTGGGCGAAATGAGCTGTCAATGCGATGTGAGACGTGAGATTAACAATAATTCACAAAATTTTGTATTCTATTACTCACCTCTTTGGAGATGTCGTCATACTCACAGACCAGTATCTCGATGGGATACTCGCTGTGTGCAAAGATCTGCTGCATAATGCGCTTCACTTGCTTCCAATCGAGGCCATCGTTGTCATGGTTGCCACAGCAGATTCGTGGCATGGCCACTTTGGTGATTTCATGATTGCGCTACGAAATAAAAACACATGCAAAACATATTTGATTAATTAGGCTAGCAAACAGTGCGTATACGCGATGTTGAGTGACGTATACGTTATCAAATGTAAATATATTTCTCTTTATTTAAAGAAATGTTTTTTCTAAATTAATTAAAAATCTTCTCAGTCAAAGATAACTGCTGTCAACAATCATATGTTTACACATTTGTTTAATTAATGACAAGCGACAATCAAGATGAAGCAAACAGATTGAATTCTATATGCAAATAAATTTCGCTCTTCAAGAATGTAATTCAATTTAATTACAATAAATATTTTCAGTCACTTGTTGATCACAATAAAAGATAACTAATTTCAGCTCATGTTACAGATTTACTAACCAACCCAAAACGAATGTGAATTTTGTTAAAAAACTTTTCGCAATTTCATTAGAAAGTGATTTAGCTGAACAGCTTCAAATTCCAATCAAGATTTCACATACAAGTGATGCCGCAGATAATCAGATACAACTATAGCCAACATAAGCACAAACACTGCGATGCACAATGAGATAATATCGCTTTCATTTTCAGTAATGAATCTCGAGATGCTTAGCATTAGCTCCATCATCGCACTATCTTTGGGTGCTGCTTGAGTGTTGTTGATCAAGTGCAAATCTGGTTCATCAGCTTGATCCCCTCGCTCCAAGTTGTTTATCAAGTGATTGCTACGCTTTGTTGTGCGTTCTTGCAAACACGATGATAACGGCTTATTCCCGTTTGTCTCGGCCATTGTCTTGAGCGAAAAACTTAATTGATTTTAGGTTCTACAATAAATTTCCTGTTTCGTCGACTACCTTGTTTGGGATAATAACAATTGGAGAAAAGGCAGAGTTGATTTCATAGACTGTGTGAGACCCTTTACTTTTTATAGTTGATTGATTTAGACGTTGTTCTCTAAATATGGAATTATTTTGTTCATGATATTATAGATGATCTAATGGGCTATGTGAAACCCTTTTGATTTTTCTAAGTAATTGATTTTAAGGTTCTACAATTTGCTTAGACGACCAACTTGCTACTAATTTTTGCATGTCGAGAAATGGATGGTTTATATTAATGACTGTAGTATACCCCTTCTCTTACACTCGTATACTTTGTGATACCGTTTAAGTTTTGTCGTTGACTTTTTTAAGGGTCTACAATAAATAAATTTTCTGTTTCGGGGATCACATTGTTTAAGATGTTCTCCAACTTTCTGCTAGTTTTAGCATACTGAGAAAGATGTGGTTATTCTTATTGACTTTGGTATACCCTCTATCTTACACTCTTATACTATTATGAAACATTTTAGTTATTGTGACAGTTTTTTAAGACTCTTCAATAAATTTATTTTCTGTTGCAAGAATAACCGTGTTTGGAATATTATACCTCATTCTATTGACTATGCGAGACACTTTAGTTTTTTCTAAATAATTGATTTAAGGTTCTACAATAACATTTTTTTAGGCGACCAATTTGCTGCTTATTTTACCATGCTGGCATTAAGAGAGAAAGGATGATCTTATTGGCTTTTGATAGACCCTTTACTTTTTGTACTTAATTGTATTTAAGGTACTACATACAATAAATTTTACACTTTGTAATATATTTCCTACTTTATATGCGAAAATCTTTGAAATGAAAGTATAATGTTAGCATGATCTACAATTGATTCTATGTTTATAAGACTAACCTGCTAACTTGCTAGTAGTCTTATCAACTGTATGAGATCCTATACTATATTTTGAGGTTCTAAATTTGATTTAAGGTTCTACAAAGAATTTCCGACAGACTTGTTAACAATTTTTTATCATGTGGAGAGATTTTATGCACTGCGTTAGACCCTGTACCGTATTTTTTTTTTTAAATTTAGTTCAGAACTGAATGAAAGCTTGGCAAAATTCGAAAGTAAGCACAATTCTAATGCATCTAGCTGTTCTTTCCGGTTATAAATAATCAAGCACAACACTTTTCAGATACGATCTGTAGTCGTGAATTGAAAATCGCACGCTTACTTACCATATGCTCCCGGAGGCAAATTAGTGCCGCTTGGACATCGTCGTAAGTGCTTGCGGCATAGAGATTCGACTTGGTCACCAGATAGTAAACAAATCGTGCATTGTGCTCCAGCACAACGCAATTGCCGCTGCTCACCCGCCGCCGACGCAGCTCATCCACATCCCCAAAGATGAGAGCAAACTGCCAAGCGAGTGTGCCTCGGACTGCACTGAAAGATGACTCAACGGCATGAGCGAGTGCATAGCTTTTTGGGGCTTGGAAGAGATCGAGTTTCGATTCGATGATTTTCACGTTCGTGCTGGCCATAATTGTTGGCGTAATTTGTTAACTGCAATTAAGTGAAATTATTTTGTGCCAGTGTCTGAATTTTGATTATCAACAGTTTTTTTTTTTTGATACTTACACGCAAACGCGGAAACTTTCACGAGGCCAAACACCGAAAACACTTTGAAAACTTTTGCAGTTTAGTTCTTTTTTTTGTTTTGTTAGCCAGGGCTAAAACAGTTGGCAGAAGAACAACACCAAAAACGCAAAAAAAAAAATTAAAACCACATCCACCAAACCAAATGTGAAAAACAAAAGTAATTAGCAAAACGTTGCGTTTCGCCGCTTCACTCGATTGGTTATTGTTGTTAGCACACAAAGTTACCACAGTTAGTAGCTAGTTATTTGTTGCTTGTTTGTTTGTTGTTTTTGTTTTCTTCTCTTTGGGCTTATCCCCCTCTCTTGTGCCCTGACTTGAATTATTAATCAATTGACTCGCTTAACAGCTGCGTGGCGTTGTTCGCTGTTCACAGTTTGTTGTCTGTTGTCTCGTCGACTGTCTCCGCCGGCGTTCTGCACTCGAATGCGAAGAATGCGCTGAGCGTGCCAAGCGAAAGCCCAACTCAGTCCAGCAGCAATATTGTCGGCCCCAATTGGGGCTTTTCGGATGACAACTCTGACTCAGCATTGTTGCTGTTCTACTATAATATGCCATCATGTTGCTGCCGTCGCCGCTGCTGTTGATGATGATGATGATGACATATGATTGCCTGCGTATGTTTGAGTGTAAACTTTATATGTATATGTATTTGTGTGTTTGTTATCGTTTGTTTGTTTTGTTATTTGCTGTTAATTTATTGTTTTTGCCCCGGGAGCCAAGAATGAAATTATTCCAAAAATGTGCGCGTCGTTGAGATTCCTTAACAGTTATGCCCTTTTGCTGGGCGATCGTAAAACTACACGTCGCTGAGCTGAGCCGATAAACAAACTACAACCATATTGATAGAGCATTTTGTGCCTATGCGTAGGCGATACGTCTACCTCTATCTTCACGTTCGACGTTCGACGCCCGTCGCTGCTGCTGTCAACCGTAATCAGTGGCATGTGCTAATAGGGGCACTCAGGCGAGTACTCGAATACACTTGGAATCACTCACTGCTCACAACTTGCGACCCGTTGACATTTGTTTATTTGCATACGTGTGTATAACAAATGTGACTTAAATAATTATGAATATAATGGTGCAGGTGAAATTAAATATTAGCATACAGCGCATACAAATTACTATATTAAGTTAGAATAGCGCGAAAGCTACAAACATCAACAACACTAACAACAATAGCAACGACGACAACATCAACAATGACGCATACGCTTTTTTTGGCTCGATTTTTGCAAGTTCAAAGTTTTGGCAGTTGGCGCGTAAGTTTTCGTGTGTGGGCGTTTTGCAACACTGACTAGACGCTGGTAATGGGGACAGCTGTGCGAAAGCGATGCGAATGCGAGTGTGCCACCTATTAAACTTATGTATACACACTATTATGTGTGTAGTTTTTATTAATTAATTATCTCTTAATATTATATTTTCAAGTAAAAACTAATTTAGCACAATATTCAAATTTCCAGTGCCAAGTTCACATTTTCAAGGGTTTGTTTCTTGGCTAAGGGCGCTAAGCGGGAGCTTTGCAACATTGCCCGCAAATATAAACAAATGAAATTGCTTTTTCGCATAAACAATGTGTGCAAAGACAGCAGCAACACAAAATGATTGCACAATTAACTTCAACAAATTGCACATAAGTGTTTTCTTATTAATTAGCAATCGTTCTCCCACAAGTGCAATTGCCTGTTGACAAAGCGCCAAGGTCGAGTTTGTTTTCAAGCACGCCCTTTCTCTTTTTCTCCTTCACAAATTAGATGGTTGACTTCCACGCATTTCTACGCAAGGCGGGAATACTCCAATTGGATTTGATTTAAATTACACTATTCATTCTTTCAATTGAGCAGTCGACGTCGCAGCGCCAAGAGGAAAAGCGATAGCTGTGTACGTAAGCGTCGGTGTCGGTGTTGGTGTCGCCTCCCAACGAAACGTCTCTGCCTTAGTTCATGGCAGTTCAACTTGGCGCTCCGACGACAACGCACAGCGAGAGAGAGGCGAACGAAGCGAATACAAGCGCCAAATAAAATAAAATAGAAAAATATATAAAATCGAAATATACGCATACGCTTTCGTAGATTTTTGCGCTTGTGCCGATTGATGTTGTTGTTGTTGTGTTTTCGTTTTTCTTGTTGTTAATATTACTGAATGTAGCGTCTCGCAAATTACATAAATAGTTGTTTGCGTGCAAATCTTAAACTAGTTGCGATTTGTAGTCTATTGTGTTCATATTATAATACTTTACGTAGTATCTGAGTTAGTTGTGTTGTTGCTTGACGGCGCGCTATAAACATTCGTCTTCTATTTTATACGTTTGGGTAATTATCGTTTGTTATTATGATTATTATGGTTATACGACGCGTTAAAAGCCTCCCGAAATAAAATCACAAACTACGAAACGCGCTCTCCTCTATCAACATACAGACAGAGTTAAAACGTTCTGAAACACACGCGGTCAGCGAAATAACTAAAAAGTGCAAGGCAAAAAAGGCAGACAACAAAATCTTGTTGACAGCAGCAGCAACAGCCACAGAGAAGCAGCGCAGCAAAGTCGACGACGACTGCGTCAGCTGTTTTAGTTGTTGCTGCCCTCCCTCCCCTTTGGATACATCGTTTCGCACGTTACGTAGCGCGTTGTCTTGTTGAATTACGTCGTGCTCGTCTTACGTAGCATTAACTAGTTTCTGTTTTTGGGCTTTGTTTTTGTGATCGTCGTCGTCGCGTTGTTGTTATTGATCTTTGTTTTTGTAGTTCAATTTAAGTGAGACACTCCGCGTCAGCTGATTAGAACAATGCGTGTGTGTGCAAAAACGCGTAGATAAACAAAGTAAACGTTACAACTATAACGAAATGTGGCCTTGAAAATAGTGTTGTAAAATGAATATAGTAGTTTAAATTTTGATAATGTTTTATTTCATTACTCATACTTTTGGCATTTTCTACTAAAATTGTTAATAGTGGTATTCAGGTGGCGTTTAATATCAACTCGATGGCTTCGTTGACATTGTGCTGCTCGCGTCGTGCGCTCGTTGCCAACACCCACCACACCAAGGCGAATGGCAGCAGCACTTGGCGGCTAATGCACACACTTCAAAGGCGCCAACAACAATTACAACAATCCTGTGGGCGTCTGCGCGCAGCAGCAGCAACAACAACGATACGAACAGCGTTTGCAATTGAACCAAAACTAAATGCAAATTGCAGCGGTAAGTTTGCGCTTTATTATGCTAATTAACGCGTGCAGCAATTGTTTATTATCTTTAGTGTTCTGATTTATATGCCTATCTCTGGGCTTCCTCTTCTCATGAGCTTGACAACCCTGTTCGAACTCGAACATTTCAAATTTTTTACCCGTTTCGCCATCTTTCTTATCGTCGCGAATCGTACGAAGCTAGCGAATTGTGAATTGTGTATGCCGCCCACGCAATGTCAGCCAAATTGTATACGATATACACAACTCGTATACTTATATGTCCATCTATATAGATTTATAATTAAAACAAACGATTTTGCTATAAAATGAGGGAATATCGAACGTTGAATGCGCAACAAGTGGCAGTTTATTTTGTTTACATATAAAATCAATTTAAATTTTTAAGGGGGCGTGCTTTACTTAATTAGGCAAAAATATTTTACAGCAGTCATTGCGCGATAAGTATAATAATCAGTGACGGCATGCAGTTGACTTCCCATAAAAAAATGTTGTTCAAAAGTGACTGATGTAATAAACACAGTTTAAATTGGTATAGAATTTTGTTTTATAATAGCAATAGATAAGTTTTTACTACTCGTAATCATAATTTCTTAAAGATTAATAGCAAACAATAAATGTATTTCCTCATATTCAATTCTCTTTCATCATTCAACGATTTTTAGAGTATTTCATATTAATTCATTATATTTCATAATCATTCATTATATTAAAAACTCACATGCTCATCTATAAATATAAAAAGTAATCCCTACATTTATTTGTATCATAAACGTTGGGCGTCATCAAATATCGTTGAATTGTATTATTTCACTCACCAGGGGTTCCATTCATTCATTGTTCCAGTTCGGACAAACATTACTAATGACAATTTGATTGCCTAATTGAAAGCGCATTAAATGAACACCATAAACACTTGTTCTCGGTGTTTGACACGACTCCCCCCCAAATAATTGAAACCCGTTTTGCTTCAATTAACGTTTTATCATTTTTCCACACGAGTTGAAACAGGCGATGACAAATATTGTTTGATAAATATGGACAGATATATGTATATAGATTTCACCTGGTTATTATTTCATAACCTCAGGTGCGTAATAAACACCGTGTTAATCGATGAATCAAACAGCTTGAGTAAAGCTCAATGTGAGTTTATTGATTTTTTGTTCTATTTTTGTGGAGAACTCTCTGGAATAATTAGAACCAAGTTGTGCCTACTTAAGTTAAGCTTAGAAAGCGGTTTTTGTTTGTTGTTTATTTTGAAATTCATTACTCGTGTATTTGCAATTTATTTAAGTGTCGTGTCAAGTATCAATCTTTAATCTTTTTTTATACAAAATATATCTATGGATGGTTTAAATAAGAATAGCTTTTCATTGATAGTTAAATATGGTGAATGATTTATTTTTCGTGTCGTGTCACGAGGTTATCTTTAAAATTTTCCACTTATAATATTGTAGAACATGGATACTCTTTCACAGATTTCTGAATTCGTTAGTAATTTATTTTCGTGTCACGCGCTCATCCCTAAATTTCCTTTGTATAATATGCCTAGAGCGTCATCTTAAGGATTCCTTTCCTTAGCCTTTCAACAACGTTGCAATACAACGGATGCCAAAAAGAAACCGAAGTTAGTCAGTATCAAGGAATCGCGTCGCTTTATGATCGATTGCTTCAAGGCTGTCTGTGTCCCCGAGGATCATGCGGTGGCTCAAGCTGAGCTCTTGGTGGGTGCGGATATTCGGGGTCACTTCAGCCACGGCATGAACCGCCTGGAGATGTATGTCAACGATCTGGCCACGAATGCAACCGATGGCAAGGCAGAGCCAGAAATACTTAGCGAAACCAAAGCCACAGCCTGGGTGGATGGTCATAATGGTCTTGGAGCTGTCGTGGGCAACTTTTGCATGGATCTGGCCATCGATAAGGCGTTCGATGTGGGCGTTGGTTGGGTGTGTGCCAAGGGATCCAATCATTATGGCATGGCTGGCTGGTATGTGCTCAGGGCAATGGAAATGGGTCTCGTTGGCATGTCCATGACCAACACCTCGCCCCTGATGGCGCCCACGGGTGCAAAGAAGGCGGCCCTGGGCACAAATCCACTCTCGATGGGCGCCAGCGCAGATAATTGTGATGGCTTTCTGCTGGATATGGCCACCACAGCGGTGGCTGTGGGCAAGATTGAGATGCAGCGCAGGAAGGCAGCTCCCATTCCAGCTGGTTGGGCATTGGATCCCAATGGCAAGGTGACCACCGATGCCGAACTCGCCTTCAAGACTGGCTGCCTGATGCCTTTGGGTGGTGCTGAGGACACCTCTGGCTACAAGGGCTTTGGACTGGGTGCCATGGTGGACATTCTGTCAGGTGTTATGGCGGGTGCCAAGTACTCAACGCAAGTGCGTTCGTGGACGCATCATGGCGCAGACATTGAGGCTGATCTGGGTCACGTTTTCATTGCTGTCGATCCCAGTTGCTTTGCTCCAGACTTTGGCAAGCGTTTGAGTGATTTTAATAGTCGTCTCAGAGGCATAGAGAAAGTGAGTGAGTCTTGGTAATAATTACTTTTAATAAGGCTGATCCCTTTTAGGCTGATCCCTGCAAGCCTGTGCTTATAGCGGGTGACAAGGAAAAGAAGAATTTGGAAACAATAGAAGAAGCAGGTGGCATTGAGTATTTGGAGAATCAACTGAAGACTTGCGAAGCTCTAGCCAAGAAATTGAAAATAAAACCACTCAAATTCCTGTGAAAAATTATACTTGTTAGTGTATGTTGATAATACCAAAATCTCAAAAATCCTCTTAAATAATAGTTTTGTAAACATTTATAATAAAGAGCAAATTTGTTAAGTTAAAGTATAAAATTTAGACTGCTATTGGATCATGTTATTTCTTAGCTTGCTGAATGTAATTGGTATATAAATAAATGGCGTAACCTGAAATATTAAATTCCTTCATTCTTCAAAATTTTGGAATAATTCATATTAACATACTTCAACACTTCTACAAACTGAATAAACTTCGACTTTTTTTAAATCCATGGTCTCAAAAGCTAAGCAAATAATTTGTACCACTTCAAAAGTACTTCAAAAGGTTTTAAACTTTATTGCTTATTTAATACAATAACAAAAATATTTACGATTTACAACAGCTGTCAGAATAAATACAAAAAATTAGAACATTGTAATATTATACGATTTTTTACAATATTAGTTGTTGAATAGATTGTAAAGTTTAATATTTGGTTAAGTGAATAAAATAGCCATAAACAAAAAAAACAAAAATAAGAACATGGTAATATTTTACATTTTCTTATAAGTTGAAGAGATTATAAACTTTTATATTAGCCTAATAGAATAAAATAGAAATCTTTACGACCCTCTAGAAGATCTACAAAAAAATACTGGACATGTTTATTGTTTTGATAAGAAAACCTCCCAATTTGCAGCTGATAAGATTAGGATTGTAAGGCTATCAGCTTCACTATTCGTTTATAGTACTTTTTGGTGTCTGGGCCAAAGTCATATTTGTGCAGCCATTAAAAAAAAAGTTTCGCTTTCATTGTGTGAGGTCAGAACAGAACAGAACAGAACTTGCTGGACTGTGAGTCGAGTGGGTGTGGCTCATGTAAACAAGCTATAATTCCACGTAAATATTATGACAAATGTTCCGAGTAAACAGCGAAAAGCAGTCCCAATACACTTTATTACTGCTATCTCTGTATCTTTCCGTTACAATTAATCAATAGTGCGTAGTTATAACCCATCCCCGTGGCACAACATAATTAATTCATCCATCAATTGTTATTAAACTATTTCATTCATATCACATGCCTCAATTGAAGTTCAAGGTCATTAACAACAGCAACCACAACAAACACTCAACGCCAAGCGACGCGATTCAAAGCGATTCGACTTGCTGCCACTTCCCACACACACACAACTCACAACACTTTATATACACAACACTTTCGAGAGTGTCGTTTCGAAACTTGGGCAACACAGTTACAGTCACCTCAATAAGTATACAAGTCACATGCATAATTTATGAACACGAGCACAGCATAGCGTACATATATTTTTAGGGGTATATGTTCTATATGTAAATATATATATTGTATGTTGTATTGTCAGACTGCGAGCCCCCGAACATTGCGAACTAAAAACAGAAAGCCGAAAACTAAATACCCTTGACTGCAAAGTATTAAGGGTAATGATCTTTCGCGTCAAAATGTCTAGAAATTTTAGAAATCTTTAGAATATCATTTCACACATTCATCATGAAATGAGCAAAGAATGTAGTAAAAATATCTTTTGGTATTTTTGGGATCATTACTGTGACAAATCGATTGGGAGTGATTGAAAGTGTTTTGATAATCAAGGAATATTTAGAAATTAATGATATAGGGATTTCATATTATTATTCACAAATAATCTATTGGTTGACAAATGGATGCGGAATGATTTATAACTACCCTGATAAGAATTTAGAAGAAAATCAGAAAACAAGAAAGAAATTAAAAGAATAGAAAATTAAAGAAAAGAAATGAAAAGAAAAAGAAAAGAAGAAATAGAAAATAAAGAATTAAAAGAATATTGAAAATACAATTTAAAAATGAAAATATTCTACATTTTTCTATAATTTCATTAAAATTGTTTCTATTTAAATTAGTCAGAGTAAAGTGAAATCATTGCCCAGTAAATTATCAATGAATATTTTATAGTAAGAATCTCTAAAACTTGTTTTAAAATTATAATAAATCCAAGCTTAGATAGTAGTATGATTGATTGCATATAACTAAATACGTATTAACATGTGTCGATGTAATTATACATAGTTGACTGACAGTTAACTGATATAGTAATGTTAGATGATTTATAATACTAAAAGTTAACTGAAAATTATTCAATCCTTATTTAGGAATTATTTAAGAGATACTCGTAATAATCTGATATTTATAGTATGTTCGTAGGTTTTGAATTATAATAATAAAAATAAAATTATTCAATGCTAATTTGACTTTAAATAAATAGACTGATATAACTTCGATGTACAAATTTATTACATATGCTATTTTCTTAGGAACGAAGGTTACAAATAATAATTAGAGTAAAATAGAAATTTCTTAAACCTAATTTAGGCATTATTTGGGATGTAAATAGAGATTGCGAGTTTTTTTTCAAATTCCAAAATGTGGGATATAGTTATGATAGAATTATTATAATACTAAAAGTAAAGTGAGAACTATTCAATGCTAACTTGGGAGTTTTTTTTAGAAAAATTCAATTAGACTGATGAGATGTGTAAATATACTATTTACTGAATGTTCTTAGTAATGAAGGTTACCAATTGCTTATAATAAAAAACGTGGGATCCAAATTCTTTGATCCTAATTTAGGTATTTTTTGAGACGAATACAAATAATCTTCAAATGAATTCCAAAATGTTGGGATCCTAAATGATATGCTAATGCTGTCCGGACTTGTTTATATCTTAGTAACCCAGAAAGACGGGTCTAATCGAACCAAACGTGCGTTGCCAAAAATTCGACTAGTTACACGCGCCATAGCATAAAGAGATTGTGTGAGTGTGTGTTCGCGTAGTTTCCATATCATCGACAGGCAATAGAGAAACACACACACATGAATACACACACTAACACACTGACATAACCTGCTGTAGAGCTGATAAGTATTCGGTAAACACGCTCCCTCTTCCTCTCTCTCGCGATCAGTTTTCTTCTCGCTCTCACTCTTTTGCTTGTCTGGCAAATAAGTACGATATGAGAAATTTCAAGTTTGCCAAAAAACAAAATACGACATAACAATTATAAAATACTCTAGAGCCCAAGTGTTTACCCGCGTCTCTCTCTCTTCTTTTCCCTCTTCCTCTTTGTTTCTCCCTCTTTGCTGTTTCCAACGGGCTCTGACGTAGTGTGTGTGTGTTTGAGTGTGTGTGAGCATTTGCTAGATTAATTATTAGACAGGCGAGTCGTCGTCGTAGTCGTCGAGGGCCAAGCTCCAGGCCGACAAAAAACAGTCGCAAACTCGCCGCGAATCTGAACGTACGCAAAACGTTCCCGCTCCCATTAGTGTTCTCAGCCACTGTTCCCACTCACCGTTCAAGTACTCGTATCTCAAGGAACTCTTTTTGCTGTTGTTCTTCTGTTTTAGACTTTGTCATCGCCAGACGAAACATGTCGAGTTCCAGTTCCCCTAATCTCGTCGCGGTTGCTGAATCGCGTCGCTTCATGATCGACTGCTTCAAGGCCGTCAATGTGCCCGAGGCACATGCCATTGCCCAGGCTGATCTGCTGGTGGCCGCCGATTATCGTGGTCACTTCAGTCACGGGATGAATCGTCTCGAGATGTACATCAATGATCTGGCTATCAACTCAACCGATGGCGCTGCTGAGCCACAAATACTCAAGGAAACCCCTTCGACTGCCTGGGTCGATGGTCGCAACGGTCTTGGAGCTGTTGTGGGCAACTTTTGCATGGATCTGGCCATCAAGAAGGCAAAGAATGTGGGCGTTGGTTGGGTGTGTGCCAAGGGATCCAATCATTATGGCATGGCTGGCTGGTATGCCATGCATGCCATGGAACAGGGTCTCGTGGGCATGTCTATGACCAACACATCCCCACTAATGGCTCCAACGGGTGCCAAGGAAGCCGCACTGGGCACCAATCCCCTCTCGCTTGGAGCTCCAGCTGGCAATGGTGATAAGTTCCTGCTTGACATGGCCACCACAGCGGTGGCTGTGGGCAAGATTGAAATTCAGCGCAGGAAGGGCGCTCCACTGCCCGATGGCTGGGCGCAGGATCCCGAGGGCAAGGTCACAAACGATGCCGAGTTGGGCTTCTCCACCGGCTGCCTGATGCCTCTGGGTGGCTCTGAGTTGACCTCCGGCTACAAGGGCTTTGGCCTGGGTGCCATGGTGGACATTCTCTCCGGTGTTATGTCGGGTGCCAAGTACTCCACACAGGTCCGTAAGTGGACGCATGCGGGCGCCAACTCAGCGGCTGATCTGGGACAGGTTTTCATTGCCGTCGATCCCAATTGCTTTGCTCCCGACTTTGAGGATCGCATGAGCGACTTTAACTCGCGTCTGCGTGGCGTCACACCCGTAAGAAATACCGATAATCATTTTCAGTATTATCTCTAAATTATTAACCAATCTCTTTATGCAGACCGATCCTAGCAAACCTGTGCTGCTCGCTGGTGATAAGGAGGGCAACAACATGAAGGCTGTGGACGCAGCTGGCGGCATTCAGTATCTGGAGAATCAGCTGAAGACCTGCACCGCTTTGGCCGAGAAGCTGAAGATCAAGCCACTCAGCTTCATTTGAAGAGGAAGCGGGAATTTGGAGCCAAGCTCATCTAATTTTCTGCTGCCCGCTCTTTGTTCTTCGCTCTTCGCTCTTCTTCATGCCATACACACAATGAAGCAGCTGCTGCATTTCGCTTGACCAAAGGACTTTGATTAGTGCCTAAGTTTAAACATTTAAAATCCCCTTTACAAATTAGTTAACAAAAACAAAGCAATGTCTTATGCAAATTTGTGTTTTGCACGCAACCCAAATTCTAAATTGTCGTCGTCGAGTTTTGTATATGTGTTTTTTACACCTAGAACCAAGATATCATCACATTTAATAAATTTATAGCTTTAAAATGAATTAGAAAACAAAAAATGTTCTCTCCAGTTTATTTAGTGGATGGGGTAGTATGTAGAAATCGAAAGCTTAGAGTTCCTTCAGTATATTGCAGGATTATCGATTATACGAAAACTTAACTCATGAAGGACTGATGGAATCTATAATTATTAGCTCTTAGCTCTTTTCCAACTTATTCATATTTTGAAATATGCAGACTCTTCTTTGCCGATTTGGATTCAAGCCTGAAATCCAAATTCCAGAATTTCCTTTAATATCGTAAAATAAAATCTAATTTCAAGAAGGACGACTGTAGTATAATTTTAAATAATTTTAAGCGAATTTTTTTAATTTTTTGGAATAACTTCGAACAAGAACAAGTATTTTAGCATATGTTTGGACTGCAGGTTTATAATATAGAATCTTGTGTTGATCTTTAAATGGATGAATATTATGGCAAGTGTTTTGGATAGCAGGATTCGTAGTTGAATACTATTTGTAGTAGTATTTATATTGTCGCCGCGATATTTTCTGAGTAAGTATTTTTTATTTAATGGGGAAAAATTTGTATTTATATAGCAAGATTTTTTCCCAAAAAATAGACTAATATTACCGCAAGTTTTAACTATGTATGGTATGTAAGTAGAGTGGTCGCAATACCATCTTGGAGAAGAGAAAAGAGTAATTCTGTTATGTAGTATTTAGTTGAGTTTGAGTATACCGAACAATTTATCTGTGTTCATCCTTAACCAAAAAGTTTGCTTCCAAGATGAAGAATTGAATATGTAGAAATGTTTCCATATGAATATTCAATTCAAATCAAATATCCTGAATAAGTTGTTACTTGCATATGATTATCTCTCATTTCTCCCAAAGTGTCCAATTATTTTCTTATTGTGCTTATTTCGGTGCCATAGACAACCGCCTTGATGACATTAGCAGCCATACGTCGCCCATCTTTGCCCGCTGTAATCGATTCCTTCTTGATGCGCAGCTTGAAGTTGCGACACGGAGTATCGAAGAGGAACGGAGTGGGTTGAATGCAAGGATTCACCACCATGGCAGAGCGTAGTTCTTCAGCATTGTCAGTCTTCGACATAGACTTGATGAAATCAATGTAGCGTTGATTCTCTTCGGTAAGTTTGCGTTTCTCCTCGAGCAGCAGAAGATTCTGGGCCTGAGCCATCGCCTGTTGACGCCAAAAGTTTTTCATTTTATTATTAAGCTCGATGAGCTCATTTTCGGTAATATCGACATGCTTCTTGATGTCCAAGGATTCGAGTGTAAAATCCTCATTGAGATCACCCACATCGACTTGATCTATAACTTCGCCGCCCACAATGACTTTTTCCGATTCAGTTTGTAGCTTGCGACATGTGATCGATAAGGCGAGCAGAAGTTCGCCACTCTTGACGATCTTCTCAAAGCGCTGGGAGGAAAGAGTAGAATATTTAATAATAAATATATCAGATTAAAGTTACCTTAGTCAGTTCATAACACTCTGTGCTAAGAATGCGCAGCTTCTCATGCGTTGTAATGCGATCGACGTGCATACGTTCCTCGATCTTCTTGCGCACATTGGCAAAGTACTCATACTCCAGCTTTAGATCATTGATCGTATTATTATTCTCCGCCTCGATGCGCAACATTTCACGCTGTGTCTCATTCTGCAGTCCAATGTACTTCATCTCCTCGGCATCCAGCTTTCGGGTTTCATCCACAAAAGCTTGTTGTCGCTCCGTCAACGATCGGATGCGATCGTATTTATGTGCATCAAGTTCGGTGCTGTGCAGCGAGTCGACGAAATCATTGAGTTGCCGTTGCATCGTCATCATTTTCTTAACCACCTGATCACGTATCTGGAAGCGTGCCTCAATGTCCTTGTTCACATAATGATCGCGCTGCTCCAAATAGATTTGATAGTCGAGTTTCAGCTGATCGCGTGTGAACAGATTCGAGGCATGTATGATATTCTCGCTATTCTGTTTCATCGCCTCAACTTCCTCGGTGCGAAAATGCACTTCATCATAATACTCTTTGAGCAGGTCCTCTGCCTGTTGTTCATACATTCGTTTGCTGCTCTCGAGCATCGCATGATAACACTCTCCAATGTGATCGATTATCTCGATCGTTCTGGAATAGGTTCGTGAATGCTGCTCTTGCGTTTGCTGCATGTCATCCATCAGCATCTTGATGTGATCGTTCTTTCGCTCAATAATGTCGGATGCTTTTTGGCCCCATTGCACAATCTCCTGGCGCAGCTCGATAATCTTAAACTGTTCGGCAATGGCATTCCAATCGTCCATGCCACGCTGCTCCATGCGCTGGCCGATCTCAAGTTCCGTTTTCAAGGCATGCTGTAGGGCAAAGACTTGGTAACCATGGCGTATACATTATTTATTGGTTAAGCAGGTCAAAGTTGAAAAATGTGTTATCATGCTTAAGTGGTAATCTTCTTAGACAATTATTGAGCTTATGAAAAAACTACAATAATACATCAATTTAAATAGTTCAACATTTTGGAAATAATAAAACATATATTATAACGTTTGTTATATAATTAAATGTTAATGGATAAGTTAATCAACTTACTGGTCACTATTTAACGGATAATAAGACTTAATATCAATTTAAGATTCTAAATAAATGTATAGTTTAAAAACACATAAAAAAGCTTTTAGTCATTACACAGAAAAACATTTTTCTAAAATCAAGATTTTGGTCGTATTATTAAGACTTTTGGTCTAAAAAGTGCGTCAAGAACATGAAAATCTTAATGTTAGAAAATACATCTTGATTTCAAGAAAATTTGATATAAAACCTAAGTTCTTATTAATAAGAAATTTATTACGTAAATCTAGTAATTTTGAGACTATTTTGAGAATTTGGCATTTTCAGACTTATAGACTAAGTTTTAAGAATTTCATTTTAAAGTTGTCTTATTTTATTAACACAATTTTTAAGTCGAATGTTCTTGTGTTCAAATTTTTTCTCATTTTTTTGTTTTTAATTTTATGAAATATTCCAACAATTTCAATGATGTTTTCTATGTTTTGTTTTCTTTAATTGTTAGTAACTTTTTTTTTTTATTATCACTTGTTTTAAATCTATTTATTTAAGTATGCGATTTATTTAATATCAATTGGAAAGCCTTTAGCATTTACTATTTACTGATTAGGAACTCTTGGAAATATTACAAATAATTGTGTCAATAGAGCCATAATATGTTACTATTATGCATAATAACTTAGTCTCTATTTTCACACTCACGCGCAATATTAATTTCTGTTCTTCTTCCTTGGCTAATCTCTTGGCCTCCTTGCGAGCCGCTTTCTTCTCGGCTTTGGTGGGCTTCGGCGGCTTGTCATCTTTGTTCATCTCATCGAGGGCCTCCTCTATGTAGGTGTCCGTTATACGCGTAATGCGTATTTCTGGCACTGGCAACGACATTTTGTGCAAAGTATTTAAAAATGTATTTATTTAAATCAGTCTGTTAAAATCGAACAAAAGTTTTTGTTTACGATTCGAAATCTGAAAGCAGCGGCAAGGCTTATTGAAGCTTTTACGAATATGATTAGACGTTATCCAACACTGCTGCGGAGCGAACTGGAGCTTGGCGCCAAAGTGAAAGCTCGCTCCCGCACAGCATCTGCGAGTCAGCTAAGTCGCGGCTCACGCGCTAGCCAAGTCAGTAGACGTTAAAAGCTTGTCACGCGCGGTTGTCAGTTACGGCGTAAAACGAAACCTGAATAACCACAACAACAACAACAACAGCGGCGGCAGCGGCAGCAAACACAACAAGGAAGAAATCCTGGCACTAACGGCACGCCGACTACGCGTCTGTGTGTGTGTGTGCGTGTTTGGTGTTTTTTTTTCCGGCAGCGCCTTGTAAACAAAAATAACTTTGCTTGTTGTGACTGCATGTGAGACTCTGTGTGTATGTGTGTGTGTGTACTTGGTGGTGGTTTACAACCCCCAACAACAACAACAACAACGAGAATAACAACAGCAAGGAGAACCAACTACAAAGCTCGAGTGGCAAGGGCAAATCCAGCAAAAGTTTTCGGGGTTGCAGACAGTTGGCAAACAAGCTGCGAATTCCTGTTTAAATACCCATAAATATTCAACAAAAATAAATATATAAATACCTACTTGCATATACACACACAGCATAACCGTAAAAAAGTAAAGGATATATTTTGTCCGTTTATCATCAAATATTGAGCATCATCCGCATAAATATGAGCGATGCAGGCGGCGCACCCAATAGCAGTCATGGTGGCTATCAGAAGCTGCCGCCCGGCTGGGACTGTAAATATGATCAGACAACGGGCAACTGGTAAGCGCAAAAGTGCATTACACAGTGCAAAATACAGCACGCCATAAATATTTATGCATGCAACTTGAAAAGGAGTAATACAACCGAGTGCTGCACGCCATTCAATCTTTTTATTTTCCTTTTTCTTTTTGTGGGCGGGCGAACAACGACGAGCTCTGTGTACAGTTTACAATGTGCGCGCTTAATTTCCATTGCATGCTTTTAGGCGGCAGTTGATATTTGAGCTGGGTACGAGAGAATGCTATGGCAACTTGACGTTCGGTGGGATGGGTTGGGAAATTGATTGCCTTGTGCGAAGTGCGGAAATGTCAAGTGCTTTCACTGTGCTCTTAAAATAGCATGTTATAATGAGATTCTGAAAATGGTGATAGCAAAAATCTAGGCGGCTTAATAATATCTGATGACTTAACCCGCTGTGCAAGGCATACTTTTCGGCTGTGCTAAAAATCAATGCTGGCTTTGTCTGGGCTGCCTAATTTGCATAGCATACTTTTGGGCTGAGCTGAAAATCAATGGGTGGCCCTTCAAGTAGTTGACTTGGTGACTTGTGTAGCATACTTTTGAGAGCGCTGACATTTGAATTTCAACAACAGCATTTGACAGTTGGTTTTTTCGTTTGCGCTGTCTTGTAAAGCTATTCATTATGCTTATGACAGCACTTGAGGCACTGACAACGTCAATTGGCCCCATTTTAGACGCATAAATTGTGTCACTTCCGCCAAGACAGACTGCAACTCTTCCGAGCTCTTCGCAACTTCACAACTTTGTTGCCTTGGCTCCAGTTTCAGGCTGTGCGCAATTAAGCAGCGACTGTCATACGTTAAATTCAAGTGGCCACTTGGCCGTAAGTCTCGTCTCCAGTCGAGCTGCAATCAGAGCCAAGATTAGCTGTCAAATGTGATGTGATGATGTCTGCTCTGCCTCTCGACGTGTTGCCAGTCAGTCTGCCTGCCAGCTTGCCTGCCTTTTGGCAGCTACTTGGCACGTGTCGCTGTTTAGGAGCTTCATGCTTCACCTTAACGTTTCCTTACCCCTTTTGCATGCAGTATACAAAAATAGCCGCAAATTTCCCAAATGTGCCATCAAATGTGTGTGCCAAGGAAAATACACCACCAAACAGCAGCAGCAGCTAAGATCCAACAACCAACAGTCAGCATCCAATATCCAAAGAGCCAGACAAACAGAGAAACATCTCGTTGCTCGAAATCAACCCCTGGACGAACATGAAACGTGGAGCTTTCGGTTGTTGTGGTGGTCGGGGTGAAGGCCCTTTTTTATGGCCTTTGATTTGCACTTTTATGATGCAACCCAATTGACAGTCATTTGTGTGTGCCATATTGCAGCTATTACATAAACTATCTGACCAAGGCCATGCAGCTGGAGGATCCGCGCAATGGCCGCAACTACACAAACAGTTGCACAACGAACGCTGCTCCACAGAGTCCATTGCGCTGCAGGTGAGTCCAGTCCACAGTCCACAGTTGCTGCTGTGTGAAAATCAATTTACATTTTATTGCTTTCTTTCTCCTTGTTTTCTGTTCTGTTCTGTTCTGCGTTGCATTTGCATTTACAGCCCTTGACGCAGAGCTCGCACCACGGCTCGCCATTCCACGTCGTCTATCCCAGCAACAATTTAACGGCCGTGCGCGCTTTCCAGGAGCGTGAGCAACGTCAGCAGCCCGCATTGCACAATCTATCCACCAGCCCACTGCTCTCCGCATCCTCGCGAGGACAACTGGTAGGCCAATTAGCTAATGTAACATAGACTATTTGCACTCCGAGAAAATGTTAATTAGATTCGTGTTGAATACTTTTTGTTGACTCTATTCTATACATATCTATTCTATACATCACTATCTTGATTTTTAGAATATATTGCCACTCACTTTTGTTCACTCTATACAAATTACTATCTTGATTTTAAAACATATTGCTGTACATTAAATACCATTTCTCTAGTTTACATACAAGAGTTCGAATACGATTTAAATTCAATATTCTCTAGTTTAAATACAAAGGTTCGAATACGATTTAAATTCAATATTAATCTTATTATTATAATTAATTATAAAGATTATTTATTTTCAATTTTATATTTTTTTGCTAATTTGCTAAAACGGTCATTAAAGAATATGTTTTATAACTTGGTGCCTGCAGAAAACGTTTGTAACAGAAAGAAGGAGTCATCTCCGATCCCATAAAGTATATATATTCTTGATCAGCGTCAACAGCCGAGACGATATGGCCATGTCCGTCAGTCCGTCTGTCTGTTCATCTGAGTGAAACACTGAATCACAGAGATTAAAAGACTATTATTATGGTATATTTCAAATGTGGTATTATAACGATATACCAAATATAGCCTTAGGTATATTTTAGTATTTTTGTAATATATGAATTTTTGGTATATTTGTAGAATATGGTTTGATTGAGAATTAATAACGGGTATTTCACAGTCGATCACACTCGCCTATAACTTTCTTATTAGTCGTTTAAATTGGTTATAGAATTAATACTTATCATTTGATGTTATGTTGTGTATCTTATTTCACATTGTTTATTTATTTTATGGTTCATTCCTTTTTAGTAAAGTTTTATTTTCTTAAAATATATTCAGTATAAAAATCGTTCATTGTTTTTTTATAGAATATTTCAATTCAGTTTTTAAATTTAAAATAATTGTATATTCTCTATGTCATTTTGTATTTTTAATCTAAGTTTATTTACTTGGCTTTTAATTTTTTGTTAGAGATTGTTAATTAACTTAACTAATTTCAAATATTTGAATTGACATGAATTATTTAAATAATTTAAAAAGGAATTTACTTTTGTTTTATTTACAACTTTAAGAACTATTTTTGATTTATAAATAAGCATAGAAAATTCCTGAAGTGCATTTGGTCTACTATAAACTTCTCTCACCATTTTTCTCCCAGTGTAGTAACACTTGCAGAACTAACTGTCATGTTTATCCCGCAGGAAATGTCGTCGCCACTGCCTTTCCAGCGTGCTCGTTTGGCCTCCCAATATGTCGCGTCGCTCGACCATCCAGGAGACCTCGTTTAGTCATCAGCAGCAAATCGATACGCACGCCGTCGTAACCAAGATACAAAACATGTTTCCCACTGCCGACGAGAATCACATTCGCCTGCTCCTCAAACGGTAAGTGCCACGTTATCCTAACTAATCTGAGTCTCTGTCTTGTTCTCTCTCTCTATATAAATTGTATGTGTATTTGTATTTCGATTCTTTCTCACACGCTGCCGCTTCTTGCACTTAATACTTACTCACACTTGCTCGCCACATCATCGAATTCCTACACACACGCTTACTAACCCAACAAAATGAAAAATAACAGCTACTACAATCGCGAGGCCGTCGTCATCAGCGCCTTGCAGGTGGAGAAGCATCCGGTGACGATGCCGGGTCCATTTGTTACTCCACCGGCTCAGCGTCATCTGTTCCACAGCAATTCTGCTTTCTATATGACACCACCGGCGCGTCGCCTGGACATGGGCGCTAGCCGGGTGACAGTCACCCAATCCCAATCCCGCACGGCCAGCCCTCTGCCCGGCGGCCGCCTCGGTAGTCTCATGAGCATGCACAGTGGCCCCTCTGCCCATGGACATGGACATGGAGCCGGAACTGCGCCGGCTGTCACCGCCACCGCCACCGCACTGCACGGCTCGCCGCAGTGGCGCAGCTCGCCCAAGCCGCACTCGTCGCCCAAAATGAAATTGAGGTGCGGTTATCTCAGTACTGAGATCTCTGATGAGATGAAAAGCAATCAACTAATGGGGCGTTGTTAACCCCCCTTTAATGGAAGAAGACATCAAAGGGGGCAATGTCAGGCAGCTAAGCTGCAGAAAAATGGCAGATTTAAATGAATTGATAATGAAAGGTCCTTCAACATGAGTTGAGTTTGTTAACGTCACATTAATTGGTCCAGTTAATAACATTGAAAGGGTGAAATTTGTGTAGTTACTAACACTTAATGCTGTGAATAACATCACATATTAGTAACATATGTTAACAACGAATTAATATATTTTAAAACCAAATGAACAATTAAATATAATGAGCTGTTAGCGCTTTATAGATCCTTTGATGTATTAACTTCTCTTCTAACATTATAGAAACCTATGTAAGCAAAGCATGACATATGTTAAACTAAAACAAATGTTTGCTCTTGATGTTTAAATAGTAGGATAATTTTATGACAAGCTCTTTTGACGCTTGTTAGACTCTTCAGTTTTAATAAAACTAAGATGTAAGATAAGAGATAAAGTCTACTAAAACCAACAACGAGGAGAAGATGAGGTTATTATCTAATAATGAAGATAATATCCTAATCTTCTTTCTGTTACTTAAAGATTTAGAAGATTTAGAAGATTTTCTTTGAAGAATCTACCAAATGTTAAAAAATAATGTCATTTTATTATTCACCATCGAAACATCAAGAGGTCTTTTTAATATAAATTCAATCTACTTAAGTGATTAATTTTTTTCGGTGTCCCTCTCAATATTGCTTTCTGTTAACGCAACACAAATGTTATCTTTCAACATCAGAGGTAGTTGAGGATTAAACTAATCTATAGGGACTTATCACTATGCACAATATGTTGGCTTGTTGTTACTGTCCTAAAAAAAACTATCCCAGTTGAACTGAAAAAACTAATTTAGATACAATATTAAAGTTTCAAACGCTAGCTTATAAAGTTAAAGATAGATTTGTCTGTTATAAAAGTCCTAATACTTTTCAGTACTAATGCTAGCATAACATAACAAAGTTTAACATATTTTTGTGCTGTTAATGTCACCTTAACATTTCGCCTTTGCAGCAGTTTGCTTTTCATCTCGGATGTGGCTCGTACACTCGCTCTAAGCTCGCTTCATTTCTTTTTAATACCGCCACATTTAATAATGGAAATGATTTAATGTGCTTTCTAAACACTTCACAGATATATGAAGAACATATTCCCCAAAGCAGATGAAATGCTGCTGCTGGACACCTTGGCCAATGCGGACAACAACGTGCAGTTTGCCTCCGAGAAACTGATCTCATTGGGCTACACAAAGCGCGAGATGCAGCTGCCACACAGACCCAACAATCGGCCACCCCAACTGGGGCAGGATCAGGAGCAAGCCAATGATCAGGCAGTGCAACACATTCCACTTCGTCCCAAGGAGTACACAGCAGCTGAGAAGACAGACAGTGAGAGAAATCGAATTAAATTCACTACTGCAATACATATTAATATAATTTTCCTTCTCTATAGTGGAAGCTTTGCTCAAGGAAAAGTATCCACAGATAGCAGAGCGCATTATTCTCATGGCTCTGGAGTCGGTGAACTATGCCGAGGACCGTGCCACGCAGATACTGCAGATTGTGCAGGACGAGGATGAGCAGCGCTCCAAGAAGCATGCCACGCCCAAGAGTCTGCCACAGGAGTGCAGCAACATGTTGCAAGTGGAGCAGGTGGACGGTGGCAACATCACAGCACACAGGTAAGTCTCGGAGCTGAGAGACACGCTGTTGTTCTGTTGTTTGGCATTTTCATCCCACCTCAGAGTTATCAGGCTGCCTCCTCTGCCTCTGTCTCTCTCGCTATTGCCGCCTCTTCTACTGCTGCTGCTTTCTCAGTTTTGTTAATCGATATTTAATTTTCTCTGTAAACCTTTGTTGCTGCCACCAAAAAAACAACACACACAATCACCCATTTAAACTTTGCCACTGCTTGCTTGCCACTTCCCACCAACATCATCATCATCATCATGATCATTCATCATCATCAGCAAGCCACACAAGGTGCATCGGCATTTGCCATCCATCAACCTCATCACGCCCACAACGGCCACCACACAGATCCTGCTCAGCAATTCGCCGATGCAGGAGGAGCAGGCGGATCAGCAGGCGAAGCCACAACCAGCGTCGGCGGCGTCATCGAGTGCATCATCAATCCATTCATATGTGTCACCACAAGCACCACAGTCACCCATCATCAGCTATGAGCCACTGACCACCAAGCGCATTCTGGCCAAAAGCAACAACAACACTAAGAACAACAACTTTAGTATCAGTGGCTACTTGCATGGCTCTACTACTACTACTACTACTACTCGCACCTATTCCTCCTATAATGCATCAATGACGTCATCATCGCTGGCATCCGCTTCCGCTTCGGCCTCGGCCTCGGCCAGCTCCATAACGAAGGCCATCGAATGTCGTTCGCGCGCCAAAACCGGTTCACTGAAGTATGCCCATAACCGTTTACCCGATACCGTTTACCTTTTATCGTTTCGTTCACACGTTTACCGATTATCGTTTCGATTACACTTTTACCGATTACCGTTTCGTTCAGTGCATGCGTTGCAATCGTAATTGAATTGTTTTGCACGTTATCACTTTTTGAGTTATAAATGTAATGTACTAAATGTAATTTCGATTTAATTTAATCATTTACTCACCACATTCTTGCACTGCAGACATCGTCCGCCGCATGCTGCGCACTTGGAGAATGCTCAAAATGCCGAATCCACTGAATTCCAATCGCTCATCGAACGCATGGCCAGCTTGGGACCCAATTCACAGCTCACCAAAGGCGCCAACGAGAATCTGCTGCTGTAAGTCTACTAACTCCCATTCAATAGCCAATCTTTACTCATCATAATCATTGCAACAGCGCTGACTATGTCACCTGGAATGGACCAAATACACCGCTGACACAAAAGCACTCGGCACAAGGAGCTGATGCCAATTTGCTGCTGGTTGCAAGTGAACGTGGCTACAAGGCAACCGGACGCAACGAGCAGCTGTGCAAGGGCGCCAAGCAGGAGCTGGCCAAGGGAAGCATCTATGCGCCCGGCAAGAGCGCCAACATAAAATGCAACTAGAACAAGGATTCCAATTCCAACTTTAGTGTGCCAAAAACAACCTTGAATATTTCAAGCAGCTGCCATGAACACAAAAACACCCTCCAAGCGACCCTGACTTGAACTTTTACATGTCTCCAGGTGTTCCCATTACTACATATAATCATTAATATTTAAGTATATCTACATATATAGATATTGTGCACATTCACATACTCTTTACACGTATTCCATCCAAAACTCTAATTCATTTTTTTTGGACAAACTTTGCAGCTTGAAATACATACTAATTACAAAAACAAATATATGTATAAATCGATATTTAAAATTAAACCTAGTAATATGCGTGTTTATTAATGGGCGGCATTTTTTTTAGACCTCATCCTCATTTAATAGCATGTTGGGTATGCCATCGGTTATGGGAAACACACGTCCGGTTTCGGGACATTCCAGCTGTCCCTCAAGCACGTCGATTTCGAATAGCAGATGGTGCAGTTTTTGCAATAGCGCCTCGTTGTCAGCAATGTTGTCTGGCTGTGCTGGAGGAATGTCCTCAGCGCACTCCGCCTGCAATGAAAGAACCACATAAGTTAGGATGCAGTGCATCTTGAATAATGTAAACTTACCACTTGTGCGGCACCGTATAGAGCTGCCCAGTCCAGCTTAGGCAACAGTTTCTCTATAAACACCGGATTGAATTCACTTTCCACCACATTCTGTTTGGTGATCTGCAGAGGAAACATTTGCATGAAGTCATGAAACAATCAATAACAAGTCCGCTATTCAAACTCACCGTCAGTTTTAGGGGATATCCAACTTTGACTCCCTTGATAGCCATTGAAGTGAGAAAGTTATACGTGCTGAGTTTCATAGTGTAGTTTTAATATTTGCTTAATTTAAATGTGTGCAACAAATTTTTAAATAAAAACAAATACGGTATGCGAAACGCACGTTTTTGACATTCACCAAGCAACGTATGCAAAACAGCTGTAGCTATTTGGCAAAACGGTCATATTGTTTGGTCATATCGATAACAATTATCGTCGCTTAGCAGCTCCTGTTAAAACATATTTGTGCCATTTTTGGTGCTGTTGCTCAATTTAAAGTGCTGGTGAATAACCAATTTATTTTATATATATACACTTTTTTAATAGTTACCTTTCAAATATTAGCGCCCACTGTTAACAGCATAATACAATGTTATGTTTACGTCACTGTAATATGCAGTGTGACCAGTCATTGCAATAACGAAAGAATAACAAGAGCAGCGCATAACAACTGCTGCAATTTTAGAGTTTTTTTAACGTATTTAAATGTAAATTAAGTGCAATTCGTATTAAAAACATTACAAAGAGTGCATAACAAACGCGTGTATTGCAAATATGGAGGATATATTTCATTGGTGCCGCGAGGGCAACTCAATTCAAGTGCGCCTCTGGCTGGATGAGACGGAGCATGATATGAATTTGGGGTAATAAAATAAAGTTATAAATTAACTCAAAAACTATTGAGAAGTGCTGATAAAATTCCCAACAACATGTGGCGTGCAATCTTTAAAATATTTTGCTCAAGCTATTTTGGTCGGACGCAAAAGCGAAATCCAATTGAGACTGAATAAATGTGTTGTCCACGAAGTGACGTCATGATTTATTCTTATGTTGTGTAAACAACCAAACCCACTGTGTGTGTGTGTCACTCTCTCTCGCTCTCTTTCTCACGCACGCTCTCTTCATAATTGCAGCGATGATCATGGCTTCAGTCCACTGCACTGGGTGGCAAAGGAGGGCCATGTGAAGCTCGTTGAGACGCTACTGCAACGCGGCGCACGCGTCAATGCCACCAACATGGGCGACGACATTCCCCTCCATCTGGCAGCCGCCCACGGCCATCGCGAAGTCGTCCAAATGGTAAGCAGACGCCCCCAATGAGCAAACACACATAAATTAAAACTATTTTATTTATTTAGTTGCTGCGCGAGCGATCGGATGTGAATGCGGTGAATGAGCATGGCAACACACCGTTGCATTATGCCTGCTTCTGGGGCTACGACATGATTTGCGAGGATCTGTTGAATGCCGGCGCCTTGGTCAGCATAGCCAACAAGGATGGACACACGGCCGTGGACAAGGCAAAGCCAAGTCTGGGCAAGCGCATCCAAGATCTGGCGGAGAAGAGTGGCCAAGAGTTGAAGGTCATCAGCTTCAAGGAGCAGAGTTGGTTGGGCATGAAGACACGTTCCCGCGATGCCACCTTGTCACGCTTTAAGGGCATCAGCATGGGCGATCTCGACCTGCACACTAAGCTGTCGGTGACGCCCTCGGGAGAAACTTGGCGAGGTCGCTGGCAGAAGAACGATGTGATTGCCAAGGTGAGTAAGACTTTGGATGGGGTCGAGTTCAATTGCTAAACAAAGACTTCTTTGTTGATCGTTTTTCATAGTTCAATTTGGTTTCAAGTCCTGGCGTCATCTTAAGGGCACAGTTAAACCATGTCATAAATTTGTTGTTCACCTTTTGTAATTTACATTGAAATTTCAACCGAAGCTATCCTAAATTTAGAGCTATATATCAAAGCAACGGAAGAATAGGCTTCCCATCGAAGCCATTTTCTTAGGGAAACTGTTTCAGTTCGGCTTCAGTTAAATGATTATACAACTCAAATAGTTCGGATCTTCAACCTTCGTAAATTTACACTAAAATATTTAAGCACCGGTCTTATATTATATTAAATAAACTCTACTTTAATTAAACTTCATTTCCTTTACAGATTCTGGCAGTGCGTCAGTGCACGTCGCGCATTTCTCGTGACTTCAACGAGGAGTTCCCGAAGCTGCGAATCTTCTCGCATCCCAACATTTTGCCCATCATTGGTGCCTGCAATTCACCGCCGAATCTCGTGGTTATTAGTCAGGTGAGTATCCTACCTATTCTCTGCCTTATCAACATCTAATCCCTCATCACCTTGCAGTTCATGCCACGCTCTTCGTTGTTCAATCTGTTGCATGGCGCCTCGGGCGTTGTGGTGGACACCAGTCAAGCTGTGCACTTTGCCCTGGACATTGCCCGAGGCATGGCGTTCTTGCACTCGTTGGAAAGGATCATACCGACGTATCATCTGAACAGTCATCATGTGATGATCGACGATGATCTGACAGCACGCATCAACATGGGCGATGCGAAGTTCTCGTTCCAGGAGAAGGGACGCATCTATCAGCCGGCCTGGATGTCACCGGAGGCGCTGCAGCGTAAGCCAGCGGATCGCAATTGGGAGGCGTCCGATATGTGGAGCTTTGCTGTGCTCATCTGGGAGCTGACAACACGCGAGGTGCCATTTGCCGAATGGTCACCCATGGAATGCGGCATGAAGATTGCGCTTGAGGGACTGCGAGTCAAGATACCCCCGGGAACTTCATCGCACATGGCCAAATTAATCTCTATTTGCATGAATGAGGATCCAGGCAAGCGGCCCAAGTTCGATATGGTTGTGCCCATTCTGGAGAAGATGAAGAGATAATCCCAAATCGCACACAGTCAGTCCCACAAACACAATAGACTTGTCTTATTTTTTTGTAAAACAAAGGGTCTTAAAAATTACGAAGCCAAAATGTGCCTGTTTACAAACTGTGTAGCTAAATCTGAATAATGTGAGTTGGAGCGGAGTGAAGTGAAAGGAACAGAGCTCCCTCGTTTGATGTGTTTGCCAACTAATTATAATTACTACTTTGTGTTAATTAACTGCAACGGAAACTGAAATTTAACTGAAATCTAACAGACACCGCCACAAGTGCCTTGAGTCTACAAAATCCATTCAAATATTTACAGGTAAAGCTTTTAAGTTTTTTTTTTATTCTCTATCTCTCTCTCTTTTTGTGTAGTATTTTATGTGTCCCACTGTCCACGTTTTGTTCTTATGAATTTTGATGATGTTTTTAGACGGTGCTCGATTTTGTCTACGTTGTAAGTTCAATTATAAATACAATTAACAGTTAAGCTTTTAAAGTACGTATTTATACAGCATATATATTTGTTACTAATGATTAAACGAAATTTGTGTACCTATATAAAAACGATAAAAATTATTTTACATTCGATTCGATTTCTTCTCAGAATAGCTACGTACATACATACATATGTATATCAAAGCTTCCTTTTAGCTTTCGCCGCTAAAATGCAAAACAACACGAAAGCTTTACTTTTCGTAATGTGTGTGAGGGTATGCGTGTGTGCGTTGCGGGTAGTCAGCGTGAGCAAAACGGCCCTGACCTCATTTCCATTATGTGCACGCGATTCTGCAGCGCGTGGGCAGAGCAAAAGCAGCAGAGTGCAATGAGAGCGAGAGAGCGCCGGCGTGAGAGAGCGCAGTTGTGAGAGAGCACGTTTATAAATTTTGTAAAATGGATGCTACAATAACGATGGATTAATGTGGAAACATTAAAATGTAATACTATATTTTAAAAAAGGGTTTAAGCATTATATTGAATAGTTTATGATTTCATAAATGCTACTGCAGTGCCGTTTTTTTTTTTAGCTTGCTGCGGCCATTTTAATTTGCCGCTCTCTCGTCGCATTTTGTCGGCTTGACGTTGGGCTCTCTGTTTATGTTTTTGCGGCATCGTTATATATTTGAAACTGCTGCTGCTGTTGTTGTTGTTGTTGTCGCGGCGAGCTTACACCATGTGATTGTTTTGTTGGTTCGCTCTCCGTTCAACGGTACATCCTGTGCCTGCATCGGCACGTGTGTGAGTGTGAGTGTACCAATGCAGCTTTAAAAAGTTTTGCTGCATTTTGTTGTCGTCGCCGTTGCCGTCGCCGTTGTTGCCATCGTCTCTGCTGTGTGTCGCTGTCGTCGTGCTTTTCGGCCCAGAGGCTGGTCGCTCGGTCTCCAAACAGCAGCAGCGGGTAACAAGCGCTGCGCTGCAGTCTGTGTCCAAAAAGCCGATTTACACTTTTATATGCCAGTTATGAGTGCAACCAACAAACAGCGACAGCATTTCCGCAATGCCGAATCCAACGATTGAACAATAAGCGTGCGCTAACATCAACATTAAAAGACTTTGCTAAATTGTGCTACATAAATAAATAAAAAATAGAACACACTAAGAAAAAACAAGTTGAGCCTGGCATCAAGTTTGTGTGAAAAAAGCTTTGCATTGCAAACGGACAAAAACAAAAGCCGCATTCAGTTTTAAAGTGAAAGTGGAGAATAAAAATTGCATGGCATCTTTTAGGCGCAGCGCATAAAAGTTTCGATTGATGACGGTCGCTGGCATTGTTGTTGTTATTGTTATTCCCGTAGTTGTTGTTGTTGTTGATTTCTTGAACCTCTTGTGAAGCGCCCAAACAGCAGCTGTTTAAATGTATTTTAGTGCTTGCACACAACAACGGCCAGCCCCCTTGAGGGCCGGCAACTCATGGAGTATTCAAACTCAAAGCGTTTGAATCATAACGAGCAGCAGCAGCAGCAGCCACAAAACGAACACGACCAGCAAACCAGGTTAGTGTTTATAAAAATATATCTATATATATATATATGAATTCTTATTTTTATGTTTATTTGTTAGTTATGTGCCCCATTTTTATGGCCACACCTGAGTGCCACAATTTTTATGCATTTTTCTACTGTTTTTTTTTAATTAACCAAACAATTGCCCAGGCACGCCCACATGGCTTTTGTGTCTCGCTGGCAGTCGCATAATTTGCAGGAGGCAGAGAAAAAAAAAGAAATACAACAAAAGTTGGCAGCATTCAGGAGCAGCTGCGGCTTGCCACACGGCTGCTGCTGCTGCTGCAGTTGCTCCTCATCATTCATTTGGCTGACGAGTGAGCCACTAACCTACTTCCTGCCCCCGACACGACCACATGATGCACACAAAAGCCGCAGTAACTTATCGTTGCTGCAGTTGCTATTGTTGTCCGCTTGTTGTTGTTCCTTGCCGGCATGCCACGCCCACAAGCGGCACACGATGATGGTGATGATGATGCTGTTGTTGGGGGTGTTGATGAGTGTAAATGTGAAAATGACATGGACCAAGTGGCAGCAGGAGACGACGCATCAAATAAACGATGCCAGTCCGTCCATCAGTCACTCAGTCATTCAGTCCATCAGTCAGTCATTCACTCATTTCATGCACCGCATAACAAATGATGAGATTTTCGCTACTGAGAGCAACAAACATTCTCGGTCGATTCTCTGCTGCGCCTTCTTCTTCTTCCATGCATAAATCAAAAGTTCAATTTTGCACATTTCACCAGTAAAGCACAGCGAGACAGAGACAGCAATACAGATAGAATGAGATGGCAAGAGAGAGCGGCATCTTGGCAGAGAACTAAAACGCCACATGGGCAAATATTTCACTTGTGCTTTCGAGCAGCGCATCGAAAAGCGAAAATATTGTGACAACATCAGCAGCAACAACAACAAATGCAACAACTGCAACAACAACAACAACAACAACAACAACAACAAGCTCAACAATCTCTGTTTCGAGTGCTTGTTGGGATGCTGCACTTGTGTGAAGTGCATAACAACGTGGAAATATTGTAAAAGCAAACTACGAGCTACAAGCTACATAGATAGATGGGATAGATAGATAGAGGAGAGGAGGCAAGTGGCAAGTGGCAAGATTTGACGGTGCGGAATTCCAAATGCCTGCGCCTGAGGACGACAAAGCAAAATGCAATAAAGCTCAGTGGAGGCATAGAACATCAAACATGGTAGCCTCCAGCAGTGGTGTGGAAAGCACGAGGGGGTGGCGAGGGGCACGGGGCAAGACGCAGTTGTGCCACACAAAAGCAAAGCAGCCAAAGGATGGTTAGGTCCTGGGAGATGCTCATGTAAAGCGCATATTGATTTTAGAAAGTGTGTGCTCTACAACACACAAAAGGGTATTTGCAGTTTGCCACACAGATGAAGCTCTAGAAACTGAGTTTTTCAACATCCGGCTGGCTGTCTGTCCGCCTCTTTGAACAGCGAGAACTTAGTTACTATTAAAGCTAAGCACATCAAATTTGGTGACGGTGTTACATTACGATTTAAGTAGTTTATGTTTATTTTAGAACTTAATGACGACACTCTTAGATTTAGATTTATACCAAAAACAATTTTTAAGCTTTTTGAATGATTTCTACAAATTTGGTGGTGATCAATAAATGAAATAAATCTTTTATATTACACTAATGTTCGTAACGGCGAAGACTAGAAGCCACTTTGCGGATCTTAAGGAGTTTGTATAAATTTTATAAGTTAATCACAAAAGCGAAATTAGAGTCTTTTCAATAATTTCAAAAATTTTAATGGTAATCAGTTAATAAGATCAATAGTTTTTAATAGTTTCTACACATTTAATGGGTAATCAGTTAATAAAACTAAGCTTTGTATCACAATAATGTTTGTAGCGACGAAAATTAGCAGCGAATTTGTGCCTATTAAGTAATTTATAAGTATTTTAGAAGTTAATCCCTTCGTTTTCAGTTCTTGTGAAAACTCAAAAATTTCAATGTAAGAGGTTTAAATGGTTTATACAATTTTAAAGGTACTTAGTTCGATCAAAACTAGTGAGTTAACTTTGATGTGGCTCTTTTTAATATATATTCTTCCTAACGTCTTATATTATTTTGTTTATATTGTTTTTCTTTAGATTAATGTGTTTAAATATAAAAGTTGAAATTATACGGAGACCTTTTTTGGTAATTTACAAGTTTCCATTGCTATCACTCTAATATTATTGGAGAGACTTAGTTTCTCTTCAGCAGTTTCTGTTTACGGTTTCAAAAGCTTGAACATTTTAAATAATTTCAAGATAATAAATCTTGAAGTTATTTCACAAACATTCTTATAAGTGCAATTACGTCTTTAATCTCTAAAAATAGTTAATACCTTAAAACTGTTTTATAATACAGGGTATTTTGTAGTCGCTACAAAGCCAACTTTTCTGTTCTTAATGCAAAAGGATGCCGCAAAAACATGTTGGTTTTGTGGCTGCCTAGAGCAAGCGAAATGGGAATGCCGACGGGAACAGAGCAACAACAGTGCGTATGAGTAATATAGAAGAGAGACAGAGCGCCACAGCGACCACAGTGCGTATAAGTAATGCGAGAGAGTGCATTAAAGCGTTGCCAGCGAAATGAGCACAAATTTATTTTGAAGTCGAGTCCTTAGCTAATTAGCATTAAATATGCAAAGCAAAGCGACAAACCCTTTTTGCCCGAGTGAGTGCGCAACTATTTATTGCTGGCGTTTAACTCGCAACTATCGATCAAAGTGGCAGCGTTAAGAAAGAGTGGGCTAAGAGTTTCTGCACCCACACAAAACGTCGCTGATATTCAATAAATTGTGTGCCGGACTGCCAGGAAAATGGCCAATTACGTGCAATAACGAGCTAAGAAGTATGCCAGGGCAGCAGCAGCAGCTGTCCAAGGGTTGAAGAATGGGAAATGGGGCAAAGGGGAAAGGGGCGAAAGGGGGCAAGGGAAAAATGTGGGTTGCAGCTTGCTTTGGAACTCGCTCGACTGCACTTAACATGAATGGCCATTTTTCCAATCAATTACTCGGGCACTGCGCATTCTAGAAAACGGTTCAACGAAGTCCTTTCTTCTCCTCTCCTGTCCTGTCCTCTCAACTACTCTCCTCTCCTGCCTTGTGTGTGCTTAAGAAACTCGGCTGCAGGTGGCTTCGATAATCACTTTAATGTGCTTGGCCACATTAATTGCATTTCGATTAAATTTGACATTGACAATGAAACTGTGGAAAAAACTCGATACGAATTCAATTTAAATTTTTGATTTGCTTTCACAGAATTTCACTTGCAAGCGGCTACTTTCGCAGCAGCGATACGCCAACAACAACAACAGCAGCAGTTGATGCAGTAGCAACCACACCAACAACTGGCAGTCAGCGTTGCCTCAATACGCCACCCACAACACCCAGCAGCCCATTGCGAGAGCCGCCACAAAGTCCTTCGGACGGACAGACTTCATCGCTGAGCTCGCATTCCGTGTCCAGTGACATCTTGTTGGGTGAGTAATGCAAACTCATGCTCTCTACTTGAAATACTTGTGGCACAACTGAGGAATACTCTGTTTCGCCAGCAAAGTGAAGAGGAATTGTAATTAAATCTGATTGAATTTACAATAGTTTAATTATTCTTCAAAGTACTTGATGGTATTTAATGGTTGATCTTTGGATTTTTATTGCAAGTCTTTGTAAATTATGCTCTACTCGAAAGGAGTGAAACTTTGGTATTCTAGGAAGATTATTATTACTAGAATTCTCATAAGCTGTTAAGATCACGGGCATCATGAAGGCAGTTGCGACTATTAACAGAAGCTTTATATTGATCCAAAGTTTTCTTGTTTATATTCATAAATATTGCTTAGTTGAATTGTATTGTTATTCAACTTTAGAAGAATGTGCGTGTAACTTGAAAACTTTTAAAGCGATTTTCCCTAAGCTAGCGATATGTGTTATAACATACTCTAGTAGATATTCTTAACTTATTGAATATGAAATCGACTAGAAAATTATAATGATTATATTCTGAATCGAAGTTGCTAAAATGATAATGTAATGTATAAAGAAATCAATGTAAATTACGTATACCACACGTTTAATCACTGTGGGATTATTACTATCATATACTATCATAAGAACTGCCAAAAATTATCCTTTCATGATTAAGCTAAATATATATTTAATGAGCTTGCTTTAGTGTGTAATTAAAGTCCCAATGGAATGGGTGCAATCAGTAATAATTTATTCCGTTTTTATCACTCTAAATGATGAAGTTTTTAACATGAACATTTGCTTACATTAACATAGTATGTTAAATAGCAGTCTGTTAACAGCTTCGAACTCGAATTTCTCTCAAATGTTTGCCAAAATCAAAACACCCTTCTAGTCAAACTAGTTTACAGAGTGTGTGCAGCATTTGTTACACTTTACTTAAATATACTTTATTTTTTTTCTGCTGTGGCTCTCGCTCTGTTATTTATAGCTGCCCAGTTTCTCTCACGAAACAGATCATGACCCAGGAAAGAAAACGGGCAACAAAAGAAGCAAAAGCAAAAGCAACAGCAACCATACCAACAACAACAAGAGCGAAAACGAGAACAACAAATAAAATCGCAACATTTTATTGAGGTTGCTGACATTCAGCCAAACATTGCACATGCCTCTGGTTGCTGTGGCAGCAGCAACTGCATCCCAACGGCTCCCACTGACGTTGTGCGACGACCTAAAATGTTTTTGGTGCTGGGTTTTGGGTTTCGGCATCGGCATCGCCATCAGCATCAGCATCGGCTTTGGCCAGGGAAAAATTCAGCCTGCAAGCTGCATGCCACACACACTCGATGCTACATGTGTTGTAAAAGTGTTGCCCAGGAATGCCACAGGCAACAATCTCTGCTCTAGGCCCATGTGGTTGCTGCTGCTGCTGCCGTTGTTGCTGCTGCCACTGTTGTGGCATCGTGTGTGACGTTTGTATGGATTTTGTGTGCTTTGCCATTCTGACATGAAAGATTCTGGCACAAACAGCGGGCGGTTGTGGCTCTTTTTCCATTGTTGTTCCTTCTTGTTCTTGTTGTTTTTGCTTTTGTTGTGGTGCAAATCCTTGGGGACAAAACTTTTGCCAAGTGTGTTGCTGTCTCTTCAAGTTAAATAGCCTGTTAGATTGTTTGCTGATAAGTTGGCCAAATGCTTTATGTTTTCATTCCCCGAGTCCCAGTTGTAACCTAAGGCAGCAGCAAGTGTTGTTTTATCATTTGATTAGGAATATAAGAAGAAGCATTGCCCAAATAAATAAAACAAACTTGATAATTAAAACACTTGAAAACCACATTTTTTAAAGAATTTAGTTCAAATAGTTGCCACCTGAATTATTCGCCCAAAAGTATGCTACAAAAATTTAAGGATTTAAGTTTTTAGTTTTTACTTTTCTTTCTTTATTAGGAACAACTTTAATTAACTTTAAATACTTATATTTTTATTTTACAAAGTTTCATATGATACTCAACATTCATTTTAAGAAAATAGATGAAAACCTATTTCGTTGCTTAGAGTCCAAAAAATTAATCTTGCTTCCTTTAAATCATATAAGTCTTTTTTTCTTTTAAATCATATAAATCATACTAAGTTCATAACAACGAAAAGAATAACAATAAGATTTCGGGAATATTTAGCCTGATTAATGTACAAAATTTATATGTTACTAAACACTTTAGTCAAAAGCTTCAATACTCTTTTTATTATTATTATTTAAAATCATTTTGAAATATGTTTTCGGAAAATGAATTGGATGAAGATTTAAATAAAGTTACTTGAATATTCAATTTTTTTTTTAAAGATTTTTTTGATTTACATTAAATTGTTTAATGAATAACAACATATTTAACTTCACATCCTTCAGTTATAATTATTTACCATATATATTATAGAAACACTCCCAAAGAATATGTTATTTGACAAATATTTAGATTTTTAGCAAATATAGAATTCCATATGGAAACTTCCAAGACTCAACTTCACATTCTCCTTTTCTTCAACTTTGTGCGATAATTGCAAGTTAATCCAGCTAAATACTTAGTCATAATTTCTCACTCCAAGTGATAATTTCTAATGCCTACTTTATAGCTTGTTTACAGCTCTTTGATGCCAGCATATCAGTCAAACCCCAAAGGCAGAGCCGCCAGCAACAACAACAACAGCAATCGACAACTAGTAGCAACAAGAATAACAACAACAATGGTAGCAAATAGCACAAACTATGAAAAAAATGTGCAAAGTAAACAAGAATTGTAGAATCTAGAAACAGCAGCAGCAGCAGCAGGCGCATAATAATGAGCAAATAAATAAAACTAAACGCATTTGCGCCACTTTGTTGCTGTGCTGCTCGTTGTTGTTGCTGTTGTTGTTGCTGCTGCTGCTGGCGCTGCCCATGACGTTGCTCAAGTCATTGAACTTAGGCAAGCGAAAAAAAGAAGAAAACAACAAAAAACAAATGAGTAACAGCAGCCGGCGCGTTGATAAGTGAAATGCAATGGGCGCACGCCAGAAAATGGGCATGGTCATGCATTGGCATAGGCAATGGCTAAAGTAACAACACAACAACAACAACAGACCACGTGGAGATGTGGTGAAGGGGCTCTGCCTACCAGCAAATAACTCTCACTCAATGCACACACACACACGTTCATTCTCGCTCACACTCTCTGCACGCACACACTGACAGCGATTACACAATCATGCTGCAGTGCAGCTGCTGTTGCATTTTCTCTTCCTGGTTCGTCGACGTCGACTGCGACGTCGCGTGTCTTATGGCGTCGAAGAAGAAGATGTGTGTGTGTGTGGAGATCAGGTTTTATCAGGCAAATGCAATCGAACATGTTACGTTTGTTGGGGGCGGCGGGCGGGCACGAGCACAAGCACGAACACAAACACAAGCATTATTTGCCCGTCTTCTTCATTGCTTGCGGTTGTCGTTGACTTTTCGCTTTCGATCCTCGTTGACGTTGACGCCGCGACGTCGTCGTCGTCGTTAGCGGCAGCGTCGTTGTTGCCGTTTTCTTGTTATTTACAGTTTCTGCTGCTTTCGCTGCCGTTGGAAAAATAGCAAATACTTGAATGCAGCGCTAGCTGATCATTGACTTTCGTTGCTTCTCTTTTGTGCCAGGCATTCGTCATGGAAAATGTGTGAGGCGGCTGCGGTTGCGAAGTGGGAAAATTGTTCGCATAAAGCACTTGGGTGATTTTTCCCATTTTTTATTATTTTATTTCCTTGACTGCGCAACATTGGTTTGATATTGCGCGGGAGTGAGAAGGATGGCATGACAATGAGGAGTTGTAGTTGGACATTGACAACGAATTGATGTACAGTAGGGATACGTTAATAACATAATTATGTTAATTAGCATTAATACCTTGCGCTGTTATCAATATCAGCTTAATAAATAATAATAATCTTCTTATAGCTTTATGTACATTTATGTACGTTCCGTAGAATTAATTTATAAAAATAATTCCAATTTTATTTATAAATTATTAATCTCCTTTTCAATCGCACTGGTTCCCACTGCTTTCATATGTAAACTTCTTTCCGCTATGTTGCGGGCGTCTTGCAGAAGTTTGGACAGAGTGCAAAGCGCTGCCTAAAAAAAATCTTTGAACAAAACTCGTTTGGTACTTTCTACTACCTAAGAACAACAATAGCAACAACTACTTTTGAGTGCAACTCCAACATTTTAACTTCCGCATTATAGAACTAGTGCTCTCTCGCTCCCTTTCTTGCATGCACACGCATTTCGATGAGTGAGAGAGCGCAAAGGTTCTTTGACTTTGATTATGCTCGCTCTCACTGCATCACGCTCTCTCGCTGCCTAGTGCAGAACTTTGTAACGGTTCTCTCTTGGCGCGCTGCGCTTTCGTAGTGTGTGTGAAATTGATCTTGAGTGGAGTGTGTGCACTTGAAGTTGGCGTCGACGTTACGTCGTCGTCGTCGGCAGAGCTGCCCACGGGCAATAGAAATTGAAAATAGCAACCAGGAACAGAAAATCGCCTCTGCAAATGGAAAAGTGCAGCAAAAAAGGAAAAGAGAGTGCGATTGCGTGTTGTTGCTGTTGTTGTCGCTTGTTGTTGCTTGCAGTTTGTAGTTTGCAGATTAGAAAGATAGAAGCAATAACAGCACCCCCTCTCTGCGGTTGCTTCTCTGCTGTTGAGTCAGTCTCGTGCTCAAACGGCGCTACAAAAGTTTTTCCTACTCCATGGCAGCCACAACACATTCTATTTTCCTGCTCTTTTCACACAAACACGCAAACACATTTGCACTCCACACTCATGCACACACACACACACACAGACGCACGCGCCTTCTTTCTTATTCTTGTTCTTTTCTTGTGCGCTCCATCGTCGATTGCAGCTGTAGTTGTAGTTGTAGTTGTCGTAGGTTCTGCAGTTCTGCAGTTTGGTTTGAATTTCTGTTGCGCATTTGGAGCGCTGCGAAGTTGGCGCTTGGATCTCGTCGAGGCGAGAGTTTTGTACGCGCGATCGCACATTTTCACATTTTCCATTTGGCATTTTCCCAATCGGAGTTACGTCGCCGTTTCGCCTCCGCTTTCGCAATCCTCTTCTGCTTCTCACTTTTTAGTTACATCGCTTAAATTGTGTCCTGCTCCAGTTGCAGGAGTTAGCGTATCCAGTTTGAACTGCCAAAATGTGAAGAATTCTAGTGTGAACAGTTAAGGTGTAAACAGTTGAAGTGTGAACAGCCTTAATAATAAAGATTAACATTTGCGGAAATGTAACGCAAATTGTGCATTATAATCAAATCGCTAAATGATTTTTATTAATCTTGTGTGCTCAAGTGAAGTGTGAAAAAACGTGCAGATTTAAGACTTTTTAAAGTGGTTACTAAATAATGAAAGATCATTTATAAGCTTTTTTGTATAGTTTGGTTTTTTTGTAATATGCATCAGCTGAAGATTAAAGATTATCTAATTCGCTAAGCATTTAAATCTAGAATATAAACTAGTATTACCTTACAATATACATGCTGAAAAAGTAAAAGTTGTTATTTAAGATTATCTAATTCAATAAACATTTAAATCTATAAATTAAAATATTATATTATTAACTAACAAATACATGCTGAAGTTAGATTCTGAAAAAAGTTTTTATTAGAATATAGAAAAGAACTAATAGTTTTTATCATGATAGAGCTATAGCATAGAAAAAAATACTTTTTTTTATTAAAATAAAAGGAATAGTAAGAATTTCAAAAGAGCGATAGGAATTGCCTCAAATTTGAAACATTTATTTAGAAAGAAATTTTAAGAAAAGTTCGGTATAAAAATTTAGGTATTCCATGGCTCCCAAGAAATCTCAAGCCTATAAATTTAATAGCTAGTTGGTAATATCTTACAACATGCATAATTTCCAAATAGTCAGCTACTGAGTGCTTTAAGGAAAAGTCGTAATAAGCCTTTATTGCTTAGCTTATGTGGTAAATGACTAACAAGAGAAAAGGAGGAACATAAATCGGAATCGAGAACTGGAAAGGCCATAAAAATGCTGAGAACGCTCCAGCGAGTGTTGCCAGTGCTGAATTCAATTTGCGTGATGATGTTGTTGATGATAATGGATGCGAATACGAATGCGAATGCGAATGTGAATGTGAATGCAGCGACGCCAGCAACATGGATGTGTACCAAATAGAGCTGGAGGCGCAGGCACAGGCACAGGAACAGGCACAACTACGCTCCCAACTGCTGATCGTCGACACTGTGGTCAAGAACTTGGGGCAACCGACACGCCCCCCAGAGGATAACAATATTGCAGATTTAGATATAGACGAAGAGGACGACGACGACGAAGAGGAGCAGGTGGAGCAGCAAATAAACGGCGAGGAAACCGCTGAAGAAGACGAGGAGGAAGAGGAAGTGGACGACGAGGAAGAAGAGGAGGAGGAAGAGGAGAACGACGACAACAACGAAGCATTGCCAGAAGTTTGCTTCGATGCAAATTCCGATTTCAATTTGCATTTCTTTGACACTCCCGAAGATTCGTCCACTCAAGGCGCCTACAGCGAAGCTGGCAGCCTAGACTCTGAACTCGACGAAGAGCAGGAGCAACAGCAGCAGCAGCAACATCAACATCACCAACAGCAGCAACAACAGCTGACGACAACGGCAACTGCAGTGAATGCAGCACAGGAGCTGCAGCATTGCCTGAGTGGCATCGAGACAGATCCATTGCAGTTGCTGCAGTGCGAGGGATACTACAGCGCAACGCCAGCAACAGCAACAGTTGCTGCCGCCACAGCAGCAGCAGCAGCAGTAGTAGGAGTAGCAGCAACATCAGCAACAGTTGGTGGCACAACAGCAGCAGCAGCACACTTGAGCTGCACGGCATTGAGCAATGGTGGAGGTGCTCTGTACGCCATCAGCAGTGTGCATCAGTTTGGTCCCGCCAGCAACAGTTCCAGCTCAGCCGGCGCCCATTCATCGCCCGACAGCGGACGCAGCAGCGGCAGCGGTTGCTCCTCCAGCTCGAGCTCTGTCACCACCGTCTCATCGTCATCCTCATCATCGTCCTCGGCATCCAGCGCTGAGCATTTCAATCGCGCGACGCTTCTCAATGCCAGCCAACCCCAACAGCTCCAACTACAACTACAACAACAGCAACAACATCTCAACGGCCATACAACATCCTCGTCAGCGGTCAGCTCCTCCTCCGGTCACGCGACAGCATCTTCAACTGCTGCGCATCTGAGCAAAGGACACGCAGGTATGTAAGCTCGGAGACTGTTTGCTTTATGTCTTTGAATTTATTGTTAATAAATCAACATTACACACACAACAACTATGATATTGGGTGTATTCGACTGCGTGATACTCGTTAGTATCTTTTATATAAAGTATATAAATGCTTATGTAGAGTGGGACTATCTACTACTATCCTAACGATATGAAATAGTCTGAAAGAACTAAGAACAAACTTTTGAGTAGTATTTTAATATTTAAGACTTCAACTTAAAACTTATATTTGCAATCACAAATTTTCTATAGAAATCATTGTATTATTCATAAATTTACAGTTCTCATAATACTTTAATTTCTTTTTATACCCGCTACCCATAGGGTAGAAGGGTATTATAACTTTGTGCCGGCAGGAAATGTATGTAACAGGTAGAAGGAGGCATCTCCGACCCTATAAAGTATATATATTCTTGATCAGCGTCAACAGCAGAGACGATCTAGCCGTCTGTCCGTCTGTCTGTCTGTCCGTATGAACACCTAGATCTCAGAGACTATAAGAGATAGAACTATAATTTTTTTTCGACAGCATTTGTTATGTTTGCACGCAGATCAAGTTTGTTTCAAATTTTTGCCACGCCCCCTTCCGCCCCCGTAAATCAAAAAAAATCGAATAACAAGCGTAATCTTAACGCCAGAGTTACGAATTTTGGTAGATACAATAATACCTATATTAGTTATGATTCCTGAAAATTTGTTTGCGATCAGATAAAAATTGTCGAAGTTATTAAAGAAATACTTTTGTATGGGCAAAAACGCCTACTTACTAGGGGTCTTAGTTGCTTTGGCTGACAATCTGGTACATTGTGCCGTCTATGGTATATTTTGAATGCCGTGCTGTATCGATATACCAAGCATACCATTTGGTATATTTTTTTAGTATTTTTGGTATATTTTGAGAATAATACCGCAAAATATATTGCTTTTATTCAAAATGGGTAGCGGGTATCTTACAGTCAAGTACACTCGACTGTAGCTTTCTTACTTGTTAATAGTATGATTAGTATCAAGGAAATGTAAAGTTTTTCATTATTTGAAATTTGAAACTTCTTTTCTTAACTTAATAGATTTATGAAGGGTTTTAAATAGTGTGATCAAAACAGTAACTTTATTTTATTTAGTTGTTATACGATTGGTATGAAATTTTTAGAAATGCTTAAGTGCGATGTTTTTAATTTGAATAATAAGTATTAACGACTTATTTACGAGCAAGTCATAGCTTAATCAATATATAATTTTATTTTTTTTAGTTTTTTATTACATCAAAGTTTGATGTTCCTATTCCAAATATTAAGTTAATATTTCTGAGTGAGAAAGGTATAGTTTTCAACTGATTTAGGAAAATAAACTTTAAGCAAATAATAAAATTTTCAATTTTAATAGGTTATGCAAAGTGTGCTCAGAGCAGTTCATTTTATTTTGGTATTATCCAATCGTAACGAAATTTTTTGGAACAATTAAGAATTGGATTATTATAATGTATGCAAATATTCTAGACTATAACTTTAAAAATACTTTTTCAACCACATTATTACTTAATGAATCATTCGAGAGTTGTCAAAATTATTAAATTATTTTGTAGCAGTATTTTTTTTTAATCTAACAGACGTACAGATGTACCCATATCGTTATTATGGTTAGGTAGATCAGATTCCTCGAAGAAACCATATATGATTTGATGATATTGTAGTTATAGAAATTTTCTACTGCCTCCAATTGAATATACCCTGCTTTTTTCTTTTGATGCCGCGCATGTTAGTCGTGTTTTCTGAAAGTTGCCTCGCCATCGTCTTTATCTACATTTTTCGCTCAATCTCCATGGTCTTCGCTTTTCCGCGTCTGCTTCTTCCTCTTCTTCTTCGTTTGCTAGCTTTTTGCGGAAACTATTAAGACGCCGCCTGGAAAATGTGAAAATGAATGCAATTCGCTTGTGTTGTTGTTGTTGTAGTAGTTGTTGTTAGTTTTAGTTGCCGCATTTGAGAGCTGTGGCAAGGAAATTGCTTTCATGTTGCAAAATGTCTGTCAATGTTGCGCTGTGTCGTAGCATGTGGCATGCAGCATGCGGCAAGCAGCGCTGCCTCGCTGGTTGCCATTGAAAGCCATGAAAATGTGTTTTCATTTTCATAAATAACCTGAAATTGCGCCAAATGAAAAAAGTGTTTTTCATGTAAAGTCTTTAATTTGCTTCGATTGTGCGGCAATTTATTGCGGTAAGAGGGAAGTAATAAAATGGATTCAACACTTTTCAGTTTTAATTTTTATTCATATCTCACTTTTTCCACCATTTGATGTGCTATAATTTGATAGTAATTGTTTTAACATTGAATTTAATGCTTAGCATTTAATATTGAGTTCGCTTTTTGCTTCCTAGTGATAAAGGAAATACAATTTGGTTAAAAGAAAAAAAAAATTAATTGTAATGGAGACTAAAATTATTTGATGAAAGTCTCTCAAGAGTTAAATTTAAGATTTTTGGTATATATAATAATAAGTTAGTCCTTATGATTCCTGATTTGGTTGCGATCAGATAAAAATTGGGGAATCAGATATAAAATGGAAAAAAAAGACTTCTTACTACGGGAGCCTTAGATGCTGGGGCTGACAATGTGGTATATTTTGCACTCTTTGGTATATATGGATTGCAGTATGGTAGTAGTAGTAGTATATTCGTAGTATATATGTATGGTGGATGTGGAATGTATCATAGTACTATATCAACATACCAAAAACAAAGCCTTCAAGTATTTCTCAGGTATATTACTTCGGTTTATTTAAGAATAATACCGGACTGTTTTACTTTTATTTAAAATGAGTAGCGGAAATCTTTCTAGTTAGCTTTGTTACTTGTCTTATTATCATAAAAAAGTGTTGTAATAATTCAAATCAAATTAGAGTTGATTATGAGAGACCTTTTATTGACAATTCATGTAAAATGACATAATGTGTTATTTGTACTTCTTTCATTTCCGTTTTGGAAAATAATTTCTTATTTTATTTATAAACTGAAAGATAGACAAAATGTTATCTTTGTCATTTGTTAAGAGAAGAGTTTCCGTTGCTTCTATTTAACTAAATATTCAACACCATAACTAATTGAAATAAATTAAATGATCGTATGAGCATTAGGCAAACTTAAAATATATTGTCATATCTGAAGAATTGAAGCTTTAGCTAGCTTAGAAATAATCTAAAAGATAGATAAAATGTCAATTAAAACATTTGTTTAGAGAAGAGTTTTATTTTCTATTTGACTGAAGATTAGAATAAAATCCCATACTAATTTTTTAACGATTAAGTAAGCATAATAAATATTGTCTTATCTGGAGAACTTAATATCTCGTTAGCTAAGAAATAAACTGCAAGACGGGCAAAATGTCAACGTAAATATTTGTCTAGATCATTTTTTGTTTGTTTTCCATTTAAAGTAAAGACAGACTAAATATGCTCGTAAGCAAACTTAATTGTCATATATGTGAAGAATTTAATGTGTAGTTAGCTTAGAAATAAAACAAATTTTTAAATTAATCTTTTGTATAGATAAAAGTTTGTTTTATGTTTTCCATTTAGCTGAAGGACCCAACCCCGAAACTAATTGCGACAGACTAAGTGTTGAATGTGCTAAGTTGCAACGGCAGCTTGGACGATTGAAAGCCCTTTGTGATTAACTGGGCACTTGCCACCAGCAAGTTTGCTTCCAGTGGCCACTTGAGTTGGCTGATGGAAAACGATATTGCGCTTTCCTCGCTTACGCTGGCTTTCTAATTGCGAGTTGTTGCCGCTGCTGTTGCCGCTGCTGTTGTTGCTGCTGCTGTTGCTGTTGCAGTGGCAAGGATTTATTTGCAGCAGTTAATTGCCGCAATTAGCGAGGCAGCTGTTAGCAAGGCGTGAGCAAGCTGCAAACAAATTAATTTAGCCAGAGACGATGAAGGAGGCAGCGACGATGTTCCGATGCCCTGCCGAAACTAGTTGTTTGAGTGGCAACAACAGCAATTGCAACTAGTTGAGACGAAGTCGAAGTCAGCGACATTTTGTTGGTATTCAATCAGTCAGTTGGCATTTTTTTTGCTTTCTTCTTTTGCTTTATCAGCGTTGCACAAACAACTTGCAACAAAATTATGAACTGGTCGTTGTTGTTGTTGTCTTTGTTGAATTGTCGTTTGTCGCTTGTCTATCGCGTTTGCCGCTGTCTGACAACGCGGAAATGCCAAGCAGCAACAGCAGCAGCAGCAACCACAGCAGCAGCAGCAACAGCAACAATGGCATCTAAATTGTCAACTCACAAAAGCGGCCAAGTGATTTGCATTTGAACACAGCGCGAAAATGAAGCAAAGCAGCAACTGCAACTGCAACAACAACTGCGAGTGGCACTTGAATTTCCTTTGCCGTTGACATTTTCCAGACGTTCGTTCGTTCGTTTCGTTTGTGGTTGCTCCACCTACAGTTGCTGTTGTTGCTGCTCCTTCAGCTCTTTTGGATGGAAATTCAATTTGCAATTGCACAAGCGCGTAACGCGGTGACTTGCCTCCTTCGTTTTTCCCCCCTCTCTTTGCTTCTGTGTGTGTGTTGGCGCGTGCAAGTTGCACATTAATTTCATTTCATTTCGCTTCGCATTTCGAGGTGTGGCAACGTCGATTGTTGCAACAAAAAAACGCCTGCGGCAGCGGCAGCGGCAACTCGTAGTTCAAACTCCGCGCTTAGTTCATTTGCCTTTTTCTCTTTTGCATTAGAAAAAGGCAAATTGAAATGAAATGAAATGCCAAGAAGCACACACAATTTTCTCTACCGTTGTTGTTGTTGCAACAATTGTTGTTGCTGTTGTTGCTGCCACTCGTCTGCCTCCATTTTTCTTGCAATTTGCATTGCAAATTTTCGGCGCTTGCTGTGGAAATTGTGCGGAGCTGCAACAACTTTAGTTTTTCCTCTACGTTTCACTCTCTGTCTCTCTCTCTCTCTATCCTCTGCGTAGGTGGCGTATACGTGATTTTTCGGCATTTTTCCTTATCGCAACATCGCTTGTTGTTTTATTTGCTCAAGTTGAATGCACTTTTGAGCTGCATTTGAATTTGATTGTTGCCGTTTGCTTTTGTTGTTGATCGTTGTTGTTGTTGTTGCAACAATTGCAATTGCTTGTGGAAAATGGTTTTTCCTTAAACATTTTCCTGCCGCTTTCTTTACTTAGCGAAACATTTGTAGTTTGCAGCAACTTTTTAAACTGTATAAATTGCTTCATAAATGTCGATTACTTAATCGGACAAAATGTAGGCGGTGGGAGAGAGTGTGATAAACTAGAAGAATACCCTTTAAACAGCTTTCAAATCTTGGCATGAAAATACCTCCTGTTGACAAAACAGTTCATGATAAGGTTTTAATTTGTAAAGTTTCATAAATGATTTACAAATTTAATAAAAGGAGCAATATTCGTTTATAGTTCCATTTTATACCCACAAAGCAAAGAGTAAAAGAGTATTATAACGTTGTGACTACGGAAAATATATTTAAAAACAAGAAGGAAGCATCCCCGACCCCATAAAGTATATACATATCAATGTCTGTATGCCTGTCTGTCCGTATGAAAGCCTTCATCTCAGAAACTAAAATTTTTCTCGGTTACTTTAGTTGACAATCTGGTGTTGTACACTACGGTATAATTTGAATGTAGTAATTTCTCAATATACCAAATGTAGCTTTTTTAGAATATTTTGGTATACTTTAAGAAGAATGCCACACTGTTTTTATCGAAAATAGGGAAATGCACGTATCTCTGCTTTTTATACTTTTTTATTGGTACTTAAATTCATCACCCTATTGATGCCATTAATTTCGAAAGCAGAGGATTTATTTGTGGCTCAGAAAACTTTTTAATGTCTTTCTTCGCTTTATAAAAAAATGACAGCGATTCACAAAATAATTGAACAATTGCTTCTCATTACAATTCAATGTTTTAATAGGAGTTTTGTTCTACTTTTCCCCAGGGACATTTCTAATATATTACTTGCTTCCTGACGACAATTGCATTAATTTGATTAGATTTTCCATTTCACTTAGTATTTTGGGCAAGCGTTCCTAATCGACTTACCTGGAGGAATCTTTAGAGGAGTGGGAGAAGGACGCTTTTATGGTGGCAATTGCTTAGAGCACAATTTTTATTTGCCATCTCGTTTTGTGAGGGGTGGACAAAGTATTGACAGTTGAACTGTCGCCGCTTGTCACTGACAAATGAGGCAACATTGAGGGGGCAATGTGTGGCAGATGTGGAGCACTCGATTGCCGTGCCAAACTCATTTAGCAAATTGCCATTACGGCAATTGCTGGCGCCGAAACGTAGGCGAACGTGGCGTATGAGTAATGTGAAGTGAGGCTTGCATAATCAACAGGCGCGACAACTTTCCAAATCTAACCAACAACAATTGCACTTTGCCATTGCAGAGCAACACTCGCAGCAGCAGCAGCAGCAACAGCAACAACAACAGCAGCAGCAGCAACATCAGCAACACTCGCAACAGCAATTGCAACAGCAACAGCAGCACGTGCAACAGCAATTTGGCATTGTTGACTCGAGCAACGGCAGCAGCAACAACAGCAACAGCACCAGCAACAACAACAGCAGCAGCAACAACGGCAACATCAGTAGCCACAGCAACAACAACAACAACAACAACAGCAACGGCGTCTCTTCGAAATCTTTCGTGCCCTGCAAAGTCTGTGGCGACAAAGCATCGGGCTATCATTATGGTGTAACTTCCTGCGAGGGTTGCAAGGTAAGTTCTTGAATTTGCAAACAAAGTTGCATATCTTATTCATGGTTTATTCTTCCACAGGGTTTCTTTCGTCGCAGCATTCAAAAGCAGATCGAGTATCGTTGCCTGAGGGACGGCAAGTGTTTGGTCATCCGCTTGAATCGCAATCGCTGTCAGTATTGCCGCTTCAAGAAATGCCTTTCAGCTGGCATGAGCCGCGACTGTAAGTACTTCAAGAAAAAAAAAAAAACCAAAACTAAACAACTCGCCAAAAAGTCATGGGGGCCAATTTATGATTAAGTACTCGACGCCTTCCCAAAAGAGCGCCTCCAAAAAAAGGCCAAGCAGCAAAAATGTTGCCACAAAGCGTTGCATGAAGTGAATGGAATGAATGCTGCACCTAGTTGGGAAGTTGCAGAGTTGCTGTGTTGCACTGTTGCAGTTGCCGTGTGGCAGTTGCCGCTTGTCGTCTCAAGTTGGCCTATTGATAGCTTTATTAGCCAACTGTGTAAACGTTGCCAGATCCAACGATTAAAGATTGTGTCTCTTGACTGTCAACTGCTTGGTGTCAATGGGGAAATTGGCAACGACAACAACAACAGCAACAGCCAAAGCATCGACAGCAACAGCCACAGCACTGGCAACAGCAACTGCAGCTTTCAGATTGCAGATAACTAAAAATGTCAGTTGACGCTCGAATCTCTTAATTTGCAGTCTCACCTTACATTATTTATGCCAGAGATTTGTGAAAATCTGAGTGCGATTAGCAGTTTTTTATTTAACTAAGATAATCGTTTTTTTAAATCAACCCAAAAGTATTTTGTATGCAACTTGGCGCCGTTGCTTTATTACATTATAATTGATACTAATGACTATATTTAGTTATGGAAAAAATGTATAAAATAATGTGACCAACAAATTTCTAAACTATTCGGATCGAGATCTTAAAAAATACATATATAAATATTTTTACAAGATTCAAGTCAAGTGATTTCTTTCATCAATGATTATATAAGTTGCTATTAAAAGTTTTTAATTAAGCTAAGATAATTATTTCACATTGTTGTCTTATGCAATTTGGTGTCGATGCTTTATTGTATTCTAAAGGCTATATTAAGTTATGAAAAAATCTTAATAAAAAAAATGTCTAACCACTTATTCATCGATTTACATCGATCGATTTACAAGATGATTTTTTTTGTGATTCCTGAAAGAATGTGTACAAATTTCTTAATGCGACTTACAGTTTAATTAAACTGCGACAATCATTCAAAATTTTCTTTTTATTTATAAATCCATTCAGTGTTGTTTTACGCTGCTGATTTAATCCATTGGAATTGATATTAGTATAATGTATTAATTATGAAAAAAAATTGAGAAAATAATGTGTCTTAATATTTGTTCAGACAGTCAGTTTACAGTCTTTAAAAATGATTTAAAATTTGCATATTTTAAAATGTATAAATGTATAAATATATATAATTTGTCACCGTTGCTTTATTACTTCATATTGATATTAATGTTCCTATTAGGTTGTGAGCAAACGCATAAAATAAAGTGTCGAACTATTTGTTCATATACTCAGATAAAAACCTGTAAAAATTCAATATATTTAACAAATATCCTAGTTGTATAAATCGATATTGAAGGTTATTAATAATTTTCTATTTTCGAATATATTTTTATGTTGTATTGCCAACTCTTTTGGTGAACTCAATAACTACGTGCTGCATACTTGAACTATAGAAAAAATTTTTAATATTGAACAGCAACGTTGCAATATCATATTTCCTTAACATTAAAATTATAAATATGTATAATGAATCATTAAGTTCATATCTTCATTTAAATTCCAAAGGAAACTTTAAGAATCTTATGTTAATTTCCTCAACCCAAACTTTTAAATTATCCCGACTCCAAGTTGAGTTACACAAACTTTGGTAAACCGCAAAGCATAATTCCTTTCCACTTTCAACAGAATTTCCTTCTGCTTCTGATGCTTTTGGTTTCATGTGGCAACTTCCTTATGGGTTTTGCTGTTCTACTCGGTTTTGGCAGGGAATGTATTTTAAGGCTCATTCATCTCGGGTTGATTAACTTATTTACCACCAACAAAAGCGCCGTTAACCAACACACAAAAGCCGCAAATAGGAAATGGAAAATGAGAAAGCAACAACAACAATAACCCCAACAACATAAACAATGTGCGACTTAAGTTAAGCTTAACAACAATCTGGCAAACAGATTTTTGGTTGGCAGACAGTCTCCTGACTTTAGACTTTACTTCCTGGTGAAGTCAAACCACAACAGCCTTAAAAAGCAAATTAGTTTTTGTTGCACACACACAATTGCTGCCTTTAAATGCAATTTATTTGATGTTGCACAATTAATTGCCTAAAACGCAGCAGCAGCAGCAGCAGGCAGAGAGAAGGTGGCAGGCTGTTGCATGTTCAGTGGGTGTGTGTGACAGGCAAAAGGCATTTGTTGCCGCAGTTGTTGCTGTTGTTGTTGTGTCACTGTCAGTGCAGTTGCTTGCAACATTTATTAGTCGCCCTGCAACATTTGTTGCCATTTTTTTTATGACTCGCTTGCGCTGTGCCTGTAACCCACGTCAATTCCTTTTCGCTTCGTTCGTTTCGTGTTTGCCTTTCGCGCATTTTAATGATTTTTCCAGCCAGGTTTTTCTTTTGCTGCTGCAGTCGGAGCAGCAGCTTCCTCATCCTTGTGTTGGTGCATATGGAAAGTTTCAATAATTTACTCAAATTGCTTTTGTGGCAGCTTTGTGATTGTTGCTGTTGCTGTTGTTGGGGCGTTTTTTTGATTTGCGCACTGCTGTTTAATTAGACTGTTTTTGGGCTCTCCAGTTAAGTCGCAAGTCGAGTTTATGGCATTTGCCAATTTGCCAATCGCTGAAGTCCGTGAGAGAATTTCCAATTAAGTTTCGCGTTTCATTTCATTGCGATTTTCGATTTTGCTACGAAACTTTGTTGGCCAGAAAACTTCAACACTCTTTTGGCTTAAATCGTTGTTTACCATCAGCATCAGCAGCAGCCTGAAAAGTCGGAAAAATACGCTCTTTTTTTGGGTCATTTCATTTCGTGCTCCTTTCGCATTCATTTGAAAAGTCAAATAATGCAATTATACGCTGTGAGTGGGCGTGGCACACTTCTTTTGCTGCTGACAATTAAATGTAAAAACCATTGCTTTGCGAATGTTGCAGTTGCTGTTCCAGTTGTAGTTGTAATTGTGCTTATGCCACAATGACACGAGCTGAACGAAGGAAAATTATGCAAAGCAGATGCGAATGAAAAAAATAATTTGTCTTCAACTTTCGCTGGCACGATTTAATGTGCTTCTTTAAACATTTCATCAATGGCAAGTTTGCTATTTGTAAAGCAATGGTATATAGAAAAACAAAGTAAAACAATAAAGAACAAATCTCGAATTTAGCCGAAATAATATCAAAATTAAGCCCGCATAAACTTGATTAAGTTTCACGAAATTTAAAAATATATATTGTTATCTAAAGACTGCAAATATGTCAAAATGGAACCCTAATCATAAATTCTGTAATCAAGATAACAAGAGTATTTCAAGATTACAATTCTTGTTTAAGGTTTTCAAATATGCCAAAATTAAACCCATAATGAAAAATTTCAAATCACGATTACACATTCTTAATTTAAATTAATTTATTTCAATACATTTTAATCAAATTTTAATTAAAATCTAAAAGTTGTCAGGCTCTACAAGTGTATTTAAGTTTTTTAAACATTGTTATTCTTCTTTCTAAAATATTTTTATTTTATTTGCATAGCTTATCATTAAACAAGTAAGAAAGCTACAGTCGAGTGTACTCGACTGTGAGATACCCGCTACCCATTTTGAATAAAATAAATATAATTTGCGGTATTTTCTCAAAATATACCGAATATACTGCAAAAATACTAAAAATATACCAAATGGTATATTTGGTATATCGACATAGTACCGCATTCAAAATATACCATAGACGGCACAATATACCAGATTGTCAGCCAAAGCAACTAAGACCCCTAGTAAGTAGGCGTTTTTTGCCCATACAAAAATATTTCTTTTATAACTTCGACAATTTTTATCTGATCGCAACCAAATTTTCAGAAATCATAACTACTATAGTAGTTATTATATATACCAAAATTCGGAACTCTAGCTTTAAAATTACGCTTGTTATTCGATTTTTTTGTTTTGCGGGGGCGGAAGTGGGCGTGGCAAAAATTTGAAACAAACTTGATCTGCGTGCAAACATAACAAATGTTGTCGAAAAAAAATTATAGCTCTATCTCTTATAGTCTCTGAGATCTAGGTGTTCATACGGACGGACGGACAGACACACAGACGGACAGACGGACAGACGGACATGGGTAGATTGTCTCGGCTGTTGACGCTGATCAAGAATATATATACTTTATAGGGTCGGAGATGCCTCCTTCTACCTGTTACATACATTTCCTGCCGGCACAAAGTTATAATACCCTTCTACCCTATGGGTAGCGGGTATAAAAATCTATTATTTAGCGTAGCGATTAATAACAAATGAACAAATAGTTGAGCTAGTAAAATGTATTCTATATTTAAAGTTTTTGAACGAACAAGAAATTTCCCAAAACTTACTCAGCTGTTTATGATTTCTGCAACGATTTGCAGTTAATAAACCTTTTCGTTTAGATGCTTTGCCAAAACTTTTTCAGTTGTTGAACTGCATAAAATTCCCTAAAGTTTAATTCCATTTGCAACTGTCAGTTGCAGCCACTGTCATTGGGTGAAATTTAAGAACAGTTGCTGGCAGAAATTGGGTCAGCACCCACAACACAACGTCAAACAATACGCACAAACGAGCAGAAACACATCGGAAACTGCTGCAAAAATGTTTTGTGGCATTTTGTGTGGCAGCGGCAGCAACAACAACATGTGTTCGGTGTCCTGTGGCAACATTGTTGTTCGAACTTTGCGTTAATCAAATTTTTGGCTAATTGCGAAAGTTGTTGCGGTGCGAACTGTCGTTCCTTGTGGTCACACGTGTCGTATGCGTACTATTTAAAGTACGTGTTATAGGCTGTCAATCAAAGCGCAATTAAGACGACATTTTGGAGCGCAGCAAAAGTTCTCGCTGTCAAGTTTGGCTTGGGAATGGGCACAATGTTGTCGCCGGCGGCAACAGCAGCAGCAGCAACCACAGTAAGAGCAAGGCGACATAGTAACATAGAATGGCTCCACTCGACTCGACTCGACTCTGACTCCAATTGTAGTCAATTTGAAAGCAAACTATCAAATGTCAGCTCTGTTTCTGTTGCTTCTAGATGCCCAAATCAAACTGTTGTTGCTGCTGCCGGTTGCTGTTGCGATTGCGTCTGCGCAGCCAGCGAATGACAGAGAAACAACAGCACAAAATAAGAGACGGAATTGTAATTATGGCCTAAACTGGGTCAGCTGACAGCCAGCTTGTTCTATTCGACTGCGACTGCGAGTGCGAATTGTTGTGTTGTCTGTAGTTGTTCAATTCGTTGCTGTTGCTGTTGCCATTGTTGTTGTGCAGTCGACTTCTTTTTTTTCTGTGTTTTTGTGTTTGACAATCGCTAAGCATTGTTGCTGCTGGCAACATCAAAGCGCAGGCAACAGCAGCAACAACGCCTTTTGCCATTGTTTTCTGCCATCCATTGTATTGACTTTATTATTTGGCAATTGAAATTGGCAAGAGAAATGAGCGAAAAACAATAACCAGCAACCAACAACACAACTGCTGTCGAGAATGATTTGTCTCGCGCAGCAGCCAAAACAAAAATTTGATTTAAAAGCTTTTGCACTCTCCGATTTTTGAGATGTGCCAATAAACAAAAAAAACGCGGCATTCCATCTTTAACCTGTTTGACCGTTAGCTGAACTCACAGCGAAGTTCACTTGAGTTCGGCTTAAATCGCAGCTGATCCCGTTTTTTTGGGTAACTTTGAGTTCACTTCCTTTTGAACACGCTCGCCGCCTTTCACTTTCAATTGTCGAAGTCGTCTGGGTCTCAGCAACTTCCGTTGTGGTTGCTGCTGCTGTCGAGTCGATTCACCCGCTCAGCTTTTGCCTGGGCGGTCAGCAACAGAGTCCAATGCACGACAAAAATGAACAAAGATCGAAATCACACAAATATGAAAGCTACAGTCGAGTGTACTCGACTTTGAAATATCCGCTACTCATACTCTAAAAATATATTATACGAAAATTATACCGCAAAAATACTAAAATAACAAATTTTCAATAGAATTATATTCTAAATATATACCAAAAATATACCTAGAAATACTGAAGGCTATATTTGGTATATTGATAATCTACAGTATTTCAAAACATACCATAGTATTCAATATATATCGTAAAAGTATTGAAATATACCAAAAGCTATACGTGGTATATCGATATTGGATACCATATATTATATACCATATAGTACAAAATATACCATAAAAATTTAAAAAATTACCGAAGGGTATACTTGGTATATCGATATTAGACTGAAGGCAAATATACTGTAGAGTACATAAATACCATAAAATACTAAAATATACCGAAGACTTTATGTTTTTTATCGATACAATACAATATATAACGTAAAAATACTGAAATATACTGAAGTCTATATTTAGTATTCATTCAAAATATAGATTATAAAATATACCAGAATGCAAGTCAAGATAAAACCCAATTTTCAGCAATCATAAATACTGTATTTATTATTGTCTGTAGCAAAAATACTCTTCTACTCTTTGGCTAGCGGGTATAAAAATTGAAAATGTTGAAAAAAACATTTAAATTTTAATTATGTACTAAAAAAATGCGACCCTTGTTGTTGCTTTGCTTTATTTATAAACATTTAGCGTGCAATGGAAATCAAAACAATCGGCAACCGCATCATAAACACTTTTTATCAACTGTAAATTGTAAACAGTAAATAAGCAATAAGAATTTGTGGGCAATGGCAGCAGCAACATCACCTGTTGCAAGCGATTATTGGTAAGGAGCAGCAAAAGCAACAACAACAACAACAAAAACAGTCGCTGATAATTGTCACGCCCCTTTTCTGGTTGCAACATTCTTTAACAGCTAATTGCTGATGGTAATTTATGCAATCTACGTGAACGTCACTTTGTCATTTGGTTGCCGCTGTCGCTGTTGCTGCTGAAGTTGTTGCTAATGTTGCTGCCGTGTTACGCATGCGCGCGCCCCGCAGCAACATTGCAAATTAAGTTGCTTGTGTGCTGCACTCGGTGGTAATTGTCGCACTCACTGTTGTTGCTGCCTTTGTCTATTTGTTGTTCGAATTAACACTTTTGTCGCTGCGCAAAATTCACAAGAAACAAATCCAACCAGCCGGAATAAACAAACAAATGAATGACGATGACGACGTCGCCGTCGACGACAGCGCATAAAATTTCGACGGCAAATAAAAAAATAATAATTATTATAATAATAACAACAATTGTGAACTGCACTCGAAAGTTCAATGCATGAAATGTTGCAACGTTTTGAGTAAAAATTCCCCGCAACAACAACAACAGCAACAACAGTTGTTGAATGAATAATCGTATTTATTCTTGCCAAAAAATTCTTGTTATCGCCGCTGCTGCTGTAAAATTTGCACATTTCTGCATCAGTTGCAAATTTTGTTTGCCCAGCAAAACACAAAAAATAAAATGAGTCAACGCCAACGAGCTGTCGAGTTCAGGTCATTTGCATTTGCACTGGGGTAACTTTCCACACACACACACACACTCCCACATGGCGTATACTTAATGGGCTTTCCTTGCTTAAATCGCAAATCACATAGCTGAGCACCACACATTCTCCCCTTTACGCTTGAAAGAATCACCAACAACCAGCACCAACCAAAAAATATGACACAAAAAGTGTCATTGTCATTGATAAATGATAAATGAATAACCTTGACACCTGACGATCCCATTTTCGCATTTGTGTGCCAAGCAGCTGATGGCACTTTGCGCCTAATGAGGCTTATCCAATGCGCTTTTTTCGACTTTTTCTCTTATTTTTTTACGTGTGGCAAAGAGCAGTTAATGTGGTTCGAAATGGGATGCATATAAAATTTTGTGAGGGAATTAAATTAGAATATATTTTTATGGAGATTAAATGTTTAATGTTGTGAGAGATTGATAGAGATTAAAATTTATTCTATTGGATTTTAGGGTGTGATTAAGTTAATCGAATATCACATATTAATGCCAATAAGCTACATTATTTCCTTACTTTTAAACACAATCTTGCAATTCAAAATAATAAGTATTTTTTTGGAAAATAAACTTTAATATATTTAATATGAAGATTTATACTTAAATAAAGTAAAAGGTTGAAAGAGTTTAAAGATTAATCTATTGGATTTCGATCCGAATTAGGATTTATAAATCCGAATGCTTAAAATTTTCTTACATTCGTTTAATACCAAATTATAATAGTTACTTTGATATAAAGTCACGAATATGTAGTAACAACTTTAACATAGTCTTTATAAACTAAAGTTAATGATAATAATTTGAAATGATTTTATTATGATTGCCAACAAAATATACTTATAATTATAACTTCTAAATTAGTATTTTTAAGCTTAAGTGAATGAAAATAACATTAAATTAAAATGTAGGGCTTATACAATGCCTGAAATAAGCAGATGAATATAGTTCCAATTCAATAAAATTTATGGTTTCTTAATCAGCGTCAACAGTCAAGTTGAATTTTTCTGTCTAAATCACAGATACTACAAAATTTGGACAAAACTATTAATATTAATTATTCATGCTCTATATAAATTGTGTACGACATTTATATGGAGTGATGGCAACCATTTATATCTTATCTTTCTAAGAATATTTATTAATAATGGAACATCCAACAAAATGCATAAAAACCTAATGTTAACATAACATGCATCATTTATTAACAGCGTGTTGCTGTTAAACTAACAGCTGTTAACTGTTAACAGTACCGCTTTACTGACAGTAAACAGACCAACATTAAAGAAAATTAGTTTTACTTTGTGACTCGCTAGATGAAGTAATTTTAATAGTTGCAGCTTGTAATCGAAGTGCAATTACTGCAATTTCCTCAACCAACAAACCAACCAACAACACCCACGCAATCAATCTGGACAATTACCCAATCTATTATCGAAAATAGAAGTAATGTGCATTTTGTATAGAAAATCGTATCAATGCATTTTCCAATTATCTAGCCATGTGTGCGCACACACAAATTAATGACAAAAGCCATCAACAAATTGCCAAGAAAATGTCGCCCACGTTCAAATAGCGTTCACTTGGTTGTCTGTCAACGCTGAAGATTGGAGGATGGGCTGGGTTAAATAGAAAGAGAGAAAGAAGGAGGGAGGGAGAGAGAAAAAGGGAGAGCGAAAGGGATTGAGGAAGACAATGGCGACGACAGCTGCTGCGTTTTGCTTGCTGTTTTGTGCACTGCGATGCGATGCGATGCGAGCGTTGACTTCTAAATGTCAATCACAGACAGTATAGTATGCTGCCCCAATGCTCCACCGCAAATGTGTGTGTGTGCGTTGAATACGAAATGTTTAGTGAATATCATAAAAGTGTATATGCAAAAAAATGTGAAGCACTTGCTAAGCAACAGCAACAAACAATAACAAATCACAGCGAAAAAAAAGCAAAAGGCAAACAACTAAATAAAAAATACAAATCAAGAAGTTTATAAAATTAGCCAAGGCAAGTTGTGTTTGTTGTTGTTGCTGTTGTTGTCATTGTTGTCGCGGCTAGTGCAAAAATAAATGATTATGATGCGTTGCCATTCGCCATATAAATGCGTATACTTAATAGTTGACAACGCATCGCAGCAACAGCAACAACAACAGCAACCACAGAGTGCGTTGACAATTGCACCCGTTGGGCGAGGTTCAACGCCCCCAAAAGTCGCTTCAACAACGTGACGAAGTCAGAGACGGAGACGGAGACGAGCGACGGGCGTTGCACGCATTTTTCTTCTTGACGCTTCCGCGATTCTGCCAGCAGCAAAAGCAGCAGCAGCAAAAGCACTTCAGAGTGTCGACATTATCAGGCAGCGTCTGCTTTGATAAAGCAGCCAATTGCAACAGTTGTTGTTGCTGCTACTTTTGCTGCTGCTGCTGCTGCTGCGTCACGCGTCGTTGACTTTGTCTACATCACATTTTGTTTGGGCAAAACGCCACAAGGAAGAGCAAAAAGCATTATGACTCCACAAACTGATTGCCACATTATGCCAAAACATAAATTGACCGCAGCAATTCAAGTTGCAACTGCTGCTTGCATTGCTGTCAACAGTTGCTGCTGGCGAGCAACTGAATCAAGCAGCTATTAATAGTTGTACTATAGATGCTAAAAGAGTGACTAAAGGTTATTTAATAAAGCAAATAATAGCGTTTAATTCAAACTATATTAGATAAATGCCAAAGCATCCAGCACTAAATAATATTACATTCACTCGTAATAATAATAATTTTAAATTTTTACTATAAATTTAGTTGAGTTCATGATACATTCAGTAATGATAAATACGAAGAATACACTTACTTAAAAAATAAAACAAACTTTTTAGGAAACACAGAATGCAAAACTAAAAGCAAATACCAAACATTGACGTCACATATTAATAAAACTGAAAACTGGGTTGATTTAGACATGTTGATGCTTCACATAAAGAGGAATTTTAGAAACTTGTTTGTGTAGCCTCAAAAATTTGGCATAAAAACAAAATTTGTATTTTTAATTAATTTTAATTTAATTCACGTGATAGTTTCAAATAGTTTGCCAATGGGAACAACTCTTCTTCTCATTGTGTTAATTAATTTTAATTAATTAAAAAGCATTCGAACTGATTTGGGTGCTGCTTTCAAAACTGCTCTTTTGCTCTATTTCAGTTTTTTACATATTGTATTTTCATACATTCTTGAGTTTTGTATAGCGCAATTTTAAAGAGACCAAATTTCGTTTCATTTACGGTTTGGAAAAGATGCGTTTATTTTGAAAGGGCCATTGTATTCGTTATTTCAATATAATACAAATAATTGAAAAATATGAAAATTTGTCAACTTCGAAGTGTAAAGATGATGATTGTAATTATCAATTATTAATTTAATACACAGAAAATATTTTCCTGATAAATACGTCTAGTTAATTACAAAACTCTTTAAAGTTATAGTGAATGACGAATTTGCTTAACCGAAGTATATATGTAAATACTTGACATTTTCAATCCCGAAATTAAAATTGTAAAGGGAGATTTATTTCATTTGAGCATTATGTTGCCTAATCAAGTATTTAATTCTCAAAATAGGATTAATGTGACAACTTTATCTTGAATGCATTCCTAAAGGTGTTAGAAAGCTATAGTAGAGTATAATCAATTGTGCGGATATTCGCTAACCCTTTTCTAAATAAATGCAAAACAGATCGTTATTATCATTTAAATATACCAAATCGGAAAAATACTAAATCATACTGATATTTATATATCGTACACTGCTATAACAAGTGCTATAATCATAATTATAACCCAATCTCTTAATTAATTAGTGTCTGAAATCGAAGTCTAGATCTAGTTATAGGCAGACGAACATGTTCGGCACAAAGTTAGAATCCTCTTCTACCATCTCGGTAATGGGAATAAAAAGTAGTGACTATTCAAGTTTGAAATACTAGAGTTCATCAAAGTTGATTTGAAGGGTAACTCGCAAAGTTCGATTGATTGATCGACAAGAAATTAAACAGAGTGAAGTGAACTTCATTCACTCTTTTGTTGCTTTGCCAACTTTGTATGTCTCCAGGCAGCTTAAATGCGGAAAAAGTAGCTCGATATCAAAGAAAGAGAGAGAGAGAGAGAGATTGCCGCGCCCCCAAACAGTTGCTCGTGGCATTTCTCAAACGCGCTGCGTTTTTATTTAATTGCAACAAATTTACAACAACGCCAACTGCGATTGCAGCTGAAGGCGCAACAAGCGACGAAGCCAGCAAGCAACAAACAAACAATCAAACAAAACAAAAACAAAAGCAAAAGCAACAAAATGGTAAAAAATTTAAACAGATCAAAGTGTTGTTTGCCCGGGAAACGGAGCGAAGCAAATAAAGGAGGGGAAAGAGAAAGAGTGGAGAGACATTTAAGTTATGCGGTTGCACATGTAACAGAAATGAGGAAGCGGCATTAAATGCGGACAGACTTGCAACAATCGCAGCCAACGCACAAATCAGTGAAGCGTTTGATTTTGAACAGCAATGCGAAAATGTTAAAGACGAGGCGGCAATACCAAAGCAGCAAAGCAGCAGCGCTTCACTTGCAACAGCCGCAGCAACAGCAACAGCAACTGAGAGGGAAACTCAAGTCGAGTTGAGTCTGGCTAACAACCTCAACCTCAGCTTTGGCCAGTTGCCTGCTTGTCTTCAATTAACACGCCGCTTCGTTAAGTGATGATGTTGCTGCCTCACTTGTTGTAGTTGTTGCTGTTGTTGCTGTTGTGTGTGGCATTTCCCTTTAGGAGCGCACTGAATGCGTTGACCTTTTGCTGTGCGCTCTCAAGTGTAGCTTGGCAACTTGGCGGCAACTTTGACAGTCTCTTGTGCACCTCCAGCTAAAGTTGCTGAAGTTGCCCCATGGCTGGCCATTTGATTTAACTGCTTAATCAAGTGAAGTTGATGCTGCTTGCAGTTGCAGTTGCAGCTTGAGGTTGCATGCTAAATTGCTTGATCTGTTGTTGATCTGCTGCCTGCCAGTCGCTGTCATAAGCACAACTCTATAACCAGCTGCCAGCAGCATCATCATCATCATCGTGATGATCGTCGTCGTCGTCGTCGTCGTGATCGATGACCGTTTTCCTGTTGCTTGTTGCAAGTTTGCTACTAAATTAAATCAAAGCTGGCAGCGTGTTAAAACGTGCCCACCAAGGGGCAGAGGCAGCAGCAGCTGAGGAAATCAGCACTTGAGACGCGTGTGCGATGCCCTTTCCCCTCTCCCCTTCTACTCACCCTTCTATCATTGCTCAGTTAATATCCACTTTTAGCATGCATTTGCGTTGCACGTTGCCCGTTGCATGTTGCGTGCTGCAAATTAGTTGCAGGGATAGCAAGTCAGGTTCCCTTTTTTTTCGCATGTACCGCATAACGGTCCCTTGATTAGGGAGCAACAAAAAAACGAAAAAACTAAAAAAAAAGAACTGCCCGCATTTGCGCCCATGTTAAGCACAATTTTAACCAGCAATTACCACAATATATAACCCAGTGGGCGGCAGCATGGGGCGTGGGCGTGGCGCCTTGGCACCATTCAAGAGCGTTGTAATGCTGCTAGGCTCACCAAAAAAAAAACAAGAAGGAAAATATGAATATTTCTACCCATAATTACACGTACTACAAAGTAACTTCTGACGTGAGGGGGGACGAAACATTTATATACTCTGTAGACAATAAAAAGGGGGTCAAAGCAGGACATTTACCTCTTCAGTAAAAAGGTTAAATCAAAGTGCAGAGAAGTTGATGCAAAACGTTAATGACATGCCAGCAATTTTGTTAGACCTCTTTTTAGGGAAGTTAGAGACATGAGACGTTGATGGGATCTTAACGGAATTTAATAAAAATAAAGAAAATAACTGAGACTGCTTATAGTTTGTTCCATTTTCGATTTCATTCATATATATGTTAAATATTCAAAATGCCAATTTACAAAATACTAAACAGTGTATAAATATAGCAAAATGTTAAAATATACTAGTGTTAAAATATACCATATTGATATAACGAATAGAAATAGAAAATATACCAAAAACTACATTTCGTATATGAATATACTACTATTTTGCAAATATACCATATTACATTTTATCTGAAGTACTTCTAAGTTTCATATCTGATCACCACGAATGTTTCGGAAATTGTAAATACTGTAGTTATTATTGCGTGTTTGTCAGAGATCGGAGTTGGCTTTAAAAATAACATACGCTTGTTGAAAGAGAATTAATCAATGTTGATTACATTGTGAAATGTGTGCACAGCGTATACTTTTCCAATCCATTTTAAATACATACTTATAAAATTAACTTAATTGATGAGTCTACGAAAACTTTTTCAAGCTGCTTCCATATCTTTAAACTCATCAAAGTTACGAATTTTGCTTTCATCACTTGCATAACAATTTATCTTTATCGCTTTGCCAAAAGTTTCCTTTAGCCTTTCTCCCTCTGCAACTCCTTAAGCTTTTCATGACTTGCCTAATGAACTTTTCTTTCACTTTTTGGCATATCTATATCATACCCTGCAGCGGATCTCTTTGACTTGTATCTTATGCGGAAATACTTTGGGTTTCTATTGCTTTTATTTTTTTTGGTTTTTGGCAACTAGCAACATGAAATTGTCAAACGTTGCATCCTGTTTCCTCTTGCAACTTGATCGAAAAAAATGTATGAGGCAAGGGGCAACTTACAAAGCTGACATGAAAAGTTACTTCCTTATTGCAAATGCCCCCACACACTCACACACACACACACATGCTGCACACACGTATCTAAGCCGACATCTTAGCCAAGGCTTATGTAACTGCCAGCAGTCGCCATCTTTGAGCGTTGCAGTCTCATTGCTGCTGCTGCTGTTGCTGTTGCCGTTGCTGTTGCAAATTGTAAAACGTGCCGCCGGCCACGTTGCCAAATGTGCGGCAGGCAGCTTCAAAATGCAAATGCATCTAACACCGGTTGGGCAGCTTTTTGTTGCAATCTCACGGATGCAACACACACACACAACAACACATAACAACAACACAGAGCAACAACAGCAAAATCTCGTTACTCAATTTCAATTGGTTTGCTGCCGCTGTTGCTGCCGCAGTCAACGTCAACGTCAATCGCTGTCAACGTCGCTGCTGCAGGCGACTGCAACGCTTCCTGCTGCATTCGAAAGTTCTGCACACAAAAGCTCTCTCTCTCTGTCTCTCTCTCTCAGCAAACGCAAGCATTCGCTCGCTCACACGTTGGTCCAATGTTTGCGCTCTCGCAGTTGCTCTCGCGCTCTCAGCTTTCAACTGGCGCTTTCTCACTCTCTCAGCTCTTTGCACTTCTTTGTTTTGCTTCTCATATTCTTGTAGTGCTGCGGCTGCTGGCGTTTGCTATTGCTGCTGCTGCCTGCTGCTGTTGCTGTAAAAGCTTTACGTCGACGTCGACTGCGACGGCAGCCAGCGGTCGCCGCTTTTTCGCTTCGCGATGCTTCGCTGTGTTCGCCGTCGTTTGTTCGCTCGCTTTACAGTTGTCTCTCGTTGCTTCAAGCGCGCGGCACGCGAACGCTCCCATCAACAGAAAATTAAGCAAATTACAAAAAACGTCTGCAACAACAACAAACGCGTTCGTTTTGTGTATTTATAAGCAAATCAAATTTTCGTCAAAATCAGGCAAACCCAAAAAAAAGTCGAAAATATCAATTAAAGTGCGTGCAAAAGTTCATTACACACACTTACATCCATACGCAATACATACATAGCATACATGCGTATACATACTTGCAACAATTGATGCGTTCTACACACAGTGTTGCATAAATTGCTAGGCGGCCAGAGTGTGATTTGAATTTCAAAATCAAGTTGAAGTTGCGGCCCGCTGAGGCTGCCTGCAGCGTGTGTGTGTGTGTGTGGAAGGTGGCCGAGTGTTTCCCCAATTCCAGCTGCGAAGTGACAGTGAAAAGAAGTCACAAAACAGTCAGGGAAAAAAGAGCAAAAGAAATACACATATTTTGTGTTTTAGTATTGAAAAAGCAGAGCAGTGAAATTACAAAAACAGTTCAAGCAAAAAAAAAAAATTGTTGCCATTTAAGTGAAGTTTCTGAAATCAACACACGAGACGTCAAAAGAAAGGGCAACAACAATAACAACAACAAAAAGCCAACGAACGCGGCTCAAAAACAAACAACAACAAAAAAAACTCACCAACAACAAAAAAAATAAAACCGAAATTCAGGCAGCGCCTATTTTTGGATACACGAGAGCCGCTTTTTTGGAGATTTTGCGGCAGGACGGGAGAACGAAGAAGAAGAAGACACATTAGTGAGCTGCTCTCAATTGAATGGTAAATTGAATTCATTGCTGCTTCTTCTCCTTGTACTTTTTCCTTTCGGCTCACTCGCACTCTCTCGCTCTCTTTCACTCTCTGAGTCTGTAACTGAGCTTGCGGTATAAATAATTCAGTCTTACGTTGCGTATGCTTAATATTAATATAATCATCGAAAATCAACACACACACAGGCATACACACATGCACAAATCTGTTACTCCTCACACAGACAGACATTTTGCAGGTTCATTCACATCACATCACAACAAAACAAAACGGCCTGCAACTTCCTGTCTGTCTCTTTGTTATTGTTGTTGCTGCTGCCGCTGCTGCTGCTGCCTGCGACTGTTGCATTTTACTTCCTACATTTTCCGTACCACAAAAATAAATAAAAACTGAAACTGGTTTAGTTCAACACACTGTTTGCGACTATTGCAAAACTGGTTGCAATTATTTGTTGCTGTTGCTTCTGCTGCAGTTTGCTTTGATTTTGCTGCTGCTGCTGAGGCTGCTGAGACTGCTTGGCCAATTGATTTGTGCCCAGTTTGTATGTGGCTGGCATTTGCATTCCGGTTTATAGGGAGCAGCATCTTCGCAACCCAAGACTAATCAGAGCCGGAAACATAAAAAATTGCTGCCTGCCCGCCGATTGTCGCCTTTCGCCTTTTCAAATGCCCAGCTATGAAAATGGCTAACGACTTTGGCCAACAACAGGTGCAACAGCAACAACAGCTTCAGCAGCATCTTCTGCCCCATAGAGACGCGATCATAGGATGCTGACAGGCAACTATTTGCAGCTGCTTCTGTTGCTGTTGTTACTGCTGCTGCTGCTTTGTCCCCTGTGCCACTTGTCCACTTGCCTCATAATCCCAGCACAATTGATAGCTTTGTGAGTGCGTCAAATAAATCAAATATTCCCAAAGTAACTAACAAGACAGAGACTAGCAAATACACTCTCTCTATTTTTAACTAAATATTTTCCGAGTTCATGGAACTTTTAAGCGTTTAGCAAATATTGCAAAAGCTGTCTAACGTTCATTAATACTTTTTTATGTTTGCCAAAATTAAATGAACTTTTAATAAAAAACCAACTGTACATACATATTTTGAGTTCATGGAACTTTTGAGCAAAGTACTCTCAAGTTCATTTTATATTTATGATATTTTCTAAAATTGAATGAATATTTAAAGAGTCATTTAATGTAGTGAACTTAATACTCTACCTATTTCTTTCATTATTATTATCATATTTTTATTTAAAAGTACAACAAGTGATGGTTAATACAACTAAATTTAATAAACAAATTAAATTTATACAAGAATATTTTTGTTAGGTGAATTAAAAGCTCACATTTTAGTCTGTTATTCAACAGATATTGAAATTTAAAAGGAAAGAAAAAGCGTAATGAACTCCTTCTTCATTACTTCGTTTTAAAAACGATTCAGGGTCTAAAGTGTTTACTAGACTTTTCTTCACTTGTTTTTTAAAGTAATGAAATGTCTAAGATATAATGATTTTTTAGCCTGCTACTCAACAGAAAGTATAATATATTAATGAATAGAAAAGCTTAATATACTCTCTCTTTTTTACTTCTTTCCAAAAGGGTCTAAAATTTGTAGTAGACTTTTCTTTACTTGTTTTTTGAAGTGATGATATGATATAATGATTTCTTAGCCTGATTCTCAACAGAAAATAAATTATACAATGTATAAAAAAGTTTCAAAGACTTGTTTTTAAAAGTGATAATAGGTCTAAAAATCGTATTAGACTTTTTCTTCTTCACTGTTTTGAAGGATCTAAGAAATACATACCATTAAATGTTAGTTAACATTAATTTCATACATTTCCGCTACATTGAAACACTTTATTTTGTACTAATATTTCTCCGAATTATAAACACAAGCTTAATCAAATTGAAAGTTGTTTAATAACAAACAAATTGATTCTCCTTAGCAACATTCAATATTAAAGTGTTGCCTGTCAATCACTCAATCACACATACCCCGTTCTTTTTTGTTGTTTAGCCAATTTGCATAGAGTATTTCTATAGAAAATCAGTGCGTCGATGCGAAATAGCTATGAATAAATTAGTTTTCATTATGTTAAACACATTTAGATCGTTCGAGCAAACGAATATTCACATTAAATAGTTGACAAATTGGCAACTAAAATTGCAAACATACACATTGAGACACACACAAGCACACACACATACGAACACAAACGCACTCAAATGCGAAGCACTTGCCGTGAAAATGTTTGTTTGTCGAGTTCATTAACATCAAAATTCGTCCTTGTGCGGCCACCAACAAGAGTCAACAGAGAAAAAAATACGCATAGCCAAAGCCAAAAGCAAATTGCAAACATAAATAAATTATATGCAACAACAAAACCGAAAAAAAAAAAGACAAGAGCAAGCAAAGCAATTGAGTTTTGGGGCCAGGTGGAGGTGAGAGCTTACAGCCAAGGATAACAAAGAGAAAGGGCGTGAGATAGAGAGAGTGAGAGAGACACGTGTCGTGCAAAAATGTAGCTAAACCTATCTGTAGATACATTTGTATCTTTCTATCTTTTGGCCTGTCACCTGGGCAGTGCGCAGAGCGCAGCGCAGCGAAAAACTACTCGTAAATAACGATGATCATCATCAACGTCGTCATCGTCATCGCATAATCATCATAAAGCAGTCGAGCGACGAGCGTTGAGCGTTGAGCGCTGAGTTCGCAACGGTATTCGTTGTAAAAACGCGGCCAATAAACTGAATGCGGTGCGGTTCAAGGTTTAGCCAAAGCCAAAACGAAACTAAAGCAACAACAAAAACAACAACACAACGCTAACAAACAAAGGCGAACACACACAACGCAACGCAAGCGAACGAATGACGAACGCTTCGCCTCGCAACGGCTTCGCAGCCAAATGAATAACAATTAAATCTCACAAAAGGCATGAAATCATCTGCCGCGCGCAATAGACTAAAAAAAAAATGAGTAGAAAAAAAACCGAAACTAGCACAAAGTCGAGCGTTTGTAGTAAATGTATCCATGAGATAGTCTATATGCTCGCTCGCGTTGTATCCATGAGATACAACTACTTACTTAAGCGGCCACAATCGCCGCAAAATCTTTTTGAGCTCAAAGCTCATTGACCAAAACAGTCAGTGGCCCAGTCTCGCAATCTACAAATCAGCTTCTCCTCAGTCTTTCAGTCTTCCAGTCTTCCAGTCTTCAATCTTCCATGTTCCATCTGCAATCTTCCGCTCTGTGCTAAGCAATACCGTTAAGCTCAACTTGAGGCGGCCCATTAACAGTTAAGCGGGCCAATTACCAAGGCGGATAATTGCTCCAGTCTCAGCAGGAAAGAAGAGGGGCGTAGACAAAGAGGAGGGAGGGGCAGGGAAGGTGGCCAATAATGGCAGTCAATCATTCAAAGTGTCCGTCTGTCAATCAGCTGCTCATCGTTTGCCCTTAGCAGTTGGGGTCGAGGGGGTTGAGGGGGTGGCGCAACCCCCCAAGTTCTCAGTGCTGTAATTCTATGGCTGCTTCGCTTATTGTTGTTGCTGTTGTTGTTACACGCTCATTTCTACTTTATTACAAAATTGACCCACATATTTGTTGTTGTTTACTTTTTTTTGCGCTGCCAACGAGTGGCCATTATACAGCTACAGATACATTTGTATCTATAGCTTTGTATATGTATCTGTTTGTGTGTCTCTTGTTATTTATTCATTATTTTATTATTTTAGTTTATTTGTTGTTGTCTTCGCTGCTTTAATCGACGATTTTTTGTTGCTTTTCTTTGCTCTTCTCATCTCTTTTTTTTGTGGGTTCACATGACAAAAAGTTGAAGTGTGTTGTGTTGTGTTGTGTGTATCATGACATTAATGAACTTATATGGGATGGACAATTTAGATTTGATGTGTCAACAATCCATTTGGGCGTGTTGTCTGCATCTGTATGTGTGTGTGTGTGTAGTGAGTGTATCTTACAGATAGCCCATGAACTCACATATAATTGTATTGATTGTCAGTATACGTGTGTGTGTGTGTGTGGCAAAAAGGGTGTGGCTTAGGCTTGAGAAATTAATTGACACACGCTACTTTTGATCCAGACATGTAGATAAACATAAATTAAGAAATTCATATCATATGGCCAACGAATTGAGGTCGAAAATAGTTTATTATTTACAAAAAAAAATACAGATAAGGATTAGCTTAGCTACAATTTGACTTTTCAGCAAATTCTAGTGCAGCGTTGGGTTCATCATACTTTCATGTAAGAGACATTTAGTTTAATTAGAGCTTAACATTTTACTATTTAACATTATGTTAATACAAATTAACATTATGCTAATGAATTGTAAGCGTAACCCAATTTTTACATTACTGAGTTATGGAAGCTAACGCGATTGTAGTTACAAATAATATTTGGGATTTTAGCAAAATATTTATAGAGTTTATAAAGAAAAGTGTATACAATTTTAATATTAGTTCATGATTAAACTTCTAATTATTCAGAAATAGTGAACAATTTTCGTAATTATCAACTATTTATTCTTACTTTTTAATTATTCCATAATTTTGTGAAATTAAATACAAAATTAAAAAGTTAATTACCTACGCAGTATGAATAAAAGTTGTTTCAATTAATGCTTAACATTTTTCTATTTAACACTATGTTAACAACAATTAACATTATGCTAATGAATTGTACGCGTAACCCAATTTTTAACATACTAAGTTATAGAAGTTAACGTGATCGTAGTTACAAATAATATTTAGGGTTTTAGCATAATATTTTTTTTAGTTTATGTCAAGGGTTTTTTTAAAGAAAAGTGTATAAAATGTTAGAAATTGATTTATGTTCAATGTTTATGGACAGACTTTAGACTTCACATAACCTGTTAATTATTTTGTGATAATGAAGAAAAAATTGAATTTCTCAATTGCTAATTCTTGATGTTTAATTATTCAATACATTTGTGGAATTCAATATAAAATTTCGACATTCATTCTTGTTAATAAATTGTATATTTTAAATCACTTTTAAATTATGAAGAAAAGAGTATTTCAGTTGTGAAACTTATATTTGTTACAATTTAAAATGCCTTTTAATTATTCAGGAATTGTAAAGAACACTGCAGTCAATACAAATGAAATACATTTTAAATATATTAACTTTTCATATTCATATTCATTTTTCACTACTTATTATTATTATACCCGCTACCCATAGGGTAGAAGGGTATTATAACTTTGTGCCGACAGGAAATGTATGTAACAGGTAGAAGGAGGCATCTCCGACCCTATAAAGTATATATATTCTTGATCAGCGTCAACAGCCGAGACGATATAGCCATGTCCGTCTGTCCGTCTGTCCGTCTGTCCGTCCGTCCGTCTGTCCGTCTGTCCGTATGAGCACCTAGATCTCAGAGACTATAAGAGATAGAGCTATAATTTTTTCTCGACAGCATTTGTTATGTTTGCACGCAGATCAAGTTTGTTTCAAATTTTTGCCGTAATTTTAAAGCTAGAGTTACGAATTTTGGTATATACAGTAATAACTATAGTAGTTATGATCCCTGAAAATTTAGTTGCGATCAGAAAAAAATTGTGGAAGTAATTAAAGAAATACTTTTGTATGGGCAAAAACGCCTACTTACTAGGGGTCTGAGTTGCTTTGGCTGACAATCTGGTATATTGTGCCGTCTATGGTATATTTTGAATGCGGTTCTATATCGATATACCACATATACCATTTGGTATATTTTTAGTATTTTTTGCAGCATATTTGGTATATTTTGAGAATAATACCGCAAAATATATTACTTTTGTTCAAAATGGGTAGCGGATATCTCACAGTCGAATACACTCGACTGTAGCTTTCTTACTTGTTTTTATAATTATATAATATTTTTCTTATTTTTATAATAGTTTTTCATTAATGGGAAGAAATTTAATGAAATACTTTACATCTTATTTAAACCATTTATTTTTAAAGTTTTAACGAAATGATTTAAATTGTATGAATTTAAAACACAATTTGACATTTCTGCATTTGAGTATTATTAAAATAAGTTCTTACAAATGCTTAAAAGACGAACTTAAATAGCTGCTCAGCTGTTGCAACAAATGTTTATTGAACGTTGAACTAGTCTTTGTTGTACATATGTCGATAGTTTCTCGACATTTCTGAAGTCTTTTGTGCAGCAGACATAAACACAGAAAATAGCTGGCTAGCAAAGTGCAATTATTATTTAGTTTGCCGCTTCTCGAATGTTTTAACAATTATTGCAGCAACATTAAAAAGTAGTTGAAGCGTCGTTATGCACCCGCACTTCTTATTATAATTGACATTTTGGTGCCAAGAATATACCGCAAACTGTTTTCGTTTCGTTTCGTTTCGTTGTGGTTTCTTTTTGGTTTTTGTTTGCTATGCGATTTGGCCATGCTTCGTTGCAGCCACAGTCTCAACTGCAACAGCTATAGATACAGATACAGATACAATTTACAAATGTGTCTGCAGCAAATGCAGTTAGCAATGAGTGACCTCCAAATTGAATAGAATACAAAATGCCCACAGAGCGAGAGAGAGAGAGAGAGAGAGGCCAGAGGCAGGGCAGGGCAGCAACCCTCCACAATGTGTGGCAAGGTGCATGCGACCATAACCACAAAAGCCACAGCGACTTTATGGCGATCATAATGATGATGATTAAGAAACAGAGCTCTCAACTCTGGCCAACATAATGTCTAACTATGTCTCTGTATGTCTGTGTGTGTGTGTGTGTGTGTGAATGAGTGCGAAATGAAAGCTTCATTCTGCGGTGGCTGTCATAGACGCTGACGACCCATTCAAATGGTGGTAAACAGAACAGAACCGAAAGACCAAAACGGCCAGCTAACTGACTGTTTAGCCAACTAGAGGGGGAGTCAAGAGGAGGCGGACAGACAGAGACAGACAGAAACAGACAGACAGACAGGCGAATGTTCGTATCAGGGCCATGCGGCTTCTATATAGAGAACGCCTTTTAATGTTGCTTTTATTACAAAATGTATTAAAATGTGAAACAGGTGGTGATTGGGCTGCATACATAAGTAGAAGGAAGGCAACAAAAACAACAAAGTAAGAAAGCCACAGTTGAGTGTGATAGACTGTGAGATACCTGAAAGTACAAGTAACTTAAAATATACTAAATTAATATACCAAAAGAATAAGAAAATATGCTAAAAGGTATATTTGGTATACCAATGTACTATACTTCAAGTAAAGTGTTAAATAAAAAACATACTAGATTGTCAAGCAAAGCAGATTTAAAGTCTAAAAGTCTAAAATAGTTTGAAAGAGGCAGTCCCGAAAATATACTAAAAAGTATACCGATATACCATTACACATCAAGTAAACTAAAAAGAACAAAATATACTAGGTTGTAGCCTAAGCTGTTTGAAAGAAGCAGTATCGCAGTTCCGTAAAATATACAAAAATATAGTATATTTGTTATGACGATATACCAACACATTCGAAATATACCATAAAGAACATTATATACCAGATTGTCAACCAAAGCAATTCTTTGGACCTTATGCCTATTTCCTGTTGACTCGATGCTACCCTTCTATCGTATGTACAAAGGGTATAACAAGAGGAAGCATGCAATCAGGCGCATGGAGAGAAGCGAGAGAGAGAGAGAGAGAGCGAGACAGATGATGTCGCGATGATGGGCCTGCTAAATGCTGTTGATGGCCACCGCTTTTTTGATGAGACATGCGATAAAAATGTTTATAACTTTGGTAGTTGCTGCTGCTTGGCTAATGACTGTGCCCAAAAAAAGCGCCAAAGACAAGTTTAAAGTGGGTTAAATGCTGCTCGGGGTGGCGACAAAAAACCAACAAAAAAAATTCATATAAAAACAATAAGTAAGAAGAAGAGCTGACTATCAGAGCTTAAAAGCCGATTAAAGCTTTACTCTTCAAAAATGTACATTCTTTTCTTTAGTGGCAACTCCTCTAATAAAAATACCAAGCACACAGTCACAGAGCAAACGCTGCAACGTGCAACATCTCGTTGCATGCCCAGAGCCCTTAAGCTAATGTGTGTGCCCATTTCACATTTATGCGTAACTGCGCTTGTGCCACGCCTCAGCTCATTAGCAAACCCCAGACGCAGAGGGGGAGGGAAGATGGGGAAGAGGAGTACAAACAGGACACAGCAAGAATGAGGGAAGCACTTGGCAACTGCAGCTCCATAAATTCTACAACTGCATCTGCAATTTCACTTGCACTTCGCTTGCTTGCTGTTGCTGGCAGTTGAGTTAATTTTATTTGCAAAATAAAGCGAAACAAACTTTAAATGGAGTCAAATGCCAATACACACAGAGAAAGAGGGGGAAAGAGAAGGGGAGCGAGGGCACAGGCCAGACGTCTGCAGAACAAAGATTGCACACACAGCAGCAGCAACAGCAACAACAACAACAACAATGAAAGCAACAGCAGCAGCAACAAGAACAAAAAAAGTTCAAACGCCAGACAAGGATGCACCAAAGTGCAAAGGCAGAGAGCAAGCGACCAACGAACGAACGAATGAACGACCGACGACGAAGACGAAGACTACAACGTGCAAAGGGGGGTTAAACACAGCAAAAGCACTCGACGCAGCAGACGACGACGCCGACGACGACGAAGCGGAAAGCAAAAAGGATTGAACAGCGAGCAAAGAGAGTTGGAGCAACGGCCAGGGGGGAAAGCAGTGCAAAACAGCAGGAGGCAATGGCGACGCACGTGAAGACGCAGCAAAACACACACGCATAACGTACAAACGCACGCACACACACACACACACACTCACGTAGGCAAGCAAGACTGAAACAAGAACAAGTGCATTGACACTTTATAACGCGATGACGGCGACGACGACGCGACGACTGCAAAGGGTGAAGGCACCACTGAAACGACTCTGACTGCGACAGCGACGCTGGCTGCGCTGCATTTTGATAGCATTGCGCTGTAAATATGCAAAGAAAAAGAAAAGAAAAAAAAAACAACAGCAACAACAAGATGTGCAGAGCGAAAGCATAAAGGGATCGACATCGACAGCGACAGCGACCTCAGAGGCCAGACAGCAAAGCACACACACACATACACATACAGTCATACACAGCTGATCAGCCGAACAACTCAGGGGAGAACAACAAACAGACGGACTAAAGAAAGAGCAGGAGAGCGAGAGTGGGAGAGAGCGAACGCAAGTTTAAGCAAGCCCCAAAAAGTTGAGAACATTGCACTGCCACAATAACAACACAAAGAGTTTACTTTATTTTTGCTGTTGCTTTTTTTTTGTTTGTGGAGCTTTTGCTGTAGCCGGTAGCTGATTATGAGATTGCGAAACGAGTCTCTCATTATGAGCATGTTCATAATGTTTGTTTGCCTGACGATGACGTTGCCAAACAGTGAACAACACAACAACAACAACAAAGTCAAGAATGAATTGCGCACAGCAACAACAAGGAGACGCCGTCGACATCGACGTCGACGACGATCAACGACGACGTTTATAGTTCAACGCACCGTCTGGTCGCACTCCCTGTTGGGATCGTTAGCGGTAGCCAATGCCCTGCGAAAAAAAAAAATGATTCTTGTCTCGCGACTCCTTTTTGCAGCAGAGGAAGAAATCACTCACCCGCTGGCTGCAGCAACAGTGTTGCAAATGCCCATGCCCCAATGCATTTACAGCCATTGTCGGTCATTGATCGTGCGTGCTCAGAATGAAGCCAACGACTCGTTGACTCGTCTTTCATTGACTGCACTGATCTGATCATCCTCTCTGATCTTATTATTATGTTGACAGCGAGAGAGAGAGAGAGAGAGAGAGAGAGTGAGATGGCAAACGGGAAGAAAGCGATCACCCACAAGCTTCGTATTAATTCTTACTTACATAAACAAACAAGATCCGCATTTACTTAGTCAGCAATCTGAGGGTATTAATGAAATCAGACAGTAATATCTCTGATTACAGTCATAACGATCAGTTCTAGAGCAACGATCGTTGACACTATCACAAGCTTATTATGTTGACAGCAACGAACTGGGAGAATTAATTAAATCCGTCAGCGCGTCACTTAAAGATAATAAACTATTTTGATCAGTGTTGATCGTAGATTGCAGCTTAATGAAGAGCTGCTACTAGACAAGATCACTTGCATTGTCAGTTTCATTAATTACCCGCTGATATGCTCATAATGGTGACAGAAAAGATCTACTTCTGTTGTGATCGCTAAGTAATCTTCGCATAAGTGATGCTTAATTGTAATTATTAGTAACATAAAAGATCAGTTCTTATAGAACAATGATCGTTGATACTTAAAATGTTGTAAAAGAGTTAATGAAGATCGACCAATAAATTGACTTCTGACTTCTGTTTACTTCTCAGCTGTCAATCATTGGCTGTTAACAATCGATCCTCGATAGATAAATGCATAGAATGCCAAATATATTGCTCAATTGTGATTGGGGATTACAAGTTAATGAACAGTTTGAAGCACGTTAATTGCTTTGCTAAAGTTAAATAAATGTAATTTTGATTTTATTATGATTAGTGATCAGCGATCAGTCAAAACTTGGCAAGGCAACACCCACGCCCCGAACAAACAGCAGTTGAGTTCGGAGATCAGGCTACTGGCTTAGCAAAGAGAGCGCCGTGCGAGAGAGATCATTGATCTTACCTACTTGGCGCTGTTAATTTGTATTATTAATTCAATCAATCACAGTCCGTCCGATCGCACCCTAACGATCCCAATCACAGCCGATCGACAGCAGCTGCCTTCGAGCATTGATCTCGCAGATCGCAGACAAACACAAACATACTCGCACATCTATATATATTTATGTGTATTTTGTTTTCTTATATATATCTTGGTCGATTGGCATTTCACAAATGCGCTTCGTTCTAGTTTCTCGCATACGATGTCGATGTGGATTTTTGATGTCGATGCTGATGGTTGATGGTTTGATGTCCGATGTTGGCTGTTTCACATTTCGTCTTGTGGCCTCTTGGCTAATTTAATTGTTTGCTTTTTCATTAAGACGCTGGGAGCGGTTGTGAATTCGAATGCGAATGCGAATGTGGGCCTCTATTTAGCTCATGGAAACATTTATAGCACAACCCGACTCGACTCGACTCGATTTGCTCGCCAGCTCGGTTAGTCGGTTGCTCGGCCAGCGTTTAATTCGCTAATTGCTAATGCGCCCAACGCTTATCAAATTGGAGCATCGCGACGCAAACTTTTATTTTCTTCTATTTTTGTTTTTGCTATTTTTGTGTTTTGTTTTTGGCGACTGTTGTCTGATGTCTTAGAAGTGCCGTTGTGCCACTGCTGTTTGTTTTAATTTAGCTACACATTTTAGTTCAAATATTTGATAAGCAGTCCGCCAACGTCGGCATTTGCATAACTTTTGGCATTACTCATACGTCCCGTTAACCGTTCGTTCCCTCAACTTGTTTACAGTTGAAATTGCTTCCGCTCATTTGAAAATCATTTAAATCGTACCAAAAAAATATGCACTAAGAATCATCTAAATGTCGCACTGTAATTAACATTTTCACAGCTCCATTTCAATGGCTTTTCGTGTGTGTGTGCTGCATGCTTCATTTCCATCTTAATTTGCGAATTGTAATTCCCACTTCCACTTCACTTTTTTGATGTACCAACGAGTTCAATAAACGTTTAATGAGCTACCGACTTCAATTCGCTGCTCCTTCGACAGAGTTCAGCGACAGCAAAAAGGACAGACAGACAGACAGGCCAATGATTGAACAATGAAATTATGTCAAAGTGTACCGAGCTTTAATGGCATAGTAAAGAGCGTGTGTTGTGTGTCGGCATCTCAAAGATGCACGTCTAGTGTTCCTTAATGCTTCAGAACACTCCCAGCATGAGTCTTTGTTCTAAGTGTAATGCGAATTATATGAGTTGCTTAAGCTGAGTGATAAAGGATAACAGTTTAAAAAACAAGTAAGAAAACTACAATCGAGTGTGCTTAACAAGAGAAGTCTATATTTGGTATATCTATATTGTACTGCATTAAAAATATACCAGGTAGTCAGATGTCAAAAAAAAAATCGTGCTAAGATCAAGAATAAATTCTTAAATCATGATTATTTGATGTCCAAATTGAACGCAAAAGTTTTTAATCTTAAAAAAAACAAGTAAGAAAGCTACAGTCGAGTGTACTCGACTGTGAGATACCCGCTACCCATTTTGAATAAACGCAATATATTTTGCGGTATTATTCTCAAAATATACCAAATATACTGCAAAAATACTAAAAATATACCAAATAGTATATGTGGTATATCGATATAGTACCGCACTCAAAATATACCATAGACGGCACAATATACCAGATTGTCAGCCAAAGCAACTCAGACCCCTAGTAAGTAGGCGTTTTTGCCCATACAAAAGTATTTCTTTAATAACTTCGACAATTTCTATTTGATCGCAACCAAATAACTACTATAGTTATTACTGTATATACCAAAATTCGTAACTCTAGCTTTAAAATTACGCTTGTTATTCGATTTTTTTTTGAGTTGCAGGGGCGGAAGTGCTCGTGGCAAAAATTTGAAACAAACTTGATCTGCGTGCAAACATAACAAATGCTGTCGAAAAAAAATTATAGCTCTATCTCTTATAGTCTCTGAGATCTAGGTGTTCATACGGACAGACGGACAGACACACAGACGGACAGACGGACATGGCTAGTTCGTCTCGGCTGTTGACGCTGATCAAGAATATATATACTTTATAGGGTCGGAGATGCCTCCTTCTACCTGTTACATACATTTCCTGCCGGCACAAAGTTATAATACCCTTCTACCCTATGGGTAGCGGGTATAAAAAGATGTAATATCAAAATAATGATTGAATACCGAAATCTTGTTTTTAAGATTTTTGCAAACTGGAATTCTTGGTTTAAGATACTTTCGTTAATATCGGCAATGTGCAACGTCAAGATTTGCAATCTAGTTTTCAATTCAGAATTTTTTCTGTGCATAAATTCGATAAATGTTTTTTTTCCATTAAATGGCAAAACTGAGACAACTGAAAGAGTGTTGATAGATCAAGCGTTTGACTAATGTTTTAACTGAATGAATATAATTTTAATCGAAAACAATATTTAATGATCATAGCTAGACTGTGAAGATCGCTTTAAATCTATCCAATAACTCTTGTTCCCTCTCTCACGTAATTGCAATATTAGCATATCAGATAGCAGCCTGGAAAAGTGGAAATTGTTTACAAATCTGATATATGAACTCGATGGCAATGTTCCACTTGGGCGTGCTGCGATAAAGATCATCAGATAAACAAAAATATCCGGGACTCGCCGCAATCTATTGTTGGCTGGTTGCAACTTTGCTTGGGACATCTTTGAAAATAAAACTTTTTACAACCCGACATATTTGCACTTAATGTGGCCCTAATCAAATAGCAACAAAGTTGTCCTCATTTGTTGTATAAGTATGTGTATGTGTATGTATGTATGTAATATGTATGCAACATTACTGTCTGTTTGGACAGCTTCAAAGTAGGACGCACACACACACATGAAGAGAGACAATCTAATAGAAGCGAGTGCAGACAGAGTTAACTCACTTTCCAGCTGTCACAGCACTCAACACTCCACAGTGCCACGCCCCCCACTCTAGCCTCGTTTTTTTCTTTTTTTTTGTATTTTTGTGGTGGCAACGCCTCCGCATGGGGGCAAAAGTGACTGCAACTTTTAACACCTCCCATGGGGCATAAGCAGCGCCAACGGCAGCCAACTGTATTTTTTATCTAATTAGGTAGTCAAAATATACCATATATACATATCAAAAAGAGAACGCTCCACTCTAGCTACATGTGTGTGTGTGACAGCGTGTGTGTGTGTGTGTGTGTGTAATCTAAACTGTGTCACTAAACAAAAATCTGGCAGAGAGAAGGCAACCGAAGCAGCAGCAGCCTCAACTTTGCGCTGTGCTGTGCCCAGAAAATTGTGTCAAACAGATAAAAGCGTTGATGGAGATGGAACGGATGCGGGGCTGGGTGAGCACAGATTCACTCTGGCTATAGGCCACTCCTTTCCCAGCGAGGTGGAGGGGCAGCGGGGACAGCGGGCATCGGGGTAAAGCAGTTATGATTATAACCTCAATTTCGCTTGCGCTTGACGTGTTTGCAGCGGAGAAAACTGGCCCGAAAATTGTAGAGCATTTGAATAATTTTACAAGAATGCAATAAAGAAAATACACTCAAGCACACACACACACACACAGACAGAAAATAAGAATAAATACAAAGCAAAGTGAGAAGTGAAGAGTGAAGATAAAAGCGGTTAAAAAGCCACTGTCCAAAGTAGGCGGCGGCGTCGTCGTCGGTCGGCAACGTTGATTTAAATGGCACCCAAAAAGTCAGTCATGGAACGAGAGAAAAAAAAAAAGACAAGCACATAAACGACAGACGGACAGAAGAGATGAAGAGACGACGGACGGACAGACAGACGGACGGACGGATGGATGGATGGACAACTATTCAAATTGAGGTCATTCATCCCGCTTCGTTGAACGCGCTTAAGTGAATTATATGTACGTATTCCGTCGCATGTATTCGTATGTATCTGAGAGATACATTTGCCAAGCGAGTATCTGTAAAATAGTTATGTCGCCAGAGCGAAGGGGAAACTTCTGTGAATGAGGCAGTTTTTTGCAGTTTGAAAAAACTAAAAAAAAAACTATTTTTGTCATCACATCGCTGTCAGCAAATGACAGAGTTGAAGACACGGCACAGGGGCGGGGCAAGTGGCAAATGGCAACTGGCAAGTGACAAGTGGAGAGCCGGGTCAGAAGATGTATCTGTGCCAACACAGAATCAAACCATTTACACCTCTTCAAGCAAGCCAAAACAGCACTCAACCCATTTTGAATGGGACAACAAGAAGAAAGCCTTTCTCCGATTGCCGGCTAAGCGGCTTAAAGTTTTTTTCTTTTTGGATATAGAACTCAGCTTGAAGTTGAATCGAGTTGAAGTCGAGAGTCGAACTCAACTCACACATAATGAACACGTTAATTGCCGACAATTTGCCGTTTATCTGATTGCCCAACAGCCGCACAATTTTTGACTGATTGACCGAGCAACACACAAACACACTCATATAGTATATATATTTAAACGATCATTCAGCAGATCGTTCAACGCCCTCAGTTGATATCATCATCCATCCATCGTACGCACTTTACATAAATATCTGCATATTCTGCTTCATTTTTTTTTTGCTGATTCAAATTCGAATTTGTACGCGTGTTTATATCTGTATCTGTATCTACGTATGTATGTGTCTGTGTTTGTATCTATAACTCTTTTGGGGCGTCTCTTTCGATTTGTTGTTTCGTGCGTGTTTCATTTGGTTTTTCATATGGGAGTAGGTCAGTTCAAAATTTGCATATGCCTTGACTGATTTTGATTTCTTGCTGATTTTTTATTCATATTCGCTCAGCTCTTGCTCCCCTCACCCTCCCCTCTCCAGTTGCATTTATTGCCTGATTTAGGCACAAATTCCAAACGAATCGAATGGGCAACACACACGTGGCAAACACATCGCCATCGTCGCACTCTATCTATCTATCTATATATCATATGCCTCACCTAAGGCGATTAGTTGCAGACTCTGGCAATTTGTTTGACTTCAGCTTTTGGGCTTCTTGGCTCTTTGGCTTTTTGCCTTTGTATTTTTGGTATTTGATGTGGCCCCAAAATGAATGGCAAAATTTTATGTTTTTTTGCGCATTTTTTTTTGGGTTGCGAACATTGATTCAATGCGTGGGACTTTGTGTAATTTTACTGCCATTCAATTTATGCAAAAAAGGTCGAAAAGTGGTCAGCAGACACAAGAGATGACCTGCTGGAATGTTTGTGGCGCATGTCTTAAAATGGTTAACGGGGGCAATATAAATCCGAATCAAACGGTCTGACAGATGGCCAATCAATGTAAAAGCTTGCATACTAAAGCTTCTTCGTTAAGATTTCACATTTTAATAAGGCACATTTAATGGAAACTGTTCAAGCTAAGTTTGAGCTACTTTAAAAAGAATCAATAAAGTGAAGTCAAAAATGATAGCTCAAGCAATGGTAAAGATATAGATTTTTTAGTATAAAAAGAATACTGAGTGTTTGTATAATGGAACTATTTCAGTATAAAACTATTATATTCGGAATATCTGTCTCAAGAAATATTCAAGATATGGATTTTTTAGTATAAAAAGTATACTGAGTGTTTACCTAATGCAAATAGTTATACATATTATTCCCGTTACTAATATACTATTATTATAGAAGGGTTTGGAAATTTTAGAAACAAGGTGAACTCTAAAAGGATAAGTCAAAGGATAGTAAAGATGTTGTTTTTTTAGTGTAAAAAGTGGTAGTATTATAGTGAAATAATATAATACTATTATATTCGGAATATCTGTCTCAAGAAATAGTAAAGATTTCCATTTTGTAGTATAAAAATTATACTGAGTGTTTATGTAATGGAACTAGTTACATCACTAATATACTATTATGCTAGAGGACATTGAAAACTTTGGAAACAAGGTGAACTCTAAAAGGATAACTCAAGCATTAGTAAAGATATTGATTTTTTAGTATAAAAAGTATACTGAGTGTTTGTGTAATGCAACTATTTATATTATTCCTATTACTAAAATGCCATTATATTCGAAATATCTGTCTCAACCAATAATATTGATTTTTTCGTATTAAAAGTATACTGAATGTTTATGCGATGGAACTCTTTATATATGTTATATCACTAAAATCCTATTATATAAAAAGTCACTGCCTCACTTAATCTATGACGTTTTTGTATGTGATACTCGTAATATTCATTAAATATGCTACATTATAATCGCAATTGTAACTTTTTATATCTCGTAAAAGTTTATCAAGTACTTCTTCCTTGTTTATGTAAGAAATTCCATTAGAATTGCAGCACAAAGTATTATACAAAGCTGCATGTTTGAAGAACTTATCAACAGCAAACTCACTTAAAACTATTTGAATTATTTATCAATTGGAGTTATTCAATCGATTTGAGGCAGGTCAAGAGCTCGGTCAATAAAATCCTTATCGTTTTCGCTCTATCTTAAGCAGACGATGGCCAAAGAAAATCATATAAATTGTCTAGGATTGCGCTTGCAATGCCATCAGTTGATATTCTTTCGTGAGACGGCAAACTAAACTCTCTCTGTCTGATGATGAAACTCGGTAATGTTTTTGCAAGCACATAATAAAAATCGCACTTGGCCAATTTCAAGAGATTGCTTTTCAAAGTTCTGCAGCTCTTCCTTACGTTGATTGCGATCCTACTCTTGGCCATTTACCAGGCTGAGGGCCAATTCAATCCCATCTCTGGCTGCGACACGAAAGGCTTTTGTGTCTGTGCCGGGCATGCGGCTGGCGATGTGGTTCCTGATTGCACGGATTGCACCAGATACTACTTGTGTGGCGTTAACACCATCGATCGCATTCTCTGCCCAGCTGGACAAGTGTTTGACATCAATGTGCTAGCTTGTGTGCCGGGCTCGTGTCCACGCATTGATGGTGAATGTCCTGCTCCTGAACCATCACCGACTCCATCACCGAGTCCAACTCCGAGTCCATCACCGACTCCATCACCGGGTCCATCGCCAAGCCCATCACCGAGTCCAAGTCCACCAAGTCCTACTCCGAGTCCATCTCCGAGTCCGTCGCCATGTCCTGCTCCTTGTCCATCGCCGAGTCCTGCTCCGAGTCATTGTGAAAACCAAGAAGTGAGTTGCCAATTTCCTGGCCAGATTATACCAAATGCCGAGCATTGTCGCCTCTTTTGGACCTGTGTGGAGTTGTGTCCCGTGTTGGGCTTCTGTGAGTTGGGCATGTGGTTCGACCGCGATAATTTCGTTTGCAACTATCAATGCTATGTGCGCAACTGTCCGGCGGGCAGGGATTAAACACACATACACTCACACACACACACATATAGTAAAACTTACGCCATGCCAAATGGCGCAAATTTACTTTTAACGCTCATTAAACTGCAATTGGCTCCATGAAAACATGAAAACGACTACAACAACAGCAACAACAGCAACAGCAACGACGGGCAACAACAATAGTGTTGCAATAATATACGCAAATTGCTTGACACAATTTTTTCGCTTACGGACAAAAGGCGGGTGGGCGGCTGCTGTGCGCATGTGTGTGTGTGTGTGTGTGTGTGTGAAAGAGTAGAGTGTGTTTGTGTGCGTGTTGTTGGGGCCAGACTGGCAACAAATTTAGCACGCAACTAACAATTTTAGCTGCTCCAGATACAAGCTAGCAACACACACACACAGAGACACGCACACCACAAGCGCAAACACCGACACACCTTGCTGCAAACAAAAGCAAACAAATTGAAGAAATAAACGCCAACAACGGCAACAAAACGAAGACGACATACCCTTCATTCCAGCACTTTCGACTCTTCTTTTTGCACTTTACACAAGTTTTTCAACACTTTTTAGTAAACAAAATTTCGTTTAATTCAAAACGACTTTTGCTTATTGCACTGCTTTATCGATAACTAACGATAAAAAGCTCGATGATTGACGATCTGCTGCAATGTTGCCAACTTAACTTTTTCTAACGCAATAAATTGGCAACACTGCAGCGTGCTGCATGCGATTTATCGTAATATGCCGATACGGCAACACTGTTACATCGATAATAAGAATTAATGGATTATCGATTTGATTGACGCCAACTAATGCAGTGAACGAAAGTATTTAATTCTTTTAATGATTTTTGTATCGTTATTTTTTGTTATTATTGTATGAAGTGTGTAATAAAAACTGTGCCAAGTTGAGATAGTTAGTCAATTTAAAATATTTTCTTTTTTTTGCGAGAATAATACGGCAAATGTTACAAATACTTTTGAATAGCGAATGCACCCTTCAGTTAACTCTAGCAACGACATACTAAAAGTTGGGCCTGCATAGTTGTTTATTCTTTTTGGCAGTGGGAACAAAAACAAACTTTCTCCCAAGTAAGCCGCAGAGCATTTTGGACAATTTCGTAACTGGGTAAACATAGCGACCGATACTCTCACACACACACACAAGTAAAGTGTGTTTGTGTGTATATGCAAATGTGGAGTGCATAAAGTGCAGCCCCGGCGACAGCGACACCAACAAAAACAACAGCAACGACAACAACAACAACAGAAGCAGCAGCAACAGCAGCGACAGGTGAATGAACGACCTCAAACGAGGTCAGCAGCAACTACAGGCCAAATTATGCCGGTGCTATGTTGTGAGTGGGGCAGTGTGAGAGACAGAGAGGAAGAGAGAAGTGGGGAAGAGGGGACGGAACCGGGGCCGGGCCCATTCATGCGCACAATAAAGCCAAAAAAAAAAAAAACAAAACAACATGAAATCAACTAAAAGTGTGTGTGTGTTTGTGTGATTATGTATATGCTTTGATTGTTGTTGTTGTTGTTACTGGCTGGTAGTTGATGTCTGCCCGGTTGGCAGTTGGCTTGAGCTTCGCATGCTAATGGCCAACAGCGCTACGGTCAAAAGTGGGCAACATTTGGGCCACTTTACGGGCTGCCGCTTCACATTTCAGTGACCCAAATCCTTCCTTGGCTTCGAAGTCGTCGCTGCCACATAGATGGATGGATGCTGCATCCAAACAAGTTTACTTTCCCCCCTCCCTCCTCCTCGCTCCCCTCCGTTGTGTTGGCTGCCTTTCTCTGGCGTTCTGTCGCACGGTTGGGTCATTGGGCCGCTGAGCATTGGAGCCATTTGGCTGCACTAAATCACTTAAGATGCTTTTAGCAGGAAAAGAAGTTTAGGCTTAGTCTTATTTATGTGACTGCTTCGCTCAGCTCTGTTCTGCTCTGGACTGTTCTGTGTATAATGGATGATGTTGACCTGCACTCGTGTCGAGTGCCACAAACCAAATGGAAATGCTTGTGGGAGGCAGTTCACTCTGCCAGGTTGTGGGTAGTATAGATCGAAGGGGAGGGGAAGGGGGAAGACAGCTGGCAGGTGACAGTCTTAAATGTGGAGCAAGTCGACTAAGCTGGCACGATTGAATAGCTAATGTTACAGATTATGGGTAATAAAATATAGCATCTCATGTTCTATACATACCTAATTTAGTTGGACCCCAATGAACTGTGTGTTTAGCACACGTTTTATAACAAATGCTTGGCACAACATTTGCTTAAGTATTTTTTGTAGAAATCAAATACATTTCGAATCGAACTCAAATGATTCATTTGGACAAAATTCTTGATTTAAGAAGATTTTCCTAACAAGATGTTTAAGCTTAACTATTTTGATGCGAATTCAGCTTAATTTAAAATTATCAAACATAATTGACATCTTATTCTATTTGTGAATCATTGCGTAATTATTTATAAATATATAATATAAAAAATGGAATAAAATAATTAGTATGGGTTATAAGCACATAATAAATGAAAAGCACGCCAACTTTATAATACAATTTTAAAATTTGTTTGTAGAACTTTGAAAGACTGATGAATTTTGAAATAGAGTATGAAAATATAATATATTTTTATGTGGATCTATAGTATGAATATGAATTAACAAATAAAATAAGATGCTAATATAAATTTGTAGCTTTAAGATTAAGCAGAATGGACATCAAAATATTTAAACTTTAACATCTTGTTACCAAAAATGATTTTAAATAAAGAATTTTGGTTAAATTTTCTATTAATGAAATGACGAATCAAATTAATATACAATTTTAAGAAAATCTGTTTCAAAAGTTATAAAAACTCTGCTTTGTTTTAAAGAAGAATTTGCAAACATAATGCACTTGTATATCTATTTGATCTTAAGTATTTAAAATGTGTTTTAATATATTATTGAAAGAACTTAGTATGAGTTATTTGAAGACTTGAGAATCACTTTTCCTAATCTGTTGTTGAAGCTTAAAGAACTGATTATGTTGTCCAATGAAATGTTGGAAATTAATTTTCATTCTGTTTGAGGTACTAGATAAAGTAAGGATTTTAAGAAGTGACACTTTACGAATTACTTTTTGGACACCTGCTGACTGCTTGTTTGACTATTTCATATTGAAATGCTGGTCAATGAGCTGCTCCACTTCTTGACAGCTTCAAATGGCACTGGAAGTGTTTGTCCATACCCTTGAGATGCGGAGAGCAAACAAAATTTATATGAGGTTCACAAAAAAAATCTGCACAACAGGCGATAAATAAATAAATCGTGCAGCTGCCATCATCATTATCATCATCATTATCATTGTGAGCATCAACAGCATCGCAATGAGCTGCTAATTGAAGCCACCTTAAAATAAACAGAGCAAAGCGCCCGCCACAAACAATTAACAGAGTTGAAGGTGGTGTGGAGACAACAATAACAATAACTATAACAACAACAACGATACATAAAATGCAACTATTTATGTAGGTGCGTGTGTGTAGTTATTATGTCATAATTAATTTACGAGCTGTGACAATTAACGAGAGATGATCAAAACTGATGCAAAGCAAAAGCGTGACTGCAACTTGCGACAAGGCCTGAGAGTGAGTTCCACACAGAGAGAGAGCAAAAATGACAAAGTGGCCAACAACAGATGTGGGTCAATGTGTTGACCAACTTAACGCAACGATCATCTTTCGCTGTCTGCTTGTTTTCTTCACACTTATAGTACAAACACACTCGCTTCCCACGCAGACAGTCTCGACTTTTCCGGGCACCCGCTGCGTATGCGCAATTTGTTGAGCAACTCTTTTGCTTTTTTTTGCTTGACTCATTTGCTGTAGTTTGTTTGTTAGCCAAACCGTTGACCACTTTGCACAACTTGAACAGCCGCACGCTTTTGTGATTAGTGCAACTCAATACGAATGTATCTTTCGAATTGTTGCTGAAACTGATGCCGCCTCTGGCGCTCTTGCTGTGTCTGTCTGTCTGTGTCTGTGTCTGTGGCGAATACCACAACAACAGCAACAACAATAACAATAACAAGACAAAGCAAAAGCAAAAGAAAACGCACAAGCAACAAAATCAGTTGCCGACAGTTTTTTATATTGAGCACAGTGGGTCAATGTCCCACTGATAAAGTGAGCGTAGAGTGACGACGTAGAGCGTAGAGCTCCACCAGTTGAAAGCCAGCAACAACTGGAGCAGCAGCTGCTGTCGCTGTTGCTGTCGTTGTCTCTGCTGCTGTCTGCCAGCCAAAAGGCAAATGCGATTTTAATTAATAAAATATGCTGTGTATTTGGTTGCACAAAAGAAATTTCACGTTGAGCATTTTTTGCAATTTGTTTCGTTTTGCTTTGGTGAAAACTAAACAGACAAGCTAATGAACATTGCCAACAACAAACAACAAATTTGTTGCAAAAAAAAATCACACACACAAAAAATAAACCCTCGAAAATAAAATAAGATTTTAGTACAAATTTTCTAGTTGAGATATCACAAGAATTTTGTTTCCCATTCGCCACTACAAATGTCTGTTTTGTGCGTATTTAGATGAGTGTTTGTGTGTTGAGTTGTGTGTGTGCTTAAGATTTATGCGTGTGCCAGTTTTATTGTGCGGCATTTTGCTTGGGCATTAAATTTAAATTGCTTTTAGAAACTAATAAATTGCTTCATTTTGGTACACATCACTGACGCACATTTTAAATGTTAATGACTAATCGTCAATGCTGCCAAGTCGCCAAAAGCGTTTTAATTATTGAATAGTCCCCAAGAAATGAAATCAACTTATTTCCCAAATTAATGTACTCAGCCAAGCGAAGGGATATTTTCAAATGAATATTTAAATGGTTCGCCCGAAAGTATGCTGCACTTTTTGGACTGCTCAATTACTGTGCAGTAAAATATGCATATTCAGTGTAGCATACTTTTAAGCGTTGCGCGCAGCTGATAAAAGCTGCACAGCTGACAGAAGCTGCTTGATTTTGTTTGAATTTATAACTTAAACTGACATTTTGAAATCTTTCGTTTATTTGCAGCTGTGCGTTATGGTCGCGTACCCAAGCGTTCACGTGAGCTGAACGGTGCAGCAGCAGTCGCTGCATCCGCCGCAGCTAGCAGCACGCCCCTCAATGTGGATGATACCAGTGCCAATAATTTGCATACAAATCTAATACAGCAACAACAGCAGCAGCAACAACAGCAACAACAACAACAGCAACAGCCGCATGCGAGCAGTGTGCGCGTGAATACACCAAGTACACCACAAACGCCACAAATGTGTTCGATTGCCTCATCGCCATCGGAGCTGGGCGGTTGCAATAGTGCCAACAACAACAACAATAACAACAGCAATAACGGTAACAACAACAGCAATGCAACAGCTGTAGTTGTGGGCAACCATCATCAGCAATTGGTCAACATGGGCAGCAGCAGTGATATGGCAATGACCCAGGTGGCCATGTGCCATCCACACGATCATCACGATGGCCTCGCCACCGGCAACGAGCTGACTGTCTACGATGTGATCATGTGCGTCTCGCAGGCGCATCGCCTCAACTGCTCCTATACCGAGGAGCTCACACGCGAACTGATGCGACGTCCCGTCTCCGTGCCACAGAATGGCGTAAGTATTGCCAAGAGTATTTAATCTTGATTCAAGAAGAACTTTATCTTTCCTCGTGACATAAATCTCTTTAATGCAGAAAATTTAGTGAAAGTGCAAATATATTTTGTTTAATTTAGCTAAATTTAATTAGTTTAGTTAGTTACCAAATCAAGATTATGCTGTTTAACGCAACCTCATAAATGCATCTAGACCGAAGCCAAAAGTCTTCATTCAAGTACACTTTTATCAAACGTCGTCAATCTTTTTTATGAAGTAGTAGAGAAATTAAATGCTAAAATTCATAATAATAGCCCACTCTTTTGCTTTCATTGAGAATGGGTAGCTCATTGTCAAATGTACTCGACCCTTAGGGTAGAAGAGTATTATAACTTTGTGCCTCCAGGAATCGTATGAAACAGGCATATACATATTATATATTATTGATCACGGTCAACAGCCGAGAATATGTATGATATATTTGAAATGTTGTACTGTATAATTTACCTTTGGTTATTTTTAGTATTGTTGCGGTATATAAATTTGGTATATTTTAAAATGAATACCGCACTATTTTGCGCTTATTCAAAATGAATTGAGGTGTATCTCACAGTCGAGCAAACTCGACTGTAGCTTTCTTACTTGTCTTAACTTGGCTTTAAAGTTCTTCATGAAATCTAATTCATATTTAAATTTCTTGAAATCTGATATCTATATTCATCTCTCACTAACCAATCTTCACATTATTGACTTTGCAGATTGTCACCACTGTGGCGGAGAGTCTGGAGTTCCAGAAGATCTGGCTGTGGCAACAGTTCTCGGCACGCGTGACGCCCGGCGTACAGCGGATTGTGGAGTTCGCGAAACGCGTACCTGGCTTCTGTGATTTCACGCAGGACGACCAACTGATACTCATCAAGCTGGGCTTCTTCGAGGTGTGGCTGACGCATGTGGCGCGTCTGATCAACGATACGACGCTGACGCTGGACGATGGCGCATATCTGACACGCCAGCAGCTCGAGATTCTCTACGATGTACGTTCTAAAATCTTTTTATACTCGCTACCCATAAGATAGAAGGGTATTATCACTTTGTTTGTAACAGGCCGAAGGAGGCATATTCGATTTAATAAAGAATTTATATTCTTGATCAGCGCCAACAGCCGAGACGATATAGCCATATTCGTCTGTCTGTCCGTCTGTCTGTCCGTCCATCTGTCTGAACACCTAGATCTCAGAGACTATAAGAGATAGAGATATAATTTTTTTTCGAGATATAATATTTTCGATCAAGTGTTTCAATAATAACTTTGTCTTTGTAATCCTTGGTTGCGATCAGATAAAAATTGTCGAAGTTATTAAAGAAATACAAAAATGCCTACTTACTAGGGGTCTTAGCTGCTTTATCTGACAATCCGATATATACTAATATACCAAATATATCACTAGACATATTTTAGAATTTTTATGGTATATTTCTTCAAAATGAGTAGCGGGTATCTCACAGTCTAGCACACTCGACTGTAGCTTTCTTACTTGTTATGTAATTCACAAATACTCAACACTCTCATCATTATTACAGACTGACTTTGTGAATGCCCTGCTGAATTTTGCCAACACACTGAATGCGTATGGATTGAGCGACACTGAGATCGGTCTCTTCTCGGCCATGGTGCTGCTTGCCTCGGATCGGGCGGGTCTCAGCGAACCCAAGGTGATTGCCCGTGCCCGTGAGCTCGTTGCGGAAGCATTGCGTGTTCAGATCCTGCGATCCCGAGCGGGATCAACGCAGGCGCTGCAATTGATGCCAGCGCTGGAGGCTAAGATACCGGAGCTGCGGTCGTTGGGGGCCAAGCACTTCTCACACCTAGACTGGCTGCGAATGAACTGGACCAAGCTGCGTCTGCCGCCGCTCTTTGCCGAGATCTTCGACATACCCAAGGCGGATGACGAGCTGTAGACACACACACACACGGAGAGAGAGACGCGACGTCAGTTCCCCCGCCCCAACGAGAGAGCTGTTCGCTTTACGTGTTTAAGTAAAATTAGCATTAACAAAAAGTGTTGGCAGAAAAACAAAGCAAAAAAAAGAAAAGAAAGCATCAGCAGCAGCATCAACTACTCAACAAGATATCCATTTTACCAGATACACAGATACAGATACAGATAAAAATAGTTAACTACAAGTAAAACTATAACTAAAGCATAAACTACAACTACAACTACGACTACAAGTAAATATTTAGCAATGTTAAACGCGTTCGCAAGAAAAAAGAAAAAAAAACACATCCACACACACACACCTACAATTATAGTTTGATTATTTGTTATAACACATTTCGAAACAAAGTTAAAATGAGATCAAATACCAGCTAAAGCTAAAGCACAAGCCGAACATATCCCATGCGCAACATAAAATTTATTTATTTCATTGTCAAACTCATCAAAGTTCGTCACCCTAGCAAACAAATCTCTACTTTAAAACCCTTTTTCCCCGCTCCCGTTCCCACTTTCCCAATTTCCCAGTCTTACATTTTTTATTGGCCAGCTTTGCCGGACAAGCAAAAAAAAAAAAAAACAAAAAAAACTCGACTGAAGAGCGAGCGTTCAAGTTCGAAAAATACTGGTTTTTTTTTAATGAAAATGAAAAGTGAAAAGTGAAAAAAAGAGAATACTTATTGTATAATTAAAGAACTACTTATAACTATATCAAATATATATAAATATATCTATACTTATGTAAAACCTAGAGTTATTCTAGCGTAGTTCAAGCAAAAAGACCCAATTTTCTTTGCTCGTTTATTGTATCTGCGTGTAAATAAATTTAAATTAATTTTTTAACATTTAAACACTTTGCTTGATTATTATTTCTTTAAGTTGCGCTATGATTACGCTCTTTCCAAAAACAACATATTGAATAATGAATTTATTCATTATATACATATATTGTGTATCCGATTTCATTTATGATTTTTGGAAAGTGTATCTTAAGGACGGCCCACAGACGTCGCTTTCATTCGAAACGTGTTCATAATATTCTTTTTACAAAAAAAAATATCGCATAATTTTAAGTGCTTAATTTGTATAACTTGGAACAATCAAATAGTTTGATGAATTTTTGAATAGATTGGTGCTAAATTTTTCGTGTATTACAAGAAGATCAACAACAAATCATGATACATACTAGTTATATAGATATATCTTCAAAACAAAATCTTTAAAGCTCTTCATTAATTGTTGAATTTATATAGAACATTTTGTAAATTTTATTAGTGTGAAAACCAACAAAAACAAAAAAAGAAGAAAAACAAGATAATATTATTAAACAAATATATATATATATACCACATATATACTTACTACTTATATAGAGGGAGCTACGTTCAAGATCTGATTTCAATAGAGTTTTGCCGTAGCGCCCGTTTTATGCTCCATGTGTACCTTTCGCTTATTGAACTAGAATTTGTACTCTTACAACTAGTAATACTATATAAATTGAAAAAACAACAACAACAATTTGCAATATTCGTAGTAAACAACACTCAACTAAATGTTATAGCTTCAGAGATTCGACTTTGCTTAAAAAGACCTATTTCAGAACCAGATTCTCCAGATGAGAAGAGAGATGAAGATGGAGAGAATTGTAAACCAGTGCGCATAATGGAAAACCTTGTGAATGTAGCGTTAATATTTTGTATTTTATTTAAATTACATTTATTCAATTATACACAGAAATACAAAACAAAAATATATTGAGAATACATAGATACAATTTTTTACCTACTGTAGCTTTGATTACATTTTTCAATGATGTGTCAAATTTTAAAATGGTATTTATGGTTAGTACAATAAAAATACTAAACATACAGAGATACTTAGAGACATGTATTCATAAAAAGATAAAAGAAAAACAAAACAAATAAATTATACAATACTCTACTGAAAGAAAGAAAAAAGTGTTAAAAAAAAAACAGAAAAAACGTCGACTTCCTATGATAACAAATCTCTCGCTCGTTGTTAGTTAGTTAGTTTAAGTGTCACTACTTCAGTCTACTCCAAACAAACAGAAATAAAATATCAAAAAATACAAAAAAAAATCAGCCAGCAACAAATGCATAAATGCATTAACAAAATACATTATTGAGTGTAATCGCTTTTGCTATCAACTAAACAAAAAAAAAAGGGCACAACTAAACAACAAGATTATAAAAGTCGCGCCTCTCGACTAAAGAATAAAGAATCCAGATTCAGATTAAAATCAGAGAATTGATATCCGGATCATACAAATTCTTTGCAAAATGAATCTATGAACTCTTTTATCGTTTGTCGAATGATAAACCACAGGTTTTCTAACTTCATCCAAACCGAAACATTGCTTTACTATCAGCTACAACAACAAAACATAAAAAAATTAAAAAAAACAATATGCATAATAGTAAGCTATAAACAAAAATAGATAAGAACTCATATTTGCAATAACAATATAATAACAAAAAAAGGAAGAGAAAAGAAAAAAACAACCAGCAAATGAAACTAATTAAATTGCAAAACAAGCGCCGCTGATTGTAATAAAATTACAGAGCAGAAAAAAAAGAGTACTTGAATGCAAACAAACAAAACGTCTTTGAATAAACTGATAAAAAATATATATAAACTACTGTGCTTAGTAATTGTATAGTTATGTATATTAAGTATATGTTAATGACTCGAGTTTTATTCTGGAAATTCATTTTAGGTACTTGGTTAATAGTCAACAAATGCGATACTTGTAGATTGCCTCATCATAATCTGTTCTATATACTATATATATATGCAGTGCTATATATAGTAAGTAGAACGTGCATCGATTGCAAATGCCTTTCGCCTTAATCGTCCCGTGGCTGGGGATAATATTGCGTCAGCTCCTTGGCGATGTCCTGGGCCAACTCTGGCGTCGCTGCTGCAAGCACACGTCTCGACATGATGTCAAACTCGCCGCCAGCTGGATCAATCACCACACCGCCCGCCTCCCGCACAATCAAGTCACCGGCACAAACGTCCCACGCATGAATGCCAAACTCGTAGTTCACATCCGCAGCGCCCAAGGCCACCATGGCCATGTTCAAGGCAGCCGAGCCCAGAGCACGCAGCCTAACTCCAGTTGGATGTCAATTAAAGTGACCTTTCGATATTAGCGATCAATGAAGAACTTACCCATGCACCTTGCGAGCCATTTTGGCGAAATTTTCATTGACCAATTGCAGCTTCTGCTCATCGCGTGTGGTGCCAAATTCGCTGACGACCAGCGCCTTGCCGATCTCACGCTGTCCGCTGGCCTGTATACGCCTTCCGTTGTAGTAGGCGCCCTGGCCACGACGGGCCGTGAAACGTTGCTCCAGCATCGGATTGTAGATGATGCCAATTTCGGTGACCTTGTTCACCTTGAGGCCCACCGAGATGCAAGAGTGGGGAAAGGCGTGCACAAAATTCATGGTGCCATCCACTGGATCAATGATCCAAGTGGGTGCATCCGTCAACTTGTTGACTCCGTTGCCTGTGCTGCTCTCCTCCTCGCCAATGAATCTGCATTGATAAAACAGCTTCAATAATGATATTCACAGTTGGTTTTTTCATCTGCTTACTTGTGATCTGGAAAGTGCTGGCGTATCCCATTCATAATCAGCTTCTCCACATCTTGATCGGTTTGGGTGACCAAATCAATGTCGCCCGATTTGCACACAAACTCTTGACGCGTCTCATTGTTGCGTGCTATCAGCTGTTTAGGGAAAAACACTTGGCGATTATTTCAACACTCAATCAATCAAACGAATAAACAAATTTGCACTCACTCTGCCTGCTTCTGTGGTCAAGTTGTTGATTATTTCAAAGCACTTGCCCAGATCCACACTGTCCGCCATTGTGCACAAAGTTCGTGTGTTTCTTTCACAAGTCAGTCGACGAATGCGTATGTATAATTTAATTAAGTATCCGCCGCCCAACACCACACACAGGTTTTTTCCGCTTATCAACAGCTGACCGCCAAGGGCTGACAGTGCTGGCAAAACTCAGCTGACAGCTGTTGTAAATTATCGCCTATCGAAATATGGCATATCGATAACACGATTTTGAATAAGCGCCATCTGAAGTGTGGCGGCTACATTTGAAATTAAAATTAAATCAAAATGGTTTTATTCCTATTAATTATAACTGATTTTGTAAATGAATTTATTATTATAGAAATTTAATTCATAAAGAAAAGTTTTCTCGCCATTTTAATCATTTTTAATAAATAATATTAATGTAGTATTTTATATGCTGTTTACCTTTAACTTCATTAATGTGTTCAGGTGAAATGAAAAGGTAAATTTGTCTTATTCTATTTTGAACAACAAAAATCATATTCATTTGTGAAATTTACATATTTTAATATAAACTGTTCTAAAAATAAAATTTGTACTCGTACTTAAATATTTTATTGATATGAATTCTTGGCATGCATTTGGATTGCTTTTAAGTTTTTATATTCTCATTTTCTTGAGGGTTCAGAGGAGCTTAGCGAAAGACTGGAATCGGAAAATTGAGTCTGCTCATTGAAATCCTTCGTAGCAGGTTCGGTAGGCGGCACTACTCTGCTTTCATCATCCCTTGGCTTTGGATAGTTTTGGGTCAACTCGGCGGATAACTGATCGGCCAGTGGTTGCGTAGCTGCAGCTAGAACACGTCTAGACATAAGATCCACAGGACCTCCCGAGGGATCCATGACAGTGCCGCCAGCCTCGGAGACCAACAAATTGCCCGCAGCCATGTCCCAGACGTGCAGGCCAAAGAAATAGAAAGCATCTGCGACGCCCGAAGCAACCATAGCTAGACCCATGGCTGAGGAACCAATCGAACGTAATCTGCAAAGGAAGCTAAAGCTAGGATAGTTCGGGAAGCTAACAACTTACGCGTGGGCCTTCTTGATGAGGCGACTGGCGTTCTGCAAAGCTGCATTGGTGCGACATTCATCCACGCCCGAGCTGTACTCCTGCAGTATCATGGCATCCTTGAGTTCCATCTGTCCGCTGGTGTGTATCGGTTCATCATTTAGTCTGGCGCCTTGGAACTTGCGTGCCGTATAAAATTCTTGCAGTGCCGGATTAAAGATAATGCCAAAGGCCGTTGCCTTGTCCACGAGCAACGCCACCGAAATGCAATAGTAGGGAAAATGATGCACAAAGTTCATGGTGCCATCGATGGGATCAATAATCCAGGTTGGTTCAGTGGTTAGCGTCACCTGACCCGTCTCGGATCTGGAAACTTCCTCCTCAGCAATAATTCTGCAAGGCAAATGGGTTAGAAATGTCGTAGGAGTTTGTAGTGTGCCACACTTACTTGTGATTCGGATACTTCTCGTTGATTTCCTTGATCATCATGGCCTCTATATCGTTGTCAGTGCTCGTATTGAGATCTCGCTCATGCTCCTTTGTAGTATATGACAATCTATCCTTGGCGTGGTTCGACGCAAGGGCAAAGTCGCCAGCTTTGCGTACCAATGCAACGGCAAAGGCAAAGATATCGTCCAAGTCAAGTTTCGATGGGTGAGGCGGCTTTGGTGGCGGCGCTGCAACGGGCTGGACGGGCTCGACAGGCTTGGCTTCCTCCTCGTCCTCGGAGTACATTTTACCCGCAGTATTTGTAGTCTTGCAGGCGAATTCTTTCGACGGATCGAAGCTAATGTCGGTGTTGGTAGTTTTATTGACACCAGCTTCCTTTTTGCTTTTTGTTTCGACAGGAACTGCAATAGGAACTGGCGGTGGTAGAGGCGGTGGCGGTGGTGGAAGAGGTGCTGTTGCGGGTTGTAGTTGCTCAGCGGGTATTTTGGGTTCTGGCGGTGGCGGTGGTGAAGGAGGTGGTGTCTCGGGTTGTAGTTGTTCAGCGGGTGTTTTGGGTGTTGGCGGTGGCGGTGGTGGAGGAGGTGATGGTGTTTCGGATTGTACTCGCTCAGCGGGTGTTTTAGGTGTTGGTGGTGGTGGTGGTGGAGGAGGCGGTGGAGTGGGCGAGACAGACTCACTCTTCAATGACGACTTACGCGGAGGAGTCTCATCTGTAGGCGGAGTTGCAGGCGGAGGTGGCTCTTGTACCACCAATCGGGAAGACTTTTCATCGGGGCGGCGTGAACCCGTTGGAGTCGCTATCATAGGAGGTGTACCGTGACTCGGTGTTCGAGGAGGAGACGATTGTTTCGATTCCGGTTTCGATTCCGGTTTCAATTCCATCTTCGATTCCGACCTCTTCGATTCGGTTTTCTTTTGTTGTGTTTTGTCTTCGGCTCGACGCAGTTCACTGACTCGCGGATCTTGTTGTGTGGCTACATGACCCTCGAGGCCATAGCCAGTTGCTGCATTTTCTGCTAACGAACCGGGTCGCTTTTTTTCCTCTGCTTTTTTGTCCTTGTCCTTGTCCTTGTCATCGGCCATGCTGATTTAGGGTTATCTCTGATGCACCTGTTGAACTGCTCTGTTGTCTACGGTCTAACCAAATGCTGCCAAGTAATTACATGCTATTACTATTGAAGATCAGCCGAAACGCTGACTAAAATTTATTTCCCAATGAATGTAACATTTGAAAAATTGACTACTATGATTTAGTTTGTTGGAGCAGGCTCATCATCTCTGTCATGATAGATCTGCATGTCGCCCAGCAGCTTCACCATTTGCTCACCCAGCTGCGGGGTGGCAGCGGCCAGCACACGTCTGCCCATCACATCGAATTCCCCGCCAGCCGGATCGATGACAACACCTCCGGCTTCACGCACAAGCAATACCCCGGCAGCTGTGTCCCAGCAATGGGGATAGAACTCGTAGTAACCATCAGCAGCACCCATGGCCACAAGGCACAAATCCATGGCAGCTGAGCCCGTGGTTCGCAGTCTGATGGTAAGGATATTAATGTCAAGTCAAAGATATTCCCGCTACACTTACGCATGCGCCTTCTCTAACATTTTCTGCGAATTTCCCATTTGTATGGCCATTAGCTCAGGCTCAAAATTCGCCGAATTCAATTCATTCAATATAATGGACTTCTCCAGTTCGGTTTGTCCACTTGCCTCAACTTGAACGCCATTCATATAAGCACCACAATTGCGACGTGCGGTGAATTTCTGTCCAATCATAGGATTGCAGCAAATGGCCAACTCTGATTGCTTATTCAGCCAGAATCCCACCGATATACAAGTGTAGTGCAAGCCATGCACAAAGTTCGTAGTGCCATCAATGGGATCGATGATCCAGGTGGGCGCATCGGTCAATTTGCGACCCGTTGCTGCACCGCCAGTTCCCTCCTCGCCTATGTAGACATGATCGGGGAAATGCTCCATTAAGCCCTTGATGAGCAGCTGCTCAATTTCGCGATCTGTGGCCGTGACCAGGTCTGCGGTATTATTCCCCTTGGTGTCATACAATCGCATCTTCGTACTGGCTTCCTTCATGAGCTAAAAGGAAATACCGAAGGTGCTTCAGTTCGTAGCAAGCTGCTTTTAGTCGAGTGCTCACCTTAGCCGCCTTATCAACCAGTTGATTCATTTGTGCATAGCATTTATCTAGATCAACTGCAGCACAATTTGACTTGCTTGTCATCGATTTAAGTGGCAGTAGCCATTGCCTTACCAAACGAAACATTTCCATATAATAATTTCCAATTTATTTACTTTTTAAATGTTAATTATTTTAAAGATATTTACATATTGTGACGAACACCACGAGGTTCTACTCATCTAAGCCTACTCTGTCTAGCTAACTTGCCGGCTCAGTTCAGGGCTGGGGTGGGTCTTTGGCTTCGACTGGGTAGTAAGTCATCATAAATTAAAGTGTAGACAGAGTGTAATACCAGGGGAGAGGGACAGTACTCATTTCGCATTATCTCAAACGCTCGCACATCTAGTGCCCAATCAAAATTAAAAGTTTAACGCCTCATTGTTTTCTTCTCCATAATATTCAGTATTTTAATACACATACTTCATTTTGTTTATAAAAATTATCTCTAATTAACAATAGTGCTTGATTTATCGAGCTATTATTTATCGTTACGTTAATCTGTTTTGTTTAAATATTTGTCTTCATGACTTAATAATACGAAAAATATACCAACACGGAACACACGGAATTGAAAGCCTCACAATCACAACCCCAATCAACTATAAATACAGTCACGGCTATGCCGTACTTACGCACTTTCCATCGAAGTTAGCAGGCCTGATAACCGATGAATCCGTCGTAGCATATATGATTGTTGATGATAGCTGTTAAAGATGATAAAGGTTATGGTTATCAGGCTATCAATCCTATGTACCCATGTTGGCTGTGTGAAAAGTCGAAAAAATGAGTTAGTTGATCTGACAAGTACTATTTACAAATTCAATTTAATTTTTCAAGTATTCAAACCATGTTGGCACTTTTAGTGCATTTTACGAACGAAAACAATCCAATGCAGATGGTGCTGGCGGGTTTTGTGTGGAGCCGTAGATCTCTCGCCGGAAGATCTACGCTCCTTTGAACGTCTCTAGTATCGCCTTCGCTTAGCCGCTATCGAATACCGTTTGATAATCTGCAGCGAAGATTCGCTGCCGCAAGATTATCGCCTTATTCCCACTCTAGCCGGTTGTTTGCAGCGAGGTTCGCCGCCTTCACCCAAAACTCCCTTAGGCTTGCAGGTTAGGGTGAATATCCGCGTGCGCTTCACTAGTTGCACTTGTTCAACAAAGGGGAGACGAGGATCGCAATGTGCAACACCTATTCCACTCTAAGGAGGGTCTAGCGGGTGCAATTGCCAGAGGTATGGCCAATAAGCTGCATAAAATAGCATTTTTACTGCAAGGTCTAATCAGATGGACACTACTTACCAATCAGTGGCAAAGAGAAAATTTAGCAATTCTAAATTCTCTATTAGAGCCGGCCAATCAAGTTGGCGACAAAAGAAAACCTTGGATGCCAAAATTGTTGGCTTTCCTTTCTTGGTTGCAGTATTATTTTAAATTTATTTTTGCAATTTTTCTTTGCAAATTTTTGGTCTGATGTAATAATGCTCTCAGTGAAAAAAGTGCATAAGTGAAGATGGCTGCCCTTAGTGAGTACTCAAAGCATCTCTGTGTGGATCAAGGCGATACTTACTACCCGTTCGATAAACTCAACAGTTGAACTATGCTAAGTGGAGTTGCCAACTTAATTAAGGCTTTGGCGCATCAGCTGATGCTTTGATTTGTGACAATCAGATGTTTATTTTTTTGCAACTTTAATTTAGACAACTACCTCACAACAGCAGATTTTAATCGAGAGTTCAATCGAAGACGTAAAATCTGAAAGAAGGTAGTTACTCTTTGAATTCCCACAAGTCTTTAGCATGAAATTGACCAATTTCCTTGCCCTCTAAATTTTCTAATAGGTATAAGGCCTGTCCAATTTTTCGCTTTACTCGTGCCTTAAGGCCGACTGGTGCAAGCTTAGCGTTGAAATTGTTTGCCATATTGCTCAGTGCCCAGTTACGCTTAATTACTGTCTGGCCAACTTCAAAGGTTCGTTCTTTAGTACGAAAGTTATACGATCTCTGATTCTTTTCATATGCCTTTTTCAGATATTTGTGAATATCAGCACGGATTTTAGAAAATTTGTCAGCACGATCGAGTCGAGCAGTTCCTTCACTTAAGAGATTCAAATTTTTAAGTACTGTGTAGTCTTTACCATGCGTCATCATATGTTGTCCAAATACAACATAGTACGGTGACGCGCCTATCGATTGATGTATGTTATTGCGTAGAGCACAATTGATACTGCTAACATATATATCCCATTCTCGCTGGTCTGATCGAATAAATGATCTTAACGCCGCATTAATGGATCTATTGACTCTTTCAGCTGCATTACTTTGAGGGAATATGCTCCAGTGAACATGTGTTTGATACCATACGAAGACAAAAATGCAGCGAATTCTCGGCTTTTAAACTGAGTGCCGTTGTCGCTGATTATGAACTCTGGTGTGCCAAAACAGTTAAATACAGTGTTGCGCAAGTGATCAATGATTATTAAAGTCGAAAATTTCTTAACTGGTATAAGAAATGTGAATTTTGAAAGATGATCCAGGATGATAAAAATTCCAATATTACCAAGTTTTGAGCGTGGAAACGGACCTATGAAATCTATGTAGAGTCTTTGAAATACTCGCTCACTAATTGTTTGAATACCCATTGGCGGCTTTAGATTTTGTGTCGGGTATTTTGAGGTTTGACATATTTCGCATTTGCTAATAAAGTCTCGCACTTCCACTACCATTCGTGGCCAATAAAAATGCCTACGAATGCGTTCTAGACACTTCGCTGTGCCGCAATGTGCTGACGTTGGGGTACAATGAGCTGAAACTATCACCGAATTTCTGAGAGATGTAGGGACGTACAGTTTCCAGCCATCGCCAATATCTTCGCTGACGTCGGAAGGCAATACTGCTCTGTAATATAAATATCCGTCTATGATTTTGAAATCCGGAAGATTGGATTTGCTCATCTTCTCTTTTAACTCGACATAATCACTTTCGAGAAATGCATCCGAGTTTAAATCTATCTCTGGTAGTATTTCGAGCTCAACAACATCTACATTTTCTTCGAATGCTCTGGAAAGAGTGTCAGCGACTACATTTTGACTGCCCTTTCGATGTTCGATCTGAAAATCCATTCCTTGTAGCTTTAACGCCCACCGAGCAAGTCTGCCATGAAGGTCTGTTTGATTCATCAACCATTTCAGACTTGCATGATCGGTTATAACTTTGAATGATTGGCCTTCTATATACATACGGAATCGCTTAATGGCTAATACAACTGCCAAGCATTCTAATTCCGTTGTAGAATAATTTCGTTGTGCTTTGTTCAACTTTTTCGACATATATGCAATGGGTAGTTCGTTGCCTTCTGCATCAAGTTGAGCTAATACGGCGCCGATGCCATATGTTGAAGCGTCACATTGCACTATGAATGGCAACTCATAGTTGGGATGACGCAAAAACGGAGCAGCACATAGTCTATGTTTTATTGCTTCGAACGCATGTTGGGCCTCTTCATTCCATTCAAATTTCTTTCCTTTTAGCAGCTCTGTTAGTTCAAAGATGACCGTTGAGTACTGGGGAATAAAACGCTGGTACCAACCAGTCATGCCCAGGAATCGTCTCAGTTGGCGTCTGGACTGTGGCACCGGAAATTCGGAAACGGCTTGCACTTTCATTGGATTTACTCGAAGTGTGCCTTCTCCTACTACATGGCCTAAGTAATCTACTTCTCGTATTCCAAACTGACTTTTGGTAACATTTATTGTTAGTCCCGCTTTTCGTAATCTATTTGCCACTTCGGTCAGATGCAGTAAGTGGTCTTCAAAGTTAGAGGACATGACCAATAGATCATCTAGGTAAACGAATACGTGTTCCTTCATGTCATAGGGAATTACTTGATCCATAAGACGACACATTGTATGAGGTGAGTTACACAAGCCAAATGGCATCCGAGTAAACTGATACAAGGGTCTATTTGGTACCGTAAAAGCAGTTTTTGGTCGCGCTTCTTTGTCTAGAGAAATTTGCCAAAAGGCATCTTTTAAATCGATTTTGGAAATGCACTTAACAGATGGCAATCGACTTAGAAGACCTTCTAAGCTAGGCATGGGATATGCGTCCTTCTTCGTCACTGCATTTAGCTTTCGAGAATCAAGACATAGACGATCTTTGCCAGGTTTAACAATCAAAACCACAGGCGAGGACCATGCAGAGTTCGAAGCTTCTTCTATTACTCCTAAACGTAACATGCGGTCAATCTCGGCACAAAGTCGCTTTTCTTTAGCTGGAGATATGGGATAGTATCTTTGTTTAATGGGAGTACTATCTCCTGTGTCTATAGAATGTTCAAGAAGTGTTGTTTTTCCTAAGCCGTCCCTTTCGCATGACGGAAAAAATCAACAACTGCTTGTAATCTGCGTTTTGCATTACTGTAAGAGACAATTTGGGTATCGTTTCATTTTCAATTTCAGATTCAGTTACTGCATTAACATAACTAACAGAAATTCCAAATTTATTCCAAAAGTCAATTCCGCAAATAACATCTTGCGTGATGGCGCTAACAATTAGGAACTCAAACGATTGCTTTGTCGAATTATATTCGATTGGAAGATTAATGGTACCAGCGACCTTTTGAGGTTGTCCATCAGCAGTTTTAACAAATCCTTTGGATTTAAGATAGTTAATATTATTTTCAAGAATGTACTTTGCTAAGTTTCCTCCGATCACGCTTTTATTTGCTCCGCTATCGAGCAAGGCCAAACAACGCTGATCGAGAATGTTGAGGTAAGTAAAGGGTCGTATATCGTTGTCTTTATTTACGATAGCTGATATCCTATAAGAATTTAGTACACGCTTTTTCGACCAAAATGTATGCATACGATGAGCAGCACGCGATTTCGGAGATGTGTGTATTTTTCTTAATCGCAAATGATAAGGTATAAAATGTCGATGAATTTGTAAGTCAGGTAAGTTATTCGATATAGCAGGTGGTTGAGAATACTCTAGAGAATTTGGTTCTATTTTTAATTGCGGATATCCGCTTTTGGTGGTAAGCGAATACCCTTCTGCGAGTTTTCCTGTTTGGTTTTACATTTTGTACAATTTGGTTTATATGTGTCAAGTTTTCCACAGCCATAACAAAATATACGACGTGATTTCAGGCAATCCTGGTAACGATGACCAATTTCATCGCAATTCCAGCATTTGAAATTATCAGAGTACTTCATAGCATTTACATCTGCTGATTCTGAGTCTTCATCTTCCGAGCCTGACTCCAGGTCTTTTTCTAAAGCAATCTCATGAATAACTCGGTTGGGGTTATTCGATCGATTTTGATGTTTAGGCAGTTGTGAGTAGAATTCTTCATGTTTGTGACATTCTCTACGAAGGATAGCTAAATTTGAAATTGGGACATGTAATAGTTCATGTCGAAGATCTGGTTTCAAATTATGTTTAACATAAGAGACCAATTCGGTATCGGATAGACGAGAATTAAGCGTATCTGCTATGTTTAACATCGCATCCAGATATTCATCAAAAGGTTCATTAAACTTTTGTTTCCTGCGTCTTAAGCTATCTTTTATGTCTTCATCGGTTCTTTGATTTTGGTATCTTTCGCATAAACGAGAACAAAGATTATACCAATTCCTATGATGAGAGCTACGATGAAACCTCCAATAGAATGTTAACGCTGGACCTGAGAATAGTAAGTGCGCAAACTGATACAACGTATTAAAGTTTCCGCTCAAACAACGAGAGGTCAAGCAATTTATTCGATATATAAAGTCATCGATTGGTATATCAGTTGGTGTACCACTGAACTTAAGATGCCAATTAACAATGGTACTGGAAATTCGGTCAGGCCGATCGAGACTACCAGATATATTTCCTGATTGCCCCAATCCTTCGTTATTCTGATCTGGAATTTCGTTATCCCATTCCAATTGCGGTTCCTCGGAACGAACTATTGGCGGTTGGGCGGCAATATTTAAGTTTCTAAAGGCAAATTCAACCTGATCAGCGATAGTAGCGACTAGTTCCGCTCGAAAGTTATCGAGTGAAGAAGTGATAAGTCCTTGAACTCGTTGTTCAGACACAGCTGGAACGGGTGTGGTTGTACTTCCTGTTGATGCTCGGGGTAAGCGACTTTCTCGCGCAGCATTTTGATGCTGCCTGGAAGTAGGTACATTTTGTTCTAAGCTTGCCCTGTGTTGCCAAGAAGGAGATTGTGCGGCATTTCTCATGAGATTCTCTCTCTGATTAGCTCTTGTTTTTGGTCGATCTCGTGGTTTAGTACCAGCGGCTCCCGAGGCTTCGCGTGAAACTGGGGGTGCTGCAACTGTATGAAGCATGCTTAACCCTTCAGATTGTTCTGAGCCAAAAATATCTCCTATCCTGCACGGCTTTTGCAAGTTGGACAAGTTTCGCTAGTATTGAGCCAATTGGATATACATTCGGAGTGAAAGTTATGACTACAAGGGGTTTTTTACTAATTCAAATTCAGACGATTTTAAATCATTGCAAATTTTGCAAAGAATTAGTGAACTAGCTGATGCGAGGTTTTCGTCGCTGCGAGTAACCGGCATAATGAATTAAAATATGAATGTGAACTAGTACGGTATTCGATATTGACAAGGTAATTGACAAAAATAAGTTTACGATATGCGATAATATAGTGTTCAAGTTTTAAGTTTTTAAGTTTGGGACTTACCCTTCAATGCGATTTTAAGACAATGCGAAGTGTGTACTGAGAGTCTGAATCTACTTTGATTAGTAACGTATTTGATGAGTGTTTGTGATTGAAAGAGGAACAGATCGATATTAACCAATACTGAACAATTCTCGATTTCAATACCACAACACAATATTGTGTACTGGGCCTAACAATGATTCGGTAGAGAATCGAAATTCATCCAATTCTACAAAAAAATTTCCTTAATCACATTATTGGCCAGAAAATTGCATTTAACAGGTTTAATTCATTGATAACACTATCAATTAATGAATCCGCTATGTATGTTCTTTTCGCCTGGTCTGCTTCCGACGTTCTCATCAGTAAACAGCCAATCCAGAAGGCAGAAAATTCATACATCTATGTTTTCAATAAAAAGAATGAATAGTTTGATGAGGAAATGTTTATTTTGGGGCACATTTTCCATAGGCCTCACGAGTTGGGCGCCATTTAATTATGTGACGAACACCACGAGGTTCTACTCATCTAAGCCTACTCTGTCTAGCTAACTTGCCGGCTCAGTTCAGGGCTGGGGTGGGTCTTTGGCTTCGACTGGGTAGTAAGTCATCATAAATTAAAGTGTAGACAGAGTGTAATACCAGGGAGAGGGACAGTACTCATTTCGCATTATCTCAAACGCTCGCACATCTAGTGCCCAATCAAAATTAAAAGTTTAACGCCTCATTGTTTTCTTCTCCATAATATTCAGTATTTTAATACACATACTTCATTTTGTTTATAAAAATTATCTCTAATTAACAATAGTGCTTGATTTATCGAGCTATTATTTATCGTTACGTTAATCTGTTTTGTTTAAATATTTGTCTTCATGACTTAATAATACGAAAAATATACCAACACGGAACACACGGAATTGAAAGCCTCACAATCACAACCCCAATCAACTATAAATACAGTCACGGCTATGCCGTACTTACGCACTTTCCATCGAAGTTAGCAGGCCTGATAACCGATGAATCCGTCGTAGCATATATGATTGTTGATGATAGCTGTTAAAGATGATAAAAGGTTATGGTTATCAGGCTATCAATCCCTATGTACCCATGTTGGCTGTGTGAAAAGTCGAAAAAATGAGTTAGTTGATCTGACAAGTACTATTTACAAATTCAATTTAATTTTTCAAGTATTCAAACCATGTTGGCACTTTTAGTGCATTTTACGAACGAAAACAATCCAATGCAGATGGTGCTGGCGGGTTTTGTGTGGAGCCGTAGATCTCTCGCCGGAAGATCTACGCTCCTTTGAACGTCTCTAGTATCGCCTTCGCTTAGCCGCTATCGAATACCGTTTGATAATCTGCAGCGAAGATTCGCTGCCGCAAGATTATCGCCTTATTCCCACTCTAGCCGGTTGTTTGCAGCGAGGTTCGCCGCCTTCACCCAAAACTCCCTTAGGCTTGCAGGTTAGGGTGAATATCCGCGTGCGCTTCACTAGTTGCACTTGTTCAACAAAGGGGAGACGAGGATCGCAATGTGCAACACCTATTCCACTCTAAGGAGGGTCTAGCGGGTGCAATTGCCAGAGGTATGGCCAATAAGCTGCATAAAATAGCATTTTTACTGCAAGGTCTAATCAGATGGACACTACTTACCAATCAGTGGCAAAGAGAAAATTTAGCAATTCTAAATTCTCTATTAGAGCCGGCCAATCAAGTTGGCGACAAAAGAAAACCTTGGATGCCAAAATTGTTGGCTTTCCTTTCTTGGTTGCAGTATTATTTTAAATTTATTTTTGCAATTTTTCTTTGCAAATTTTTGGTCTGATGTAATAATGCTCTCAGTGAAAAAAAAGTGCATAAGTGAAGATGGCTGCCCTTAGTGAGTACTCAAAGCATCTCTGTGTGGATCAAGGCGATACTTACTACCCGTTCGATAAACTCAACAGTTGAACTATGCTAAGTGGAGTTGCCAACTTAATTAAGGCTTTGGCGCATCAGCTGATGCTTTGATTTGTGACAATCAGATGTTTTTTTTTTTTGCAACTTTAATTTAGACAACTACCTCACAATATACACAGACATATACAAAGCTTTCTAGAAAATGCTACCTTGACCCGGTAAATTTGGATCTGTAGGATAGCTCCTTACAAACTTTCTTCGGTCCGTTGGTGCAGCTTTAGGATATCCAGAGAATTTCATCGAGGGCGATTGAAATTCTGTAGTCAACTTGGGTAGGACATAAACCATTCTTGGGCGGGAGAATTCTTTGGGCTTTTTGTCTAAGCCTTCCCTTTCCTGGTACTTACTTTGCGTTTTACCCGTTTCCTTAGTATTTCTTTTCTCACCCAAACCAAGTTTCTGCACAGTTTCATCAAGCTGCGGGACTTCACTAAGCTTTGGAGCATCCTTCTCCTCTGAGAAAGCGAGCACTGCTGCCAACTCCTCAGCCAACTCTTGTGTGGCAGCGCATAAGACTCGTCGAGACATTAAATCTAAGGGTTTCAGCGAAGGATCGCAGACTATGCCACCCGCTTCCCTGACCAGCAGCATGGTGGCCGACAAGTCCCAGCTGCCACAGTTGAAGTCAATGTAGGCATCGGCGTATCCTTGGGCCACCATGCACATGCTCATCGAACTGCTGCCCAAGCTTCGCAGTCTAAGATAGTAAAATGATTGAATGATTACGGAGGACCCAAACTAATAACTTACTCATTTACTTGATGTGCTATCTTTCTAATTTCTTTCGAATCAAAAGTAACCTTAGTTCTCGCCTCGCACATGACCAGGGCTTCGGATAATTTCCTACAGTTGCTGACTTGCAAAGTATTCACATTCATGAAGGAGCCAAAGCCTGTGCGTGTTGTGTAGCATTCATCCTGCAATGGATTCCAAACGATGCCAAATCTGGGCTTTTTTAACAGCCAGAAAGCTAGATTGATGTTGGCATAGGGAAAACCGTGCACAAAGTTCGTTTTGCTACCCAAGGGATCAATAAACCAGGTGGGATCATCGGTTAAGCTAACTGCTTCACGATTCTTGTGTCTATTCTTGGTGATAAAGCTGAGAGGGAAATGGAGATTAGCTGAGCACCATGTGCACCGAAATGCAACCTACAGATGTGTGGGATATTGCTTGGAAATGTCCTTAATCAGCATATCCTCAATCCGACTATTCCATTTTGTAAACATTCGCATTCGTTTAGCAGGCTTTACCTCATTGTTAACTTCCTTTTTAAGCGCCTCCATCAACTTGGTGGCCACACGTTCGCTGCTCTTCAGACCTACTTCAAAACATTGATCCATGTCAAATTTATCACCCGAGGATTTCCTTTTCTTCGGCTGTTTCTCCGAAGTGCCTGCAATGCTGGCAGCAGCAGCAGGCGGAGGAGAGCTGCTCTTGCTGGAACCGAAGCCCAACAGCAAAGACCTGATGAGCTTCTGCATTAATTTTGTTTGCGCTACAATCCAAAAAAAAAATAACAATAATATTCCTACATCGATCTAATAACGTTTGAGTACTATATCAATGAAAGCTTTGCGATTTATTTAATCAGGAAACACTTGAGTCAACATTGGTATCAATTGCTCGGCCAATTCAGCAGTTGATGTTGCCAACAGTCGCTGCGATTGCAGATCGTATTCTCCGCCACAAGGATCAAGGACAACGCCTCCTGCCTCACGCACCATCAACACTCCAGCTGCCGTGTCCCAAATCTGTGGACCAAATTGTATGTAAGCATCACAAGCTCCAGTCGCCACTTGAGCAATATTCAATGCTGTCGATCCCAACGAGCGAATGCTAAGAGAAGATTCCTTAACTTCGCAAACAGTTTCTCAATTCCAACTTACCCATGCACAATGGGCAGCAGTTTCAGCATGTTATCCATGGCCACATTGACGTGATCTTCATTCCGCTTCAACGACCATTCTACAAAGATGAGCGACTTCTTTAGATCCCGCTGTTTGCTCGCCTGCATGCGCTGATCATTGAAAAAAAAAAATCCTTTTCCCCTTTGAGCTACATAAGTCTGCCTGAGCAGCGGATTATGAATCCAACCGAACTGCGCCTGCTTCTCCGCATAAAATGCAATCGAGGTGCAAAAATAAGGAAAGCCGTGTAGGAAATTCATGGTGCCATCGATAGGATCAATGATCCAAGTAGGGGCAGCTGTTAAGTGCTTGCTCTTAGAAACTCCCTCAGTGCCTTCCTCTGCAATGATTTGATGTTCGGGGAATTCTTTTCGAATGCCAGAGACTAGCAAACGCTCCACCGCTTTGTCAGCTTTTGTTAATATATCCCGTGAATGTTTCTTGGTTGTGTATTCCATTCGCTTATTTAACGCCTTCAGCATTATCTAAAGGAACTTCACTTTATTAAGAATCAGTTTGACGAACAACAAAGGAAAACCTTGCTACTCTCTTGACTCAACCGACTGATGAGCTGGCACACCGTGGCGCCATCTAGCGTTGAGAACTGTCTGCTGAAAGTTCTCATAAATTTGCACATTTCGAAATTTCAAAATGACTGAAAAAGAAAATGAGTTGGAAAAAATGTTTTTGCCGATTCAAACACATTGAAACAATAAACTTTATTTTATATACATATATATAGAATATGATTCGATAAATATATATCTCTAATTGTATTCATCATCGTAATTTCACTAAGCAGCTTTTTTACAATCAGACAAAGACATCGTCGTAAATGATGTCTTAGCAATAAGTCAACGAAGCACTACGTTCCATATTCAAATTCTCAGATAAATCTCTAGCTTTAACGTTGATAACGCTAACAACAACAATACAATACTATATGTGGTCGGTATAAGACCGTGAAACGGGCCTAACAATTAAGATATGTTTTTTTTTAGTTTTTGCAGCAGTAACTTTCAATGATATGTTTACGTTGCGGAAGTCTTTTTTCGACCATATAACACCTTTATACAGTGTGTAGTTCTCGATAAATATAATATATACGCTTGTATATATACTCTATAATATGTTGATTAAATATTTATATATGTATATCAAATTAGTATTTAGGAATGTCGATAAGCATTAATATGCCACATTGATATGTATCGTTTCCAGGACTTACAAAACTAACACAAAACAAACCCAAAAATTCAGATCGATTTGATTGCATCTTATCATCATGATCACATCCGGACTTACGTGTTCCATTTAGTTAAGAGCGTTACTACGGGAAAATGAAAGCAACAGCTAAAGAACTACAGAGAAAAAGTATGGGAATGTGAACGAAACAGAAAGAAAAGTGTGAAATGTATTTTGGTTTTTTTGTTGTTCTTGTTTTGTTTTGTTGGTGAAGAAATATATATTACTGCAATTGTGTATATATTTTGTTGTTGTTTTTTCATGTTTTTTTTTTGTTTGTTTATATCAATTCTACTAAAAATACATACATAATCAATTAATAATTAAATTTGTATCACAACGAATTTAGCAACTTAAGCTAAGACTACAACAAAGAAACAAATGAACTGGAAAACTAGAAAGAAGTGCGTGCGTCAGCATAAAGGTTAACTACGAGTACGATATCTCTATATATAGTATTACTATATATGATGTACTATATAGGAAACACACACACACACAAACATTGACTGACAATAAAATATCAAATAAATGGGTGCATTATTTTCAAAGTTCAACAAATTATCAATTGTTACTTACACACTTAACAACTAAATAGAATGTGATTTGCAAGCCCGGATGCAGGGCCAACAGAGTTACGTTTTAAATATATATGTTATATATATATAATAGGTATATATAGAATGATTTTTAAGGGAGAGGGGGAGGAGATTTACAAGACACGTAATTACGTGATTCAAACTGTTCCCAATTGGGTCAGCCTAAAGAAAAGAACGCGACCGCAGTTAACTATGGCTAAGTATTAGATGATTGCAGCAGAGCCGCGTGAAGAGTAGAAGAACTCTTCCAGAAGCCAGAAGCAAATCCAAGAAAATCCATAAGAGCCGCCCATACATTTACTTGGCCTCGACTGGACGATTGGCAAACAATTGCTCCACAATCATTTCGTCAGCTAGCGTCGAAGTGTCGCCCACATTGCGATCGTTGACGGCAATCTTGCGCAGCACACGACGCATAATCTTGCCGGAGCGTGTCTTGGGCAAACCAGGTGCATTCTGGATGACATCGGGCATGGCGAAGGGTCCAATGCGTTCACGCACCATCTTCTTCAGATCCGAGATCAGTTTCTGGTCGAAGGGTTCGTTCTCATTGGGTGTGATAAAGCAGTAAAGACATTCGCCCTTCACCGGATGCGGACGCGACACAACAGCGGATTCGGCAACACGTGGATGCTCGGTGAGCACAGATTCTACCTCGGCGGTGGACATCAGATGTCCCGACACGTTCAACATGTCATCCACACGGCCAGTGATCCACAAGTAACCATCAGTATCGCGACGAGCGCCTAGAAAGTGAAATTAATTATAAATATAGTGAAGAGTTGCGAAGTATTTTCAACTCACCATCGCCGGTGCAATAGTAGCCAGGGAACTTGGAGAAATAGGTGTCCTCGAAGCGCTCGTGGTTGTTGTACAGCGTGCGCATCATGCCCGGCCAGGGCTGCGAAAACACTAAGTATCCCTCACCTTCACCTTTGATCTCAATGCCGCACTCATCCAGCAGCGTTGGTTTGACGCCAAAGAAGGGGAATGACTGTAAAGTGAATGAATATACAAATTGTATAATAATCAATATACGTAAGCCATTAATTCGCAATTCTAATTTGTGACGTCTGAGCAAAGTAATCTGATTTTTGACCTATTAAATTGTTGATTGAATAACTGATCTTAATCTGTTTAAATCGCTTGCTAATCTTATTTATAGCTTGAGTATAAAGATTGCTAATCCATTTAGTTAAATTGAGAAGGGAGAAAAGAGGGCCGGTCAAATTATAGGAGATTCTGCAAATATTTCTGAAAATTATGTAAATGTTCAAAAACTAATCAAATTATCTATCAAATGTGAAAGCTAACATAAACTTAAATATCAGATCGAGTTGATCCGTAATATTCATAGCTTGTTTACATTACTTATTAGATCATTTAAAATGTCCAATAATTTATACAAGTAATATTAAAATAAATATAAGTTGTGTAATACTTGAAGTATCATCAAATTTGCTGTCTATAACTTTAAAAGGCGCTTAGTTCATATTCGTTATTTAAGCGTTCAGACAGACAGACGGAAATATCCTATCGAGCTGCTTCATTCTTTATACATTTTACAATTAAATCCATTCTCTACAGATTGAAATGTTGCTTACAGCTGATCCCGGTTTCATAGGCGTGGCGCCTGGCAGGGGCGTGATGACATGACCGCCAGTCTCCGTTTGCCAGAATGTGTCCACAATGGAGCACTGCTCCTTGCCAATGTTGCGATAGTACCACAACCAAGCCTCCGGATTGATGGGTTCACCCACACTGCCGAGCACTCTGCAAATTAAATGAAATTGCATTGGTTAAATTGTTATATTAATGCGTAATAAACGCAACCTACTTGAGTCCACTCAAATTGTGCTTAAGCACCGGAGCCTCGCCGAACTTCATGAGCGCCCGAATGGCTGTTGGTGCGGTGTAGAACTGGGTAACCTTGTACTTGTCAATGACGCTCCAATAGCGATCGTTGCCCGGAAAGAAGGGGGTTCCCTCGAACTGTGTGAACCGAAAGGGCAATGAGCTCGGAATTAGTTAAGCACATATGATAAAACTTGACTCATTTGCGGTTACTCACAATAACTGAAGTGGCGCCATTGGCCAGTGGTCCGTACACGACGTAGGTATGTCCAGTGATCCAGCCGACATCAGCGGTGCACCAGTAAATGTCACCGGGTTTGTAGTCAAAGACAATCTTAAATGTGGTCGCAGCATAGAGCAAATATCCAGCTGTGGTGTGGAGAACACCCTTCGGCTTGCCAGTGGAGCCACTCGTGTAGAGCATGAACAACGGATCCTCGGCATCCATCCATTCGGGATAGCAGGCTGGCTCTTTGTCTTCCATCTCCTCGTGCCACCAGTAATCGCGATCATCTGTCCACGGTATATCCTGCTCCACATGATTCTCCTGGCAGGGTGTGACACGCTTCAAATGCGACACCACAATGCACTTCTCCACCGAGTGGCCCATCTCCTCGACCTTCTCCAACGCAGTATCGCAGAGAGCCTTCAGGTAGAGTGGCTTCTCGCCACGCCAAGCGCCATCGGCTGTGATCAACAGCTTGGCCTTGCAGTCGAACATTCGTTCCGCCAGCGAATCGGGTGAGAAGCCAGCAAACACAATTGAATGCACAGCTCCAATGCGAGCGCAGGCCAACATGGCAATGGGCAGCTCCAGTATCATGGGCATGTAGATGGAGACACGATCGCCCTTCTTGATGCCATGATCCTTCAGCACGTTAGCAAAGCGGCAGACTTCCTCCAAGAGTTTGCGGTACGTGAGACCACGGGAATAATCATCGGGGTGGTTGCCCTCCCTACAAAGAAGTAAGAAAGAACATCAAGAAATGAGGAACACGCACAATTTAAATCCATTATGCATCTTGTTTGGCAATGTGCCCATTATAAGAAGAGAATAGCGATGGCGATCGCGATCGCGATGACAATACTTGTAAGTCGCCCACCTTTCGCTCAACTCGCAATTGGATCACTTATTATGGCAAATTCGTGACTTCCTAATTGTCGCGAGGCGACTTAATTTGAATTTGCAACATAATTTGCCGATTTGTTTTAGAGAAGCAGAGAAGAGAAGTGGGTGGGAGCACTTGTCCCTCAAGCTCAAGTGGCGCCTCTCTCTTTTGTTCTCAACTTGGCAACAGAACAGCTGAAAAGCCAACGGCAACAAAAGTCAAACAGCTGCAACGCCGACGTTCTATAGTATCTATATCTATATCTATTATTTATGAACAGTGTCTTGAATAAGTAATGGGTTGAGTAGACTTATCAATTCAGCTAAATAATTATTGCAAATAATTTCAGCATATAATATTCTTTCGCTTTGTTGAAACATTATATAACTGTATTATACAATGAATTCTCTTATATAATTTATTTGTGAACATAGAATATATATAATACTTTTTAATCTTAATCTTAATCGCATCTTGTCTATTTAATCGTCTTTAATCTGAATCACAATCTGATCTTGCCTATTTATCAATTTATTTAATTTTATTTGATTTGTTATTTTTTCTTATTTTAGTTATCTTTTATTTACGTTTTATTTAAACTACTTAACCCGTGTATCTCTAAAGTTTAAATTACTTGGAGAGTTCACATTCCTAAATTAAAACCAATTAAGTTGAAAATGCGACACTGTTAAATCTATATACAAAGTATATAATCAACTTTCATTATCACCCCGAAACAACATGTGTGCATTAAAAAAAGGCGTCAAATTATAATTATTAAACTCGTATATGAGTAAAATGTTAAATTTCCCCGCTCGAATTGCTTCACTCGACTGATCTAATTTGTTGGTTCATTTAATGCTAACGATAACTGTGTATGTTTCCACTGAACATGTTATTGTATAATTGATTGCAAAGTAAATACAAACTAAACGTAGAATTGTGCACAACTCTCGTATCATACGAAATCGTGACAGCTTATAGAACGGATATTGTTGATTTATTGAAGGACATTTGAGAAAGCAAAACTGTGTGCAGTTGCAGTTCTTTGTCTAGGTCACTTGATTGGATGATTAACAGTGCGCAAACCCATAAAGAAAACCCAAAACAATAAATATAGTAAATGTTGTATATCATTGATTGAATGTCAAGTTGGGTTTTGTCACACTTGCAAGCGATAAGATTTTCGATTTAGTTAGTCAAGTTCATAAACAGTTTGCTTTATTCGAGGCCATTGAAGAAAATCGGGAATAGTCCACAACAAAAACAAACGGTTCCCAAAATCGTGACGTATCTCTGCAGTTATTTTTAGTCACATTTCGACATCGCCATAGCGCGAGTACCAAAGTACACGACTTTCGGCTATTATGTATGATACGCTGATGAGTGGCCCACAATGTGCGTTGCGGTTACGAAATGTTTGTCAACTCACACGAAATGCCTGTATTATAAATTAGTAAGATGTTAAAAATAAATTGTATATAAGAAATCCGCTTTTAAGCAACCCCAATCTGTACAGTTGCAGTTGCTGTTAAGTTTAAACTTAACAGCACTGTTAAGCAGTTACTCGCACTATTCAAGGCCAAGGCAATAACAAATCATGATGGTCAGTCATGCTTACTCTCTCGCTCCCGCATTCACTTTGCATAGTTCTGTATGTGCTTACAGTTAAAGAGCGATTGTGAGTTATTACTATGAGCACGTTGTGCTTATCAAACTGTTTTGCACATTCACAACAAATGACTAATTATGAGCTTTAGCAGCCGGCGGCGTGTTGTTCGATGGCGCGACTTTTCCCATGCAGACGACGCTGACTAAAAATGAAGTGCTTTTTTTTTTTAATTCCGTTCACCTCTCGCCACTTGAAGTACAACAATTACTTGTCGGCTAGATCTAATCTATTTATTTTGGGGAAACGAAACGAATCGAAAAAAAAAACCGCTAGACATGAAAATTTCCATGCTGCCCTGGAAACGAACTCAATATTATATACATAATCATTGAAACACCTCCTGATCTTGACCGGTGATTGAAGCAGCAGACAGACGCGTGGCCACGCCACGCTTATCAAAAATCAAAAATATCACAATTTTAACGTCTACTGCTGCTATTTAAGGCGATTATTACTTGTGAGAGGAGGAGGAATACAATCATGTGAGCAACAGCAACCGGCAACAGCAAAGCAAAACCACAGAAAAAAACATTAAACTTATCTAAACAGCTGTTGATTCGCGTGTTTCGAACAAATCGCATCGAATGTTTTCATTTGTTGTTGTCGTGTTGTTGTGTTGTACTGTTGTTGTTGCGTAGAGTGAGACCTTAAAGTTGGCCAAAGCTTTTAGAAAGCGTCGTCTGTGTGTCTGGCTACTGCCCTACACAGTTTGACAGCAACATCGTATGATCTTTGGCTAGACAAACTGCAGACACTAATTTATAAGCAAAGTTTGAAATTTTGTCTTTGTGAAGTTTTATTATGTATTTGCATAAAGTGAATAATAGCAAGCCCCAAAAATAAAAAGATAAACAAAAATATAAATGCGGTCAGGGCTATTACAAATCGATTTCAGTCTCAATTACAAAAGCATATGTTCGTTGCAAAAATGATAACAAAATGCACACGATGACATGCTGATTGTTTCTTCAGTTTAGGGTTGCTTGTTTTTTTTTCTTGCTTGAGGTGTGTCAGCATTAACAATATTTTCGTTTCTTTTACACTCACACACACAGCGACACACACAGTTAGCCGGCGTAGAGTGGTTGAAAATAATGCTCTCTAATTGGTTGTGAGTGAATCAGACGATGTTTTGTGATCGCGTGATTTCTGCTTGGGCCATTCAGTGCATTCAAAACTGTAGTAAGCCAAGCACAGGTTGCGGAAGCTGTGTTATGATGTCTCTCTGTATGTGTGTGCGTGTCTCAAGCGAAAAGCTTGTCATACTAAACGGTTGTTCACTTAAAGCTCACACGCTGGTTTCTGTTGTCGACGCCGTCTGCTTTGACACACATTAAAGCGCGAAATATTTAACGTAATTCCGTACGTAGGAAATCGAACTTAATTTGAATAAACACTTTGTGCGCATTGGTTCAATCCGTCGCCCAGTCTGCTTACATAATCGATTTTTGGTATCTGTTTATTTTAGTATAAAGAAATGTGCACAGGTGCTATATACGTACATACGAAGTATAATATATAAACAACACACATACTTATTGTATAGGTTTTTTCGTTTTTATTGTCCAGTAAAAGGTTCATATAAAGATTTTGGCTATTTGGGTTGCTTTGCTTTGCTTTTGCCTTCACTCAAAACTTTATTGCTGACGGCGACAATGTCGACTACGTATTATCTGTTGTGTTAATTATTCCCCATTACGTTCAAATTGCTTGGCGCTGCGCCGGGTTTATCTTATCTCGACTTTGGTCCGTATATTGGCTTTTGGGATTTGAGCAAAACAAAAAATTCAATTTTTAACAGCTGTTAACACTTGACTGCGCATTGCATGCTTCAACTCTGTAAAGTGTGTGTAACAGCTGTTAAACACTTGCAGAATCCGTTTGTGCTTGAGCTTGACCTTGTAAATTTGCCTTTCATTTACCTGGCTATTTCCTATGCTATTCACTATTTGTATTATTTTCGCACGCGTCCAAAGCTGAACTGCACTGATAACCCCACAGATTATCACATTAACATTTTGTTTAACATTTCTTTTTTGTGACGAACAGACATTGACAGTGATTTGAATTCTGCCATCAACAACAATAATACAATAATAAACATGAAAGACAAACACAATCCACAAACTATACAAACAAATTATTTAAAACGCATTTAACAACCAATCCGACCATCTGAAGGAGGCACTCCATTAAAGCACCTGACTAATAGAGATAGCATCCATATATTATATTTCTGATTACAAATTTTTAATTGACAAGCAAGCAAGTGTAGTGTGGGAAAAAAAATTGTGTAATATTTTTTTGCCCGTAAAATTCCGTAAGAGTACATTTACAATTTAAATTTGAAAAGGTGTTTTAACTTTTATGTATCTAAAGGGCGGTAGCATCGTTAAAAACTTAAAAACAGAGCGCGTGGAAAACAAAACAACAAAAAAGTAAATATGATAATTTGCTCTGCACTCGCGATAACTTTGAACAAAGTACACAGAATAAGCATATGCAGATTTTATAATATATCTATAGTATTTTCTAAACACGCATTTAATAGTTTATTTGACCTGGTCAGGGCCCCTCTTGACATTGACCTCCCCCAAAGCACAACAACACAAAATTCATGCAGTGCCGCAATTAATTCAGAGTCAGCTGCTGTCAGCTTTTTGTGTTTTTGAAATGCAGAAGCTCTCAAGAAACAAGCGAAGTGTTGTCCTTGAGTGCGAGAAGGAGAAAGACATAGGTAGTGAGAGTAAGTGCAAGGTGAGGTGAAGTGAGTAAGAGAAGCACCACCCCTTGCCTCATAGTTAACTTGGAGAAAACATCTGTTTTTGTGCCTTGCGCACTCACGATGAAAGTTGAACCAGTGACAACGTCACGACTGGGTTTCGTAATCGCAACGTAAGACGACAGGGAAAATCAATACGTTATTGTCCTTTTATGTTATTATTATTATTATTACTATCCTGATGACCTACCCAACTGATGAGCGAAGAAAGTATATTGTGCTTACCAATAGTAGGCAATTTGATCGCCGAGTCCGTTGCGAACATTGCGATCCAAGAGATTGTAGCAAATGTTCGTTGAGGCGCCCTCCATCCATTTTATGGAAATGGGTCCTTTGGAGATGTTGAAATTGTATTGCAAGAATTTCGCGGGATCGGCGGGCGTTTCCCAGTGAAATTGCTTGGCAACGCGTGACCAGAACTCTGCAGGATTCTCCAAGGACTCATCGTAGAATTTCTTGTACTCCTCGAAGCTGGATATGTACGCGTTTTGGCTAATTGCCGGATTCGGATTGTATATTGATTTTTCCGTTGGCATTTTGCGACTGGCTAACTACAACGTTGGTTGTGGTGGTTAGTTGATATTTCGTTATATTTCGCTTTTATTCACAATTATCCTTTCGCTCATGCAGCGATTTTTGTTGCCCCTGTCTTTCTGTTGTTTGCGTATCGAGCGAGCGTTCCGAGTGTCTGTGTGTGTGAGTGTAGTTGTGTATGAATGTGTTGAACAAATGCTTTTGGTTTGTTGTTCTAATTTGCCGCGACGCACGGTCGTTGAATAGGGCCAACCGCACGTTTCGAGTTCTATTTGAGCACTGAGCGAAACGCTCGTGCGCCGTCAAGCTTTTGCCATTCGGCGGAGCTTTTTTTTTGCTCGTAGAGCTTTCGACGCAGCCGAACGCTGCGCGCGACGCGCCGTCAAGTTCAAATTGGTAGCGCGCTTATCAGGAATCTATGGGCTGACAATAGCAACAGCCGCAGAGCAGACAGACAGATAGTCAATTGGCCCATCAAAATCGCCTTATCGCTTTAACAGACAGATAGACGACGGACTTAAAAGGGCGTGCTGGCTTCTGCTGAAACAAGTGCGTTGAATGCACATATTAATCAGGTGACATTTTGCAGCCTCAGCAACAAATATTTCCACTGTCCGTCGCAGCGACGGCGCTGCTGATCCAATTGAGTCAGTTTTGAGTGTTTTCAATTTGACACTCACATGTGCTCTCATTCATACTCTCTCATTGCTTGCTCTCTTTGGTTACTTGCGCTCGCTTGTTACTTGCGCTCTCTTGTTGCTTGCGTATTCTTATCTGGCGCCGCCGTAACGATTTCGTGGGGGGCAACGACAGTGGCACCCGTAGGTCAAAATCAGCAACGATTGGTGATTGTCTTAAGTGTAATATTTGGCTTTTCAGTTTATTTTTAAAAGCGTGTTAACGAACGAAATCCAAATGCGACAACAATGTGGATTATTTCTGTCTGTGTGAAAGATGAGTCTGATGTGTGTGTGTGTGTAAAAGTGAGATAACATTGTCTGGAGTTTTCATAACTCGTCGTTTTAGTGATCAGCGCTGCTGCTCAAAAAAGTCTTGTACTGTTCCTCAGTCATGAGTTTCTGGAATTCATCCGGATTCTTCAGGTCAACCTTGAAGAGCCAACCTTAGTTAAAACGAAATCATTAGTTAACAGGTATAAACAAAATTGATGACGGAATCTTACCTTTCTCATAGCAGCTAGTGTTGACCAAGGCAGGTGAATCCTCCACTTGTGCGTTCTTTTCCGTCACCTTGCCACTGACTGGTGAATAAACCTCACTGGCCGCCTTTACGCTCTCCAGAGCACCGCATTCATCATCTTGTTTCAGTTCTGTGCCTGGCTCCGGCAGCTGAGCAAAGACAACGTCACCCAGCGCTTCCTGTGCATAGCTGGAGATGCCTACAACAGCCTTGTTCGATTCCAACAGTTCCACCCATTCATGTTTGTCTGTGTAGCGACGTTCTATCCATACAAATAAAAAAAAATAAAATCGTTACATTTAAATCAACCTGTTGCAGAGGCTTCCCAACTGTAGTTGACAGTGGTTGCATAAATGCATCTCTTCTTCTTCCTTACCTGCGTTGAGCAAGCAGCTGACGTGAAAACTACGCCACTGTGATGATGCTGTCATAGACTGTGGCTTGGAGAGCAGCTGGCGTGCAGTCTGAGCACCAACAACACGTGCAAGTTTTGTTATGAAAACCATTTTCCGTTGCACTTTGTATTTTATTTGCTCTAACTAAACAAATCTCGCCCAAGGGAGCAACTTCTCCAGAGCACGTCTCGAACTGAAGTGAGCAAAGGAAAAGCGAACACACGACGTTTTACGCACGGACAGCTAATGATTGTAGCCCAAAGTCGAAATCTGATGTCGTATTCGACCGCCCGTCGACCGGCTTATCAATTTTTATATTATTTATTTTTTTATTGAACTTTTGCTGACCTACGACTAGGTGGAGGCGCGTCGATAACAATGTTAATCGTTCATCAATACGTTGATGATTTTAAAATTCCTTCAACCTTATATATTATTGCAAACGTAAATGTTTCTTAGAGCCACCACATTTTATTTAAAATGTATTTGCTATTAGATCCAAGAATTAACCTACGCTTTATTCATAATTGAGGATTTCTGAAAGTTGTTTTGTTTGCCGAGGTGTGACCAAATATCGAGGTCGTCACGTCAGGGCTGCAGAACAATATGTTCGATCTGCGTTACGTAAGATCAAACTGCGTAACGTAGTGCGCAGTAAATACTACGTATTTTGAATTTAAACATTGGGCGCTAATAAAAATAGGCATTTTGAAGACAATGCCAAAAAGATTCACATTTTTGCTAAATTATGGTACAAAATCAATTGCTTATCCAATTATTCATTAATTCCTACAACGGTGAACTTGGACTTAATACAGTTCTTTGAGAATACAGAAAAATAATTTTTAAAATTTGAGTTGAAATGATTGCAGGAAGACTCCGAATCCTATACCAAACTTTTCGACAACTGGACATCTTTAAAAAATATAGCATCAATTTTAAGTAGTCATACGAGGTCAAATTCTTTTACTAAATCTGCATAAGGGCAAGAGATTCATATTGCCGGTAAGATTAGCTCTTGAAGTCTCCGGTATTGAAAGTTGATTTAATGCGGGCAGACGGATTGCTGGTTATATCGCCTCGGTTATTAATTTTGTTCAATAATAGATGCTTCTTGATGTCTTTTATAATACCCGATTATATCAAGACAATAATCGAGTTTTTTAGTTTTGCATCTCACAACACAATGTTTATTCTGTGCCAACGAAAATGCAAAGCAAATCTTTTTGTGTTTTATATATTGTAGCAAAAAAAGCGCCGTCGTGTGTGCTTAAAATGACAACAACATCATCTACCGTCCTTGTTGATTCCCGATTAAAACCTAATTGCGACGTCCATAGTTGTTGGTGCTGGGCGCGGTGAGCTGCAGGCCACGAATGTTGTGGAAGTCCAACAGCTTCAACATCTCCTTGGTATCGGCATCGACCTCGATGATGTCTTGCTCCAGAGCAGACACAGCAGGAACGTAGTTATCACGACGCTCACGCTCCTCCTCCTGCAGCTTAATGGAGATACCACGCACCTGAGAGTGACGCAGACGGCCCATCAAGTGGGTAACATAGCTATCCAAATGATAATCGAAATTAATACAAATTTACTGAGATGCACGATAAATACAACTTACCCGGCAATCTTGTTGCGGAGGGGCTTGGTGGGAATGATAGCAACCTCCTCGCAGATGCGCTTGTTGGTGTGGAAGTCCAACGTCAGGCGAGTGTAGTACTTCTCGATGATGACCTTGGCGGCCTTCTTCACTGTCTTGGTTCTGACGCGACCCTAGAGTTTAAAAAACACATCATTAGTTATTTTTTTTGGCGGCGGCTTTCTTTCAATGTCGCACATAAACAATCAATGTTTTCAGTCATTTCAATGGTTGTGCGCCATGAAATTTCACTGCGCTTGGGCGCCACGCATATTTATTCACATTTTATTTCACATAATTGTGGCTTTAGCGCAGTGATTGCATTGATAATTTTAGTTTTATTTGCGAGTTTTGATTATCGGACACCCACCATTGCGAACGTTGATACCGGAAAAGAACAGAAAGTGGTAGCTGTCAAAATGACAGCATTTTGTGTGAATGCGCGAGCAGGGTTGCATTTGTGCTGTTGGTAAAATAACGACCGTAAGCGTTGTGAATGGCAAACAACACGCAGAAGAAGAAGAAGCACCGCTGTCGTCAAAGTAACGGAAAAACAGTGCAAATATTATTATTATTTTTCTTTTCCTAAAAAGTGGGTCAATTAAAATGGAAAAAACGCATAACAATGATGAAGAAGCTGCTGGAGGTGCAGCATCCAGCTCAAATACAGATGATCAGCAACAACAGCAAGCTTCAAGTGCCGGAAACGGGAATGATTTTCAAATCAGTTTAAATGATTTTCTTGAATTTTTAAAACTTTCATGTCACGTTAACGAGATGATTGCAAAAGCGGACAATAAGCCACACAACCGGGAGCCCGTGCCGCCAGCCGAAAGCGCCGCGGGCGTCGCAGTCGCCAAGCGAAATGCGAAAAAGGACGAATTCGATTTCAATAGTTTGGCCGAAAATCCTTTGGTAAATGAATTGCTCGCTTTGAAGCGGCCACATCGTCACGCCACCAATGAGAACAGCAGCAGCAGTAGTCGCAGCAGTCTGCTAATGGAGCACAAATCCACGGCACGTTCCTCGCATGTCCACACGCCACGTGGTCTGCATCCCAAGCTCAACGAGCAATTGGATTATGTGATCAATGAGGGCGTCTTGGACTCAGTGCTCTCATTCATTTGCCCAATGCCGCTGCCCGTTGCCTTCACCAACAGCGGACGCGCCAAGCTAGCTAAGCAACAACAACAACAACAGCTGCAACAGCAGCAGCCTCTCAAGCCGGAGGCGTCCAGCTCCAACTCCAACGCTGTGGCATCATCGAAGCCTGACTTGGGTGTGACGAGCTCGCCCAGCGGAAGTTCGCCTCGAGAGAGCCGCGAGGCGACTCTTGACTCGAACAGCAGCAGCAGCGCCAGCAATGGCATGGTCCGTGCCTTGGTAAAGGAGCAGAGCGGCAAAGGGGCAACAACGAATGCAACTGCGCGACGCAAGTCGCTGCTGCTGGCCAAGGACAGCAAGCATGCACGTCAGGAGAAAAAGGAGTAAGTCGTTATGGAAACTATTTGATTTACTCTTAAATATTGAATGATAAATTTACATTTCAAAGAACATTTATTGTAGCTTCCTAATCCGTTTTAATGCCTTGCAGACCCGAGGTCGTCATCCACGTCTGCGACGAGGTGAAGAACACCTCCCGCGACTTTAGTTGCCCGCAGAGTTTGCTCATTAGCAAGATGGGCTACTTTGCCGATGTCACCGCTGGCCAGCGTCTGGAGGAAATGGATATTTCGGTGCACTGCGACATCCAAATCTTCGACTGGCTGATGAAGTGGATCAAGCACAGTGCTCAGAGTCAAGAGTTGGCGGCACCTGGACAAAGCAGCTTTGCTGCTGAACCCCAACTCGATGGCAACAATGTGGTGCCCATTTTGGTATCCGCAAGCTTTCTGCAAATGGAGCCACTGCTCCTAGAGTGTTTGGCCTTTTGCCATGCCCATCTCAGTGAGGTGGTACGCACCTCAACGAATCTATCGTGTTTGAATGATGCACTCGTTAGTCGTCTGGCTGCCATGTTCACTAATCTGGAACTGGAAATGGTGCGCGATAAGAAGGAGCGTGTCACACCGCGTTTGTGGACAAAGCTCATTCAGAGTCTGTGTGAACCGGATGCGGAAGTGTTGCGCGGACATTTCTACAGCATTTCGGGATTGTTCCGTTGTGTGCGTTGCTGTCGCTGCGTCACCAACACCATGAAGTCCTATGTAAACTGCATTCCCAGCAACATTCGCCTGAATCGCTGGGGACAATTGATTAGCTCGCATGTGCGCGACACCAACTGGGATCTGAATGTCTATGTGCTCCAACTGTTCAAGGAGCTCAAGTCGTGGCGCAAAGTCTACTGGAAGCTCTGGGGACATTGTCATTATCTCTATTGCTGCTCGTGCGAGGCGCATTTTCCTGTTTACCAGATGAACTGGTGTCGCTATCATCCGGAGCCGCCCAACTTTCTGGGACCAGAGATTGAGGGACGCATGGCAGGACCAGCAGGACGCTATGCGTGCTGTAATCAACAAGCATTTCGTTACGAAACGCTGCCGGGTCCAAATGTGAGTTTAACGCGGTTGAACAGTTTTAGGTCTCTACTAAAAACAATGTTTTTCTGTCTGTCCGTCTGTTTAAGCGTCTAAATCACAGAGTTTGTAAAAGTTGCAGCTAACAAAGTTAAGCAGAAGAGTTTTTATTTAAACAACGTAATTTAAGAGAGTGTTTTGTGAGCACAAAAGCGAAATTCAGTCATCCGGCTTTCTGTCTGTCCGTATCTATAAGTATGGAGACTCTAAAAGCTGAGGCTATCAACATTAGGGAAAACTCTTGTAATTGTCAAAAACTAGTTTAAACAAGAGTAATGGTAATGTAAAGCATTAAATGCAGCTAACCGGCTTTCTGTCTGTCCGTCTGTTGTATAACCTCTAACACCGAAACTATAAGAGCTGAACACATGAAACTTTTTCACAATGCTCTTACAATGTTACAATGCTATGTAGCTCAGATTTCTGGTTATATATATATATAGTTTAGATTAGTGAGAAGTAAGAAAATTCATATTGGCAACTTTAATTTAAAGGTCAGTATCAAATTTGTATACTTTTAGTAATAACTATATAAACTCATTCCTGCAAATTTAGCTGATTATTCAATACTGCTGTCTATAACTTGATTAATACTAATTTCTTCTCCGATTTCAGGGCTGCCAATTTCGAGAGCACAGCGTGCTCGTTGACACCGATCGGGAGCGCGCAATATTGACAATTGCACAACTCGTAGGCGAAAACTACGCGCTGTGCGAGCAGCCGCCGTTGCACATGCAAGAGCTGGCTGCCGCTGGAGAAATAAGTCCCAACTGGCTGGGCATCTCTTTGACCCCACAACGTTGTCGCCAAGGACTGCTGCCGCAGCTGTGCATGGACAGTGAGTTGTGCTTTGATTTAATAAAAAACTGCTAACAAAACTTGTCGCTTGCAGTGACCAATCATCGCGTGAGTCGTCGCTGTCGCTATGAGATCGATACGAGCACCGAATCGGAGACAACATCGACCAGCTCGGAGGATACTCGCAGTTCGCGTCCACGCATACGTAATACTTTAGTCGATGACGAGTTCACCTCGAGTAGCGATGGCTGCGAGTCGGATCATCGTCCGCCGCCCCGCAAAACGCGCGGCAAAAAGAAACGCAAACGGTGAAGAAGCAATTCAAAACTTTTTACTCCAATATTGATTATTTCTCTTTTATGATTTATAGACCCGCTGCAGTGTCTGGTCGCTTTTGGTCTGGCGAGTTGTCGGCGCGCAGCAATCAGGATCATCAGCGTGACTTTGAGGAGAAGATCATGAAACAGGTGGCCAGCTATGTGACAAAGAAAACAGGCTCCGATCAGAATCTGGTGCACAATGCACAACCCTTGGGAGGCACTTATGTGCGTCTGGAGTCCGAGTGGAAGGAGATGCTCAAGCAACGTCACAGCAATCACAATCTGCAATCGGGCGGCGGTGGCAATGTCACCAGCAACATGGGCGCTAATAATGGCAACGCAGCGCTGGGCAGCAACAGCAGCAGCAATCAGAATCTGTACAGCGGCGGAGGCGCCACAGTTGGTGGCATGGCTTGTGGTTCGGGTGCCTCGTTGTTGTCCAAGCAGAAGCACAAGTAGAGATGATTGGTAGCAACACCTAGCGAAATGTAGAACAATAATTAGTGGTAGTATTTAAAACTCAATGCAACAAGAGGCAAACCAAATTGATGTAATGTGTTTTTAGATGTTTTAGTCGCAAATATAACCGCGCAACTCGTAGTGTGTTGCATAATGTAATCTAGTGTTGTTGTCGTAGGAATCTTTAAAGTATATATCGACTTTATGTATTGCAATTTTAATTTAAAGGCACAAATTATTGATTTTTAAATTCAGTTTTCATTAAAGCTGAAATTGCTCGATAAATGTTTGCTTTAATGTAAAAGGAATATGATCTATTTTAAGACTATAATTGAGTTAAATTAATGTAAATTAGTTGAGGGCAAGAGAGTAGTAAGAAAATTATTCTTTAACTTGGTTTTAAAAAGCACTGACAACGTGCTGAATTATTTTCTGCATAGTTGCAATTATTAAAATTCATTTTACATTTGTGCACTTGCATATAAACGATATATACTGTATAGTTTAGTTTAGTTTACCACCAGATATTATGATTGCATATATAGAAATGCAAAGTTCTTATTTATATTACCATATACTGAATGTTTCCTGAAAACTTCACAACATTTGTGCAATTAACTTGTGAGTTACACAAAGTTCAATTATAGAGCTGTTTATATAGTATTTATGCATAGTATAGTTAAAGTTCGTTCTTTTTGCATTTCTTAATATTTGTTTATTATTTAACTTAACGCAATTTACAATTTCTTTTTTTATATTTAAAATTAATTATCGTTTTCGTACTTCATTTCTTTTTTTTTCTTTGTTTTTTGTTTGACATATAAATTAAACCGAAATACAAATAGAATTATCATCTTGTATGATCAATTGCAAAGTGTTGAAAAGTGTTTACTAAGTTTTTTTGTTTGTTGCTTCATTTTCTTGCTTAACAATAAATGCGGATGCACAAAACGGAACCCAGGGTTCTACTATTACAATAACATAATCAAATATCGGGGGCCTTAGGCTCAACCTGTAGCAGGAATACGCAACACGTTACACAATAGAGTGATGCACTGCACAAAGGATATATAATAAAGGATATCATTTGAGCGGCTAATTCCGGCACTCACTTTTTATTCAAGATCAGTTTTAAATTCAATTCCAAAAAGTGGCAGACAAGTTTTTTTTGTTCTGGAAATCTTGTGCGAGAAGTGAGAACCGGAAGAAGCCGAAAAATAAAATAGGAAAATTTTGAATAAAAATGGCAATAAAAGGGAAATCGTATATAAATAAATGAACTTCTTTCAAAATGTAGTGAAATGTTCTACTAGAATTTTGCTTTTTGTTTTGCGGTGTTTTATGTTCGATTCTCTGGATTGTTTTCAATTTGATTGCAGAGTGTTTTTCTTCGGCTAATAGAAATATTATTGTTGTTGTTGTGGTGCTATTATTATTAGCTGTTGTTGTTGTCGCTGCTGATGCTGCTCTTCCTCTATTCTTATTGCTCGCTTGCCGAGCTAACTGAAGAGGCACTCGGTCGCCTTCTCGAGGTTCCAGTTCTCTTTGGAGAGCACAGCGCGCGCATCGTGCTCATCAATGCCCATATCCTTGAGCCGTTGTATCTTTGAATCACAATCGGGATACGTATGCGGACCACCAGCATATGCGTTTGTCCAATGCTTCGCTGTGAGCAGAAATAGATCGTGCTTGTCCTTGAACTGATAGGCGACCACAGCGTCCTGGGGATCATCGGGTTCGGCAGCGGCGAGCAGCGCTTGCAGCGATAATAACACAGTGCGCAGTGTCATGGCAGCGGCCCAATTATCCTTGAGGATATCGAGACAAATGGCGCCGGTGACCGACGAAATGTTCGGATGCCAAATCCGTGTGATGAAGCGTACCTAACGAAAGAGATTAGCAAACTGCGTGTCTTGTACATTCTTGTAGACTTTACCTTGGGTGGATTGAAAGGATATGTTTCGGGCACTTTGATTTCTAGCACAAACTTGCCGCCCTCGTAGGGTGTGTCCGGTGGACCGGCAATTTCGCCGCGCAACTCTGTCCAGCTATCGTTAACCAGTTCAATTTTGATCGAGCACTGAACGATCTGCGGATAAGAAAAAACACAAAAAACGCCAAATCATTTTAGCGCCAAAAGCAAAAAAAATAGCAAAGTGCAGCAGGAGGCTTCACCTGGGGTGGAGAAGGGAGGAAGGGGGAACGTTGCACTTACCTCTTCACTGCGCATTACTTCTTTAAATTCGCGCTTGATACGTGATACTGCCATGTTCGCCATGATTATAATGTTTGTGTCTTCTAAATTGTTGTTGTTCTTGTTACTGTTGCTTCTTCTTCTACTACTACTGCAGGGTCTTGCTTCTTGTGCTGCTGCAGTTGTTGTTTATTATTCTTAACGTTGCGTAAAATAATGCACGTTTCTACCACGTTCGCTCGTTTTGTTTCTTGTTTGTTAACGTTTTAGACGTAAATTCATTTGCGACAGCACAATAAACAATAAACAATACGGGAAACACTTTAGTATTTCAATTTTTTTTTTTATTAAACTGGCACTTTTCTCAACACAATTTCGCACGACACAACCCAGGGCTGCCGTAAGTCTATCGATACCCAGTGACAGTCAGCTGCTAAGCAGTGTGACCAGAAGTTATCGCAACAAAATATGTTAGACAACACTACAAAAATGTGTTAGCATTGAAAGGCCGGCGCTGTTAACCGTTTGCATGTTGACCCGTTTTGGTGTTGCAAAGCGTCAGCATTAGCAATTTGAAAAGTGCGCGGGAGCTGCCAATAATGCGGTCTAAGTAAAGTGCTATGTGTAAACTGGTTTGGTTTTGATTGTGTCAAGGTATTTTCCATTACTTGCTCAAGGTCTCCCATTGATCCCTTTGATCCACAGAGCACAACAGTACAGCAAAGAAACGAACTTCATTTGACCTCAGGTAGATACTTCTGTTACCCGCCTTGGCAACCGTTTCCACTTACGTTCGCTAATGCCAAACTCGTTTTACGTCTTATAAACAAAAAACAAAACACGAGTTTTTTTTTTTTGATTTTTTTACTATGGGGTGGGCCGCTTGGTAACAACAGTGTCTAGAATAACATATAAACAGATCGGTAATTATGCGTCTCACACACATATTCAAATCGAGTCTGCTACTCGGATAAACAAAAACAAAACATGAGAAACATGTCGAAAATTATGCGTAGGCATCTTTTGAGTCGCGGAACATAACCCAATAAACAACTTTGTTGCGGCGATTTTAAAGTGACTGCTACAAATTTGCCAGAAGAGCAGTGACTAAGATGTTATCATAGTCGTTATCAGGAAGTCAAGAAGCATTTGTTGCTTTTCAGGCGACTTCTTTAACAGTTTGTGTTTATTTGTACGCTTCGTTTGTGTTTACTGGGCACGTGTTTCGTTTGTTTTCTTTCCACAGACGTTCGTCGGAGCTCCCCAGCTCCAAGCGCAGCAATGTCTTCTTGCCGGCAAACCAAACCCGCTTGCTCTTTCACTCTCTCACACAGAGATACACGCAACGCACACACACACACAGACCAACTCTCTCGCTTCATGTTTCTTTTGTGTGTTCTCTTTGTTGGCAGTTCAACTCCATGACTTTGCTGCGTATGAAATCATTCAGCTTTTGCATTTTCATTGAAGCGGCTGCATTGGGAAGTGTGTGAAATAAATAAAAATTCGAGTGAGTAAATCTAATTAATAAATGTTACTGTAAACGATCAATTTACTTTTGTATTCAATTTGTGAACAAAAACAATTGCAAAAACTGCCCATACTTCAAGTAAGTTGCTTTTTAAATTGCCCAAAAAACGTGTTGCGCTGTGTGTGTGTATGTGCGATTGAGTGCCTATGTGTATGTTTGTGAGTTTCTTATTGTGGGGCACAAAAAACGTGCGCTGTCAGCATACTGGAAGCCGACACGTGGTTGCTCGCCCCCAGCTCCTTTTTTTGATATTTTGTTGTTTTTTAAATGCAACGACGCCATTTGCATTTGCGTCAATATATGCACATACAAACAGACAAACACTCACATGCACACACTCACACAAGTAAACAGAGAGTACGTCAGCATCCGTAGGATTTTTCTTTTGTGTTTTCAGCATAAGTCTTTAGCTTTAGTTCATTTAAATATAGACACGCAAACAATTTGGCGAATCTTATGCGTTGACATTTCGTTGTTTCAAGTACAGTTGAGCAACAACAATGTCGACGACGAGCCCCCTTGGCAGGCCCCATTACCTTAGGCCAGCCTAACTAAATTAGCCATGCGAATTGTAAAAACCAAAAACTTTGCGTATGCAGCCCTCGTAAATGCAGCAAATCAGCTGTGCCATAAAAGAAAGCGAAAGAACGTGCACAAGAGCGAGAGAGAGAGAATAACTGTGTGTGTGAGAATCGTGGAAAAGCTCTTCTGGCTTCTATCATCTGTGTACGCTTGTGTGCGTGTTTGTGTATGATGCATACGCATACGCCATGTACGCGCTCAGTTTCAATTGCTCAGTCGCTGCTGTCGACAGCGCTGCGTTCGTCTCTGTTGTTCTCATTGTCTAATCAACTGTCATACTAGAAGGCACTCTAATAAATAAATATATTTATACACATTCATGCACATGAAAGAAACGCAATAATATTTGTACTATATAGAGACATTGTGTACGCTCTTTTTGCTTTTGCTCGTTTGCGCTCAATAAATTGTTTGGCCCGGCTGCCTGTCGGTGGCACAACAAAAAACTTAGTTACTCAGTCGTGTATTACCGTTAGCACCTGACGTGCGTCGTGCAAAAAAGCAGCATTTGAAAAAGAGTGGATAAGTTATAAACATTATTATGCCCGATACGAAATGTACAGAGCTCGACCAAAATGGTGCGTATCCCGAAAATTTTGTTTTAATTTTGCAACCTTGTGCATTGTCAAGGCTTTATGGTCATTTGCTGACCTTAAGAAATCAAGAAATACCCTCTTTCCCATACTAAACAAACAGCTGTTCGGTTTGTGTCGTGTTTAAAAGCTTTTTGTTTTTTTTTTCTTTTTGGCACGCGCCTGTTTGCATGCAGGCATATTTTATAGCTGCAGTAGGCAGTGAGAGTCAAAGCCTTTATCAGGCATTGCGAGCTTTCGGCGCTCTGAGCGTATGAGTGACGAGAGCGCGTGAAGAGTGTTGCCAGACTGTCACATTGGCTAAAGGATCTCTATTTAAAGATTTAAACAAACAAAAATTTACGCCACTTTTAGTTTTGCCAAATTTAAAGCAAACTTAAAAATAAATGGAGCATAATTGTGCATGACACGGACTTTGACAAAAAAGAGTATCCAATAGCATTCGACTTGATATGGTCGCTCTCACTCACACAGGTTGCGACAGCCAGCAATACGTCAAAAAATCACATGTCTGCTTTGGGGTGGCTTTGCTGCTGCCGCTGCTCTGCGCTCTCACTAGCTGTTGCTCTCCACGTCACTCTCTCACACACGCAGACACAAAAGCTTTTGCGCTGCCAACGACAGTTGTATGAATGAATATTTGGTGTTTGAGTGTGAGGAGAGAACGCGCTGTCTGCTGCTACGTCGCTTTGATTACATGCTCACAGACACGGTATACGTGTACTTTGTGCTCTCTTACAGATGCGCTCGCTCTCTCGCTCTTTCTTACGCTATCCCCCCAAAAAAAGAAACATATACATATGCATACACGTAGGCCACAGAGAGTGAGCGAGAATTGGCGGCAGCGGCGACGGCGACGTCGCTGCTTTTGCAAAAAAATTTTTATAATAAAAACTTGTACTCGTAGATTGTGTGATGCCAGTACGTTCTGCTAATCCGATACGCGCTAGAAGTTTGATCCGAGACAATTTGGAGAAACAGGCTGGTTGTCTAAATCTAATACACTCCAGAATGCCAAACATTAAAGTGTTTTCGGGCACCTCGCATCCGGATCTGGCGCAGCGTATCGTCGATCGACTTGGCATCGACCTCGGCAAGGTGGTCACCAAGAAATTCAGCAATTTGGAAACATGGTAAGTGCCCAGCACACATACACATACATATACAAAAGAACAAGACGAATAAACGGTGCTAAGTGAAAATAATGTGTGAAAATGTTCAAAGACGATTGAAATTGTTGTATAAATAAACAAATAAAAATGCCAGTGCGAAGTGCGTGTCCAGGAGACTTTTGGTCCTTGACATTCGCTGAAGGTTGACAGTGTTGTTTGTGGCCAAGAAAGTGTGCCAAAAAAACGTTGATTGTGTCTATGCATTTCTTTAAAACATTTTCCGTTTTTTTTTATATATTTTTATTGATTTAACAAGTGGACTGTACACCGTAGTCATTGGTCTCGGTCGCCGTGTGCTTGCCTTGTGTATGTGTGTGTACTATACGCACGTACACACACACAGTTGCACTCTGACACATGGACACAGGCACACACACACAGTGAAAGACACAAAGACAAACGCGTTCTGGCAACGTCGCGTGCAATTTGACTGCGAACAGTAATAAAATAATAACATTAAGCCCCAAAAATTGAAAAAAAAACAATAAGTAAAAGGGGGTCCCACATCAAAACATAAATTTAGTATCAATTTTAATTAAATTAGTTCCATGTGCTTTTTCTTCGCCAATCGCGACTTTGCCGTCTAGCTTCGGCTTGCTTTACACAGACGCACACACACATGCATACGTCTGAACTCGCACACGCATACAGTCATAGGGCAAGTCAGCTGCTGCTACAACAACAACAATAATAATAATAAAGTGTCTCTAGGCTGGCGCCTTATCAGCAGCCAGCGCAACGAACACACACTCACAAGCAGTTGTATAAAATGCCAACACACACACGAGCTGAGGCGAAACGAAACGAAAATTTTAATAAAATTAAATAAACGTGGAAAAATATACAAAGGAAATTAGCAAACAATTAGAGTGTAAGGCAAAATAGCAAAAGCTGGCTAAAGAACTGAGGCAATGGAAACGGCAACGGCAACTAAATTAGAGGTTATAATATAAATAATGCGCGCTAAGCTTTTTGACATGATACGCGTATGAGTATTGCATACATACACACCTCTTGCATTTGTGTGTGTGTATGAGTGTGTGTATATTATGCTCTCACTCACGCATGCTCACGCACACAGGCACAGACGAAAGGTAAACTCCAGACGCAGCAGACAACAGCAAAAGTAAACCACAACAACACGTCGCTGTCACGTTTTTAAGCAAAGAGAGCGAGTGACTGAGTGAGTGAGTGAATGTGTGAGAGAGCGAACACCAAATGAGAGCACGCGACTCGATTTCGACGTCAACGTCAACGACGCCCCCACATGTTTCATATGGCTGCGTTGCGCTCACGCGTTTTTATCGCTCTTTTGCTCTTTCTCGCTCTCTCTCTCTGCAGACGAATCAAAACCCGACCCCACGTGTGTGCAAAAGGCAGACACAACAACAAAGTGGTTGTGATTGCTGTCGCTGACGCTGTTGTTGTTGGCTGCGCACTTGTCGGCTTGTTGTGGCTCTTTCTAGTATGTGCTCGTGAGAGCCTGAGCAACAGTGTAACGAATATGTTGACAGTTAGGTTAGTTGTTGTTGTTCTTGTTGTTATTGCTGTTTCCCTTGCACTTTGACTTGATTGGAGCGCTAGCACATTGTTATTGTTGTCAACTAGAACAGCATGGTTCAGGCTATTAACAAGATTCGTTACGAAGGGCGCACCGATGACGTCATTAGCATTCATATCCAACAAATATTTCTGTCCCATTATGAATAAGCGCACGTTCGCAGCTTCACTATTCATTTAATAATGTAATGAAAATGAATAATAAAAATGAATAATAAAATGAAAGTATTACGAAAAAGTAGACCACAGATGACCTTGCGAAAGGCAACCGCCAATGCAACTTGTGTCAATAATATAACCCACAAAACCCAATGACCATCAATATAAAAGGTCGCAACACGCAACAAAACCAACCCACAACACATCATCAACAAGCAAATATTTTGTAATTGAAAAGTTTGATCGATAAGAAATTTGCGTGCTCATGCAAAGAGAGAATGAGGGAAAGAGAGAGACAGAGAGAGATAGATGAAGAGATTGAGAGAGAGCGGGAGGTCAAGGGGAGGCAGTGGAATTGGGAGCAAGGGCTAAGCTGATAAGCAAAGTAAGACGCAAGCGATTAAGATGCCAAGATATGGCATTTAAAACAAGCCACTAAACGTCGATTTATATGACTGATAGTGCCAAAAACTCTAGAAGAGATTACGCTATCTCACACACATACAAATAAACACGTACACGTGTGTAAACTTGTCAGTTGTCTGGCAGAGAAACAGCTAGTTAAAAATACATGCACAAAGAATAGATGAGGCAAAAAAACAAAAAATCAAAAAACAACAAAAGGCGAAACCAGCTGCTTTGAGGCAACGGTCTACCGGCAACTACTACGACATTGCGACAGCTGAGGAGAGTGTGGAGAGTGCTTGGCTCGCAGCCAATTTGTGATCCCGAAAGAGTCAAAGCAACCCTTCCCCCTCAATCCAACCCCAACCCTAACCCCAAACTGCTTGGCATTTGAGCAATGCCAGCGGCGAAAGTGTTTTCGAAAAACAAAAAAACAAAAAAGAAATGCATTCATTTCATGCATCGTCAACTGCAACTGCAACTGCTGCTAGCAAAAGTCATTGCAAAAAGTATTTTCTTGCATTTATTACCCCAAACACACAAAACGAAAAAATCGAAGCCAAACAATGCGGCGTATGCGTAATATTTTGTATAGCACACAGCGCCATAAAAAAGCAACAAAAACAACAAAACAGCTGATTGCTGCTCGCGTTGACGTTCACATTTTGTGATGATTCCGATTAGTTTTGCTCGTTGGCGCTAATGTCTGTTGGGCAGCAAAAAAACAATTAATATTCTGTGCAGCACGACATCACGACTGAAAATGTCCAAAATTTATCAATCGATAGGGCGCTACGTACGTTCGATACGTTCTGAATACTACGTTTTGTCGTTAGTCTCGTAATTCAATTAACCTTCACTGGCAATGACCAAGTGTGTGTGTGAGTTAGAGTGCTTCGTTTGTGTGTGTTTTGTAACAAAAGAGAAGAAAATCCAAACGTAAACACAACAATAAAGCGTCCATTTCTTTCAGACTTTTCCCCAGCAACACAGCAAAAGTTTGCTATGATATATGATATGCCGCAATGACAGTCTATTATGATGGATATTATTGAAATGCAGCCAAACATTTTTGTTGTATATTTATGTTTAGCTAGTCTGATACGATGGCCACTTTATTTATATCAAAAACTCAAATCTCGAGTGTGTCGAGTAGAGTTGCTATTATCGAATTTTGAGGGTGGGAAACTACAGAAAAAAGAAGTTGCTATTATAAAGTCTAACAATCCAATAAAATAGAATTCCATAAAAGGCATACGTCATAAATTTTATGAACTGAAACTGAGTCAATTGTGATATATCAGTGATTTTTGATCTTGGTTTTTTATTATGCGATAATAATGTCTATGAAAAGTCATTACCAAGCAGAAATTCTATATTTTTATATAAAGAAATACATTTTTTTCAAGCTGTAGCTATGAAGGCAAGCAGTAATCTAATCAGCCTCAGCTCAATTCAATGACTTTGCAAATGCTCTAAGACGCATCTGTAACAACTTTCATACACATCAGCTCAATAGAAGTCGAGTTCGAAGAGAACAAACTGATGGGCAAGGCTATATCGATTGAGTTACCAACGCTGTACAAGAATAATTACGTTTTATGAGGTCAAGAACGCCCCCAACTTTCAATAACGGTAACAAAACTGAGCGACAGTCAGTTGGAAATGCAAAAGGGTATTTAATGACGCATATGGGAGGCATAAAATGAAAGAAAGAAGCACGAGACGCCTTTCATCGCACTCTCTGCACACACACGCCCTCTATGGGGCGCACTTGCAAGCGTCAGCAGAAATTCAATGCAAGGATAGCTTAAGTGCGAGTTGACTGAGTATGTGTGTGGGAGCGTGTGTGTGTGTGTGAGTGTGGGTGTAATATGAGGGCCAATATTTGTCTCTAGGCATGTTTACACAAGTTCCAAGTAAATATGTGTGTAAGAATATCTCGTATGAGTTTCTAGGTAAAGCAAGACTACGACTCTATAATATATACATATATATGTATGTATGTATATTGATTTGTGTTCACATATCGTATCTTATCGTATCATATATACTCTATATGTAATGGCATAACGTTTTGAAAATTGTGCAATAAACAAATTTATCCAATTTCAGCGTCGAAATCGGCGAATCGGTGCGCGGCGAAGATGTTTACATCGTGCAGTCCGGTTCCGGCGAGATCAATGATAATTTAATGGAGCTGCTGATCATGATAAATGCATGCAAAATCGCATCAGCCTCTCGTGTTACAGCTGTGATTCCTTGCTTTCCATATGCCCGCCAAGACAAAAAAGATAAGGTAGGTTTGCCTTACATACATAATCCCGCCAACCGATCTTTTGTCTCTCTCTCCCTTTCTCTCTTTGAATATTTTTGATCTCTTTGTCTCTCCTTAACCTCAAAAAACATAATGCGATATACTATACACACACAATTTGAGAATATTTCGGACAGTAGAGCATACAACTGTCCACAGTTAATAACCCCATTAAAAAAAAACCAAAAAACAAACAAGAAACAAAATAATTATTCTTTTCAATATCGTATTTACCATGTACATACTTTCTATATATAACCCGGTTATCTATATAATAATGTTTCTCTCTCTGTGTGTGTATGTGATTTATTTTTTTGCATTTTGAATACTTTTTTTTGTTGTTCATTTCAATTTGGATTACTTTTTTTTATTGTTTTTGGTTGCAAGGAAGCAAAGCTGTAAAAAGAAAATTGCAAAAAAATGTGGAGAAATTTTCTATAATAAATATAATATTGTATTTTCTAGCAAATAATATAGATGATATATATGTACATAAAATCTTTGCTTTAATGAGTTGCTGCTGGTGCTACGATTTGCTCTACAACTCTCGCTCTCTCTCTCTCTCTCTCCAGTCTTTTTTGATTAATAACTCTCTTTCTTTATAACTCTCTACATCTCTTTAACTATGTATCTATATGTGCCAACATACGTTCTATATACCTATCTCTACTCTAGTTGCCGGGCAGTGAGGAGAAAGAGGAAAGCAAGAAACTTGCCAAGAAAAACTACGATTGGAAATTTAGGGTATTTACTTTCTTCATAGCTCCAAACTTAAACTCTCAACTCACATTTCATATAAATGGACTTAATTTTCAACTTGTTTTGTTTTTTCTTTACAACAAAAAAAAACATAAAGTTAAAGGGCAATTTCTCAACTCATTTAACTCATCCAAAAGAATTCCAATAAAAAAACAACTTGCAAACTTCCCTCAAATCTCAAATCTCTGGTCTCTGGGTTCTCTCTCTCTCAAAACGTTGGTAAAAACTTCCAATTCGGCAATTATTCAAAATTTGCAATAATACGAAAATTATACGCTTCTAATGTATCAGTTTTCTTTGTCTTTTTATGTTGCATGTTAAACTAACTACAGAATACGATTGTGAAAATCTAAACAAACGAATAACAAATGCAATGAGGAGATGCGCAAATTATGAAAATTTCACTACATTGTAAACAAAATTTTTGACAATTTTCAATCGACTAATTGGTTATTCAAAATGCAATTTTAAATATAATTTTTGTTTCTTTGCTGTCGGCGGCGCTTCATTGCAACAACAACAAAAAAAAGAAAATAAAAAAATTATATTAAATAATAAATATTTATATTAACACCGTAGACTATACATATAATATGTAAAATTATTCAACTATTATTAATTTTTGGTATCTCATATGGCGGTCTGCTCGTAATCGTTTCTTGTCTTGTGTTGTTCGTCTACTTCATATATACTGTGCCTAGTATATATTCCTATATTTAAATATATATACCCTTGCACGTTTTAGAACTCATAAATCATATAGAATTGGTTTAAAAAGAATGAATTGCTTTGACTATTCTATTTGATGTCGAAATCCTTTAAATATATTTTGTGGAAATTCTTCATACATCAAGATTATATAGTAAATATAATAATTGTTAAATTTGATAATGATCGGAGTCAATTTTTCTGAGTTAAGACTTTCTGTTATATTTGAACTCGAGTGCATATGAAGATATTTTTATGAAATTTGCGAACTGTAAAACTTTTTCAAAACCTATTGCAAGGGTATTAAATCTTCGGCACTCCGAAGAACTTTCGTTTATTGATTTTGCATCTTTTGGCACGTTGCACTTAAATTCTCCGCGATCAAAACAGTTTTTCACTTTTCCAAAAACAAAAAGTGGCTTCAACTGCTGATAACAAGAATTTCGCATAGCAACAGATTCATTGATTGTGATTTTCAGTTTTATTTACAAGCAATAATAATTGTATTTATTTTTCCATTGATAACCCATTATACTATACTTAGTTGACGTCAGCTTTTGTCCTATCGAAGGGGGGTCCATTTAATATGGCACTTGAACCCGAACCCGAGGTGCACAATTGTTTTTTTGGTTGCTGATTGACGATTATTGATTAATCTGTAAGAAAAGTGCATTGCGATGAACTCGAAATGCGTTTGTTTACGTCTCTCAAATTGTAAATATTTTTTGTGCGATTACATTTACAGATAGCGATTAGCATTTAAATATTATATATTTCTTTTTTTTTCTTGATTTGAACCTTGAGTTTATTTTAATACCTTGTTCTATTTTTTCCCTGCAAATCCCATTAACAAACAAAAATCCCTTCAATTCCTACCAGCTTTTGGTTTGATTTGATTAATCTACAAAACAAAAAAGTGAAACATTCTCTCAACTTTTCGTTTCTTCTTTTTCTTTTCATTTATTTATAAAAACCAAAAACAAATACTATACTTAAAATGTGCTTAGGAGTTTTCAGCCAGACAATATACTGTGAGTAGTTTGCGTCCAACTTTGTCGGGTCTTTAAAGCCTTGTAAATTTTTAAATAGCTTTGGGCAAAATTGTGTTTAAATAAAAAAAACAATCAAAATAAATGCTTACAATTTGCTCTTTTATTTTATATATATATTTTTTTTAACTGAAGAATTGCAGTTAATTTAATATGTTTGTTTTGATTCGTTTTGTTGTCAGTTCCACGTAATCGCATGAAAGTTATCGAAATTTGGCGACAAGGAATCGGCGCGATCAACAAAATTATCATAATTTTCCTTTGCACACTTTTGTTTTTGTTGTTGTTCTAACCGCGCTCTCTTCCCCCCCTTTTGTGTATCTTTTGATTAACTCGAGCGCACTCTCATTGGTCGTTTACACTCAAGCACACTCTCTTTTGTTCTCTCTCTTTCTCTCGCTCGCTCTGAAGCTCTCTCCAATCTTATTCTCTCCGTCTGTCTCTCTCTTTCTCGCACACTATTTGCAGTGATATTCATAGTGCACACAATTGTCGTTGTCGTTGTTATTATTGTTGTTGTTGTCCTTTGTGTTTGTGTCGCAAAAAAAAAGAAAATGAAAAATTCCGTGTCTATGTTTACCCATTTGGAACATATACGTAATATTTAAATGTTATATTTTAATTACAATTTATTTTTATTTCCACCATGGCCTAAAATCTCATAAAATAAATAATGTTAAGATCGCACAGGGAAAAATTACTAACTACGCTAATGTTCCATTATAATTTTCTCCTTTTTTCCTTGCTGGCCCATGCACAGAGCCGTGCGCCCATCTCGGCGAAATTGGTCGCTAACATGCTATCAGTTGCCGGTGCGGATCACATCATAACCATGGATCTACATGCCTCACAGATTCAGGTAAGCTTGAATTAAGAAAATATAACAAGTATTAAAGTTGCATTCGAGAGTGCTCGACATTGAGATACAGGGTATCAAAGTACTGAAAAAATAGTAAAACATACCAAAAGATATCGCTATATTTGTTATTGATATATACTTTGGCACTCAAAATATACCATAAAGTGCAAAATATAAAATAAACAGAATTTGGATATACTATTAAACGTAAAGTATACCATAACTTACAAAATATACCAAAAGTTATATTTCGCATACAGAATATGTATACCGATTACTAAATTTGGTATCTGGACATATTTTCACACCCAAAATAATATACCATAAAGCACAAAATCTACCAAAATTTATATTTCGCATACCGAATATATATACCGATATACTATTACCCTCAAAATTTGTCTAATATATTTAGTATTTACATATATTATTACTCTCAAAATATACCAAATATATACCGACTGCACCATTTGGTATTTATCTGTACTTTTACACTCAAAATATACCATAAAGTAGAATTCCTTGCAAAGAAATTGTCATCGGACAACTGCAGCCTGTTCTTGTCATAAACAATGATTTCTTAAGTTTTTTATCTGACAGATGATAACACTATACAAAACCCCCATTTGAAACCCATTAACGATAACAATAAGTTCTCTTTTATGGACACACAAATCACAAAATTTTGTTTATTTGAAGAAGTTGATACCAAAATGTAAAAGAAAAAGAGGAAGCAATGTCTCTGTATATAAAATTTTGGGTGTTTTTGATACAAGCTACTTGAGTTCTTCGGACTGTGATTGCATTGCAATAATGCGCATCGTTAACGTGGACAGATGACTCAACAATTGAGCAATGCGTTTGTCTTTATCAACGGTCACCGATTCGAGATATTTCACTTTATTCTTCAACAAGTTGATAAACTCAGCTTTGGTCTCATTGACCATCTTGAGTTCCTCGTATTTAGCCAGCGAGATTTGTTTGTGATCTGGATTGCAATCTCGCGGCGATTGAGTTTTGCGAGGAGATCGAGCATTTGATGCATTCGTTGGCAATCCATTGCGTTCCAAGTGCATCAAATGAAAGAGCAAAGCTCGTATCGCAGCCAAATCCCCAGATGCCAACTGTTCCAGCTCGGGACGCTTCAGATGCAGGCCAGTTCTTCGCAAGACCTTCAGATTGAAGATCTCCCAATTGAGTAACTTGGCCGCCAGATTGCCATGCGATGTGTAGTTCTTCATGTCGACCAACTTGAATAGAATGCTCTTAAAGAGCTGAGCCATGCGGACCACATCGGAGAGATCGCGTCGTGTTCGATGATTCAACTCGATGCGTTTGATTTTCAACCACTCATCGAGTTCCTTTTGCTCCTCGGCATTGAGATTGCGATTGTAGGTGGACATTGCAGTTGATAATTAGGATTATATATATTTATAGAATAATTTGTTTTGTTTTAAGATTTTTGTTAGTTCTGAAGTGAAGGAATATAGTAGAAAGATTTCTTTGAGCAAGTTTTTTATTTGTTTGAAGTGCTTTAGACAGTAAACTCAAAAGTTGCTAACTATATTGTGTTTCATTTATAGGGTTTCTTTGATATACCAGTTGATAATCTCTATGCCGAGCCAGCGGTACTCAAATGGATCAAAGAGAACATTCCCGAATGGAAAAACTCAATCATTGTGTCACCCGATGCTGGCGGTGCCAAGCGGTAAATAAAAACGAATATTTTCTTTGAAATTATTTATTAATTCAATTATTTTTTTATTTTAGTGTGACTTCCATTGCGGATCGTTTGAATGTTGAGTTCGCGCTGATACACAAGGAGCGCAAGAAGGCCAACGAGGTGGCTTCCATGGTGCTTGTGGGTGATGTGAAGGATAAGATTGCCATTCTGGTCGATGATATGGCCGACACCTGTGGCACCATTGTGCATGCCGCCGATCGTCTGGTGGAAGCAGGCGCCACTAAGGTAAGTCCCCCATTAACATCTATCATTATCCATAAAGATGATTATTGATTTTCTATTCTCTAGGTCTATGCCATACTGACGCACGGCATTTTCTCGGGCCCGGCGATTTCACGCATTAACAACGCCTGCTTTGAGGCGGTCGTTGTGACCAACACCATACCGCAGGACGGTCATATGCGGGATTGTCCCAAAATACAGGTAAGATTTGTAAATTGATTGAATTTGGTGTTTGTTTAAAGTAAATAAAACACATAATAGCTCCGTGAAAGTATCCTGAAAATTTCCTAATAGTCGGATCATAAACTCCCGAGTTTAAACGATTGCTAACAACTTTTTTTTTCTCTTTCAGTGCATTGATGTCTCGATGATGTTCGCCGAGGCTGTTAGACGGACACATAATGGCGAGAGTGTCTCGTATCTCTTCTCAAATGTTCCATACTAATTTGTTGAAATAAACACAGCTCAGCAACATTAACACCAACAATAACAACAACACCAGCAACAATTTATTAACAACAAGAACCACAAAAGTAATCTTCAAGCAGTGTTGCAAGCAAGAAAAGAAAAAAATTTGAAAGCATATATTTGCCATCATCATCGTTATATATTTTTTATTACCTATTAACTATGTAAACAATTGCAAATACAAAATCACTAATCGCCATTATTGTAATTATATTAAAAATAGCGTAAACTACACTCAACAACAACAACAACAAAAACTGCACACTAAATTGCCTTCATTTTTTTAACTTTTTTGATTCTGATTTCAATTTTTCGAAACGCATTTTTAGAAAAGAAAAAAAAAACTAACAAAATAAAAAAAAAAGAAACACACATAAAGATTGTCAACTCTTAGAGAGACCGTTAGTTGTATAGATTATATATATATTATCAAACACACACATATGCACACACACACACACATACTCACACACAAAGAATTGTAATTTTACACTGTGCAACAACTTTTTGATGATTCTTTAAAAACTAAAAGAAAAAAATATCGTCTTCATTTGAAGGCGAAAAGCAAAAGTTTCTCTTTGCAAGTTCAAAACAAAAAACCACTAAAATTTTAGTAAAATTAAGTAAATAAGCGATAAACAAAAAAAAACACACAATTGAAAAGAAAAAAACGTAGCAACTAGGCGTTTAAAACAAACAAAACAACAACAACAAAAAAACAACCAAACAAACAAAAATAAATAAAAAAAAATTAAGAAAACTGAGCTCACTTGTGGGTATTTATTTTATAGCTGTGAAAGTTAAGTATGAATTCCTTAAGTTTATATTCGTTTTAAAGGTTTAATAAGAAACTTAGAAGCATTTTTAAAACTTTTGTAGATTATTTGTTTCTTTAGTAAATATGTGGCTTTATTTTTAAAAATGATCATAATATGAATAATATCCTAATTCCTATTCCTATTCCTAATTCCTATTCAGTAGTCTATTATTTGCATTTAAAATTTACGTATTGAACTTTTATTAATTTCCCAACTATACTTTTTGAAGTTATATGAAGAAATAATCAACAAATTCCCAAGAAATCCCTCCTTACACATTAATTGCTAGAACGCATTATTTTTAAAGTTTTTTTTAACGATAGTATTTTTTAAGTCAGTACTTCATAGATTAAGAAAGTCTTCCAGATACAGTTTAGTATACTACTAGCTTAAAAATTTTAGATATTGACATTATCTGCACTGAAGATCCATATTTCAATAATTGGAGTACGAAAAGTATATTACTTAATTCTATGTAAGAAATAATCCTTACTTTGTAAAAAAAAAATCATGGACATTTGCAGTCCATAATGGAAAAACAACCACTTTCCCAGAACTTTAGTTAAAAAGAGATAATTATTTCCAGCTTCCCATCTCTTAGATTGTTTTTTTGTAGATAAACTTACTCAGTTGTATTTTTACCAAGACAATTTTTTATTGGTTTCCTTCGCATTAGAATAAACCTATATATTCCAAATATTAGACAAACATGATACTACCTTCCTTTTACAGATAATTTGAAACAATAGTATTTCTAGCAAGACAAATTTGTTTTTATTGATAGAGAGAGTTTCACAGTTTCAGATCAGTTAATACTTTATTATAGAATACTTTATTAAAAGGCAAAATAACTCCAGCTTGCTTAGTACTCATCCAATTCCTCGCCACCTTCCTCATCGTTGTTCAGTCCCACCTCATTAAAATCGCTTTCAAGGACAGCGATATTCTCTCTGGCCTCAGTGAACTCGCCCTCCTCCATGCCCTCGCCCACATACCAATGGACAAAGGCGCGCTTGCGGAACATCAGATCGAATTTGTACGAGAGATTTGTGAAGGCCACAGAGATCGCCGTGGTGTTGGACAACATGCAGCAGGCACGCGACGTGGGACCCAGATCACCATCGGGCACAAAGGCGGGACGCTCGTAGTTGATGCCGATCTTGAAGCCCGTGGGACACCAGTCGACGAACTGAATGTGCCGCTTCGACTTGATAGCCGAGACGGCGGCATTCACATCCTTGGGCACCACATCGCCGCGATAGAGCATACAGCAGGCCATATACTTGCCCGCTCGAGGATCACACTTCACCATCATGTTGGAGGACTCGAAGCAGGCATTCGTCAAAGCGGTGATCGCATGCTGCTCATGAGCAGCACGTTCTGCACACATCAACGGTGCGTAGGCGACGAGGGGGAAATGGATGCGTGGAAAGGGAACCAAATTCGTTTGGAACTCATTGAGATCGACGTTCATTGAACCGCTGAAGCGCAACGAAGCCGTCGTTGAGCTGACAATTTGGGCAATCAAACGATTGAGATTACGATAGGCGGGTCGATCGACGCCCAGTTTATTGTTGCATATGTCGTAGATCGCCTCGTTGTCCACCATAAACACACAGTCCGCATGCTCAATGGTCGAGTGTGTGGTCAACAATGCATTATACGGCTCCACCACCGCCGTTGACACCTTTGGCGAGGGATAAACAGCGAAATCCAAGCGACACTTTTTGCTAAAATCATTGGAAAGACGCTCCATCAGCAGTGAAGTGAAACCGGAGCCAGTGCCGCCGCCCATCGAGTGAAAGATGAGGAAACCCTGAAGTCCATCGCATTGCTCGGCGATCTTTTGCAGCCTTGCGGTTACCTTATCGATCACCTCCTTGCCAATGGAATAACGACCGCGTGCGAAATTATTTGCTGCATCCTCTTTGCCGGAAATCAATTGTTCAGGATGATACAGATCTTTGGTGGCCCCGGTGCGCACACTATCGATCACCGTCGGCTCCAGATCGACAAAGATCGAGCGAGGCACCTGCTTCCCATTGCCCGTCTCTGTGAAAAATGTGTGCGCATCGTTGGCATTGGTGCTTTGGCCAACGGTTGCGCTGCTGCTGCCGCTTTCCGTTAGCTGCTCCTGCGTCTTGCGACTGCCGTCCAGATTGATGCCATGCTCCAGCAGATACAGCTCCCAGCAGGCGTTGCCAATCTGAATGCCGCACTGTCCAATTTGTATCGAGATGACTTCGCGCTACAAAACCCAAAAAAAGGAAATCGAATATCGAGATTTGGCTATCAAAACTCCAAAGAATGCTTACCATATTGTTTAAATGATTTAATAGCAAAACACTTAATAAAAAAAAAGAAATGCAAATCTGGCTTGAACTCTTTCTTCGCTCAGTCACGATGCCGCACAAAATGGCAGAACTGCAGTGCCGTTATAATGCAAGCATAAAAAGGAATGTCAAAAAAAAGGCAGCGTTGCATTCGACGATCGGTTGGGTGCAAAACTTGACTAAAGTGAAACTTGGCTGAGTCAAAACTCAAAACTAAATTCCAACTTAAGAAAGGATATCGTTCGCTTGTTTAAAATAAAACCAAAAACAAAAACGTAAACTTAAAAAGTCACAAAAAAAATTAAGAAAATTGAGATCATTATTTGATAATATCTTAAGGTTATATAAATCTGTTGAAAATGTAAAAAATAAAAGTATTACATTTGTTGAGATCTATTTTCACGTTGAAAATATAATATTAATAATAATTGTAAAAACTATTTGCACGTTAATATTCTACACTTTAAATTTACAAATTTTTTTCGTCATCCCCAATTTGTATTTGAAAATTTCATTAAATTAAAAAGCCAACGTTGCATTCGACGATCGGTTAGGTGCGAATCTCGACTAAATCGAAACATGGCTGAATGAAAACTCGGCTAAATTGAAACTTAAAACAGGACATTTTGTGATTGTTTAATGAGCATTCTGTGGGTACATCGAAAAATGGGTACAATAAATTAATATAATTTAAATTGTTGTAGAAGTAGTAAAGTAAATTCCTGATTTCCTCGTAATGGCAACTTAAAAGTGTAAAATGCTGTCCGAAATGCACAATTAATCCTTGCTGACGCCTGGCGGCAACGTTACATCGAACACAATCGGGGCATTGTTGGGCAAATAGTTGATATCGCAAGTGGAGGCATTCACATAGATGATCCGGCCATCGCTGGTGATGCCATAACCCTCGTGCACATGCCCAAACACATGGTATTTGGGACGAACCCGTTGCTGCACCGTGCTCAACAGTTCCACGCATCCAGCGCGCACTCCCGAGCAACAAAGATCTCCATGACCCACGGGCGGAGTGTGTGTGACGAGTATATCGACGCCAGCGGGTATTTGATTCCATTTGTCAAGGCAAGCGGTGCCGCGCGGAACATTGAAAGCCCAGCGACAGAACTCGGGTTGCCACGGAGATCCGTAAATGCGCACGCCCCACAGCTCGAGGAGCTCATCCTCCAGGTAAGTACAATTGGTTAAGGCCTCGCGTATGTTGGGCGTCTGCACGGCACTCTCCATGCTCTGCTTGTCGTTGCCCAGCGTGGGCAAGTCATCCAGTATGGTCAGTCCGGTGGTTTTGGAGCTGCGCAGACAATAAGAAGATTAGATTAGGCATTAAGTACTATACGGAGATAAGCACAGTAAAAAGCCGATAATTGCACACCCATCTATTAAAATCACATATTAGGCTTTATCTTTAAGTAAAAATATTTGTGGTTGATTAGACCCATAACTTTTAAAAAATTTGAAGAGGGTCTATTCTAGTATATTTTAAAAGAATGTGCATAAACATTTTACAGTGACAATCACATATTTTTGCTTTGCATCTACTATCTATCTATAATTCTGTAATATGTCATATTTATGGTCTGATTGTCATCAAATTAGGAGAATGTTTATAATAGGCCATATTTGAAATGCTTGCCAAGTAATAAGTAATTATCGCGAAATTGGGACAATATAAAAATTATAAAATGAACTCGAGAAGAATAACTTTCTAAAGCTAATGCTAGTCTCTATTTAAAAGAAATAACATAACTGCAAACTTTTCAAATAAAAGTAACATAAAAAATTATATCTCAATTTTAGTAGTACAACATTGCATTTAAGTTAAACTATGCAATTATTTTGGATGTGCATTTAAACACTCAAAAATAGTTCGTATATCTGCAAATCCTCTATGTATGTAAAACCTTGTAGAGCAACTAAACAGCATTTTGCAATTGCATTTATCGACGCTGTACTGTATTAACGTATAATTGCCAGCTTACCGTTCGCCATGTGCATGCTTGCCCTGATTCTGAAAGGGATGCGTAAAAGTACGATCAAAGCTCAGCTCATGATTGCCAGCAATGACAATCTTATGCTTGTGGGGCAAAGCGCCAATCCAGTTGTTGAACTCCACCACCTCCTGCAGTTGGCCGCACTTGGTGAAGTCGCCGGCATGAATGAAAATGTCGCCATCGGGAATATCGAATTTGATGTACGGAGTCAATGAGTGGGTGTCGGACATACAGACGACTCGAGCCTTGTTGGGTGCCACCGTTGTGGTGGGTGGCTTCATCACCACTTTGATGACGCGCTGCGTTTTGCTGATCTCATTCCATGCGGCTGTTGGATCGCTTGTCAGCGGATGTACGGATACGTTGGACATGGCATCCATTGCTGGTCTAACACAAATTAATCACAACATGATAGTGCGCTTTATAGCCGATAAGTGATGGGTGTTATTTATTTTAAACAAACACACGGATTTGCCGATAAAAGATAAGAATTCGCAACGCGTACATAACAAAAACGTTTCTTCGTTCTTCATCAGCTGTTCGCGCTTAGAGTTGCCACACTGCCATATGTAATGGTTTTCCATGATTTTCTTTAAAAATTGGGCACTTTTGTTCAATAAAAATATGAATTGCCGAATGTTGCTTTTATTTCCATAAGTTTAATCACTACACAGTTGATGGTTTCTTAAAACTAATATGGCATTGCCAATATTTATGACGTCATCTCGTATTGGAAGCTGGCAAGGCCATAACGGCGTGTTAGGTGGCAACGCCGCATGCTAAACAAAAAACAGCTGTGCTTGACTGCTGTTCATCTCTCTGCTTCTTATACCATTCACTCATTCACGTCTTGTACAATTTTATCGTTTAACCATTTTTTCTGCAAATCTATTCACCAAATTGTCAAACATTCCGGCATTTTATTGTCTGCATTCGTTGTATAACAACAAGTTGCCGCAGTGCGCTGCGAGAGCGCGCAGCGACAATAGAATTTAAAGTGAAAAGCAAATTTATAAAACAAAGATGGCTGCGATGCGTCTGGGCAGCCACTTTGTGTAATTAGTGCATACGCAAGTGTTTTGACCATAAAAAAAAAGCCCAAGAAAACAAAATACAGACAAGCAAGCATGGAACAACAAACGTTGGAGCTGCAGCAGACGCAGCTGGAGGCATTTCTGGATGCTAGCGGTAGCGGCAGCAACAACAACGGCACTGCAGTCGTCAACAATGCAGGTGAGTTCTAATTTTAGGGCGACTCAATTACCTCTGCCTGGGTGCAGCCCCCTTTTTATGGCGTCGCAGTCGGCGTCGCTATCGACGTCGCTGCTAATTGTTTACGCCCACCGATCAAGTGTGCGTTTTATTTGCTCAACGTCACTGTGTGCGATTGTCTCTCCGTGTGTGTGTGTGTGCTCAATTGGCTGTTCTGTGTGTTTGTGTGTTTATATTAGTGTTTGTGTACTTAGCACCTGGCCACTGTCTTCAAAACTCCTTTAGCTTGTTGCGTCGGTCTCTGTTTGTTTCCTTATTTCTTTAAGTGATGATTCACTTTGATTGTCTCTACTCTTTTTTCTCTGCACAGACAATCAACGGTTTATGGCGAACTGAGTCTGTTTGTATGCGTGTGTATGTGTGTGCGTTGTTTTTTATGGCCATTGTTCTTTGACTCCGCCATAATTTATGGCGCCGCGCAATTTACCGTTGCAATTTAAGCTCTTGTCCAGCATCATGCGCTCTCGCTCTATCTCGTTGTCAGCCGCTGATCAACATTGCACTCAATTGTGACCTAGACCTAGTCATCATGATGATGAGCTTTGCACTCTCGCTCTCACACTTTTTTTGTTTGTTTTGTCTGCTTCTCTGTCGCACATTCATTCACAAAAATATATAAATGACAGAGCAAAAGGCGCGCGCAAAAACATACATAAAACCTTGATAATGACATTCAGGCGAAAAAGCAAAAAAGTAGCGTCAGTCAGTTTGGTCACAACCTCTGGCAGTTATCCAACGGATTTTTCCGAGTAGCCGCCGCCGCGCCAGCAGTGCAAAAATTAGAAAATCATTTTGTTATTGTAGTTGTGTTCGCCAAAAGTCAAATGTCGAGTGAGCGGGAGAGCAACAACAAAGCACCTGAACCTGAGCGAATTGCATAAGTTGGTTGCGAGTCTTCGTCTTCGTGCAGTCTCAGTCCTGAAGCTTCAAAGCTCTCATTTGTTTGCCAACGCGCCAAGTGTCAAGTTGCAGTGCGTTTTTCTATACGTATCCTCGGTCTCGTTCGCACCCACACTACCGCAAGCTAGTGTGTGTTGGCTTGTAACGGCGCGTTCCGGTCGCGTGTTCGTCATCGCGTGCTTTTTTTGTGCGTTTTTTTTTTTGTTTGGGTTTTTGCTTCTTTTTCGCCAATTTCTGGCGTGGGCGTGATGTAATTTGCCATAAAGGCAGTTAACTAACACTTGGAGAGAGAAAGAGAGAGAGAGGCAAATAAGCAATGTGCTAATTCGCGCCCCTTTTTGTACAAATATTTGTAGCAAGTTTTTGCCATTTATTTTGTTATGGCTTCCACAGTTAATAATCAATTTAGTTGTTTATTGTTACAAAAAAAAACCCATTTCACTGTTTGTCTGATTAGCAAAGCGTTGCCAACAAATGTTTGTTTACAAAATTTGCAGATCTAATGTTGATATTTATGTAATATCGAAAAATGCATAAACAAAGGCGGCAATGCTAAGAACGGGTTATACAATGTAAGCCGCAAGGCTGCGTGTTTGCATATGTGGGTGTCAGTGCCTGTGTGTGTGTGGCACGGAAATGGGAAAAAGTTTAGTGGGCCACAAAAGTTCTTTTAGCTAATTGCAATAATTACGGGGCCCGTCACATGCTGTGCTAAGTTTTATTAAATTTATGCTAATGTCCAGCATATTAGTGACACTGTGCGACAAGAACAACAGGAACTCACGCTGCGCTTGCACACACACACTCAGAAACTCTAATAAGAAAACATACGTCACTTGCGTCAGCTGTTGCCAGTTGTTGTTGCTGTGCGGCTTTTGCCGATTCGCCGCTGACAACAGCTGTTTGACTCACATCACACTCACTTCGCTCTCTCCCAATTGGGTGCTCGTGCTCTCTTTCTCGCTCTCAGTTGCTGTTAATCATAATTTTAAATAGACAATTATCGTTTGTTTTGATTTTCGTGCTTTCAATTTGCGAGCGCGCGCGCGATTTACGCTCAGCTTATTTTTTTGTGTGTGACTTTTGTCTTTTGCTTTGCGTTTGCTATTTATTATTACTCACTCATTCGTTGTTGTTGTTGCTGTTTCGTCGTCGCTTGGAACTTTTTGGGCTGCGAGTCGTTCCGCGCGTTTTCGCCGCAGTCGAAATTCGTCGTCGCCAGAGTTCGCCTCGCATTTTAGTTTTCGCGTATACGTTTTGTTGTATTTTGAACGAAGAAATTGTGTTTTGTGCGCGATCTGAACGTGAAGATATATATAAATATACGTATAGCGCATATATACGCTGTGTGCGCACATATGTGTATAAATAAATACATTTAAATTGTAATTTGACAACAGTATTTCGGTGTTGTTTTTCGGTTTTTTTTCGGTTTTGTGTGAGCGACGTCTGTCGATTTGGAGAATTGAAAACGCTGAGCTCATTTTTTGAGACGCCTTTAAACTGGCTAATTAGCATAAAAAAGCATTATAAATACATAAATCAAACGATACTATATGTATGCCATATATACTCGTACAGCAAGCTGTGAAAATTACAAATAATCATCATTTCGCGATATTATAGTATATTTATATTTTTTTTGACATTTCGAACGCTATAAACAACTTGTTATACGCTTGCCGAGGGTATTAACATTTCATCAAGCGATTTTGCTAAAATAAAACTACTTTTTTGCCAAATAATTTATATCTGATCTATTAGAGTGTATAAAATCTTCGACATCTCACAATGAGGTGTTGATTTTTGTTGCTGATTGTTTTATTTGTTTCATTTTTTTTACGCTAATCAAAGTCTTTAAAGTGGCTTCTCTATATAAGAAAGTTCCTTGGTTTCGTTTTCGACTCTTCGATTAACGCCACTCGGGTTTCGGTGACACATTTATGAGCTGTGCTGTGACTGAGTGTATGGCCTGTTCTTATCAGTGATTATTTTGTTTTTTAATTTTTTTTATTTTGTTATACTTAATACGAACAACAACAACAATCCTAACTAAACGACGCACAAATGCTGCTAAATTAATTACAACTCATAAATATAATTTGTGTTTAGATAGTGGTGCACAACAATATCAGAAAAAAGGGGCTCACGTGCCTCTAATTACGACAACTTACGATTATTTAATCAACGCTCCCCAGCCCCAGACAATCTATCCCCTATCCATCACTCCACCCCACCTCCCCCAAAAACGCTGTTACTAATCAACTAGTTAGTTGAGATATATACCGAAAGACAGAAAGAGAGAGGGAGAGAGAGAGAGAGAGCGAGCGAGCGAGAGAGTAACTCTCGCAATTTGTGAATCTGCCTGGGCATCATTTTCCTAGCTGTGATTATTTTACAAATTTATGCGCCAGTTTCATGTTATGGAATTTTCAATGGACACCAAAAAAACTAAAAGGTAAATTATGATACTCAAATGACGCGATTTACACTCAAACTTGTCAGCTTATTGGCCTATTAAATATTATTGTCTATATCCTGTACGATTGCAGGCCGAAAAAAGTGTATCTTAAAATTAAAGGCAAAGCTTCAAACCGTTTTTTCCCATTGCTTTTGTTTGTTTCTGTTTTTTTTATGGGTTGTTTGGGGTCTATTTTCGATCATTTCGGAAATACCTCATAATTGTTCATAAAATTTGATAAGAATTCTTAGAAATTTATTTAAAAATATCTCTATTCGCATTGCTGAAGATCTTCACTTGATCGCGTATTGAAAAAGATTTGTTCCAGATTTGCTTAATGAGCTGTTTTATATTCTAATTATTTTGTTATTGCTTCTATTTCTATGTAAGAAGTACTCTAGGGTATTTTTTTTGTCGAGCACTTTTGACAATTGGTTTGTTGTTGTATTAAGAAAAGTATGTGCTACTTTTTATAGGTTTCTTTAAGAGGCTATTTTCAATCATATCATTTTGTTAATGCCTCATAATTCTTAATAGAAATCGATTAGATTTCTTGATAAAAAAAATTTGGAAATATTCCCTGGCATTGTCTGAGTAAATATTTGCATTGATTGTATGTGAAATACTAAATCCCTGATAATCGAACAAAAGCTTCGCAAACAAATCGTAAATTTCATGCAAAATGTTATACAAATATTTTCCACAACATTTTCGGGAACATTTATTTGCCGTCTTCTCTTCTCGGGCCTCCGCACGTTTTGAAAACTGCGCATTGAGAAGGAAAAGCAAAAAAGGAAAAAACAAGAAAACAGAATTTGCTTTTTTTTTTTGCTGTTGCTGCAGTTTTTAAACTTTCGGCCCACAGAAAACTATACGAGAAAGGAAGAGAGGAGAACAGAAGCCAAGTGAGGGGAACAGAGATCAAGAGGAGAGATACGTGTTGGTCGCATGTCTTTGCCAAGATGTTGTAGTTGTTGTGTTGTGTTGTTTAATGACACATTCATAGCGCATTTATAACAAGAATTTCTGACGTTTTCCGTTCGTTTTGGAGGCGGCTTTTTGAGGCAAACTGAACTAAACTGAACTGAACTGAGAGCGTGTTAATACATTATTAATAATATACACAAACAAATGGAGGAATATGTCTTTTAGATTTTTTTTGTGTATATTTTCAGCGCCATTTTTAATACTTTGCTGCGCATTTGCATACCCTGTAATTTGTATAATTGCCCGCAAGCGGCATATTAGATACAAATGAATCGTCGTTTATTGTAATTAGAGTGACTAAATGAGGCAAAGGTGTGTTAAAGCAGAAATTTATGTGCTTATACCTAAAAGTTAAAAAGTGAAAATAAGTATTTGTTTCCAATTTCAAAGTTTTACTTTTCTTTCAAAGACAAATAAAATTCTTAATGGTCAAATGTTTTAGAAGAAAGTATTCCAATAAAGGTAAATTCCATACTTCATCGAAGGCTGAACTTGGTATTATGATACTACTATTTACAAAAAATCATGGTATATTTGTTATACCATATATTGAGAATAAGCGGGGAACTCTTTCTAAAATATACCAAATTAATATATCAAAAATACTACAATTTTTCGAAGGTTCCAACATACAAAATACTGTGGTATACTTTTTATACCATATATTTATATGATTTTATTAATACATTATTGTTTAATTTTATTAAAATTAAGTATACGCCTAGGTAATCTGTTATTGAATTCCCGTATACGGTATCTCTTGGTCGTGCTCTCTCGTTTGTTTTTCACGCTGTTGTTCGCCACATGTTTAGATGAATGATGAACAAATATATGGCTACCTTTTATTGCATTGAAAAGCAACGAAGACAAATGGAAAAATGGAATTTTTCTCAGCTATTTTCATAGCAGGCAAAATCGTTTTGCGCAACTCTCATGACAGCTCGGACAACCTTAAATACTGCTCACGGCAGAACGAATGCGATGTGAATTGCTTTTATGGAGCTGTCTCTTTTAAACCTTATCAATTATTCAGTGACAGTGAAAACTTTTGCCCTGAACTTCCACTGTGACCTTTAAGTCGCCGTTGCCACCGCCATCCCCATCACCATTGTCGCATATCGTACACTCTGCCCTCTGATCCTGGGCCTTGATGTCCTGCGGAACAGCTGATTTGCGGGCGGCATTGAAAAATCGAAAGGCCTAACCTTGCCCTTCCCTCATGGCATATCCGTTTACCATTTTACCAGTTTACTATTTATTATTTATAATACTTGTTACCGTGCTTTCCTTTTTTATTTTTACTTGTTTTTTGGGGGGTAATCTAATGTTGGTTGCCTCTCTAATGACAGCCAGAGGACAACACGATTTGAGGATTGCACTTGAACAATCAATTTGGATGTTCTCTCTAGTATTATATGTTTGTAACCTGCGGTCAAAGCTATTGATTGATTTCATGTTCTGTGAGAGAGGTCACGGGTAACTAGTCCAAAATAATTCAATACTATAATGATTGCGGGGAGGGCAATCTTCGCTATATGTAATGTTGATTGGATCATTATAGTAAATTATAGATTACCAGCTGGTCGGTAGTAAACTATACCAATGTTAAATGTCCGTAAAACGGGCGGTACTAGTTATATTTCATTCATTTCTTGATTACTTAGTTTATATCAAGTACGCGCGATATGAAAGAAATGTAGGTTTTGTGCCTTGAAAGCTTCATAATGTTGGACTACTGATAGGGAATAATAAACTAGGACTATACCAAGTTAAATGTAACTTTGATAACTGGTTCTATTATAGGTGGAAATAGGAAAGCGACTTTAATGATTATTGCAGGTATCAGCTATGAGTTATCTAATGAACCGAATCTCAGGGACAAATAGGATCTAGATTGTTCAAATTGTAGTTAGTCAGAATACAGCGATTATGAAATATATACGATAAATAGATAGATACGTCTTGTGAAATGTCTTTTCCTTTTTCGAGTGTCCGTTTTATTGTGCTTATCGATCAAGACTGACTGTGGCTGATATGGGAGATGAGAGTTTAATAAAAAGAGCATACTTACATCAACAAGAGAGTTGTTAGAATAGCCGAGAGAGCGTAAAGTGAATATGTGTGTGTTTCCTACTTTCCTACTACAGTTTTGTTTTACTCGCTAGAGAAAAATTTTGCCATTAAATTGTTGAAGTCGTTGTTAATTTGTCGCTCTTATTTAAGCTAATGGAAAATCGTTACTTTAATACAAGTCTCTTTAAAGAATTTAAAATTTTGCCAAAAATTTGTTTTGTAGGTATTTTAAAATAACTATTGAATTAAAAAAATTATCTAAATTTATTTACATGCTGTTGCTTTAGGCAGAAAAGCATACCTAAAGCTACCATTCGATATTCAAAACCTAAAATAAAATGATTTTACCTTATTCTATTCCCGATTTACATTGATGTTTTGATGCTCTTTATCTTTGTTCTCCAAAGTTCAGAGTCTGCTTAAGTTTTTATTTCTGTGGGCTAAGCAATTTCTCTTGTATATTTTCTTATTTTGAATAATCGTTTTCATTTTCTTTGAAAAGAATCCACAAATTTTGCCAATAAATTGTTGAAGGCGTTGTTAATTTGTTGCTCTTATTTGAGCGAATGAAAAATCGTTTCTTTAATTCAAGTCTTTTTAAAAAATTTTAAATTGTGCCAAAAATTTGTTTGTGGCTATCTTCAAATAACTATTGAAATAAAAAAAGTGATCTAAATTTATTTATATGGTGTAGCTTTACGCCTCAGCACATTTCAGTAGGAAAAAGATATTTCCACGAACTACTTTTTTATACAAAATTGGTATCAAAACATGAACTTCTGACGAATTTGCAATGTTCTCCGCCGACCTCAAAACAAATATGTGCAGACACTGATGCACACAATATATATCTATATACAAGTATATATATATATATCTATATCTTCATGAGCACACATGGCTGTGTTTTTATACGCATAATAACAGCGCGTTGTAATGTCAAAGCCAATTGGAATCGATGGTGAAATCAGCTTTTCGCTGGAAAACTGTTATCATTAAATTCTATAAACTGATAAATGTGAATACACACAGCACTATAAAAAAATACTCATATATATATGTATCTATATATATATATATATCTTTGGGGCATCGCAGCCTTGAGAGTTTCGCTCGTCATTTGTGTGTGTTTTGCATAGATAAATTGACAGATTGATTGAGGGTGGCGTCATCAATCTGTGTGATGATATTTTTGCAAGACATGCGATGCCCCATGATAATGATAATGAAAACGATAATGATAATGAATGGCATGTTCGATATGTTGTTTAAGGTCTCTTTAATTAAGATACAAACAAAGTTAACAAATGTACAAAATGGGGAAATGAACTCTTAACGATAACAAAACAACAACAGAGAAGCGAACAAAGTCTACGCTTTATGGTTGTGTGTGTGTGAGTGAATGAGTGTGTGTGTGTGTGTGTCTTGGCATATGTGTGTGTGAATGACACACCCACAAAATAAACGTTGCTTATGATGAGATAATAATATTTTCTATTTGCAGATTTGATTTGTTAGGCGCGTGCTAACTAGAGATTTGGGTAAAACATTATAAACAAAAAAAGAGTTAACAAAAATTGTAGATATACATTCGCGCACTCATACATGAGCTTTGTTGTTGTTGTTTCTGTTGCTGCTAGTCGCAAATGTGCCTACAACAAAAACTGAATCATACTTTTCATACCCGGCAGTCATGTTGTAAAAGTGGTATTTAAATTCACACATAGTATATGTAGAAATGTGGGTCAGACAGAGATGTTGAAATTATTTTAATTATAATTTTCATATTCAATATGAAATATATACCATATTTCAAAGCTCCATTGCCTTTGACGTAGATTTGAAAAATTAAATTCAATAATTATATGATAATAAAATTACTTTAAAGTTTTTAATACTTTTGTTTCAATTTAATGTCTGTCTTTCTGTCTGTCCGCGTATTTTAAAAGCTGTATCTTCGGTAAATTTAGCGCTAGAGAGTTGAAAGTTGGGCATAATACTCCATTAGTTCGATATAGTTTAATCTTAATGATTAGTTTACAATTAAACCTTCTAGCACGTTAAAAGGGTAATTTTAAAATTTTACTCAGGGGTTGAAGCTTACAATTAATAAACTTATAATTTTAACGACTTTAATCTGAAGATGTAGCTCCCATTAAAAAGTCCTTAAATTGATAATTGCTGCGAATCAGTTTACTATCAGATAATAGTACTTAAATTAATTGATTGACTTGCTAATTTTGTTATAGTCGTATTTGAATATTCACTTTACATGGAATAAAAGGTATTTCGCAGTCAAGTGTATTAGTTTATAGATCTCCGATTCATTTTGCGCTTGTAAATACATTAACACACACTCAAACACATACTCGTAATCACATCGAGCCATCTGTAGTGTGTGCTTATTGATAAGAGCTAAAAGCCATTTGCAAGTCATGTTTTTACGCATTGTTGATGTTTTATTCTTGTTTTTTGTTTTGCTTTTTAGGCACAAATCAAAACGCAAATGAGCAGCACGTGAGCGAAGCAGCCACAGTAGTTGCTGCTGCTACGGCTGTCGGCTCACCTATCTCGAATCTAACTCAAACAGCAGCAACCACAACAGCAGCAGCAGCAGCAGCAGCTGGAACACTAACAGCAGCAACAACAAGCACAGGAATAAGCGAATCTACAACAGCGGGAACAGCTGGGAATACAACGACGCCCACGCGGAGTCCACAGCGAAGCGTTGTTTATCACGAAGATGCGACGTTCGATAGCATTGATAACGAGTCATCGCCGTTGGACACGAATTCTGGTTCACCCGGGCAGCGTCATTCGATCAACTCGAGTGAATACAACTCGACGCCAAAGTCGGCAAGGAATGGTGGCACAGCTGGCGCTATCTCAGCTAACGGCAGTGGCACCACCTCGCCCATCAATTATCAAATCCTCGCTGACGACTACTCCTACAGTATAGAGTATGAATCACAGCAGCAACAACAGCAGCAGCAGCAACAGTCACAGCAGCAACCAACGCTTGGCGTGAGTCAGCTGCAGGAATCGCTGGCAACGTCATCGGTGCAGGCGACTTCGGCCACCATCAGCTACAGCACGAATCGTCAGAGTTACGCCTCGCCCCCGGCTGCGTTGCCACCGCTCATCATACCGCAGCGACAATCACTGTTGCCGTGGGGCGCACACTCACGCAGCTCCATCATCAACGTGCTCCCGAGCTACACTCAAGCCGAGATGCATGCGCTGGCAGCGAGTGTGGCCAGCGTGGAGCTCACAGCTCCGCGTCCCGGCGAAATTGTGATGCGTAACTTGTTTAGCGACTTCACCGCACAGGCGGAGAAGAAAATCGAGCTGGTGATGCTCGAGAGTGCGGACAAGAATCTCTCGAAGTTGTTGCAACGTGGCGAGGATCAGCAGTTCGATCAGTTGCTCTCAGCCTTGGGTTCGGTGGCGGAGCATTGCTTGCCCTCGTTGTTGCACACGCTGCTCGCTTGGCATCGCCGGCAACTCTCCGACATGGAGATCAAGAACGATCTCAAGAAACCTGCGACGGGCAGCAGTGTGCAGTCGGTGAATAAATCGACGGTGGATTTGGATTTTCAGCTGCAACGTCGCGAGGCAGCTGTGGAGTTTATCTTTTGTCTGGCGCTAATTGAGATACTCAAGCAGTTGCCCTTCCATCCGGGCCATGAGGATCTGGTGCGCAGCATCGAGAATCTGGCTTTTAAGCACTTCAAGTATCGCGATGGTTTGCAGAATAATCCGAATGCGCATAACATACACATGATTGCTGATCTCTATGCCGAGGTCATTGGTGTGCTCGCCCAGAGTCGCTTTGGTTCGGTGCGCAAGCGTTTCATGAGCGAATTGAAAGAGTTGCGCGGCAAAGAGGCGTCGCCCAATACGACGCAGAGCATCATCAGTCTGCTGATGGGCATGAAGTTCTTTCGTGTGAAAATGGTGCCCATCGAGGAGTTTGAGGCTTCATTTCAGTTTATGCACGAGTGTGGTCAGTATTTCCTCGAGGTGAAGGACAAGGATATCAAGCACGCCTTAGCTGGACTCTTTGTGGAGATATTGGTGCCCGTGGCAGCTGTGAGTAGAGCTAAGAGTTTATCCTTTAAAAACTTGTTACTAATTTCATTACCTTACAGGCTGTTAAGAACGAGGTGAATGTGCCTTGTGTGAAGAACTTTGTGGAGCTGCTCTATGTGCAAACGCTGGATGCCTCGACCAAGTCTAAGCATCGCTTGGCGCTGTTTCCACTCGTCACCTGTTTGCTGTGTGTCTCGCAGAAGACTTTCTTCCTGACCAATTGGCATTATTTCCTCGCCATGTGCCTGAGCAATCTCAAGAATCGCGATGCTAAGATGAGTCGCGTGGCTTTGGAGTCGCTTTATCGCCTGCTTTGGGTCTATATGATACGCATCAAATGTGAATCGAACTCGGCGACGCATTCGCGTCTGCAGAGCATTGTCAACTCGCTGTTTCCCAAGTAAGTGAATGGCTATATGAATTGTATTATATGTATTAAATTGTATTCTTCTTTTTAGGGGCTCCAAGGGCGTTGTGCCGCGTGATACACCGCTGAATATATTCGTCAAAATTATTCAGTTTATAGCGCAGGAACGTTTGGACTTTGCCATGCGTGAGATTGTCTACGATTTGCTGTGCGTGGGTCGCTCTATCAAAGTGATACTCAATCCGGAACGCATGAGCATTGGTTTACGTGCCTTTATGGTCGTTGCGGACTCGCTGCAGCAGAAGGACGGTGAACCGCCAATGCCGCGCACGGTGCCCGTGTTGCCATCGGGCAATACGTTGCGCGTGAAGAAGACGTATATCAATAAGTTGATCACCGATGACACGGCACGCAGCATTGGCATGTCTGCATACTTTCCGCATGTGCGGCGCGTCTTTGTCGATATATTGCGTGCCTTGGACGTGCATTGCGGTCGCCCTTTGATGATGACAAACACACAGAATCAGAATAAGGAACCCGATGAGATGTTATCGGGGGAGCGTAAGCCACGCATTGATTTGTTTCGCACTTGTGTCGCTTCGGTGCCGCGTTTAATTCCGGATACGATGACCGCACAGGAGCTGGTTGATTTGCTGTCTCGGCTGACGGTGCACATGGATGAGGAGTTGCGCATTTTGACGCATCAATCGCTGCAGACGCTGATGATTGATTTTCCGGATTGGCGTCAGGATGTCGTGCACGGTTACACCCAGTTTCTGGTGCGCGATGTCACCGACACCTATCCGCAATTGTTGGAGAACTGCACACGCATACTGTTCGTCTTCCTCAACATCTGGCGCTGTGCTATCATTGTGAATGGCACCACAGTTGCTGGCGGTGGCAACACAACAAGTAATACTGGCACTGGCGGCAACACGGTGCCCAATGCTGCCGGCGTTGCTGGCGCTGGCGGCGTGAATACAGTGCAACAAAAACTTGGCGGTACAGCGCCTACAATCACCACAGCTGCCGGACCGAGTTCAACTGCAGCAACAGCAGCTGCTACAGCGCCCGTGGCGGGCAAGGAAACAACCAACAGTCAGCTGTCGAAACAACAACATCTGAATACCGCCAGCAGCGCCACGTCGAGCATAACCACCTCGAGTGGCATGTCCAGCATTACGCAGCACACGGTGCTCAATATGGTGGCCAACGATGTGGGCAAAAAGAACGAGATTCCGCTGGTGACTACGTTGCACTTTGTCGAGGGCTTTGCACTCGTGTTGCTCTGCAATTATCGTCCGTATTTGCGCAAGCTGGCGGCGATGATACTCAAGGAGGTGAAGAATCTGATGCGTGTGCTGGGCATACCCGAAACGGAGCCGCCGCTCATCGATGTGATGGATCGTTGCTGTCCGCAGATTGTGGAGAAGTGTCTGCCACAGTTGCCGCAGGCCGAGAAGACGGCCATACTGAATGCGAATTGCATCGATCTGCAGTGGATAGCGGAGCGTTCAAGCGGCGTCTGGTTGGCAGGACTCACAGATGGTAAACAGCGTTCTAATTAGTGATTTTTATACCCGCTGCCCATAGAGTAGAAGGGTATTATAACTTTGTGCCTTCAGGAAATGTACAGGCAGAAGGAGTTATCTCCGACACCATATGTATGCTTAATAAGCGTCCACAGCTGTCTGTCCGCCTAGAACACAGAGACTATAAAAAAAATAATCTTTTTTTGCGACAGCGCTTGTTGTGTTTGCACGTAGATCAAGTTTGATTCATATTTGTCAAATAACAAGCTTAATTTTGCTATAGACAATAATAACTATGAGAATTGCTGAGAATTTGATATCGGATCGGATACAAAATTGTAGAAGTTATTTAAGAAATTCTTCTGAATTGTCTTAACTGCTTTGGCTGACAATCTGTTATTACTCTACCGAGTTAATGAACCGCAAAAATTCTGAAATATATCGAAGGTATTTGGTATTATGATATAGTTCTACATTAAAAATATACCACAGCGTACTAAATACTAAATACTCTTTGGTATGTAGTACTATATTAATATAAAAGTTATAGCCTCTGGTATATTTTTAATACTTTTGAGGTATATTAATTAGGTATATTTTAAAATTAATACATCACTGTTTTGCATAGTAGGTACTGGGTATCTCACAGTCGAGCATACTCGACTGTAGCTTTCTTTTTAAATTGCACTTTTCTTCGATGATATTTAAATCCTTGTTTGCTTTACCTTTGCAGACAACTCCAAGTCATCGACTTCGACGCTGAATCTGTCGCAGACCAGCTCATCGGCTGTAGCCGCAACAGCTACAGCAGCGAGCTCCGCACAACCGCAGTTTGATCCTTGGGCCACCTGTTTGTTTGGTTTGCTGGAGCGACAGCGAGTGCTGCAGCAATGTCCCTCGGCGGTGGCGCAGGCTTGGCCCATTTGCTATGCTCGTCTCAATGCGCTCTACAGTGTCATCGATCCCACGTAAGTGGCTTAAGTTTTTTGGCATTTCAAGTGCGTTAATTAAGAGTTTGTTTTACTTATTTGCTTGCAGTCCTGTGAGCGACAATCGCGCTTCGTTGTTGCGCGGTTCGGCGCCGACTAAGAAAATGCCCACCGAAAGTCAAAAGGATTCGTATATGCGTTTGTGGCGCAATCAAGTGGCATGTGCCATGCGTCTCGTGCCACAAATACCCAGCGTTGCTGTGCGCTGCGCCTCGCCCGATCTGAGCTTGAGGTGAGTACGCATTCCAACTGGAAAAATAACAACAAATAACAAGCGCATTTAAAGCATTTTCAACACATCGATGAGAAAAAAGACAGCGTGTTAATTTTCAGCTCAAAAGTGGCAATCAAATATCAATCATCATTTTTGTTTGATTAACATTTTGCATTCGATTAGATGCCGTGGCACGTGTAATCCCTCCTAAATCCTACCCGTAACTCTTTCTACTTCTCCTCCAATCGAATCGAATCGAATACTATAATATATCGTGAAATCGCTCGTCGTATGCAAATCCATTTTGAATATTATTGGTATTTAGTTTTGTGTTGTTGTCGTCGTCGTTGTGTGATGTGTTTTGTTTGTTTTTTAACTAACTTCAATATTCTACACACTTGTCAATCTAACTATTTGTCCTGCGTAATCACAGCACATTGCACATGCACACGTACAAACAAACACAGACACATTCGCACACACACATAGATGAGTAAATACATTTTGAATTTGTGCAATGGAATTGACTAAAAACTTGCATTAAATCGAATCAACGCACTGGCGACTCTTATTTAATAAATGCACTATTGCAATATTGTATGTAAATTTACATAATTTTAATCAGAATTCATACGTCATGTTGTACAATTATATTTCGCGCTACATTCTGTCAGTCAAATCGAACTGATTAGAGTTTTGGTCATTTAAAGATTATGTTTATTTGTTGTTTCCTCGAATCAAACTTCAATTTCCAATAATTTGCATTGCAATTGTAATTAAAGCAGTGTCCAAAACAAACAACAAACTCATTCACTCAAACTCGATTTTGTTTTGTTGTGTGGCTACAACAAGATGTGGCACTTTATGTTTTCTTTCAAATGCAAATTGCAACATAAGGCAAGGCATAAGGCAATCAGGCAAAGCAGCTTCAACAATTGCCTTTGGACATAAATATGCAAATTATGCAGAATCCTTGAGCAGCTCAGCAGTAAATCGATAAACAAAAGGCTTTCAATTTTATTTGAAACAATATTGTTAAGTTTTTCTTCTTCTGCTACTGCCCGTTAGTTCTACACAATTTAATTGAAATGATTTCAATAATTGAAATCGTAAAGTTAACATGTTTTACAAGTTAATTATTAGTTTAAAAAAACGAGAGAGGCGAAACAATGAAATCAACTTACATTTATAGCATTCCACTGAGTAAATTTGTAGGTAAAATATTTTTGCTGCTGCGGTATTTAAATTATTTTCGATTTGTTGTAATTAACTTTTGAGCATTTTCATTGAGCTGGAAAAGTAAGGTGAATGAAATAAGAAGGCGGAAAACTTTTGACTGTTAAAAATTCTTTGCACAATAAACAACATTCAAATATAGTTCATATGTATGTAGATATTTTTAATATCATTGCCATTCATCTTGTGTCTGTTGCTGTTTTATGTTATTTATTTGTGTATGGTCTTTCGTTATGGTTTGCTGCATGCTGCAAATGTCGATGGTTAATAATCTGGGACAAAAATGTCAATTGAATCCCCCCACAAAAATATCACACACATTTTCCACACACAACCCACAGACATTTTCTCGTTCTCGTTCAAATGCAGTGTGGGAAACATGTTAAATAAAAAATACAAACAGAAAAACATGAATCGAAACTCATGAACTTCACTTTTATTTGGTTAACCAAATCATAATGTTTGTTATGCATATGTCATCAATATAAATATAAATATGTTTATATGCATATACGTATTACCTCTATATATGGATTGTAATTTATAGTTTACAAGATCAATCGGATTCACGTTCGCTATCCGATTCCTTGGACAATATACCGTCAAATGTCTTTGGGCCCGAGGGAATCGTTACGCGTTTCACCCTGCCGCTCTCCTACGGACGCAAAGAGGCGCGCCAGAAACGACTTGGGTAAAGCAAAAACCAACCAAAAAACACAAAACAAAATTCTAAACTTTATTACAAACTATAAACAAAAATTTAAACTGCAACTTTTAGCAAAACCCCCAGAGAAAAAGTTAAGCTAGCAAACACACACTCGAGACAATGTCTAATTAACTTGCCATAAGTCTACTCCGATTTCTTTTAATGTGGTTTTTATTATGCTTGTACGTGTGTGTGCGTATTTATTATTAATTTTGTAATTCATAGTTTTGTTGGCATGGAAGTTGACGCTGTTGCTTTTAGTTTACAAACAATACTTGCCTTTAATTATAACATACACATGCAGAAAATTGAGCTTGACAACAATTTTTGCATTTTATTTAGAAAACATTTTTGCAAATTCTACATATGTGTTATCTGTAGTTTTGTTAAATTTTCTCAGAATATATTTTTTTCCAATTTAAGCTGAATTTTTTGTATATATTGTAGAATAGTTTTATTTCATGTGTTAGCTTTGATTTTTGAGTATAGTAGTTGTGTTATTTTTACACCCGCTACCCATAGGGTAGAAGGGTATTATAACTTTGTGCCCTCGGAAAATGTATATAACAGTCAGAAGGAGGCATCTTCGACCCCTTACAGTATATATATTCTTGATCAGCGTCAACAGCCGAGACAATGAAACCGCATCTGTATGTCTGTCTGACTGTCCGTCTGTCCGTATGAAACAGAAGATCTTAAAAATAGAGATATAACTTTCGACAGAACTTTTAGTGTTAGAGTTAGTGTGTTTTAGAAGTTATTTAAGAAATACTTAGTAGCTTTATTTGAAGATCTGGTGTATTTAATTCTCAACTTTTTACTCCCACTTCCGCCTTCGAAAATGAATAAAAATCAAATAACAAACGTAATGCCAAGCTAGAGTCGCCAATTTTGGTAAATACCGTAACAACTATAGTCTTTGGAATACCTGTTAAAAATTGTAGAAGTTATTTAAGAAATACTTTTGTATGGGGAAAATCTGGTATATTTTGCGAAATATTATTGAATATTATATTAATATGTACATATATCAAAAAATGTCTATCCTTGGTATATTTTAAGAAGAATTTCAAACTGTTTTCTTCTTATTCAAAATGGGTAGCGAGTATTTCACAGTCGAGCACACTCGACTGTAGCTTTCGTACTTGTTATTGCTGTGTGTTTTAGTGAATACAATATTTATACAAGTTTGTGTTATGTCGTGTCCGTCTGCCATGCAAAACAAATCCTTGAGCATTTTGCTAAATCGTATTATCATTGAGTCTTGGCATAAGGAAATGTGAGTTTTATAAACTCCAAACAACTTGATGAGCAAGTGTATTTCATTTTCAGCATATTTTTTTTTTGCAAAAATTGTTCATTTGAAATATTTGTTATTTGCACAGATTCCGATAATTTTTACTTAAATAACAATCCTGGTAAATTTTCTGAGTAGTTTTAAATAGTGAGTTTATGTTAGATTGGCCAGCAATTGTTTCATTTGGCTTTTGCGATCTTTTGCCTTGCATATTTTGCTTAATTTGTGTTTTGTGCTGCTGTTAAAGTTGTCCATTTTCTGGGCTAAATCAATATCACATTTCTAGGCTTTTCTTTTGTCATTTTTATTTGACAAACAATTTTCTCGTCTGTTTGCATTGTTATGTCCGCGCATTTTATTGTCGTACTTTTTTGCTTGCGCTTTTTTTTTTGTGACGGAGCTGGAAATGTTGTAAAATCATTATAAGGACAAGTTTATTTATTTTTCCATACTACGCATTGATGTGTTGATGCAGCCCAGTTACGCCCACAGCACGTCTACCGATTGTCACGCCTGCCTGCCTAACAAAGAAACGAAACGAAACGAAACGCAAAAAAAGCCAACCAAAAATATATATAATAACAAATTTTGTTTGCTCAAATATTTTTTGTGTGCAGGGGTCCGAAGGCAAATGATAAGGAAAAAAAAAAACTGCAAGGAAATTTCGCTTTTAATTGAAATGTGCGTTTTTTAATATTTATAATGTTATTTTAAATGAAATTGCCGGCATGCAGTGTGGTCACAGTAGTAGCCAAAAGGAATCTCGTTCTCTTTGCGCTCTTTGCTTATAAATAGAATTATGAGTTTGCCTTGGTCTGAAGAAATAAGTGAACCAGAAGTTTTTGTCAATTGATGGCAGCGATGTCCTTTACGTTACTTTACTTGTACTCGAATTTAAGTTGCCAAATGACTGTTACACCAAGGACATTTTTGCGTTTGGCCTTTTGTACACGGGGCATGATACTAAAATGTGCGACCGTAAATTTTATTTTATAGCTCATCGCCAGATTCCCTAAACGCGGATCGCAGTGACAAGTCGGCAATGGGCAGCGCCTCGCCCCAAGCACTCTACAAACTGGTTGTTCCCCTGCTACGCTGTGAAGCCATCGATGTGCGGGACGCGGCTGTCAATGCGTTGGGCATGATAAACCACGATGCGCTCAAGTAAGTAGCAGCCACATTTCAAACATGTACAAATATCCTTAATGTAATCCTTTTGTATGGCTTCTACCAAGGGATCTGATGGAGGAGCTCGTTGTCTACATACGCGAGGCAGTTGATCGCAAACAGGAGAATATGCGACGACGTCGACGACGCGACGCACTGCGTCTGCAGGTGGTACGGGTGCTGGAGAAGATTGCCGAGAATGGCACTTTTGGAGTGAGGTAAGCAGAAGTAATTTTAAAGCTAGACATATTTAAGAAATGATACTGCAATCGGGTCATAGATGCTTTGGCTGACAATGTGGTATATTTTTTACTCAATGGTTTGTTTTGAATAGTGTATTATACAGGTATACCAAATATAGCATTGTGCTTATTTTAGTATTTTTTATTATATTAATGTTGTATAATTTACGAATATTGTTAAATTGGTTTGCTTTTATTTAAAATAAGAAACGAGTAGTATAGTACTATACCAATACACCAAATACAATATTCGGTATATTATAGTATGTTTTCAGTATATTTATTTGGTATATTTTAGGAATATTTCCGAACTGGTATACTTTTATGGGTAGTATTACTATATCGACATACAAAATATACTATTCGGTATATTATAGTATATTTCAGTATATTAATTCGGTATATTTTAGGAATATTGCCGAACTGTTTTGCTTTTATTTAAAATAGTTAGCTGGTGGAGTAATATATCAATATACTAAATATAGCATTCAGGATATTTTAATATATTGTTTTCAATATATTTTAGGGATATTATCGCACTGTTTTGCTTTTAGTTATAATGAGAAGCGAGAGTCTCACAGTCGAGCACACGCGACTATAACTTTCTTACTTTTTCTTAAATGGAATTATTTCCCCGTAATAATAAACTCTTTACCCTTTCAGCACTTGCGTTTTGGAGCGCGATACGATGTCGTTGCATCCCACATTTGTGGAATACATTGAAGGCGCTATGGCATATCTAATGGCCGAAACGGATAAGGATAATCTCAGCATACGTGAGGTCAAGGCGCACTTTTGCAATTTCATACGCAAAATGATTAAGAACTTTTCGCGTAAGTGACAATGAGAATTGTTTTCATCCGCCATCGCAACTCTAATGTCTCTTTTCTCCGTTGTTCTTGCAGTGGAATCATGTGCCACGCTGTTGTCGCGCGACTTGAAGCGTAATCTATTCAATTTGTTTGCCACTTGGTGTGGCAACTTCTCGAAGCCGCTTAGCATTAGTTCACAGATTGGCCAAACACTCGAGGAGGAGAAACTGCAATTTAGCGCCTTACAGGTGAGTCTATCGTTGCTCCTTTGCATATCAATGTGCTCTCAGCTTATTTTAATGCCTTCCTCTTCTTCGCATCTCTCAGGCCATGTCCGCTTTGCTGTGTTGCGGACACATCTTCTATACGCCGCATTTGCAAGACGATGGCATCATTTACAAATGGCTGGATTTGCTCTTGACTTCCAAGGATGAAAAGGTAATTGCTTAAAATTTGTGAATTATTTTACCATTTTCAATTTGCCATAACTTAGACTAAAATATGTGAGATATTCATTTACAATTTTTAATTAGAATTGGATTTAATAAATATTGTATTACGTTGTAAATTTTGGAACTATTTTTTTTATTACAGTTCATTTCATATTGATTTCACAACATTTTATAAATATTTGTAAATGAATTGTGTAGCATTCGTTAATTACTTTAACTGAATTGTAATTTAATATTGCAAACACTTGTAGAGTAATTTCTTTGCATAGAAATATGTTGTTCATTTTTGCAAATTTATTTAAATGAATTACTTAAAAACATTTGTAAATTATTTGTCCAACATTCTTTGACTACATTGTAAATTGTATTGAACATTTTTGTTGAAGGCACTTTAATTTAAATCGATTTCTTAAAATTTTGTGAATATTCAAAAGTGGTACTTTTAAGATATAGTTTTTTTTGTTGTAAAGTAGTTTCAAAGCTAATTCTTTGCTATTATTATTGCTGTTAATTTTTGCAATTCTTTTTAAATGAGTTACTCAACATTTGATGAATGCTTTAAATTTATTGGTTTAATATTCTTTGATTATTTTTTAATTTTTATTTATATTGTACACTCTTAATTTTAACTGCTTTTTAACTGATTTTTTACGTTTTTTTTTTTGTAAATACTTCAAACCCACATTAACAAAATATTTTACTTTTGTTGTCAATTAGTTTCTTATATATAAACGGATTACTGAACAATTTATAACTATTTTCAAATCATATACTGAACATTTTAAACTGACTTGTTTTATTTTAATTTATATTGTTATATTTATATTGTTTCTTGTTACTACAAGGAATACAATTTTAATCAATTTCTTGTCATTTTATATTGGATTTAATTATTGGATTAATATTTTTTAATTTATCTTTATATCTATTTACTTTTTTTACAATTCATATCAAATTGAATTTCCAACATTTATTATAATTTATTTTGCAGATTGTGTTTTAATCAATTTTAAATCATTTGCATAACACTCAGTGATTACTTTACCTCTTTTGTAACTTATTTTGCATCATTTTCTGTTGCTTTGTATAGATTTATCAGCTGGCGCGCGATACAGTTGTTTTGTTGCTGGAATCCAATCCGGATATGGGACAACTGCTCGAGTGGGTAATCGATCGCTGTTATACCTCAACGCCACGCGAGGCAGACGCTTGTTTCCTGGCCCTCGCATCGATCTTCAGTGCCAAGTAAGTGGAATCAATTGCCGGCAGGTATTTACTAATGCTTTAACGCATTAAACTTTGGTCCTGCTTCTCTTTACGTCTTCTTTTCGTTTTTCCCAAGAACGTGCACCATTTACAAATAAGCTCATTTGCCGCACATCCTGTAGCAGTGTGTGTGTGTGTGTGAGAGAGGCTTAAGTACCACCTCACGTGTCTCTTGTGCCGTGTGTGGCGGCGCTTTAAATTTACAAGCTCAAAGAAGCATTGGCTCTCAGGGTACTCAGACAATATGTGCACAGTGTGTGTCTGTGTTGTGTGCTTACACTTAAATTATTGTGCTTCAATTGTGTTCATTGATGTGAAGTCGCTGCTGCAAATGTGGTTGCTGCTGTTGTTGCTGCCTCTTTGCATTGCCTCTTGCCACTTGCACTTTATTGCTTTAAACTGCAATACATATTGTTGAATTTTCTTGCGTTTCCCTTTTCCAAAGGGAGGGTAAATTGTTAAAAAATTCAGAACTGATATTAATTTTCTTTATTGTGTCTGTTTGGCCCTTCAAGCAAATATTTCAAACGCAACATATTGCAATTATTATGTTGCCCCGCTGTTTCGTTTCATGCTAGAATGTATCAAATAAATTTCATAAGATATATGCGTTATGTGTCTTTGAATCGAAACAAGTCATAACGAGTTTTTCCTGCACTCAAAGTTCATTTTACATGCGACTAAACTAACCCAACTGCGTAGTTTTAACCGACATACAACATGCAAGCTGCGTGCTTCATACTGCAATCTACGATATTTGCACTTTTTATGACCTGCATGCTACACATGTGTTTCTCGGAAATAAATTTGTTTTTTTATGCCTTAGTGCACAATACAGCTTTAAAGTGTACGCTAAATATTTTGATTGATTATTTAATTGTATTCAATACTCCCACTAAGGCGCCTGTCTGACCTTTTCAGTCTTTGGCTTTGAACTTTACTCAAAGCTGGCTAAGCCAGGCAAAAAGCAGTTTCAATTAACAGAGAAAACGTCGCACGTGCCACAACAAATTAGCACACATACAACAAACTCCTCGTGCCAACCACAAGAAAAAAGAAAATCAGTGTCAATCAGCTGGCAATTGTTATAACCTGCCTCGACTACAAAGTGTTGGTCGCGTCTAAGCTGGTTAAGCATTCACTTTAAGGGGGGCGGAGTTGCTCTTTCAGGTATCATCAACAATGTTTTGCATAAAATGTAGCATACTTTTCAGCGCTTTGCATTTTGTATGCAAACTCAAAATCGATTGCCGTGAAAATATGTACATGAAATACACTTGTACATAGATTTATTGTTGCCGCTGTTAACGGCAGCCGAGCTCGCAGCTTGTTTGACAGCTGCCTGCCACCTGCCATTTAGCTGTTGCAAAGTCCGTGTGCAATAGCTGTAAATTTCCATGCTGCCTGATTGAACATTATTTGGCGAACTGTTGATTGTTGATTTGATTTGATTTGATGATGGCAGAGCTTTGTCGGATATAAATAACTCGAGCTGCTGCCATGGTTAATTCTGCAAAACCCCAACTCCATTAACTTTGCACTCAACCAACAACCAACGAACCAAAATCCATTAAAAACATTTCTAATTTATGTCTGTACTTTTGTATTCTTTTCTCTCCCTTTCTTTTTCCTTTTTTTAGGGAATATCCTTGCGATCATTACACCTCGGTCATAACCGTAACGCTGTTAATGACGGGCTGTCCACGTGTTGAGGTGCATGCCACCGCATTGCAGCTGCTGCAGATATTGGACAAACGTTTCTTTGGCAGCGTCGTTGGCACGCTGCACAGCGACAATGAGAAAGGTAGGAGCTATCCAGCATAATTAAATCGCCACCGCAACTAACCGACTAACAAACTTGAGCAAAACGTTGCTATTAAAGATTCATAACTCAACAAATAGAAACTTTAAACGTTAAACGTTGAAATTTATTTTTTAGCAAAGAAAACATTTTCGTTAGGTGAACAAAAGTGCTGCAATTCTTAAATTAAATTTAAATAAAATAAGGCAATTGTTTTTTAAATGACTCTTCTCGAATTTTTGTTGGTTTAATTGTCACCAATGGTTAGGTTTACTTTGTTCTTGTCTAATTCTCTAATTTTCATACTTGGCTAAGCAATTTTTTAAATTTCCATAATTTGCTTAATTTTTTGCTTCTGCCGTTTTTGCGGATTTTCGTTTGCTTTTAATCTGTTTGTACGCTTCTCACACTCACTTCGCTGGCTTATTTTGGATTATTGAAAAAATGTGGTACGAGTTTTCGGTGGTTTTTTCTTTCTTTTCTTTTCTTATGTGGCAATATATATAATTTGTATTTATGTTCAAGCCTCTCCATACAAGGCAGCGTTTTCCGTTGTTCTGCTTGCCATCCATTAAAATCTTCTTTTAAGCAGCTTTTAAGTAAAATTTTGAGCTCGTATAAAATTCTCAACTTGAGCTCAGCCGCAGATCCACTAAAGCAGAGTGTGTGTGTGTGTGTGTTTATGTGTGGCAATTTGATTGAATTGAATTGAATTCTTTTTGCATGTTCCTCGTTCGCTTCGCTTTGCTCTGAATGTTGTTAGAAATCGCTGGGGAATTCGAGTTCAGACGCATTCCTGTGGCGGCATCCTCTGTGCATAATTTCATGGCAATTTGTTATGCACAATGCTCGCTGGGCCATTAATGTTTATATTCCTGTAAATTGCTGGCCAATATGCCACAGAGCAGCAATGCAAAAAGACAAAGCAAATTGGAAACAAATGAAAAGTTTCATTTGATGAGTGGTTGACTATGAAATACCCAAACTAAGGAATTTCTTCGAATTGAGTTTTGATTTAATAAAGTTAATTTTTAAAGCATCCATTTGTTGCTTTGTCTGACAATCTGATATATTGCGTATTATATGGTATATTTTGAATGTAATATTATATCGATATACCAAATATAGCCTTCGGTATATTTTAATATTTTTTGGTATATTAATATGGTATTTTATCGTATAAGTCTTCATTGAAAATGGGTAGCGGGTATCTCACAGTCAAGCACACTCGATTATAGCATTCTTGTTTTTAAAAATTTGTATTTTATTTATTTTATAGTAAAATGATTTTCATTTACACAAAATTTCAATTTTACAATGATATAACTTTCCGATAAGGTTTAGTTTTAAATGGTTATTTAAGTATTTTAGTGAAATATGTTTCATTATTTTATTATATGTTTTTGCTACATTCCTATACCCACCCAAATTGAATTTTACGCAAATTAGTTTTCTTTGATTTTATTTGGAGTATTTATAATTCCAAAATGTGTATGTGGGTCAAGTAGGATGCCAGAAATCAACGCTAATTCATTAAGGCAATTAAGAAAGTACTCAGCTAATGCGCCTAGACACGTTGCCTCTAGCTTCCTACTTAAATAGCTATATTTATTTTTATTCACTGTAGTCGTTGTTGTTTTTGTTGTTGTTGTAATGTGAGAATTTAGGGATTGTAAGCAACAAGTTGTATGTTTTTATAGGCGTAAAATTGAGAGACTTTCTGTGTGTTTTTGTGATTGTTATTGTTGCTCGTTTCTGGTTCCTGGTTGCTCGTTGTTTTCGGCTGTTTGTCCTAAAGTTGAGCTTTAAACTGGCCCAATTCGGATCGTTGTGGCTTATAAGCCAACGCGCTGCCTGCACTTGACAAGCTTTGTGCTGACCTTTTCCCGTGCACCTAAGCAGCTTAACTTTTGTTTTTCTTACTGTTGTTGTTGTTGTTGTTGTGTTATGGCCATTGGGCAAATTGTCCAGGTGGGTGGCTTAGTGCTTGTACTTTTGGCCAGCTTAAGGGAATGTTGCAGGTTGGCTTGCCTCCACTTGACCAAATGGAAATCGTTTAATGGGCTCATTTCTGCCATAGATCCCTGACTCCCTAAATTCCTCAATCCACATCAAAATTGTTATGAAATCGAGCGATGTAAGTTTCCTTTATTTTTAGCTTAATTAGAAACTTTCTTTGGACTGTTTTTTCACCTTTTTTCCCCTCCCCAAAATCAAAATTCATTTTGTGTGAACATAACTAACATTTATTACGATCCAATTAAAATAGACTTAATTTGTGTTTTTTTTTTTTTTGGGTTTTGCTATTTTGATTATACAATATATCCATTAAGAGTTTAGCATATTGTGGTTAATATTGTTGTGACTATTGCATTTTGATTTATAACGAATTCAATTATCGCATTGTCAATTAAGCATCATTTAAAACATAATTAGTTTAATGTTAATGCACACATACACATAAATCAGGGGGTAAGAATAATATATACATACGAGTATATCCATATGCATATATTAATACCACAGAGATAACACCAGGAATTGCCGTCGGCGCTTTTAAAGTTTTACTCAAATTCGGTTCAGAGTGTAAACAAATTCATACCCAATACCGTTGATTTATTTCGGTTTCTATAATTGTGTCACGATATGGGTATGGGTGGTATAGAATAGATGGGCGCTTGCTTAACATCGGCAAAATCAATATATAAATCTTTCTTTAAATGTCAAATTCGAATTGCGTAAAATATTCATAAACACTGAAAGGTTTTCTTGAAAGCAACAAATATAATCTCCTAAATTTTTTCATTTGTGTACAGTATATTTTGAATGCAGTAGTAATACTGCCACATATATAATTCGGTATATTTTAATACTTTTCTTTTTCAAATTCGGAATTTTTTTTATTTTAGTTGCATTCTAAGCTTTGCAACTAATATTCCCGATGTTATCTTGCATATAAAAAAAGCTCTATTTGGTAATTGAAATTTACAATTTTCCTTGTTTCTTTTACGAGTAAAATCAATTTAAGCTGAAGTTCTTCTACATTTTTTATAAAGCGTTTCTACGCTTTTGTTTTTTCGTTTTACGTTTACGTTTTATTCTTTGCTCATTTTTTTTCTTTTTAGTTTTCTTTGGCTTTAGCAACATCACAAACAGGTTTTTCTTTCGTTTTTTTTTTTTATGCTTCAATTTACGAATAGCTAAGATATCCTTTTGCATTTTGTGCAAATCATATAATTAAAATCCGAACACCTTAGGGTATTCTCTGCTTTGCTTGCCTCGCGCTGCATTTGTGTTTCGTGCAATTTTCTAGAGGTGTCTTCATGAGTCTGCTTCACTTAAGTGGATGCAACTCATGCATCTCATTCCAGCAGTGTTGTGTCATCATGCGTCGCCTGGTTGAGGTGCCGGTGTTGCGGCAATATTCCGAGACTGTCAAAGAAAGCAAAATAATACGTTGTAAATTAAGTGAAAAACTGTTTGCGAAAATTGTGTTTGTGTGTGTGTGTGTGTGTTTACTATGAGTTTATAAATTATCGTCACAACAAGAGAGCGTAAAAAAGAAAAAGAGAACTCATTAAAAGGCGTTGGTATTTGTGGCCTGTCGTTTGCCAGTGTAAAAACTTGATTGACGTCAGGCCAAGACAGGGGCAAAAGGAGCCATATCCCTTTCCACTATAGAACTCACGCTTTTCCAGCTCCCACAATGTATTGCTTAACAATGTGGTTGAGTTTCGAGTGGGCGTGCTATAAATTTACCAGACGCTTGTTTTGGAATTCCACTTTCAAAAGTCAAAAGGAACATGAAATTCTTGTCTTCTTTGGGTAAAAAAAGTTAGATACATTATTATTAACAAGTGAGAAAGCTGTAATTGAGTTTGTTCAACTGTGATATACCCGCTACTTATTTGAAATAAAAACAAAACAGTACGGTATTTTTCTTAAAATATACCAAATTAACATACCACAAAAATACTGAAATGTACCACAGGTTATAATTGGTATATAAATAAAAGTAGTAAGAAGTTATAATACCCTTCTACCCTATGGTTACCACAATAATATTAAAATATACCATATGTATTTTGATATAGCACCACATTTTAAATATACCATAGAGTATAAAATATACCAGATTGTCAGTCAAAGTTGCTAAGATATACGCCCTTCTACCCTATAGGGTACGGGTATAAAAATGGATTTAATACAAAATGTTTGGAACGAAAAACGAGACTTAACCATAATTATGTATTAGTTAATTGGCGCACAATCGTGTGCATTTAGCCTAATAACAGCTAATAATCCTGTGTTCATAATTTAGCACATTTCCATTTTTATTACGCTTCGAGCCATAATTTAGCATTTTTACCATTTCCGTTGCCATTGAATTCGTGCACAACACTTTTGACCTTTTCTATCCTATTACTTGAAAAATGTTTGCAAATTAGAGGGCGTGGTCGCCTCTGTGTGTGTGTAATGACAACTCACGATGAGGGCACATTTTGTGCGGGGGGGAGAAAAGTAATTTCGGTGATTTCGATTTTCAATCAGTTGCGCTATTGTTTGATAATTTTCACTGATGTTTTGTTGATTTAATCCCAATTTTAATTCGGATTTTAAATGCAGTCTTTCATAATTTTAATTGTGTGTTTTTCAAAACATATTTTGAAGCGGATACTTCTATTTTCACCATATTGTGTTTCCAAGCCAATCTGTGCCAATCAATCATGCATACGCCATTCACACACACACACACATACACCCATTTTAATGAAATTTGATAAACAACTGTGAAATCGTGTGTTGGCCTGGGTGTGTTTTTGTTTGAAGTTTTCCACATATTTTGTGTTAATACCCCAGCTATATGTAGGTAAAGTAGGGGAATATGCACCGCAGAAAGAGATTAACAACTGAAATAAATGTGAAAATATAAAAAATGCCTTATAGAAAATGTGTCTATAACAACTTTATGGAATGCTACTTTAAATTTGTATTGGCTAACCACAAAATTGTAGTTTAAATTTTCAAGCATATTTGGGTTTCGATAAGCAGAAGAAGAAATAAAAAATAGCACTGATTACTGGATTTGTTTTTATGCAGTGAATTGTTGCTGCTGCTGGAACCGATGACAAAAACAGCAGCGTTCCGAATGAAAATTGTCGGTAATTTTCGTTGAGATTGGGTTGATTTTAAAATGCAAAAAGGGTTCGCTTTGACCCGTCGCGAACCAAAAAGCATGGCCAGCGGCAGTTTTTGCGCTGTCTGCTTTAATTAATTTATTAAAAACCAATTTGAATTAACTGCGTTACGTTGCGTTGGTGTTTAAAAGTGTTGCCGACTCAAATATCTTTAGTTGGCTGTGGAATGAAATCATCATCATCATCATCATCGTCGTGAGCTGGAGTGATGATGTCATTAGCTGCATAAATCAAAACGTTGAGATTTGGCAAGAATTGAATTTGAATTCATTTGACAAGCTGCCCTATTCATTGAGATATATAAGAGTCACAGTTACTATATATACATTAATGTGTCTGAGTGTGGGTAGAGATTAATGATAACAGAGCTTGCGTCAGCATTTGCTGTGAGTGTCCTGCGAATATCCCAAGTGAATTATTAACTAAATTATACAGACGCAACAAACAACAAAGGGGCCAAAATTGTTGTTGCTGGCCAGCAAAAAAAAAGCATAGAGAGAGTGAAAGAAAAGTCACAGCAAAAGTGCGACTAAGTGCCAAGCCCGCAAGCTAATTTATAAGCACAGTTATCTGAGTCTATAGTTGCTCTGGCACCTACAGTTGCTTTAATGGCCAAACAGATGCCCAGAGGACTGACGGCGAAAACATTGATTGACTTGGATGTGGCGCAAAATTGCCGCCACGATGTGTGTGTGTGATGCGTGATGTGAGCTGCTCTAGGCGAATCGTAATGAATGAGCGAGCGCTGAGTGCTCTACGCATAAATTGCATGCAGCGCACGTTTTACACGGCGTATGAGCAATACGCACGAAAAAAGTGCTTCAGTATGCGCAACGTGTGCGAAAAACTATAGCGTGTACGCTATATGCTACTACACTATACTTTACCCAATCAAAGACTGTGATTAACTCATGCACGATTGAAATTTTCACACGTTTGAAATGCAAAACTTGAATGAAATTTGCCAGGAAATTGTCGAAATTCGAGACGTGCGGCGCGTGTGTCTGCAGCTTAATAGCGACTGCGATTGTGCTCGGCTTCTGATAATTAGATTCACAGTCATTTTAAAAAACGTTAAAGTTAATGAGGGTCAAAGGCTGTGTGTGCTTGTTGGCTACTCGTAATTCAAAACCAACGCTGCACCTACGCGCGAGTCACCAGCAATTAACGCTAAAATCAGTTAATGAATTTGCCTACATCAAATCGATTAGTGCTCATTTCCAAAGAACATTTTCTACCTCGACCAGCCAAACCTTAAAGGCCAGATCTTTCTATAATAGATAGCTATGTAGTCAGTTTTGTTTTAAAGCAATACACAAAGGACCTTCATGTAAACTTCACTCTTAATTTTGCACAAACTGAGCAGTCGTGTTTGCTTATTGCATGTGTGTAATATATGTTAAGAGCCGTGATGTGACTCTTGACGTTGTGATTCATGAATTTACCTTGTGTAAATTGATATTAGCTGCATTGTAAGTTTTCACACAAGCACTGAAGAGAACTGTATTCTCATGTTTATCGTCTGTCAATCTCAGTGTCATTTCAACCGGATGTTGCACAGACAAGTTATTGTGGAAAACGGTTCCATTAAATGCAGAGCACGGCAAAAGCCGGATGACACCAGCTGTCGCTCGCAGCTTCCGTTGAAAATGCAAAGATCGGTATTTATAGGGTAACTGATGGTCGAGCTAACTCATGTGCAAAATGTATCTCTTTTTTTATTCGTCATATTCACAAGTTACAAAGGTGTTATAACTTAGTGAAAAGGTATCCGAGAAAAGGTTTTTACGATATTAGTAGCTTTCATTTGCAATAATAAAACCAAGTTCATCTGTCTGCCATCTGTCATCTAAACACTTATGGCAATCTCTTATTCAGTCCAATTTTTGTCATACCTAATAATAATAATAATCACATTTGCGAGGGTTCGAAGATGACATAATAAATAATATGAATAATATATGATTGTTATTGTATGTTAAGCGCTTTCAACCTTAACTTGTTAGACAATTTCGTATATTTTGTACTCTTTGGTATATTTGGAATGTAGTAGTATATACCAAATTTAGTATTTGATAACTTTTTATATTTTATATTATTTGGCATATTTTGAATGTGTAACTATATCTATATACTAAATATATTACGTGGGATGTTCAATATTTGTTGGTATATTTATTAGTATGTGGTATATTGAATATATTTTGATATATTTAAAAAAAAATACCATTTTTGGATGGCTAGTGGGTATCTCAGAATCGCGCACATTTGACAGTAGTTTTCTCACTTGTTTATAAATCCTTGAGAGCTCAATGTCAGCACTTGGTAACTGGTTAAACAGTAACTGCAACGCCAACTGCGATGACAACGACACTTGTGCTGTCACAGTAAGCTTTATTGCAGTCGCCGGCTGTGTGTAATGCTTAAGCTGAAGATAACCAGGATAGCAAGCAGTCGCGATTCGCAATAATGCAAGGCTTTCTCTCTTGTGCTTATTTATTTAAAAGGCAAAAAACCAAAAAGTGAAAAAAAGGCGGAGGCGTCCTTTCGGGAAAGCACAGAATTTTTTAATAATTCTTGTGTTGGACTGTGACAATGGCAACGCTAATTTCATTTGATGTAATCGTTGCTGCTCGTGGGTAGTGAAGCACACTCGTATCACACCTCTTGTTTAAACAGTCTGTCAATATTTGCATGAAATACACACGAAGGTTCTTACTGTTTTGATCCTTTTAACCTCGACGGGATAACGAGACAGGCAGAAATGCAGACAGACAGACTCAACCGGAGGCTCAACCATCTCTCGGCCATCGTCATCGTCATCATCATCATCGCGTTTACCATTCACCATTTACTTTAATTTGATTTACATTACATATTTGCTGCGCACTTGCACTTCGTTTCACATGCTCACGACGAAATGAGCAACATTTTTCGCCCTTTTTTTTGCAAGTTATCCCTTTTATCTTTTTTACAGCTCAATCTGCAATCAAATTGCCAGGCTCAATATACATATTTAATTGAAAATCACCGCCGTACTCAAATTGCATAAATAATATATGTGCCACCCTCAAAAGTATGCTATAAAAACGCGCTCACTAACTTTAATTAGCCAAGTGGATCGAGGAGATGTTGATAGCATTAGTATTCATAGTTTCGCCAATAATTCTGAAGACGAAAATAGACTCGACTAATTAATTGAGCAGAAGACTTGACAAAACTTTTATTGAACAAGTTTTGCATACTTCAGCAACAATGTACAAGTTGAAAATTCCTTGAATTAATTGCACTAAAAGTTGGTTAACATCTTTGTATATTCTTTTTCTATATATAATATTTTTATAATTTATCTATATATTTTGTATGCTTTTCTTTTGCTAGATATTTGCTAAAACCAATTGTTTATACATAAGTATTCAATATGTTGTATGGCTTTCTTTAGCTAAATACGTTTCCTAAAAACAATGCTCGCATATAAATAGCCAAGTGAATCCTTTCAGTCAATAATTGTGGAGACAACAACTTGTTGCCATAAATCATTGGCCTTGGCTTGAGTCTGAAATTACATAATTAGTAAACACCGCAAATGCTATTTAGGGAAGTTGAGGTGCCCTACCTTTGTGAGCTTATGCACATAATAAGCGTTTTACTCGTAACAGAATAGATATGCGGAAACAACTGTCAGCGACAGTCAACTGATGGTTGACGCAATAGAAAATCCTACAAGACATTTGCAAGGTTTTCCTGCATAATTTTTGCCCCTTTTCAATGTTAAAGCACTTGATTGTAATTTCTGTGAATTTGCATAACAGCTGAATGCTGAAGCAATTTGTTAAGTGTTTTGCGTATTTTCCCCAAAAATTTGTTTTCACTTTCTTTCTTACCTGTCACTTGAGTGATGCCTTCACGTTGAGCCGATGAGACACGTCGGAAAATGCTGAGCACCGCTTTGCTGTGAGAAAATGCGTAATGGTAATTACAGTAAGAAGAATTACGTATTCAAATATGCCTCGCAAATAAAAAAGATACCCTGTAAATTGTGTGACAACATTCGAAAGTAATTAGATAAATTAAACGAAGTTAAATGACTTCCTAATTAATTTGCTATAAATGGAATGCACAGCTCTTACACCTACACATTTTACAGGGTATTATTGCAGACAAGCAAAGCACACAATTTATTGGCATGATATATTTGGCTACTTACCGAAAATTTTGTCCGCTCACGCAATAAAGCACAAAATTGATGCCAAAATTTGTTATGAAGAACGCATTGAAAATATACTGTAGAACAATTGTTGTATTCTGTGTCTTGGCTGTTTGTGTCTGTTGACGGAAGAGAGAGAGAGAGCGAGAAAATTGTGGAGTATGAAAGGAAAATTGTCATTAGATGCGCTTCAAAGCAATTGAAATATGTGTTTTTTGTTTTGTCATCCATCCATCCATATGCTCATAAGGCGCGCTACTCCATCATATGTTCTATTTTTGGAAATTTATGCTAAAGATGAAACTGATGACGCGTACTATAAAAATTACGCAAGGTATTTTCGCTTTGATATCACATTATGAGCGATAATCATTTCCAATGAATTGCTAATTGCAATTGATGTTTCGGTATTTAGGCACATCTATATATTGATTGACCTGACCTGAACTGTTCTGTGCTCTTCTGTTTTGCTCTGTTCCCCGGACACGTGTCTGCAGGTTTTGACCTGTTGAGCTATGTAAATATGTAGCACACATTTCCAGGCTGTTGCCCAGTCGAAAGCTTTCCGCTCAATTAATTTTGTGTCGCAATCAATGTTCAAGTTAGTCGCATGTTTATGCATACTCTACTATGTATGAGTTTACGATGTGATTTTTTTTCGGGAGGATGGAAAACAATTTTCTATTCATTCGTTCGCTCAGCTGTCAGCATCCTGACATTCACATCAAAATACAGTTACCCATCCAAGGAACGAAAAACGGGAAGCATTTGACGTGTTTTACATATAAAATAGAGAAAAGACAGGACAAAAGGACTACTGCTGAATTTTTGTCGTTGCTACGTTCGTTCTCTCGTGTGTGACGATAAATTCCGTTGCGTTTTCTCATTTTCTTCACATCACGAGTTGACAGGGCCATTTCAGCAAGTTGGCAGCCCAAGCTTCGAAAAAATAGGCCAGTTTTCAACTTTATTGAGTTTTTTGACTTTAAGCCCCCTGCGAATTTAAGGTCTTGACAACTAACCCCCAAAAAACAGTGAGATTATCGAGCAGGTCCCTCGACTACATAAAATGCATAACCTTTGTCCTTGACACCGTCGCCTGTGCAAATGACAACCTGTTAAAATGATATTTATGTAATTAAATGTTGTAAAAGTGTCGTAAAGGATTTCCCTTGTTTTTTGTTTGGTTTTTTGGAAATGTTGGCATTTTAACGATGCAAAGGTGCCCAAAGTACACAAACTAATTAAAGCCTCAGCAGAACAACCCACGATAGTCATTCCTCAGCGCTTTGATTAATGTGCTGTAACAGCAATGCTGACTTGAAGATTCTCTGCAAACAACAGTTTTTAAATGGAAATAAATACTTTAAATTATATAAATCCAAACTGTTGAAACTCAGTTTGAATTTAAATGAAGAACGAATTTTTTTTTTAAGTTACATCCTGTAATGGATTCGCTTTGAATCTAGCTGCTGTTTCTATCTTCTCTGCAATCAGCAGTTCCTAATGGAAATGAAGTACACTTCACCAAAACACTAAATTAAAGAGTTGAAGAGTTGATTTCATTTAAATTAACAACTCAAACTGATGTTCTCTAGCTGTTTCTGTCTTTATGATTCTCTACAGTCAGCAGTTTCTAAATGGAAATGAAGCACCGAAACACTAAATTAAAGAGTTGAATAGTAGATTGAATTTAAATTAAAAAACTCATACTGCTATTCTCTTGTTTGATTGAGTGAGCCTTAAAAGTTATACCATGTAATGAACTATTATCTGATTGAAACTTTCGCTAGGGAAGTCAACAATCTAGCTGCTGTTTCTGTCATAACTTTCAGTTACAGATAAGTCTGAAGAGAGCCCTAAACTATTTGGTCTTGGCTTGAACCTATGTCAACTTTGTTGGGGCCATCAACGTTGACTGACAGACGACGCACTTCAACTCAGTCGACGAATTAGCGGCAAATTCATAGACCTCAAAAACCTCACCCACTGAATGATATGTTAATGTTGATGTGTGCTGCATTTTTCTCAGACTCAGTCTTGATGTGGTTTTCATGGAAAATACGAAATAAATAGTTTTTTTTTCTATCTGTCTGGCATTGTCACTTTGATGTAGAAATGGCAATGGTTGAATTTGATTTGCCAGTTGCAGTTGGCATCTGCAAATGTTGTTAATTAGCAGCTGCTGGCTAAACAATAAACAGAAAACTTTGTCTATTTTGCTGTAGTTTAATGAACAGCGTGTGACAGCGTGATGTGTTTGTTGTCTGTTGTTTTTCCTGGTCAGTGCTGTGGCTATCTTAATAATCAGAACTTTAATTAAACAAAACAATGAAGCGACACGTGGAGCTATCGTAATTTGATGCGATTTTCAGGGTAATGCTGCCGCCTACTTAACGTATACGTAATTTGGAATGACTATTTTTAAGTAGTAAGGCAATCACTCACCTCCCAGTAGGTTTCGATGCGGAGCAAACAGCTCGGTAAATTTAGACACACAAAAACGGTCGACACAATGAGCAGCATCTTGGTAACCTTCAATTGTGACGAGTTTTGCACCTTGCGACGTCCTGTAAATAAATCACGCTGAGTTCAGTGTTCTGGCATATTAAACGTAGTGTTATGAGTTGGATGATATTTCTGCGAAAGTTTGAGAAATGTTTTAAGTAGTTTTTCTTTATATTTTCACGCAGCTTTTAACTTTATCATATGCGACGACAAAGTTTGGCGTTAAGTAGCAGCTAATTGTTGGTATTTGTATGCACGAAAAAGTTTGCAGCAAAGGGCTTAAGCGCAAAGTTGCTGCCAACTAACTCGTATGTCAATTGGCCAGAAGTTAATGCACACACAAGTTAATATCATACGTATAGAGCTCACCTGGTTTCTGTGTTATCTCGCAATGATGCTGCGAGTTTGCTGCCTCAAGTTGATGTTGTTGTTGATGTTGTTGCTGTTGCTGCTGCTCCGTTTGTCGTGTCACACTATGCTGTCCGCTTGGATGTGTGCCAGTTGACTTTTGACGCTTCAGCGATGCCGTAATCCGATACGACGACGATGATGCTGTACCACCTCCACCTCCAGATGCAGTTGTCGTCGAGTTTGTTGGCATATTAGTCATCTGTGGTTTCCTGTGAAAACAAAACAAAGTTCCAGTAGGTGCCACAAACTTGTAAATAATGCACAGCACAGCACAGCACAGCACAGAACAGCGTAGCGAAAGTACCGCAAAAAGTAATTAACATCGCGCATTGGCAAAAAGTTCTACTCACATCTTATGCATTGTTAATGTGCGTCGCACTGTTGCAAATTTCCAAACCGTGCAACCGGTGCATGTATTGAGCACCGTGATGGTGGTAAACGGCACCGCATAAACAACAATCGAGTCCCAGTAGTTGAAGAGCGCCAGTTGTTCCTGCAAAACGATGTTAAAGACACTCTCGCATTCAGTTCAGTTTATCGTCTGCTGCACTCTGATTCGATTAATGTGTGTGCGTGTTGTGTGCTGACCAACGAGACGTATACGTAACACAGTTATGGGTAAATTCGATTGCCCACGGGCCAGCTAAAAAGCTAACAACCGATGCCCCAATTGTGTGCTCGAAAAACGTTTAAAGCAATTAAATTCATGCGAACTGCAACCCGAAAAAAAGTGAAGGAAGAGAAACCTTCGATTTGTGGAGCGAAGCTAAAAGGATTTGCTGTATGCAGAAAAGCTATTGAAAAAAACGAACCACGATAATGCCCAGTGGACCTCAAAAAAAAAAAAAAAAGGAAGAGAGCTACAGTGAAGTGTGCTCGATTGTGAGATACCCGCTACCCATTTTCAATAAAAGCAAACTATGCGGTATTATACTAAAAATATACCGAATCAATACACCTAAAAATATTAAAATATACCGAAGGTTATAATAGCTATATATAATAAAAGCAAAACAATGCGGTATTATTATGTACAGAAAAGTACTAAAATATACCGAATCCTATAATGTAATATCGATATACCATATTCTACATTCAAAATATACCAAATTGACAATCATAGCAACTTTTATAAAATATAATATATACTTATATACATATGTACTATATATTAGTATATAGTATATATTTTATACTCTTATTCTAAACTTCAAATTTTGTCCTTGCATTGTGGTCGATTTATAAAACCAACTCCAACTGAATGCATCACTAAAAATTCACTATTTCTGTTTGTGACAGACAATTTCCGCTTATCACTAAGTTAGAATAACCTTTTACCCGAGTATAAAAATGGTGTAAAGACAGACAGAGCGAAAAGGCAGTTGCCTTAGATATTCAGTAGTGAATATAAATGCACAAAAGTGCCTTTTTGTCGACATGATTAATGCATGCATATAAATATATGCTGATGTGAAGGATACTTTTGCGTCTATCAAATCCTTTTCTCTCTCTCTTGGCACTGACTTTTGCTATTTGTTTTGAGCTTTAGCTATTTGTACATCGTGGTGTTGTTAATCCAAGCTGAAAGCTAATTTCCAGTTTCTTTTTTTCTACGCCCCCCTAGAGTTTTTGCTCTTGTTAACATTTTTTCTGGGTAATGTTAAGGAAAAAAAAATAGAATATAGTATTATGTATTGTTTTCCACCGTTTCGTTTTAATTCGTATAATAGTTTTAAAAAAACCAACGCAATAATTCACGAACATCTGCCACTTGAATTGAGATGCTGCTTGTTGGTCGTTGGCTTTATTATTTTCTATACCGCAGATGCTGGGTGTGTATTGCGTATTTATCACCCACTTACAGACGATTTCGGGATTATTTTCCACAGGCGCGCAGTGCTAATTGAATTGCGAAATTAAATTGCGGCGGTGCTTAAACTGCCTTTAAATGTGAAGAAATTGCAGTTAATTAGTAATTCCAGCTGGCAGCTGTCTGAGTTTCATCTTACAAATTTCAATTTCAATGATATAAATAAATAAAATTCATTTCTAATGCCAGAGATAGAGAATAAAGATGCGCAATTTTGTGTTATAGCAAAATTACATAAAAGTTTACTATATTTTTAGTTTAATGTCTGCGCAATTTTGGGCATAGTTAAGCTGACTTAAATGACTTTCGTTTAATCGACATTTGTCGGATTTATGACTCTGACCGCATTTGATTGCTTGAGGGAAATCTATCCGACTAAAGAGTCAGTCAATCAATTAGAGGCGAACTGGTTGGTTGTTGTTTTAGTCTCTCAGAATTGTTGTCTCGTAAAGATCAAGAAAATTCAATTTAATTTCGATTTTTCGCTTTCGACGTGTATTTATCTATATTTTGTGGTTGCTTGATTGCTTTTTTTTTGAGTTTTCAGTTGGGCATGTCGAGTGGATTTGAAGCCTAATAGGTCGTAAAATTTCAATCAATGGTAGTTTGTTGCTGCGCTGCTGCCATTGTGACCAGTTCGAAATTGGATTTGATGAGAAATGAGAAAAGTTGCAGCACACACATGATGATGGGCATGTGCAGCACATAATCATCACATATTCAATTATTAGACTCGAGTCTTGATTATGTTGCCAATATTTGAGTTGTCTTCGCACGAGGCGTCAAATTGCAATTGCATAACAAATTTGTTTTAAAGCCCTCACCCACACACAGTTTTCACAGTTCAACAAGTCGGACAACATGATGTACAGCTCTGACAAATTTAACAGCTCTCTGTCTGTCAGTCTGTCTTGTAGGCATTTGATGATGCGTTTTGCAGACGTCAGAATGGATTTGCCGCATTCCTTTGCGCTCTCGATTTCAATTTGTTTTCTGCAGCTGCCCCTCAGGCACTTTCATCTTCGACCCCATCTCTCCTTTTATGACAGTCTATTAAGCACTGCTGCTGTTGTGTCCAGCTGCTGCTCTTAGAATCCTGACAATGTGCGTGTCGACACTGTGAATAGCTTCAATTTTAATCCAACTCAGTCTTGGCCTATAATAATCTTAACTCAGTGCTGAACCTTGTCTTCCGCACATAATTGGATGTTTCGAGTGCGACGTGCATAATTTCCAACCAGAGAAAATGATTACGAATTCGAATCTTAAAAGAAGCCACACAGCCGTCATTGTAGGACAGATAGAGAGAGTTAAAAGCTAAGGCGCCAATCTAGTTGTAATTATTTATTTCATTTCTAAAATGGAGTAAACTCAATCCGCACAAATTATTGAGATACTTTTGCGGCTTTATTTAGCTTTCAAGTTCACTTTTAAAAGTAACTCACAAATTTAATTGTGCTGAAACATATTGCTTTTAATCATTTTAGCCGAAGTAGGAGAAACTTTAAAAAAAAAAACTAATTAGGCTTAATTTATGCAATTACTCGTTCCATTAAAGTTTAAAGACTGTTTGCAATAAGCTTCTAAAATCAATTTAGCTATCTAGTTAATTATGCAATTTTTTATGTCACTGCTTCAATTGAGGAAAGTTCTAAGCTTGTTTGATCTAAAATTAATTTAGTCAACGAATTAGTTAAGTATGCAAAATTTGCTGCAGTTTTTATGGCGCTGCTTTAATCGAGAGAAGTTCATGTTGACACTAGCATTTGACTTTTCTTTCATAAGTACTTTTCTCACTGTGTATTTTAGTTCACAAACGTACAATTTTCAGCAAATTTTTTCGGACTGCCTAAATTTTGTGAAGTTCATTTCATAAACTTTACTTTTATAAGTACTTTTCTTACTGTGTAGTTTCTTTCAAAAACTTACAAAGAAAACTAAACTAGAAATTGCTTTAAGTTTATTTGATCTGAAATTAAATATGCAAAATTTGCAGTAATTTTTTGGCGCATTAATTTAATGAACTTCACTTTATAAACTCCTCATTCATTCGCATTTTTCTCACTGTGTAGTTCAGATTACATAAGACATACGCAGCTAATGCGGTAATTGAAACATGCTAATGGATTACCGAATTTTTTCTAATTCAATATTCTCATGTCTTTCTCTGGTTGAGATACTAAGCTAGATTATTTTTGGAGATAATTTCTATGGAAGCGAATGTGTTTGTGTTTGTCTTTGGCATTCATTTGCTTTGCACCTAGCTCAAGGATGTCTGCATGGCATGTGAAATGTTGCTTGTTGAAAATTATTGACAAAAAAAAAGAGAGACGAAAATGTATCAACAGCTTTTCAATATTGTTTACCGTTAGTCGAACTGAATGTCAATAGCGGGGCCAAAAGAGCCCACGCTCTCAACCTCAAATAATTTGCAACAATGTGTGGCAACCGAAACGCCCATTCGTTGATACGGTAAATATGGGCACATCACTCATACGACACGTTCACCATCAGCAAATGCCAATGTTTGTGTATTCAATTTTCCTCAACGTACATATTTTTGTTGTCTTTTATTTTTTTTCGAAACGCTGCTGATTGAATTCGATTGCCTCCAGACGTACTTGAAAGCGAGATGGACGAGTAGAAAAATGAAGAACAAATTTTATTTTTTTTTTGGTAGGTGCTCTATCATGTTTGTGCTGGGTGCCGCCTTGTTTCCACTTCACGCTTTGCTTGCGCGCTTTTGCCAATTTGGCTAATAGAGGCGACTACGCCAAAGACTGTGTCTTCCTTTTCCTTTTCGTTTTTTTTTTTTTTTCTTTTTTGTGGCTGGACAGGTGTGCGAACGATCTTTTGTGCGATTTGTTTGACTTGCATTGTCTGTGTGAAATTAGCATTGAATTTCCAATTCCAAGCGGAAAATGAGAGAGCGTTCGCTGTGCAAACAGAAATTCGAGATTTATCGCGCCCGCATTGTCGGGGAAATTGTCGCGGCGCCACAATAATTTTTTCGCCAATGAAACGGGACACACCCAAAAAAGAAATACGTGTTGACAAAGTTGTTAGAAGCCGAAGGGAGACGGAGAAGGAAGAAGAGTATCCATTCATTCGATAGCATCGGAGAAGTAGGTGCGTTGTCCTTGCCACGCTTTCTATTGTTAGGTTGTTGTCGTCTTTTTATACCCGCAACGCATATGGTAGAAGGGTATTATAACTTGCAGGAAATTTATGTAACAGGGAAAAGTAGGCATCTCCGACCTTATAAAAGGTATATATTCTGGATAAGCGTCAACAGCCGACACGATTTAGCAATCCCCGTTTGAAGGAAATTCATTTGTATGGGTCGAAACGCCTTTTTACTACGAGTTTTATTTGCTTTGGCTGAAAATATGGTATATTTTGGTATATTTTGCAAATATAATCTTTAGTATATTTTTGTATATTTTGCACTCTGGTATAATTTGCAAATATAGCACTTACTATAGTTTTAGTATTTTTACGATATATTAATTTGGTATATTTTAAAAATAACATCGAAATATTTTAGCTAGCTGGTATTTCACAGTCGAGCACACTCGATTATAGCTTTCTTACTTTTTTTTTATTGTGGTTAAGTAAAAAATGTTTTTTCGGGCTTAGGCTATACCCTGTAAACAAGGGAGTGAGCACAGCACGTGTCGACAGCGTGTGATAAGCCAAGATATGGGGTAGATTAGCACGACAAGTTGAGCGCTTTAATTACTTTAATTGCGAAGGTAATTAAAGAGAAATTACAATTAGCATAGCTGGATCGAAAGGTAATCTAAAGGCAATGTAAAATCTGTTGAATTCTCTGTTTATTTAGGGTATCTTGTCTGCCATCAATTTGCAACTCTTTTTTGTTTTTTTTTGGGCATTTCTTGACTTACTGCTGCGTTTTGCGCCACATTTCGTTCTCCTAATTTGTTGGCTCGCCTAATAAATTGTCAATTTGTGCCTAACTCACTCAGCAGTCTGTTTGATTAATTGGCGACGTTTACCAAATGTTATTGTCTTTCACTTGGCTTGGTTTCCTATCTCTTTGTCTTATATTTTTTTTGTATACCGCTTAGCTAGTTAACAATTGCTCTACCCGTATTTGTTGTTAATTGGCACACGAAGCTCCTGCAGAGTGACAGAGAAAGCCAAGTAGTTGCCTTTTTCCTCTTCCAAAGCCAAACATGATGGCAACTTTAAGAGCTTGGCAAAAGAGCAATTCGATTTCAATCCAAACGAAAGCGGCTTAAAAGTTAAAAAGTCACTAGAAAACATGTCACTGCCATAAAGTGCGTTAGTCTTTCCGATTGCTTTGAATTCGTTTTGCTTTTTTCTCTCAGTTTTCATTCTTTTTTTTTTTTTTTTTGTTATTTCTGGAGGCCACTATGAGGTTCAAATGTGCTGGCGATAAAGGATTTATCAACAGACAAACGCGTGTCATTCGATTAAATGAACGCAAATCTGTTGGTATGCAAACGACAGCAAAATGGAAGGAAACCCATTTGACAAGTGGTTTTGCAATTTGGTCTATTTGTTGAAGCATATGTAGAGCTTGGCATTCAGAAAACAACATTTAAGGGGTTTCCTTAGGGTTCTGTTTGATGGAGTGATGAACTTAAAAAGAAGCAAATGAGTGAGGCGGAAGTAAACCGACTTTGGGGACTTTTTAAGGTTAAGTCCCTAAAATTTAACGAAACTAAAAAATTACAAATATTAAACATTATTTTTTTGTATTTTGTACTTTGTTTTTTTCCTCCATAAAAATCTTATAACTTGTTCCTTGTTATGTTTGACTCAACATTTTCCGTTGCTTTCTTACAAATTGAGCCCAACAATGTCTTCGAGAATTTCGTATGTGCATTCTTAATTATTTTAAATTCATAGAACACATTTTTCCTATTATTCTAATAAAGTGATTTAACTATTGCTTTTTTAAGTATAATTGCTTTCTTAAGTATAATAAGTATTTTTCCTCAGCTACACATCTTTCAAAATATGTCTGAGAAACTTTTATACAATCAATCATTTTTTGATTTTTATTATTTTTTATCGCTTTTCCAAAGCAATGAGGCCACCAATTGAGCTTAAAGAATTTTCCACTCTAGTTTCATTATTATTATTATTCTAATAAAGTGCTCTAATTAATGTAAAATCTAATTCTTAGGTTTATTTTTAACTCAGCTTGAAGAGCTTTTTACATAATCTAGTTAAACAAGCGTTAGGAATACTTTCATTATTAATTATTTTCAATCCTTCAGCCAATTAAATTTTCTCTAATACTACGCAGTGAACATGTGTGTGAACTTAATGTTTTATTATTAGATGTTATTTTTGATGACTTTTAGCTGTCGCTTCGGCACTTTTGCCAGTTATGAATGTGCGAAATCGTAAAAATTCCTGTCAACGGTTACAACAAACGATGTGAGGAATTTTTCAAGAGGGGGATGCAGAATCGAGGGGGGCAAAGAATGTGGGAAAATTGTCGATACGTGAGTCGTGTATGTTCTGTTGTCTGCTCTTTTGTGGTAACCTTTTGTGGCTACCTTTTGTTGTTCGTCTGCAGCAACTTTGTGCTTACTATTTGCAGGCAGCTGCCAGCTGTTGGTATTGGCAACCCATTAAAAGTGTGATGCGATGCCACAACCCAAAAAAAGAAAAGGGAGAACAACAAAAAGGAATACAAGTTTTTGGCATTACAAATATGCATTTGATTTGTGCGCATCAAAAAGAATGGGTTATGTGAATGCTTTTGGCTATACATTTTACATTGAAGAATATTTTGTTGGGGCACTCACCTTATAAGTCGTATTTAGATCGCAGATGGTAACATTCATTTTGGGATTATAAACGGGCTTGGCAATCAATATATAGGGCACACAATGCACACAGCCAGCCATTGTGAGGCCAAGCAGCACAATTTTGGCACGACGCACAGTGCACATGATTTGACGCTTCAGTGGATACATGACGGCAATGAAACGCTCCACGGTGAAAGCGACAACAAACCACACCGAACAGAAGCTGGCCAAATAGCTGAAGAACGTGAAGAATTGGCAAAAGTAATCCTCGTTGTAGATGTTCACATTAAGGAAATTCAGCCATTGGACAAACAGACCGCACAGGAAACAAGTATCGCTGATGGCCAGCGCGGCCAAATAGAAACTCGATGATAATTTCCTTAGTTTAGTCATAAAGAACACGAATACGGAGAGTATGTTGCCAATGCTGCCCGTGCAGCAAATGATTGGAGTATAATATTTATTCACAAAGTCACTAATGAGAAATGCAATGCGCAGCATTTCCTCATCCTCTGAATCATCCGATTCGATTTCTGTTATATTCATGTTGGCATTATTACTGCAATTCGTATAGTTGCCAACAAGTTCCATTAAATCTGTAGTTGTTGTTATGGGTATTGTTGTTGTTGTTGTCGATATGTCGACGATGTGGCTTTCATTGAACATGGCCATTGTTGTTGTTGTTGCTGTTACTGTCGTTGTGGTTTCTTCGTAGGGATTACTTGTGTCCATAATTGTGTTGCTCCTTTGCCAAAGATTATTGCCTCATTGGCTCATTGTCATTCCGCGCTCGAATGCGCAAATGTCACAATCTCTGATCTATTGGTTTGTCCTTCTATCTTTCTCTCTCTCTGTTTCTTTTGACTCCTTACACAAACTCTGTCATCCAAAAAAAGGTAAACACAATTAGAGCAAATTAATTGCCTCTCTTTTTTTTTTTGTTGCTTGCCACTTGAATGAAAATTAAAAAGCAAAAACTTGCTTCATTAAATGCTGTCGAGCAGCACTTGAGAGAGCAGCAAAATGGAGGCAAAGGCAAACAAAAACCTGGAACTACATATAGTGCAAACTGCATAAAAAGTTTAGCTAACGAATTTTTCAAGTTCCTCCGCGATGATGAAGACTTTCAAAACAATTTCGTGTCCATGCAATGAATGTAATACGAAACGAAGCGCCAAAATATTCCACTTTATCAGGAATTTAACGTTGTTGTTGCTTCTGCTGTCTATTTTTTTGTTCTTTATTTCCTATTTCTCGCTTTGGTCTTTAATGATGTCAATTATAAAACAAAATTGACTTATGGGATCAGCGCTAAAAAAAATAAATAAAGAACTTTTGCAAAACTTTGTCTCTGAACTGTGGAAGTATTTGTTTTGATTTGTCTAGTTTTTTTTTTTTTTTTGGTGAAACTTTTTTATATTTATTTTTGCACACGCACTGAAACTGGAGAACTATAGTCAAAAGTTTTGATTCGGTTTGAAAATTAGTTTGCCAACTTTTATTATTATTTTTTTTTTAATTTTTTTTTTCTTAATCTTATTTTTTTTTTTTATAAGTATGTGGAAAATAAGTATTTTGCCGTCGGCGCGTTAATTTATTGTACTTTAAATCATTCGCTTGCTGCTTAGGCTGCAGTTGATGTGTCCTGCAGGACAATACGCGCGAAACTAAGCCGAGACAATGGCGAAGGCGGCTTTTTAAACACTTTCAACGCGATTCGCCGCCATTGGAAGGCGCCAAAAATGCAGGCGGACAAAAGCTTTCAACACCCGAACCTTCGACCCACGGGCAATTTGCTGCGTCGACGCAGTAGACAAATGTCGACATTTCATTCATTGAATCAACAGGTGTCAAGGTCATGGTTAGTGGCAAGAACGGCAAGTTGCAACAAGTGCGTTTGTGTGTGTGTGTGTGTGAGTGGCAGCTAGACCAATATCAACACTAGATATTTGCTGTTATTGTTGTCGCGTAGTAAACAAAAAACGTAACCCACAACCTTCCAGCGCCGGTTGAAGAAAGCTTTCCCTGGAATTCGCCAGTTGCCATTTGATGTGCTAGGATTGAGTTTAGTTCTCCGTTCAGCATGGCAGCGAATGCTACGTTTGCTTGCTGCGGTTGGTTTGACTTTAATCGTAGTTTATGCATTTCATTTAATCCGTATATTTTACCATCTCTTCTTCTTTTTTTGCAGAAGACGACACAAAGGTCGTGGGCACTTTGGATGTGCTGCTGAGCAGCGCTTATTGTCGCTCGCAGCGTTTCCTCTCCAAACAGCTGGCACAGCTGCGTCCCGAACTGACCATGTCCATATTTTCCGGTAAGTGCGAAGCACGATTCGCTTACATAATCCACATGTGTTGCACTACGACATCATCGAGAGTGGTTGTCTTTTGCAGAAATTACGCATCGTTTTCAGAGCGCACGCGAAGATGTGCGCGCCCTGCTGTTGCAGTGCCTCCTCCCCTGGCTGCAGAACATGGAACTGGTAGCTACGAGTGTGCCACCTGCGACGCCCCTCTCCTACATTATGGTAAGCATAGTTTGTCAATCAAAGCACAATTCCCCAAAAGAGAAAGTCTGGCCGCAGGAAATGAATAACAAGCGTACAATGGGGCTGGGGACTTAACCTGTGTGTCTGCTTCCGGCATTTCCTTTATAATAATCTCCTTTCCTGCCCAGCTGTTGTTTATACCCGCTAGCCATGGGGTAGAAGTGTATTATGATTTTGTGGCAACAGGAAATAAGAAATGATTTTATTTGGTATTCTATATGGTTAACAATTTAGTTTATTTTGTGATGTATTTTTAATGTAATAGTATATTTATATACCAAATATTGTTTTTGGGTATATTTTAGTATTTTTCAGTTCATTGATTGGTTATATTTTAACGATTGTAGCACAGTGTGTTGCTTTTGTTAACAAAGTGTAGCGGATATATTTTATGAAAATACCAAATATTGTTTTGGTATATTTTAGAATTTTCAGTAAATTGATTTGGTATATTTTAACGCACTTGCTTGCTGTTATTGACAAAGTGTAGCGGATGTCTCTAAGTACATATATCGACATACAAAATGTAGTTTTCGGTATATTTTAGTATTTTTCAGTACATTGATTGGGTATATTTTAACGATTATAGCGCTTTTTTTGTTTTTATAGACAAAGTGTAGCAAGTATTTCTTAGTCCTACCCTCGACTGCAACTTTTTGACTCGTGTTTTGCATTTCTTTGTGATTTCCACATTATTTATTTTACTCATATTTTTCATCAGTATTTTCCGGACTCGGGCACACGCGGTCGTCGAGAGGGCACCGGCTCAACGGAGGCAACGGAAATGATACTGAATAATCTTTTCTACATAACAGCAAAGGTAACGTTGCATAAAATTAACTTGACTTTTTTTTTCGCATTCACGCTCTCTGTGCTTTTTTGTTTGCCAACAGTTTTCGGATGCACATCCGCGGGATATCGAGGAGTTGTGGGGCACTTTGTGCCAGTTCTGGCCCAACAATCTGAAGGTCATATTGCGCTACCTGGTCATCATGAGCGGCATGGCGCCCACCGAGCTATTACCCTATGTAAGTCAAGTGTATACAGGTTGATTACTTGCTTCGTTACATTTCTTTCTTGTGTCTTTGCAGGCCAAGCGAGTGGCACTTTATTTGGCACGCAGCTGTCCGGATCGTTTGCTGGACGAGCTCATGGCCGAACTACAAACAGTGGAGACACTCAACTGTCTCATTGAGCGCACCGAGACGCCTCCATTCTACAGATTGACAAGCATGCGAAAGGCATCCAGTCACAGTGCCGATGGTGAGTTGAGTTTGATTGCAGCATCAATTTAATTGACTTGACATCCAACTCTTCTTGCATTGATTGACAGGTCAAGCGGTGGGCGGCATTAATGATTCGCGCACACAAGATCTGACCGTGGAGAAGGGCACCATTCACACGAAACGACATAGCGGCGAGGACCCCATTAAAATAGGGTAGGTTTCTCGAGCTGTATGACGATTAATTCAGTGCATTGCTAGCCATGTTGTGGAAGAGAGAGCCACATCGGCTCTTGTTCAGCTTTACCATTTGTTTGACGGCTTGTTAAAACAGGGAGTTGTATTAGACTATAAGAGCTTTAGATGCAAACTTAGTAAGCAATATCGATCTCTTTACGAGTACATTAAGTATTCGCCACTTTGTCAATCTTTTTTTGTTAAACAATTTCATCATGTTGGCACATAAAAAGATGTCAAACACAATTTGAGATATTAGTCTAACAAACTTTTCCAATTGCCTCCAATGCTGTAAACTTTATTTAAACTATGAAAAAACTATTCGCTATGAAACTTAGGTATTGACGCTTACGTTGCTTTCGCAGCTAAATTTTTTTATTTTTTCGATTTATTTTTTATGCAAAAGAGTTTTGTAAATATGAATAACATTTTTACACAACGTTTAAGATACATATATTTACCATTTTATTCGCCTATTAATTATAATGAAAGAGTTACGTGACACAAAGAAATGCTTTTAATGAAGTCTAAGTGAAATTATCAGTCCTAAAAATTTAAAATGTTGGCTTTTTCATTATTTGACACAAAAAGAACTCCATACTTCTGTAATCTTTACACATATAGAATAGGAAAAATAGAGTGTAATGTTTAAGTCAGCGGACCTAATGTTTAGGCTCTCCATGCTTAACTTAAAAGTTGTTCAAGCAAGATTTCAATACTTCTCAAATTACTTACATTTGTCACTCACAGACAAGTATATTCTTTACTTATATAATTTGCATTTCCTTTTTTTTAGCACCTGCAAGTCGGACAGCGGCATTCGTGCCTACACCCAGGCAGCTGCAGCTGCTGCCGCTGCCGCTGTCACGCCCATTGCGGGCGGAAGTCGACCACCTCGTGGCGCAGACAAAATACGTGCCGCATCGGGACCATCGATATTGCCACGTCCGGAGGATATACTCATCAATGACCCCGAGTTGCGTCAGGAGGAGAACGTGGAGTTGCGCAATGCATCCGAGGCACCGACGAATGCCCATCCACATCCGTTGCCCATGCCCGAATACGGTGGCTACTTTGCACCCCTCACGGAATTTCTGCCGGATGTCAGTTTGCCCATCAGCGGATTTCATCGGTAAGTGAATGACCTTAAATATCGTTTCTGCAATTGTTTATTATGCTTTGATTTGCGTGGGTTAAAGGTAGTAGTAATCCACACCAGACTGCTGGTATATCCAATCGATGTGAGCACTCACACGAGTGAATACAGCCGGCAAACCGCGAGTGCATTGTGGAGATCCAAATGCCGTAACGCCAACCAAAGTGGGATTATTGTGGGTAACCAAGGGACCGCCAGAATCACCTTGACAAGTGGATCGGCCACCAGGTGTGCTTATGCAGATTGTGCCATCGACCGCTTCCTTGAAGGTTCAGCGGCATTCGGTACTCGGTATGGTCTGAGCATCGATGCACTGCAGCGAGTCGGCAATTTTGCCATCAGCCTGTCCTCCCCAGCCGCAGGCAACAGCTCCCACATTCTCGAAACGATCCTGTTTGCGATTGAAGCTCGGCAATTGAATGCGATTGATCCGATTGCTAAAGTTCACGTGGGGCGTGCGAATCAAGGCGATGTCATAGCCGGGGGCAGGATAAAGATGATGCCGTATGAAATCGCTGCGTTGCACTCGATGTGTGATCTGCCCTTGCCATAAGTTATTCGATCCGTAATAGACGTCCACATACGGTACAGTAGTAAGGCAATGCGCTGCTGTCAGCACCCAAGTGTTGGCAATGATGGAACCACCGCACAATCCAACGCCGTTGCTGCCTGGTGTCCGAAGCGCAATGCTGACAATGTAGGGAGCTTTGCCATCGGGAGCTGCATAGCCATTGGTTATAATGCTATCCGGTTGTTCCTTATGGGGTAAAATCGTCGATTCGTTTATACTTGCCAAGGCAAAGGCAAGAGAGCATAAGATCAACAGCAACTTCATGTTGAGGCTATAAGGATGACTTTGTATAGCGAAAGTTGTCAGCTTATATAGCAATAAATCCCTAGAAGGAAATTACCTAATACATTAGGTAATGCGATAGATTGATTGTTAATGATTTTTTACATTAGCTATGTAAATCGAGACTTGCACGTGCGGTACTTAAAGTCATTATTTTACTAGTATATTACTATGAGTATACACCTTCGAATTTTCGATAGAATTTGCATTACGACATGATTACAATTTTCCTTATTAGTGTTCTTGTTGCAGCTCAAATTTTCGTAGAACATGATAAAAAAATTTCTTTATTATTTTAAATATTGTTTGCATTATTCTTTTATTTCTCTCAGGACTTCTTAGGCAACCCTTCAAAATTAACACCCAAATAAAAATATCATTGGAATACAATTCTTTTCAGAATTCTCTTCAGCATTTCAGAAGTTTATTTTTATTTTAATATTAAAATTTTTTGGGCAGCGACGTCATCCAGTTCCTCTAAACAGTAGAGATTTTTGATTTCACTGATTTGACTAAGATTCATAATAACCAAACTACCAAAATAGAAGCACTAGAGCAATCTTTTGACAGCCAATTTCTGAATCTTTGAATATATATTGTAATTGAGCATCGAAAAAAACTACTATGAAACCCAAAAATAACTTCAAAGTATTTGTTGTTTGCATGCATTTTTATTGTATTATCAATTCATTGAGAAGCCTTAATAATATGCAACACCAGAGTGTTGACGTATCCAATCCAAGTGGGCTGAGACACGTGTGAATCCAGCCGGGGCGCCAGTTGTGCAACTTGAGGCTAATCCGAATGATGTGATGCCAACCAATATGGGATTGTCGTGAGTAACCAAAGGTCCACCAGAGTCGCCACCACAAGTGGATCTGCCACCTGGAGTCCTCATGCACAAAATACCAAACGGAATGTTGCCGTAGGTTCTCGAGCATTCCTGGTTGCTCATGATTTGTTGATCGACACATTGCAGCCAATCAGCAATTTGACCGTTGGCCTGTCCTCCCCAGCCACAGGCCACTGCCCACCAGTTAACAAATCCTTCATTTCTTTGGTTGAAAGTCGGCAGACGAACTCGGTTTACTCTGTCGTTGAAGTTGACATGAGGTGTGCGGATCAGACCGATGTCATTGCCATTGGTGTTGGGCCAGAGATGGTGCTTAATAAAATTGTTGCTGCGGACTACATGATTGTATTGACCATTCCATCGCCAGTTCGATCCATAATGAATTTCCACGTAGTTTTTGTTATGGATGCAATGGGCAGCAGTCAGCACCCAATTGTGAGCTATGATCGATCCACCGCACAATGTCAGGGAATTGCTTCCGTCTCTTCTGAGATTAAGGCTCACGATGTAGGGTGCTTTGCCCTCGTAAGCAGGATAACCATTGGTAATGATAGTATCCGGGATGAGATCGGGCAACTCGGTCGTTGCATTATCACTTGCAACGCAAAAAACAAAGGAGCATGCCAAAGGCAATATAACTGCAAACAGTTTCATGGTGAAGACTAAACTAAAATATTAGATGCTGTTGTGTGGTTTTTATACACAAGTTCCTGGATGAAACTAATGACCGTTTTCTTATCAAAAGTGCTAAACTCATTAAAGTTCAAAGACCGATTACTCTTTAAAGTTTAGGCATTAGCTATGCATATTTTAGTTGACAATTTACGACTTAGTGTTTATTTGTTGGTTACTTAAACATTTTCTTCATTTTATACCCTTAACTTACAGCTTCGCAACTAGAATGAGCAAATTAAACATTACATTTTTAATGCACTTTTCAAATAACTTATGAAAATTCAAAAGTGACTTTCGGGAAGGTTTGCTTCCAATTTTAATAAAACTGGATTCTCTAAACCGATGAGAACAAGTAAGAAGAATAAGAATAAGAACAACAGAAGCGGTATTATTTTTAAAATAAATGAAGTTAATATACCAAAAAAAAAATTTTTTTTTATATGCCGAAAGTTATATTTGGTATGTCGTTATACCACTACGTCTACATTCCAAACATAGAATACTGAATATACCACATCATCAACCAAAGCATTTCAGAGATGTATTTTTGCCCTATAAAATTATTTGTTCGATAAATCGATATGAAAGTTAAATATCAGTAATATTATTTTCCCAAACGTAATTATAAATTCAATAGAATAATTAAGTTCTATTGGAATTTAACATAACTTCAAAAATTGTTTCAAAGCAAGAATATTTATTGTATTTTCAATATATGGAGGTATTTTTTTTTAGTAGTAAGCAACTCCAGAATGTTGACGGATCCAATCCAAATGGGCTGTGACTCTTGTGAATCCAGCGGGAGCACCAGAAGTGCAACCTGCACCCGGGAAAAACGAGGCGACACCCACCAATATGGGATTGTCATTGGTTATAACTAAAGGACTGCCAGAGTCGCCACCACAAGTGGATCTACCACCTGGAGTCCTCAAGCACAAAACGCCAATGGGAATGTCCCAATAGGTTCTCGAACATTCATGGTTGCTCATGATCGTCTCATCGATGCACTGTAGCCAATCTGCTAGCTGGCCATCCGCCTGTCTTCCCCAGCCACAGGCCAGAGCCCACCAGTTCTCCATTAGATCATTCCTTTGACTCAAAAGCGGCAGGCGAATTCTGTTTACTCTGTCGTTGAAGTTCACATGAGGTGTGCGGATTAGACCAATGTCATTGCCTTGAATATGGGGCCATTGAGGATGTCGAACGAAGTTGTTGTGGCGGACTACAAGATTGTATTGACCATTCCATCGCCAGTTCGATCCATAATGAATTTCCACGTAGTGTTTGTCATGGATGCAATGGGCAGCTGTAAGCACCCAATTGTTTGCTATGATCGAACCACTGCACAATGTAAGGGCATTGTTTCCATCTCTTCTGAAATTAAGGCTCACGATGTAGGGCGCTTTGCCCTCGTAAGCAGGATAACCATTGGTAATGATAGTATCCGGAACGAGATCATGCAACACTGCCGTTGCATTATCATTTGCAAAGGCATAACCAAAGAAGCATATCAAAGGCAATAGAACTGCAAACAGTTTCATGGTTAAGACTAAACTGAAATATTAGCTGCCATTGTGTGGTTTTTATATAAAAGTTGCTGGACTAATAATTGGTTTCTTATCTAAATTGCTAAACTCATTACAGTTTGAAGACCGATTACTATTGAGATTATTGAAGCCTTAATATCGACAATATTAGGAGGACATTAGTTATGCAAAATTTTAGATGACAATTTTGTATTTAGTTGTTGGTTAATGAACATTTTCTTCATTTTATTCCCTCAGCTTACAATTAAAATGTCAAAAATAACTGATTAATTGATTTCCATTTTCTCAACTTTGGTGACAAGCTCTTATGGAGAAGCGAACGTTACTGTTGGGAAGGTTTGCGAGCAATTTTAATAAGACATGATTCTCTAAACTGATAAGAACAAGTAAAAAAGGATCGCTACTCAATTTCAACAGAAGCAAACTCAATCAAAAATGTACCTAAAAAATATACCAAAGTTACTGAAATATAACGAAATCTTTATTTGGTATATCTATGTTACTACTTTCCATATATACCATAGCTTACAAAATATACTATAAACTATAATATATCAAAGTAGCGTTTTTGCCATATAAAGTTATTTCCTCAATAACTTTGCTATAAAAGTGAAATTCAATTCACAAACATAAATATTCAACACAAATTCCATTGAAAATTAATATAACTTCAAAAATTGTTTCATAGCAGGAATATTAATTATTTTTTCAACTCATAGTGGTATTTGTTTTTTTAATAGTAAGCAACTCCAGAATGTTGACGAATCCAATCCAAGTGGGCTGTCACTCTTGTGAATCCAGCGGGGGAGCCCGAAGTGCAACCTGCACTCGAAACAAACGAGGTGACACCCACCAATATGGGATTGTCATGGGTAACCAAAGGACCGCCAGAGTCGCCACCACATGTAGATTTACCAACTGGAGTCCTTATGCACAAAATGCCAATGGGAATGTTGCCATATGACCTGGAGCATTCTTGGTTGCTCATGATTTGCAGATCGGCGCACTGCAACCAATCAGCAATTTGACCATTGGCCTGTCCTCCCCAGCCACAGGTTACAGCCCACCAGTTCTCGAATAGTTCATTCCTTTGGTTGAAGGTCGGCAAACGCACCCTATTCACTCTGTCAGTGAAGTCGACGTGAGGTGTGCGGATCAGAGCGACGTCATTGCCATTGGTATTGGGCCAGAGATGGTGCTGAATGAAGTTGTTGCTGCGGACTCTGTGATTGTATTGACCATTCCATCGCCAGTTGGATCCATAATGAATATCCACGTAGTGCTTGTCATTAGTACAATGTGCAGCTGTCAGCACCCAATTGTGGGCTATGATCGATCCACCGCACAAAGTTAGGCCATTGCTGTCGTCTCTTCTCAGATTGAGACTGACAATGTAGGGAGCCTTGCCCTCGTATGCAGGATAACCATGGGTGATGATGGTATCAGGCTCGAGGTCGGGATCAAAATCTTCATCATGTGGCAAAATTGTCGTGTCGTTCTCACTTTCCAAAGCAAATGCATAGCAAAATGCCAAAGGCAAAAGTAATAGAAACTGTTTCATCATTGAAACTCAACTTAAATCTCAATGCAAGAAGTTTGCGTTTATATAGTTTGTGGCTTAAACTAAATGTCACGTGTTTATCGTAGGTGGCAAAACCATTAAAGTTAGCTGGCTGATTACTAATGCGATTAGTTAACTGAATATCTTATTCATTAGTAGAACATTAGCTATGCAAATTCTGGTTGTTAAACTATAGCTGACGTACTTAAACTTAAATATTTTCTTGTCATTTTCGCAATTCTAATAGTTTTCTGCTGGAGCTTTGTAAAAGTTGTAGTCATGAGTTGAAGAAGGATTTCGTTGCAAATAATAAAATATATAGCTCTTATTAGCCATAAAAAACGCTTCTAATGCTATTCTCGTACACAAAACAAATTTTATTGTTATTTAAGAAATTATTTTATTCGTATTCAGTCCGTTTATAAGACCTGATCAAAATGGTAAACTGAACTCTCTTTCCCGAATATTCACAAAACTGTCAGGAAAAATATATTTTCACAGTTTTATTATATTCTTAAATCATTGATTATTAATAGTAAGCAACACCAGTATGTTGACGTATCCAATACAAGTGCGAGAAGACGCGTGTGAATCTGGCATTAGTTCCTGTAGTACAGAGATTATTAAAGTCAGCCAATATGATGCCTTCCAATATTGGAGAGTTAGTTTTCCTAACCAATGGACCTCCAGATTTTCCACTACAATAGTTTTCGCCATCAGAAGTTTTTCGGCACATTAACACGTCGTAGGGAATGGGACGATATGTGCTTGAGCACTTATACTCAGCGCACAGGAGATCGTCGTTGGCTTGCCCTCCCCAGCCACAGGCCATACCGAACCATTTCACTAACTCGTTTTCCCTTTGATTCAATGACGGCAATCGCACCTTGTTAACTCTGCTATTAAAGTAGACATAAGGCGTACGGATTAGCCCAATGTCGGTGCCATTGGTGTTGGGCCAGAGTTGGTGCTGAATAAAGTTGTTGCTATGGACTCTGTGTATGAACTGATCATTCGGTCGCCAGTTAGAACCATAATAAATCTGCACGCTGTTTTGGTAGTGGAGACATTGGGCAGTAGTCACCACCCAATTGTTGTCTATTATAGATCCTTCGCACAATGTTATTGTTAGGCCATTGTTTCCATCTTTTCTGAAATACAGACTCACAATGTGGCGAATTTCGATATCGTAATCGGGATAAACGATATTATTTGATAAGACTACCGTCTTATTTGCACTTGCAAAAACAAAGCTTAATGTCAAAGACCAAAGAACTGTAAACAGTTTCATGGTTTAAAATTCACTGGAACCTTTAATACAACTGCGCTTATATATATACTAGTTAATGGTCACGTGTTTACTGAATTTGGGGAAGCCGTTTAAGGTACAAACTATGATAAGAGTCGACGACTTATCTTATGCATTAATAAGACATTAGCTAAGCAATTGGCAGTCGAAGATTGAAGGTTAATTTATGGTAATGTTTGTGCGATTATCCTTTAACATTGCAAGTTTTCTTTCCTTTTCAATCATTCTAAAATTTAAAATCTAAAAAATTAATTTATTTCCAATAAAAGGGAATGAAAACTGATAATCACATAAATCCATGGCTGCAAAACAGCTGTCAACAGTTTTTAACGTCTAAAGCAAAGTTTATATAATTCGTAAATTTTAACTTCTACAGTAACCTATCTCAATATTAAAACAACAAAAGTCTTAAAGATTCCAGTTTCCATTCGCTTTTAGTAACAACAGTTTAATTTGATTTGCATGCATTTAATTTAAAATCAAAGAGCCATTCTGAGGATTCTTAGTAATATGCCACCCCAGATTTGTCTCGTATCCATTCGAGGTGGGAGGTCACACGTGTGAAGCCTGCGGGATGTCCTCCTGTGCAGGAACCAGCGGCGCCGAATGATGTGATGCCAACCAAAACGGGGACTGTCGTGGGTGACCAAAGGTCCACCAGAATCACCGCCACACGGTGATGTACCACCCGTGGTCCTTGTGATCCATAGGTGCGACGACATTCGTCATTGCTTATGATCTGCACATCGATGCACTGCAACCAGTCGGCAAGTTGTCCATTCGCCATTCCTCCCCAGCCACAGGCCACAGCCCACCAGTTCACGAAGCGTTCGTTGCGTTGACTGAACTTGGGTAGATTGACCTTATTCACCCTCGAGTGGAAGTCGACGTGAGGAGTGCGTATAAGACCAATATCAAATCGCGAATTCTCGTGTAGAATTAAGTTGGGCTTATAGACCTTGTGATTGTATTGACCATTCCAGGCTCGATTAGAACCGTAATGTACTTCCGCGAAGTCAGCTTCTGCGATGCAATGTCGGGCAGTCAGCACCCAGTTGTGTGCTATGATAGTGCCAGCGCCCACCCAGCGTCCGTTATTATTATTCTTGCCCATCCTTAGACCCACAATAGCCATTTGTTATAATGTTCTCGAACTTTAACTCCTCTTCCTCCAAGGCAGTCTGATTGTCAGCTGCAACTGCAACTGCAGACACAGCAAGAATCGTTAGCAGCGAGTACATTGTGGGGAAATTAACTGTAAAGAGACTAGTTATTGATGGTGCTTATATAGGGATTTACTTGGATGTAAGTAACTTACTTAAGTATCATAAAGTACCTTAATGATTTCGGTCATTAGTTATCTAAATTGTCGAAATTAAGAAGTAAAAGAGTCTTGGCCCAACATTTGTTGTATTTTTTTTTTAATGAAATTCGAAACATTGAAGAGATGAAAAACCTCGAAAACCTTTTAATGATCAACTTCTATTATACACTCTTAAAAATTGAAGAAATAATCTGTGATCATTGAGAGACTGGAAAGTTCGTATTAATAATAGGCAACACCAGTACGTTGACGTATCCATTCCAAGTGAGCGGTGATGCGTGTGAACCGCGTAAGAGTCTCTTCAATACAGAACTTAGTAAAATTAGCCAATATGATGCCTTCCAATATTGGAGGGTTAGTTTTCCCTAAGTAATGGGCCACCAGACTTGCCACCACAAGTGATACTGCCTTCTGAAGTGCTCCGGCATAATAACTCGTCATAGAGAAAGTTAAGATATATACTTGGACACTTGTACTCGACGCACTGCTGCTGGCCATTGGGCTGTCCTCCGTAGCCGCAGGCCACAGCTGACCAATACATGAATTGCTCTTGACGTTGACTTAATGATGGTAGTCGCACCTTGTTTACTTTGTTATTAAAGTCGACATGAGGCGTCCGGATTAAGCCAATGTCGCTGCCATTGTTATACGAGTATTGCCAACGAGGATGCTGAATGAAGTTGTTGCTACGGACTCTGTGTATGAACTGATAATTCCATCGCCAGTTCAAGCCATAATAAATCTCCACGCTGTCTTGGTTATGCAGACATTGGGTAGTTGTCAGCACCCAATTGTTAGCTATAATGGATCCTTCGCACAAAGTTTGGGCATTGATTCCGTCTCTTCTGAAATAAAGACTCACAATGTAGGAACCTTTGGTTTCAAATTCATAACCATTGGTGTTATTAGGCTCTACGAGATCTGATGAGACTATCGTCTTATTTGCACTTCCAAAAGCAAAGCTTATTGTTAAAGACGAAAGAACTATAAACAGTTTCATGGTTGAAATGTCACTGGAACTTTTAATGCAACAGCGCTTATATATATAGTTACTGGTCACGTGTTTACTGAAGTTGAGGAAGCTATTCAAGGTATAAACTAACTGATAAGAGACGAGGACTTATCTTATGCATTAATAAGACATTAGCTAAGTAATTGACAGTCGATGATTGAAGGTTAATTTATGGTACAGTTTGTGCGATCATCCTTTAACATTGCAAGTTTTCTTTCCTTTTTAATCACGCTAAACTTTAAAATCTAATAATTATTTATATTGTCCAATCAAAGGGAATGAAAACTGATAACCACATAAATTCATGGCTGCAAAACTGCTATCAACAGTTTTCAACGTCTAAAGCAAAGTTTAGATAATTCGAAAATTTTAACTTCTCAATATTATTTCTAACGAAAGCCTTAAAGATTCTAACATTAATCCGCTTTAAGTAACAACAGTTTAATTTTATTTGCATGCATTTCATTTGAAATCAATATTTAAAATCAAAGAGCGAGCCATTCTGACGATTCCTAGTAATATGCCACCCCAGACTTGTCTCGTATCCATTCGATGTGGGAGCTCACACGTGTGAAGCCTGCGGGATGTCCTCCTGTGCAGGGACCAGCGGCGCCGAATGATGTGATGCCAACCAAAACGGGACTGTCGTGGGTGACCAAAGGTCCACCAGAATCACCGCCACACGGTGATGTACCACCCGTGGTCCTTGTGCACAATATTTCATCGAGCAAGCCTGATCCAAAGGTGCGACGACATTCGTCATTGCTTATGATCTGCACATCGATGCACTGCAACCAGTCGGCAAGTTGTCCATTCGCCATTCCTCCCCAGCCACAGGCCACAGCCCAAGAGTTCTCGAATTGTTCGTTGCGTTGACTTATCTTGGGTAGATTAACCTTATTCACCCTCGAGTGGAAGTCAACGTGGGGAGTGCGTATGAGACCGATATCAAATCGCGAATTCTCGTGTAGAATGAAGTTGGGCTTATAGACCTTGTGATTGTATTGGCCATTCCAGGCCCGATTAGAACCGTAATGTATTTCCGCAAAGTCAGCTTCTGCGATGCAGTGGGCGGCAGTCAGCACCCAGTTATGTGCAATGATAGTGCCAGCGCCTAGCCAGTCTCCGTTCTCATTATTCTTGCCCATCTTTAGACCCACAATGTACGGTGCCTTGCCCTCGTAGGCTGGACAGCCATTGGTTATAATGTTCTCAAACTTTAACTCCTCTTCCTCCAAGGCAGTCTGATTGTCAGCTGCAACTGCAACTGCAGACACAGCAAGAATCGTTAGCAGCGCGTACATTGTGGGGAAATTAACTGTAGAGACCAGTTCTTGGTGGTGCTTATATAGGGATTTAACGGTTGTAATTAACTTACTTAAGTATCATAAAGTACCTTAATGATTTCGGTCATTAGTTATCTAACTTGTTGAAATTAAGAAGTAAAGAGTCTTGGCACAACATTTGTTGCATTTTTTTTAATTAAAATTCGAAATTTTGAGGAGAAAAAGATTTTTGTTTTTCAAGTCAACTGAAATGGCTTATTTCATAAAAAATGTTCAACCATTTTCCTTTCCAAGCGTAAAAGTTGTCTATATCTTGTCTTATCTAATAAAATTGTATAATAATTTATGAAAGGAAATAAACATTACTGTTATGGCGCTCTACGAGATATGATGAGTTCTTATTGATACTTGCAAAAGTAAAGCTTATTGCCAAAGGCAAAAAAACTATAAACACTTTCATGTCTAAAATTTAACTAAAACTCCAAATGCCCCTGCACTATATTTGTAGTTACTCATCACGTGTTTATTGAAGTTGTGGAAGCTATTCAAGGTACAAATCAAATAAGAGACGAGGACATATCTTATGCATTAATAAGACATTAGCTATGCAAATCACAGTCGATGATTAAAGATTAATTTGTAATGCAGTTTGTGCGAACATTCTCAGAGATTGCAAGTTCTTCCCTTTTTCTTCACTCTACAATTTAAATTTCAATAATTATTTATATTGTCCTTTTATTAAATATAACCTATCTCAGCAGTATTTATTACTTTTATAAGTCCCAACATTTCCATTTTGATCCGCGTTTAGTAACAACAGTTTAATTTGATGTGCATGCATTTAATTTGAAATCAATATTTAAAATCAAAGAGAGATTCTTAGTAGTATGCCACCCCAGATTTGTCTCGTATCCATTCGAGGTGGGAGGTCACACGTACGAAGCCATCGGGATGTCCGGCATCACAGGGTCCAGCCACGCCGAATGCTGTGATGCCGACCACAATGGGATTGTCGTGGGTGACCAAAGGTCCACCAGAATCACCGCCACACGTGGCCCTGCCACCCGTGGTCCTTGTGCACAATACCTGGTCGAGCAAGCCTGATCCATAGGTGCGACGACATTCGTCATTGCTTATGATCTGCACATCGATGCACTGCAACCAGTCGGCAAGTTGTCCATTCGCCATTCCTCCCCAGCCACAGGCCACAGCCCACCAGTTCACGAAGCGTTCGTTGCGTTGACTGAACTTGGGTAGATTGACCTTATTCACCCTCGAGTGGAAGTCGACGTGAGGAGTGCGTATAAGACCAATATCAAATCGCGAATTCTCGTGTAGAATTAAGTTGGGCTTATAGACCTTGTGATTGTATTGACCATTCCAGGCTCGATTAGAACCGTAATGTACTTCCGCGAAGTCAGCTTCTGCGATGCAATGTCGGGCAGTCAGCACCCAGTTGTGTGCTATGATAGTGCCAGCGCCCACCCAGCGTCCGTTATTATTATTCTTGCCCATCCTTAGACCCACAATGTACGGTGCCTTGCCCTCGTAGGCTGGATAGCCATTGGTTATAATGTTCTCCACTTTTAACTCCTCTTCCTCCAAGGCAGTCTGATTGTCAGCTGCAACTGCAACTGCAGCCACAGCAAAAATCGTTAGCAGCGCGTACATTGTGGGGAAATTAACTGTAGAGAGTTTAGTTATTGGTGGTGCTTATATAGGGATTTAAACGGTTGTAATTAACTTACTTAAGTATCATAAAGTACCTTAATGATTTCGGTCATTAGTTATCTAAATTGTTGAAATTAGGAATTAAAAGAGACTTGGCCCAACATACCATACATGTGTTGTACTCTTTTACTGATATTTCAAACTTTGAAGAAGAGAACAAAATTGCTGTTTTTCAAGTCAACTTAAATTCATAAAAAAAAGTGCAACTATTTTACTTTTCAAGTTGTCTATATTCTTAATTTAGAATGTACCGAGTAATGAAATTAAAATAGCAATTAAAATATTCCCTCTTTTAAAATATTATAATAATTCATTGAATTGCAAGTTTCAATGAATTTGTCAAACAAAATATAATTTCATGTTAGTGAATTTATTTACGTAGAACAAGATTTCTAGCAAGAATTAACAGAATATTTAAAAAAAGTACAAATTATTTTTACTAAAAACTGCATTAAAATCGTTTCGTTTCAAATTTTGTTTGAGTTCTAAAAGTTTTATGCTTTTCAATTATGAACTCTTTATTCTGAAGTTATATTTTCACTCTTAAAATCATAAAATTTCATATTAATTTTAAATGCTCATGAAAATATGTTTTATTTGGTCTGCATATTAGACAAGTTATAAAAAAAATAAGTAGTATAGTTAAAAAGGTAAAGAAATCAATACGAAATGCCAGTATGTTGATTTATCCAGTCCAGATGGCTAGTGACACGAGCAAATCCGGATGGATCTCCAGATGTGCAGCCTCTGGCGGAGACAAAGTTGGTGACTCCAATCAAAATTTGATTGTTTTCGGCAGTCAAAGGGCCACCTGAGTCGCCGAAACAAGTCGATTTGCCGCCAGGAGTTGCCACACAAAGTACTTGAGGCTTTGCCCAATCCGAACTGTAAGTGCGACGACACTCTTCATGGCTGATCACCTGCAAGTTGACGCACTGCAGCCTGTTGGGTGTGCTCGTTGAGGTTGTTTCTCCCCAGCCACAAGCCAACCCAGTTACTCCTACATATTCATTATTGCGTTCACTTTGAGGAGGAAGTCGAATGCTTCTGATATTGTTGTTGAAGTTGACACGCGGAGTGCGTATCAAGGCGATATCATCGCTCGGGTGGTTGATGATATTGTTGCCCCGCACAGTGTGCACAACTTCACCCTGAGCACGTCTTAGAGAACCGTAGTAGATGGTCACCGAATTGTAGGGCTTTGTGCAGTGGGATGCAGTCACCACCCAGGTGGGTCCAATAATTGTGCCGCCACAGAACGAGTTGCCAAAAGATAGAAACACAATGTAGGGAGCTTGGCCCCGAGCTGCCTGATAGCCATTGGTAATTATGCTGTCGGGAAGTGCGTCCAACTCATCAGGCACCTCGGTGCTGTTGTCTGCGGAGGCAATAGCCACAGAGAGCAGAGAAACTAAAAGCAACACTTTCATTTTGATAAATGAGTCTAACTCGAGTTCTCGGAAAATGAAAGCTTATATAGTTGTTAAGACCCCCAGAGAAGTTGCTATCTTTGCCTGATATACTAAATGTGAGAAGACATTTGTCAAGAAGTAGTTAAAATTGGCAATTACTTAATGATTTTGTACATTAAGTCGGTCAAGATAAAAACGGGACATTTGAAAACTGCAAATTGCGCCTAAAGCTCCATGTGAAGTTTTCATTGCAAACAAAAGTCACGTGTGTAATTGAAAATGACGTCTAATAGGTTCACTGAGTTTTGCTTTTGAACATTTAATGAACTCCAAATTATTGGAGAATGGAAAAGAATAGTGTGTCATAACCTTCTAGTTAGGATCTGTTATAGTAAAATTCTTAGTGTGAAGATTTCATATTAAGTATTAGTATTTATGATTAAGTATTAAGTATTATCTAAGTAACTACAGTAGCTAAAATTCACATTTCAAAGTATATTTTATTTTTGTTATTTCCTCCTTCGAAGTCTTTAATTTAGAATTTTAAACAATGTTGTCCCTAAAACTGTCTGATTTCTTCATAGCTTTTTACTTGTTTGTATAGAGATGTTTTTTTTATTAAAAAGCAAGTGTGAATTCTAAGCTACGGTTGATGAAATTGTTTAAATTCTTAGTTGCTTCTTTTTGAGATATATTTATTGAAAGCAGCAAAGTCTCTTTAATATGAAATGCCCGTGTGTTGTCGAATCCAGTCCAAATGGCTCGTGACACGAGCAAATCCCGAAGGTTTTCCCGTGGTGCAACTGCCTTCATTGTAAAAGTTGGTGACGCCTATTAAAATCTGATCGTCTCTGGTGACTAGAGGTCCACCCGAATCTCCGGCACAAATGGATCTACCGCCAGTCGTGCTCACACACAATATTTGATCCTTCACCCAGTTGGAATTATATGTGCGTCGACATTGGGCATTGGAAATCACCTGTGAGTCAACGCACATCAGCCTATCGGGGGTATTAGTTGTGGTTGTGCGACCCCAGCCACAAGCTGTAGTCCAACGATTGACATAACGATTATTCCGATCACTGAAGCTGGGCAGCCGAACACGATTGATGGCATTGTTGAAGTTGACGTGGGGAGTGCGTATGAGAGCAATATCATCGCTGGAATGATTGATGATGTTATTGTTGCCAGATACTGTGAGCACCACTTGACCCTGGTTACGATGTAGTGAACCGTAGTAGATGGTCACCGAGTTGTAGGGTTTGGTGCAGTGCGAAGCGGTGATCACCCAGTTGTTGCCAATGATGGAGCCACCACACCAAGCGTTCCAGTCGCCACTGCGAAATGTGAGAAAGACAATGTAGGGAGCTTTACCCTCGGGTGCCGTGTAGCCATTGGTGATGATGTTGTCGGGTATCAAGTCCTCAGAAGGGGCTCCAGGTGTGGTGGCTGCAAAGGCAACTCCGAGAAACAGAATTCCAAACGCGAACTTCATTTTGTGTTGACTACAAGTTGCTGCTTCTGTTTATATAGGCATTCCATTATCTCTGCCGAGTCATTTGCCATATCTTAATGAAGCTTAACATTAAATAATAATTTGCTTAAAGTTATTCACCTTAATTTTCCTGATCTATCTTTTTTTAGCTGCAACGTAGCCGTTATGCTGCTCACGGACATTGTCGTCGACGGCATTCCGGGCATCGATTGGACATTACATCTGCCCTTGATGCTGCACATTTTGTTCCTTGGCCTGGATCACACACGCATCATTGTGCGGGAGCATTGCAAGCAACTGTGCGTCAATCTGTTGATTGTGCTGGCCGAGCACAACGATCACTTGACCGTGGCACGCATTCTACTCAACAGCGAGACAAGCAAACTGGATCTAGGCTTAACTGTGCCAGCTTTGCCAGTGATTGACAATAATTTCACCGAGCTGCATCAGCAATTCGATAGCTATCTGCTGCACGTGAGTCCACAGGCAGCAGCCTATGCGCTGCATCATAATCTCTCCAGTTCAACGATTATTGCCGCTTCGCATGTCACCAATCAACAAACTTTGCCGCAAACGCCGCAGAATCTGCAACAACCGTCGCCAGCGCAGAACGCAGCACTGAGTGCCACACCACCAACGCTGGCCACAACTCCGGCAGCGCTGCAGATCAATCCCAACAACACGGAGAACTCGGAGGTGCCGCTGATAAACGCCGATGAGCATGCGCCACCACAACCGGGTCCGAGCATGCCCATTGCACATGTGATCAAGAGTCTTCTCAAGTTTTTGGCACACGACACGTGTCAACCGTTGTGGAACTACGAGGACATTACGGCCAAGGTGTGGGCTGTGAAATCAGCGGAACAGCTCAGCTGCTTCCTCAAGCACATGGTCAAGGTGTTTGCCGACAGTTATCCCCAGGCGCGCATTGCCGAGCGCTGGGCACAGACCGCTCTCCAATTGGGTTTGTCCTGCTCGTCGCGTCATTATGCGGGTCGCTGTCTGCAAATCTTTCGCGCATTAAATGTGCCCATCAATTCACGCATGCTGTCGGATATATTGTCACGTCTCGTGGAAACGGTTGCCGAGCAGGGTGAGGACATGCAGGGATATGTGACGGAGTTGCTGCTCACTCTCGAAGCAGCTGTTGATAGTCTTGACTCGGACTTTAGACCGCTGGATGTTATGAAGGACATTTTCAAGAGTACGCCCAATTTGAACAACAAGGACGGCGGTCCCAACTCCATACTGCCGGGAAAGAAGTCGCCGTCGGGCATGACGCCACAATCCTCGAATTACTCAATACCTAGTCATGGACGCAGCACCAGTTACTCGGTTTCCTATTGCGGTCGCAAGGCCAACAATTCGCCCTGCGATAAACAGGTGGAGCTGCGGAATCGAGCCTCTGGCATTGAGCTGGAACGTAGTGTTGTCTGCAAGTTCGGTGGTGTGGGCGTTGGAGCTGGTTCGGCTTTGTCCAGGTCGCGTAGTGCCCAGAGCTTGAAGATGCTGGGTGATACGGCGACACAGGATGATAAGATGACCATACTGGCGCAATTATTTTGGCTATCGGTTTCACTGCTCGAATCGGATTATGAGCACGAGTTCATGCTGGCTTTGCGGCTGCTTACACGAGTGTTGCATCGCCTGCCACTGGATCGTCCGGATGCGCGGGACAAGGTGGAGAAACTGCAACAGCAATTGAAGTGGACTGCCTATCCGGGTGTGCATGCACTGCTGCTCAAGGTAAGACAGTCGCCATTAACAATTATTGATTATTATATAAATCCCATTATTACTAGTAAATGGTAATGTTGATAAGTTCATGACTAGGTCATTAGACTGTTTAGTGCTAATTGTAATACAAAAATATTAACAAAGTGTCGCTTGCGTTGCTTGCCTTTCACTGAGCTCCACTTATCTGTCAGTCAGTTTTTTATGAGCAGCGGATACCGATTCTGTTGTGAAGACCCTACAAAGATAAAACTTGGTTAAACATTAAAAAAAAACAACGTCAAACAAATTAAACATATATGTATTTTAAAAACTAGTATCTTTTACGCAAGAGTGAATACATTATGATTAATTTCTAAGAATATTATTCTGATCCGTAACTTGGATGTTATTCAAAAAGTCTTTCTATGGGATCATAATTGAAATATATTGAATAGTAAATTTATCCCAATACATCATTTAGACATCAGTATACTCGACTGTAGTTTTCTTTATTATTTCTCTCTACTCTTAATATGAATAATGGATAGTTATAATTGGAAAATGTTAATTTTCAATTTCTTATTCTTCTGCTTTCAGGGCTGCACACACAGCGCTACCTATGAACCGACAATCACGCTGCTCTCACAGTTTGCACCGTTGCTTAGTCTGCCAGTTTGTGATCCCACCCAGAGCTGTGCGTTCCCCATGAATGTGATTGCTCTGCTGCCCTACATGCTGCTGCACTACGAGGACGCCAATGAGATTTGCATACGAAGCGCAGAGAACATTGCACATGTGTCGACCGAGCTGGGCGCTAAGCTAGAGAACCTAGGAACCGTGATGACGCTCTACAGCCGCAAGACATTCTGTAAGGAATCGTTCCAGTGGACCAAGTGTGTGGTGAAGTATTTGCATGACACTTACGCACACATGGGACTCCACATGCTGGCCTTCCTCATCGAGGTGCTGGAAAAGGGACCGCAACAGGTGCAGGTGCCAGTTCTCAATGTCATTCACTGCATGCTGCACTATGTCGATCTGTCGGCGCCACAAGCGCAAACCATAAATGCGGATCTATTGCGTGCTATTGGCAAATATTTGGATGTGAGTCTGTCTATATAGGAATTGTACAAGTTTAAGCGGTTAGCTAAATACGGATACTTACTTTTTACAGACTGTGAACTGGAAGGACTCGCTGAAGATACTCAAGCTGATTGTGACACGCAGCTCGTCGCTGCAAGTGGTGCCGCCCAGCGATGGCAGCAGCGCCGGCTTATCGTTCTCCTTCTATAGCGCATATCCGGACTCGGATATGTTCTGTAAAAAGGAACTGGCCGGCCGCACCATGGAGTTCACCTTTGATGTCTCACAGACGCCGCTCATCGGTCGTCGCATACTGCTCAAAACGGAGGAGCCCAACCTAGTGGGCGGCGGATCTGGTGGTGGTGCATCGGGCACTGGAAATTCATCGCTCAACTCGACGCTGACCAATGCCACAACTGTGACGGTTGCGCCTGCCCAACAGGCCAGCGCACAGCTGCAGCAGCAACGGGCCCACAGCAATGTGGCGGCCATTGCCGCCTCTGCCGTCGCTGCCCAGCAACAACAACAGCAGCAGCAACAGCACCTGTTGCAACAGCAACAACAGCAGCAGCAACAACAACAGCATGTTGTTGGTGGTCTTGGCAGCATTGTTGGCACTCCGAATTCACCAAGACGCAGTGCGAGTCTCTCTCCGGCGGATACAGTGCCGCTCAGTGGATGGAAACGCCCGTGGATGTCACAGTGTCGAGTGCGGGAATGCCTTGTTAATTTGCTGACCACATGTGGTCAACGTGTGGGTCTGCCCAAGTCGCCATCGGTAAGTTGTTGCGGTGGGAACGGGGACTGGGGACGACAGTCTGTCAGCTTGTACATTAGCAAGGTGCATGCTTTGAACTCCCCTAGCGCAAGCTCTTTCAGCTCCTGCTTTCTAATATGTATTTACTCTACGAGCATAATAATGTGGCCCGATCATCTCTACAGCAAATTATTTATTTTCTACTTCTTTTTTCTTTCATGTAAAATAAACCAAATATCAAAAATATCAATATCAATATATATCAAAATCAATCCGATATCGAAACAATAACTAACACGCCATTAATCATCATTAACAACCCGAACCAAACCTAATTATAGGACGATTTCATAAACTCAATTTGCTCAAAGGTAAAGGAACATGTTTCTAAATGCCACGTGTAGCTTTGTTTTTGTTTTGTGTCATTTGTTTGATTTGTTGGCTCGTTGTTTAAGTTCCGTAATGTCGTATTAGATTCTTTGTTTTATTCCACACGTTCTGCTCAGATCCGTCTCATTTTATTCATTTCATTTGTTAGAAGAATCTGCCTGCTCATGTTCAGTTTTTGTTTCATTCCATCCATTTCTTATAGCACACAAGCATGTTTTAGATTTCATCATGTGAAATCCTTACATTTCATGTCTTTTTTTTTGTCTAAGCCCCAAGAATCATAAAATATCGTAAGAATGTGGAAATATTAATTTCTTATGCATATTTTGTTAACGTTCTAATTATTTCTTAAAAACATTCCTGTAAACCTTCCACTTTTCTTGTGCAACACTTCGGAATTGGTGAGAACTCAAACATGCTTGCTCCCCAATTTATCATTTCCTGTTCAGTTACCCCACCACACCCCTGCGTTTTATTATACCCGCTACCCATAGGGTAGAAGGGTATTATAACTTTGTGCCGGCAGGAAATGTATGTAACAGGCAGAAGGAGGCATCTCCGACCCTATAAAGTATATATATTCTTGATCAGCTTCAACAGCCGAGACGATCTAGCCATGTCCGTCTGTCCGTCTGTGTGTCTGTCCGTCTGTGTGTCCGTCCGTCTGTCCGTATGAACACCTAGATCTCAGAGACTATAAGAGATAGAGCTATAATTTTTTTTCGACAACATTTGTTATGTTTGCACGCAGATCAAGTTTGTTTCAAATTTTTGCCACGCCCCCTTCCGCCCCCGCAAATAAAAAAAATCGAATAACAAGCGTAATTTTAAAGCTAGAGTTACGAATTTTGGTATATATAATAATTACTATAGTAGTTATGATTCCTAAAAATTTGGTTGCGATCAGATAAAAATTGTCGAAGTTATTAAAGAAATACTTTTGTATGGGCAAAAACGCCTACTTACTAGGGGTCTAATTTGCTTTGGCCGACAGTCTGGTATATTGTGCTGTCTATGGTATATTTTGAATGCGGTACTATATCGATATACCAAATATACCATTTGGTATATTTTTTTTTGGTTTTTAGTAGTATATTTGGTATATTTTGAGAAATATACCGCAAAATATATTGCTTTTATTCAAAATGGGTAGCGGGTATCTCACAGTCGAGTACACTCGACTGTAGCTTTCTTACTTGTTTCATTTCGTTTTGTTTCATTTCCATTGCGTTCCGTGCCTGTGAATGCGCATGTGTGTTTTTTTCAAACTGTACGTTTCGTTTTCTTGTTTTAACTTTAACACGATCAGTCGTTGAGCACGTCACTTCTAACGGGATCGATTGCGACCAGACAAAGCGTAAGCTGTCCAGTCTACTATTTATATCTATATAAATGTACTATATATATCTGTATCTGTATGTCTTATATTAATCATTTTCTTAGATCGATTTGAGTGTTTTTTTTGTTGCATGTTTTAATTACAATGTTACTAACGTATTTCTGATAATATGCAGGTTATATTTAGCCAATCGTCGGATCTTATGGAGCGTCAATCTTCGGCCGCCTCCTCCACCGAGGAAACGTCAGGTCCACAAGGTGATCTTAGCAGCGGATCACGACGCGATGACGGACAGCCCGATTTTACCGTGTTCAAGGACTTTGATTTCCTGGAGTACGAGGACAGCATTGCTGGAGAGTCAACGGACAACTTTAACTGGGGCGTACGACGCCATCAGTTTGTTGGCGATGAGGAATGCTTGAATTGTGGCAGTGGTATCGGTGGCTCCATCAAGGGAGGCCATTCCTCGGCGCTGGAGGATAGCTTCAGCGATAAGACGCCCATTTTGAGCAAACGCAAGCGACAAACCGCCGATGATTCTTCCGATGAAGAGGGCGAATCGGAATCTCCACTCGACGACGATCATCGTCAGTCGTTCTTGAAGAACTGCTTTAGCGCCGTGCCGCCCACATCTTTGAGTCTGCGCGAGCGTCGGCGTCGCAACTCGGTGTCGCGTAGCGATACCAGTGGCTCAAGTGCTGGAGATTTGGGTGATATTACACCCTGCAATGCCTCGCCTCATCTGCAGGGCATCATTCGCTTTGGTGCCGCAATACGCGATGAGGCCGAGGAGAATTGGCGACGTCAGTTGCAATCGATGCTTGTTAATCAGCCATCGGCACACACCTCAGAGCTGTTAATGCAATTGTATCGACTGATCAAGGAGCTAACGTTCAAGACAATCAGCATTTCGAAGGAGGCAAAGAAGTTCTTCACAGGCATTGGATCGCAATTGGGAAATCGCATATCGCTCTTTACAGATCTGTTGAGCTCTCGCGCAGATCCGCCGCGTGTTTGGTGCAGCGAACTGCAGACAACGACGCCCAAGTTGTTTGAAATGCTGCGTTTTAATGTGCTCGAGGTGCAGGAGCATCTTGAGACGTTCTTCGATCGCAAGGATCAGGTGTTGGAGGTGAGTTAAATTCATTTTAAATTAATTGAAAAGCATTTTAATTGTTTTAATTCTTTTGCAGTGTTTGGATGCGGTGAAAACGTCGTGTAAGTTGTCGCTGTTCAATGAATCGGATGTCGCTGCTTCCGGCTTGGAGATGCCCAGCAGCAGCTCGAGCATAGCCTATATGCCTTTTGATCCTGCCTCCACGGAGGTGGTGCTCGATCTGGGCCGTTCCTTGTACAAACTAATGTTCCAGCTGTTGCTGCTGATCGAATCGAATCATAAAATATCCTCGAATGTGGTCAATCATTTTCGTGTTAACGAAGACGTAAGTGAATCAATCTTTTGAGGCACATTTTGAACTTTCATAACTTGTTTTTGCTCTTGCAGATGCATGACATATCCGATCTTTATGCCTTGGTGCGCGATGCATTGGTGCGTTGCACCACGGAAGCAGAGATCGATTGCCTGGAATCATCCACCTCTACTGAGGGTGAACATACGCCGACGCCGTCGCCTGGCTTGCCGATGACCCAGGAAGAGTTTGAGGCATCGTTGCATGAGCATATTGGTCTTCAACGTTGGTCCAGTGCCATTTCACATGTGCGACAGTATCGGCGTGTCTCTACGTTAAATGCAGGCGATCAAAGTCTGACCATTTTCAGCTATGGCAATATCGATAGTCGCATCAAATTCGACGAGATGACCATCATATTGAATGCTTATGCTCACAGCATTATGAAGGATCGAACAGGTTTGTTTACCAAAAATTACCTTAATATATTTCGAGAGAATGCTAATCAATTGGTTCTTTGCAGAGGACTTCATTGTGTCCAAATCCGACTCGGAGCTGTTTGAGGTGTACGCAATACTCTCGGAGAACTTGTATCACGTGTCCAGCGCCTTGACCAACATGGAAATCAACATGAAGAGCTATCACATGGGCGCCGGATCAAACAATTTGCATCGCAGCGAACAAGATATTGTGACAAATCTTTAAATTTAAAACAAATGGAACTTCTACATATGGCTAAACTTAGTGCAGGATTAAGCTCATTTTGATATGCTATCTAATCAAATAAATAGTTGTTAGTATTTAAGCAGCATTATTATATAGGTACTACTATCCCACTATCATTCAGTTGAGAGAGAGTTGATAAATCATTATTGTGAACAAATGTGTTTTTAGGGTACGAATACGATACAATTACATAATATACTTACATATACGATAAATACATATAACAGCTATGGCAATTAGTTTTTGTGGCGAAACCCAATGGAACAATTTGCAATATCGTATGTTTTTTTGTATAAAATAAAAACATTTAATTATAAAGTATTGATGTCATTTCGATCCACATTGAACACATGGACAGCTTACACTAAAAGTAGAGCAAAATTTTCAACTTGTACAAAATATTCAAAAAATGTCCCCTAACTAATTGAACAGTTTCTTGAGCGCTTTTCGTTGCTGTTTATTGTATTCGGCCAACAGCTGCTTGGCACTGTTCAGTTCGTTCAGGATCTGTTTGTTCTCCGGTAGCAATTTGTGGGCATGCTTCAGGTCCTTGATAGCCTCTTCATAGTTTCGCATGGCACTTTGCGCTTGGCCGCGTCTATAGAACGCCTTGCTGCAATTGGGATCCAGACGTATAGCCTCTGAGCATTCGTATTTGGCATACTGATAATTCTCTAGTTTCAGCTCCACGGCAGCCATGTTGATGTTGTTCACCACTGAGAAGTCGTCGAGCTTACGTAGATCCGTGTCATCAGAGCAGCCCTTGAGTTGCTGCCAGTCGAAGTTCTTGCGCAGCATGGTGTAGTAACGATTCGCCTTGCGGTATTTGGCACGTGCTTCATGATATCTGCCCAGCTGAAAGAAGTGATTACCCGATTGCCGCAAGCCCGTGAGCAGCTGAACTGTAGCGTCGGACTGCAAGATAGACAGTTGTATAAACTTTATAGTGATTATGTAACAAATGCTGCAACTTACAGTTGGCTTCGTGAATTTGCCCGTCCAATCTTGTGGATATGGTGGCAGTTTGTCTGTTGTCTCATCATTGCAGTCTACTCCCCAATCCGTGTCTGGTGCTAGTTCCCCACAGTCGCTGATCATAATGTCCACCGTGGGATGTGCATCATCCGTGCAGTTCTGCTCCATTTCGGCCACAATACCGAGGCCACGTAGCACACGACCCACAACGACATTGGTGCCATTGAGGTTTTCGCAGCCAACGGCTGTGATGAAGAACTGTGAGTTGTTGGTGTGTGGCTTGCCATAGTTGGCCATGCTGACGACGCCTTCGTCATTGTGCTACAGAGTGAAAAGATGAGATTTGTCTCTTGTTGATTGCCTGCTCACTAACTCACCGTCAGTTCAAAGTTCTCGTCCTCGAAGAGTGGTCCATAGATGCTCTCGCCGCTGGTGCCATCATTGTGGACCAGATCGCCGCCTTGGACGGCAAATACTCGCTTGATGGTGTGGAAGCGTGTGCCCTTGTAGTGCAGTGGTTGCCCCAGCTGCCCGATGCCACGTTCTCCTGTGCACAGGGCACGGAAATTTTCCGCTGTCTTTGGCACAACATCCTTGCGCAGTTCAATTATCATGCGTCCCGCTGCGCAAAAGTAAATATACACACACGCAAACACACACAGTAATTATTATGTAGGTCAAGTAGAGATTGTGCGACTTTGTTTTGCTTACCGCTTTCCTGGCCAATGGTGATATCTAAATACACCAAGGGATTCGAACCCTTCACGGGCTGTAGCAGCTTGTGTTGCGTTGCATCCATTTTTGTCATCTAGGCGCAGCTTTTTTGCCGACCAGTCGCGATTCCAAACAATATTGAGCCAACTTTAAATTAAGTAAACAAATGGCATACGATTTACACTTGAACCATGACCAGTGCTGCCCATAAACTTTATTGTGTCTGCAGCAACAGCTGATTGGGGCTGCCAACTGCGCGCAAATTGGTTGATTTGGCGCAAGCCGTTAAATATTTGAATTGTTGTGCTACACATATGAGTTAATTTATTAAAATTGTATTTCAATAGTATTGTAAATGAAAGTAATTAATAGTATAATCTATTATATTTTTTTTATGTAATATGCATTGTGAACCCTAATAAAGAAATAAAATATTAAAAATTACTTTGAAAAATTATACAATATAAAACTTATTTTCGATTTAATTCGGCTATTGAATATTTTCGCATAAGCTTAAAATAAATGAAGTTTTGTATATTCCCTTAGCTAAAGAATCAGTTCTACTACATTGTCTTTGTCTCTTTAAAGTAATTAAATCATTTTTCAGGTTGACTTTACTTGTTTCGAATTTCCCCCTTTCGTTTCCGTTTGTTCCTACATTTTTAATGTTTTCACGTTCCGCCCACAAAATTTTCATAGTTATTTTAGCTTCATTGAACAAGAGTTGCACAATGTCCATAAGCAATAAAGCAATTTACCCAAAAGCAACCGTATAATTTACTACTAATTGAGCCAAGAACCCCCTTAGAAAAAATGCTATAAAAGAATGCATTGGAGCAGCTCCTTCAGCAGTTTCACTTTCGCCCTTCAAAATGCAGAACATACTGGATCAGGAGTTGCAGCTGATTGACGACTTGCCCAAGCCAGGACTCACCTGGGTGGAATACAGCGCCTACGCATTGGGAATTAACATAGCGCCAAGGAAACGCAGTTCGCGGCCCTGCGGATTGTGAGTTTTCATAATTAAATATGATATATGTAAATTTTATTTTATTCTACATTTTTTTATTATGTAGTCTACGAGTATTTGCTTTACTGGTGAATTTGAGCATTATATATAGCCTCATTCAATTCATCATGGAAAATTACACGGTGTCCTTTGAAGCTTATGTAGAGGTCAGTAGACAGCAAAAGTAAAACAGAAGATATTAGTATGATCTCTGTTTTCTTCTCGCAGGCTGTTCTACTTTCTTTCCAGCTTTCGGTGGGATTAGTAAAAATGATGTACTTTCACAATTATATGGATTCTTGTGCGGAACTTGTATACACCACCGAAACAGGTGATGTGCTCAAGAACTTGGGGCTGTTTGAATTGGGTGCGTTAAAATGTTTTATTAAGTAAAAAATACGTAATTGATTTCTTTTCTATAAAGATTTACCCAATAAACGGATATTACGCAAGTCACTGGGTTCCATATTATCCAAAAACTGGCAAGATATTGATCGCCAGGTCATGTTCTTTTTCAAGATTGTCTGTATGCCTGTGCTGTACTATACAATGCGGCCCTACTTTCAATACGTCTACGATTGTTACATAATACACGACACTTGTGAGATGACTTTAAGTAGGTTTGATTACCATTAACTACAAATATGTCGTTATAATGTTTATGGTACTTTAATCTATAGCTTATCCAGCAATTGTGCCATTTATAAAGCTGGGCAAATACGAGTTTCCCTCGTATTCCGTTCGTTTTTTCCTGCTACAGTCTGGGCCCTTTTGGTGTTTCTTTGGTAGGGCGCGCACTGGTTCTAATTGAAAATTTCTTTTAATTTAGAACTATTGTCTCCCTTAGCTGTATTTGGCTTCAACAGTCTGTTTGTTGTGCTCACCAGATACGAGGCGTGTCTTATAAAGATTCTACGTTATTTGGTGCAACACTCGACATGCGATTCGGTTGTTCCCAAGTCTTTAAGAGTGCCTTATTTACGCTGCTGTGCTCGACTCTTTGCACGCATCTCAAGGTAATATTTATAAAATATATCTTAAACAATTTCAACTGTCTAATATCTTTTGCAGACATCATGCCCAAATCGAGAACCTCTTCAAATACATCATTCTTGTACAATGCGTCATAAGCAGCATCTTGATATGCATGTTGCTTTATAAGATCAGCACTATTATGGTAGGTTAAAAGCTGATTTATCTGGTCACAGATACTAAATTATTTTTCTAGGAAGTGGGCTGGGTTTGGATGGGCATGATTATGGTCTATTTGGTAACTATAACTCTTGAAATCAGTTTATACAATGTCAATGCTCAAAAAGTAGAAACGCAGGTAAGTAAAAAAGTCTTTCAATAAAAATTTGACTTCAAAGTAGACTTTCCAGAGCGAATTACTCTTCTACGATTGGTATAACTGTGCCTGGTATAATGAATCCGAAGACTTTAAGTTCATCATCAAGCTGATGCTGATGTTCTCAAGAAAAACGTTTGTGCTCAGCGTGGGCGGATTTACAAATTTGTCACACAAGTTTCTGGTGCAGGTGAGTTGAGGTTTTGAATTTCTGAAAACAAAAATTTAAATTATTATACATTGCAGGTCTTTCGCACCAGTGGAAATTTCTTTCTACTGTTGAGAAACATGAATAACAAATAAGCATAAATTACATTTATAGATTACAACGTTGGAAAACTTTTATTAATCGTATTTTTAAGGTAAATCGACTTAAACACAGTGAAAATATTGTAATTGGCACATTAAACGTAGATGAAAAATATGTTAATATATGTACGTAATAGAGTAGAATAGTTTTGGGATATATATTTAAAGAAATGCAATTGATTTGGAGAGGATTGCTTGAGGGAATTGTACACGGCACAGTTTTCAATATATAATACAGTCGTCCATGGCTGGCTTGAATTTAAAGCACAATTGGCAGTTAAGAACATTTTGAAGTTGGGCATCATGCTTCGATATAATCAATGATGTATATGACTGATGCATTAAAGCTTAACATTTCTTAGTTTTGTTTATCTGGTTTCTCGTTTGTCGTTTTGTTTTTGTTTCTCTTCTTTTACTAAACACAATATTTCAGCTATAAGACTAAAACTCTATAATTTCATTCAACGGCTAAGGGCTAATTCGATTTGCGATATGCGATTTCCGATTTCGACTTTGATTTGTTCGTCTTCGCCTGGTACTTAGATGTTAATTGAAGTAGTTGGTAGTTGGTAGTGCATTCATTATTTTAATTAATGTAGATGAGTCTACGGCTCTAGACGATTGCGTCTAAAGCAACCTGCGGGCAGTGCTTCTGATATTTGGCGAATGTTTGCCACCTCGTTCTCCAGATCGATCAGTTCGTCACCATATTTATCGATCAGTTTCTTTTGTATATTGCGCTGTTCTCGATACTTTTCGATACGTCCCGTTAGATTCACGCGATTGATGTCGCTCTCCACCACACTCAGACGATTCTCTGCAATGCCAAATTGAATTAGTATTTAAATTATTCACTTCTTTGAAGTTATTCTTACCCAATTTATCCAAATCTGCGGTGTTGATATCCTTGAGGTTCTCCAGCTCATCCTTGATGGCGGACAGCTCAGCGTTGGCCTTTTCAATTTGCTTCTGAGCATCCTGCGTGTTGGCCTTGGCTTGACCCACCTTGCGCTTGGCATCGTCCACCAGATTATCATCTTTGGTTGAATTGTCCTCCAGGAGGAAGATGTTCATTTCCGTCAGCTTGACGCGACCATTCAGCTGATCAGCCTCATCGCGCAGCTTACGAGCTGCCACCTTGGTCTCATTGGCCTTGCGACGAATCAACTCTGCATCCTGTGGAATGGATTATGATATAAGTAATGGTACAATCATCGATATTTCCTTGACTTACCTTGGATGCTTGTTCGGCATACTTCTCCTGTGCCTCTTGTGCATTGTTCTTGGCCTCATTGGCGTTCTTGTTGGCACCCTCCAAGGCATTGGCCGCCTGGTTGATCAGAGTGCGCGCATGATTAATGTCCTGCTCAATGTTGGGCACCAATTCCATAGCCTGGGCTGCCTTCTCCGAAGAGCGCTGCACATCAGACTGGAACCCGGCAAGCTTGGTGTAAGTGTTGTTGGCCTCCTTGAGCGTATTGTCGCCTTGCTCCACAGCCTTGGTGGCACGCTCATGTGCTGCCTTGGCACGCGCAAGCAGCTCAATGTCGTCCTTCTTTTGGGTATCGGCGCTGAGGAAAGGAAAATTACGTATACGCATTATTAGTCAGCTGTTGTCAACATATTATTCCATATTACAAATGGAATTGAAGTGAAAATTATAAAAGGATTATAAGACTCGACTTACCGTTGAAGCACCACTTGGGCCAGCTTGCTTTCGGTAGCAAATTCGTCGAAGATATTGCCATTGGCGTCGGACAAGTCGTTGATCTGCTTGAGCAGCAAGTCGGCACGTTCGTTGGCCGCAACCGCCTCCTGCTTCAACTTAGCGATGTCAATGTCCGGCTGTGTCTGCCGATTGACATCGTTGAGCAGCGTGAGAGCCGCATCGTAGACTTCGTTGGCCTTGCGCAACGCCTCCTTGGAGGTTTGAGCAACGGCGCCCAGCGATTGCTTCACTTGATCGAGCTCGAGTCGCACTTCGGAGCGCAATTCGACGCCCACCTTTTGCTGCAGATCAATGGCATTCTTGGCCAACAGATGCGCCTTTTCTACGGCATCCTTAGCGTCCTTGGCATTCTTCAGATCGTACTGTGCCTCCGACTCCAAGCGATCGGCAAGAGCGCGTGCATCACGCGATATATCGGAGATTTGCTCGGACTGCTCGCCAAATTCCACGGACTTATTCTTGGCCTTGGCCAGCGCTTGAGCTCCCTCATCGTTCAGCAGATCCAAAGCCTGTTGCAGTTGCTTCTTGGCGTCGTCGATAATATCGTGTAGTTGCGTATAATTGCTGCGTGCCTTGACAATCTCATCGTTGGCATTCTTCTGCAGAGCATCGGCGCTCTCTAAATGGCCACGCATGCTGTCCAGGCGATTGTGCAGATCGTTAATGACCTCCACATAGGTCTGTCCCCCTTCACCCGAGCCCGAGCGTGCATCCTGTGCCAAAACGGCAACCTTATCCTGCACAGCGCGCAGCTTGCCCTCAAACTCTTCATCGTTGGTAACAGGAGTGCGAGCGATTTCGTCGAGAGTGGAACTCAAATTTTTCAGCTTGTCGCGATGCACATTGGCCGCATCCTGCACCAGATTGTAGCAGTCGGGACAGTCCACGCAGCCGCGATGACGATCGTATTTGTTTTCCTTGCAACGGTCGCAACGATGTCCCTCGACATTGTCGTTGCATGGACACTGACCCGTCTGATCGCACTGGAACCCCTGTGAGCCACTCGCATCGCACTCGCATGACTTGCAGCCATCCACGGAGAAGCCAAAGAAGTAGTTCTCACACTGATCACAACGCACACCAACCACACCCGGTTTGCAGTGACACTGTCCAGTGAGTCGATCACAGGTGGAGTTATAGCTGCCCACAGGATCGCACAAACAGTTCTCGCAACCATTGCCCGAGCGAATGTTAAAGTAACCTGGTTGACACTCGCCACAGTCGCGTCCAATCACATTGGGCTTGCACTGACACTGTCCAGTGACCTGATCGCAACGCGAGATGCTCTTCTCGTCCTGCTCGGTGCCAGCAGCATAGCAACTGCAGCGATCACATTTGCCATGCGGCAGCGCCAAAGGATCACCGAAATGTCCAGGCAGACACTGATCACAGTGCTGGCCAGCGGTATTATGAATACACTTCAGGCACTCGCCGGTGGTGCGATTGCAGTTGCCCACCGCATTGGGATCCACATTGCCATTACAGTCGCAGCTCTTGCAGGTCTGAACCGCACCCAGCAAACCAGTTGGATCGCCATAGAAGCCATCGCTGCACTGTTCGCAACGCGAGCCAAAGTAACCCACCGGACACTCGGTACAGATGACGGTATCACCATTGATCTGCAGACAGGCGCCATCGTTGGGGCACGGACAACGCTTGCAGTCGTTGGGAGTGCCGCCCAAGGCGTTGCCATAGTAGCCCTTGGCACACTGATCACAGTTGTCGCCTTGAGTGTTGTGCTGACAGATGCAGCTGCCCGTCTCCGAGTCACAAATGTCCGCATGGCCATGACAATCGCAGGGAATGCAAGGCATGAAAGGTCCACCACGTGCCGGACTGTGACGATAGCGGGGAGCGCAGGACTCGCAGAATTGTCCCAAATAACCCTCCGGGCATGTACACTGCTCAATCCAGGTGGCAGGTTTGCCCGCAGCGCCGCGATGAGCCGTTTGCAGCTCCACATCATCGAGATTTGCTTCGCCCTGCACCGAGTAGGTGGCCCTGATCTTGATGGCCGTGAGATTGGAGAGTATGGAGAGGAAACCACGGGCCGATTGACTTGGTTGCCATTGATAGTCGTGATGCTCGTGGAGGCGGAACTTGTATTCCTTCACTCCCTGATCTGGGATGCTGTTGCCTTGGGCAAAGATGGGCAGCGACACCTTGCTACCAGCACCCTCGAGAATGACATCGCTGGCACTGGTGCTGGGTCCCACCTGACCGACCAGTTGCAGCTTGAAGCTCAGATCACGATTGTAGGAGGCACGCTGATCGCCGAGGAAGCGATCGGGCGCCTGGAAGTAGACGTATTCATTGCCTTGAGCTGTGGTACCGATGCTGCGACTGTATTGATTGTACTTGATGTCGACATCGCGACGATTCGGATCAATAGCGGTCCAGCGCTCCTTGTGCTTGTTAAAGTTTGAAGTGACAGAGACCACAGAGTAACCGGGAGCAGTCTGACACTCGGAGGTGTGGCCATAGCAGAAGCAGGGTGTGCAACCGAAGCGATTGCTGCGATCCAGATTGAAGAAGCCAGGTTTGCACCTAATGAAAAAAAAGGTGTAAGAAACTGGGGTGATCTATTGGAAATTGAGTTGCTTACTCATTGCAGCGTCTGCCCTCGACGTTTTCCTTGCAGAAGCAAATTCCCGTCTCTGCATCGCAAGCTGGCGTATTATCCTGCGAGCCCTGGGCATCACAACCACAGGGTTGGCAACCATGTGGTCCGAACTGGAAGTAGTTGTTGGCACAGCGATCACACTTGTCGCCAGTCACGCCAGGCTTGCACTGACACTTGCCCTGGCTGTTGCACTGCAGCGAACGGGAACCAACGGGATCGCATCCACAGTTCACACAGTAAGCGTTGTCACGCATATAGAAGTTCTCCTTGCAGTGCTCGCAGTTGGGTCCATCGCGATTGTCGCGACAGTCCAGACAATGACCACCGTGTCCCGTCAAATTGAACAGATTTGCATCGAAGTAGCATTTGTCCGCAAAGCCGTTACAGTTACAAGCTGTAATCAAATTAGAGTTGGAGTTAAGTAAATAATGAGTATTAAATTTATGAATAGTGATTGCAGCTGAGTTGCAATTAAATGAGGAATTAGTTTAAAGGGAAATTCTTATCCGATTTACAGTTGATATGATACCAGTGCACCATATCATTGCCACCAATGCGATTTGTGTTCAGCGCATAATCGTAGGTCCAGCCATACCCTTTGGCCTGGACAACGAGGCAAAGAAGTTGCAACAAGTTACACAGACGCAACATGACTGATTGACTGAGCGCGACGATCACAAGTGTTTGCCACAAGTGGCATCTAACGGCAAAGCAGTCTGTCCTTATATAGAGCAAGTCACACCACAGTGGGGCAAATGGTATAAAAATTAAATTAATTTCTAATGTATGGAGTTAGCTTCTTAAAATATAATTTGGTTTCAAATATAGAAAAGGGATAGGCTGTTCTTCAAGCATATTTCTCAATTTTAAGCACTTCACTTCACTTGCCAATTTAACCATACATAACTATTATAAATTAAAAGACAAAAGTCGCTTCATTAATATGTCTTTTTTTTTATCAAGGAAAACTTATAAAATTAATTGTCATTAAAAAGAGGAAAGCGGATATGAAAATTCAAAATTCATATATACTTGTTATATTCTGTATATTTTTCACCACTACGCACTGTGCAGCGTGCAACCAGTTCTGCAAAGCTATGTTCTATTTGCTTACCTTTGCACTCGTTGACTTCGGTTGATGTTGCCCTCTTCCACTTGACGTCGTTGTAGAGAGGCAAGCAGCGATCACAGTCAGGTCCATCGGTGTTGTGGCGACACTCGCAGACGAGGGTGCGTTCGCCATGCATTCCTGTACTTGCCACACACTTACTTGCGTGGCCGTTGCACTTGCAACGAGCACCCACTGCAATATCACTGATGGCATAGAAGTAGGATTTCAACACTTGCGAATCGCCAAACAGTTCATCACCAAAGGTGTTCAAACGATCCAGCGTGATCCTAATGTCGGTGGCCGTCACCCAATCCTGCAATTCCAGACTGCGCTCAAAGTTGATGCCACTTGGGCGACCCTCGAGCGTTGAGAAGGCAATTTCACCATCAATCAAAGGCGAGATGTCGCTGTACTCGCTCGTGCAGAGAGCATGAGCCTCACCCTCGCCTTTGCGGATGGCACGGGAGTCGGGCAGCGAGTAGATGTCCCGACAGGTTGCGCTGTAGTACTGATAGGGTATCCAGGGTCCGTGTTCTGAGGTGCGTTTGTAGATCGTAAAGGACTCGGGACGCGGCGAGCGGAAAAGAATGCGCACATAGGTGATATCATACGATTTACCTGCGAACAGAGAAAGTATAAATTATAAAAAAGGCGAATTTCGATTTTCAGTTATTTGTACTAACGTAAATGCAGCGTGAGATTGACATGGTTGGGATGCTGAATGCCCTCGAACATGGTCTCCGACTGCCACCACGATGGATTCTGTGGATCGTGCAGATCCGTAAGGAATGCGGGACTATGATCACCATAACTAAAATATAGATAAATATTTAAGTAAACACAACAAAAAAAGTGTATTATTTGTGACGTTACCTGCAGACGCCGCAGTTCTTGAGATTCGAGTTCATCATCTGCGTGCAGAAGTGATTGTCGCCCTGCTCGCCGCAAGTGTTTGTCGACTCGATTTGCAGTTGATAGGCAGCATTGATGAATTCCGGCAAGCATTTCTGTCGCAAAGAGAAGGCGAGAAAGAGCACATTAAGTATACGTTGCGTAGCGTTAATTGATAAGAGAAAGTAAGAGCATGAAATATGTCTAAGCGTGTGTGTGTGTTTGGGTGTGTTTTCACGCAATTTGTATTCATGTTAATTGAGTCAACAGCGCTCAATTGGTTTGCTTGTCTGCATTTGAATAAAACGGAGAGCAGCGGAACTATTGACCCAGCATACAATTCAATTGTGTGATCACAGACTACTTGTATTGTACTATGATTGACAGAGTGAGCACTGGGTATTGTAATACGATTGATGAAGTGATTTTTTTGGATTATAGTATAATTGTTAGTTTAACTACCCTTTTTTTGATAAAGAGTTTGTATTGCATTGTACAATGAATTTTATTGCGATGGAGAGACTACTGCGACTTCTATGTATGATTGATAAAGAGGTATTGATGATTGACAAAGTGACTATTGATTATAGTACTATACTTGGTAATAATGTTTCTTACAGTGATTTATAGACAGTTATATCTTGTATTATATTTTGATTGACAATCGAGTATTTTGATTGATAGAGTGACTACCAAGTATTGTGATGTGATTGATAGAGTGACTTAGTGCAATGAAATATTATTATCAATCAGGTATTCTAGTATAATTGATTGGGTATTGTATTCTAATTTATAAAGTCATTTATTGCATTGTATTATGATTGATAGGGTGACTACTGGGTATTGTGCTATGATTGACAATTTTAATATTGTACTAACACAGAACTTCTGGATATTCTTGTATGATTGATAGAGTGATTTATTGTATTGTACAATGATTGATAGAGTAATTTATTACATTGTACTATGATTGATCATAGTATTTCTCACCTGCGGTCGGCCATAGGGATCGTAGCACTCCAAAGCAGGCATGAATGTCGTGCCTCGCAACTCGTGTCCTCCCGCTGAGTTGATGGGCTGCCGTTGCATGCCCCACGCCGCCGTTGCACAGTGGCAGAGCAGCATGCCAGCGAGCAGCAGACGCGCCATTGAGGAGGAGCCTAAGCTTAGACTCCGCCTGCTGCGCTTCATCGTGACTTTGATGGTATCAATGGAGAGTCTTTGTTCTATGCACACTAGGATGACTCGCAAACTCCTCGATCTCTGCGAGCTTATGTATAATGTGCCAAGGTGGGTTTTATAACTTCTTTTGTTTCTTGTGCTGGGATTTGCACTGTTAGAGCATAATTGCAGTTTTCAGTTAAACGTTGGCTGGTTTCGGAGCGGCTTCACACGCTGCAAAGTGAATGGAAAATGCACAAAATATCATTAGCATCAGCATTAGCTAATCCCCCAAAATATATGCTTCGTATAGAGAACTTTTCAGAACACTTCCAGCACATGTGTTGTCCATATTGTCTGAGCGAGTTATTTCCGTTCAAAGCGTCCAGAGTGTATTATAGTTTTGCAAAGGCGTTTTTAATGCCATAACCTGAACAGATTAAATTAGAACAGTCTTGACCAGCTAACATATTTGACAGACTCTTTCTGATGCTAGCAACGCAAATAAAGATTGTAAATATAATTGAGCTAATTTTATGTACATGCCATGTAACAAAGCTGGCATAGTTATAATAAAGTAGTTGAAAAGACCGCAACTATCTGTTAGGGTATTAATTTGGCGGCATTCCAGAGATCACTGTTGATCTTTGCTTGCTTTTAATTAGTTCGTTTGCCGGGCCAAAAACTGTTCATAAACACAAACTTTACTCAGTTCGTCAATAAGTAAGTTCCGAGATCTGTCTGTGAGTTCATTGAAGCTACAACAACAGCAACAACAACAGTGCTGGTATATTGTATAAACAAAACAAAGCAGAAAACCAAAAAAGCGAAAAAAAACTGCAAATGAAAATTTCAAATAGGAACAACAAAAATACGTAAATAAACACAAACACACAGCCACACACATACTGTAAATGAACTCAAGCATTGCCCACAAAATTTGTGTTTCCGACTACAACTAATATATATGGTATGTATATGCAGTACTCCCCTCGACATCACCCGATTCTCCTCCCCTCTAGCATTACCTCTTCCCTTGCCAACCGAAAAAAAAAAACAGTACAGCAGTTGCTCTAAGAAAACTTGAAATAATTCCAAGCGATGATTTCATCTACATACTCCGCCATATAGCACACACATACACAGACATTATATCTAGATACATGTTTATATGTGTCTGTGTCTGGGGATAAGCGTGTAAACTTTGCAATTATTTAAGAACTTGCCACATAGGTCATGTGTGGAGAATGCTGAGTGCATATCGGTGCTATGTTTGGATGCACTCTGATTATTCTTAGCCAAGGTTAGATTCATTTAAGTCTCTGAATTCAGTTAAGGTTTGCTCAACTAATTAGCGAATATGCACAGTAAATTGTGTCTATTTACTTAGTAAAGTAGATTGAAGAAGATGATATCATAAATACTTATGACAGCACTGTGCCGCTTTTAGCCACACGCTAGATAAGTAGACTGAAATTAGAGCTCTTTTAAAAAAAAATTTGAGCGAAGAGCAATGCAACTGCAGGCAAGCGAAAAAAGGGAGTTCACAAGAATTTACCAGTTTCTTATGGTAAAATCCAGTATGAACATGTGACCGAGTGGGAGATTAATACATTTTCAATGAATAATATAACATTTATACTTTATCATGAATGTATTTGTATAATCTGCAAAGTTCTGTAGTAGTTTTCATTTTAGTCATTTTCCTTTCATTTAGCACACTTTATTTTATTTATTTAAGGTCTTATGTATGAGTTCCATCTGATCACCAAACTGTCGATTGTTTGCACAAATTTTCTAATTTATTTTTTATCAATTTTTAAATATACATATATATTTAGCTTAGAGGGGTTGCTTCCCAGCAACGAGTACCAACACACAGTTTAAACACTTTGTAGACTTAAGAGGATTTTTTATTTGTGTTTTTTTTTGGTTAGTGATCGTTGGCTTATCAGCGACGTCGTCTCCGATTTTAAAACACAGAAACAGAAACTGTTTTATTTCGAAACCAAAATTAAGCACAAGAAATCTTTGGACTGTCGTCGGCGCCACATTTGATACACTTGTGCCTCAGATTTCGAGCTGAGCTGAGCTGGAACCCTTTGGGAATGAGTTCAGCTGAGGCCAAGACACAAACACATACACTTGTCATGTTCTAGAGATATTTAATATTAAATATTTCATACACAAGTCAATATATATGTGTGTAGTTGTGCGTTTATAAGTATGTATGTATATATAGCACGGAATGAACATCCGCTCCATTCAGATTTCAATTGTTGAGCTGCTGCTGCTGCTGAGTTGAGTTGAGTTGCTGCCGCGATACGCGCCTATGAACACGAGTTCCTTTTGCGATAAGAATTTGGGGCTACGAACTAGTGTGTGCATAGTGTGTGCGATATGGTTATGGTATTATACGAGTATGTTATAGGCTGACCACAAGTTGACTTATGAGCGAACTGAGCAGGTACAAAGACGATGGAAGACGACTTTAGCTCACGTTGTGTTTGTGTGTAGGTCTCAGTTTTGTTTGTGCGCTTTGAAACTGCGTTATTGTTTGGCACCTTTTGCTATTTATCTTTATTGAGGCGTTTGTTTTTATCAACTGCTTCACTACACTCACTCACGCACTCGCGCAGGTAGAAGAAAAGCAAACGAAATCACTCAAAAGAAACTGCACACTCGAGACGAGAGCGAACAACGCACGCTCAGATACTTTTTACGAAACTTGGTTGCTGTTGCTTTTGTTTTTGGTTTTGTTGTTACTTGACGCTGCACAGGGCACAACAAATACTGCGTTTATTTATGGCTTATTTTTGTTGTAGATACATTTAGTTTCTCTTGCCGCACACATGCTGCATTTGGAACATATTCCGTGATGCGTTTTCCAAAAACACAATTTTCGTCAGTTTATTTATAGTTTGCATTTGTGGCATGGGAAACCAACTGCTGCAACTGCATTTGCATTTTCATTTGCTTTCAATTTTTTGTTGTTTTTTTTTGGTTTTCGTATTTTTTTTGATCAAGTACCTTGCACTCACACACATGCACTTCTCACTTTTCTGCTGAATCGGGTTAAAGTTGGCAGTTTATATGGATTCATGTAGTTACGAGTACATTTCATTATTATCGTGCTTTTGCTCGTTGTCGTTGTTTCATTTGGTTGTTTTGTTGTAATTGTATCACTAGACTGAAGGCAAGAACCTTTTGAATCAACAGCCATTCACATATGCACACTCACTCCGTAGTCGCACTCACACACACACACACGCATCCATGCACTACAAGATACTTTTTTATCTTGAGGTTTTCTTTTTGTCGCCAACAACAAGCAGCCGAAAACGACAATCAAAAAACACACACGAAAAAAAAACATTACATACAAATTCGGAAGAGATCCAGAAGAAAACTTCACAGAGTCCACACTCCTCCACACCAGAAATCCACACACACACATCCACACGCACACATGGACAGATACACACACACACAGAGAGTGGGGAACACAGCACTTTTCAGCGGCTATAGCGTAGTCGCACTTACTCCGCACAGAAGACCACAGGCAACCGCTAACGAGGACGTCCAATGCTCAACTGACTCTAGAGGAATGCGGCACGACCGCTCAGCGGTTTCTGTCTCAGTCTCAGTCTCTATCTCCGCCGTCTTCGTCTCGACGATTGTTGAGTGAAACTCTCTCTCTCTCTCGCTCTCAGCAAACGAATAGTATCTGTATCTCGACGTTGAGTATCTGTAGTTGAGCGTGATCGTCTGCATGTTGCTCCCAAGCTTCTTAGCTTCGTCTGGAATCGTATTAACCCGGCAATTATGTTGCGCGATTGCATTGCTGATTTATGAATTAATGTTCAATTTGTCATTTATTTCTCTTATTACTCATTTTTCGGTATTTCTAAAGTTTTGTATTTCAGTTCTTTTTGAACTCGAAATCGCATTCATATCTTCGTATGGTTTGACTTTGTCGTTTATTTATCTGTTATCTGTTAAACACATGTCGGAATCATATTCTATCATATGAGCAGCTCTCCGTTTGCTTTGCTATGTGATTCCCGGTACTATCGGCGGAGGCTGTGCTGCTCTGTGCTCTACTTTTGGACTTAGTTGCCTTTAAGAGCTAGCGGGTTATCGCTGTTAGGCTGATAACAGTTCGTTGTACGACAAAACCCAGAGCACTTTCAGTTTCATTGACTAAATTTAACACGAGATGCTTTACCCAAATCATATTCTCTGAACTATACCATTTCTAAAAACTGAGCTTCAGATAAGGCATTTAGAGAGTCGAAAATATTTTAGGAAGTAAAAATTCTCTCAAAAATACGAAAATAGCTTTGAGTTAATAATTTTTACATAATAATAGCAGTGTTGATAAGAAATGTATTTAAATTTTTATGGTGCCGGCAATTTGCAGAATAATTCTCAATTTTTTCCCCGCCAACAGTTGACTGATTATGCCCGGATGAACTTTACTATCTCTTGTGATTTGGTGAGGTAATTTTATTCTAAAATTTAGTGCCTCTCTAATTTGATTTGTTCAGTATTTGAGTTACTTACAGAAATCTGAATAAAATTATTGCAGTTGGTCTTTCCCTCATTACAGAAGAGAAGTAAAATGAATCGGCATCCGTTAATTATATTTTTTATGGCTTTATGGTAGATACATACATACAAATTTCTTTATCTAACAAAAAGTTTTGAATTTAGCATTATTATGTTATGTTCGAAACTTAACAGAAACTGTTAAAGTTATGCTACTGTAATTAAACATAAAGCTTTCATGTAGCGAAGCTTTGGTTTATGTCCGTTTCTTTTGCAGCTTTTCATGCGCTACAACAAAAAGCTGTTTGATATAAAACTTTCAACGCATATTCAAAATGTAATATTCTTATTAAATTAAACAATAAGAATTTCATTTAAAGGAAAGCAATCTATTTCTTTTTATTAAGTTTCATGTTGTAGGATAGACAAATAGATAAAGAGAGAGGAGTATTGAATTTACTAGGATTTGTTGTTCATAACAAGTTTAAGCTTAGTGGAAAGTAGACTTAACAATTTTCCTGGGCTAAGAAGACACTTTGGTTGTTTAAGGACACTTGTGAAATTACTTCTCCTCATCTTGGCTCTCCTCAATGTCGATCTTTATGATATTCACAGTGGGACCAGGTGAATCGCTTCGCTCTGGATGTCCATTCACCGTAGGTGCTGCAACTGTTGCCTCAGGCTCCACAATGCATTCGTCGCTGCCTGTAGTGCTGATGGTAATCGTCGGAATGTTGTCGGACCAGATAGAACTTTGGGAGTCCTCTCGCATGACGCGACGCCGCTGGGAAGCACTGCGTTTGGGGAAGGTAATCGGACCAGGCAGATCCAATTCCTCCAAATCATCCATGGTGGCTAGAGTGGGCGTGGATGATGAGTTGGGGCCACCAACTGCGGGTGGTATTGGAGGCTTGATGGTTGGACGACTGGACGATGAGGATGTGCTGCTGCCAAAGTGCAGTGGCGCACTGGGTGTGGGTGAATCCGGCTCTGGCGTTGGTGGCATGTCCAGAGCTGTGGCACTTGAGTTGCTCGACAACACTGAAGGTGGTGGTGGCGGTGTGTAGGCCAAATATGTGGGTGTTGTGGGCCCTGGCGACTCGTCTGACCCTTGCTCAACATCGTCCTTTTTCAGATTAACTGCCTCACGTACGAGTGCCAACAGGGAACCAATTTTCTTGCGTCCCTGGCGAGACAATGCCGCCAGTTTCTCTGCATTCATTTGGCGCTGACTCAGACCCAAGCTAGGAGTGGGTGAAGGCAACGGCTGCGGCTCACCAGACGATCCATTGCCATTGCCATTGGAGTTGCTACTTGTCAGCTCACTGTTAAGGTGCTCGCTGCTGGGCACTTGGGGAATCTCTCCGGATTTATTCTTCTCGAGACTCTTGTCATCAAACTTAAATACTTCAGGCTCTTGTCTGCTGGTCGACGAGTTGTGCTTCGATTTGTGTCTGCGGAACTTGAATTTGCTCAACCCGAGACCTTCGAGGGTACCGCCCTCTTTAAGCGGCGGCGGAGGTGGCCGCTCTTGTTGCTCCTCATGTTCGGGAGGCTTCTTTTCGTCCACTATGTGAAAGTGACTCTCAGGTGCCGCTGGCTCAGGAGCCTGTGGTTCCGCCTCGGGTGTTGTGGGCTTCGATTGCTCATCCTTCTCCTTCTCCTTGTCCTTCTCTTTGTCCCGCTTGCGACGCAACAAACTAGCGCGTCGTTCATTCACAATGCGCGAGTTAGTCTCTGGATCGTGTTCATTTGGTGGGTCATAGGGCGGTGGGTGTTGCCTATGCTTGTGCTCCTTTTTCTCCCTGAAACTTTCCCGCTCCTTGCGCTCATGTCTGTCCACCTTGAAGCGACTCTTAGGATGCGGTTCCTTGACGGGAAAGTGGTCGGTACCGGGACTGCTGCCACCAGCATTTGAGGCCGCTGCAATGGAATCGGAACGTGCTCGTTCCTGCTTGGCAATCTGCACGATGTCCACGAGCGAGGGTTTCCGGGTGCGACGTATTTGTTGCAAGCGTGACAGGCCAAAGCTGCGCTTCTCCTTGGGCTCCTCGTCGTGGGGCAACGAGTCTTGGTGCTCAGTGTCCGTGTCGTCGTCGTCGCGACGCAACGAGTCGTCATCCGAGGTGGCTGAACCCTTGCGCAATGCCTTCTTCATGATGCGTGAGATGAGCTCTGTGCAAAGTGCAGGCGAAAGTTGAGTTAAGCAGCATGGAGGAGGCAAAAGTTGTTGGCTACTTACCTTTGCGTGCCTGATTCTTGTACTCTTCGTTGTCAAAATCTGGCGGCTGTGTGGGCGTGACGGGGGACGATGCCTCGAGCACTTTGCGCCAGCGATTTGTCAGTGTTGTGGCGGTTGGTTCCGCCTGCTTAACCTCGGGAACTTTGAAAATCTTTTTGCGCTCCTCCTCGCGCTCCTTCTGCAACTGTGTACGCAGATCCTGATTAGCTTCGCGTAACGCCCCCGTCAGCGATATGAGATAATAAATGATGAGTATGAGTAGCAAAAGAAGCGGTATAACGGTACTCGACGATGTCAGATAGTCCAGTGGCTCATGAAGTTGCCTAGCAAGCGATTGTAAGTCAAAGAATTATTAACATTGCCTCAGGGGTCAGTTGGCTTGAGACTTACTTGGGTAGCGCGTTTCTGGTGGTATTTGTTATGAACTCAGCGATGCGATTGTACTCGGAAAAGGGTCCACAGTGCCAGGAAGGGCGCAGCCAAACAATAGCATAGCCAACGGGCAGCACACAGAGGAATAACATGGTCAGCAACAGGGATAGATAAAAGTTGTTCGATTTGGAGGCTCTGCAACATACAACAAAATATTTACTTTGATATAGTAGATCAAAGAGAAGGCAACAAGGATACTAGGATACATACTTAAAGACCACCTCGTGTGGCACATTGCAGGTGAGTACAATCCAGGATCTAAAGTACATCATAATCATCAGTTTGACAAGGTTGATGAGCACCAGACCGGGTGAGAAGAAAATGCCCATCCACACCTGTCCCTGGTTATTAATCAACGTCAGGATGTTCTCAGCTATCTTAAAGTCTCCATACTGCATGTCGCATGCCGCATGCCGCAAAAACAAAGGCGACCCATTAGTCACAGTCGTTTGGTTGATGTTGCGAAAGAGAGTGGGGAAAAAAGTCGAGAATGCGGGATGAGGTTGCTAACTAGGATAAAAGTGTGTGCGTTCTGCTCTCGCTTTCGCTCTTGCACTCACCTGCGGAAACGTTTTCTCCATGTCCCAGCACCAGTTTTGATTGACATACCGCACAAATAGGGCACGCAGAAAGTCGATGCATAGCGGCGCCACGATGGACATGAGCTGCAACATACCGTGAACAAGGAGAGTAAGAAGGGGCGGTCAAAGCATGTTGTAATGAAGTGGTATTTGTGGCACAGAACACATGCTTCAAAACGTGCCACAAGCTCTGCCACACAGCACATTGTCTGCTTACACCCTGTAAGCTTTAAAGGTGGCAACACTTTGGATACTTTTAAGAACTGCAGTGCATTGTTTAGCTTACTTACAGGGCATCTTTTTGTCCAAAACCCTTGCACATTTCTAGCAGCTAGTCATGTAACATAGTTCGAGACATGTTTATGGCTGATTTACTGGCCGCACAATCCTGCAAACTATCTGACCAGAAACCCATTTATTTCCCAACCGAAATTCATGCACGAACACGTACCTGGAACGAGGCAAGATACCCAAGGATACCCAAGACTGTGCAAAGGATATTTGCTTCCTACTACATCGTCTGTTAGTAAAACCGCACATGACCAAAACCCAATTGGGTCTTAACCTAACGCAAACAGTGACTTGAGCTTAAAATTTTGTTATGCGTAAGGCATAAAGGCGCTTAACTTAAGGCTCGTAACTTGTTTAATTTATGTGCCCAAATCGTTTAATAGAGATTATGTACGCCATGTCCAGATGACAACAACAACATCAAAAACAACAACATCGAAAATATCAACAACAAAATATGTATCTACATAATCAAATTGTGCGCCTTTTTTCTAAATTTTTTGTAAGCTTTTCAAGCAAAGCTGCTTATACAAATGGTAAAAGCAAAAGAAAAAACGACCCCGAAAAGTTGACCGTGTCGAGCCCATGAATTTGTTTGCGATTAGACTTTAAGTTCACAATCAAATCTTAGGCCAATCGACACTCATCCAACAAAGGAATCGAGTGAAGAAAAACACTTGGAAATCGATGGCAAAAGTTCAAAAATGTTTCCTATGCAAATGCCGCTCATTGATAAGTATAAATTGCGTTCAATGCCAAGCGAATACCAGCTGCGTATTGGGCAAAGGACTCTGGAGAGCGATTATTATGATAAAATACTTTTTGGTTCTGTCTGGGTCGTTGTGCTATATATTTCTTACATAGGGGGTAGCTTAGATTTGAAAGGGAATATGCCAACAATTTAAATTTGTTGGTATTACAAAAGTTGGCTATAATGAAAATAGTTTTAATTTGAACTAGCAACTTAATGTTAAATTAAAATTCAGAAAAAACATTCAGGAAAACTTAGCTGAAGTATATAGAAATTCATAAGGCAAGGGTATACAGTTTGCGACTAATCTAAACATAGATTTTCAGTTTTAGTTGCTTTGCTTTTGACTTTTCAAGCTAACACAAAAAATTTTGTTTTTTGCCATGAAGAGCGGAAAACAAATTTTTTTCGTGCAGCATTTTCCGGACAATTTAGCTAAACGGGATTTCACGCTATCGCCTAAGTAGCACACTGCTTTTGCTCTCACTGCCAGCTTGTCTGTCTGGTTGTTGCCCTCTTTAAAGTTCAATCATATTTCAAAGTTAAATAGATTTCGATATGAGCACAACAACGACGCTGCAGCTGTTTATTTGCTCCCCGGATGATTCCTGGTGCTGCGGAAACGTCGCATTTTCGACTGGCAAAAAGGAAATTGATAGCAGTTGCTGCTGATGCTGACAAATTTGTGTTTAAACTGCGGCCAGACATTTGTCCATTCATCTCTTCTGTCTTTGCCTACTTGTATTCTTTTTTGCTTACCCCATCAAAGACGATGACCTTTGACAACTCCTGACCCAATGATGTCTCCCAGCACATTGTTGTAAGATTCATTTGAATGGTTTTCAGTGCCTTACGCACTTCCTTCAGTCGCTCCACTTGCAACTCCAGAGGAGTCTTCTTCACCGTGGTTTGCCGTGCTTCGCTACTGAGTGTGGTTTCCAGTCCGTCGGCTGTGGTTGTGCTGCCGAAGAAGTCCTGATTCTCGGGCGGACACACGGTGATCACACAGTGCTCTGTGTTGCCATGCTGTGCATCGTTGTCGTAGTAGACTGTGCTGCCAATGCCCTCAATCTGTGCGTAGTCTATGTAAAAGGGTGTTGTAGTTGTGCTGCCGCCAACTATGTTCTCATCATCTTCGGTGGTGCTGCTAGAGCCGAAGATTCCATCGCTGCTGCTGGTGGAGCTGAAACTCTCTGTAGTGCTGCTGCTGCTTTCTATGTTCTCCGTTGTTGAGGTTGTTGGCGCCTCAGTGGTGCGTATGGTAGTTGTCGTCGTAGGTCTCGTGGTGGTGTTGGGTTTCGGAGTGGTGCTGGTGGTAGTTGTGGTGGTGATGTTGGGAATGTTTAATTTGTTGCGCCTCTCTTGCAGAAAACGTCGCCACTCTTCCTCACTCAGTCGGCTTATAGGACGTGTTGTGGTCGTGGTGGTGGTGGTGCTGCTGCTGCTGCTTGTTTGTGGCGTCCATACTGGTGGTGCTGGCCTATAGGGTGGTCTGTAGATGGGTGGCGGTGTGTAACTAGCGGGTGTTGTAGGCTCTGACAATGTGGTGCTGCCATTGCGATGCCTTCGACTGTATCTGCTGGTGTGCCACACAGGTGGCGATTGCTCCACCTGCCTTTTTTTGCGTGGCTGCTCATCCAGTTGAGCCAGCGCCTGTGCCAACGGATCATCTGATTGCTCAGTGGTAACCAGCTCATCAGCGCCATCGGGCAACTCGCCACCTTCAAAGTAATCTACATAGTTGAAGTAGCTATCGTTGCCAGGCGCTGGCGTCGTTGTAGTACTGGATGAACCCAACTGTGGCTCATCGCTGCCATAGTCATAGGAGCCATCCTCATCGGTTGTAAATGGCGCCGCAGTTGTCGTTGTTGTTGTTGTTGTACTTTGTGTGGTTGGCAGCGTTGTGGTTGTTGCTTTGGTGGTTGTTGTCGTTGGAGTGGTTGTTGGTAAGGTAGTCCAAGGTGTCGTCGTCGTCGTCGTCGTTGTCGTTGTCGTTGTTTCAGTAGTTGTTATGGGTGGCAGCGTAGTCCACATTTCGGTGGTTGTTGTTGGCGTCGTTATGCTGGGCAATATTGTGGTTGTTGTCAGATTCAGCAGCATCAAGGTGGTGGTAATGTTCTTGGGATTGCCAAATATCCGAAATAGTCGTGGTTTTGAGCATTTAAAAGTTATGTTATAGCACTTAATCCGCTGCAGCGTTGACAACATTGCACCCACCGCAGTGCTAGAGAAGAGCGCATCGGTGGTGCCCGAAGAATCGGCTCCCCAAGGTGTTGTTGTGGTCAGATCATCAGAGAAGCCGTCCGATGTGCTGTCACTGTAAAGCGGCGTCGTTGTGGTCATCGCTCTCAGTGTCTCAATGGAGCTCATCAGGTGGTGCAGCTCCTGCGTGTTGGTTTCGTTCTCCAGCTTCAGCATCTGGAGCGGTTTCTCCTTGCTGTTGATCTTGTAGATGAACGAGAACATCAGCGAATACAAATTCAACATGTTAAGTATCATGATGCTGTGGAGGGAGAAGAGGAATAAATGAAAGAGATGATCAATGAATGGATATTTTTCTTTAAAAATAACGTAAGAAAAAGGCGACAGTACTGATTGATGTGTAGAACATAATTTGTGAAGAGCATTAGTATTCAGAATATTTGCAAGTTTTTAAACAGAGTGATAAAAATGTTTTTGGCGTGTTGTCTGTATACATTTTAAATTATAATAATTGAATAGTAAAATTACAAATAATTTCTTATTCATTCAAGATTATTTTCTCGGTCCTTTTTCTTATTTGTTTTATTTTCTTAAGTTTTCTTTTGCATATTTGCCACAAAGCATTTGCTGCATGTTTTTCTTTGCTTACCGCGCAAGTTGCAGACGCAGCTGCTGCCTGGGATGCCAGTTCTCGAAGAGGCCCAAGGCTTCGAATATCATGGGAAGGAAGAAGGATAACAGCGTCATGGTCACATTCACGGCATTGCGACTGAGCCAATTGTCGTGCTTGGCCAAATCCTCAGAGCTAAAAGCAACACAGAAAAGCGATTACTCGAGTTAAGTGTAATTTCGTACGCCAGAGCAAAGGATACACACTGATTCACCAGTAGGACAACTGTGGCTCCCGATAATCCCAGCAGGCCCATGACCAGAATGTTAACCAATATCCTTTGTAATATCACGCGCCAGCTGCAGGAGGAAGAAAACACATCATGGAGCATGGTAATAGTGCAATTATAAACTGCAATTGACGCTGCATACTCGGTATATCCTTTTGGCACTTACTTGCGATTATCCTTTTTCTTTTCGGCTTCCTCGAGCAGCGCCTCCTTGAAGCCAACAACAACGGATGCGATGCGATTATGCGCCGTCTCCGCGTGTCCTGTGCAAAGGTAATAATAAAGTTGAGTTCCTTCTTTGTTCGTTGCTGCTTACCTATCATAAAGTCCCAGCCGGTGAAGAGTTTCCACGAGAAGACACACTCATCATCCTTCGAGGAAAGTTTCGAGTTGCGCGAATTCTCTGCCATTCTGTCATGAAAGAGAAAAGTGACGCAAAGTCATGTTAAGTGAGAAGAAAAGAGTAAAGAAAAAAGTTGGTTTACAAGCCATAATTGGCGCACAAATCCTGGCTGCCTAATGCCGCACAAAATATGACCACAAAATAGTACAAATTCACGCATGCCGCGCACGTGCCACAAACGTGTGGCAGCACAAGTGGCAAGGTCAGTGTCGGCATCCTCGTTGCTGTCGGTGCTGTCGTTGCCGTTGCTGTTGACATTGCTACTTTGTTCAATTACGAAATCAACATAATGCCGACAAAGCCATTAAAAGGAGCAACCGTTGCCAGCCAGGACACTCCCTAGTCCTCCCTCTCGCTCTTGCCCCCTTTCGGTTGTCCAGTTAACACGCTGCCACAGCCGCCGCTGCCGCTTCGCTTGTCTCGTGTCTGGCCGCGTGCGTGCGTAAATCATAATGGCCAAGTTTTTTCCTTATAGGCGAAGTTTTACTTCCCCCCTTTCTCGTTTATTTGGAGAACACGCCCAACTCGGACAACTCGAACATGCCGTAGATTTGTATTATTTAATCAGCGCGACGTTGCGTTCGGTTTAATTAATTAACGACCATTTTTTGGCATTTAGTTTGCCTTTGTGGCTTCGATGTTCAGAGATTTAATGAAGTGTTCCGTTCCACCATCAATTCTATTTCTCTATACCCATACTCACTTTCTTAGCGTGGCCACAAAGCTGTAGATGTAGACGAGCACGGCAGTGAGGAAGTAAGCCAACGGCAGCTTATAGCCGGATGTGCTGATGCCGGAAGTGCTCGAATAATAACTATGTGAAGTAGAGAAGCAAACGCGATAAAGAGATATGAGTGAACGAATACATGTGAGCATAAAGAAATTCGCCATTAACCACGCCACTTAAAATTAACTTGATTATATTATGCAACTGAATTGCTGGCGAATTGCATGCGAAATTATTATTAATTATTGCAGCTGTAGTGTGGAAGGATTTAAAGGAGCTCTTGCCAGACAATTTTAAGTCGGGCATTCTTAATTGAGGGAATTAAATATTGTGATACGGAAAGATATGTAAATTACAAAATAATAATGAAAGTTTAAAGAAATTGATGGAAACTAAAGATTAAAAAGCTAATGCTTAAATCTGTACTTTTATATATTTCTTAAAATCTCTTGTGGTTATCAATACATGAAAATATTAGTTAATTTTTTAATACATTTAAAATGAAATTACGAAAAAAAATTTAATTAAATCAAATAAATTTACACAAATATAAATGCCAACTTTAGGTAAAATTGTAGTAAGTTAAATTATATTGTATCACAAACTGTGCCACAAGTCGTATACGTAATTAATGCGATTACATTTTATAGGCATTTTTACAAGTTAAAGGGTATGGAATTTACATGGTAATCATAAAGCACATTAAACACTGTAATAATATTATATATGCATATTTTGCTTCTCTGCATTTTCATGCTCTTGACTTACCCATAAAACATGGGTGAATACTTCAAGTAGCCCTCGAATTCCCAGAATGTGAAAAGATTACCGGCTACTTTGTATTCCGGTTCGGACATGCGTTTTCGCGGATCCGTTTCATCGTGTTTCGTTGCAAAGTACTAAAGAATACGATGGGAAGGAAGCGTGGAGAGAGGAAAGGGATGTGGTTAATACATGCTGGGAATGGAAGAGAGCAATTACAATGGTTGAGGCGAACGCACCTCCGGTCCAATGACAAAGGCCACCAACGGAATGGCAATCATAATGTTGACCCACATGAGCCAGCGTAGGAATGTAAAATAGGATGCGACGCCGGAGCCGAAATGCGATTCGATTTCCTTGATGCGCAGTTCCCAGGGTATGAGCACTGTGAGTAAACTGGTGGTTTCACGTTTCCAGTGCCGCCATCGCTGCGAAGAGGAGAAAGAGAATGAAGAGAACGAAGTGGAGACGTAGAGAAGGCGACATGAGTTATGCATGAATACAGACTCGGACTCGAACTCGGACTGAGCTGGAGTCAGAGGCGTAGATTGTGCTCGTATTTTAATTGGTTTTCATGTAGAATGTCGACAAGTTTGTGAATTATGTGTCTGCAGATTTATTTGAGCGCCATAAATTTGGCAAGCATAAATAAATGCAGGACACTTGAGTTGAAGCTAGGACGGAGGACTGATATTGGGGCTGCGACTTGGTCCTTGACTGCATTTGGCCAAGCTGAACACACAGCTCGTAATTGCTGGGAGTGAGTTGTGTACTCTGTGAAATCTTTCACTTACCGCTGCCATTAAAATTTTAAACCTCGCCCACAAATCTCGGGTGCTGCGTGACATGGCAAAACGCTCCTGCAGCGCTCCCTCGTGGCGTGCCACATACGTTTTGGCCTGTCAACAGAGAGAAAATCGAACTTAATGGCGGCAACTAAGATCAAGGCGTGAAATTGAAGGTGGCCTACCTGCCGCACCAGCTTCAACTTCTTGCGTATGGGCCATGGCTGTAATTTGACCGATTGTATGACCTCCTTGTGCAGGCGTATATTCTCAAAGATTTGCTCTTGCGTGGACTCCTGATTGGTGCCCTCCTCTGCACACACAGACAGTAAAAAGAAAGCAAGAAGAAAAGCAAATATTACACATACGCCACGTCTGACCACGTGCCACCAAATGGGCGCACGTAACGGTTGAAATTACGACTACATCAGAGAAAGTCTCTGCCCTCTCACACTCTGTTCCCAATTGATTAGCCACTCGAGGCCTTACAAGTTAAACGAAATGAAATCTTTGCAAACATTTCGAGCAGGTACTTGCCTGAGCTTGTGGTATAAACACTGGAGCGTCGCCGCTCCACACTATCGAGCACGTGATCCATGGGACTCGATGCACGTCGCGAGCTGCGACTGCCACGTTTGCCTCGATAGCCACGCACACTGGCACGTCTTTGCATTATCGCCGATACGGAAATTGAGTAGTCCTCCTCATCGTCCACATCGCCGACGCCATTTTGTTGCTCGTATGGAAGGTCCTGCGGCTGATAATGTGAATGCTGTTGTGACTCGTGATAGTTATAGGCGTTGCTGTCGACGTCGCTGCTCTGATTATGTGCTGTGGTGTGCAAATCTGTGTGGAGCAAACACACAAAAAACTATTAAACTAGTGCTGTAAACTTACTCCCCCAACTATCGGTTTTTTATAGTTTCTTCTTGCCCATACCGTTCAGTTCATAGGATCTGTTATCGTCCTGTGAAGCAGTTCTGCGAGCATGTGATTTATGTGTTAGACGACGATTTACAAAAAAGGTAATTTGAAAAAGCATTGCATGGCAGTATTACTTACCTGCGTCCCCTTTGTCCTCGATAGTATTCTCGACGCTCGTCGGCGCTGCTCTGCATCTGCCAGCCTCCGCCTCCGCCTCCTCCTCCTCCGCCTTTGTCCTTATCCCAGTCGCATGGCGGCGCCCAGGTCACGGATAATTGATGTGGTGAGGTGACGCCCGAGTTGTGCTATATGAGTTATTCAACTTTAATTACAACTAAAGCGCTTCGCAAAAGTTTCTTTTACACTTAAATGGGAATCGCACACTCTACGTATACTTTATATTTAATTTATCATAATAATACTCTTGTAATCACTTTTATTTTACATATAAGTTTTATAATTTATTTAATTAACATTAAATGTATTTTAAATCTCTTTTTCAGAGTTTTTTCGAGTATTATTTCTTTTCGTTTTTCTAGGTTTTTTTTTGTGCCGCCGTAGCGCCTTGGAGCAGCTTTGCGCGCAGACTGAACGGCTTAGCGAGCTGCTCGGAGCCAGCAGGCCACATACAGGACATCAAAAGGACACACACCCGCTCGCCAGCTAGCCAGTGTGGAGTTAAATTTTTTCTAATAATGAATGAATATGAATGAAGCGCAGAGAGCCAAACCGAAACCCCACCCAGAGATTCGCTACTCGGACTCGGACTCGCGGACTTATCAAAGCCAAAACGTGCCCAAAACATACACACATAGAGACGGCGCGAACGTTAAGGAATTTACATAGACACGCGCCCGGGCATTGAGGTAGGGGAGTAGAAGGACGTCGGGCAGGTGACTGACCACTCGTTGACTTCCTTGCCCAGTTGAAACGAAGACGAATGAGCGTTAAAATCGCCAACGGCATGTGATAACAACAACGATGCCGAGCGCCGGGCGTAGCCAACAGCACAAGGAGTTCCAGGCCAGAACTGGACAGAACAGGACATTGAATGTTCATTTAGATGGTTGTGATTGTGTATGTGTATGTGTGTGTGTGTTTGTGTGTGTTTGTGTGTGGTTGGATTGAGTCACGTTGTATTCTTGGCTGGCCACTGGCCACTGGCATGTAAATGAAAATCAAACATGCAAGGGTTGATAAAGAAAATCGCGAAATTACAACAGCAACAAAACAACAGACACACAGTAAGAAATGAGGCAGACATACACACCTACACATTGGCTCACACATACTTGGACATATTCCGCGCCCACTATTGAAATATGATTTCAACTTTTATAACATTTTGCGGTGTTTTTTTTTGTGTTTCGCTTTTGCTTTCGTTTTCACTTTCCCTTTTAACTTCGGGCTTTCCCAGATTTCACTATCGTTTAGCCTTTTGCGAACTGGCCTTTTAATTAAATGAACTTCTGCCAGCCTTCTATTTTATGTGTGTATTTTTTGTTCGCTTCTGCCCTTTTAATTAACGTCAAAATTTATCTGTGCGTGCTTGGCTATGTCTGATGTCTCTGGCTCACTCCCTCATATCGAAATCGAAATCATGTCGCACGTGTAGCATAATTTGTTGGCTTTTTATGGGTTCATTAGCCGCTGCAGCCGCCAAAACTAAACAGCGAGACAAACTAAAGATGAACAGTCAGTCAGGTTGAGTTGCTGTTGACCCAATTGCCACACCCACAAAACAAACACATATGTGGCTTTTAAGTGGATTTCCATGTTCGATTGCAGTTTTAAGGTGTTGCTTTCGCTTGTCATAAATCTAACACTCAAACATGGCTGGCCAACGCCTTGGGCTATGCAATATATTTCTTTTTATATATGGCTTTGACCCAAAAACCAAAAAAAAAAAAGAAAATACATTTGGCCAACAGACACTTGGGAATTTGGGTTAAGCGCGTAGAATATTAATTAATGTCTCGGCGATCGATGTGACCATTTTACTTGTGTCCACCGTCGGTCGCTGCTCTTGTCTCATTTTCCGATACAAGCATTTATTGCAGTTTGGCCGCCTTGTTTTAATATTTCTTCTCTCGAATTTGAAGGACTTTTCCGAGCTGCTGTCATAATGCAAACGCACTTCGCCCAGTGAACTCTCGCTGCTGGAACGTTGACATAGACAATAACTATGACTCGGCGATGCGGTCAATTCTCTGTAAGGGTAGCCCACTGTTTGTTTGTCGTTCTCTATATTGTTGTGAATGATTTGTCGCGTGAAGTCTGCCATCACCTCGGGATCCAGCTGAATTTCATCAAGTTCACCGTGCCGGCAATTGTTTTGTATCCACGCACGTGTTTCGCCGCAGCCCACAAAGAACTCTCTCGTCGGCGATAAGTGATTTGGTATTTCTGTCACACAACCGAAACGATTGAACTTGCCAAAGCCGAGATCGAATATGTTGGGAGCCAATGTCGGCGGTTCGTGTCCTTGCCAGCTTTTATACTTGAAAGGACCCACCGCCGACATTTGCCCCCGTTTTTCGCCACAAAACAATCGATTCTTGTTCGTGCAATAGTTCCAATTATCGAAACTCATCGCATCGCCGTGCCACGTGAAATCCACTTGCAAGTAATCGGTGAATGCCATGTTGTAGATCTTTTTTCAGCTTGCCATGTTCGTGCAGCACTTTGTAGCAGATGTTGTGCGGCGGCGACAACTCAATGTAGCCATCGCCATGGAACTTGTTGTCGCAAAAGACGCCCACGTATCGCGATCCATCTGGCCATACATACATGCCATAGTCCTGCATGCCCAACGCATTCTGGCTGCCACAGAATTTGCTGCCTGTGGGAAAATACGTTATGCTCGACTTATCCTCTTGTCTGTAGATTATTCTTCGATGTGGCATATCGATAAAATCACCAGCGATTACTTGTACAATATAAATGTATAAAATATAAATGTAATCTTATTTTTGAAGAAACTCGTAAACGAAAACAAATTGAACAGTCAATGCAAAATATAAACAGGTTGTTTCAACAATAAATCAACGAATGAAAGCTAATACTAATAATCGGTCAATAGACATAACAGCCGAAGGCGACTCTTAAGGATTGTTTAACTGAGCAAACTAGTAAGAAACCTACAGTCGAGTGTGCTCGCCTCATTACGCTATTTCAATAAAACCATATTCTAAGAATATACCAAAAAAATAAAATCTTAAAATATACTGAAATATTAAAAATATACTGAAATACTAAAAATATACTGACACATATCGTCTCAGATATTCATGTTGATATACAATTGTGTGAAGTTTTGTGACTTGTGCACTTGCATCATTGACATAAATAAGGATTAAAATGATTTCCAACTAGTCGTTTATATTTTTAGATTAATGCAATATTTTCCATACTAAGTGATTGACTAGACAGCATATCAATGACAAAGATAATAAACTCCTTCAAATTAAAATTTTGTTGCCATGATTCAAATCAAGTTCTAAACTTTTGTGTGTCCCAAACTTTTTGTTGCTTGCATGGTGAAATTTAAAGTCTATTTTTTTAGAGAATTATATTTTTGCAGAGTGTTAGCATAAAATATTTGCTGTGCACAAATTTGAATAATTTACTTCAAATTTCATTCCATGCAAACTACTAAAAACTGCTAAGGGAAAATCACATATATTTAGACAACAAGTTGTTCAACGTGTTGCACATTCTGCACTAGAATTTTCTTTGTTAACATTTCAAATGGTTTTTCTAACCAAAACTACAGCTCAAAAACGGAACGATTAATGTCAATAAAGCTAGCTGGACGTTTCATATACGATTGAACCACATAGAGATTGTCACCAGCTTTCTTTTGGGCCATCCAATAGGCAGTATCGAAATTATCCTTGGTCTTCTCCACAAGTGACACTTCCGAAGGACTCTCCGAAACAGTTTGTGTGGCTCCAGAATCGACATTCTCTGGATCCGAGGTGCTGGTCCAATCGCGTGCTCTGTGAAGCGGTGGCAGCGCTTCACCTGGACGACTACGTTCCCAAAGTCGAGTGAACTCTTCAATCTCCTTTTGCTCCCGTTCGTGATGTCGTCTTATGCACACTTCAGTGATTGTTTGCTGGGCATTCTTTGGTCGATCGGCAGCAAAGAGAAAGTCGGCAGTTGCTCGATCTGGCTCAGATTTCGCTTTGCATAGTTTGGGATAATAACGTTCGCGTCGTACTTCTTTTTTGGGTGTATAGAGCGTGATGTTGGTCAATTGCGATTCCTCGGTTGCCAGATTATTTCCAACAATCTTGCGACAAAAGTCCGGCAGTGGTTCAATCACGTGCTGCTTGTGCGCCCCACGACAATGTCGCTTGATCCAACTACGCTCCTTGGGACAATTGACATAGACACTCTTTGAGAAGGGCGGCTGCCTATCCAGCAGCCAGCCATTATCGGCATTGAAGATGCCCTCTTCCACATCGTAGCAGCCATCGGGCACCGTTCGTGCCAATAGATTATTGGTCAAGTAAGATGTAGGACCCACAGGTTGTTGTCCGTAGAAACGTTCCGCCTGATAGCGACGATCCTGCGGCGTCAGATACTTCCATTCATCGCATAGAAATTCACCATTCTGGAAGCTACCCTCAACGTGGAGACCATCGTTAAACCACATGTCATCAATGCTCACCAGTTTGCCCCGCACAAACTCTCCCTTGATGGTGAAGCGATAAGGCAGCGCTAGCTTCAGATGTCCATAGCCATGGAATTTGCCTTGCACGAAGCGGCCGCGATACTCGCTGCCATCGGGAAAACGATAGCTGCCGAAGCCATCCATCATGTGCAGATCCTCGTGCCAGGAACCTTCGTAGGTGCTGCCCGTAAGAAAGCGCATCGATGCCCTATGCAATTCCTCATAATTGCTGGTTAAATTCTCCGTCATTATCCTGTTTCCGATTTATGTTTTGTGTGTGCTAATGCAGCGTGTTAGTTTTATTCAACTCTGTGTGGTGTTGTTGTGTTTTACTATGCCTACTTGACCCACTTAAGAGTACACCAAATGGTGCCCAGTTTGCTGAGATTCCACATTAGCTTTATGACTTAACGACTGCGCATTTGTGTTGTGCCTGAGTGCGTGAGTCGTGTGTTCTATTGTCCTGGGTGCGGTCTAACTGCCCATCTGCATGCGCTGCGCTGCGTTGATGACCCCACTCAAATTATATGTGTTGCTTTTAAAGGGAACACAAAACAGCGATTTAATCAGATAACGGACTAAGGACTTTTTACTCTACTGGGTTGAGTATGCGTTCATTAAATTGTTTACATTAAAATATTGCATTCCAGTCTGTCAGTCCCTTACAGTTTTTTACTCATCAAAAAATTGAATAATGTACTAAAACCATTTTATCTTCCTTTCGCTGTATTTTCGATTCTATTCAATAGATTCCAGTAATCATGTTAAAGCTAAATCTGCCATTTAAATGATGCAATACGAGCTCTGCCGTATCTATTATTAGAAAAGAGACCCCACATTATTGTGTTTCTTTTGTCATTATTCAAGTAATACGATCATTAACCTGTGCAGTTATTTTTGTAATTTCGCATTTATATGATTTCAACAGAAATTGTTTGCAGGAATCATTTCGTAGAAATTTGCTCGTATACAGCTAATGATTTGGCGAATGATTCAAGAGACTTTTAAAGGTATTTATATTCATCGTTTCGGTAGAAATTTGTTGCTGTAATAACATACATTTTCGAAATAAGCTATAAGTTTTTATTGTGGGCAAAATATATTACCCTCTAGGGCAACTTTGCATTTATCAATTTTGTCTGAACTGTATGCTGCTTTCTACGGTGTTAACCAGACGTTCATTGCTCACATTGTATGATGACTGTATTATCATTGTATAGATTCGCTTTGGAGATTCGAAAGCGAACAGCAAATCAAGCCTGATTGCATTAGGAATCTCTTTATAGAAGCCATTCATATAATGTAAACTCCCCTAGGACATTCGCTCGTCTACTTAGCCATAATAAGCTGCTCGTTCAGGTAAATTTTCTAAACGAGTTACAAACGATTTGATCTGTTAGCCGCCTTTGGCATCCATCCATGGCATGGTTAGGGTTTTCGACCAGGTGCTGCTTGTTTATGGCTATTGGTTTTTGGTTTGGTTTTTTGCGGCAGCTGCGCTTGCTGCTCAGTGCTCAGTGCTCTGCACGTGTGTGTGTGGGGAGCAAATCGTAAGCACTCCCTGGTGTCCAGTAAATCATGCTCACTTACCTCACTGTTGGCGCCTGTGGCACTGTTGGCGCCACCACTTCCACTGCTGGCTACGCCAGAGCCACCTCCACATCCAGGCACGGAGCTCACGCATCGAAAGTCCACAGAACCACCTGATGAACGCCGTGGCTTGCCAATGTCCAGCCGCAATATGCCCGGCTTGGGACGACGTGGCATTGCGGCTGGTGTGCTGCGCATGGAGTCCGCGGACTCGGCAGTTGGCTCCACATTTTCATTCGCCCCATTCGTTTGCATCACACAATTGTAACTCAGCTGACCCCAAGCGAACTTAACTAAACCGTGTTGAGCTGGAAGCCGCGCAAACACGTCCGCTGTGCAGCGCCAACGCGAACGTACTATGCGAGTATATCCATGTCCTGGCCAAGGAAGCAACAATTACGAGACCAGCAGACAGCAGACGGCAGCAGCAGCAACAAAAGCGTAAATAAAATGTGAATTAAACGAGTCGACGCTGACGTTGGCGTTGGCGAAGCCACGCAATAAATGTGAATATGAATGTACGTGGAAAAAGTGAGTGTGTGTGAGTATGAGTATGAATACAAGTATGAGTGTGTAAGTGAATGACGTTCACGAGGCGACAGGACACGCGGCACTTTCAACTGCTTCTCGTTGCTGTCACATAGCTCACATGTTGATGATTTTGCCGTAGCAGTCGACGTGCACACACTGCGTATGGGTGATGTGAAACTTCCAGTGTTCAGGGTCAGGCTTTGACCTCCTGTTATAGGAGCACTATATTTACATGCCTTTTAGCTTTGTGTAATTATGTCCCGGGCCTCTGCCCCAAAAAGTGTCAAAAAAAGCTGAAAAAAATATCGCATGTCGTGCGTTTTTCATTTTTCATTTGCTCATCGCTCCATTAGTGCGCTTCACTTCGCTTCGCTCTCTTTTTTTTTGCTGTATTTTATTTTTTGTTTTTGGTTTTGTTTTATATTTTGTAGTTGCGCTGTCCTGGTAATTATGACCGCACACGAGCTGCTGCTGTTGCCTTGGGTTTGTTTTCTAATTTTCAATATGCGATACGCTCGTTCACACACACGCCCCTTTGGCCACGCCTCCTCCCGTTTCCTATCTGGACTCGTATATAGTGAAGCCAGCCAAGCCCATTTGCTGTGTGTGTGTACTCGCATGTCCTGCTGCTGGAATGCTGTTCGCTGTTCACTGTTACAAGCGAAGCACGTTAAATTAATTGAACACCAAAGTGTGCAACGCCAGCTACAACAATAACAATTATAAGAGGAACAACAACAGTGACAACGACACTCGCCTGGCAACTGGCACTTAAAACTGCATGTGTGCATTTTATTTTTATTATTCACTTTATTTTGTTGCATGAACTTAATGACATAAAATAGAATTAATCTAATATTAAATAGCTTTTCTTTTTGCAAAAAAAAATGCTCATGGAATGTGTATGTGTGTTTGTGTGTGTGACATATGTATGTATGTGTGTGTGCGCATGTTTTTCGATCTCTTTCTTTCGCACGATTTATGCTTAGTACAAATTTCAGTTTCAGTCTCAAAAATTGTTGCATAAATTAACTAAAACCATTTACGTACATTATTTTAATTTTAATGCAAATTTTGTTTTAATTTGTTTTTTTTTTTAGCTATGTTAAAATGAGAAATCAAATGCCCTAAAATCGTTAGGAAAATCGTCGGTTCGCTTAAGCTACTTATTCAGCTAGTTTGATTGTTTAATTAAATTTAAATTCGTTTTAAAACTATCGAATGTTGAAATGATTAAACTATCTACCTGCTTTGCGAAGTTCCCCTTAAAACCCACTCAAAACCACTCGCAGTGTGGTAATCACTTGTACGCCAATTTTACCCGCCAGGCAATTGTTAGTTTCAGTGTGTTTGTGTGTGTGTGTGTTGTGAGTGCCGCAGCTGCAGTAAATTTATAGAGTTACTCCCCGAAAATATACGAACACACACACGACCACATAAAAGTGGCATCGATTTATGCATAAAATGCTTGATGCTGAAAAATTTATGAATAACAAACATTTTGCGTGCACACACAACGCAATCCACAATGTGTGGTCTCGGTGTGTGTGTGTGTGTGTGTCCTTGTTGCCATTGCCAGGCTTGGCTTATTTGCTTTGCCATACGATATATTTTCCAGCAAGTCAAATCCGTAAGGAAGCTGCAGTGTTTTTGCTCTACCGTTTCTCCATTTCCTTTTCTCCCTTTTACGGTTGTGTGAATGTTTGCTTAGCTTAATAACCAGTTTTTCTCAAACATGAAAAGTTGGCCAAGTTAAGCAGCAATTGGATGGGCTTTTATTATGTTTCGTGGTTCGTGCCACGGGGCGTATGATAAATGCGACCTGTTTTGTCCACCTAATGAATTGCCTGGCTGCTGCCTGAAAGCTTGTCTGTCTTTCGGCTGGCTGACGTTGTGTCTTACATGCGAAATACTTTCACTTAGTTTATTAATACTTAAATACACATTGAGCTTAAGCATTATGCTCGCTAATTGACTTATAGCTAAGCTTATTCATACCTTTCGCTTGCTTTTTTCTCCATCTCTTGTGAGCTTGAGTGTCTGTGAATGTGTGTGTATGTGAGTCAGTGTTCATGGCATTTCAATGAGCATGTCGTTCGTTTGGGTTAATTTGGTCATTTAGTCTATTGATTTTCATATTAACTAACTTACATCTCTATCTGATTCTATCTCGTGTAGCTGGCCTTAAAAATTGCCATTGCTTAAGGCTATGTCTACGAAAAATACTCACTTAACAGCTAATAAACGCACACATTACGGTTGGTAGTGGTTATTACTTGGTTCTTGGGGAAGATGGGAAACATTTGCGGGGACAATGTTCAAAATGTTGTCACTTTGCCCAAACGCATGCCAAGCAATTTACGACGCTTTTTGGCGCTTAACTTAGTCCAAATGGTGCTGCTGCCCTCGACGAGCAGAAATTCATCGCATAAATCATCCGTTTCCTTTACCGCCATGCCGCCATAGAAATGATCCTCCTGATACTTCTCAGAGCGCGAGTCGCCGGAAACGAAACCGCTTTCGGGCCGAGACAATGAGGCGGTATGCCAGGGCAGCTGTTGAAACCATCGAGCCACTTTAGCCGTCGACGAAAGCTGTGAAAATGAGCACAGAGCATAAACAAAACGACACAAAAAACACAAAAAAAAATGAAAGTCAGTGTGTAAATTTATGCAAATGAGTTATGTGCGCAAATTGCTGTCCACCAGTGCCCCAAAGAGTGTGAGAGAGTCAGATTGGAAATACGAGAAGAAGAAGAGTGGGAGGCTGCACGACACTTGAGATTTTTTTGTTGCGTGTAACTTCTGCTTGCCATCGTTTTTCATTTATCAAGCGAGATTTATGCACTGCCTGTTTGGCCATTCACAATCCAGGCGCGTAATACAAATGCGCGCAAAAGTATGCAGCACTTTTTTGCCTTGCCGCTTTAGCTGACAATTCGCGCTGCGCTCGAAAGTATGCAACAATTTACTGGCGCTGCTGCGACTACTGCTGAAAACTCATTAGGAAAATTGTTCAATGTTGCGTAAAGTGCACAAATGGTTTGCCTAGAGAAAGTACGAAACATAATGATTATATATGGCTGTGTGTTTCGACTATTTATATGCATTTTCAGTTTTATTTGCTGTTTGTTGTTCTTTGTATGTATTGTTGTTTGTAGCTTAATAAATAATCATTTAAGTATAATGTACTTAAAGAGTTGCTGCAACTAATTAGTATTTATTTATGTGTAATATAATTATTTTCTGATTTCACTGGTTATTCATTGAGCAAACAATTTTGGAAGTATTACATTAAATAACAACGAATTACAAAATAGTTTTTTTTTTCTTTAAACTAAAATATTCGTAAATATAGTTTTTAGGGGAGAACTTATTAACTACACATTTTTTGACACTTTAATAGGGGAGAGCAAATACTTTTTTTCCATATAATTATTTAATTTTTTTTATATTTTTTCTTGAATCCTAGAATTTCTTGTTAATTATAGTATTTTGTGATATGCTGCAGTTTTTATCCTGTAGATAATGTTTTTGAAAAATACTTTCGCATGACTAGATAAGTTCTGCCGACAAACTTAAAATGCAAACTACGAGTATAACGAAATTTGCGCTATTATTTAATACTGTTACTCATACTCTGACGCACTCAAATTCTCATTCATAGTCACATTCATTCACACACTCGCAACTTAGCTTAACTGGACTACTATTCATAATTCATAATTCAAGAGCTGATCCATCTATCGCTCACTCCTCACTTTGTGGTATGCCTGGCCCAGGCTGTTCGCTGCACTTGGCTCATCATTTGGCTGCGGTTTGGCACCTTCTCGCTGGTGCTGCGAGTGATGAAACTGGGCGTGGCCGACAGCTTACGCTGGTGACCCGCCTCATCGGTGACCCGCAACAGCACGGTATTGAAGCGTGTTTCCCTCGCATTATTATTATTATTACTACCGTTTCCGTTGCCGTTATTGTTGTTGTTGCTGGTGCTATTGCTGTGGCTGCTGCTGCCCGGACTCAGATTGTTATTGCTGCTGCGTTGCCGGGGCGACGAAGGCGAGTCCAGCGTCGAGGAGCTGCGACTCGTGTCGCGAGTGCCAGTTGAACCGCCGCCGCAGGCTAAGCCAGCGAGATTGCCATTGGAGACGGCCACCTTGAGTTGTTCCTCCAGATTGTTGAGGTTCTGCTCGATGCTCAGACGCAGGTCTTCGTTGAGCGAAGTGCTGCCGGTGAACGAGTTGCGATTCAGCGTGCCCAGCGGCGATGGCGTTAAAGTTCCCGCATTGAGTCCACCTGGTGATGTCAGGAAGTTGAATGCATTGGCTGCGCCATTATTGTTGTTGTTGTTGTTATTGCTCAGGGCTGCGGGCGTAGCTGGTGTGCAGGACAACGGATTGACAAAGAAGTACGAGTTGTGCGGCGATGCCGTCGGCGTCTGTTGTGTCTGCTGCTGCGCTTGCTGCGTCTGCGTTGCATTCGCATTAAGATTCAGCGCCTGCAAGCGATTTAGTAGCTCCTGATTGACCTGAAACAGATCCTTGGAGAGCGCATCCTGCTGCTGCTGCTGTTGCTGTTGTTGTAGCTGGCTGCTGATGCCATGCAGCTGGCTCATAGAGGGAAAAACACTGCCACCGCCAGCGCCTACAGGCGGTGTTGGCGGCGTCAATTGCTGCGACGAAGTTGCCGAGGAAGACGGTTGTTGTTGCTGTTGCTGTTGCAGACTCTGCAGGTTCTGGAGATTCTGGCTCTGCTGATTGAGACCGCTGAGCTGATGGCTTAGCGAGGTCAGCTGCTGATTAATGTTGCCCAGATTGTTGATCTGCTGATTGATGGTGGCCAAATTGTTGTTGTTGCTGGTCGCTTGCAACAGCAATTGCAGCTGCGATTGTTGCTGCTGTTGGTGTTGGAAAGGGGGATGCTTGAAGTCAATAACACTGCTGCTTAACTCGATTAATGAACAACAATACGAACAGCAAACGAACAAACAAACAAACAATGAGAGAGTTAAGTGAAAAACGTGCAAACGAAAACGCAATAAAGAAAAAAAGAAAACATAACTCGGCGGGCAGCAAAAAGTAAAATAAACATGCAATGCAAAAATATTTTCATTTCTTCAATACAATTCATTATCGAATACGATTCGATTACTTCGCTTCGCAACCAAAATTATGAAGGCATAAATCAAAGCGAAATTTGTTTTTTCGAGGGAGGAGCGCAAAGGAGGGCAAACAACATAAACTCTGCAGTTAAGTGACGAGACTTTGACTCACCTGTGGTGCCATTCCAATGTTCGCCGAGGTCAGCCCGGCGCTCTGTTGCTCGTTGTAGGCTCCCAAAGAGGCGAGATGTTCGAGTAGCTCTCGATTCTGCTGCAGCAGCTGTTGAGTGCGCGCCTGTGAAGGAAATTATAGGAGAGAGGAGGAGGTAAGTACAAGTCGAGAGTAGTTGAATTTTTCTGGTATTTACCTGCGCCTCGATGCGCGCATTTGTCTCCGAGATGAGCTGCTCACGCACCAGCATCAATTGTCCCAATGCCTGACGCGTCTGCTGTGCCTGTGCCTCCAGCTGATCCTTCAGCTGTGTAATCTCAGTGCGCGGTGATGACGGCGATCCTGGTGATTTGTCCTCCACATCGCACTAGGAAAGAATGAAGAAAACATTTCAAATTCCGTATTTTCTTTACCTCATACTGTTATAAATTCCACAACTTATGTGCACTATTTATAATTTATTTTATTTATAGTTCGTATCTCGCCAACTTTTATTAACTGTGTAAAAACTATGCCAGGAAAACTATTTTGAAATTCTTTACGTTGTTTACATTTCATTTCAAAATAAAATAAAAGTACTTTTTTTATGTCTAGGCGTCACGAGCTTTCTCGAAAATTACAGCGAAATGTATTATTTTTTATTTGGCGCATGCTGAGTCTAGTACACACAAGACGTATACTTAATTTTTAAGCGTTGCGAAATTTCTAGAAAATTTTGATGAGCAAATTTTCGAATTCGATTTAAATCAATTCTATGGTAATTGAACATATAAATGCTCCATTTGCTTTGTTATATTTTTAGAGAATTCTAAAATGTATTTATATTTATTTTACAATTATAAATAAATATATAAGGAGAGAGAGCGAGAGAAAAGGGCTTAGAATTTATTGCAATTCTATGCGATTTGTTGGCTTTGCTTTCTATTTTTCTATTTACACATCGAACAATGAAATATTTGTTTACATTGGTTTATATTTAATTATTTTGCGCATGTGATGTTTATTTATATTAAATGCACAATCAATTTTTAAATAGTCACGAGGTTGAATAGAGGGAGCTTTAAAAAAAAGTGCCTCGATATAATGTGAATTCAAATGTTATTTTATTGTCGATGCCTTTGTTTTTACTTTAGGATAAACAAAGCATTTGTTGTTGGTGTTATTTTTGAATATGAAATTTATAGAAATGAGCTAAACGAAATACAGATTCGTACTCTATTGGGTTTTCACTTTGGTGGGCCACTTTATGGCATTTTAATTGTTAAATTCTTGAATTTAATATGCTGATAAGTGCTTAATAATTACTTCAATACGATTTGATAGAAGTAGGGGAATTTCTACGCAGATTTCTACTCACCAGCAAGTTGGACGATTTGCGTAGACTCGACTGTGTTGGCAGCAGCTCCAAGTGGTTTGGCCTCTGTGGTTGCGTGTGGTTCAAATCGGGCGTTATGGCCAAGTGATCTATAAATAACGGAGCAGAATGGTTACAGATTTGGTAAACGCAGCTACGAGTTCAAGTTAGCCATTTATCAAGGTCGCACTCACACACACACACGGTCTCACGCACACATACTTTCACACACTTTCATACACCTGCTGTTCCTTTGGTCAGCGGCTTTTTTTGCACTTAATTTCCACTTAATTACAGCAGCTTGATTTCAATATTTGTTTTGATTATGCTGCGCATACAATAAATAATGATATAATTATACACACCCCACTTCGTCCCCCCTTCGTCTCCCTTTAACATCATTTCCCACCCAAGAGTCCTGCATAGTTGATTGCCGTGTTTATTTTGGGTATTGTTCGCTTGATATTTGATTTGTGTGCAAATATTTTAACAATTTTCTGAGAGATGCTGCAAAAACTGAAATTTAATTTTCATCGTAGTTTTCCATTTTTGTTTTTGCCGTTGCGCGTGTAAATGAAAAGTGGCCAGCGATGATGTGGAAAATCGTAAAATTCGTAACGTAAGCGAGGGCGAGCGAGACAGAGAGAGATCATATAAATATTTCAGCTATTTGGCGCTCACCTCGCACCTGAGTCGGAGGCTGAGGCTGCTGTGACTGCTAATAACTGCGTATTGTTTCACTTGAAAGCATTTGAAAAATTTTCCCTCGGCTTTTGCAATTAGTTTGACGCATTTAATTGTTCATATAACTAAATTTTGCCACTCACACCTCACTGAATATTATTTGTGAAACAAGGATTTTGAGCTACGCAAGGTTAAAATTACGACTACAAAATGATTACGCATGTGATGCACATGTTTTACTCCAGCTATTTTCGTACATCGATCCATCAAGTTTACAATCGAAATGACCCAATTACCAATTGAGTAGAAGACACAAATAATGCCTAAACATGCCAACAGCTGCAAGTCCACGCTAAACAATTAGTTTGAACAATAAAACAAGCTGTTAACATCAGTGCAAACAAGTGGCAAAAATAGACAACTTAAAAGTGCTCAAAGTTCTTAGAATTTCCCTTTCAACTTACAGCTTAGGATTATGATAATGTCTACTTTGAAATTGTTTATAATCATAGCAACAGTTAAATTTATTTAACTACTAGAATTCATCCGAAATTATAAAACAAAACAAGAAATAAACGCTAACCATTTTTCATTAGAACAAAATATTTCGGTAATATTTTTAAAATATACCAAATTATTATATACACAAATTTACATTAGGTATATTAATATATTACAACTTTTAAAATATGCCATAAATTACAAAATATACCAGATGGTCCATAATAGCAAATAACTTTTAGAATATTAAGCTGAATGAATCAATCTCACCAAACCAATGAACATTAAAACTTATGAAATTAATATACCAAAAAATACTAAAATATACGAAATGATACTCATGGTATACTAATATGTTACTACATTTAAAATATACTAAAACATACATGTGGTATATTGATATACTACTACATTTTAAATCCGGATTGCAAACCAAAGCAACTATAAAATTATTTTTTAAATAATCTCAAACCAAAATCAGGAATACCAAAATTCATGACTCAAGTTACGCTTTATCGACTCTATTATTTTGTACAAATTTGAATTTCTCTTTAAATTATTGTAGGGAAAAAACTATAGCATGCTTTTAAGCTGCATTTAGTAGTCAAAACCTTGTCCCTGACAACAGTCTCTTGTGGCTTTTGAATTAATCGCTGAGCGATTATTATTAGGTTTTATTACTATATCATGTACATGCCATCTTTCAGCATAGACACAAAGGCAGCATCTGTTGCTCATAAGCTCAAAGCGAACACAACCCACATGGCACATAGCACACACAACCCACAACAAACGGCAGCTAAGCGAAAATAATTTTTTTAAAAAGTCAACAGACGCCCGCAAAAATATGAATATTAACAAGTGAGGACGCGTTGCTATGAAATAATCGACTACAAAATACCCTGCAATAATCAGAATTAAAATTAAATAATGCATTGCATTCCTTTGACTAAGAACTATGTATCAACTGTATTATTTCAATCATAAATTACAGGGTATTCATAATTAGACCGCCATATATAGAAAGAGCAGTAAAAATTTGTGCGGTTTGCAAAAGGCAAATAAATATATTAATTATTATTTTTGGCACACGACCGTCTTGGCCATGCCAAATGCCAAATGTTGAATGCCAATTGCGGTCTCCTGTATGCCGCCTCCAGAGCAGCCACGCCCATACGCCTATACGCCACACGTTGACACGTGATTTTTGCGTGTAACACGGCGACAAAAGTTTCGGTTTTGTATTACAACAGGTAAACGACACGACGAGCTTGCTCGAAATGGCGCAGCGAATGAGCCAAACACAATACGTCTATAATCATCCATCCATCTGTCTGTCTGTCTGTCTGTCTGATGTAGGCAGAAGAAGTCGCCGTCGCCCCATTCAACTCATACTCGAGATACTTGAATATATTAGCTATTTTCTGCGAATTTTCAGCGAATGATGTCGTGCGCTTGTTTTAGACGGCAGAAGAAACAACAGAAGGTGGAGAGAGGCAAAAGAAAAAGATGAAATTGAAATATTTCTTTCTGTTTGGTTTTACGTTTTTTTTTTCTCTGTTGTTTTCTTTTTTTGTGCCCCTTCATTGCTTATTTCTTTGGCAGCGACGACGTGGCGTTGGTGACGTCAAAGTGCTTCGAAAATGGTGAAAAGCCGCTTTGAGATGATTGGAAAATTAAGGCAATACTCGTGTACGCGATGAAGTGTTTTTTTTCGAATTTCTGCCACACACATGCTCAATATTTCAATGCTTTACATTATAGAAATACGTATTTTTTGTTATGGTAATGAAATGTATTAATTTGTTTAATTTCCCCATTGCCATTCGCTTTTAATTGTTTATTAATTTTTTTGTTGCTGCTTTTGCTGCTGCTGCTTAAATTCTTAAATGTGCTATCGTTTAAAATGTCCTCTGCAGTTTACATTGTCTCTGTCCAAGTTGTGCTGTGCTGTGTAAAATGCAATTTAAATGCAAATTTTGTGGCTCGCTTTGCATCGAACTGAATTCGAAATTAAACAGCAACGAAATTTGCATTGCAATGCCAAAACTGAAACCCAATTGCAAAACTAATGCAGTCCAGAAGGGGCCACAAGTGGCCAGACGACACGAGACGAGACGAGTCGAATCGAGTTGAGTCGTTGGTTATCCCCAGGAAATGGCAAAGTCAGCGAGACAACAGTGTCAACGCCAGCTTTTCATTTATTTATTGCGAGCAACGACCGAGATGAGAGTGGGCGAATCGAATCGAATCGAATCGAATCGCATCGAGTCGGGTTATCAGACGTTTTATCATGTATACGAGTATGTCTCTGTATCTTTATCTTTATCTAATTGCTGTGCACTTACCTTTCTTTGGCGTATCGCTGGCGAGCACACAGAGTCCGCCATCGTCGCTGAGCTGTTGCTCGCTGATTTGCTCCACATCGAGCAGCTCCGACGATGAGACATCGGAGCGTTCGTCATTGGGCTCCAGGGAATTCTTATGAAGATTAAATTTGTGGCACACTTCAAAGGCTTGTCCGACGGTGCGCACAATGCGCATGGCCTGAGACTGCAAAGAGAGAAGGGAGAACATATATGTTATACTAGATATATGTTGAATGGGTAACAAAACAATTAATATTAATCCGCTCGGCAAGCAATTAAGTGAGCCAAGCAGTTGGCAGCAGTAGCAGCAGCAAAAACAAAGCAAATTACGTATACGCCCCGTGGCGTACCCACCTCGGGATCACTTGCCGCATTGCCGGCGCAGGAAATTGCATCCTTTGTGCGATTATTGCATAAATTATCACAGTCCGACCCACAGTGTCCCATTGATGTGCGCTCCAATGGCGAACTGCGACGTCGCTGACGTTCTTGTTGTTGTTGCTGGGTTTGTTGTTGCTGTTGCTGTTGTCGTTGTCCTGCTCTGCGCTGCTGTTGCTCGGCGAGCAGCACGACAACGGGTGAGAGACCCGCCTCGATGGGCTCCCTGAAAGAGAGCTTCTTACGCGGCTTATCCGTCTTGGGCCGCTCCAGCATAATGCCTCCAGCCGAATTGCTGCCCCCGCTGCTCAGACTCGAGCTGCTCTGCTGCTCGTAATGCGAGCAACCATCACTGAGACTCTTGCGACGCTGCAGCATGTGTCGCTGCTCGGAGCGTTGATACAGCTGCTGTGCACGACGCAACGCCTCCGGCGAAGCAGCGTAATGGTCGCTGGGCAACCGCTTGAACTTGAGACGCGCCTTCAGCACATCGCCGTTGCCATTGCTGTTGCCATTGCCATTGCTCGTGGGCTGCTGTGGCTTATGCTGTGCTTTGCTTGCTGCCACCGGCTGCTCCTTCTTGATGAGATACACCGTGTTCTCGTCGTCATTGAAGAGTATGTGTCGCGGCTTACTGTCGATGTAGGTGTCATCGAGAAAACGCTGCGCTGCCAACGAGGATTGCACCAAAGCTCGAGGCGCCAGCTCGTTCTCATTCTCCACGCAGCCAATTAGTTCACGTATGTCGAGACTTTTGTTGCGTGCCAGCTGCTTCTGTTTGCGTTGCGCCTTCTTGGCCACCGAGAGCGGCGATTGCGGTGGCTTCTCCTTATGCGGTTTGTCCTTGTCCCCGACGAGCATGTCGCGTATAAGTCCGCCGCCGCTGCGAAAGATATTCCTGTGATAGTGCACTTCGGCTGGCTTGTCGCCCATCGCTTGTGTTTGTTCCCCCAGTTTGCTGCACGCTGCTGTTGAAGTTGCAATCGCTGCGGCGGCAGCAGATGTTGCTTTGCTGCGACTGCGTGGCCAGGGAAGAAAGTCAAAGGCCTTGGTGATGGGACTGCGTGGATTGGAGGCATCGGACAAGTGTGGTTGCTGCTGTTGTCGCTGCTTGGAGGCAGCGGTCAACGCTAGACTCTTCTCGTGCTTCATGGCCAGCCAATGAACTGTTGCTGTTGCTGTTGCTGTTGCTGAAGGTCGAATCAAAGCGAATCGAATTGATTTGCCAAACTCTTTGCTAAGTTTGTCCCACACACACACTTTTCACTTTTCACGGTATTTTCTTTGCTTTCACCGAGTTCAATGCTGTTCACAATTCGGCGGCTGGTTCAATGTGCTGCCGATATTTGTTTTTTGTTTTCAATAATCGCGGCCAATTAAGAGACTATTAATTTCATAATTGTTTAGAGCTGTCTGTTCGTTATGGCTATTATAACTTTGACTGTGACTGTGGCTATTGCAGCTCCTTGGCCCAGGTTGTTCACACATTTCCAAAACATTTGTTCGCACCTTCAGTTCAAGTATACATTTTCTTTTGTTGCTGTTTTTTATGCGTATTTTTTTGAGTTATTTGCAATTATTGGTTTGGGTTTTCGTCTTGTTTCCTATTTTTAAACAATTTCGATTACTTTAAAATTATTTACTTTCATTTTGCGAATTGCATTCGTTAAAATTTCTGCCAGCTGCATTTTCGGGTTATTCTTGGTTCCTGCTCTGCTGTCAATCTCTTGTGACTTTTGTTTTGGTTTAATCATTGTCAGACATCAAAAATCTCCTAAAGTGAATGATTTGCATTCGTTTGAATCTATTTTGCATATATTCGCACTCAGTTCGCAGTTCGCAGTGCTCGATGCTCGCTTTTCGTTTCTGTTGATTTGCATGAATCAGCTGATTGCATTTTGACTGGCACAAAGACAAGCGTTTGAAGGTCTGCTCACAGCGCGAATTTAAACAATTCGTAAGAATTGTGCTTACTAATTGAACTATTGGCGAGTTTCTCGCTGATTCGGAGAAAACTAATCTGCGCTAAGTAAATTTCTAAAATTGTCAAGCGTTTAATTTTGCTGAGATAAATTTAATATTGCAAAAAAAAAGAATTAATCAAGAAATCAATTTTTAAAGGCTAGCCTAAGCGCTCTATTTCAATTGTAGTTTGTAGAAGAATTTAGTAATTAGTAATTTGTGAATAATCAAATCAAATCGAATAAAGAATAATATGATAATCAGAAATACTTTTGTTAGTGATTAAAGATCACTTTTTATTTGTAAATGGTTTTCAAATAAATTATAATATTTTTCATGAGCATTTTTTTACATTTGCTGAGAAAATTTATTTAATGCCGAAAAATATTTCAACTAAGAAAAGTATTGTGAAATTTAGTTGTCAATTTTTTTAATATCAAAATTACTAAACCAAAGAATACATTTCCTAATTAGCATATAAAAATTATATAATTACTAAAAAAAACGAAAGAATTTTCTCTATAACACATAATAATTATAGTATGAGATGAGTTTTGTAATCAGAATTACTTTTCTTTATGATTAAAGATTATTTTTCTTGGAAAAAAATTTGTAAATAAATTCTAATATTTTCGTAAGCATTCTTTTTACTTTTCGAGAGAAAGTTTATTTTTTTCAACTAAGAAAAGAAATTTTAAATTTGCAACTGAAGTCTTCGTTATACATTACTAAACAAAATTAAGAATTTTTTTGATTAACATATAATAATTATATAATTATTAAAACAGACGAAGACTTTTGTAATTATATATTGTACATTAATCAGAATCATTTACTCACTGACTATTGAATATTTCTTGGTAGTAAAACTGTAAATCTAAGTGTTTCAAATTCCAACATTTTTCCTAAGCACAGTTCTTCAATACAAATTAGTTATTTAAAGTGAGGCTACACTCTCCGTAAAGGGTATTTAGAATTCAGCCTGTCGAATGTGCCAATTCATTGGGAGCAATATGATTATGGATAGCGCTGAGCATAAATCATTTTCGCTCGACATTTTCTTGGGAATCTTTCAAAGTGCCTGTTGCTGTCGCCAAGAGTCTGTGTTTGTGCTTGTGTCTGGGTTAGGTTTTGGCTCTGTATTTGTATTTGTGGTGAATCTTTAGTCGTACACTTATTTGCTTGTCCATCAATGTTAATTGTGCTGCTGAGCACTTTGTAGGGCGACAACAACAACGAGAAGGAGAATGAGAACGAGACAACAACAACTAGCAGCTAGTAAGCAAGATGGCATTAACGAGACATCAATTTGAATTATTTTGACAAGTTGCAGACAGAATTACTCGATGTTTGCACAACCGACATGAAACGGAATTACAAAATCGCCCGGCACTTAAAAATCTGATTTATATATAAATCACAGAGATAACACACGCATATAGTATCTCGGTTTGGTTTTTGGTTAAATAAACATTGCGTATACGCAACGTGGCAAAAGGTGGCAAAGGTGTCGATTGATTGCTTCTTCGTGCGGTGCTCAATTCAATTTGTGCTGACGCAATTGCCAATAAATCAAATTGAAAACTATAAAAAAAGCTGAAAAGCAAGTAAAAGAAAAACTCTGCTAAATTGGCTCAAAGTGTGTGGCAATATGCATTTAGTTTCGAGTCACCACATCAAATGGAAATTTAAATAAATATAACATTGCTTTGGCTGGAAAACTACTTGAATATTTATGGTGCATGGTGTTTGCGAAAAGATCGTTAAAAAAAACAAAAACAAAACTTTGTGCTTCTTTGCCTTTGTGCACACATCACATATTTATGTATTTATTTGATTTTTAATTTCCATTTTCATTTGACTTCTGCTAAAGCCAACGAAAGTCTGCCATGTTCCATGTTTTGTTTGTTTTTTTGCTTTGCGCCTTTTCGTTTTTCTTTTGTCATAAGGGAAAATTTTACAGAAAATCTTTTGCGCCACGCACTCGGCTGCCCTTCCACACTCCCCGCCCCCTGCTCTGCCACGCCCCAACGCATATGTAAACGGTTCGTTGCTCGGGCTCGTTTAGTGCCGCATTTTAATGGCTCACACCCTGTGAAAATGTGGTGAAAGAGGTATGCCAACACTTGAGTTCCGTCGGCTAGCTGTGACTGGATTAAAGGGTAACCGCTAGTCGTTCTTTAATCCAGTTTGCAGACGCAGTTTATAGCGCAGTTGCTGCATGTTTACTGTGGCCATAAGTCGTGGCATTGGCATTGCCAGTAGCTGTGGCATCGGCAACCGCAGCAAGCAGCGGCAACCACAGGCGCCACAGTTGCTGCAGCTGCTGTTGCATGTTGCAAGTGGCGCGTTGCAGGTTGCAGTTTTACGAGCTGCATGTTTCGCACGTGGTTAAACCTGCATTTGCTGCCTCGACAGTTGCTAATTAACTTTTCATTAGTCTCGCCAACCAAAAAAAAGCGCACTCAAAAAAATTTCATTTACATGAAATCGTATATATATTTATCCGAATATATATCTGTATATCTGTGGTTGAAGTAGCCGCAGACTTTTGTATTTTGTTATAGTCGGTATACACAACAAATTGCAGCACACATCCTACATATAGCTCTCTCGCTCGCTCTCGTTGGTGTTCGATTTTCGAAATACTTTAGAGCAGGCTATTAAAATAATGGATCTATTTTGGGTTTTAAATGCAAAAACAAAGGCAGAAACAGCGACGGCAAAGAAAAGGAAACTCAACCGCAGACTAATTGAAAATTCGACTGTCGAGAATTTGTGGCTGCCATTTTGGGGCAAAACACATGTATATATATAATATAATAATACGTATACGCAGCGTAATACTTTGCCATTATGAATCAAACTCAAGTCTTTGAGAATTATAAATAAATAGAGAGCAAGCGAGAGCGATTCATAAATATGCCTTGGCACATCACGTGTTGATTAACCGTATTAATTATTTATTTATTTTGGCCTTTTTAACGCTACCTGTGGGCAATTCCCCTCATTAACAAAAAATGTATGCGTGGGCCGTCGGAAATGATTGAAATCGTAATGAAAATTGGAAAATTAAGTTCGATTGCGGCATTTTTACGAGTAATATGCATAAACAAGTTTAACAAAGTGCGTCAGTCCATTCTAACGATTGTTTATATTTATCTCGTAAATGGAACTAATTGGGTTTAATTATAGAGAAAAACTCTTTCTGTCTTTCTAGCCACTTGGGACTGTTATGCTTGACACGTTTTGCTCCTGCAATTTATTTTGCCGGTCCCCAAATTTTAATGATTTGTTTGTTGTTGTCATCTATACACATGTTATTATTGGTTTTTCTTGTCGTTTGTTGTTGTTGGTGTCGGTTTTTCCATCATCTTTGCTCTTAACTGATTGGCTGCTCGCCTGTTGATGGCGTCAGCAGCAATCCAAATCGCACCACAGCCCATGACAAACACTTTTCACATATTCTTTACTTTTCATTTTTTTCAATTTCATTTCGGATGATCTATGGACTAGCGAAATATTTTTGTTTAAAGCATCTGACATGCCATTGCCTGAATTTATTTAATTAATTCCTGTGACATTTTCCATATTTATATTTATCTTTTCAGCTGGCAGAAATTTCATTTCATTTTGCATTTTATTTATCTGAGATTTGTTTGTATTTTACCAAAATATTTGTTTAGTTTTTTTTGTATCACTTCACTGCACTTTACACACACATTAACACACACACTTATAATGCAAATTGCATAATTTTATTCAATATTAAAGTGTATTTTTTTTTGTGGAGCATTCAACGCACGTCTGAAGCGTCGCACCGTCGAGAAGATACTGGACAATGGCCGATGGCAGAGACGATGCCAATGGCGACGGCGATCTGTGATGGATCGCCTGTTTAGCCGGCGCGTTAGAGCTTTTCGCTTTTGGCCACCAACAAAAAAAAGCTTTCGGCACTCAGCTGTTAACGCGCTCGTATGTTTTGTTCTTCTTTGGACAGCAACACGCTGCGTTTGTTTTGCCCATTGTGGATTGTGGATTGCCTGCTGGGTTACCTCTGGGCGCCAGCATGGCGTATACGTGATACGCGTTTCTTGAATTTGTTGCTTTTTTGGCCATTGCAACGTTTTGCTGACGGCCGTTGTGACGTCACTGCTTTGTGTTTCGCGGAAGTAAACAATGGCAGTCAAGGCAGCAAGCAGGCAAGCAGGCAGGCAGCAACGCAAAGTGCCTTTTCATTTTCATTTATAATTTTTCACGTTGCGATTTGCTCTAGCTTACGGCTGCTTAGCCATAAATCAAGCGTTTTCAACACTTTGTCTGCTGTTTATTTTGACGATCCTGAGACGATCGCATAATAATGTGTACAAAGTGCAAATTGCGTTGCACTTTTTGCCTGTTTATTGTCGTTAGTAGTCGCTGCACTTGCCACGATCCCCCCAACTGACGCACACACGTCGTATACGCAATAATGAAGCAACAAACACACGTGCCGCAGACGTGAGGCAAAAACTCTGTCTCTGTCTCTGTCTCTGTGCTGCTAACATATTCTGGCCTTAATTTACTGTCTTGCCTGTCAGACAAATTCGACAGACGCTGTCGCGTCGTCTGCTTGTCTCTCGCTTTGTGAACCCAAACCCGAAATACTTTGCGATAATTGAAAATAAGTGCCTTAAATAGAAATGCCAGACTTGACATTGCCTCGAGGCATAGTTGAAGGCCAATCAGGCGAAACACAAATACACACAGACGTTTACTTTGACTATCATAACATCTTCAAATTGGTTTTGTCTATTTGTTGCACCGCAGCGTAAAACAAATCAAAGTAAATGCATTTCTGAGGCTGTGGCTGTGGCTGCCACTGCGGCAAACTACAAAGTAAAAGCAATTTATTTATTTGCCAAATCGCGGTCAAAACTTGAGGCGAGAGGCAAGTGTGTCGTGTGAGTAGCAGCCGCCGCAGTTTTGGCCAAGACTTTAATGTGAGAGACGAACATTCGCATTCGTATTCGCCATAATACGGAAATGTGGCACACTGTCCGACGGTCAGCTAAATAGATGGACAGACAGTCAGGCAGACAGTCGGACAGTTGGGTTTTACATTTGCGATTTGAATGCCAAGTAATGTGACTGCAAACTGTGTGTGTGTGTGTGTCTGCCCACTGGACACCGATGATAGCTAATGGATGCCAATTTGTGATCACAGATCGCAGCTAATTATAACTGCAATGCATATTTAATTACAATTAATGGAAGAAAGCTACAATTGAGTGAATAAAAGCAAAACAATGCGGTATAAATTTCAAAATACACCGAATTACTAGACCGCAAAATTCTAAACACATACCAAAGGCTATAACATCTACAAAATTTATACTCTGCAAAAATACTACAAATATATACCAAAGGCTATACAATATACCGAGTTAATATACCGCAAAATACTAAAATTATATCTCAAAGACCATAAAATATATCAAATTAATATACCACAAAAATACTACATCAAAGCCTATATTTGGTATATTGATTAGTGCTAAATAACAAAAAATATATCAGACTTCCATCCAAAGCTAATAAGACTCGTAGTAAGTAGGCGTTTTTCTCTATCTCTTATAGCCTGTGAGATTTAGGTGTTCATACGGATGAACAGACAGACGGGCAGGGCTATACTGTCTCGGCAGTTGGTGCTGATCAAAAATATATACTTTGTGCACATGTCTCATTTTGCTCTTATATACATTTCCTGAAGCCACACAGTTATAATACTCTTCTACTCTGTAAGTAGCTGGTATAATAACTGAATTAAATGTTAACTTTGTCTACTGCTAAACACACTGCAAATTCTCCCTCTCTCAGCTTTCATTTATGCACATCGCACTTATTTGTTTATTTAACGCTCGTTTGCGTTTTCGTGTACAGTACAGTTTCTAGTTTTTCCAAGTTTTTCTCCCCCCGCTGCGTGCTGGATGATAGCCAAAAATTGTGCATGTGAGAAAAGCATTTCGCCAAAATGTCATGTGCAAATGTGTTTTTATACATTTAAAACTAGACGAGCACAGAGATGTCGCTCAACAAGGGGAATGTTTTGATGCTGTTTTGCTGCTGCTGCAGTTAACCAAGTCCAAATGGCGATTATTAAAATTGTACAAACGAGACACAATCAAAACAAAAATGTTATGCGGCACTTGCACTTAATTTATAAAGTAAATAAATCAAGTGAAATTTAATGAGTGGTTGTTGGTTGTGGTTGTGCTTACCTTTTTTGTGACTTTTGAATACGGAACATTTGAATGTATCCGTGCTGGCATCGCGCGCTATGTAGCTGAATATTTTGAGATCGCTGCTGTCGTGGGACACATAAAATATTCTATAGATGGGATGATTGAGCAACTCGATTTCTTCGGGGTCATTGGTCCAGTTCTTTTTCTGTGTGGAAAACACAATAATAATAACAGAATGTCAGTTGTGTTGTTTGTTTACGACATTTGATGGATGCGTGAGCGCTTTGACTTTGACTTACTTTTCGTCGACGTTTCTTGAGCACAACACGAACGCCGTTCACCGATATTTGTATGGTCACCTTACGTTTCTTCAGATTCTGCACTTTGCACTCGTACTGCAAAACGGTAAACAGAGAATAAGTTTAAGTAAATGGAAAGAGAGAGAAAGAGAAAGTGGAAAGGCGACGTTATAAATGTCACGTACTCAACGCGGGGAAATTGTCGAATTTTCAATTAACATTTGGCTGCCTTTGACGTTTGCCTTTAATGCCACGACATGACAATAACAAGCGCCATATTAGCCGCGCCCCAAATTGAAGCCAGACAAAGCTAATACACACACACACACAAACACACTGACTTGTGCACACACATAAACATGTCGCAGAAGCTAACAATATTTAAGCCAACTCACGCACGACTCGCAAGCCAAACTAAATCAGGCACCCAGGCATTCTGGCGTCTCTTCTGTGTGAGTGTGTGTGTGAGAGGGGCGACGGGAAGGAGGCGTGGCAGATAAATATGCCATGCTGATGCGATGTAGCTTCTACTCGACACTGTGGCATGTAAGTGTAATCAGAGCACATGACATTGACAGCAGAGCAAAGCGAAGAAAAAAAAACGTTGCCTGCTTTTAGGCGGTGCGAGAAAATAAAAGGAATTCTAAAGGAAAGTTTCTTTAATTGGCCGCGAAGAAACTTGAGACTGTGCTTCTCCGTGCGGGATAACAATGTGCCATTGTTTACCCAGCGCATACGCTGCGTATGCGTAATATGTAGATTACTCACCCGTATGCGACGCATGGCCTGCACAATTTCAGCTCTTGTGTTTGGACGCGGCACTTCCTCCCAGCCGACGAACTGCAATGAGACAAAGATTCCACATTATAATGCTGATGCTGATGACGATGATTATTATTATTATTATGGTTCCCATGTGCCCATCCACAAACACTGGGCAGATAAATAACACAAGCCAAGCCCATTGGCGCCAGCGAAATAAAACAATTTCGGCTGCCGCATAAGTTTCTAGCACCTCCCAGGGGTTGCATCCCAGTGGAGAAGAAGAGAAAAGAGGGAAGAGGACAGTAGCTACTCCCAGTGGCCACAGCTGGTAAAACTCGCAGCTCGTGTGCATATTTATTTATAGAGGCGACTTTTAGCGACTGTTGCTAATTGCAGGCACTGCCAAAACAACGTCAGCCTCGACACAGTAATTATAATTAGTGTGAAACACATTCTAAATTTAAGCCAAACAACAAATTGCAGCAAAAGTGCACAACGAAATGTAGCCCTTTGGCCGTCAGTGTGGATGTGACGTCATGAATTTCATTTTCATTTTCAATTTCATTCTCGTTTTTATTTCGCTATCCGTCGACCACTTGAAGCTAAATCTTCTATATGTCATGGCATGATTGGTCAATCGGTTAATGCTCACAATAAAACTGCTAAAACATGCAACAGTCGCCGCATTTTGTTGTGCACTCGTTTTGCAAAATAAATTGCAATTTTCACGCGCCAATTATATGTTATATAGTACGTTTGGCCAAGGATAACGAATGCGTAGATATGGACCTAGATTTAAGCATTTTATTACAGCGACAACAACAATTTAAATGAAAATGACATGGCCATTTATACACTGAAAAAAGACCAGTATCTAAAATCAAGAACATTCGACTAAAAAATAATAAGATCATTTTAAGAACGAATTCTTAAAGCTAAGGACATTAGTCTTAAAATGTTAAAACCTTAAAATTAGACCAAAAATTCTAGATTTACGTTACAAAATTCGTAATCCATTAAAATTCCTAAATAATATAATACTTTTTTAATATTTTATAATACGATTTTTGAAACAATGAGATTTGTTCTTCTTATTAAAAGGAACTTGGGTCTTTAAAAGTTCTTAAATGTTCCCAAAATCAAAATGTGTTTTCTGACATTAAGATTGACGCACTTTTTAAACCAAAATTCTTATAACTAAGACCAAAAATTTGGTTTTAGAACTTTATGTTTTCAGTGTACAGAGAGTGAGAGACACAAAGGGAGCAGCGAGAGAGCGATAAAGCTGTGCGAGACACGCCCCTCGAAGGTAATAAAAGCAAATATTTATGGTATGATGCTATGGCATGGCTTAGTCTATTTGAGTTCCCATTTGATACGCATATCCTGCATATCCTTGTCGTCGTCTGAAATTGTCTTTACTCGCTTCGCTTTTGTGGGTGTAAAATTAGCTGCGCATTTTCCCCCGAATCAGTTTGATGAATGTTGTTTGTTGTTCTTGTTGTCGTTCCTTTCGTTTAATTTTAGATTGCTAATTGGGCCGACGGCGTGCGCCATATCCAAAAGATCAACACATTAACACCTTGCAGCAGTAGCCCCGACCCGACATTACCTGATTCCAGATGTCAGGCTAAAAATAGCCAAAACAAATGTTGAAAATTCACAGAAAATAGATTTGGCATATTGGCAGAATTAATAATAAATTACCCAAAAATGAAATGCTTTCAAGACACACACACACACACACACAACCAAATGTACAATCAATCGAAGCAAATTATGAGTTTTACACATAAGTTCATTAACATAGAAAAGCTTATGCATAGATTTATTTTTAGACAACTGTCGAATTCACATTAAAGGAATTATTAAGAAACTTTTACTAGGGAAAATCAAACATTAAATATGATTGGTAATTGCAATTGATTTTCCATCAATTTTATGACTTGTGGGGGAAATACACAAAAACTGAGAACAATTTCAGTTAAAAACTGTTTTTACACAGAAAGAAAAAAGTGATTGTTTAATTTCAAAATTTAACCAAGAAGTTTTATTTTTAAATCAAAATTGAAATTCAACAAAAAATTTAGATTGCCTAATTTTGAAATTGAAGATTACAATATTGTTTTAAGAATCCTAAAATCTCAAAATTGAACCAAGATGGCAAAATCTTAAATCAAGATCAAACAATTAAATTGTAGAAATCTAGCGAATACAAAAGGAATAACCGAGTACTTTTGGGTACTCTAAAAATAACTATTTTAACCGGGGATTAACTGCAGTTGAAGAAGTTGAAGCTTTAATCCACTAACTGCCGACGTTCGTGTCTTTCACTAACTGGTTGTATTATGCAGAAGGATTTGCTTGTGCTTTAGCTCATCTCAAAGGGCATTAAAACATCAAGTTGTTCTCCTGTTCACACCACAAAGCAACCGAAACTAAATCCATTTAAATAAAGCATACTCAGGCAACTGCTAAATAAAAGTAAAGAAAAGCAACAGCAACAGCAGTTAAAGGGGCGAAGAGAGCAGTAGAAAAAGAAGAAGAAGAAGAAGAAGAGTCTCCCACAAATATTTAGATTGCATTAAATTCATGCAAATACAAAGGATAACGGATACAGCGCTTATCCTCTCCAGCTATACAAATCCTCGCGCAAATAAAAAGCAACTTGGCTCTATCCATTCCACTACCCCCCTCTCCATCTCCCTCTCCCCATTCTCTCACCTATCCTCTGTTGTCCCGTTGCGATGCTTTTGCATTGGGAGTGCTCGTCTTTTTTATGCTTTGCCATCTATTGCTATTCGCATCCTTTTTTTCACTTAAAAAACGTTTCACTACAGCGACTTTCAGTTCAGTTGAGCTATGCAAATGGCTCGAGGACTTTGTGCGTCGCTTCGTTTAAATTCATTTGCTTTGATTAAAGCCCAAGCTCAAAAATGGCCAACTTGGTCCGAAACATTAGGATAACATTCTCTTTTTATGGATCCCGTAACCAAATATACGCAGCACGCCCCGTGCTCGTATTTTTTATAGTCGACTTCATAATTTAACTAATAACAAATGTTTTTTTTTTTATTTATTTATTTTGTGGGTCTTCACCCCGAAGACATCTTTGTGGGCACATTAATTTTATTGATTTTACAGGTGAGTGTATAGAAGCGCGTTTTACGCGTATTTCTGTTGTTTATTTTATAATACAGCTCACGTTTCTTTCTTATTTTTTATGTCGGTCCTTTTCGTTTATCTAGCAATTGGTTTAACACAATTTCCACTTTTTTTTCTCGTTTTGTGCTTTGGTCGATCGATTTTCTACGAAAATTCTATTTCTGTGCAGTTTTGTTTATTTGCGTTCATTTAACATTTTGATGGAAATCATTTTAAAAGAAATATACAAAAGCAAACATCGCATAAAACTCGAATACTCAAACAACAAACAGCCACCGGCTGCTGTCTGTCTACCGAGTGACTGGCGACCGATGCCATCGTGACGTCAAGCTCAAGCTCCGCCAAATCTGATAAGATCCAAGCAGCATTAATATTAATGCCTCATAAAGGTGCGTGAACCTCCGAACCGTGGGGCAATTAAGCAACGCTTAAAGCCGCCTAAAAGCCTGACTAATATCATAACAAAATTAAATGCAAATCCAACGCCAAAAATGCAGAGAGAAGGCAAACAGATTAGAGCAGCTTAGAAATGCAAAAAAATACGAGTAAGACTGAGAAGAAAAAAAAATATGATAAAAAGAATAGGAAATGTATGCGAAAGAAATCGCTGCATAAAAAGGATTCAGATTTGGTTTTGGTTTTGCGCTTTGGGTTTTCAGCTGTCGACTCTTTAGACTGTAAATTCTGTAGTCTGCGGGTTTGCTGTTTCCGTCGGTTGTCGGCTCCCGCTTTTCAGCGTCTGTTTCAGCCACGGCTAATGGCGCTGCAGGCCAAATGCCATGGACAATGGCCAACGGACTGGGCAGCCCTTGGGTTTATGTAAGCATTTTGCAATGTTCTTTTCAACGCTTTCATCCAATACCCTGTTGCTGTTGAGTGAGGTATACACTTTGCAATATAAAGTGAATTATTCATTCAATACTGTCTACTTCTCTTCAATTGTCTCCTATCCGTAGTATCTCGAAGCCTTCATCACTTTGTCTGCCGCATTTTGGCTTATTCTATTTATTCCTCTGGCTGCTTCTAACAATGTAAAACATTTGTTTGCCCAACATTTTTAGCAGCTTTGAGCATTCATTTCTTTTTTTTTTTATTCATAAATCTGTTGGGTGCATGTGCGTGTGTATGTTTGTGTACATTTTTATATTCGTTTTTTTCTATGCTTTACCCTTTTGCATGACCAACGCCATTTTGCGCATTGCCGCAGGGCAACAAATTGTTTTTAGCACTCTGAACATTACATTTGCGTAGCCGGTTAAGCTGTTTGCTAATGCTAATACGATTAAATATTAACTATATTCTTTTTGCGTATAGCGTAAAAACAGGCGACATAAATGTTTGATAGCAAAGCACATTACATAAAAATAGTAGTAAAAATGAAATATATGCACTAACATAAAGCAGAGTATTTCTTATTCGTAATGGTATCATTTTTTTTAATTCGCTGCATGCTTTTCATGCTTGGCCATTGAAGCAAAACCCATTTCCCTTGCTGGCCAGTGCTGCCCATAACCCTGCAGCTGCTTAACGATGCGTTTGCAAAAATGTTGTTGCATACTTTCGGGCGGCGCTAGCAAAATGCACAGCTAACGGAAAGAGAACACGGATGGAGCATAGCATTTGATGGCGCTGCTCTCTTAACTCAGTTTGCGTATGTCAAATATAAACAAGAGTAATAACAAAAACCACATCCACATTGTCCATACATATGTGCTATGAGTACAAAAAAAAGTAAGGCCAAAACATAAAGCAGAAAGATGAACAAAAATAGATAGATTATTTATGATTCGCGGTGTTTATTGAAACATTTAATTGGTCAATTCGTGGTCGCATTTTCATTGCACTAAAACTCATGTCCGCCGTCTCTTTTTTTATTTTTTTTGTTGTGTATGCATTTTATGCTAAGTTGTAAATTAATAATGACCACAACAAGTTTTTTAAGCACATTTCAGCGTAATGAAGCTTCACGCGACCGTGAGTCCTTTTTGTGCTTTAAGTCATAAAAAATGCAGAAACGGCAAAACATTTAAAAAATGAAAATCAACAGCGCAAAGTTAAAAGTGACACGACGAGCGCACCGCTACCTCGCTGCCATGATGATGCCTTCTGCCTGGTTTCCCAAGTTTGCCAGCAGCACAGGAATTTCCGCTAATAATGTTAATTCCATTGCCACCAGCAGCCCACTCTTCACTTCCCTCGCTTTCCCTCCCTGCTTCTGCCAGAGGCTGCAACCACCACAGATAATCAGCAGAGGCATCCCTTACACCTCCTCCACCCCTCGTACTTGCTCCGCTCTGCTTGTTTCTCTCTTTTTGTTTAGCTTTCATCTTGAGTTTAGTTTTGTGCTGCGCTTCCTTCCTTCCGTCCTGTTCACAGTTCACAGTTGTTGTTGCTGATGCTTTGTTGCGCATTCCCGCCTCCTACCCCCAACTCCGCTGCTTCTCATTATCATTCTACTGCCAACTTAATGATAGCGCACAAAACTTTTGCGGCTGGCTTTTTATGTTGTGCATAACTTTAGGCGCTTTGCACTGCGTTTAATTTAAAACAATTATTTGCGCAAGTAGCGCAGTTAACTGAAAATGGCCCATCCCAGGAGCCGCAGGGCAGAAAAGCTCCGCTCGGATTCAAACTCCAGCTAACCACAAATCAGGCCTGGCTCAAAAAGGAAACCAATTTCCCGCAGAAATAGAACGCTGAGTACAAATCAACTGCGTTTTGGGCCAGTTCATTAAATGTGACCCCAAATCATAGTAAAAGCTTTAACGCCTAGCCAAAAGTCATTTCGGACTGTCTGCAAATTGCAGTTTTAAATCTTTTTCGTTTACGCCCTAACAACAAATAAAACTAAGTGAGAGAGAGTAAGTCTGAGAGACAGATACAACACAATAATTTGGTGTTGGGTTTCTCTACATTTGACGGGCAGCGGGATGCTAAAACATTTCGCCAAAAACTAACTGCAAACAAATGTTGTTAAGTAGCGCAATAAATCAAGTTGCCTGTAGTACCCTACTTACGACTTCAGCTTTAACTTTAACTTCAGGTTTGTGTATTCCTCTTTAAAAGCGCGCGCGAAAAAAAAAAAAACAAAAATAAAAAGAAGACGAACGTAGAAGTCAGCTGAAAATGCAAACAGCTAAATTCCAGGTGCAAAAGTTGTTAAAGTTAGCCAAACTCATTTTTTTTTGTTTTGTCTGTCTGAGCCATTAAATGGCAGACAACATGCAGTTAACCCTTTTGACTCATAAAATGTGGCTTAAGGAAATGCAAATCCTCTTAGAAATTTCCACAATTTGTTGCATTGATTAAGACTCTTACGTTTAAGGGCGTGGCCTGTAGTAAAAGCGCAGTTAATAAGCTGTTTCCGGTTACAACGCAAACTGACACACTTCAAAAAGTGTTTGCTGGTAAATAGACAAATAGACAAGAAAACACCGAGAAAGAGAGACAACTATTATGACTCGCTTCATACATGAAAGCCATAATCATAGCAAGCGATAAGCAATCATGAAAAAAGATACACACGCATACACACTTATTCTTTAGTGTTCTTTGTTGTAACTTTCGCTTGCATTGTAATTGTAAGTGTCAAGTTTTTTATTAGCTCACAGCGTCTAGTTCAATGCACCCAAGGCACGACAACACTTTAAGCATATTACGCCCATATCAATTTAAAGCTCAAATTGATGGAGACAGCAACAATGACAACAACAGCGGTTGAAGAAAAGTGTCTGTAGATAAAATGAAAAGTAAAAGTCGGAACAACAACTGCTGGTCCAGCATTGACCCACATCATTCCCACACAGATTTTCCACTACGAATTCTTTCAATCATTATGCAAATGCAGCTGCATAAAGAATGTGAGAGAAATGAGACTTCGAACGATGGAAAGATAATGTACAATTGTCGAACAAGTTAAGCAATTAATTGGGTAGCAAAGTTTTTTGTGGGCGAATCGAGAGCAAAATCAATAAATAAGCCAGCTTTGGACAAAATGGACCAAAGGAGCGCTCTTGAAAGCCTGGTGAAAAGGACCAGCCGCAAGAGCAGGAACAAGGGCCATACAACAAGCGACAAAGCGCATAAAAGTCGAGTGAGGCAACAACAAGGGCAACAAGAACAATAAACAACGAGCAGAAAATCAATTGAAGTACTTAAGCAAACACAATGGGGCAAAAGTAGAGGCGGACCAGCTGTAATACCTACGATTGCGAGTGCGAGTATAATGAAGCGAGGGTCCCCAGAGGGGCATGCCCTCCCTCCTCCGCATCCTCTCTTCCCTCTTTTCATTCAACAAAACAACAGCAGCAGCAGCAAAGCCGCCTCTGCAAATGGGCCAAAACAAGTGGCGTCTAATTTAGCACAGGGCGATTATTTAGATATCAGCAACAACAATGCCAATTACAACAAAACAATAAGCTGCCAATTTTTTAAAAGTCAGTCCCAAGAGTGAGCAAAATGTGAAGAGAAAAGCGTGTGTGGGGAAGAGGGGAAGAGTGCAGAGCAAACATCAATTAAAATAAATAAATTGCGTGGCAAACGGGGCGTATGAGCGACGCGGCAAACTAAACGACCGGAAGCGTTTAATTAGCGGCTTTAATAATTCAATCAGCATTGTGTGCGTGTGTGTGGCTTCAGCTTTTTGCCTCTGCTCTTTTTCCTTCTCTTTTTCGCTCTCTAGCTTGTGTGTGTGTAATGTGAGCCGCTAATTTTTGAACAATTTCAACAAAATTTTCGGTGAGCAATTTTCACACACAAGCGCTAAACAATTTTAAATGGCTTCGATTAAAATGATTGAAATTGATTTATTTCTTTTTTGTTATTGTTTACTGTTGTTGCTTGGTCACACTTCCATTATTATTATTTCGGTTTGCGACCACCCTCAAAGTCTCACTCTGAGCCTGAGTAATGAGCTGACTAATGTATTGTGGCGGGCTATTGAAACGAGCTTGTGGTTTGCGCATAGTTCCGAGGGGTTGAAAGGGGGTTGTTGTTCTACCCGACTGACCCAAAAGGGAAGGAGAAGTTGTTGTGGTTGCGGGTTGCCTGGCTGCAATTTAGGGGGCTGTTGTGGTGCTTACCAAAAGTGTAGTCAACCGTCTAAAGCAGCTCTAATTTAATGGACAGACTTGCGTCTAATTTCAAAAGCTTTTCAACACATTAAAATGGTTTTACTTGTCAGGGTATTTCAACGTCACCTACTGACTTTATTCACCTCATCATTTTGGGTTAATGAACCCGGTTTTTGGTCTTACCCGGCTGCCCCTTGAACTTGGCGCAGTTTGTGCAGTTGATCGATAAGCTTACCTGCAAAATATGAAAAGAAAATATGAAGAAATTAGTAGAGTCATTTGAAGCAAACTGCACACAGCTAACTAAGGTAATATTTTCGTGCATTCGAAATGCTTTCGGCAGCATTTTAAAGCGTTAAAATTGCAAATACCTGCGTGACGTAAATGGAAAAATGCATTGCAATAAATTCAGAGACTACAGCAGCAGCAGCAAAGACAACAAGAGTCTACAAGAAGCTTTTGTGTGCTCGCTGTTTGTTTGTTGCTGGAACTTGTCGCTGTTTAATGAAAAACACAGTAGGCCTAGTCGAAGACAGAGTCACAGTCAGAGCTCGAAGTCAGAGTCACAGTCAGAGTCGAAGTCAAAGCCAACGCATTGGCTATTGATGCCTGAGAACACACAGTAAGCCAAGAGCAGACAAACATTCGAGACAGACGTCGGGGCAAAGTCATCAAAGCCAGCGCCAAATGTTGCCAATTGCAAAACGCAAACATGGCCATGGCGATGTGTAGTTGTTTGCGACTTGCAACCAACAAACAGCAGCGTGCAACTCTTGCAACTCGCTTGTTGCGCATCAATTTGAGCTGCGTGCGTCTGATGCCAATTTCCTTTCTGACTCTGACTGCGAATCTGCCTCTAACTCTGATTCGACTCTTGTCTTTGTCTTTGCCCGTTTGTGGACAGTTGTCGAGCTGCAAAGATGTTGCTGCTACTTCTGCTGATGTTGTTGGCGTTGCGTTTTCTTTCTGTTGTTGTTTCTACTTTACCATTTCTCCATTTAAGCGGGCGCATTTCACTTTGTGTCGCTTAAAGGCGTCAGTGAAATTTTTGCCACATTTAACACTCAACACTTTTAACGACGACAGTTGGGTCGAGTCGCTCTAACGATTCTTAGACTTCGACACAGTCTCCAGCGGCATCCGGCGATGCAGCTGTGAGAGAGCTCATCACTTAGCACACAGATGAAGTAATTTCAGTCAATTTGAGCCAATAGAGCGAGGGAGAGAGCGAGATAAAGAGTGCGAGTGAGAGAGAGGCAGGCGTTGCCCGACTAAGCTCTAATTATATTCAATTGCAACTTGTTGCAAGCCGCAAGAACAACTGCAAATTGCAAAGTGCAAAACTAATTTGGGCCAAAATGAAAGCAAACTATTTTTGATTAGAAAACGTCGCTTTTACTGTTGCTGCTGCTGCTGATGTTGCTGTTGCAAGTAGAACAAAGAAGACTGCGCCACTGCGACTCTCGTTGTGGCTCAGTAAATATAATTACAACAATGGCAGCTGGCACACATTTTGAGGCAAAAGCAGCATGCAACGTCAACAGCATCAGCAGCAGGCGAAAAACTTGCACAGATTGCGAATGTTGTAAGCAAGGAAGCAACAGCTATGGCAAGGATAATGCTGCCCAGGACATGTGCAGCGCAGGCAATCAGCTTGTTAACACATACACCCACACTCACACAGTCAGACAAACTTCATCACGTTCGCTTGCAGATTACCCATATGAATATGTTAAGTGGCAGGCGAACGTTGCGTATGAGCGATAGACAGACTGTTAGACTGTCAGCATTCTAATTGCCACCGACACGTTGCCAGATGCTACTGTCAACGCTGCTGCTGCACTTGAAATGCAATTTAACTGTCTGTGTGTTTGTATGGAAAGAGAAATGTCATGACCAAAAAATCGATGACAAATCGCTGACAGCGAGACCAAAAGCATTTCATCAAACACAAGATGAAGTTGCCTTCAAACAATAGACAGAGATTGCTGTTGGTGTGAACATCAACTCTGGGGCCATATGTCTATGTCAATGCTAGCTTATCAGAGAAAACTTTCGCCCCAAAAGCTCAATGAACCGTCGTCGTCGTGAAAAATTGAATGTTTGTTGCCAACCAAACAAATGGATTATGAAATTCTCACACTTGACTGCGCCAATGTGGTGGCAATTTATGCATAAGCCTACGACATTGAGCTTTAATTAAATGGAAAACTTTGTCTCTTTGGCCAGGAAAGAAATCAATAGGCGGCACGCCCGACAAAAAAAAAAGGGACACGACACAACATTTGTGCGAGTCATAAAAGAATAATGCTCAGCATAAGAACGCGGCACGTTTTAATGACACGCAATGTGGCGATGTGGCATTGAAATTTTAATAACGCTTCGCTGGGTGTGGCAAACACAGAGAAAGAACACAGTTATAATAGGCAGCAAACAAAACTAACATGAAAGAAAGCTACAGTCGACTCTGAGATACCATTTGGAATAATACCATATTCTACAAATATACTAGAAATATACCGTAAACATACTAAAATAAAACCATATCTCAATCTATCTAATAATTAAAATATATCCTATAAGTACATTAAAAGTATGCCACAAAATACTAAAAATATACGAACAGCTAAATTTGCTATAACATATTGGTATAGCACTAAATTCAAAATACATCAGAGAGTGCCAGATTGTCGGTATTATTCTTAAAATGTACCAAATTAATATAACGCAAAACTTGTGAAATATACCAAAGTTCGTGTTTTTGTTATATTAATATAGTACCACATTCAAAATATACCAGAGAGTGCAAAATATACCAGATTGCCAACCAAAACAACTAAAACCTGTAGTAACTGAAATTTACAAAAATCATAAATACTGTAATTCTTAATTTATATCCCAAAAATTACGACTCTACCTTAAAAACTAACCTTGTCATTCGATTTTTGTCGAATTGCACGAGCGGAAGTAGGCGTGGCTAAAATTTAAAACAAACCTAATCAACGGGCACACATACAACGTGCTGTCGGAAAAAATTATTGCTCTATCTCTTATAATCTCTGAGATCTAGGTGTTTATACGGGCAGACGGACAGACGGACATGGATAGATCGTCTCGGCTGTTGACGCTGCTCAAGAATATATGTACTTTATGGAATTGGAGATGCCTTTTTCTGTCTGTTACATACATTTCCTTCCGGCACAAAGTTATAATACTCTTCTACCCTATAGCTAGAGGGTATTAATAGAGTATGAATGAAAAGAAGTGACATGTGTCACAGCGATGTATGTTTGGCCAATGCGGCGTATGAGTGATGCGACTTTCCAAGTGAAAATTCAACTGCTGCTGCACAAAACGAGGGCACGCACATTACAAAGCAATTTGCGAGCCATCAAACAAAAAAAAAACTAACTAACAAAAACTGCAAGCGTGCTCGACTTTCCCAAATGCGAGGCTGAAATTAAAGCAATTTGCTGATTTTTACCGTTTGGGGGGCAACTTTTTGCCGCACGCACAATTATTGCGCACAACTGCTTGCCACATAAGGACACGACAACAATTTACGCTAGCTTTGCGGCTAAAGTCAATGTCAAGGTGTTTATTTGCGACTCACACTCGAATATATTCACCACTATTCACTAACATATTCATTGAATGCATTTTTCGCCATGCATTGTTCACATTATTTACGAGTATTTTGTTGATTGCTGCCGCTGATTTGCCTTGCTGCCGCTCATTAATTATTTATTGAACATTCCAGTGACTCAACACATACACACACACACACAAATGCTCATTATTTTCATTACGCAAAAATGTTGTGGCAAAGTGGAAAAGCATTTTGCTCTTTTGTTAACAGGCTGGCCAAAGTTCTGCATCTCTGTGTTGGTAATTTAATTGGTCCGTAACACGAACTAAATTGTTTAAAAGCAACTGCAAATGTCAGTTTCATTTAGGTTGACAGTTTTTTAATTCAATTTTGTCAATCTATTGCGAGACAGCAACACGCATCTCCCTCTTTTTCTTTTGAAGCATCTTCTCAGTTTCCTCCAGCAAAATTGTCTGTCCATTCTTTTAATTGATAAAATTGATTAAAATGTTACTTTACATTTGCGCCAACTGACATTTATCTTAATTGCCGTCCGACCGACCAACCGACCGACGATGAGACACTTGAAACAGCAAACACAGAGTTTTCCAGCTTAATTAAATAATGGCTATTTTCGTTTTGTTTCGTAGACAATTCACATTCATGGCAATGGAATTGGCCTAGGCCAAAGTCAAGCCTGTGATTAATTCTCGACTAAAGTAATTTCAAAATCAATCGAAATGAAAAATGCAAAAAAGTGATTCAAGCAGCGGGAGAGACACACAAGCAAAGATAGAAAGCAACTTGAGACTATCATTTTGTAAGGAAATAAAGAAATGTTTATGTCCAGTGATTAATCGACAATAAAGACGCGCAATGTGCTATAAAAGTCTTCAATGCATAGTTAGGAGAAATGGAATTTTGATAATAGACAATTTAAAGCAGCAATAATGGTTAATTATGTGCAAAAAACTTTGTCGATAATTTAATTTTTGATGGCATAAATGAGAGCTCATCATCATACTTTTAACTGTTTGCTTGAGTTCATCTATTATTTCATTAATATCCAACTTCAAAGAAGTGCTCCGTGTCTCAGTTTCATTTGGAAGCCTTGAGCCAGGAGTCTCCCCTTTTTTGTGTGTTGCTGTCAGCAGTTGATCTCTTATCTTGTCACATTTTGTGCGCTTTAAGCCCACCCACAGCATTCTCATGTCTCTCACGTCTCTTACGTCTCACACGCACCGCAAGCTGTCCGCATTTTGCCACCCAAAATTCACGCGTTTAAAAATAATACACAAAAAAAAAGTGAAAAAAGAGAAATGGCGCAAAATTAAAGAAAATGTTCACAATGATGACGATGATTTACTTGTAGTATTTTCTCTGCTCTTTTTTTTTGAGTTAGCAAAATCCTTCAGTTTTTTATTTATTTATGTCTTGTGCCATTGAGCGACTGCTGACAAGATGCCCAAGCACGCCTCCCGCTGCCGTCTAGCTGTCCGTGTGTCACCTTCGTTTTGTTGTTGTCATTTTAATAACATTTAATGTGTGTTTTCCTCATGTTTCTGTGCGTCGAAAGACAGCGACTGTGTCGTTTTTTTTTGAGAGATTTCATTTGTAAAGCATCAAATGTGATTTATGCAGCGAGTCGCGTTAAAAATCAGCCAACACGACGTATGCGCAATATTTCGACAACTAAAGCCTTGGCCTAGCTTAGAGCTTTACGTTCTTCTGTGTGTTCATTTTTCGACAACGATTGAAACAGACTTTTGGCCCATGTCCTGTCACCTTTTCGAGTGCTCTGCTATTGCGATTGCTGCTGCTGCATTGCACTTGACACGTTTGCCAGGCTCAGCCGAAAAACGTGTGGGGATTTGGCAATGCGACACACAAGAGTTCCCTTTCTCTCTATCTGTGCTCTCTGTGCTGTGTTTGGCATTTTTATAGACTAGAATTATTGGCAGAATTGTATGGTACGAAGTGTTTCCTAGAGGCGATATTGACTTTACAAATGGAATTTGTTCAACCGCACTCAACTCATTTAACTAATCAAAAGCAATTTTAATCAAAGTAAAGCAGGACAACACAGCAGCAGCAGCAGCGGCAGCAGCAGCAGGCAAAGCAATTAAAGCCACGAGCAAAGTTTTAGCCCCCGAAAGGTTAAGGGGCAAAAGTTGCCTAGGCAAAGGTAAAGATGAGTAAGGATTGCTGTTAGTTTTTTGTGCCAGGCGAACAGTGTTTGCCTTTGCTTAGGCATGGACTTGGATGCGAAGGATATGAATGTGGCATGCGAAGGAAGCGCGCTTAAGCAAACTTAATTAATAAATGGCAGACAAGTTGTTGTGCTGTGCGCCTTTGGCTTCCAAAGCTGATTGCAAGCTGTGACCTCTTCCTGCGTGTGTGCAATGAATCGAAACTCATTAAAAAGTTTCGCTGTGGTTCCATTGAAGGGCATCAACAGCGGCAACAGCTGCCGGAAGTGCTACGCCCACAACATCAACAGCAACTTACACACACACTCCTTCGCGTAGGAGCACTTTAATACACACTCACACACACATTGTGCTGACAAATAAATTTGAATAATTAAAAGGCGCACAAAAGAAAAGCACAGACACACACAGAAAAGCTGAAAACAGATGTCCTTTTTTTCTGTGCCTCCTTCTCCGATCCTAGGCGAGTATTCGGCTCCTCTGGCTGCTTCGACACTCATTATGCTGGCAAGCTGGCATTCTGACTGCCAAGTGTGCCATTTAAATGCGCTTCATTATTTTCATTTAGGCCCCCCCTCCCCACTGCCCGCAAAAACAAAAGCCAGACAAATAAAGCAAAAAGATAAGCAAGCAGCTTCAAAGTTGAATATGCCTGGACAACTGGGCGACAGCTTGAGAAACTAAATAGCAAATAACACAGCGCACACACACAATGAAAAGTGGGCAGAGTCGAAAGTAAAGTCTTCTCTGCTTGCCAGGGATCTTGCTTAAGATGCTTTCAGTTAGATATGAAAACACACTGCTTCTGTCTTAGACACTATTGAAACAGCAACTTTCGCTCCTCCTCTCTCCCTCTCTCTCTCTCTATTTGGGGCAGAGTTCTTGTGCCTCGAGGCGCTCGTTTAGCTCATTAAAAAACCAAAGAGAGAATTTCTAGTTCGGTTTTTTGTGTGTGTACTCTCGTATTTGTTTTAGATGTTTGGCTGGCTGGCTGGCTGACTGGGACAGCCAACAAGTGCCAAAGTCAGAATTTTAATTTGCCACACAACACAGCACAGCACAGAGAACACTGAGAAAACATTGAAAAACACGGCCAACAAGAGCTGCCAACCAGCATCAACAAATACAAAACCTGCCTCACTCCCCTTTTTTTTCCCCTTTCTCCTTTCCATCACCCATTACTTAGCTCTTAGACCCGCTGGCTAAAATGTAAGCCAAGCAAGAGTTGAGTTCGTTAGTTAGTGGCTGAGTGTGTCTGTATGTGTGTGTGTGTGTGTGTGTGTGTTTGTTTGAGTGGGTGTTTGCATAATCATTTTCAAGTGCCTTGCCGAGACAGCCCTGTTATCCCACCCACTCGCCCCTTCGCCCTCAGCTGGCAACATGATTAGCCAATTATGTAGGGCCTCTGCGAAAACATTCGGCTTGCAGCTTAGCGAGCAAAAGTTTCAACTTTAAGCGACAGCTGACAAAATGCGTTTAATTAAAATTTGAAATTTAACAAGAATCAACACTTCGCTTACAGCACAGAGCGTAGCTTAAATACTCTGCATTGTGTGTGTGCTAACAATTTAAAAGTGCTTTGTGTTTAAAGAGATGCTTAAAGTGTTAAATAAAAGGTGCTGACTTATTTAAAGTTGTTGCTTTATTTATTTTTATATTGAAATAACGAATACAATTTCTTATTGCATTGTGCCACAGTGAGCAAGGCCTTAAGGCTTCTTGTTTCTTTATTGGTTTTACGTTATATATAACAAGTTAATCAATTTCATAAACTGAATTACTTTTATTTTCATTTAAAAATATATCTTTTATTGGTTTTATTGACACGTTATACACGTTAAATAAAAATCTTTCCTTCACTGTAATTTATTTTTATTCGAATTCTTTTTATATGCGATGACTTTAAAAATGTTTGATACAAACTTTAGTAAACTTTGCTTAAATGAATATAATCTCAATTTAATGTAAAATGTACCTTTGTGTTGACAACTAAAACATATATGCAATTTACTCTTCTCTGCTTTAAGCAAAACAATGAGATTAAATAAATCATATTCCTCAAGCATCAGCAAACAGTTATCTATTTAATCCAACTATAACTTTTGCTCATCAAAATTGTCGTCAACAAGTGTTTCACAGTTAATGGCAAAACTATAATAACCTCGCCGGGTTTACGATAGAGTACCAAATAAATTAAAGCTATGAGCGGGCAAAAATGTGCGCAATTTGCAAATTTAATAGAGCAGAGCATGGCGCACAAATTGAGATGCAGGACACACAGGACGACGCCGAACACCGAACACCGAACACAGGAATGTGGTAGGACGCCAGGACATGGCCTAGACAAGGTCATGTGTATGGCAGTTTGCTTTACGCTTTATAAATTTTTACGCTTATACGATCCATGCGATGCTTCGTGCCATTTTATTTATGGCCCGCAATTTTGGCCTGGGCAAAGAAACCGAATGGAAAAGCGCTGAGGAAAAAGTGTGTCCGCAATATGTATATTCTTGGAAAATATTGCAAAAATTGTTTGCGCTTTAAATTGCGGGCGGGGATCTTAAGCGAAATGCAAGCTAATTGGCAGCTAATTGAAAAGCTTTCAGCAACAAAAGGCGGCAGCAGTCAGCTTGGAGAACAATAACATTGCGTATACGCCGCGTGGTTTGGCGTTGCCTTTTGATATTTCACAATTAGGCGCCAATCGACGGCATTATTAATTTGCCTTGGCTTTCAATTAAGCAATTAGGCCGGCCATAGACCATGCCATGCCCACGCCCACAACCAGCAGCAGAAGCTTAACCAACGCCTCCCCCAAAAAACAGAAGTTGTTAGTGAAAAGTTGCTGAACCGCAAGACAAAAGACAATAAGAAAATGTAAGTGTGGTCATAATATGCGTAAAAGTAAAAGAAAATTAGGCCATTTATGAGCTGAACTTTTATACGAAGATGAGGAGGTGCAATCGGAGTATGCGGCGTATGCGCAATTTTTTACATTTTACGATTGGAAGCACGCGGCCGCAAAGTGCGTGAAACAGCAAACGTTTTATGCTAATTTCCACACACAGAGAGCACAGCACACAGCAAGACAACAGACAGTCAAAGCATCAAGTGGAAAACTTTCACACAGTCGTCGACAGTCAAGTCGAAAAATGTTTGTTTAGAATTCGGCCGAGCGTTATTTATGGCCCAATAACTTTTAACTTCACATGCGGCCAGCCGCGTCCCAATTTTCCTTCCCTCCCCTCCACCAAATTTCCGCCACACACCACATGCAAATCAGTTTGGCCATTTGCTCGCCGAATATAAAAAAAAAAAAACAATGAAAAAACCCGAATTGCAAATACCAAAATAATAAAAGAAGAGCGCAGAGAGAAATAAAAATCACTTGCGCCCGCGAACTGAGCTGGAAAATGTCAATTAAAGCATCAGTAGCAACAACATCGGCGACTGTTCAATTAATGTCGCCACAATTGACAACAAAATCTTTTATTAAACTGTACCACCCACGACCGTTCCGCTTCCCACCGGCAATCCCCTCGCCCAACACTGAAGGTCGCATAAAGTTCTCGCGACGGTTGAGCCCGAAATTTTGGGGCCAACAAATTTGTTTGGAAATTAATTTAAAAATTGCGAAACGACAACAAACAAAGCGGCTTGTGCTTGTCAACAGAGCAGCTACTCGTAAGAGTTATTTATGGTTGTGCTTTATATATAGTATACTTTAATAAATAGACTAGCTGGTGAAAGAGAAATGTAAACAGTTGAGAGAGCAGAGTTGGAAGTTAATATGAATATATTGAATTAATTGTACTACGCAACTTCAATCACAAATCATTAAGAGAGTCAGCAAAAAACTGATTTATTTTTATAATATAGATATACATATTTATGTACTTTATAATATATAGACTAGCTGGTGTAAAAGTAACATAAACGATTGAGAAAGGAAAGAAGGAAATTAAAAACAATATATTGTGTTAATTCTACTTCAATTACAACTAAATCATAGCCGTAAATCATTAAGACAGTCAACAAAAAACTGATTTATTTTTATGAAGATTAAGAATGATTTTAGTACTATTTTTCTGTTTTAAGATAATTTCAAAGTCACAAAATAATAAGAATAATATAACAAGTAACTTCACCAACAAACCATTAAGGCAGTCAACAAAAAACTGATTCATTTTTGTTATTTTTTATTTCTGATTTTATTTATAGAAATAGACAAATTGTATATAAGTACATTTATACACAAACGATGACATCACAACTTTTGGCACAGCAAAACTAATTAATTTCCAGCTATAGATTAATCACAAGCTCTGCACACACGAATATTTATTTGTATTTTTGTAAAAGTTGTACGCATGAGGTGAATCGTTAATTAAATTGTCATGTGGTCAAAGGTCTAGTTTAGCTATCGCTATCGGCCTGTGTCAAAGGTTGCAGCGATGCTGTGGTAGCCAGTGAATGTCTGCCCCATAATTGCACTTGACAAGAGCTGCAACAACAACTACAAATGTGCAGCGACTATCTGCCAGTAGCCAGCCAGAGACAGTCAAAGCAAATGCCACAAAGCGTGCGCCCCGATAAGCACCCAAAAACTAGCTAGCTTGCAGCATTGTGGCATCTGTGGTAGTGGCAATTGCAACTGCAACCGAACTGAGAGAGTACAAAACTGTGAAAGATTGCATAGCAAAGTGACTTCAATTGCATTCAGTGCCTGTCGCTGATTAAACTGGCTTTTGATGACGGCACACAGATAATTTTCAATCTTTTCTACGTTCCCCTCTCTATCTCTCTCTCTAGACATTTCTGACTCTTCTTTATCTTCTCTGTTTGAAACGTGAGCAGTTAACGAGCCATTTCTGCAGCTACCCTTTGTAGATATTTTCTTTTCGCAATGGACAAAAGTTGGCATAAAAAGATTGCATACAATCGATTTTATGAACAACAAAAAATGGTAAAAGAATCGCGATATTTGTTTTTTGCCCTAACAAAGGAAGCAGAAAGAATGGGGTTTGATTGTCCACATGGGAAGTGAAGTGAAATTAGCGGCATAATTATTCTGCATAAACTGAGTTCTATTCATTTGGTCATTGGATACAGAAATCATGGGAAATTATGAGAAATTAGTTGAAAATATTCAAAATAAATTTTAAATATACTATTATTAATTTCAATGCGCCGGATTTAGTAATAAAATACTATTAAAATTTCAGATTGTAGCTTTAACACATAGATTAAAGAGCATGCGAAATTTAAATTTAACACTAATAATATTTAAATTTAAATAAATGTTAATTGTATTAAATAGATGAATAATAAAGTGAAATCACCAAACAACTTTCACACTAAATGTTAAATCTACTTTTATTAATTTCTAATATTAATTGCACTTTATTCGGTAATTTAAAGCCAATAAAAAGTGCAGACAAATTTAATTAAGTAATTTTAATAGTTATTAAAAATCAATAAATTGTATATATAATTGTATTATTACGGATTTCAATTGCTAATGAAAATGCAGTAAAATTCAATTCATTAATGAATAGTTTTTTTATTAGAGTCTATAACAACAACTTTATTTATTAAGCACTTCTATGTGAATGCCTATTGAAAATGTTCATTACTTAATTTCAATTTCAAATAAGTAGTTTAGAACTTTTTTACTCTACGCTCAATTTGTACTTGAATTTTCTCAAAAATTTCATTTGACATTTCCTTTTCTACTAAGGCAATCGTTACGCTTCAATCACCTCCAACAGATTCACCTTGATCGGTCCATAATTGTAGCTAATTGAAGTAACATTTCATTGATTAATTGCAAACGAGTTGCCATTGTCGGTATGACTCACTGAGAGAGTATAGAGTATAGATACTGACGCTGTCGATTCTTGGCCAGTTTTGTTTTCTATTTTGGCCATGGCCAAGCCCAAGCCCAAATATTGCAAACGGCAGCTGTCAACGTCTATTGGCATCGACAGACAGCCTGAGAAAGGGTCGATCTGTCGTCGGGTTGCAAGTACAGAACGTGCAACAACAGCAGCAGCTGCCACTGCCACCGGGCGTTGCAACTTCCGCAATACTGTGTTGTGCTGCGCTTCGCTAGACACCAAAACAGCAAAACAGCAAAAGCAACAACAAACATTTGGAGTGCGTTACCCATTTGGCTGGCAGAACGGGAAAAGCAAGTGGTTGCAGCTTGATGTTTGGTGGGTGAGAGCTTGCATTTACGTTGCGGTTTCATGCGCCTGCGCAACTAGCTGAGTCACACTCAGATACATACGTGCCCCACACACAGCTGTGTCTGCTTGCCACACATATAACACATTCGTAACTCGCCAGGTGAAAAGCAATTGCGAAATGCAAACCGAGAACAACAACAACAACAACGAACTGAAATGGAGGCAAATTGTGTAATAAGCTGATAATAAATGAGCTTGCAGCATGTGCCGCATTTATGCCTCATTGAGCAATGCCAATCAAGTGAGTCAGATGGCCAGAAGAAAGGGCAAAGCTAAGCACTGATAGGCCATTTTAATGGCCACTTAATCCATGACGACCAAAGCATTAATAATGCTCTTGACACACATTAAATAGCAGAGGGAGAGAGTCAGAGACTTTGTCTAGACAAAGTCATTAGATTGGACAACACTACAGCTTCAAGTGCGTCGAAGAGATGAGGAGAAATGTGAACAGCAATCGATTTTGTTTATCAGCAAACATTGTTCTATAAATTGATGACTTATAGCCATGTTTGATGTGCTCTCCATTGTAGCACTTCCTGCACCTGAATGGCTCGTAAAAATACTTAGCTTATAATTCGCAATGAATATGAAGCTGACATCCTCTGCATATCTTTTTGGAAAGATAATCCATTTAAACGGCGCAGCAATCGAATGAGATGGATTTTACGAGCCGCTCTTATTGTTTTTATTGAACGCTTTATGGGCGAAAAAGAGCGTGCAAAAAAGGCAGAGAAAAAGAAAATGATGGTAAAACAAGTAAGAAAGTTACAGCCGAATAATCTCGACTGTGAGATACCCGCTACCTATTTGTAAGAGAAGCAAAATGAATTAATTTATTTTAGAAAAATACTAAAATATACCGAAAATAATATAGTATTTACAGACCTTTTGGTATATTAATATACTATTACTACTATTAATATAATATTAATATACTATTACATTCTTGAATATTTTATTTACAAAATATATACCAAATTAATATTCTGAATATTAACGAAATACACCAAACACATAAGGTCTTACAGCATTTATGGTATATTGATGTATTTTTACATTCTGGAATATTTTATTTTCACAATATACTAAATTAATATATTGGAATACACTAAAATCCACCAAAGGCATGTATAATATTTACAGCATTGTTGGAATATTAACATACTATATATTTAATAGTATATTAACAGTATTAGTATATTGATATACTATTACATTCTGGTATAATGTAATAGTGTATTAATATACCAAAAAAGGTAGAGTACGAAATATGACAGATAGTCCACAATTTTAATCTGATCACAACTAAATTTTCAATAATTATAAAGAGTGTATCTGAAAAATTTTGACTAGCTTCAAATTACGCTTTCTATGCTATATTTATACGGGCACACACTCGGTCAAGGCTATATTACCTTGGCTGTTTACGCTTATCAAGAATATACACATAAATATATTTATGGAGTCGGACATTTGCTAGAGGCACATAGTTATACTACTCTACAACCGGGTATAAAAAGAAAGAACAGTAGAAATAAATCTGGTAGCGTTGTCGGCAGCCACAGCATTAAAAATGTATTGGCATAGTTATAAAATTGAATATGATGCAGACCTTGCCACTGTTTATAGTTCACCATCATGATGTTGATGATGTTGATGATTTTATGCGGTGTTGCATTTGGTAACCGCAGTTTTAATCAAACAGCGTTAGGCAAAAAGATGCATGTTAATGATGCCTCTGTAAACCAAACAATTCTAAACAATGGCACGCTGCCAATCAACCCCGGAAATTACTATTATACTCATGCCTCGTACTCAGCGCTGTGTATTGTTGTGTATCTACGGAAAAATGTTCGCGAATGTTTATCAAGAATTTAACGAGCAAATTGAACTTTAAGCAAAAGGTTAAGCAAACACGTGAAACACACACAAACACACACATATACAGAGAGTGCCAAATTATGGGTCGAGCAGCGTCTTAAAGTCAAGTTGGTGACAGGAGGCTGAGGAAGGGGAATGAAAGCGAAGCTGAAGCAGCGTCAGCAGACGTATAAAATTCAAAAGCAGCAGTCCTGACAATGACACGGCCGCCTCTTTGGTTCGGTTTGCCAGTTTGCCAAAAGGACACTTGAGTTTTTATTTGCATTTTATGACTCATTTTTCACGCCTCCTTCACACGGGCATACACAGGCATTCGGTGCCTGTTTCTGTCACTTTGAGGCTGATAAAAGCCAGCGCCAGCATCACCCAATTGCAGGCCGCATAATCCTTTTCGGTTTTGTCCTTTTCCCGTCTGTCTGCTACCAATAATTTATATAGCAAAACTGGAAACTCGACACAGCCTCTTTCGACCTCTCTTCACTTCTTGGTCCACAGATAATTGAAATTGATATATGAAGAGGCAGTTTCTTGGACGATTCTTTGTCCTTTTGCTGGGTTGAAACAAACGAGCGACGCTCGTTGCATGTGCCGCTTAGATAAACAAAACAAAAGCAAAGGCACGACCAGCAAAAACAGAACAGAACAGAACAGCACAAAAACGAACAGAGCGGAAACATTGCGTATACGCCACAGAGACTCTGCACCATATGAAAATTCATAATTTTGCGTACGTTCCAAATGGAAAATGGGTAAACACAGCACAGAGCACAGCACAGAGAGAAACACACATGCCTGCGGTTCACGTGAGTGTGTGAGTATTCTTTTTATATGTTTTTCAATATTTTCTTTATGCGCCATATTTTTTTTATGCCACAGTCTTCTTGAAATATTCTCGATTTTTTTTTTGTTCATCATTCTTTTCCACGCGCAATGGGAACAGATGCGTTTCACCTTCACCTTAATTATTATTACGTAAATAATAATTAACTTTGCGGCACGCTATAAAAGCACAAAATAAGCATTTGTTCATTTCAAATAGTCTTGATTAAAAATACGCATTTTGTAATGTGGATAATAAAAATTGTGGAAAACCGCAGGTGGCAATCCATTCATTTCGAATTTTTCGATTCGCCAAATATTTCACTAGCCAACAATAAATTGATTTTCGGGATCGTAACAAACACAGAACAACAATCCCGATGCGAAAAATGACAACAAATAATTTTAATTTGTTTATAAATTCAAAAATGTCACAAATAAAATTTCTGAGTATATCACAGAAGCAATATGAGTATTTTCTTTGTTTGTGGCACGATTTAAATGACACTTAAAGCCCACACAAAATCCACATAAATAAACTGTGTGAGAAATTTATAATGCTACGCACATAAATAAGAGAAATTCTCGGGGTGTTGGCGCATATGTAAGAGGATTCTAAGGGCCAACAAAAACCACCTATGAGTTGAGCTCTCTCGCTCTATGCTTCAATTATTGATGAGGCAAGTGTGGAAAAATCGCGTCAAAAGACGGAAACATAAATCGAATCGAACTTGAGGGCATTTGAATAAATATTTGATAGAGCCAGCAGCCGAACTGAGCCGTCAAACAGCCAAATAGCAGCGGCATCACAAAAGGAAATCACAGCAAAACAAATGTTAAGTATACGCCAGGCTGCTAGGTCAAAGAGCAGCAGGGAAGAACGAGCAAAAAAACAACAATGAGAAAAGACTAAACGAAGTTCTTACACTCTAGTCTTGCATTCCAATTTTTACTTCTAATTTAGTATATATAAAAAATAAATGAAAATAAATACAGAATTGTAATTTGAAATATTAATAAGAAGTACAAAAGCTAAAACTAGGAGTGTGAGAGCAAAACAGTGCATTATTATAATTTAAGTGTTACCAAATAATGTACCAAAAATATTGAAATGTACCGAACTGTATATTTGGTATATTGACATGTGTTGTACCAAAAATACTAAATTATATATCAAACGTATAAATATACCAAATATACACTTCGGTGAACTCCGGCAAAAATGTCAGTATATTCATTCGGTATATTTCAATGATAATTTCGCATTTTTGGTATATTTGTATATTTAGTATATTGATATGTCTTATATAAAAATACATAAAATATATATTTTTGTATTTTTATTGAACACAAACTTATAATTCATTAATTTCTGATTTTATTTATAAAACTCTTACAAATGACATCACACATCGTTGATATCCTAAGTTAGTGTATAAATATTGTGAAAAAAACGGCGCCAAGCACCAAGTGCGTGTGTGAGCAAATAATTTATACACCTTTTGAAAGATTTATTGCGCCAAAGGAGGCTGCAAACCAATTTTCATCTAACGCCAAATCAAAGCGTGAAATTCAATTAATCTAAGCAGGAGACGGAAAGCGACAAGAGGGAAAGAGAGAGAGATAGAGACTGGGAAATTTGGCAGAGGGATCAGCTTTTTATTTTGGTGAGATCTAGACACGCTGGCATAAATATATTTACAAGTGGCATCCTGTCCGATACTTCTCATAAATAATGCCCGACAAAGACAGCTGCAGAGAGCGGCGTTGGCACATATGAGTCAGAGTCGCGTTACTTGAGATGAATCAGTTGAGCTGACACGGCACAAAAGCAAAAAAAGGAGGCGAACTATAGAGGCCGTCTTTCTGCTGTCTTAAAGTTAACTGCTAACGTATTTGGGTTAGCCAGCCGGGCATAACGTACGCTAACGGTACTCTACAAAGAGTGCTCCCCGAAAAACGAAAAACGACAACAACAAAAAGCGAACAAGAACTGCAAAAGCAAAAGCATAACACAAAAGTGCAAAATGTTTATACTTTACTTGTTGTTGTTGTTATTGTTGTTTCTCTCAAATGCAAATAACACACAACACACAGCATGCAAACAACAACAAACAGCACGTGCATAGGCACAAAGACCCTACACACACACACACACACACACATGCTTGTCACCCCTTCCCGTTTCCCTAACCATTCCTCGATGTTTTCCACTGGCAATGCAAATTGTTTTTTTAGCAGCGTGGGCTTTGTCGCTGCTTCACGGCAATTTGGCTTGGCAACTGAGTGCATTTAATTGCAACTGTGCAACTTCAACAATGCAACAGCAATTGCAACAACAACAACAACTGCAACAACGAATACAAATCCAAGTGCAATGTCTCCTACGTAAAGCAAAAAGAAATTATGCAAAATGCTAGACAACGAAGTGACTTTGATGCGACTAATGTCAAGCGCTTTGCATACAAAGTGCTGTGGCATCCACACACACACACACACACACACACACACACACACACACGTTTCATGCAACCTACAACGTCAAAGTCAAAGCTCAATGCACCCCAGAAACAACAACAACAACAATTGTTGAAGCGCCCTGTGAGAATTGCCTAAAGCCCAGACAAAGTGTCATTGGCCGCACAATTGAAATGTTGGTCAACCTTTTCTGCCAGCTAATCAAATCAAAGAGATTCAGCAAACCAAAACATATTAAACAATACCAGCAGCAATAAATACAACAACAGCAACAAGAACAACAACAACAACAGCTACAAGAATAATAATAACAACCCCGATATGAGCACTCTCTATATAGTAGAATATATATATTTTATATATGAGCTTGGCACGCAAACAATTTCCACACATTGCACAAAAATAATAAACATCAGCAACAAAAGCAGCCTAAAGAGAACGAAGAGAGAAAAACAAGTGAGGTAAGTATACTCGACAGCTAGATATGCTGTTCAAGAAGAGGAAAAAAAAATAGTTAAGCGAATGAAGTTAAATAATTTTACTTCATTCTTGATGCGGTAAAAAATCATAATAATCTTTAAATTTAGAAATAAATAAAAAAGCTAATTTTTTTTTATAAAAGATATGAAATATTAATGCGAATAAAGTTGAATTTCAAATACGCTAAAGCGAAAAACAGAAATTTCCTTGATTGAATCATTCATTTCTTTAAAATTGGGAAACATTAAAAAGCAAAGGTTTTCTTATCACGTTTTAATATTTCTATCTTAATCTCTTAATCACATTATACAAAAAATGTAAATTCTGAATTTAAAGATGACATTACAGCCTGTAACTCAATCAAATCAAATATGATGTCTAATTAAATATCAAAATAAGATTCTAAGCTTCATTGGACAGATGACATAAAAAGTATATAAATCTTTGTTTTTACTTAATTTTAATATTACTTTTTTCGTTTTCTAGCCAGAATAAAATGTTTGCATTACAAATAAAAATAGATGCAATCAAAATTTAAGTAAACTCAAAAGTCAAGCAAATAAGAGAAATGCTAAAGCGAGTTTGAACTGCCTATATTAATTAACATAATATTATATTATTGATTAAATATGTTTATCCTTTTTTTTTTTAATTAGGCCAACTTGTGTCTTATGATATATTAAAATTGGACTTGTATTCGTTCTCTAACCGAAATAATGTTTTTAAAACACATATCAACTAAAATTTGAAGACTTCAATTATGCCAACGAAATATGTCAAAAATCAGAAATCAACGTCAATCAAATTATAATATAAACAACTTTGTGGAATAATAAACATATTAATGACAGCTTTGTCCAAGTCAATGATATAAATTGCACAAATATTTGCCTATTGTATTAGAAATTTTAAATTGATATGCAAATTTCTCAGCATTCCTGTTCATCATACCCACTTTACACCGCCTAGTTTGTGTAGGGTAGGCAGGCAGGCATATACACTGAAAACTAAACAAATGTGAATAATTGAATGCGAGCAGATACAAAAAAAGAGATGAAAAAAAAAATGGAAAATTTGTTTACAATTTTCCACCTCTAGGCTGCACCCCACCGACAGTCGTGTGTGTTGAAACAAGTCTGGCATTGTGACAGTTGACTAACTCGTTGAATGCCGAATGCCGAATGCTGAAAACTGAAAACTCTTTCTATATAACAATGTACAATGCATAAACATTGCTTCCGTCAACAATGAGCAGCAATTCAATAGCAATTGCAACAGCTGCAAACTGTGGCAAAAATATTTAATTGCATTTATAAATTGCTGCCAAATTGCATTGTTTTCGGGCAAATGTTTGCTGTATGTGCACCACAAAACACAGAGCCGGAGGCAAAATGAAACGATTTATCGATATGCTTATTACATCAAAAACTGCAATTGAGATTGTGGCAGGAAAGCTGGTGAAATTGTGAAATTGACAACACAAAACAAATGCAATTGAGTAAGAGTGAAGATATTGCCACACCTTTTCCTGCGTTCTTCACTCTCCTCCATTCCCCTAGCAACAAAAATCGCCTCTCAAAGCACTTAAAAGACAAGCCGACGGGCATGGCTAAAGCATTTTGGGGAATTAGTATGCCGTCTGAGTATTTACTTTTTGTAGAAGTTAACTCAACTCGTAAATTGCTAAAGTGACTCATTGCCATGGCTAATCTCGACAACTTACTTTAATTATGCCAATTAATTATGAAAAGAAATTCATTAAGCGCTCTCGCGCTCGGCAGAAGCAGCAAAAAAGTCGAAAGAACTAAACATTAACTATCACAGAACATCAACTAACATACGAGTAGTATCAAATTTAACGAGTTCATCGTTTCGCTTAATAAAACCAAATAAAAACTTTAAGTTGTTTTCTAAACTTTGATATTGATGTTTAAGATTGAAACGGTAATTAATGAAGATATCCAGCAAAGCAGATTAACTCGTATTTTTTATATGCATTTGACACAGTTACGAAGAACAAAGTGTGCTATTGATACGCAGAGAAAGAAATGACATTTGAAAACTTTGAGATCTCAAAGAAATATCATTAATTAGATAAAACAATCTTCTCTCAAAGAAAAGTTACGAAGAACAATGTTTGCTATTGATACGCAGTGGGAAAAGTAAGGTTCAATAGAATACAAAAGTTTAATTTAAGAGCTTTGAGATCCTCAAATAATATGTTTAATTAGAGAGCTCTTCGATCTAAGAAAATAGTTCTAGAACCAACATTTCAGTCATTTCAATTGTTTATCATATTGCTAAGAATATCTTTATGATTTACTATTGTTTCTAATCCTAAAAATAATGTCATTTTAAATAAAAGATACGAAGTAAAAGTAATCAAAGAATGGTCAACCTAAAATATTCTTAAGATAATTAACTCCATTTAAGAATTTATCTATTGGGCTCAAAGTAAATTTTTTGTTTTCTATACTATGGTATTCATGGTGGGCTTTTGATACAAAGAAAGAAATGGAATTCTACAAAGATAAATATCTTAAGTTCAAAAACTAATCCAACTTCAAAAGATTTCATTCACTTGGTTTATCACTTCATGGATTGAGAATATTTTGTATTCCATAAACAATCTGATTTGAAGAATTTCAATTAGTTCTGAGTTCAATTCTGATTTCGCCAATACACAACTTTATTTTTCTTTGTGTAACAATTGACTACAATGTATTCTTCTGTTAAGCAGATCTATTTAGTTGACCGTCTATTATACTGTAGACTTGATTACTTGGTAATTATTTGAAATTGCCGCCACTTACCTTGGCCTGAAACGTGATGCCGTGGAAGAAGGCCTGCTCGGCGTGGAGCGGCACTCGCAGATCCTGATCATCCTGCACCAGATCGTAGGGTGTCGATGGCATTCTCAGATAGTTCAATAGCACCGATTCGGACCACTTGTAGTATCATGAAATTGTTTTCATTTTCCTTGTGCTACGCCTCTGCAGCTGATGGCGCAATTGCCATAAAAAGCCACTCGAGTTGCCCCTCTGCTGCTGCTGCTGCTGCTGAGTCTCTGTCTCCGTCTCAGTCTGAGTCTCTGCTTGGCTCTGGCTCTGACTCTGACTCTGGGTTTCACTGTGAGTCGGGAGTTGCTGCTCTTGATGGCTTTGAACGCTTTGGCTCATGCAAATTGTGTTGAGCGTCGAGCGCGCTCTAATTGATTTGTTATGTGTTTTGGTTTTTTTTATTTTTCCCTCCTTTTTTTCTTCTACCAGTTGCTACAGCTCTCCAGCGTTTGCTTAATCTCAATTTATGAGCTGTGGTGGTCGTCTCAGTGGCTGTTGCTGCTGGCAAATTGAATTGCGTCAGTTGCTGAGAGAGAAGCGAACGCGATTCTTTTGCCCGTTTTGCGTTTTATTATGAAATCTGCCCATTCACTGCCAATTTGCGCTGCGGTTGTACAAGCTGCAAAAGAGAAGAGCACAAAGCAAAAAAGAATAACATCAGCATCAACATCGACATCGACATCAAAAGCAAAAATCAGTAAACCAATAAGCTCTGCTAATATTTTGTAATCAAATGCCTCTAAACGCCAAAGACTTTTTATTGTCTGCTATTTTAGTGAGTCACTTGAAAGCTTTTCCAATCGACACTTGACTCAGACAATCAATTGGTCAGTTCACCAGTTAGTCATTCAGTCAGTCAGGTGTAGAGTTCATCGGAATCATGCTAATTTCACTGCGTTTGAATCATAATACTCATGCTTGGCGGATGCTAATCAATGGCTGTCTCTTTCGCACCCACTATTTCCCTCTCTTTCGTGTTGTTGGCACACCTACGCGCACGTGCCGACAACGCGTTGAGTTTGTTAATCAAACTTTTACATTTATTATTATTTATTGTTATAAACATTGACAAAAGCACGTTGTCTTTTTTTGTGTGTTGATGTTGTGTGTGTGCAATCGCAGTTCATTCTATTTGGTCTGCAGGAAATGTCTGCGTTTTAATTGAAAGCAGCCACAAACAATGCTGATACCCTGTAAAGCAAATAAATTTAGAGTTTGCACAATATTTACTCGACGGCTGGTAAACAACCTCACACATATCAAACGATTTAATTAGTTTCGTTTGTTTAGTTTGTCATTTCTCATCCGTCAACAAATACTCCCCATACATAAGCAATGCATACCCTGGGTATTCCTGTTTATTCTTGTTTATTGATGAGCTAGTCTGGCAACCACTTCTCCCTTCTTTGCTCAGCACTCTTTTTTCTCTTACGCTATCGAGCGAGCTTTGTCAAATTTCATCAACTCTCGGCGGCTTTTAATGAACTCGGTCAAAACTCAAACTGAAACTTTATGTCAACAGCTGTGCTTCATATTTTGTGTTTTTTGTGTTTTGTTTTTATTTTTGTTTTCTATCTGCTTTAGTCAGTAGCCTTGCTCTGCCTCTCTCTCTCTCTCTCTCTCTCGTTCTTTCCTTCTCTCTCTTTACAAACTCTCGCCTGCGTCTTGCTGAGTCGGGCCAAAGGGTCATGGACGTTTAAGCTTGTAAATGACAAGTACAACAAGCGGAGTTCGAGAGGCCCCAACAACGTTTCTCCTTTACGCCGCGTCTCCATCTCTCCCTTTTCTCTGTCCCTGTCTCTGTCTGCGTCTTCTGCCTTTGTCTCGCATTGAATCTGCATAAGGCGAAAAGTTGGAGAACTACATTTGAGGCTGCTTGACTGAGAAATACGTGCTACTTCATTTTTGGAATAAGAAATACGCTTGATTTTAGCACTTTAAAAACTGTTTATTGAATAACTTCGAAATATATAACTCAAAATAGATTTTTTACTACTTCACTGAAGATAATTCCTATTAATAAAAAAATTTTCTAGTCCTATTATTATTAGTATTATTATTACCTATAAGCTAAACTATTTTAAATGGACTTTTTCTATTTGAGCCTGAAAGAATATTGATGTTATACCCGACTTTTGGTAACATACAATAATAACTATAGTATTTATGATTTCTAAAAAAATTTAATTAGATAAAAATTGTAGAATAGTTATATATTGTAATCAATGGCATATTTTAAACGTAGTACTATATCAATATACCAAATATAGTAGTTGGTTGTATATTTTAGTACTATTGTGGTAAATTAATTTGGTATATTTTAATTTTTTATTTTGCTTTTATTAGCGGGTATCTGACAGTCGAGCACACTGTATTTTAGCTTTCTTACTCGTATTTTATCTCAGTTGCCAACTCCTTCAAGTTTATCGAAAATTACTCTTGTTACAATCTTTTTAATCTTATTTGGAATCTGTTCTATTATGATATTCTTATGATATGTGAACTACAATATCCAATTGTACAATTTTCTTCTCTTACAATCTTTTTGAAACTAAAATGTATAAAGGCAAAACACAATTTTCAATTGCCACTTAATTATAATACTCTTTTATATTCTATATGACGCGTATACGAAAAAATGCTGTGCGCAGCTTTAAAAGCCCCCAAAAACAAAAACCAAAGTTATGCCAACAATTCTCGAATGTCTGTTTGTCATTATGCTTATCTCAGTCTCCATCTGGCTGCCCCTCCCTACGTCCCTGCCCTGTCCTACTATCATCACACTCCTCTGTTTGGCTTTTCGCTTTGTGCGACGAGGCACATTAACTTATCAATTTGGTTTTCGATTGAGTTCAAATTGCAGGCAGCTGACACCCGAATGGAGGCCAGCAGGCCACTGGGCTGAGGTTGAAACTAAGGTTGCGGTGGTGGCAGTTGACACTTTTTGGGGCGCAACATAAATCTTAACTTAGCTTAACTGCTGAGGCAGAGGTCAGTCTCTCAGCAAGGGAATTAACGACATTCCTCTTTTCATGAGAGCGAGTGAGAGAGAAAAACTTGAACTTTGAGACTGCAGTCTTGCACAGAGTCCAAGTTCAGTGCAAGTCAAGCCTTTGTCTAGGGTTCCCACAATGTGTGCTTGGCAAAAGTTCAATGCCTGCCATCGCCCACAATCATCATAGATCATATATGGTAGTAGTAGCTGCTACTTCTGCTGCCGCCATTTTGTGGCAACACCAAGGTTCAAGTACCTCCAACAAGCCTCGAGCTTGCAGCCAAAGAGCACTCGGCGCATGCGTTGTGCGGCATACTAAAAATATTGTATACTATACGAGTATATGGCTAGAAAAGTGCCTCACATTGCACCCGCTGTTGCTGTTGCTGTTGCTGTGTTGTTGTTTTTCTTTTATTCTTGTTGCTATAGAGAACATTCGAGGAGAGCGGGAGAGGAGATCGTTCTGTGTGGGAGCGAAAGAGAGACGCACTGAGTTTAGTCGTTACCCAGCCCACATTTTGCTTCCCTTTGCGCAACTTGTTTAGAACTTTCTCAAGTCCCTTCTCTACTACGCACTGTGTTTGCTGCACTCAAAGAAAATGTATACTTCTTTCTGATAATCACTGTGTAAAATTTAAAATAGTTATAAAAGTCTCTTATGTTTCTGAATTTTCACTATATAAAATACGTGCACAAGTGCCAAACAATTAATGTAATTATTTATTTCATAATTTAAATCGCACTTTTGCAATTAAGTAATCTATGAATTATACTAGGACTTAATTTTAATTTTCTTTTAAACTCTTTTCTATACACAATTAATACTATTTAAATAAATAATAGCTCAAAATTTGTCATTAAATTTGATTTAAAAAAAAAAATGATCTAAATGATTTATGAAATCATAAGTAATAAAGTAATGTCTGATTTTATCTACGTATTTTGACATATTTTTACACAAATTTAATATAAGTCAAATTCAACTGTTAGATGTTATTTCTAGTAATTTTTAACTATAATTTTTTTGTATATAGTGCTTAATTTTGTATATAGGTCTTATTTCAAGTTAAAATTTCATTAAACAAAACAAATTAATAATCATAATTCTACAAAAAAAAATTTGTCTAGATATTTTTTAGTTCAATTATATAAAGAAATAAATAAATACTGCAAAAATCAACTATAACATTATTGTACAGAAAAATATCCATTTAATTTTAATATATCTTCCATTCTACGTATACTTTTTCTGTGACTGTAATTCTCTTTGATTATGCTCTGCACATTTCAGTTCTTGAATGCACGCCTATCTGCTGCGTCGACGCCAACGCCAACGTCAGCGTCGGCGTCAACGTCAACATTGCTACCAACTATTCGTTTCATTCGCTCGCTGCTTGTTTCGTTTCATGTTTCTTCAATACGTTTCTTTCCGTTTCGTATCGTTTCGTTTGCAGTGCGTTTCGTTCTTCGCCCGCACTATCAACAACAAAAGTTGCGCCTGCGCGTTGCAGTCGACGCAGCAGCAACAAAAACAATAACAACAACAGCACAATGGAAAAACTCGTATCGCATGCAAGTGAATGACTTGGCAAAGCTAACGACGACGTGCTTCCAAGAAGCGTTGAGCTCTCTGTCTCTGTCTCCGTCTTCGTCTTGGGTCTCTTGTGCATTGGGGAGTCGCCAGTTGAAACCGGTTTTCGCTGTTGGCATCGAGCTGATGTCCAAGTCACAGTCGAAGTCGAAGTCGAAGTCAAAGTCTTGGTAACTTACACGCTCACTTCCTTTCCGGTTCTTGCTGCATTGTGCTAAGCTCCCCCTTTTTTCCCCTCCCTCTACTACATTGCAATGATCTGCGCTCACACCCCTGAGTCAGCTGCAATTTCAAGTTTTTTGTTTTTATTTTTCTTTTTCTGTTTTTTTTTTGTATTTTGTGATATTTGATTTGGCGTAATTACGTTTGCGAGGCAGCAATCAAGCGAATCGACGAAACTGAAAATATTGCCTCTGTTGCTGCTGCTGCTGCTGCTGTGGCTGCAACGTGCACTTGCCACAAGCTGCAATGTGTCGTGTTTCTGTTCGTATTATGCAAGTTGCAACTTGCAACCAGCAACCAGCAAACAAGAAGAAGAAGAAAACGAAACTGGTCGTCAGTCAGTTTTTCTGAGCTTGTGTATTTATTTTGGTATTTTTTCAAAAAATTGCGCACATTTTTTCGGTTTTCGTTTGAAAATGTTTTTCGGCAATGCGGAAAACTTGAAAGCGAAAATTGCTGCGTTTCGATTGCTGTTGTTTCTGTTGTTGTTGTTGTTGTTGTTGTTGTTGTTGTTGTTGTTGTCATGTATTTCGATTATACTTTTTGTTGTTGTTTTAACTGCCAAATAAACATATAAACAACAATTATGAGCTATGCGAGAGATGATGCCAACAATCCACAACTATGGCCAGCTGCTTGCCCAGCTGCCTTATCTCTCTAGCTATCTCGCTCTCGCTCACATTCGCTTGCTATCTCGCTCTGTTGGCGGCACATCCTCAGGTTGCGTCTGCTACGTTGCCTGGCATCAATCTTGTTTTCGATTTCAAAGCTAAAAACTAACAAAAAGGCAACATGTTGCAGACCCAGCTGCAAATACAAAGAGAGAGAGACAGAGAGAGATGTGCAGATAGAGAGAGAGAAAGAGAACCTTTTTCAACTGGATTCCTTTGCGGCGATCTGCGAGAGATCAGACGGCCAAATGGGGCTTTGTCTCGCCAATGTCGCTGAGGCTTTTTCTGCTTATTTATGAGCAGACAGCCCAGACAACCTACAACAACAACAACAACAAGAACAGAGGAGGGGGGGAGAAGAGGAAGAGCGAGTGGCTGGCAGGCAGGTCGATGCAAAAGTTTTTGCCTGCCAGAATGTATCTATAAGATACATGCTCTCGGCGCGTTTGTGTTACGCGCCTATAAATAGCGCCCCCGACTGAGCAGCATTCTGAACCGCCCCCCTTCCATCGCACACACACACACACACACACTCACACCCGCAAGCAGCACGTATAGATATTATAGATATATAGATATATACACAGTCAGCTATACTTTGCAATACTTTGGGCTAATACAGCACACACAAACAAACATAAATCTTTAGTAAAAGAAGAAAAGTTTCTTGCTCGACTTTTTCGCTCATCTATAGTATTTCGCTTTCGTAAAACGTATCTTAAAGATACTAACCTTGAAGGTTACTAGTTACTACTGTTTCTCTGTCGACTGTTGACTGCTTAGCATAAATCGTGCTAAAGCTTTTCCACAAACTAGTTGGGAACAACAGCAGCAACAACAACAACAGCAGTAAATAAAATGTGCTGCTACGAAAAATGAAATGAAATTAATGATCAAAGATCGGCCATTGGTCAGTTATCAGCAATTTTGTCATTGCACGCCAGTTTAGCGTTGATTATATTATGTTCCAAAGCAGTCACAGCTGCAGGCTAGTACATATGTATATATCTCTCGCTCTTTCAATGTGTATCTTGCAGATGCATTTTGTGAATGAGGCTAAAGCGTGGAGTGTAGGTAACCCGCTTTTAGATGCAGCTACACACACACGGCACATTTCATCATTTATAAAAATAATAATAATAAACACAGTGCTCGACTGACCGTCACAATTTTTGCTTATACAATGGCTTGTGCGACCCGTTTGCAAGTATCTCAGAGTGTATCTTGGCGCTGCAGCTAGTATCTAGAACGCGTCGCGTAATCAGATTTTTCTTGCAAATTATGCGGAACTTTCAATTTCTATGCGCCATTTGCGTGGGTCGCTCGATTCATTTATTGTAGCATATTCTTTTTCTTTTTTTTTAAGCGTATATAGTTTCACAGTTATCTCACACACTCGCACACACACACACACACGCACTAGCTGTGATGTACCGCTCAAATTACTTGGTTAACACGATGTTCATGTCTTTTTTCTTGCCTTTGCCTTTGGCTTTGCGGTATTTTTTTTTTCTCTTCACTGTTTTCAAAAATTAACTGCCAATTCCTGGAACCTAACAACGCGTTCTTCAATTTTTTTCTTTTTGGCTTTGGCTCTTCTCGAGACTCTTGGGCTTGAATGTTAATAAATAAAGACGACGTAACTCGAAGTTTTGGATTTGAGTTCTAGCTTCTTGACCAAATGACGCTGCCGACTTGTTGCTATGTTTGTGGCCACATTTGTTTCATTCTCTTTACCATTTTCGGGGCGCGGGGGACTTTTTGCTGTTTTGTTTGCTAAACGACGTTGACTTTTATGAATATTTAATAATTTCGCAAGCTATCTGCGAACTGTTTAGCGCGTGCAACTGTTGCGTCCGAGCGTGTGAAACGGAAATGCTTGAGGGGGAAAGGTTTTTTTGCTCTTTTCGTACTTTTCCACTTTTGTTTTGGGTTTTGGATTTTTGCTAATGGTCACGCCGCGACTTCAGAACACTTATATAAAAGAGAATATCACCAAAGAGATAAAGATATGCTAAAGATGTCTGAGTTACTAAAGACAGTTTACTTATTGGCTTCTTACTGAACTGAGTTGAGTGTCAAGTGCAAGAGACTTTAACTTTTTTCGTCTGCTTCTTCTACCTGTTTAAAATCCAAATTTTAACGGCTATTTTATGCGTGGTTTTTGCGGAACCGGTATGCAAAAAAAAAGCGTAATTTTCCGTATATGCGATTGCGTGAATTTTTTGTTTGCTTTCATAGAGCGCGCGTTTCAACCCGTTAAAACCGTTTTTGAAAGCGTCGAGCGTCGTTGCGTATACGCCTCGCCTGCACACAATGAACGCCGAACAACAACTGAAGCGACTTCTGACTCGCATCGCATCGGCCGTCGTCATGCCTCATACAGCACCACAAACACAAACACATACAGGGTGTTCCATGCCAAAACCTGTTTCGCCCAGCAAATGCTTTCGCTCTCTTTTGCCGAGCTAAGAGAGAGCGCAAGCATGCTGTGTTCTTTGTTCGTTTCGTTTCGTTTCGCGTTCGTTCGCTCTTTTGCTCTTACGTTCGCTCTCACTCTCTCGCCACGCACGAAAAGCGAAAGCCGCTGGCCAATCAGCGGCTGGCAACTACACGTGCTTGCCACTTGGCCCAAAACGCGTTGGCGGCGTTTCTCTGTTTTGGTTTTTTCCGATCCCAAACAATACAACAACAGACTTGCCGGAAAGAGTTGCTAACGGGCGTGATGACTAAGCGACACTTTTCGGTAACTATTAAGCTTGGCCAAATATTCAGCATAGAGTCACAAGAGAAACTTTAGTCTAGACGGCATTAATAATAAATGCAACAAATTTAAGACAAAAATTAATTCAAAACATCAAACTAGTTTTTATGCTTTTGTTATACAAATCGAAATTCAAAGTGGAAGTTGACCTCCAGCTCGGTAGAATTTGCACTTAAAATTGGATTAATGCACGTCAAATAGAAATATTCAAAATTTCATATTATTCATATTTAATATACACTAAATCTTATCGATAATAAGCAAGGTTTTGTATATATTTTTAACAAAAATTGTATAACATAAAATAGCAAAAATAAATAAAACAAACTTAAAAAAAACGAATTAAATATTTAATGGAAATTTTGTATACCTAAATAATATTAATAATAAGAATATAGTTAAATTTCTGCATTACATTTTTTATTTTAGCTAGTCACAATAAAATTACACTAAAAAAGAAGTTCTAAAGTCAAAATTTTGGTTTGAAAAGTGCGCCAAGAACATAAAAATCTTAAAGTTAGAAAGCACATTTTGATTTTAAGAACATTTAATATAAGACCCAAGTTCTTATTAATAATAAAAACAAATATAATAGTTTAAAGATCTTATTATAGGGTCAAAAAATATTATATTATTCACTCAAAACAAAACAAAACAACACTTTATTTGAATTTTGATGGGCTACAATATTTTGTAACCCAAATATAGAATTTTTAAAAATTTGCCATTTTCGAGACTAATGTTGTTAGATTTAAGAATTTTTTTTTAAGGTGTTCTTATCTCAACAGCACAATTTTTAGAATGAATCTTATTGATTGTAGAAATTGTTAATTTTTTCAGTTTTCATATTTTCAAATCCTATTTTATTTAAATTAATATTGTAAAATAAATAAAGAAACCCAAATTATTAATCTGAAATTTCCACATTAACTTTATTTTACCACACACTTTACTCTCATCATTAAGTGACTATCACAACTTTCATAAAATGTTATTTTCGATATAAATGAATAAATAAAAGCAATTGATATGAGATCATAAATAAGCCCTTGACAAAATTGCCCTGACCTGCCATAAAAACCCCCGAAATAAAATGCGCATTAAGCCGGTGCAAAGTGTAAACTAATAACAACGCTACTAAAATAATAATTTGTATTCATGCATAAGCGAGAGTCGAACTGAGGCTGATTGAGGATTATAATAGAGAGAGAGAGAGTCGCATGCAAATTCCGGAAATAACTGGAATAAAATATAATATGTAACGGCTTTTCGGAGGCAGCCACAATCCGAACATAGCACACAGTCTGTGGATATGGCTGTGGCTTTCTATAAGTAAACAGGGTAACAGCACGTTGACAGCTCACTCCGCTTAACATGGATATTCACGTAGGATATATTCACGCATAACTCAACTCGCTCGCTTTTTCTCTTTTGGAGGTGGGAATGGGACAGGTTGTCGCCACCCCTCAGGCAAAATAGTATTCATGAGAAATATGCAAAAGCTTTTGAAATGCCAGCAAAGCGGCGACAGACGACCGCAAAAAAAAAAATGGATGACAGACCGTGCCAAACTGAAAAAGGATGCGACATGCCAGACAAAAGGACAGACAGACGGGAGACTGATAGAAAGTCTGACTTTCGATTTGATGACAAATGAAAGACAAGCGAGTGTTGAGTTTGAGTTTTGTTGGCGGATAGTTTGCATCGTCGACGCTGTCCTCGAGTAGCTGCGGTCAAGGTTCGCTGGCATTGGAATTCCAATCGAATTCGCGCTTTAATTGCATTTTGCACAAAAAACAACAACAACAACAAGCACTATGATGACGAACAATGTTCTCAACTTTTTCGCTGCAAATGGAAAAGCAGCAAAGTGAAAAACTTCAAATAGCTGTCGCGTTTGCTAAAATCCTGTTACCAACTTTGTCCAGCCTGGTCACTTTTTTAATTAAAAGAAAGCACATCGCAACGCGCAAGAGAAAAACATTTCGTGTTTGCCAAAACAGTTAAACAACTCTTTTTGCGAGTGCCAACAGCTTAAAGCCTGTACTTTAAAAATAAAATCTTTTAACCGGAAGCTGTGCCGCAGAATTCGTTCAATCATCGAGTCCCCTCTAAGCCAAACTTTTGGCCTGCTTCGGTGCTGTGTCATTTCTACTTAACACATTGTCAAAAAAGTAAAATAAACACCCAAAACTGCGGAAATTTGTTGAATACCAAATTTGAGATACACTTTCCAAGAATTATTGTTATAGATTAAATTTAAAATACTTAAATTGATATAACATAGTCCTATAAGTCAAAATAAAGTATTACTTTTGTATTTAAACTCAATTAATTATAATATTTTTCTAAATATTTTTAGTTTTGTGTAGAATAAAGAAGTGATAAATATTTACAATTGTAGAGTTGTTTCGTTTATTATCATTCAATCTGTATATATTATACAGCACTTAAATAAGTTATCGCTATGCACTACTCAACACTCAAAATAAGTAAAAGATTACATTACCCAGCACTTCAATTAATCCTTACGTACTTCACAACACTTAAAATCAGGAGTATTAAGTATTTCGAATTATCCAGTTGCTGCTTTTCTTATCGTTCTATCATTATTATACAACACCTAAATAAGTGAGTTATACGAAGAAATTATAAAATCTATAACAGGAATCAGTTGTGAGATATCGTTGCTTGAATAAATATTGTGAAATAGGGCATACTACATAAATTTGTCAAACTAAATCTAATAAAAGGAAAGATGTGTTATTTCCTAAAACTAAATCTAAAGAAAGGAAATAACACATCTACACAATAACCAAAAATTAGATCATTATTATCAAATTTTTGCTGTGAATTTATAAATTATCGATTATCTTCAACTAAAGATTAAATTTACCAGAAGTAATGCGATTTAAATTTTTGACGCAAAGGTTATATATAGAAATTTCTCTTTTTTATATTCAAATTGGATAATTTCCTCAACCAGAATAAGAAATTCTATCTCCAAATAAAGTCAGCTCTTCATGCTCATCAATAATCTAAGTATACATTTAATAGGCTGTTCTTGGGCGCCTCTTTAATGCGTTGCACGTTGCGTGACAAAATTGTGATACTCTCAGCGAGGATGTAAAATATATAAAAAGAAATATGCTGAAGGCACCTCACTTAACTCCCTGGCAAGGACCCATCAGCATGCACGTGTAGAAGAAGTATGAGAAGTGGCAGCTTCGAACTCGATGCCAGGATGGGATGCCAAGTGGCTGACAAACTTTTTCGCTTACCTCAGGCAAACTTTGTCGATTGCCCAAGTGTGTGTAGCTATATGTATATGTGTGTATGTGTATATGTGTTTGTGTGTCACTTGTGTTAAGCAGCCAGTGAGGCGACAAGGTTTTAAAGCCTCTGCCAAATCAATTAATAACTCGACTCCAACATGGTGGCAATTGGCGCCTAAAAGTAGGCAGCAAACTCATTATTTTAAGCATAAATTATGCGAATATGAAACTCATTTGACATAAGCATTTACACACACCCACACACACATACATGCACGCATACATATGTGGCACATTAAAGGGCGCATGAGATGAACGCTGAGCATATTTGATAAGGCAATACGAAGCAGGCAGCTGCTGATAAAAATCCAATAAATTTACGAGAGAATTGTCAGAGTTTTGCCTTTGTAGCTGTTGCTGCTCCGACTGCTGTTGCTGGCACGCTTCGTTAAATCGCCGTTAATTTATGTGGGCGTAGCAGGAGCCAAAGCTGAAGCTAAAGCTGAAGCTGAAGCCTGGGGGCTATGCGCAAATGACACACAAAATGACTTTGATAAACGCAATTGTCTAGGAAATGGTAAAAGGAAATGTAAATGAAAATGAAAATGAAAATGAAAGCAAGAGAGAAAGAGAAAAGGCAAGAGACAGGCCAAATTAAAATATGCGCTACGCTTCGAGCCACTCGCTTGGCAAAATCAATCAACAAAGCAAATAAATACAATTAATGTTACATTACGCATACGCCACGCTGCACAGCAGACAACGCAATGCTCGACAACTTGTCGTTCTCCGTTCTTCTCCGTGCCGCAGCATAAATTATGCTCGCAACAATTCTTTGCAATTTTATGCATGTGAACGCAGTGCACAACTCGGCACTCACTCAGCTCGGCTCAACTCAACTCAACAGCTGAATGCGGGCAACTTCAGCATTACCAGCAACAACAGCAGCAGCAGAAGCAGAAGCGGTAGTAACAGCAGACAGACTCAATGTAAATGCAAATACAGCTAGTAGCGAACAGCTACTTCTTGGCAAAAGTCGGCCAGGAAATACTCTAAGCCAAATACAAACCAGATCGTTTTGTTGAGAAACTACTAAACTTCAACTTCAAAATACACTCATCTGTGAATCTGATATAATTTTTTCTTTTATTGGTTTTTTTATTAACTTATTGAAATGTAAAATGATAGTCACAGCAAAAAAAAACTAAATTGAATTCTAAATAAACATTTTGCTTATCAATTTTCATATATATGTTGCTTCCACGTATTGTGAATAACAAAAGCCCAAGCATCTTTTCATTCATTTATTTTTTACATGAGTGGGGGCGGCGACTAAAAGTTGTGAGTCGTGTTCACTATTTCTATGAATACAAATATTAACGAAAATAAATATATAAATTTCAATTATTGATTTAAAATACGTAAAGTTAAAATTTCAAAAAGAATTTATCGTGTAAGTATTATCATTATTATTATTGAATTAATCTAAGGATCTTAGTCGCTCTGGCTCATAAGAAATTACATTCGATACTTCAATAAAATAATAGTAATAATTATTAAGGCATAGATAACAAATAAATGTATAACCAAGCATAAATTTATTAGCGGTGGCCTTCGGTCTTGCCTAGAAATCGTGTAACTAAGAACTGCAGCCTTCTAGCAAATGCAGTTTTGACTGTGGCCGCTAGTTCAGTCAGTCACTGAATGAGTCAGATAACTCAAAGATTTTTTTTATAAGATCAATATCACTAAATTTTTTACTAAGAACATAAATATGTACCATATGATGTACATTTTCTATCAAATGATTAAGACGTTATAGCATATTTCCACTGCACCAAAAAACTTCGGTTCTTTTCCGTTCTGGTCGAATTTTCTGTTCGCCCCTTGTAAAAATCCATAAGAAAATAAAGTCGGTTCGAAGCGTAAATGAACTGAGTGGCAGTGGAAAAATGCTATTAACCTGTTTATTATAATACGTTTCATAAAATGTAGAACAAAAGTATATTAAAAATAATTCTGAATCGATTGTCAAACTTTTAATATAAATACAAATCTTAAAAAACTATTTTTGTGTACTTCATATTATTTATTTTAATTTTAACACTCACAAACAGTTTGACAATTCAAAGATACCCATACAACGAAAGACCATTAAAGTCTCGTAACATATTCAGGACAGAAGCTCCACGTGCATTTCCCATGGCAACGCAGAAATATGAATAAAAATATAAAATCAAATATGCACTGACGTGTAAATTAATGCGGCAGTCGCTTCAGATTGTGTTAAAGCTACAAATGGCACGAAGGGACATAAGAGTACACAGACACACGAAGAGTGTGTATGTATGCACACACGTGTGAGTGTGAATACACTCATGCCTATTCACCAAATGCTTTACCTGAGTTTCGCATAATTGAAAAAAAAAGCTGCAGCAAAAAGTAAAAAAAGTGAAATGATTCACGACAGGACTGAAGTCAAGAGTCGACACCCCAGTTTCCAATTCCCGCCTCACTCGCAGATGTTGAAGCGACCACCCGGAAGTGCCACAAACTTGTTGAAAACTTTTTCAGAGTTTCCCCATTGCAAAAAAAAACGGAAAAAATGGAAATGGCAAGAAAAACTTGATCCATTTACGAGAGCAATTAAATATGTAACGCAGATTAGCAGCTTGAAATATTCATAAAGTTTTAAATGCAACTAAAGATTAAACTGCAAAATTGTCAGACTTCTTATAAATGCATACCAAAAATATAAATGTGTGATAATATCAGCGACCATTAGCTATTAATAATGATTTCCAAAGCATACTTAATGCTGGCCACTAATTAGCTTTATGCTTAGAATGCCTCAACATGTGGCAAGTTGTGGTTCTCTTTACGCTGCTGCTCTGCTGCTCGCCCAACTGGACAATCACGTTGCAGGACACGCTACAACGTTGCCACCAGGAGCAACCCTTCGAGACAATGCTGTTGTTGCAACATGGGAAGCAGTTGCGTTGCAATGAAATGGAGAAAGTGGCTGCAGCTGCCACTTGGCCCATGCTGCGGCTCACCAACGAGGCAAACTTCTATCTAATGCGCAGTCAAAGCACTGAGATGTTGGCATTGATTTGTCTAACTGAGAGTCGAGAGATGAACATGGAAATGTGGCAAGCATTGGCCACAAATCTCAACAACATGCGTCATGTGCGTCTCTTGTTGTTGCAACACGAAGCACAGTCTCTGGGACAACCGTTCGAAGAACTGTCGGATATCACACAAGAGTTGAAATTTCCTCACGTTGTACTCTTCGCAACCACAGGAATCCTTTATCGACTGCAACCTTATGCCAGCCAGCACTGGCTACAACTCAACACAATGCGACACATCTTCATGAAGCAGCACAATTATCAACATTTGGTGGCACACACACTGCCGGATCAGATAACATCGCTGTCGCTTGTCTACGTGGATAAGAAGACACAGAGGTTGCGGATGACAGGATTTGTGGCCAGGTTAATGCAGGAATTTACGCGTGTACACAACATCACATTGCGGTGGCAACGCCCAGTCATCGCTGGCGAGGAGTTATCCATAATCCTGTTGCGCAACATGACACTGAATGGCACCCTCAATCTACCCATTACGCTCTGTGGCTTTGAGCACGACAGTTCTTCGGGTCTCTACTCGTATCCCTACGACATTCCCTCGTGGTTCATTATGGTGCCGTGTCCTCGCCAGATGGCCACAGCTCAAGTCTATCGCGTGCTCTTCAATTGGCGAATGTTGTCGCTGCTCTTTGGCTCCTACTGCATCTTTGTGTTGCTCGACTCGATGCTTTCTTGCCTGCTGACGCGTTCAAAGTTCGAGTGGACCAATTTGATATGCAACGAACGCATGATATCGGGGATTATTGGACAATCGCTGGACATACGCGCTCACTCCACACTTAGCTCAAGGATTACTCAAGCACAACTTTTCATTGTGGGACTCATGATTAGCACGATTTTCGCAGCTCATCTGAAGACACTTTTGACCAAGCCACCTACTGAACCAAAGGTGTCCAACTTCCAAGAACTAAAGGAATCGCATCTGCGCATTTTCCTAGAGGAAAGCGAAAATTTCTATGTTAACAGGATAACATCAAGGAATCCCATCCAGCCGGTTCGATCGAAGATTGAATATCTGCCCACCAATGATTTTTATGCCCAACGTAAGAGTCTCAATGTCTTGCAAGCGTTTTCTATAACCTTAACCGAGTGGAATATGATCAAACGCCAACAGGAACTTTTCCATCAGCCCGCATTTTGCTACTATCCCAATCTGGTTATCCGCATGAATCTACTGATGTCTGTGCCCCTGGAACCCAATTCGATCTACGCTCAACCTCTTGATCTGTTCATACATCAAATTCATGCCTCTGGCTTGTTGAACTATTGGAAGACGGAAGTTGTTAGGGATCTAATTGCTCTTGGTCAACTCAGCCAAAAGGATCCATATGAGTATAAACCTTTTCGGGAGTTTAAAGTGTGCGATTTGTTTTGGGTTTGGTTGATCTATCTACTGGGATTACTATTGGCAACTATTGCCTTGGTGTGTGAGATTGCAGCTAAGAAAATTCGTAGAAGAAATCTGCAGTTTATTCCGTAATTTATTCCTTTATTTCCTAAGCAATTTGGCTTAACTTTCAATTGCTCTTCATTTCAAACATTGCTGAGCATTGCATTAAGAAACCAACACTGTAAAATCTACACAGACAAACAAAATACTGCCTTTCATTATTTAAGAACTTTAAGCTTAAATTAACTAAAACCTCAGTAAACTATAAAATGTTGTTAAGCTTCGTTATCTCACTCTATTGCAAAGCAACTTTCATAACATGTTTAAAGCTATACTCAAAATGCAAATTGAAATAAACGTTTAGGTAAAATAAAATCCAAGTCAATTGTCTGCGGATTAAGTTATGAATTTATTAGCCCGAAAGGACAACAATTCGTAGGCAAAATGCCCAAGCAGCTCTTATAAATTTTGTAAAGTAAACAAAGTTTAGTTGCAGCTATTGATCAAATTTATTTATGTATTTAGATAGGTTTAAATGTATGCATTTTGTGCAACTAAAGAACCAACCTGAGCCAGCAAAGAACAATTAATGAATCATTTGCCACTGTCAGCAGATAAAATCAAACCGAATCAAATAAGTGAGTGCTGAACAATTAACAAGATTTCCCATTAAGACAACCACTAATTGGCTTTAATGCTGCCAAAAAGAATGAAAGCAAAGCCTCAATCAGACTGCCTCGAGATGTGGCAAGGTAAAGTGTTAACGTTTCTTTTACTGCTCAGCGTGCCCAGCTGGACAATCACGTTGCAGGACATGCTACAACGTTGCCACCAGGAGCAACCCTTCGAGACAATGCTATTGTTGCAACATCGGAAGCAGCTGCGTTGCAATGAAATGGAGAAAGTGGCTGCAGCTGCCACTTGGCCCATGCTGCGGCTCACCAACGAGGCCAACTTCTATCTAATGCGCAGTCAAAGCACTGAGATGTTGGCATTAATTTGTCTAACTGAGAGTCGAGAGATGAACATGGAAATGTGGCAAGCATTGGCCACAAATCTCAACAACATGCGCCATGTGAGGCTGTTATTGCTGTTGCAAGAAGAACAGGAAGTAGAATCCATGCAACAATTTCTGACAGAGTTGACAGTCATTACCCAGGAGCTGGGATTCCTAAAAGTGGTGCTGCTTTCAGCCACAGGAAAAGCCTTTCAACTGCAATCTTATGCCAAGGAATCATGGCTAAGTATCAATCCAAACAGCAGTGAACCAATCTTCAACAGCTTCAGCAACTATCAGCAGCTCGTTGCACGCACTTTGCCCGATCAGATGATAACGCGTTCTCTGATTTATAAAGACAAAAAGACGGGACAACAAAAGTTTACGGGATTTGTGGCCAGGTTGATAACGGAATTTGCCAGGAAGCACAATATAACGCTGCAAATGCAACGCGAAGTGGAAATCGGAAAGATAATCCCATTGATGCTACTGCGTAACATGACGCTGAATGGCACTCTCAATCTTCCGATGACGTTGTGTGGCTACGAAGTCAACAATGAACTGGGCTTGTTCTCGTATCCGTACGATTTGCCCTCGTGGTTCATTATGGTTCCTTGTGCCAGGGAAATTCCCACTGCTCGGGTTTACCTATTGCTGTGGAACTGGAAAATGCTAATGTTGAGTTTGATTTCCTACATTGTCTTTGCCGTGCTGGATTCATCTGTCATCTGCCTGCTGTTGAGAATCAAATTGAATTGGAGCACTCTGCTGTTCAACGAGCGTTTGATATCGGGTGTTTTGGGTCAGGCAGTCAGTTTAAAAACTAACTATACGATCAGTTCCCGAGTCATTCAAGCTCAACTATTCATTGTTGGTCTCTTGGTAAGCACTTTGTTTGCAGCTCATCTGAAAACGCTGCTGACAAAACGGCCAACGGAAAAACCAATAACAAATTTAAAAGAACTAAAGGAATCTCGGTTGAAAGTTTATTTCGAAGAAAGTGAAAGTTACTATTTGCATTATGCTATGCAACATGGTCCAATTGGACAAGTTGCATCGAAGATTGAGTATCTGCCAGTCACCGAATTTTTTGATCGCCGCAAAAATCTAACTAATTCGAATGCATTCTCAATGACAACAGCCGAATGGAGAGTCTTTAGAAGGCAACAGGAAGTGTTCCAGCAGCGAGGACAGTGCTTCCATAGCGGCTTAATTTTCCACCCGAACTTAATGATGTCCGTGCCACTGGAAACTAATTCTGTTTTTATCCAACCTCTTGATTTATTCATTCATCAAATACACGCAGCCGGATTGATGAGTTTCTGGAAAGACGAATCGTTGAGAGATCTCATTGCGCTGGGACAATTCAGCCTCAAGGATCCGTTTGACCACGAATCATTCTATGATTTTAAGGTCGGCGACTTGTTTTGGGTCTGGCTAATTATTGTTTTTGGTTTTTTAATCGCAACTATCGCTTTCCTATGCGAGTTATTTGCACACCGAAGAGTGAGTTTGTGCAAAACTAAATAGCTTGTTTATCTTTTATTCTTTATATCATCACACAATTCTAGAGCAAATAATAAATGGTTTAGTCTAAGAATCTGCTGAGAAACTTTGTTTGAAATAAAATAAAACAAGTAAAAAAGTTTTAGTGGAGAGTGCTGGACTATGAGATACCCGCTACCCATTTTCATTAAAAGCAAAATCGATATCAATATTATCGTTAAAGCATGTTATCATTAAAGCACCAAAAAGCAATTTTTCATATACCGGTAAACTTCGACATTAAAAATATGCTGTCAGTTTATGGAATACTGTCAATTAATGGTATATTTTGAATGCAAAAGTATATCGTTGTAACAAATACAGTTTTTGGCATATTTAAGTATAATATTTTTTTTGTATATTAATTTGGTTTATTTAAAGGACAGTCGGATATTCGGACAGTGCTATATCATCTCGCTATATTCCGACAATGCTTTGATATATTTTAAATTTAAAAGTATATCTTTATACTAAATATAGTTCTTGATATTTTTAGGTATTTTCTTGCTAAATTATGTTGGACCATTTCAAGGACAGTCGCATATTTGTATATTGCTATATCGTCTCGATTGTTTGTGAATTTATAAATTGTCGTTTGTTCTCTCAATCACAACTCCTTGAAAGCCACTATGCTCCACCCAAACGGCGGTTTGCACTCCTCTCTAATCACTGCCTCCTCCCTTGTTACTTTTCACTCGTTCCTTCGACCCTCATGTTTGGTTTCCCTTGGCAGGGAGATGGTCGATAGCGTTGACATAAATCAAACATTTTGCCAGCGGATTACTTTCAAAGTGTCAGCTGATGCCGTTACCGTTTGCTGTTGACAAGGTTTTTGTTTGTTCAGCTTTTGTTTTGGAGCCATTGGATCATTCAATCATCGCCAGGACCAAGGACCCGGATAATTGACGTTTACGTTGTCAGAGGCATCGTTTTATGAAGATAAAACTGAAATGTTGATGCCAACAGACAGGCAAAGTGAGTTGGATTTGCTGTTTATTGGAATTTAACGCGAGTTTTATGGAACTTGCCACACGGCCATCCAGCCACCATGCAACCATGCAATCATGCCACCATTCCCACCCTGTTGCCACCGTGTTGCCACACATCAACTGTGCCACTGAACTCTATGCGCAAATTGATGGGCGTTTATGGCAAATCGATGCGGCAATTGCCGCTTTAAGCGCATTTTGTTGTACTCCACACCCTAAAGGGAAATTCAATTACATTTTCCCTGCTGCAGAAAATGCACTGCGAAAATTGAGAACTTCAAATAGGCTTTTGCTGGCAGTAAATCCAATTACTTCCGTCAATTCTGCTGGATGCCTTTTAATCCTGTTCAAAATCTTGTTGCTCACTTTTAATCGATTTTTATTATGTTTACTCAACCAGGGCAACTATTCATTGCTCACATATATAATTCACTGGGATTAAATAGTTTGATTACAAACTATTTTTGATTTACACAAAACAGAACAAAGCGAACAATTTGTACATTAAATATCATTAATAATTAGCAACACGTTTTATTAGCTATACTGAAAAATCGACTCATTTAGTTAACTTATTCGTCTTCTTTAATTGTTATATAAACTTGAACAATTGCTTTCCAATCGTTGTTGGCATTCGCCATAATTCGAAGTTTATATTCGGCTGTCGGCAATGGCATGAATTTGAAAAGTTTATTCTCGAACACCAAATTTTTTACAATAAAACTCTGCAATTTATACGTTAATTAGGCAAAATAATATAGTTTAGTACTTAGTACTCAGTACTCAGCACTCACTTACCTCATACGGACATGAATGATTAATATTCGATTGTTCGACAAATGAATCCAGAAATATTTTTTTAAAAGACAATTTGTGCTTTCCACTATCCATATACCTACAAAAATCGAATGTGGTATTGAACATAAATGGACGATATCCATTGAATTTTCGCCAAAGACTGAGATTCACCTATAATTTGTAAATCTTCAATGAACTACGCAATTTGTTTTGAGTATGTACATACCTTTGCAACTTTTAAGGGTTCTTTCAACATCACAGCATGTATGTTTAATGCAACAATTCCACGACCCAACACTTTGAGATCACAAAGCTCGAAATGAACAAAAGATGCATCCAACACTTCGCATTCAACATTTGTGAAACGAGAACAATTGAGTTTTGGTAAGCTGCTGATCAGCAGTAGAATCCCCACTACATTCCACATTGTCGTTCAAACTAAATCTAAGCATAAGCTTGTGAAAGTATTTGACGTTTAGATGGCCAAATATATAAATAATAGTAACATTAAAGTTATTAAATCGATAATCGAACTGTGACGCATTCGATACTAAAATTGTTATTAACACGCCAGACCCAGACAATACAACAATTTCAAAACATCTATATTAATCGGTTAATAAAAAGGCGAATAAACTGCGGAACTCGATGTAGCTCTGAGCTATGTAATTGTAATAAAATCCCAAAACTTTAAATGTGTTGTAAAATATCCGTCAATATTTCTCACTAAAACAGTGTGATATTTTTATTAAAATATACCAAATTAATAACCAAAGAAATAAATAAATAAATAAATATACCGAAAAATATATTTGGTATTTTATTAACCAAGATCTGCAAAAAAAAGTATAGCCCTATCGCTTATTGTATCTGAGACGAACATGACTCAAACTAAATTTGAATCAAAATGGAAGACAAGGTGAAAAGTATTATATGATATAAATATTGTAATAAATATAAATATTGTTATGAAATATGTTATGTTGGGGAGAATGTTGGGAAGCATACAGGTCAAAGTGTCTGATTGCATTCAACTTGGTGAATGCCAGCATGATTCCTGTCACTGCTTTCTTCAAGCCGACGCACTACCTCCACGTGGTTCTCCCTGGATTGTCGCTCGACAGCCGTTGAGTGGCAAACTAAAGCGCGCGACGAGAGTCCTAACTCTACAAACTAGGTTTTGGCGTAGGACTTGGAATCCACCCATGCAAAACACAATGTCAGTGAAGGAAGCAAGAGAAGCCTCGGAAAGGAACCGATCTAACGTTGACGACCATAGCAAGCGTAAAAAGGACAATGATTTGAGAGTATGCACCTGGAATGTACGAACTTTGTACAGACCTGGTGCTGCTCAACAACTAGCAGATACCCTCAACAAATGTAGGGCTGACATCACTGCTATCCAGGAGATGCGATGGATAGGACAAGGCTGCATAAAGAGGAAAAACTGTGACATTTACTACAGCTGCCATCCAGAACGGCATGAATTTGGTTGTGGTTTCGTTGTAGGTGCCAGGCTGCGGCGCCGAGTCTCTCACTTTCGGCCAATAAACGAGAGAATTGCAACGATCCGAATTACTGCCAAATTCTTTAACATCAGCCTGATATGCGCACATGCCCCAACGGAGGAAAAGGACGATGCCACCAAGGACGCTTTCTATGCGGAGCTCGACCGAGCTTATGGCCGCTGTCCTTTCCATGACATTAAAATTCTCCTCGGGGATTTTAATGCCAAGGTAGGACAAGAAGACATCTTTGGTGCCACCTCGAGCAATGGTCTCAGATTAATAGGCTTTGCAGCTGCGCATAATATGGTAGTTCGTAGTACCGGATTCCGTCATTTGGACATCCATAAGGCATCTTGGCTCTCTCCCGATCGACTGACCAGAAATCAGATCGATCATGTTGTGATCGATGCAAGGCACGCATCTAACATACTCGACGTACGATCCTGTCGGGGTCCCAACATCGACTCCGACCATTATCTTGTTGCAGCTAAGATTCGCACACGGCTATGTGTGGCGAAGATTGCACGTCGAAGTGCGTTAAGAAGGCTGGACATCGGAAAGCTGCAATCACAACAGGCGAAGAATGCATTCTCCACTCACGTCTCGGGGCTATTAAGCCGAGCACCTTCAATACCTCAAGACATAAGCGATATGTGGGCGCTCATATCTCACTCCCTGCGAGCTTCGGCAGAAGAGGTGCTTGGATTCCAGCGTCCTCTAACAAGGAATCCATGGTACGATCAGGAGTGTCGTGACGCAACAGCTGCAAAGGACGCCGCCTACAGAAGAACACTGCAGGCTGGGGCGACACGAGCTATTGTGGACGTCTACCGGTTGAGAAGAAGATACGAAAAACGCCTTTTCAGACGCAAGAAGAAAGAGCAGGAAAGGCGAGAGTGTGAGAGCATAGAGAGCAGCAGATGCAGAAATGAAGCACGTAACTTCTATCAGAGGGTCAAGCGTCTGACCCAAGGATTTAAGTCTGGTGCAGTGGCGTGCAGGGACGATGATGGAAACCTTGTCACAGAAGCAGAGGTCGTGCTGAGGTTATGGAGGGATCACTTTTCGAGTCTGTTATCTGGCTCAAGCACAGACTCTGAAGACTATGATCCACGAACCCCAATCTATGGCACTGAAATTGAAGTGCCAATCCCAAGTCATATCGAAGTCAAGGATGCAATCCAACGGCTTAAGAACAACAAGTCTGCAGGTGCTGACGGCCTGCCGGCAGAATTGTTTAAGGCAGCTGGTGATATGTTGGTAGGGAGCATGCACCAACTAATCAGTAAGATATGGCTCACGGAGAGCATGCCCGAAGATTGGAATCTCAGCATGGTCTGTCCCATCCTGAAGAAGGGTGATGCCACGGTGCGCGCCAACTACCGCGAAATTAGTCTTCTTCCAGTTGCATACAAGGTCCTAACGAGCGTATTGTGTGAAAGACTGAAACCCCATGCTGAAGCACTGATTGGACCTTATCAGTGTGGGTTCAGGCCTGGCAAGTCCACTGTTGACCAGATTTTCACCTTGCGCCAAATCCTGGAGAAGTCTTACGAAAACCAGATCGACACGTACCATCTCTTCGTCGACTACAAAGCCGCATTTGATAGCCCCCGGCGAGATCGCCTATATGCCGCCATGTCTGAGCTTGGTATACCAGCAAAGCTGACTAGACTTTGCAGAATGACATTGAGCAACACCATCAGCTCTGTCAAGGTAGGATGTGGCCAATCCGAAACCTTTACTACCAAGTGTGGCCTCAGACAAGGTGACTCGCTGTCTTGTATACTCTTCAATATTTTAATGGAGAGTATTATAAGAAAGGCCGGGCACGATATTAACCAACAGATGTGTCCAGCTCCTTGGTTACGCTGATGATATTGATATCATTGGCCGCACCAAGCGTGATGTCACAGGAGCCTTCGGGGCTATTGAAAAGGAATCAGCAAAAGTAGGACTAGCAGTTAATATGGAGAAAACAAAGTTTATGGTGTGCTCTAGCAGAGAATCGCGGCGTCTTGATTCTCAGCTGACTGCAGAAAACTATAGCTTTGGGTCCGTCAAGGAGTTTATTTACCTAGGCACTGCTATAACAAGCACAAATGATGTCAGTCTGGAGATTAAGCGGAGAATAACACTTGCCAACAGGTGTTACTTTGGGCTCAGTAGGCAGTTTAATAGTAGAGCTCTCTCTCGACGCACAAAAATCACACTCTACAAGACGCTCATTCTTCCAGTACTCTTATATGGTGCGGAGTGCTGGACTGTGACGCAGTCAGATGCAGCTGCTCTTGGAGTGTGCGAGAGGAAAATTCTTCGCAAAATCTTTGGTCCAATCTGCGTGGACGATGTTTATCGCATCAGATACAACCACGAGCTGTATGAGCTATACGGCGATGTTGACGTGGCCAGTCGAGTGAAATCTCAAAGACTTCGCTGGCTGGGCCACGTTGCCCGTATGGATGAAGATGCTCCGGCTCGTAAGGTTTTTGATGCGATGATTGTTGGGACACGAAGGAGAGGACGACCCCGAACGCGTTGGCAGGACCAGGTGATGGAAAACCTGTCCACACTTGGTGTTACCAACTGGCGAAGGCGCGCTCAGGACAGAGCAGCGTGGAGGCACATCGCGCTTCAGGCTGAGACCCGATAAAAGGGTTGTAATGGCCACATAATAATAATATGAAATACCAAATCTAGTTGGCTATTTATTTTTTTTGTTTTATTTTATTAGTCTAATGACATTAATTTTTATGCTATTTGAATATTAAACATTCACATTTATAGACAAGTTTTGTTGACTTTTAGCCGCCACCCCTTCTTAATATGAATTAGGTATTTTCATTAAAATATAGAGAATAACTAAACTAAGTTGCACCAAAGGTAACAGAAAACTTGTTAAACAAAAAAATATATATATAATGAAGGTATTAAGTAAATCTAAAAATAGCTAATACATATGAATATTCATCGAATTTATTTTCTGCCAACATCTATGTATGTGCTGATTGTTTATTATCTACAGCCAGTTCCGTATACATTTCTTTAAATATTCTTAAACATCTTCTTTAATTGTTATATAAACTTGAACAATTGCTTTCCAATCGTTGTTGGCATTCGCCATTATTCGAATCTTATATTCACCTGTCGGCAAAGGCATGTATTTGAAAAGTTTATTCTCGAACACCAAATTTCGTACAATAAAACTCTGCAATTTATTCGTTAATTAGGCATAATAATATAGTTTAGTACTCAGTGCTTACTTACTTCATACGGACATGAATGATTAATATTCGATTGATCGATAAAGGAATCCATAATTATTTTTTCAAAGGACAATGTGTGCCTTCCACTATCCATAAACCTACAAAAATCGTATGTGGTATTGAACATAAATGGACGATATCCATTGAATTTTCGCCAAAGACTAAGATTCACCTACAATTTGTAAATCTTCAGTTAAGTACTTCAATTTGTTTTGGGGACATACCTTTGCAACTTTTAAGGGTTCTTTTAATAACACTGCATGTATGTTTAATGCAACAATTCCACGACCCAACACTTTCAGATCACAAAGATTGAAATTAACGTAAGTTGCATCCAACACATTGCATTCAACATTTGTGAAACGTGAACAATTGAGCTTTGGTACGCCGCAGATCAGCAGTAAAATTCCCAGTACATTCAGCATTGTCATTCAAACTAAATCTAAGCATCAGCTTGTGAAAATATTTGACGTTTAAATAACCAAATATATATATTATAGTAACATTAAAGTTATTAAATCGATAATCGAACTGTGACCCATTCGATACTAATCCAAGTAAGAAAGCTACAGTCGAGTGTGCTCGACTGTGAGATATCCGCTACCCATTCCGGTATTATTTTCAAAACACACCGAAAATACTACAAAAATACTAAAAATATACCGAACGGTATACTTGTTATATCGGTATAGTACCACATTCAAAATATACCATAGACGGCACAGACTCCTAGTAAGTAGGTGCGTGCAAAATTAACAAATGCTGTCGAAAAATCATAGCTCTATCTCTTATAGTCTTTGAGATCAAGGTGTTAAAATATTCCAAATTAATATACCAAAGAAATAAATAAATAAATAAATATACCGAAAAATATATTTGGTATATTAATAAAACAAGATCTGCCAAAAAAAAAAAGTATAGCTCTATCGCTTATTGTATCTGAGACGAACATGACTCAAACTAAACAAAAAAATAAATAAAAATGGAAGACATGGTGAAAAGTATTATTTAAATATTGTAATAAATATAAATATTATAATAAAATAGCAAATCTGAAAATACCAAATCTAGATGGCTATTTAGTTTCTTTGTTTTATTTTATTAGTCTAATGACATTCATTTTTATGCTATTTGAATATTAAACATTCACATTTATAGACATGTTTGTATTAACTTTTAGCCGCCACCCCCAACATCTATTTTGTGCTAATTGTTGATTATATACAGCCAGTTCCATATACATTTCTTTAAATATTCTTAAACATCTTCTTTAATTGCCATATACACTTGAACTATTGCCTTCCAGTCGTTGTTAGCATTGGCCATAAGTCGAATCTTGTAATCGCCTGTCGGCAATGGCAAGAACCTTTCAAATTCTTTTTTGGTACACCAAATTACGTACAAGGAAATTCTGCAAATTTTTGAAACATCAGACTTTATATGTATTTTAGTTATTCTTTTGCTTGCTTACCTCAAAGGGACAGGAATGGTTAATATTGGATTGCATGCTCAATGCATCGAAGAATATTCTTTCAAAAGATAGTTTTTTATTCATATTAGCCATTAATCTACAAAAATCGAATGTGGTATTGAACATAAATGGACGATATCCATTGAATTTTCGCCACAGACTAAGATTCACCTGCAATTTGGAAGTCTTTAAATAAGTATTCTTTAAAATGGTTTATGTACATACCTTCCCAGCTTTTAAGGGTTCTTTCAACAATACTGCATGCACGTTTAGTCCAACAATTCCACGACCCAAGACTTTAAGATTACAAATCTTGAATTGGACATAGGATGCATCTAAAGCCTCGCATTCAATGTTTGTAAAACGAGAGCATTCGGACTCTAGTGATCCACAGATCAGCAGTAAAATAGCTAATATATTCTTCATAATCCACTGTCGAACTAAATGTAAAGCTAAATTTATAGAATGATTGTCACTTACCAATGACCAAATACCAATATCCAACTAATGAATCAAACAATCCATTAAATATGTAATCGGACTGTGACAAGAACAACAATTAGATGTTCATTAACATATCGCATGTAAAATATAGACAAGAGACAGAAAAAAAAAGTTGCTATCCAAAGAAAGAATTAAATTAGCTGACTTCACTTCTGAATATGCCACGAAACTCCAATGCATCCTAACTCCCAATTCTGTCTGTCAAATTATTGAAAAATAAATAATACCAATTTTAACACCCAAGTAATGTTTGTTAAATACGCAAATATTATGCATAAAATTTACATAATGTCAATGAGTTGAAGTCCTTAGTAACAAAAACGCTATACAAGTTAGATTGAAGTAGTTTAAATTAATGAAATACAAATGAAGTTTCTTTTTATTTAATATTTTCAAAAATATAAAATTAAATTTATTGAAACCCAAAACCAGAACCACAACCTAAATACTTAAAATAATTCAGAAAATTCATTAAGATTGCATCAAATCTTCTTTCACGGAAAAGTTTACGTAAACTGTTGCTTTACATTCATTGTCGGTATAAGCCCTCAGTCTAATTTGATATTCACCAGTTGGTAATGGTAAATACTTTAATTGCTCTTCCTTGAGAACCCAATCACGTACATAGAGTTCTTTCTGCAATAGAAATTTTGTTAAAATTTGTTTAAAACCATCGAATTTATAACTTACATCATATGGACACGTCTGATTTATATTTGAATATTTGAGAAACGCTCGGTAAATTATTCTATGAAATGTTAATGTCGAATTTGTGCATGCCATAGCTTTACAGAAATCAAGGGACGAATTGAAAATAAATGGACGAAATTCACTGTATTTCTTCCAAAGACTGAGATTTACCTGTAATATACAAAAATAAAACTCAAAGTAGTATAGTACTCGTATAGTAATATATTTAATATTCACCTTAGCATTATTGAAAGGTCCTGTTAACAGTTTCGCATCGATGGTCAAAGCAATAATGCCACGTCCAATAACCTTAAGTTTGCATTGGGCAAATGAAACATAAGATTTATCTAGCACATTACATTTAATGTTGGTAAAACGATATCTTCTATCCGGTGAAACGATGCCACATAGCAATAATATTATTAAAAGTGCTCGCATTGTCAGGCCAACAGCAAAACTCATAACTAATACTAAGAATGTTGTTTATGGGATTTTATATGAATTTGGAAAATTTACATTAAACATTATTAATAGTTAGATAGCTCATTTAATATATTTATGGACTGATGACTAAATATGAGGTAAACAGATCGATATACTTAATTTTCATAATTATAGCTGTTACCTATAGGGTTAGAAGATTATTATAACCAGGTAATGTATGTAACAAGCAAAGGATGGAAATTCAGACCCTATAAAGTAGATATATTCTTGATCAGCGTTCACAGTTGAGTATAGCCATATAAGCACCTATGAATACCGTATGAACTCCTAAGTCTCAGAGACTATAAGAGATAGAGCTACAACTTAATATATTTCTAAAGGACTTGTTATGTTTTCACGCAGACCAAGTTTATTTTAATATACCAGATTGTCAGCTAAGGCAAGTAAGACCTGTAGTAAGTAGGTGTTCTTTCCATTTAAAAGTATTTTTTAAATAAATTTTACAATTTTTATCTGATCGAAACTAAATTTCCTGGAATCATAAATACAACATTTTAAAAATTTGAAGTCCAAAGAAACAAACAATTACAAATGAATTTGTTACCTGCTTACAAATTTTGTTTCAAATATTTTTTGAGATATTATATAATAGAAAATGTGAACCAAACCAGAACCGCAACCAAAACTCTCAAAATAATTCCTTAAATGCCTTATGATTGCATCAAATCTTCTTTAACCGAAAAGTTTATGTAAACTATTGCTTTACATTCGTTGTCGGTGAATGCCATCAATTTAATTTGATATTCGCCAGATGGTAATGGTAAGAGCTTTAATTGCTCTTCTTTAAGAACCCAATTACGTATGTAGAGTTCTTTCTGCAATAGATTTCATAATTGTGAGATGTTAAATTTGATTGAATTGATAACTTACATCATAAGGGCACGTTTGATTTAGATTTGAATATTTGAGAAGAGCTCGATAAATGATTTTATGTAATGTTAATGTCGAACTCGTGCGTGCCATAGCTTTACAGAAATCAACGGACGAATTGAAAATAAATGGACGAAATTCACTGTATTTACGCCAAAGGCCGAGATTTACCTGAAATTAAACGAAATAAAATTTAAAGTAGTATAGTATAGTACAAAATAATAGTCACCTTAGCATTATAGAAAGGTCCTTTTAAAAGCTTCGCTTCCACGGTTAAAGCAATAATTCCACGACCAACAACCTTAAGTTTGCACTGTGCAAAGGAGGTATATGATTTATCTAGCACATTGCATTTAATGTTGGTAAAACGATATCTTCTCTCCGGTAATACGAATCCGGAGAGTAATAATGTTATTAAGAGACTCGCATTGTCATTCAAACAGCAAAACTAATAACTAAAACTAAGAAGTTTGTCGAGGGGATTTTATATGAATTTGGAAAATTTCATTCATTAATGCATTAAACATTATTAATAGTCAAATGGCTCATTTAATATCTTTCCGGCATGATGACCAGATATGAAGTAGACCGGAAGGTATACTTTATTTAAATATATAATTTTATTATTATATTACCATTTATTTGAACAAAAATAGCTTTAACTTATAAACACAAAGATAAATTGAGCAAAAAAGATAAGCAGGAACAAGAATGATTTCTGTTTTATTTTCTTGCTTTACTTTAAGACAGCAATAAACTTTCTTTAACCAAAAAATTGGCATACAATATAGCTCTACATTTGTTGTCGGTAAAACCCTTTAATTTAAGTTGATATTCTCCCGACGGTAGCGGCAAGAATTTCAATTGCTCATCCTGTAGGACCCAATTACTTATGACAATTTCGTTCTGAAAATACATTCATCAATTGCAATTAGGATAATTAATTATTTTAACTTACTTCAAAGGGACAAGTATGATTCAAATTTGAATACTTCTTCAAAGCTCTGTAAATTATTCTTTGAAATGTCATTGTCGAATTCGTGCATGCCGCAGCCTTGCAATAATCCAGCGCCGCATTATATAAAAATGGATGGAATCCATTATATTTACGCCAAAGACTGAGATTTACCTGTGAAAATAAACCAATAATAACTAAAATACATCACAAACACATTTATACCACACCTTAGAATTATAAAAGGGTCCTTTTAAAAGATTTGCATGCACATTTAAAGCAATAATTCCACGACCAAGAACTTTTAGATTGCATTTTGAAAAGGACACGTAGGATTCGTCTATAACCTCACACTTTAAGTTGGTAAAACGAGTTGTTCTCTCTGATAAAGCAACGGAGGACAAAACTAGGATGAGGAATGATGTCCACATTGTTATAGCGATAGACGAACAAAAACTACAAATCGTTGAATACTTTTACAAATAATTCATTGGAGCTTTTATATAGATTTAGACAATAAAAATCATAATGGCATCAAGTAAGTAGTTGTCAAAATAATTATTCAATCTTTTTCCGCACGAACGAGTCAATTCGTTTAATTTACTCAAACAATTCATTTTGTTATCTATTGTAATATGTAATTAAAAAGTACTTAATATACAGCCGATTAAAGCTATGTTCTTTTATAATAAATATAATTATTTAACTAAAAATATGTTTTTTTATGGTGACTTTTTAGTTATATAAAAAAACAAGTAAGAAAGTTACAGTCGAGTGTGCTCGACTGTGAGATACTCGCTACCCACTTTTAATAAAGGCAAAATATTGCGGTATAATTTTCAAAATATACCGAAAATATACCAAATGGTATGTTTGGTATATCGATATAGTACACCATTCAAAATATAGACGGCACAATATACCAAATTGTCAGCCAAAGCAACTAAGACCCCTAGGTCTTAGGTCGCCTAGTAGGCGTGTTTGCCCATACAAAAGTATTTCTTTAATAACTTCCACAATTTGTATCTGATCGCAATCAAATTTTCAGGAATCATAAATACTATAGTTATTATTGTATACACCAAAATTCGCCCCTCTAGCTTTACGGTTGTTATTTAATTTTTTTGATATGCTGGGGCGGAAGTGGGCGTGGCAAAAATTTAAAACAAACTTGATCTGCGTGCAAACATAACAAATGCAGTCGAAAACAAGTAAGAAAGCTACAGTCGAGAGTACTCGACTGTGAGATACCCGCTACCCATTTTGAATAAAAGCAATATATTTTGCGGTATTATTCTCAAAATATACCAAACATACTGCAAAAATACTAAAAATATACCAAATGGTATATGTGGTATATCGATATAGTACCGCATTCAAAATATACCATAGACGGCACGATATACCACATTGTCAGCCAAAGCAACTAAGACCCCTAGTAAGTAGGCGTTTTTGCCCATACAAAAGTATTTCTTAAATAGCTTCCACAATTTTTGTCTGATCGCAACCAAATTTTCAGGGATCATAAGTACTATAGTTATTACTGTATAAACCAAAATTAGTAACTCTAGCTTTAAAATTACGCTTGTTATTCGATTTTTTTGATTTGCAGGGGCGGAAGTGGGCGTGGCAAAAATTTGAAACAAACTTGATCTGCGTGCAAACATAACAAATGCTGTCGAAAAAAATTATAGCTCTATCTCGTATAGTCTCTGAGATCTAGGTGTTCATACGGACAGACGGACAGACGGACGGACGGACAGACGGACATGGCTATATCGTCTCGGCTGTTGACGCTGATCAAGAATATATATACTTTATAGGGTCGGAGATGCCTCCTTCTACCTGTTACATACATTTCCTGCCGGCACAAAGTTATAATACCCTTCTACCCTATGGGTAGCGGGTTTAAAAATTATAGTTTCAAGAGATACAAATGCCAAATATATAAAAAATGCAATTGCCTTTTAATGGTTTATCAACGAATCAATAAATTACAATTCACTATCGTTGAAATTAAAGCAGCAATTAATTAAAATCTATTTATCAAATTATAACAAACTGTAATTATGATCATACAAGGTTTCTGTTGATTATGTTGCAAGTATAAAATAATCTACTTTTAAGTATTTCATTCGCGAAATGTAATTATAATAATGGTGTAATTAAACAAAGTAAACAAAACATCACTGGATCTTTATCCCAAAATTTGATAATTTATTTCGGACCAATAGGTCTCTAAATACTTAAAATGTATATTGCAAACTCTGAAAATGTGTTGCCTACTTTTGTGCGGATAAAAAAAGAATACTCGAAAATTCCAAATCTTGTATAATACTATTAAAAGTGTATATTGTATCATACTATAAAATAAAATTATTATTAAAAGTGCTCGTATTGTTATTGTTATACTTAATTTTCATAATTATAGCTGCTACCTATAGGGTTAGAAGATTATTATAACTTTGTGTTTCCAGGAAATGTATGTAACAAGCAGAATTTCAGACCCTATAAAGTATATATATTCTTGAGTAGCATCAACATCCGAGAAGGTATAGCAATGTCTGTATGTCTGTTTGTCTGAACACCAAAATCTCAGAGACTATTAGAGAAGGAGCTATAATAATAATAAAAATTCTTAAAATTGCTGCACTTTTATAACCGCAATCCATAGAGTAGCAGTAGTTTTTTCCCATACAAAAGTATTTCTTAAATAAGTTATATAATTTTTATCTGATCGCAACTTAACTTTCTGGAATTATAAATATACAATATTAAAGAGTTGAAGTCCTCAGTAACAAACAATTCAAAATAAATTTGTTCACGGCTTGAAAAGTTATTTATTATAATTTAATGTAACAATATTTCAAATAGTTTTTGAGATATAATAGAAAATGTGAACCAAAACCAGAACCGCAACCAAAACTCTCAAAATAATTCCTTAAATGCATTATGATTGCATCAAATCTTCTTTTACCGAAAAGTTTATGTAAACTATTGCTTTACATTCGTTGTCGGTGAATGCCATCCCTTTAATTTGATATTCGCCAGATGGTAATGGTAAGAGCTTTAATTGCTCTTCTTTAAGAACCCAATTACGTATGTAGATTTCTTTCTGCAATAGATTTCATAATTGTGGGATGTTAAATTTGTTTGAATTGATAACTTACATCATACGGGCACGTTTGATTTAGGTTTGAATATTTGAGAACAGCTCGGTAAATGATTCTATGAAATGATAATGTCGAATTCGTGCATGCCATAGCTTTACAGAAATCAAGGGACGAATTGAAAATAAATGGACGAAATTCACTGTATTTACGCCAAAGGCTGAGATTAACCTGAAATTAAACGAAATAAAATTTAAAGTAGTATAGTATAGTACAAAATAATAGTCACCTTAGCATTATAGAAAGGTCCTTTTAAAAGCTTCGCTTCCACGGTTAAAGCAATTATTCCACGACCAACAACCTTAAGTTTACACTGTGCAAAGGAGGTATATGATTTATCTAGCACATTACATTTAATGTTGGTAAAACGATATCTTCTCTCCGGTAATACGAATCCTGAGAGCAATAATGTTATTAAGAGAACTCGCATTGTCAGGGCAATAGCAAAACTAATAACTAAAACAAAGAAGATTATCGTGGGGATTTTATACGAGTTTGGAAAATTTCATTCATTAATGCATAAACATTATTAATAGTCAAATGGCTCATTTAATATCTTTCCGCCTTGATGACCAGATATGATATATATATATATATATATATATATATATTATATTATTATTTATTTAAACAAAATAGCATTAACTTATAAACACAAAGAGAAATTGAGCAAAAAAGATAAGCAGATACAAGAATGATTTCTGTTTTATTTTCTTGCTTTACTTTAAGATAGCAATAAACTTTCTTTAACCAAAAAGTTGGCATACAATATAGCTTTACATTCATTGTCGGTAAAAGCCTTTAATTTAAGTTGATATTCTCCCGACGGTAGCGGCAAGAATTTCAATTGCTCCTCCTGCAAAACCCAATTACTTACGACAATTTCTTTCTGAAAATACATTCATTAATTGCGATGCTCTTATGATGTTATTCATTATTTTAACTTACTTCAAAGGGACAAGTATGATTTAAATTTGAGTACTTCTTCAAAGCTCTGTAAATGATTCTTTAAAATGTCATTGTCGAATTCGTGCATGCCGCAGCCTTGCAATAATCCAGCGTTGCATTATATAAAAATGGATGGAATCCATTATATTTACGCCATAGACTGAGATTTACCTGTGAAAATAAACCAATCATAACTAAAACACATCAGATACACATTTATACCACACCTTAGAATTATAGAAAGGTCCTTTTAAGAGATTTGCATGCACATTCAAAGCAATAATTCCTCGACCAACAACCTTTAGATTGCATTTTGAAAAGGACACGTAGGATTCGTCTATAACTTCACACTTTAAGTTGGTAAAACGAGTTGTTCTCTCTGATAAAACAACGGAGGACAAAATTAAGATAAGTAATGATGTCCACATTGTCAAACCGATAGACGAACAAAAAACACAAATCATTGAATACTTTTACAAATAATTTCATTGGGGCTTTTATATAGATTTAGACAATAAAAATTTTAATGACGGTAAGTAAGGTATTTGTCGTAATAATTATTCAATTGTTTCCGCACGAACGAGTTAATTCGTTTAATTTGGAGTGTTTTTCAAACTCAAACAATTCATTTTGTTATCTATTGTAATATGCAATTAAAATGTACTTAATATATATTATATATATTTCATTTATTTCTTATTTTTACAAACGATCAAAGCGATGTTCTTTTATAATAAATATAATGATTTAACTAAAAATATGTTTTTTATGGTGACTGTTTAGTTATATAAAAATTATAGTTTCAATAGATACAAATGCCAAATATATAAATAATGCAAATTGCCTTTTAATAGTTTATCAACGAATCAGTAACTTAGAATTCACTATCCTTGAAATTAAAGCGGCAATTAATTAAAATCTATTTATCAAATTATAACAAACTGTAATTATGATCATACAAGGTTTCTGTTGATTATGTTGCAAACATAAAATAATCTACTTTTAAGTATTTCATTCGCGAAATGCAATATGTAATTATAATAATGGTGTAATTAAACAAAGTAAACAAAACATCACTGGATCTTTATCGCAAAATTTGATAATTTATTTCGAACCTTTAGGTCTCTAAATACGAAAAATGTACATTGCAAACTCTGAAAATATGTTGCCTACTTTTGTGCGGATAAAAAAATAATATTCGAAAATTCCAAAGCTTTTATACATACATACATATACAAATTTAAAGAAATAAATTAAGATGGGTTTCAATAAAAATTCCTTTTCATTAAATCTTCAACTCGTTCAAAATTTACATAAACTTTGGCTCTCAAAATATTATCGGAATATGTAAACAACTGAATCTGGTATTCTCCTGATGGTAGTGGTATGAATTTTAGAAACTCTTCCTTGAACACCATATTTCGCACATATATTTCGTCCTAAAATAACGTGAATTAATTTAAAATTATATATACAATAAAATTGTATACTCACGTCATACGGACAAGAATGATTAATATTTGAGTTTTGCTTTACGGCGTCCACAAATACTTTTTCAAATGACAATTTGTATTTAGATGACGAGACAAGCTTACAAAAATCAAACGTGGTATTAAACATAAAGGGCCGAAAACCATTATACTTCCGCCAAAGACCAAGATTTACCTGTAATATGAAAGATAGTCATTACTAAAAAAATTTCATAATATTTTAAAATCAACACACTTTTGCATTGGTAATCGGATCTTTCAAAAGAACTGCTTGAATAGTTAATGAAATGAGTCCACGGCCCAGCACTTTAAGATGGCATTGCCTAAATTTAACATATAAGGGCGACGTTTCCACACACTTGACGTTCGTATAGCGAGTTACATTTTTAGATAATCGATCAACAGATAACACTGATAACACAGCCAGCAGCAAAAGCGAGAATGACATCCACATTTTGAGTTCTAAAACTTAAACTGAATTGTTGAATGGTTTAAAGCAACTTTCAAACTGAGTAATCTTGTTATATATTACTTCAACTATATTCGGATCATTAACTTACCGATCCTTATTTGAATTATTGTGCAGTGAATTGAAACCACTTTTACACACGAAATATTAGTGAATAAACCCACTAAACATTAGTAATTAAGTCAAAAGAGTGCCTACAGTTTGTTAAAATATATATTATAAATATACCGAAACATACTACAAATATACAAAATTAATGTGTCAGAAAATTCTCAATTAACCGAATTCAAATACAGAGATATTCTCAAATATACAACATTAATATACCAAATATACCAAATTAATATACCAAGAAATATACAAATATATTTTTAGCTCAACCATTTAAGCCCTAACTTCGAAACTTTTATAAAATTTAAGGCGATTATCTGAACAGACAGACATATATCTTCTCGGCTGTTGATGTTATAATCTTAACCCGTCATTACATAACATATAACAAATCATTTTTTAATATCTTTATTTCTGGTATTTACATTTCAGCCAAAATAACAAATTAACATTTAAATATAGTATAATTATATGTAATATCATTACATTAAGATCTTTCATAAAATGTGCATAATTTATAGACACTTAAATATAATATTCTGAATATTACAAATTTATTTCTTGTTTACCTATCGATAATAGGTATACAAATAAGCTGTAACTGCGCAATTTGACATTTGAATCATTTTCATATTATTAAATTCCACAAGAGTTCGCAATTGAATGTATTTAAATATTATTGCTACAATAAATATTCGGATTTTAAAAACCGAAATAAAATTTGTCATGAACAAAACTCAGATGAAAAGTTCTTTAAAATGTGCGCCAGTTGAATAGAGATTCTATTTATGTGAAGTATTCAGAACATCTTACAGTTGAAGTTCTGAATGTTTTGCATTTGGACAAAGTCAAAGTTTTTCGGGCAGCAGCAGTTGATTAGGGATTCTTCAATTTGCATTTGCTTATGCAAATCGTGCAACGGAAACGGAAAGAGAAACAAAATCTGCTCTGAGGCAATCAAAATTGTGATTCCACATTATAAAGCATCGCTTTTGACCAGCATTTTTTTACTTTTGCTGGGTAACCAACGAATTAATTTTGACTAATTAGTCGCATGAATTTTTACGGCGCAGCTTTCGAAAGCCGCACTCATTGGCATAGCCTGTAAGTCATTTACATAAATTCGTGAATAATGTGTAGGCAAAGAAAGAGAGGGAAATGAAAGGTCTCGGGGCATGTAAAAATAAATTTGCAGTGCGGCTAATTATGACTGAGATTGAGTGCCAAAAACTTTTCTGACAGCAAAGCAAAAATAATGGGCCAGAGATCTGAAAACAAGCTTAGGGACAACACCTTTTCGGAAAATCGCTTCGTAGTGCAACGCTTGTGAGTGTATTAAGGAGATGTCAGAAACTCAATCAAAAACTTTGTCTAAGCTGTGGCAAACTTGTTGCCAGCAGCTGTGTGTATATAAGCAGGCAACTTAGTTGCCATTATTAACAAGTTTTCGTTATGCAAATGAGCTTCGAACATCAACAGCAACATGAAAGATGCAAAAGTAAAAAGAGCAACGAAAACACAGGAAAAATAGTTCAAAGAATCTTTTTTGTTAGTTGAACATACGATCAGAAGCAAAATAAATGATATTCTAGATATTTATTTTATTTCATTATTAATGATTTTCCTTTATTTCAACACTTGACAGCGGTTTCGGTTAAAAATGCATAACTCAATGAAATTGATGAATGTTTAAGTGACAAGCGTCAGTTGGTGTTGCCATTTCCTATTGTTCGCCTAACAAATGATTTGTGGGCCTCAGAACTCAAGTCCAAACCCAAACCCAAACCCAAATGCAACTCAATCTCAATCAATTTGGAGAGCTGAAATAGCGACGGCAAAGCTGAAACCCAAGAGATTATGCTTGTGCTTGACTTTCATAACTTGCCGCAATTACAGAGCCCTAATGCTTCGTACTCTGGACCCCGTGACCTTTAAAGCAGCCGCCCATTGATTTTGTCAATGGCAAAAGAAGAAAGCCCCAATGCCTTGTCATAAATCAATCCGAGCGCAAATTTTTCGCCAAAGCATTAAAAGCATTACAAAAAGCGCAATTTTTTCTGTTCTGGGTTTTTTGTTGTTGCTTTCCTTGGCAATCCGCCGCGACTCCAGGCTCTCAACCGCCATGCTGTCATGTCTTTGTCATGTTGAACAAAAGCAGTTGCCAGTGGCTATGGCAGCAGTGGCCATGTTACGTATACGCCCCGTAGCACACATGCAAAGGACATCATGGGCAAATGAATGAATGAATGAATGAATGCCAAACCTAAGGCAATCTTTTGTCTGCTGTGTGTGTTGTTGTCTAGCTGATTCTACTTGGAGGAATACTTATATGTGGATTTTGCATGTTCGCTTTAAGCTTTCTGCTTGGCATTTGATTGTTTTCCATGTCGGCAGCAACGCCTGCAAAAGCCTTCGTAACTAAGTAAATATATTTATCTTGGCTCATTTATATGCATTCAGCCCGCCAGAGGGCACAACGAATAGACTTCTACTAATACATGTACACATCTCTTACGTATATTAGATAAACTTTATCAAAACGTATCGTTATCGTTATTCGCTTTATTTCGTTGTAGGTCAACAAATGTGTCGACTAAGCAGTTGTTGATGCTCTCTGTTCTTTGTTCTTTGCTCTTAAAGCCCAGCTCTTAAGTTTGTGTTCCACAATTTGTGGCATGCAACACGTACGTACCACAAGCCCCCATTTCGGTTTCACTCGACAGCCGAAAACAAGTTTGACAGCTTTTCGAGCTCATTTCACATGCAATAGAATCCCACGTAACAAGAATTCTTGGCTGCCAGCTTCTTCTTGGTGTAAAGTTCATTGCCACAAGTTGTGGCAAACAGCAACAGCAATGAAAGTGAAGATGCAGATATGAATGCAGTTGCCAAACAGGTCGATACTCAAAGCAGCATTTGGCATAGTTTTGCATTAAAATAAAATTCCAGAATATCATATAAAAGTCTACAACATTCTGCAGAGATAGAGAAAGAGATAAAGGGTGAAAATGGTAATATTTATATGTATGCAGAGATAGAGAAAAAAATAAAAGGAGGGAAAATAGTTATAGTTATGTTCTGCATAGCTTTTGAATGTCTGACTGCTGCTCATGAGGGAAATAAAACACTAAAGCATTGACATTTTGAAGTGCTCTCAATGCACATGAACGCACATGAATTATTTTCAGCTAAACAAAACGACAATATCGTTGCATGGATCTGCGGTTATGCAATGAGGGGAATTGGCGGAAAACACCAGCGAAAAATACATCAGCAAAATGAAAATGAAAATATAAATGCAAATGCAAATGTCTAATGGATTTGTTGTCATTTGAAACCGACAATTCTGACCACGAGAGCGGAAAACATGAGCAATCATTTTGCATCATGTTTAATTTAGCGATATTAAGTGCATAAATTGTTTAAATACTGCACCACAAATATTACAAATTAAACGTATTTCAATTAGCGTGTTTGGATTCAAATCAATAGTCCACAAACTATTTCCGTGAGTTACTTATTGTTAAACAATTGAGCAATCAGTGTTACTGCATAATTCTCTTATTGTGGGAATTGCCTATATCAATTTACATTTTCCACATTTTTTGGCCTCCATTGGCATCCATTTTGCTCGCAGTCGGAGGTCGCTCAATGTTCCGTATCGTGTCCTGGATTCATTGGCTGCCTTCTACAGGATGTGTATTGTCAAATTGTTGTTCTCGATATTCATATGCACATATATTTACTACGAATATCAAAAATGTTCTTGTAACTTTTTATTTATTGTGTATTGCTTTTAAATTCATATTGTATTCAATTTTTGCCTCAACTTATGCTACAATGGCTACGAAACTTCTTTTATGTTTAATATCACATGCGATTATTGCAAACGTGTTGCCAAAGGCCATAACAAACTGTCAATTGAGTACATTTTCAGTTGCCCAAAGACAATTCGGCTGTCATCCTTCCATCAATGCTGCAAAATAATAATTTAAAATTTATTTTATTTAACTTTAACAAGATTTAATTGTGCAGAATATGGAATTTTCAGAAAGAGCATCTCAATTTATTTTGCCTGCACACAAGTATTAAATGTAATCAATTTTGTTTGGATTACAAAAATAATTGAGCAAAGAAAACATTATTAAAACTTATGTATAAATAATAATTGAAAGTAACTCCAGAGAATTTATTTTTCTTTATAGGATACCTTGTACGATAACGTCTTTATATACATAACATACGAGATGGATTTAAAAAGAATTAAATTGAAGATAGTAATGTAAAACACGCAATCGGGATTGCACCTTCTAAGTATAAGTAAAAGTTCGAAGTAATAAAATCCATCTAGAAAAAAAATTCCGATGGCACGGATGGCACCTTCTATTCCTAAGTAAAAGGTCGTTTTAAATTACCTAATAACAAAAATGAATCATAGCTATTTTACCCTTTAATAATTAACCGAATCTCTAGGCAAAGGCTACAAACTAAAAATCAATAAAGCAAAACAGCTTATCAAAATTTGTACTACAAAATGGCACTGATTATTTATAATTTTATATGCATGTGCAAAATTGCACAATTTTACGTTTTAACCTATTGATACCACAAATTGATACATATTACCATATTAAAATACTCAAAATAAATCAATAAAAAATCTGTAATTGTTGTACTACTATAAAAATGATCATTCAGGCAAAACAACACATCATTTATTATATTTAATGTTAGTCGAAGTCTAGGACTGTCAACAATGTGGAATCTGTTCATATTTCTACTACTTGTGGAATTCTCAGCAAGTGTCACACGATTTACAAACATCAATTGCGAGGTCTTAGAAGCATCAAAAACATCATTTAAGGAGTGCGAACTTAAGGTTTTGGGCCGCGGTAAAATCGGCTTGAATCTTCATATGGAACTCAATTTCACAAATACTACAAATGTTAAAGTAAGTTCAATTATTATAATTAAATATTATGCTAATCATTTTACATGTTTTGCACAGGAAAATATCAGTTTGTTTCGTAGATTTAGCGGATTTTGTCCGTTTATGTTCAACAAAACTTTTGATTTCTGCAAGTTTATGGCTAACTCAAATAGTAAACTGTCCTTTGAGAAACTTGTACTTGGTTCAATTAGTCAATTCTCGAATCTAAATCACTCTTGTCCATATACGGTAAGTCAGTTGATCTATTTTAATATTTATTTGAGAACATTTTCTTGATTTCCAGAAAGATATAATCATTCGAAATATGTTATTTAAAGAGGAGTTTCTCGAATTTTTGCCACTTCCCTCTGGCGAGTATAGATTTCAGTTCATGACACAAATGGATAACATTTGGGTAAACCGAATAACTGCTCAAATGTCACATAATGAAAAACTTACTGTAAGCAAATAACTTGAATACTATAAATAAGTAAAGACGCCACAATTAAGTTTCTAGTACTATAAGATTCCTGCAAGACATTATTTTGTACTCGGAATTGTTTCAGAAATTACTTTTAGAGGTATGTATATAAAATTCGTAAAATTTTGTGACAATAATTGTCTAGAAACTTGGTTATGTGTACTTATAACTAGTAAGAATGATACAATTAATCCGTAGAATATACTGAAGGCTCCATTTGGTGTATCGATATAGTACTAAATTTAAAATATACCATAAAGTGCAAAATATACCTGATTTTCAGCAAAAACAACTTTGCAGTAGACAAAAGTATTTCTCAAATAACCTTCTACAATTTTGATCTAATCGCATCTAATCGAATCATAAATACTGTAGTCTCTGAAATCCAGTCCTTTACATGGACAAACGGACGTGTCATAAAATTTGGTACTATTTCAATACCACAAATAACAGAGAGTTTGAGGTTTACACTTCAAACTTTGTAGCCCTGCATATTTTTAAAAATAAATCTAATAATGTTTAATGGACCGTGTATAATTGCTGATTTATACTAGTAATTTATATAACGTATTTAAGTTCTTGAAATAAATCAATGCGTTAATAAGTCCGAAAATCATTGAACAATTGCAAAAACCCTAACCACTGCACCATGTGGGCTCCATTTATATTGATACTGTTTGTGAATTTCCATGCAAGTCTCACTAAATTTACCAATATTAAATGTGAAGTTTTGGACAAATCAGTCATCTCATTCAAGGAATGTGAGCTTAAAATTTTGGGTCGCGGCATTGTCGGTATGAATATTCATATAGTTGTTTTCAACACTACTTTCAAAAGTGCTAAAGTAAGTTCAGTTATTATAACTAAATACCAATTTCCTACATCAATCATTTTTCTACAGCAAAATATCAGTCTGTGGCGCAGATACAACGGATTTCGTCTATTTATGTTCAACATCACTTACGATTTTTGCCGGTTGATGGCCAACAACAATTCCAAATTATCCTTTCAAAAAATAGTTATTGATGCAATTAGCGAAAACTCAAACATAAATCATTCTTGTCCATATAAGGTGAGTTTTTAAATCTATTTTATAATTCATTTCAAGCATTTCCTATGGATTTTCAGAATGATGTAATCATACGCAATTTAATATTTAAAGACGAGTTTCTCAAATATTTGCCCTTGCCATCGGGAGAGTATAAATATCAGGTCACGACAGCAGTTAATAACATTTGGGTACACCGAATTAGTGTTCAAATGGCAATCAACGAAAAGTTAATCGCAAGAAATTAGATTGTATATTAAAAAAATAAATTGGAATACAATATATGTTATATAAGCTGCCTATACTACTGGTATTATTTAAAAATTTTACAAACATTTGGTTTTTATACCCGCTACCCATAGGGTAGAAGGGTATTATAACTTTGTGCCGGCAGGAAATGTATGTAACAGGTAGAACTCCGACCCTATAAAGTATAATATTCTTGATTAGCGTCAACAGCCGAGACGATATAGCCATGTCCGTCTGTCCGTCTGTCCGTCCGTCCGTCTGTCCGTATGAACACCTAGATCTCAGAGACTATAAGAGATAGAGCTATAATTTTTTTTCGACAGCATTTGTTATGTTTGCACGCAGAACAAGTTTGTTTCAAATTTTTGGCACGCCCACTTCCGCCCCCGCATATCAAAAAAATCGAATAACAAGTGTAATTTTAAAGCTAGAGCTATACAATAACTACTGTAGTAGTTATGATTCCTGAAAATTTGGTTGCGATCAGATAAAAATTGTGGAAGTTATTAAAGAAATACTTTTGTATGGGCAAAAACGCCTACTTACTAGGTGTCTGAGTTGCTTTGGCCGACAAGTTTATATTACTTTTTATTATTTATTGGACATGAATGCGTTCAATTTCGAGTTAATGCTTAAAATTAACGTCAGCATATTTTACAATTACAATGGCTAACGACCTTTCATATTTCATACCGCATTCGATTATTGCAATCACGTGACCAAAGGCAATACCAAAGTGTCATGTACTTTACATTTAATGTTAATAAGGATGTCGATGATGTTTCTTCTTCTATCGATGGTTACATACAATAACAACCACATTATTCTTTATTTCCATTTATTAAGAATGAAATAAAGAATTTAAACATTAAATTTGATGTGGCAAAAGTGAGATGCAACTGCACGTGTTTCGTAGCTTTAATAATTGTTTTCGACGCCACTCTAAGTACAAAACTAATCACAATTTATATTGTATAGAGTATAACGTATACTACAAATAAAGAAATTAATAGTCCGTAACCGTTGCACAATAATCATAATTTTTGAAGTTCACAACGAGTAATAGCAATTGGCATTAATATTCTTTCAAGTTAGTCGAATAATTGTTCTGTTTTCAATTGCACAATGTGCGGTTCGTTTTTATTTCTGCTGCTTCCATTTGCAGTTTTCTCCGCAACTGTCAATCGCTTCACGAATATCAAATGTGAATCCTTGGATACATCGCTAATTGCATATAAAGTATGCGATCTTAAAGTTTTGGGTCGCGGCATTGTTGGCTTGAATGTGCACATGGAAATTTACAATACGACCATCAAAAATGTTAAAGTAAGTCCATATAATATAGTTGGTTAACCATTCAATTACTAAATATCTCTTCTCATAGCATAACATCAGTCTATGGCGTAAATACAGCGGCTATCGACCATTTTTGTACAACAAAACTTTTGATTTCTGCAAATTTATGGCCAACACCAATGCAAAATTATCTTTTGAAAAGATTGTGTTGGGAAGCTTAATCGAGAATTCCAATATAAATCACAGTTGTCCCTATGAGGTGAGTTACTCCATTTATTAAAACAACTTTTGATTAAGTGTACTTGATTTCCAGAAAGATTTAATCATACGAAATTTGGTATTCAAAGAGGAGTTTCTCAATTTTCTGCCACTTCCCTCGGGCGAGTATAAAATTCAGATCTTGTTGGCATTCTACAATATTTGGGTATCAAAAACCGATGTGCATATATTACGCAATGAAGACATTATGAAAAGCAAGTAATCTGACATGATATATCTAAGCAATTAAAAATCGATTAAAAACGAATAAACGCATTTGCAAAATCTGTTGATAGATTTATATTTTGTAGTCGTTGGAAATCATTACGAATAGTTGGACGATGTGGTTCCCATTTCTAATTTTATTGCTGGCTTTTGAGGGACATTCGGCAACCGTCAGTCGATTTACGAACCTTGAGTGCAAGATATTGGATATTGGTTATATTACGTATCCGAAATGTTATCTAAAGTTATTGGGTCGCGATATTGTGGGCTTAACTATCCACTTGAAATTATTGAAACCACCCGTTGAGACGGTCAAAGTAACTATCGAATACTGTATATATATTTCATTGATATTCATGAACTTCTTTTATATTTATTTATTTTGAGGTAAATCTTAGCCTTTGGCGCAAATTTAGTGGCTATCGTCCTTTCATGTTCAACAATACTTTCGATTACTGCAAGTATGCCGAGAATCCGACTTTTACGTTTCAGCATATTGTGTTCTCTGCCCTCAAGGATAGCTCAAACATAAATCACACTTGTCCTTACGATGTAAGTACTTCTATAATTATTTTGCTTTGCCCTTTACATTTTTATTGTTTTTTTGTAGCATGATATCATTGTACAAAACATGATCTTCAAAGAGGAATATTTTCGAATGTTGCCTTTGCCCGCGGGTGAATATCAATTTCAGGTTATGATAGCCACCTACAACAAGTGGCGAACTGTCATCAAAGTAACTGTATTGCATAATGAGAATTTAATGCATAATTAATTATGATGGTGACACCTGCCCGGAATTAATGATTTGTAAAATGCATTAGTGTGAACACATTAGTAGAAATATATTATGGGAATTAACATTTTTACGTTTCTCTATAAATACTTCATACGGATAAAACAGATATTTTTCAGTAATTATACCATTTACAATATCATAAAGCTTTTTATTACTTGCATAATTTTCAAATCCACCAACTTCACTTAATAAAATTCTCAATTCACACAAACGAAACAGCATTTTCAAGCATATCTACAACCGGCGACTAGTCGTATGATTTTCTAAAATTTGCAACATTCTATGTTGTAGTAATGTGTCGGAGATGCTTTTCTTTTCCAGAGCTTGCACAACATTAACCACATCATTACGTTTGCATTCATTGCAGAAGCAACGTGACATTTCAATTGGCCCAAAGGCGGGTCGAAAGTGCGCGCCAGGACTACATAAATCCGCAGCGGATAGCAGCCAAGCGCTCCCCTAAGCACAATGGGAAGCCGCACACCAACACACACTCATGTGGCTCATAAGTCAGCACGTAGAGAAAAAGCTGCGCCGTAAAATGTTGGCAAACTAGCGACGAGGGCAACGCTAAAAAGTGTAAGAAAATCATCAACTAAATGGCTAGCGGAGAGGGGGGCAGAGGCGGCATTTGCGGGGCGCGTTCGTGCACATTTCGCTACTTAAAGCCACAAAAGCCACACACGCACACCAGCTCCAACATACACACACACACACCAACACAACAATGAGCGGGCGTCTTTATCACCGCCATTGTTGTTAATTTTGCAAGGCAGGCAACGAGCTCAAGCTTTGCGCCGGAAACGGAAACTAGCAGCACTTGCCTGTCGCGGCAACGTCGCGGCTAATGTGTCGCTCTCTCTCTCTCGTCTCTGCATGTGTGTCGGTGTGTGTGTGTGTGACATTTACAGTTGAATTATGAGCGCACATAAATAAAATGTCGTTTGCAATGGCAACGACAAAATGTCTGCTAAAATTTCCGCTTACGCTGAGGTCGCAAAATTACCTGAACTGCGTCGTTGACACGAAATTGAGAACAGAAAATTTCGAAGCACAAACACACACACACATATTCACACACAGCGATTCACACTCGAGACTTACACATTGACATTTAGAATTCGCATTGAATGACATTAAATAACAGTTAACAACTGTGAACTAGATCATGGCTCATAAGCCATCAAAGTCGGCGTGAAAAACAGATCAAAATAAATTGTGCACAGTTGCTCGACTATGAGAATATCTAAAAAAAAATTTGCAAACTTTTTAAAGATTTTATTTTAGTAAATTAAATGATGAGATTAGTTTGTTCAAAAATTTTCACTATAACTAAATAATATCACACATTAAAGTATGTATGAAATCTTTTGATTATTAAATAAAGATTTTTAGACATGAAAAAAGTTCTTAAATGGAGCACAATTTTTAGCCAATGCAAAAAACTTTTTGGTTGAAGAGCCTTAGTAAACATTCTGCTTACTATTTTTGTCATTAACCTTTTTAATAAGTTCTTATACTTTAATAAGTTATAAGCTTAATTTTATTCAGCGAAAGAAGCAAATTATTTAGTAAGCATTCAGTTATTCACATATGTTATAAAAGTTTTTTCTTGCTTAAAATAATTTAATGTAAACAAGTTAAGATAGTTTTAATATTATTTATTCTAATAATTATATTATTTTTATTATTGTATAACTTCATACTTATTTTTATCATATTTTAAATAGTATTTATTTATCAATTAGGTATATTTTGTATTCTCTTATATCGTTACTTTTAATATTGTTTACTCTATTATAATTATTATTCTATAATTTTATTTGTATATATACATATTTATAATTCTAGATATTATTACCTTAGTTTGCAAGCTCTTATATTGTTTATCTCTTATATTGTTCTGTCAAATATTTCATTTTTATATTTACTTCAATTGAATATTTGATATACTCAACACCTTTGAAAGCTCATCATACCCATCGCTACGCAATTCTAATATTAACAGGGTACAAATAAAATCCGACAGCTTTTGGTTATTCCCATTTGTCTGCTGATGCTTTCGATTCTCGGCGTTAATCCCCTTCCCCATGCAGCTTCGTGGATAGGGCATCGGGTTATATAATATTTATGCGCACTCATGGCATACATATTTAAACTAGCAACGAGCACTTTTGAGACCTTTTTTGAATTGATTTTTGGCCAAATTGTTTTTTGATTTGAATAAGAATTCGCATGCAAATAGCTCCGCAGCCAGACAACAGACAAAAGTGAACAGACAAAGACAATTTGGAGAGGAAAAAGTCGCAAAGCTGCTTAAATATGCGATCGCAAAGTTTAAAGCAAAATGCCACAAAGCAATTTCAAGCAATTGGAAATATGTTTATACACTCGTACAGTACATACTTGCAACTCTGCTCTTTTCATCTGGCATGTAATGCAATTGTTTCAGTTTCAGTTTACTTTGCGCTCCTCCTCAGACTCCTCACTTCTCAGACTTCGCTCAAAAAATGAGTGGAAATTCAAGGCGGGGTCACAGCGCCAGAATTGGAGCGACAGCAAATGCTGCAATGCTGCTCGTATTTATTTATTTCATTCTTTTACTTGCTTTGCTATTTTCAATTTACGTTTACAATAATTCAGCAAACGTGGAAATGGACAGCTATAAATTCGCCAGAATAAACACGCACACACACACACGAAGAGACAGAGAGACTGAGAAAGAGAGATGCGAAACAAAACCCAGATGTAAAAGGAAAAACGAGAAAACCAAAGAGTAGTACGATTTATATGGCAACAAACGATTTACTTGCACGACGTATAAATACGTATACGACAGCGTGGACATAACAACGAATTGTAAATACTTTAAGATGGGATAAATAAGAGAAAATAGTTTAGTTATACATTTTCTGATATTGTTATAAATTGATATCTGATATTGTTAAATAAAAATTTTGTAGTAAATATTTCAGTAAAATATTTTCTGCTGTTTTTTTACCAAAATATTTAAAAAGATTTTTATATGTTATATCTTTTTAGAAAATATTGTCTTAAAATATTGTTAAGTGAAAAAAGTTTTTTCAAAAGCTGTTCAGTAAATATTTCAGTACCACATTCTCTTTATTTTTTAAAAATTTATTTAATTTATAAGAACTTTCTAGAGAATATTTCAGTAAAACACTTTTTTTAAATATTTGTTTTCCATATATTGTAAAAATAGTATTTTACTTTATCGCTTTTACTTAACCCAACTGTCAACTGTCAGCAAAAAAAATCGACATCACATTGTGTTACATAGCTCTTAACATTTTTGTGTAGCTTTGCTGGCGTTTATCCTCAGGGAACTACAATGTATAAAATGTAAAGTTTTTATTTCTTTACTGAACACATTGAGGGCAATTTATGTTATGCCATTTTCAACTCGAAAGCATAAAATATGCTGGGAATTGAGAGGGTTCCGTTTTTGGGGTCAGTGTAAAACAAATGTCGACAAGTGCAATTATAAAAGGTGGTCAGAGAGCGAAAGCTGGAGGAATGCCAAGCTGGGAGAAGAACCAACAACTCGAGGAGGAGTGCGGTTAAATGGATGTAATGCCGTGTAAATGGCAATGCGAATGCGGTCAGCAGCTTCAACTTCCAACTGGAGAATGGAGAATGGATCTAGCTGGGAATGTTTGTGTGTGGGCGTTTGGTTTTTGGGTTCTAGCTGGAGGCGTGGCAATGAAATTGACGCTGATTCGAGCGTGACTCACGCGACATTTTCCAACTGCTCTGGCATTTTCAATGAAATTGATGACTGATTGATTTTTATGGTTGCTGCGAATCAATTAAACGCTATTTAAGCTATTGAATCAACATTGATGAATGTGTCGAAAGATTAAGCTTACACACTGCTAACATATTTGTTTGCTATAATAATATATTTGCTACTCACTCATTATTCTTTCTTAATTGCATTTCACTCGTAAAAAGTAATTGATATATCGAAAGAAATAATTTCGGAAATTAGCCATTAATAAACAGAAAGAATTCGTATGAGTTAGTCGTTACTTTCTATTTTTGCTGGATATTTATTTAATACTCACTGGATACTCGTTACTCTCTACTCGCTACTTTCTACTCGCTACTTTCTATTCGCTACTTTCTACTCTCTACTTTCTAGTTTTACGACACTTTATTCGCCTTTCTTTAGTAGGTAGGATGGTTAAAAAGAAAGACTGAGAATTTTATCCAGAATGTAAAAAAAAACAAGTAAGAAAGCTACAGTCGAGTGTACTCGACTGTGAGATACCCGCTACCCATTTTGAATAAAAGCAATATATTTTGCGGTATATTTCTCAAAATATACCAAAAATACTAAAAATATACCAAATGGTATATTTGGTATATCGACATAGTACCGCATTCAAAATATACCATAGACGGCACAATATACCAGATTGTCAGCCAAAGCAACTAAGACCTCTAGTAAGTAGGCGTTTTTGCCCATACAAAAGTATTTCTTTAATAACTTCGACAATTTTTATCTGATCGCAACCAAATTTTTAGGAATCATAACTACTATAGTTATTATTATATATACCAAAATTCTTTATGCTTTAAAATTACGCTTGTTATTCGATTTTTTTGATTTGCGGGGGCGGAGGTGGGCGTGGCAAAAATTTGAAACAAACTTGATCTGCGTGCAAACATAACAAATGCTGTCGAAAAAAAATTATAGCTCTATCTCTTATAGTCTCTGAGATCTAGGTGTTCATACGGACAGACGGACAGACACACAGACGGACAGACACACAGACACACAGACGGACAGACAGCTCGCTACATTATTTCTGCAGTTGCTTGCTATTTATACCCGCTACCCATAGGGTAGAAGGGTATTATAACTTTGTGCCGGCAGGAAATGTATGTAACAGGAAATGTATGTAACAGAAGGAGGCATCTCCGACCTTATAAAGTATATATATTCTTGATCAGCGTCAACAGCCGAGACGATATAGCCATGTCCGTCTGTCCGTCTGTGTGTCTGTCCGTCTGTCCGTCTGTCCGTATGAAACACTGGATCTCAGAGACTCGCTATTCTTTAGTTTCTATCCACTTACTTTCACTACTCTTTATTGAAAACTCTAAGTTTTCTTCCTATGGCTTTACCCCCTTGCTTTTCCTTGTTACATGCTAGTTTTACCAGAGAATTTTCACTTCATTTTCTACTCGCTACTTTATTTTCTTTTATATCTTACTTTTACTAATTACTTTTACTTTTGTTTTTTCTGTCTTGTAACTCTTACACTTCTCTCGCTACTTTAATTTATATTTTCTCCTACTCGTTGCTTATTCTAGTCTCGTTACTTGTCCCCCTTTTTTTGTATTCACTACTCTTTTATCTTCTACTAAGCCATAAACACATCTTTTGGTGGTTAATACTCCTCGTTAACTTTTAAATAACCATAAGAAAATACTTTATGGTAAGCGAACAATTCTCGCATATATCGAACGCCCTTAAATTTCAGGCTGCATATAAAGTTGTAGCTCTAGTTTTCCCCATTGGCCTCAAATGAATTTATGTCAGTGGCACTTCATTTTAAGCCCACGGAAATACAAAAACCCATGAAGAAGCGTTCTGGTATAAAGTAACCGCAAGCCGACAAGTTTTGTGTCTTGTGTCTGACATTAAATTAATTTGTTGCCTACAAAACTTTCGATGTATCCACGAGTGGCAATCGTTGTATCAGACACACACACACACACACACATACATACAGGCTGCTGCAGTAGCACGGCAAAAAAACTTGTTAAAGACGAGAATAACAAGAAAAGTTTTAAATCATTCGCTGAGCGAAGAATAACAACAACTACAACAACAACTTCAACACAACACAACAAACAATGGAAAGACGGCGAAAGTTATGGCCAAAAATTGCACGAAAGGCGTACTCGCAATATATGTATGTATATATGCATGTATTTGTTTTGTTGGCACTGTGTTTCAGATATCTAGTAGAATTGTTGTGTCTCTGGCTTGTTGTGCAAAGCCTTGAATGTCAGGGACACTCGCTAAATTTGCTGCACAGCTGTCTTGCTTAAATCAATAGCGAATACCGCTTTTAGTAAGAGGTATTTGTACTCTTTTTGAAGAATAAAAGTGTATTTTAGTGTTAAAATAATCAAAAATGTACACAGAAAAAGTACGGGATAAATCAAAAAATGGTGGATTTATCATATCTAGATAAACCCAAATTTACCTAATTCAAGTAGGAAAATACTACTTTTCTGCTCAATTAAATCAGAACCGAATAATGCATTCTTTGTCGTTTAGTACACGCAATGATATTCCCATGAAATTTTGTACAGATGTCTTTAACAGTTCTGCCAACTCAAGAAAAAAAGATCTAAAACGAAATGTTAAGACTGCTATGTTTAAATTGAACTTTCTCCCTTAGTTCCGAAAACTGAAAAAACTATTTTTTGTTTTGATTTTAAATATGTATGTATTTTGACTCTTTTAGTTTTATATAATAACCATCCATTGTAACTCATTCGAAAATTGTGTTGCTTAAATCTAATATTTTAGGTGTATTCCGATTCGTTAAGTACATTTTCTTAGTGTATGTAACAAGAATAAGCTTCTTCGACATCATACAAAAAAAATTCATTATTCCTTATTCGAGTTTGAATTAGAATTCATACAAGATGGAATCTCTTAATATACTTTATTCAAATTCTGAAAACCCAAGTAAAGAGATCACTAAATTCGCAGCTCAAATTTATCTTAAAATGATGCAAAACTAAATTTCTAACATTTTAAAGTGCCCCTTCCTCAAACACATAGATGAAGAATAGTTACTTTTATCCTTTATTTGTAGCTTAGGACATATTTTAAGATAGAGACAATTGATAATGTCTGCAACAGAAATAAGAAAACATCTTCAACATTTATAAAGAGAATTCATTTGCCGATTTCTCTAAAATCTTGAAAAAAGCTAACTATAAAAACTTCTCGTCATCCTGAAAATTTAACAAATTAAATTGCAAGCATCAATTTATATTGAAAAAAATAATAGAAAAAACAGTTGCCCTGACAGCACTTAAGCACATTCTACTGCAGTTAATTTACTTATCTATTGTTGCGCTGCTTCATTAAGCAACTACAAGCAGCTCTCTCTCTCTCTCTCTTCCTCCTGTTCTCTTTCTGTACTTGTAGCAGCTTCATTAAGCGCTCGTCGCTGCAGTCGAGTAAACCAATTTCGAATCGAGTTTCGAAGCCAACGAAATGTGATTAGAGTGCAATGCAGTTGGCTAGTGAACTGAACTTACAGTTACACATCTGTCCATCTCGCACTCTCTGCTCCAAAACTTGAGCGAACTGTCGCATTGACCGGCGCCAACACATAAACCATTTTACGAGCAAATTTTATAAGCAACAAACTGGGCTTGTTAAACGATTTAAGCACCCTCAGCAGCCGGGTCAACACACAGTTGGGGCTGTGACTGTGCGACTGTGACTCGAGCAATATGCTGTGACATGCACTTAAATCAATTTACGTCTGGGAACGTAAAGTTGCCCCAACAGTTTTTTTCCTTTTCTCGTTGAGGCAGTTGCAGTAAAAGTCGCCAGACTCTTAAATCGTGCGCATCGGCAACGAAATGTGCTGTTGGTTTTGCTAGCATCGTTGCTCGCTGCTCGGCAGTAAATTAAATTTACCCCATAATGGACTACTAACATGCAACATGCAGCATGCCACCAAAAATTGCAGCTGCGCTTCGCTTTAACTTTGCATAGCCAACTTGCATAAAAACGAGAGAAAAACAGAGGGAGAGAAGACAGACTTTGTTGTCTTTTGCATTTGCTTGTTAGCTGGCGCACATAAGTAGACTATAGACTATGTTTTGTTTGCTTCACTGCATGGCAGGATGTCCTTTGGTTGCGTCGACTTGCGTTGCGGGTCAGCTGCAAGTCATGGAAATTACCCAGCTTCCTTCGACGTTTGCAGCATTTCGCAATCTCAATCTCAGACTCAGTTCTGCTTCACGCTGTCTACGTCTTAAAGCTTTCTCTCTCTCTGACTTTTACCTCTTTCTGTCACTCGCTCTCTCTCTCTCTCTCTCTCTCTCTCTCTCATTGACTTCCCTTCACTTTCTTGCTCTGCTGCATGTCAACTGCCTGCTCATAGCTGTCAGCCAGCTTCCTATTGTCCTGCCTGCCACATACTGACTTTTGTGTGCTGCTGTTGTCTGCATTCTGGCTTTCTTCCCTTTATTGTTGTCTATTCAAACGCATGTCCTGCATGTCCGAACATTTTACACATGTTCTGCACACATCCTGCACACAACAGCACTTTTAATTATTTTCATTCTCTAATTCGGGTAATCTTAAGTTCAACATTCTTCAATGTGCTTATGCAATTGATGTTTGCCACATCAGCTGCTGTTCACACGCATTACGCATACGCACCGTTGCACATCGTTATGCTCGCAAAAGATTGATGACGATGGCTTTGATGACTGCTGCTCGCTTTGCTGTTGCAGTTCTCCTTGGCCATCCATCAAGTTGTCGCCCCCCGCCATTAGCTACACATCAAGTCACTTCTGTTTATGTCGACGCGCTTTAATTTGCTTATCCATTCAATGTTTGCCTTCTCTCTCGCTTGGCATGCAGCGCACGTCGTCAGCTGAAAACAATTGCGGCCAAAAACTTGTACGCTCGCAAACTATTTTGATGACAGCCAAAGCAGAAGGCGTCGACGTCAAGCGTATGGCATGGCATTCTAATGCGCTTAAAGCTGTCAAATTTCGCGCCAAGGCCTGGCTTTTTAATTAGAGCTACAAGTTTGAGAAGAGAAGGAGAGAGGACTGCGCTGAAGGACTACTTTAAATGTGTGTGCACGCTTTAATGTGTGTCTGGCAGCTGGCAGCGAGCAACAGCAAAAGGCAGAGCTCGTTGTAGTCATGTGTATGCGAGTCACGCGGCGTCTTTCAAACTTGGCATTAAATTTCAAATGAAATTGCTGCTGTCTGCAATGCGATACTAGCGAGCAGCATCCCATACACACAGACTGTATCATGTGTTATAAAAAAATCAGCGCCTGGCAGCATTTGTCCATATCACGTATACGCAACGTTGTCACACTGCCGGCAAAACTATCCGAGAGAACGAAGAATAAAACTTGTCAATTTGATATTCGTTTGCCTCCATTTAAAGCGGCTTTAAGCTGCGCACAAATATTGCGTATAAGCCACGAAAAAAAGAAAAACAAACGAACAAAAAATAAACATCAAAAGTTGCCGAGTTAATTCCGAGGCAAACTCATGCATAAATCTGTTTAAAGTCAGCCCGCAAAGGACACATGCTAAAAAGGAACTTTGAACTACATAAATAACGTAGCATATGCAGGATAATAACCTAATGCGTTTGCGATGCTCCCGCACAGTAGCTGTCAAAATAAATACAATAAGAGTGCCCTCTTCTCCTCTTCGGTCCTGTGGCAAGCTAAAATGTTGAACAACAGGCTCATCATCATCAGCAGTATCGTCGTGATGATGCTGGTCGTGCTCAGGACAGCTGCTAAAATGTTTGTCAAGGTGCAAATTCAATAAAAATAAAAGTTGAAAAACGTTGCCGGAGACCCTCTCAACGGTGTCCTCAGCTTTTTGGCATTTTTATACCCGCTATCCAAAGGTTAGAAGGGTATTATGATTTTGTGAACAGTATAAGCAGAAGAATACGTCTCCGTCTGTCTGAAGCTCAGAGACTAGAAGAGATAATTTCAATTTGATTATTTTTGCAGTCAGATTGAGTTTGTTTTAATGCCTTATAACTACAGTAATTATCATTCCTTAACTTTCGGCTACGATCAGATAAGAAATGTATAAACTATTTAGGATATGCTTTAATGTGACAAAAATCAACTGCTGCAATCGAATTTTAGTTGCTTTGTTAGAACATCTGGTGTATTTTGTACTCTATGGTATATTATGAATGTTTATCGATATACCAATTATATCCTTCGGTATATTTTACTCTATAGTATATTTTTAATGTTTAATATTTTGGTATCAGTATATTTTTAAAATAATAACGCAATGAAAATGTGTAGCGGGTATCGCAAAGTCGATCTCACTCGACTATATATTTTTAATGTACGATATATACGATATATTTTAGTATATTTTTGTACCGTAATTCAGTATATTTTCATAACAATACTGCACCGTTTGGATTTTAAAGTCGAACATATTCGACCGCATATTTTAAAAGTATTAGTATATATATTTACCAATTATATCCTTCGGTATATAATATTTTAGTTTTTTTTTAATTTTATTGAAAGTGGATTGCGCGTATCTCAAAGTCGAGTAGACTATAGCTTTCTTACGTGTTGGGGATCTGGTAGAGGGGGAAATGTTAACAAAGTTTGACGACCTTATCGAGTCGTTGTCACGCCCCGATGGCCCCAGCCATTGATGATGGGCGTGTCATTTAGTTTGCCTGTTTTCCAAATTATTAAAATTCGCCCTTTGTGTGACATCAAAATAAAAAGTCGCACTGCAGCGCGTTGTGCTTCCGCTTCGCAGGCAAAAAGTTTTCATTGGTTCGGCAATATTATGACAATAACACCAAACCAACCAACACACACACAAACACACGGACATTGCTAACAAATGGCCAAAGTTGTGGGTAGTCAAAGTAATATAAGAAGCAGGAGAAGAACAAGAAGAAGAAGAAGAAGCTGCAGCCAGACACAAGTTTTATCTTTACGCTTGGGCGAAGCTTGCGGCATCCCAAGTCGCAAAACAAAAGCCAAAGCCGAGTCCTGGCAACAAAGTAAATTCCACGGCAATGAAGTGTAAAAATAACAAAAGCTGCTTCTTACTCTGTGCCGTACTCTCAGTCTCTCTCACCTGACTGGGCACTCGTCCTGTACATCCTGTTTATGTGTGTGTGTCTGTGCCTGCTGTTCGTCCTGCTAGTTGGAATTTAATTTCACAACAATAGCAGCGAAAACAGTTCCCCCCGACTCTCGACTTGAGTCGACTCCATTTCTGCCTTCAAATTGACCAAAAAATTTCGGTTTAAATATTTCCTTTTTAAAGCTTTGTCGTTGGCATTGTTTGTCCTTGGCTTTGCCTTTTAACGCACATTAACGTTGGAATGTGTCCTGCGCTGCCACAGCCAGTTCCTTTGGCGGCCATTTCTTATGGCCATTTGCACTTTTTATTGACTCGCCGCGTGACTCTTTTCCGCTTCTCTCCTCGTTCCCTTTCTCCTTTCGCTTTTTAGATTCCCTGTCACGTGTCGCAGCTACATTTTCCCCCAGAGTTTTCCCTTCTATTTCGCTTCTTTTTTTTTCTTTCTGGCTCTCGCAATTGCTTTTGACTCTGCTCGCTGTTTGCTCTAATTAGAGTTTCTGCGACGTGTGTGTTTGTGTTTGTTTGTTTCCATTTGTATTTGTGTTTTGTGGCAATTAAAATTGCTTGCAATTTGCACGTGCCTCTTTAAATGCAATTAAATTCGTTTAATTAGTTTTAACGACAGCCATTTTGCACTTGAACTTCTCGCTCACTAATCGCCATTTTAATGCTTCAACACTACGCACAATTCTGGGCCCCGAAAAAGGCTTGGCCAGGATTTGCTTATTATTTTAATGAGGCAATTAACAGACGCACAAGTTATTAACCTGATTAATAGGTCATTTAACATCATTTTGCAGCGATCAATTTACATTCACTGAAAACTTTCGAGCTTCAGTAGCTTTTAATAGGCAATTAACTAAACTGATTTCCATATTACGCATTCGCAATGTTGTCAAGCCGTTAAGATACTTGAAAGCAATTATAAATCATCAATACAATATAAATTCTTTAGGCCTTTAACGACATATTAATATGAAACTAAATACGAAGCTATTGCATTGTACATACATCAATGAACACAATTCTAGCATAATACGTATACGCAATGTTTGACAATGTTGCAGTGTTGTCAAGCCATTGAACTATTTGGTAAGGGCAGTCAAAACACTAATATTAATCAGCAATTTAAGAAAGCAGCTTAAAATCTATTAAAGATTACGCATACGACAAGTAAAACGACATACACAGATGAAACAAAATAAGAAGTTATATTACGCTGCAAATCAATTAACATAGTCAAATAAATTCTAAGTATTTAGGGCAAACTTGAGTTGACTTGCTTATATGAATACGTATACGCAATGTTGTTAACTAATTAAGCAACTTGAGCAGCGTGAGTGAAAGTAATAATAATGATCAATTGAATATAAATTCAGTGGGTCTTTAATGGCATAATAATATGAAACTAATGAAGAAGTTATGACATTGCTTAACAATTAACATCAAGAATTAAATTCCTGCATAATACGTTTACGCAATGTTTGTCAAGCCATTGAGCTATTTTGCAAGAGCAGACAAACTACTAATATTAATCAGCAATTAATAACTTCCATGAACACATTTATGGCAGCTTTAAGCTATTGAAAATTAGGGCAAGTACAATGAAGAAGTAAGAAGTTATTACGCTGCATAGCAATCAACCCATTGTTAACCCTTTGAGAAACTTTCTAAATGTTGTGAAAGCAATAATAACTCACCAATTAACAAAACTTCTATGGGCACCTTTAAACTATTGAAAATTACGCATACGACCTGTAAAACGACATAGAAATATGAAGCAAACTAAGCAGTTCTTACATTGCAAAGCAATTAACATAAATCAAAATATTATGTAAGCCAAATTCAGCTCCCTTTTAATAATACGTACATATATGCAATGTTAGCAGCTTGCATGGGAGCTGCTGCTAATTATTACATAGAAATGTTTTCAAACGAGAGAAGCTGCAATCTCAATAAAGTTTCAGTTGTGTTCTGTGAACTGTATTCTAAGCAAACTAAGATTGATGACTATAAAATGCACACACATGTAAGTTATATGACGAAAAGGCTGAAAGTGTACTGAACTTAATATCACGTATACGCCCAGCTACTTGTTTGCTTACAAAATGAATATGAAACTAGACTCTTTAATCTTTGCTACATTTACATATCTATTCTAATAATTACTAAGGTACAAAATATATTATTTCATGCTTCATTTTTGCTTCTAAGAAATGAAATATTACATTGAAAGCTAGGCAAAGTTTACATTTAAACTTATTTATTTTTTTTTTCTGCCTTTACTCGCTCAGATAATGATTATATTTTATACAACATATTTGCTGCTTACAAATAAAATATTGCATTGAAATGTTGTATTAATGAAAACTAGTCAGCTTACCTTTAAACTTATTTTACTTATTCATTCCTTTACCACTCAACCAAATATCATATTTTATCCTATATCTTTGCTGCTTACAAATGAAGTATTACCTAGAAATGTAGGCAAAAACTAATCAGTTTGCCTTTAAACTTATTCTATTTTTTTTGACTTTACTCGTTCAGCTATATGTGGATGTTATGTGTAAGAGTTGGCTTTTATTTGCGGTAATTTGAAGCAGCAGCCATCAATAATTTACGTGGCAAGTGGAGCAATTCAATAGCTTATTACGTCGACTCAAGTCGATTTCTAATCTGTTTTCATAGACAGAGTGTGTTGAATCTTGCCTCTTTGTCTCCTTGCCAGCCACTTTAACACCATGCTGCCACATGTTTGTCAATGTTGCCACACCCCCAGCTTGACATTCGGGGGCGTCAATTGCTTCTCAGCTCTACACACTCGCTCTGTCAAGTGTCTGTCATGTTTGTTTGCTTGTGTCAAGTGCTTCATACTCTGTCTGTCTGTCATATACTCGTACTACAAATATATATGCCATATTTGATATTGGCAACACTTTCTCGCCCTCAAGTGCCGCCCTTCAATAGCACTCATGTCTAGCCCGCCACCCACTTGACTCTATAAATATTTGAAGCATCGCCTCAATCCACCGAATAATTCACATACATGTTATACATTTTATGTTTCTATTTCAAAGGCGATTTCTTCGGCTTTGCTCTTGATTAGATTTTATTTGCGGAAGGCTAATAAAAATATATATTTTTGCAGCTTAACTAATCATCAACACGTTGCACGTTAAATGGATGCGAGAAAAACTAACTCAATTAACATGCTTGTCCAAACACAAACTCACATCTGAACACTCGAACACACACACAGGCATTTGAAGTGAATGGTCATATGTACGAGAATGTTAAGAGCATAAACGAAAGGCCAAAGCAGCAACGCGGCTTGACTATGCAGATATCCTGTTGAAAAAAATTATTTTCCAACACATAAACAAATAAGGTTGCTCTTAAAAGTGCAAAATTAAAAACGGTTTAAAAATAAATCGCTTAGAAAGTATCAGTAAGTTAATTGACACAATTTGATTGACACTTTTGAACATCTTGATGACTCTAGAATTATTAAATCAATGAAATTCATTTTAACATATGTTTTGCATATTGTAGTTAAATAAATTTATTTTATTACCTATCCTGACTTATTTATTAAAAACACTTGCTACTTAGGCCTTGGGCTTGGCTTATCCTTTTAGTGTTGCATTCATTTAAAGTTGGTTATATAAAGTAAATTTATAGAAAGTTTATCAACGTTTTTACGTTCTTTATCAGCAAAAGTAATAAGTAAGAAAAAGTAAACTCGAATAAACAACACTAAATCGTGACATAATAAATAAACTCACTGTAAAATATAGAATTGTCATAAATAATAAAAACGAAGTAATATAAAAAATTGTATTTATCATATGGTACAATTTTCAGCCTATATGTATTATATTAAGAATTCTTTTCTTAGTAATTTAAGCACACTTTTTCATGGCAGCCAACGCTAATAAATTTACGTTTAGGCTATAAATTTGTAATCTACGCATTAATAATATTAATAATAAATAATAATATCGAAATTTTAATGACACGATTAATTGAGATTGATTTAGAAGGAGAATGACAAATAGCATAACACTCACTGCTTGGTCAGCCTCATTATGATTAAGCATTTAAAATAATTTCAAACATATCTCAGACAAATTGCAGCCCTGTAAATCTGAAAATTCTATAAACTTCTTCTGCACAAATATACCTGCTGCCTGTAGTCTCCTCCCGGGGTATGAAAAGCGTATAATTGTTTAGGCAGTAGTCCCAAAAACCAGGCAACCGGACAACAACAGAGCCCTAAAACGCCTGCCAAAATCATTGTTCAGGACACGGAACGCAGCACGTGTGCGGCACAGCTTCAAGTGGCATGTGGCAACGGGGCAATGGGGCATGTGGCAAGAGAGTTCACGGGGCAGAGTCGTGGGGCACAACAATAGCGTAAAGTTGCGTGGGTGTTTTGTTGAAGTGGCAACAGCAGCAACAGCAAACAAATTAATATAACCAACTGACAGCAATGGAAGGAGAGCAAAAGCTACAAAAATGAAAAAAACTTTATTTGTTTGCGCAACAATCAGAAAGGGAGCAAAGAAGGGAAAGGGAAGCAGTATCTAGAGGGATTGTAAAAGCTGCTTACATTTATAAATATTTATGCAGTGTGCAAATTCTAATCCAATCAACATCAGTCAAATGCGGCAGCCCCAAACGTATTTGCCAAATCAAAAATTGCAGTCGTCGACGTGGCGAGACATCGTTTCCCCTCCCTCTCCATCGCTCTCTCCCCGCTTCGATGCCAGTCATTCAACTGCAGCAAATTCGATTTTATAACTGAGTGCACCAAAACACCCACCGGACTCAACTCGACTCGCTTCGACTCGACTCGACTGTGAAAATGCTAAAAACTAGCAAAATCTCGAACGCGAATCGACAGCAAAATTGTTTAGTGACTTTTGCCAAACTGAAAAATAATTGAATATAAAAAAGGAAAAATCGCACAGTTCGAAAAAAAAGGAAAAACGCTAAAAGCACTTGGCAAATTTGATGCCAAAAGCAATATGGCACCACTATCCGGTTTATGTGGGACAGTTTTGATGTCCTATTCTCTGCGAGAAAATCAACTCAATAAAACTCGGCCTCCACCACTTGGGCCTCTAATGCTGCCAAAACATGTAGAGTGCGGCTCTGGCTCTGGCTCTGAGTCTGGCTGCCGTGTCTGCTGAGTGCTTTCAATAAACGAAATTGCTGGTAGAGTTTTGTACACACACACACTCTGGGCCCTGACCTTAGGCACATTTTCACACGCGTTCAAGTTGACAAAAGAGGCCAAGAGGCAGGAGCAGAGCAAAGAAGCGCGAAACGTGAAAATAGTGAAGGAAAAGAGCGAATGATTGACAAACAGATATCCTGTTTGTGGTAAAAATTTTACTTACAGTACAACAAACTAAATTCTTTAAACTTTATTTAATTTATATCCGCATTAAATTTCTAGACTTTAAGAAATTAATGAGGTTGTGTTGAAAATCATATGAAAAATATATTATACTAATCTACTACTTCTAAAAATCAAAAAATAAAACTATTGATTAAACTATGGAATGTAAAAAAATAGAATAAATTAAAATATATTAAAACATTGAGTTACGTCTTGGATTTTATTTAAAGTTACAACAATGGCCATAAAAGACTAAAGTAAGATTTCAAGCCCTAAATTTAAAGGCATAAATTTCAGTTTCACTTTGCGACAAAGCTTCACAAACTGTAACTAAAAATCAGTCAATCACTTAACTTCTAAAGTACTATGACTTTTAAATACGAATAATTATAAAACTATTAATATAAACGAACTCAGTACTTAGTGCAACTCAAAAATAAAAATAATGTAATAAACTTAATGTCAATTTGAGTTTTGTAAATACACTTCAAAAACTATAACAGCTCCGCTTTTAAATTAGTATTATTCGAACTTAGCACTTGTTGTTAAATAAATAATGTAATAAACTTTATGTCATTTTCAGTATGTAACTGCACTTAAAAAGTTTGACTACTATTTCTTTTAAATTGCACAAATTCAGTACTAAACTTAATATTATTATTAATTTACAACCACAATTCCAAAATTGTGACTGCTGTTTTATTTAATTATATTGCAGTATTATGCTTAGAACAAAAATGAAGAAAAGCACAGAAACAATTTTTGAATCATGATGACACAATGTCAAAATTTAACCTAAAGGTTAAATAAAAACAAAATCTAATATATTTATGGATTGCCCATTTTCCAAATTGAAGAATATAATCCTATTTCAAAAGTACAAAAATGTCAAAATTGAATACAGAATGCAAAATCTCAAATGAAAATCAAGCGTTCTGAAATTTCAATTGTTTTAAATAAAACAATAGCTCTATAAAAATAATAAATGGTATACAATTGTAGAGTCGGCGCTGATATTAAATAAATAATGGAAAACTAATCATTTTAATATTTCAATTATTTGTACATATGTTCCAACTCTTTCAACATTGGCAAACCACTTAAAACAAGTTTTTGTCTTCAACATATATTACAAATCCATCCTCACTTTTTATGTCTATCATACCCATTTCAGCTTTCAGGGTGGTATGCAGTTTGGCAAATACCCGAGCTGTTAGATTTTTATGTGCGCTACAGTTATAGTGGCCGTTGAGCGCTCACATATAGCCATTAAAGTGAGCCACCGTTTTTGGGCTCATTACAAATCGCCCCAAAAAGTATGCAACACTTTTGGTGAAACTAACCCAAGGCGGCAAACGAAGCAGCGAAGCAGTTGAAAAGCGCTATAAACTTGCATCAAATGCTTGGCTATAGTCGAAGCGCACACATCAAACATATAACTTCATCAACTGAGGCCCATAAACGGGGAAAAAAGAGTAGCCGAGGCCCAAAAACATAGCGCACACAATGCACATAAAATGGAACAAAATATTGTTTGGCCAGGCGAGACAGAGGACAACATTGGCGCAAGGACATGCCCACATAAATGTACATATATGTATGTGAGAATGTGTGTGTGTGTAGGCAAAAGAGAATCCATTATTACATTTTTCACGCCAATAAAAACAAATACAAAACACAAGCTGAAGGGCAGCCCACAAAATGTTGAGCAACTGCTAAGCTTTAAGCTGTTGTCCTTGTCAATCCTGTTGTCCTGTTGTCCCGTTGTTGCCTTTGGGTTATTTTTGGCAATTTCCTTTCCACTTCTTTTTTTGTTGTGTTGAATATTTCTTTTGGTCACTCACGAAAATTACTAAAATTGTATATCCGTTTCCGGTTCAAGCTGAGGCCATCTCAGCTTTTCTTTTTTTTTTTTTATTTTGAGTAGTCGACATTTTGTGCTATTTGCTCAGTCTAGTTATTTATACACGCCTGTCAGCATGTCCTTGAGAGTGTCGTTAGAAAAAAATAAAAGCAGAAGAAAACAAAACTACTTTTTGGAGGCATAATTTATGGCACATCACGCATACGACACGTTGCACACATGCTGCCAATGCGTAACGAAAAACTCTCTGCGACAAGTTCTTGCCACACTTGTCTGCACAGATGAGACACACATTTTTCATTTGCCATTCGCCAAGGCCTACGAGTCAATTTGCCAGCTCAAAAAAAACACATCACGTATTCGACTGTGAAATACTCGGAAAAATTAAATAAAATTTCAATTATTTTGGGCATGCCTTACAGGATTATTCTGGGATTTTTAGCAATTCTGAAATTATCTGGAAAGTAAAATTATTATCTTTAAAAATAAATTCTAGGAGTACGACAACTTTCAATATAAAGCCCAAATTCGAGATACCATTTTATTTATAATTATATTTATATTTGATTATTAATTCTTACAGAACTAACATATATTGTCCACAATTTAAACAATAACTTCTGAGATTAATATGTTCGTACACTCAGTTAGCCATTCGTAGTTGACTATCAAATTCAAAAAATGACAATATAAAATATTGAGTATTTGTGATATGCCTTGCGAGTTTATTTTACAACTGTCATAAATTTTAAGCCGCTTTGAATACATTTGTTACAATTAACAAGAATTCTAGGTTCAAGCCAAATTTCGAGATTACATTGTATTTATATTTTATATATTTGTATTTATATTTTCTTTCTTATGATTATTTAATCAATTTTAAAGTTGAAATCATTTCAAATATATTTATTTAATGTATTTATCTGAAATAAAATTCTAGAAGAGTCCTAGATTATATTTATATTTTCATTTCATAAAGCCCTAAAAAATATTGAACATAAATTTAACGACATAGATTTAATATCTTAGATTAAAATGTGGGTTAGGTAATCTTATTAGACTGTAAATGGATAGGAAAGACAAAATGAAAAGTTATTTATAATTGTATTTTTATTATAAGATTTTTAAAAATGGCAAATCATGTAAAATATATTTAAGACTTTTTAGGAGATTGCTAAATCTCGTTAACATTTTTCAATTTCTTTGTCATTTAATTCTATTTTTTCCTACATCTTATTCACAAATTTAACGGCTTCAGGTTCGATAGTTTCTAAGTTCCAATAGTCAAACATTCTCCTTTCCCACTTCGTTATTATGCCCATCTATCCTACAAGTTCCAGCTAAAACATGACAAATCCCAGCAGAGCAAAGCAATTTGGCAAATGGCAAGCAATTGGAATTGCAACAATTAACAAAGCACTCGAGCAACAAAAGTCGACAGTTAAGAGTCAATCAACAACAATTGCCCTGTCCAATAATACTTAATAATGCAAACGAATCCGGTTGCGGCAAAAAGTTTGATAGACGCCCGTGGCAAGTGAGGTCAGAGAGAGTGAGAAGGATACTGAGCTCAAGTGATTGCTATTAAAATTATGCATATTAAAGTTCAAGTTAAACGCGGCACGTGGTAAACTCATAATTTGTCTAATTAAAAGTTTCGCGCTGTTGCAAGCTTACAAAGTCACGCAACAAAACTGCATGCCCTATTGCCCCGTGCCCCATGCCCCATTGCCCAGTGGCACGATTGCCCGTTGGTGCCACCTGCTGCTAAGTAATGGCTGACAATAAAACTAAACTATTACTTAGAGAGCAGTGAGGAGGGACGGAGGCAATAAAACAAATCAACAAGCAATGCATCAAACGTTGCATGGAGCATTGTGTGGCATTTACAATGCGCTCGCATGTGGCAAGCGAAATGGCAAATGGGCGAGAATGAGGCAATGTATGGAAGGGAGGAGGGAACGCTGCCACTTTGCAACTTTGCTTTTGTGGTCACTGAAATTGACTTAAAGTTTTGTGTGCAACATCAACTTAATGCACAATGTTTTCCCTGTTGCCATTTTATTACAAAAGTTTTGCCTCAACCACAGCACCAGCAACAACAATAACAACAGCAGCAACACGTTGCTCTAGAACAATTTACATGTAGAGAAAAAAAGAGGGGAAGATATTGTGGCCAATAAATAAGGAGCAGGAATTTGTTGGCTTAATTAATTATTTTCAGTATCAAAAGGAAGTGACAAGCAAAACTTTACTTTGTAGTATTATGGAACACAGAATAATATTTATGTGTATAATTTTTATTGTTTAAGTAGCCAAATAGTTACATTTAAATTGCAGCAAAAAAGTTTGTATCATATTTCTTCAAATTTAATAAGCCAAGTTATGTTTTAATTCGATTAGAAAGCCTTTTTTTATATTTTAAACAACTTAACATAAAAGTAACTACATATTACACATATAAACCGAATAAAAAAAACAAAAATTTTGAAGTTTTAAAGCTATATTTAAAAACAATGTTTAAAAAAACATTTTGAAAACAGTAAAATCTATATTATAGTTTTTTTTATAAGCCTATTTCCTATTTCAATTTGAGGTACAAAAAATTAACTCTTCAAACTGTATCTTCTTCTTTTGTTTAATTAAGGGTCAAGTTAATCGCAATTTCAATCATTTAAATACATTATTTAAAATTAAATCTACCCATTGTAATAATATTCATATTTACTACCATTTTTAAGAGTTTATGTTACTTTTATAAGTACAAAAAAAACTTCCACAAATTGAAGTAAAGTAATAAATCATTTTAAATTCCACTTAAGGTTTACTCTACAGTACCCCTATATCTGTTTTCTTGCCCACATATTAAAAAATTTAAATTTCGACGCAATATTTACTCACCAATAAATTATATATTTCTTTTTTATTTGTTATCTGGCTACATCTGAAACAGTTTTTTTTTTTAAATAGTCTAAAACCCACCGAAATCAATTTAGTTAACCTAAATAAGTCATTAACTTTTTCTATAAAGCGTAACTAAACGCGAGTGATCCATTAACTTGAAATGAAAAAAACAATTCGAACTCTATTTAAATTCACAAAACAATTACAAAAGTGGCTACTATTAAAGCTAGAAATATTTACAATTGCAGAGAGTAAATACTAGAATTGCAACTTCCAGTAACAAGTTAAGTGACAAACGCGTAAATTCGAAATGTGGCTAACACTTTTAATTCTATTCTGTGCAGAATCTGCGCTAGCAAATTCCTTTCGAGTGGCAAAAGCAGAATGCAAATCATTGGATTTGACATTCATGTATTTCAAGCATTGCGAATTAAATACGAATGCAAAAGGTCAAACAACTTACAATGTTTATGCAGCTTTGCGCTACAAGGAACCGATCGATGATGTCATTGTCAGTAAAGATATTAACAAAAAACATAAAAAATATATTTAATTGAATTGCTTTATTTGACAGGTTGGCGTTACTTTGTTTAAAGTATCTAAATCTTATCGTATTCCGGTGCTCAATGAAACCATCAATTTTTGTGCGTTTATTCACAATGCTTTGGCTCCAACATTTTTCAATCACATTGCTGCAAATGCTTTGAAGTATTCCAACGTGAATCATTCGTGTCCTTTTCAGGTTCGTCCTTCATTAAATGTTTTGCAGCTACAATTGACTAAATACTGTATAAACTATAGCATGATATTATTTTCGCTGGCAAAGAAGATGGTGCTATTTTGCCGGATATTCCTGCTCCCAATGGCAACTACATTATTCAGCTGCTTGTCGGCGCCTGGAAGAAATGGAAATGCAACATTAAAATTTATGTCACCAAAGATAAATAATAACTATTAAAAACAAACCAATCAACTACAAATATAACTAAATGTGTGTTTTAAATTTTTGTAAACTCATTTTGAAATAGATTTATCCGCAACACATTAAGCATACGCAACGTAGACGTAGTTTCGCTCTTAGGAAACGGAAATGCATCAACTATTAAATCAGACAAAAGTAAAATATCATTAAAAAGTAAATAATACTTACACAACTTAAAAAGTCGTCAAGTAGTTAAAACTTTAATAAAATTGCGTATTAGTTTTACATTACGTATACGCAGCCTAGGCGAAGTCCTTCAGAAATTAAATTGCGTTATTAAAAACTCAACTAATCCATCTAAATATATCAGACATACATATATATACTAAAAAAGTTGGTTCCATATGGCGTATACACAATGTAGGCATATTTTTCCTTTAAGAAGTAAAAATGATACGTAAAATTATGTGACTCAAACAATGACTAGCCAACATAAATTTAACTACATATACAATTTAAAATGTCAAACCGAATGAAACTAACAAAAGGGAAATTAGTTTGACATTACGTATACGCAATGTAGGCAATGACCTTAAGAAATGAAAATGCGATATTAAAATTGATATGAATACAACAAACATATATAATTTAAAATGTTGTCAATTAATTTTAAGCTATAGAAATTAGTTTTATTATTTCCATATTACGTATACGCAAGGTAGGCATACTTTTTCTGTAAGAAGTAGAAATGCTACAAAAAAATGTATGTCCCAACCGTTACAAGCAATTAATAACAATTTGCTTAAACATAATTGAAAATGTTGTCAAATCAATGGAAACTAAAACAAAAACAAATTTCACATTACGCATACGCATACGCGTCGCTAGCATATTTCGCACATACGAAATTGAAATACCGCATTTAAATTTACATTAGCAAATATAATATAGACATCATTAAAAAGCAACTAATAAACCAAATAACAAATATAATTCAAAATGTAAATAATTCATTTAAAACAATGCCGTATTAGTTTCACATTACGCATACGCAACGATGGCATATTGCGCATACATTACATTACGTTATTAAATGCGCTGCAATTAAAAAGCGATTGGAGTGAAGCACTTTGCAATTGCCATTTGACAATATTGTATATGAATTTTAGTTCTCTTCTAACCATCGAAACATGCATTTCATTATTATTTTGTGCGGTATTTTTATAATATTTCCCGAATCCACTGAAGGCGGCTCTTTTAGGATCACTCGAATAAATTGCAAGTGCTACGATACAAGTTTCTGTGATTTCACTCTGTGCAAGATGAATGTTGTGCGACGTGGCGTGATCGAGTTCAATATGAAATGCGAAATATATCGGAAACCAATAAACGACTTTAAGGTTCACTTTGAATTGTTCCGCAAAACAAATGGCTATCAATCGTTTATGTTGAATCACACTTTTGATTACTGTTTCTATATGCGCAATCCTATTTCGTATCCATTAGTTTATGCTGTGCACAAAACCTTCGTCGACTACACAAACCTCAATCACTCATGTCCCGTTGATGTAAGTTGAAATGAGTGAAATCTCTGTAAAATCTTAATGGATTCATTTCATTCAACAGCACGATATTATTGTAAATAACTTTGCTTATGGCGGTAGCCCATTCCTTGAGGATATGCCTATGCCCAATGGAGAATACATGATAGTTGTGAAAATTGCTTTCGCGAAAACTTGGCGATCTGAATTCAAAGTTTTTTTAATGCGAACTGATTGAGTGTGAGTTAAATATGTTAATATGAAAGTTATCCGACAATGAATAAAATTAAGTTGTCATTATAAGTCGATTAATCAAAAGCTCAAACTTTCTTCAAACTAGAAAGTTATAATCAATATATTACTTTACGTTCCTTTAAATAAAACTATTATTTAAAAATTACTGAGTTTTGGCGCTCAATGAAGCACAAATTTCAAAGTCGAAAATACATTTTCAAAGCGTGCCCATTAAAACAATTATACGACTAAAGCACGCATATAATAGCAATACTATAAATATGATTGCAAATAATATTCGCAAGCGTTTAAATGCGACACATGGAAATCAGTTAAAAAACAAACATTGAACAAGATGCACTACATTTTCATATTGTGTGGAATTTTTTTAATATGTCCAGGTTTTGTGGAAAGTCTCTTTGTAATCAAAAAATTGACTTGCAAGTGTTACGATCCGAGTTTCTGTGAGTTTGAAAAGTGCGAAATGAAAATCGTGCGTCGCGGTGTCACTGAGGTCAACAGCATTTGTAACTACCATCAACTGCCCATCGACGATATCAAGTTGCATATTCAATTGTTTAAGCAATCGAATGGATATCGACCATTTCTGTTCAATCAAACTGTGGATTATTGCGGCTATATGCGCAACATGGATTCGCAGCCATTATTTCACGCTTTTTACAAGACTTGGATAACGACCACAAACTTCAATCACAGTTGTCCGTTCAATGTAAGAGAATTTGTTATTGATTTTAAGCTTATATTTTATATTCATTCGTATTATTCACAGCACGCTATTGTTGTTAAGAACTTGAAATACAACGGTAATCATATAATGAATAACTTGCCCATGCCCAATGGAGAATACATGGTGGCTATCAAAACCTTTACCTCGCCTCTTTGGCGCAGTGAATATAAAGTTTATGTAACAAAAACTGATTGAAATCAGCATCTATAATTTATAATTTTACTATTTTGTATTTCATAATTAAGCAATTATGTTATATTTGCAAAATTGATTCAGTCAACCAATCATTATTACCAATTTTAGATAAATAAACTAGCGTGAAAATAGTGCACAACTAAAACTTTTGTATTTTTCCCAATTCACATAAAAGTCTCAAGTCGTTAACATGGAACAACGGATTGATTATATCATCTTGCTGCTAACTTTGCTATTGCAAATCTTTTATACATTTCGAAGTCAAGCACATGTGACAGTCACGAAGGCAGAGTGCACAGCATTGGATCTAAAACATTCTTATTTCAAACACTGCGAAATGAGAACCGATCCAAAAGGTCAAACTTTTCTACACTTCTATGTGGCTATGAGGGATAAAAGTCCTAATAACGATGTTCTCGTAAGTGCCAATAAATATTATACTTCAATTATTTTTTTTTAAATATTATACAGAATTAAATCAAGAATACTTTCAGATAAACATCAGCTTATTTAAGGTCACTAAAACTTATCGAATACCCATTTTCAACGAGACAATTGATTTCTGTGCTTACATGGGACAGTCTGGTGTATTAGCTAAAATGTTCAACTTCATAACGCAGCATTTTAATAAATTCACGAATGCTAATCATTCCTGCCCATATCAGGTGAATATACTTTTATTGAAAAAGTTAAATACTTTGCTATCATTACGTTTGTTTAGCACGATATTATTTTTTATGGCGTGGACAACGAACGATTTTTATCGGAGATACCGGCTCCTAAGGGTAATTATATTCTGCTGATGAGAGTGGCGGCTAATAAAAAGTGGAAAGCTATTGTGAAATTCTATGGTACTCAAGGCTAAGTACATTGCTTAAAATAATGTGTTACCCAATACGTAATACTTACATATAAAGGGACAATCACGTTGTGCCTTATAATTACGAGAGCAACAAGTTGTGGCGCCATCTCTTGGCAATTATCTAAAATTAATTACTAGCTATCTGGCGATCATTGTTTTCTCTTTTTGTGCTTTTTTTATTTGAAAAGTATTGAAAAATAAAACAAAGTCTATGTACTGATGAATATCATCATTTAAAATTTTCAAAATATAACTACTTCGTATTTGAGAAATTTTTAATTCCAGAATAAAGCAATTAAAACACACAAAATTGATTCAGACATATAGATAAATAAAATAAACTGTAATTTTCGTATATAGTATTATATATTTGTGTAAGTATATAAATTAGACAACTAAATTGTCGTACAATTAACATAAGTCGACAGCATGATACAGCGGACTTGTTTGTGTTTCTCTTGGGAGGATTCTGTTCTGTTCTAAGGCAGAATGTCACGAAGGCAGAATGTACTTCATGGGATATCAAACACTTCCGGATGGAAGTGGCCACCAATAAAAAGTGGAAGGTTGTTGTAAAAATCTGTGCTATTCAACTAATAAAGTACACTTCATGATTACGACAAACAAACATTGTGTCGCCATCTTTTGTCAATTTTCTCGTCCTACACTAATCACTAGACTTTCTAAAAATGTTTATTTTTTTATTTGAGTTATATTTAATTCATTTATGAGCACTTATACACTTATAATTACTTTGTATTTATATATTTAATTCCATAATAGAGCAATTATTATCGCCAAATTGATTCAGTCAACCAGCTACTGATTGAAGATAAATAAAACGGACTGCTATTTTTGTGTACTGAACAATTGGCATAAAAGCTTTTCGTCGTAAAGATGGAACAACGGACTGTGTATAACATCTTGCTATTCGTTCTTCTTTTACATGGATTCTCTTCGTTTCCGAGTCAAGCGGTTATCTCCGTCACGAAGGCAGAGTGCACTTCATTGGATTACAAACATTGTTATTTTAAAAACTGTGAAATGAGAACCGATGCAAACGGTCAAACTTTTCTAAACTTCTATGTCGCTATGCGGAATAAACAACCACTTGATAACATCACTGTAAGTGACGAATTATACTTTATATATAAGGATATTATTAAATATATTTGTTTAGATAAATCTGACCTTGTTTAAGGTTAGCAGGACTTATAGAATCCCGATCTTTGACGAGTCCTTTGATTTCTGTGCTTTCATGAAAGAATCGGCGCTAGCTAAAATATACAAATTCATGTTCCAACATTTTAGCAAATTCACGAATGCTAATCACTCCTGTCCTTACCAGGTAAGTTGACATTCCAAATAATTCAAAGCTATGCTAAATTTGGGTTCTTCCAGCACGATATCATCTATTATGGTATCGACAATGAAAGATTTTTATCCGAGATACCAGCTCCCAAGGGTAACTACATTTTACAGATGAGAGTGGGCATCTATAAAAAGTGGAAAGTTAATGTAAAATTCTTTGCTGTTCAACATTAATATAAAATCGTTGAACAATTACGGCGAACAAACGTTGTGGCGCCATCTCTAGGCAATTTGTGGCGCCATCGCTTGGCAAGTTTTTAGTCTCTAAAGATTGTTATTGTTTTTTATTTGACTGTTTTTAACTTAAAATATAAAGTCTGTGTATGACGAACAGATAACAGCATTTAAACTTGTATATAATTACTTGGAATTTGAAATATATTTAATTTCATAATATAGCAATTATATTCGCCAAATTGATTCAGTCAACCAGCTACTGATTGAAAATAATAAAAATAGACTGCGATTTTGCACTACTGAACAATTGGCACAAAAGCTTTGAGTCACCAACATGGAAATTCGGAATGATTATAGCATTCTGCTATTGGTTTTTCTATTGCAAGGATTCTGTTCAGTTCCGAGTCAAGCTCTTGTCTCTATATCGAAAGCTGAATGTATTGGATTGGATTTAAAACATTGTTATTTCAAGCACTGTGAAATGAAAACCGATGATAAAGGTCAAACTTTTATGCACTTTCATGTCGCTTTACGGGATGAAAGACCCATGAATGATATTACCGTAAGTAACGATTACTAAATTTAAAATATTATTCACTTTTAACAATATTTCTTCAGGTAAATCTGATCTTGTTCAAGGTCAGTAAGACGTATCGAATCCCTCTTTTCGACGAGTCTTTTGATTTATGTGCTTTCATGGGAGACACGGCTGTAGCTAAGATGTTCAGTTTTATATACCAACAATTTAGTAAATTGACAAATGCTAATCACTCTTGTCCTTATCAGGTAAATTTTCTTGCATTTACATAATATTCATAATACACAACTTTTAAATTATTCTTCCAGCACGATATCATCTATTATGGCACCAAAAATGAACAATTTTTAACGGAGATACCGGCTCCTAAGGGTAACTACATTTTGCAGATGAAAGTGGCAACCGATAAAAAGTGGAGGGCTAATGTGAAATTCTTTGGTACTGTATATTAATAAAGAACACTACACAACATCGAATTGTGCCAATTACGATAAACTGTGGCAACTCTGTCAGCCACCTATTGCCCATATGCTGGCAACACCAAACGATTAGTTGGGCAACCCATGAATGGATCGCAGTCAACTTCATTGCGAAGCCACTTCAATTTGTGCTTTCGATTACGCTACTTATACGTTTTTAATAATCAATAAACTTAAGTTAAAAACAACGGCATTTTCATTAAATCGACCACACCAATGAAGACGCCAAAGAACAAACGTTGTGGCGCCATCTGTTGGCAATTTGTGGCGCCATCGCTTGGCAAGTTTATCGTTTTACCAAATATTTAGTCTCTAAAGATTGTTATTCTTTTTTATTTGTCTGTTTTTAACTTAAAATATAATGTCTGTGTATGACGAAACAGTATTTAAACTCGTATATAATTACTTGGAATTTGAAATATATTTAATTTCATAATATAGCAATTATATTCGCCAAATTGATTCAGTCAACAAGCTACTGATTGAAGATAACAAAAATAGACTGCGATTTTTAACTTTTGAACAATTGGCACAAAAGTTTTGAGTCACCAACATGGAAATACGGACTGATTTTAGAATATTTCTACAATTTCTTCTCTTGCAAGGATTCTGTTCAGTTCCGAGTCAAGCCCTTCTCTCTGTATCGAAAGCTGAATGTATTGGACTAGATTTAAATCATTGCTATTTTAAACACTGTGAAATGAAAACCGATGATAAAGGTCACACTTTTATGCACTTTCATGTCGCTATGCGGGATAAAAGACCCGTGAATGATGTTACCGTAAGTAGCGATTACTACATTTAAAATATTACTAATTTTTAACAATATTTCTTCAGGTAAATGTGATTTTGTTTAAGGTCAGTAAGACGTATCGAATCCCTCTTCTCGATGAGTCTCTTGATTTCTGTGCTTTCATGGGAAACACGGCTGTAGCTAAGATGCTTAGTTTTATAAACAAACAATTTATGAAATTGACAAATGCTAATCACTCTTGTCCTTATCAGGTAAATTTTCTAGCATATGCATAATATTTATAATACACAACTTTTAAATTATTCTCCCAGCACGATATCATCTATTATGGCACGAAAAATGAACAATTTTTAACGGAGATACCGGCTCCTAAGGGTAACTACATTTTGCAGATGAAAGTGGCAGCCAATAAAAAGTGGAGGGCTCATGTAAAATTCTTTGGCACTGTACATTAATAACGGACACCGCACATTATTAATTACGATTAACAATAATTGTGGCGCGATCTCTAGGTATTTTTTCCTTGTGTATCCCAAAAACTGACATTAATTACCTGGACGCTGCCAACTATTTCGAATGCTGTGGCTTCAAAAAATAATTACCGTTGCTTAATTTTCAACCATTTTGTTGTTGAGCAGTATTTAATTTCATAACAATGCAATTACATGCACAAAATTGATTCAGTCAACGAAACGATGATTTAAGATAAATAAAATAGTCTGCAAATTTTCTACACACCACTATTTTCGTATAAAGTACAGTTGAAACCAAAACCTCGATTTGAAAACATGGAACAACGGAATAATTATATAATGATATGGCTTATATTGCTCCTGCAAATATTTTGTACAGCTCCAAGTCAAGCTGATTTTGCTGTCACGAAAGCAGAATGTACCCCATTGGATTTAAATTATTGCTATTTCAAACACTGTGAAATGCAAACCGATGCTAAAGGGCAAACTTCATTAAACTTTCATGTCGCAATGCGTGATAAAAGACCTGTTAATGACGTCACCGTAAGTGTCGTCTACATTGTACGAAATATTACACATTATTTACAACATGTTTTCCAGATAAATCTCATCTTTTCTAGGGTTACAAAGGCTTACCGGATGCAAATAATGAACGAGACATTTGATTTCTGTGCTTTCATGGGAAAGAACGCGCCTTCTCAAATGTTCCACTTAATAAACCAGCATTTTAATAAATACACGAATGCTAATCACTCGTGTCCTTATCAGGTACTATTTATTTCATATAAAAATTTTAATACACAACTATAATTATATTTTCCCAGCACGATATTATTTATTATGGCATCGACAGTGAGAAATTCTTCACGGAGATTCCGGCTCCTAAGGGTAACTACATTTTGCAGATGCGTGTGGCAGCTAATAAAAAGTGGAGAACTACTGTGAAATTCTATGGCACTCAGAATTAATGACTAAATAGCACAAAACTAATGTTTATTTTACAAATTAAAAAAAAAATAAATTAATTATTAGCGCCATCTCTTGGTGATTTTTTGACATTGCCGAACTACTAAAATTACTTGTCTGCACGTTGCCACACTGATATGCAGAATATATACTAAATAAGTGTTGCCAGATGAAATCAAGATTTTGTGGAATATTTTAAATATCTTCATGCGGTCACACTATTTCTCTTACTCTTTCTTTCAGCGTGAAACATTGAACCGAACGTACGTAAAATTTCGCCCAAAAACCAAAATCTCAAAATATAAAGTAAAACAACTACATTTTATCGAAATAACAACATAATACATTGTAATAGTAACGCAACAATGATTAAGTGTAGTAATTTTCTTAAAAAGTGATGGGATGCATTCAATATTACACGATTAAAACTAACCTCAACACATGTACATTTTACAGAACTCGGTTGAATTGTTGGAATCATGGTTAACGGCCGCATACCCTCGGTCTTCTCAAAGACCTATGTGACTCCCCGTCGCCCCTATGAAAAGGCGCGTCTGGATCAGGAGTTGAAAATCATCGGCGAGTACGGTCTCCGCAACAAGCGTGAGGTGTGGCGCGTCAAGTACGCTTTGGCCAAGATCCGTAAGGCTGCCCGTGATCTGCTCACTTTGGATGAGAAGGACGAGAAGCGTCTGTTCCAGGGTAAGTTCACCATTAGCAATCTCAGTATTGCTAGCACCACGTCATGTGATGATTTGTATTACAATAAAATAATAATTCTGACACTTCTTGTCTGAACAAATGCATTGACGTTAACCAATACACACTGAGAAGCCAGCTTCATCTATGTTATATGATATCTCCCAGTAACATGCAACTAACATGATGTTCTTGTTTTAGGTAATGCTCTTCTGCGTCGTCTGGTGCGCATTGGTGTCTTGGATGAGTCTCGCATGAAGCTCGATTACGTGCTCGGTCTTAAGATTGAGGATTTCTTGGAGCGTCGTCTGCAGACCCAGGTGTTCAAGCTGGGATTGGCCAAGTCCATCCATCATGCCCGTGTGTTGATCCGTCAGCGTCACATCCGGTAAATATTCGCTTGAGCAGGCGGCGGAAATACAAAACGTCGCAAGGCAATATATAAAATCATTGGTATATGTTCAGTAAGACCACTTGGGAGTCGAACAAGTTTACTTGCACCGGCTCTCAACGTCTTTTGGTTGTGTAGAAGTCGTTGATTCCACCATGGATGAGACTCTTAAACCATAATGCAGAGATGCATTGCGTAAGTTGCACTGAACACTTTTTGCTCCAACTGTATTTGCAGCTAGCACACGTGGTTAGTTCTCTAATATTAACAAGCTTTATTCTTCATTCTTTTATATAGTGTGCGCAAGCAGGTGGTCAACATTCCATCGTTCGTGGTGCGTCTGGATTCGCAGAAGCACATTGACTTCTCCCTGAAGTCGCCCTTCGGTGGCGGCCGTCCTGGCCGCGTCAAGAGGAAGAACCTGAAGAAGAACCAGGGTGGTGGTGCTGCCGCTGCTGATGAGGAGGAAGAGTAAACCAGCTCTGCTAAGTTTACATTTTTTTGTAAAAAGTAAAGTTGCAAAATGTTTACACACAAAATAAACGTAAAATTTTAAATAAAAAACAGATGGTCTTTTTTAAATACTAGGCGGTGTCTGGCGTTGCCAGATGGTCAGCGGAAATGTGCATTTAATAAAATACAAAATAATATGCAAAACACGCACAGGCACTTTTAATAATTATGTGTTATTGATAGGAATTGCATAATTAAAGCAATTTATAGAATATTTGCATAGCTAAGTCACGTAAAAATAGAAATAATTGCAGTGCATCGACCGGCAAGTGGCGCACATTTGTGACGTCACAGTCGACAGCGTAGTTTGTGCACCTGCGCATGGCGTTACCACTATTTTGATGTGGGTACTATGCGCCCGGCAGTCACAGAGCGGCTTTTGGAGAGTGCAGCTGTGTTTTGGTTTTTCATTTCGACTAGTTGGCATACAAAATTATTATTATCGTACACACAAGTGCGTGTATAGAGTTCTCAATTAGACAAATTCAAATAATAATAGCACACACACACAGTAAACATGCCAAAGGGCGTTGATAAAGTGAAAGTGAATGTAAAGGAACGAGTCGAGGATGAGCACTGCGATCTCAGTTTATCGGAGCTTACCGAGATCCCAGTCCGTGAAATTGTAAGTACACGATTTATGGGGTGCTGCGGCTAATGGCAAATAATATCAATGCATAGCTAATTAGCTGATACACTGTTTTGTCGTTGTCTGACCTGGCACGCCCCCCCACAAGTGCCGCCGCCCCCACACACGATGCAAGGCAAACAAAGCGATGCCCAGTCTGGCAGCAGTCTAGTCAACCATATATGCGGCTATCTCGCTTGCACCAAGACAAGTCTCACTCTCGTCTTGTTGTTGTTTTTGTTGTGGTTGTTGTTGCCGGCTGTTGGCTGGCTTGCAATTAACGCTGACGTTGACTGCATTGCATTTACACTTGAGAGCCCCGCATTGAAGCAGATGTGTGTGAGAGTGTGTGAGTGAATGTGTGCGTGTGTGTGTATGTGTGAAACTGCTTTAGGGGGTTGATTTTTGTGATTTGGCAGCAGCAACAACAGCAGCAGTTGAAGGACAGTTTGCCACCCCGTTGCTCGGTCATTGCCAAAAATTCAGTTATGTGTGTTTTTTTTCGGGGGTTTCTTTTTTCGACACATCCTGTTTGAAATTGAACTGTTCACTCAGTTTATTTGGAACCTTTGCAGGCTTCGTTCAAACGCGTTACCTTCCTGGATCTCTCCAGCAATCGTCTGGTCACACTTGGTGTAAGTTGAAAATCGCAAATTAAGCTAATTAACGCATTAGTATTTAATCTCTCTTTTTACACTTTATTAGCGCAACTTTACGACACTCACACGGCTGGTTAAACTTGATCTGAGCAAGAATCAAATACGCATGCTGCCGGATGATTTTGGCCAATTGGAGCATCTGCGTCATTTGGACTTGTACAACAACAGCTTGGAGCATTTGCCCTTGAGTTTTGGGCGCTTGAGTCGCTTGCGGTATTTGGACTTGAAGGGCAATCCTTTGACACCCGCCTGGGAGAAAATTGTGGGTCGCTGCTCCACGCTGAAGGACTGCCAACAGGCGGCCAAGAATACTGTAAGCAGAAGTGGACCACTTCACTTCAAGTGTACACTTTCATTCATGTACTTTACCCTACAACAATTTGCTGACATTTTTCTCTTTTCAATTTGGTTGTTGGTAGGTCAACGTTTGTGTTAACTTCAAGTCCGAATTTCTTGAACGTGAACGTCTCGCCGCTGCGCAGGAACGTCAACAAATGGCCGGAGCCGGCGATGGTGATGGCAGCACCAGCTCCAACCACAGCACAGCCAAAGCTAATGGCGGTGGTGGTGGCGAGGTCAACAGCAAGAAGTCGAGCAAGGCAAACAAAAAGTCCAAAGCAAAGAAACCGGGCGCTGTCAACGAAAACGAGTTGAGCATCAAACCCATACACGCTGCTGCTGCCGCCACGAAGACCACAAATCAAAAGCACAATCAAAAGAAGAAATCGTCGACAACGCAGGGCGGCAATTGGTTTGCAACGCTCTCGGGAGTAGCTTTTTCCTCGCTGATGACCTTTATGCTGTTGTTTATGGTCAATGTGCTCATTATCTATATGATCATGTTTAAGAATCCTGAAATTGCGGACAAACTGGTCGAGTATATACCGCATCAGTATCGCGATTGGATCTTGACCAAAACGGAAATCTTTCGATTGCGTGTCACCGATTGGATCTCGGAGTTTCGCACACCGCCAGAGGAGCACTGACGATTCATTTATTTGAAGCCATAGACGGCGCTCGGCTTCAAATAAGTAACCCAAGACTCGAACCTCGGATGCGCGTGTGGATGAGACATTTGAAATATGTAACATTGATATAACCCCCCAAAAACCCCCCCAAAAAAATGAAACGAAAAGAAAGAAAACGAATTGTACTGCCATACTATATATTGTATGTATATAAATTTAAGAACTTACGTCCAGGGGCAAGAAATTTTTACCACAAGAACTACAATCAATCGAAACGCAACGCATCGCAACGCATCGAATCAATCAACACATCTTAACTAACATTAACGATACAATAGATCAAACTATAACTCAATAGTAACTGAATTGCAGTTCCAAACTGACAATATACATTCATAACACACAAATAGAAACTACAGACACAGTCAACGTGCTTCACACGCTCAAACATACAACACAACTCTCATAAAACTCATCTCAAGTAATAACATATATACTACATACATAGGTTAGGTATACTAATATTTATTTGGTGTACCATCGAATATCTCTGTAATGAATCACATCACACACAAACGCATTCTGTAAGAATTTCTTGTGCAATTTATAATCACAATTTGTTTTTATTGAATCCTTTTTTTGTTTTATTTTCCAACAAAAGTTATAGCCTGATAAATTAGTGAGAGTTGTTGGAAACTTACGATTTAATGCTGACAGATTTGAAATCTCTCAAGTATAAGTTTCATACGAAATATCACACACAGACATAGTTTATTATCTGCAAAAACAAAAGAGAAACAAAGTATATTGGTTTCATATAGTATATTGAATTGTATTATTTAAACAGAAATTAAATTAAATATTATATTGTATGTAATTTATGGAAAATATGTATACAACAAAAAGAATTGCTGATTTTTCGAATAAAGTTTTACATTTTAACAGAGAGCACAAACTCGTAAAGTTCTATGTGCTCAAATTATGAAATTACCTAGCAATTACTTATGGAATTGCCGATTCTGGAACGTTCTAATTGACGAGCCAGTTCTGTATCCATTGACCCCATCACGCTCTCTCAATCAATATATAGTTAACCCACATAATTATCCAGTTCAGCAACTTTAATACGAACCCTTTAAAACGAATTTGGCTGCGTCGCAACTTTGATGTTTTATAATGATTTTCTTATTGTACAAGAACATTTTGTAAGGTGCAAAGATCCTGAGAAAGGCATTACGATTGACCCGTAGAAAATACGTTGTAGGAATACATCATGATCTTTTTCCAAGAAAGTGTGAATTGAATTCTAATACATTAGCATTTTACAAGCGCTTATCATTTACATATGTATTTCCCACAGCACAAGTATAGGGTGTTCCACAGTCGGCTACAACTGCATTATTTGAGTTCTTTTTTTTATTGATTCATTCATTTTTAATAAGATTATCTAACATACATATATTTATGAGCCAAACGGTGCAATTATTACGCTTAGAAATTCCAGATAATCTCGTTTAATATTTATATTAATAATATATGGTGCAGTAATAAATAGAAATTATCAGCATTTCAATGGGGCACTTGTAGAACTTTAACGCATATATTTATAGAGGAAGCATCGTCAAATCAAGTTGCTTGAGATTCAAGAAAATTTGTAGAACGAAATGATAACAAGTTAGAGAGCTAATATAAAATGTGTTTCGGGCGGAAGCAGACGTTAAGATTTTCTAAAAATGAACCTAGTATCTGACGTCAAGAATCTTATATATTATTATTATAATAAAGACAATGGGGTAATTATGATATGTCATATCTAACTGATATAGTCTCTGAAACACGGACCGCTAATATTGATTTATTTTGTTATTTTCAAATAAAGAAACATTTATTTATAATTGAATGTAACAGTGCGTATTTTGACGATGACCTAATCATTATTTTTTTAATTATAAATATTTATTGTCATTTTTAATATTAAACATATGAGTGCAATCCTTGCTCTAAACTTTAACATTCCGTAATATCAAGGTATACTAATTCCAATGAGTTTCTCGAATCGTCGATTGTGTGGCGAAATTATGCAGGATTATGAGAAGTGAATTACCGATGACTAATCTAGATATTAAGTATCCCCACAAACTGCAGGGCTCCCACGAATATTAGCTGAATAGCCAAACATTTAGCGCTTGCTCCCGAAGTCAACCCTACATAGATAACGCTCATAATATCTCTCTCTCTCTTTGTCGCTCACAGCACACGAGTTTTAAGCATGTGCTGCTTTCAGTTTTTTGTTTATTTATACAATAAAAAAAACAGGCACTTTAATTCTCTGTTCGCATGTGTTTAATTGAATATGACTTGCAAAAAAATACTGGTTTAGCAAGTCAATTTCACCATAAACTGATAGATATATTCGGCATTCAAGTTGTTTATCTACTAAATAGATTTCCCTAGAACAATGACGTATGCACACACTATCATTAAGTATGTGGGAGGTGTGCAACGATGCCGTGTCATGACCAATTGACATTTTTTTGCCGTTGCGGATGCACTGTATGTTCGAACAGCACTGTGATAACATTTCATAGAAATCATCTCATCCTTTTTATCTCTGATGCAATACGCTGTTAGATTTCATTTATTTTTGCCAACGCTTCTAATTTAAAGTTTCATGTTACCGTCGAGAGCGTCAAACAAAACTTTAAAAAGAGTTTGCCACGCTTATGAAAGTCTGCACTGAATTTCGTCAGCCAATCTTCAAATGCCAAGGCCCTTGCCCTTCTATTCCTGTGCAGGCTTTTACTGCTACAGTAGAAGTTCTCTTCCTTTGCCTTCCTCCTCAAGTTTGGCTCTTATACCTTTACTCCCTAGTCGGTAAAACGCGCTTCAAGGAGACATTAGTATGCAATCTAACCAGAGAGAGGGAAATACATCGGCCAAACATCCACTCTCACTTTACGGTGTCTCTCGCGTCGTACGCCGGCTGCCATTGGCAGGAGAGCGCCGCAATGTATTTGCCCTTTATTCAGTCTCTCACAATATTTTTTTGGCGCGCTCGCTGTTTTTCAGCGCTCTCACCGGTTTATAAAAACGCTGCTCGACGCGGCAACGCCAGTTGCTTATGTGTTCTTACTGCGTGAGGTTGCAAACCGTTTCGGTGGTGAATATTTTTGTGGAGAGCAGCAGCAACTACAATTTTTAGAATTGTTAAACGTGCATTAATTATTATCGTATATAAACTGGGAGGGAAAACTGTGCAAACCATATTAAGAAAGTGTTAAACAAAAACAAGTCAAACGACCCCAAAAACAGTGAGCAAAGTAAGTACACACACGCATTGCATGGGTGTATTTTGTATGTTCTCTTTTTTTCGTGTATGCGCCGCAGCATTAGAAGAATGACAAAAAAAAAAAAAAAATGTCAAGCACATGGTACAAATTTGGTTGTCTACAAATAGACGTTCGACTGCATGGCGATAGACAAAACTCACAGGCACAGAGGTTATGCAGTGAAATTTGAAAACCAAATGGAAAAACTCAAAACAAATGCGAAATAACGAAATGCTCATCAAAAATAAATAAGCACATGTCCGAATTGCATGGCTGCAAAGTTCGAAAAGAAATTAAAAAAAAAATGGTGTCATATTGAATTTGTTGGTTAGCACTGCCGTCGTTGTGGTTGTTGTCATTACTCAACATATATTAAATATGTACATAACGTAAAGCTTAACGTCAATTATTGTACTTGCACACACCTACGAAAGCAGAAAAAGTGCAAAGCAAAAAACCCTTTTAAAGCCCGCCAGAAAATATTCATACTATTACTCTACTCAACATTGACACGCGTATGCAACGTAAGCGAAACGTCGCGCCGCGACGTCGGCTTCGCTGTTAGCGGCGACGCTAACGTTTTGCCAGCGTTGCACCTGTTATGTTATGTGCTGCGACTCCTCAGCAAATCTGAACATCGCAATTCGTATACCCTACGCGTTGAAGAACTTTAGGTTCGACCTTTATTTGCAAACTGTCAACAATTCATTAAATTTGCTAGCCATGAATGAAAACTTAATCGTTGTACTAATACAACCAAATGCAAACAACAACAACAACTTTGCATGTGACTCTTTTAAGCGCAATTTGACTTGCTGATGTGCCACGTTTTGTTTTTTTATTTACAATTGCTCGTACGTAATCTAACAATAATTGAGGAGAAAGTCGAATCATTGCTTGCAGACTGAGTTGAACTCAGTGTTCATTAGACTATGTCTAATTCATAGCGAAACTTCCTCCCTCAACACAATAAACAGCAGGTAATTTGTTAGCTGCCATCGTATCCCATCTTCTGGGAAAGGTCATAAAATGAGGAACTATCAATGCGAGACACCGAGCGCTATGTAATTCATTTTTCAATGTCGAATATGGTATATTGATTTTTGAGACCCTGTTCTTAAGAAACTGAAAGAGTCTACTATTGTGGTGGAAGTGTATATGACAAACTTAAGGATTAAATATATCTATACATCAATTTTTACATTGACTTAAAAAGGTGGTTCTTATACTTAAATTAAATTTAATGAGAATATTTTACTAGCATATCAATTCATAAAAATAACTTAATAACTTAAATGCAATTTAATAATAATATTTTACCAGCATATCCCTTCATAAATAACTTTAATCCTAAAAAGTAACATTTTTATTATGATTTAAATTTGTAAAGTAAAATAAGATGGTCAAGCAAAGCCTAATAGATCGATTTCTGTTCTTTGGGGTATGGGGATAATTAAAATAACAGAAATTTACAAGCGTGCAAAGCAAATTTAGTCAAAGTCGCAGTAAAAACTGTGACGTCAGCTGGGAATGAGAGAAAAAGACGTCAGCAACTGTTGAGCGTGGGCAACATTGATTCCTTGTCCATATTTGTACTTCACCATTAAAAGTTTAACGACATTCCCAAGGGAGCAACTGTTCAAATACTGAGCTAAGCAAACTAATATTAGAATTTTTTCTTAAAAACCTGCAGTTATGAAATATCATTAGTCCACATAGTACAATATTGCGTCTTGTTTAGGGTTATTCCTCGACGTTTGTTCTTTACATTGTGCTCGCTCTGCTTGTTTGTTAGCCCATCAATTTGTGCAAATTGTCAGCTTACGCCCTTGTACTTGTGGTAACGTAAGTGGTAATAGAACAACTACCCCCATCTCATGTCATTCTTTCTTTAACTGCTTCTGCTTCTTGGACAAATTGATTTATTTTTAGACGTAACCAATTGCCGTAACGGAAGCTCAACACACCTCAGGTGTTCATTGATTGTTCAATTGTTGCAAGCAAATTGCTCGATAAATTTTCCTAAAAATATTCAAATTATTTCTTATTAATAGACAACGAAAGTATCTGTCTTGTGACTAATATACAGCACTGCGGATTCTTATCAGTACTGAAGACCCCTTTTGCTTACGTAAGGTCAACCCCACTCCCCCCAAAAAAAAAACACTCCATTTGTTTACACACAACTTGAGCCGACACATTATCTGTACACACACACACGCCACAAAATGGTAATTACCTTTCAGTTGCATGCAGTTTCGTTTCATTCCATCGTTCCTCCCGCCCATAGACCCTATCTATAAAGTACCCAACTCGTAAACATTACAAATGAAGTCTCTGACATAAACAAAATTAAGTAGTGGCAATTTTAGTAGTTTAAAAAGATCATTCCTAGGCAGTTGACTTTCGAGGTGATAATAGAAATTCTAAACTTGAAACTAATTAATTTTCTAGCAACTCATTGGATGACATTGCTATTTGTGAATCCCCCCGTTAAACTGTCTGGAACTAAAAAGTATAGATCGTAATCTACAATTATTTTCCATTCTAAATTTATATAGAACACTAAATAATTTTTGCAAGGCTTTTACATATGGAAATGTTTATCATAAAATTGACAAGACTTTCCCATGACGTTCCCATATTCTAGTCACACCACAAGTTTTCCTTATCAGTATCGAATCACAAACGTAAACATGAAAGCAAGAAATACAATACTTTCTTAATTGAGAGATGTCGATTGAGTCTCAAGTTCGTAAAGAAAATTCTGCGTATACAAATTGCAAACGAAGCGCTCGAGTATTCTGAGAGCAAATGAAAATGTTGCGGCTGATGAAATTTCTTTGAAACTTTGCGCGGCGTTGCATGAACTTGAGTCTAAATATAAATATAATTTTTTTTTTTAAATGAACAACTAATACGTATATGGTTTTTGAGCACATTTTTCTAACAATAGCTTTACTTATGCTGACGGGAAACGACAACAGTCAGCAAATTTCCAAAAACCCCAAGTACTTAGTAATGTTTCTTATCGGATTGAAAAATTCCTACAAAATTCCGCAATCACGTTTACTTCAACATTATCGTAGTTTCCCTTATAAAAAAAGACCGACATAACTTATGATTTTCATGTGGTTAAACCTCATGGGTTTTGGTTGCACATTCCAACTCATTCACAATAAACGAATGCAAGTTCTTAAAAGCATTAATTTTATATTTCTAAAATTGGAACACGTGTTGTTATATTTCGATAAGGGGCCTGGCCGCGGTGGCTCAATTTTCAGCAAAGAGAGTAGAGAGCATAAAGTTTAAGAAAATCCAATCTCCTCTCTTATAATGCTGGATGCTGTGCGCTGAATGCGCTCAGAGAGAGAGAGAGAGAGAGCAAGAACTGACGTCACATATGATTCTCAGATTAGGCGCAACAGTCGTTGCAGTTTTACGATGCACACAACAGATGTGCCCAATTCGTAATGGGATAGAAGAAACATAGAAACATAGAAACTCAGAATGCGTTCCTGCTAAATTTTTGCGTTGTATTCTCTATTGTGCCATTCCCCAATTTACATACATACATATGCATAGGTACATATGCTAAACGTCAAAAATTTCATTCTCAAGGCTGGCATTGTGATCAGTCTTTTCTGCGCACGAAACAATTGCTTTACGACGCGCAAAATCCTATGAATGGGCCGTCTAAATTTAGACTAATCGTACATGATCTTTCTTTCCTTTGTTGTTTACTCATAAAAGCATCCTTAGTCAATTGAGAATTTGTCCAAAAATAAAGATAACTTTATGTCTATTATAGTTCATTTAAATTTTCACACAGAAAAAAAGTTTTATTATCAATATCTTGATACTAAGAATTTTGGTCAAATAAGTGCGTCTAGAGCACAAGAAAATCTTAAAGTTAGAAAACACATCTCGATTTCTAGAACATTTAATATAAGACAAGATCTTATAAACAAGAAGAAAAAAACCTTATATTTTTAATTGGAATTTAAATCTAGAATTTTTTGTCTTATTTTGAGAATTTGGGCATTTTTCATACTAATGTTCTTAGTTTTAAGAATTTGTTCTTAAAGTGGTCCTCTTTCAAAAACACAATTTTAAAAACGAATGTTTTCCAGTTTAGAACTTGGTCTTTTTTTCAGTGTAGTTACTCAATAGATGATATTTAGGAAGAAGGAAAAGAGAGATTTGTATGCTTTGCTACTTGTGACGATTGACATTTAACAAATATTTATTATATTTAGTCTGTTTTTGATTCATATCAAAGAAATTTGGCTATAGTCTAATGGACTTTAGACTTGTCAATCGCTGGGCGAATATATTCAAAAAGAAATACTTAGGAAAATGTATTTAAGAATCATCTTCAAATTTTGTAGTACTTGTTCCTCTAATTGAAAAGTCACGGACACGTGTAGAACCCTTAATTAAGAGTGATGAAATCAATTTTGTTTCCCGAAAACTTTTGACAATTTCTAGTGAAACGAAACGATGACACGAACAACAATAGAGCACTTAAAATACCCCTCAAGGGCAACATTTACAGTTATCTCACAAATTTTTGACTATGTCATGCTCTGGTCCCGGGGTCCGGGTTTGTGTCTATCAATTTGTTCACGCAACAAATTCTTCTTCTAGTAGTAATGTGTATAGTATATTTTATATGCTATGGATGTTGGCACTGATACTATAAATCGATCAATTATCTAAAAAGTTTTGCGCAAAAACCGGTTTGAGGCGGTTCGGGTCATGAGATTATGGTATTACCTCACTAAAAATATCTCAAATCAAGCAAAACACTAACAATAATAGATGAGAGAGAACTGTGCCAAATTTTTATAGACTCACACTGGGTGAAGGTCTGTCGACTCTTTGTTGTTAAATGCGTACTATACTCGCTATGTTTATTTAGTCGTGGCCAATCTAACCGGTGTAGAAGTGCTTTAATATCTCAACACCAATGTGAGGAAAATTTGATTCATTCATTGCGGCACGTTCCATGCTCAACGAACATTGATAATGCTGTTCCGATGTTATAATTGACGAATACTAATATCTTATCTCGAGGTGTGTTATTTAGTGTATGCGTGATTTAGTGACGCGTTGGCATATTTCTTTTCCCCAGGAGGAGGAAATCAAAATTTGTTCTAGCTATACGAGTATAGCGCACAAGTCTGGAGGTTATAAATCTGGCAGTCGACAACTCTGATTAGTCGCGTGAAGATAAAGAAAAGCATGGCAAATTGTTTGATAAAGTGAATAGAATAGAATAGAATTGAAAAGATCATTTAAGATAGTGGCTATTATGACTAGCAAATTGTATTATACAGCAAATGCAGTTTCAACTGGATTAAATCTAAGGGAAAGATAATGAAATTGGAAGAAGTTAAAGCTGAGAGATCAGCTCATATTCTATATGAAAAGTAAAGGAATGTGAGTTGTACAAATAATTGTAAAACGATCGTTTAGGATTGTTTTACAACATTAAGAATTTCAGTTATACAAGTTGCACGCGAAAGGATTGCTGTGGATTGTATTACAGCTGGTGTGGAACGAAAATGGATGCCAGAAAAACATAAGACTTGTTTTTCGCACAACTTAATTCGGCAACCAGACTCAAAGTTCATTCAACCTCCTCACAGCAAAAAAATGTGCTGAAGCAAACGAAAGCCAAATAAACCAGCATAAAGAAAACAGAAAAAAAAAAAGAGAGAACGAAATTCAAGCATTGAAAAATGTTTACGCATGTAAATAACCAACCAAAAAAAAAAAGTAAATTAATCTTGTCTATATGGCTTATTAATTCCAAAAAAATATAATGTGTTCTATATGCGACTAGACCTCGACTTTGTTTACAGTTTACAACAGTTTGAACAAGGTCGAATATGATAGAATGATGGTAACGTAGTTGCTAATGAGACAAAGTTTGGCACATTGAATTGACGTATGTGACAAAAAAAAACAGAGAAAAAAAAAAACATTGTCACACGACTTGCAACACACCGCATCATCACACCCACTTGTCCCGAATGTGTCTTGTGAAATTTAACACATTTAACGAATTTTGGCAGGGATTTGACATAGTATTAATAATAGAAGCGCAACCACAGTCGGTAAACAACAACAAACTCATCATCATCGTGACAGGGCCGAAATATTGAATGGGACAGTTTAGTGAAAATGCTCGAAGGTTCATTGATAGCGCCTTCTTTGGTAGGGGGCTTCGACTTTAGCACCAAATATAACATATATAAATAGAACTCATTAAACACACAAATAAAGAGATAGAGAGAGATAGAATTCAAGTGAATAAATTGACTTGTCGCAAATCTGGCAAAAGCACAATCAAGGGAAAAGTTTACTTTAATAATTTAAGTAAATCAAATGTCTGTATTGAAAGTGCGGCGCACGAATCAATTAAAAGGCAATTGAACGCATAAATTATATCGAATTAAAGCCAATAAACATATGTACTATATTGATAAAATGCCGACGGAATTTTTGATCGCATCCGTGCGCCGACCAATCAAACTCTGTCTGCTGAATCAATCAGGCAATTTGCATTCGCAAGTAGTTACACTATTTGATCACACATATCGACACCATCATCATCATCATTATCATCTTACACTTTCTGGCTGTAACCAATATTTACTCTATTCAATTAATCAATTTTTACTCACTTACTTTACTCTCTTCTCTATTTGCAGTCGGTACACTGAGAAATTCAATACACAGACAAAATGGTCAACGTTGTGGTAAGTAATATTGTTGATAATTTGATTAAATGATTGACTAATTGATTAATTGCTGTCAATATTTGCAGCCAGACAATGGCGCCAAACATGGGCCACAGGAAATGGAACAATTCCTTCCCGGCGATGGCACCAAGTGAGTAGTCGTATTTTATAAATTGTTGTGATGTTTGATGTTAGATGAATGAATTCATAAAAAGTTTGCACATTGCGTGTGCAACAATTAAATGTTAGTTAAGCTAACAAATTGAACGTAACTTGCCGCCAAAGTCACTTGACTAATTGAGTGTTTGTAGTATGGTATTAAGAGGTATTATATCATGGTTCAAGATCGCAGATCTTAACTAGCAAAGTAAAAAGTCATAAACAACTCTTAGTGCAATTAAGTTAACTAACAACTAACAGACGAGAGATAGACTAAATTAATTAGATCAGCTTATCATCTAAACGAAACACGTAATCCAAATCGAATCCAATTTACGTACGTAAAAAGCGTTTCCAAAGTTCAACTAATAATATAATATTTTACTACAAAAATACGCTAAATAATTTCCTGCCTTTTGTTGTTTCCAAGTGCAAGTTTAAATAACAAAACTAAGTCGCTTTACTCAGCAGTCTGATGCGAAATGATAATGTATTTGAACCCCGCTTATCACTAAGTGCACAGGGTGTCTTCAAGTTGAGCAGACTCAACTGCAACGTCACACCCTTTGTTGTTTTGCTTTTTTTTGCATTCAAAGATCATCTGCATGCAAATGAATGTTTTCTTATATTTTTGCAAGGCAAATATTATTTTGCAGCTTGTCAAAGCAAACAATTTAAATGTCAATTGACAACACACGTTTCACGTTCCGAAAAACAAGCTCGAAATTAGAATAGAACATCTGAAAAACAAATTTAATTTTTAGTTGATAATCTGTGAAAATTTCTTTATTTATAAATAGCGCTGTTTCTAGCCGTAAAGTGTAAACAAATAATTAATGGAATATAACCAAATCTAATTGTTTTGGGTAAATCAGAAAAGTTACACTCGAATTGAAATCTATTTGAACGATCAGCTTATATGATAACCTTTAGCTTTTGCTAGTGAAACCTTGCGCTTCAAATGATAAGAAATACTTTAATTCACAATCAAACTGAGCATGAATAAATAATAAAAACACTCGCCTTTAAAGGTTGAAGCTGATAGCTGGCTTCAGTATTTACTGCTTCATGTTCTAAAGATTATTATCGCACTTAATTCGCTTCAAATGTTATTTCAATCAATTTGTGTTTGACTGAGAATTCTTTTTCGGCATTTCAACATCTAGTCGCACTCATCAATAAAATATTTGCTGCTGACCCAAGTGGCAACAAGTGCCAAATTTTATTTACTTTTAGCAAATATCTAAAGTGAACACGCAAATGTTTGCTTGACTGCTGCAGCTAAAATAAATATCATTGGCCACAGAAAAAACATGTCCAAATATGCTTTAGAAAATTATAAATTTTAAAACAGCTTGCATTCAATTTTAAAGCATAAAAATGTGCAACAAAGACTTGTGCAAAATTCCCAAATTTAACAAATATTGAAGAAAATGTTTGACGTATATTTAAGCAAACATATTGTGCATTAAAATGGTATAGGAGATAAAATTTTGAATTTTGTGAAATGCACAGAAAGATAAACACGAATAATCTAAAAAGAAATTGCTAATAATTAAAGAAAGTTAAAACTTAGGCATCCAAACTAAGGAATAGGATAGAAAAATATATTGATTACCATCCTATATTTTTAAATAATAATTTAAATGAATATTGCTAGTATGGAATTTCAATTCGCTGAAACAAATTAAAACAAGTTTTCTTAATTAACTATGAAAAGCCTTTTTAGTACAGCCTAAAATAATAAGTATTTAGTTCGAAGTTATTAAAAGGGTATTTGAATGAGGCTATTTTAGTACAGCCTGAGATATTTTAAGATTTCTTTAGTACTGCCTAAAAGTATGCTACAATTTTTGCGTAAACTTGCAGTTTCTTTGGTTCACGCATTTGAACCAATTTCTTTGGCTGATGCAATGAAAATGCGAGCTTAAATCAGGCTCAAATAAATAGTAGCATAAGTGTAGAGTGGCCAATCACAATTGGCAGCCCAAATATGGCAAGTTGTTGTTACTTTTCATGTAATTACATGTGCTCTTGCCGATGTTGTTGTTGTTGTCGTGTGCCCGCTGCTTGTAAACACGCAGTGGAGTTGTGGACGTCGACAAATGGCTATAATTGCAGATGCAGCAATTCCAAAAGCCAAAGAATTTCGCTTGCCACTTTGGCCATAAAAGCAAAGAAAATGTTTTCATTTTAGTTGTTGGTCAACTGAGGTGCACAACAGATCAGAGATCAGAGCTTTAAAATGAAAGACGACTTAGAACCCACAAACGTTGAGTTGAGGTGGCAAATTGTTGAGCTTTGTTTAACTACATTTTACTAATAAGTGATTTATCATTTTTTCATTTTTAGATACAAGATTCAGCCGCGTAAATCAGATGCCGAGCAGGCCTTGGCTAACAATGATTTCGATCCATTTGCGATGCGAGACAATGAGCATCCCACAACGTAAGTACAAATCGAGTGACAATTAAAATGGGAAAATCCTTTAAAGATTTCTCTTCTTTCTCTCCTCTAGTGATAGAGAAACTTTGACGCATTTGCTGAAGGCCTCGTTGGGCACTGGCATTCTGGGCATGCCCATTGCCTTCATGTACTCCGGTCTTGTCATGGGCATCATTTCCACCATCATCACTGCCATCGTCTGCACGCACTGCAGTTACGTGCTGGTAAGTTCAAAGATCAAACACACTCTTCAGCATATCAATAAATTGCATATTCTTTTCGCATCTTTAGGTCAAGTGCGGTCACAAACTGTATTACAGAACACGTCGGACCAAGATGACATTCGCTGAGATCGCCGAGACAGCATTCCAAAGGGGTCCCAAATGGTGCCGTCCGTTTGCGCCCGTAGCCAAGTTCTCCATATTGTTTGGCCTCTTTCTCACATACTTTGGCACTTGCTCCGTCTACACGGTGATTGTGGCCAAGAACTTCGAACAGGTGCTGGAGCATTGGCTGAAGTTCGATATTGATTCGCGTGTGCTCATCGCCATATTGCTGATACCATTGATCATTATTGCGTGGGTGCCCAATCTCAAGTATCTGGCGCCCGTTTCCATGATCGCCAACGTCTTCATGGGCCTGGGACTGTTGCTTACATTCTACTATCTGGTTCAGGATTTGCCATCGATTGCCGATCGTGAACTCTTCACCTTTGGCACGCTGCCGAATTTCTTCTCAATCACCATTTTTGCAATGGAGGCCATTGGTGTCGTGATGCCGCTGGAGAACAACATGAAAACGCCAAAGAATTTCCTCGGCATTTGCGGTGTCCTCAGCCAGGGCATGTCCGGTGTTACGTTGATCTATATGCTGCTCGGTTTCTTGGGTTATCTGCGCTATGGCGATGCCACCCATGATAGTATTACCCTGAATCTGCCCACAGAAGAATGGCCTGCTCAGGCTGTGAAAATTTTGATCGGTTTGGCCGTCTATTGCACATTTGGACTGCAGTTCTATGTGTGCCTAGAGATCGGCTGGGATGCCATCAAGGAGAAGTGCACCAAGCGTCCCATTTTCGTCAACTATGTGCTGCGGTAGGTTACGAATATTTTCACATTTTTCTTCCCCAACTAATTCGATTTGACTTTCTCTTCAACTTACAGCACCGTGCTGGTTACTGCCGCTGTTGTGTTGGCCATTTCAGTGCCTACAATAGCACCATTCATGGGTCTCATTGGTGCCTTCTGCTTCTCCATACTCGGTCTCATCTTTCCGGTAAGTACTTCACATTCCGGTAATTCCGATGTCTGGTCGAAACTAATGTGTGTTCCTCCTTCTTTTCTTGTAGGTCTTCATTGAGATCATTGTGCACTGGGACACCGGATTTGGTGCCGGCAATTGGATCATTTGGAAGAACATTATCATCACGTTGTGTGGCATTTTTGCTCTTGTCTTTGGCACACAGAGCGCCATCAAAGATATCATGGCAACCTACAGTACAGCCCCAACTCCAGCTACAATACCAGCGCCCTCAACGGCCTAAGCTGGCCACAGATTTAATCTCCTGTGCATAACAAACACACTCACACATACACAAAATCTGTCATGCGAGAAAAAACACAGTGCTATACCAAGGGATATATATTTATTATATACACTATATGTATACATTTGAGAGATATACTTTTTAGCATAGTTTGTAGTGTTGCAAAATGAAAACTAGAGCTGCACAGGCTCCGTTTCACTTTCCTAGGGAATCTAACTATTGTTGGATGTAAAACAACAATCCCCCCAAACAAAAACCAACCAACCAACCAACACATTTTGTAAATGTTTTCTTCGTTTTCACGTTTAAACGCATTGGATAGTAGTACCCTAAGGTTTACTATACACCATATTATACACTTTACTACTACTTATACTATAAACTTATTCGAGTGCCTAACTATTTAGCACACAAGCAGCACCAAGAAAACAGTTTAAGCACCATTTTTGTAGTAGATATGCAAATGCAATTATATTAATTAGTTGTTGCGCGTACATTTTAGTACCGATTGAAACAGTTAACTAGCTTAAACTCGTACCACAAACAAACAAAAGAAAAAGAAAAACGTTGATGGCTAAATGAAAAAGACTTTATACCTTCAATCCTATATCCAATCCCATATTCCTGCTCCGTTTCGATTTCAATCTGTTCTATAAGTATTACGAAAAGAGAAAACAAAAGCAAAACAAAAAATTGCAGGCGTATACATATTTTTTAGCTCAACTTTTTAGCATGTTTAGTTCATAAGCAATACGATATATAGTCCTAGTTTCCCTCGCGAAGCCTCGCCCCAACAAAAAAACACTCTGTCAACATTCGGAAAAAGAAAAAAAAAACACAAAAGACTTTTATTTTTGTACATACATTATACAGAGTGTTTCTTTTTCTGGGGTCCCAACATCAACTAGGATATATTTCGCCTTTCAGTTACTCAAAATTATACACTTTGCGAGTAGTATAAAAAAACGATTGTTTATTTTTTTTCTTTTTTGTTTTATATCCATTCATTAGTATCATTTGCTAAAGCGATATTCACACTTTTGTTGCATAACATTTGTATTTTAATTTTAGCTATAAATAAATCAATGATAAAACAAAAAAAAAAATATTGAATATTTTAAAAGGGCAAACACATCGAAGTAATTAAATCGAATTAAACGCAGTTTTTGCATTTAAACGAAAAGTTCACTTTTATATTAGATCTTTCGATTTACAGCTGTCAATTGTTCAGTTTTGAAGATATATATATATATATATATATTGTATTATCTTTATTGAAGATTGTCCATTTTAAGATTGATATATTTGTTTACTTTTTGAAAAGTGTTAACAGCAAAGTGTTAGAACAAACCCGAAATAGCATACGAATAAAAAAAAAGAATGTAAAATAAATGAAAATGTGTTTTATTGCGATTGTGATTTCACAAACGTTTTCAACTGTGCGATCTTCGAGCGGAAGCGGATCTCGGAACAAGTTTATTCAATGAAGAAATGGTCAATTTTTTACTGCAAGAACAGCTTGAACCGGTTCAATTGACACTCTTGCGTTGCGATACAGCCTTGTAATTGATCAATTGCCACTTGATCAATTGGCAAGCATGATGATTTGTGTTGCACGCGTGTTTTCTATACCCAATAGCTAACGATTGAAATGGGTATATTCATTTAATGTGGGCTGCAAATGTTTACGAGCATCTCTGACTCTTCTTGACCCGAGATACTTTAGATATTTTATTCCGTCTGTCTGTCTGTCCGTCTACAGAAGCAGCTACATCTCTAAAACTATTAAAGTTAAATACACCAAATTTTACCATAATGCTACACAAATCAAGTTAGGTATAACAAAAGCCCTCGTTACCATATTCAAACAGAAATCCAAGAAATAAACATCTAAGCAAGGTCTTTTGAGTCTAGGAATTATTTCTAAATTACAAATAAAATAAATAAACAATAAATCCATTCCTTTAGAATGTTTGCAAGTATATTGTAGGAATTATTTCCAAATTACAAATAAAAATAAATAAATAATAAATGTATTCTTCGAGCATATTCGCTTCTTGTTGAACAGAGGGACTATATAATAATATTTCCATCCGTCTGTCCATATACATAAACACCTAGATCTCCATAACTAATAAAGCTTAATAGCTAATAAGTCCAAATTACAAATAAAAATAAATAAATAACAACGAGATTCTTTGAACCTTTTTTAAAAAAAGGATATAAAGTGAATAAAATTACTTTCTATATATTAGTTTCACACAATTTGTTTATCATCCTATAATAATGAATGAAGGGTATTTGAAACACTATCAATCCGGCTTAGTTATTATTTATTTTGCTACCGACTTGAAGTCAGCACGTGGTCATCGTTATAGCAAATGGCAAACAAAGAAATAAGGCAATAATCGAAAATCGTGCGTTAATTGGCATTAAATGCCCGCAAATACACAATTGTGGCCCACACAATGTCTGATTGGCAAATGGCACAGACAATAAATACTATACAAAAATAAATACAGGCCAGTTGCTGCTGCTGCGTTTTGGCCTGAGGCAATTGAACCTGCCCGTGGGCCGTGGTCCATGGTGGTCCATAGACCGTGGGCCAATTTGTTGTAGCCAAGCCAAGCTGCAAGTCAATGTGCTCTTGAGGCCATCTCGCGATATTTGGCATTTCATATTGTATTTGTGACAGTTTTTTTCAGTTTTGGAAAGGCTGCAGACGTGGGAATGTCTGTTGAAAAATCCTTGACTCGAAACCGTTACAAATTTGTAATCGAAGAGAGGTTATTGGAGTCGCGAGAGTGAGAGAGAGCCTCCAGGAAACCCTGTGAAGCAATTAGCGCGTGACAAGCAACCACAAAACTAGAGGCGATAGGGTTAACATTATAGTTAACAATGGTTTCGTCGACCACAAAAAGATGACTTGCTACCAATTGAGCGCAGCATCCAATTTGCCCAGAGCAGTACTCGAAACTTAGAGATGGAGACTGTAAACAAGGTCGACGGTGATTTAAAATAATTAATCTCTTGATTGTCATCATCAGTTAACTATAGCTTGGGCATCTTGATTTCAACTCAGAATCCAAGGTCAGGCCAGAAGATCAGACCAGAAGCTGACCCGATTCATTTGTGGTTTTGTAATCTTTTTCAGTTTTTTTTTTTTCGTTTGTGTAATCCAATACCACATTTGTAAATTGTCTATGTAACACTATTTATTGTATGTACTGTGTGTGCGTGTGTTGGCATTTGAAATGCTCGTCAAGCATTCTTATCGAGCCCATCGTCAAATGTGACTTTCCCCCACAAATGCTTGATATACTTTTGACACCTCATATGCTATCGGAATATTAAGTGCAACGTCGTGGGAATATCGCAAACGATTCGCTTTGTTTTGTAGTTATGCATACCAGATCATATGGCCAATGCGGATTAGTCGCCAAAACTTAATTCGCTTTCACAAGCCTCATTCAAGGTCCAAGCAACCCCATCGAACAACATATTTCTGAGAGCCATTAACAAAAATCAAAAAAAAAATATACACCAAAAATGAGAAGAAAAAGAAACCCTTCAAAAAAAATTACACAAATATTTATGATGATAACAAAAACAATCAATAAATGCAAAAAGACATTATAATAAATTGTTAACTGAAGCGCAATCAACAAGCGAATCAAACTAAACACAAAAACAAAAGACCCAAAAAACAACAAAGACAAAGACAACAAAACATGAGCAACAACATGAACAGCAACAACAATAACATTCACTTTCAAGTGAGGGGCAAAAATAGATAAATAAAATGCGATTGACTACAAAATTGCCTTGTTGAAAAGCAAAAGGAAATAAAAAGGAATTGAAAAGCATTGTGATTATCATGCATAACAAAGATATTGAATGCTGCAAGTGAAGTAGCTCATCCATCGATCAGTCAAATGCCCACTAAGAGCCAACTTGGTCAAGTTAACAACATCGCGATTAATTAATTACTTGTGGCCTAAATGTTCGAGTGTGTTTCTTTTTATTTTTATTTTTATTTAAATTTGATTTCGTTTTCTTGTTGTTGTGCATGCCACTTTAGCAAATATGTTTACAAATGAAGCGCAAAATATTAAATGATAACTAATTTTGCATTTGAGCTTTAAAGTAAAAGCAAGCGGAAACGTTTGACGGATTGCAAACATAGATACCCTGTAGCACTTCAGTTGCGAAAGGTATGCTGAAATTTGCAACAGCACAAATATTTGGTATTTTCAGTATTAAAAGGATTTCTCCGTGCAATAATGCTGGGATGCATAACTTTTTTATCTACATACCAAGTAAATAATTACACAAAGAAAAATTAAATCTTTTGGAAATAAACTGAAAGGGTTTTGTTAGCTTGAAGCTTAAGGAATAAACTATGCAATACTATATATCAAAAACTGTCTTAAATTTTAATTACTTTGATACTTATTTCTCTTTAAATAAAATTTGGTAAATACAATAATTCTTCTACACTTTAATATGTGTTTATGCTCTAAAATTTTGATAAATTCATTACTGAGTTTAGAACCTAATTACTTATCATTTTAGTCCTCTAATAACTTGTCAATTTTGCAAGCGAGGGTTTATAAGCAATATGCTATCCAATTTGAAATATATCTGTAAACATAAAACAGATGTTATAGTCTTAAATTTATTTAAAGTTTAGCTAGAGATATTTTACGGGTCCCAACTAAAATCCTTGTTTTTTTAGTATGGTTATGAATATAACAAATTCTTAAAACGAATTGCATCAATGTGAATTAATTAAGCAATTCTAAAAGAGATGCTATGAAGGAGATGCTACTCCAAATTCTTAAAGTGAATTTGGAGCATTTTTTGTTTTTTTAATATTGTTTTCTAGCATATTTATTATAAGTTTCCTTAAAGTTTAGCTAAAGATATTTACGGTCTAAAACCTAAATGCTTACTTCTAATTTTTAGTATGGTTACAAATATAACAAATTCCTAAAACGTATTCAATCGACTTGAAATAATTTAGTAATTCTTAAAGTTGATTGAAAGAGATGCTATTCCCAACTCTTAAAGTGAGTTTTGAACATTTTTTTTGGTTTTTGAATTTAACTTAAGCTATCAAAATATTCTTTTTTCCGCCAGTACTCTCTTCTCTATTAAATATAGTAATAAATACTAGATTTTGCCTGCCTAGTATAACCGATTAGATAACTAGCACCTCTGAATTTTTAAATAAATAAATTCTTTTCTAGCATATTTGCCTGCCTAGTATAACCGACTAGATCACTAACTCCTATGAATTTGCCTCTCTCGATTTTGGGCAATCTTCAGATTATGGCAGCAACAACATGATGATGATGTTGCTGAGGATGCTGATGACGACGATGATGACGATGACGATGATGATGAGTGTCGTGCCAAGTTACCACGTGATGCGCTAGCAGCTTGCTGAAAGTATTCAAAACTGTTGCTGTTGCTCTTGCTGTCGCTGTCGAAGTTGTCGTCGGCGGCAGAGGCTGACGCTGAGGCAGAGGCAGCAGCAGCTGAAACTGAATCAGCAGCAGCAGCAACAGCAGAGGGCACCTGGCACACCGGGCAGCCGACAGCCGACAGAGATCAGCGGGCTTTGGCTTTGGCTTTGGTTTTGGTTTTGTGCATTTGCATTCATTATGTTTGGCACCGTCGACGCGGCCACAACGCCACCGCATAACGCAGTTCCAACACATCAATTGACAGTCAAAGATTCTTTTTAGCTCGTCATTGAATTGCGGTATCAGTTCTCGTGTATTAGTGTATTAGTGTGTGTGTGTGTGTGTGTGTTGCAATTATTTTGGCGCTTTTGAAAAATGTTTGAAATGTGGATTTGTGTACCGAGTTGCTAACACTTGTTTGCTGAGAACTACACATCTGTCAACTCGACAAGTGTCTCACGTTGACCTTTCGCTTGAAACTCCTTTGAAATTGATCGCAGTTAAATCCACATATACATATACAATTATTTACATACATAATGTCGCCATATATCTTAAAATTAGTTGTGCTGCTTTGCCTGAGCTACGCTGCATTCGCCGATGAGCCGCTGATGACAAATCCGGAACGCCACCACAAGGTGTGTAAATCATAGTTATATCGTAGAGTTTAAATTTGGTAGCCATAAATAATCGTTGCGAAAATGCGCACAAAAAATAAAACCAATTTAAGAAACGCCAAATCTATCGCGAGCAAGTGCTGCCACATGCGGGTGGCAAGATACCAGACACTGCCTTCGAGACCGATCGCCTCTATCTCAATCGTCTGCAAAAGGAGGGCATCTCCATACCCGATGGCATTGTGCCCCAGCAACGGAGTCCACAGGTGAGTGGCAAATATTCGAAACTACTACTGCATTTAACTGCTCTACAAAACTATGCATGACTATCTCATTTTAACGACTTGACTAATTGAAATTTTTTATTGCTTTGTTTAGTTTTTTTTTTTATTTATTTGTTAAGAGTAGAATATGCACAAATTTAAAGAATGCCTTAACATCTCTTAGTAGTATGAAATTAAAGTTTAACAGCTCTATTTTGATTTGATTAATTTTTGCTAAACAAAATCTGTTCTTATTTATTAAAATATAACCTTAAGATTACTACCTTAGTTCATAGCTAACTGATTTTATTGATATCTATCTATCGTATTTTTTCCGAACTTTTACTTGTCCGTTTCTTATATTGATCAATAACGTTGAAGAAGAACATATTTTGTAAATTAAAAATTGTTTAAATTACAGATAATCAATTTAGAATATTTCTTTATGGTTTGTTTAAAAGTATGAAGAAAAAAGAAAAGGAACTAAGTATTATTTGCAAACATAGTTTCTGCTGCTGACTAGATTAGTCAGATATTGAAGTTCTCTTTATACAACCAAGGATGCTTTCCACAGATTTGTTCTTAAAATGGTTTCATAAAATTGACCTCCCTTTATTATATTAAGGAATCAAATATTAAGGAATCAAACCACCTCCATTAACTTTAGAGAAAAGGAAGCCAATCTGCCAATTTTCAGTCCCTCTAATCACAACTTATTGTAAATACATACCATATTATATTATAATTCTACAAAGCTGAATGATTATTGAGACTTCAGTCTCATCGTCAGATTGACAATAAGATAATAAGTTGTAATAATTGCATATAATGAATTTCGATTTATATTTACGATATACAACTTATTATACTGTCAATCTGTCAATTTTCAGTCTCTTTTTTTAGAATTATAATATTATATCATACACAATCTATTCCGATGTCGTTTTATGATGTATAACTTATACTGTGTAGAAATATTCACTCAATTTAAATAACAAACACCTCAGAAGAAAAAGGAAAAAATTTAATTACCTTATGATAAAAACAATAAATATTACTGTTTAGTAACTAATTCTTAACTTATTTATATACCCATTATAACTCCACAAATCTAACCACATTTATTAACTTTACAGTAACTAATTCTTACATTATTTATCTACCTATTACATCTCCACACAACTAAAGACATTTATTTATTTAACAGTAACAAGTAGCAACACTCATAAAACTTTCGTTTTTACTTTTACTTTCCGTTATGAAAAAGTGCTTACTCCCATTTCTGCTATCTAATCATCTATTTAACACATAATTATGACGCAATTCTCTTGGCACGATAATGACATTTGAAGTACTCAAAGACCACCCACAACTTTCTATACCTTCTTCTACCTGCAGGTCTATCAGTATTATGATAAGAGCATGCGCACCGTTTATCACATTGCCCTGAGCTCAGATGGACGTTATACGCCTCGAGAAGGTCGCTACCATTACAGACAAGTGCCCACCGTGGAGACCACTTATCTGTATCCACAGGCCGTGGGTCGTCCGTATGTGTTGGTGGCACCAAAGCATGCATTGCCCACCTATCGCCAGTTGCAGCTGCACAATCCGTTGCTCAATCAGGTGAAATTGCAGCCCAAGAAAGGTGAGTAAAGTGTGCGTGGAATTTAACGCTTCGCTGCACTTTTCAACTTTTCATACATATGTATGTACTACATATAAATGTATATTTATGTGGCTGGTGCAGTGCCCAATTTTCTGGAACTAGCGCCCACGGTGGGCAAGAGTCATGCCGTTAGCAGTGCATCCAAGGCGCAGTCCTATCAAAACGTGAATCTTCTGCATGGTCCAGCGCTGCCCGCGTTCAAGAAAACCTCCGGAGGCAGCAAGACCTATGTGGATAGTTATGGCAAGACTCATGTAAGTCCACCAATTCTCCAACTCTAGCTCACTCGAGCATAACTAAAGATATTTATTAATGATATCGTTGAACTCTCTTGTATTTTTTGTTTTTGGTTTTTGTTTACAGCTCTACAGCGAATTTGATGATTTGCTTAGCAAACTTCACTTGAATCCCGCAATGCAAAAGTATTAGTTATTATTATGCATATGAATATTTAATAAGATCTAATTTTAGTACACACCTATTTCTTATACGCAATCACAACTATCATATTTCTTTGCAATTATAGCCTATTTTTATACCCGGCACTCATGAGACAATAAGTGATCACTGACTTCACTTCTTGGCAAGTTAAAACTTAATGAATACATTTAAATTTTTGGAACAAAATCTGCCTCTGTCTGTCTGTTCATACTTTTAAAAGTCTGTATTACAGATATTATAAAATTATTTTTAAATAGCTCCCAATAGAAAGCTCAATTTAAAAATTAATTTAGTGACCCAGGGATTAACTTGTTAAAAAAATTCATTCCTTTAATACTTTACTGTAATAATAACGTACATATGTTAAACTTTATGGATGGAAATTGACAATGATATCTCAACTATTATATTAAATTGAATTTTCAAAATTTTGGAAATTGTCAAACTAGTTTCATAACCTAAAATAAATGTTCAAAATTTCACTTATATTAATTTCCCGAATAAAACTCGCTTTATTCTTAAATTAAAAAAAAAAAAATTCCTGCCACTTTGATCGCATAATAAAGTGCCCCTTCACACTTAAGAGTTCCGGGTATCTCAGAGTCGAGCAACGTCGACTATCCAATTCTTACTTGTTACTTTAAGCACTACATAGTATGACTTACAGATATTTGTAAAGCCCAGACAATTTGTTGCTTGCAAAATAAAGCATATTGCATTTTACTTTCCCATCCATGCAATAATCGTATCTGCTTTCATATGCATGAGATTACGAGTTTTATGGTCGGACTTAACATCGTTTTGCCTAAGGTTTGTGTTTTCAGTTTTGGAACTTTAATAATTAGGCGGCACAGCGAAAAGTAATCGCATAAGCCAAAAGCTTTTTGCCAAAGCAGCTTCCACCAAGCACAAAATCGAAAGTTGCGCTGGCGCACACGACGATGACGACGAGAGCCGAAGCAACCGCAGTTAGCAGCCGCTTACCGTTAGACGCTACCCTTGAAAGCTTGCACGACAAGCACGCGACGATGGCGACGACGACGGCAACGGCAACAGCAATGGCAACGGCGTCTGCGTCTCAAGTGGATGGCGCGCTTGGAAAAAACTGCACTTCAGTTTCAGTGCGATTTTTCGACCGAACGCAGACGGTTGATCCAACTCCAAATCAAATCAAATAAATTGAGAGAAAAAAAAGAGCAAATACAACCCAAAAAACGTTAAAGATGTCGATGCTGAACAACAACAGCTCTGCGCTGCTGAGGATGCTAGCAACGTTGTTGTTGCTGCTTGGCGTTGCGTTGGCCATTGAAGTGCAGGTGAGTTATGACAGTCAATCAGTCAGTCGATGATGATGACGATGTTGAGGGGGCAGCACTTTTAATTAGTCACTGGGAGATACGCAATCTCCACCCCGCCCAACTCTCCACTTAGCGCGTGGCAGTGAGAGCGAGAGCGAGAGCATGCGACGTTCACTTTTGACCCAAAAATTGTAACATGCAATTGATCGTATAAAACTCACACACATACACACTAGTATAACACACATATGCGCGTATAACAGCATTACACATTGTACACACATGTTTAATTGTTTGCTAATCATAAGCGAACCGCCGCTGGGGAGTCTGTGTAGTGGAACCGGTTGGAGCACGCGGCTCCACTATTATGCAACATCTGCAACATTTGATATGTTTACGTTGTGTGTACCTGTAGAAATTTGGACACCTGTATAATCCACCGCAATCGGAGCATCATGCACCACGCCACGAGGACAAACAGGATTTGAATAAAATACCCGGTGTGGCCGGAGTCGATTATCCGATCTATCACGAAGTGCCGCACACGCAATTCAGTTGCCACAACGTGCCCGCTGTGCCGGGCATGTATGCCAATGTAGAGACTGGCTGTCAGGCCTATCATGTCTGTCACGATGGACGCGAGGGTCACCAGGGTGCTTCGTTCTTGTGCACCAACGGCACAATATTCAATCAGAAGGAATTCGCCTGCGACTGGTGGTACAATGTGAAGTGCGAGGAAGCCACCAGCCTCTATCAGTGAGTTGGCAATCACTCGAATACTATTTTCGAATGAATATAATTGAAATATTTTTACCTTAGTTTGAACGCCGATCCGGAACACAATCCTTATATTCCCAAGAAGAAGCCTGAACTTGAACTTGAGCATGCCGTGCACGATGTGCATAATGGCGCTGGATTTCTAATACACGCATAATTTTCACTTCACATTTCACTTGCACTATTTAAATTCATTTCAAAATTTTTCACTTCGCAATAAAATTTGGTTTACGTTGCTTCTTTTTTCGTTTTTTTTTGCCATAGCGGTTAATATTTTGGCGGTTATTTTTAGAGGTGAGAGATCGCTACATCGATATCTGTGAGTTTTTTTATATATCGATACGTCATTCTTGATACAAAAATATAGATACTGTAATAATGACTAGTGTCAGGGCTATGACCTCTGATACCGTTTCTGTAAAGTTCTTACAACGAGTTTATCACCAGTTTGTTGTTGATTATACATTAATTTCCAAAACAGTTGTCTTAATAAATGATAATCTGAAAAACCAAAACTAAAGCTATGCAAACTTAGCATGAGTATTGCCAGTTTGAAGCAAGACGAATACCGCCAAAGCACTCACCCTGTGCCAGATCGCATGTTACTTAACAGACGTCTATCACTGTTATGGAAAGCAATCGATAGCTGTACAATCGATTGCAGCATTAATGCCGCACTAACAACGATACTTATCAGTTGTTTACGTATTTTTTTGTGCTTCTCGGCTGCTTAATACAAAGTTGTTGTACTTATTTAAATGGCAGCTCAGAGTGATCCGGCTACACCCGGTTATAACATTGCTCAAGATCCAGCGTTGATAAAGAATCGTGTTTACTTCGGCAATCTACCGCGATGTACACGCAAGGAACTTGAGAGCATTTGTCATTCGTACGGAACAGTTTTGGGTTCGTTGGTGCAAAAGAATTTTGGTTTTGTACAATTCGAAGACGAGGAGACAGCTAATAAATGTGCGGAGGCTCTCAACAAATCCACATTTAAATCGAAAACATTAATTGTACGCAACGCCAGTCAAAAACCAAAAGCGCCGGTGGCCAACCAAGCAATTGGCAATAATTTGAATACAGTCGGTGACATCGGAGCTGGACAAGTTCCCATGGCTGTGCAAGGTGGCATTATGATGTCAGCGGCTGCTGCAGCAACTGCGGTGCCCATCAATGACTGCGAGATCATTGTGGTCAATCGGGAGAATACGTAAGTACCTCTAATCGATGTTCTTCCTGACATTGATACGAGCTTTGTGTTAACAGCAAATATGCGGAATTCATTGAAGAACGCTTGACGTTGGCGGGCATGCGTGTGGATGTCCTCTTCCCCAACGAGGATGTGATGCTGGGCCAAGTGCTCAGCAACATCTCCGCCCGCGGTTGCCTCTATGCGGTGAGGGTAACGCCTCAAAATGAGCTCCACAAAAGCCTTACGGTTAATATTCTGTACGGTGTGCCCGCCGAGCACCGCAATATGCCGCTGGAAGACGCTATTCAACTGATAGCCAGTGATTTTCGTATGAAGAAGCAACGTGATGCTGCCGCCAGTAGCAACGCACCACGACATCCCGAGTCCATGCAGAAACTCATTGAAATGCTGGCGAATTGTCGCCCATTAACGGGTTTGCAATACGAATGCATCATCAAGTATCTGCAGGAGCAGCATGAGTTGCAGCTGAGACGGGAATTGGGCGATGCAAAGGCTCGCCTGGTCAAGCATCAGGAGACCGATCCCGAAATGGAGCTACAAAAGAAGATACTCAGTATTTTGAATAAACCGGCTGTCACCGAAATCAACAACGATCTCATGTACAACAGCTTCGAGGACGCCAAGGCCGATGTGCGTCTTATGGAATTGTTGAGCGATAGTCGTGTGTTGAAGGCGCTGGAAAGCATTTACAACCCAGAACTTGTGGAAACCATTTCACAATATCTTTAGAACATAACACTTTTATTAACTGCATTAGGATTAACAATTAAAACTAAGGCCACGAACGCTTAGCCTCATGTCCCTCGTATTTGCCTCGGTACTTCAGCCCTGTAACCAGGGTTGAGCTCTTGGGGAACGCTGTTTTTCCATTGAATTTCGTGTCCGTTGCCGGATTGAAACGCAAATATTCATATTGTATGTGCAAATTCTCTGGTAACTCAATGCGTTTTAGTGCATCCAGCGGCACAGTAGTGTCTACAGCCTGTTGATAGAAAGCAACCACATCACCCACTGTGGTCAGCTCATGAACTTGGGAATTGGGCACAGAGTGCTGGAGTTCTTCGAAGCAGGCGGACAAAAACTTGAATTTCTCACTTAAATCGGAGAATTTTCGTTGATCGCCGCCGTTGCTCAACTGCAATTTAGTGGCAACAGCGCGTACGCGTTCGGCAGCATCCTGAACTGGAGCATATGGCTTGTTGGGGCGCAAAAATCTACAAAAATATAAGACTTTATTACATGATAATAATTCAGTTGTTTATTTTTACCCTTTGGCTGAGATGGATTCAGCTACAGCAGCTAGTGTGTTGGTTTTTGTTTGTTTGGCGGCGGCATAGCTACGCTGTTGGCTAACCACCAGCTATAAATGATGTGTTTGATTAATGTTGATGTTGGTGTCATTTAATATTTAATTTATTTACTTACATTGCGGGGCAGCTTAAAAAAACCTTTACGTAAATTCACCGCTGCCATTGTCGTAGTGCTGTAAAACGAAGTGTTAACACGGCGCAGACAATATTTATGCACCCCTGCGTAGCTGTCAATTATACACAAGCAACTAACGATAGTGTGGCATTCGATTGCTTATTGGCAGTCTCGAAAAAACATAATATTTTTGTTAAGTTAAATGGTAAGGAAAAGAGTTGAATTAAAATTGTTTGCGTTCGCAGGCTCCATTTTGTTGACAATTTTACCAATTGGATAGGTTCGCAACAAGACTGTGGCGATATCGAAAAATATCGTACGGAAAACGTACTTGATGTTGCGATGAATCGATATATTGTCCATCCCTAAACGTCAATCTCGTCTCTTTCTTTTTCCGGTCGCCGAAATGGTACGACGCAAGAAATTTTAAGCTATCAAGAAATAAAATTTGTAAACATCTTAAATGTTTATGGAAAATATGCACTAGCATTGCAAAATGATGACACAGTGCGCGACAACTAAAGAGTTTAAAATAATATTTCGTGTCTCGTCTCTTGCAGGGTATTGATATCAACCACAAGTACGATCGCAAGGTTCGCAGAACCGAACCCAAATCTCAGGATGTTTACCTGCGTTTGCTCGTTAAGGTAAAATAAATGGGTGATATACAAGTGTGAAAAGTGTGTTAATTTGCCCCTGTTTTTGTGTTGTAGCTGTACCGCTTCCTGCAACGTCGCACGAACAAGAAGTTCAACCGCATCATCCTGAAGCGCTTGTTTATGAGCAAAATCAATAGGCCACCACTATCGCTGCAGCGCATCGCTCGTTTCGCCAAGGCCGCCAACCAGCCAGAGTCGACCATTGTTGTCGTTGGCACCGTCACCGACGATGCCCGTCTCCTGGTCGTGCCCAAGTTGGCTGTCTGTGCTCTCCATGTCACCCAGACGGCTCGCGAGCGCATCCTTAAGGCTGGCGGTGAAGTGCTGACCTTCGATCAGTTGGCTCTCCGTTCGCCCACCGGCAAGAACACCCTGTTGCTGCAAGGCAGACGCACTGCCCGTACCGCCTGCAAGCACTTCGGCAAGGCTCCTGGTGTGCCACACTCGCATACTCGCCCATATGTGCGCTCCAAGGGACGCAAGTTTGAGCGTGCTCGTGGTCGTCGTTCCAGCTGCGGTTACAAGAAGTAAGCGGTGACCTCTTGTGGAACAAACACCTTATATAGACGTCACTTTTTCGGTTAAGATCATGGAAATCGTTGCGCTCTTCGGGGCAATAAAGAATTTTTATTCCAAAAAGTGAACAATACCATTTCAATATATACACAACTAAAAAAATACTCGATCCTAATGCAAGTGTGTGCTCCAGTAATTGATAAGCGACTGATCCTGGGGCTGCACGCCCAATACCTTCTTCAACTTGGCCTGCACACTTCCGGACTTGGCTTGGTTAAGGCAGATTACTTTGCTGTGGAATCGAAAAAGAACTATAAATATCAAGGCTAATTTTTAGATGACTATTGTCACTCACTTCTTCCACTCTTCGATGAGCACTTTGGTCTGCTTGTTGAGCACCAGCTCCGTAAACGTTTTCTCCTCGACAGCTTTGACCGCCTTCAACAGCTTCACCAAAAGATCAGGCACTGACAAAGCAAGAACTTGGATTAATTGTTAAAAAGTAATAAACACAACTTTACTTACGCTTTCTGGGCAGTTCCCCGGGCCACTTAACGGACACAATATCGTTGCCATTCACGTGCTTGTCCAGGAAATCAATGCGAAACACTGAACTGCTTGCCATGGGCACAGCAATGTCATTAGACACCGAAATGATCTTGTATTCGGAGCTAATGGAATGCTGATGCTGTGCATCGATGCGCATCAGTTGATGCATGGGATCGGGCAGCAGTTTCTTCAGGCACATCATAAAAAGCACAGTTCTTTCGGGTGCACCACGCACAATGATCTTGACACCCGTCAATGCACAATAGCAAATGGTAGCAAAATCGTCCTTGTGCACAACTTTCTTGATGTGTCGTAGCGAGAAGAAACCCTCCTGTTCGGGATCATCTTCGTACATTTGTATCATGGGCAACGTGGAGCTGTTGTATGTGAGACGTTGTGCAGGCGGGCGTCCGCTGCTCTGTGGGGGTAACCACGGCAGATTACCGAATGTGATGTGCTCGGTGAGAAAGCGTGAACCAGCCAGCAGTATCCAAGCGAAATGTGAATGTAACTGGGCAAACACATGCTCTTCTCCTGTTAATTCCAGCAAGGAACGCGGTGTGGGCATCAGAAATTGTGCACCCGACAGACGTCGCTGGCGCGCCGAATAGTTCAGCTCCTCGGCGGCCTTGGTGCGTTGAGCCCCCGCCTGAAGCTCCATTGAGATTTTACGAATATGTTCGGCCAGAAATGGTTTGGTGTTAAGCAGAAAATACTTGTCCTTCATCAGCACAATGATTGAGAATAGTTGATAGTAGCCGCGCGCTTGAAGATCGCTGACGCGAAATGTGTGACTGAGTATGTGACCGCGTGTGGAGTCACCAAAGAACACGAAACCGCCGTCGCCATCGTTGTTGTCCTTATTTGTGTTAATCTCGCAGCTGAGACTGCGAACGGCCGCCTGCTTGACAAGATTCGCCACCTCCTGCAGTGTGGCCACTTTAGTGCTGACGAATGTGGCACCGCTTTCGGTGTCCTTGCTGTAGATGGCATTATTGTTATTGCGCCCCAGCGTATAGTTGCACGCCGAGCAGGTCTTTTGTCCTGGTTGTTGTGGTTGCTCCAAATTTACGAGGTCCTCGATTTTGGTGTCACGCAGCGTTTGCGTACAGAATATTGCGCAGGGACCATGCGCCTCGCAAAAGTGACATAGCGCTATCACCGCGTTCATCTAAAATAATGTTGACAAAACAGGAAAACAATACAAATACAAAAAATTGCAGTCGCGTGCCTTGGTTTATTTATTTTTATTTTGACAATGTGGCAGCATACGCTAAGCACAATAATACCGCATTGCGCAAATGTGTAATATTACATTTGGCCTACAAAAGTTGTTGTATTTACAAGAAATTTAAATTATTTAAAGTTATATTAAATGAAATGTCTTCTATAGTATAGAAATTAACATGGTTTTACTTGCAACTAAAGTCATCGAGCAGACTGCCTATCGATAATGGCTTATCGCTGCAACTGGCATATTTTAAAATACAGCATGGGGTCACACTGTCCGCCAACACTACGCGGTTGTTTCTTCCTTGTACAAAAGTTGATGTATTTTGCATTTATGTTTAATTAGTATTTAGAAATATGGCCATTGTGCTGTGTGAATTGGCGCGGGAGTGCTCGGACAACGAGCAAGACTCTTCGTTTATATACAACAAAAGACAATGGCGCATCATGGAATCTCTGGCGCCAAATGCAAACGAATTGATTTCAATCATAACAAACTGTAAGTTGGATTTAATTACATTTAAATTTAAATGCTTTTCGTCACAACCGGGTGCTTTTGCAGTTGCCAAAATACGCACCAAAAAGCTACACTTCAAAATATTGGATTCAACGGTCGTCTTGCAGCAGATAGCAGCATCAACGTTTCACTCAGCAAATCAACATGACTTGCAGTTGGCTTCAGAGTTATTCCCGTTAATATTCATCAATTATGCACCCACGCTGGAGTTCCAAGTGATGCAGGAGCAGCATGAACAACAGCGCGAACTAAAGAGCTATGTGACCACACAGCTCTACAATGCACTGTACTGCAAACACCAGGAGTCGGCCGCAAACGAGGAGAAGGAGAAGCCGCCAACTGTTTCACTGCCAAGTTGTTTCAAATCGCAGTTGCGAGGGTATCAACAACGCACGGTCAGCTGGATGCTCAGCCGTGAATGCCAGCCCAATGTATTTCCTGCCAATTTTACAATATGCCATGCCAACGATGGCAAGCATAAAGTCTGGAAGCACAATTATTGCCTGCAGTTCTATGAATGCGATGAAGAGGAAGAGTTACTGCCAAATGTAAGATTGCCACCAGGTGGCATACTTGCCGACGAAATGGGTTTAGGCAAAACCGTAGAGCTACTAGCAACGCTGCTGCTTAATCCGAAGCAGCATGTGGATAACACTTATTGGAACGTCAGCTTGGAGGAAGCAATCGATTCTGTGCCCCTCAAGCGTCGTTGCTTGGCACCTAAAGTACATTGCATTTGCATCGAACAATCAGCGGCTAAGCTGCTTGTCAAGTGCACGCTGTGCCAGCTGTGGCAGCATCAGCAGTGCATCAAAGACAGCCATAGCGACTATGTGTGTCCCAATTGCTGGACAGAATTGATGAGCATGCCCCAGGCACAGCTAGTGGAATCACGTGCTACCATCATAGTGTCACCCAGTGAGATTAAGACACAGTGGCATCAAGAGATTAGCAAGCATGTGGACGGCACACTCAAGGTGCTGCTGTATCCCGGTCTGCATGCGGGTGTCTGGTACAGTCCCTTGGAGCTGGCGCAGTATGACATTGTGGTGACCGATTATCGCATTCTGGGCCACGAGATACACCATACGCCGCGAAATTCAACCGATCGCGAAATGCGTTACGAGCAGCGCTATATGCGTCCCAGTTCTCCGCTCTTGATGGTCAACTGGTGGCGCGTCTGCTTGGACGAAGCGCAGATGGTGGAGAGCAGCACTTCGCAGGCGGCGGAGATGGTCAGCCAGCTGCCGGCGGTGAATCGTTGGGCTGTTACTGGCACGCCGATTCAAAAGACCATTGATGATTTGGCGCCGCTGCTGAAATTCGTGGGCTTCCACGAGGCTTGTGAGCCTCAAGATGCCTGGCACACGGTGGCAAATTCGTTTTTGCTCAAGCACAAAGCTGAACCGCTTTTGGAGTTGCTGCAGCATTGCATGTGGCGCACCTGCAAATCGAAAGTGGAGCATGAGTTGGGCATACCACCGCAAACGGAGCTGGTGCATCGCCTCGCGCTGAGCAATGTGGAGTCGCTTTACTACCGCGAGGAGCACTTCAAGTGCACTGAACTCTTTCTGGAAGCCGTTGCCAAGCACACCAAGTACAATCCCAATACGTCCAGTTCACGTTTGGCTTCCATTTCTCCACAACTGCTACGCAGCATGTTGCAGCCATTTTTGCGCATACGCAAAACTTGTTCGGTGCCCGTGGTGATCAATAAGAATGTTGCGACCACTAATTATTTGAATCCACAGGATTTGCTGGTGCATCTCAAGACCAACAATGAGATGCAGTGCAAGCGAGAGCTGCGCACTTGGGCATCTTCGTACAACGGTCTGGCGGCCATACACTTTATTCTCAAGCAGCATAAAGAAGCGATGCACAACTACAAACAGGTGCTGCAGCTAGCCAAGGACTACAACGATGACAACATCACGTAAACAACAAAAAAATGCATTAATTCAATTGTAAATATTAATTTAATATATCTTCTTTATAGGGTGGACAGCCTGCTGCAAATTCATGCGCTGCACAATCTGCTGTCGGCTTCTGAATTTGCTGCCGACGACGAAAAGCTCAGCGAAGAAGAGCTCCCCGCGTATCGCCTCAAATTGAACAGCTTGGAGCGCAAGTTCCTGGAAGAGAAGATTGTTGTGCTGCTGGCAGCCGAGGCAGCCTATGAAGCAAAGCTGGAGGAACTGGATAAGTTGCAGCAGCAATTCTCGTCAAGCATTGTGCAACTGTTTGCCACCGTGGTCAACATCAGCGACAATTGGCACACAGCTGTTTGGCATAAGATTGGCGAGGAGTTCTTTAGGCAAAATATTTCCAGTGAAAAACTGCAGGACGTGAACTCAGTCACGGGATTAATCTATATACTGCACAACTGGCATGACCGCTTGGAGAAGCAGCACAAACAATTGCGCAAAGACTTTAAGTTTCTGAAGCGTATGCTGCTCCAAGCCTGCGGTGCTGTCAGAGAAGGTGTCGCTCTCTCCGCGGACGCCAATCAGTTCATCAAAGTAGTCTCTGATTGCCACTTGGCGGATATTATGGTAAGTCTCATAAATATTTAGTTAATCCTTTATTTATAGATAATTCTTGGTCATTACTAACTGAGGCTGGAATATTAATAATGCAATGAGTGATTTCTCAAAATTCCAAAGCATCGACGCCGCTTTAAGTGTTTTTCTTCGTTCAATTAAAACACAAGCCATAGCATGTATTGTAACCAATGCTTATCAAACACATGAACTAATTGTAGCCTCTTTACATTATTTCTGTGCTAGTCTTGTGAAATATTTACCAATGCTAAATTTATCTAACAGGAGGACAAACCAACTGGTGACAAAAGACAAGATCCTCGCAAAAAACGGCATTGCTCGCTGTGTAAAATACATGAGACTGTAAACAAGTTTGAGTGTCTGCTCTTTGACAAGGAACTAGGCAAGGAGGGCACCATAACAGATGGCTCCGAAAACTCAAGCATGGAAATTATGCTCATCAGAGGTCAGTGTCATTAATTCAAATATTCTATAATTAAAAAATAACCTAGGAAACTTCTTTCCCAGTTGTTTTTGGTTATTTGCGTGGCAGACACGAGTTCGCGGAATGGAAGACAGAGTGTAAAAATAAATTGGAGCAGCTGGACTGCATGCAGAGCCTGGAGAAGCTACAAATCAAGTATTGGATTGAGGCAGAATACGTAATAAAGGCCTTTGATGAGCTGGATATGTGCAAAATGCGCATACTGCTCACAGAGAATCCCAAAGAGCAATCGAACTTTCGCATTTTACCATATCAACTGGAAGAGCAAACCAAGTTCAATATGGCGAATATTGAGGAGGCGCAGCTCAACTTTGTGCGGCTATCGGGTCGCCTTAAATACCTCAAGCATTTAAAAGACGATGCAGGCGACAAACCTTGTCCCATTTGCCAAACTCTGGACGATGATCGCGTAAATATATCTATACTCTATCAAATTGAAGAATAATTCTAATTCTACTTGCAGTATGTGATGTTGTCATGTGGTCATTACCTATGCCAAGAATGTCTGGATACAATGCGGAGTAAATTTGGAAGGAAGATAAAATGTCCCATATGCCGACAAGATTCACCACAGTAAGTGGCAATCGACAGTAAAAGTGTTCTCAATTAAATTGTTTATTTTTGCAGATTGTATTATTCCGTGAGAAAGGGCGTAAATCGTCCCAAAATCATTGGCGACTTCTCCACGAAAATTGTGTATATTGTGGAGCAGGTGCAAAAGATTCAAGCCGAAGACGCTGAGCAAAAGATATTGATCTTCTCGCAATGGGCAACGATACTGAATCATATTGCTAGCGCACTGCAAATGAATGGCATCAAGTATCGCAACAAGTTCACCAATCGCGACATCGATGAGTTCAAGGTGGGTAACCTTAACATTTTCATAACGAATTTGTAAGATTACAGAGCAGAGCTTTACCAAATAAGAAAGGATTTTTAGTAATCTCACAGCAGACGCAAGATTGATCAAAAGACTTTAATATTTAAATATGTGATAATCTTTCCTCTATTCCATTCTTTAGCAACCCGAACTCAAGATTACCTGCATGCTGATGCCACTGTCGCGTGGCTCCAAAGGATTGAACTTGATTGAGGCGACGCATGTGTTTCTGGTCGAGCCCATACTGACACCTGGCGAGGAGTTGCAAGCAATAGGACGTGTGCATCGTTTTGGCCAGACAAAGTAAGAGCAACAACTCAGCATTCAATAAAATCAAATTAAAATTCGACGATAATTTCTTCTCTTGCAGGCCGACAACAGTGCATCGCTTTATCGTCAATGGCACAATCGAGGAGAATATTATGACGCTTATCAAATCTGCCGACGACAGATCCACATTGTCCACGCACTGGGATCTGGATAACATGACTTTGGACAGCCTTAAGGATCTCTTTACGCTTAAGCAAACAGATTAGACTACAACAATGATTGACTATTTCGATATGTACATATATACATACATATGTCGGCACATTGACACTGCGTAGTTGCAGTTGCGCATTGGCACATTGACATGGCATCATCCGTTTTAGCAGGGCGACAGCGTAGTGTCGCTGTCACCGAGTATGGTTCGGAATGATGAAGGGACGACGCAGGCAGTTGCGTTTAGAACGTGTGAGAAACCGAAACTCGCTGTGCTAATACGATGTCTGCCAGAAATAATGATGCTGCGACATATCATATACATACATATTGTATTTGTATTTTGTATAGCTATGTGTTGTACTTAGAATTAAGAGTAAAGCTAGCTAACTATAGGGATGCAAAAATTATTGCTTTTATCGATGATAAACATTTCCAAAATCTTATCACACATGATCAATCTTGAGGTCATCGATTGAGGTGCCCTCGGCATGCGCTTTTTGCGCATAGTAGCCATCGTAGGAGCTTTGCGCCTTCTCGATCTCCTGCTGCTGCTGCAGTTTCTGCAGCTGCTCGTACGCCGCTTCCTGGATCTTGCGACGCTCCATGTCCGCTCGCCGCTTCACCTCATTCTCTTCGTACTGCTGTGCCTGCAGCTCCGCCGAGGCAGCCGCACGCTCTGCAGCTGCCTCTTGATACTCGTCGTACGAGTGCAGATTCTTGTCGGTTGCCTCCAGTTTGTGCAGCGATGACAGCTGCTCCTTGGCCGCCTCGGCAATCTCTTTACGCTTCGCATCCGCCTTGCGACGCGCCTCACGTTTCATGCGCTCCTGCTCCTCCAGTTCCTCGCGTGCCGCATAGAACTTGGATGAGATGACAGGCGGGCGATTCTCGTGCGTGCGCTGATGTCGCTTCAGCGCCGTCTCCTGGCGGAAATGTGTGCCACACGTCTTGCACTCAAAGGGCTTCTCGCCCGTATGAATCCATTCGTGGTGTCGCAGCGTTTGCGCCTTGGCGAAACGCTTCGGACAAAAACGACAGGCAAAATCCTTCACCTTCTCGTGTATGATCTTATAGTGACGTTTCATGTTGCCAATGTTATTGAAGCCTTGACCGCAACCCGGACAAATGTGTTTGCCCTCCTTCTTGGTGAAGTTGACTTGAGGTGACCACGACGGCACCGAAACTGAGGGTATGGGATTGACAGCGGTGCCAGCCAGCTGTGAAATGTCCACACGTTGCACACGACGCGGATCCTTGGGTATTGTGGCCACCGATTCGGCGCACACTTTCAACAGTTCATCAGCAGCATTTTGCGACATCAGGCCATCGACAACGACGTCTGCGGGATTGTGCGCTTGTGAGCCAACTACTTCGGCGATGTCCGTGCTCTCAGTGGCTGCTGCTCCTGCTGTAGCACCTTCGCCCAGTTCCACCTGACGCTGACGATACGTTTCCATGGCCCGCAACACGCGCTTCTCGTGCGTCTTCAGATGCTTCGTCAGGCTCTTTGGATAGAGGAACTTCTTGCCACACACCTTGCACTCGCAACGCTTCTCCCCAGTGTGCGTCATCTCATGGATCTTGCAGGCATGCGACTTGCCAAAGGTCTTGCCACAATATTGACACGCATAGTTTTTAATCTTCTCGTGCACAATCTTTATGTGATTGGCCAGACTCTGTTTGTTGTGCGACGCATGCTCACATATATGGCACTTGAACTTCTTCTCCTGCGTGTGTGTCAGAATGTGTGTGTTCCACTCCTGTCGGGTGGTCTTACCCACGCCACAATAGGGGCACACATAGTTCTTGATGCCCGCATGCCGCATCAGATGATCCTTGAGCGCGCTGTTGATCACAAAGCGTTTGCCACAAATGTTGCAGGGAAAGGGCAGCTCCTTGCCATCGTGCTTATACATGTGCTTTTTCAGCGCCATAGGACAACGGAAGATCTTCTCACATTCGGTGCAAGGATAATCACGAGGCGGCGCTGCCGCTTTCGAAATATTGTGCACCTTTTTCATATGGAAGGTGAGCAGACGTATGCGCGGAAACGTTTTGCCGCAGCCCTCAACGCTGCACGCATGAACCTCGGACAACTCCGTGTGGGCATGATCCACATGCAGTCGCAGACCGCCAGCTGTAGTGAAGCCCTTGCGACAACTCTCCACTTTGCATTGAAAGGGAAGCAGATCGTTGTGGTGCTTCATGTGCTCCTCGTAGCGTATGGCCTTCTTGAACTTCTGATGACAGATGTGACAGTCGATGATGCGATGCAGATGTCGCTCAGCCGCCGGAATACGCTTGCGTTTCGTCCTCGATTTGACGCCCTCCTCATCCGACTCGGAGCTGCCCTCATCCTCCACATCTTCAACTTGCTTTTGCGAACTCATTTTGTTGCCTCGTAGACGTTGTGCCAGCGGCATATCATCATCAGCATCACTGCTGTTGGGCTCAAAGTCCACATCGTGATCATCGGCAAACGAAACACCATCCTCATCCTCATCGTCGCCGCCGTCATCAAACATTTGCATAATGCCCGCCGCCTGATCTTCTACATCGGCCTTGACTTCCTTCTCAACCTCTTCAGCCTCTTTATCGACATGTTCGAGCATTTTAAACACATCCTCCTCGTTCTCAATGATCTCCATTTTGTGATTAAGCAGCGGATCATAGTTTATGCGATCCTCCTCCTCACCAGCCAATTCCCCATCTTGTGCTCCTCCAGCCACATTCAGCACATCAAAGTTATCGATGTGATTGAGCGGTGTTGCAGTTGCTGCTGTTGTTGCTGTTACTCCAAAGAAATTGTTGGCCACCATCTGCTGAAAGCGTTGTACCGAGTCCACACACAGCTTCTGAAAATCATGCAGATCATTGAGCCGGCTAAAGCACTGTGTGCACAGATTCATAGGGAAGCCGTCTTGTTGCTCCACGGCAAGCGAAGTGCACACACACAACTTTTTGGCCAGACCCGGAACCAGAAATAAATCGTAGGCGACATCATTTTGCAGGAGGTTTAAGCAGATGCGGCATATTGTGTGTATGGAGTATCCACTCCCTCCTTCATTCATTTTGTGACTACCGTATTGTTGGCGTACTGAATCAAAATATTATTTATTTTTATGAAGAAAACTATTCGCGATAGAAGAAGCAGCAGCAGCAGGCAGCGTGACCACAACACCAATTTGGAAATATACTTGTGTTTTCGCAAAATATACCAATTTGGTCACACAGTTTTAGTGACGGAACAATTTGACTAAAAATCTACTAACTGTTTTTATGTTTTTTTTTTATAAATTGTAAACAGTCAATCTATAATTGCTTCAGCGAATATTTTGGATTGGGAATTACGTAAATAAATTTAAAAAACAAATACAAAAACAAGTACGCGTTTTAAAATAATCGGCTACTTTCGGTGCATATCGATAGTTATACTTACTACTCATTCTACTCACCCTTAGGTATTCAAATGCTCACACACACCCACAAAAGCATGCAACTGCAAGCGTGCGTGTGTGTATGTGCACTATATGTAAATAAAGGAGGAGTGGGAGAAGCAACCTCATAAGAATTTAGAGTGGAAAGACAACGTAGTTACTATATATGTATATGGTATATATGTATTTGTATATACGATAATATATATTTTCTTAGACAATAATCATAATAATCCATTGTTGTTATTTTGATTATGCTTAAACTTAATAACTTGAAAGTTTCGTTATTAGAATTGCATCGACCAATAAGTATTTGTTTACTCCGAGACAGCTGGGAACTTCTTTCCATTCCTTGGCAGGATTAAGGATGCTAGACTGAATTCGGATTTGTAGAGATTAAGTATATAGTATGTAGGTATGTATGTAGATACAACACGTACAATGTAATTAATATTTAATATATAATTAAATGATTAAGGATTAAGTTGATTGAGGGGTTTACAGATGTGTACTATATGTATTTTATCTATATATGTATGAAGCCACATTTATTTGAGGGACTCGCTCATAGATCATATGGTTTGGGGGCGGGGGTTCTTAAATCGACAGGGACAAGCTAAAAGAAGTTATACATAAAGCATTTTTTCTTGTTTGTTTCTTTCTTTGCACTTACTACATCTTCATTTCGTGAATCTTATTCTCACCGTAACCCATTTTACACGTGATCTAATTTGAGACCATCCGGGTCAATGCCCTCGGCTTCAGCCTTCTGACCGTAATAGCTATCATAGGAGCCCTTTTCGCTTTGTATTTGCTTTTGCAATCGATTCAGCTGCTCACATGCGGCTTCCTGTATTTTACGATTCGCCTCCTCCTGCTTTCGCTTTGCCTCATTCTCCTCGATCTGCTGGGCGAGCAGCGCAGCGGTGGCCGCTGCTCGCTCTGCCGCTGGATCCTGGTATTCCTCATGAATCTTTGGTTGTTTTTTGTTGAGCTCAACCTTTAATCCCTTGGCCTTGCTAACTGATGGCTTTGGCGGCTTCTTTTCCTTCGGTGGCTTTGGTGGTTTATCGTGCACCTTTAGATGCGTCTTAAGCACCTGCTCCTGCCTGAAGTGTTTGCCACAGATCTTACACTCGAATGGTTTCTCGCCTGTATGGATGTACTCATGATTGCGCAAGTATTGAGCCTTGGCAAAGCGTTTGGGACAATAGCGACAGGCGAAATCCTTGACCTTCTCGTGTATGATCTTGTAGTGCAACTTCATATTGCCAATATGATTGAAGCCACGCCCACAGCCCGGACAAATGTGCTGACCCTCCTTCTTAGTGAAGTTCACCTGCGGCGACCACGAAGGCACCGACACCGATGATATGGGATTGACCGAGGTGCCCGCCAGTTGAGAGATGTCCACGCGTTCCACACGATGCGATGGCTTCGGCTTGGGTGGTATCACCGGTATGGGTTTCACGTCCATTGGCTCTGCCAAATGACTCTGCTGCTCTCCACCCTGACCGAGATTTACATTGTTTTGGCCATCACCTTCGCCGGGCGGCTTAACAGCCGTCGCCGTAGCTGGCGGTGGAATATCTCGTTTCTCGTGGATCTGCAAGTGCTTAGTGAGACGTTTCTCGAAGAGGAAGATCTTGCCACAGATCTTGCACTCGCAACAGTTTTCGCCAGTATGTAATCTTTCATGGATCTTGCATGCATGCGACTTGCCAAAGGTCTTGCCACAGTATTGACAGGCAAAGTTCTTGATTTTCATGTGCACCACCTTGACGTGATTGGATAACGCCTGTTTGTTGTGCGAGGCATGATCACATTGTCGACACTGGAACTGTTTCTCGCGGGTGTGCGTCAAGATGTGCTTGTTCCACTCCTGTCGCGTTGTCTTGCCCACTCCACAGTACGGACACACATGATTCTTCACACCCGCGTGACGCAGCAGATGATCGCGGAGCACGCTGTGTATGTGGAATCGTTTGCCGCAGATTTCGCATGCAAAGGGCAGCTCTTCACCCGTGTGCTTGTACATGTGCTTCTTGAGTGCGGTGGGACAGCGGAAGACCTTCTCGCATTCAGTGCACGCGTGTCGCTTCACATCCGGTTTGGCCACCTTATGCACCTTCTTCATGTGGAACGTGAGCAAGACGGAGCGGGGGAATGTCTTGTCGCATCCCTCAAAGGTGCAGGCGTGTACTTCGGAGAACTCGGAGTGCGCATGGTCCATGTGCAGGCGCAGGCCACCGGCTGTGGTGAAGCCCTTCTTGCACGACTCTACCGTGCACTGGAATGGCAACAGATCGTTATGGTGCTTCATGTGCTCCTCGTATCGAATGGCCTTTTTGAACTTCTGATGACAGATGTGACAATCGATGAGCTTATGTCGATCCCGTTCGCCAGCTGGAATGCGTTTGCGTTTGGATTTCGTGCTGGGTCTATCGTCGTCATCCGACGACTCAGAGCTGGAGGATTCATCGTCATCGTCGTCGCGGGTGTTAGAAGCGGCAGCCTTGCGTCCCTTGGCCTTGCTGGCTCGGGTGTTGCCACGCAATCGTGATAGAGGCGCTGCGTCCTCGGATTCGCTGCTATTCGCATCAAAGTCTGCATCCTCTTCGTCATTTTCCGCTTCGCTTTCACTCGATGATTCCTTGTCCTTTTCTACATCTTCGACATCTTTGTCCACATCTTCAAGCATTTTGAAGACATCGTCTTCATTCTCGATTATTTCAATTTTCGTATTCAATAGCGGATCAAAGTTAATGCGATCCTCCTCCATTTCATTTTCGGGTGGCGCAATATTGAGAACATCAACATTGTCAATTTGATTAATATCCGAGATGCCGACGGGAGTGAAATAATTATTTGCTACCATATCCTGAAACTTTTGCACTGAGTCCACGCACATCTTTTGAAAGCCATGCAAATCGTTGAGCTTTGTGTAGCAAGAGGTGCAAAGGTTTTTTGGGGAATCCATCGTGTTGTTCCACGGACAGCGAAGTGCACACACACAACTTTTTTGGCCAGACCTGGGACCATGAATAGATCGTAGACGGCATCGTTGCGCAGATGATTTAGGCATACGCGGCATATCGAGTGTATGGAGTATTCACTCCCCTCATTCATTTTGCTCCGACTTGCTGCCTTTTGTTGCGAATGCAATTGCAAAAGTTTACACAAAATTACCAGCACACAATTTCTCTGCTGAGAAAAACTATGTATACGCGTCCATAAAAGTAACGAGCACTTTGCACATCGGTTACTTTTGGACTCGAGTAGAATCACAAAACTACTCGATACCATAGACACTGAGGCGATAGTCATTTAATTTGTAAACAACTTGAAATTTTTTAAATATATATATATAAAAATATTGAATAGGTGTTTTATATTATATTATTTTGTTTGCATTCAATATATATAAGAAAGGAATACATAGGTTTAAGTAAAAGAGTCGAAATGACATTTACTATTTTTCAATAATAGTATTTATTCAAAAATATTCAAACTTAAATTAAAAAATAGGAGAGCTGTATAATATAATATAATAATAATAATAATAATATTATTAATATTAATATACATTTAATATATCCGTACATATTTGCTCAGTATTTTCGATCAGCTGATCGTCGAAGTTTATGTAGTCTGGTCACTCTTAGCAAGTTGGCGCAAGTTTCAGCACAGCCAAAATAAACGGAATCGGTCTACGCGCTATTAAATTGCATTTGCTTTTACATTAAAAATTCAGTAAACATTCATATATATAGCGAATTATTGGAAGTTTATAAGCACTTTGCTCTGCTTCAACAATATTAAGATTAGACTGTTGATATTCATATCAAGAGCTCAAAAACGAAATCCAGAAAATAGCCGGTCTAGAAAGTGAGACTTCGAAATTACGGATGGAAAAAAATATAACTACTCAACTATGGAAGAAGTCTCTGTTGAGAAATACAAAAAAAAGGCTGGCTTCAGTTTATTAACCCCTCGTAAGTGCTTCATGTTTAAACTTCTCTATGTTATAATATCTTTGGAAAGATGCTGCTAGTTTGGTTCTTTTACTTTAGAGTTAAACAAATTCAAGTCATTTGGTGATTTGTCTTTTTAATTAAGGTTACGAATTGCGGTGGTGTAACAATGGTTTAAGAAGCTTTCAAAACTTGCATTTAATTCAGATGTGCAGCTGTGATTGAAGATGTGTTTAAAGAAAATGTGTCAAATCCTGAGTTTCTTATTATAGGTGCAGGTGCAAATTACTCATATTAAAATTAAACTGGTGCTGATAAATTATATTTACAGGGACTTAATGCTCATACACGATCCTTGGGAATGCTTAAGCAATTATTTGGTAAAGGTAAACTATCATAGGAGATCTTTTCATTCAAGCGCTTCAACAACTGAAGTTGCTCCTGAGCTGCTGTTTGAATCTTCTGAACCGCTTCAGCCGTCTTTAACTTGATCTCATTCTGACTTTCCTGATGGGCAATCAATTGAGCTTGTGCCGCCGCATGTGCTGCAGCTGGATCCTCGTACTCCTCCCGAACTTTGGTAGGCTGCGTATTCAGTTTGGTTTTAGGTCGCTGAGATGGTTGTCTATTTGTGTGAGATGCTTTTTGTTGCTTTGGCGCCTTGGGTGGCCTAGGAGGTTTGTTGTGGGACTGCTTATGTGTGTAGAGAGTCGAGTCTGCCTTGAATGCCTTGCCACAGATGTCGCACTTATGAGGCGTCTCCCCAGTATGCGTATTCTCATGAGCCTTCAGATAATGCAGTCTCCCAAAACGTCTGTGGCAAAAGCGACAAATATAATCCTTGATCTTTTGATGTACCACCTTATAATGCAGTTTCATGCCCTCCAAGCGATTGAAGGATTTGCCACACTCCGGGCATATTACTTGACCATCTCTTTTCTCCACTTCCGTCCACGCTGGCACTGAAACTGTAGGAATGGGATTGACAACAGTGCCAGCCAAAAGTGCTATATCCACGCGCTCCACTCTTGCACCCAATTTCTTCTCTCGCTCCTTTTTTCTTTCCTCCTTCTCAGCAGCCTTTTTCTCTCGCTTCTCGTGCGCCTTCAAATGGTTCGTCAGATTCTTCTCAAAGAGAAACATCCGACTGCAGATCGTGCACTCATAGCAACTATCTCCCGTGTGCAATCTCTCGTGCATCCTTCGCGCATAGGCAGTGCCAAAGGTCTTCTCGCAGTGCTTACAGGCATGTTTCCTGATTTTCATATGCACCACCCGAATGTGCTTGGTCAGCGACTGTTTGATATGCGTGGCATATTCACACTGATCGCATTTAAAGTTCTTCTCCCTGGTGTGCGTCAAGATGTGATTGTCTAGTTCCTGTTTCGTAGTTTTTCCCACACCACAATAGGCACACACAAAACGCTTAATCCCCGCATGTCGCAGCAAATGATCTCGCAGTTCGGTGCTGGCAGCAAAGCGTCTCTTGCATATGTCACAGCCAAAAGGCTTCTCCTCGCCTGTGTGTTTGTACATGTGCTTCTTGAGCGCCATGGGACACCGAAATAGCTTATCACACTCCGAGCATGGATGAATGTCTGGCTTGGCAATGTTGTGCTCCACTCGCATGTGTCTGGTGAGCAAACGTTTCAATGGGAATTGCTTGTCGCATCCCTTGGCAGTGCAAGTGTACATTTGGCAGAGTTCTGTGTGCGTGTGTTCGATGTGATGACGCAAGCCATTGGAGGTCGTAAAGCCAGTCTTGCACGTGTCCACGGGACACTGATGAGGCAGTAGATCACTGTGCCGTTTCATATGCTCCTCGTAGTTGGCCATCTTTATGAACTTTTGTGTGCAAATGTGACACTCAATCAACCGACGACGCTCTCGCTCCACTGGAATCAAACGCTTCCTCCTTGGCTTATCACTTGATCTAGCTTTCATTGTGCCTTTTGCTTTACTTTTGAGACGCGACAGCGGTAACGAGTATTCAGAGTCACTGGTGTCTGGTTCGAAGTCAACATCTTCATTATCATCGCTGTTTTCGATGTTGGAAGTGTCATTCAAATCATTCTGTTCCTTAACGGTTTCTTTATCAACATCTTCTATCATTTTGAACACATCCTGCTCGTCTTCAATTTCTATTTTCGTATTGAGTAAAGGATCAAAGACTTCCTCCTCGGCAGGGATTTCAGCATCCTGGTCAGATGCATTCATCACATTAAAATTGTCTTCTGGAATTGAGCGAACTATGATGCAGGTGCTAGTCAACATCTCTCGAAACTTTTCCACCGAGTCTAGGCATTGTGTCTGAAAATCATGCAAGTCGTTGAGTCGACTATAGCAAGTGGTGCAAATGTTTGTGGGGAATCCATCTTGTTGTTCCACTGTCAGGGAAGTACACACACACAATTTCTTGGCCAAACCGGGCACAATAAAGATATCGAAGGCGTCATCCTGGCTCAATTTTGTTAGGCACGCACGACAAAGAGTTTGAGCTAGGCCCAACTTCTCCTCAGTCATTTTGGTTGGGCTCTTGTTAAATCAACCAGTTTTGTTTGTTTACAAAACAACCATATCGATTTTGTTGTTGCTCGATACCAATGTCTTAAGCAAGTACAAGTAAATCGTTACTAAATCGGTATAAAGAATATCGATAGGAGGACGAACTAATTTATCGATGCTAAATAGGTATTCTATGTTCTTTATTATATTCGGTTTCCGCAGCGTAGAAGAGAATTAAAAGCTTACGCTAAAATTATGTATACTTTTGATCACAGTTAATAGAAAATAAGTTAAGTTGTAAACAAATGATAAGTCAGTTGTAAACAAATGTTTTATATGAATAAATAGTTAAGGTACAATAAGCATTAATTACAATCAATTCTTTACACTGGGCAAACTATCAAGGGCCATCTTTTCGCTTAGACGCTTCAATATCTCCAATTGTTCCTGTGCCGCCGTTTGAATCTTTTGAGTCTCTTCGGCCGCCTTCAACTTGATCTCATTCTTGTTCTCCTGATGGGCAAACAACTGAGCCTGGGCTGCCGCTCGTTCGGCAGCTGGATCCTCGAATTGTTCATGATTCTGATTTTTCGGATGCATATTCAGTTTAGTTTTAGATCGCTTACTTCGCTCTGTAGGCTGAGATTCTATTGCTGGCTTTGGGGGCTTCGGTTTGGGAGCCCTGGGCGTCTTTGGCACTTTGGCTGGCTTGGCTATTTTAGGACAATGCTTTCTCTTTTTGTGCACAAACAGGGCTGAGTCTCCCTTAAAGGCCATGTCGCATATATTGCACTTAAAAGGTGTTGCTCCGGTGTGAATATTCTCATGAGCCTTGAGATATTGCAGCCTTCCAAAGCGTTTGCTACAAAAGCGGCAAATATAATCCTTGACTTTCTGGTGTACCACCTTGTAGTGAAGCTTCATGCCCTCCTTCCGATTAAAGCTTTTGCCACATTCCGGACAAATGACCTGTCCATCTACATGTGCCACATCTTCCCAATTTGGCGGTGGCACCGACACCGTGGGAATCGGATTAACAACAGTGCCAGCCAAACGTGCTATGTCCACACGCTCTACTCGTGCACCCAATTTCTTCACCGTCTCCGGCTCTTTCTTCACTTTCTTCTTCCTCTCTTTTTTCTCCACCTCCAGTTTCTCCCGCTTCTCATGCGTCTTCAAATGCGTTGTCAACGTTTTTTCAAAGAGAAACATCCGACTGCAAATCGTACATTCGAAGCAACTCTCTCCGGTGTGCAGTCTCTCATGGGTTCGTCGAGCATACGCATTGCCAAAGGTCTTCTCGCAGTAGCTGCAGGCGTGCTTCTTGATCTTCATGTGCACCACGCGTGTGTGCTTCCAAAGCGATTGCTTGCAGTGCGTCAAATAATCACACTTATCGCACTTCAAGTTCTTCTCCCTCGTGTGCGTCAGAATGTGATTGTCCAGTTCCTGTTTAGTGGTTTTGCGCACCCCACAATAGGTACATATGAAGTTCTTGATTCCCGCATGGCGCAGCAAATGATGTCGTAGTTCGGTGCTGGTGGCAAAGCGTCGCTTGCATATATCGCAACAAAAGGGCAGCTCCTCGCCCGTGTGTTTGTACATGTGCTTCTTGAGGGCCATGGGACAGCGGAATACCTTTTCACACTCCGAGCACGGATGCGTTTCGGGCTTGGCCATGTTATGCATAATTCTCAAGTGTCTCGTCAACGAGCGTTTGAGAGGAAATTGCTTGTTGCAACCTTCCACCGTGCAGGAAAGCATTTGACAGAGTTCCGTGTGCATGTGTTCAATGTGATGACGCAGTCCATTGGGCGTTGTAAAACCAATCTTGCACGACTCCACAGGACACTGATGTGGCAACTGATCATCGTGCAGTTTCATGTGCTCCTGATATATGCACGTCTTCTTGAACTTCTGCGTGCAAATATGGCACTCAAGCAAACGTTGCGTCTTAGGCTTTGATTCGATCTCAACCCTATCGCTTCCAGCTTTCTTAGTTTCCTTGATGTCTTTGCCCTTGCCTTTAAGGCTCGAAAGCGGCAAAGTGTAGTCAGAGTCGCTGCTATCAGCTTCGAATTCCATGCCTCCACTATCCTCGTCGTCAAAGCTGTCATTTGCTTGCTCTCTTTCATCCTCGTCTTCCACCGATTCTTTGTCGACAGCTTCTATCATCTTGAACACATCCTGATCGTATTCAATTTCAATTTTGCTATTCAGTAGTGGATCAAAGTGTGTGTGTTCCGATTCCGCGAAAACCACATCCCCCTCCAGGTCAGCAGCTGCATTCACTACGCTAAAGTGTCCGCTGCTGCAGGCCAGCAGCATCTCCTTGAATTGCTGTACAGCGTTGAGACATTGTGCTTGGAAATCATGCAAGTCGTTGAGGCGATTGTAGCAACTGGGACAGATGTTTGTGGGGAATCCATCTTGTTGCTCCACGGTCAAAGAAGTGCAAACACACAATTTCTTGGCCAGCCCGGGCACAAGGAAGATGTCGAAGGCGTCATCCTGGCACAGTTGTTTTATACATGTGCGACAGAATTTCTGGGCTATGCCCAAATTTTCGTCACTCATTTTTTACGTGTGCAATAATTAAATGTGCCAAGTTTTGTTTATTGTGCCACTGGTTTCTCTGTTTGATGGCGATTAAATTCGCTAGTACGACTAGAGCGTTAAAAACTTATCGATGATATATCGGAACATATCGATAATGCATTAATGAATTTTTCTCACCTTTATTTACAATTTGAATATTTTTTTGAGGTTTATTATAATTATTTAAATATATGATACAAAAAGAATAACAATTTAAATTGCCAGCTTATACATGATCCTTGGGTATATCCATGTTAATGCCTTTGCCCGCAAAGGTGTCATAGGAAACCTTTTCGCTTTGCCACTGCTGCTGCAGCTTCTGGAGCTGCTCCTGTGCAGCCGATTGAATCTTTTGCGTCTCCGCTTCCGCCTTCAGCTTGGCGGCACTCACGTTAAGCTGCTGAGCAACCAATTGAGCCGTTGCCGCCGCCTGCTCGGCCACTGGATCCTCATATTGCTCGTAATTTTTCGCTGGTTGTGTGTTTAATTTGATTTTGGGACCCTGATAGAAACGTTTCCTGACCAACGGCTCCTTTGGTGCCTTTGGCTCTTTGGGTGGCTTATTGTGCGATTGTTTGTGTTTGCTAAGCGTGCCATAATGCTTAAAGCTCTTTCCGCATGTTTGGCAAGAGTAAGGCGTTTCCCCAGTGTGAATATTCTCATGGCACTTCAGGTACTGGGATTTGCTAAAGCGCTTGGGGCAGAAGCGACAAGCATAGTCCTTGATCTTTTGATGCACAACCTTGTAGTGCAGCTTCATGTTGGCCAAATGATTGAAGGCCTTACCGCACTCCGGACAAATAAATTGACCCTCCTTCTTGGTGAAATTCACATGTGGCCAAGCTGGCACCGAGACCGATGGAATGGGATTGATAGCGGTGCCCGCTAATTGTGCCATATCCACCAGTTCGACGCGACGTGGATCTCTTGACTTCGGCGGCATAGGTGACACTTCCTTCACTTCATCTACAGCAGCGTTCTCTGTCTTGGCCGTGGGCTCCTCATCAACATCATCGTCCGGCTTATCGCGTTTCTCGTGCGTCTTTAGATGCCTCGTTAATCGCTTTTCGAACAGGAATTTCATTCCACAGATGTTGCATTCAAAGCAGCTTTCCCGCGTATGCAATCTTTCATGCGTGCGACACGCATATGCATTTGCAAATGTCTTATCGCAGTACTGACACGGATGATTGCGGATATTCAGGTGAACCACCCGAACATGCTTCGTCAGCGACTGTTTGTTGTGCGTGGCATATTCGCAGTGCTCGCAGAAAAACTTCTTCTCCCTGGTATGCGTGAGGATGTGCTTGTCACACTCCTGTTTGGTAGTTCTGCCCACGCCGCAATAGGGGCACACAAAATTCTTGATCCCCGCATGGCGCAGCAAATGATCTCGTAGTTCGGTGTTGACACTAAAGCGCTTGTTGCAAATATTACAACCAAATGGCAGCTCCTCGCCCGTATGCTTATACATGTGCTTCTTTAGTGCCATGGGACAACGGAACACCTTGTCGCAACCAGAGCATGGGTGAATCTCGGGCTTGGCAATGTTGTGCTCAACGCGCAGATGTCGTGTCAACATGCGTGTCTGTGGAAACTTCTTGTCGCAGCCCTCGACCGTGCACGGATGTAGTTTGCACAGCTCGGGATGCGTGTGCTCCATGTGATGACGCAGCCCAGTCTCTGTGGTAAAGCCACGCTTGCAAGTTTCCACGGAACACTGATGGGGTAGCTGGTCGTTGTGGTGTTTCATGTGTTCCTCGTAGTTCTGCGCCTTCTTGAACTTTTGTTTGCAAATGTGGCATTCGATCAAACGATGTCGCTCTCGTTCTGCGGGCGGCAAACGTTTACGTTTCGCTTTGGGCTCATCCGCCGCAGTCTTCTTCTTGATGGCTTTTTTGCGAAGACGCGATAGTGGCAGCGTTTCATCAAAGTCACTGCTGTCCGTTGCAGAGCCATCTACTTCATTAAACTCTTGATCCATTTGTTGTGCTGCTGCCGGCTCTTCTTCCTCGGACTCCTTGTCGGCATCTTCAATCATCTTGAAGACATCCTCGTCGTTCTCAATCTCTATTTTGCTATTTAGCAACGGATCAAAGTGTGTATGCTCTCCGACAGTAAACTCAGTCTGCAGGTGTTGCTGATCCGCTGCATTTATCACACTGTAGTCGTCATCGGGAATAGTGCGAATAACAAAACAGCTGCTGGTCAACATCTCTCGGAACTTTTGTACCGAATCCACGCATTGTGATTGGAAGTCATGCAAGTCGTTGAGGCGACTATAGCAAGTGGTGCAAATGTTTGTGGGGAATCCATCTTGTTGCTCCACGGACAGCGAAGTGCAAATACACAATTTCTTGGCCAGGCCGTGGTTAAGGAAAAGATCGAAGGCTGCTTCCGGTTGCAGATCTGTTAAACAGGTACGGCATAGTTTTTGGGCCAAGCCCGAAGTGTCCTCATTCATTTTGTGTTGCTTTTGAAGTTTTTCGGATTTCTTATTATTATTTTGATAAAAAGGTACTTCAATCACTATCGTTCTTTCGATTTGTTACCGATTACTCAAACGAGCACTAGTCCGATTGCGATTACGAGTACATCGTTACTATGAGTACTTTGGTAGTATTTGAACCAAAAAACCTTAAGTATCTTTCTGTGTTTGACTTACATGAGTGTGTGTGTGTGAGCTCAAATAATGCGTTGGTGTGAGTATGTACTTCACATTTGTCGGGGAACGTAATCATTACAAATTATGTTTTAAAATTGACAGTAATGATTGGGTTAAAATAAGTTACAAGCAATTTTATAAACTATAGACCATAATCATTACTAATGACATTTATTTTGTTTAGCTAAAATTTAAACTTATCTGAACTAAAATACCATAAACTTTAAAATCATTTATGAACGACAGTTTATCTGTTTTATATGAAGCTCATCATCTGAATTACTTCTTTTCGGATCTTATTAAAACAGAGAGAAATTTTTTTTTTTTACTAAAGTAAGAATGATTTTTGAAAGTAAATTATACCGAAGAAGTTATTTTTCTCTTTACTGATGAATAAATTTAAAGTTGTCCTATGCATTATAATAAACTTCAAAAAAATTACTATTTTATACTTGTATGTAAATTAATATTTTACGTGGACAACGAATATTTGTACAGATGCTTGCTTAGAAATAATTATAAATTAATGAATTTGCTGTAACTTAAGCGGGATCTTCTTTGAGGGCCTCAACCTTCTGTGCATCTTCATAGTTCACTTCGGTGAAGCAGTCGCTGGAGATCTTGTCGATAAGCTGCTGTTGCTGCAATTCTTGCAGCTGCTCACAAGCAGCCTCCTGAATCTTGCGCGTCTTTTCCGCAGCCTTGCGTTTCACCTCATGTTCGTCCTGCTGTTGGGCAATAAGTTCAGCTCTAGCAGCGGCTCGCTCGGCAGCTGGATCCTGATACTGCTCATAGATCTTGGTTGGTTGTCTATTCAGTTTTACTCGCGGCGTTGGCGGCTCTGTGGACTTGGGTTGGGGTTTCGGTGGCTTCGGCTCCTTAGGCGGCTTATTATGCGATTGCATGTGCTTCCTCAATGAGGAGCCATGACTGAAATGCCTGTCGCAAATCTTGCAGCCATACGGCTTCTCTCCGGTGTGTGTGTACTCGTGATGCTGCAGATATTGAGCTTTGCCAAAGCGCTTCGGGCAATAGCGACAGGCGAAATCCTTGATCTTTTCATGCACGACCTTATAGTGGAGTTTCATGTTGCCAATGTGATTAAAGCCCTTGCCACAGCCTGGACAAATGTGCTGACCCTCCTTCTTGGTGAAGTTGACTTGCGGCGACCAGGATGGCACCGAGACCGACGGAATGGGATTGACAGAGGTGCCGGCCAATTGAGAAATGTCCACACGCTCGATGCGATTCGATGCCTTTGGCTTAGCTGGTAATGGAGGCATCGGCTTGACATCGGCGGGCTCTTGGCTCTCGTCCTTTTTATCTTCCCCATCTGTTTTGGGCTTTGCTGCGCCGGCAGCTGCTGGAACCTCGCGCTTCTCGTGCGTCTTGAGATGCTTGGTCAGACGCTTTTCAAAGAGAAAGACCTTGCCACAGATCTTGCACTCACTGCAGTTCTCTCCCGTGTGCAATCTTTCATGCAGCTTACAGGCATGCGACTTGCCAAAGGTCTTGCCACAGTATTGGCAGGCGAAGTTCTTGATCTTCATGTGCACCACTTTAACGTGATTCGACAACGCCTGTTTGTTGTGTGACGAATGGTCGCATTGCCGGCAATGGTATTGCTTCTCCTTGGTGTGTGTCAAGATGTGTTTGTTCCACTCCTGGCGGGTTGTCTTGCCCACCCCACAATACGGACACACATGATTCTTGACGCCAGCATGGCGCAGTAAATGATCGCGAAGTTCGCTATTGATGTGGAAACGTTTGCCGCAGATGTTGCACGAAATGGGAAGCTCCTCGCCCGTATGCTTGTACATGTGCTTCTTGAGTGCCGTGGGACAACGGAAGACCTTGTCACACTCGGAGCATGGATGTATCTCGGGTTTGGCAATGTTGTGTTCCTTGCGCAGATGCTGGGTGAGCATGCGAGTCTGTGGGAATTCCTTGTCGCAACCCTCGACAGTGCACTTGTGTAGTTTACACAGTTCCGGATGTGTGTGCTCCATGTGATGACGCTGCCCGGTGGTCGAGGTGAAACCCTTCTTGCAGGTCTCCACGGGACACTGGAAGGGTAGCTTGTCGTTGTGGAATTTCATGTGCTCTTCAAAGCGCGTAGCCATCTTGAACTTCTGCTGGCAAATGTGGCATTGGAGCAGACTGCGACTGCCCACTTCGGAGGCCGGCGTACGCTTGCGTTTCTTTTTGGGTTTAGCCTCTTCCTCCTCGTCCTCCGTGTCGCTGGCCGAGGAAGATGATTCCTTCTTTTTCTTTTTGTTCTTGGGCTTGGTTTGTTTAGTTGCCTTAGTTGCAAAGCGTCGCGAGAGCGGCACCGAGTCCTGTGAGTCGCTGCTATCAGCCTGAAAATCTGCGTCCCCTTCATCGTCATCATTGTCAAAGTCATCGAATTCTTCCGGTTGCTCCTGTTGCTGCTCATCTTCCTCCGACTCCTTGTCCACATCTTCGATCATCTTAAACACATCCTCTTCATTCTCGATTTCCAGTTTGCTATTGAGCAATGGGTCAAAGGTACTGCGATCTAAATCCTCTTCAGCCACATTCGTCACATTGAAATTGTCCTCAGTGGTCTGCTGGAAACAGCTGTTGACCACCAAATCCTTAAATTTCTCGACGGACTCCACACATTGCCTTTGAAAGTCATGCAGATCGTTGAGGCGGTTGTAGCAGGTGGTGCAAAGATTTTTCGGGTAACCATCCTGCTGTTCCACCGACAACGAAGTGCAAATACACAATTTCTTGGCCAGGCCGGGGACAAAAAACAGATCGAAGGCTGCAGCGTTATTTAGGTTCGATAAGCACGTGCGGCATACCGTGTGTATTGAGACTGTGGTCTCCTCATCCATTTTGGCTTTGCAATTATTCCAAAATCGTCTTGCTTTCTAGTTTTTCTTTTCTCTCAACAAAAACTGACTCGTAGAGAATTTATGTACTTGCGGCAGTATCGGGTATCGACTAATCGAAACGAGTGTATACAGAAAGTATATACGAGTGTATATCGATAGGCACATGAATATTGAGTATCTTATGGATTAACTCGATTACGATATTATGTTTGTTTTTGTTGTGTATTCAAACAGACACCACACAGCGATATCATTAATTAATTGTAAATATTTGGGTTGGGTAGAGGGCGATCCATTGTTTTTTGGTGGATGTTTTTTTTATGTCCAAAGTTTTTTTATGCAAAACTAAAATACTTCTCAAATTTACTGTAGGCTTATATAAATTGTGTTTTCCATGGGTGCCAATAGGGAAAATACATTGTTTTACGAGTTCAGATTTCTAAGGGCGTAAATTTCCATTTGGGTTACAAAAAGCAGTTTTTTTCAATGTCCCAATCTACGAGTATGTTTCAATATAATTCACCTATTCCTCGCCTTATTATATACGAACTACATATTAAATTACAGTTTTGTCAAGGAAAAATTGATTTATTTTGCCCTAAACTGCACTTACATATTTTTTTTATAAAGAATATAGTCTAAATATGTATATTTCTTCAAAATCGAAATCGATCGTATGTATAAAGTATTAAATTAATGTAAAACGAAATGGATTTCCTTTTTTTTGATAGCAATTCATGGACAAGTAAGTTATTTCCTATTATAACTTTCCTAATGTGTCTTTAAAAAGAATAAGCTCATATATTTATATTTAAAGTTGTAAATAAAAAATGTAGTTAAAAATTAGTTTTTTTTCAATACCCTAGCAATAGTTAAAAGAAATGAAAGTTGAATGAAGCTTTTCTAAGTATTGTTGTTACAATCGTTTAAAAAAAGAAAAGGATTAGCTGAAGCTTTACAGTTTGAAATTATTATAAATATAAGATTCCCTTTTCTTAAATTTTGTATAAATTACTATAAAATAAACCCAACTTTTAGTTAAAGAAAAGTTCCCAATCCAATATTTAGATTTTTCGTATATTCCGCCCAAATAGTTTTCAATATTGACTAGCAAATGAAACAAATAGAAATTTGAAATGTATGTAATATGAAGTCATTATTCTAATTAAGCAATAGATGCCATCCAGTTACATAGACAACAGAAATACGTACATATGTTATATGTATAGTAAAATTAATATTGTGTTACAATACATGTTAGTTTAGTTTTGGAGCAATTCGAGGGTACAGATCAATGGTGTACTTAATTACTGAGGGGACTCTGTTGTGTTTTGTGTACTGACGGGAGGAGAAGGACTGTAAAAAATATTATAACTACATATATGTATATTTAAAAAATATTGCTGGGGTTGGTTGTGTGTTTTTTGTGTGTGTGACTGTAAAACAGTGAAGCACATTCTTCTCATCTACACATGATCGATCTTGAGAGCATCGACACTGATGCCCTCGGCTTGAGCCTTTTGTGCATAGTATCCATCATAGGATGTCGTTGCCTTCTCGATTTCCTGCTGCTTCTGCAGTTTATTTAGCTGCTCACAGGCGGCTTCCTGAATCTTTCGCCGCTCAATATCCGCCTTACGTTTTGCCTCATTCTCCTCGATCTGATGGGCCAGCAACTCAGCGGTGGCCGCAGCACGCTCAGCGGCCGGATCCTGATACTGTTCATAGTTCCTTGGCTCACGATCGATTTCACGCGGCTCGATTTTGTGAAACGTTGTCGGCGCCTCCGTCACCTTCTCTGGGATGTAGTTGCGTCTGTTGGGCTTGTCGTGTGTCTTGATGTGCTTCTTCAGCGCCGTCTCCTGACGGAAATGCTTGCCACAAATCTTGCACTCGAAGGGTTTTTCGCCCGTATGAATCCATTCATGATGCCGTAAAATTTGAGCCTTAGAGAAACGCTTCGGACAGAAACGACAGGCGAAATCCTTGACCTTCTCGTGTATGATCTTATAGTGGAGTTTCATGTTGCCGATGTTGTTGAAGCCACGCCCGCAGCCCGGACAAATGTGCTGGCCCTCTTTCTTGGTGAAGTTCACCTGCGGTGACCACGATGGCACCGAAACGGAAGGTATGGGATTTACAGATGTGCCCGCTAGTTGTGAGATATCCACGCGTTGCACACGTCGCGAGTTCTTCGGCTTCGCGGGAATGCCTGGTCCGACTCCGATTCCAACGCCAACGCCTGGCATGCCTGGGGCGGGCCCGCCGCCACAAGCTTTGAGCAGATCGTCGGCCACATGCTGGCCACCCATCATTCCATCTCCCTGCATGTGTTCTGGCATCTGATGGGCACCTGGCAGCGGAATGTTGAGTGGCCGATGCATATCGACGGGTGGCAAATCGCGTTTCTCGTGCGTTTTCAGATGCTTCGTCAGACTCTTCTCGCACAGGAAGATCTTGCCACAGATCTTGCACTCACAACACTTTTCGCCAGTGTGCGTGCGTTCGTGCACCTTGCAGGCATGCGACTTGCCAAAGGTCTTGCCGCAGTATTGACAGGCAAAGTTCTTGATCTTCATATGCACAACCTTGACGTGATTCGATAGCGCCTGTTTGTTGTGCGAGGCATGATCACACTGTCGGCACTTGAACTTCTTCTCCTTGGTGTGCGTCAAGATGTGAGCGTTCCATTCCTGCCGCGTGGTCTTGCCCACGCCACAATATGGACACACATGATTCTTAATACCCGCATGCCGCATGAGATGATCCCTGAGTGCGCTGTTGATGACAAAACGCTTACCGCAGATGTTACATGGATATGGCAGCTCTTCGCCCGTGTGCTTGTACATGTGCTTTTTGAGCGCTGTGGGACAACGGAACACGGTGTCACATTCGGTGCAGGGAAAGTCGCGCAATGGTGCCGCAGACTTGGAAATGTTGTGCACCTTTTTCATGTGGAAGGTCAGCAGACGGACGCGTGGGAATGTCTTGCCACAGCCCTCGACGCTGCAGGCATGCACCTCTGATAACTCCGTGTGGGCGTGATCCACATGTATGCGCAGTCCATTGGCGGTGGTGAAGCCCTTCTTGCAGCTCTCCACCTTGCACTGGAAGGGCAACAAATCGTTGTGGTATTTCATGTGCTCCTCATAGCGTATGGCCTTCTTGAACTTTTGATGACAGATGTGACAGTCGATGATGCGATGCAGATGCCGCTCAGCCGCTGGAATGCGTTTGCGTTTGGGCTTATCTCGCTTGCCACCTCCCTCTTCATCATCATCATCGTCGTCGTCGTCATCGTCGGATGATGATGAAGTGCTAAACTCATCATCGTCTTCGGGTTTAGTTTTCTTTTTAGGCTTGGCTTGCGACTTGGCTGCTCTTGTGCTCTTTGTGGCGGTGGTTTTGCTGCGCATCCTTTGAGCCAGGGGAATGTCATCGTCACTACTGTTCGGCTCAAAGTCAATATCGCGATCGTTGTCGTTGCCGCTCTCTATGGACGATGAGTCCTCGTTGAACATGTTGATGGTAATGGGCTCTTTGATTTCTTTCATCTTTTTATCTTGCTTCACTTCTTTTTCCACCTCCTCCGCCTCCTTGTCGCAATCTTCGAGCATTTTGAACACATCCTCCTCGTTTTCGATTAGCTCCATTTTGTGATTTAACAGCGGATCGAAATTAATGTGATCCTCATCCTCGTTGGGCAGATCATGTGTCGCCGTACTTGGGTCCAGCACATCGAAATTGGATTGGCAAGTGAAGGCGTTGCTGGCGACCATATCCTGAAACTTTTGCACCGAATCGACGCAGAGTTTTTGAAAGTCGTGCATATCATTGAGCCGCGTATAGCAGTTGGTGCACAGATTCTTGGGGAAGCCATCGTTCTGCTCCACCGACAGCGAAGTGCATAGACATAGTTTTTTGGCCAGACCAGGCACCATATATAAATCATAGGCAGCATCGTTCTGCAGCAGATTGAGGCAAATCCGACACAGCGTGTGTATGGAATACGTTCTCGCCACGTCCATCGTGTTGCGATTGATTGGGATTTATTGCAAGGCGTTCGCAAAGTCTTTGCTTTTTGAGTTGTGTTTTCCCAGCAGTAATACAAAAAAAAAACAATATTGACACGAAAAAATTGGTATACTCGTCAGCCAACTAGAACGAGTACATCTATCGGATACAGATACTCATTTGCATATGCGATACTTATCGATAGACACTCATACCCGCTATCAGGCATTACTAAATATCGATTTATGTCTACTACAATGTTTTTGTTTTTCGTCTTCTATATTTTACAGCAAAAGCAAATAAATTTATATTATCAGTAGTCAAACATCAAATGGAAATGTTTTTGTCTATGCGTCAACTATCGATGCCGCAAGTATCAACTAACGTTTATCGATACTTGTCAAAACGCTTAAAATACTTGTGTAAATCGAATTAGAAAATTGTTGTTAAGCTTGGATTTGCCTGTGTTTTAATTTCTGGACATGAGCACAGTCAGCAGCCCAACATCGGTGAACTCACTTTGCCGCGGTTGCCTCGACAACCTCGACGGCTGCCCCATCTACGATCTATTTGTGCTACCAGATCTCGCCGAGACCTTCACTCTTTGCACATCTTTACTGGTCGATGTCCAGGATGGCTATCCCAGGCAACTGTGTGCCAGTTGTTATGCCCGCCTCAATGATCTTCATGACTTTAAAAATCAGTGCGTGGCCTCGCTGCAGCGTTTCAAAGAAATGGTCGCCACCAAAGTGATTTTGCCAAGCAACAGCATCGATCTGTTGGAACCGCTGCCAGTGGCTTCTTCCAGCAATGAGGCGGAGCTGCTAATCAAGGATGAGGAGCTCAGTAACAGCAACACAGAATATGATCCGCTAATGCATCATAATCTCGAGCTAGTTGACAACGAAGAGGATGTGTTTAAACTGCTGGAGCATGTGGACAAAGATGACGGTGCTTCAACGACGTCCCCCGAGGATGATGTGCCCTTGGCACAACGCTTGCTGCCCTCCGAAACACTGGCCAACAAATCCCAGCCAAAAAGTAAGCGATTCACCTGCAAAATTTGTGGACAGAAATACAAGAAGCAGTCTAACTACGATGAGCATATGAAGCATCACAACGGATTGCTGCCGTATCAATGCAGCATTGAACGATGCCAGAAAGGCTTCACCACACCGGCAGCACTGCGTCTCCATGTGGACTATGCGCACATGCAGTGCGCTAAGGAAATACCCTGCACTGTTGAAAGCTGTCCGCTGGTGTTTCCCCGCCTCCGACTGCTCACGATTCATCTGAAGAAGGTACACAATATGACCCGGGCCAGTGAGCCCCGCGTTGAACAGATGTGCAGTGAATGTGGTCTTCTTTTCCGCTGTCCGGTGGCATTTAAGAAGCACAAGTACAAGCACACCGGAGAGCAGCTGCCATATCCTTGCAACATTTGCGGCAAGGCCTTTCACGTCAATAGCGCGTTGAAGAATCACCTTCTGCGGCACGCGGGCATCAAGAACCATGTGTGTCCCTATTGTGGCGTGGGTAAGACCACTCGCCAGGAGTGGAGCAAACACATGCTGACGCACACTCAGGAGAAGATGTTCAAGTGCGAAGTATGCGAACATGCCACTCACACGAAGCGTGCGCTCGACAATCATGTGAAGATTGTGCACGAGAAGATACGCAACTATGCGTGTCAGTATTGTGGCAAGACGTTTGGCAAGTCGCACGCATGTAAGATTCACGAGATGACCCACACCGGGGAGAAGCGTTGCGAGTGCAAGGTGTGTGGCAAGAAGTTCTTGTACACCGAGAGCCTGACGAAGCATTTGAAGATACACGAGAAGAGCGCCGATCGAGCGCTTGAAACATACCGCCAGCGACAGCCGGAATGTGATGCCAATACGGAAGATCAACTGCTGCTTAAGGTGTGTGCTGAATCGGTGGCCACCATACCGCGAGATCCGCGACGTGTGGAACGCGTAGACATCTCACAGCTGGCGGGCACTGTTGTCAATCCGATAACACCGGTTTTTTTGCCGTCAAATCCGCCATCTCCAAAAGAGAGCGGCCTGCACTACTGTCCCGGCTGCAATCAGGGATTTAACAATCTGGGCAACATGAAGCGTCATTACAAGAGCGTGCATGAGAAGGTCAGGGACTTTGAGTGTCGCTTCTGTGCCAAACGCTTTGCCAACTCCCAATCTCTGAAGCAGCACGAATGGATACACACCGGAGAGAAACCGTATGCTTGCAAAACTTGTGGCACGAATTTCCGTCAGGAGGCCGCCTTGATACGCCACCAGAAGGTGCACGAAGAGAAGCCAGCGAAACCAGAGAAATTGCCGAAGCAAATCACCGAGAAGTGCCGCCAAAAGGAACTACAGAAATGTGAGAAACGTCGCAATGTGGCCGCGATGCGTCAGAAGATTGCCGAGGCAGCCGAAGAGGAGCTGGAGCAATTGGCCAAACAGCGTCAGCTGGAGAAGCAACTCAACACCTACGAGCAGTATCAAGCGGCGGCTGCAGCAATGCTCAGAGATGATGACGATGTGGAGGTGGAAGAGCATTAGAGACTTCCCAGGTGGATGCTGTAATTGTGGGTTATATTGTTAATAGTTTTAATATATTTCGAGGAGATAAAGCTTTTGAATTGAAGAGGAATTGCTTTTACTCCGCGTTTTATCTGCAACTAACGCTTTAAATAAATATTAAACAAGACAAAAATTCATTTCTAATTTTATTTTACCATTTTTTTTTTACTTTTACTTGCTTGTTATTTTTATGAATGTGTGTTTTATGTTGGTTTTTTCCTGCTGCATTTCGAATACTTCGGTTTGGTAATGATTGTGAAATATTCAAAACTTCAGCAAAGATGCATGATGATGTTTTTTGGTGGTTGAGATGAGTGTGGATGATGTGATGATGTTTAATTGATGATACAAAAATCTTTTGGAAAAAACTCTACAAGTAGATAGCAAAAAAGTTACAAAAGTAAAATTTGTTGAGGAAAGTTTGTAGCGTAAGCGAACATTTTTTGTGGTGCCTTAGGGTGCCTCCGGAGTCTTTAGATTGTACTTGGATTTAATGTTGTTGAGCTCATCCTGTTTCTTGTCCACATCCACGCGCTTGAACGCCTTGTTGGACTGATAATAGAGGACGACAAGGTAACGATTGCACACATTGAAACCGGATAAATGATCGCAGGCGTTCTTCGCATCGAAGATGTCTTCGTAGACAACAAAGGCGGTGCCGCGTGTCTCGGGTGTGTTGCCACTGCACAAATATAAATGCAAATATGCGTATGTATACACAGTAAGTAATTGCAATTAAATCATAATCAATTAAATTGACAACTTACACGCGAATTTGACGTATGGCACCGAACTTGCCGAATATATCGTACATCTCGTCCGATGTGATTTTATATGGTAAATTGCGCACGTATAGAAGCCGATTCACCTCCGGCGGCAGCCGAATCTGCAAAAAAGAAATTGTGCATTTTTTCAGTTTGCATTTAATTGTGTATCAATTATATTCGGATTTGTGCTTTTTGGGATACACTCACGTTGTTGCGCTTATTCATGACTGGTCGCGACTGCTCTTGAAATGCGACTAAGCTGGGAAACTTTCACTTGACCGTCGTCTGCTGCTGCTGCTTGTTGACCTCGGGATGAATGTCCTGAAACGTGGTCCTTTGTTTAAAATTAATGGGTCTCTGACTGTCTGGCCTCAAACCCCAAACAAAACAATTTGTTAAGAAGAAGACGATGCCATTTTGCAGTGCCGTAAAATGTTATTAACAGCTGCACTGTTATTAACAGCGAAAATTTATAACAGTAATCTGCAAAAACCAGTTTCACAATTTTGAGGATAAATTTAACTTAAATTAACAGTAATTTGTAACTAACGTCATATTCGAAAACAAACAAAACAATAAAACAAAAAATTTCTTATAATAATAGTTTCTTAATGTTTGCCACCTTTGTCACTGTGATCATAACATTTCCATTCACAATAGTTTTTAGAATTGGGCATCCCTGTTTTTGTGTAGAATAGATCCGATACTATCGACGGTTTTAATATGAATAGTTCTTCGATTTGTAATTTATGATAGGTCTTCACGATGTAAGTACGTGAACTAATTATCTATTAGGTTATAGCACGAACTAAATAATAATATATGGTTAATGGTTATAGTATTAAATAGTTACCAAATTACTATACTATAAAAACGGTTGGCAGTACTCACAATAAAAATAAGCGCCGCGTTAGGCCACTTTTGGACTTTTAGCGCAGGTGGTCACACTGTTTTTCATAGGTCAGCACGGATGCTGATTTTTCCAATCGAGGCTTTTTTGGTTTTTATATCAAAATTAGTTGCTTTCAATATATAGAGAATATCTCCCCCGTCAATTTGTGAACAATTGAACCCTGTGCGCGTGCATTGGACAAGCTGAAATCGAAATCGAGCCCCCTATTCGGCAATTTACGCATTGTGAAAAACGCAGTCGTCACACCTTTGGACATTCATAGACACCAATACTAATACAACAAGTACATTATTCAAAGCAGACAACCAATCAAATAGAAGTGAACGTGAACTAAAAGGCAACAACAAAAAAGTCTTATAAGACAGCTGCAAGTACCGATTCCGAGTACTTTCCGACGATTTAATTTTCGATTTTTTCGAAGCGAAACTAACTAGCAGAACCTTTTGGAAATATTACGCAAGTATTATTTCTGGGTATATTTGTTAATAATCATGGCTCAGTAAAGATGAATCCTCAACAAAATATAATCGTGCAACGGACTCCGTGTGGAGACAAACACCAACGCGAGACGCAATTTGCTGCCGTCAATTCGCAGCAAAAGCAACAACAAACAACATCCTCTTCCTCCTCTACTCATCTTCCCATCAACCTCTGCGGTCTTAGCGCAGCCAAAAATAACTACAATGGACAACAACAACAAGAAGCAACAACAGCAGCGCACAAACAAATCATCTGCTGAAGCTCAACGCAAATCATCAAGTGGTGGGTACACATGTTTTTACTATTTGTCATCGATATATCGATATTGTATTCTCTTCTGTAGATTTGCATGTCAACAATAACAAGACACGCAATTCACGACGTCGGGAGCAACTTCCAACACCACGGAACGAGCAACAACAACGCAACGTTAAGCAACCACAGCAGCAGCAACAACAACAGCAGTCGGCAAAACTACGCGTTAATGTGGACAAACGTCCACGTGCCCGCAACGGCGGCTACGGTGGCAATGGTAATGGCAACGGATCAGGCTATGGCGATGGCTATGCAGGCACAGATGCGGATTACGCTAATGGCGGCGCCGGACTAGCAGCCTCTGGCGCCGGCTACATGCGTAGCGGTGATCTTGACTACGAACTAAACTCTGTGTATGCTCACGGCAGCAAGAAACAGAATCTGAACCATCTGTTGAACTTTCACTGTGTGCCACGCGAGTCGCCAGGGGATTGGCATGGCACTGGCCATGGTGGCGCTGTGTCTCGGCGTCAGCCACGCTACAACAAGGAGCAGTTCCTGCAGGCCAACTTTCAGTTTGTCATACGCAGCAGTGCCAAGGCACAGGTGAATGGCTCGCCCGATGCGCTTATCGATTGGCAGCTGATTGAGCAGATCAACATCCATACGACCGAGGAGCCCCAGTGTCCCATTTGCCTCTATCCACCAGTGGCGGCCAAGTTAACACGTTGTGGTCATGCTTACTGTTGGCCCTGTTTGCTGCATTATCTCTCGTTGAGTGACAAGACCTGGCGCAAGTGTCCCATCTGCTATGATGCTATCCATGCAGCAGATCTGAAGAGCTGCACTATCGTACAGCAGCAGGCGATGAATGTGAGCAATACCATCAGCTTTCAGCTGATGCGTCGTCGCAAAGGCTCCATGTGCATTGAGAGCTGTGCAACAGCAGCAACTGCTCTTGAGCATGAACGCTTTCCGCTATTGAGTTCGCTGGATGAGGCTAAACGTTTCTCCAAGTTTTTGGTAGCTAAGCGCACGGATGTGGCTGCTATTATTGAGCGAGAGCGTCGCGAACTTTTGGCCGAATCCGATGTATCCTGTCCGGAGGATGTATTCATACAGCAGGCGTTGGTCACGCTTAACGAACGCAGCGAAAAACTTGGTTTGGAGCCGGAGGAGCAACAGCCGCAGCAGCCAACATTGCCGCAGGTGGCGGAGGAAGAGCTACAGCCCAAGACACAGGATATTGATGAGAAACCCGACAATGCATCGGTGTCGTCCAACAGCAGCAGCTCCTGCAACATCAACACCATTAACACCAACAAATATTATTATTTTTATCAATCGAACGACGGTCAAAACATCTATTTGCATCCATTGAATGTTAAAATGCTGCAAGCTTGCTATGGCACCTTGGATCTGGCTCCAGTGCTGATTGCTGGGCAGATATTACAGAAGGAGCATCACTCAATGGATGAAGAGCATCGCCGTAAATTCACTTGCTTGGGTCATTTACCACTCACATGTCAGTTTGCTGTGGTCGAAGTGGATCTGCAGCCTCCTACTATATCCAACAGCATTCTTAAGCTGTTCAAGGGTAATTTCAAAGTGTCTTTGAATAAGTATCCCAACTAAATTTTAAATACTTCATATAGATGATCTGTTGCATCGCAAGAAGGAACGTCAGCGTCGTGAGCGTGAAGAACGTAAGCGCGAGCAGCACATCAACGAGATCAACGATCGTCAGATGGGCAAACTTATAGCCAGTGCAGCCAATTTGAATCTAAGCTCTACGCATGAGTTTCCGACTGTGAGTCATAAGTCTACAATATATGTAGATTTTCAGTTAATATTGATTCTTATTTTAGTGTGGCTTTGAGGAGGATTTGCCAGCACCACGCGGCTCAATGCCTATCTCGATTGCCGAGCCAAGCGGCATGAGATACTCTAGCGTAGCTGCTAGTCCCAAGCAAGAGCTGTGGCCCAGCATTGGCAACGCCTCACCAGGCACCTCGACGGGCTCGCGTCATAGTCCACCGGAGTTCCAGGCGGGTGCTTGGGGACGCGCCGCTCCGCCACCACCAAGAGCTACCGCTGCTGCAGTTGCTAGTCGACCCACTCTGGATGAGGACAATGAATTGCGTGCTGTCGGTCCTTGGGCATTGGGTGAATTACTTGTCGGCGCCTTGGGTCAGCAGAAACAGCGTGGAGGTGGCAAACCGAATTCAGCGGCTGCTGCAGATGCTACCGCTGGCAATAAGAAGCAAAAGAAGGGCAAGAAGATGGTACCATTATTTGCAGTCGGCATGAACCGAGCTCCTTAAAAACAAAATACTTTTATTTTACACACACACAAATATGCATATTGAAAAGGGAAATTTTTGTTTAGATCGAACATTGCTATTACAACGTTATTGCGAATAACATTAACCAGATAAATCAAGTTTTTTTTTATTTAATTAATCCACACTCATATGTAATTGCATTATTATATAACAAACAATATATACTCCAATAAAGGCAGAGAGCATATCAAAATGCACAATGAAATATCTGTTATGGGAATAATTAAATAAACAAGAAATGGAATGGAATTTCCGTGTTTTCTGGTTGATTGCATTTCTGCACCCACACAAAACAATTGTATAATTTATTTATATGTTGCAATACTCATGTGCTGCTTATTATTTGATAATAATCTAGCCGATTCACTATGAATAATTGCTGCTGGCAGGCCAAGCCTTATCAAGCGTAGTATTCCAAAGCTCATTTGAATTCCTGGGAATCAATCAAATAGTCAAATCGACAGCTCTTGGGGCATGTATTTCTACACGTACGCATTAGCTTTAATAATACTTCTCGAACTCATACGATATAAAATAGAAAATATCATAAGTCGTATTTGCTTTCAAATTTTATTTTTCAAAAAATATTCAACAAAGCATTTTTGCAACTGTATTTTGCATTTATATTTTTTTCATTTCTTGTTTTTGTTTGGATTTTTTGACGATACGAATGTGTGTATTGTTGTTTATTTAATAATGTATTTTAGTTGTTGGTGTTGTGTTGTTGAACTTATAGTTAAAGGTGTTACGCGAAATAATTTAATATAAATATATCTATATATTTTGCTCCTTTTACTTTCACGCACAATCTTTAAGGCTTAATACAAAAAATGAGTCTTCTGCGTTGGATTTTCTTTTCTTTTTTCTTTCTTTCATGTTGGATGTGAATGATGAATGCTGCTCCATTTGGCTAATAAATTGGCTACTCTCTCGAGGCGGGCTGGGATCGGTAATTGGTATTAGGAGCGAGTGCAAGTGCAAACTAAAGCTAACAGATTACAAATACCATTTAGAGCTACAGCTATAGAAAATTGCAATTACTTCTTTTTCGTGTTGCCGGAGATGGCGACAACAAACTTTGTGTGTGCCATATTGCATTTCGTTTTAAGTTTTTGTTTTCTTTTTTTTCGCACCGAACAAACAATTTAATAAATATACAATTAGCTTAAAGAGACAGACAGAGATAGAGAAAGACGTGAAACTTTTAGACTAGCCAAATCTAAAAAGGGTTTAGTTTTTGTTGCTGCTAATTCAATTACTGCGCCGTTCAACGAACTCTGTATCGAAGGCGGCAGCATGATCATCATCATCATTATCGTAGTTATCTGGTGAGGAGGAAGAGGCTGCCCCTGAACGTGTCTGCTGATAGCTGCGCCGCGCCAGCGACGACGTCGAATGTTGTTTCTTCCCATTCAGTGAGCTACTGCTGCCACCGCTGTATTCCGTGGGCAGCTCCAAGTACTCGTCGGACGAATCGTTGGCATCCGCGTCCAAATCATCGCCATTAACCGAACCAGACGGACTGCCGGGTGGACTCAGTGCCTGGATTAATTTGCCCTTTGACTCGTTCCACAAGTGATTGAGACGTTCGCGACCGAAGAGCAACAGAAATGTGTCAATGAATTCACGAGATTTCTCCTCCCATTTGGTGATAATGTCGCCCTTCACTTTAGTCAACTCGCGCTTGCCACGCGATTTGAGTTCATCCATTTTGTTCTGCAGACGAAACTTCTTCTCGGATAGGAACGACACGTTAAGCTCCTTGGCGGAGTAGCCACGTGCGAGATTGCGACGCACATACAGATCATAATCCTTGACAATGCGCGCCACAATGTCCGAGGTGGAAACGCCCTCGGTACGCTCGGTGGCCACAAACATGCCGCGTGCCTTCAGTGGACCATAGATATCATCCAGACCGTCGTGTCCATAGGGAATGTCATCGTGTGCCACAAAGTCAATCTTGTTATCGGCGATAAACTCATCCGACAGCGTCCACGGAGCATTCTGCACAATCTGCAAAGGGAAAATAAGTATTAGTAAGGGTGGAAAGAGTAGGATTGAGTATAGAAACCAACCTCGTCGACGTAGCGACAGTGACGAACACCCTCGTAACGCTCGAAGCCATTCATGACGGTGCGTCCCTTCATGCGATGCGTCAGCTCATCATTGCAGACGCCGACAATCAAATAGACATTGGGGAAAATGTTCTTGGCCTGCATCAGCTGCCTGGCATGGCCCTGATGGAACAGATCATAGATGCCATCGGCATAGACGCGCACCCGGCGACCCGTCTGCCCGGAGCGTGCCATCTGATAGGTGATGCGGTGTGTATAATCGCAACGTTCGCGCTCCAGAATGGCCTCCTCATCGCAGGAGAACGGCGCCGGTTTGCAAATAGTCTGCAATGGAAATAATGAGGGAAATTTAATAAGCATATAGAACATGCAATAATTATTATAAATTATTACAAATTGCTTGAAATCCATGTGCAATGGCAACATTTTGATTTGTGGAGTTGTCTGAGGTGTTTCGTCCATTGTCGACATAACAAAAATATAGATATCTATGTATATATTTCTAGGTGTATCACAGAGGGAAAAGAAGTCTACGATCTGCTCGAGTTGCTCTCAACTATATAACTGAGCTCCAGCCATTAGACTGTCGACAGTTTGACAGCTCAGACGCTCAGCACACTGAGTTTTAGCCTCTTGCTTTAGCTGTCGCTGTCTCTGTCTCGAGGATTGGGCGCTCGATTCAATTGCGCAGTCTGCCTTCAATTAATTGGCGGCAACTGTGTCCAAATCAATACAATTGACAACAATAAAGCTGGCAGAGAACTCTCAGACTGTTGTGTTTGCATGCTTGCTGCTGCTGCTGTTGACGTTGCTGCTTTTGCTTTTTCTCCTACAACAAATTTCAATTGCCACAAATTGAGCAAGATTATAAATAGGAAGAAAATAGTCGCACGACTTGGCACGAGGCGCGATATCATACGATGCGATCCAACTAACTGAACAATCACTGAACCTCCACTCGCCCAGTTAACGTCTCATCCAATAAACGCGACTGACGCCAATCAAAGCGTCAAACATCGCAAACATTACAATTAGATTGCCAAAAAAAAGTATCGAATTAACATTAATGGACAATAGGAAAAACATTCGAATAACACCGACTAGCAAATACGCTGGCATTAAAATATATATAATTAAATTCAATTTTAAAACATGTGAAGTTTTTTTTGTCACAAGTTAATAGCTAATTTTAAGCAGTTACAGTTAAACATGTTCAAAAACCATAAATTCAAATAAAGCAGACATGTGACAGCGAATTAAAATATACATATTATATTGCTTATAAATTTTGTATTTGTTAAACTGAATACGGGGAAATCATTTTACGGTCGAATGACCAACACCTTGGAGAATGCGTATATATATATATTCTTCCGAAAAGATTAATAGATAAATTCTGCGAAAATTATGCCAATTCAAATTGGCATATTCACTGATTTTTGCAGCGATAGAATGAGAATGAATTCTAAATTGATTAAAAAAGAATAAATCGTGTATATATTTAACATGATTTATTCCTATTTAATTGTTCCTAAACTCTAAATTATTATTATTATTGTAAACTTTAAGTTTTCATATAAGATTTCCCAGTTAACACCTAATACAACCTACTATAAAACCATGAGTAATGTGATTTGATTTTTGCCAACTTTTACGGTTTGCCTTTTTAAGAATTCCTTTTATTCTTCGTTCGACGAAAATCGTGTTTTGTTTTATTTGCAGCTCGTTTATTGTTTACATTTTCCGTGCCATTAGCTTTTTAATTTGGGAATGACCCAATGTTGTGGGCTATAAGAAAAAGTGATTATGCCGTTATATATAGCTACTACGACTTCTTTTACCTGATTTGTTTATCCTTAAAAAACATTTAAAAGAGTATTCCATCTTATTTTAATATCGAGAACAAAAGTCTAAAGTGACAGCTAGGATTATAGGGCTTTAAGTTGTTATATACGCAAGTTTCTAAGAACAATCTATCATCTTTAATCTGCATTGATTAATCTGCTAGTCGCAGCTTCGATTTTCTGTCCCAAGCTGTCTACAATTAATTAAAGTTACAGCTACAACCTTAACGATTTATATAACACAGCTGTTACAATTTCCCTCTTCTACCTCTTTAATCGTAAATCGTACTGCCATTAAAACTGCTTTAGGTTACAGTGCTTTTAATTGTACTAAACTTTTAATGAATTTCCTTGTAATGCTTGCACACTCATTTCTATTGAGTAACAACAATTGCTTCTGTTCTATATGCGATTACTAATTTTGCCACTATTATCAGTCCAATTTTGACGTAGTCATTGTATATGTGTTTGCCAATTGAATACTTCCCCTGATAAATAAAGAACTCACTATATCGTATGATGTTATATGAATTCTGTATCATCGACTAACTTTAATGAGTTCATATACTTGTTTTCGGACGCTGGAAATGATTTCATCCGTTCGCAATTGCTGCACTAATGCCTTTAAATTATATTTATCGTCTCTCAGCAAATGAATTTTTCTATACATTGCCATTTTGCAACTACGCAGTTTGTGTTCCGAATATATTCCAGAGACTAACATGTAAAACTTTCCACCTTTCCCCTTCCACCAAAACCGAAATTCACACCACAACCGATGATGCAATTGATTTCTTTCTGACCTTGTGGCAAAGACATTTCGGGATTTATACTATATATACTATTTGGTATATAAATTTGATAAAAACAAAAACTTTCTTTATACTATATATACTATTTAGTATATAAATTTGATATTAAACTTTCCTTATGCTATATATAGTATTTAGTATAATAGATGTAATATATAAATTTGATTGAAAACTTACTTTGTATACTATTTAGTATATAAATTTGATAGTAAACATTCTTGTTGTACTATATATACTATTTAGTATATAAATTCGATGGTAAACTTACTTTATACTATATATACTATGTAGTATATAAATTTGATAGTGAACTTACCGCTAAATCGCTTGTGCCGCTGCTGCTGTAGAATGTTTGACGGCTGTTTAACGACGCCGCCGCCAATTCGGCAGGTGTTTGGGGACGTGGGACATATTGACGCTTGGCACTGGCGCCCAAGCCATTGAGATGATAATCACCCATCGCAACTGCTGCTGTCGAAGCGGAGGCAGAGGATGGCAGGATGTCGTCGGGTGAGGTGGCCGCCTCGTTGCCGTCATCGGCATCGCTCTGTGAGATTGTGCGCGTGCAATCGCGCAATGTGGTTGCTGCCTGTGGCTCCTCGGCAATGTCCAGTACCACGTCGTCCAGGCTGCTGCTAGATGCTGCTTTCGATGCTTTCGCTGAGGTGCGTGAGGTTGATGAGGTCGTTGATGTTGTTGTCAGCGTCTGGTGCTTGGAGTCCATGGCGGGCATGGCAATCGCTGTCTCGTAGGTGCGTTTCCTTGTGCTCAGTGTCGATGTGACTACAACGGCAGCGGCGGTGGCAGCGTTGACGGCAGCGGCAGCGGAGCCCGCGTTAATTGTGTTGCTGGTGTTATTGGCGATTATCGATGAAGTTGCCATCGCAGCGAATCTTGTACAATGGTCGCGGCAGTTTTGCTGATTTTTTGCTTTTCTCGAACTTTACAACACTCGGTGTCTTGTGTCAATTGCAATGCGGCTGCTGCAACTGCAATTAAAGTGATACAAAATAAACATATGCATGTTAATTGAGCGCATTTTAGATGATTCTTCTTCAACCCACTCGGCACACGTGACATTTCAATTGATTCGCTGCCGGATGCCATGGACAAAACAATTTGCTTTAATTGCCATTCGTCTCAATATGCCACGCGCTTTGATACGCGAAACATTCTTTACAAACCAAAAAACCAAAAAAGTAGAAAAGAAAAGAGAAACTGCAACCACAGATAAATCACAATACAAAAACCAAAAACACAAACAGCAACAACAACTTGTAGTAGACATTTTGGCACGTACCCAATGTGAAGCAAAGGCAATTAATAAGATATAAGCAACACACACACACATATTTTTTCTCAATCTGAAGGTGGGCGTGAATAACAAAGGGAGAGAGCGAGCGAGCGAACAAGTGCAGTTCTAAGAAAGTAAAACCTGAAACACACTTGAGTAAGCACCGTTATAAAGTGTTATCGATGACGATTATTGGCGACACACGCAATATGTATGTACGTATTTATGGAAATGTATGCATGTATTCATGAATCAAAGCGCACGCGAACAAACCAATTGGAGAGAGCACATGAGTAAAATAGTTTACATCTCCCTCTCTTTCTCTCGTCATCAGCTGTTGGATGCGTGCTCGAAATATTTTTTTTAAATTTAGCAAATGCCTAATAACATTTATTTAGATTGCGTAGAACTCTGCTTGTTTGGCATTGACGGCTGCTGTTACGTCAAAAGCATAAGTTATTTTGTTTGTTTGTACTATAATAACCAGGCAGCTCGTAGGCAATTCTTATCACCATGATAAGAAATATTAAGACGAAAGAAAAAAACGTACCCAGAGACACAGAAACTGTTTGGTGCGGGTGTTCAATTCAAGGTTGTCTCCACCGGCGACAATAATGCTTTCGTCTGACTCATATACATAACACACATTTAGGAAACCGGATCGAGAGACATTTTGCAAAAGTTCTCATGCGTCTTCAAGTTCAAGTCTGGCTTTACACAGAACTGGATTTTTGTAGAGCTGATGTAATCGTTATATTTGACTTTTTGCCTGAGAAGAAATTTCTGTGAAATTGAGCCAGCAACAAAACATATGCTAATCAAAAAAAGGTTGCCAAAACATGCCGCGTTTGCAAAAAAAAAATAAGTATATTCGAGGGGGAAACTTTTGTTCGACGTCGGCAATGACGTCACAGTCGTACGATCAGCTCAATACGCCTGCACACACCTACATATACCCTGCCAGTGTGTGCACACTGCAGGCGAGTCAAAATGTAAACAATATGGGAAAGAAGACATGTGGGCACATGGGTACGTGGTCGCTGGTAACGTGAGAGCGAAAGAGAACGGACATTTGCATATTGACAGCTGTTGCAGCTCTCACAAGTAGAAAAAGAGAGTGCGAGATAAGATAGGGCATCGTTACTGTTACCTGTTGCCGTCTTATCAATTGGCTTGTTTTGGGTCTTTATTTTTATCTTTTGAAGCATGTTTCCGCTGCACTATGGACATAAGTTAATGAATTCTCGCAGCTAATAATAATATAAGTATTTTGAGTACATAGATAAAATAAATAATTACTGCGCTTAGCACGAAATATATTGAATCAAACCACGAGAACCTACTGATAACCCGCCATATGTTGACAGCGATAACAGACATCAACGCAAGCGGATCTATCAAGGGAACCTGAACCTTCTCGTTCATTTTTAGCGAAATAGCAAAGTTCACTATCGTCATCGTCGTTTCTAAGCTTGAGTTGGGGTTAATGGACGTGGCTCGCGTTTCTCTCTGCCAAAAAATAATATAAAAATATATATACAGCGTGCAAAAGGTCCAACTTCTAAGAATCGAGTGGAAAGGCTAAGCACCAAAATCAAAATGGTGTTACGTTTTCTTTTCATTCTTTTCAGCTTTTCACTTTTGACTGCCATTCGCTGACAAAAAGTACAGTCGTTGTCGTTTGGTCACGTCAAATTCACGTTAGCTGGGCTTAGTTAGAAGGGAAGGGAACAGGAGAAGGAGGCGAAGTGCTATTCCATTGATAAGATGTTGCTACTGTTGTCTATATATAGCTTCGTTCGGACTCTATACTATGCAAAGTACGCTGTGCATGCATTGATAACCCATCTGATTGCTCCTAGGCAATGATTATTAAAAATTTCCCAAAAATAAATATAATATATACATATGTACACATATTCTGTGCGACGCACTGAAATTTCAATTTAGTTGAACAAACGAACTACAAGCAATTTTAATTAACTCAACCCTGTACATATTTTAATTAGCACTATTTTACTATTTCTTGTAGATTACGCGACTTGTAGAAGTGTAAACACTATTTTATTTCCGTCATAAAAGCCCTCACGTGCCCCCATTGCATAAATGCAAAAAAAAAGATAAACACTTATTAGAAGTATTGATTAGCTTTAATGGGACCTTTTATAGCAAACACCACCTGCCTAGCAAAAAACGAAGCCCTCGATAAGCGTGTCCAATCTTTCATTTTGTTCGCTCCAAATTCGTATGCTCCTCACACACACAAACACAATGAGACAGTCCGCTTACACATGACTGTCGATAAAAAGTTTCATTGAGTAAGGCAAACAGCTGACTGTCTGTGCGTAGAGTTCACATGCGTACGCCACGATCAAACTCTCTCTCCCCCACACACGCACATACGTAGATGCTCATTCACAGTCACACATATGCTCTCGCGCTCTCTTTCCAGTGCACATTCATAGATTTGGTTTCGAGACTAGCGTTGAAATTGGGCAAACGGTAAAAACGGTCGTTCAGCCGCTTGGGAAAGTGGAGCATGAGCGCAGCTGACGACGTAGGCAGTGGGCAGCGACGTCGACAGCGCTGCGTATGAGTAATGCACATAGTTTAGGTTTATTATTAAATGTGTTTTATTGTGGTGGTTGCTTATTTCACACAATGCCAAACAAGCAACTATAATGATGAATGCCAACTTTAAAATCGTACGATCACAGCGCAAAGTTCGTTTGCGAAGGTGCCACATTATTATATAGAGAGCGAAGTCAGAGAGAGGGAGAGAGAGCAAACATATAAGAACCAAAGCCAACATCGCGTGTTGCAGGTTTGTGCCACAAAAAATGCAGCAACAACAAGAACAAACATATGAAAGTCATACGATGCCCCCGAAGCATTTTAACATGAATGACGTGGCGACCTGCGACAAAAAAGAAAGAGGGAGACGGGGTTCGTGAACTGGCTGGCGTCGACAAGCCGGCTGTAGAATAAATCGATAGCGCAGCTGGCAGTGCGAACAAATAATATGCATTTAATATTTGGTCAAGGCGGTGGGATTATGTAAAACATTGTCGGGGTGCCTTGGCAGCTAAATCGGCTGATTTCACAGTCTAATTGAGACGCACATCAAAACGCTAATCAATCGGACGCTGCGCAAAAGACAGAAAGAGAGAGACAGCAGAGAGAGGGATTATTTTGCTCACGTCACGGGCAACGGGAGCGCCAACGTCATCGCCTCGGCCAGACAATATTGTTAGGCACGAGGGGGAACTACGACAGCCCCGTGGCGCTGTTTGTAAATATATATTTTTGGTATGAGCCCAATCACAACAACAATAACAACAACAATGCACCGACCACTCACTATCCCACTCTACCTATTAAATGAAAATTGAGGGCAACTTACTTTCAACTTTTTCTTTAAATTTAGCTTCCAATTTTTTTTCGGCTAAAAATCGATGAGTGCTCGTGGCTCCGTTTTTATATTATGAGTTTTTTCAACGCGAAATGACGCACCACAAAATTGAAATTTGCTTTTAGTTTGCACTGTGCCTGAGTGGCGTATGCTAGCGTTTGTCGCTGCTTCACTTGGTTATATTGTTTTTGGTGCTGCTCTTTTAATTGCAGCAATTGTTTTAAACTATTGTTGCGTCCGCGTCTGTCCCGTCACAGCGAAACGAATGGAATTCGCGCTCACCAGCGTGACCACAACACGAGTGGCCAAATATACTAATTGCGTTTCGAACCAATACAAAATATACCACTTTCTTTCTACTAAGCTGGTTACACTGAATTAGTGATGGCACAAATTTCAAATATTATAAAATTTAAAAACAGTAATCAAGTTTTTTTAATTTCAGAAATTTGCATTTTTGAACTTTTATAGAACATTGGCACAACAAACTGTTACAATCTGGTAAAGAGATGAAATATTTCTTAAAAATGTGTTGCTGTCTTTTGTATATATTTATTGACACTCAATAACTTGGTAAATGTTTTTTTTTTTGGCTAAATGAAATATAAAAAATAAAGCTTTATATTAACATAAAACACCATTTAAGATTAATCTCTATCTTTGTCTTAAATTCAATAATAATATCATAAAATTGACAATATTCGATAATGTATAAAACAAAATTCTTTGGTAAATATCAACTAAATGAAAAGCTACCTGTTTGAAATCAAAAACTCACTAACTTAGGAAAATTGACCGAGACAGTGTTAGAGAGATGATATATAAATATTTTGAGTTTTGGAATATCTTAAATGCTAATAGCTACGCAGATTTCATATTGAACAACATTTTAGAATTCATTAGAATAAACGACGTTTCTTAATTGCACACAATTTTTTGTTCAACTTTGGCTTCACTTTTTGACTTGGAACACTTGGCAAGCGTGTGGATGGCAAGTGATTGGATTAGGTTAAGGTATGTTTAGATTTAGGATTAGGTTTCGAAGGAGGGCAAGTCTTCAGCTTACATAAAACTAACAACGAGAATATTCGAGTCGTGCGTTTCCAAATGTACTTTAGGGCAGATATATGTATGAGTATTCTTCTCTAGGTCACTGGTTGCAAAATGTCTGTGGGTGTGAGAGTGAGTCGAGTGCTTGGGAACCGATTGCTGACGCTCCTCAGCACTGTGATGGAATGCGTATGCCCTGGGTTATGGAGTTCTCCAACACAATGTGGCAATCATCGAGCGGCTCCAGTATCTGGATGAGAAATGTCAAAAGATTGCGTCGACGCAAAAAGCTTTCCTCCTCGTACATCTCCTGGGTGACCTTTGTCAGTGCCATGGGTTTAATTAGGCGAGTCAACAGATGTTCTCTATATAGAGTAAAAGTACTAAATCATTACGTGAAGTGCAATAAATCACAACTAGTTACCGCAAACTGAGGCAAATGAGCAGCTGAAATTTGCCATCTTTGCCCAGCGTGCTCGCTGTGCCGTTGATCTCATCCATTAGCTGGACATAGAGACGCCAAATGCTGGCCACCTCACGACGCTGCAGGCTGTTGCAGCTGCCATTGCTGAAGGAGGAATCCATGCTGGATGCCGAGTCATCTAGTTCCTGTTGCAGATTCTGTTCAAACAGCTCTTTGATTTTCGCTGCAAGGCAAAGAAACATTTTAATTAAATGAAGGTCATAAATAGATTAGATCTTGCTTACTAAAGTAATCCCAGATGTAGAGATTGCGACCAAAGAAGCGCGACGAACGGAAGCCACAGAGAAAGACCTGCTCCAGGCATTTGACCAGTCCATCGTCGCCACACAGCAGATTCGTCAGAGTGCCCACATCTCGATCTCTACTCGGTTTATAATGCCACTTGACAATCACATTGACACAGTTGCCCAGCTGATGCTGAATCTCCGATGGCGCAATCGATTCCTGTCGCTGCACACTGGGACTTCGTGTTCGCGGTGGCGTTCGTGTGGGCGGCACCAGCTCCGCGTTCTTGACGCTCGTCGAGACACGTTGTCCGACCAGCAAACGCTCCGTTGAATCATCATCCACGCCCTTGCCCAGCCAGCGACCACAAGGGAATCTATGAAAAACGATAATTACATTATATATTTCGCGGAAACAGACAAAGTTTTTTGTATCTTTTTTTTGGGGTCATTAATTAGTGTAGTCACATAATTATAAAGAGCTCAAAGTTCTGGCCACTTAACCGACTCGAAAAGTTGCGTAATTAAATGCTAAGTGGCGATGACTGGTTAAGTGGCCAATGACTTACTTATAGGTGTGTCCGGTGACCTCATTGCGCATCACCACCTGCTCCACCAGCCACTTGTGGCTCTGCCCCGAATTGTCGTGTCCTATGCGCATCGTTGTTAGCAGACCCAGATTTTTGTACTAAAAGTGACAGAAGTAATAAATTTAGTAAAATATTAAATAATAGATTGATAAATTTTAAGAGTTGGGTGATATTTTTATGAACCGAGTAAAAATTATATCATATTTTTATGATTCGAGGAACTATATTCCATATTTTTAGGGTTTTATTATATAATAATAATCCATATTGTATAATAATGAGTAGTTATATACAATGGACTATTATTATATAATATGGATTAGATCATATTTCTATGAACATAGTTATAATATTCCATATTTTCAATTTTAGACTAATATAATAGTATTTCTAAATTCTGATCATTATATATTAATAATCCTTTATAGTTCATAGCATAAAATTACTTATTATTATAATTTTATGCTATGAACTATTATTGCTAAATATGGATTACTATGTTATAATACTCAATACTAAGAAAAACTATTGTATTAGTCTAAACTTAAACTATTGTTACTGTGCTCATAAAAATATGATCCAAAGTTTAAAAATGAATTCAAATGGAATCATTATTTTACAATTTTAATAGCTAATTTAAATCAGAAACTTCAGATTTAAAAAATTTTTTTATTAATGTTTATGTGAAATTTTCCCAAAATATTTCTCATTTTAGTTTAATTTCTATGAGATGTATAAAGTCATATCTTGAGTCCCTGACCTAGGTAAGCTTCAAAGTGCATTTCTACTATCTCCTCCTATATAATAAATTGCAACTTACATGGAAGATGAACTCCAGCGAACCCTTGGGCACGGGCACACGCTGCGTCTCGTTCATGGTGCCGGAGACCATGATCCACACATTGCTCGAGGTGTGATAGGAGCCGTATTTGCGTGAGGGGAAGATGACAACGCGATAGGGCAGCTCTAAGTTGGGGTGGAAGGGCAACAAAGGGTTAAAGAGTTAGCACCAGAGAAAGAGGCTAAGAGGATGCTAGCGACACCTACTCGTTGTGGGATAGATGTTGGTAAAGCTAAAATAGTCCACGGTATTTAGCGTCAGCAGATGATAGAGGAACTGCTCCTTCTCCTCCTCGCAGCGCAGAAAAGCGGAACGTTTGTAAAGCGAACGCAGCAGACTCTCATCCGAGAGCAGAGTGCGAAAGTGACGCGAGAGCAGCTTCTTCTCCAGAGACAAACGCACCCAGGCGCGAGTGTAGCCGATGTGCGTCTTGATGTCGGCCATGGCCAGCACGTTTCTAGAGAGGATTCATATTAAAATTAATATAAGAAATGATTTAAAGCTCGCTTAACTCACTTGACATCAAACTCCAGCGATTCGGGCAGCGGACAAAGCTGCTCGAGGCCCACAAACTTGTTGCGATCACGCGATCGACTGCGATTCGGACTCGGCGGACTCTCAAAATCGGTTTGGAATGTGGACAGATCTAAGAAGAGTAAGAGTAAGGATTATAGAGTTCTTTTAAGCATGTTCTTCTACTCACAATCCATGCGCTTTCGCATAGCATTCCAAGCGAGCGCTGGCGATGCGCTGGCTATGTTCATCTTGCTGCTGGGACTACTCGAAACTGGAGTCGATGGCTCCACGTTGTTGCTGCTGCTGTTGGCAGCGCCACCGCGTGCTTCCTGCAACTCAATGTAGGCCTGAAGATGCGCCCAGAGTGCGGATTTGCCTTGCTTATTCTGCAGTCCATGTGACCAAATCTTCTCGAGCAGATCACACATGCTGGCAATCAGCGTGTTCTCCTCGATGCCGTCGCCTTTGAGGCCCAGGGCTACAGCTTCGTTGCCCATCTTCTCCAGCAGCATGCGCTTCGTCTTCGACTTGATGTCCTGAAAGAAGAATGAATGAAAATTTAGTGGGTGAGGTAATAAAATAAAAAATAAATTTTAGCTGAATTTCGTAAAAAAAAATATTGATAAAAAGGGTGTTATTTTTAATCATCACAAAAATTAAAAAATAAATATTATATATATTTGTCAAGTATTATTTTTACATTTCAATTATGCACTAGATAAATTCATATATTAAATCATTAACCATTAATTTTCATTCATATTGAAATATTTTAATAAAAAATAGAGAAACCAGTTAACTATTATCATAATAGCAAAAATGAACGAGCTATAAGAATAACCTTTTTTAATTTGTTTCAATTTATGATTTTTTCCAGTGTATTCCGTAAGAGAATAACCGATATTTAATTATGTGTATTTTTGTAAGAGCTTGAATTATTTAATATATAAAATTTTACTATTTTCTGAAGTTAAAAAAAAAATTTAACTAACTTTAACTAACCATTTGTCATTTAAATATAGATTTAAAAGTAAATAAATAAAAATTTTAAATAAAAATAAATTATTCTGATTATCTACAAAATTTTCGTTTTACTGTTATTTCTTTTTTATTGAAATGTTTGGGAGCTTACCTTCAGTAGCCTTTCCACAAATGTCCAGTTGGCCTGGGCGATGAGTGCTGGACTCACATCCGCCGTGGTGAGATTCGCTGAGAGTCGATTGATGGCCACATTTGAGTTGGAATTGCTGCCTCCACCTCCACCTCCGGTGCTGCTATTTGTGGGCTTCTGATCCAATGAGATTTCCCGGGCACGCCATTTGTTGCCATTCTTGACGCGCCGCAAGCTGTTGCCTCTAGGGTTTTTGGTAAGCGATTTTGTTCGATTTTATTGAATGAAGGTTAGCGGCATGAGATTTGAAAGAGATTAGTGCAATTTCGATGGGAGGAGCAAAAGAGAAATGCAGAGAGAGAGAGAGAGATTTGGGATTAGTGGGGGCAACTGAGAAGTTGAAACCAAAATGCAGATTGGGAACAGGATTAAAAGGGGAAAACAATATTTTGGGCAGATGTGCATGCGGTGCGAGAAAAGAAATTCATATATATATAAAGACAAATGTAAAAATATATATTAAAATTAAAAAAAAAAAAGAAACGAAAGAATATTGAATACGTTTTCGATTTGTTTTTGTTTATTGCTAAGAGCTGCAATTTATTAGTTAACGAGTTAATTGCAAATAATAAATTAATGTACAAAAGACGCGGATAAATTAACTAAATCAATTAAACTTTAATTACACTAGTAGGTGAATTGTTGTTAACTTTTTGCATTAATAAATATAGAGAATTAAATCAAATAGCGTTTACTGGCTAAAACAAAACAAAACTAAACTAAGCTAATATTGGGTTAATATCAAGACGAGGTCGAGGAATTATGCAACATGATTTGTTTCGGGGGGATAACAATAATATTAGTGCGTGGTTTCGTGGATGGATGGATGTGGACTGAGAGCTGCAGGGTAAATTTTGTGTTGTGTTGTGGTAAGTGAAACGAAAAGACTACCTCGAAGCGCACTCCTGATTCAGCACGCCCTTCTCGAGCAGCGGAAAGCTGCGAAAGTAGGCGGCGCGATTCGAGAGAATCTCGCTGGGCGGCGTCACCTCAATGTCGATGCAATTGAGACGCTTCTCGAAGCCCTGCTGCGCATCCTGGCTGAGCACACACGGCTCATAGCTGGTGGCGCAGATCATGTTCTCACCATGCCGACGTCTGAAATGGAAGTAAATTGAATAAGATTGCGGCTCAAACAATATCTGTATAATATTCAACCTCAACAGCTTGATGCGCTGATCGAAGAGCTGCAGCTGCTCGTCGGGCTGTGGCTCCCACATCGCCAGAATTTTGTTGTCAATGAGCGTGGCAAACATTTGAGATTCAAGAAAGCGCGCCAGAAACGCACGATGATGCTCCGGCTGATCGGACAGAAATGATGACTTGTCAAAGTTCTGCAACGTTTCGCGATTCGACAACCATTCGTCCTTGGCCTGATTGGGATAGATGACAAAGTATTCGTAGGCATGAAACATGTGCGCAAAGCGATTCAAGAAGATCTCCCTCAGCGAGTTATTGATGCGCAAATCTTGATAGTATTGATCCACGGCGGAAAGCTTTTGTTTCACCGAGCGACGCGACAACGAGCCCATGCGCGATGGCGGCAACGTGGCGTCCACTGCATCCACATCATGGTAAATGCCGACGGGAGATGAGGACAACGACATCGTGGGACTTCCCACCGGGGAACCGGATGCTTGTGCCGCTCTCATGCCGCCCTTGCGTCGCAAAAAGTCCGCAATGCGCGGCACATGATCAATCTTTGAGGGATGCGCCACCAGCGGCTGATAGTCCACACCAGGCAGCTGACCAGGCGAACCACCTGGTCCACCTAGCGTATACACCGTCTCCTGCAGCTGCTGGAAGCGCTCTTTGCTGCGCCTTGCCGCCTGCAGTCCATTGGGCAGCGTGCAGCTGGAGATCATGGCATCAGCGCCGCCACGCATTCCATAGCCATTCTTCAGGTTCGGTTCCTGGGCGCGATCCCGTTCAATTTCAAACTTGTCCAGCACCGAGATAATCTCTGCCATAAAGTCCATCTTGTGGGGAAAGATGGGCAACTCCTCCGGCAGCTGTATGTGCTTCTTATCAATGTCTACAAAGCACAACGCCGCCTCGCTGCCAATCTTATGCGCCGCCTCGCACTCCGCGTGCAAGCCCATCACAAAGGGCACGGGTGCGTCCAGAAAATGATGCAGTGCAGCGGGCAAAATGGGAGCATACACATGTGGCCATATAAAAGGAAACAGCAACGACGTAATGCACTCGCCCACAATCATCAATCGCTGGTAGTCTGCCAAAAGGAAGGAACGTCATTAGTTTGGTGTATTTAAAGAGAATATCGAAAGTTTCCTAAACTCACCCGTTGAGCGCAGCAGCACCTGACTCTCGAGGAGCACACAGGTGAGCAGTTGGATGACGCATTCCACTCCCAAATAGCTGAACAGCAGACGCAGCGGAAAGTCCAGCAGCGGCAGTTCAGTTGACAGCGATGGACGCTGCAGGATCAATGCAATCGCGGCCAGATGAGGTTCCATGGGTGGCAAATAGACGCGTATGGATTTGCCGGGCTGTGGCAGCATCACCTCATACAATATGTTGTACACATAGGACTCGAGACTGATGCCAGCGCCAGGCTGTCGTGGAAGACAACTGTAAAAGAAAGAGTATATATTTAATTATTATGCGAAATCTAGAATATAAATAGTAAAAAGTATAGTATATATATAAATTTATGTAGATTGAGTAATCGGCTTAAATGTCACTTCTAAACTTGATAGTTTCATAATATAATATTTAAAATAAAGAATTTTAATAAATTATTCACACTAATAGGTAAAACTAGAATAAAATAAACTATATTGAAATTTAAAAATATTAACTGGGATTAATGCTTTATCATATAATACTTAATTTTATAACAAAGTCGCTATATATGTAACTAAAAAACACAAACTTTTTCAATCATAATTGGTGAGTAGAGCATTTTTAATCTCAAAAAGCAATCTATTCCAACATAAATTTAACAGTTGATGTCCGAATCATGGTCATCAATTTATAATAACCTCCCACACTGAAGGTACAGGAAAATCATAAATACTTGTGTTAATTCATAACTTTTGCTGATTGCTTCTTTGTCAATTATCCAATGACGAGCTACATTTCAAAATAAAACCAATATAACACTATACTATATATTATATAATATACAATATATAATACTTATTTGATCATAATAGTTGAGGATAGAGATTCAAAATCTGTGAAATCAATCATTCGTGCATTGACTTTTCATACAGGAAACAAAATATATAACCTATAACAACCTTCCTCACAATGTATAAAAATCATAAGTACTTGTATTAAACCATAACTTTTTCGGAGGTAATGCCGTCAAAATTGATAATAAATAAAATCACAAACAGATTAGATAGTTAGTATTATCAGAATGTGTTAAAATTGGTTGATAAAGTGATGATGTGAAGAGTAGATGTCTCACAAAAGGCTAAGCAAAAGTTAAGATTGCAAAAACTGAGATTCATGACGGATTTAAGAAGTCAAGATAAGTCGTACAGCAAAAGAAGAATTTACTTTGATAGTATTACAAAAAAATATAAATTAAAATAACCATAAGCAAAGGGAGCTTATGCTTCAACATTAACAATTTAAATGAAATTCCAAGCCATCTTCGACTAATAAACGAAAACACTGTCACAAGTCAGAAAATAACTCTCAATCTAAATATATGAATTACTAAACAATGCCAAAAATACATTTCCACTCCATTCGCTCACTCACCGATACAAGTTCTTGAGAAACAGCTGGGCGGCGAATGCGTAAGGCGCCTGGCAAATCAATGAAATGCTCTTGGCCACAAACAGTTTGTCCTTGCTGATGTCGTAATAACTCTGAGCCGACTGCGGCGCCTGGCCGGCAACCTTGAAGTGCCTGGGCAACGAACGACTCACGGGGCCATCCTTGACGCGGCTCAGCGAATGCGTCTGCTGGCCATTCGATAGCTCCGTGATGAACATGGACTGCAGCGTGTGGATGGCCCCGCAAATGTTGCGATTGCGTATCTCCTCGTAGAAGACCAAACTGAAGCCATAGCAACGTTTGCCGTCCTCGCGTGTCGTCGCAAATGAATGAAACTTCGGCTCAATGTTGTGCTTCTGTGTGCGAAAGCGCAATCCTTGGGGCAGCGACAGCTAGAGCGGCAAAACAAAGAAGAGTTGGGGGGTAATTAATGAGCATATTAATGGGGCAAACAAATGAAGATACTTAGGGCAAGAACAATGCCAGCGATTCATCGATCAACATCGATCTTATAAAGCAATCAAGAGCCAACAACACATGTCTAGATTTATATACTATGATAACCAAATGCGAGTGTGTTTGCTGCGCTTGCTTATCGTCGTCGTCTGCCAATGTGGCATCAATTAAATGCCGCTCGCTCAAGCATGAATTTCATATTTACTGTGTATGTGGAGAGGGCACTTGAAGCTGGACCCCCTCGTTTTTTTTGTGTTTTTGACGTGGCAAGGGAGAAAAACCGATCGCGTCATGCCACGCAATTGAACTTAATTGATGCCTCACCCAACATGCAGAGTGCAGAGAGAGAGAAATAGTAGGGGAATCTTTACCATGCAAATGCCGTGTGCATCAAATGGATTCCAGGTCACATGCTCCGGATAATGGGCCAATGGTTTGCTCTTGTACGCACGATCCAGCGGCGAACAATGCAGATTATCGCCTGACCAACGAAATGCACAATTAGTAAGAGATTCAGTTTAAAGAAAACGCAAAGGAAAACTTACCTGCAAAGCGATCGGGCTCCAGGCCCGTGTCCAGATCCAAACCGCATATCACAAAGTAGTCGGCAAAGCGCGAGAATTGCGGATCCGCATCGCGTTTCAATTGATTCAACTCGGATTGTTCACCAGGCGATTGCGGTGATTGCACCATGGACACCATCGAAGCTGCTGTTGTCGACGCCGTCGTCGTCTTTGATGTTGTTGTTGCTGCTTGCGCTGTTGAGCTGCCATTGTTAGTGTTACTATTGCTATTGTTAAGCATCAATTTGGACAGACGGCTGGCAACATTTTCACGCGTCGTCATAATTTGTTTGTCTGCTTGTGTTGTTGTTGTTGTTGTTGCTGCTGCAGCTTTTGTCTTCTTCGTCTTCTGCGTTCGGTGCTCCAAATCGTTCATCAAACAAACGCCTCCATGTGTGTGTGTGGTATTCGTGTGTGTGCTCGCTTTAATATTTGAAGCTGTTTTTTTTTCTTTTGCTTTTTGCCACTTTCCAATTTACGACGACGACGTCAACGTCCCTGGCCCTGTATCAATTTTTTGTCTGTCTGCAATTATATTATTAATAGTTGTTAGTTACGTTTCGAGTGAGCGTTCCCTTTTTTGTGCTCAGTATGTGTGTGTGTGTGTACAGCTGTATATGTGTATATGCAAAATTTTCTATGCCAATGGCACAGTTGTCGTTGTCTGCTTTTCACCCCCACGCACCAAAAACACACACAACACTCTGCTCAAAGACGCCTTGACTTCTTTCTATTGTTGTTATTGCTCCTCAGCTGCTGTTTGTTCGTTTTTTTTTGTGTTCTTCAACTCACACACAAACTCACTTTAAATTTAGACTAAGAGCAAGGCAAATTGGCCTTTATCTTAATTATATATAAATTTTTACATGCTCACAAACTAACAAGCAAACAACACTTTGTTTTCTCCCGTCGTCGTAGCCTGTGCGCTGTTGTTTTTTTTTTGCACTTTCCAATTTATTTTTTGCGCTGGCAACCCTAAGACCTATGCTGTCAAAAGCTGTCTGTCGTGTGCATAAATCAGCTGGTCGTTGCGATGTCGGCGCTGTTTGGATTTGCATGCAACAGCTGACAAACTGTTAGCACTCAATAGCTGAGAGATATAGCAGCAAATTTATTGCACATTTGCAAAAAAAAAAGAATTCAACTGCATAAATTTAACTTATTTTTTCCGAAGTCTTAAATTGTTTATAAAAAATATGATTGTAAATTTAAATTTAAATAAAGACGAATGTATAGTGAGACCGTATACATAAAAATACTGTTAAATACTTGAGCTTTTGCAGTTCTCGTATTCTGATACCGATTTTTTAAAAAAGCATTAACTTTTTACGGAAATCGGTGAAGATGTCTTGATTTATGAGAAAAAAATCTTCTAGACAACGACGAGATTTTATGAAAATCACGGAAACAACAAGCTGTTTAAAATTGTGCGCCTTTTTACACATGTGTACTATCACTACGAAAGAGTAACCAGATTTTTATTATTTCGGTATTAAAACATATATTTGTTTATGGTCACATCGAGACTAATAAAACAGCTTTAGAAAAGCTTTTTTTAGAAACAAAAAGTCTGAAAGAATCGAATGTTGCGACATTGTCGCAAATAAATAATAAAAAAGCTGGAGAACGGCGAACGGAAAAACGCGTTTACGGCTAATTTAAGCTTAACCGATCAAGAATTTGTTTATAATGTTGGAATCGATATTGATTTGTTTTTAAAAAAGCGACTGAGTAGTGGGTAAGCAAGAATGAGCTCGTGTTCTTATTAGAACTTCTTTGCCACGCGTGTATGTGTGGGTGTGTATTATGCACACACACATGTGTGAGTTTGTAAGTGATTGTGTGTGCGCGTATGTATTGATGTACTTGTGTGGTATAAAAAGTCACAACATCGCAGCTGGTGGCGCTACAAAAGCAACAACCACAAAAATGACAAACATTACAAACTCCTTGCGTTGCGTCGTTGTGACATTAGAGACAGTCGTGATCCCTTCCGTACCTCGTACCCCAATTGTTGTCTTATAGCAACGCGGAAATATGCAACAACGGGGCATCGATGCAATAATATTACCGGTTTGCAAATGCCACAAAATTCGAGTTTTCCCAGCTGCCCCACAACTGCAGCAGCAACAAAAACAACACAGTAACAACAGAAACGACGACGACCGAAGCATGCAACTTTATTTTCCGCATTGCGTCTACGTCGTCGTTGGCGTTTTGGGGCTGGTAACACGGTTTTTTGGTTTCTGTGCTCGTTGTTTGCTCGTTTACCATGCACTACGCGTTTAATAAACAATTAATCGCCATGCAATAAACAACAGCGTTGGTTGCGCACCATCAGCAATTTATTATTAAATTCACTTGTCGTTGCTCGCGTAGCAAATATATATTTGTTTTGGTGAATTTTTATTAGATGAATGTTAATTATTACAATGTGTTGGTGTTGTTGCTGTGCCGTTTGACCCTCTGTCTCTGTCTTTGACGCGTTGCATAATAAGTTATTTACAAGTCGAGCTTTTCGTCTACTTCCACTTGACTAAACAACCTGTTAGTGTAAGACAGACAGACAGACAGAGAAGGAGAGATGCTCTGCTCTCACACACGCACGCACATTTACTTACATCTCACACACAAATGTATTTCTATTAATGTATAACGCTCTCGTTTCTTCTTGTTCTTTGTTTTGGGGGGAAACAACAGAGTGCTGCTCTTTCCACCTGTGAACAATTATCGTCGTTATCTCATCCATCAAACATGTGAGAACTATCGGCAGCAATACGATCTTTTGACGTTTTCCGTGGGTCAAGGGCCCCATCGACGCACAGTTGTTTGTTTTCGCAATCAGCTTATCGATCCCAACGGTTTTGAAGCGTGAGTTAGTTTTTTTTTTACATTCCATTCCAACCCACTCAACTTAACAAATATTCTAACTGTAATTAACACAGCCGTAAACAGCAGCAGCAACAACAACAACAGCAGCCCGTGAAAAGTTGGCGTAGCAGTAACGGAAGAAGCAGCAGCGCGAGCAGAAAACGCGTAACGGAACTGTGTAAAATGGGCGTCAAGAAGCATATCAGCGAAACACCCTGTAAGTAGTTTGGTTGACATTAGCGGTATTCCGCATTCCGTAAACATAAAGTGCTGACAGCAATTATAACAACAACAACATAAAAAGAGTACAGAGAAATGGAAAACAGGTTGAGCTAAAATATCAGTGCAAAAACTGGTTTTAATCCCCTCATACACAAACAGCTGCTTTAATATTGAATCAGAATTCAAGTTGTTTAGCGAAGATACCACTTTGAGTGTGTTCACACTTACACACATACATATTGCACGTAAATAATGTGCAAGTATTTGTAATAAAAAGGCTGGCACATTTGGCAAGCATTTGAATTGTTTGCAAATAGACAAACAGCACACAAAAACAAAAAGCAAAAACAAAGCAAAACTGCAAAACAAAAACCAATTAATTATGTGTGTGCAAACTGACTAAAAATAAAGCCAAACACGCCGGTGAATGTACGTGCAAAGTGTGCACTCCTCCCACCCGTTAGCCAGCTCATACTTTTCGTTTACTTTGGTTCGGGTCACGCAGCTTTGTTCAAGGTCGCCCTCTTTCGCGAGCTGCTTTTTTGGGTTGCATCATATGAGCGCGCTCTTTCACACGCACACGCATACACTATCTCTCGCACTCACACATAGCCTCGGCTCTCTCGCGTGCGCTATGCTCTGCTCGCTCACTTGTTGCGCGCGCCCTGTTGTTGTTCGTGTTGACATTCACGAAGCAGCGCACAAAGCGCAACAACATAAAATTGGGTCAACATTAGTGAATTTTTGTTTCTTTTTCTCTTGGCGTATGTACACACTTTTTTTTTGGTGTTTTGCTTTTTTTGCCAAATGCGTGTGTTGCCTCACCTGATTCGGGGTTTGCTAATAAATCGCTGTTTATCTCACTTCCTCTCTCATACAGTAAGCAAATCGAATTCTGTGGATCTCTATAGACCGCCTGCACTAAGAAACAACAGTACTGAGGAAGCAACCGTAGCATCAGCAACCGCTGCAACGACGAACGAGACGCCAGACGAAGTTGTTGCAACAGAAGCAGAAGCCGACGCAGCAGCAACAACAACCACAACAACAATAACGACATCGACAACTACCTCAAACGCTTCCAAAGGTTCACCCAACAGGTAGGCTATGAAAAAAAATATTAGACAACTACTTTATCTTAGTGTGTAATAATTTAATAGTTTTTCACTAGTCAAAGCTTAACTCATAAGCAATAAAATAAATGTGCAATAATTGAGTTTTTTTTGCTTTCGTTCAGGCTATTTGCATACAAACGAACGTTAAACATAAATGTTTTTTCCCCATACGTTTTACGAAATTCTGTATGTGTTAATCGTTTTTACCTTTCTGTTTTGCTCATCTCGTTCGCATAGAGAGCAGCAGCAGCAACAACAACAAGCAGCAGCAACGAGACGCGAACGACGTCCCGACCGCGCCGTTTATGTGCCAAGGGCACGACGCAGTCAAACGACGCCGCCAACGACAACGACAACTGCAGCAACAACATCAGCACTACCGATGCCTATGCCTCTGCCGACGTCGCCGTCTCTGCCAACGCCAACGCAAGCAGTAATTGCTGCGTCTACGTGCAATCCACAGCTACAGTCGCAGCTACAGCTGGAGCCATTGGCATTGCCAGTTGTAGATACAAACCCGTCCAAGTCGGACGACAGCAACGCTCCATCGGCAATTTTAGCCCAACAACAGGCAAAACCCAAGAAGCCGCGATCGCGTCGTGAGCGTGGCAAGAAATCTGCAGGTAAACCTTTAGAGGCAGCTACGCTGCTTGTGATTGCGCCCAGCGAAAACCAAGCGAACCAAGAAGAAACCACCACGCCGACACCATCGCCGCCAGAAAACCACTGTGATAAGGAGGTGCGTTATCTACACTAGCAATGTTATCAGTAATTTCCACATCGCTTGCTTTTTAACTAATCGAAACATTCGCTCTCTCTTCGTTCAGATGATGGCCGGAGCCCAACGAACAAAGTCTGGAGGCCACGGCAGTAAAGGCGGTCAGCAGCAGAATAAGCAACAGCAATCGCTGCGCATCGAAGATGCCAACAATGTGACAACAACGACTGACGATGCCAACAAATGTGATAATGAAGTGCGCGAATTGCAGCGAGCCTCCAAGGTAATTCACATCTTTTGCTCAAGGTCAAACAAACAAAATAAATCATCTGCGGTTTGTTTTGTTAGGAAATCAATCGCAGCAACCGTCGCATCATGAAACAAACCTTTGTATCCGACGTGCTGGAGATTCCCGATAAGATTGAGACAGCACCAAAGGTCACGGCCACAGCATCAGTTGCGACCGCGACGGCCTCTGCCGACAGCACCACCGAGGATGATGAGGAGGAGAACGGCGATGATTGGGAGAACATGTTCGATGAGAACGGCGACTGCTTGGATCCCAAGATATTGCAGGAGCTCACCGACTCCGTGGGCAAGTGCAAAATCGAGCTACCCAAAATGGACTATAGCGTAAGTAGAAACAGAAATTATATAAAAGTTCCCCATAACTTATATTTACATACTTTACTTGCAGGTTTACCATATTAAGCAATCACTACTAAATGAGGAGGAATTTCCACACGTGCTGGAGATTTCCAATTTTCCGGTTGAATTCAAGACACCCGACTTGTTGATGCTCTTCTCCAAATACAAAGGCACCGGCTTTGACATTAAATGGGTGGATGACACTCATGCCTTGGCTGTGTTTAGCAGTTCTGATATTGGTGAGTAGCTTGAGCTAACGTGTTGTGTAAATAAATAAAAACAATTCAATTTAACAGCTGCTGAGGTGCTGACCATGGGCCATCCATTTGTCAAATTGAAGCCGCTGGCTGCGGCCACCTTAGAGTCCCGCCTCAAGGCCAAGAAGGCCGGTGCCACATCGCTGCAGCCGTATCGTCAGCGTCCCGAGACTTGCACAGCGCTGGCGCGTCGTCTGGTATCGGGTGCTTTGGGTGTTAAACTGCCCACTGCACCGGAGGATAGGGAGAAGGAACGACGTGTGCTTCGAGAAGCCAAAGGTAAGTCTTGTCTGCTTTGACAATAGTTAATATGATTTACAAATGCTTTTCTCTATTTCGCAGAACGCAAACTTTTAGCTGCCAAACAGCGTGACGAGGTCTGGGAGAGCTAGGCCTTTGCCTTCTTCGTTATGCAATACAATGCAAAACTTGCTGCAACATGCATTTTTCAGGGGCATGCCCCACATCAACTCTCACAATACTTTCTCAATCAAAGCTAGTACATAACTACGTATAATTGATAATTTTGCATACTAAAAAACCGTGTATTTTAAAATGTTCTCGCTTTCCGTGCAATCTGCATACAAATTTTGCTCAATTTGTTGGAGTTTTTTTGTTTTCGAAATTGCGAAAATGTCATATAATATTATACATAAAGTGCATATATTTATTTGTCGTAGAAAGTAAGCAAACAAAAAAAACATGCATAAATGGAATACCTACATGTTGTTTTGACTCCAAGCGTAAAATTTTATTTATAAGCGCAAGCAATTTATATAAATATATTTTAATAAAGTTTATAGCGCGTAAGTACAAACAGAAAAGTGAACTTTACTGTGTTTTGCAATTTTTTAATGATTGGGAATTATTTCGATGATAATAATCGCCGCAATTTAAATTATTGCGAAAGGGTTGTAAATATCGATATTGTTGAAATCGATCACACATCGCAACAAGTTGATGGTACATTTTTGTGCGAGTATAGCAAGTCTATTAATTCTCTAAAATAAATTTACAAACGAACCGTTTTTATTACGTATGCCCTTTTTTTTTTATTATTTTACTTATGGTCAATTTATAATTAAGATCATTTTCAAAATAACAGTAATTATTACAAACAGCACTTCATTATCGTGCGAGGCGCACCACGACAACTTAGCACGAGACAAGCGATATTTTGCATCGACACATCGCTAGCCGGTAAGTGCTTGCACAGACATATTGTTTGGTACAAAAATCAACAGTCGGCGAGCCTGTTGAATTTAAAAGCTCATAATTGTTATAAACAAAAGGTAGACAGGCTGTGTAAACATATTTTTATGTCACTAAAGGTTCACACGCGGAAGGGAGAACAATCTACACTCATATATCGACTCTGCTTTGTAGTACTCTGTGAAATTCTCGTGAGCAAATTGAATTGAAATTATTTACAACACGCATAGTGCAGTAGCTGTGTTCGTTTTTATTCGTGTATAAAAAATTGATAAGATTCCCGCTTATCATATATAGTTGGTGTCGCCCCCCATCTGCAATCGCTGAAGACAATTGAACTGTAGTTGGCTCTTAAGTGAACTACCGATGAGGAGGCAGAATTTTTGACTGCGTGGCCAAAAAGTGCGTCTCTCGAAAGGGGAAATTCTAAACACAAATACACATATAATATGTGTGTTGGTGTGTGTGCTTTAAGGGGTGTGGGAGAAGTCAAAGGCGTCGCGTGTCGAATGAATATTAATGCCATGGCTAATTGCAATAATGTATTCACAAATATAACTGTGCTTTCTTTACAGCATTGAAACCAGTGAAAACATGAACAACAACAACAAAGGCTGCTTAGCCCTCATGTTGCTTCTGGCAGCAGCAACAACAATAAAGGCCGATGAAAATGAATCCTGCTATTCGTTTGCTGGTGGTTCCGTTTATCCCGCTGGCGATCCCAAGGGCGACCATCAATTGCAGTACACGAAAGCAGTTAGTAAGTACAGTGAATTCTCTATTTGAGCACAATTTGTGTCCAGCTAATAGGGGTGTGATCAAAAAAAGGTAAAATTTTTCTGAAAATAAAAGCGAGTGTCCACTGAATACAGTTATCCGCCAAAGAAACTTTCTTAATTAAACATCAATCCTAATTAATGACATTTCTTTTTAGTTTCGAAGCCAGCTCCTCCATTCGAGGGCACCGCTGTTGTCAACAAAGAAATTGTTCAACTATCGCTCTCTCAATATCTGGGTAAATACGTCGTACTGCTTTTCTACCCGCTGGATTTGTAAGTTGCGCCACTAGAAGCACACATCTGGCTTGTGTTATAATCATTTCATCAACACTTACAGCACATTCGTTTGCCCGACCGAAATTATCGCATTCTCCGATCGCATTGCTGAGTTCCGTAAGATCAACACTGAGGTGATTGCGGCTAGCGTTGATTCCCACTTCACACACTTGGCCTGGATCAATACACCACGTAAGGAAGGCGGCTTGGGCAGTGTTAAGATTCCACTGCTGTCCGATTTGACGCACAAGATTAGCAAGGACTATGGAGTTTATCTGGAGGCTAGTGGCCATGCGTTGCGTGGTCTCTTCATCATCGATCAGCGCGGTGTTCTGCGCCAAATCACCATGAACGATCTACCCGTGGGTCGCTCGGTGGATGAGACCATTCGTTTGGTTCAGGCCTTCCAGTACACTGATACCCATGGTGAAGTGTGTCCAGCTGGCTGGAAACCAGGCGCAGATACGGTAAGTAGAGAAAGCATTGGCGTAGTTCCATCATCGAACTTGTATTTCCTTTTTGTAGATTGTGCCCAATCCGGAGGAGAAGACCAAGTACTTTGCCAAGAACAATTAAGCAGTGAAGTTGTTGCAAACTTAACATTCCCATCTTAAAAATCGTATCATTAATTAATTACATGACTGTTTGTAAATATATGCCGCACACAATTTGGTTTATATAAAATAGAATTTCTTTTATTATACAATAATTATGTCAAGAAAATACAGCATAACTAAGTGTTTTTTGTTCGGTTTTTGGTAGTTTAAAAATTCATGAAATATTCAATGCAAAATGAATGCAAATAACATTTTAGTCCCAAATAACGTGTAACGTTTTTAACAATCGATTTCGGTTTTTAAGTACATACAAAAATAGCTACTATATATACTCGGATCTGGAGCCAGTTGACGGGGCTTTGGGTTGGGGTGGACTTAAAGTGTACAACAACTAGGACTTTTTTAAGGCACTCTTTCTATCATTTGTGTTAATAGTGTGTTGTGTGTGTGTTAAAAGTGGTGTATTTTGTGTGTGCGTGGGATTGTGCGTTAAATGCCAACCAAATGTCAGTGTCTGACAAATACAAATACGTCTTTTCCGTATGTATATAACATATAAATATATAGTTATTGTAATAAAAAAATTCGAGAATAAAAAAATATAAGCTAGAATATAAGTTGAAGTGCCTTTCAAAATGATATTTGTGCGCACGTTGCTGGCAATGATAATCTCAAGTTGCATTCAGATTAAGAGTTAGAATCAACAAATGCGGGACGATATTTCGATGCAGTTGGTGTGGAGATTCTGATAGCCAATAGACTTTTGTTCTTGCGTTGGTTACGTGCGTACGTAAATATTCGTGCAGTTTAAAGAAAACTTAAAATGTAACAAGTAAGCAGTCGATGAAGTTGTCGATGGTTGCTGTTTGTTGCTCTCTAATGCTCGTAATACATAATGTCCTATAAAATATGGGTAGATGTTTAATATAGATTCGATACAAATTAAGATTTACTTACGATTAAGAATACGGCGGCTAAGAGCAGCGCCTTCATGCGCACATCCAGACTGAGGGGAAATGTGACGCTAAAGTAATCGGCATCGGTAAACAGTTCGCGTCCAAGTCCGGACCATTGTTTGGTTATCTTGCCAATTTGTTCGTTGTTTACGCTGAATACCTAAAAAGAGCAGACAAACAGAGTAATGCAAACATCACATTAATCAGGCACACCCTTCCGTACATGTACACATAAAATCGCAGCTACATATAAAGTACATATACATATCAATTGATTCGCATTCTACACACAGATGGCACTCAAGCATAGCGACAACGACAACAAAATGACGTCATTGCTGTTGCTTTGATTGCATCGAATCTCATAGAGCGATTTACTATACATATCGGTTTGTATATCACATAATGAATGCTGCTGACTGACCTTCATGTTGGTATCACTGAAGCATTTCCAAGGGCATAGGGGACCCTCAATTCTGAGCACAACATCGCCGAAAGTATTCTTAATCACAAACTTGGGTCTAAGGAATGTGCACTCCTGCTCCACAGTGCCAATCACTTGACCTGGCGGTGCTGATACTTCCAAGATATTCAAGCAGCTGGGGAAACAGCACAAGGCATCGCAGCGAAATGGACGGGTCAGATGAAACACTTCGTTTTGGAAATTATCCAAGATCTTCATCTCAAATGGACGAGCTGGGCCCAAGCAGTTGCGAGTGCAGCAATTGCTCTCTTCATACGCGGAGTAGACATTCTGTCCCAAAGAGTTCTTCACCTTAAAGCGATTCGCTGCCTCAAAGCCAGTGAGTAGCTCCAGTTTCTCGATTTTCTGCGAGACCAACAACTGGTCAAGCACCGTCAAGTATTCAAGGCCTTGTGGACAGTTGCTTCCCACTGGAATGCTCATCCATGGCTCTGTTGGCAAAATACATATATTTTTTAATTTATGATTTGAATAAATTTATGTTATTCAAAACTACATCAACTTTTGGCATCCGCCCACAAACAAAAAGCACACTCACACACAGAACCGGATATATGCGCATATACAAAATATAACGATAATAATAACTTCTATATGCACTAAATATTGGTTTTCACTATAGGTATTTCTTACCAGGGCTTTTACTATTATCGCCAGGTGCGGCAGGTGGCGCGTCTTGCGGCACTTCCTTGTATTCTTTCATCTGCATCATTTTTAAGTAAATAAATGTAAAGTGAAAAATATATTTATTGTTAATATTTCGTTTGAGAAGCAACAAAGCAGTGTGACCGCAAGCTAGATTTTCAAAATATACCTTTTAACGCTGAAATACAAAACCCGTTTAATTGCCACCTGGTTACACTCCATATGGTATATTGATTTATTTATAAAACGCACATTAAAAGGCGCGTTATTTTGAAAAGCTTACTCTTTCCGTGATTGTACAAAATAAACGTCTTTCGAAATTATTTGCTAAACAACATTACACTGTGGGTCTGTGCAAAATTATAAGCTGTGAATGATGTTTTTAAATTCTGTAACTTTACAATCCTTGATTGGTTGATAACGGCGGTTGATTGTGTTATCGACAATACAGCTAATACTGGTATTACAATAATGACATTCCTTATAGTTAGTTTAGTATTAGTAAAATTATAGAATTAAAGTTAAATTAATTCATATTTGTTGAATATTAAAATAAACTACAAGTCATTAAAAGAAGTCTTAACTAATGCGATTTTCGTTATTATTTGCTATCGATTATTGCGCAGAAAGGGAATTTAGTGCTTTTGTACATACATACATAACAACATATGTACATATTCATACATAAGTACTTATGAGTACGTACATACATATACATATATGTATATGTACAATGTTTATTTTTGGTTAGAATACAAAACAATGACACACCACGCCCACATTATATTCTTTCCCTTTTAGCCGCCACAAGGCTATTCGGCAGACAAATCTCAATGCCTGATCAGATCAGTCAACTTTCATAGTGGTTTTTTGTACAATACATACATACAAATATTTACCATAGGTATGTGAGTAAAACATGGGCTTAACCCCAGAAAGCCGGTTTTGCCTAAGTTGATGCTGTTTTGTTTTTTTCTTTATTAATTTTAAAGTGAGTACAATAGACATTTAACGATTTGTAATTTTATTGTAATCATTTAGTTAAATGTATTATTGTAATTAGGTGTTAAATTGTGTGTTGCAGTTGCAAATTGCATCTTTATTTCATAAATTTATATGTTTTTGTTTTGGCGCGCTAAACATAAAGCTTAAAATGTAAACATATTTTGTTTTGTTTGTTTGTGTATGTGGTTGTGTGTCGTGTATTGTTTGTTTGCGTAAACAATGAAAACTTAAATGAAATTCTTAATAAAGAAGATCGCATGAAACATGTGTATGTGTGTGTTGAGTGTGTGTATGTGAGCGTTGGTTGTGTGTGCGTGTCTCTGCATCTCCAGGAATGCACAGTGGGATAACACACACGAAATCCAACTCCAACTCAACGGCAGCCAAATTAGGAAACGTAAAAAAAACTGCAAAATACAAGATTAATTTACAGTTTATACTATTGAAATATAATTAATTTATTGTTTACCCTTTTGCACGCAATTTGAGCCCGCGTTTTCTTTTTGCCTTCTCTTCTACTTGTTGTTGATGGATAAACGCTCGACACTGGCGAGCAGCTCGTCAGCCGTCTGGGACACCACCTGCTCTTGATCATCACTGGTGCTCAGGTTCTGCAGTCGCTTCTCCAGCGCTGATAGATCCTCCAGCTCTCGCTGCTGCTTTACCATGTAGCGCAATATGAGAGTGGTTAGCATGCACATATCCTCAAGGATCTTGGCGGTCTCAGGTGTGGGATGATCGTAGCGATTGCGCAGCAGTCGCAATTTCGCCTCGGCCAACTCCAATGGCGACTTGCCGCTGCGGTCAAACATGTGCACACTGGCGCCACCTTGCAGGAGCACACGCACAACCACATTGAAGTTATTGGAGCTGGCCGAAATAACCGCCAGGTGGAGCGGTGTATTGCCCAGCGAGTCAATCACATTGGGATTGGCTCCAAATTTGAGCAGCTGTTGCACAATGGGTATATAGCCACGACATGCAGCCAAATGCAATGGACTGCGATTGTATTCATCGGCGGCATTGGGATTGCCGCCGGATTCCAGTATGCGATTGAGCAGCTCAATATTGCAGGTGGAGGCGGCGGTGCGCAATTTGCGATTATTGGACTCGGTTAGGATGTTATTGTAACTGCAGTACATCAGACGCTTCATGCGCGGACGCATCTTGAAGCTCTTGCTGCTCGATGGCAGGGTGCTGGGATGTATTAGGCTCGGCAGATAGTCAACGTTAAGTGGCAACGGCGGCAGATGCGGCAATGCAAAGTGTTCCCGTTCCCCCGTTCCGCTGCGATCTCTGCTCAGCTGGAATGGATTGGCATTGGGATTCAGATTGGGCCATTCGCCGTGTGTGTTGGGCGACGATGTCGGCGTTGGGGGCATCACTGGTGGCGGTGGCGTTATCATAATGCCCTTCGACACAGGCATCGTGGGCATGGACATGGATATGCTGGGCTCCATTTCAGCCTGCTCTTGTTCTTGTACTGCCACTGGCATTGGCACTTCGTCGTTGCCCGTGTCCACACGCTCATTGGACATGTCCGAGGTGTGTACGTTGTACGTAATGCGTTGCGTTGTCGCTCTGCTTTTCAATTATTGCGTTGCGTTGTGTTCTTGTTCGGCTCACTAAAAAATTTTTATCTTTTTCTTCACGCGCTTCTTACGTTTTTTGTCTGTATTGTTTGTATTTTTCTCGATTTTTTTTCCTGTTTACATTTTGTGCTGCTGGTGCTGCCAACGCGTCTCAAATGGCACTGTCAGCGCGTGCGCTCCATGTGGCAACGCTGCCCATTCGTGAGTATCGCTTAACATTAAACGATTTACTGTCGATTATACTTAAAAACTGGCATAGAATTAATACATAAATCATTAATCACGCTATCTGGAGTAGAATTCAATAATCAAAATTAAATTTCAAAATTATTGCTAGCTATTACAATCAAAAATAAGTGCTCGCTGTTAATAACAGTTTAGCAGTATGTTATCGGATTAGCTGCAAAAACATATGGTTTTGTTTTGCTATTGCATGTGTGTGTGGGTGTGACTGTTGTTTATTTATGTTCATGTAAATTAAACACACGATTCAGTTAAATAAATCTCGCATTACTCATACAAGACTGTGGAAAATTCCACTTTAGAATTGGAAACTCAGCAAAACCGCAATTGTGCGTGGCAAATAATTCAATGTTTACACAGCGACTTTTTTTTACAGATGAGTGTTGTTTAGCATTGTTCGTAAATTCTTTTTAGAAATAAGTAAATTAATTCATTTGAATAAATGACTATGAATTTAGTTATTTTTCCTTTGCAAGCTATTAAAGAAGCTGCTTAACAAGATTTTTTTCTTAATAAATACCATTCAACTTTTTTCGTTATTATAAACTAGTTTATTTCCGAAATTCTTAGTAAATTATTCATATGTACTTTGAAAATTCATAGTTGTTTTTTTTTAGAGACTGGCTCTATGATAACGTGTATTCTAAACTATTAACTAAATTTACAATTAAAACAAGTAGTTTTACATTTAAGTTAATCAATGTTTTATTCATAATTCGTGCTAATATCAATTGAAAGCGGCACGGAATGTTTACAAACATAGAAACTAGCAATAATCCAATTGGCAAAAAAATATTCATACAAGTACAATAATAAATACACAAAATTAATAATACATTATGATGACTTCAACAGCAAATTTAGAATTTGTATATTAACACTCCGTTAACACAAAACATAATTCTAGCGTTAGCCTCGTTACAACATCGAAACTTAGTTAATAATATTTGTAATTTATTTTGGACTGGAAAAGTGTTTGGTTTGCTTTGTTGTTGTGGTGGGAGTGTGTTTTGTGTAGTGTGTGTGAGTGTGTCCTGATTTAGACCGCGGAAAGGGTGTTAAAAGTGTGTACAGAAATAAAAATACAGACACGACAATATAAAAAGAGAGGGAGAAGAGATGCAGCAATTATTAAAGTGTATGCGGTCTAAATCCGTCTTGCGCGCTATTTCAGGAAATTAATCATCTCGATGATTTTGTTGCGATTATTGTGCATATACGCCTTGGTGTGCCACAGCATATTGATCAGCTTCTGATCGTCCTTCTCGTCCATGGCAATGTCCTCGCTCAGCTGAGGATTGAAACGATAGTACGGGATGCCGATGGTGCTGCACCAGGCGCGTGCGCGATCCACGACACGACCATCGGAGCAGGTGGCTTGATCCACAAGCAGATTGCCTAGGAACGAGGAGGGATTAGTTACAAATTACATTTCAATTTATATTGCTTCACTCACCAATAGTTGAAATGCCGTAGGCCAACTTGGCGGTATCCCAGATACTCTCTGGCCGGAACACATCGATGTCCTTGAGTTCGGTCACCGGTATATGACCGGTGCCCAATGAAACCACAACGGAAACGGGCACAGCCTCCGATTCGCGACCCGCACTACGCAGGGCCATATTATATTCATGTATTTCAGTCATGGCATCCAGCGTGGGATTGTTGGCAATCAAACCGCCATCCAGGAACCGACCAAATGCACGGAAATACGAGGGAGCTGCTCCCCGTGGCACGTGCAGCTCGCCACACCAGCTGCTCCTCCGGTTGTGGTGGCGGTATGCGACGGTTGCCTGCCAGATAAATTATAGTAAATAAATTGCTCATATATAAACAATAAACATTTACTCACTTATGGAAGTCACAATGCCCAGAATGTCGCTGGCACTCGTGTAATTGCGAAACAGATGCAGATCGACAGGTTTGCGATCGGCCATGACGCCTGTGACCATGATCTTGGGATGTTTAATATCTGTCATCACATTGAACTCGCCGAGATTATCTTTAAGTATCGCCTCAAAGTATTCGCTATTGTAGGGACGCGAGCCCACAAAGCATTGCTCCTTCATGCGCAAATACAATCCCATGCACTGTCGCATCGTCTTGCCGCAACCAAGTCCCAAGGCCAAGATGCCTCCAGTGCTGGTGCCGGCAATCCAGTCAAACATATGGATGATGGGCGTGCGCGAGAGTTTCTCCACCTCGAGCAGCATTTGCACCAAGACCAGGCCACGAATGCCGCCGCCATCCAAGCACAGCAGACGACCACGACCATAGGGCTTGTCGCCCACCTCGGCGGCTATTGGTGATGTGGGCGAGGGCAATTGTTCGGGGCTGGCAGCGCCAGAGGGCGGCGTCGCTGTGGCACTGGCTAAACTGCCCGATGAGTTGTCCTTCTTGATTTCCTCTGCATTCACTTTGGTGGTAAACATGCCCAACAAAGCGTCCATGATGCTCTGACCCTTTTGCTCCTTCTCCGTGTCCACGACAACGGGCATTCTGTGTGGGGCAGGAGTTGAGCGATTAGTTGTGCTGCTACAGCTTTGACAGATTAGGTTACTCACTGTGGTGGTGGCTGTTGCTTGTCCAGTAAACCATTCGCTGCTGCGCCGAGGAAACCGCTGACCACTTGACGACTGGTTGTCGCCAACATGTTTTCAATGTGCTCACGCTGTTCCACAGATTCGGGCGCCTCCGGCGGTATGCCGTTGTAGGTGCCGTTGGCATTGCAGCCAGGCGGACATTTGGAGCTGCTGTTCGAGCAGCGTTTGGCACCCACCGAATGTAATATGTACAATATTTCATCCTCTTTGTTGCCACTGGCATCGTTTCCTACCATGTGACGAGGTGTTTTGCCATCTTTGTTCTTCAGATTAATGTCACAGCCAAAGACCACAAGACACTGCACAATTGGCACCAGTTTCTTCTCAATGGCAATATGCAACGCAGCATTGCCTTCCGTGTCCAACACATCAATATCCGCATCGTGGGCGAGCAACGTGACGACGCACTCGAAACGATTGCGTGCCACCATCACATGCAATGCAGTGCGTCCATCAAAGTTGGTGGCATTGACATCGCAGCCTTCCATGATTAGCGCATGCAACGTTTCCCGGGAGGAGCACCAATGCAACGGTGTGCCACCGTACTTCATATCCTGCGTGTAGAGTTTGCTGGCATTGGTGCGTAAGAAGGAGGCCACCGATGTGGGCGTCGATGTTTTGTACAGTTTGCTAATGTTCTTGGCATTCAGATTGACATCGGCGCCGGCTAGCAGCAGCGCCTTCACATTATCCGGCTTGTCGGTGACGCATGCCAGGTGCAGCGGCGTGTAGCCATCCGAATTGAGGTGGTTCAGGTTAACGGTATTATTGTCGGTGAGCAGCTGTAGAGTAACAATACATTATTAAAAAACACTTAATCAAGTTTTAGATGAGGGTAAAAAACTTTTAAGTACCCGCTTCTTCAGGAGAATTAATCTTAAATAATACAACTATGTATATGCAACAGTTTTAAACCTAGTTTAAAACCTTATTAGTTTTAAACGTTATTAGAAGTATCCTAAACCACTATCATTTCAATGATAGCAATTATTGTAAATACATAAATAAATCAAACCATTTTTTGAATAACATTCAAGTGAACGAATAATATATGATCGTAATTAAGGTTTATGGGTTCATTTAGATTGTGAGTACCGTAAATCTAGCTTCAAAATTATGCTCATAACTCCGTTTTTTTGTTTAACAATGATGACAGGGATTTTATCTAATCTATAAGAGAATGATTACTAATTTGGCAATAAATTTTAGTTTGACATTTAGTTGTTCATACTGACAGACACCGAATGGAGTTTTTAAATCTGTTAAAGATCTTAAAGATGTCTCAATCTGCTTATTACAAATTTTCTTCTGGTTTTTTAGTCCCAATACCCTTTCCTTTCTCTTATACGCTGCACTCACATTAATGATCTCTTTGGTTGTGCTGGCTGCATAGTGAAACACCGAGTTGCTGTTGATATCCAAGTGTTCCATTTTGCTGAACGGCAGCAGCACTTTGACCATCTCAATGTGTCCCTGCTTGATGGCCAATTGAAATGGCGACATGAGCGTTGTGTGATCCGCCACGTCAATGCACTGCACCACTTTCGGATTGCTGATGTATTCCAGCAGATTGAAGTAGGCAACAAGATGGGCCAGCGTCCAGGAGGGATTCTCCGAGAGTGCATCACAAACCTTTTGCAAGCCATTCACATTATAATACTGCAAGCGAGAGAGGAGTTTAAGAGTGTGATCTCTATTGATTACTAAAGCATAAGACTTACCTCCTTGACGATGCCCACAAAGACGGGCAGCCGTTGCATGAACGTATTGAATTTCTCTTCGGCATCCGATTGAACTGGCGAACGAAACAGACTGAAGGATGTGGTATTTGAATCGGAGGTGGGACGTTGCAGTATGATCTCATAGACGGCACGCTTGTCATTGCTGTTGAAGGGTGGAGCAAACAGGACCATGGAATCATCGCGTGCGAGCACCTGAAGTGTGCCCAGGGATTCGCTCTTGATCTCGACAACTTTATTTGGTGGCACATCGCCGCCCAGCAGGCGCTGTAGAACTGTAAGCCAGAGAAGATTCACAGATTAAATAAAAGCTAAAAATAGCAATGACTAAGAGGGTCTACTAAGGGTGACTACGAGATGATGGACAAGACAATAACAACAAATAACGTGAAGTGAGCAAGTACCGAAGCCGGAAGCGAAAGCTCCAAAGGCCAACCACGACATGGCGTCGGCTTCTGTGTGCTCTGATTGGATTCTGTTGTTGACTTTTGAGAGCTTCGACTTTAAAACGTTGGATGCCAATTGGACTTTGTAATCTTTACTTGTTGTGATGAATGGTGCTTATAATATGTGAGGGCAATTAAAGTCAGTGCGATTTGAGATTTTGATTTTGAGTGTGTAAGCGATGTGAATCTAAATATAGAGAAATAAATGAACGCAATTAAAGAAATATTATGTGTCACAATAAAGGTGTGCGCTCTCATTATTTTTCCAACTAGATGGAAACAAAGATAGGACCATAAACAGTGGCACTTTTGGATGATGTGGCCAACAAATCAATAAAAAACATCCGATTTTCGCAGCTGGCAAAAATGCTAGCAGTTCGTCAAATACTCTATACATTAACACAATGTAATAATAAAGCGTAATTACAGCGATTAATTCGTATAACCTTGATTTGTTAACTTTTTAACGCGTAAAAACAATAGAATAGTTAATTGGGGATGTTTTTATGGTCGAAAGTTACGACACAGTATAGTTTTGATGGTAAGAGTATTTTAAGAACGTGGTAAGAGGGATGATGATAATGATGTATTTTGGGGTCGCCCTCATCAGCAGCAACCGTGACTCAACGAGATCTACTGATTATATAGTATGCTACTGCCTTCCTTTTCCACGAGAACACAAGTGCGCAAATTGTGCGCCAACTCTTTTCTTTTCGCCTTCACATTCTTATGCGAATTGTGCGTTCTTTCCCTATTTTCATTTTTTTTTTGCAAGCTAATCAATATCGCTAGTGTGGGAGATGTTATGTGAGTATCTATGTGTGTGTGTGTGTTCACTTGTGCACTTTTAGTTGTTATTGCTAGCCAAGTAATGTGACGCCGCGATTTTTAACCAAAAAAATAGCACCAACGAAAATAAATAATTTCAAAGCGTTGACAACCCGCTAACCATTAAACATTGCACAGCCTCCTTAGCAACAATTTGAAAATTCTTATACACTCTTTTGCACAATGACTTTGACTAGTTTTTTTCAAGTTCCGCGAAAATTGCCCTTCGTTCGGCAAGAACAAAAATTTTACTTTAATAACAAAAGTTAGTTAGGTGTGACCAGACGAAAATTTTTCAAAATATACTCTTTCTCGACGGTATATACCAAATACAGATTTCCGATAACTTTAATTGATTGCTTTAATGTGGGGGATATCGGTATAAGATTCTACAAAAGCGGGTCATTTGAAATTACTTTTATTTACAAGTGCTTTGTTTGGTTATTCTCATATTGGATATCAATGTGGGGATGTGGGCGTGGGCAATTGCTCGGGGCTGGCAGCGCCAGAGAGCGGCATCGCTGTGGCACTGGCCAAAATGCCCAATGAAGTTGTTCTTATTGATCTCCTCCGCATTCTCTTAGGTGGTATAAAAGCCCAGCAAAGCGTCCATGATTCTCTGACCCTTTAACTGCTTCTCCATGTCCACGTCAATGGGCATTCTGTGTGGGACAAGAGTTAAGAGATTAGTTGTGGTGCTAAGGCTTTGATAGGTTAGGCTACTTACTGTGGAGGTGGCTGTTGTTCCTCCAGTAAACTATTCGCTGCTGCGCCAGGGAAACCGCCGACCGCATTCTCATTGGTGGTATAAATGCCCAGCAAAGCGTCGATGATTCTCTGACCCTTTAACTGCTTCTCTATGTCCACGTCAACGGGCATTCTGTGTGGGGCAAGAGTTAAGAGATAAGTTGTGGTGGTAAGGCTTTGATAGGTTAAGCTACTTACTGTGGTGGTAGCGGTTGTTTCTCCAGTAAACCATTCGCTGCTGCGTCAGGGTGTTCTACACCCTTCTCTTCGGTGGTATAAATGCCCAGCAAAGCGTCCATGATTCTCTGACCCTTTAACTGCTTCTCCATGTCCACGTCAACGGGCATTCTGTGTGGGTCAAGAGTTAAGAGATTAGTTGTGGTGCTAAGGCTTCGATTGGTTAGGCTACTTACTGTGGTGGTGGCTGTTGTTCCTCCAGTAAACCATTCGCTGCTGCGTCAGGGAAACCGCCGACTACTTGACGACTGTGTAAGCGATAAGAATCTAAATATAAAGAATTAAATGAACGCAATTAAAGAAATATCATGTGTCACAATAAAGGTGTGTGCTCTCATTATTATTTTAACTAGATGGGAACAAAGGACCATAAACAGTGGCATTTTTAGATGATATGGTCAACAAATTAATAAAAAACATCCGATTCTAGCAGCTGGCAAAAAAGCTAGCAGCTCGTCAAATACTCTATACACTAACACAATGTCAACTTGTTTTATTATCTTTTTAATGCGTAAAAACAATAGAATTTTTAACTAAGGATGGTTTTATGGTCGAAAGTTTCGACACAGCATATTGTCTTTTGGTGGTAAGAGTATTTGTGAACGTGGTGAGTGGGATGATGTATGTACAGCAGTCGTGACTCATCTAGATCTACTAATTAACCATCGAAAATAAATAATTTCAAAGCGTTGACAACCCACTAACCATTAACCATTGCACAGACTCCTTAGCAACAATTTGAAAATTCTTGAAAACTCTTTTGCACAATGACTTCGACTAATTTTTTTTAAGGTTCCGCGAAAATTGCCCTTCCTTCGGCAAGATTTCACTTTAATAACAAACGTTAGTTAGGTGCGACCAGACGGAAATTTTTTAAAATATATTCCTTATCGACGGTATATATTAAATACAGATTTCCGATAACTTTAATTGATTGCTTTAATGTGGGGGATATCGGTATATGATTCTAAAAAGGCGCTTCATTTGAAACTACTTTTTATTTTGCTTTGTTTGGTTACTCTCATTATCAAAATCAATTCCGTGATAAGCTATTATCATAAATTGTCTTTACCATTGATAATGTTCAATCAGTTAATGTATTATCATTAAACTTTCAACTTTCATTCAAGAAATCCATTCTTCTATTCGATATGCGTAGAAAAATTCAATGTGAAATATTTTTGCATTAAGAAATTTATTTATTCAGGAACTCAGGAAAAAATGCTTAGAAGCAGCTATCGATGGAGGGCAGAGAGCCGTCGCAGTATTTCCAGGTAGCCCAGGCAGACCAGCCTTGTTGTCCAAGGATTTTCTGAGCGCAACGGACAGAGTTGGTGATATCATCGGTCAACAGAGCGTTGCAGCTGAGGGAGCATTCGTTGTAGGAGAAGCGACCGGTATCAGGCTGGCACCAGTACAAGTTGTTGATCTGGAAGATTCCATAGTCGTGGGAGCCGTCGGAGTTCTCAGGGCCAACTACGCCAGTGCGGTAGTTGCTCTCGTGGTCAGCAATGCAGGTCCAGCGAGCCAACTGGTCACGGGGAACACCCAAGTCGGACATCTCGCGAGCCAAGGAGCAACGATCCATGGTACGACCGAAAGCGGGGGCGGCCAAAGCCAAAGCAACCAAAACGATGAAAGCCTTCATGATTGTAAAAATTCTTCAGTGAACTGATGTTGAATGGCTGAAACGGCAGCTCTTTTATAGTTTGAAAATATCTGCATATCTGCGTTTAGCTTAATCCAAAGTTCGAGTAAGATATGAAGTCATTTAAAATAAGGTTTAAGTACTTGGAGTTGATAGCGCATTCTACGCTCCCCCGGGTCATCATCGATATAATTTTTTGAGATTAGCGAGTTGGTAAATATGGGGGTTAAGTACATTCAGTTTTTTTCCACACTAACGATAACAGTTTGGAGATATCTTGCCCTTTAAAAACAAAATCATTCCAGATATTCATAATTATTTAGGCTTTCAACAGGGAAGGTCCACCTGGTTCATCTGGAAGGAGTGGTTATGGATCTCTGCCGTCCATCGACAGCCGCTTCTAAGTGTGAATAAAAGCTTGTGGAGTTTTGAGTCATTGAACCATATATAATGTGAACATGGGAAAATTGAAAACTTGCAAGCAACAGTCGCCACTCTTGGTATTAAAAAAATGATATGTACTAAGACATTGACAAGCCATTAATCACACTTCCTTATTCTAAAAGCTTATCGCAAATGGAGCATTTAAATAATCAGAGGGAGGCTACAAGTTGAATTTAACAAATTAAGCTTATCTAAGACAAAGTGGAAGCTTTATCATATAGATTGCAATTATTATTTTTATGGTTGTATTTTGTTAAAAATTAGTTCATTTTAAAATTTTTTTGAAGACATAAATCAAATAATAATAAGTGGATAAGATATAACTTCAACCAAGGAAGTTAAATATGGCTAAGCAACCCTCATCGGATTTAATTTCTTTAATTGTTTGATAAGACATTTTAATTTTAATAATAACACAAGTGTTATCATAATAAAATGTACTTCTTCTATTTTTTCTTTTACTACTATTCTCTTCAATACTCACATGCCATTCAATAATGTTAATTGGAGTCGTTTTTAAACTTTTTGAGTCGACCCAATCCAACAGGAATCATAGCCGAACCAACTAACTTCAATAACGAAACAAATGTGAATTAGAAAATGTATTTTATTAGGAACTCAAGGAAAAACAGCTTAGAAGCAGCTGTCAATTGAGGGCAGGTAACCATCGCAGTACTTCCAGGTGGACCAGGCGGACCAGCCCTGCTGGCCAAGGATCTTCTGGGCACAACGGACGGAGTTGGTGATGTCATCGGTCAACAGAGAGTTGCAGCTGAGGGCGCACTCGTTGTAGGAGAAGCGACCGTTGGCAGGCTGGCACCAGTAGTAGTTGTTGATCTGGAAGATACCGTAGTCGTTGGAGCCGTTGTAGTTCTCAGGGCCCACAACACCGGTGCGGTAGGAGCTCTCGTGCTCAGCAATGCAGGTCCAGCGAGCGAGTTGGTCACGAGGAACACCCAAGTTGGACATCTCACGAGCCAGGGAGCAACGGTCCATGGTGCGACCGAAAGCGGGGGCGGCCAAAGCCAAAGCAACCAAAACGATGAAAGCCTTCATGATTATTGTAGTTCAGTGAATTGTAAACTGATGTCGTATTGCTGGAAACTTGGCGCTTTTATAGGAGGAAATTATCTGAGCTGTTCAGTCAAGTATCGTTATCTGTAGTACTCATTACTATAAGATGCCTTACCCTAGACATATCTATAGTTTTTGTATTAATGTCTAGAGTTTTTGCTAATAGCTGTCTGAGCTAGTTAAGATAATAACAAACCACAATTTTAAGCAATTTGTGAATCCCCGAATCGAGGGAGATAAGAACGTCAACATAGCAGAATATTTAGGAGAACTTAAATATAACACCTTATCGATTATTATGTAATTCATTTAAATGACATTTGAAAATTTATCTTAGTTTTGTATAAATTTATCATGATTCTTATTACTGAAAATTAAATTAAAATTTATTGCCTACTTTCGTGCGCATATGAGCTAAATATCTTAGAAAATGTCCATCCGTCTTATACTTGCCGTATAAGATATATTTTTTCTGATGGTAAAAGTCTTTATTATCCGTAATAATTATGTATTATATTAATTGTTTAATTATAAAGTTTTAAATAGCGCATACAAACTGTTTTAATTAGGCTACCAACTGATTGAGTGAGATTCGTATTTTAAGTGTTTAGTACTTCGAAACGAAAAGTACTTTAGATAATTCTTATACGGAGATAATTTTTCCCTATAAAAGCGACAAGTCGTTCAGCCTTTCGACATCAGTTCACTGAAGTATTCTTACAATCATGAAGGCTTTCATCGTTTTGGTTGCTTTGGCTTTGGCCGCCCCTGCTTTCGGTCGCACCATGGACCGTTGCTCCCTGGCTCGTGAGATGTCCAACTTGGGTGTTCCTCGTGACCAACTCGCTCGCTGGACCTGCATTGCTGAGCACGAGAGCTCCTACCGCACCGGTGTTGTGGGCCCTGAGAACTACAACGGCTCCAACGACTACGGTATCTTCCAGATCAACAACTACTACTGGTGCCAGCCTGCCAACGGTCGCTTCTCCTACAACGAGTGCGCACTCAGCTGCAACGCTCTGTTGACCGATGACATCACCAACTCCGTCCGTTGCGCCCAGAAGATCCTTGGCCAGCAGGGCTGGTCTGCCTGGTCCACCTGGAAGTACTGCGATGGTTACTTGCCCTCAATCGATAGCTGCTTCTAAACTGTTTTCCCTGAACTTCAAATAAATATCTTAGTCTGAAATTGACGATTGCCGTGTTTTTTATAATTGAGGGTAATGCGGGATTTGTTTTGTATTGTAAATTTAAAGATTTATTCGTAATTGATTAAACAAAATTGTATAAATATGAAGTAATAATTAGGTGTAGAAATGATTAGCCTAGGTCAACTAGTACCGACTGACTTAAGAGTTAGGGACCCGATTTGAAGCTGCCACCGAATCTAAGCTAAGAAATACTCGTTAAAGTTTTGCATATGATGAATGGAAATGGATGCTTATAGTTAGAATTGCTTTTGTATTGCACAGGAGCTGGAGTATCTGATCTATGGACGTCTAGTAAAGCCCAGAGGGTAGATCCGTGACCTTGGAGCCTTGGGTGTAGGATCGCGTGCGTGAGGAGACATTGGCCGAGTGTTGATTGGCGGCAGGATAGTCGTGCATTCGCATGGCTGGATTGCTGCTGAAGTAGATCTGCTGATTGCTGCGCGACTTCTCCCTAATCATGCCCGGAGAGTCCTGTGTGGGATCGTGTGTGGAGGCGAAGGCCGCCTCGAGACGTTCCACATTCTTGGTCACGCGACGTGCTTGCAGAGCGGCAGTGAGATCCGGTTTGGGATACTTCTGAGGTGTGTTCATGCCCGTCATAAAGAAGACACCGTTAAAGTGCTGTGCCGGTGGCGCTGGAGCTGCTGGCTTGCTGTTGGAAACGGAGACTTGTCGCTCCACCTGCACCGTTTGCTGTGCTGTGCTATTCCTCAGAGCGAGCATTGTGGGATCGTGTTCGTCGTGCCGCGCATTCATAATGACATCGAGAAGCTCCCGATTGATGCTCGCATTGTAGGCGGTCGCTGTGGTATTCGCCTCCGTTTCGGGCACATCCATGACATAGGACTGATGCTGCTCAGCATCATTGGCATCGTAGTCCACTTCATCGAAGAAGGTCTGCATCGCAGCCAAACGTTCGACTGCAGCTGAATCGCCAGGCATCATCAGGCCATATTGAGAGCCCTCCTGCTCGGAGCAATCGGTGCGTGGTACGAGATGAGCCAGAGATCGGGACTTGCGTGGCGGTTGTGGCACAATGTTGACGGGAACAATGTCTTGTTCCTGCTCCACAGCGGCACGTTGATGTTTGTCTTTACCGGAGCTTGCCTTCGCCTGGTTGGAGATCTGTTTCTCTGCCTCGCTCACAATATTGTCCAGCTCCTCGATGACGTCTTCTATGGTCGCCGCATCATCGTCATCATCATCGTTTATTTTCATCTGTGATTTTCGTGATTGTTTGTGATGCTTCGACTTTGAGGGCAGCACGAGAATGGGCACTGGACTCAATGAAGCGCCCGTTTCCGAGCTGCTAATGCCCTCATCCTCGTGTTCCGAGCAGCTCTGCTTGCTACCTCCGGGAATTTTCGTTGTGGGAGGCACTTGGCGCGGCAATGCAACTGGTTGATGCGCCTCGACCGGCTTAAAGTTGGACTCTTGAGCGCCCTGCAGCCGAAAGATCTCACGTTGCAGCTCGGCACAGCGCTCTTGCAGACGTCGCTCCATCGATGTGAGCACTGTCTTCTCCTCGTGCAGTATTTGCACACGACGTTCGAGTATAACCATTTGACTGCGCACACGATCTGCATCTCGCGCCTGCGCCAGCATCTTGTCTACATCGATGTGCAGCTCGTTAAAGCGCTTCAGCTCGCTGCGCAATGCATCCAGCCAGGGTGACGATGAGGAGATGGTACGCGCCAGCGTGCTAGTCTCCAGGCCCGCCTGGCACAGCTCTGCTTGGATATAGAGACGTTGCTGCAAACTCACGGCGCTTTCAATGAAAGTGTTGAGAAATCTGAGAGGCAGAAAGAGAACGAGATGAGAGGATATCTCTTTTAAGTTATCCTAAGAGCATAGAGTATTCCATAAAAGTTTTTTCATTGAGAATTTCTAAAAGGGCATTCCTTTAAGTAAATTCTTTAGAGGTTATTTTCTACAGAATATTCCCCTGGAGGGAATTCCTTTGATGGTATTCACTAGAGGGTATTCCTCAGAGTCAGGGAATATGACTTACTTGATTCCCGCGCATTGCAATTCGCCGGAGCCGCCGCCACTGTTCAAAATGCCAATAAGTAGACGAAACCGCACGGGTTCACTGCATCGTAAGCGCAGCGTAGACATCGCCTCCGAGACAGCGGTGTGTCCGGCGGCGCTAATCTTTTGCCCGCCATTACCCTGGCCGAAGGGCTGTCGATCGCAGGCTGAAGCCAGCAACTGCAGCGCCAGAATGCGTCCTCTAATACCCTGTCCGGTAGCGGAGGAGGCGAGCGGCATTAGACCGACGGGTGTGTTGCCTAAGCGGGCTATGGCATCCAGAGATCGGGAACAGCAAATGCTCAGGCATTGTCTATTGGATTGATAATAAGGTTAGGATAATGTTTAGACGATTATTATGCCGGTTTACTTACAAGCAGGAGAGCTCGTCGAGCAGCGCACGACGCTGATAGCTCTGTGGATTGCGTGACATGGCCAGGGAGTTGGTGCCTCCAGCGAGTGGAGCAGGTGCATTGCTTGCTTGGGCCATTTGTATAGCGCGCAGCACCTCAAGCAGGTGACTGATGCCATCCGAGGGTGTGGCCACAAACTCCTGAACGAAGCTGGGAAAGGAGACGCGCAGATCGGCGCGCAGCTTGGTCAGCAGATCGGTAATGGAGCCAAACTGACGCAGTGACATCTCGCTGTCACTCTCCGGTGGTGCTGGTATGGGACTTCTATGGAGGAAGATTAAGGTTTGCATTACACTTTTTCGGGACCATTTTACTATATAAAATTATGAAACCACACTCGTTTAATTTATAATAGCTAGCTTTGAATTGAAGCTTGGTATACGTTTTTTCTGAAGTGCTGAAGAGAGCGCAGTCAAGTTTTAAAATAATCTGCTGTTAACACTAAATAATATTGCCTCTTAGTTTAGTGGCTCTAGATATTATTGGATCTGACATATCGGAATGCATTCAGACGGACAGACAGACAGACAGATTATAAAGCTTTTACGATAATCCCTCAATTAACTCACTTGTAGCCCGAGTGCTTGGCTGGCAGCGTGGCAGCTTTGTAGTCGGCCTCCTTAATATTGCCGCCTCCATTGATGTTGACATCGTAGATGGACTGCACTTTGGCTGTGCCGCTGCCCTTGGTGAACTTCCTCAGCGATTGCACATAATCCTCGGGATTGTAGACAGGCGGTCGCTGGTTCTCCTTGCTATAGACGGGCGCCTGTGGCCAGCTCTGCTCGGAGCCGGCCATTTTGTAGGAGGCCAACGAGCCATTCAAGCTGCTGGCGCCGCATTTGTTGGTGCCCGAGACGCTGGAGAGAGCTGGCGCTGGCGGAGAGGCCTGCGATGAGGTCTGACCAGCAGAGGTCTCTTTGTGCGACGGTAATTTGGGCGAGGCAATCTCGCACACGCTGGGTGCCATGTCGAACTGGCGATGCTGCGGCGGCTGCTGATGGTGTCGCTGCAGCGTCGAGCTGTCACTAGAAAGAAGAAAAAAAAAAGTATGGAGGGAAGTCGTTTAATAAATGTTATTGGCTTGGCCTGGGGCATTACTCATGCAGAACTCGAATTGCGGATTTCGTATAAACTATAAATACTACGGGTTGGGTTGGGGACGCCAGCTCGTTACGCACCGGAAAAACAAGACATTCAGTTTATTGAGCATTTTACGGCACGCGGAGAGGTAATCGAACAGGTGGCAGACCGAAAGACAAGTCAACAGACCGACAGACAGACTGGCAGACAGACAGATAAGGCGCTGTCAACGACACCTGGTGAGTGGCATGTGGGCTGCCGTTTGGTTGGGGACTGTTTCCTTGCGCCAACCGTTGACAACTGATCGAACGCCTCGCTGCCAGATTGAATCGTTGGCACTGTGGTTACTCAATTTTGTGTAAGCAAAAAAATATTGTAAAATTTGTTGAATTAGCATGTCAATATCCAACGATATCGGCATTAAAGGCGTGCACTTTCACTAGCCGATAGAGACACACATAGCGCAAGCAATGGAGAGCGAGAGAGACAGAGATCACGCTGATCTCTTGATAAAAGTCTGACTGACATGCACCGTTAGCTGACAATGCGATCTAACGGCACACGCGTATCTCTGTGAACTGTGCGTCGTCGTCGTCTGCCTATATGCAAATGAGTTTCAGTCTCAGTTTTCAGTTTTGAGTTTTAACTGGGAAATTATGACGTGCCCCAATGCAAAGCTAAGAAATTTTTAATGTTGCTCGTTTTTATCAAATCAGACGCATCAGTCACGTATTTAGCTGCTGCATACCGTGCGTTCACTCCGTCATTCCATTGAATTCCAATTGTTCTTGCAGCAGGTGTGGCCCAAGCCAAGGCAATGAATAGACTCCAACTGCAGCTCGGCATGTGCGGGAGGTAATTGCATTGCGTTGTGGTGATTAACCATTTCTCAATGATTGCCGTGAAAAGCAAGCATGACTAATTACAGGTTGTGCTCAACTGTAAGATACCTTTTTGGACTAATCTATATCATATATTGTCAATGTGCCTAATAAAGTTGAGATTGATATGTGTTGAATTTGAAATTAAGAAATAAAAGCCCATGAACTGAATCATATTCTCTCAATGTGCCCAATAAAATTGACCTTGATGTGTGTAGAATATGAAATTAAGAAATTTAATATAATTTTATATAAAGTAATGTTCCACTTTTATTTATAATCAGGTTATTTGATAAAAATTTGTATTTTTATATAAGTTTACTATCCAAAAGTATTACTTTAACAACAAAGTCCTCATCTCAAATCTGTTGTTAATAGTGAAACTTATAATCTAATAAACTAATTGGTATAACATTCAAGGTAAGTATTTAATATACAAGGTAAGTAACATATGCTAAAAATGTTGTATGTCTGCTAAAAACACTTGATGATTAAGTTTCGTATTTTGAGAAGCCGGCAAAGTTGAAAGAACATTTTAACATACATAAGATCAACTGAAGTATTGTCACCAAATTTGGTAGCTACAGCACTTATCATTCTAGAGATCTGGCTTTTAAAATGAGCGGTCAGATAGAAAGTCGGAAAGACGTATACGCTTAGATTACGCATACGTAATGGAGTCAAAAAAAAACTGCTAAACTTTATAAACAAATTCATTTAACACAAATTCATTATACCCAGCTGCCGCATTCATATGCCGGGTATAACATGTGGTTGATCGGCAAATTGAAAACGTGCGCAGCAGATGAAGAGCAGCATCGAATTTGCATAAATCAATTTGAGCAGACAAAAACGAGAGCAGCCAACGATGAGCAGAGCAGAGCAAAGAAAAGCAAAGCAGAGGAGAGGAGAGGAGAGACCTGCTCTCGATGAGACACTTGAGACAGCTGGAGTTGGATAAAAGTGCCTAATGGAAATGCATTTACATGTAACATAAAAGTGAATCAACGTCGCTGTTGCCACTGATAAGTGATCAATTTGAAAAGTCTGCTCAATGCAGCAATAAAACTGGTCGTCGCTGTTGCTGTCAGGTTGAAATGAACTAACACAAAACAAACAGTATAAAAGAAATACATATTTGCTATTTTATTGATAACGTCACTCGAAAGTTGCGCATAAAACTTTTTTTAATGCTGCCAAACACAATTCGTCGTCGCAATGTTTGCCAATCAAGTCAAGTGATAACAATCAATGCAATGCACTCCATAAATATGTAAGTGCGATCAGCAAAGTAATCAAGTGTTGTCCGATGACTTGGTCAACAATTTGGCTAGCCAATAAATTCAGGCGCTAAAATTTTAAGAGATCCGGTACGGCACACATATGGCTCTAATCACGTATTATTTATCTATCTATTGATTTCCAGTTCGTTCTAGAATTGACAATTTCGATTGCCTTTATCTTAATAAACAAAATTGATTGCAATAAGAAAGAAATAAATAAACAAAAAGCTTGCGATATTAAAAAAAAACCAAAAACCAAACCAAAACAAAATTAAACATAACAAAAAGCAAAAAAAAACAAACAACAATTTAATCTATAACAAAGCAAAGGCTTTGACGACTTTGAAATACACTACACTCATTATTAAACTCATAAATTAGGGACCAACTTCATTGTACTACAAATATGCCTATTATTTAGTAATAGTTTATAAGAAAAATCTATTGTCATGCTTTCAATTTTATGGTGTACAAAAAAAAAGTGCCAAAAAAAATCACACGCTCCAGTGATCATTAATCAAAGTGCTGGAGTATCGCGTACTCTTCAAGTATCCCCTTATTTTCAAGTGTTACCCGTGTATTATTTCTATCAATGAAAATATAAAAATGAGAGCAAACCATGCAAAACTCTATACTACTTATTTATATATGATAGAAGTGGAAACACGCCACCCATTTAAGTGCTCAGGTGACGCAAATCATTCGTTGATGAAGAAAAGAAATAACTGAGATATGTATGAGCGAAGGGCTGAGACATTTAGTTTGTAGATTGTTGTGTGTTTGTGGTCAATTATGGATCCATAACCCTTGGCTTTAATCGAATAATGCCACGCAAATCATGTGTAAAGTTGCCTTTCTGATAGTCAACAAACATTTCATCATTGTGTTCACAAAGGTTCATTGAATTTTCTGGGAGAAAGGGAAAAGACCTCGAATCTCGAAGTAGCTGATTAGCATAATTGTTGTTACGACTTCGACTACGACTACGACGATGTCTACAATGGAACCAAGGCCTGGGATCTCTTTAGTTTTTTTTTTCGGCAACTACTTAGAAAGGGCTGAGTTTAGTGATGTCTGGTTGTGAAGTTAACAACTTGTCAATGAATGCGTCTTAATCTGTTATCTCTTTAGTTCGAGATTAATTTGCAGATTTGTCTGCTGTTGAATTTTTATGGACCTCACCGCGTTTGAGTCAAGTGAAGTCAATTGAAGCTGAAAATGAAGTACCCATAAAACTGAGGGGCTAGATCAAAATAGAGCTGTGGTCGGACATTAAACTTGGGGAGCCACACAAAACGTGCAAAAGATGGGAACTTGGAACTTGGCGAAGTGCACGTGAATGAAAAATATGAAGTGCAATTTGAGTCTCGAATAGCTCGAATGCCGCACAATGAATAAATAACTACGTTGAACATGCAACCTCACTGATTGCGTGAACAAAGCCTCAACTCGTTGAAGTCTCTCTCTCTCTCTCTTTGGTCCCCCCTCTCCTTGTCCAAGACAATGCCAGCTGGCTAAATATTTTGAATTAGTTACGTTATAGAGCTAGGAAAAAAAATACGACTGAGAAATAAAATAAAAGAGAAGATAATTGTGGCAGCAAACATGCGTGCGAGGTCATGATTTCGAGTGAGTGTGAATACTTTGAGTGCTCGTATGTGAGTGCATAGCTTAAAGTTGTTTTGCTTTGCACTTATCGGAAATTCGCAAACTTTGCCATAAATCGGGTAATTACCAATGTTATCAGCTTGCTAACTTTTATAGTGGCTGCTGCAACCTGCATTTGTGATTGGGTCTAACTCAATGTGTGGCAAGTTGAACCTCAGCTTAGATGAGGGCTGCTTATCAGAATGTAAACTGCCTTTAATTACTTAAGGCGGTGCACCCCCATCAGCTAGCATAAGATTAATATTTATCCAACTGCATTAGGTTCACATTTTGAGTTTGTATAAATACTGCAACTTGCGCTCAGGTCAATCAACAGTCACTCGACTTCCACTGCATCAACAACTTCGACTTGCAATCATGCGAACTTTCATTGTTGTCGTTTTGGCAGCCCTGGCCCTGGCTACTCCCGCCCTGGCACGCACCATGGATCGCTGCTCTCTGGCCAAGGAAATGGCCAAGTTGGGCGTGCCCCGCGATCAGTTGGCCCGTTGGACTTGCATCGCCAAGCACGAGAGCTCATTTCGCACTGGCGTCGTGGGTCCCCCGAATTCGGATGGCTCCAATGACTACGGCATCTTCCAGATCAACGATCGCTACTGGTGCCAGCCGCCCAATGGCAAGAAGTCCAGCAACGGTTGTGGCCTCAGTTGCAAGGCCTTGTTGAGCGATGACATCACCAAGTCGGTGCGTTGTGCCCAGAAGGTGTTGCAGCAACAGGGTTGGCCCGCTTGGTCCACCTGGAAGTTCTGCAAGGGCCATTTGCCCAGCATTGATCCCTGCTTCAAGTAGAGTTTGCAATTGTTATCGGAGAAGATTATACAATAAAAAGAGCAAAGCATAATGACGACCACTTTCCACTTGCTTTATTGACCAACATTTTGTAGCAAAGCTGTTGATGACAGCAGTCGATTAATGAACTCATTATATCGCTCTGCAGCAGCAGTAGATACATACATATATCTAAATAAAATCGACTTGGTTGCATTGGCAATTTAAGAAAATTGCTAAATTGTCCTCGCTATTCCCCTGCACAGCACAGTTTAGGCCTTTTTGGCCAACATGCTGTAGAAAAGTGAAATTTTATATAATGGCCCACACATAACCGAGCCATTATGACAGTTTACTTGGCCAGCCAGCTAGCCGGTGAGACGTTTGGCCAAAACGAATGATATCTATAAGAAAAATTATTGCAAAATGCCAACTGGTAACATGGGCATGGCATCGAAGTCGGTGTCGAAGTTGCGAGTTGGTGTTGCGAGTTGGAGACGCAGCTAATGGCTGGAAAACAAGTTAATTTAATTTCCAATCGTAAAACAAATTACGTATGAAAGCATGCCGTTATCGTGCCGTTTATCTAAGAGTGAGATGGAATAATACAGAGAGTAAGACAGAGAGATATAGATGTGGCGAAAAGCCAACGACTTTGTTTGCTTTGAAAATTTCGTCTTCGATTTGAAATGATTTCAATGCAATTGCGAGTAAGGCCCAATGCACAATGTAGGTCTATTGCGATTGCCATTTGTGACTCGCTTGGCCATTTTGAGTTGCTGTTATGTTTAGGCCTTGTCATCGCCTGTAAATGTTTGCGCACCAAAATGGTAAACAACTCGACTTATCTGGTCATCGATGGCAACAAATCTGTATCAATTCTCAAGGGCCTCTCGATAGGGTTGAATGACTTGGCGTAAGTGTCGTTTTGGTTAAAACCAGAAATATGTTACCAATTTGAGATTAAAGTGGAATTCATATCAAATATGTACATAAAGTTATTCAATTTTTAGACAAATTTTTTAGACTAACTTTTTAGATGTTCGAGTGTAGATACTGAATTATGATGTAAGTTTATTTAATTTTCTTTAAGAAGCTTTGGAATTTTAAGATTTATTTTATTGAGGTGATGAATTTAGAATAAGGGGAAACTTAGACTAGGGAATTATGTTGAGTAGCTTCTTAAAATATCATCAGTTTAATATTTGAGTAGTAACTTAAAATAATTTTGAGTCAAGTATACACATTTTAGAATTTTAACTAAGTAAGTTATGTTTAACCATTTTTTAAACTTTCAGTTTTAGTAGGTATTTAATCTTAGAAATAGTACAAAGTTTTTGCACTCTTTAATAAAGTTTGAAGAAAGAGTGAAAATTTCAGTAGAATTTTAAACAAAGGAGTTATGCTAAATATTTACTTTCAGCTTTATTAATTACTAAAGCAAACTTGAAAAATCTTAGGAATAGTTTTTGCAGTTCTTAATGAAGTAAACTCATTGAAGAAGCAGTGAAAACAGTTTACTGATTAATCTACTTGAAGCATGTAAACATTGCTGCACATTATAAGCAGGAAAACTTTTTGTATACTCTTTAATCTATTCTTTCCGTACAAATTAATTAAGAACACTCTACAGAAAAAGTCACTTTCTCTAGGATTAATCAACTGCTCAAGCTAAAAACTTATAAGTAGTACTTTCTTCTGTGGTCTGCTTGTGGAGTACTTCCAACTATCATTTATGACAGACTGACATGACATGTCTTCTAAGCCCTCACTTAAGCTCCGCTCAGAGTTGATAAATCGCCTGTTCTCTCAACTGTTCGTCAACTTTCCCGCATTCGTCTTCGTATACACATTTCGCATAAGAAATCGCATTTTAATCATCCTGCTATTATACAACATTCTCTGGCCACAAGAAATTTATCACAGCCTTTTTCGGACAGCTATAGCTCATCATAAAAGAAGAGGTATATAATAAAAAAAGAAAAAGAAGAGACGAGGTTTCTCCGCTCGTGTTAAGCCGACACCTTGCCAAATTGTTTTAAAGACGGACGCTACAAGAAATAATAATAATAATAAAAAAGACACCCAACCAAAGACGACAACAAGACAGGGAACTGGCCACCTATTTCCAACTGAAACAGAGACTACGATCAAAACTGAGTTGTTGTTGTGTTTTTTTGTTGCCCCTTTTTTTAAGTGGTTTTTGATGCTGGCAGAGATTAAGTCACCGCTGCGATGTCTTGTCATGAAAATGTTCTCATGCCAGTTCCATTTCTTTAGCCCATTTGCATAGGGTTCGCAGTGGGTTGGGATGGAACTGGAAACTAGAGTGTGAGGCCTTTGAATGTTGTAAATTTTACCCACAGCGAGACAACAAATGGCAGATAAAACTATTAACAGAATTTAGCAACAAACAATGATAGAGAAATGTGGCCACTTTTCAGTTGTCAAGACAACGTCGAGATCCCATTTTCCCAAAGCTGTCAACTCTTGAATTGTACGCGGTATCTTTTGGGATCCCCAAGCACTGACTTTTGTCAGCTTTTTTGTATTTTTTGATGGCAGCTGTCATGCCTGACAGCCGGGCGCTTGACTTTAAATTAAAATGAGAAAAGAAAAACATAACGAATTGGAAATACGCTACGTAACTGAAGTACTTTAGTATAAAGAGAGCTGTTAAAATACAAGTAGAAAACTTGAAATTAAACTTGACAAAAATACTATATAAATACTATAGTATGTGCTTTAAATTCTATAACAGATAATTTAAAGAGCACATATATACATATTTATATATATATATATATATAGTTGTTATAGACAAAATTCAATCGATTTTAATAAAAGCACAAAATTTAAAATGAAGCTTGACAAAAGTACTATATGATATAACACTAAACACTATACTAAAACATATAGTTTTAAGAGCAATTTAAAAAATTCATAAACGACTAGCTGGTTTAACTCTCTACTCCCCAACAACTTTGTAGAGTATTCAAATATTCGACATCTTACAATAGTTGCAAGCACTGCAAGATTTTCCAGCTTGGCTTGGCCATTATGATTTTCACTGAGATCTGTTCGCTACAGATTGCGCCCACCGCATTGCCCTTTGGTGATATATCACCAACCCGAGAGCCCGTCCCGTCGCTCGTATAATATAATTAAGGTTTATATCACAGCGGGGAATCAAAAAGTTGAGATTTTGACATAGTTACGTTTGGTTTGCCAGGTGAAATGTTTATAATTTGTAAGTCCAATTTGTGGTATGACAGGTTGCGAGTAATTGATGCCAAAAGTAGTTCAAAGTTGTCGTTGGGTTGTCGCTGGGTCGTCGTTTCGGCTCGATTACCATTGACAAAGACAAGTCAAGATCATGTTTACTTAACCAACTGGAAAACAACAAACAACAGTTTGCTTTTTATCCGTTTTTCGGTAATGCGATACGTTGACATTGTGCAAGTTTAAGCATTGCCTAGGCATCATGTGGCATCATCATTTGCTTCCCCATATATCATATAAGTATGTAGAACACTCGATATACTTGTGATCTAAGCAGATCTCTCCCGCTCTCTCCATCTCCATCTTGATCTCTATCACCCTTTCTCTTCTTCTATGCGCTCTGTTGGTTTTAAACTGATAAGTACGGAACTCAACTATGTCTCGAACTTTGGCTAACATGGCGTGCCACCCGCCACCCGCCACCCGCTACTCTAAAGAGACTTTGCGTTAAGATTTCTCATTTATTATCAGAAATGGGCAACAGCTTAGAAGCAGCTGTCAATGGAAGGCAGAGAGCCATCGCAGCCTGCCCAGGCAGACCAGCCTTGTTTGCCAAGGATCTTCTGAGCACAACGGACAGAGTTGGTGATGTCATCGGTCACCAGATCTTTGCAGTTGATGGAGCACTCATTGTGGGAGAAGCGACCGTTGGCAGGCTGGCACCAAAACAAGCTGCTGATCTGGAAGATTCCATAGTCTTGGGAGCCGTCGGAGTTCTTAGGGCCAACTGCGCCAGTGCGGTAGTTGCTCTTCTGGTCAGCAATGCAAGTCCAGCGAGCCAACTGATCCCGGGGAACACCCAAGTTGGACATCTCGCGAGCCAAGGAGCAACGGTCCATGTTGCGACCGAAAGCGGAAGAGGCCAAAGCCAGAGCAACCAAAACGATGAAAGCCTTCATGTTTACAATTTACAGGAGAAACTGATGTTTTCAGGCAGCGAGGTTTGTGCTTTTATACCTGTACATTACATTACACATTACATGTGTATACATGTGTTATCTTAAGAGTTTATCAAAGCGTCAATTCCGCAGAACTGTTTATCAATATGCAATTAAAGTAATCGTGGTCAAGAAAAGAGGTCAAGAAATGTTTGAGAAAGTAATATGATATTTGTTTAGGAATTATTGTGTTCAGGTGTTCTTTTTTAACATTGTACTTATTCTGCTTATGAATATGTATGTCTTCTATATCATATAGAACACTCGATATACTCGTCATCTAAACAGATCTCTCCTACTCTCTTCATCTCTATCTTGATCTCAATCCCCCTTTCTCTTCTTCTATGCGCTCTGTTGGCTTTAAACTGATAAGTACGGAACTCAACTGTGTCTGGAACTTTGGCTAACATGGCGTGCCACCCGCCATTTTAATTTTTGATAAGAGTGATTCCCCCTAATCGTTATCGAAGCCATCGGCCGTGCCATTCATTAATTTTTCTTGAGGTATCTCCACTCGACTTTTGCGTATTAAAATCAACTCTCTTGCCTTCATTTCTCACAAGTGGAAAACACTTCACGAACACAGTTCGAGCATCTGATAAATAAGTGGCTATAATACAATCTCTCAAAGCGAGACTGCAAGATGTCGAGATAGTCTGATTTCTTTAGTGGGGATCTCACTTGTTATCGTTGCTGTCAGTGATGAATGGTTGCAGAAAAGGAAGAGTGTTTTATTATTTTATTACTTCCTCTGCTAACTTGTTTACATGCTTCCTTCTTGAAGCTCCAATTTTGCTTTGACTCGTATCCGTTAAGGGATTCTTAATGATACTTGTTCATAATGTATTTAAATTTATTAGTTGTTCTTTTTACTTTATTCGAAGTCTACTATCAATTTTATGTCTTTCTTACACAGAGAGAAAAATTGAGTTCTAAAAACAAGAATCAAAACTTTTAGTTGATCTTTTTGATCTTTCAAAAGCAATTGCTTATAGGAACTATTATTGCATCTTATTTTATGCATAAATTGATATCAATATTTCTTTCTTTTGAGTATCCCTTTTTCTTAGGACGTTCTTCTTGAATAATACCTAACTTTTGTAATACAATAGTACTATATTTTATGTATTTTATTTTTATTATGAATTATTTTAAATTTTGACTTGTAAACCAAATTACTATCTCTTTTTTATGGCTTTCCATTTTACGCCTCAGGATTTAACTCTGTTTACCAATTTTAAATTTGCGCTGCTTCTTTTTTGTTTCTTTCAACTTTATAAATTTGACTTCCTCATAGCTTCAGTGCTTTTCCTTTCTTGCCTCTGGGATTCTTCTATTCGCTTTCTTATTTTGTTTTCTGTTTTCTATTTCTTTTTATTTGCAGTTTTCCACAAATTCTATATCTTTCACCCCTGTTGGCTACTTTTTCTTTCCATGCCAATTAAATCAGCCACAATCCCTGAAGCATTTGAAAATCATATGCCTTGAAGATCACAATTTCCCCTCCCTCTTCAGTATCTACAGTATCTCTCCTCAGTCTTGCAACTTGTTGTTATCTTTGTGAAGCGGCATAACTTTACGCTAGAGTGATTTGATGCGGCGCGCCGGTAACCGCAGTAATTGTTTTAGTTGGTAAGTAGTTGACCCACGCCATGTCGTGGTGTCGCCCCTTCTTGCTCTGGAGAATCACCTTTGGTGAGGGCGCTGAACTGCGGCCTTATGTCAATTACTTATGCAGTACTTTTCTTCGAGTGCTGGGCAGTTTGTGCTAATGTGCACAAATTATAGGAAGGAGTCAAGCAGGTGCTTGGCAGGAGGAAAAGGTCTACTGACAGTTCCACACACACACACAACTCATTCCCCCTTTCCTTTCTTGGCCTCCATTTGTTGGCGAGTATAATTTTCCAGTCTTTGGTTTCCTGCTTTGTTTTAGCCTGTTTCTTGAGACGATCGCTAAGCGGTCTCTCTGTCTATCTCTTGGTGTCTCTGTTAATGCATTGCCACTTCCTTTCCTTGTCTTCGGGTTCCCGTTCCCGTTCCCATTCCTATGCCCGCCTCCCGTTCCCCACTTTTGTTCCCGTTCCCGTTCCCACTCTCGGGCCAAGTGCTCAGCTTATGTGTGTATTTATTGTCAGTTTGAGCGACGTCTACTTGTATAAATTATTGCCCACTGAGTTCCCCCATTAAGAATTCACTGACCGCTTCAAGTCAACGGCCTATTATGAGAGTCCGCAGAGTCTGAAGGGAAGTCTAGCCATTGCTTTTACTCCCAACAATCTGTCTGTCTCTCTGCCGGTCTGTCCTCATCTGTCTTTCGAAATATCGATTCTTTCATTTGTTATTAGTCTCTCTCTCTCCATTTATCTTTCTCTTCGAATCTTTAGAAAGCAAGTATGAAGCAACAGCCAATTATGAGAAGTTCGAGAAGAACGAAACCCAAGAGTTGAAAGACTCTACATTAAGAATTCTCATTTATTGTGAGAAGTGAGCAACAGTTTAGAAGCAGCCGTCAATGGAGGGCAAAGAGCCTTCGCAGCCTACCCAGGCAGACCAGCCTTGTATGCCAAGGATCTTCTGAGAGCAACGGACAGAGTTGGTGATGTCATCGGTCAACAGAGCGTTGCAGCTGAGGGAGCACTCATTGTGGGAGAAGCGACCGTTGGCAGGCTGGCACCAGTAAAAGCTGTTGATCTGGAAGATTCCATAGTCGTGGGAGCCATCGAAGTTCTCAGGGCCAACTGCGCCAGTGCGGTAGTTGCTCTTGTGGTCAGCAATGCAGGTCCAGCGAGCCAACTGGTCACGAGGAACACCCAAGTCGGACATCTCGCGAGCCAAGGAGCAACGATCCATGGTGCGACCGAAAGCGGGGGCGGCCAAAGCCAGAACAACCAAAACGATGAAAGTCTTCATGTTTACAATTTACAGGAGAAACTGAAGTTTTCATACAGGAAGGTTTGCGCTTTTATACCTGGACATTACATTACGCATTACATGCGTATACATGTGTTATCTTGTTTATCAAAGCGTCAATTGTTAGATTCATAGATCTGTCTTTCAATATAGCCTAGTTAGCTAATGCAATCGAAGTAATCGTGGTCAAACAACGAGGTGAACAAATGTAACTAATAGTTGTTTAGGAATTATTGCTATCATGTGATCTTTTATTAACTTTGTACTTTTTCTGCTTATGAATACGTTTTCTATATTTTTTATGTAGAACGAAGTCCGCAGTCTCAAAACCATTTATGTACATTTCATGTTCCAACTAATTTAATAACTAAAGTTAGTTGATATTATCTCGAGCGCTAAAGTCTTGTCTCTTCTTACTTAATTATTCATTTTCTACCTTTTCTATCACTCTTGTACCAATTATGAGAACTTCGAAAAGAAAAAGCCCAAGAGTTGAAATACTTTAAAAAGACTGCGATATGATTTTTCATTTATTATGAGAAGTGAGAAACAGTTTAGAAGCAGTCGTCGATGGAAGGCAGAGAGCCATCGCAGCCTTCCCTGGCAGATGAGCCTTGTTTGCCAAGGATTACGTTCTCAGCAATGCATGTCCAGCGAGCCAACTGGTCACGAGGAACACCCAAGTCGGAAATATCGCGGGCCAGGGAGCAACGGTCCATGTTGCGACCGAAAGCGGTGGCGGCCAAAGCCAGAACAACCAAAACGATGAAAGTCTTCATGTTTACAATTTTCAGGAGAAACTGATGTTTTCAGACAAGGTTTGTGCTTTTATACCTGTACATTACATTACACATTACATGTGTTATCTAAAGTGTTTATCAAAGCGTCAATTCTGCAGAACTGTTTATCAATATAGTCTAGTTAGCTAATGCAATCGAAATAATCGTGGTCAAACAACGAGGTAAACAAATGTTTAAGAAACTAATAGTTGTTTAGGAATTATTGTTATAAGGTGTTCTTTTATTAACTTTGTACCTTTTGTGCTTATGATTAAGTCTTCTATATTTCTAATGCCTTATGTCTTTAATGTAGAAAGAAGACCGCAGTCTCAAAACCAATTATCTTGCATACTTTTCATGTTCCAACTAATTTAATAACTGAAATTAGTGATATTATCTCGAGTCTTATCTCTTCTTATTTAATTATTCATTTTCTACGTTTTCTATTACTCCCATTTGTATTCCTCTTGTACTTAGCATTTTATGGACTGTCATTGTCATTATCTGTTTCCTACAATTCTCATAGAATGTTACTTTATAAACTTATAGCTAAGGTACTTCATTATTCCTCAAACCAAAAATGTTTAATATCCTCTATTTTTGGTTTCTTAAGTTATTATAAGTACTAGTATTATACCGAAAACTCCTCTCAAAATCATCAGATTCACCACATCTTTAAAGATGATCAGTAAAGAGTTTGAAATGGTTAAAAATTAGCCTACTTTTACTAGATATGCAGTTGTTGGTTATTCATATTTTGAGCAGTGAATTCAAATGCCACTAGTTATAGTTAAACCATTAACCTTGTTAAGTTTGGTTTTGTTTTCGTTTACCAATTATTGGACTGTGGCTATGCTTCAAGTTTTGTTGTTTGCGAACAATGTTAGAGGCACTATTGATATTCAAAGTAGGCTAACATATGTGTGGGGGCATCTAGCCTGAAGATCTATGTTGGAAGAACTGAACTGAACAGAGCTTGTGTACTTATGACTGCGTTTCATAACGGAACGATGTTGAATCGTCGTTAAACCACTGACTTGGCACATAACCCAAGGCAACAAACAAAACAACACAATACGAATGTGAATACAAGTATTTAAACATAGAGTGAACTGCACTTTGCTTTCACGACAACATGGACAGATTCATGGGATGTGATGGCAAGAAGAACTAAAAGACTAACTTAACCGCAACTATGCGAAACCCGTCATCAGGCTGTTACATTAACCCCATTCAAGCGCATGCACTTATGAGAGTACGAGTAGTATGGACTCATGAGTACACTCATCATAAATGATGGGAGGCGGTGGCATTTGCTGTACCCACTCATGAAGTTAGCATCACTTTGAGTTACGAGTTGAAGTAGTTGTTAGCGGTGTTCCCTGCTCTCTGGTCTCGCTGATGATCTTTAGACAACCGCAGATTTCTACAACATTTCTTCGCAGATTTCTGCTAAGAAAGTTGTTAACCTCTTCGCTCCAAGACAAATGAAAAAAGGCTACTGTAAAGCTAACGCACAACAACAACAAATTTAAAAATAACAACAACATCAACAAAAAAAAAGCTGTGACCCTCTTCGACTAGCTCATGCATTATCGATGAATACCCATGAATACATTCACTTCCCCACCTCTCTTTGGGCTCTGCTTTGTAAACGATACTTCTTCACTTTTACTTTTCTGTTTGATTTACAAGTTAATATAAAAGCTTCTAGGCATCATCGTTTATGGGTCAGCTAACAGTTCTGGCCTCAAGAATTTCTGAATACCACCTCATCGCATATGCATGAGGTCGATGAAATGCTGAAACGTTGAAACGTTGTGCCTTTGGGGTCTGAACCACACTGTGGCTTACCAATTATACATCATTTAGATACAAGACGCCGCTAATTGTCCAATTAAGGCTCGAAATTATAGAAAAAGAAAGCACTGTTACCATAATAGCCCAGCTCAGCTAATTGCAAAGAACAGTTCTTCAACTTGGTCACAAATAGTTGTTGTTTCTACCAGTCGATGAGGCATTTTAAGTACTCAAACTAATACTTGAGTGTTTTCCTTATCGAGTGCCCTAACAATGTAAACTGACATTGAATTGTTGTCAATCTTATCGCTACTTAACTATCCACGTTTCACACGTTTTGCGATAACTTCATCTTGAGTCCTTGATCATTAATTTGCTGAAATTCTTCCCTTTACACCTTTGCTTACAAAATTGAACTTGAATTGTGTAGCTTGTTGAATGACAAAAACTTGTTTTTGGTTTGTCTTTCTTTGGTTGGTTTCTTCATTTCCATGACTGAAATTTGAAGTGGTCGCTAATCCAATTCAATGTCTGACGTTCATAAATAAAGCCATAAAATTAGAAACTTTGGCAAAACAAACAAACAATTTGTAGCGCTGCGTTAGTTGCTCATAAAAACTAGAAATAAAAATAAACCTTTGGCAACATTTTCACTCATAGAAAGTAAACTCGTCGACACCAGGTCAACGCCGAATTATAAACAGACTCAAGACCTATTCATTACCTGTGACAAAAAAAAAAAAACTGGGTTGACTCATGATTCAACTTGGCACTGACAATTCATCAACGACTTCAGTGGTAATTCATAAAAAAGTCATATAAATTAATATGCAAATAAATATGGCACAACTTCCGCATGAGATCTACAAAGCGGCATCATTGTCACAATTGTCTGGAACGTTGTAGACAACGCTGCTAATATTGCAGATAATTCCAATATCATTAAACAAATTGCAACTACAAAGATTATTGCGAGACGTCAAGCATCTGTGATGTAAACCATACGATCTATAAATTATGGTATATCTAACTTATTTAAGTAGAGGTTCTCTTCATGTGGATGTTAAGCAACTTTAGTATACAAAATAATATTTAAAGCTTCAGACATTTGTCAGTACAAAAAGTTTAATAAAGTTAAAAAGAGTACGAAATGATTATATTATTATATAATTTATTTCGATGGGAAGCGAACGGAATGCAAAAAAAAAGTATTGAATAAAGCAAGATAATGGGAAATCATATCTTAAAAGAACGCAGAAATATCTTAAAGATTGTGATTAAAGAATACTACGTTTTATTTCTAATACTTTACTACTATCTTGAATCAATTTCAGAATGTATAGCTAATAATTAAGATATGAATAAATAAAATAAAATAAAAGTAAATAAAGTTTGAAGTTGTTGATTTTTCAATCACTTCAAGTTAATTGATAAGATAGGGAGCAATCAGCAGTCTTTTGGGAAGTGAGATAAGAAACGACTAAACACACCACCAGGTCAACAACTCCTAAGCTTTCTACCTTTTTGCTACCTTTTCGATATTATCTGAAATGAAAACGAATCTGACTTATCACTCTGGGAATCTACCACCTTTTGATTTAGGGGTATTTGCGAAAACAGAGTGTGAAAACTTTCGAAAAGTCCACAGATCACTTCACTTTCTACTATAAACACAAATACCTGTAGATGGGCAGGTGCTCTATAGAATATTAATATAAATTCATGCTTTACAAAAACAATGCTGGAATTAAAAAAGCCATTTGTTGGGTGGCCACAAAATCGCGAAACGACGCGTCGCGTCGTGTCGTGCAAATTTTCTCCCATAGAAAGTAAAGTTAAAGACGCAAAGACACTCAGCAAAGTCAAAGCCAGTCAACCACAAAATGACGGCGGGTCAACACCGATTTATGGCCAACCCAAAACATATTAATTATGATCGCATTGAGCAGAGAATTGGTCGGAAACCAGTTGAACTGGAAGGTGGCTATTGAATTCGAGTTGAAATTGTAGTTGGAGGCAACACAGCTAACAATGGCATACATATTAATTCACAAAAAAAAAAATCAAATGCTAAACAAATAGTGTAAACTTTGGCACCAGTTCCGCATCAACAGATCGTTCAGACATAGCGAACAAAATCAAAAATCGAAGGTGAGTCCACATTGAGTGGACATAATAATGGCCAAAAATATATGATTGACATGTTGCCCAAGGCATCCTCGAGCTCAGCACGAAGTGTACGCAATTATAAGGCGATTGGAATCTATAATCTGATTATCCCCCCGGCCACATAGATTGGCAGCCAGAGATTGCTAAATTGGGAGAAAGTGGCAACCGAATGCGCAACGAACCAAAAATTATATCTGTCAAGGCCCGATGACAAGCGACAACTTAGAAGATCTCTATGATGGACAGCAACACGTCTTGTCTTATCGTCAAGAAAGCTTGAAGATTTCTGGAAATTTCACAGAGTTGACAGTTGGCTATGAACAGTTGCTGACGGAAATATATTTTCTATTTATATAAACTCATTTAATTTTAATTAACTAATAGTCTCAATAAACAAAAACTTAATTTCAAATGCATTTTTATTTTTTTTGGCGTTTAGCATAGACACAATTGATTTTTCGAATTTAGTATTCTTTTGGAAGTATTACGGACCTGCGATCTATAGAAACTATCAAAATAATATATAATCTTTTTCATTACAAAAAATTTGTTGTCTATTACACTCATTGTAATCTTTGTTATACTTGCAAAAAGTTATGAAATATTCATAGCAATGAATTAACAAAAATTACTAAATTAAATGAGAATGCAGAATTTCTAATATTGTTTGGCAATTTCTCGAATTTCAGATAATTTTGAACCTTTTTTATTAGAGAACAAACCTATCTGCAGCAACTTCCGCTGATATACAATTATTGAAAATCTCTGTGAGATAAGCAAGTCCTTAATCATAAAGTTGAACTGTGAATCCCCCTGAAGTGTTCACACCTGTGAGCAGATATCGCATCACTGAGAATGCAAATTGATAGATCTGTTTCAACATACTTGCAATCAACAAATGTGTAACTATACTCGTAGAAATTAATTTCATTGTGGCAACTCAAAGATTAGATATACCTTCATCAACTTCATCATCTGTTGCGCTGACAATCGACATTATCGGGTCTGGAACTTAGACAAACCCTCTTTAGATAAGTGCACACTAAAGATTAAATGTCGCTATAAAAGCAACAGCCTGACGGACTGAGAACATCAGTTTTTCCTGAGAATTGCAAATATGAAGGCTTTCATCGTTTTGGTTGCTTTGGCTTTGGCCGCCCCTGCTTTCGGTCGCACCATGGACCGTTGCTCCTTGGCTCGTGAGATGTCCGACTTGGGTGTTCCCCGTGATCAGTTGGCTCGCTGGACTTGCATTGCTGAGCACGAGAGCTCCTACCGCACTGGTGTTGTGGGCCCTGAGAACTACAACGGCTCCAACGACTACGGTATTTTCCAGATCAACAACTACTACTGGTGCCAGCCTGCCAACGGTCGCTTCTCCTACAACGAGTGCGCCCTCAGCTGCAACGCTCTGTTGACCGATGACATCACCAACTCCGTCCGTTGCGCTCAGAAGATCCTTGGCCAGCAGGGCTGGTCTGCCTGGTCCACCTGGAAATACTGCGATGGCTCTCTGCCCTCGATCGATGGCTGCTTCTAAGCTTATTGAATAAAATGTGAACAAAAACTAAATCGACCAACAGTCTCTGAATTTTAAAGGGTATCTAACAGATTACCTCAAGTTTGTACTAAACATTTTCTCAGATTGAAGTGTGAACTTATTACGCATTTATGACATATCTGAAGTAGTTTGCTGTTGGTACTGCTGATATGAAGTGATGTGTTTCATATGGAAATCTCGGATAGATAAGCTAGTCTGTAATGCTAGACGAGCAATGTGAAGCCCCTAAAATGTCTGCACGCGTAAGATGCAATCGCAACGTGAAGTCGGTGTTAATTAAGTGATTTGCTGATTGATTTGTCTGGTTTGGTTGTCTGGGACAGTTTGGCCTTTGCGCCCAATAAGCAGTTCAATGGGCCTCTAGCCAATTGCAGTTGCCACAATTAGTTGTGCAGTTAAAGGCAGTTAGTAACAAAAGGGAAGAGAAAAGCAAGCAGCAATGCTTTGCTCGACAGTTCAACTGGGAGATACCCGAAACAAATTGACAGAGAAAGGAAAAACAATGAATTTAGTTATGTATGTTTATTATTTAGTTTTTCGTTCGACCGAAATCTATAACAAGCTTTTCGTTTGCGACCAACTTATAATACCCTTCTATTCATTACGCTAACGGGTATGAAAGACCCAAATCCAATTGCCTAAGCTCGACAAAGAGAGCGTCTTGTCGCCTGACGAGGCAAAAGGTAAGCAAATTGCGGTTACTTCATCAACAATTGCCTCATTTGTCAGGTGTGCAACAACCATCTGTTGAACAGTTGAACTGTTGTTGATCTGCTTCATTTTCAAATGGAACTGAATGTGCCTTAATAACCCATATAAAGAATAGATACGCCACACTCTTAACACCACCACAGAAATAGAAAAGAAAAGAAATTTTTCGTTATACTCGAAATTTGGCCGAAAGTAAGTTGGCCATGGTGTTGTTGCGTGTGACGCCCTGCAAGCCGTAGGAGCGTAGCCAATGCATAAGCTATTTATTATTAACAATTGTTAAATCAGACCGGAACAGTTTTCGTCTAGCTGTAGTAGAGTGAGTACTCGATGTGTATGTAGTCCGATGTATATACTCATACTTTTATATGAGTATTCCATTTGTTATTATGTCTCTACGACTGCCCACTGATATTTCTTTTGTTTGTTTGTCTTACACTTCTTTGTCCGCCAAGTGGCATTGTTAGCAGCTCTAGCAACAGCTGCTGGAGGGGGGGATTGGGGATTGGGGAGACTTGGCCGATTCGACGCTCCGATTGTGCCTGGCTCGAAGCGTGCCGTCGCCAATTGAATTTTTCTTTTAGACGCTTTCGAGTACGGTTAAATGTAATTTGTTTTATATATTTATTTTTCTACAGCTATTTTTCTTTTTATTTTTATTTTTTTTGTCTTCATCTACCTCTTTTCGACGCACACGCAGCAATTTACAATGTTGCCACAAAATATTTTTATAGCATCGAATGTCAGGCTAACAAGCACTTGCTCTTGCGGCTCCATTCTAAAACGGCATCTCAATGCCAATGCCAACTCAACCAACTTAGCCAGCCGACTCTCGGCTGCCCACGCAGCGATTCTCGAGAGGATTTTTGAATGCCAATGAATGCGCCCAAGTCGAAAAGAAAGTCAAGCCCTATTAGCATACACATATAGCATGATTGTATGCGTTATAGTTATAGTCTGTCTGGCTCTTGGCTTCAGCTACCAACAAAGATGTAGATTAGAGTTAGCCAAGAGCGTAGACGGCTTTGCTCAAAGGGGGATCATATAGAAATGAGAGCAGCATGACAGTAGTTTTTTTTTTAACTATATTGACTCATTTAAATAGAGAATGGAAATTATTTTAATGTCGTAGCTTTCGTTCATGTTATAAAATACCTAATTTTAATAAATGAATATTATTGGCATCTTTATAAATAAAGTGTAACATTATGCATACTCTTTTTTGAATAAATATATGTTTAATTTAATAGCCAATATAAAGTCCATTAATTTTTAATCTTATATATGAGAGAGTTGATGATTAAATTTGTCAAAATTGGTATTTAAAATTTCGATTATAACGAAAATTTTATATTATCTTTTAATTAGAAATTAATTTCTTTTATTAATTGGTATTTTTTAAAAATATTAAAATTGCTATTATATATTTATTATAATTTTATTGTAAAGTTTTAATTCATCATTCATAATTTATTTCATCTGCTCATCGACTCCATAGGTGGTGAATTTAATTTTAATTTATAATGAATATAACTTCGGATTTTATCAAACGGAGTAAAATAGCTGAATTATAAGGCAGCTTAGATATAAGACATTATTAGACATAGTTTATAGTGTAATAGAACGAACTGAATGAGCTTAAGTCCCCGAAGTTATTGAACCCCCCACTACGCCCTTGGAGTTCCCGTCTTCCACCCATAACATGTGTGGGTGTAGGTCGAGAACAATGGCTCAGAGTCATGTCTAAATATAACCTTATGCCGCTACGAGCTACATACTTGTACATCGTATAACGATGACCATGCATCAGTTATTTTTGGTTCTCGGGCTTACCTCGTTCTCTCAATCTGGCGTTTACTTGTTGTATGTATGGTACAACAAACAGTTCTAGGCCAATCCGAAATCCAATTTGGAGCGTTGCATATGCGATTAATGACACGGCATTGAAATTGGGCCACAGCACGACAACACTACAACGCAAACGTTCTCAAAATGTCCACACACTGGCACACACACTTTTCATATTTCTCTTCTTTCGTTTCTTCCTCTTCCTCTTGCTCTGGCTCTTCTATTTTTTTTTTTTTCGTTAGCTTTTAAAACGTTGGCTTTCTTGCACTTTGCAGCGTCATCGAAGTCGAAGTTGTCGAAGAAGAAGAAGAAGAAGAGGCACAAATTGAGAAGATTAGCACAAAGCAAAACTCACAACTTGTATGCTACTTAGTTACGGTTGCAATTGTTGTTTTTGGTTTTGTTGTTGCTGTTATACTTGTCGCTGTTGTTGTTGTGGATGCTGCAATAGGCCAGTGCAGGCCAGGCAGAGCCAAGCCGGGCCACAACGACAGAGTCAGATATTCAGAGTCAGAGTCACCGTCAGCGTCAGAGACGTACTCGTTTTCCCGTTAGAATGCAATCAGCGCGCGCGCTCGCGATGCTGTTAGCTGTTCGAGTATTGGCGGGATAAAGAGATGGAAGGGGACACAGCACACAGCACACAGCACAGCGCACTTTTCTAACCAATAAAACTTGTTTCTCTCTCCAGAACGCACAGCAACAGTAAGCATTCAAACACTTGCATGTATTTGTATCGATATATCGCGTAACCGTCTGCGACACGTAACAAAACCGTGTGGCAGAGAGGGCGGAGTAGGCTGGCGGAAGATATCGATGCTGATATTAATGGAGCTACCGTTACCACAAATAACGCAAAACAGTTTATAACTTTGTTTTATGCTCCATCTTCATCAAACTGACACTTGAAATTGCGATGCGACGATAGAACTTTGTTAGACCTTAAACACAGCTAACAGAGCTATCGATCGTTCTCAAGCTGATAATAAAAACACCAATCGAAACTTCAGCAAAACAACTCTCGCACTGTGCACACACGTCTGATTCGTTCGGAAGTCACGCACCGACTGAGCAGAGTTAAGCCAGGCAACCGTAAACTTGGCTTCACCTCGTCTCGACTCAAGCAGCCGATGACAGTTAGTTCGGCTCTCCTCGGTCACTTTCTCAACGCGTCTCACTTGCAAGCTGCCGCTCTTATACAAGCGCTTACGTAAATTATAAGACACTGCTTATAATTGTATATGTATAAGACACAGCTAAGACGAAAGCAAGACATAGCTCAGGCACGTATAAGACACTGCATAGGTGAGTATAAGAAGCTCATTTCATATTGAAAAAGTCTTAAATAAGCTGTTTTAACTCTTGAGTATTACGATTTTGAAGTTGTTTTGGAAACACACGATTTTTTAACTTTTTTTAATTATATTTATTTAATTATCAGAATCCAGTTTAGAAGCAGCTGTCGATTGAGGGCAGGTAACCATCGCAGTACTTCCAGGTGGACCAGGCAGACCAGCCCTGCTGGCCAAGGATCTTCTGGGCACAACGGACGGAGTTGGTGATGTCATCGGTCAACAGAGCATTGCAGCTGAGGGCGCACTCGTTGTAGGAGAAGCGACCGTTGGCAGGCTGGCACCAGTAGTAGTTGTTGATCTGGAAGATACCGTAGTCGTTGGAGCCGTTGTAGTTCTCAGGGCCCACAACACCGGTGCGGTAGGAGCTCTCGTGCTCAGCAATGCAAGTCCAGCGAGCGAGTTGGTCACGAGGAACACCCAAGTCAGACATCTCACGAGCCAAAGAGCAACGGTCCATGGTGCGACCGAAAGCGGGGGCGGCCAAAGCCAAAGCAACCAAAACGATGAAAGCCTTCATGATTGTAAGAATACTTCAGTGAACTGATGTCCAATAACTGAAAAACTTGTCGCTTTTATAGTGGAAAATTATCTCTGTCCAGGAGTTATCTAAAGTACTTTTCATATTGAAATACTACACACTTTAAATGCTAATCTCAATTAATCAGTTGGTAACCTAATTAAAACAGTTCGTATACGTGATTTTAATATTATGATTTTTTAGACAAATAAAGATAGTCAAGACTTTTACCTTTAGAAAAATTTCTTCTTATACGGAGTGTATAAGACTAATTATTATTTCTTAAGATGGCTGATGAGCGCATGAAAGTAGGCAATGGATTTGAATTTGTGGTAAAAATGTCTTGATTTTATCGCCAACATAAATTCATAGAAAATAAATTAAAATTCGATTTTTTAAAATGTCATTTAAATAAATTATGTAATAGTCTAGAGGGCGCCATAATAAATGTTTCCTAAACATTCTACAATTTTCGGTGCTCTTATCTCTCTTGGCTCGGGGATTTACAAAATGTTTGAAATTGTGGTCCTAGGCCTATTTGTTATTATCTTAACTAGCTTAGACAGCTATTAGCAAAAACTCAAATCATTAATATTAAAATTATAGATAAGAAAGACTACCTATAGCATGAAGTACCTCAGATAGCGATAACTCAATTGCGCAGCTAAGATAATTTCCACCTATAAAAGCGCCAATTTTCCGGCTGTTCGACATCAGTTTACAGTTCACTGAATTACAATAATCATGAAGGCTTTCATCGTTTTGGTTGCTCTGGCTTTGGCCGCCCCCGCTTTCGGTCGCACCATGGACCGTTGCTCCCTGGCTCGTGAGATGTCTAACTTGGGTGTTCCTCGTGACCAACTCGCTCGCTGGACTTGCATTGCTGAGCACGAGAGCTCCTACCGCACCGGTGTTGTGGGCCCTGAGAACTACAACGGCTCCAACGACTACGGTATCTTCCAGATCAACAACTACTACTGGTGCCAGCCTGCCAACGGTCGCTTCTCCTACAATGAGTGCGCCCTCAGCTGCAACGCTCTGTTGACCGATGACATCACCAACTCCGTCCGTTGCGCCCAGAAGATCCTTGGCCAGCAGGGCTGGTCTGCCTGGTCCACCTGGAAGTACTGCGATGGTTACCTGCCCTCAATCGACAGCTGCTTCTAAGCTGTCCGTCCTTAGTATCAAATAAATAAATAATTAAAGGCATATCACTTTGCATTATTTATAAATTCGTTCAAATTGCTTAGTTCGAATCGACATTCAAGCTTTTAATGCATTGATTTTGCGACAGCCTGTAAGTATGCAACACTTTCCAGTACAACTTCATTTGTGACTGACAAAAGCTCGATGCTACGCAAGCAACGCATACGTAAACGACTGTTAAATTTGAATTATACAAAGTTTTGCAAACTCACCTGTCGTATATGGATTTGCTGGGTTGGTAAATGGAGTCCAGCGAGTAGTCATCCGCAATGGAGCTGTAGGCATGAGTTCGTGTTTCAATGGCCTCATCATAGCAATAGCTGCAGCTGCAGCAAGAGTACTGAGAGCAGTAAGAGGAGGCATCGATGTCGGTGATGCCAATGGAGCATTCCTCGTCTGGCGTGGGAAGGGCTCGTCGTCTATGATGCGTATCCGCTGGTGTAACTTTCTGCGGTGTCTGCGTCTGGGATGCTTCGCGTCTAGAGCGACTGCAAAACAAGTTTTGCGAAGAAGAAAGAAAATTGAACAAACAGTGGATGATGGCACAATATTTGCGATTCAATTACCTCTTTGTGCGTGTGTCCATCGTGTCCATCACGACGTTCCAGGTGCGGTGTATTAAGTAGAGCAGAAACAGCATACGTGACGTCTCGCCATTCCCCGCACCAGGGCTGGAATTCGACTGCGAACCAGAGCCCAAGCAACTGCTGGAGCCCAAACGCTCAGGAGTTTGTTCCTCATTGTTCTGCGGATAACGCGCTGGCAGCGTCTTGGAGCGATACTCATCCTGCAGGCGGAACTCTCGCTTGTGCTGCTGATAACGCCGACGTGTGTTAAACTGGCCATCTTCATGCTCAGCTCCAGCCTCAGCTGAGGATCTGTGTGCGATGCGGTTGCCCATTATGATGTCGTCGATTGGCGACTGTCAAACATTGCCTAAATGCGACAGGAACATGACGTGAAGTTAATTACCACCAATAAAATGCACAACAGATTAGATAGCTGAGTGTTCGTGTATGTGTGTGTGTGTGTGTTTTTGGAGTGTGGTGTGTGCCACATACACGTGAAGCTGACAACCAGTTCCCAGCGCCAGAAGAACGCAAAAGTGAAGTGAACGACCAAGATCTGCGAATGGGCGTCGGAATTGGGTCAGCAGCGAGTTGAGTTCTCTTTTTGTGCCTCGTTTGGGGACGGCGCATTGAGGTCAGCGTTGGACTGACCATCATCATCATCCAGCGCCATCATATGGCAACCAACAACCACTTACATAGAATACACATGTATGCAAGTATGTAGAAGGAAGACTTCTTCTTCTTCTTCTTCATCGAATGCTGTGTGTTCCTTGTGGATTCTTTTGCAATGCTGCCTGCACGCTGCCTGCGTAATTACGATAAACTATCTGCTGGTTGAGATAGTTGATGGATTGCGTGAACCAGTTTGCGAGTTAAACATGGACATGGACAACATGATTACATGAGCTCATCGATGCGACTGTCACACTCAGCCCGATGAGGAATGATAAACGTGACATGCCTAACGGGGTCACAGGAATCAAATGGTCCAAATAAATCAATCCGTCTCGAATTCGACACAAACTGACACTTAGAACTCAAATCATAATTTAAATTGTCTATTTTCTATTATATTATCAATAATTGCTCAAGAATATTTTGACCTCAATTTCACTTGCTTCTAGATGGAATTTAGTAATAAACTTTGTTATTGCAGTTTCATATTTTTATTTGCTAAGTTATTTTTATTAATTGCTGGAATAATTTGAGATAGTTGATGGACGCATTTTTTCATACTTTTTTAGAACACAAGTCATAATTTAAATTGTATATTTTCCATCGTATTATTAATAATATGTTGATGGTAGAATATGTTGACCTTAATTTCACTTGCTTCTAGATGGAATTTACAACAAAATTTTGCTATTGCAGTTTGATATTTTTATTTATTTTTTTATTAATATTATTTGCTAGAATATTTTAAGACAGATTTCACTTTATTTTAAATGAAATTTCAAATAAAAACTGTGATTTCATAATTTCATAAATTTATTTGCCTAACTAATTTTAGTAATATATCTTTAGTCTCATGCTGTAAATATTTAACAGAAAATATTTACTATGAATTAAAATATGCTTCTGCGAGTGTGCTCGACTGTGAGATACCTGTTACCCATTTTGAATAATAGCAAACAGTGCGGTATTATCCCAAAATATAACAAAGGAATATTACGCAAGAATTGAGAAACATACTAAAGGATATATATTTAATATAGTACCATTCGAAATATACCATAAGTGCAAAATATACCAAATTGCTTTAGAATTTGATTTGATTTAATTGCGAATCGAAATCAATTGTTTATAGTTATTGGTTTGACTCAATATTTAACGGCAATTCGAATTTTGTTAATGACATTTACTGGTGAAATCTTATCTTTATTCTTTTATTGCTTAATTCAAAAATACTATAAGAACTCGTTTCTTTAAAGTGTAAAAAATGTTTAAAGATTGCAAAGTTTGTTGCATTTTGTAATTGTCAGTGTAGATCGTGAGAGAAAACTCTCTGTTTACGCAAAGATGGGCAAAAACGGGTCACGAAGCTGTTGCCCAGATTAGACCAAGAACTATTCATCAAATTAACACTCGTCGTAAATTAGTCTGAAATTAGCGTGTAGAACGCGGCTCGTACCAGACCCAGCTACGTATTGTGTTATCAGTGACCCAAGCCTCCCTCCACTCCCCCCTATTTCCCCCTCACTCCTCACCTCATTGTCCGCTGCGGTGTTAAACGTGACCGCTAAACGACTGCGCATGTCCCTCGCCTATCTGTGGTCACACTATCAGAGACTATCAGGAGGTAAACTCTAAAGTGTTGCTCGACTCGAGTGTGCAAACAGGGCGAAGCTTATCAAACCGAGCATTCTTTATATATATACAATACAGTGAATGCTGCTCAACATTTCTAAGCATATTAAATTCTAACAGTATTCCCAACATTCACCAACCAAAAAAAATTAGAAATGGATCAATTTGTATAAGAATCGTTTATTAATGGCGAAACTGCATTAGACGCCAAGCGAATTGAAAAGAATGAAACCAAAGCAAAGCAAAGCTGAACAAACTAAACTATTCTTTATAGCATCTTTAACTGCATGCCGCCTTTCCAATTTATGCTAAGCAGAATGTAGAAGCGTTTCATGTAAGAAACTAACTGGTTTCATCTCTTTTTTTTTTGTGTGGTTGTGATTATTTTCTTTAGACCAAAACGAAATCACGTTATCAGCATGTTGTAAACATTTAAAATCGAGACCGGTTCCATTTCCGATTGAGGTGACAAACATGCTGAAGGGGAAAGTTATCAAAACGCTCGTTGAAAATTACGTAGGGTAGGTTGAGAAACAACAAAAATGTTGTTTATTGGATTTCTATTGTTTTGGTTTTGTTTTGTTTCAAGTTGAGCGTTGCACTTATCGAGTTGCCACTGTTTGTGGAAGCTTCATACGTCATAAATATCTGGGTTAAGAAGACATGTACTTTGGGCGTGCAGTGTCAAAAAATTATTATTACTATTGTGACAGTAATTAAATATGCTTGGGGGGAAAACTACCGTATATATGGTTTATCTTATCGCCTGCCGGGTCACCCTGTATGCGCGACAATGTTAACTATAGGACAGCAGGCAAAGCAAAGCCAAGCAGCAAGCTAGTTAAAATGCTCGCTGTTCGCTGGGGTTGCTCCACAGTCGCGTTTGCATCGATCGTGCGAACAGATCACAAGCACATCGCTGTTGGATTCGGTTTTGGTAGAGCAATCAACAAAGCGTTCACAGCAGGAGCAGCACCTGGAATTGGGAATAACAAGCGCCACATCATGTCAAGCCAAAGTCAGCTGAACACATCGCAACTGCGCTTCGAGGAGAAGCCGCTGCATGTGCCCGCTCTGGAGGAGCTGCAGAATGGTGAGCAACCGATTCCACCATCTGATTGTGCCACCTAGAATGAGCACAATCAGAATCACAACACAAGAACAACAGCCAGAGCAAGAGCAAAAGCAAGAACATGAACACAAGCAAATGACCTTCACAATTGTGTCAAACTTTCCACAGCCGGTTTTTGTTATTTTGGAGGAGACACAGCGAACGAAGTTTTTTAGCTCTCTGTACTCGTTGTTTGTCTGAGCACTCGCTAAGCAAATAGGAGCAAGAGTGGTACAAGTTTGTGACATGGCATGTAACAGGTGAAGAAGAAATAGATGAGAATACAGAATCAAAAGTTGACACGTTCAAAGTCCTGTCAAAGTCTGCAAAACTTCTTCAAGTTTCTGTTAGCACAAGTGAGATGTACTTAGAACAGAAATACGTATACGCACCAGTAACATAATTTTCAAAAACTTTAAAGGTCAAGTAGATAAAGTGATATCTCTACGTCAGCATAGCCAACATGCATTAGTGAAATTTATTTATAGACAGTAGATCAGCTTGAACTGAAATAGGGAATAGAGTATACTATATGGTGAAAGATAGAAAGAGTATACTATATGAGAAAGTTATTAAAGAATATTCAGAACATAACTTTTTTTGTGCACTACAAATCAATTAAAATCAAAAAGTCTTTTCAGCAACTTTCAAAGTCATTCAATTTAATTTTAGTGTGTGATTAGCATGGCTATAAAATTGCGCTTGTGATTAATCTTTATCAATGTCAATGAAAAAAGGGGGCGTAGTCAAGTTATATAATGAACCTAACTTGTATGAAACTCACATCCTTGAGACTTAGTTCTTTAACTGGACAGACTCGCAAGGAATTGGTTTAGTGTATTTTTCTAGAGTTTGCTACTCTTTCTTCTCTCTAATAAATTTGTTTTAGATTGGGTCTTTTAATGAATTATTTTAAATTTTGTGTTATGATTATTGGCATCTCACTAAACATTTTTAGTAATTTTTTTACTTATTCTTTACTTGCTTACACTTTCGAACAAACACTTCTAAATTTTGATCTAAATGATTATTTAGATCACACTACAAATAATTTTGTATTTCTTTACCTAATTTTCTAGTATTTTCCTTACACTTTTAAAAACAACCTCTAAAATTAAGCATACGCAGTGTTTTGCTGTCGAAGACGCTTGCTTCACTTATGCGACGACGGCGTCAAAACATGTGCAAAGCTTTTGCTCAATTACTACACAGCTTTTGGCTCAGTGCGTCGCCGCAATCGTTGTCTTGATTGAGGGCGAGATAAAGCTTTTTTTTCGTAAACATTGCTCTCATTTACGTCTCCCTCTCTCTGTGTTTACAGTCATACAGGGTGCGTTGGCGAAGAACTTCAAAACAGTCAGTGTTAGTGTGGGCGCTTGTCCCGATCTGAAGGCCGCGCAATACGGTCTAGTGGAGTCGGGTCTGGGTGGCAAACCCACCTTGCTGGAGGTTGGCGGTCCACCATTTCTGCTGCCTCTCGTGCAGCGCGACAAGTTGTACAACATTGCGGAGATCACCCGACAGATTCAAGGTCCCGGCAAGATTTTTGCCGTTGGCGCAGGCGCTGGACCTTATCCCATTCGCAACTCCAACTGCGAGGGCATCTACAATCTGTCTGTGAGTGAGAAGGATGTGCTGACCAATGGCAGCTACACGGCCACAGTACGTGGCGAGCACGAGGAATGCGTTCTGGAGCGCATTCCCAACACCGAGCCACGTTGTGCACTGTTGCTTAATTTGTATCTGAGCCGCGGTGAGGCTGGTAATGTGCTCAAGATCAGTGCCAAGCAGCGTAAGGGAGAACTGAATTTCATCGAGTGCATACGCAAGGGACTGGAGGATCACTATGGCGATCAGGTGGTTGGCTTGGGTGGCATCTTCGTGATCAAAAAGGGTGCGGCGCATCAGCACGTGATGCGTGACTTCAGCAAAACGCCCATTCACACCGATGAGGAGGTGAATCAGTGGCTCAAATTTTACGAAATGCCCGCTCAATTGAATGCGCTGGGCACACTGGTGACCAAGGAACACGATCTGGATCTGCGTCTACAACACTTTCACTCGTTCTCATTCAGCAATTGGGGCGGACACTATCACTACGACACGACGCCTGATATCGTGGAGTATGAGGCCTATTTGAATGTGGCCGAGCGTGTTGTGCGTGTGGACAAGCCTGTGGCCACGCACAAGGTGGGCAGGGATTAAGGCATTGATGATGACTATAGCCCAAGGGCTAGCAACAATTATGTATGATAAACTAATGGTAGACCCCAAAAATATAAAAATAAACGCGTGAAAAGGTTTTGCTCGATTTACAGAGTCTAGCATTTAGCAAAGAGAGAACCATTAGACGACGCACTTTTAGCCGCGTTTAGCCCGTCGGCGACGAAAACCTTGACGTAATTGCCAGAAATTGAGGCAGACAAATTGACGGCTCAACTTTCTATGCGCAGATCAATCAACAAGAAGCAACAGAAAATAGAGATGAGCACAGCTCCACTTTGAATGAATGCGCTCTCCCAGTTCTGGTTTTATAACTCCGCTTGTTCACTCGCTGTCCATTGTCCAGAGTTTCAGAGTGTTCAGCGTTTGGTCTAATGAGAGATTCAGATACGGCGACTAGCTAAGCAGGCCGTAAATAATGCAACAAGCATGCAGTAATCTATCTACTACAATGTTTTTCTTCATCTTCATCTTTTCGCTATTTTTTTTTTGGTTTTGCATCGCTGATCGTTAATTATTTAATAGCTTGGTCTTCGTGCCGAAGAAGCCAAAAAGCAAAACTATTAACTTGTTGTTTTTGCCAATTTCTCATCGTATCGAAAAAAACTGGATTGCATTATGCTCCATAACAATTGGTTTTAATGACACTTGGAAATTGCCCACGAACACACACATACACACACACGACACACCCATCCTCAGCAATCTCACCATCCATCTCTCCAGCTTGGGAGATTTCCAACTTACCCGCTCACAAATTCGGGTTCATTCAAGAATTATGCTGCTTCTATTTATAATTTTGTTTTATTTGGGTTTGAGGTCGCGGCCGCTTCTTCTACCGTTTGCTGCGATGAACGCGACGATTTAACGGATAGATTTCTAATATTTGCATTTAAAATATTGATCATTGAAATTCGGGCTACCTTCACTTCTCTCCCTCCCGACTGATAGCGAGTCACACACACACACTCGATTGAACCAATTTAATCTGCTAAGCGGGGCGAAAAATGAGGAAGGTATCTTTATTGTATTGTTGGCGGAGAAATGCAAATGCGATTTCACAAACACAAAAAAAAGAAAATATCTTTTATATTGTCGTCGTCGTTGTCGTTGTTATTGCTGTTTTTCTAGTCGCTTACACATTTATTCACATTTTTTTTTTTTTAAACAACACAATTTGCACTTTTTATTAGCTGCCTTGCCTCGTTTTAATCGACTGCGCAGCGCAGCGCAGCAAGCGAAGTTCGGAGTTGGATCAGTTGCGAGTTGGAGTTGGGGGGGGAATGGAAAGCCCGAAGCGCAGTCCGAAGTTGCGTCTGTTCGGCTGAAGCTCGCGTTGCAGACTGAAGCTACTGAATGAAGTTGAGTTTAGGCCGCTTCATCGGCTCTTCAAGCCGCCTGCCACTTAAGCTTGTTTGCTGCGGCTTGTTGTTTTGAGTCTGAGTCTGAGGTTGTTTTGTCTTGTGGCTGCCTTGATTTTGATTGAAATTGTCGTTTAATATCCATTTGAGCACATTTGCCATGACTAAAGTGCGTCAAGTGCATAAAACAATGCAGGCCAGCTGCAAGTTTCCAATTCCCCGCAACCAGACCTGTTCCCATTTGCCATTGCCAATTCGGTTGGGGGGGATAACATCAACATCAATATGTTTGTTGTCTTGCTCCCGTTTGGTTAACCAAACGCCCAAAGGCGACCCGCCCAAATGCCGTACATTGAACCAGACCACAAACGACGTGAAATTTGCACAAACACTTGGTCGATACTCTGCCGGCACCTTAATTGTGCCTGCTTGCATAATGAACCTCAACTGAATCTGTTTGGGCTTTTGTTTTTATACCGGGAACAAGCTTGTATGCAGATGCCACGATTTTAATTAAAATTAACAACGAAAATTGACACAACTTGTTCAGCAACAAGGGAATATTGCAACCACACATCCTAGTAGTGTCAGCTCTCATAGCATTTTAATATTTAATAAAACCGCTGTTCTTTGGATTGGCATATATATATGTATATCATTTAATTGTTGTAAAGCATTGGCGCAATAGTTTTGAATTGTTAACAATCTTAACTCTTATCAAAAAGAACTACTTGAAATAAAGAAAGCACATTTTTTTATTCAGCTACAATCTAAATAATCTTCTTTTACAATACGCATATGAACTGACAATAATTTCAATTAATAAAAGGCTTCGTTCTCATTACGTACACCGATTGCCTCAGATTGCTTAGCTAGTTTAGCAAATTTGTTCAACAAGAAACAAGACATAGTCTATTTAAATTTAAATTTGCAAATCTCTTTGGAAAAGGCATTGGATGCCAAACGAAAAATCATAAGTAATAAAAAGGAAAATGTGGGGAATCAACTTACATAGTGTAATGTTGTAATTATTTCGTTCGATTGTTGTTCATAAATTATGGGGGACCATTTTAACATTTGGATTTACACTTGCATAAAAATTGTTCTATACGCATGCTAAATCGCGACCAGAGAAAACAAATGCATAGATGTCTTAGGATGGCGCTCTTCGAGCAAAAATATATGTGTGTGTGTGTTCAAAATGCAGGCAGACGCCGACGTTCTTCTTTTTTATCGGTGGTGGATATAATTCCGACGATTCATATTTTGTGGTCGCATCAGCGTCATCACTTAATCATATTCCATCTACTGATAACGGGACAGCACTGGCAACGGTGCAAAAGATGTGGGTACTGCTGATGTATAAGCTGCTTGCGAACTGAATTTCGAAAGAACGAAAATGTTAATATTTGAAAAATAATAATGTAAAGCTTCGCTTACCGCCAGAAGAGCGAACTGCCACGCTTGAGTTCCCTGCGCGTCTGCAAATCATTCCAGCAGTCCACCCAATTGGCATACTTGGGCATGATCGGAGGTTGTCCGGCCATCAGACGTGAGCCACTCACAGCCGAGCATGTGGAGACCACTTGCAGTGGGTACAGCAGGCTGGAGAAGGCGAATTGCGTAAAGCCCGCATTGTATTGCCTGGCCACCTTGTCCTTGATCAGATATTTGTTGATCACGAACACCGTGGAGCTCGACAGCACCAGACCGGCGACATCGCACAGCAGCTTGGGGATTAGACCGGCAAAGAAGCCAAGCACGCCTTCGTTATTCCAGATTTCGGCCACTGAGCCCAGTATGGAGTTGTACAGCGTCTCGCGACCGATAAACTGAGCCATCATCCGTAGGGAAATCACATGGAACGGATGTGCGACAACAATGCCACTGACGGTCAACACAATGTCGCGCTTCAGATTGTACTTGAACTGTACATAGCTGTTGGTTTAGGTAATATATTAAGATACATATGTTAACTACTGTATGTGGTCTTTCGTACCTCTCCTCTTCGGTCAACTCGGATTCGTCCTTGTCATCCTGATAGGCGAGCCCCAGTTTCTCAGCAACGCGTTCGCTCACTACCATGCTTAGCACGGAGCCAGCTAGTTTGGGAGCCAAGCCACGATAGCAACCATAGAATCCATCGATTTTGCGAATGTGACCAGCTGTTCAACAAATAAATAAACAGTGAGCGAAGTTCAATTGCAAGATGCCGGCAAAACAGCTGACAGTCGTATATATAACTTACCGTACTGAAAAATGTTGGGCAAGAGCATAACAGGTTTGCCAAGCAGCGACTTGCCAGGTCTTGCAGAGATGGGTTCGTAACCAATCTGTATCAGAGTCTTTGAGTATTCAAAAGGATGCAGTGCAGCACTAACACCAAGACGCAATCCAAACCGAATCCAGCCATTAACCTCTGTTTCCTCATTTCTCGAATAGTCTGAGAAGCCGGCCATTGTTGATGTGTGCTAATGCTGCCCTTGATGGTGAACTATATAAAAAGAATTATTGAGCCGGTCGGTCGGTCGAATTATTTAAACGTCTGCCCTTTTTTTCCAGGTTACAAAACTTTGACAAGGCACGTAATTAGCGTGACCGCAGCTTGATTTTTTAAATATACAATTTAGAGCTGTTAAATATACTGAAATATACTACGGCGGCAACTAAACGTCTGGCTACAATTTTTATGCGAGTATTTGACAATTTGTTTAAAAATTGTGCATTACGGCGCCACCATTCAAAAAGCGTTTAATAACGAATGCACAATATGCCTGTACATTGTTACATGCAATTAACGCTAAAGCTTAGTTGATAAATCGAGTATAGATTTTTAATTTTTGCTTAACGTGCCCCGTCTACATCTCAAAACACTGAAAAATATTCAATGACAGTCTTATTTCAAGTGTTACTAGATTTTTCATAACAAAATTTAGTTTATTTAAGGTAATAATGATTTGATTTTGATTATATTTGCAACTTAAATGTTTGCACTACGGGGCTATCACTAATTTTTCGTTTATTGCGTTATCGATAGCAAAACATATGTTTTGCCTTTCCGATTGTCGCCAGCCGGGGGTGTGAGTGTAAAATGCATAGGTATTTGTTGAACATTTCTTACATTGGCACGACTTTTCGGTAAGCACTTGGTGATTTTGTATTCAATGAAAAGTGTTTAATTCAAACTCTCAGTGGCATTCAAAAGACGGTAAACAAAGCGGAGCAACCCCGTCTGGATACAAATACCGTGCAAGGTGCCTTGGAGTTGGCGTTGCGCATTTTTCGCCCTACCAACGAAATTCAAACGGTGCTCTCCAGTCGGTTGGTATTCAAGGACACACAAGCATACGATGTATTTATTACGTACATATCTATTTTGCAGTACAGATGCGGGCGTTCATGCCCTGCACTCGACCATTCATGTGGATTTGGAGCGCAGTGATGGCAAACCCTATGATACGACGACATTGACTGGAGTGCTGAATCGAACGCTGGACAAGCACAACTTGCCCATTCGTGTATTGAGCACTCGCCGCGTGGCAGACACATTTCACTGCAGATATCACGCAATTGGTCGCACCTATCTGTACCGTGTGGCGGTGGCCAAATATCCCACAGAGGTAGCAGAGCAAGAAACGAGTAAACGAAGCAGTCTTAAGAACAAGGGCTACGAAGTCTTCCTGCCCGTGGATGAGCTTGATCGTTGCTACTTTCTACAGTAAGTAATTGCCAATATATAGTGAAGTATGTAATCTACTGTATCTTATTGCAGAAGCGATAACTTCAATGTAGAGCAATTAAGGGAGACAGCTCGCATGTTCGTCGGTGTCCACGATTTTCGTACCTTTATGAGCACCAGCCGACAAAAGACTCCTAGTCGCGACCATCCCATGTTTACAGTTCGCAAAATCGATGAGATCAACATACGTCCAGGTCGAAGTTTAGCACTTGCACAAAACGGTGTCTTGGCAACTGAGACCTACGACTATTGGGATATAGAGATAAAGGCCAGGTCATTTCTGTACAAGCAAGTTCGTCGCATAGTGGGCACGTTGCTTGCCGTTGCCAACGGACGCATCGATCGGCGTGTCGTCTATCAAATGCTAACGATTCCCTCCAAGCACAACTGGGATCATCGTGTGCTCGTTGCACCCGCTTGTGGCCTTTATTTGTGCGGTGTGCATTATAGGGAAACGGCATTTGAATTGCCTGACGAGACGAAGAGTCAATAATTTGCACCATGATACTACTGTATGAACTACAAAAGCGTTTGGCCAATCTGCGGCCCACCACCACAATTGTGACCACTCCCACCGGCGCTCGATACGTGGAGCGACGCAAATCCTCGTGCAGCGAAGACAATAGTGCCGAACAGCAATTGGAGGCACGTCAATATGGCTTCGTTGTGGACACTAAACCCGACGCAGTGCCCGCCTGCATATTGAGCGAATTTCTGTATTTGGGCTCCCAGGATGCAGTGTCCGCTGAGAATGCAGTCAAATACAAGCTGACGCACATCTTGAGTGTGGGCATCGAAACACCCAATGTTGAGTTACCCTCAACAGTCAAGTGCAAGCATTTGCCATGTCTGGATTTGCCAGAGACAGATCTGTTGCAATATGTGCTGCCCGTTGCCATAGATTTTATTGAGGAAGCGCATGCAGCTAAGGGATGCGTCTTGGTACATTGCAATGCGGGAGTTTCGCGTTCCGCCTCCGTTGTCATTGGTTATCTAATGCAGCGGCGTGACATGCGTTTTGAGGAGGCCTACCATCTGGTCAAATCGTGGCGGCCTTGTATACAGCCGAATGCTGGATTCATGCAGCAGTTAAAGAAATTTCCTAGAACGTCAGCCAAATAATTGTAGTGTTTTTTAGATAGTTCATAGATGTTGTATAATCTTTTATTGTATGTAAAACGTAACTAACTGTTAACCACCAGCATTTCCAGTCAGCAAATGTTGATGTAAATTAACCACAGTAGAAGAGACTAATTGTTGCAACTAGGACTAGGAAATTCTGAATTAAAAAGCTCAAATATTTGAAATTAATAAGGAATTTTTGATTAAAGTGACTTTCTAATACATTGACAGAATTTTCTGCTTATCTGTTCATATTTCAAATGCGCGAGGTGTTAAAATGCACGAAAAGTCAATTTAAAATGTGGCGCCAATTAGTAAGCTTTTAAAGCTAATGTGGTATATATTCAAATTCAGCATGCGGTCACTCTGCTCAGCTCAACACTTGTTGCTCACAAAGAAACACAAATGCAACAACGAGTAGTTGTCATTTTATTATTGGCAGCTTTGAGCAGCTGTGTCAATGGTGACTGTGGATGCAATAAACTGGACAGGGATGCGTCTTCATCAAAAGGAACCATCCAAACGGAGACTGAGCAGCAGCAGGTTTGCCAGCAACAAGCTCGCAATCAAAACAAACACTATCGCGACTATTATGCGGAACTGGAGCCGGAGATTGAGGGCATGTCACTGATCCCAGGTGGCAGTCTGCATATTGGCACCAATGAGCCACATTTTGAGGCGGATAACGAATCTCCAGAGCGTCTTGTTAAACTGCAAGATTTCTACATAGACAAATATGAAGTGTCCAATGCGCAGTTTGCCATATTTGTGAAAGCAACTAACTATACAACAGAAGCCGAGGTTTTTGGTGATAGTTTTCTGTTCAAGACACTGCTGACGCCACAGCAACAAGCGGAGCTCGAGGATTACCGAGTGGTCAACGCGCTCTGGTGGTACAAAGTAAGTGGAGTTAATTGGCGCACACCCCATGGAATCGATAGTAATTTGAATGGTGAGTGGCAACTGGGAAATCTACTCATGACTAATGACTGTGTTTATCCAATATACTAGGTTTGGAGCAGCATCCGGTAGTACATGTTTCTTGGCGAGATGCAGTCGCTTATTGCAAGTGGGTGGAAAAACGATTGCCCAGTGAGGCAGAATGGGAAGTCGCCTGTCGAGGCGGCAAACAGCGCAAACTCTTCCCATGGGGCAACAAACTAATGCCCAAGGACAAGCACTGGCTAAACATTTGGCAAGGCGAGTTTCCCGACGGCAACACAGTGGATGATGGACATGAATTTACATGTGCAGTAAACGAATTTCGTCAGAACAACTATGATCTTTACAACATGGTGGGCAATGTTTGGGAATGGACGTCGGATCTGTGGAGGTCGGACGATAAAAGCGATGCGCCAAATCGTGTAAAAAAGGGTGGCTCATATCTGTGTCACAAATCGTATTGTTTTCGTTATCGTTGTGCAGCACGTTCCCAAAATACCGAAGACAGTTCAGCTGGCAATTTGGGATTTCGATGTGCGAAAAATGCATGAATTACAAAATAATGTCTTTATTTATTAAGTGGCTATGTAAAGCGTGTTATGGCATTTAACATTTGTGTGATTAGAAATTAATAATTGAATTGAAAATGTATTTTAACAAATTTAATCATTTAGCCGCAGCGAAGTGCACTCGACAATTCGCATCGGGGCATTATTATTAGCTGAATTTTGGAAATATGACGCATCGGCAGCCATCGATTGTCTTCGTTTGATTCGATTCTTTAGTATGCGAGATCGCCGCTGTTTCGCGTAACTTACTTCGTTTTTACGTGTTGGCGGCTTTGGCTGATATGGCAACGGCTCTTTGTTTAAACGGCTAAAATACAAATGAATTAATTATTGGAAATATCAAGAATATGAGTGCCCTTATTTTACCTTGAACGGCATATTTTGCATTTGCCATTCACGGCGTTGGAGTGCTGTTCCCAAAAATTGTCATTCACCAAAGTGTTGCACCAAGACAGAGTGTGCAAATAGATGAAGAATTTGCGGCTTGCAAATTTTGGATCCTGTCCACACTTTTGTGCATGTTTAATCCAACCATCCGATTTGATTTTCACCATGCCACAGCGAATGCAACTCGTCCACTTGCGTATGTCACCAATGGACACCCATTTCGATTTGGTTGATATACGGGGTTTCACATCCCCAGACGATTCTTGTAATTCAGTTTTCACTATTCCAATGGCATGCATTGTGTTAAAGTCATCTTCCTCCTCGATGTAATCAGCTTCTTCCATTTCATGGACTTCATTATCGTCATCAACGTTATCAGGCAACTGCTGCATTTCCTGTCCATTGCCAAGGGTGACAACCATGCCAATAAGTGGTGGCTGTGGTGTATTAACCGAAAATGGTGGCCATTGCTCCGTGTTGACAAACACATGGAGCTTGTCGGGTAGACAAGCGCCATGGGACTCCAGTGGTCCAAGATCACGCGGCATGTTGCAGTAGAAACATTTCATTCGCGGAGGCTGAGCACAACAAAAGCAATGACAATGAAAAGAGTTTTGAGTGCCTGTCACCGGAAGGCATAAAGTAGCCGTAGCAGCCGCTTGCAGAGTTCCACATCTACAACAAACACAGGTCACGTCCATCGCACTTCAGTAGAACTGCAATATTAAAAGCAGGTATATGTTTTTGAAAAGACACAACACTCTGTGGTAGCTGTCAATGCCGATTGGGTCACAACAACAAGTTGTTGCGCCTTTTATCGATATATATATGTACTTCACGATAAAAATTCCTAGAATTGCAACGATTTCAATGCATGTAGTTTTCCAAATAGCGCAGGTAAACAATATTCGATAATCGATTATTTCGTGTTTTGGTCGAAGATCAATAATTTCTCTTTGTTCATCTCTATCAATTGATGGTGTCGATTGTTGCTCAGAAAAGCCAAGAAAAAATCCATCTCTATTCCCAAGTTCCCATTATCTTTACTCTAGGTCTTATTGCTATATACATACATATGTACGTGTATGTAAGATAGTGTATTTTCGCGGATCTCGATAATCAATCAATTAAAGCAAGCACTAAAGTAATATTACACGGAAGTAAGACTGCAATTCTACGTAATATTACTATAATTGGCAAACTGTTATCTCTTTACCAATAATAAGTTAAGTAAAGAAATAGTCGATTAATAATGAAGTAATTTTAAAACATTATTTTGTTGTGCAGTTAAGAATTTGCATTTTAAATTCAATAGTAATAAATGTAAAATATACAACACAAAGAATTGCAGTTTAAATGTCGACAATGGCACAGACTGTTCTTGAATGGTGTGATTTTATCTCTTGAGACTATTTCGATTATTGCGCCAAATTATTTTCGTGAGCTCCCTGCTGAATGTATCGCTCATGTGCGATAGTTGCTATCGATGTTCCCATATACAGGGATGGCGAAAACGGTTGATGTGTTATATCGACAATACAAATGGATTGCTATAAAAGTAAATCGTTTTAAAATTCAAATTTGAAATCGAAATAAAAACATGTGATAAATTGTTTTCATATATTTTATTATATTACAATGCAACAACGCTACCCATTTGGTAGAATGGTATTATAACTTTGTGCCGGCGGGAAATGTATGTAACTGATAGAAGGAGACATCTTCGACCCTAAAAGTATATATATTCTTGATCAGCCATGTCCGTCTGTCTGTCCGTATGAACACCTAGATCTCAGAGACTATAAGAGATAGAGCTATAATTTTTTTTCGACAGCAGATCAAGTTTGTTTCCAAGTTTTGCCACGCTCTTTTCCGCCCCCGCAAATCAAAAAATTCAATAACAAGTGCAATTTTAAAGCTAGAGCGCATACAATATTAACAATAATATTTATGATTCCTGAAAGTTTGGTTGCGATTAGATTACAACTAGGGTCTTAGTTGCTTTGGCCGACAATCTAGTATATTGTGCCGTCTATGGTATTTTTTGAATATACTAAATCATTTTAAAGTATTTTCAATATATTTTGAAAAAATACCGCAATCTTTTGTTTTTATTCAAAATGGGAAGCGGGTATCTCACACTCGACTGTAGCTTTCTTACTTGTTTGTTATAACAGACTAACATATTGCTAAAACAAAGTTAGTTAAACCAATCAAAAAATAAGAAATATAAACAAAGTAGGTAAATTAATTGCAATCTAATATGTATGTTCTGTACTTACAAAGAGCACAAAACACAGAGAGTAAGCGCAGGTCGAGCGAGACGCAAGATAGAACGATAGCCAACAACAACACCAAGAGCGAGAGAGTTAACTATTGTAGCAGCGTTGAGTGCACAAGAATATAACCTGAAGACAAAGATCGTGAAAGTATATGTTAACCACACAGTTTGTTGTTATATTTTCGGAAGAATGAAAATTATATAATTAATATAATATATGTAGGTATACACACTGCGATTTAAGTATCAGTAGTGAAACACAAGTAAGAGAGTAAATTAATGTTAATTGCGCGAACGAGCGATTGATTGAGTGAGTGGCAACTGGGAAATCTACTCATATCAAATAACTGTGCTTATCTAATATACTAAGTTTTGAGCAGCATCCGGTAGTGCATGTTTCTTGGCGAGATGCAGACGCCTACTGCAAGTGGACAAGCACTGCAGTTAACGAATTTCGTCAGAATAACTATGATCTTTACAACATGGTGGGCAATGTTTGGGAATGGACGTCGGATCTGTGGAGGTCGGGCGATAAAAGCGATGCGCCAAATCGTGTAAAAAATGGTGGCTCATATCTGTGTCACAAATCGTATTGTTTTCTTTATCGCTGTGCAGCACGATCCCAAAATACCGAAGACAGTTCATTAACATTTGTGTGATTAGGAATTAATAATTGAACTGAAAATACATTTTGAACAATTTAATCATTTTGCCGCAGCGAAGTGCATCGAAATATTATAATTAGCTGCATTTTGAAAACGTGGCCCATTGGCAGCCATCGATTGTTTCTGTTTGATGCGATTCTTTAGTATAGGAGATCGTTGCCTTTTTTTTTTTGTTTTACGTGTTGGCGGCCTTGGCTGATAAGGCAACGGCTTGTTGTTTGAACGGCTAAGGCACAAAAGAATTAATTATTCGTAATGCCAAGAATATGAATGTGCCCATACTTTACCTTGAACGGCATACATTGCATTTGCCATTCACGGAGTTGGAGTGCTGTTCCCAAAAATTGTCATGCACCAAAGTGTTGCACCAAGACAGAGTGTGCAAATAGATGAAGAATTTGCGGCTTGCAAATTTTGGATCCTGTCCGCATGTTTGTGCATGTTTAAGCCAACCATCCGATTTGATTTTCACCATGCCACAGCGAATGCAACTCTTCCACATGCGTATGTCGCCAATGGACACCCATTTGGATTTGGTTGACACACGGGGTTTCACATCCCCAGCCGATTTTTGTAATTCAGTGTTCACTATTTCAAGAGTGCCCATTGTGGGAACGTCAACTTCGTTCTCGATGTGGATAGTTTCTTCCATTTCTGAGATAGCCTTATTGACTTCATTATTGCCACCAACGTTATCAGGCAACTGCTGCATTTCCTGTCCATTGCCAAGGGTGACAACCATGCCAATAAGTGGTGGCTGTGGTGTATTAACCGAAAATGGTGGCCATTGCTCCGTGTTGACAAACACATGGAGCTTGTCGGGTAGACAAGCGCCATGGGACTCCAGTGGTCCAAGATCACGCGGCATGTTGCAGTAGAAACATTTCATTCGCGGAGGCTGAGCACAACAAAAGCAATGACAATGGAAAGAGTTTTGAGTGCCTGTCACCGGAAGGCATAAAGTAGCCCTAGCACCCGCTTGCAGAGTTCCACATCTACAACAAACACAGGTCACATCCATGGAACTTCGGTAGAACTGCAATATTAAAAGCAGGTAGAGTTTTTGAAAATACACAACACTCCATGGTAGCTTTCAATGCCGTATGAGTCACAACAACAAGTTGTTGCGCCTTATATCGATATATAATATATACATGTACATGTACTTCACGATGAAAATTCCTAAAATTGCACAATTTCAATGCATGTAGTTTTCCAATTAGATTATTTCGGGTTTTGGCCGTAGATCAATAATTTCTCTTTGTTCATCTCTATCAATTGAAAGTGTCGATTGTTGCTCGGAAACCCAAAAAAAAAATCCAACTCTATTCCCAAGTTCCCATTATCTTTACTCTAGATCTTATTGGTATATATGTACGTGTATGCACGGTTGCCATTCCAAAAATTTTTTTGTACCAAAATTTTGAAAAAATGTATAAAAAGTACCACAAATTTTTTCACGAAAGATTTTTTGTATTTCACAAATTGTGATTCACAACATATGTATAACTGTTTACCTAGTGATAGATAGATAGGCGCATACATATTTTCTCAATTGACACAATACGTCGTAAATCAACTGTTTGCGATATTTTCCAGTGTTAGTCATGGCTCAATTTTTAACTGATACAAAATTTGTGTCTGGTGGAAAAGAGCCATTTGTTAAAATAATATGTGTGAACATAAAATTTTATGAAAAATTTAAATTCCAGGCATATTAAAAATGTACCAAAATGAAAAAAAGTGATCCAATGTACCAACGCATAAAAAATGTACCAGTTTTGGTACACTTGTACCAAAAGTGGCAACCGTGCGTGTATGCAAGATAGTGTATTTTCGCCGATCTCGATAATCAATCAATTAAAGCAAGCACGGAAGTAAGACTGAAATTCCACATAATATTACTGTAGTTCACAAACTGTTGTCTCTTCACCAATAATAAGTTAAATAAAGAAATAGTCGATTAATAATCAAGTAATTTTAAACTTATTTTGTTGTGCAGTTAGGAATTTGCATTTTAAATTAAATAGTAATAAATGTAAGATATACAACACAAAGAATTGCAGCTTAATTGTCGACAATGGCACAGACTGGTCTATAATGGTGTGATTTTATCTCTTATATGTATATATGTACTTGAGACTATTTCGATTATTGCGCCAAATTATTTTCGTGAGCTCTCTGCTGAATATATCGCTCATGTGCAATAGTTGCTATCGATGATCCCATATACAGGGATGGCGAAAACAATTTATGTGTTATATCGACATTACACATTGATTGTTATAAAAGTAAATCGTTTTTAAATTCAAATTTGAAATCGAAATAAAAACATGTGATAAATTGTTTTCATATATTTTATTATATTACAATGCAACAACGCTACCCATTTGGTAGAATGGTATTATAACTTTGTGCCGGCGGGAAATGTATGTAACTGATAGAAGGAGACATCTTCGACCCTAAAAGTATATATATTTTTGATCAGCCATGTCCGTCTGTCTGTCTGTATGAACACCTAGATCTCAGAGACTATAAGAGATAGAGCTATAATTTTTTTTCGACAGCAGATCAAGTTTGTTTCCAAGTTTTGCCACGCTTTTATCCGCCCCCGCAAATCAAAAAAAATCGAATAGCAAGTGTAATTTTAAAGCTAGAGCACATTTTGGTGTATACAATAATAACAATAATATTTATGATTCCTGAAAATTTGATTGCGATTAGATAACAACTTGGGGTCTTAGTTGCTTTGGCCGACAATCTAGTATATTGTGCCGTCTTTTTTTTTAATATACTATGTCGATTTGGTTTAGTATTTTTGAAGTATTTTCGGTATATTTTGAAAAAATACCGCAATATTTTGATTTTATTCAAAATGGGTAGCGGGTATCTCACACTCGACTGTAGCTTTCTTACTTGTTTGTTATAACAGACTAACATATTGCTAAAACAAAGTTAGTTAAACCAATCAAAAAATACGAAATATAAACAAAGTAGGTAAATTAGTTGCAATCTAATATGTAAGATCTGTACTTACAAAGAGCACAAAACACAGAGAGTAAGCGCAGGTCGAGCGAGACGCAAGATAGAACGATAGCCAACAACAACACCAAGAGCGAGAGAGTTAACTATTGTAGCAGCGTTGAGTGCACAAGAATATAACCTGAAGACAAAGATCGTGAAAGTATATGTTAACCACACAGTTTGTTGTTATATTTTCGGAAAAATGAAAATAATATAATTAATATAGGTATACACACTGCGATTTAAGTATCAGTAGTTTAACACAAGTAAGAGAGTAAATTAATGTTAATTTCGAGAGCGAGCGATTGATTGAGTGAGTGGCAACTGGGAAATCTACTCATATCAAATAACTGTGCTTATCTAATATACTAAGTTTTGAGCAGCATCCGGTAGTGCATGTTTCTTGGCGAGATGCAGTCGCCTATTGCAAGTGGGTGGGCAAACGATCGCCCAGTGAGGCAGAATTTACATGTGCAGTTAGTGAATTTCGTCAGAATAACTATGATCTTTACAATGGACGTCGGATCTGTGGAGGTCGGACGATAAAAGCGATGCGCCAAATCGTGTAAAAAGGGTGTGTCACAAATCGTATTGTTTTCGTTATCGTTGTGCAGCACGTTCCCAAAATACCGAAGACAGTTCAGCTGGCAATTTGGGATTTCGATGTGCGAAAAATGCTTGAATTACAAAATAATGTCTTTATTTATTAAGTGGATATGTAAAGCGTGTTATAGCATTTAACATTTGTGTGATTATGAATTAATAATTGTATTGAAAATGCATTTTGACCAATTTAATCATTTTGCCGCAGTGAAATGCACTCGACAATTCGCATCGGGGCATTATTATTAGCTGAATTTTGGAAATTTGGCACATCGGCAGCCATCGATTGTTTCCGTTTGATGCGTTTCTTTAGTATGCGAGATCGCCACTGTTTCGATAATGTTTTTTCGTTTTTACGTGTTGGCGGCTTTGGCTGATACGGCAACGGCTCTTTGTTTAAACGGCTACAACACAAAATAATTAATTATTGGAAATATCAAGAATATGAGTGCCCTTATTTTACCTTGAACGGCATATTTTGCATTTGCCATTCACGGCGTTGGAGTGCTGTTCCCAAAAATTGTCATTCACCAAAGTGTTGCACCAAGACAGAGTGTGCAAATAGATGAAGAATTTGCGGCTTGCAAATTTTGGATCCTGTCCACACTTTTGTGCATGTTTAATCCAACCATCCGATTTGATTTTCACCATGCCACAGCGAATGCAACTCGTCCACTTGCGTATGTCACCAATGGACACCCATTTCGATTTGGTTGATATACGGGGTTTCACATCCCCAGACGATTCTTGTAATTCAGTTTTCACTATTCCAATGGCATGCATTGTGTTAAAGTCATCTTCCTCCTCGATGTAATCAGCTTCTTCCATTTCATGGACTTCATTATCGTCATCAACGTTATCAGGCAACTGCTGCATTTCCTGTCCATTGCCAAGGGTGACAACCATGCCAATAAGTGGTGGCTGTGGTGTATTAACCGAAAATGGTGGCCATTGCTCCGTGTTGACAAACACATGGAGCTTGTCGGGTAGACAAGTGCCATGGGACTCCAGTGGTCCAAGATCACGCGGCATGTTGCAGTAGAAACATTTCATTCGCGGAGGCTGAGCACAACAAAAGCAATGACAATGGAAAGAGTTTTGAGTGCCTGTCACCGGAAGGCATAAAGTAGCCGTAGCACCCGCTTGCAGAGTTCCACATCTACAACAAACACAGGCCACGTCCATCGCACTTCAGTAGAACTGCAATATTAAAAGCAGGTAGATGTTTTTGAAAATACACAACACTCCATGGTAGCTGTCAATGTCGTATGAGTCACAACAACAAGTTGTTGCGCCTTATATCGATATATAATATATACATGTACATGTACTTCACGATGAAAAAAAATTGCACAATTTCAAAATTGCACAATTTCAATTTCCAATTAGAATTTTTCGGGTTTTGGCCGTAGATCAATAATTTCTCTTTGTTCATCTCTATCAATTGAAAGTGTCGATTGTTGCTCGGAAACCCCAACAAAATATCCATCTCTATTCCCAAGTTCGCCATATCTTTACTCTAGGTCTTATTGGTATTTTCGCCGATCTCGATAATCAATTTTCAATCAATTAAAAAAAACACTAAAGGAAGTAAAACTGAAATTCCACGTAATATTACTGTACTTCACAAACTGTTATCTATTCACCAATAATAAGTTAAATAAAAAAATAGTCGATTATTAATCAAGTAATTTTAAACTTATTTTGTTGTGCAGTTAAGAATTTGCATTTTAAATTAAATAGTAATAAATGTAAGATATACAACACAAAGAATTGCAGTTTAAATGTCGACAATAGCATAGACTGTTCTCGAATGGTGTGATTTTATCTCTTGTATGTATATATGTACTTGAAACTATTTCGATTATTGCGCCAAAATATTATCGTAAGCTCTCTGCTGAATGTATCGCTCATGAGCGATAGTTGCTATCGATGATCCCATTTACAGGGATGGCGAAAACGATTGATGTGTTATATCGACATTACAAATTGATTGTTATAAAAATAGATCGTTTTTAAATTCAAATTTTAAATCGAAATAAAAACATGTGATAAATTGTTTTCATATATTTTATTTTATTATAATTTATAGTCTGCGATTGGGATGAAACACTACAACCGCGAAGTAATTATTATTAGTTACATACAATAGAACAGTATGGCTAATTATTTGTTGTATTTATATTCTTATATTGCTGACTAATGCCTTGCGAAAATCATAAAAAAGTTTATTGCAAATCTTACAGATTTTTCTTGACTATGCAAATATATGTATGTGTATATATTAATGCTATATGCGTATAGTGTTATAGTATGCGATTATAAGATGTGTATATGCGTAAAGCTACATATGTATCTACGTTATACATTGTACATACTCTCAAATATTATAATCTGCCGAAATGCTTTACTGATACAACATGATTTGCAGGGAAATTACAAATACAAAATGTACAAAAAACCTACAGAGTGGCTATTTACATAGATGTGGCTAAAACTAATGCGCTGACTTGGTTTGATCTTACAAATACAAATAACTTTATATATATAACTAAGACGTAATCGTACAATAGATAGTTTCAGTTGTTGCTTCTACATTGTTGTTTTTTTTTTCTTTTTATGCTGTGGAGATCGTGTGAGTCCTTTCCACGATCCTGGGTAATAATGGGAGCTGAAGCCGTGTGCATTTTCTGATGTTTGCTCAAAAATATCACAATGCAAATTATATTTATATAGCCGCAGATCGAGGCGGATCGTTACGGAAGATATGCCAAATGTATAGATGTGGATATAAATGCCGATGGAAAATCATCATTATAATTATTATTGCATAGACGAAGCGTCGTGCTAACCGGTTAAGGAACAGCCTGGAAGACTTTAAAAGCCCAAACTCCGAATACTGTGTGTGTTCATGCTCAGTGTGTTGTTTAGGCTCCGTCTCCGACCGAGAGCTGCACGGCCTGTAGCATCACCGATTTGAGGGCACGTGCCAGAACATTGATATTCACAACGGAATCAACCATTTCCTGGACCGCAGTGCCGCTGGGAAAATGCGCTGCCGCCTTCTTCGACTTGAGCACACAGGTCTTGAGGGCTTCGGAGAGATCGTTGGTGCAGTGCAGGATCTTCTCGCGCAGCGCCTCCTTCGAAATGTTGCGATGCACATTGTCGCCAATGGTGACCAGATTGTGTGCGCTGACCACCACAAATTTGCCATAGGCAATGAAATACTTCGGCGGCTGATTCTTCTCCACCGTCTCGAGGAACGAATCGATGGCCTGCAGCAGATTGCCCATGTGCGTGGAGATCTGTTGGGCATAGTAGCGCACCAGTTTCTTATCCTTGTCGGTCATCTCTGGCGACTTGCAGGGCAACGTCACACTTGGCGTCGTGGGCGTTGTGGGCATGGTCGTGGCGGCGGCATTCGTCTCGGCAATCTTTAGCGCGCTATCGAACTGCGTTTTCATGCCAGCGGGAATGGCATCGCGTAGTGCCTGATTCTTCTTGGCTGCCGCATCCTTCGACTCAAAGGCCACATAGTCGTAATCCTCCAGCCACTCGGCACTGCTGCGACTCCCGCTGCTATCCCTGGCTCCTCCATTCTGACTCAGTTGCTCCGTGGTGGGCAGTTGTCGCTTGAACAGCAGCGAAGCGTTGCCCTGTATAAAGCTGGTGGTGGAGCGCACATCCTCGGTAAGTGTCTGGGCACAGGCCATCAACTGATCGAGACTATCGGGCGGACGACAGCCCTGCTTGTCATCACTGCGCGCCAGCTGCTCCACCGACCAGCCACCACCCGGAGCCGCATCCAGAGCCTCGGAGGTGTCGTGTATCAGCTTGTTGGCATCGCGCAAAGCACGGACCAAGGGACGCAGCTTCAGCGCTAGATTGCGATCCTCCGATCGCTGTGCATTGCCTAGCGCTCCCTCGCCAAACTCCGCAAGATCGTGGAGCGCGGTACGCAGACGCAGTGCATCGAGTTTCAGTTCCATTATGTTCGGTTCGAGTTGAGCCCGTGTGCGCCAATGTGGCACCACATGGCTGAGCAGTCGGGTGATGGCCATCGTCGTCTGTGACTGTAGTTTGGCCAGCGTTTCCAGCGCCGAGTTCAGCTCCAGAGGCAGCTCTTTGGTCGCCGTCACCGGCATGGGCAGCGAACGTTGTTGCTGCTGCTGCTGCTCCTGTTCTAGGAGTGGGGGCAACGAGAAGTCATAGGTGCTGGCATGCGGACGCGGATGCGGACGCACTGGCAGCGGATTGCGACGCGGGATATCGTAGTCGGGCATGTTGGCCAGCGAGCTGCGATTCGAGCTGGAGAAGCTCAGCGAGAGGCTATCGCTGGTCAGCAGCGACGATGCCGAGCTGCTGGGCGTTAGCGTTGAATGCGGTTGCTGCTGCTGCTGTTGTTGTTGTTGTTGCATCAGGGGGCGTGGCACATCGTAGGACTCCTCCTCGATGGACATCGAGGCTGCGACGCTCTTCAGCGAATCGAAGCGAGCACCCAACGCCGAACCGGAGGTGGGAGTGCGCACAACTCGCGCGGATCCGTCGTAGTTGAGTTGCACGGGCGTGGCTGGCTTGGGTATGTCGTAGGTCTCGAATTCGTTGCCAGCTCCGCTGCCGTTGGTGGGAGTGCCCATCATGCCGAGGTTCTGATAGATGCTTTGGTTGCTGTAGATCTGTTGCGACTGCAACGTTTGCTGCGGGTGCGTTTGCGGGTGAGGTGAACGCGGTGTGCCCGTCAAGGAGCTGGGCGAACTGTTATAGATGTACACATCTCCGTGCCGCTGTGGCGTTATGACCTGCAACACATCAAGAAAGAGAGAAAGAAGTTTAGTTAGGACTACGCCTCGAATGTGCTTTTGTGTTTGTGTTTCGTTGTTGTTCCCCTGCTCCTTCCCCCAGACTTCACTGGCTTATCGATTTTCTGTCCTTCGAGTTATGAATGAAAGTCCGACAGTGCGAGGACTTACTTCAGCTCACCTGACTCAAGTCTCCCTATGTCTTACTGACTCCCTGCAATTATCACATTTTGCTGTCAAAGTAATTGCACTATTTAAATTCCAATTCAACAGAAAACTTTTGCCTTGCTGCTACTCTATGTGAAAATGTCGACTGAGTGAATCAGGCACACAATTTCCACGCTATTGCAGCTCGTAGTGAAATACTGGGAAATCGACATGTGCAGCGCATGCGCATTGCAAGCGTGCGTTAAATAGTGGGACTTTTTCGGCAGTGCAGTTCAATGCCGTTCAGTGTCAAGGTAAAGGACCCTCAGGGAGCAAATACGAATGTGCACAGAGAGAAAATAGAAAATAATGCGTTTCCCATGGTAAAGAGAAATTCTTGATTTAATCATGATATTCTTAACATTGAAAAATTGAGTTTATTTGAATTGTGAACTGAGCTTGATTTTAAATCAAATTCATCAATTTTTCTTCTTTTCCATCGATATTTATTTACTATTATAAATCGAATTTATTTTAAGAAATATTTATTCAATTTATTTACCTATGTACATACATATTGTTATAAATCGTATCGATTTAAAGATGTATGATATTTCTACACCTTTATTAATTCTAATTTCGTATTTATGTATATTTTTTATTTTTTGTAGTCACTTATTTTCAATAGAATTTGCCTCTATTATATATAATATTTTTGAACTCCAACACTTTATTATAATTGTATAAACATTTTAAATTTTGTTTGTCATTAATATTTACATTTGTTTCTATGCATTACATTATTAATATTCATTTTCCTTTTTTATTTTATTTATGCTCTGTGGTTATGGTTTAATATTGTTATATATTTATATAATTTTACAATTTTAGAGTCATTTATCATCAAAAAATTTACACAAAGAACTTCAAAGTCGTAACCCGCATTGAAATACAAATTTTCCCTCAGTGTAGTTACCGCAGTTAATACTCTCTGTAGACAAATTGGAAAACGATATGGCATCAGGACAGCAGCTTAACAAATTTTCGATTAATTTGCAGCCATATGTGCATATGAAATATTATTACAGCATATGCCAAATCCATCAATAGACTGACGTCTCGTGTTACCCCCAAAAGGCGACTGCCACGCCCATTTCGCAGCGAAATGAATCGATTGCAAATGAGGCGGAACTGCAATGCAGCTCTGAAGAATAGAGGAAGAGAGGAGAGACACAAAGGGCACACTTCAGGTAGGTCTGAGTGAAGTACCGATATCGAGTCGTCTATTGAAGTGTCGTAACACGAGTCAACACGAGTTAGGCAAAATTGGACTATAGCAAGTCGATCCCTGAACAAAGAGTCCCGAGAGGCCATCCCTAAAACAGCTGCAAAACAAACACAGCAACTGCACTTAATGTTCATTATCTACTTGTATAATCGGAGCAGCTGAGCGGACGCAAAAAAAAAGGAGCTCAAAGGAGCAGCCGCAGGACACGGACTGGGTTTGGCCTGACTTCGATGCGAGTTGTCTTATTGTATGTATGTGGAACACAGCAGGAAGAAGAAACTCAACTTCGACTTCAAGGAGGTCAAATTCATGCTGATTTCTTTCTTTCCTATCTGCAATTTTGCGTGACTTTTCTTTCACAATTTCCCAGGATTGTCTGTGCTACTTTTCCTTAGCTGCTATTGCAAAAGAAATTGGGCTGGGCAACAAATCAGAATATATATATGTATATTTTTATGACACAATTGGGGCAAAACTTTTATGACCACACACCATATGCATTTGGGGTTGGGTCGAGACTGAACTAGAGATGAGTAAGCAGCTCTGACCGCCAGGGGGGCGCTGTCACATAACAAATTGGCACTCGTTATCTGTAAAAAGATTCTTCAGTCTTCTGTTTTGTGTCTTGCGGCCATTTTTAATTGCATTTTGATAGTTGAAAGTTGAAATTCTCAGCACGATCTTTCACTTTATTTCATTTCATTTCGTTTGCCTTGTAAGTTTTATGCTACACGCCTTGAAGGAATGTTTTCTTTTCGAAAATCTTTTGAAATCTTTTTTTCTTGTATACACATTTTATGGTCGTGTTTAAATGCTGAGAACGGTAGCCGTACAAGATTTGTATCTGTGTTTTTTTTTTGCAGCTCATTTGATGCATTTCAATGTTCCTCTCTCACACCTGCAACTGTGGGCAATATCTCGGGGAGTTCTTTGACAAAATTTCGGCATTTTCTCACGTACACACAGAGAAGAGAGAAGACACAAAAAAACATTTGTACACAAAATATGCAAATTGTTACAACGAAAAGTGGCAGTAGAAGAAAGATACAATTGTAGCTGAGGAGACATAGTTTAGGGTGTGGTAAAAGTGGCAAACTGAAATAGCCTCGAGCGTTGTCGAAGATTTAAATTGTGGCGTCATGTTGCGAGAGAGAGAGATCTTAAGTGTTTTTCAATATTAGACGCTTAATTAACGGCTATTTGTGTGTGTGGCATCGAGAGTGGGTCATTAAGCAATGCATTGAAATTGAACAGCACCGCTAATCCCTAGGATTGCCACTTGTGACCTTGCCATATCCAGGCATTAACCATATACACAATAAATGTTGCTTTTGCGGCATGAGAAATTCGAATCCGCATTGCTTGCGATTCGCATTTTGGTCATCTTGAAGAAGTTGTATCTCTTTCTTCATAATAATAAGTTGAGTTTTGGTCATGCACAAATCTCAGCAGAACCAAAGATGCCACAGATGGAACAACAGCAACAACAGCAACAACAGCAACAACAACAATGAAGAGTTATTGTTGTCGCATTTGCTTCTGATGGCATTTTTGACCATTTTTGGTCATTGAAATAAAAATGACATGTTTTCCTCACACAAAACTCGACAAACTCTTTTTGGAAATGCTCCAGCAAACAACAAGCCAAGCAAAGTCCACAAGCCACATTGCCATAAATCTTCATGGTTTGGATTGCAACTGCAGCTGCTGCTGCTGCTCACCTGACTTGCGACTCCGACTTCAACTCCGACGCGGACACAAACGAATCCGAATCCGAATGCGACGACGAACGCAACTTTATGGGCAGTGCGTGACCGCTGTGTTGGATGTGTTTGTTGTGTTCGCTGCGACTTAATGTGGGCTCAAGGAACTTGAAATTGTCACAATCTTGCCTGCGCCAACTTGCCTAACGGTGTGGCAGACAAACTTGCCACAGCTCTGCAGCTCTGTTGCAGCTTTTGCCACAAAGTCTCAAGTCTCTAGCACAGTCCATTGGGATTTATTTTTGGTCAGGCCGACAATGAGACGTAAATATTTATGTGGTTTTTATACCGAGCACACTAACAATTAGCAGAGGTCGTTGAGCTATAACAAAAGAGTTGCTCAGAGGTATTCAGAAATAATATTTCGATAATAATGAAATACTGAAAGTATAATAAGAATAATGCAGTCCCCTTTCTATGTGATATCATTGAAATCTATATTTATATATGTATATAGAAATAAAATAGTTTTCATGGAATTTTACTAATATTTAAATAAATACTATTTGAATCATCTACAGTTTTTAAATAATAAAATATTCCAATTTATATTTGCATAACCCTTATACATTTATGTATATGTACTTTCTCTTTCTTACATCACTTTCCTTAGTGTTCTGAATAGAGTGACAGCATTTAATATCATGCGATATATACTCAAAGTGCATCAGAAGCATTTTTATCGCATGATATAATTCTCTCAGCTTTAAGTCTTTGCAATGAATAATTTAATCGTAAAAATTTGCCAACGCATTCGAATATTTCAACTGATAGTTAGCAGGTGTAAACACAACTTTTTAGTTGAATATCTCACGTACTTGATAGCTGTCAAAAAATCGCAAATATTTTGCTTTATTTTTATTAAAGATTTTTATAAACTTTCTTGACTAAGTATAAAAGAAGATCAAAAGTAGTAGAAAGATTTAAATTGTACGAATTTGCTAATGAAATATGGAATGTATGAATTAACGTATTCCATTTTTTCAACTCAAAGATTGTTATAGCAAAATGCATTAAATATTGTTAATAATAAATATTTCATATGTATCATTTATATGATACAAAATTTGTCATAATAACATCAATAACAATTTGTCAGCTATTTAATGAAGCTTAATTTAATCAATGCTTAGTACAGAAAACATCTTGAGTGCATTTCCACTCTTTGTCTTCAATCTGCATTCATTTTCTTTAGGTTATCTTAAACACTTCAGCGTATTTAAGCTTCGACTCTTGGGTGCGTTGTAAGCTTATCTGACAGGGTTTTGCTAGCATGTGGGGAACGTGGAACGTGGGCTGGCATCTCGTCAGACACTTGCAGCGCTTGGGCAGCCCAAGCAAGCATCGAGATTGAGATTGAGTAAGTTGCATAAGACTTTGTTCAGGCCATTTCCGTTCTCAATTAAGTTTTTTTTTTTTTGGGAATGCAGTTGATACTATGCCACAAACAATGTGCGATATGTCAGACGGCTCAATGGATCACAACCTTTAATATTTGCTTTTTTGGCTGCCACTTGAAAAACACAAAAATACTTGTTTCCACCTGTTTTGTTGGCCAAGATTCCATTTGTGGTTCCTTTGGCCTGGTTGGATGGGAATTCTCAACGCATAAAACACACATTTTTGACACTTTCGAGTGGACTTTTCAAATGCGTGTTTTTGAGGTCGACTTGCGTGTGATTTTCCTCGATGTAGTCTCGAATCAATAAAAGTTTATTTTTTAACGGCCAGACGGAGACAGCGTCAAATGAACAAAAGCGGCATTTAATTTTTTACAGCTACCACTTCACGATGTTGCCCCCTCCTTCACCCTCCTTCCCCCGCTGAGTGATCATAGAGCTGGTTGAGCTTTATGGCCAGCGGTGCATTTCGCTGTTGTGGAAATGTCGAGGTCTCGTCTCCATAGAAAGGTTTCTCTCTTCACGACGCAATCTTCACAACTGCCAGTGGCAAGCAATCCGTTGCAATTTGCAGTTGCAGTCAAGAAATCAAATGGCATGAGAAGCAGAGAGAGATAGAGAGGAGGAGGAGGAGTTGTGGACGATTGTTTATCCGCTGGCGCAGCGTTTATTTGAATTTGAATTTATGGTTTCACTTGCCCCCACGAAAAAAGAGATTGATAGCTGCCGATAGTGCGAGGAAATGTTTACGACTCTGTAATTTGGAGTTTATTTTATTTGATTTGCCACAAGTGCGAAGGAAAGCGAAAGCCACAAATCGAATCGAGGAGAGCGGTGAGCGGAGGGAGAGGGGAAAGGGTTCAAAGTTCAACCTGCCTCGATTGCATGTGGTGCTAATGATAATGAACAATTATGATGGCATTATGAATGCGCTTATGCAATGTTGGAGGAGTGGACAACGATTGCCCAATAAAAAACACAAAATTGAAAGGCGCTGGCGATTGGAGAGCAAAAGATCACAGTTTATGTTAAATAACCTGAAGAGTTCCCATTCCCATTCGAAAATTTGAAATTTCCATTCGCATCACTCGGTTGTTTCCTTAACTTGGTGTCAGCTGTCTGCCAAGTGCAAATGATTCGTTTCCTTTAATTATTGGCAACGATTTCCAGCAAATGCAAATAAAACGCATGTCCAGCTGACAAATTGGCCAAATTACGAGCCATATGCAAAAGACAAGTTGCACTCGATGCAAAAAGGAAACTCGTTGGACATGCCAACCATCTGGCATCGCATCGCATGGCATGGCAAAGATGCTGCACTGCATCTTGAAATCGAGACGAGTTGAATCGCAGTTGAAGTTGCAGTTGGGTTGGGGGGCTTATTAATTGCACAATTACGACATGCAATTGACGTGCAGAGTGAACGATGGCCGGGCATAATGATGGAAAACCAAAAACGCGTCGAGAAATTACTTTCTTTCACTTTCCCGACGGATATCATAATTCAAAACTGCAGTAGCTACGTCGACCCCAAGTCGAGTGAGCCAAAAATAAATAAGCCAGACGAATGCAAAAATTGGCCAACGAAAAAAAGAAGCAGGAACAAAAAATAAGCAATAAAGATGGAGGAAAGTGTGATCGACTTGGAAATACCTGATAGATATTTGGAGAGAAGACTAAAGCTTAGTAACAACATTTGTTGAATTCATTATTCACAATTTGAGCATAATTTTGATATTGAATTTAAAATATTTGTTTTTTCTTTATTTCTATGGTATCAGAATTTATAAAAAAGACTTAATTTAAAAATTTGCATAATATCCGTCTTTGATATCCAAATTTTTAGTATTATACTATATTTATTTTCCTATTATCGTATTTTCATCAGTTTGATACCAAGCTAGTTTATTTTTATAGTATAAATTCTAAGCTCAAAATTTTGAAATATTTAAAGCTTCTTCAGTCGAATCAACATTTAACCATGTATATCCTTAAAATATATGATAAATCTTCTAAAATTTATAGCTTTTATAGTATTTTAAATATACTGTATTAAGTCGCAAAACAGGCGAACAGATTTTTTATATGTGAATCCCTAAAATATACCAAAGTTTGCAAAAAAGATAGAGATATAGAAAGATAGAAAAAGCTTGCACTTGATAGATCTTCTAAAAATTGATAGCTCTTATATATATGTATGTATATTTTTAATATACTGTATTAAGTTGAATTTTAGACGGACAGACATTTGACACCTAAATGAAATACCCTTCAACACGTTGTCGGGTATTAAAGTGAAGCAACTGAACTGAAATGAAATCAATTAAGAGCAGCCTGAAGGGGCGTAGCAGAAGAAAGGAGAAGTAACAGGATGAAGATGATGATGAAGAAGGCTAGGCGGGGGGAAATTGCCATCAAGTAAATGCAGACGAAGCGTGAAATTAACAAAATGCTAAAATAAATTATAGTATTGTAGTTGAACTGAAGTAAAACCCACCTTGTTGGGCGATACATGCCACGATCTGCGTGCCCCGCGGCCCTGACAGGAATTCGAGCTGCTCTGGCTCGACGACGAGGATGTGTCGGCATTGTTGTGGTGGCCAGCTCCCGTGCTCGCACTGATGATGGAACCATTCTCATATATCTCCGCCGAGCAGATGGAACTGTTCAATGTCGCTGTGCTCGCTGCCAGCGATGGAATCGGTGAACTTGCCGGCGATGGCGAGAAGCAGCCCGAATCGTAAGAGTTCAAGATGCGTAACCGGTTGCCCGGACAAAGACCCTGCAAAACATAACATAGAAAATATATTTAGTTATTAGTAAGGAATGCAAAAAGTAATACAAAGCAAGGAAGAAAGCAAAACAGCGCGGTATTGTTCTTAAAATATACCAAATTAATACACCACAAAATATAAAAATACACCAAGGGCTGTAATTGGTATATTAATATAGTACTATATTCAATATATACCAAAGAGTACAAAATATACCATATTGTCAGTCAAAGCAAATACGATTTGGGCAAATTTTCTCATAAAAAAGTATTTCTTTAATAACTTCGACAATTTTCATCTGATCGCAACCAAATTTTTAAGAATCAAAAAGCCTTAAGTTTTTGTTACGGGCGGGAAGAGGACGTGGCAAAAATTTGAAACAAATTTTATCTGTATACAAACACAACAAGTGCTGTCGACTAGAAATTATATCTCTATCTCTTGTGCTCTCTGACATCTAGGTGTTTATACGGATGGACGGACAGACGGACAGACAGACAGACGGACTTGAATATCGTCTCGGCTGTTGACCTTGATCAAAAATATATTCTTTAAAGGGTCGGAAAGGCCTCCTTCTTCTTGTTAGAAACATTTTCTATGGCTAGCTGGTATAAAAATATATAATAAAATATTTAGTTATTGCCCAGAAAAAAAAAAATTCATAAATAAATAAATAATAGTCAGAGCATGTGAAATTTTCGATTGGGAATTCATGGCTGTGTCGCTCATTGAGCTCAATTGATTTTGATTGTCTTTTAATTAACTCAATGCGCACTGCATTCTTAATAACAAAACAAAATCTATAGCAAAAACCACACACACATAATAAATTGCAATTTTTTAATTGTCTGTCAGTTTGTTTCATTGAATGCCATCTATCAATGTGCAGTTCTTTCAGATCTCTCGTTTCGACTTTGATATAAACGAAATGTTCCCATTTTTTTTTTCTTATGCTGACTTCAAAGTGGCAGGAAAAAAAATGTTGTCAACATGTGTTGCCGTGTTTTGCTGCCCATTTTAATTTTATTTTAGCCATAGGCATTAATACTCTTTTTTTTTGTATTTTTTTGTTAGCGGGTGCCGAACAATTTATGTTACAATTTTTGTGTTGTACTTTTTGCTGTTTAATATTTATGAACGAAACACCAACAAAAAAACAAAAAATAATAATGTTGCTGTTGTCGCCAGTCAATTGGCTGTTTTTTGGGTTAATTGTTTCCATTAAAAAGTGCGGCTACTTTTTAATTAACGGCAATTGGCCGACATAGTATGTTGTATCTGTATCTCAATCGAATGTATCTCTTTGCGTCTCTGTGTATCTGTGTGGCATCTATGGCGATTTTGATTTCCATTTTGATACGTGTTTTGACACCAGCAGAAAACCATTCATTCGACCGCCTCGCCACATGAGTTGAGTGCATGGCATTCATGAGTGCTCGTAGTGAGTGCTCAGTCTCTCTAGCCAATTGAGTTGTTAATTAAAAATATGTTCGCTGGTGTTTGCAATTTTCGTTGTTGCGCAACTACGCGACGTTAATCAGTTTTTAATTTGGCCAACGGGTGTGTTTTATTTCTTAACTCGCTCAGCTTTTTTTTTTTGGGGGGTGCAGTTCTCTAGCGTCTATCATCTAATCAAAGCGCCATTTCAAGGCTGCCTTGCGGCGAACTTTGAGATCATTATGAGATTTGAGATTAATGCCCGTATACAATAGCGCAAATTATGTTGAACCATTCGAAACAAAGAGCATGAAATTCTATGAGAGCAACGTAAGAGAAGAGAGAGGAAGTAGAAACTTAAACAATGGGAAAGCTTGAAGAAAGTAGAGTACACAAAAGAAGGAGTCGAAAGAGATGAATGGCAGACAATTTGATTGGGTAAGAAGATATCTTCTGTTTTTTTGGGAGAGTTGAAGAAAGATCTATAATATAAATGTGGTATTGAAAGAAGGAAATTGGTTAAAGTAGTTAAATCGTTGAATGGATTTAGAGACAAATAAATGAAGAGAAAGGTAGAAAATTGAATAGTGTAAAGAGCGAACTATAAATTTATAAAGAAATAGTTTAATAAACAACCGGAGAGAAAATGTAAAGATAAACTGATTGATAGCCATCTGTATAGAGAGATTAAAGGCTTAAAGATGTCATACGAAGTCGCAGATCAAGAAATAAAGGCTTCTGAGAAACTTCAATCTTACAGCAATTTAAGAAAGGAAATTTGTTAGAATTTGCATTGATGGACTTGGTGATACATATGTTAAATAACATTTTATAGTATGACAATCGATCGAGTGATATTGCAGATCAACGAATAATGAACGAATTTTGCAATGCTTTTGAGATTCTCAAATTGTGTAACAGTTCAAGAAAGGAAATTTTTTAGATTTTTCTTGAATGGATTTGGTCATATATAAATAACAGTTAATAGTGCGAAAATCGACTTATAATTATATGTCAAAAAATTAATTACTGTTAGATAAACAGATTGACAGATAGTTAAATTAAGTCAGACAGACAAATTAATAGATAATAATCTATTGTTGAGATAAAGCAAACATATGCACTCAGACAAATTAATATTGTGACCGATATACATACATAAAAATAAATAGTTTCGCAATGTTTCTGGTATTCCCAATTTGAATAACATCTTTCATGTTGTACCAATTGAGAACCCCAATTTGTATGCACTTAGCGGGCGATTTCAATGCTCGATTCCTCAATTATATGAAACATTTTTATAAGCTGTGAACACACATTTCATTTCATTTCACTTTGTGTGCAATCAAACTAACAACTTCGACCTCTTTCCGCTTTTCACTTTCCGTTTTTTTTTATTATATTTTTATACTTTTTTCACACCCCAATGCACCCCCTCGGGGGATAGAAGGAAATGGACATAGACCAGTTGGCAGTTGGCAGTTGAGCATGTCCGAAATGATGTTGCATGCCACCTCCCCCAACTCTTTTGAATGCATTGGTAATCGCTCGTAATGCGCGAGCAGCGGCATTATGTGGATTATTATTATTACAGCTGCAGACACAATTAAATGTGGCAAATGTGAAATTTATATGCAACATGCGCCCCGCATCGAGCGTACAACGGGTGGCAGCCACGTGCCACATTATTATTATGATGAAGAAGTCAACGATGATGATGATGAATCATGACTATAACGAGACTTTTTGTGTGGGACTGCATTACACAATTAAATTACAAATTCAATACAAAATGCTACACTAAATGAATTCCATTAAAGTTCGCGAAGAACTTTAAGTAAATACCGCAAAACTTGCTAAGGCGTTGCTCTTTAGAGTTTAATGGCTCTTGAGAGACGCCTTTCGTGAAACTCAGGTAAAATAAAAGAAGCCAACTCACCTGTTGGTTGCGCAGTGAGCAAAGCCACCAGCCCTCGATGCCTTCGGTGTCCTGTTCGATGACTGTGAGAATGTCGCCCTTTTTGAAGGGCAGCTCGTCTTGTGTATCCGCATAATTATCATAAATGGCCTTTGCATAAAGTTTCTGCAAATAAATCAAAAGACGAAGCAACAATTAACATTTGGAAGATACGAAAAAAATGCGCAAAAGTTTTCAGTTTCACTTCTCAGTTTTGCAGTTATCAAAATAAAGCAATTCGGCAAAAGTTCTCGGCATATAATGAACTGCATGCGATATATTTAAGCCAGCCAGACAGACTTCTAAGAAGCCGCAGCAGCAACAGCAACACTCCAATTTCAATGGAATTTCAAAGACGTGAAGAGTTCTTGACCAGCCAACTCTTAACGCAACGACCCCGACTTTGACTTGAACTGGAGCCAAGTCAAAGCCAAAAACCGAAGACAAAACTAAAACCAAAACATCATTCAAAAGAACTCGTCTGTGTTTTTTTTCGGAGTTTTTCTTCAGGTAGCGCAGGCAAAAATATATGCGCGTATTTCTCTCTTTAAAAATATATTTTTTTGTTTTCTTTTTTGCTTTTTTTTCGAACAACAACAAAATTGCACAAATTGCAAAAAGACTGAAAAACAAAGCGAGCTCTGTTCTTTTTTTCTTGATTTTTTCTTCATACTTATCTTTTCCATATTGTGTTGTTTTTAGCTCATGCAGCGCGCTTCATTAGTTTACCTGGAATTTCAGGTCAAACTTTTGCGTTGTTAGAGAGCTCAACCACAACAATAACAACTGTGGAAGTGAGCAGAGAAACACATTGAACTCTAAGACCGTTAAGAGAACGCAAAGTAATTGTTATTACTTTTAATTGTTTTATTCAATTGCTGTAAATACTAACTTGAAGGTACTTTAAAAGGGTTTTCTTTTTGAAGCTCAATTAAGCTGCGCATTGTTATCGACGCAGTGTCATAATCATCAACTACTTTCTTTTCGAATTGTTTCTAATCAACTGCACACGACTGTGAGGTGTGCATTGTATGTAGAAGTTAACTCGCTTTGCTTGTTGTGGTGGGCAAAGGTTTCCTCAATGAATGAATGAGAGGAGTGAGGTGTCCCCCTCTCCGATCCTCCAACTCCGACTCCGATTCCGACTCGGGTTAAGCGTGTTGCTTTTAATTTCGCCACCGCATCGAACAAAAATCCCAAAACGAACGTTTTGAACTCAACCCAAAGCCGACACCATTCAAGTTGTCGTTGTTGTTGTTGTTGCGGTTGTCGTTGCCGTGACTGCCTCTGACTTTGGTAGTTGGGGGTAGCGTAGTTGTTCAAGCTGCCCTCGATTTCCATACTCCGCTCCTGTCGCATTTAATACGAGTGAGCGAACGGGACAGACAGACAGACAGAGCGACAGACAGAAAGAGACATTGTATGCGACGAGTACTGCTTAGCGATTACAATATCGCGCGATGAATCGACGTTGAACTTTCAACTCGGAATTGAAACCCGTTTCAACAGCAGCAACTAAAGGTAGGAGGCATTGTGAGTGAGTGCTGCGGTTTTCTGTTGTATTCTACTTTTTCAATTTGGAAAGCTGAAATGTCGTTCACAAAATGTCAAACCGAAGAAAATGAGCGCACTTGAAGTTCATGTGTTCGATGCAACGTTGCCTGTTGGCTGCTGCCAATGACACTTCTTCCTCTAGCACTTGAACATTGCGTTGTTCAAACAATTCCGACTCGAATTTGACTCTATGTTTGTTTGTTTGGTAATTTGCCTACGTCAGATGAAATTGCTCTCTTACTGCCAGGGTTGTCATGTGCATTTGCTTTCTTCGCTTCAAACGGCATTTTTTAACATGACGCTAATTGAACAGGCAAATATTTGAACATCACATTGAAGTCGCATTTGGAGTTTGTTTTTTTCGGTTTTACGAAGTTCCGTTTGGCGTCTCAAGTTTCCAGTCAAGCCAAGCAAATAAAAATAAAACGAAAAAAAATCAAATATCGTTGGATTTTTGTTTGTTGTTTGTTCGAGCGACTTTAATTGGTTTGTTTAGCGCATTTTTCTTGACGCTATACAATACTGTCAATATAGAAAACCCATTGTGCAAACGGAACTAGTTCTTGGCTCAGAGCAGCGAAAGTTTTCGATACTCAAAAGTATTGAAAATACTCTTTCTTTCCCTCTCTCTCTCACTTTTTTGGGAGACTTTTAAAGGCGCTTTACAAATTGCATTTGCGAATTATGCCGCAATAAATCAGCTGGAAATCGACCACAAAATTGAATAAAACTAATTTCTGGCTTTGGGGCATAAGCATTTTGTGCATGTGAGTTTCCTTTCATTTGGCATAAAGTGAAAGAGCCTTGGCGATTTATTGTTTCTTTAAAATTGTGGCACGTATGACCAGCAACAACAACTACATTAATAGCGACTACAATGAGCATAGTTATAAGACCGATTTCGAGTTCCACATAACAACCGAAATCTTTATTTCTTAGCTACTTTGGAAAGGTTATTCACCAGCGGTCATAAAAGTACGCTCAGACAGAGCTTTATAGAAAGCCAAAAAAAATAAAGTGGAAGTTGAACTTAAGTGAAGTCAAGCCTAAACATTAAAAAAAAACCCCATCACACATGTTGCCCATACTGTTAGATTACTTTATTCTTTTTGCATTCTTTTTTTGAACAAATACATCCTATCCTGAAGACCATAAATAACAGATCTCGAAGCATACAGAACAACAGAAGCAGCCGCGGGGCGACAACGATGTCTTAATGAGCACTCAAAACTCAAGAAATGTGTGTGTAAAAATAAAAATTCGCAATAAGCGGGAGTGGAAAGAAACTTTTGTCAAAATTTTGCTCAAGATCTGATGAGCTTAAAGTCCGTCTCTCAACATGACAATTTGACTTTGAGAAGAGCCCATTAACCGCATTAAATGGCAGACAAGTAAATAATAAAATAAATAAAAATAATTGTATACTCAAGTTAACGGTAATGTGTACAAATTATATAGCAAAAGCGCTTCTCAATGACAACGGTCTGTGATAACCCGCAGTTCCACAACTGATAACTATAAATACTATATATTATATACATTTTTTCTTTTTTTTTTTGGATTGGCTTCTGTCATTGCGTGACTGATAAACCTTTGGAGGTATTTTGCGATTTCTTTTATGATTTCTTTTTGCTGGCTTTTAATTAATCCAATTTGCTACAAAATCGATGGAGGAGCGTCAACTTGATTTGTTTTCAACGTCTTTTTAACTTTTTTTTTTAGCTTCATTAGCAAAACAACAAAGATACCAGAAATACATTTTTCTGTGACTAGTCGCAATTTATTTGGGAACTGCAAAATGCGTCATTTTTTTCTTGTTGGTTGATGTGGGGAACTTTTTGGCATTTGACATTGAGGAGGAGACTTTGTTGGCGGATTAAGAAGGTAAAGTAAAAGATGAAAAAGGTTTTCGCATATGGTAAATATTTGTGCTATATAAAGTCGTGTATTTACTGTATTTAGCCCACTTGTCTTCGCCACGCCATATGTCGCAAAAGTTGAACTGGTTTGTTTTTTTTTTTTGCGCTTTGTTGACTGCAAAAATAAAATAAAATAAAAGTGTATACAACAGCGCGCTGTTGTTGACAGTGTCGGCCTTTTCGGCACATTTCGTCAAGCCGTGTGCAAAAATGTGACAATAAAACTTTAAAGCAGGCCAACTCAACCGAAAGATTGCCCCCCAAGAAACACGTTCCGAGCACACATACCGAATATACATACTCGAAAGATCAGTTAACCCAGCAAAAGTCTGTTTAACTTGACAGTAAAATGCGTTGACAAGTGCGCAAAATCGAAAATCAAATTCAGTTGCCCACTGAACTGATCTATATATGTAGATATCCGAGTACCCGATTCGTATTCATGAGTGCATGAACATGATGCAACTGCACCCACCCACACACAACAACAACAACAATGATCAGTATTTACAAGTGTCTGGTTGATCCATCAACGTTAATCCATTTGACTCCGAGAGCAATCAGTTGTGGCATGCCACAGGAATGTTTGCTTAATCCACACAAAAGCCTTTTACTACTCTACACTGCTATTTCAAAGTTCACAGCTGTATATAGATTTTATTAAGAAGGGGTCGAGCACTGCGCTCAATTGGACTAATCAGCTAAATACTTGGATTTGCAACAAAAAGCAGAAAACTTATAGTTCAAAGAACAACTAAAAGTCAACAAAAGGGATTTCAATAAAAATACTGCCAAGATTAAAAAGAAATCGTAAAAAATTAAATTTAATCTTTGAAATAATAAATACGAAAAAGATGTTGAAAGCAAACACAAAAATACGTCTAAAGTTATGAAATATTTTATCTATGCGTTGTTGTTCGACTTTACTTCAGCTTGACTATTGAAATTGATTAACTTGAGTTTATTTTTGGTCGTCGCGACGATTTCGATTTTCTATTCTTGATGGATCGCTTTGCCAGCCAAGCAGCCAGCACTTTCATCTGTCAATGTCGACGTCGAGGCCCAACTTACTTGATATTGGCCCATTAGGTAAGTCTGGTATGAATAGTACTCTATACGCTATATATATTACGTTTAATAGTCCACGTGCGCTGAAAATAAATTTACTATGAAATTGCACCAGACGTAGACGTTGGCTAATTTCATATTCTAAGGGCCAAGTTTCAGTCTTCAAATGAGTCACAAAGCAGCGTAAATTGAATAATTCCCGTGCTGTGAAATTATTGCTAAATTAACTGTTGACTTGCTGTATTAAAGAACAAACAAAACGGTTTCAACAAAAGTATTCGTCGACCTTCGCAAATAAATGCAAGTATATAAATGTATTTTTCAAGTGAAACACGCAATAAAAAAACACACACATTGTTCAATTCCCGCAGCCCGCAGAATTTCAGACCCCAAAAGCCACTCTCAGACTTCGTGAATCAACCAAAAAAATAAAAGCAAAATCAATTTAAGAGCGCGGTCTGTAAAGTTTCGCGTTTTTAATGTGGAAACAACAAAAATATCATTAAAATATCAGACTCTGTTTATTACGAATTTTGTTTTCGATTATCGCACAAGTTGCATTTGCCTGTGCTGTGACAAAAGAAGCCCAAGAATTGCTAGAAACAGAAACAGAAAATAACCATAAAAAAGCAAACATTTTTCGAGCCGATCAATCATTTGATAAACAAACATGTACAAGCTATAAATTATAATAATAATAATAATAAAAGATTCAAACCTCCAGAGGCTAAGCAATGTTCCAGCGAAAAGAGAAAAAAAAATATTGTTGCAAATGGCCCCAAGGCAAATGCAGAGGGGAATTGAGAAACCACAGACATACTCGTAAAAAATTATCAAGTCCAAGAGATGCGAGAAGAAAAGACAGCCCATAAAATATGCATAAAACAAGCAAACAAATTAAAAACCCATAGACTGAGGGCATTTGTTAAACATTTGTTTGCATAAATTAAGAGTCTGTCTTCAAGTCAAACTCCTCCCCAACATTTTGGAGTATTCCCTCGCTTATCTATACTCGTAAGTGCTGTTAAAATTCTTTCGAAATTCAACCAATTTTCAGCTCCGCATCTACGTCACAAAAAGCAATTCAATAGTTTTTTTGTGGACTGCGGAATACCCCGGATGTGAACGTGACTCATGCCGCATTACAAAATAATTGAGAGTGAGGCATCAAATTGTTGCTAGCCTAGCCCGAAGAAAACATCAACAAACCAGTTACCAGTTTCTCTCTAAGCCGAAGATCGTCTTTTCGGTCCAGCACCTAACGCATGGCTTACTGTCAGCCTCTCTGCACCCACGTGAAGCGAGGGCCTTGAACTCTAGGCGCATCCATGGAAAGTACCTAAGCGACACTTTTTAATGTTCATTAGGCGTCTGCTGATAGTTTACATTTGTGCTCAGCCAAAGGCTAGAGTGAAGCCTGCCCACGCGAATGTCAACTGAACAAGCGGTTAATGAATGAAAGTGAATGGATAAACAGTTGAGCTGCTTAAGAGGCGATTAAGCTCTGAAAGTATATTCTAAATTTATCTTATAAGACAGAGCATTTCCTGCAGAGGGTTAAAGGACAGCCGACTGCTTAATTTTGGGTAAGATGACTCGACTTTTAATGCAAAGACACACTTTGAGTAACCTAATAGACTCTTTATACTTTTTAAGGTGTTTGGTCTTATGACTAACTTAATATATAAAGTCCTTTTATGAGAGCTTTTAAAATACAGGTAATTTTGATATTTATATTTTCTCAGCCCAATTTCTTTTTTTCTTTCCTTCTGCCTTTTACTCAAACTTTGAGAAGCCTAATAGACTCTATATACATTTAGAAGTTTATAGTCTTAAGGTTAACTTTATGTATTAAACACTTTTATTTACATCTTTGTCTTCTAACTCAGATAATTTAACTATGAGTGATTACTATATTCTTCTGCCGTTGAGAAGCCTAATAGACTCTATGAATTTTAAAGTCCACAGTGAAATCATGATAAAATATATAAAGTCCTTTTATTAAAGCCCTTGGACTTAAAACTGAGGTCATTTTACTGCCTACATTTATTACTTCCCTAAGCCTAATGCACACTTTGGGAAGTCCGATAGACTCTACATTTTTGTTGTCTGTCTTAATCTCCGACAACATTTTACTGATCAGTTAAAGAATATTTCTAAGCACATGCGATCTCTTAGCTCACGCTCTCTTTTTAGTGACGTCTGCTCTTCGTGTTGGTCTTAGGCAATATATCACAGGTGAGTAACTGATTTCCTGATGCCATGATTGGCGGCACTTCAATCTCAGCTAATGGCACTCTAAATCTCTTGTTCGCATACCGAAGACATGAGTCACAGCAACTGAAATATGCCTCGTGGCAGTTGCAGTAGCCGGACAGCTGTGGCTAAGTGTAAATGGGTCTCATTAGTTGCCGCTGGAGGCGTGCGAAATCACTGCAAATCGATGGACTACCTTACTTATCTCTCTCTCTATATAGAGGTACAAGTCATATAAGTTTTATTACTCAGCCAGCGAACTTGTTATCTGAACGAGAACGAGAGAACGAGAAAGAGAAGACTGCAACACGCCCCTTCAAGTAATTGTTCTTATTGTTGTTGTTGTTGCTTGTGTTGTTGCCATAACACATTTCCGGTGCTGACCATAAAAAATTGTGCTGTGCCAGTAAAAATGTGGTGCAAAATTATCGTACAGCAGTCAATTTGCAATTGTTTATTTATTTGTAAGCATTTCCCACTCCCCATTCTCATTCCCATTTCTCAACTGTTGTATCTGTGCCCTTCGCTGATGTAATTACAACTCAATGTCGCACCTGGGGAGCGTCTGGGTCTATGACTTATTGCACTCTTAGGGGCGGGGACGGAGACGGGGCGATGGCCACTCGAAAAAGGTGTTTGCCTAATTAGCATTGCGAGCAGTGCAAACTGTTTTGCATTTCGCCAAGACTGATGAATCAACTAAAGCTCAACTCAAACTTGGTGTTGTCCTGCTTTGAGTGTGTGTGCTGCGTGTTGATGCAACGTGACATGATGTAGTTGCATTCATTTTTCATAAATGCAGCACGTAGTACTTTAGAAACATGGCAAACAACCGCAACAACATTGACAGACATGAACATGCAGCGTTTGTATCTGACAGATACACCACAACAACAACAACAACAACAAGCAGAAAGAGGCACAACAATGACCGCAGCTCTCGACTGTTGCTGATAAGACAAAGCGCTAGAAACAAATGCTAACAAAACCATCAAGTAGCAAAGTTCGCGTGCATGCAATTTGTTATTGTTGTTGTTGTTGCCATGTTTACATGCAGAAAGTGTGTAAAATGCCAAAAGGGGCCAAGCCATGTCTGCTTGGATTGTTTATCACAGTCCTCTTATCAGCAGGCGCATTTGTCTTCGCGCGAAAGTGCAGCATAAGCAAAAGGCCAACAAAAGAGAGAGAGAGAGAGAGAGAGAGAGAGAGAGAGAGAGACAGCAGAGAAGAGTTAACAGGTGTCTTACTCACTGGCCATGTTTACTTGTTATCGCCCAAGTGCATAATTTCCCATAGAGCTCCTCGTAAGCCAACATTTTATTGACATTTTTACTGAGCACTCATTGCAAAAAAGTACAAAAAAAAAGAAATATTGACGCACAAAAATAAAAATTGAAACCTTAATTACTGTAGCGAAAAAGTCTTAATTGCGTACGAAAAGCAACTGACTTTGCTGCCGCTTAGATAACAGAAAACAAACTGTAGGTACTCATTGTTCAGCGGTGCAAATAGCAACTAGATAAAAATATAAAAATGCCTTTTGCTATAAAAAACAAGTGAAGCCAAAAGCTAAGCGAAAGTCTTGCCGCAACTTTCACAAAAAACACACACGTTAGGCCGGAAAAGTCAGATGACTTAACCGATTACGACACAGAATCTTAACTCAAGCGCTGCAAATATTATATTTCACAAGTCTGACACAAGTTCAACAATTAAAACAAGTAAGAAAGCTACAATCAGGTGTACTCGGCTGTGAGATACCCGCTTATCATATGCAGTAAATTCAAAACAGTGCGGTATTATTCTGAAAATATACCAAGACATGCCGAAAGATATTACTATTACATTAAAAATACGCAATTAAGTACTAAAGACATACTATTCGGTATATTTATATACTGTTATATTTAAAATATACCATAGACTTCAAAATATACCAGATTGTAAACCAAAACACATAACACATAAAACACAAAATATACCATAGAGTTCAAAATATATACCATTATATATTTATATACTATTTAAAATATACTATATAATTCAAAATATATACTATTTGGTATATTTATATATTGTAACATTTAAAATATACCATAGACTTCAAAATATACCAGATTTCAAACCAAAACACACACTATTTGGTATATTTATATACTATTCCATATTACGCATATTACACATATTACGGTATATTTATATACTATTACGTTTAAAATATACTTCAAAACATATATACTATTTGGTATAATTATATACTATTACATTAGAAATATACCATAGACATAACTATATACCATAAACCATATTGTCAATCAAAGCGGTTGTAGAAACCGTTTTTTGTAGCCACAAACTTATAATACCCTTCTACCCTTTGTCCAACGAGTAAAATAACACTTAAGTTTGTAACCATTAAAAATAGTTGCATTACCCAAAGCGCTTTTGAAACTATTTCAATTTAACATATGAACTCGTTGCCGTAAATCAAGCCAGTCTAACAAAATTGTTTTTCAACATCAACAAGACGTCAACGACAGAGCGCAGGAAGGATAAATAATATTGATAACATGTCATATATATTCATCAATTGATCAATATGCTTGCGGCTGACGATGTTGCTTTCAACGCCACAGCGTTCAATCAATTTCAATTGTGGCAAAGGCAAAGTCGAAGGCAAAGACGAAGGCAAAGTTTCTGTTAATTTTCCAAATTGAAAACGCTGTCGCCGCTCGCGCACATTAATTCTAATCAATTTTCCCGGCACTTGGCACTAAAAAATAAGTGCCCAATCACCAAAACCAAAGAAGAAGTCGAGACGTCGCATCGTCCCTTTGGCCATGGGGCGCCACTTAATCAAGAGCGTTGTTCCCAGGGGACGGATAAAGGTCTCGATATCAGCAGACAGGACTTTCACTCTCTGTCAGAGAGCGAAGAGAAGAACGAGAGAGACCTCCTCAGACATTGCTCGTAATTAATATTAAAGACTGATTTTTTGGGGGTAGAATCTAGCTACTTGGGTTTTCGTTTACAATTTATGGCTCGGGATACGCTCAATTAAGTGTGATTAGATTTTGAGTAGCTGAAAGCGGCATTGATAAGACCAGCCATGGACTTGCCGCTTATCTTTTTTGGCCAGGTCACGCCTAAGCATGTTAGCCGATAAGATGTTTGCCAAGGCAGCAAGATAAAAGTTGAAGACTAAACTGTTCATGCGATTACGTATCGAAAGTATTCTCTCTGGCTGTGTGTGGCAGGATTTATGGCCTTGAGAGCGTTTGTGGCTTATTTATAGGTTCTCACTTGCCGCCTGCCGCCTGTACAATTGCCTTTCAATCAATTGAAATTAGCTGGAAATCAACAGAGCCAAGCAGAACAACTATTAATAACAGATTTTATTTGCTTGGCCACAACCATTAATTGCACTGCGGACGCCACAAAGATGGACAGCTGGCACTCAAGGCGCACGTCCCCAGAGCCACAATTAATTGCCAACAGTCAGCGGCATGCTAATAGACCCTTTTGGCCCAGTCAAAGAGTTGAAGGCGAAGACGAAGGCGAAGCGAACGGAAAGCCATCTTCAATGTTTTCCGCTGTTTGCATTTTGAAATCTAAGCTGACTTCCCTGCAATCTTCTCAGTCTACTGCAATCTACGTGAGTCTGTCGTCTACAGAGACTAGAGTCTAGAGTCTGCAGTCTTCAGTCTGCACTCGCCAATCTCTTGGCCATGGCTAACCGGCTTCGGCTTCAACTTCAGCTAGGAGCGTCAATTACTTTTCGCTTTTTGCGCATTTGGAGCACATTTATTTTAATCTCACCTGTGGCCAGTCTGCACTGCTGATGGATGCAGCTGCAACACACACACACACACACACACACACATCGATTGCCATTGCCCCAAAGGCTGCAAACTCTTTGTGTGTGCCATCGGATACCTTTAATTATGGCGTACTTAGTGTCAGCGGCTGTTAGATCAAAAAACAAGTTCATGTCATGTTCATAGACCCCTTGTAATTATTTGTTGTTTATTTAATTTGCAACAATATAACATCAATAATTTTTTCTCTATTTGTTTTTCTACTTTTCGCAGTCAACTTGTGCAAATAATATCAAAGTCAATAAAAAACATGTTCAAGGTTAAAACTGCAGCTAAAATGCCAATAATTAAACTCATTCATTGTTATCTAAACTTCACTTCAAAACTTGTTCTTTAACTTCGCATTCCTCATTGATGTTATCAACAACTTCTGACTATCTAATCGCTGCTCAAATAGTTTTCGATAGCTGGGGAATCACAAGCAGCTGTCTTGATGAACTCATTGTTTTCGAGGTGTTAAATGCGAATAGTATATGATTGTGTGGAAAATCTCCGCTCTGCGAGACGAGACGAGAGCTGTCAACAGAGTCTGAAAAAGTTTCAAAGTTATCGCACCTGGGCAGTAAATATAACTGGCACATCAAACGGTCAAATGTATGCTTGAGGTGATAACGAATGCAAAAATTTCGGAAACTTTACAGCCAAGTGGCAAGTGGCAAGTGGCAAGTGGCAGCTGCCTCATTGGTAGCACAATTCGAGTGTTGTTGCGATAGCTGTGAGAAATCCGTTAGCATTTCCTGAGCAGACTGCTCGTTTAACACGCCTGTCACAACACAACAAGCAACTATGTATGTACAAAGATGCAGCCCAAATCCGAGAATCCTCGCCAAGACGCTATTCGTAATGAGTTGTCAATGGCTTAATCGGCTCGTCTGCATCTCTCTCATGGCAGTTGATATGTCGGTAGATATAAAGTCAGATAGTTTATGAGCTGATTGGCTACTAACCGATTTAATGTGAATTCGCCTCGAGACGGAGACGGGAACATCGTAGTCCAAGTCTGCGTTTGTTGCATTCGAGCTGCAGCAGGAGCCGGAGACTGAGATGGCGCTTTGTTTGTCCAACATCTTGAAATTATGGAGGATGGATTAACGGATGATTATTAATCCCTCGACGTTGCGTTTGGGAGCTGAGCTTAGCACATGATCGAGATACTCAAATATATTTAATCCAGGACAATATAGATAAAGTATCTCGACTCTTTTTTCATTAACGTTTTCGAGGTTTTACTTGTTTTTTTGTTTTGACGCTGCTTGTTTGGGTTTTTTTTTTTTGCGGAATCAGCTTATAAAATTCAAGTTTAGACCGCGAGCCACAGAAATTCGCCAAACGCAAAAAATAACCGCAGCAAAAACAACAAAGCAATTCGTATAGCTTTAACAAAAGATGGCCGAACCACAATCGCACACCAATAACAATAACAACAGCAACGTTTTCATATGTCAAACATTAGCGCTGACTTCAAGCGATTTTTATCGCAAGCTTCTTATCGTACAAAAGCGCACGGCGCGATTCAATAGCGTTTCTAATCGCGCGAATAAACTCACTAGAAAACAACGTGAAACGAAACTCAAAACGTGCGTGCCGAAACTGAAAACGCGTTCCGCACCGCAGCAAGTCACACAAGATACTAAACTCTGTTGGATTGCTGTAGCTCGGTGGACGTTCGTGTGCTAGCGAGCAGCCGGTCTGCCGCAGCAACTTTGTTGTTGTTAGACAACGACAGCCCTGTTGTTTTCATTTTGTGTGCATGTGTTTACGCACACACTCTCTTGTGCTCTCTCACCGGCACGACTTCGGCCAGCAGTCGTCGGCTCGTCTCCGCAAGCCGATTGCTCACGATGTTCGTGCTACTACTATTTGCAAATGGTGTTGAAAAAGTAGTAGAAACTTCATACTACTCTTTTTTTTGAGAGTGGTGAGTGTTCGCTTTGCAAATGGGAGCAAATTAGTAGAATTTCGGTAATTGTAGTAGGAAAGTATTTGAATTTGTAAGGCACCTCAATTCATGTGTAACTCCATACCGTTGATCATCATTGATGTGGATGACTTTCGTTCAATGCCCTCCGCTCATAATTCGTTGACTATTTATGCTAGATACTATATCACAAATATATATTTGGTTACATGAGATGCGAGCCCATTAAATTTCACTCAGTTATCTCTCTCGTGTGTAAAAGAATATCCAACACATATTTGTACGCAAAAGTATCGAATGCAGACAAAGCATTCGATTAGCCAAAAGATGAAACAAGAAAGCTCCGATTACTAAAGGAATAGACTGAGAAGGGAGTGAAGTGCCATACAGTGGCAACTGCAGCTGTCCAAACACATGCAAGAAGAACAATTCAATTCAATTGAAATGAAACTCTTGTGCCGCAACTCGTGCTGTTTTTATTTTTGGGGGCGTGAAGTTTTTGTCGCCTTTGCCTTTGTCATGTGTGCGTGTGTGGAGAGTCAACGACAATGGCCCCCAGGGACCTTCATAAGGCATGTGACTTTCTTTTGGGCTCGCTCACGAAAAAGGGAATCCTCAAACCAGTCAATGCCGAAGGTCAGGCAACAACAACAACATCGAGAACAACCCGTTCCATGACTGCTGCCAGACAGGCAGCAAACAAAACAAAAGAGGAAGTTGTTATGTTCGTAGCCCATTGAGAACCAGAATCGGAATCGGAATCAGAATCCGAATCAGAGACTACGACTGAGGAGCGGTCGCAGCTGCATCTTATGGCATGTATAGCGTTGGAAGTGACATTTGACATGATTTGCATGCCACCAAGTGCCACGCCCACGTCACTCACAACTGACAGGGCCAACTCAACAGTGTGCTGAAAAGAGAGAGAAAGAGTTGAAGTAGTCTCAACTCAACCCGCAGTTCACTGTTTGTTGCTGCTGAGTTTTATTGTCACTTTCAGTTTGGATTTGGATTTTGATTTAATTTTATTTGATTGGAGAAACAAACACAAAAGACAAAGGCACAATAACGCAGTTCGAGCTCTCAATCAATTAGTTTTATTAGTCAGCTATTTCGAGTTCTTATCGCTGTCGTAAAAACTCGAAATATTTTTTTTGAGATACATTTCCGTTGCGTGGGCGGCTCAACTCAACTGCTTCGAAATTCAAATTGTCTTTGGTTTCATATTTTGCATTCCAATTGGTCTAATATAAATTGTGCTCTATAGCCATCTCTTTCTAGTGTGGTATGTGCATCCTGCTGCCTTATGGCTATTATGTTGAACAAACAATAACAGCGTGTCCTTTGTCGCAGTCACGCTTGGACATCAATCTATCTTTAGGGATGTTTCCCATTCCCCTTCCCCTTCCTTTTTCCATGCCATTTGTTTTCATTTCGTGCAGCATTTTCCATTTAACGACACTAACAATTAAACGCCCGCATTCCATAGAATTATGTAGAAAATATAAAACCAGAAGGGTCAGTCATAGATACCACAGGGTTGGAGGAAGCTGACCACAAAACTTTGCTGAAAACCCAAACTCAACCTCTAATTGCCTACTCTAGTAAAAACTGCCTCGCTAACAAGTTAAAGCTGTATTTATTTTATGGTATCTCCCACCTTACTATGCAGATAGATGTCTTTATGTTTTTGCCACACTTTCGGGCATAGCAGATATGCAAATTGCTCTCAACAATGTTGTTGTTGTTGTTTGCAATTTGGAAGCTGAATACATAATTTTGTGTAATATGTAAATTGCGACCACGCATTATAAATACATGCGTGACTTACTCTCTAGGTGATACATATATTTCTATGTATATAGTATATGTTATAAATATGTGAAAACATCGCGCCACCTTTTGTGGTTGCGCCTCCAACAATTTTGTGGGCGTTGCACAGAATTGTGGCACCTGTTGATTTTATTGCACATTGGTGTCAGCTTCGTCAACCTCCCTTGGGGTTGTTGCTGCTAACGATGTCTCTATTCAGTTGTAACTTAATTATCGATTCCAATGTCAGTCGATAATTGTGTCAGCTGTCGACTGTAATCGAGTGTTCACTGTACCTAAGGAGTGCCCAGACTTATCAGTATATTCAGTATTGACCTGACCACATCCAAGGCTTGTCTGCAGTTTGAAGTCGAAGTTGGAGTCGAAGTTGAAGTGGAAGTTGGCTTTCATTAAGATGCACATCTTAATTGCGCCCACAGCTGTCGAAGAGACGATCCTTTTCAACTTTCCAACTAAATTGGGCACGTCGCACGTCTATTGTTTTACAACGTATCTTTCGGAACATAATTGATGAATTTATGGCACAACATGAAGTACTAATACTACTACACATCACTTTTACTGATTGCGTTGCAGCTTATCACGCGCCAAGCTGATGAAGTGCAGCCAGTCGGTCTCTAATTGAACTCCCTTTTCTGCTTTGGGGTTAATAGATTCTTTGAATGCATTTCTTCTTTCTTGTTTCTTGTTTTTTTTTTGGGCTACTCGCTTCATTTCCAATCTGTGCTTATTGCGCCGACATTCGACACTCGGCGCTGAGATTGGCTCGTTTTTTCAATTTTAGCTCCACTTCTGGCCAGCGCATGAAATGCCATTTCGATTTTACGTCTCTGATGAGGAGTATTGAACATTTGTTGTTGTTGTTTGTGTTGTTCAGCCTGCCTTTTCGTTGATTTTGCATTGTTTTCGAAAGTGGCACGTTCTGACCATTTATGGCGCACGCATTGCCAACCACAGAAACCGAGAAACAGTGGCAATCAACAAACAGCAAACAGCAAACAGAAGCGGAGTCTGGTCATCCACAAAACCCCAAAAGAGCTCTGACCAGATGTCTGGAGATATGGCAATTGCTCATTCACAAGGCATAGCATTCACTTTGATAAATCGACACATGGACAACATTAAAGTGCGAGGTCGTTTCAATGTAGGTAAAGTTTTGACTGCAGAACAAAGTGAAAATAAGGCAGGTTGTGAAGTATGTGATAGAAAATTAATAGAACAGTTGAAGATAATTACAGAGAGTTGTTTCAAAAGTATTGAATATATTCAACTTCAATAAATTGTGCATAGATAGAAAAACGTGCTAAAATCAGGAACAAAATCTTGAATCAAGACTGTTTGTGTGTCAAAATTGAACCAAGAAGGTTTATTCTTAAATCAAGATAAAACATCTAGATTGTTCAATCTTGAAATAGAATTTCAATCTTATCATCTTGTTTCAAGAACGAAAAAATCTTAAAATTGAATCAAGTTTGCAAAAAACAAACGTTTTAGATTAATTCTATTGGATATACTTGATATAAATTTGATTATGATTGAAATGGGAAGATAAAACAATCTTAATTTAAGTTTATATTCTTGTTTTAAGAATGAAAACATCTTAATATTAAATTAAGAAGGAAAAATCTTAAACCAAGATTTTTTCAATCTACATTTTCTTCTCTCAGTGTGCATAAAGACCAAAAGATTAGACTATAAGCAAAACAAATTAGTTCAGACAAAAGTGCTAAGACATCTTGAGTAAAAATAATCTTAAAATTAAATTTATAAAATAATATTATATCAGTTTTAAGAAGCTTTAAAATGGCCAACACCAAACTTTTGGTTATAATTTTCGAGGAAAGAAATTTCGAAATGATGTTTAAATTTTGAACTCTTATTTCAAAAAGCTCCAATATGTAATTCTTGATTCATGAATTCTAAAATCGAAAAGTTCTGAAATTCAAACTCAAGATTTTGATTTTTCTTTTTAAAATATTCAAGTTTTCTCTCTGCTATTTTCCTAAAAGAAATATTTCAATTTTATCCCTAAAAATGTTTTTGCTTCTTTAAACATAATTTCTTAGGAATATTTTAGTAGAAAAAGGTTAATATTCATTTACTTTAATAAAGGCGTGGTTGTGTCTTTTCATATACTTTTGGGAATTATCCTGAATGCCGTCTTTGTCTTTATCGCATCTTCATCTTACGAGTACATATCCCCAGATTTAAGTGCTATCACATCTTCCATCTGTAAATGTCTGCTTAACAGCTATCTCTCTCTCTTTCTATTCTCTTCCTTCAGCTCTCGCTCACTCGTTGCTGCTTTAGGGCTGAAATCTCAATGGGTTAATTGCCCAGCCCCGGCAATTTGGAGGTATTATTAATGTTTGCCTGCTCCAAATGAAACGTCAAAGAGTGAACGACTTCATCAGCACAAAAGTCTCAGCAAAGCAGAACGAACAACTTAGCAACTTCAAAAAAACAGAAAAAGCAGAAAAAGTTGTGCGTTCCATTTTTCACAAATTGCTGAAGACGTGGGAGTTTTGTGATTTGCCTGGATGTTGTCTCTGTCGGCAAATTTCACACACACTCACACACACACACACACACACACACTGTGGCAATATGTAAAAATAAGGCAGCAGCAGTCGGAAGAAGTCGAATGCATATGGGGATATAGAGATCGTTGTGTAAATATTATGGACCTAAGCAAATTGTTGGCAGCTGCGGCTTCTTTGACAATTTGCCGCCTCGCGCTCTAATCTTGACTGCGACTTCACTCCTAATCCGGAGAGAGAGATATTCTTGACGCGATCTGGTGGCCAAAGCCATAGCAATAGCCAAAGGCGAAGCCAAAGCCACCCAGCGATAATAACAAACAATTTGTTTGTTTGTCCACACAGCCAGAAAACTGTTGGAAAACTGTCAGACACGATGAAGAGAGAGAGAGAGAGAGAGAGGAACAAAAACAACAATCTGGGTACGGCTGCCTTTCTGCCTCTTTTTGCCAGTGTTTGCATAATTCATGACTTTGCCGACTCCACATTTGCAGTTGCAGTTGCAGTTGCACCCACATGGCTGTCTGGTTGGGTTGGCAATCTCCTTCTCCGGTTGCTCAATAGTACAAGATCGCATGGCACAACCATTCATTACAAGCACATTGCAAATTGAGATACAAAACTGCCAGCCCACAACAACGACAACGACAACCAAAAGAACAACAACAGACTTTAAAACAAAAAGGCAAAACAATGCTGGATTCATATGGCAGACTATATCGATACGGCCAGCATAATTTACGATTCCGAATACTCGCTGCGGGGGTGTTCCTCTTCCAAACCATCCCATTTGGATCGCATCCCATTCTATGCGATGCGATGCCAAAGAATTGAATTTCAATTTGCTGACTTGCCATTTTCCATGTTTGCAGCAAAGACTTCTTCTCGCTTCTTCTCGCTTCAAGTGCTTAAAGATGTCTACCGAAAGGGTAGTTTCATATTCAATATTCATATTCGCATTCATATTCACATTTGAGTTGACTCTGTGAGTGTGAGGAAGCACGACTCCATTTCAATGACGCTGCGTTGTTTATTGTGAGTGTTTCATTCACTTCCTCGCCACAGTTTAGATACTTTTTTTTTTGTTTAGAGAATCTGCAGAGATCTGCAATTTGTGATACAACCATTTGTTGTCCTACTGTCAAATTTCATGGACAATTTCAGCTGTTCTGTGAGCGATTCTCTACACTAGCTAACAAGATGGGAGTTCTTTAAAATTATATAACAAATTGCAAAGCCAATGACCATCATAACGCTATTAGTTGAACATTATGTTCAACACTAATTATCAAAACTTTATGCAATCGAAGGCCTAGTAAAATATTCGCTAATTATTATTATTATAAACATAAAGTTTAAACCGGCTTAAAACATAAAAAATAGTTTCCTCACAAGTTAATAAAAACACAATTCAATACTTAACGTAAAATTATAATTGTTAATTATTCACTTGAATTGAAGGTAAAACTTTAACATCGAAATTAATTTGTTATACAAAGTTGTACATAAAAATCAAGAAAGCATATTAAAAATAATAACAAATAAAAGCTTTAGCTTATAGTACTAGCAAATAAATAAATAAATGAATAAAAAATAAACTATACATACTTTACTTAAGCCAAACGTTATTCATACTATAAATCTTAGAATATTCATATAATTTTTACAATAATATTTCAATCACTTATGATCGACAAACAAAGAAAAAAACAATAATACCATCGGTATTTTTTTAACGATCTTTTAATACGTCATAATTTTTATACCCGGTATAAGGGTATTATAACTTTGTGCCGGCGGGAAATGTATGTAACAGGTAGAAGGAGGCATCTCCGACCCTATAAAGTATATATATTCTTGATCAGCGTCAACAGCCGAGACGATCTAGCTATGTCCGTCTGTCCGTCTGTGTGTCTGTCCGTCTGTCCGTCCGTCCGTATGAAACACTGGATCTCAGAGACTATAAGAGATAGAGCTATAGTTTTCGACAGCATTTGGTTACTATATCGATATACCAAGCATACCATTTGGTATATTTTTAGTATTTTTTTAGTATTTTCGGTATATTTTGAAAATGATACCGCAATATTTTGCCTTTATTAAAAGTGGGTAGCGGGTATCTCACATTCGAGCACACTCGACTGTAACTTTCTTACTTGTTTCATTTCGGGTTTTGATCATTTTTATAATAACTTAATATTTATTTGAAGTAATTTTATATATTCCAGTAATAAACATTTTTGAGTTAGAAGATGGAAATCATAAATAATAAAACTTAAAACTTTAAACTTTTTATAGTCCTTCCTAATTCATTTTTTTTTTTCATCTTCCTCCTTTACAAAATCAGTTAATTCAACATAAGAGACAACTTTACATTAATGTTTATCATATCTAAACTGTACCTAACTAAATTCAGAAAGAATACTAAATAAATTACTGACAATGGCAATGCAAATATTAAATTAATGGTTACGTTTCGGTAAATAAATAAAAATCGTTTATAATAATTATAAATTTTTTCCACTTCTCCCCAATTCACAGAATCAGTTAAATCAGCATAAAATGCCGCTTCATATTAATGTTTATTACACTCGGACTTTAGCTGACAAATTTCAGGCAGCATAATGAATAAATTAAGAAATATTTGTATGAAACCTGTGCTGCCTGAATATCATTTCATTTACGAGTAATCTTCGCTCACTCACTAAACTAGTTAACAAAATTGCGAATGCTGCTCGCGGGCCACAAAATCAAGTACTATAATTAGCAGATCGTCCAAGTGAAACTATCTTGCAAACTGTTCACACTTGAATTATAATATTTTGAAGCCATCAATCATCCACACAGATTACAGTGCTTAAATCAGTTGTGCAGAGTGCAGTGCAGTGTCATTTATCAGCATCGCAGCATCTGTGACCAGAGACAGAATAAAAAACAAACTTTAGTGCAGAGTTGTTGCTTGGCTGTGTTAACAACATGCTCGTATTCAATTTGCTTTGTTCCCAGGCATTTAGAACATCCTGTATGCTGGGGATCGAATCGAACATCGACATGGAATTGGAGAAGGAGAAGGAGTTGGGGATGCAGTTGAAGTTGAAGTTTGAGTTTGAGTTTGAATCATGCGCAGCTAGCTTCAAGTGCAAGGCAAACAGCTGCCCATTCAACTTTTGCATACGAGTCTGCAGTAATTGCAACGCAGTTTGCAGTTTGCAGTTTGTGTGACAGGCGAACTTGTATCCATGAGATACACATTCGCGTGCAATGTGCGGTGATTGCAATTACGGGCCAAAAGTGTCGGCAACGCACACAATTGATAAAAATAAAAGCAACGAGGAGAAGAAATAAATTCAATTAAATAAAATAAAAGAAAACGGCAGAAAAAAGGGAAGTGAGTTGTTGTTGTTGTTGCTGTTGTCAGTGGGCGATGTATCTATATCTCGATCTGTAGCTGTATCTGCTGGATATCTGCTGCATTGTTTTGTGGTTGTCACTTGAAGTGCTTGAGGTTGTTGCCAACACAGTTGCAACACTTTCCCAAGAATTCCGATTGCCTTTTGTGGGTGACGCAAGCGAGCCACAACTTGTAGCTACATTTGTATCTTGTATCTTGTGCGAAGATGCAGCCCAGGGAGACACGAAAAACAACTTTCGATAGCAGCGCTGCCTTCACTCTATCTCTCTCTTTTGGTTTTTTTGGGCCACACGACATTCGATACTCAAAGTTGCACTCAGTACTCAGAGCAAATGAAGTTGTCGCTTGTCGCGTAACAGTAGCTCAAGAATGTTTATTCATGCCAACCAAGTATCCACAGCGGTCTCCTGCAGCGTTTGCGTCTCAGCCTCACTTCGCATTACACTTCTTGCTCTTCAAGGTTCCCTTCAATTACCATCGAAACAAAACTGAGTCGCCGTTTTGTAACCGAATCTTTTGTCTGGACTTGATTCTGGCAAACAACAACAACCCGCCACATGGCAGCGTGTGGTTAGTCATAAACTTCCATTGATGGAACAGCGACAGTGTGACAGATCGACAGACAGCAGACTGACCAGCAATCAGGCCATGAATGGATGAATAAGAATGAATGAAGTGCGAGTAAGTGAATGAATGTCCATTTCGGAACACATTGCAAGCGTATGCTGATTTCTGATCTTTCTGGACTGCTTTGTACTTTCCGCTGAAGTTGCAAGTACTGCATTTACATTTTCAGTTCTTAACCCAATTCCTCTGCTTCTTCTAACAGCTCGCAAAACAAACAACAACCAGAATTTTATGATTATACTTCGAGTGTTTACGGCGCATTCCCCGCAGTCATTTACTCGATTCGTTGCGACTCGAGTGTTTCTCAGAATGCGTTTCTTTCGGCTTTCTGCTTTCTGCCTGTTTGCCAACGAAAACATAACTTGGCCAGCATCCAAACTCCATTTAAAATGAGATGAGTTTCTGAGGTGTTGATTGCACCTCGTAAAACAATGGAAGTCAAGAAACGTTCGTGTCATTGTTGGAATTCAATCATCAAACTCATTATAACGGACAGAAGAAGAAGAAGCTGCTGAGTCAGTTGAAAGAATTCAGTACTGTACTTTGTACTTTTTCGCACATTGACCTATGGCTATGGTTTTTACATTGGTAATTTCGAGTAGCCCAAAAAGTCGAATTCCGAAATTGCAGATTACAATACAATACACGTAACATTTGCATTGACGTCAAGCGGAAATTCTAGTGACGATAGCAAAGTGACTAAGGTAATGATTTCATGGCTCTCTCTCTCTATCTCTTATCAACAGCCATCATTCGAGTAGTCATCGTGTTAATATCTTTTATTACACAGACACATTGGTGCCGAAAAAAACTGGGAATTGAACTCAAGGTTGCCGATGGACGAGACGTCAACAAACGATTGCAGCAACATTCAACATCAACATCAACGCTGAAGTAAATAAATCAATCAACAGAATCTAGTTGGAATTTCTTTCTTTCCTCACACGTCATATGCTAGAGATATGATGGATTTGTTTTGCATATAGTATTATTTATAGCACGAGACGCGTAAACAACATCGGGTCAAATGTGATAAACACAAAACTTTATTTATATCACTCGAATGGGCTATTTTTACCAATTGCACAAACGAAATTCCATGAAACCTTTTTCGTTTTAGCCATTTGCCATTTTGGGGTTATCGGAGTCGAGGTGAATAATCACGCTGCATATCTTATCACGTGGGCAGCGACTGACGCTCACTGCAAATACCCGACTCTATAACTAACATATATGACTACGAACTGCGAATGCGAAATAAACAGAAATGTTAATGCAAAAGCGACAACACAAACGACAACGATAAGATTAGATACCCAAACATTAGATTAAAACGCAGCAACCAATATAATAATAATAATATGGGGCACTCACTGAGGAGCTCATAAATAAAATTCCGAATAACTTTCCTTCCATATAAATCCATAAAGCAAAAAAAAAACTGTCAAGTTTGCTTAGTACTTGAAATGTTGAGCAAATATCAAGATCTGAAAGTTAAAGAGTTTATGACTTGAGCTAAAATACGTGTGCAAAAAGATTTCTCTGGAATTCGCTTTGAGATAAACAGGCAAATATTTAGTCGAGTCAGGAATTGTAAACTTTACAGAGAAGTAGAAAAAGATATCACATTTATGATCTCATTTGTTTTTTTGTACAAAAGTTAAGATGTCATCTCAAAGTTGTAATCTTAAAATATGCGTTCCAATTTACAAATTTACATATAGATCATAAATATAGGATTATCCGGATGATCGCATGTAAAAGTTGATGTAAGGGGAACGAACACACAAACGTTTTGATCAAACGAAAACTGAATTATGAGGCAATGCATTCACAAATTTGTACAATAAACCGTTTGCAGTAAAGCCAGATAATTGGTCAATAAAATACTTTAATGCACTTCACACGATTATCGATGGCATCTTCCTCCTCCTCGGGGGCCAAAAAGACCAAAGTTGCCTTTACCAATTTGTCGAAAAAAAGAAAAGAAAACCAAATTACTTGATGGCTGTCGAAATGATTGAGATAAATCACAAAAAAATTCGGCGCCCGCCCGCGTCCATTGCGTAAATCAAAAATTTATGTTTTAGATTTCTTGATTTCTTGATTTTATGAATTTTTCTGTTTTCAGCGCATACAAATCTTTTGATTGTGAACAAATTTGGACGCTCGTTTTTCCAGCGACCAGCTTTTCACTGTCTGATTTATAAGGTCATCGAGCGAAACACCAAAATACAAATTTGAAGAGACACAGAAAAAAAAAAAAAAAAAAAGCGGGCCCGGGGCCAAAACGTGGGCGCCCCTCTTTGGACTACGCGTTGAGATCATTAAGGCAACCCAAATGTGACATTTTCACAGATTAATGGGTCAGTCTGATAGAATATTTTTGGCGGCAACTTTGGCATAATAATCATGCATTAAACTACGCATTGAGGTGGCAACTCTGCAACAATCTGTCGCTGCTGCTGTTGCATTGGAATCTCTCTCATAAATCTTGCATGTCGCCGTTTTTGTCGCGTTTTCTTTAATTTAAGAGCAATTTATTAAATGCCCCCATCGCCGGAGCTTAATCTGCACTGGAAAATCTTTGAGGCAACTGCATAAATTAATTAAAAAACTGCCGCCGAAAGAATGCGTGAGATATTTTTGTGTCTGTGTGTCGAGCAACAATTTGCCAAGGCGCCCGAAAAAAAGTATCTGTATCTGCGCTTTTGTATCTCTTCTTTGGATGTGCATCGCTGCAGTTGTTTGTGTGTCGCTTGACAGCGCTGATTAGCGCATTCCCAATATTTATGGCAGCTGTCGCTGTGCTCCTTTCCTCCAGTGGGAAAAATAACAATTTTTCTCCATTTTCATGCTCAATTTTGAATTGCTTATTAAAAAAGCAGAACGACCCGAAATTATGTAATCAAATGCTGTCGTTGAAAATTCTTGTATGTGTCACACGTAATCAACATTTGCAGATACATTTTTTCGTTTTGTTTGAATCGAAGTTTCACATGACGTGAGGAAAATTGTCGTCAGGAAAAGCCGCCAGGTAACAAACATCTTCAGTCTGTCTATAAATTAAGGAATTTCAAAACACGTACACGAAGAGTACACATTAATTCTTCACTCTACGCTTTCCACTTTCTTTCTTTCTTCATTGCATTCTGTGAGTTATGTTGTTGTTTCCCCCCCCATTTCTTCTTTTCTTTTTCATTTTAATGCAAATTTTCGCAGCCAGCGCTCATAATTTCAATGCGACAGCAAAATATGTTGGCGCCAGGCAGCTGAGAGCGTCGCTGGCTTCCATTAGCGCCTCTTGTCGAGCAGGGGACAGGGGCGGGGCAACTAAAAAGGGGCGTGTCTGCTGGCCACTGGATATAGCAGCCGCACTGCAAAAATCTGCTACATACATTTCAATTTACGACCCCGAAATGTTTGAAGTGGATTTTTTTTTTTTCGAATATAAATTTGCAATGAATGGATTTCAACTTGAAGCTCAATGACCATCCCATAAATTGACGTTGGCAATTTTTGGCATTGGCAAACCAGATGCATACATCAAAAAGTATCCCAACTGCGTCTCTGAGCTCAAGGTAGATATGAGATTTATAATTTATGAGCAACTTGATGATTACAACAGATAATTTCTGTGTAGAAAATTGATTAATTACCATATATGACTTATTTTGCATTATTTTTGTGAACCCTCAAAGCAATGCCCATTGACAAAGGACTCAAGTCTGAGGATAAGCACACGCTGTCAACGCCAGCGGTCACGTGCTGTGTAAGAAGTCATCTCTTGGCCATAAATTTCAGTTGCCAGCAACTAACTTTAAGGCTTCTTCGCAGACAAAGTTCAGCACATAAATTCAATTGCCTTGTTGCAGTCTGCAGGACGCAGGTTGATTAACCCCACGAGATGGCGACGGAGCAAAACAAACAGCCGTCGAGTGTGCAGAGATGAAAGCCAAAACCAAGGATAACAAACTCCAGCCAAGAGAGCGAAAAAAAAAGAGAGAAAGAGAGAATGTAAATGCGCTCTCAGATAAATTCAGCAAGGGATGCCAAAAAGCGCTGAATGGGAGCAAACAGGCAGCAGCCTGAGGTGGGTGGTTGGGGGTGGAGGGTAAACAACCCCAACTGAGGTTCAATTGCGGGCAAGTGCAAGGACGACGACGACAGCGAAGGCAACGCAAAAAAATAAATGTCGTGATCGAAAGCCGCCCAAACAAAAGGATGCAAACGATGTCAGGGATAAAATTGAAAGCAAACATAAACAAGAAGCTACCCAAAAAAATTAAAAAATAAAATAAAACCCACCACCAGCTGCGCTCTCGGGATGCTGTCGAGGGCGGCCAGGAAAACCAAAAACTTCAAAGCATAAAAAAGAGCGTTATTTGTTATGTCTTAAGGAAGCTAAGTCAGCAGAGGCAAAAGTGAGCATAGCTTGGGAGGAAAAGTTAAAGCAATGTGGTAGGAAGACTGAGGACAACTCGGGAAGTAAAGGAAACTTAAAGCAATTTGGTAGGTAAAAAGCCGAACTTGGAAGAAAAACTCAGGACAACCTGGGAAGTAAAGGAACCTGAAAGCTATGTGATAGGGAGAGTTAGGACAACTTGGGAAGTAAAGGAACCTGAAAACAATGTGGTATGAAGACTGAGGATAACTTGGGAAGTAAAGGAAACTTAAAGCAATGTGGTAGGTAAAAATTCGAAGATGGAAGACAAACTCTAGACAACCTGGGAAGTAAAGGAACCTGAAAGCTATGTGATAGGGAGAGTTAGGACAACTTGGGAAGTAAAGGAACCTGAAAACAATGAGTTAGGAATACTCAGGACAACTCCGCAAGTTAAGGAAACTTAAAGCAATGTGGTAGGAAGACTTAGGAAAACTTGGGAGGTAAAGAAACCGGAAGGCAATGTGGTAGGTAAAAGTCCGAAGATGGAAGAAAACTCCGCAAGTGAAGGAACGTGAAATGAACTCAGGAAAACTTGGGAAGTACAGGAACCTGAAACAAATGTGGTAGGCATAAAGTTGAAGCAAAAGAAAAACTCTGAACAACTTGGCTTGCAAAGTGGGGGGCAGCAAAGTCAGGACATTTTAGCATAACTTAAAGTCCAAGAGTCCAAGTGGCCAATAGACGCATGTGTGTGTATGTAAATTATGCACAACACTCAAGTGCGTCACGAACGAAGGAAAAATGCTAATGTAGCTACTGTATGTTATGTGGACCACCCAGCAGTAACCATAAATTGTGCTGTCTTCCCTCGCAATAGATGCCCGCTTTGAATGGCGTCAACAAATTTATTTCGCATCGCAGCGCATCTGATGTATGACGTGACTTTGACAGCGAAGTCACACACACACAAAAGCGAAGCCATGGTCATCACACAACCGCGACTCCTGCATCAGGCATCAGGCAGTCAGCAAATGTGACGGCGTCGTTGTTGCCTCGCCTCGGCTTTTGCTTTCGTCATCATCCGCCCCCCTACTTTCCCCTTCCACAACCTTCATCTGCTCCACGGTTTGCTGCCGTGTTTACATAACATGGCAATGACGCGCTGTATCCAGCAGCCCAGCATCGAGCGCTCAACACGCATGCGGCTAGCTCCATTGAGCTCTAGTCTGGCCAGGTCGACCAGGAAGGAGGAGGAGGGTGTAATACACACACACACACTGAAAACCGCAGCCGGCGCTGCTCGTTTTTGCCGGCAAAACGACGCACAAAAAAGTATTAAAGGAAAAAGCATTCACAACATTTACGCTACGCACCCTGACAATGTGGTTAGCTACGAGTAGCTATCGCATCCACACACACACAAAACACGACTGCTCCTCCTCGATATAACTATGAGTTGGAGAGTATTGGAGAGTGTATATGCGTATATATCTGTATATAGTAGTATCTGAAGGCATTGTGTGTGCGCTTGGCTTTTGCTTTTGTATTCGCTCTGACATTGTCCTCGATGCTTTGGACTGCAAATTAATGCGAGGTCTGTTTGCAAACTTTGCCAGCTGATTTGAGCTAAGCATAAATTTATGAATTTGAAAAACTGATTATTGCTCTGAAGAATACTTTTTATAAAAGTTTTGAAAATAGCGATAATATGAAGTTGTCATTATCAACAAAATTCAGCAAACATGAATACCTCATTTAAATGAGTGTTATAACAAAATTCAGCACTTAAGTTTAATTTGAAATAATTGAAATAAAGAACAATCTAATAATATATAAACATTTAAATATGTTTGATTTCCCACAAAATAAATATGTGTATTCAATTTTTCAATATTATGTGCACATAGAGAAAATATAGATAGAAAAATCTTGATTTAAGATTTTTTAAATTAAAAAAAACATTTTGAAATATGTTTCTTGTATTGAAAAAATTTTGAAATATAATTTTTATAACGACAGAATCTTGAATTTATTTTATTATACTAAGTTAAGATTAAAATCTTGATTCAAAAAAAATATTGTTTTCTAGATTGAAAAGTATTACGATATTGATAATAATTATTAAAATGTGTTTAGCAGATTGATTAGCAATTCAAATTTATTGAAAGTAGTTCAAAAATATAGCAATCTAATATCATAACATTTAAAATGATTCTGTCCGGAGGAAGTTTCCCAAAATTCTTTGTATACCTATTGCTAACATCTGTTAAATGTTTGTATCGAAAGTTTCGAAAGTTGTAACATAATATAATAGAGGGATATCTCTATTGAGGGGACACAAATTTGCTAGTTTCATATCAAGCTAGAAAAGTCGCTGTAATATCCCATAATATGTATAGTATATAATATAATTAGGGTGATTAACATTTTTTTACGAATTTTACATCATCTTGAAATCAAAAGTGACAAACATCTATCCACATGTGCTTGCCACTGTATATAAAAAATCCGTAATATGTACCATATAGTATGTCCCTCTCTCTATCTATAGTATGTACAATTTGCCATTACAGCACATCCTTTTCATAGGTATATTCCCCAACCCACTCTATTATAGGAATGGTCCCACACCTATTCCCATTTAATTTCCGCCTCCTATTAAACCATTTCCTGTTTTATTGCCAACCTGTGTCCAACTCTCTGCTGGATCACACCTCGCACTACGGCAGTTTCATTTAAGTAAATTTCCATATGAATAGCTGAATCAAAAGGCGCTGTCCGTAGCTGAAGTTGTAGCTGTATCTAAAGTTGCACGTCTCCCCTCCTCTAAGCTGAGCTGAGCTGAGCTCTGGTTAACTTTCAATTAACGTCACATTTCACGTACCTGCGCACTTTTCACTCGATGCAGATGTAGCGTGCCGCCAGTGATGACCCCCGCGGTGGTCGCCTTGGCGTGCATTGGCGCTGAATTTATGACGTACTGCGTCTGCGGCTGCTGCTGCGACTGCTGCTGTTTGGCCACAGTTGTTGTTGCCGGCGATGTTGCTGCAGCTGCCCCAGCTCCAACTCCAGCTCCAGCCGGTGTTAGCTGCGGTTTGGTTACTGATGCCGCTGCCAATGTCTGTGTTTTTGCAACATGCCTAATTGAGTTTTCTGGTACTCGATTTTCACTTTGGCAGTCCATTGATGGCAATCGCGTTTCGTGTTGTTGTGCAACGGACATGCTCGTAATTAGCTTTTGGCAATTTAGACACTGTGTGACTGCGATAACTAGTATAAAACAGATATAGAGTCCGTGTACATATATCTGATGTCTAACACCAAATCAATTAGACCACCTCACTTTTTACATACGAGATAGCGCACACTTGTATCTCAAAGATACACGCATGCAAAATTCACTTTCGTCCCGACAAAAAATGCGAATTCAACCGAATGCCGAATGTCGAATGTCGGAAAATTTACACCGGATGATTCCGGGTCTTCGTTTTGCACCGTACGCGAGTTCAACTGTTACTGAAACGCACTCACGAAGCTAGAGCTGGAGCTGGAGCTGAAGTTAGAGCGCCCTTCGGTGGTGGTTGTTAGCTGCCCCGGCAAAAGTGTTGTTAGCTTTATCTGTATTTTATCTGCAGGGGAAATTCGCAAGGACTCGACGACGTTGAGCCCAAAAGGGACCGGGACCGAGACCGAGACCGAAACCGGCACGTGAGCTTCTTGCCGATAAGCAGCCCAAAACAAACGCAACTAACGAGATGGAATGGGGAGCTGGGAGCCAGTATCACCATGAGATTTAATTAAAAATTACAAGTGTTCAGATGGCTAATTAACAAAAACGATTCAAGAGTGACGCCTCTTAAAACGGGGCACGTATTTCCCAAAACACATTCAAAACAAATTCAAAAATCTGTTGTATACTGCTATGAAGATTTGTATCAAAGGTACACATTAACTACTACATTATTTTTGTTCTATCGTGCATATAAACACATTCATTTTTAGGATTCCAAATGATAGAGTTTAGAGAATTTGAGAATGAAAGTTGTTAATTAAAAAGCGAAGGTGTTTACTTTAAGTGTTACATTTAAATTTTTAATTAGAATTGAATGTAAATATTATATAAGTTTCTAAAAATGGAGTGAAAATAACTTACACCAATCTAAGGGAATTAATGAATAAGTTCAGAGAATTTAGACTTAAAATTTTAACTTGGAAATTATTATTTACCATGTGAACTACTTACTAAATTAACTTAGTAATTGCAGACTTGATGACTTTAATACCAAATCACTTTCCACCAAATTTAACCACTTATTAAGCCGGCTCAGAGAGTGTGGTTTTCAATAAAATCACATTTTAGATCGGTTAAGATGGTTAAGACGTCATATATATGGAAATATATCTACACCAAGCTAAACCACTTTTTGAACCGGTTCAGTACCTTACATCTTCACATACTAACACTACTTGAATCAGTGAGAACGTCGAATTAATTATAGAGTCAGTAGAATTCAATCTGAGACATTTTTTGAACCATTTCTGCTGCAGCCTCCCGATGTTACACGAAAAATGTGTTAAACCTTTTCGAATCTATGTGGTTAAGTTAACAATTAAATAGTAGAATGGGAATCAATGTAAGATTGAGTTTTCGAGCTGAATAGCTACAACAGCAACAACTTTCATATGTAAAATCATTTTCACAATATTTCTTATTGTAGGCAGCAATTCAAAAGACTTTCCTAGCATAATTAGCATTAGCAACAATATGGATCAGCAATCTTTCATCAAGAAAGAGGAGTTCGAACTCCCCAAGAGCGGAAAAAAGTCAGTAAATGTCACTAGTGTCGAGCTAGAAGGGGAGACAGAGAAAGAGAAGAAACCCAAAGAGAAGAAACCCGCAGAGCACTCGTATGCACATGAGATAATGGCTGATCTGGAGTATCGTCAGCAGTTTAAGGTAGACTAAACTATATAACACTTTCATTCCCTAACTAATTTACAGCTGCTGTTAGGTGACCGAAGTGGTTGATGGGGAGGAGGTGGACATGACGCCCAACTATATATCCGATCAGCCCTACGCCGATCAGTTTCTCACATTCAATGTGCATTTGAAGCATGAGGTCAATACCATGCAGCTGCTGCACTCTCGCTCTTCCCGCTCCCGCACACGTCAAAGCATGCGCGGAGGTGTCGGTGGCAACAAGCAATCCATGGACGAGTTGATCAATGGCGTAAGCAGCTGAGGGAGTTAACCATTCTAATTCGTAGATGTAATGCCATTGTTTTTCCTAGATCATCTTTGAGAATATTGTGTTTAGTGCTAGCAAGGTTGAGGAAATCAAACAGGGTCACGTTCCCGTGCCCTTCAAGAAGTCCTTTGTTAAGGTGACGCTACGCAAGTCCGATTTCTTTGTGCTCTTCAATCAGCCCAGCACAACGGTGGCCAAGGGCACACCCCAAGGCGAGCAGGTGGAGGCCGACAATCGTCACTACGAGTATCTGACCATGGGCAAAGGCAAGGTGCGACGTCGCTCCGACAACGATGCACAGACAACGCTGGTGTTGACCAACTCACGGGCAGTGAACACCATTTATGTGGACTTCGCAACTGTGGGTTCTTATGTATCCAACTTTGAGATGTACGACACACTGGAGGGCGTCAATCCCAAGAAAGATGCGCATACCACCATGCAGAGTCTGGCCAAGCCGGGTGAAAGTGTGGGCACTCAAGTGATGGATGCAGCAGCCGCTGCATACCATGAGGAAGAGGAAGCTAAAGCCAAGGAACGTGCCAAGAATCAAGCAACGGAGTTGTATCAACGTCCTGAGTTCAAGACATCTCTGCAGTACATTGGACGCACACTCTCGAGCAATCTGTACAAGGCGGGAATGCAACGTTTCCGCAACTTTCAGCAGGTGGATCGCTGTGCCCCGGATGTGGAGTACAAGTACTCGTTGAAGCTGCTCTTTCGCTTGATACCCGTGCCCAGCTACGATGAGCGCAAAGCGGTTAGCGACATGAGTTTCTGCACCACCAACAGCGACATTTTGGCCATTTCCTACGGTCTGTTCTCGTTCTCCTCGCAGCAAGTGCCCAACTCGGGGGGATGTCTACATCTGGAGCATTAAGAATCCCGGTGAACCGGAGCGTGCTTACTACTATAAAATACCCGTGACTGCGCTTTGTTTCTCCCCTTATCTGCCATCGTTGATTGCCATTGGCATGTACGATGGCAGCGTTGAAGTGCGCAACGTCGCCGATCTCGGCAACGTTCCCATTGCGGTGTCTCAGCGCAGCACTTCACCTGGTTGCTCGCCCGTGGTGGCCATACGTTGGCTCAAGCAGACCACCGACGACGATGCCAACGAGATTGATCCGTTCCTGAGCCTGTCCCAAGATGGTTCCGTCACTCGCTTCTCCATCATCAAGTCGCCTTATTTGCTGGGCTTCACTCAGATGACTCTCGAACGCATCGAGGGACATCCCGAGGGTATTCGTGTGCCGCTGATGCCCACCACGATTGTGGAGTCCAACCGGCATCCGCAGGGGACTTTATATTACCACACATCCGGTGCACAAGGACATCTATTACATACTCACCGATGAGGGCTGCATTCACAAGTGCTCCATCAACTATCAGCATCAATATCTGGAGGTGCTCAAGTGTCACGATGGCGGAGTCAATGTCATGGAGTTTTCACCCTGGTCACCCAAGCTTTTTCTCACCTGTGGCAACGATTGGTAGGGGGAAATTGCTTTCCCTTTTTCTTTCTCATTCCATTTTCCATACTTAGGTACGTGCGCATTTGGATTGATGGCATGACGCGTCCTTTGATTGAACTGCTCGATGACTTTCAGCCCGTACACTGGGCCAACTGGAGTCCCACTCACTCCACTGTTCTAGTCTCTATGAACCGCGATACGGTCAGCGTTTGGGACATTCGTCGCAACATACTCAAGCCCATGGGAAAGCACGAAATGGATTCCTCCTATAACACTATTGGACAGTGAGTAAAGCCTTGTTATCTTTACCTTTTCTTTAGCCCATTTTAATCTTTTTATAGATTCTCGAATAGCGGCACAACTTTGGTTGTGGGCAATGAGCGTGGCAATGCCTTGTTCCAGGGCCTAAATGATATGCCATTTCCACCGCATTTTCAGTACGATGAGCTGGAAAAGGCCATCTACAAAGCCATTGGCAATGATCAGGATCTCTTCATTGAGCTAAAGAGCATCGGTTTCTTTGGCTATCCCGGCAAGAAGAACCATAAACCGTAGAAAACTGTATAGGATTAGGCAATTAAAATGTAATTGGTTTTTGGGTTTCAATATTGCAAATAATAAAGCGCTCTAAAATTGGAGGGTATCATAAAAGAATGTAATATTTTTCATAAAAAGTTAAGATTCACAATAATCGATATAACAAGAAAGAATCTATTAGCCAATTACACCAAATTAAAATACTGAAGTTAACCTATATTTGATATATCGATAAACTACTACATTTAGTATATACCATAGAGTCAAAAATATACCGAATTATCAACGATAGGTCTTATTAAATTAAATATAGCAAAAATTATAAGCCTTTGTAACCTATATATGTGGCATTTTTTAATCTAATCAAATCTGATGTTCAAAAAATCTTTCAGAAATGTTTTATTTTATCATATTTGATCTGTGAGTAAAACTCAAATATGTACACAAATTTCTTGCTTGTCCTTCCTTTGTGTACATATCGGTTGTTAATAAAAGGAGAGATCAGAGTGCAAAGAAAGGATCAAGATCAGATCAACCCCTAAAATGCGTGCCAAGCTCAACAGGTAACGAATCCACTCAACTTCAAGGAAGACAACTTCCTTCACACTGAACTTGAAGCTAAGGAATTGTCCCCTCAGCTCTGGCAAAGGTTCAATGACTCAGTGCGCATTCAGAAAAGAAAAGCTTCTTCAATTTGCAGCTACTTATTTACGCCGATAAACAAGGGCTTATAACGGAATGGGAATTGGATCAGTCGGTTGCACGGCGACAGCTCGAATTACGGAATGCAAACAGGTAACACAAGACGATGACGAACAGAAACGAAAACGAAACGAAATCAAATAAGCGATTCGGCAAATATGAAAATGACCCTTACTTTGAGTGTGTTCTCTCCTCCGTTCTCCGTTCTCGGTTCTTCGATCTTTTTGTGCTCTGATCTGTGTGTGTGTGGTTTAAATGTCGCATTTGGTGGTCAGTAGAGGGTTCAAAACCTGTGGAGCAGCGGGTGTTAAATATCAAATAAACACTTGTGTACACATTAGCATACAAGATGAAAGAGGAATTTATTAAACATCCATAAAAATGTAGAATAGAACCCTGATCAAACTACGGTTACAGTTGTTCTTTTTGACCAAAGGCAGCGACAACTTAAGAAATAGAAATAAATGTCAAAATTTGTGGCTCATAAATAAAAAGAGAGTTGAAAGGAGGGGGAGCATTGAGACCACCATCATATAAGATGGCTGTAAATTACACAGCACATTCCGAAGCCGAAGGCAGACAACAAAAAAAAACAAAAAAAGAGAAAAGAGACCAAAAACAAACGCCGCTGAATGTCATCATCAAAGCCCACAATCCTTGTGCTGATTCAGGCTCAGCCTGAGGCAACGTCTTCGTCTCCATCTCAGCTGCATTAATTGTTGAGAAACAATCTCAGGCTTGTCGTGGTTGTCGCATTTAATGAACATTTAATTGCAGCCCACATGTGCGCCAAACAATGTCCACAATGAGAGTCGAGGAGCCGACCGCAGGCACAAATTGAAAACAAAGTGTTATTGCCCAACGCAAAGACGCTCTTCATTATCGTTGTCATCATCATCATCAGCATCAACATCCACATTATCGCCAGAGCTGACAAGGAGACAAACGAGCTTACAGTAGCTGCTGCAGTAGCTGATATGGCCATGACAGTGTCAACCAGAACACGAGATGACGAGGCAAACGCGATACGCAATGCCATTTTGCCATTTTGCCAATAAAAGCTGCGATTCATCAGAATTTCTTGGATTCCCATAGCGGAGTTATTTGCTCTCTCTCTCTCTCCCTCGTATAGCGGGAGCAGCTTAAAAAGTCGCTGGCTGGTAAACAGGTCTCAGCTCAACTCTGCTCGGGAGAAAGGTGCTGATGACTAGATGACGAGATGCTAAAAGAAATGGAGCTCATAAAGCGCACAATTCATCTGTTTGCCACAACATGCAATTATTAGTTGCAAGTTGGCTTAACCCATCGTTGCCTCAATTTTCTGTGACATAGTTATAATATTATAATAATAAATTATTAACTAACTTAAATTATTGTTGGGAATATTTGTTTATAATAATTATGCCATGCATGTAAATGACTTTGATGTCCATGCCACACAAATTCTATTACCTATCATCAAAAAAGTCTCAACTTAAATCATCTATCGGTTAATTGAAGGAATTGTAAATTAAGAAGCTGCAGAATAATGAATGCTTAAATTTTAATGCACCTTTTTCGAAATTATTTGTTTATTTGAAAATTATTAAAAGAAAATTTTATTTAATGAGACGAGGCCACTTTACTAAAAAATAATTGACATATTGACATATGAATTAAAGTTTTTTTTTTCCAATTCAAATTTAATACAATCCCAATTTCAATTCAAATAAAAATATACTTTCTCGAAATTTGTGTTTGTTTTTTTTTTTCAAATCATTTAAAATTATTAACATCTGAAAAGTTGTTGGTCAATATTTTTGATCAAAAATGATTTTATTTATAATATAAATCTTATGTTTACTTAAGAAAAATTCTACAAAATAATAAATCGATAGATTAATTAAACAAAAACATAGTATCTTAAAGCGTCATATGTTTGTAATTTATTAATTAATATCTATCAAGTAGCCAATTGACGAAAATTTGAATACAATTTTATCCTACACAGAGAACAAAATTTAGATTGAATAAAAATTTGATTTAAGCATTTTTCAATATTAAAAATAAATAAAATAAAAATAATATTTTTAGGTAGAAGCAATCTTAAACAAGCTTTTTATGCTATTTGCATTTTAAGATTTAAAAAAATCTATTTTAGGATTAAAAGCTTCCAAATTGTTTTATTCTATATTGAAAAAAAGCTAGAAAATCTTGATCTAAGAACTTTTCGATCTTAAAAAAAAGAATTTGGTTCTTGTTTCTTAAAATGTTGGAATCCTCTTCCTTTAAAATGAGAACCTAATTACTGGTGTTTATGCCGTTAGCTCAGTAAGTAAAGATGTCGCAAATCATTGTGTCGTGTGTATATTTATTTTAGCAAGTTGTTTTGTTTGTGTATACATATGTATGTATGTATTTTGATGTATTTAACAATTCATAGATCTCATTACGTTAAGTTTAAGCACTCTTGTGCCGCTCCGAAAAAGTTTGGCCACAGTAAATGTTTTGTGGTCGATAAGGTTCATTATCAGGATCATCAGAAGAATCCCTAAAAAATACAGACATAACTTTAAATAAATTAACATTATAATCTTAAAAGAGCTAAGCTTACTCCACTTCCGAGTACTGAGTGTAATCGCCATAGACAGTTGGAGGATTGCAGATGATGCAATGACAATTGGACTCAATGAAACATGTTTGACAATAAATGCCTCTGCACTTGGGTGTATCGCATTTCACAGTATCAGTTCTGGAAGTAGTTAAAAATTTAAGCTATATTTTGAAGGAGGAAATTATATTCTTACTTGGTTAGTTTGGCATGGCAAATGATGCATTTTTGCTTCTTGTAGCCGCCAAAACGACCGCAGGAAAGTCTGAAAATTAAATTCAAATTAAAGTAGAGTTTTGAGATACTTTGAAATGTACCTATAAAGTGCAACATGAAACAAGTTTGTGCCTTGCAACTGGCAATCTCCTTCGATGTAGGCATTTATGGCACGAGCTGTGCGTCTTGAGGTCAACACAAAGACATCTATAAAGATAATAAATATATTGTATATACTATATATGATCTATAATCGATGAACTAACCTCTCTCACGCATCAAACGCTGCAGCAAATACTGCGCTCTTTTATTGCTATTCTGTGGATAGAAGCTGGCCATGATCAGATGACGTGTGCGCAGCGAATATCCATCGAAGATTAACAACAGCCAGGTCAATAAGCACAGCATCATAATCTCCCAATAGCGCATATATTTCGGAGGTCCTGGCAACGGCAAACAATGCTGAACATCCACAAATAAACTCTTGGCCAGTGGCTCAAAGGATTGCACCAAGCTACGTATAATAAAACCAATCATTCCGCCGCCTTCCACCAAAATTTTGGTATATTCAGGAGCTATTTAAAAAGTATACATAAGAAATGATTGGAAATTAAGGTTTTTATGTTACTTACGTTGCAAATCTGCCGTTTGATGTGAATGATACGACATTATAGCCAACATCCAGAAAAGACTGACATCCACAAAGCAGATGATGAATAGCTGCAAGCTTGTGATAATCATAAACATCCAAGAGTCATAAGTGATTTCCAACTCAAAATCCAGATGTCGCAAGGCGGAAAGCTAAAAAGAATGATTTAAAAACTTTACAACCAAGAGCGTACAATAATAAAATTTAATTTCTCCAACTCTGCTAGTCTCTAAGATATAGCATCCTAAACACGCAGACAGACAGATATCAGGAATTACCTTCACATACTTGTTCTTCTCTTGTGCTCTCAAAGGCATTGCACTGTAACCCAAAGTTCTGTTCTGCTCTTCATTGTGGGCAAAGAACTGCGTTGTCAAATACACATTCAGAAAATTTTCGTGCCCCAAAAAGTTGGCGCGAAAATAGATGGCAGCCAACAAAACAGAAATGATCAACGCAATGATGATCAAATCAAGCCATAAGAAGATGTATTTAAATGATTTCATCTCTGCATCAAACTCGTTGCCCAGTTCCAGTTCAACATCAGTGCTCGATGGAACAGCATCTTCTGGCGATTGTTGTCCGTGATCAAAAGTGATGCTCACCGCAAAAATCGATCGTATGTTGTCAAAGCTTTCCAAGGGTCCTGCAAGGAGTGTACAAGTAGTATATATAGAACGACCTCCAAATACTCTTTCGATTTACTGGTAAACATTTGTTCGCCCAGCTCCTGATGCTGTTGCATGTAGGGATCAAAGAAGCTGGCCAAATCCTTGAGATTCGAGCAGAACCAAGCGAAACGCTCTTCCATATGGCAAACTGACTTCTCACCGGGAAACTTGGCCAAACATTCCTGCACGCTAATATTCCCGGCGCCCAAACAACGATCATAGGGTGCGCCCATTTGGTTGTCAAAGAAATTCTGCTGATGTCTCAACCATTCACCGCAGCTGCTATAGCTGGTATCTAAAATAAAGAAAGTTACTCTTAAGTCTCAGTTTTAGGGAGATTCCTTTGCCACTCACACAATCCCACAATGGGCTTCTCTAAACGCTGCAACACATCATCTAATCGCACCATTAGAGACCTTACTTGCTTCAAGCAATTGTAGATGGACTGCTCCACGACATAAATGGGTTCACCCATGATCTGATGCAGCGGAGTCAAAGCACTGTGCACCAGACCCTGATCACAGGCCACACTTCGTATCATGATGTCTATATTGCGAATGATATTCATCACGGGTCCAGTCAAAGCCAAGTAAAAGGCCCAGGTCATGAGCAACAGGCGTCCTCTATAGCCACCGAGTATCGGAAAAAACAGAGCGCCAATGCATCTGAAAATGAGGAAAGGAGAAGAAAGAGTTCCATTAATATTATAGACTATTTCATTCGCTCACTGACTGATTAGTTCAGGGATTCAACTAGCCAAGGGTGAAGCGAAAATCCAAAATTTTTGGTAAACTTCATTACGTATAATCTTCCAGCTCTTACCACTGAAGTTTTTGGCAAGCTATGTTGTGTAGGCATTTCAGCCTCCTAGCTCTTACCACTGATATTTTATTTAAGTATTCTGTGTTGTGATAGCAACCTCCCAGCACTTAATTCAGATATTTTTTAAAGAACTACTTTTTGTACGTGTTTCAGCCTCCTGGCTCTTACCAGTTGAACAGTCTGTTGACTGGTTTACTCAGTGAATCAACTTCATACATATATTTGACTAAACTTCATGGCTATAGGTTAACTTGACTCATGAATTAGAAGAAGACATTGTGTAATGTTGAAACTATTTCAAATTGAGGATTCTTCCTTTTTTAAGTTCTAAGATCCTGAGATTCAAATGTAGATGAACAGTTCTATCAACTCTCTAGTTTCTTATACACTTCAACTGAAATCGATGTTCAAGGTTTACTCAAACCCCATCAAGAACTTCTTACTCACCTCGTCGTGTGACTACAGCAAAGTACTAAAATGAGCAGCACTAGGAGCACGATGAGCAGCCACATCATATTGAGATCTCGATCCGCCTTCTTGTCGAACATGTACCAGAAGAGCACCAAAAAAATACCCGAGATGTAGCCCCCAATGACATACATGAGCATGTGCTCAAACGGAAGAGTTGTAACTACATCCTCTTTAGCTGGTGGCTGCGGATCCTTGGCTGGTTTCTGTGGTTTCTCTTGGGGATAGACGGGTGGCTCGTCTTTTCCCGCTTCGTCTTTTCCCGCTGATTTTTGCCTATTCAATATATCGTAATCCGATCTTGCCTCGCTGGAGTACCGCAACTTTTTTCCTTTTATGCCGTAATATACGTTGGCCTCCTTGTGCCAATGTGGAGGCCAGACATGATGTGATTTCTTGGTTTTATTCTCCGAGTCGGATGGAGTCTGCTGTTCATCGCCATCGTCGCCAGCACTTTGACGATCCCATTCCCACTCCGGTTTCGGTTCTCGTTTCCTCTCCCAGCATGTGTCTTCACTAGAGGAAGATGAAGTTCGAGACCTGATTTTGCTATATCTCGGCATTTTTCATGAAAATTTTACTTATTTTACTATAAGACTTTCGACTAGAAATCCTATGAATTTGTGACTCTATTCATGAGAGATGACTCATCAAGTAAAATCTTGATTTAAAAAGGCATGTACAACTATAAAAGAAAAGTTGAACATTAAGTAGGGAAGTCAGATACAAGCTCTCCATTTTGAATTCTTAAAATATACCAAATACATATAGCGAAAATTACAAAAATATACCGAAGACTATATTTCCCCATTTCGCATCCATTTTGACTAAAAGCAAGAAACTGCGATACTATTCTTATATATACCAAATTAATATACCAGAAAAAATACTAAAATATACCGAAGGCCAAATTGTCCCCTATCCATTTCGAATAAAACCAAAACAAAGCGGACTATTCTAAAAAAATATACCAAATTAATATACCAAAAAATACTGAAATATAACCAGACGCTAAATGCATTCAACTGAATATACTGTATAAAAGAACTTTGAATAAACTTGTCGAAAAATTGAAAAAGCCAATTAATTAGCTTATTTATTTGTCAATATTTATTGATTAGAATTAAGTTTAAGAATATAATACGCAAAGTCAAAGGAACTGAGGTGTTTAGGATGCAATTAAATAACGAAGTCGTGTGATTTATCCAAAAAGTTTTTGTATTTTAATAAATTATATATAATTATTATAATTAATTAATTAATTATTATTATATTATATTATATTATTATATTATATATAAAATTAGCTATTAACAATTCAATTTTTTTGTATAAAATTTTCAAAATGGGTCTGTTATTTACCGGAATAAAGTTTTGCCTGCTGCTGTCCATAGGAAACCGCATCGGGATCATCCGAGGAGTCCCTGGAATAAAGACTTATAAGTATACTCAATAGATAGATTTGCCAAATTCAAGTTGCTTACTGAACCTCCGAGATAACGCTGCAATCGTCACAATCCAAAGATCGTTGGCAAAGATTGCATTTATTATTCGATGAGCTAAAGCAAAGCTGGCAAAAGATGCCTTGGCAACCAGGTGAATCACAATTGATGCGGGTTGAGCTGTAAGAGCGATCCTGAGATGAAATATATTTTTGGTTGCGAGTTACCAGACTAACGAGCTAAGCAGCTTGCCACAAAGGACGCACACATCACAGCGAGGCCAGAGAAAGTGGCAGCAACTACAGAAGAAACAGAGTTAGTGATATATTTTGGAGTTGCACAGCAGTTGTTCTGACCAGCATAGCTTGGAGTGCAGCCATTTCAAGCAGCTGCTTCTATGACTTGTGGCAGGGTAAAGAAATGTAGCTCGTGCCTGGCGACGTGGCATCTTAAAGAAGTTAGCTATATGAGAGAAAAGAGAGATAGAATCAGTAAGCAAAATAAATTTGATCTTTAATATCCTTTTAATATTATCAACCGATTGTAATGAAATTTTCAGGAATCACGTAGAATGTATTTACTATGTTATCTATTTAAATTATTCTGCGCAGCTTAAAAATTAAAATCTGCAATTTGTTAGTTTAATTGATTTAAAAAGTATTCGAGGAGTTGCAAATTTAAGCAAGGAAGCTAAAGACGTGTGTGCTCGACTGTAAGATACGCGCTACCCATTTTCAATAAAAAGCTAAGCAGTGCGGTATTATTCTGAAAATATACCGAATATATATTCAGCATTTATTGATATACCTAATTATTGATGCATATTCAAAATATACTAAAGAGTACAAAGTATACCAGATTTTTAACCAAATTTGAACGTGTTTTATTATACAAAACTATTTAATAATCGACACTCAAATTTAACAAATTTATCGATATACTGGTCTACCCAAAATATACCAAAGACAACACAATATACTATATATAGTAAAATAAATAATACTTATCTTATGCACTCACCTCTCTCCTTGATTATCTTCTGATGCAAATAAATCGCTCTTTCTTTCGCACGTTCTGGATTAAAATGTTGCATGATCACGTGCCTCAAACGCAGCACAAAGGGCTCCGTTAACAGTATAAGCCAGGCGAGCAGACACAACTGAAATATCTCCAAGTACTTGCGAAAGTTGGGCCTCAAAGGTAACGGCAGACAAGCTTGCGTATCCAGCGATCTTTGTTGTGTTAAAGGACGAAAAGCATTCGCAATGCCACGCATGATGTCGCCCATGAAACCTCCTTGTTTGATCTCCAGTTCAATGTAAGCGGGCAACTCGAGTTCCGCCTGCTGATGGCCATAGAAGGAGATGCTGGCCAGCAGCCAGAAGAGACTGTAATCCACCAGACAAATTGCAAAGAGCTGAACGCAGCTGATGAGCAGCAAGAACGCATGCTCAGCCAGCAATAGACACTCGCAACTTGTGAGATGCAGACTGCTAAGCTGAAGAATTAAGGAGGAAAATTGTTAAGTAACTAGAAAACAAGTAAGAAAGTTACAATCGAGTGATATCCACTATACGGAAATATTGCTAAAATATATCAAATTAATATAACTAAAAAGTAAAAAAAAAAATATACCACAAGTTATATTTGGTATATCTAATATACCAAAAAAAAAAAATGGATTCAATTCCTATTGACACAAAATTTCAATACAATTTTACCCAATGGATGCAATATACCAAAAGCTATATTTAATATCTTGAGAAATACGCTGCATTACATTCAAAATATACCATAAAGCACAAAATATACCATAGAAATTACCAACAAATTAGAAATATCTCCTTTGTACACTTCTATACTCTTGATTGAATATACTGAAACATACCAAAAGCTATTTTTGGTATATCAATAATCTACTACACAAAAAAATACCATAGAAATTACCAATAAATTAGAGACATCTTCTATTGGCAAAAAGTTGTACACTTCCCTAGTGTTGATTGAATATACTCAAATATACAAAAAAGCAATATTTGGTATATCAATAATCTACTGCAACAAAATATACCAAAAAAAAAAAACATTCGCTATTGGTACAAGGTTTTACATTTTACCCTATGCATAGAATACTGTACTGTACTGCAATATACCAAAAGCAATATTTGGTATATCAATAAACTATACACTCAAAATATACCATAAATGTACCTTCAAGTACTTGCCACGCTCTAGACACTTTAACGGCAACACTCGTCTTCTTCCTTGTAGCCTGAATTGTTGTTCAATCGCATAAAAGTCGCTAGTCAAATAAACATTCTGATAACTGCGACTCTGCATATACTGCAGATAGAAGAAGGCGGCGCTAGAAAGAATTGTAAAGTATTAAGATAAACTATATTTAATTTGTCTCGCCCACTTGACAAACACCAGCAACAGCAGCAGCCAGCAAAGTAAATCCAGACAGCTTTGCAAAACTCGAAAAGGACGCAGACTCTGTGTGATATCCTGCAGGATCTGCTCGCTGACATCGGAAAGATTCTTCGAGGCATTTGTGTGAAAGTTAAAATTGTGCTTAAAACTGATGCTAGCATCAAACATTTGCTCCAGCTGTGCTACAAATTCATAATAGCCTATAAAGTAATAAAAAATAGAAGTATAAAAAATAAAATCTTTTTTAGTTTTTCGGCGCTCGACAAAAATTAAATATAGAATACTCGTAATGTTCAGCATGTATTTTAGGAATTTTGGATTTTATCATTGTCGTTTTTATATGAATTAAGGGATCGTTTAAAAAGCTTAAATTTAAAACTTTAGCTATAAATACGTATTATAGATCAAATTAATAAATTCAAATTAAGATTTAGTTTGTAAAATAACTCCGCAAAAGATCAACAAATTCGCTTAAATTTTAAACCGACGATATTGGTTATTTTCAAAATGATATTCTGAAAATTTCAGAATCCTGATTCTCATAGTCAAAGGATCTAAATATTTCTACAAATGGATAATCATTTTAATTCTTTCCCTGATCTAATATTCTAACCCATCAATATCTAAGCTAAACTTACGTTCCATTATAGAATCCATAAAATTCCAACTTCTGCTCCAGAAGTCAACGCAAAACACATCGAACAACATCACAGGCAAGCAGACGGCCATATAAAGTCTGGTGGCATAGCAAAGTGATCTGACATAAACGAAATTCTCGCGACACTTGATCACAACTCGCTCAGCAGCGCGCTGACAGCGAGTGCCGGGTGATCCTCGCTGGGAATTACAAAGTTCCGCCACAGACTTCAACCAGGAAGAACAACTCTTGAAAGTATCAACTAAAAAGAGGGAAAATTAACAAATTTGGAATCAATAGACCGTTTAAAATTGTCGACTCACTAAAGAACACCAAGTATCTTTGGATGCTCAGCAAGAGATCCATCACCTGACGCAGCACGCGACGCACTTCGTCCAACATTAGTCCAACAGCTGATTGAACCGTTTTAATGGGTTCGAGCAGCACATCCAACAACTGACCAATTGCCTGACGCAACAGTTGCTGACCACAGTCCAGACTTTGCAGCATTATGCGCAGATTGGCCATAATATTGGCCGAGGGACCCAAAGCAGCCACAAAGAAGGCCAAAGTGATGAGCAAAGCGCGTCCTCGAGAGCTGCTCAACGAAGGCAAAGCGAGCACAAAGATGCAACTGAAGTAATTAAACATTAATACAAAAATAAATCTAATTTTAGTACCAGCTCACCGCATGGGTCGACTATAGATCAGCATTATACACACAATTCCCAAGCACGCCATTAACAACCAATTCTGACTGAGTTCCTTCAACTTTTCCACGGGTTGCCAATCATAACAAAGCAGTATCAGGCTTATGCTCGTCAAATAACCCGCTACACTCAAAGGTATCATCAATTTAAGTGGCCAAGCAAATGTCGACATATTGTTATGTGAAAAATACATAGTGTAAAGCAATGACAATTAAATTGCCCTGAACTTATTGTCAGTTACTTTTCAATATTCAAATAAGAGCAGCACTGCTTGCTAAGCATTGCACTGCTTGCCTTGCTTGAATACTATATTTGTCTCGCTCGCACCAAGTGCAGGCAGCGCGCAGCGTCTGATTGGCAGCCATGCTTGTTTCCAATGTGCTACACATAAAGCTGACTGCTATATTACTTAAGCAAAATGGCCGTTAAAAAATCAAACACATAGTTTTTGTTTTCTCTTTCTTTGCTTCTCTTTTGCTTCACGTTTTTAGTTTTATTGAATCAAACCAACTTACACTCGAACTTTTTGCGGGTTCTCAACTTTTTCATTCTTTTACAAATGTCAAAACCTTAAGTTTCATTTAACAAACTGTGCCGTATTTTTTTTGGGATATTTCATAGTTGTGAATTTTTATTTTGTTTTTTTTCTTTTGGTTTTTATGTTTTGAGGGATTTTTATTTTCAAACAGCGCGAATGCGTCCTGAATGTAACGAACTTTATGTTAATGTTTTGTATTTTTGTATTTTGCTTGTATTTTGTATTCTTAGTTTAGTTTGTTGTTGTTTTTACGTGCTGAAAAATACAACGTTGCGCATCGAAATTAAACAATTTCCTTCCCTATTTCCATCAACTTCATTCCTCAATTTTACATGTGTGTGTGTGTGTTTGTGTGTGTACTTAATATGTTTTAATAATTTATGGGATTTCTGCATAAAATCTATATATGTAAATATATAGTCGCATATGCGAGTGTGTGTGTGAATGGAAAGTGGATTGGGAGGGGAGATGGGGATTACCTAAGTATGTATATGTAATGTATATATAATGTATATATATATAGATCTGTCTGTTTTAGATGTATACAAATATGTATGTATGTACATAGGTTGCAAGTTAGTTGATGTATTTTATACTTTGCAAGGTAGTAATTGAATTACGTTTACGTTACGTTGCGTTTACCATTACGTTACGTCATTCCATTAACGTTAACGTATCAAGTATGTGTGTGTGTGTTTTACGTTTAGGCTTATATAACTCAGTCTAGCACCCCTAGAGATTGAACTTGGATAAAACGAGCGATCTTTCGATTCGCTCTCGAATTTATCAATGTACAATTGGAATCTGCAAATACAAATACAATATATACGCTCTATATATAGATATATATTATGTATATGTATAAGGTATGTGTATGTATAAACTCGTATAATATTGGCTATATATAATATATATATATATATCTGTATATATATTTTATGTTTGGTATATACTTTTTCGTTTTTTTTTTAACGGCTAATGTTTGCACTAAAAATTTGCAATAACTAAGAAAATTTACACTTAAAAAATTGAACACGAAACAAATTCCTTGGTGTCATGGATTCATTATTTTTTTTTGTTTTAGGCCAGACTTTTGAATAATCTTAATCTTAAAAAAACGGAAACATTTTCGTATACACACATTGTTTTTGTTGCCCAGGCGAGAGAGAAAATAAATTTGTTGCGATATTACTGGAAACTGGTTCACTAGGCACTTTCATCTATACTTCCGATTTTCGATTTATTCTCTATCCGATAAACTGAAGAAAGCTACAAACTTTTTTTTTGAGAGGGGGGAGATGGCCAGAAGAAAAGGAATATATAATAGTTTGTTGATAGTTTTTTTTGTTTTGGGATTTTTCTTTCGTCGTCTTCTCAAGTGTCCTGTGTAAGGACTTTTGTAAGGTACTGCAGCACATATAAGGTCGAAATCAAAGATCTGTTGTATTTTCTCTTCTTTTTTGTGTTGTTTTGTTTTTACAGTGTTGTTGTTGTTGTTGTTGTTGCTCTACTTGTTGTTGTCGAAACCTATTTGTAAGTTCGGTTAGTTCTCTAATGCGTTTTTCTTTTCTTCTTCTTTGTATTATTCCGATGAAGGGAGGAGGGGGAGGAGTCGAGGGGAACTTGACCAATATCCGAAAGAAAATAAATTGTGTTGCCAATTCGTTGGAAATAAAAACAAATTTGTTGTAAATTTTTTTGTTTGTTGTTTTGAAAATGTTTTTTCCTTTTTAATTTTTAATGATACGTTCTTATTTTTTTTTATGTTTTGTTTTGACCAATTTACTTTAGGTATATATATATATATGTATGTTTTTTTTTGTATATATATAGTATGTATATATAGATTTAATAATAATAATAATTTACAGTTTGCTCTCACTATTTAGTTGCTGCTTCTTACATATCTCTCTTTGCATTTGTTTAATGTTTTTGTTTTTCAATAAATTATACAATTTAATTTAGTTATGTTTAAATTTAATTTAGATTAATTTAATTTAATTGAATTAATTGTATACTTGCGTAACGTGTTTGTTTTTTTTTTTTTTTTTTATGTTTTTCCTTTTTTGGTTTTTGCGTTAATCTATATAGTTTAAATTGCTGCTACGGCCACGCCCACCGAATGCGGGACGCGATATGTATGTACAAATGTATTTTTTGCTTTCTTTCTTTCATCTACAACTACGACAGCTCTTCGCTCACTTCCATCTTAATCTTAACACTAAATAGGGTGAGTGTGTGTGTGTATGTGTGTGTGATAGGGGCGTGGTCTAGGCGTAACTTAGGATTTACAATTGAACTAATACGCGCGAGTTTTAGAAACTTGTTTTCCATTTTAATTTTAAGATTAACGAACCGAAATGCCAAACATAGTTATCGTAATCGTTTATCGTTATCGTAATTAGGTTTCTCTTTGCTGTGTTTTTAATTTAGTTAAAATTCAATTTTATACCTGTTTTGCATATAACTTTTTAAGCTAACCTCTCCTCCTCATCTCATCTTCCTTATGCGAAATGCAACAAAAAAGTTAACAAAAACCAAAAATTATTATAATAATAATATTACAACAAATACGTTTACAATTACAAATACAAATTCATCATCGTTTGCAATGTGTTTTTTTTTTTCTTCTTTTTCGAGCACAAAAAACAATCAAAGCCAAATGTAATTTCAACTAAATTTCTTCACTTTTCCAGCTCATTTAATTTTTTTTTAATTTGTTGGTTTGTTGTATATGCAATTTGTATTAATTTTTACTTTGCTTCTTCGGTTTGTTGTATATAATATATTATATATAGATTTAAATTTCTGTTTCTGTTTCTTTTTTTGCTTCATGTTTTTTTTTTCGTTTTGTTTTATGTTTTCATCTTGTTTTAAATAGTTTCTCAAAGTCTTATACGTTTCTTTATAGGGCAAAAAAGCATTATAAATTAATTGTAAAAATCAAAAAATTAGCATACAAAAATTCTTACTAGAAAGTTGAGCGAGCTACGCGGAAAAGCTTCAATCAATCGATAATTTATCGATTAATTTTAGCTCTCCACACTTTTCGGCTACATTCTTCTGCTAAACTACGCTAAACTCTGTGTTTCATTTATCTGTAGATTTCATTTTAGTTTTGTTTTAGGCATTTTAGACGTGCGCATAGAGCTAATGTACAATATATATATGTTGTATATAGAATATAGATGTAATCGATTTACATAGTTACACAATTTACAATTAGGTGACATGACAAACACACTCCCATTATATAGAATATATATGTATTTCTATATATATGTATTAGATCTATATATATTATATATGTATAGCTATTTTACAGTTTTACATACATCATTTGCTAGTTACGCTCTGCTTTGAATACAATTGAATTTAGTTTTAGTTTAGTTTATTTTTTGTTTTGTTTTTGTTGTAACTTAAGTCTAGCCCCGTTTGTTATGCAAAATGGCGCAAGCTGGCCGCCAGATGGCGCCACAGCATTAGCATCTTCTTCTCTATAGATGTATATATGTATGTTTTGTAATTCATTTAAATTGTGACTAACTACGCGCTAAAAAAAATTAGATAAACTATTTTATACTAGAACGCCTTGCAAACGGGGTCATCATAAATATATATGTATATATGTGTGTGTTGTTGTAATAATTTAATTAATTTAATTTAGTTTAAATTTAGATTTATATTTATATATGTGTGTGTGTGTATGTGTTGTATGTTATGCTTATTTATGTTTTATATGTTTTTTTTACAGCGACGCGACAAGAAACAAACACACAGACAACAGAAACGAATCGAATCGAAGAAAAACGAATAGACAAACGAATTAATTAGTTTATGTTGTTAATTAATTAGCACTAAACTCTTTGCATTTTGCTATAACTTTTACAATTCCCTTTCGACAACTGTTCTGTGCTCGTTTCTTCTCGCTCGCACCTTCAATGTGTGTTTTGCTTTGCACTAAATTTCAGCTAAATTAGAATTTAATTTGCATTTAAATCTAAGCGAGACACTGTGACACGTGTTCAGCTGTTCGCCTCACTTTATTTCTGCTGCTGTTGTTGTTGTTGTTGCTTTAGCGAGGGCGAACTTCGCCGCGCTGGAAGCAGGCGAATTGCAGTAGTTGATAGCATTCGCTTCAATACTCTACACATTCAAACTGGCGCCACCTGTTGTTGTTGACGCCGTTATTTTCCCTTTGCTCCTTTAGCTGCAATGTTCTTCTCACTGCTGTTGCTGTTGTTGTTGCGAACTTCGCCGCGGTGTCTGTGAACTGCTGTTGGCGGCAGGCGAATTGCAGTAATTACCGCCATTCGCTGGACTTCTGCCGCCATTTGCACAGGAGATGGATGAGATGCTGGCGCCACCTGTTGACAACGCTGTTCATTTCGACGCTGTCTTTTTGCCTCGCGTCGTTGTCGGCGATGTTCTCGCTTCGCTTTGTTGTTGTTGCTGTTGTTTGAGAGAGGGTGAACTTCGCCGCGCTGTCGGCGAACTGCTGTTGGAGGCAGGCGAAATGGAGTAGTTGCCAGCATTCGCTGGACTGCTGTAGACAGCCAAACTATTGCTGCTGCCGCCGGTTGAGCAGGAGAAGGATGAGATGCTGGCACCACCTGTTGTTGTTGCTGACGCTGCTGCATCGCCGTAGCATAATTTCGACATATTCTCAATGGCCTCGGCCCACTGTATGGCAAAGCCATCGGGATCGTCCAGATAATAGGTGCGATTCGGCTGTAAACAAGAGAGAGAAATAGAGAGAAGAAAATTAGCACAAAACTAAATTGAATTCGAGAAGAAAACAACAAACGAGAATTGACAAATGTGTTGAAAAGCCATTAAAACTAAGAAGCATGAAAACTACTTTCATCCGCAACGAATGTGAAATACGCTAACAAAGTTCTTTACTAAAACTATATTGTAAAAAACAGTTAAGTTGTAGTAATATTTACTAGTTTCTTCTTAATTGTAAAGTTAATTATCTTTCATAGTTTTCTAATTATGTTCAAGTTTTTAAAAACTATATTTAAAATGTTGTGCAGTAAAACTATTTCAGTACAATATTTTTACTAGCTTGTTATCTAAAATTGTTGCAACAAAAAAAAAAGTTTAGACACAACCTAAGTTGATTTTTCAAATAAACATTTCTCATGATAACTTTTTAACTAGCAGTCTGATCTGCCGGAACTGAAACTATATGCCAGCTATAGCAACAACACACAAGTGTAGCAAGTTTCATTGAGCTAGCTGCCAAAGTGGCGAAGTAGTTAGCGCATAAGTAGGCGGACAGACAGACAGACAGACAGACGACAAATTTAAATGCCTGCGATGCAAGGGTATTAAAAATGTTTGTTGCGCTGTGCTGTGCTTGTTGTTGTTGCTGTTCTGTTTTTATCTGCGTTGCGTGTGCAGTTTTCAATGCCGCACTTAATTGAGGAGTGTGCTTTCTGTTGTTGCTTTTGTGGTTGCTGCTGCTGGTCGTAAACACGTGCCGTCGCTATAAACTGGACCCAAATGAATAATTGTTGTGTGTGTTCGTGTTGTGTGTGCGGCTTTTTAACGGCCGCTGACGTCATCTCGAGACACACTCACGCGTTTGTTTCCGCAGCAGTTCAACAAACTGTTGCAACTGTTTTCGTTTTCCGGCAACAACAAATCAAACTTTTGCCTAATCCTTGAGCAATTCATTTGACTTACCGTATGCACAAAGAAGATCTTAAAGTTCTTGATCTCGGCACGCAACTCGGGACTCCATGGGATCTCGCCCTTCTTGATCATTTGCACGGGATCGATGTAGATGAGACGGGGTCCGGTGGTCAGCAACAACATGCGCTTGCGGGCAAACAAACCCTTGCGCTTGTTGACCAAACCCATCTTGAGGATCACCTCGCCATCGGCAAACACATGCCATTTGTCAGTCTTTTGTGCCTCCAAACGCTGCAGCTTCTGTGCATCGCTCAAGTCGAAGGAATCTACAAAGCGAAGGAAGGTTAAAAAGCTGTCACAATAGGAAGTCATTTTCGGGACTTACTCTTTGCTGTTGAGGGCTTCTGGGCAGGCGCCGCCACGCTGCTGCCAACTCCAAGTTCGGCGCTGAGCAGCCGTGTGATCTGACGCTCATCGAGTCCGGGTTCCAGATCTCCGCTGATGGGCAGACTATAGTTGTTGCCATGTCCGCTGCGCAACTCCTCGTCCTGGCTAACACCGGGCAGATAGGGATAGATGGGAGGTGGTGTCTGTTGGCGCAACGTTTGCCAATCGATGCCGGCGAAGAAGGGATGCGCACGAATGCTCTCGTAGTAGCCGAATTCATCCTGAGCTCCCAGACGCTCACGGGGATCGATTTTGAGTAGACGACGCACCAGATCCTCGGCATCCTGATCAAAGCCCTGGGGGAAGTCAACGGCACAACCGAGAATCTCCTTGAAGATGACATAATCGTTGCTGCCACGGAATGGCGGCAGACCCGAGATCATCTGGTAGATGATGCAGCCAAAGGCCCAAAGATCCGCCGCTGGGGTGATAGGACCATTCTGCAACACCTCGGGGGAGACGTACTGAGCGGTTCCCACAAAGCTGCCACGTCGCGCACGCCGCTGGAAGCGACGATTGCGTGGTGAACGCCCTGGATCCGCATCAGCGGCATCATCGTCATTGTCGTCATCATCATCGTTCTCCTCGACGCCGTAGTAGATGTTGCGTTCATCCTGCTCCTGATCCTCATCATCGATGTCATCGTACAACTCTTCGCTGTCCTCGTCATCATCATCCGAGCTCCTCGCCGAGCGACGACGTCGCTGTCCATTGTTCGCCTCATTGTTTCCGGTGCTCGCCAGCTGAGCCGCGGCCAAAGTTCGCTCTCGGGGTGTCATCACCTTGGCAGAGCCAAAGTCCGCAATGAGTGTGTGCATATCCTCATCCAAGAGAATATTCTCGGGCTTCAGATCGCGATGCACAACGTTGCGACGATGCATGTGCTCGCAGGCGAGCAAAAGTTCGGCGGCATAGTGGCGGGTGCAGGCGACATCGAAGCTGCCGACGCGGTTGATGTAGGGCAGGAGATCGCCGTTGCGGGCATGCGTCATCACAAAGTAGAGGGAGCGTGGATCCTGGAACGTGCACGACAGATTCACAAAGCCTTCCACGTTGGTCATCATGTGCATCACCTCTCGCTCTCGCTTGATGTACTCCTGCTTGTGCTCTCGCAGTATCAGACGCTTCTCGCACACTTTGACTGCAAGTAGAGAGAAAGGGACAAACAGTTAGTTAAAAGTTTCAGTATGTATGGGGGTGGGTTTGGTATAGTTTTTCTTTAAATATTTTAATTGATAAATTCTTTATTATACCAATCCTAATATTTCCAATTTTAAATTAGCATGTTTTCAAATTACTTTTAATTTCGTTAAAAATAACTAGTATTTTTATTGGAATTCTAATCTTTATAATCTCTAACACTACACTAACATATAGTGGAGTGTTTGTCGGTTATCGTGCATTGAAATTCAGCTTTCTCAATCTCATCGATGACTAACATTTTTATGTTCTGTTATAAAAACACAAACTCAACTGCCTTTGTATGCTTTGTTTACAATTAAGAAACGTCGCAAAATATATATTAATTTTTTATATTCCTTATAAGAATTTGTATATTCATTAATTTCTTTTGCTGTCATGCTAAGCTGCAAAGCTGCACGCTTTTTATTCTAATGTTTAAACTGCAAATAAATCAATTCATTCATTTAACTAAATTCTAATTTAAGATCAATTAAAGACAAAAGAAAGAAGAAAAAACAAATATCTAATATGAAGTTTAAAATAAACGCAATTTGCCAAATGATATACAAAATTCCCTACAATAGTAATTAACAATTAAACGCATTAACATAAATTCTACTAAGCTAAAATAACAACCAAAAATATGCATTCGAAATATGCGATGCTTAAATGCGCAGGCGACAAAGTTGTCAATGGCCAAGTGCTGCACTCAGGCGCACAACTTGCCAGCGACACTTTCGTGGGTCAATCGCACACTCAAGCACACACACATTGAAAGCTTTACTTGCGGCCACACATACAATATTCCTTGTGTGATTTATTGAAATGAATGCGAGCGCAAGCGAGATGGCAAGCGAACAATGGGAATGGGAACGAACGAACGACAAAAAAAAAAAGCAGAAAAAGGAATTTTGCTCAAATTGCTAAATTAACAGGCGACGAAGAGACACAGAGAAGGCAGAGACAGAGCCAACGAAAGCGAGCGCGCTTTGCCAACTTGTTTCCCCGCGTCCCCAACAACCCCGGGCGCTAAACAAGCGCTTTATTTTTTCGCAGCTTCGCTTCTTTGCTGCTCCCTAAGAAATTCTAAACTGGTTGTTGAACTGCACACACACACACACATACACACACTCTAGTCACACACTACATGAAACTGTTGGCATTGAAACATTTATTGTGAAAGATGTGAAACGCTTTTGAGCTTTGGCCCACGCCAAAAACACAGGCAAATGGCAGCCAAAAAAAGGGGTAGAGGTTAACGGTTTCTTTCCAGCAGTATGAATTATGACCGCTTATCAGCAGTTTCTTTCCTTCCCTTCATGTTTATAGTTTCGCGTTGCCAACCCAGTTTAAAATTCGCAAATTAGAAAAATCAAAAGCTGGAACGTGGGAAACAATTCTTTTTTGTTTTGTGTGTTGGACTTTTGGCAAGAAGATCGACCGACCGAACAGTGAGACGAAATGCGAGAAATGATAACAAACAAAAAACAGCGGAGAAAAAATAACTTAAAACGCAAATTTGTTGATTTGCGAAAAAAGTGAATAAACAAAGTTGAATATAATAAATTACACTCTCGGCTATATCTGCGAAATATTGTTGAGTGCGAATATGTATAGGCAATAGAAAAAAACAAATATGAATTTGTTTTTGCTTTCCTTTTGTATTATGCCATTTTTTTCGCCTTTTATCAAGATCGCAACAACTGAAACTTTTTTTTTTTGTCTAGAAAACAAATCAGGGGCGATAAGTTGTCGAGTGGCAGCTAAATAAACACACACTAACACACACTTGGAGTATAAAGAGGAAAAACAAAACAACAGCAATTAAAAGATTAACACACAAATAAAAAAAATAAAATAACGACAACGTACGACGATGAGCGCTTTTTTTATGCGTTTTAAATTTCCCATGCCAAAATAGACGGCGATACAGAGAAGAGAGCTCAACAAAAAAGTGCGTAAAAATAAAATTGACCTTGAAATTGTTGCTATTTTATTTGATTTGATTTCGTTACTCTTTTTTTTTTGCAATAGTTTTTTGTTGGTTTTTCATTTTGTTTTATTGGCATTGATTAAAAAGGTATTCGAATATGGCGTGCGCGTATTTCCCCCTCGCCAAGCCGATTCTTTCTCTATTTTTTTTTCTTGTTGATTTTAATTGAAAATGTTGTCGTCGCATTATTTATTTTAATTTTTTTTTTGGTTGAGCTGCGGTTAAAAAAAAACTGTGTTTTTTGGGTTTAACGCCCGAAGCGGCGACGTTGATAAGCCAACGAAAGCGCAGCCTTGAACTTGGCGGCAGTGGCGCATGCACACAGTACTATATAAAAAAAAAACACAGCCACAATAAAAAAACTCACATAAGTAAATAGCAACAAGAATAACAAAGTTGAGCAGCTGGGCAAGAGCAGCACCCAAAAACGACAAAAAAAAAAACACTTAAAAATAAAAACAAAACAACAAAGCAAGACATGAGCATAAATATTTGCCCAATGTGAGTTTCCAGTGTGTTTGCCCCACTGATCAGCAAGAGAGGAAGACAGAGAGAGAGAGAGCGCGACAATTCCAAAAATGTGCAGCGCATTGAGAGAGCGAACCATTGCAACTTGTTGTGTGTCGAATGGAATGCAGTACAACGAGTTTGACAGAGCGAGAGAGGGAGAGGAATAGTGTGCGACATAAATTGCAATTGTAACCAGTCGTTGTGGCTGTTGCTGCTAGCAAAGCAAAAGAGACAACTGAGTCAAACCGATTCTACAAATAAGACTGAAGACGCAACTGAGTCCGACTTCATTGTTGGGTACAGCAACAAAATAGAAAAAACCAAAAACAACTGTACGCAGCATCCGAATGCTGCTCGATTGCATTCCAATTGGAAGAGAGCGAGCAGCCAAAAAGTCATAGTTAGTTAATTGGGCGCAAGGCCGTTTGGGGTATGTGGTGGAATTGGAACACACTGCAAACAGGAAGTTAGTGCAAGCAAAAGGTGTTTGAACCGCACGAGAGAGAGAACACAAAGTGAGAGCGCACACTAGAGAGCGATCTCAACTACTTAAGGAGATTTCCCACATAACAATTGACAAAAGTGTAAAATGCAATGGAAAATTTCAGCGTCGCGTGGGCCGCCTTAGTATGTTTTTGGTTTTTTTTTGGGCGCTTGGCTGCAATAAAACTGATTGCCAACGTCCGATAAAAAGCAAAGAACGAAAGAGAGGCGAGACTCCAAAGCGACCCACGCGACTTTTTAATGCTGTGTTCTCGCTTAATTTATTGTCACGGCGAACTTTTTGGCAGCGACAGCAAATTGACATAAAACTGACAAAAAATTGTGATAAAAGTCGATTGCAAAGTACACACATACATACATACAAATACATGTACATACATATGTGAATGTGTCATTTCGCATTGTTCCGCACAGCATTTCAATTTCATTAATTAGCGACTGCCGCCCAAAATTGGCAAAGAACATTGGCGGCGTCTGTAGTGTCTTCCCCCCTCTACCCCCTTTGCCTTTGCCACGCTCTCTCTCCCATGCTCCTCGTCATGTGCCGCTCTCTTCTCATCATGACGTAACGTTTCGCTTGAAACTCATTTAAATATGTCCCACAAAACCAAACAGATTATGACAGGCAACAACAACAATAATAAGAAGCAGCAGCAGCAGGTAAAACAGAAGGAGCTTTTTTTGCGTGGAAGGAGAATTGGAATGGGGAAAAGTGGACTGAATGGTTAAAGAGCAAGGCGTGCGCTCTGCTTCTTCTTCTTCTTCTGAGTCATAACAATTTTGAGTGCGCCTCCTTTTTTATTGTTATTGTTGCTGCCTGCTGCCGTTTGGTTAGAGAAAAAGTTTATTGCCCTTTAGGGAGATCATCGAGGGGGGCGGGCGAGACGTGCATGGACATGTTGACGGCACGCAAAGGATTTTTCTGCTGTTTTTTTTTTTTGTGGAATTTGGTTGTTAAACAAACGACAACAAGTGAGCAAAAGACAAGCCCCGCTATGCCACTATCTCCCTCCCTCGCTCACACACAGTATGTGTTTGGCATAATAAAAAAAAGAGGAAGCACGAGCAAAAGTCTTTCGCGACTTCCTGGCGCGACTTAATTTGCTCATAAAAGCCAAGCAGTAAGAGGGGAAGGAGGAGAGTTACTAACTGGCCTTGCCACGTGCCACAGCAACATGCCCCCCACTCCACTCGTTCCACCCACCACAAATAAACAAACGACAGCAGCTGCAGCAAACATAAAAAAGTCAACAAAGTTCTGCACGCAGGTGCAAATGGAAGAAGAAGCAGCAGCTAAATAAAGGATCCGCTCTTAAGTTGAATGACCCAAATTCATCAATATTATGTTACAAGTAAACGTCAAGGCGACCGAGAGAGAGAAGCAAAGAAAGAGAGCAAGAGCGCAAAAGGTTAAATACCCTCTTCTTCTCTGCCAGCTGCGACGGCGCAGCTGCTGCTGCTTGTAATTAAAAATAACATAGGAATACAAAGCACAAAAGAAAAAGGAGCAAGAAACATACACACACACTTAAATACACACGCAGGTAGAGAAGACAAGCGTGCGAGCAAGAGGGGAGACTGTCTACTAAAACTTAACGAGTTCGAGAGTTCAGCGCCCAAAAAAAAAAAATTGCCAGTCTGGGAAACAATAAAGCAACAAAGTGGAATTTGAAACAGTTCAACGGCCGATCTGCAGTTTGTCCATTCGTGTGTGTGTGTTTGTGTGTGCCAATGCCAATGCGTTCCAAGGCAACAAGTTGCAGTTCAAAGTCTAAAGTCTGAGATCGCGCGTGGGAAGTGCATAAAATTCCAACACATTGAGAGCACATTTCACACTCTCCACTCTTCACGCTGCGTGTGAAATTTCAGGAAATGAGCTGCAGGCAGCTGCTGCTCCAGGATTAGCTGAGAGCACGTGTGTTGTGTGTGTGCGTTTTGTTGTATTCAGGTAGCAACAATTGTAGCGAGGAAAATTATTGTGAAACAGCTGCTAAGGCAATTTGCGTCGAAAATGATGAAATAGCCAAAAGCAGACAATGTGAAAATGCGTAACAAGAATTTGCGTAGCGCGTCAAACAGACGCCAACCAGCAACAACTACAGTGCGTAAGCACAACATACACATACACACGCAAATTACACATACGCATTATGTAGCGAACGCGAGAGAGACGCGCCCCTCTCTCACTCTCGACTGCTCACACCTCATGCATGTGACAAACGAAATGAAAACGAAATTTTGTATTTATTTTTTTTTTTTGCTGCGTTCATCATGAGTTGTTGTGGGAGGGAGGAAGACCGCGCAAGAGAGCAAGAACGAGCCAGAGTGGGCGGAACATGTTGGCAACATGTTGCCAGACGAGTCCATAAAAATGTTGCCGCCTCTGTGTGTGTGTTTTGTTTATAAGCAAATTAAGAGCAACAACAAAAATAAAAACAAAAATACGAGTGAAATTCGGTTTGCGCTCGTTTATCGTTTCTGTTTCTATTTTTCTTCTTTTTGCTGTCGGCTGTGTTTTAAAATAGCAACTGTTGTGGGCCACAACACAACACAACACATTGGAAAGAAAATGTGTGCCAATAAAACACAATACATAACAATCAAATCGTTATTGTGGGCAAAGCCCAAATGGGGGGTGGGGGCGGTGGGTGGTGTGAGTTGTTGTTGCTGCTGCTGTTGTTGTTACGTGGCTGCTTACAAAACATATGTTGACCTTCAAATCAGACTTCAATAAACACATACGCGTCTACGCACAAGTCTAGGTGTGTGTGTGAGAGTGTGTGTATAACAATAACAAAATGCAAAGTCAAAAGTGCAAACTTATTTTGTTTGACGTGCGAGACTGTGTAATGAAATGTTAATTTCATAACGGCGAGACTGAGAGGGCAACACACGGAAAGCTACTTGCAAGACTGCAAGTGTGAATAAACAACAACAACAGCAATGCGTGTGCATGTGTGTGTGTGTGTGCGTAAGCTCGCTGTTAATGGCGGCCTCTGTTGTTTGTGTTTACATGCACCTGATGCTGCTGTTGCTGTTAATGTTGTTGCTGCTGTTAATGTAGTTGCTGTTATTGTAATTTGCTGTTAAAGAGTTCTGCGTTTTCTGTTTTTGCTTTTGCTTTTACGCTTTATCAGCAGAAGCAAAGTCAAGTCAACGCTTACACTGCAGACACGCGCCATTTTTGCCATTTCTCTGTTGCTTTTGTCGTCGTATGCACTTTATAAATTTTGCTAGCGAGCGACACGTGCCAAAGTCTTGCTTTTGTTTTTGCGCTGCAAGTTTTATTGATTTACAGTTGGAAACGACAAAATCTTCAAGCAAATTGACTTAGCGCAAATAAACAACACAACAATTGTTCCACTTACTATTTGCCATGTGTGTGTGGATGTGGATGTTGTTGGCAATGTGGAGCGTGGAACGTGGAAGTAGTCGAGAAGTAGGCGTTCACTAGAATATGCCTATGACGCGCTTATCGCGACTGCTCAGCAGCAGCAGAAGCAGCAGCTGATCTTGAAGCGAGACGTCAAAAAGCATTTGCGGTCTTTTTGTTTCAATCGATAAACAAATAAACAACACTCACACACACCAATACAATAGTAAAATATAACTGTCGTCAATTGCGTGCGTTGCCTTATCACAGCGCAGCAGCAGCGACGCTGGCTGCGACGTCGACAGCTGCTGGTGTGCTGCTGTTGATGTGTGTTGATTAGCAAAAGACGTCAAAAGCAGCGCACACAATGTGTGTGTGTATTCCCCTCTCGCTCTCTCTTTCTCCCTCAAGCACCCTTTGTATTCATTTAGTTGCGAGATAAAAATGCCATTAGTAAAGGTTTCCAATACATACAACACACACACACACACACATACATACATACATATACATGTATGCATATGTGTATTTGAAAGCTACTTAATCAGTTGTCACCGTCATCACGTGATTGGCGAGTGACCAATGCAAGATAGTAATAGCTGCAGCATCTCTGCTCTGACAACTTTGTCGCCTGGCGCAGAGCGCTAAACTAGAAACAGCTGGTTTCGTTTTCAGTCTGATTTGTTGGCAGGCGACAACGACAACGACAACAGCAGGTGACAGCGATGCGTTGGCGTTTCGTCTGGCGCCAGCCAGAGAATGATAGAGAGAGTGCTTGCAGTGGGAGGGGGAGGAGATGGCATGGAATTGGAATTGGAATGTATGCCGTTAGACTTACTTGCATACTCGCGACGCGAGTGAATGTCGACAGCGAGGTAGACAATGCTGAAGCTGCCCTCGCCAATGTATTTGCCAAAGATAAAGTCTGTGGGCGACCTTCGTGGCGGCGGCGTTGTCTGTTGCGTCGCTGCTGGCGGCGACGTCGACGCTTGCTGTTGTTGTTGCTGTAGTTGTTGCTGCTGCTGTTGTTGTTGCTGCTGTTGTTGTTGTTCTTGTTGCTGCTGCTGTTGTTGTTGCTGTTGATGCTGTTGCAGTCGACGCTGATACGTTGACGCTGTGTTGTTGTCGCTGTACATTCTGACGCGCTGCGGCGTCAACGTCACTGACGGACTGTTGCTGGCCACCGCTGCTGCCAACGGCGATGTGTAGCCTGCGTAGGAAAGAGAGCGAAAGAGAGAGCGTGAATTAGATGCGTGTGCTTAGCAACAATGTTGACAAGAGCTGAGCTTACCGCCTATAAACATGCTGCGACCGCTGCTATAGCGATTGTTGCTGCTGCTGCTGTTGTTATTGTTATTATTGTTGTTCTCAGTGTTTGTTGCTGTTGCTGCTGCTGTCGCTGTTGTTGCTGCTGATGCTGCGCCGCAGCCGCATGTGTTGTGTTGCTGCTGTTGTTGTTGCTGCAGTCGCGTTGCCGATGTTGCCATTGCAGAGAAGATAGGAGAAAAGTCTTTCAGTTTCAGCGATTCGCTTAAGGACACTGCAGTTGCTGCTTTTTCTTTTGGCATTGCCGGCATTGTTGCCGTCGTTGTTGTTGTTGCTGTTGCTGCTGTTGTATTCAACTGTTGTTGTTGCTGTTGCTGCTGCTGCTCAGTGTTATTGACGCTGCTGCTGCTCGAGGCAGAGACGACAACGACGGCGGCGGCGGCTGCGATGCTAGCTCCGCTGCTTGGCGTTGCAACTTGTTGTGTATTAATCTGCAAAAAAACATCGAAAATAGAGATAAACAATTAGTGCTGCGAGAGAGCGTAAAAATAATCAATCAATGCGCGTAAAAATGAAAACGCAATAAATTAAAACAACGCGCAGTCGCGACCAGCAAAAGCAAAAGCTGAAAATAAAAACAAAGTCACAACAATGATAAAGGCACGCAAAGCTCAAACACACACACACACACACACCACACACAGACAAAGCGGAACTTGCAAAGCAGAACAGGTCCACAAAAGGCACAACAACAGCAACAACAACAACTGCAGACAGAGCGAGAGAGGTAGCTTTTTAGGCCTATGCTTTATGTGCTGTACTTCTTCTTATGCGCCATTGACGTCAAGTTCACGCACTTGCTGTCTCACTCTCACTACCTGCGCTATGCTGTTCTCGCTGCTTCCTCTTCTCTTCTTCTGCGTTCGTGTGTGTTGTTCTTGTTAGTTGTTGTGTTGTGTGTTTTTATTCCGGGTTCAAGGACTTGGAAGCATAAAAATATAATAAAGTTCATTGCCACCTGTTAACATTTCTATTAACTATGAGAGAATTTTGGAAACTATTTTGTTGTTATTATTGCGCCGCGTCTTTATTTTTTCGGTTGCTTACGAATTGATCGTAATATGGCGTGATCATTAAGCTAGTGGGCGGAGGGGAAGGGGGGCCGACAATGACAAGCGATTTATCGATCATTTCTAAATTTACTATTTTGTTTTGGCGTTGTTATTAAAGTACGTTTTAAAAAGTTATCGACCTGATACTATCGATAACTATCGCTTGTGCCATCTCTAGATGTGATTTCAGCCCAGACGCGTTGTCTGTGACGGGTTTTTCTTCATATCGCGCGACGACGCCTCGTAAAATACACAAAATACGAAAAATTATCAAATTATGCAAAACGCATTCGAAAAAAATGCCAACAAAGAGCAAAAAATTTAAATAAAAACAAGGTGAGCAAATGCGTCAATGAAAGTCTAAAAAAAAAAAATAACAGCAGCTAATTTAAGTCACCCAAAAAATGAAACCAGGCTCAAAAGCAAATTTTATACTCTACAAAAGTTGATGAATTTTTGTTGATAAATGCGATTTATTAGTTAAAAGTTTCGAATTCTTGTCGCAACAAATTGTGAGTCGATTTCTAATAGTTTTCCATTTATTTTATTTTGGAAAAAAACTCAAAAATATTTCAACAATGCAGGTGTTTTTTTTTCTTTCTTCCTCTCTCTTATTTTTCTCAACATTTTTTTTGTTGGGTTTGTCAATGAAAATTTTGTTGTGTTGCGATAGTTTTTTTTTTGTTAGTGCGTCACACATTGGAATGTTGTTGGTTTAGTTTTTCAACTCACAAAAAACTAATTTTTTTTTGGCTTTCTCGCCTCTTTTGATTTTTTCTGTTGTCTAAAGTTTTTAATGACGTCATGACGTGTTGCTGTCTCATTCTAACGCCTACGCTTAAGTAAATAGTCAAAGTTTTTTTTTCGAATTTTATTTATTTTGCTTTAGTATTTATTTATTATTTTTGAACTGTGCCGCCAACAACCTACTTTTGTTTTATTTCATAAATTGATTTTTTTACGTTTGTTTTTTTTTTTTCTTTTTTTTTTTGCTAATTAGCCATAAGAGAGCGTCCGATCTGCGTCACAGATCGAACGATATTTGGGATCCCGGCGCAAAAACAAAACAAAAAAACAAAAAAAAAGAAACTGGTCAAAAAAGCCATAAAAGATAAATAATAATAAACTTGGTAACGGGGCAACAACAAAGAGTAACAGGAAATGTCAGCGAAACGAGCTCTACAAACACAGTCAGCCAATAAAGCTATATGTATCGATATCTTATAATGGTATGTATAATATATATTTATTACAATTTACTCCCAGACAGAAGAAATAAAATTAAAATTGTGGAAAAATTTCAAACAAAAAACTGGAACGCGCCCCCAATCGTTAAGAGTGGGCGTTGTATGCTTCAGATACAAATATCTATATATACTATAAATACTAGATATCTATATACTTCTATATCTATTCAAAGGCGATCTGATCCATTGTCGGCGACGCCGTCTGTGGCGTCTAGACAAAAATGACATTTAAATGAATCTATTTTATTGTCGCTTCGTCGCCATTTCACTCACACTCCCTCCTCCTTTCCCCCCTCTACCTACTCCACACCTCTCTCTCTCTCTCTCTCTTGTTGGCTAGTCATCAATTTAGTTTTATAAATAAAAATTTTTCGTCTAGCGCGCGAATTGCAACCAATTGAAAGCGAAGAAGAAGGTGCAAACTGCAAGCAGTCGAAATTATATAGATAGACAGATATATATACTATATTTATCATCAGAGGATGCTGCAATAGAGAATGGGGGAGGAGGAGAAAGTGGTGCCCCACACACACACACACATCAGTCGAGAGTCGAGAAAGAAATGCGCTAAATATATATAAACAAATGCTGTTTATTTAAACATAAACATGAAGCAACATTAAATAACAGCAATAAAAAATAATACAACACACCCAAAAAGAAAACAAAAATTAAACAAAAATATTTTCGATATTTGATTTTTATGTTGCATTTAGCGTCGTGGAACGTGGCGCTGGGCACGTAAGCCAACCAAAAAAAATATTAATTGAAAATATGGCTAAGCAGTTGAGATTTGAAGAACAAGTAGAAGAAAGTTCATAAAGTTGAAATTTATTAGGGATAAGTTAAAGACTTCCCGAAAAAAAGAAAAATTCAAGATAATATACTAAAATTTTCGTATATTTGAAAAGTATTGGTATATTTTAAAAGTAAAAGAATTGTTGAAGTAGAAGAGAAGTCTCAAAAGAGTTACTAAAAAGTTTATGACTTGGCGGACAAAAGAATTGAAGAGGATATATTAAAATCTTAATATATTTTAGATCTATTAGTATATTATAGATGTAGTATTTGCTGAGGTAGAAGAGAAGTATTGAGGAAGCTGATAAAAAGTTGAAGACTCGACGGAAAAAAGAATTCAAGAGAAATTACTAAAATTTTAGTATATTTGAAAAGTATTGGTATATTTTACTACTACTATTATTACTACATACTACAATTTTTAATATTTTACGAGTTGTGGTATAACTGCTAAAGTTTTAAACTCGACAGAAAAAAAATTGAAGAGAATATACTAAAATTATAGTATATTATCGAAGTATTAGTATACTTTAAAAGTCAAAGTATTTGCTAAAGTTAAAGAGAAGTATCGAAAAAACAGCTTACAAGACTCGACGGAAAAAAGAATTCAAGAAAATATACTAAAATTTTTAGTATATTATCGTTGTATTAGTATAGTATGAGGAACTTTTGAAGTCTAAACAGTAATATGAAACTTGAACTGCAGCATAGCTTAAAGTGTATAATAATAAACTATGCTATTTCAGTGTTAAATATAAATTGCGAATAATTGAAAAGCTAAATTTATAACACAATCATTGTTATTGTGAAATGCTGCGAAAAAATGTTTAATGTTTGTAACAGTTCGTTTAGATTGTTAATTTTTTTCTTCGTTCTTCTTTTTTTTGCATTGAAACCATCATTTCGATTGCTTTGTTGTGGGCGTGGAAATTAAATACAACCGAAAAAAAAATGGCAAGCATGAAAAAAAACGAGGCAAGAAAATATATAAACAGCCAGCAGCGAAAAATTCGCGGAAATTTTGCTAAGCGTTTTTTTTTTTCTTCTCTTTTTTGATTATTTGGATTTTTGGTGTTGTTGTTGTAGTTGTTGGCTGCTTCGGCTATTTATAGCCTGTCTATTTAATATTAAAAAAGTACTGCCAATGTTATTGTTGCTGCTGTAGGCGATTCGAGCTGGCAATAATAATACGAGTATCTTTTTTTCTGTTGTTTTTTTGGGCGCTTTGCGACATGTTTTGCATAATTTTTGTTTCTTTTAGAGATCAAGTGGGGTAGGTTTCTCTATAGATAAAGATCGACGGTTGCCAGGTGCGTGTGTGCGTGTTGTTGTTGGGGTAAAACCCGATCAAGTTTCTAGACATTTACGATTCTACGTTACGATACCTGCTGCATTGGGAATTCGAAATTGCCCCCAAACAATTCAATTGGTAATCAAAGAACTCTATCGAGATAACGCACAAATCGTATAAGAATAATAATAATGACTTTATTACGTGAAATTTTGTGTTTTGCCAACAAAAACAATGAAATACTCCGGGGACAGCAAAAACAAAGCCTACTACAACAGCAACAGCAGCAGTTGAAACTGCGCTTATGAATGAAAAACACAGACAGAAAGAAACGCAAGCAAACACAAACACTCAACAACAACAGCAACACATGCAAAATGCATAACTGCAAATTCCAATTGGAACAACACACGCCGCTCTCCCAAATAACTTCAGCCAAGCAATCTCTACTCTCCCGCTCACACTTACGTCGCTGATGTTGGGGGAGCGCAGCATGCGTTCGCTTGCTCGCTCACTCGTTCGCTCTGTTTGTGTATTTTATGCTGTAATTGCGTTTCACGATACAAATTCCAATGGGCTGGCTGGCTACGCACCACGCATACATACAAACGTATACATATATGTATGTATGTATATGTATAGGGCAGTGGAAGAAGAAGATGCGCGCGCGTATTTCTCTATGTATTGAATTTTAATTTATTTATTTGTCGCACTTGGATTTTGTTTTTGATTTTTTTTCTTTTTGCTTGTACTTGATATTTTCAATAAATTGATAATAGATTTTTCTATATGTACTTATAATAAAGACAACGCACGTTTCATTTCTATATAATATAATTTTTTTTTGTGTTTGCTTTTTTGCAAAATTTTCCACGACAAATAACGAACGGAACAGGAACACGACCAACGAACGAACGAACGAACAACAACAAAAAACACGACGATGACGACTTTTGTTGTTTTTATTATGGTTGTTGTTTGTGTGTATTTAGGAACTTCTTTTTTTTTGGTTTTTGTTTTTGAATTTTGAACTAACGGAACACACACGAAAACGAAAACACAACAATTTATGCAACGAGAACTTGAGAACTTTGCTGTTGCTTGTATTTTGTATTTTATGTAATTTGTTTGGCCTTTTGTGGAGTATTATTTAATCGCACTGAGAGCAGGAGAGCAGACACACACACATGCTACTCTCTATGTGTGTATATATATTTGTGTTTCTGTGTGTGTGTGTGTGTGCGAGCGAAAAGCGTGCACAATCGAAACGAAACGTCCGGTTTCAAAGCGCCACAAAAACTAATCAGAAGTGAAAAACATAAAATGATGTGAGCCTCCAACTGAGGCTACCACAAAGCAGCCGAGAGAGAGCAACAGCAGCAGCACCAGAGCAGAGAGAGAGCGAATGCGCGAGAGGGCAACAGCAATACCAACAACAAACGAAGCAGCATAAGAGCCGAAGCCCGACGACTACGACGACGTCGCTGTTGTGGTTCGTAATGGGGCCAAAGCAGCGCAGCCGCCGCTCAATGAGATTTGCTGTCGTTGTCGTCGTTGTTGTTGTTGTTGTGTGGATGGCGCCTTCAATTTTTTACAAGGCGAACAAGTTGTGCGCCAGGTCGTGAGCAAGCGAACGAATGAGAGAGCGAGAGAGATCAGATTATACCAGCTTGGGACAGAGAGAAAGAGCGCGAGGAGCTGCGTAATTGTTGTACATTTAATGCTTTATAATTGTAGTCGTCGTACTACACATGTGTGTTTGTGTGTGTGTGTGTTTATTGTCTAGTAGTTTTTCCAAAGAAATACACAAAGTCCACAATGACATCCACAAAATGAATCCACAAAGAGATGGACAGCAGATGACAGAGAGAAAGAGCGAGCAAGCGAGAGAGTGCGCGCATATTGTTGTCGTTGCTCTTTTGTGTGTTTGGTTTTTTTCGTATTTCGATTTCAAGAGGCAGCCGCATTCCTAACTGTAAACAAGCAAGAAGAAGCAATGCATGCTCTACCGCCGTCTGGAAAAACTCGTTTTTCCCGCTGGAAAAGTTCGAAAGAAACAACAAAAAGGAAAAGAATTTCAAGAATTTGTAGCCCACAAGAGAGCGCGTAAAAGATGTAAAAATAAACAACAAAAATCGGGTGGAAAAACACGAACACAGACACACACACACACACAAGGACAAGGAAGTGGCGAACAAAACAAAATGCGAGTGTGTGTGTGTGTGTATGATACGAAAACGAAGGCAAAAGACAAGACACAAACAAGAGACAATAATAACAGCAGCAACAGCAACAGAGAAAATGCCCGTAGTAAACAAAACAAATGGCGGGGCGCGGCTGCGACGTAGACGCAGACGACGACGACGACGGCAACTGCGACGCCAACGTCAATGTAAATAAATATTATAAAATATGCAGCTGTGTGTGTGTGTGTGTGTGAGCAACAGAGACATGCACAAGTGAAAGGCGAAAAAAAGGAAACAAAGTGGGAGTGGGACACGCGAGACGAGGGACGCTGAGAAGCTGGAGAAACAGCATGAGGGGAGGAGAGAGGAGGATGTTGGGGAACAACAAGCGTCGGCTGATTACAGTGAAAATGAAATAAATAAATAAATTGATTTATTATTTAGTTGTTATTGCATCTTGTTGCCTTATTGCTTATTTTAATTGTCAATAAAAAATGAAATAACAAAAAATAAATAAATATAAAAAACAGCTGCTCTCAACGAACACAATTTCATTTCAAATTTATTATTGTTGTTACTTTGTTTACCAACAAAATTTTTAATTGTTTTTTCCCTCCCATTTTTGTTCAAATTTCATTTAGAAGAGATTATTTTAAGAATTTACAAACACGCAAAAAAAACTGACTATTTAATTGCAATGTTTTTTTATGTTGTGTCTAAAGTTAATTTTTTATTTTAAATTTATTTACGTCGCATTTTTAATGCGACTTTGAACTGTTTTTTTTTTTATTTTAAGTGCTGTCTGAGTGTCAAAAATTTATTTTGTCATTTGTTTGAAACCAATTTAAAATGTTTTTGAAAAAGTTTTTATTTTTGTTTCAAAAAATATTTAAAATGTTCAAGTTAATTTAAGAATGGCATTAAAAATTATTTGAAATGTATCAGTAAAGTGAAGAATAACAATAAAAATGTTATTTATTTGTAAAAAAAAAATATTTAAAAGTGAAATAAAAATAATAAATTAATTTTCTAAAATTTTCAAAAAAATTTTTGAAATGCAATGTGTTTTGGAACATTTTTTTTTTTATGAAAATTCGGTATTAAAATTTGATTATTGTATCTCAAGAAGAATTTCACAATAAAGTTTTTATATTGCAAAAATTAAATTTCTGCTCATAATTATGACTTGTAAATTTTGCAAATATTTTTAATATTTACCTTTATGTACTTGAATTTTCGCCCAACAATTTTGTTGAATTTGTTGCACCAACTTTTGCATTTCATGAGTAGGCCGTTTGGGGGTGTGGCAGGTGGTGTGTAGGAACTCCTCCAAGATCCCAAAACACAGACACACACACAAAACACACAACACAAAAACTGAAGAAGTTTTCAGCGAAATGAATATTATTAATTGGTTTTATAAACACCGTTTAGTCACTTGATTTTTGCTCAGTTTTTAACTTTGTTTTGAATTTTTAGGCATTTACAGTTTTTGTTATTATTATTAGTTTTGCCATTTCTTTATACAGGTTTTACACACATAAAAACACTAGACGTAAACACACGACGAAAAATGTTTTCTTCTTGATGTTCTTTTCTTTTCTTTATTTTTTTGTTGCTCTTGTGGCTTCCTTTTTAGAGTTTGGCGCGCGCGAATTTCCAAAATAAAACGAGGAAAAAAAAACAGAAACAAACGAACGACCAGGCGAAAAATTGTTGTATAGAAGGGCGGCCGTCAGTTTAGTTTGTGAGTTTTTCTTTTGTGTTTTGTTCGCGATGCGCGCTTCCAACCAAACGCTACAGAGTTTCAAATTGAACTAACTGAGCTGGATCAAGAGGCTAGCCTAAGTAAACCAACAACGAACACCAACTGAAACGCTGGGCAATGGAACGCGCCAAGCAGAGCGGCAAGCGACCGACCGAACCGACCAACGCAGCAATTGCACTGTGTGTGTTCCGTTTCCATGTGAACCAATGGCAAACTGTGTGGACTGTGGGCCATTCTCGCTTGCAGCACGAGACTGCAAGAAGCTACAGAGCAGCAGGCAACAGCTCTTGGCATGAAACAGTCTTCTCATGTATTTAATTTAGCTTAAATACTGATTTAAATTCGTATTGTAAATAAATACAAAATTATGGAAACAATATTTATATATTATTTAATATTTAATTTTCATAAAAGTACCATTTTTGCTTAGGGAATATTTAATTTACTTAAAAATGTATTCAAACAAATTTATTCAATTCTTTCTTTCGTGAAAGTTCTTAGAATTGTATTTTTATTTTGAAATTACCATTGTGAAATTGCATTATTTATGGACAGATGACGCACTTGTTTTTCTGCATTTTTATCTTGAATTGTGTTTTTTTTTTGGTTTTTGCTATTTGTGATCTGCGGAGATTTTTTTGCATTTTGTAAACAAATTCGTCAGCAGAAATAAGGGAAAAAAGAAACTGTGACTCAGAAGATTTGCCTCTCGAGCTTTCGATTGTCTGTAGCGCATATTTGGATTTTGTTCATTTATGCAGTGCGTGCCCATGGCTGTGTGTGTGTGTGCGTGTGTGTTTCCCCCCAATTAAATACCATAGTGGAATTTAAACTATTCGCGCTGCGATCGAAGTTGCGTTGTGATCCACACACACACAAAGCAATCGCGAGCGAGCATTCCACTCTTTGCATTTGTTCCACATGATACACACGTTCCACACACGCTCCACAGTTCATTGCGAGCGCTCGCGCCTCCGCGACACACTCTCTTACACTGTGCTATGCTGTTTCGTTTGCCATTGCGTTCCCTGTTGTTGGTTTCCATTTCACAAAGGTCTGCACAAAGCGCGCGCATTTTTCGTTCATGTCTGTGCCGTCTGCGTGTGTGTGTGTGTGTGTGTGTGAAAATTCACTTGTCTATCTGCTGCTCTCGTTTACGTTTTTACTACAAAACGAACGGAAGTCGAACATGCTGTCGAGCGAGAGGGCACGCGAGCGTATGCGTGCGAGCGAGACGCAGCGAAAACAAAACATTAAATTTAAGGGGAAACAACGTTTGAGGGCCAGACAAGGCACGGCGCACTGCAGTTGGCGGCGGCAGAGCGCGCGCAGTCGACGTCGGCGTTGACGTCGCAGTTGTTTCGTCACAACAGCATTTTCTGCCACTTTTGTTGTTCTCTACTCTCTGTTGTTGTTGCAACTACGAGTTATGCGGCGCATAATTTGAATGCAAATTTCTGGCAGCATTTTTTGTTGATATATTTTGTTGCTGTTGTTGTTGCTATTGTTGTTGTAGCAATCACGCATCTGAAAGCGTCGCACTCATGCACACAAAAACCCGATAATCTGGTCTTAAATATGCGATGATAAGATAAAGTCTAAACACAAAAAATTGAAAGAAGAATTTCATCAGTAGTGAGTGCTACTAAAAATAGCATGTAGTCCGAGTTGGCCCGATTTGATTTTTCGATTATTCAGATTATGACTGATGAGGTGACAATATATGCTATATAGTCACTCGATTCGAAGTTGTGAGTTATGAATGAGTTATAGCGATTGTCGCGACATATTTCTTGCCATAATGAAACAATTATACGAAAAACATGAAGAGTTATGACGACGCGATAAATTCTCGACACTTTTAATTGATCTAAATATATAGCCATATAATAATAGACTATCTGTGGTGTTGTTCTATCTACTTCGACTATTTTTGGCCGGAAATTTGTCATGTGATGAGCGCAGAGCTTCTTGATTTACGATCAACTTCCAGTAACTTTATCTTTGAGTTGTTCTATAAATAAATTGGTACGATACTCATTGGGGGTAAAGTGTCTAATGTTATGTTTTTAAGGTACGACTGAAGTCAGCAACATTTGATTAAAATTTGATTGGAATCTGAAGTCACAAACTCGAGTTATAAATAGTTATCAAGATCTGTTCAACCTTTCTTTTTTTGGTTAAAGTTTCCTTATCAAAAACTTGACTTATAAATAGTTTAGTTTAGACCAATGCAATGCTAAAGAAAATATATTGCATTGAACAACATTTGATTAAAATTTGATTGGAATCTGGAGTCAGAAACTCGAGTTATAAATAGTTATCAAGACTTATAGATAGTCCAATGAAATGTTTAACCTTTCTTCTATGAGTAAAAGTTTCCTCATCAAAAACTTGACTTATAAATAGTTTAGTTTTGCGTCTTATCTCAATTTTTAGATAGACCAATGCAATGCTAAAAAAGAGATATTGCATTAAAAAGAGTTTGATTAAAATGTGAAGTCAGAAACTCTAGTTATAAATAGTCTATATCGGGTTTTTAATTCATATTAAAACTTTTAGATAGTCCAATAAAATGTTCTCATCTTTTTCTTTTGGTTTTCTTGACTTATAAATAGTTTAGTTTATGTTGAGTTTTGCGTCATATCTCGACCAATGTAACACTAAAGAAAAGATATTGCATTGAACAGAGTTTGATTAAAATGTGAAGTCGTGTCTTTAATTCCTATCAAAACTTTTAGTCCAATGAAATGTTTAACCTTTCTTCTATGAGTAAAAGTTTCTTTATCAGGAACTTGACTTAAAAATAGTTTAGTTTTGCGTCATATCTCAATTTTTAGATAGACCAATGCAATGCTAAAAAAGAGATATTGCATTAAAAAGAGTTTGATTAAAATTTGATTAAAATCTGAAGTCAGAAACTGGAGTTATAAATAGTCTATATCGGGATTTTACTTCATATCAAAACTTTTAGATAGTCCAATGAAATGTTCTCATCTTTTTCTTTTGGTAAAAGTTCCTTATCAAGAACTTGACTTATAAATAGTTTAGTTTATGTTGAGTTTTGCGTCATATCTCAATTTCTAGATAGACCAATGCAGTGTTATAGAAAAGATACTGCAGTCAGCTTTATTTGCCAAAAATTTGATAGCATTTTCGTGTGAGGAAGTCGAGTTATGAATAGTCTATTTTGTTCATACTATCTTGATACCGTTTTATAGCAATTGTTGTGGGTATTTCAAATGACAAACGATGAGGTGTTGTATTTTCGACAACTTTCAATTGTTATAGAACCGAATAAAAACTACAAAGAAAAATTTGCGGCAAAATTGATGCCTAAATTTTATGGTTCGAAACAATCAAATCAATTTGCAACTTTATTTAAATTTAGTTGAAATTTATTTATTTCGTTTGTTTTTTATGGGTTTTTGATTTTATTTTATTTGGTTTCTCACTAATTTTTAAGTTCGAGTTTTCTCAATAAATGTAGTAAAAAAAATATATTTTATTTTTGGTTGACTTTATTTTGTTGTTGTTTATCGATTTTTGCTGTTAGCATTTTTTGGCTAATTCATTTGTTAATGAGCAAACAAAAAAAAAAAAAAAGTTGTAGTTTTTGTTGTTGTTGGTGGTTTGGCACAAAATATTTTGGAAATTAGCATTTTTAATGGGCAACAAGACGAGACACAATGTCGCCTGGGCCAAAAGCTGAAAATTTAATAGAAATACAAATAAAAATAAATACGACTCGCTTTTGAGATTTGCATAAAAATCGGGCGAAACCAAAGTCAAGAGACTTCTTCTTCGAGCCACTTGTTTGGGGACCCCGAAAACAAAAATAATATTGTTATGATTGTTGTTGTTGTTGTTGTTGTAATCGTTGCTTAGCATAAAACAACAATTTCTCAAAAATCGAAGACTTTTTGGCTCACGCATTCTCCGAATCATTAGCGCGAATTTCAAAGTTGATAAATGAACGTCGCATATTTGAACAGCGTTTTGGGTTTGTTTTAGACATCCGTAACACCTTCTTCTCTCTCTCTCTCTCTGGTCTATAGAGATCTCATCTCTCGCATATATCGCTGATCACTTTGTTCACCTGTTCCGTTTAATTGGCCGCCTCGGGGCTTCCCCTCACCTCTCTCTCTCTCTCTCTCTCTCTGTTTCATGCTAACCGGTTACGAATATATTTTAGTATTCGTATTTGTATTCGCATTCGATTTTTATGACTAAATTGAAGCAACACTCATTTAGTTGTCACTAAGTTAGCCCATTAATAAAGAGCCCAGAGCGCAGGAAAAAAACTATAGCTCAACCCTGGCGTGGTCTCCACTCTCCACACTCCAGTCTACACACTCCAGTCTCCACTCTCCACTCTTTAGTCTCTACAAATGAGCAAAGTAATCCCAAGGCAAACTCACAAAAAAATAAACGTTAAAACGTTTGTTAATTATGATTGCCAGTTTTACAATTTGGCCAGTGAAAGCGACAAAATGTTCATTTTGTTTAATGATCAGTTATCAGCGCGGCCCCTGAATATTCATTTCAGCCTTAGGGGCCAACGCATTCCTTTGCATTCCTCTCTATGCGGAAGATCATTCTTTCAACACAGTTGACGGGGTCACAGTTCATTCACAGAGTGTTGAGTGTAGTTGACTTTTTACAAACTTAATACTAACTGAAGTTTTATGAGTGTGATCGCTATGAAATTCGTAGAACTTTTTGTTAATGGAGTAAACTTTGATATAAATATGTTCCTAATCGTAACTGAAGTTTAATAAAAGAGATTGCAATGAAATTTGCAGAACTTCTAGTTAATTATGGAATATTTGATATAATAGAATAATAATGATAGAAACCTACCTTTCTAATCTTAACTGCAGTTTTATGAAAGAGATCACTATGAAATTTGTAGAACTTATTGGTTATGAAGTATTCTTCGATATAGATAAGTTGCTAATCATAACTAAAGTTTAATGAAAGAGATCGGTATAAAATTTGTAGAACTTATAGTTAATAAAGTAATCTTTGATATAGATAAGTTTTAACCCATTAAAAGTACGGAAAAGTGGGAGCAGAATGTAATATAATTATAGAAAGAATTTTAGTTTTTTGTAGTTATCGTTGATAAAGATAAGTTTTAACATTTTAGCGCTACTGAAAAGTGTGGATTATATGAAGAATGTATTAAGAATTAATAAAAAAATTATTCTATTGTTATATGGTAGAGTTATTTTGGATGTGTATAAGTTTTAGTATTCGAGCAGTACTGAATTTCTTCTATCATTACATGTTATATTTGATATTTGTAGATAAATTTCAGTATTTTGATAATACTGAAAAGATCACAATATATAAGAAGAAGATGAAAAAATAACGATATTTTATTATAGAGTTATTTATGGTATTAAAACATTTAAGCACTTTAGTACTACTGAAAACTACGATTAAAATAAAAAATGTTAAATTACTAAAAACAAAATTTAGTCTAATAAAAATTTGTTCGATTTTGATAAATTTGACCAATTTTAGCACTACAAACAGTGGAGTTAACATTGTATGAATGTTATATATATTATTCTAAGCAAAATCTATCTTCATTAAGTATCCTTGTATTATTTCTAGAAGAGAACAGTAAAATTTTGGGATAATTTGTTTTTCACAACATTTTCCAAATTTAAGTTACTAGAATATGTTCTTGGGGAATTTTTCAGTGGAGCAAAATCTTTTTAAAGTTAAGATGCATTTATGTATATAAATTTATGAAGAAATCAACCTTCTTTAGTAATTGTAATTTAAAGCAAGTCCACAGACAGAAAAAGTAAATGTCTGCTTTTATGGTAAAGAAAAATGTTAAGATCGTCTTTTCTCATACTTTTAACGAAATAAATTTTGGTATTTTCCTTTTTATTTTCGTAATTTAAGAAACATTTTGAAAATTAAGTAATACTCGACTCGACCAAACTACCTGACTTCCTGAATTACTACATTAACCTGTTCATAACTCGACTTTTGCTGCAGCGATGCCCAAGAAATTTGCAGTATTCAAAGCTCAAACTGCAGTTGTAAAACACAGCAAGTATCGCATTGCTAGCATAACGGAAAGTGTCTCGGAGTAAATTTAAAGTAAAAAAATGCGAGAACGAAAGGCATTAATATGCCAGCAAATAGTTGTTTATGAGCGCCTGTGTTCGCTGCTGCTGCTGTGAAAAAACAATCAAAGTGAAAAACATAATCAAATTAACACCCACATTCGAGTTTTCACACACACACACACACTCAGAGAGAGACCACACACTCCTAGGATAGGGCCATAAACAAAGCGTAACCCATTCCCAAAGAGGGTTCGAATTTCGAATGAGTTTTTGGCGCCAGGCGGCGTGAAAATGAAATTGGCGCCAAGCGAATTCGCGACGGTCAATTAAAAAATCAAGTACAACGGTAAAGTATTAATAAATTCTAAACGCAAAACGCGAAACGAACCCAACGGGGAGCATTACGAGCGGAGTTCGTGCAATCAGAAAAAAAAAGAAGAAATCGAAATAGAAACAAGTAAGAAAGCAACATTCGAGTGTGCTCGACTGTGGGATACCTGCAACCCATTTGTAATAAGAGCAAAATATTGCAATAATTTTCTCAAAATATACCTAAATAATACTGCAAAAATACTAAAAGTATACCAAATGGTATATTTGGTATATTGATATAGTACCACATTCAAAATATATTATAGGCAGCTTAATATACCATATTGTCAGCCAAAGCAACTAAGACCATACAAAAGTATTTCTTTAATAACATCGGCAATTTTTATCTGATCGCAAACAAATTATTAGGAATCACAATTACTATAGTTATTATTAGATAAACCAAAATTCGCGACTCTAGCTTTAAAATTACGCTTGTTATTCGATATTTATTGATTTGGGGAGGCGGAAGTGGGCGTGGCAAAATTTGAAACAAACTTGATTTGCGTGCAAACATAACAAATGCTGTCCAAAAAAATTATAGCTCTATCTCATATAGTCTCTGAGATCCAGTGCTTCATACGGACAGACGGACAGACAGACAGACAGAAAGTTATAATACCCTTCCACCCTATGGCTAGCGGGTATAAAAAACTCTTTCAGTGGGCGTTGCATGAGATATTGTACGATATGACGATATGTGCACAATAAATAATTGACAGAGGCGCCACAGCAGCGAACCTGCAACTGCCATGGCAAATTGTCGGACAAACTTTACACACCACTTCCTGCACCCTTTCACTACCCACATTCACACCTCTCTCTCTCTCTCTATCATTGCAGCTTTTCCAATTAGCGTGCCAAGTGCCAAATGCAAACGTAAATTTGTTTACAACATTATTATAAACTAAAAGTATTTCCAACTGCAACTCCATAAACTACAAAAAACACAGCCAAGTTATGGATAGTTTTGGACAGCTAAAAACTCTGTACTCCCTCCTTCTGTACAGGGTTTTCACCAGTGGCATTATGCGCAATTTCTTCAGGCATAGCAAATAACAAATAGCAAATAGAGAAACAATAATTAACATTTACGAGCTCATTCTTAATTAAATCTCGGCGAATTGCAATTAAACTTAACATTGGAAATGCGTTTTTAATTAAGAGCGACAGCTATTGGGGTGCAACGTCAACATACTCTCTGAATACAAATATACTGGCTTCAAATACCCTGTAATCATTCAAAGCCAAATTAAAATAAAGTATATTAGAAAAAATTAAAAAAAAACTTTTTTTTTTTAATTTTTTTTCTAAAACATTAAATAAAATAAAATTGTTTTCTAATTTGAAAAGTATATATCGTTTTGCATTCTAACAATAATGCTAAATTTTATAATTATGTTCAAAATATTATTTTTTTTTTAAATGAAGACAAAATTGAAAATTTTGTTTTTAATTACAAAGAAAAAAATTAGAAAATATGATAACATTTTTTAAGATTTTACTATTCGATTTTTTTTGAGTTTTGACTTCATAGAAAATTTAGATAATAAACAGATAGAAAAATATAAATTATTTTCAGTTATGAAGAAAAAATTCAAAATTATGATAAAAAATACTTAACATTTTTTTATTAGTATTTTTTTCACTTATAAAAAGAAAATCATAATTAAAAAAACACTAGTAATAAAATCATAAATATTTATTATCAATTTATGATTTTATTATTAGTGTTTTTTTAAGTTTTATCTTCAACAAAAATTTAAATTTTGAACTCAAACAAAATTAAGGAAACTTTTACTAATTCAAAAAAAAAATTGTTTAATTATGATAAAGAAATATTTAAGATTTTAAGTTTTGAGTTCAAGTTTTAAGTTTTGATTTGAAAGAAAATTTAAATACTAATACTAATAAAATTTTTAAAATGTTTTCTGAATAGTAATTTTACTTTAAAAATTGAGTTCATTTAAATTGTGACACATAAAAATAAAAATACTAGAATATTTCAAATGGATTACTTTTAAGTATACTTATAAGAAATAAGTTAAATCTAGACTTAGATGCCCAAGGAATTCTCCACGTACAACTTAAGAAATTTAATTTGATTTTAATTTTTTTTTTAAATTTATTTTTTGTATTTAATTCCTAAGTTTCAGTTAGTTTATTATTTATATTGCAATCAACTATGTACTATATACTAAAGCTTGCCTAAATATATATTGTTTTTTGCCTAGACATTTTCAAATTTTACAGGGTATCTCTGGGTGCACTTTCAATGCTTTGTTTACCCTTTTTTTTTTTTTGCTAGCTGGCGCTTTCACCCATTTACGAGCATTTTCTTAAAGCGCAATTGATGATTGCATGAATATGTTTTCCAATTGCGTCGCAGCAAAAATGTTTGACCGTCTTTGCCACCAAAGGGGAGTTGAAGAGGGGGGGTTGCGTGGTGAGGTTGGGGAGGCGACACTTTGTTGGGTTTTTTCTCTAGTTCTTTCGCTGCTTTTTTGCTGCAACTGCGCAGCAACAACAAGAATAACGACGAGGCAACGACGACGACATTGTGCCACATGACCTTTTAAAAAAGCGCTAGGCACAAAGGGGGAGGCGAGGCGAGGGGTGGTTGAGGGGTTTGTTTGTGTTTGATGTAGATGAGTGTGTAGGCAGAGATAGCACAGGTGTTGTGTGTGTGTGTTTGGCTTTGTTTTGGCTGCGGCTTTTTGTTGTTGTTGTTGCTGTTGCAACTTTGACCTTTGCCACGCTGACATTTGCAGCCTGAGCTCTATCTAGAATGTTTTCAGAGGAATCACCTTTTTCATATCCGGATCCGGGAAAAACTTGCGACTCCGTCTGTCCTTGAAAATGGCGCGAATTTCACTTTTTTTTTCGAAAAATGTTCTCACAACAAACTGTTAAAAAATTCAAAACACAACGTGAGTTGTTGTTGCACTGATTGTTTATATTCTGTTTTGTTTATTGAGTTCTGTGTTTTGTTGTCAAGTTCAAGAGCTATGGAAATGCAAACTGCCGCTGACCGACTGAGCGGCAAACGTGCTGCAAGCGTCGCTTAAATATGTACTTTTCAACGCTGACGCTGACGCTGACGACAGCAGCAGCAGCGATAGCGGAAAGTGCTAATAATGGCAGCAGAAGAAGAAGCAGAAGCAGCGGCAGCAACAACGACAGCCAACCAAGTGCAACAGTTCTTGGTCTAGGCCTGCGTAGGCAGCTGACTGAATGGACTTTGGACTTGAGGGTGCAACACATTGCACCACCCAACTTGCCACATGCCACATGCCAGTTGCTATTGCCACTTGTCACTTGCCTCATCATGCTGGCGACATTCGCTTGCTTTCTATCTTCCTCTCTTCTCTCTCTATCTCTATATCTCTATATCTCTCTCTCTTTCTCTATTCTTCTCACTCTCTCTCCCTTCCTATCTCTCTCTCTCTCCTTCCCTGTAATGAATGCAACACTCGAGAATATGCAAATCAAATTGAATACCATCGCAAAAGCAAATCTATTCAACAACACTTTGCAAACGAAGAAAAGAAATTTAGAATACGAATCAATTCGCAGCGTCTTTGTGAAACAGCTGTTTTTCCCTTATGAATAATTATGCATATATATTCCGAATGCTTAATGCTGGCAATAATTACAAGCTGCTGCAATCTTATGCTTGCCCTCCAATTAACTCTAATTGCAATCGCATAATAACTTAAATACAAAGAATGATTCACTCTGATCGTAGAATGCCAACGAGAGCATGAGTTTGAGTAATAGAAATAAGAGCAATTATACAAAATAAGTTACTATCGATAGCAGTTAAAATTAAGATCGAGACATAATAATATGAATATTATAGTTATAGCTCGAATGATTAATTTGAAACTTAAATATAAGGTTCGAATTTACTTTTTAAAGTAAATAAATTAAATCATATTACAATAAGTAACAAGTCAGGTAAGTAACCACAGTTCTAACATTTGCTGTCGATAGTAAATTATTAACCCTAAGTATATGTATCTTATCGATAGTACACTTTTAGCTCTAAATATCTGCAATCGATAGTTAATGATGAACAATAAATTTACTATCGAAGGGAGATATAGTTGGAAGGGATTTCAATTTGATCTTTAATATTATTAAATCAACTTTTCAAAATTTTTAAATAAAATTATGTCACAATAAGAGGTAAAGTCTAACAAACAATGACATTTCAATTATCACAAATATTTTACTATCAATTGCTGATATTTGTCTATCAATAGTCAAATATTAAAATATTAATAAGTCAAGTAAATAATCACACTTCAAATATGTTTGTTATCGATAGTAAACTTTTAACACTAAATATCTGCCATCCATAGTAAATGATGAACAATAAATTTACTAGCGAAAGGAGATGTAGATGGAAGAAATTTTAATTTGATCTTTAATATAATTAAATTATTAAATAAAATGTCACAATAAGAAGTAAAGTCTAACAAACAGTAAAATTATCGAAAATATTTTACTATCGATAGCGGATATTTGTCTATCGATAGTCAAATATTTTTGTAAAATGCAATTTGTTAGAAGTCTTCACGCTTGTTAATAAACACATTTTAATATTTAGAAATAGAACATCATATCGTTATTTTGAGTTTGAATTCACTATTTAAAATATTTAATTTAAATCAGTTGAGCACTAAAGAAGAAGTCATACATATCATCAGTTATCATAATATTTTAAATAACATTCATCTATATTTTGAAAAGAATATTCAAATAGAGTCAACATATGTATTATTCAAGTAAATTTTGTTACTTAGTCATTTAAAATTTAAAATAGTAATATATAAAAAGTATTAGAATGACATAAATATATTTTTAAATTAAAAGTATTATGCTAAAATATAGGATTTTAATTGAATGTTAAGTCAAAGTCCGCAGGAGCCAGCACTTTCTTTTCTGTAAATTAAATTTAGTATATAATAGTAGATTTAATATTATAAATAAATAAATAATTGAATGTTAATTGAAAGTGTGATAAAATAAAAAAAAGTAATGAACAAAATTATATGCTAATATCTATTTAGAGTTGAATGAATTAAAACATATTTATTAAGCTTTTTGATTATCAGTAAATATACAAAACATATATTGTTATTAATTGCTTAAATTTAAGGAAACAATCAAGTTATTAGTATGTATATACATTAAAAAAATATAGTTTTTCTCGGCTTGTACATATTACATATTTCTTTATTTAAATTTCATATTTAAATATTATTAACCTAATAGAAAATAGGCTTGCTATTAAAATATTGAAATAGATTGAACTATGTGGCACATTTTTCTTTTCGCCTACTCGATTTATAAGCCTTTTGTTGTTAGCAACGCTTCCTTTTCATGTTGTCCCCCTAACTCTCTCTTTTTCTATGTATCTCTCTCTCGCTCTTTGCTTCCACATTCTTCTGTTATTTTGCGCCCTTTCATGCCTGGCTCCCACAGCATTCCTGGCGTCTATCATTTCAATCGCCCCGTTTTATGTGCTGTTGTTTTTAGTCATTTTTCTGTGTCGCTTTTTTTCCCCCTCTTTTTTTTGTTGGTTGTGCACATTTGACACAGTGAAATGTCAGGCGAGCTACAGGCTGTCGTTGTCGCAACTGTACCAATGACATGACCTACACTCCGGCATATCAAGTATACGTATGTACGTATATTACGTATACGTCGCCTTTCCAGTTTGATGGCATTTTCTCTTGCAGTGTCCTATTAACCCGGTTTCCCCCTTTTTCGCGTTGATCAATGGAAGTGATGTGAGAAGTGATTCGAATTGCATTTGATCTTTGGCAACGTGTAATGCGAGTGTTGGTGACGACAGTTTAGACGTAGACGTAGACGATGTTAAATGGGCCATGACCAAAAGGTGGCTTGACTCTTGACTTGCTGCTGCTTTGATGGTTGACACGTGTTTTGGCCAAATTGGTTACAATTTACAGCCGCGTCCAATTGCCGATGACGCCCAAGCGTCGCCTAGACCTAGACACGCTCATTACGAGCGCTCTCTCGCTCTTGCTCTTACAGTATACACGGCGTATACGTAATAACGCAAAACCAACAGCTGCAGACGCGTGTCTCGCTCGCCAATCGCTCATTGTGACGTCATAGTTTATGGAAAAATCCACGACCGACGACGGCTGCAACAGGCCAAAGCCCAGTGAAAAGGGGGGCCGGGGAGCGGTGTATATAGAGCGAGAGCGAGAGCGAGAAAGAGAGAGAGCGATAGACGTGGGTTTAAATCGTGTGTTCGGCTTGTGACGACGATTCGTATATAGGTTACTACGTCCACGAAGCGTCAGCACGAAGATTTACGCTACGTGGGCGTGGGTCATGAGTGGGCGTGGGCTGGCCAGAGGGGCGGGGGAAGGGGAAGGGAGTGCAACGAGGATAAACATTCGTCACTCGGCGTCGTGTGTTACGTCACTGGCGCTCGTAAATGGACGATGACGGTAAATGGCAGATGCACATACACAAACACACACACACACAGCTGCAACATACACACAGATACACACACAGTCAGACAGTGATTACATAAGACGTATATAGAACGCGTAGCGTAACGTAAAACTGAAACAGGACACAACGTAAATGAATTTTACATTGAATGATGCTGAGCTCAACTCAACTGAGCTGAGCGAGAATTGTAATTGAAGAGCGAGACGAAAGAGAGAGTGGGAGAGGGAAAGGGAGTGTTAGAGAGTGGGAGAGGAGAAAGGGGTTGGCAGATAAGCCAACTAAGCCGAGTTATGGCTTGATGTGTGGCCCAAGATTGCAAGCGAGTAAAAAGTTAACAAAGTTTACGTTTCTTTGGCGCTACAAACTGAATAGAAATTCATCAAGTTGCCTACACACACACACACACATACAAATGATTCATTAAAGCTGCTAAAACACACAATTTGTTACTTACTTTGGCTGCAAATCTGGCTAAAACGCTTAAACTTCTAGTTGAACAAATCTGATGTATTTAAAACATTTCCTGATTCATAAATAATTGTCGGAGTCATACAGCAAAGCGATTGCCATCATTTCGTTTTGTACATCTGGCACTTTAAGTGGTTTCTTTATTGGGAATTTGTATTATTTTCTGGGTGAGAGAATGTTTATGAATCAAGTCAGCAAACTATTTATGACTCAGTTACAAACTTCTTTGTTTCTCTACTCCTATTAAGTATAAACAATATAAATATTAATTTTCTTTCTAGTTTATAGCTTTATAGCTTCAATTTAAAATAATACGAAATGATACTCAGTTTGGATATTGCAGAAATGTAATATGAGATCAATTTAATTGTTAAGTTTGGGCTTCATTTTGATACTACAACATTTAACATAAACATAAAAAAAGAAAAGAAATTAAGGATTTTATAAAATAAATTTTCTTTAGCAGTCTTATATTAAGTTTTTAATTTGCAGCCTTATTATATCCAGAATTTTATATTTTTTAAAATTAATAAAAATAATTACTTGTAAAAAACTGTTAATTATATAGGTTCAACATTTAAAAGTTAACTTAATATAAATTTAAGACATTTTTATTATGATTTCTTAAACAATTTTTATTCTTACTTTCCAGTGTGATAAGATTTAGAAATAAATATGACTTTATAATATAGTTTGCACATGCTTAAGAAATAATCAGGATTCAGTTTCGATTAGGTACTCTACTACAAGTTTAACTTATCCAGAAATAAGATACTTATTTATATCCATTTGTTTCAGAAATTAATATTGGCTTATATAGATAATTATCATTTCTTGAATATATATTTCTGCTTAGTTTATAGATTGCAGATACTTATGTACTTAAATAAGTTAGGGCTCAGTTTTTTTTTCTACTTCAACTTTAATTTATACCAAAATGTAGTAAAATATAGTAGTTTGCAGTATTTAAAGTATTTTATAGAGTTTTATGGTATTTTATTGTAATTATAGTATTTATAGTTTTTATAGTATTTATACTATAGTATTAATAGTATTTATAGTATTTTATATAGTTTATGGTATATTTAGTATTCACAGTATTTTTTGTATACATAGTATTTTATAGTATTTATGGTATTTATAGTATTTTATAAAATTTATGGTATATTTAGTATTCACAGTATTTATTGTATACACAGTATTTAATAGTATTTATTTATATTATTTATAGTACAGTATTTGTAGTATTATTTATTTATATTATTTTATAGTAAATCCGTTGTTGAGAAAGTTAAATATAACATTTTTCACAAATTAGTTATATCCTTATTGCTCTCAATACTTTTTAGATACAAGAGAAGACAGAAAAAGAAATAATTTCAATCTTTTTTTTTTCAAATAAATTGTTATGCATTACTTAGGCATTTGATGAGTGAGATTAGACTGAGGAATGCAAATTCATTAGCTAAATTATGAAAAAAAAATGAATTTGAAAGAACAAAAATTTGCGAAGCATCCATTAGCCACCGAGAGAGATGCTTTTCGCAATCTGCGTTAACCAGCAACAGGATAAGCACAAAAAACCAAAGAACAAGCGAAGTGAAGATGGTTGAGGGAAGAAAAGTAAGGGAGGAAGGGAAAGGAGAGTTGTGAAATGGTAGGAACGTGCGGCATTTTCATAACAGAGCCAAGCAGCAGCAGTGGCAGCAAATGTAACTTTTGTTGCCACAGATGCCGTGTGGCAGTGTGGCAAGAACTTGGTATGGAACAAAGCAAATGTATCTTGTAAATATTTTATTGCAACAATGTAGCTACGAGATGTTTATGCCATTGTAGCTCAGCTCGTAGGTTAACTGCCAGATACACAGCTTCAAACAGGGGGAGAGAGAGACGAAGAGGGGGAGAGTGAGTGTGAGAGAGAGAGAGAGAGTGGGAGGGGGAGTAATGGACAGTTTGCTCGTTTCGACTCGTAAATGGAACGTGGCGCACACAACTGCAACTGGAAGTGGAAGCGACTGTACAGAGCCGGGAAAATTCTGTATATACTATATACTACAGTTAGTATATAAAATCCATAGCGTACTCTACGCGTTATATACACTATATAGAGCAGGCCATTGGCATATATATTCTCGACTATGTATTCGATGCACTGCACAAGCGAGTGTCATGGCTTCGCTCAATGGAAATCGTAACGTGGGAGCGGGAGGGGAGAGGGAAAATGCGGTGTGTGAGAGGAGGGAAAAGGCGGTGGCAGAGCTCCACTTAACCCCATCACTTCCATTTGGCATTGCGTATATACTCCACACTTTTATCTTCCCCCCTCCTTTAGTGTGGGCAAAAACTAATGAAAATTTATGTGAATCGTTGTCGTCCAGTTTTTGGAGGAGCAAAACGGTAGGTTTCGATAAAAACATTCGCTACAAATTGCAGCTGATCATACTCGGTAGTTGGACGCTGCCCCCGAAACTTGATAAAGCTTATTGATTGCCCGTGTTTAGCTTTGTGGTGCTCCATCGTTAATCATTTGGCCACAGCTATTCGCAATACAAGTGCTTTGTTTATTGCCACTGCAACGGCGAATAGCTGAAATCGAGTGCCATTGATTATTCAATTGTTCTCCAAGTTTGGGGAGAATAGTTCGAATTTTAACAGAGGCAAAACAAATGAGCAATATCACAGGGAATAGAATCGAAATTAAAGTTCGAAAGCAGAGTATTTTTAAATGGACATATTTGATAAATGGATTGTTTGATTCTGAAAAGAATAATGAGTGTTCTATATCATATTAGACTATTAATTCCAAAGTCATATATGTTGACATTTTTCATTTAATCCTGCTGAAAGTTTCAGAATACCTAGGCAAAACATAAATTGTATGAAATTCTATATTATCAAACCTAAAACCTAAACCTATATTATGAAAATATAAAAGTGTATTACATCGTTAATTTCGAAGCTATTCCCTGTGATATTGTAATAGTAAAAATTTAATTTCTAATACAGTTTTATACAAATATGTTTTCAAAAAATATTTCTAATTGAGAAAGATTATTTCTCACACCGAATTTCATATAAATATGAGTTGTAAATATCCAAAAAACATAAAAATAATAGAAATATAGAATTTAAAAAACAAATCTAAATTGTTAAATATAAAGTTAAAGCAACAATATAAATAAATCGAAATTAGTTTCAAGGCGATTTAGCTTAAATTTAGACATGATAAATAGTGCCCACATTTTCTTTAAAACGCAATTCTGAATTTTTAAATGGACATATTTTCTGTTGACAGTTTTCGTTTGATCATTTTAAAAGTTGAAGAATACATAGGCATAGATATATTAAACACAAATATATTTTTAAAAGACTTAAGATAATTGAAAAATTAATTGATGGTATTATAAATAAAATAACGAGAAAATTATATAATGATAATTCGAATACTATCAATGATGTCATTTGCGTTTTTACTTGTTGTTCTTTTCATAAGATCAGAATTGGTCAAAAAATACAAATATTAAGAAAAAAGTCAGTATTTTCAAATGATGAAATGAATCAATATGCATAAATATAATCTTATGAGATTTAAGTTACTTAATATATTGATTGATAGAATAGAAATAGAATATTTTTATCATAACTTTAGACTGACTGTGTTGATATTTTATATTTAAAAGGGTATACACAAATAAAGGTAAATAATTATATTATTTGAGTTGTTCTACAACTAAAAATATAAAGAAAATATATATAGTGTTTTGTTGAAAAAATTAAAAGTGAATAACATATGGGACTCCTAACTCTAATGTCATCTATTTTTTCAAAATTTTTTATATATAATTCAGCAAGTTTTACAATACATAGTCCATAGAGAATATAATTAGTGGAAAAAGATGTGGAAAATATTGAATATTTTAAAATGAAGATATTTTATACTGAAAAATACATTTCGAATAAAAATTTATAAGACTTATGTTACTTAAATAGATCGTCTTAAAAGATGAATTCATAACAATACCATATTAGACTCTTCATTCTAAAGATGTCTCGGTTGCCATTTTCTATTTGATCATGCTAAAAGTTGTAGAACACATAGAAGATAGATAAGTTTACATGAGAAGTGCAACTATTTTTCGAAAGCATAGAGTAGTTTTTAATGGAGATATTTTATATAAATGTATTTTCTACAATTTAGGATGCATAAATAGTATGATTGATTCTTAAAATAATATAATAATAATATCATATTAGACTGTTAATTCCAGATCCATCACTGTTGCCATTTTACATTGGATCATGTTGAAAGTTTTAGAACACTTATAAAATAGATAAGTTATTAAATGGAGATATTTTAAATATTGAACATCATATTAGATTATTCATTCCAAAGCCATCTCTGTTGGAATTTTCTATTTGATGTGGCTGAAACTTTCAGAATAGCTAGACAAAACATAAATAATTTGCAATGTATCTTATCAAAAACCATATTATTAGACGCTGTCAATGTCAGCAACTTTCTCTTTTAACTGCAGTGCAATAACCTTCCAAGACATTAATTGTGAACTCTCAAAGGGGGAGGTGGTGAGGGGGGATAAAGCAAATACTAAGTGAGTACTCGCAACTCCATTACAGAATTTAGTTGACAAATTGCGGCAATTAGTTGCGAAAAGCAAGAGTTATGCTCAAAAAATGGAGAGATTATTATCATAACGATCTTCATAAGTCACTTTGCACTTTTTTGTGTTCGGGATTCGGTGTTGTGTTGTGTGTTTGTTGAGCTTGTTGCTTTGTGAAGCGTTTTGCTTGCATTCTATTGACATTTGGTTATCTCTCATAATTCGAAACACGTGCGTGGAGACCACAGGCGAATGCCAGATGAAATCGGGTTAGTGACACTCAGAGAACCTGATCGTAAATTAACACGCCGGCCACATAGATCAACAGGCCCCCCAAAAAAAAAACAAAAAAACACACATGCAAAAAATTCAAATTTGCGAATTGCGAGGAAGGGAAGCCAAGAGGAGGTTAGAGAGAGGAAAGTGTGCTTAGGAGGGTGGGAGCGGTTTTTTTTTTACTTGGGTCATTCAACTGGAGTATATTTAGAGGAACGTGGCGTCCATTACGCGAAAACACAAGCAATTAAATTAATTATGAAATGAATTATCATTTAATGTGTCAGTCAAAGCAGTCAAAGCAGAAGCATCAGCAGCTGACTTTATCCTGAGAGCCTGCTGCATTATCTGGCGAAACAATTAGCATGATTTATCGATTGTCTAACTGTGTGCGTTATCCTTGCAGCTGTGACATGTTCACCAACTACGTGACTACAACACTCCCACTCTCTTTTGTCCTCCCTCCATTTCTCTGCCTGCTTTTCCGAGTCGAACGATAATAAACCGCAACAGTTTGTCACCAGATACATCAATGTCAAGTCGAGCAATAATGCGCGACAAGTGTAAGGAAGGGAAAGAGAGGGAGAAGCAGCAAGGAGGAAGGAGGAGGCAGGAGGAAGGATGAAGGACTAGGGAGGAGAAAGGAGCAGGGCGCTGCAGCAGCCAACATTTAAATGGCAACTTATTTGCATAGTCCTGGCACAGCTGCTGGGAATGGATTTTGATGGATTCTCAATCATTTTGCATGTCGAACAACGAGCAGCAATAATAAGCAGCGAGCACTGCGAGACTGTTATCAGTGCCACGCCCACAGAGTCAGAGGCTTTGCTGATTACACAGTTCTCGCTCTCTGTCTCTCCCTGTGTGGTTCTATTTTTATCTACCCACTGAGTGCAAACCCACGTCATCAGCAGCAGCAGCAGCGGCAGCTTTAGCTTTGGAGATTTGAGAAGCCACAAGGAGTCAGCTATATATCTGCCATAGCTGCCATAGCTGCCATCTGCCATCAACCAGCTGCCGTGGGCTGTTTAACTGCCTTATCCTGCGTGGGCTGCCTGCTGCCTGATGTTGCCTCGGGTTGCCTTGTGCCACAAGTTGCGTGGCTGCGTGGGAGGCGTGCCATGGATCCTGGCTGCAAAATGCCATTTGCCTTGGCGTGAACTTTACCACGCTTGATTCGCTCGCCAACACGTAATTTAATGCTTTAAAGTCACAAAAGAATTGAAAGCAAATATGATAGCAACGTTGATAGCTGCTAATACGCGACTAACAGATGCCGTGGAAATTATGTTGGATTGGTAACTAAGACATACTTTCATTGTTATTATCCGGAAAGAAAAAAATCCTTTTAATTTGTGATTTTCTTAATACTAATATATCTTAAATTGTTGACTTTGAAAACCTGAATAATTATAAAGATTTTCGGCAGATGAAAAAATATAAATACAAATCTTGCTATAATGCAAATACTTAAATACTATTTAACATATTTGTATATATTTTTAAGTAATTTCTTGAGTTTATCGAATTTTTAATTTTATGTAATATTTTATACTAACATAATAGGAAAATCTAATAGTGAATTATTAAATCTGAAAAAAAACACAATAACTTATGTTATATATTTCATCTTTTTTTTTTTAAATATATCATTCCAATATATTAGATTTCTTATTTCTGTGACTAATGAGTCGTGCTGAATTTTGTAGTATATAAAATAAATAAAAAGCATTGGAATAAAAAACCGTTGCTCTATGCTGTTAACTAAACTAAATTTTTACTCTTAGTTGATTTGGCCGATAATTTGACATATTTTCATTTTTATTGTATATTTCGAGTGCCTTCGGTACATTTTAGTACATTTGCGGTATTTTATTTAAATTATTCAAAATGGGTATCAACAAAATGTGACCTTCGGTAAATTGTAATATTTTAGAGATGTTTTATTTAAATTATTCATTATTCACATTCGAGCATACTCAACTGTAGCTTTCTTACTTGTTTAGTCTAATCTATCATATATTTATTTACTTATACTTGCTATTCATTTCTTGAATTTATCCTTAGTTAATTAAACCTACAAATTTGTGAAGCTTTAAAGACAATTATATAAACTTTGTTGACTCGATGCATATTGCACATTTAATTTTTCCTTATTTAGTTCACATACAACTTGTATCTTTAACTATTAGAAAAGCGTATATAATTTTAATTTTTTTAGAAATAGTACTTTATGGTTACTCAGATTCAAATTACCCTTAAGCCTATCCTACCCCATTTGTACTAACATCATTTTTCCCCGTTGATTTCCAGAGTATTTATAAAACATTTTTTACTCTTGTTTTATTGGTTTGACAGATATTTCTGCGTTGGCACCAGCTAATTATATCAACTTCCTGACTCCTCTAAAAATGATTTGGCCAAATATTAATTAAAGTTACGACTACTCAACGGAATTGCCGCAAGGCTTCGACAACAACAGCAACAACAACAACATCAGCTCTCTGTGGTCCCGTTTGCTGCCAAAATTTGGTGATTTAATTAATGGTATTTGCGCTTTTTCGATTATTCAACGTGTATTATATTTGAGCTACTAATTGCTGTAAGGCAATGTTAAAATTGTTTAAACCTGCAGCTGTAAACTGAAACTAGAAGCAAACAAATCGACGTGTCGATGCTCAATGCAATTGCAGGAGATAAATGAGTTGGCATAAATAAGCAAAAAGGCAAAAATATTATTTTAACTTATACATATAGTTAATCCATCAATTTGAAATTGAAATTGAGCAAAGCGAATTGGCCAACAAGCCAATCAATTATCTACATTTAATTTATTTTCAAATTGTCGACGATTTAATTCGATTTAATAGTTGCGCTTGACACAAATTCAGGTAAATTTGAAAATATTTAAAAAGGCAATTTAAACTCGTGATAATATTTAATTTTGATTTAAAAGGTAAAAGATATGATCAAATAATAAATCAGTAGATTTATGCTATATTATGTAATAAGTTAAGTTTTATATACATTTAAATTAAAAGCTTGTCAGATATTGAAATCAATTTAATAATATTTAAAAGGCAATTTATACTGTTGATAATTTTTAATTTGAAATGAATATTGCACAAAATAATAAATCACTAGAAATTGTCACATTTTTGATTAGTTCTTGATAATTATTTAAGTAAATTCAAAAATATTTAAAAGTCAATTCAAACTTTTGATCATTTTTCATTTCATTTCAATTAAAAAATTGCAAATAATAAATTTGTGTTGTAACTGAAAAAGACATTTAACTTAAAAGTGTTAATTAAAACATTTGTTTAAACGAGTAAAATATTAATCAGTTGATTTATTATACATATTATATATTATGTAAAAAGTTGACTTTAATGGAAATGTAAATCAAATAATTTCGTGTCTTAGATAAATAATTTGGTATATTTTGTAATCAATGGTATACTCTAATATACCAATTATGTCAGTATATTTTAGTATATTGTTGGAACTTAGTTGCTTTGGTAGACAATCTGGTGTATTTTGTACTCGATGGTATATTTGAAATGTTCTAGTATATCAATATTCCCATTATAGCTTTCGGTATATTTTAGTATTTTTTCAGTATGAATGTGATTGCATATAAAATAAACCAAGTATAGCCTGGGATATATTTTAGTATTTTTTGGGTATAAAGATTTGGTATATTTATATGGTATATTTTTAAAATAATACTGCACTATTTTGATTTTACTGAAAATTTGTAGAGTGTATCTCACAATGAAATTAATCAATGGTATATTTACTATGTACTAGTATATTAATATTCGAAATATAGCCTTTGGTATATTTTAGTATGCTTTCGGATTTTAGTTGCTTTGATTTCTATATAGTATATTTTGAACCCACTAATGTACTAGTATATATAGTCTTCTGTATATTTTAGTATATTTCGGTATGAATGTATGCACATACCATAAACCAATTATAGACTTAGGAAAATTTTAGTATATTTTGGTATATTATAGAATAATACCACACTGTTTTGATTTTACTGAAAATTGGTAGAGTGTATCTCACAGTGAAATTAATCCAATTTCAAAATACAGTCAGCGCCACAAAAAAAGCCGCACTTTTAAGGGTTACGAATTTGTAACTTTCAGGGCCTGTGGTTTCATTATATGATTTCGGAATCGCCCAATTTTTTTTTTAACAAGTTAATTGATGGTATGGTTATAAAAGTGCATACCAACTTTTATTTTAAATTTGCTTTTAATATTAAAAAAAATGTTGCTTTTGGTTTCACCCTAGTTTTAACGACTTTTCACTATTATGGCAAACTTAATGAAAAAAATCATAAAAGTAATAATAATGAAAAAATTCAACAAAATCTATTTTTTTCCAATTAAACACCTTACTAACTATAAAAAAAAAATAAATCTAGGCAATTTAACATTAGACATATTTTTTTAATTTAGCTTAATACTTAGAAATGCCGCCTTTGGCCTTAATTACAGATTTTACCCTATGGGGCATAGAATCGTAAATTGAATCCAAATATTCCTTCGTTTTATCGTGTATCCATACTTTTCTATAATTTGTTTTAGCTCCTCCATAGTTTTGGGCTTTCGCTTTCTTATTTTGGCCCCCATATAGGCCCCAACATTCTCGATTGGACTAAGGTCTGGACTGTTTTCTGGCCAATCTAACGACTTAATGCCCAATTCCTCCTTCAAATTTGTTATCTTTAGATAGAAAAATGTTAAATTTATCTGAATAAGTTGTTTTGATAACAATCGGACACTGAATAACTCACAGATCGGGCTCGATGGCAAGGTGCAGAATCATCCTGAAAAATGGGTTCTTCTTCTTCTTCACTTATGGACTCAATGCTAGGCACGACTCCACTTAAAATTATTTCTTTGTATTTTTCTGCATTGACCATACCCTGAACCATTAAAATTGATTCAGTTTTATATTTGGATATGCATCCCCATACCATAACATACGGTGAATGCCTTACTGTGGCTATGCAGCAATTTTCAGAAAACCGTTACCCACGTCTACGGCGCACCTTGAGAATTCCGTCAGATCCAATGAGATTAAATTTGGACTCATCTGAAAATAGCACTCTTGACCAATCAGAATCAGTCCAATTTGAAGAAAGAATTGGGCATTAAGTCGTTGGATTGGCCAGAAAACAGCCCAAACCTTAGTCCAATCGAGAATGTTGGGGCCTATATGGGGGCCAAAATAAGAAAGCGAAAGCCCAAAACTATGGAGGAGCTAAAACATATTATAGAAAAAGTATGGATACACGATATAACGAAGGAATATTTGTGTTCCATTTACGATTCTATGCCCAATAGGGTAAAATCTGTAATTAAGGCCAAAGGCGGCATTTCTAAGTATTAAGCTAAATTAAAAAAATATGTCTAATGTTAAATTGCCTAGATTTATTTTTTTTTTATAGTTAGTAAGGTGTTTAATTGGAAAAAAATAGATTTTGTTGAATTTTTTCATTATTATAACTTTTATGATTTTTTTCATTAAGTTTGCCATAATAGTGAAAAGTCGTTAAAACTAGGGTGAAACCAAAAACAACATTTTTTTTAATATTAAAAGCAAATTTAAAATAAAAGTTGGTATGCACTTTTATTAACATACCATCAATTAACTTGTTAAAAAAAAAATTGGGCGATTCCGAAATCATATAATGAAACCACAGGCCCTGAAAGTTACAAATTCGTAACCCTTAAAAGTGCGGCTTTTTTTGTGGCGCTGACTGTAAGTCTTTTGCATAATTTCGTGTGAATAACTCAATATCGAATTGTTGCATTAATGTCATGTCAAAACATATTCAATTTGAAATATATCAATTGGATTCTTGAACCATTCCTTAGGCTCATTCATTGTGTCCAGTCTTTTGGACAAGGTGAACAAGTCTCCGTGGTTCATTGATCTGAGCGGGTACAACTAATATTTCTATAAACACACACATATATGAACAAAATACTATAATAAGTGAGGCGTAGTCCAAGTCGTAGTCGAGCAACGAACGCTTCATGCTCAATGTTCTTTTGAATTAGATAATCATGCACATAAATTTGTTCAATCCATGTATATAAATCTGCTACAAGTTTTATTACTTAAGAGGCTTGTTGTGTGCGAGTGTGTGTGCGCGTGTGTGTAAGTGTGTGTGTGTGTTTGCTTTGGTTGTGGCAACCATTAAGATTTGTATCTGGTTCACAAAGCCAATGACTGGCTGGTAAAAACTCTTACTTGCTAACTGACATTTAAAGGACCTCCTCCTCATTTCTCTCTCTCTCTCTATCTCTCTCCACACGCGCTCTCGAATATTCGCTCAGTTATAATTCACAACACATGTGACAAGCGAGCGAAAAGGTCATTCAAAATTCGGGGGGACCAGCTTCAAAACATGCACATAAATCAAGTTTGCAGCCACATAGATCACCTGCCAGGTTCCCGACTCGCCAAAAACCGAAAAAAAAAAGAGGCGAACTCTAAACAAATACAAACAAAATTTGCAAATCGCCAAACCCGAAACGTGGGGCAGGTCATTCAACCTCAAGTTTTGAGAAGGCGTGTGTCGTCCATTTCGCAAATGTTTGTTCTATTTTTGGGTAGCCTTGCCAAAATATCAATTAGGTTTGCCAAGTCAGTGAGTCGTGCCTGCCCCGTTGACAGATTGCTGCTGGGTATCCATCCGGTCTCGGAGTCCGGCTTCGGCTTCGACTCTGTCTGTCCCGGAGGCGATAGCCATGTAAATAATACGCCGTTTTTGCGCATGCCACACAAACACAAAGGCGGCAATTAATTTAATTGAATGAGAGATTTAGATGTGATTATACTACACGGCAAAAGTGCGAGCGAGACGGCTTATCATCTCATGTAAACATGAAAGCAGCACCCACAAACAGCAACAACAACAACAACAATCCATAACAAACAACAATGAACAAAAGAACTGAAACAATTATGAACATCAAGAATAAATATACTCGTAGTCTCTAATGGAAAATTGACTCTCGTACAACATGTGGTATACATAATATGTACTATATACATGCATATATACTCGCATGCTCATACTCGTACTCACACTCACACTCACACTCACAGTCTAAGTGAGTACATGCGAATCAATGAATGAATCTAGTGAATGAAAGGCCCAAAACAAAGCGACAAGCGCCATTAAGTTCAAGTCTATTTGTTGCCCAGCCTATTGTTGTTGCTATTGCTGTTCATTATTATTATTAATGGAACTAAAAACTGTATAATTGAAAAATTTCAATTTACAAAAAACAGCGACACTACGACGATCAGATGCGCTGTACTTTGTGAATAGTTACTTATAATATTAAATGATGTAATTTTTCATTAAAAATAAAGTTTCCCATTCCCATTTAAAAAAGTCTACAATTTTGTATATTATACACAATATTTTATTTTTGACAAAGTAAGAAATTAATGTAGTATAGGTAACCTTTTTGAACTAAATTGAATAGAATGGAATTTTCCTTTTAAATTAATTTTAAGATTATATCTTAAAGAGCGAATTGGCTTTTAAATATTTATGAGAGTTTATTTTACGAAATTGAGAATAAAAGTTAAGATCCAAAATTGTATTTTTTAAATAAAATAAAAGTTGCATTCTTAAAAATCATTAAAACGAATATAATTTTCTTTTTAAAATAAAGTGTTTTTAATGTTTTTGAAAACTAATTTTTTTTACAAAATAAGTTAAAGAAACATTCTTCAACTGAATTAAGTAAAATGTAATTATGTGTTCGTTACGAAATTTTTCAAATATATTTATAAGTTTTAAGATTTTCAAAGGGATATTTTACTCAGTTTATAATGAAACCAAGCGTTAAATTGATTTTTTAATTATAATATAAAGAAATTCATTTATTTTTATTTTTTTAATTATAAATTATCTTATTCAATTAAGTATTTTGGTTATTCTTGAAGTGCATTAAAAAATATATTTTCTTTTCAGAGAGAAGCTTTTCTTATAAATAAAGTTTAAAAATTTAGTATAGTATTTCTTTTAATTATTTATTTAATTATGACTAAAATTAAATATAATTTTTTTTACTACTAGATTTTTAATTTACCTTTATTTCTAAGAGTACATTGCATTCACCTTTAAATATTATTTTCATACTCTATTTTTTTATAGCCTGCTTATCATATTAACTATTTAAATGCATAAAGCGTTTATCGAATTAATCACAAATGCTAATGTTGTTCAAACTGTTGACAGGATTTAGTAAAAATATCTATATTTTTTGTTGCATAAAATTGTAACATAATTGCAAACCAATAGAAAACAAATATTGTTACAATCAAAGCACAACAAAAGCCAACATAAATTAATTTGTGAACACATTAAATCACATTTTAAAATGCCAGCCATGCTTTGAAGTATTAAGACTTTTATTGCATCAATGATAAATTCAATTTAATATGATTGGAACTTAAAGTGTTGGCTGAGGTTGAAATTGCAGAGCAATTTATATTTAGTGTAGCCCAAAACTTTATAACATTGTCTCGCACTTTGCAAGCTTCATCAAATATTCATTGTACCTCTTAAATATATATTATATTTGGGATGAGAGCATGTGAGTCGACTGAAGGCATATGGAAATCACATAAACAAATCGCATGCTATGCTGACAGAAAGAAGCCATCCAGACAATGAGCCCAGGGCGAACCCCGATTTCGCTTTGGCTTATCACAATTTTTGGGTGTTGTGTGTGAGAACTGAGAAGTGAGTAAATGGGATAACTTAGGGGGCAGATCTTTTTCACTCTTTATGTGTAATCAGTGAATTGTGTTGAATGCTGCTCAGTAGTTCTTCTTGGCTCGACCTTTTGTGTGTGGTGCGCTGTTTGCCACTTTATGTCTGGCTCGACGAGCAACGCGTCGTATGATTTATGTGGCCACAATTTGCCTGCAGTTAGTTTTGATGATGCTGAGGAAACTGTATACGAACTGTATTATGATTATTTATTTACTTGATGTCTGATGCCTGATTGTGTCTGCGAATCTGCGCTCTCTGCGCTCTCTGACTCTCTGGGCGACCTCTGATAAGTGATTGCCTGTCCAGGCAAATAGAAATCATACTCGTAATAACAATACAGACACTCGACTGATAACGCAACAGCAGCAACAGCAGCTATAACAAGGAGAATGCCAACGGAAAATGGGCAGTAATAAAATTTTCCTCGTGACCTTTGAACTTACGATGCGCTCAACTCTGACTAACTGGGCTAAAGCCAAAGGTCAGCGAGAGCAAGACAGAGAGAGTGAGTGAGTGGGAGAATGTGTTTGAGGGTCGCTTTGTGGTCTTGTGGCATTTGCAGAGAATCTAATTAGTTGGCATACATTGGTCAGCTATTTAAATGGATTGGTAAACATCCGATTGACAGTCTGTTTAACCGCCACCGTCGACAACCAAATGAATATCACGATGAATGGCATGAATACTCACATGAATACTCTTCGTCTGCTACGCAAATAAACCCGAAAATGAATATGCTTCGAACTAACTAACTAACTAACTATCTGGTTTGAACATCTCGAGGGACTTTTCAGCTCTTTGGCTGATTAAATGTTAAAGGTAAGTTAATTTAATTAAATTGATTGATTGCTGAGCTATGCAATTAGTTTATTTGTTTGCACTTATTTCTCATTACTTTTCAATTATCGATTTAATTAGAAGAGCAAATTAGTATTGGAAATATTAGTTAAGAAATATGGTAAAAAATGAAAATTGATGGCGCCTTGTGCTTGAGAGCGAAAGTGAGAGATGTTTAAATGGCGGGAAAGAGTAGAAAGATAGAAGAAATGAAAGTACGAAAAAGAATGGCTTAGCACAAAGAAACAAATGTTCATTAAGAAAAGACAAAGAATGGATTATTACTATGATATACTGTTCAGACAAGGAATGAAATAGAAAAATTCGAAATAACAAAAACTTTAAAAGTAAGATAGTTACAGTAGAGTGTGATCGACTGTGAGACACCCGTTACCCCTTTTTAAATAAAATCAATATAGCGCGGAAATATTTTTAAAATATACTAAATTATTATACCACAAAAATACTAAAAATATACCAAAAGTTATATTTGGTATATTGGTATTGTACTACATTCAAAATATACCACTTAGTTCAAAATATACCAGATTATCAGTCAAAGCATTTAAGCCCATAGTAAATAGGCGTTTCCTCATACAATAACTTTAATAATTTCGACAAATTTTATCTGAATGCAACCAAATTTTCAGGAATCACAAAGACTAGATCTTAGAGACTGTAAAAGAGAGAGGTATAATTTTTTATCGAGCTTGTCTCAAATTTTTGCCAAGCCAACTCCCCGGTCTTAGTTGCATTGGCTGACTATTTAGTATAATTTGCACTATGTGGTATATTTGAAATGTATATATAAATATACCAATTGTAGCCTTCAATATATTTTTAATATATTTGCGGTATATTATTTTGGTATGTTTTAAAATTAATACCGCTTTATTTTGCTTTTATTTGTTTTGTTGTTTTGTTTTTTAATTTGCTTGAATTATATATTTTTTTTTTATTAATTTATTATTTATTTATTAATATTTATTTATTTTATTTTATTTTTAATTGCATTTTTTTAAATTATTTTTTTATTTTATTTTATTTTATTTTATTAAATTAATTTTTTTTTATTTTATTATTATTATTTTTTTATTTCATTTAATGTTTTTATTAGATTATTTTGAAATTAAAAGTGACATAAAAATGACAACTATGAAGAATTTTAGAGTTCAAAATATGAAATTTGTTATTAAAATTGACGAATTTAAGAATTTGATGTTCTATGTTGTTCTATGTTGTTCCCACAAAAGTAGAACAAGAAAGCGGGAGACAGAGACAGAGACAGAGACGTACTGAGAAAGTGACTGTCCCCCATATAAATATCTGATGAAATAAATGGCTAATGGCGCCGTCCTGTTTTTTTTTTTTGAAGAGTCTCGTCTGCATCGTCCCCCTCTCCACTGTACCGAGCATCCCCTTAAGCATCTGTCGGCATCTGATTACAGTGTTTGTCAAAAATATTTGGCCAGCAATTAAAAAAGTGCAGTGCGCAGTAGACAGTGACGACGAGAAGGCGACGCTTCTGTCTATGCTGCGTTTTGTGTGCGATGTGGATGCCAATGCGACTCACGGCGTAATTACCCGATGACGATGATGATGATGATGCTTATGATGATGATGATGATTATGATGCTGATGATGCTGATGATGATGGGTAAAAGTAGTGAAGGAGATCGGTTGAGAGCCAGACAGCCAGCCTGCTAACTGTTAACTGGGTCGAATTCAATTGAATTTCACAATTACAGGCAATGAGAAAAAGAGGGAGAAACAGGGAGAGAGAGAGAGAGAGAGAAAGAGACAGAGAAATGGCGCAGCATTTTTTATGTCTGTTTTCGGTAATTTTATTTGATTTTGTTTTTATCTCAGGCTTGAAGCATTAGTCAGACGATAATGACGTTGAAGAATTTGACGATGATGATGTTGATAATTATCAGAGACGAGCGGCTGACGTTTATCTGTTTGATATTATTACAGCAAGCAGCAGCGCAGAAGAAGGCAAGCAAAACAAAGAGGCGAAGAAAACGCAAAGGCGAAAAACAAAACCCAAACAGAGAAAACTGAGACGCCATAACGCAGAGAGCGAGACAGAGAGAGCGAGAAAGAGAGACACAGGGAGAGGGAGGTGAGGTGGGAGCCAAAGACCTTATAAATCACACGAGCGTGGCATGACTGGGCGTTTCGTGTGGGCCACAGAAAGAGGCAGAGTCAGAGTCAGAGGCAGACAGACAACTGCTCGCTTGCTCCTCTTCCCATGACTGTGTAGCGTGTAAATGTATCTGCATTTGTGTGTGTGTATCTCATAGATGCGCAGCGTACTAAAAATAGTTGCTGGCTGGCGAGATCAGTGAACATGGGACGCAAGCGGCAAGCAGATACCTTGGCGAGGCTGTTGCATGCTGTTGTTGTTGTTGTTGTTGATGATGATGATGCAACAACAAAGAAAACAGCGCAAGCAAAACAAACGACGCAGTTGCAATGAATGCGAAAGCAAATAGCAAAACAAAAACGCTAAAATAAAGATAGACAGAGCGAGAGAGTGAGATAGAGAAAGGAATGAGATAGCACTCTTTGTACTTTGGTTGGGCTTTTTGGGGTTGACGCTGTGCGATGCGGCCTGGTTTTCTGCTTGTCTGGTTTTTGTCTCGATGGGCGACCAGAAAATTCGCGACGTCGAATTTCACAAGATTGCGACAGGCAAGAGACACACAAAAAAAAAAATGAAAACGCGAATACTTCGCACTTTTGTCGCGCTGAGATACAAAATATATAAAGTGAGCAAAAGATAAATCTACTTATGCAGCTGTAACTATACAGAAGAGCAGCTATGTACGAGTATTTGTATCTCAGTATCTAGCTGTAAGTATCTTTTGCTGTACGAGTAGTTTGTGTATCTGTATCTCTCTCGTCGTCGTTACCTTGGTTTTTGCCAAAGGGCGGAAATTCAAGATGCTGCGCAATATGTTGTTGCCACAGATGGTGGCACAGACAAAGCTAAGAGGGGGGCCGGGGGAGGGGCAACTGCTGCATTTTCTCATGCGAGTAAACAAAGTTATTGGAAATTTTTATTTGCGCATTGTGTAATAGCCGGCAATTGGATTTTAATTGTAGATTCAACTCGATTCACCTTCCTCCTCCTTCTCCCTTCGCTCTCTCTCTCTCTCTCGTTGTACTAGTTTTGTGTAATTGCAATTGGCGTAATTCTAAACCCAATTGCCCGTTGCACGTTTTCATACCTTTAAGCTAGCTATATAGTACTTACATAGGTATGAGCTTGGGAATGTGTTGCTTACTACTCTGCTAACAGGCGGGTGCAGTGACTTGAACCCAGCTGCAGGTTTAGCTCTGGTTTCTCTAGTATTTCTAATGCATATTCGTGTTGCCATATGATAATCAGAGACTCTGTTTGATTTGCCATTAGTCGAGTCCGCGCAGGTTTCAATTATAGCCTTACGAGTTGGCCAAGCGCAGCATTTTCGAGCATTGCTAATGACTATTTAATGAGTGATCATTGCCAAGACAATGCAACTTCGATTCATACTGCACTCATTCACATTCACATCTCACATTCACAACTGGAACAACACCGAGCTAATTATTCAACAAATTATAACTTTTTTTAGGGTCACATTTGCATTTGCAAAAACTTTAGCGCCAACAATATTTATTTCTATATTTAGCACTCGTCAAAATTAATTGAGAATAACAAGCGCCATTAAAATAAAAACAATTGCATAATCAAATTTGCAGTTTTATTTTTTATTATTTGCATTTCAAGTGCACAAAAGTGTAACGAATTCATTAGCACTGTATAAAAAGATAAACTATCTTTAAATCTTGCAGAAAACGAAATTTATTTAGAATTGTAATTAAAAAAGAAATCTAAGAACTAACTAACTAACAATAATAGTAATCTTATTCAAAATTATAAATTACTATAAATGAGATTTATATTTTTAGAACTTTTGTTAATCTTATTTTTAGTTCATGAATATAAATCTTGTTTATTTACAAGTTTTTCAAGATTAATGTAAATCGTAATTATGTATGTTTAAAAACTTATAAAAAAGAAATGTATAATATGTTGATTATATACAATGGTTATATATTTATGATTACAATAATAATCATTTAATTCGAAATAATAATAAAATATATAACTTGCACTGCTTACGAATTAAAAGCACGCTCAGTAAGATTTATATTTTTACAATGGGCATTAATCTTCTTTTTATGAAAATAAAGCTCTTATATTTAAGAGTTTTGCTAGATTATAAAATGCAAAAGCTTAATGTGATTCGTAATTATGTTTAACTAAGTTGGTCCAAGATTTGTAAACTTTATTACTGTTTATAACGATAATAATAATAATTTAAGTCCAGCAGAAAGCTTAAGTAGTTTTCCCCTGTAGCTTTTAACTAAAAATTGTGTATGGTTATAAAAGACAAAAATAAGTTTATAATAATAGGTTGGCTCTATAAGAAAGCAAGTTTATAATATGTAAAATTTAGTATATTTTATGATGATTATAATAATTATTTAATTCGAAATTATAAAATAAAATAAATAAGTTCTAATGTTTACAAATTAAATAGCAAAAATTTAAAATTTGAAATTCCCACAATTCAAGTGGTTTTAAATTAATTTTTTGAAGAATAAATTTTGTCAATATTTAATGCTTACTTGTAAATTAATTTAGTTCTGGTAATAATTGACATTCAAATCAGTTTTCATAAAGATTTGTCTACAATTGAAGTAAAACATAATTTAAAAATTAAACTATATTAAAAGTATTAACAAAATTTTTTACAATTTTCAGCTTGTGAAAAATTTGTATATTTTACTAATTCCTGTTATGATTAAAATAATTTAAATTGAAATTGATTCTAAATCTAAGGAAGTTTCAAAATCAAACCATTTTTTAAATATTCAATGTTATTTCATTGAAATGAAATAAGACAGTTACTATCCATTTAGGATAAATTCGAAATTATGCGCTATTCATTTTAAAATATACCTAAATAATATACTACAAAAATACTAAAGATATACCAAAGGTTTTTTAAGTATGTTTATGCAGTAATACACTCAAAATATACCAGAATGTCAAAGCAACTAAAATCAGTAGGAAGCAAGAAATCCTTAAAATAAATTATACAGTTTTTATTTGATTGCAACCAAATTCAGGAATTACAAAGATTATAGATATTATTGTATGTACCTATCTAGTTTCAAAATTAAGCTTAGATTTGTATCGAATTGCGGTGGCGGAAGTGGGCGTGGCTCCTTTAGCCTGTTCATTACTTGAAAGCTAAAAGTTCTACCCTATGGATAGCGAGGATAAAAATCTCATTGTTAGTTATTATAATTTTAAAGAAATTTCACATATTTAATTTCACATATTATAAGTTTAAGAGTTTTTAACTTTGCTATCTTGTAAAGTAAAGTAATAATACTTTAAAACAAAATTATTTTATTTTTTTCACAAATACTGCTTAAGTTCAATTAGTTTCTTATAGTACTATAAATATTAAAGGCTTCATTTCGCTGCTTATTATCAATGGAAATGCATCGTTGAAACGCATTACTCTCATGGATCTTAGCACGTCTTTAAGCTTCCCACACTTTCTTCAATCATACAGACTGAAAACTTCCGGTGCCCCGAAAATCCTCATGCCACACCACAAGATTCAATTGTTGCCTCGTTTGGTTGCATTTTTCTGGTAAACTACAAACTACGTACACACCAAACCCAAAAAAAAACGATAACTCATGGCGATTGCTTTTGCTTCAATGGAATTTCCATTTTGTAACAGTTTATAGCGTAGTTTTTTCTCCCCCTCCCCCCTCTCTCTCTTTCCTCTGACTAGTCAGACACTTCAGCATTTGGTGGTGTTGGTGGTGCTTGGTCTTTCGGTTTGCCGCTTATGTTTTCATAAATACGAAATTGAAAGTTTTTTCAACCGACGAAAATTCTCATAAAAATTGTTCGTTGAAACCGCACAAAAAGCACTCGAGCACCCTTCAAGAAACAAATACAAAATACAAAATACGAAAAACGACCTGACTGCGAAGTAAGGCGAGAAAAGTGTGTGGAAAGGAGGCTGCAGGGAGGGGCTGAGGGTGTCTAGTGAGTGGGGGTCAGGAGCCAGGGACAGATGACCGAAAAACCAAGAAAAAAAACGTATGAACGGGCGGCATTTCAATCAATTGGCGGCAACAGCTGCCGCTGGCATCGTTGTTGTTGTTGCTGTCGCATTTGTTGCTGCCCACGTTTTGTGTGTGTGTGTGTGTGTGTGTGTGTGTGTGTGTGTGTGTGTGTGTGTGTGGCAGCAGCAGCCATCTGGATCTGCTTGGATCTCCGTCTCCATTGCGAGAAACTCATAAAAAGCTCCCACGTTGTGACGCGACTGTTGTCGTAACTTTTGTGCACCTCTGGTTGCAACTTTCCTCCCTCCTCCCACCTCTTCCTGTTGACACCCACCTGAATGTTGTTTGTTGCTGCGGTTTGCCGCCGGCGCCTCCGCGTTGCACTCGCTTCATGTGCCACCTCAATCGTTAGTGTAGGCCTCAGTTATTGTGTTGAAAATAATTTTTCGGTCTCTTGACTTGACTGCAGCAACAGCAGCAGCCAGGCGATGTTGCTGCTGTTACTCTGGCTGCTGCTGCTGCTGTTGCACGCCCAAACGCAATTGTCGTCGTTTTAATTGCTGTCGCTGGCAAACGACGACAGCGACAACAACAACAACAACAACAACGACAACGTTGAGTGGGCAACACTTGGTTAGTACACAGATTAACGCCCCCCATCATTTCCGATAGTTAACAATTTTTTGGCTTCGTTTTTATTTCTCTCTGTGTATTTTGGGGCTGTCTCTAAACGAATCTTTTGCCCATAAGGCGGCTTTGATGAAAGCATTGCCAACGACTTAATTGAGTTGCCAACGCGGAAATGCAATCTGAACCAAGGAATTCAACGAGACATCATAAATTTCTTGGCAATTTTATTGCCACTTTTATGCTGACCTATGCAGCTCTTTTAGTTTATATGAATATTATTTTAACATACTTATTTTATTTGTTGCTTTACATTTTGGTTCATTTACTTACAATTTTATTTTATGACTTAATTTTATTTGGTTTACCTATTTTAGTTTGTATGAATATTATTTTAAAATACTTATTTTATTCGTTGTTTTAAATTTTGGTTCATTTATTTACCATTTTATTTTATGACTACATTTTATAATAAGATTTTATAGATAAATATTAAAATTTGGGTATTAAACTATCTTTGTTATTATTTAAAATAAAATATGCAAGTATCATTATAGGTAGGATAAGAGTGCATTAACATTACCTTCTTCACTACAAATTATGTAAACTACGAGTGTAAGTACATTATGAACTCTTCTTTTTTTTACAACAATTTCTTATTGCTGCAAGCGGCCAGAATTTGTAAGTCTTAAAAACGCAAAGATAAATCAAATTTAGATGTTCTTTCTTCTTCTTAAAATTTCGATAATTTTTAATTTTTCGGTACTTAACCTTGTTTACTATGATTTCTAGTTTCATTTAATGTTTTTATTCTAATGTTTTGGAAAAAATTAATTCCAATAATATTATGAATATATTTATATATATATATATATATTTTAATATTTTCAAATAAAAAAGGAGTTATATTATGTTAAGCTTAATTTAATTTATTGGTTCAAATTAAAGTTTTATCAATTTAATTTCTACGTAATTAATAATAAATTCAGTTATATAAGCAATAAATATATATTTACTTGTAAATTGTAAATTCTAAACATACCGACTACCATAATTTGAGTAACATTAACTGCTTTTATCTATGCAATGAAAAAGCTATTAACAAGCTAATAAAAATAAACAGAAAATAGACTGTAATTAATTTTTATGCACTTGCTACCATTTTTATCAAAGGCAACAACTATCATAAAATATTACTATTAAATTTGATAGTAAAATAATTGAACAACAATCACGTTGGGGTAGGATTGTTGTGACTTTCATATTTTGTTTATTTTGGAAATGTGTTTAAATTTTTAATTATTAAAAACAATTTAAGTTGTTATCAAAACGTGTTGAATTACATGTGCAAAGTTTTTTTATGTTTTGTTGTATTCACATGTCAAGAGATAAAATTTTCTATTCTCTTTTTTTTGGGACGTCATCAAATTTATGGGTTACATTTCAAGGCTGTTTGGCTGTCCATCGATTTATGGCACACATCACACCGCACCAGGCCACCGCATACATCAATCCAATGCCGCGCTGTCAAAGAAAACACAACGAAAAAGAAAAAAAAAATAAATAAAGTTCCGTTTTGACAATTACTTGTAAATAGATTTGTACTGTGTGTTGGCTCATAAATCACTTTTTCTTTTTGTTTTGTTTTGTTTTTTTGTATTTCGTTCTTTATTGTATTTTTCCATTTCATTTATTTTACACCTATGTAAGGTGATAGCAGAAGAGAGAGGGGTAAGAGTTGGATTTCTGTTTTTTGTTGAAATAATGAAAACAAATGCCGCTCAATGTTGCGCTGCTTCGATGCGTCCACGTGACAGTTGTCATAACACATTGCAACCCAGACGGTTAAAAGTACAAAATTAACATGCACGTGACTTTTGTTATGGCCCATAACTTGATTCGTTGGCCCAAGCGGGGAAGCACGAAAATTGAGGGGAAGGGAAACGCTCATAATTTGTTGACACACTTTTCAGTCAGAATTTTATTTTACGCTGCGACTGCACTTGATGACGCTGCCCAAATATTTACAACTGCTAGAGATGAGCGCATGCTCGATAATTATCGATGACATCGACAGCTTCATTAGCAGGCGGCGTGCATGCAATGCAATAAAACAAACCAACAATTATTGTCATAAAAATTAGAACTACAATCAAGCTAAAGCTATAAAAAACACAATTTATTTTGCATAATTATTAGTACTTATTCTCGCTATCCATAAGGTTGAAGAGTATTATAACTTTTGTAACGGACAGAAGTAGAATAATTGGAATTCTTATAATTCTTCAAAACTGAATTGCGATTAGTTTAAAATTGTAGAAGTTCTTCGAGAAAAAAGGTAAGTGCGCTTGGCAAAAAATGGTAACAGCAGCATTTAATTGCTGTGATTGACAATATGGTATATTTTGTACTTTATGGTATATTTTGAATAATACTATATATATACCAAATACAGCTTTCGGTATATTTTTGTATGTTTGGTATAATCATTTTGAATATTTTGTACTCAATGGTATATTTTGATCTGATAGTGTATTGATATATAGCCAAATATAGCTTTCAGTATATTTTAGTATTTTTGGTGTATTAATCAGGAATATTTTGTACTCTATGGTATATTTATAATGTGTTAGTAGATCGATATACTGAATATAGCTTTCGGTATATTTTAGTATTTTTTGTGTGTTCATTTGGAATACCTTGACCGCTATGATATATTTTGAATGCGAGGAAATATCAAGATACGAAAGATAGTTTTAGGTATATTTTTGTATTTTTGGTGTATTAATTTGGTATACTTTGCACGCTATGGTATATTTTTAATGTGATTATGTATCAATATACCAAAGAGTTGCTTTGGTTATATTTTAGTATTTTTGGTATATATTTTAAATTTGATATTACACCGATATACCAAAAAAAGCTTTTGGTATATTTTAGCATGTTTGGTCTATTAATTTGGAATATGTTGTATAAAATGCTATATTTTGAATTTAATAGTATACAAATATACCAAATATAGTAAATGGTATATTTTAGCATTTGTGGTGTATTTATTTAATATTTTGAATCTACTTAAACGAGTAGAGGGTATCTCAAAGTCGAGCACACTCGAATGGAACATTCTTACTTGTTTGTCTCAGTCATGCTGCCATCTCTAGTCAAAGCATTGAGTGGGCCATATGCCGCAAGTGCTGTGTGGCACGTTATGCCGCACGTTGTGATCTTTGTTAATTGATTTGCCCAGTAGAAGTCGTCGAAGTTGTAGATAAATATCAACTGCATTCAAGTGTCGAGGTTTATGACCGTCTCAATACTTTGTAAGGCTGCTAATGGGGAAGTTAAAATCATTATCAATATTGTGGAGTAGCATGTTTTAACGCTGATTGCCAACTACATAAATTACTAGCTATCATTATTATTATGCTTAAGATTCAGAGATTAATGTTGGAATTTATAAGTATGTTGACTTAGAAGGTCGCTACATTGATTGTTGCAAATTGCAAATCGTTATTGTTTTCTGTAGATTAAAGCAAATAAACTGTATTCGCTTGAGAGTAATTGAAAATAAATTAATGAAAGCAATCAATGTTGATTGTATGTTTAATAGTTTAGCTAACATATGTATAAAATGTTAATGGTTGGATTATATTAAAGATTCTGTATTTAATTTTAAAAATCAGCTAAGATTTAAGCTTCTTTTTCAAATGCAATGAGAATATGAAAAAAGATACGTAAAGTTTGAGCAATAAATTAAAATTAAAGAAAAAATATATGATGTGAACCAACCTTTAACATTTTATGTAAGAAAAAAGAAAAAAAAGTAATAATAAATAAAAATTCAAATATTTCTAACAATTTATTTTAATATATTATTCGAAATTATGAAATAAATTATATATTATATAAATTATATATTTAATTCTTAAATTTTTATGATAAATATAGTTAAATCGTAAGAATATTTCCTTACTCAATTAAAGATATTTAAATCTCAATGATGTACTTTGCGTTTAGTTATATTATTAGCAATTAAAAATTGCTGTCAAAAGATTTTTTTTAAATTCATTTTTCCCATAGTTAATTTCTTTTTTGTCAGTTCTTCCTTTCAAGTTATGATATTTGAAGAAATAAAAGGATTATATTGGAAATGATGTATTTATATGCAGTTTAAATTAATTAAAAACATTTTCTCATTTTACTTTAATTCTGTACGTTTCTCACTTCTTCTGTTTAGAAAAAATGAAAAAACTCTTAAGAATATTTGCTCACTTTATTTCAATACAATTCTTCTTTCAGTTAGGGTTGTGAATGTTTCACATTTTATTTATTCGTTAAGAACACTTTCATACTTTACTTTAATTCAATTCTTTTATATCATTTTTTATATTTTTATATTATATGTTCCCCTATTTTCAGCTAGTCTAATATCATTTGCGCACTTTAAAGCTGATATTGCGTTATTTTCTTTTTAACGATTTCAATCTGCGTTTAATCTTGCACTTGGTTTTAGCGATATTGTGATGACTACACGTATTATTAATTATACGACCCGTGGCACAGTTATTCCATATATATTATATGGGCTCAACCTCAGTTCAGCTTCGCCTTACCGCAGTCAAATGGCTCTATAAGCACCTCAATTAACCACGCCCACCTTTTTTGCTGCCGGGGTCACTAAAAGCGATGACTCGGCTTTTATAGAGCGTCGGAATGTCAACGCTTTATCGCTAGAAGTGCGGTTTGTTCTCTCACTCCTTCGAACATTTTCCCCATCTGCCTTTAAAGCGTCACGCCCAGGTCGTGTCACGCCCATAATACGCGCAATATTGCTTCGCTGCTTCGTTTTTTTGTTGTTGTTTGTGTTAAGCGATGTTTATGGCACATTTAAAAATGCATTTAAATTGTGTGAAGTTTTTCGAGTCGCGCATTTGAATATTTTAATCGACAGTGAAGTGGAGTTGGGTTTGGCTGCTTTGTCTTTTGCTGTGGCTGTGGCATATTTCCTTGGCGTGTGCAACCTGCAGAGTTTTGCTGCTGCTTCCTGCTGCTGCTGCCAACCCCTAAGAGCAAGACTCGAGTTCGCTTTTTGCTCTATGCTCTGTCTTCTATACTTATATGTATGAGTGTATATTTTATGCCGCTAACAATCTCATTAAAATTTTATGCGTGTGTCTGGGGCCCATCAAGGTGATAATAGGAGGGCGGTGGCAATGGCGGTGGAAGTGGAGATGGAGGCGAAAGTCACGCCCCCAGCAGTTTAGCAGCTGCCATAGAACAATGCAAAAGCAGTCAAGGAGGAGGAGGAGGGAGGAAGCGTTAAGGATGTTACTCGGCTCGACAGAGGCGTCTAAATTGCTACAATTACGCCTAAAATGTGTGCCAAAGGAATGAGCTCAAGAGATGTTAGATGGCCTGAAATGCTACCAAAGCGAGTTCTGCGATTAGGATGCAGACACACCCCAAAGAGCGAGAGAGAGAGAGAGGGAGAGAACAGGAGATATATACTCAGATACTCAGACATTGGCACTGCCCTTAACCTTAACGCTAATTGCCATAATTTATTGCTTTAGGTGCAAGTTTAGCTGGCTTGGACAGCATCCCAGCATCGCGTCCAATCTTTCGCCAAGGCGTCGCCAATAATTGAATATGTCACGCCTGAGAACAGCAGCAACTGGGTCCCCGGACTTGAATTTATGCGAAATAAATTTGCATGGCAGCAACAATTTTATTTTATTCTTTATTTATTCAATTTTGCTGCATCATAATTAACACATGTCTCTTCATGTGTGTCTTTTACACTGTGACACGCCCACACGCCCAGACGAATTGTAGAACTTGTATTTCAAATTTATATTTTTTTTTTATTTGTTTTGTGTGTGGAAAATGCTGACGACTTTCACATTTTGAATTATTATGCGAAAAATGTTGCGCATGACTTAAATGGCAAATGCTAAATGCCAAAATGTTTTCTTCTATCCGAATTTCTGTGTTGCTGCATTTTTGGCTTTGGCTGCGTTGCGTTTTAATTGCCAAATGGTTCAAGGCCGGCGACGTTTTGTCTTAATTGTTGTCGTCTCTGCCATCTAAAGTGGATTTCGTTGTTTTGTGGCCAACAAAAAAAGAGAAAATAAAATAAGAGTAAAAGAAAAGTTGCGCCACTTTGACAGCGACTGCAGTGGAAAAGATCCTGCCAGATCAAGATGTCGAGCTGACCTCAATTATTTAATAGTTGTATTACACTCTGCATTCCAAATTAAATGCAAAACTATTTTAAGCAAAGAATTGTAAAAAATTCGTATTTTAAGATTATGACATAAATGATGAGCAAGTGGAAAGTTGATGGAAAATGGACTGAATGAAATTTGTTAGACAAATGATATATTACCAAAATGGGTAATGAAAAACATTCTAGATTAAAAAAAAATACCAAAAGTATAAGTTATATTGCATTATAATATAATTGTACAAATCGAGAAAACTAAAAATTTGTATAACATGGAATAGTAAAGAAATATGTCATAGATAATAAATTCGAAAAATGCCAAATGAATAACATTTAAGTTTAATAGGGAAAAGTATTAAAATTTTTAACTTACCTTATACAATATTTATAAATATATAATATTTATAATAAAAGCAAAACAGTGCGGTATTATTCTTGTAATATACTAATTTAAAATACCTCCAAAATAGTAAGATATACCAAAAAGTATATATGGTATATTGATATGGAACAGCATTCAAAATATATCAGATTTAAGATGTATGGTGGAAAATTACTGAAAGTATGAACATACATAATATAATACTTGTACGTAATGTAATAAGTAAGAAATCTACAGATAACTGCTTCTGATTTTGAATAAAAGCAAACCAGTGCGGTATTATTCTTTAAATATACAATATCAATATACTACAAAAATATTAAAATATACCAAAGCTTATGAATGGTATATTGATAGTACACCACTCAAAATATATCATAGATAATAAATTAAACCAGATTATCAGTCAAAACTACTATGTAATATTAAATACTAAAAGTATGAACTTATCAAATATAATATTTCTAAAAAAAATTGGGGAAACTGGAAATGTTCTTAAATAGAATAGTATGGAAATATTTCTAAAACATTTTTAATATATAATTAAAATCATATATTGCTGATTGCGTTATCTGTATAATAATAATTGTATAACTAATATTCTATATAACATTGATGAATAAAAGCAAATAACAAAAATCAACAACAAATTTATAAAGAATGCCATATATAATATTGATGAATAAAAATAAGTAACGAAAATCAACAACACTTTTTATTAGGAAATTCCAATAATATATAAATCAGATAGATGGGATTACAATCTAATCGGCATTTAACTTACTTATAGACTTTATTTCAATCTTTTCACTTTAAAATCAGAAATGCAGTAGCTTATTAATTGTATCCATCAATTTGTTTAATGGCCTCTAAACAGGCAGCTCAAATTGAGTTTTCACAGTCGTGTTTTTGGCAATGATTTTCAGTACTATCAATTTCGCCGGCTTTTGTTGTTGTACATTTGTGTATTTGTGTGTTGCTTTTGACCCCATTGCTTGGGAGACTTCCTGCGACCGGTTTCAATCACATCCGCATTGAATGCGATAACAAATTATTTCCGTGCTACATTCGCATTGATTTTCCACGCTTCTGTGACTGAGTTGCAGCTCATTTTGCTAAATGAAAAATGCCAAAAAGGCTTCGAATTCGACTTCGACAAGAGGCAAAGGCATTTCCTTTACAATTTCTTGTTATATTTTTTTTTCGCTTGGGGTGTGTGTGTGTTCGATTTTAAAGGCTTTGGGTGGCAGCCAAGAGGCTAGCAAAAAAGAAAAAGAAATGAAAAAACTATGTGAAACAAATGCACGACAAATGAAATAAAATGTGCTGAAAGAAAGGAATGGAAAGGGGGAATAAGGAGCAAGGGATAGATTGCATATAGCAATCAGCGGCAGCCACAATCGGGTGCAAAATGCTAGCAACGATTTGCCACAGAAGCGCAAACACCCTTGTTGCAGCAAAATTTCTTATGAAATCGAAACAATTTGCAATAATGTATCTGATGTCACTGCACGCGTAGTTGAGACGACCACGCCCTCGCCTACTCCTCTCACTCGCCCCCCTTTGCTTAGCAACCCTTCAACAGCTGCAATGGTTTCTCAGCTGAGGGCCCCTTGGGGAATGCCATTGGAAATTACATTATGTTTGAGTCTCTGGACATGAACTTACCACACACACACACAAACACACACACAGCTTCAGGCATTTGTTGCACGCAATGTCAACATCATCATCGACAGCAGCAACAACAAGAACAATTCTTGTAACATCGGGTATTGGCTGCAATTCAATTTCCTTTTGATTTGATTCGCCTGCCGATTTCGCGTTCGCATTTTCATTATTTTTAGACCAAAACATTTTTGCAGAGCATTGGCAACAGTTTCTAGTTTCTAGTTTCTAGCTCCTCTGCTGCTGTTCTTGATGCTGATCAAAATCTAAAGGGTCAATGGCGGCCTGTCACTTGCCAAAACGATATCCATGCAGAGCCCGTTGAAGCGGTTTTTTAAGCTCAAGCTCTTTGGAGAGCATCCAAACAATAGCCAACCAGGCGGCGGGTGGTCGAAGCAAAAGCATTTTTGATTTGTGTCACAAAAATATATATTCGCAAAAATGTAATCTAGATAAATGCAATAACTTTAAAAAATGTATGGATACTGTTTTGATAATGAAAATATGTTTGAAAATGGCGTGCGTATAAATCTTTGTCAGCTGCGAAGCTGACACAGCTTAAGGAGAGCAAAACTTTCAAACATTAAACTAGATTGCATATTCAATTCGATGAGCGAAATTCTCATGCTACTTCTCCGTCTTTTTTTTTGGTTTTGGTCGTTTTGTGTGTGACATGACATTCACATTCGATGGCAAAACTGTGGGGACATCTTTTGGCAATTTCGGAACACACAGACATTGTTCATAATCAACGAGGATGGTCCAAAGATGTCTGGGCAGCTCTCTCTCTCTCTCTCTCTCTCTCTCTCTGGCTCGTCTGACATGATTTACATTTTTCAACCATATAAAATTCTATTTTATGTGAACTTTGTTTAACACAGCAGTCGCAGTCGCCGTTTCACTGGTAGTCAAAGGCCATCGCAGCAGCAAAGGCAAGAGCCATAAAATGAAGAAAAAAAAGCATCTACGTTGCACGGGGCGTATGTGCGATGTGCCTGTCCTCACTTTGTGCTGCCGACTGCCAAACGCTGCTGACGTTACAAGCTACATGCGGATCATGTCCTTGTAAACACGCCATAAAAGCTGTCAGAACATGTATTCCGACATGTCGATAAGTCGGCAGCGCGGGTTCAAGAGTCGTCCCCAACGCAACGACATCGACAACGATGCCAATGGCTCTGGATAGCTACAGCTACAGCTACAGCTATATAGCGATGGCGATGGCTATGGCGATGGCCATGTCGATGGCGAGTGTCAAATGAAAGCCCCGAAATGGGTAGCTGGATGCTACAACATTGGCGACAGCTTCCAACAGTCTCTGGCAGTTAGAGTTTGGCTTTGATTTTGGGCCAAGCCAAGCCAAGCCAAGGCATTGAGGAAGTAAAAGTCAAAATGCTTTGGGCGCGGCCGCCTTTCTCATCGTCGTCGTCGTCGTCGTCTTTCGACGTCTGTCGTCTGCTGTCGTCGACGTTGTTGTCAGAGGCCAGACAGCGAACCAATTGCCAGTTTATTACTTACAATTTATTGGGAAAACAGTAAATGGCACTGAGTGGGGTAAGAGTATGGAAAAAAAAGAGAAGTGGAGTCGACTCCCACAGCGTCTACGCCGGCAGCCGTAAAAACTCAGCTAGCAAATATAAATAAATACAAATAAAAGCAAATAGATTGCGAAAAATATTCATGCGGCGAATGCGCAGCAGCAACATCGTCTCGTGAGTCTGTTGAGGCAGAAAAACAAATGTTGCAGCTGTAAAGAAGAAGCGGGGTGCGGGAGGGAAAATGGCACACACAACAGTAATGGCCAATGGGTTAAACAAATGAAGTACACGAAAAGAAATGGCTAAAATGTGTGAAACGTTGTAGCTACAAGTTTTTACGCTTTCTTTGGAAAAACATGAAAGCAAAGTGGCGAGAGGATGAGACTCGAATCAGCGTTGAGTGGAAGTGCTTTACAATGATACAATATTCGTATCGATTTGTAGCTGAGTTTATGCGATTGCTTATTAAATACAAATACAAATTTATTTTAATTGTTAGACAACTGTGTGCGAATGGGATTAACATGGGAAATATTCATACACTTTTGATGGGAGTCAATACAAATAATAATTAAATTTCTCTTTTGCAATGATAGAAATGAAATTTCGAATGTAAGCTGCATATATCTCATTCCATTATCTTTAGGAATTACATTTCGATTTCATAAAATTGCATTTATTTATAATCAAATTTTGAAATGTGTAGATTTCTCACAATGATTGAATTGAACTGAAGAATTTTTGGTCAAATAAATTTGTCATCTTACATATAAGCCAGTTTTTAATTGGAACTTATAAAATTATATAAAAATGAAGTTTCACTTTTGAAATGATAGAAATGAAATTTCGAATTTAAGCTTTAGGAATTAGATTTCAATTTCGTAAAATTGCATTTATTTGTAATCAAATTTTGAATTGCATAGATTTCTTACAATGATTGAATTGAACTGAAGAATTTTGGCCAAATAAATCTTAGTCATCTTAAATGTAATCAAATTTTGAATGAAAATTATATTTTCCTTTTGCAATGATAGAAATGAAGTTACGAATTATTATATTACTTCATTTTATGTATTACTTATTTAAGTTTATTTAATTTTTACTGTGCAAGTAGATTTGTAATTGAGCTGCATCTTCAATATTAGCTTTGCATCCTAAAAATTTCCTCAAATTCGCTCAGTTGACCAAAATCCACATATCCTTTGCAGAGAGCAACTCGACTCGACTCAACTCAACTCGACTCGACTCGACTCGACTCGGCGTTTTGGCTAGCCTTGGCAAATGCCAATAAATCAGCAGCTGCTCAGTTTTATTTCTTTTGTAAATCATATTAAATGAATTGCGATGAATTATGGATACAAATGCATATGTGACACTGAGTGTGTGTGTTGACTGGGGTGTGTGTGTGTGAGCCTGTGTGTGTAATTTCGCGGCTTACATTGCTGAATGGCCAGCAGCGCTGTTGGCGGCCATTGTCGGCGCCCAGCTCAATGGAAAATTGTGTGGAAAGCGAATTGGAGGGTTGATGATGACAGCACTGCAGTGATATTTTTATTTATTTATTTTATATTATTTATGCCATTTTAATATTTTAAATGATGCTATTTTTCACATTTTATTACCAATTTATTTCCACGGGCGTTGCGACATTGCGAGCCACGACTCCAATTACCCCCTTAACATCCCCTCTTTTATGGCGTTTCGTTGCAAGTGGCAAAGCGACGGGTGTCAACGCAACGCAACGCAACACAGAGAAAAACCAGCAGAAACCGAAACCGAAACAAAAATACAAATAACAGAAAAAAAAAAACGAGAGATAAAAGTGCGTCGTCGTTGTCTGGGCAAAAAGTTACTTGAAATTCCGTTGCATTTATTATAATAATGATATATGTATAATAATAATATGTTTGTAATTTGTTTTAATGGCCATTCAAGTTAATGCGAGCCAAGAGAGCGACAGAAAGCAAAAGCAAATACAAAAATACAACACACAAACAGCAGCAGCAGCAGCGCACACATAATAAAAAGTTACACAGCTTCTAAGATACCTGCACTGCCAGCTGGGTTCGACTATGAAGAAAGAGTTAAGAGATTTGTTAAATAAATTTAATTCTTTTTTTGTATAGTAACATGATATGAATTAATGCTAATTTCATTTTCCATTTTCTCTAATAACATATGTGTATACTTTATTTTCTACTGGTTCAACTACTTTATAAATCAGAATCTAAAAAAATTTACATTTGCCTTTAAGTCACTTTTTGCGTCAAAATAACTATAGCATACTTTCTTGATAAAGTGACAGAATTGTCCTTTATTTATTATCAACAAATTTGATAGAAGCCTGAATATATTTTATATCACATTGATAAAGAAAAGAGGCAAAATATATTTAAGCAAGTTAATCTTATAATAAAAATTTAATTTTATAATGAAGAAAATAAAATTAAAACTAAATTAATTTAATAAAGTTCTTGAAAATACTTATTTCTCTAACAAACTGTGAACAAAATTATTTTTATAAGATTTTTGCACATACTTTTTTTTTAACAGACTCGTATATTCATTTTTTTTTTAAATCTATTTGAACTAGTAGAAAAGTTGTTCATCTATTGTTTGCGATTTATATTTATTTAAGTTTATATTCTAATAAGATTTCTCAATTCTATTATTAAAGAAATTACTTTAGATTTTGAGTTTACTCGCCGCTTAAGTTCTAAATTTTGTTTTAATATTATTCTTATAAAGTGATAAAATTAATTTATTTAAGGACCCTTCACTTTATTCACCGCGTATTTCTTAGTCGACTCGTTAGTTCGTTAAATGAAATTTTTCCTTTAGTTGTATTATGATTTTAGCCTCTCGCGGCTCATTTACTGAGTGGCTGACATTTAATTACTTTTTCTCGACTTTGGCACAACTTTTTTCGTTTCAGTTTGTATTTTATTTTTGCATTTGCTTTTTGCATGCGCTAAATGCACTTTAAGCTTCGCGAGAGCGACGCGCTTGCGAAGGGGCGTGGTCGGGTCAATGGAGGCATAATTACCTGACGGTCAGTGTCGTCGTCGTCGTCGACGTCGTCTCCGTTGTCGTTGCTGTTGCTGTGGTAGACGCTTTGCTTGATCGTTGGTGGTAATATTTGGTCTGACTTGGGGCATAGACATTAACATTTTAATACGATTTAATAAACATGAGAGCGACTGCACATAAATTACGATACATGACCGGGCGTACGACAACACTGCGTATGAGCGATTTCGCTAAGCGAATTTCATCAGTCATGACAAGCACAAAAGGTCTCTGCCCGCCCCTCTGGGACTTATGTGGAATAATGAAGTCGCCGAGAGGTAACTAAAAGAAGGTGACATAAATCAAGCAAAAGCCAGAACCATAATAATTAAATAATGTCAAAGATAAGAGAGAAAGAAATTAAGTTTGGAATAAAGTAAAACTATATTCAGAAGTTGTTTTGTCTAATATTAAAAGTTAGAAATTCTACTAAAGTGTAAAACAAATTTAAAATATATATATGTTACAATAATTACAAATACATTATAACATTTAATGATATCTAAAGGAATGAAATTTCTTTTTGCACAAGGTAAAACTATGCTTAAAACTTATTTGTTTATCATTAATTATTAATTTAAAGTGGAACATTTTACTGAAGTGTAAATGAGATTTAAATTAAGCAGATTTCATTTTTATATTATATAATAATTTAATAATAGATTTTTAAAATGAAACTATTAATTAGTGTCTGCATAATTATAGACAGCATTTAATGATATTTAACTTTAAAATTAAACTGCAAATTTGATGTCATCGAATATAAATATTTAAGCCACACACTTTAATGTTTGTAATGTGTTATCAAGGTGCCGTTACACCTTTTTTTGTAAACATCAAATTCAGGCGAAGTTGTTGCATAAACAATTTATAGTTAATAGCAAAATGTTATCCCGCAATAAATACAAATAACTGTATTTGATGTGCATATGAGAAGATATGTTTACTTTGTTGACATTGTCGTGGCTTATCGCATCCGTTTCTGATACCGAGAATTTCACTACGCTGGAGGGCTGTGTAAATAGATCGATTTCCAGAAAAAAAAGAGTCAGCATAACCCGGCCACATTGTAATCGCATTTGCTATAAATAAAATGTCGCTCAACAAGTTTTACTGTATGCTGTTGCAATCGGGTGTTAGTGGCGTTGGTATGTTTTGATTCTTATAGTATATTAATATACCAAATATGACATGCGGTATATTTTAGTAAGTCTAGGTATATTCATTTGGTATATTTGGTACATATATATTAAAATATATATACTAAAAATACTACCAAATGCTTTGAATGTAATAGTATACAATATACTAAATAAAGTACCGAACGCTTATTTAGTATATCAGTATACTGTTTCTTTCAAAATATACTCAAAGTGTTCTACTAGTGCTAAATACTAAAATATTCTAAGGTATATTTGGAAAATAATGGTATATCGATAAGTAAAATATATTTAGTATAACAATGTACTCTAACACTCAAAATATACTAAAGATGATATTAGTAAATATTGAAAATATTGTACCAAACGCTGTATTTAGTATGTATATATACTATTAAAGTCAAAATATACCATAAAGTATTTCAGTATTTTTTTGGTATATTAGTTTGGTATATTTTAAAAATAATACTGCACTGCATCGGGTATCTCACAGTCGAAAAAACTCAACTGTTGCTTTCTTACTTGTTATTTATTTATCGTTTACACATCGACAGCGAATAGCACTTTGGTCTAGTCTAATCGCTAGTTCTGGGAATTTTTTAAGCCAAAGTGGAGACATCCGTTCCACACACTGATAAATCCAATCCATGCAACGCCCCTATATATGTTATAATGACTTAATATTATTGCTTATTAATCATACGTGATACGCAATTTCTTCTTTCAATATTTACTTTACTCTATCATAAAAATGAACACCTTGCAACCCCATAAAAACCGAGGGGACCCAATACGATTCTACGTAATTGCCTAACTAGAAATTGAGGTGTGAGAAATTGACGTCTCGCCGCTGACGTCACAACTATGAATTTTAGAGAGAGGGGGCCGTGGAATAGGCTCCGCTTTTATTTGCATTTGTGTAAAATTTGTTTGACGTTTTTATCATTTTTACCTTTTGTAGGTTCTGTTTCGTTTTTTTTTCGCTTTATTTGCATTTTTGTGTGTAAAATTTTGTTTGACGTTTTTAGTTTTTATTATTTTTAGTTTATTCTATTTGTTATTATTGTTGTTGTAGTTATTGTTATTGCAATTTGATTATTATCTCAGTGGATTGACGTCAGTCTGTTGACGTTGACGGTTTGGGAGAGAGAAGGCCGTTCATTGATCTGCCTGACTCTACATAAATATTATGATGATGATGATGTTGTATGCAGTACTTAGTCGTGATATGTATTGAAATTAACTTTAAACTCTTGTTTGCAAAACAAAGAGACGTTCTACATAATAAGCGGAACGAGTGAAAGAATGAAAAATTAAAAAATATAAAAATAATAAAGTTCGCACATTCGCGTCCTCGACAGATTCGCAGAATTCATTTATCAGAGCAGAGCTCCCCCGAAAACATTTGTTATTGTTGTTCAATTGTTTCTATTTATCTGTCAAATAGCGCCAGCGTCATTATACACTCTACGATTAAATATATTTATAGAATTTTCTATTCCATTTGAGACATACAAAGATTGAAAGATTTAAAGATTAAGAAATATAATTGGAAATTAAAAGTGAATTTTCATATCATTTTGCTTCCATTTTTAAAGCTCACATCTTGAATTGTAGAGTATATTAATTTCGTATATAGTTTTTCCTTTTTAATTTGCGTTGTTGTTCTTCTTCTTTTGGCACATGTTTTGATTATTTTGATGGAAATTAAAATGCGTTTGCTTGTAATTGCTTGGGCGAGAGTCGAGTGAAGTCGAGTCAATGTGTGTGTGTGTTTTGGTGTCTGAGGCACGCTTTTCCTGGAAACGTGCGCTCATTGCCATTTCGAGCAATGCTCATCATCATCATCGTCGTCGTGATGTGATGTGTGTGATGAGGTAATCTTTCTCTTCCCGTGCGTCGGAGTAAGAGAATTCGCAATCGCAATCGCATTCGCAGATATTGGGGTTGGGTTGTGTTCTGTTGCTGTTGGGTTGGGTTCGGTTTGGTTGGGTTTGAGTTTGGGTTGGACTCGTATCTGCCAGTCAGTCAATTACTCAATTTGATTTTGCAATTAACAGCTGTTTGTTGAATGGACTCACATACTCTCCGGACTCTCTGCTGGACTCTCTGACTAAGGCACTTGAAATGCCAAGACCAACCGACGTCTTTGGCTTTGGTGTTGCCCCCAGACTTGGCTTTGGCTTTGGCTTTAGCAAAAACAGCTGTCTACTTAAATTGAAATTAAGATTGGCATGTGTTTACTTAGTGACTTGGAAATGTGCAATGTTAAACTCTGATAAAGACTCGAGTGCATTTGCAGCACACAGTCGAATGGTTTCTCAAAAGCTTACCTTTATTTATCTGATTCATTTTGGCAGACTAATTACACCCACGTAGAAGCAGAAGTTGATTGATGCGATGTCTGAGCATTCGATGCAAACATATATCTTACTCAAGTTACCAATGAGCTGAGTGAATGTATTTATACTCATATTCATAGGCAAATCGTATTTAAAAATAATATTGAGTGTGCAATTTAAAAATGTTGTGACATAAATCAATTTATGCGTTAATTAAAAACATGTTAATTGTGAAAAGCAGCCACAGCATCGACAACAGCAACCACAACCACAACAACAACAACAACAACAACAACAACAACAACAACAACAACAACAACAACAACAACAACAACAACAACAACAACAGCTGTGCGACATGCGATAATTTACTGCACATTCGGTTATATGAATATACTTGTTGTATTCATGTTTATTCATTCACAAACCGAATTGATAAATGTGAGATTTTAAATAAATAACTTTTGACATATCCATGACTGCGGGCGCATCTCAATCTGTATCTGTATCTGTATCTGTTTCTCTATCTTCATCTGAAAAAAGATACAATGCGATGATATTCGCAATCGTAAAAAAAGCACAACCAGTTTGAGCATCTGTCCGCCGTGACCTTCGTGCTCATTATGAATTGCCAATCGCCAAAAAACAATAACAATAACAACAACAAATTTGCGCTAAATTTAACTGAAAAACAATAGCGAAATACAACAAAAGTATCTTTTGGGCAATAGCTCGTGATGCTAAAGAAACGACGTAATAGATAATAAACATTTGCAATGCACTTGTTAATGAAGTTAATGATATTGTTGTTATTGTTGTTGTCTGTGATTCGTGCCAAGGTGCAAACGTCGTGCATCTAACAGATACAAAGTAAGCAAACTGCAGATGCAACGCCGCAAGCGAAAAGATACTACACACACAAACGGATACAGATACAGATAGAGATAGACAAAGCGGGAGCGAAAATGCAAAGCAAAGCGCAACGCGTCAAAAACAAACGACGCAAGCAAAACAAATCAGCGAATAACAACGAATAATAACAAAAACCAAAACAACTGCAATCACAGCAGCAACAACAGCAACGACAGCAACAACGACAACTACTTTTGACGTCGTCGTCGTCGGCGCACTGCATATATACATACAAACATATATATTCGTAGTCGTAATGAGGCCGACCCGCAGCCTTAGGCTTGCAGAAGCCCAAGCACACGTCAGACTGCACACAGGGCACAAAAAACGAATGCAAATGAGCAGCTTGCAGATACCCTTTACAATCAAAAAGAAAGGCGTCAGAAGTAAATTTGAGATATTTTATTCAATATCAATTCGAAAGAAAGGAGTAAAAAGTAAATTTGAAATAGTTTATTCAATATCAATTCAAAAGAATAAAATACAATATAAAGGCGTAAGAAGTATATTTGAAATATTATATATAAGAATTGAAGAATATTTATATATTCGTATATTTTAAATTTTAAATATTTTTTAATAGTAGCAATGCTTGCGCATCTGATATATGTATTTTTATATTTACTTTAAATTCTATTTTTATTCCTACAATATTATACAATTTTTGGGCACATTGAAAATTATCCAAATAACATAGATTTTTAATATTTTATCAGTTATTTCCCAGAAATTTAACAGCCATTAAATAATATTCAAGAATAATGTCAAAATTGAGCTTCAACTATTTTAAGATTATTTTGAAATATTATTTTGACACATGAAAAGAGCAAAAAATATGTTAAATATCTTTAGCTAATTTTTATAGCTTACAAAAAAAAAATATTACAAATTTGTATAAATAAATTCGAAATATTTTAATTATTATTGACACACAATTTGCTAGGGCACATTCAACAAATGTGTAAATAACTTCTAGACATTTTAATGGTTATTTCCAAGAAATCAATAATAATTGAGAATAATCTTAAAATAATTGAAACATACTTTGCATTTATCAAATGAGTTATAAATAAAATGCGAAACATTTTAACAGTAATTCCCATTTTATCCCTAACTCATTAGCTGCTTTTATACATATAAATAAGTTTCAATTATTTTAATAGTTATTTCCATGAAAAACGTCAATCAAATGCTACAAGATTTCTCTGAAAATAATTTAACCACAATTTGCGCATATTAAATGAGTTATAAATAGAATGCGAAATATTTTAATAGTTATTTCCATGAAATTCGATTGGCATCTTTACGTCATTATAAACGTTATTGTGTATATTTATATAAATAATTTTGAAATATCTCAATAGTAATTCCCATGAAATTGGACTTTTATCACTACCTCATTAGCCGCTTCTAGGATATAGTATAAAAAAAAAACGATATCGTGACGTTGGAACGACGACGTCGACGTCAACTAATGAATGAATTCCGTCGAGTAGCCAAACGAGGAAATCAAAAATGTTGCTTGCGATATGGGCATGACAGCTATCGCTCTCTCCCACTCTCTCTCTTTCTCTCGCATGCGAGATTTCTCTGTCATTCGCTTGCTGTTGCACTTTGTCGCGTGCTACTCCTACTCGGGTCCATCTATTGCCCCAGAGTTGCCATTATCATCATCAGTGGGGACATTTGGCACAACAAAGCTGTAATTCATCAGCCAGCCTGACTTCTTCTTCGTTTTTATACCAGCTACCCATAGGGTAGAAGGGTATTATAACTTTGTGCGGGCAGGAAATGTATGTAACAGGTAGAAGAAGGCATCTCCGACCCTATAAACTATATATATTCTTGATCAGGGTCAACAGCCGAGACGATCTAGTAATATCCGTCTGTCTGTCTGTCCGTCTGTCCGTACGAAACACTGAATCACAGAGACTATAAGAGATAGAGTTATAATTTTTTTTCAACCGAATTTCTTATGTTCGCACGCAGATCAAGTTTGTTTCAAATTATTGCAACGAATTTTGGTATATACAATAATTACTATAGTAGTTATGATTCCTGAAAATTTGGTTGCGATCAGAACAAAATTTTGGAAGCTATTAAATAAATACTTTTGTATGGGCCAAAACGCCTGCTTACAAGGGTTCTTAATTGCTTTGGCTGACAATCTGGTATATTGTGCCGTCTATGGTATATTTTGAATGCGGTACTATAAATATATACCAAATAAATCATTCGGTTCATTTTTAGTATTTTTGTAGTATTTTTGCTTGTTGTTCATTTTTAGTATTTTTGTAGTATATTTTTGGTATATTTTGAGAGATATAACGCAATATTTTTGGTTTATTCAAACCAGGTAGCGGGTATCTCACAGTCGAGCATACTCGACGGTAGCTTTCTTACTTGTTTTCATTTCCAAGGCCCCCAAATTGCAGTTGACGGTCCCTTTTCCCTTTTTGCTGTTTACGCTGTTGCAGTTCCCGCCCTTCGCTTCATTCCCCGAGCTACGTTCAGTATCAGAGTCCCTTAGTGCTTACACAACCCACGAACAGAGGCAGAGACAACGGGAGTCCAAGTGGATATATGATAATCGCCGGCACATGCTTTGCTGACTTGAGGGAGGTAAGGAGGTGAGGAGGCGACAGGTAGAACAAATGTATGTGACTGCGTACCAGGTTCCAGTTTTATAAAATTCTCTCGCTCTCTGTCTGTCTCTCTCTCACTGAAAAAAAAGGTAAACAACGTATGCGATTAAACCGTTATTTTCGTATATTTTATTGTGTGTGATATTTGCGTGTATTTTTAGCGAGGCAAGTTTAAATTTACCAACAGGTGCGCAAAAGCTTGTATGTAATTGTTTTTTCTTTCTATTCTTTAATGATGAATTGCTTAATTGGAAGATAAACACTAGTTTACATTCTTTTGCGTTATAAAAGTGTTACCTCATTAATAGTATCTCAAGGATAAACGGTCTACCGATAACGCACACACACACACACTCTTTGTTCGCATATTTGTCGTATCTTTTTAAAGGCCAGGTCAAGGTCCATTCACCACTCGCATTGTTGTAGTTTTTCGCCTATTGTGTAAACACAATAATCAGCACTTTGCTTAAGTCTAAGCATAGGCAATTACCAATGTATTCAGGTTCCATTTATAGAACTCAACCCCTTTGCTTTAGTTCTAAGAATCGTCGATGTTGTCAAGGTCGTGTTTAAATCACATGCGGAATTGCGCATAAAACTTATACACAAACTTATAATTATCTTCGTTCATCTGTTATCAAAATGCTATTGAATGCTAATGTTCGATTTCATTTCAAATGCAAGCTTCATTTAATTTATGATGTCGACATCTCACCTCAAAGATCAGTTAAGGAAGCGGTCGCTTCTTGGAAATTGTTCAATGCAAAAAAAGCATTTATTAAAATTGCACTTAAAGATTCTATATCTAATTGTATTCGTATATGTATGTAAAATTAAACATGCTTTATTATTCTACTATATCTAACTAATTGAATAAATATATATGTACGTAAATTTCCTCATGCTTTACTATTCTACTTTTTGCTTGGTTTTAATTATTTTGTTTTATTTTTCCTATTTCAATTATATTTATGCAAATGTGATAAAAATATTTGCAATTGGGTTAAGGAATTATTCCAAAGGTTTTGTTCTGAATTCATTTCTATATGGTTTGCATTTATTTTTATAACCTTGTAAAAGGTATTACAAATTTCTAACTGTGACATATGAGGTGAGTGTATTTTGGGCTACATTACTTATGAAACCATTTTGTATGTAAATTGTAAAAAAATGTTTAAAAAATAAAAATAAATTTCAAAAAGATTTTTTTGAATTTCTGAACAATTATACAACATTTTTAATTATTTATATTAAAAAACATTGTTATTGGAATTACATCGTAAACTTTAATCATTTATGAACTGAGTTTATTGTGAGTTTATTTTGCGGTACACTAAATATGGGATTATGAAAACTTATAGAATTCAAATTTTGTCTTAAATCGTTTTAATGCTTACTAATGTAAAATAAACTTCATTAAATTTCGAGTGCATATTGGATACTTCTTGATTATGAAACTATTTCTATGAACATTAATTTAACATTATCTTTTCTCATTTATAAGTGTATTTTTGGGTACAATAAATATGGAACTAGTTCTTGAATGTAGAGTTCAGATATTCTTTAAAGTAGGTTAATACTTATTATCAATAACAATGCAACCTAAACTTTAATCATTTGTGATTAATTTTATATAAGTTTATATTGGGGTGTATTGAATATAGAACTATTTCATATATATGTAAGGAGTTAAGATATTCTTTAAAAACTATAGTGTATTCAAGTAATTACCAGCCAGAGTATTTCAACTTCGTTATCCATCAGCTGTCTGCTTTTTCATGTTGTTATTGGTTTTTCTCACATTTTAATTTATAATCCTATTGCTGCTCCTGTTATCGCTGTACTTGAGGCAATTTTATTTGAATTTTTTCTTTTTGCCTTCTTTTTTGTTGTTGTTGTATTTTTCGTTTTGCATTATTTATACAAATTGTTACTGCTGACGGTTATTCGGTTATTCGTCAATGCGTTAGCACATTTCATTGTTGTTGTTCTTTTTGCTGTTGTTGTTGTTGGCTGTTGCCTGGCTTTTGTTTTTGTTGATATTGTCTCTCATTGTCAGTCGCTTTTTTGTGTTTTGATTACGCAAATTAAACGCGTCTAGACAGCCAGACGTCCAGACGTCCAAGCGAACGGTGGGCGACGGGGCGGGGCGAGGCGAAGCATGCCAAGGGGCTTTTTATGCGGTCGGGTGGAGGAAGGGAGCGTGACCCGCTTTGTTTTACACAGAGATAGAGACAGATAGTGAGAGTGAATGAGAGGGAAAGATTGTGACCGACTGACCGACGATGGCTTATGCAATTGAACCTAGAATTATGGCACCATTGGATTTATGTAGTTTATAATTTTTTGCTCATTGTTTTTGTTATTCATTTAGTTTTTTTATTTTTGTTATTTTTTTGAGGTTTATGTAACGTCAAGTTGGTCGTTAGTAAAATGAAAATGAAAATGTTTTTTGTTGCGGTTTTGTTGTTGTGTGTTTGTGGCAATTGTTACGTGGAATTCGCAGCGCCATCGAAATGCAAACAAATCAAAATGAAAAAAAGCAAAAACAAAACAAAACGAACGAACAAAGTGCAAATAATTATGCGGAATTTCTGGCGTCAGTATCGTTGACTTGACAAAAAAAGAAAACAACAACAAAAAATTTAACACAAAACGAATAAAACAACTCGACGACGCTCTTGGCCCTGGTCAGGGCCGAGATCTAATCTATGATTATGTATACGTATATATGTATATAGTACATGAATAAATGTACCGAGTTTATATGGAAATTTCATAATAAATCTTGGCATGTTATAATTTATCGAGCTGAGTTCATGAGTCGATTATTTCTTAGTACTTTAGACTAAGTGATTTATGTTGGCATAGAATTTGCTTTTGAATGTTAGGAAAAATGCTTCGTTTGAATATTATTTTAGTACAGGTTTTAAAATATAGGAAAAGAATATTAAAAAGAAAAGATGTGAAAACTTGAAGAAAATAAAATTGTTAAGGCAATTTATGTTGCCTTTATAGATATTGCTTTGAATATTACGAGATGTTTCGTTGTAAAATAATGAAAATGATATTAAATAAAATATGTAAAAACTTGAAGAAAATATAATTGCGTTCTTAGTACTTTAGTTCAGTTAATTTATATAGGTATTGATCTGACGTTTAAAAAGAATAAAGAAAATGGACTTGAAAAATATGTGAGAACAGAGCAAAAATAAAATTGAGTTCATGAATTGATAATTTCCTAATGACTACTTTAGTCTTAGTGATTTATGCTGCTTTAGATACTATTTTGAATGTTAGTAAAATGTTTATTTTAAAGCTTAGTTAACTTAGTGAATTCAAGAGAAGGTATTTGAATATTATATTATAATAAAATAACGTTGTATTCCAGAGTAGATTACTTCTTTGTACTTTAGTCTAGGTAATGTAGGTTGCTATAAACATAGAATGTCAGGAAACATGAATTTATAATTGGCTTAAAAAATATATGAAAACGTGACCAAAAATAAGTTATGTTTCTGACAATACTAATACTATGCAATACTAATTCTTAGTGTTCATTTTAGTCCAAGTAATTTTTGTTGATCAGGATATTTAAAAGTTTAGGAATCATACTTTTCAAAGCTGAGTTACTTATAAAAAATATAAAAAATTGCCCACAGCAAAAGAAATTTCTAAGTAAACGTTAAATAATGACTTATTGAATTACTTGTAATTTAGTGTGATTTACAACCTTATTATAGGGAAATTAATCAACATACTTGTTTATGGTTGGAAACTTTCCTGTGGACGGGGGTTTTCATATCTCGTATCGCACTTTTCATTTTTATTTCATGTTTTGTTTTTTTTTTGTACTTTAAAGTGCAGAGCATTGCAGTATTCCATATCAGGCTGGGAAGTACGAGTATTTATTTGCGGTTTGTTATTTTTGTTGTGGCTGGGCTTTATTTTTCTGAGAAAATTTGACGCGTACGTGTGACATATTTTTCTGGAGGCGCCGCCGATAAGGCGCTCATGCGACGACGACGGTGGCGACGACGACGACAGCGACAACAGTCACAACAATTCGCGACAACAATCCCACAGATACAGATACAGATATCAGGCACAGGCTATAGCTTTGGCTATGGCACTGGCACTGGCAATGGAACTGGCACCGACTCTGGCCCTGGCACTGCCAGTTGTCATCATTGTTGTAGGTATTTACTTGCTGGTGGATATACTCATACTCGAATTCGTATTCGTATTCGTATTCGTGGTTGGCATTCAAAGCGCCGCCTGTGTGTTCAAATCGACAGCAATCCCAAGCAATCGAAATCGCGACAAAATAAACGTCCGTCTTTGTCCGAAGCCAACGCAACGAGCCATCAACAATCTTTGTTGTAAATAATTACGGCGAATTCGCATAAAACCCAAATTGTGACTAATAAAACAACAATGACGACGACGACGACGCGACGTCGACATCGATATCAAGTGGAAGGTACTTTGCTTAGCTGTGGATTTTGCGTGGGGATTCCAGACGAGTCCAAGACTCGATAAGTTGCAATCGATTCGTATGATTTATGCTAGCATATTTTACTAGAGAAATAAGTCTTCGACTATGGCATATCCTTTGAGAAGCTTAATAACTTACACTAATAAATAAACTTGCTGCCGATTATATAGTATATCAACGGAAAGGTGCTTAAGTATAGATCACATAAACATATGTATTTGAGGTGAGCCTATTCGTTAAAAGAAATATTGAATATGCTTTTTGTTTTTAGATTCTTATTCTAAAATCGATTTTTATTTTTGGTTTTTAAAAGGCAATTTTAATTAATATTTTGGATTCCTAATTTTTATAATATTATAATTTTTCTTTCCAAAAAGGAATGGTCCCTGTTTCTCATCAAAGCTTTTACAAAACTAAACTTTGTAGCTGCATCTTTAAGTTTTCTCTCTTTAAGAGCTGAGCTACTTTTAATTTGCCGTCAGTTATTAATTTGTCGCAGACAGACAAATGCTCATTGCTATAAGAATTTAGCGAGCTCAGCAATTGGTCTACCTTCTGCATTTAAGGCATTTACACAGCTTTATTAAACCCTTCTCAAGCTGTTTTATGTGTGTCGAGGGTATGTCGAGGGTATATACAATGGTGAGTGTGGGGAATTGAGATTGGGGAGTTGGCAGCAGCAGACTGAAGGTCATTAGCCAACATCGTCCTGTTGGATAATTAAGTTGGCTTCAACCTCAACCCAAATAAGAGTGCGAATGCGAAGTCTGAGTCTGAGTGTGAGTAGGAGAGTGAGTAGGAGTATGAATGTGAGTATGAGTGTGAGTATGAGTATAAGTATTCATACTCGTATCGCTTACTTGTGTTTCCGTCGTCCTCGTGGGCGCTTTAATTGCGACAGCTAAAGCGAAAGAAGTGGGCGCAAAGTAAGCGAGTGAGTGAGTGAATGAGAGAATGAGTATGGAAGTGAGTGAGTGAGTGTATGTGTGAATGAGTGAGCGTGTAAGTGTGTGTGAGTGTTGTGAATGTCGTATCGAAATGTGCAGTTTGTGTTTATTCAGCGTAAAATGAAATTATCATCGTCATATTCAATTATCCTGCGAGTGCATGATCCTTCTCCTCCTTCTCCGTCTCCCTCCCCCCTTTGCGTTATGGCTTGCCACAGCTCAGACTCTGTTCGTTGACCCGCTTATCCCTCTGGGCACTGTGAAGGACACGCACACACATAGCGGCATCTGTCTCTACTATGTAGCATGCATGCGAAACAAAAGGATTGAGGATTGTGGGATTTGGCAATGGATTGAATTGAGGTTGTTGATGCGGATGCCAATTTCAATTGCATTAAAATTTAACTGCAACATTTGCCGATTGGCGCAGTGGCAAACGCTTGATACTTGCTAATCGGCAAATATCAATTTCGACAGTTAAAGCATTTACAATTTCAATTAAAATTGCCAATTTCAAGTGCAGCTTAATATTACTCGTAATTGTTTTGCATTACACAGTTGAACTGCTTAAATTATTTCTTTATCGTTTTAAATTTTGGTTATCACATACGATATTAAAGCTGTGTTAATGACAAACAACAATACATTTCTATAAACACATTTGCACTTAGTTGCAATAATGGGCCATTTGAGCAGCTCATATATGGACTTCCTCATCTCTCTAATAGCCACAGTTCCACTTTCAATGTGCAATCAATTTGTTTATGTCACAATGTGGGCGGTCTTCGAAGGGGTTTGGGAAAGTAATATCGAAGTCGGTAAGTACTAGTAAATACCCTTTCCATAAAGTATATATATTTTCCTGATCAGCGTTGAAAGTGGAGATGTTAATAATTCAGTATATATTGAAATTTATGGTATATTTTTCCTATCTATATACCAAATATAGCATTTGAACGCTATGATATATTTTACTATTCAATATACCAGTTATAGAACTTGAACTAGGCAGTATATTTTTCATATCGAAATACCAAATGGTATATTTAAGTATTTTCGGTATATTTTTGGTATATTTCAACAATAATACCGTTTTGATTTGCATTGCTTTTATTTATTTTGTATGTTTAAGCATTTCTTCACTACATTAATTTGGTATATTTTAACAATAATACCGTTTTCGGATTGTTTAATGTTTTTTGGCATATTTCAAACAAAATTCAGTATATTTCTATGATATATTAAAACAATAATACTGTTTTTACATGTTTTTGCTTTTTCAAATATCATTTGGTAAATTTAAGTATTTTTTGAGTATATTTATACATTAAATTCTGATGATAATACCGCTATTGCATTGTTTCGCTCTTATTAATTTAGTTTATTTGAGCATAATATACTTTAGCTTTCTTTCTTGTTTATTTTAAATAAATTTCTTGGCAACAAATTGTCAATCAGCTTATCATTATCATAGCATCGCTATCCACTTACAGCCTCTTACACACCCCAACGAATAATCTTCAGTTCACAGGGTATCAAAAATTACACGCACAATGATTTTTATTGCATTTGATGAACATTTAATTTTGATTTAATTTTTAATGAGCTTTGCTGCCTGAATTGTTTTTTAGTGTCTCTATGGCTTCGGCATCTGTCCTTCTCACTCTCGCTCTTGGCTTTTTTTGGGCCTGTCACGATGAGTTTGGCTGTGATTTTGGTTTGGGTATCGGGCTAGAGGCTACGTGATAATCGCCGATTACTGCCATTATTGTGGCCACCCACAGATACAAAAACAGCAGCAAAAAAAGGTAAAATACTCGTAAAACAAAAAAGTAATAACAACCACAACAGAAACAACAATACAATGGCAAATAAAATATAAATATAATATAGGAAAAAAAAGTAAACTGAAGCAAAGGAATTGAGTTGGTGGTTTTCCTACGCAAAGCGTTTGGCAGCTGCATTTGCCAAATTGGCATGCGGCTTATTTTATTTATTTGTTTAAATTTTAATGATTGCCAGCGATTACACAAAACAACATGAACAACAACAATTGTAGTCGCCAGTCGCTGCTCAATGTAAATAAACAAATTAACTTCAAATATCATTGAATTTTATATCATTTCACATATGCACAAGCATGCTTCAATGTGTATGCACAATTGTTTAATGTAATTGTTTTGTTTTGTTGCAATTTCAGTTGCGGCTGCTGCTGTTGCTGCTGCTGTTTGTTGTTATTTCCCAATGTAATTTACTAAATGATGCACAGTAGCAAACAGCTGCACTAACTCAATTATTATAATTAAACCTGATGACTGACTAACTGATCATTGATTAATCCACAGGCTCTTAGTTTATTTTTCCCAGCTTGCTATTTATACCCTTGCAGGAAGTATTATGCATAATTTTGTGAAAAACTTTGTGGCTAAGCAAAATGAGAAAGTTTACTTTTTATGGGGAATTAAACGTTTTTAATGAGTAAGTTAAATTATGGTAATGAAGTGAATTACTCTAAAGTTGTTGCTTAGTATGTTTGTTATGTTTATGTTTCCAACTCAAAGCAAGTAAGAAAGTTATAGTACAAGTATTCTTAAATTTCTAAAATTTCTGTTAAAGGAAAAATGTAAAAACCTATTTATATTAATTTTTTGACACTTTACATATTGATATCATAATTTAAAATAAGAGAATGAGATGTGTTTTGTACCCGCTTATGACTCTTGGTTTATATGATAGACAAGGTGAATCGTTATTGGAGGGAAAAGAATAATTCCTACATTTTTCCTTAAGATATATTATTAATGATTTATTTTAATATAAACATAAAATTTTATTAAGTTTTTAATACTTTGCCTATGAAATTATTCATATTATCTAACAACTAATTATTACAAATCGCTTTAATAAAACAAATTTTACTACAGCTGCTGAAAGCACATTTGAATTTCAAATTTTTTGTTAACGATTGTTAACATAAATGTATATTTCTTTACAATTTTGTATTCCGAGAAAAGTGTAAAACGCATCTAAATATATTGATGAAATGTTTTCCATGAAATTGCATTTATTTATAGACTGACAATTTGAGTCAATTGAATTGCTGAATGTTTTGCATACATTTACTGAGCTGCACATTCGGTGAAATGGCAAATTGTAGACTAGAGAGGAGAGTGGACAGGTGGATGGCAACCTTGCGATTGTTATTGATTGAGTTTTGTTTGTGTCCGACTGTCGAACCGAGGCTGATGTAAAAGTATACAATTGCATCTTTACAATTGCGTTGAAATTGGTAAGTCAAGTGGCTTCCGAGATGAGTATTTTAGCTTATATTTATGCCAATTATCTGACAAGTTTACTAGCTTGTTAATGCTGTTCAGTAATAATAGGATGCAATAATAATGTCAGTATTGTTTAGATTAGTCAGGCAAATGGAAATTTAATAATCGTTAAATGTATTTGCAAATTTGATAAGCTTCAATGCCAAATTATCAGCTGCTTCCTATTGCTTTCAATTAAGCCCAACGAAATGCTGACTGTCCAAAAAATACGGTAGCCCATATCTATAACAATTACGCATACTCTAAATGTATATAAAGTATACATATACTATATATAAATTAAACGGTAGTCGTCGTATCTGGCTGGGCATCAAGGCAAAAAAGTATCATTGCAGCTGCTGTGTAATTAAATAAATATTTTCGTTTTTTTTTTTGTTTTGGTATCTGCTTATTTATTTATGTTCGACTGCGTGAGGGGTCCGTGATAATGTGTAATTATTGCACATGAAATTAAAACTCAATAAATACTTAATATAATGTGTATAAAGATAATTAACAAAATGATGTTGTTGCTGTTGTTGTCGTTGCCACTCACTCTAATCTTTGCAATTGTTTTTGTGTGTGGTTGAAAAACTAAACAACTAAATTACTAACCGGTCGGTTTATGTGGCGTATACGTAATGCTGACTTGCAATAAAATGTGTGAAAAGCTAGAAGAGAAAATTTGTGAAATGGCAGTCGATGGTTGTTATACCCGTTACCCATAGGGTAGAAGGGTATTATAACTTTGTGCCTCCAGGAAATTTAAGTAACATGGTGTGGTATATTTTGGTATGGTATATTTTGAATGTAGCAATGTACCAATATACCAAATATAGCTTTTAGTAGTATTTGGTAGTACTATATCAATATACCAAATATAGACTTTGGTATATTTTTAGTATTTTTGCGGTATATTTATTTGTTATATTTTAAAATTAATACCACACAGGTTTGTTGTTGTTCAATATGAGTAGCGGGTATCTTACAGTCGAGCACTCTCGTTGGTAGCTCTCTTACTTGTTGTTTATTTACCTTGGCGAATAGAAGTGTAAGTGTAAGAGTAATTTCTGTGGTATATTTTGAGCGTAGTACTATATCAATGTACCAAATATAGAACTTTTTATTTTTGTCAGTATTTTTGTGGTATTAATTTGGTATATTCGGAAATTAATACCGCACAGTTTTGCTGTCGATCAATATGGATAGCGGGTATCTCACAGTCGATCACACTTGTCTGTAGTTTTCTTACATGTTGTTTATTTACCTCTCCCTTACTATGGAAGAGAGAGAGAAGTGTAAGTGTAAGTGTATTTTCTCAGCGCTCACCGCAATCACCTTGCCTTTGTTTATTGAATCGTTGAATATTACTTAATAATGCGAGTCTGGTAAACAACAATGTTGAGAGATTGACATATTGACTGGGGACTGACATCGGCTATTAACTTATTAATAGACTTCACCAAACATGCAATCGTCGAGCAGGCGCCAATTAAGCGATTGTCAACAAATAAATTTATAATATGTTAAATAATAATAACAACAGCAGAAACAATAGTATTAACATACTTTGTACACGAGCTGAGCAAATGATGCTTCAATGTTGATATCGCCAATGTATTTTCCAAAGTACAACTTGCTAAACGCAATTGCGAGCACTAATTGCTCAGATTGCGGCAACATTGTTGCTGTGGCATGCAGATACGTATCTTATGCCTCGGATATTTAGGGTATATAATGCCCAGCGGCAAATGCGCATTATTAATTCCATTGTTCAGTCGGTGATCATCACAATGAAAGTCTCCGTTTCGATCTTGGCTTGGGCCACTTTGGCGTTGCTGCTGGTGAGTGTTTCTTTTGCTTAAATATCAATTGCAGTTCCTTTTAAATTTAAGAATATTTTTGGCACAGTGTGCAACACAGGCGCAGCAACCAAATCCAGCCGCTGATATTGCAGGTGCTGCCCAGGGAGGCGTCTCCATGGGTGCGTCAGCGCATGGCGAAGCAGGTGCCGAGGGCGGAGCAGCGGGCAGCGATGCACAGAGTGGCGTGAAAATGGGCGCAGGAGCTGGAGCTGGCTCAGCCGCGGGTGCAGGGGGACGTTAATTAGGTGAACGAAGGCGACGATGACGATGACTATCGGCATTTCCGTAGTCAAAAATTGCAATTTTTGGGTGGGTGTGTGAAAAGTCTCATCAACGTTGGCCGCACGTAATGTCCGTGAACCAAATGAAATTGCGGCAACACTTCAATCGCTAACAACAACAGCAACCTTTTGGCAGCTTTAATACCATTTAATGCCGTTTTATGAAACGTTTCCCCAAAAACAAAAAGAAACACAATCGACGCCGCCGTCGTCGTCGTTGTCGTCGTCAAAGTCATCGTCGCCGCCAATGCTGATGCCAATCGCAAAAACCGAAATAGAAAATTCATCAGCAATTTTGTTATAAATATCAAGCAAATTTCCACATAAATCAAAAGTGATCAATAAAAAACTACGGGAAATCATTGTGAAATACTCGCATGGCGCTTCAAATTATTTATTTATTTATTTTCATTTTCGTTTTTCGTTTTTTTTTTGCAAATTCATTCGATTGATTGTTTACACCACGGGGGTTTCTATTTTTTTTGTGTATTGTGTTCATATCTGCCGCGTTACGTGAAGTTCGTTTTTATTTTGACAATTGCTCAGCAGATTGCAAACGATAATGCCGCCGCAATCTTCTAGGAAATATTTAATGAGGTACTTAGAGTTTCGTTTTGCTGAGATACTTTTATGCTGCAATAGCTAGCAAAAACACGATGATGATGCTGCTGTTACACAATGAAATTGAATTATTTGCTCGCCTACTTAAAGTATTGGCAATTAAGCACATAGAAAATGGAATATGATTTGTAAATAAATCATAATTTTTTTTTGTTAGTTAGATTTAAATGCAAGGGTACAATGAGCAAACCGGAGGTCTTATCTTTGTTTAACTTTGTATTAATGAGAGAGAGTGATTAATGAGCACTGTTAATTAATTAATATTCAAACTTACAATATTCCAACATTGTTCAGTAAATGAACTTATATTTAAAGTTGCCAAATGTATAAAAAACTCTTACAATTTTATCTTCGAAATTGACATTTTTTATTTGGTACTTTGAATACTTTTATATTTTGAACAAAAAACCTAGATTTTAAATATGTCAATTGCATATTGATTTTTATCCCGGTAAATAAACAAAAATAAGATGTTAGTTTACTCTCGAGTAGAAAGCGAATAAAAGAATTCTCAATCCCTATTATTACTTATTTATTTCTTTCATATTATTATAGAAAACAGTATAGATTGTTATCTGTAATAAATATATAAACATATAATAGATAAATAAATTTCATATAAAATCTCCTATACATTTTTCGTATATATCTAAAGTTAATAAAGATACAAAGTAGAGGAAAATTTCTGTAGTAAAGTAACCATACCTTGTCATAAAGATGCAAATATACTTTAGGTCGAGAAGAATAGAGTAATTCTTTAAGAATTAAATTGGTTATTACTTTTATAAATATTGTTTGCTTAAAAAAAAATAGTTTCGTATAAATCTTCCATAAATGTTTTGATTATCTTTAAAGTTATTTCATAAAGAAAATAAACTTTCTTCAGCAGCAAGGAATAATAAAATAGTTAGTTTAACCTTGAGTAGCTCAATGTTAAATCAGCGAATTACCTAAGCATGTTAACGAATGCAGTTCGCAGTTTGCCATTGAAAGCTTGTTGCTGCAAATCTGTGCTCTCATAATCGTATCGTTCTAATTTTATCCTTTCAACAAGCATATAACACACATAATCCATAATCCAACTGCAGCTGGCCTTGACACGCGTCTGTGGAGCAGCATTTGCAGTGTTTTGTTTTGTTTTGGTTTTGCATTCAGTTCCGTAATCCGGGGTGTCAAACCCAATGTCCGCAAAGAGTTGTCGTGGCTGGCACAACGTACGTCGATTCGTAACGCAAAGTGGAAGAGTTGTTCGACTGGCATTAGATAAGAATGTCGCCATGTAGGTGGGAAAGGTGCGTCCGTCATTCTTATGTGTGTATGCTTATGGTATGTGTGTGTGTGTGTGTGTGTGTGTGGATGGCTTTTATTATTATATTTTTATAAGACATGTCGTGAAATTATGCGAGCGACGCGTCGTCGCCTCGCTGCTGAACTTGAAACTGGTCACGTGCGAGGTGCCGATGTGGCGATATACTCGTAATTGCCAATTTAATCGCTGACTCTCGCGCATTCGCTGATAAGCTTCAAACGATATTATTATTATTACTGGGAATTCTCTGACTCTACGTTCTGTTTATGGCTTTTTTTTTGGTATGTTGGGGCCTTATGTTTATCAACAGTTTTAAACTGCAAACTGCAGGTGCCACAGAGATATACATACACTGAAAAAAAAGGTTCTAAAATCAAGAACATATATGTATCTTAACAGTAAGAAAGCTACAGACGAGTGTGCTCGACTGTGAGCTACCTGCTATCTATCTCCAAAAGAACCTTATTTTTTAAATATTTCCAAAAATTATGCCGCATTAACACTAAAATGTACTGAAAGCATTATTTGGTATATTGATTTAGTTCTACATTAAATACAACTGAATTCCTAAATGAATGCACTTGATGAATAATAAAATAAAAAATAATAATAAAAAAAACAAATAGTAATATAATTTTGAATTTTTTATCTTATAAGATTTGTGGTATGACGATTAGATGAATTTTTCTTTTTACATAAAATTTTTCTTGTTACATAAAATATTTATCTAATTTAGAATTTTGGATCTAATATTAAAATTTGTGGTAAATTTGTATTTATCAAATGTTTTTGAACTCAATATGTGTTTTCTGACTTCAAGACTTCCATGTGTTTGACTGACTTTTCATAGAAAAAATCTTAGTTCTTAGATCAAAATCTTGTTTTTAAATCCTTTTTTTTCAGTGTACATGCTCGTTGTATATTATATGGTTGTATGTTATATGTTATATGGTCAAGTTACGCGCGTCGAATCAAGGTGTAATACCAGTGGCGGCCATTAAATTGATTGACTGCCAAGATTTCGCCTTGCAAATGCAACATTGTAATTGCAGCAAGTGCTGATTTATTGGCGGTTTCCTCTACATGAGAATTTCCATAGTTATATCGTGAGTGAGTGTGGTTAGGGCTCGTAACTTTTTGCCAACTGATAGCGCAAATTGGTAAGACCATGCTTGGGACATTAACATTAGTCTAGACTCGAGTGTGGGGGGAACCATCATAAGATATATATTCGCGCTGTCAGTCGTAAATCATTCACAAAATGCGTTCACGTGAATTACGCATACGTCGTGTAGTACACGCTGCTGCACTAAGGTGTTCTCTTATCGAATGACCCCATTTGCAACGCATTCAGACTATGTCTATAGTCTGACTTAAGTGTGTATATCAAGTCAAATGCACTGCCATTAGCTTTTGTCTAATCTTGTGTGGCGCCTCAGCCATACAATGGCAAATGGCAAATGGCAAAATGCGCATTACGAGTGCCCGAGTGTGAAAGCAAATTGCGTGTTTGGCCAGCAGATGGATGGATGGATGGATGGTTGTTGCTGTTCGGTACTGCTTCGTTTGCTTTCATAATCTACGAGAAGCAAACGTCGCAATTGGAAACCCACCCCAAAAAAAATTATTGTTGTAATTAAACTAAATAGAAGAACAATGCAAATATTTGGCATGCGGCTAATTAACGTACAACTAATTGCCGAGATAATGACTTGAACATACAGCTTGGAGGCGAGGCAAAATACTCCAAATACTCTCAAACACGACAAGAGATGAGATGATATAATAGGAGTATGAATTGAGCATTACAAATGGACGAGAAAATTGACGAATGCAAACAAAATAAACTTCTCTAGAGTGTGGTCGACTGTAAAATACCCGATACCCATGTTAAATAAAAGCTAAGCATTACGGTTATTCTTAAAATATATTAAATTAATATACCAAAAAAATACTGAAATATAATAAACATATACCATTACATTAAAAATATACCGAATTAATATACTAAAATATACTAAAATATACCGAGTGTAATTTTTAGTATATCGGTATACTAATACATTCCAAATATACCATAGCGTAAAGAATATACCAGATTACCAATCAACTAAAGCCCGATTGCAGCAGCCGTTTTTGCCATATAAAAATAGTTTTAAAATAACTTTTAAAATTTTTATCTGACATCTTAATGCTCGAAAGTGCTAAAGAGAGAGAGAGAGTGAGTTTGTGCCCTAATAAGTTTACATATTTAACAGGTGAAACCCAAAGCTAGATGCAAAACCCCAAAAGCAAAACCAAAGCAAATTCAATTGGCGCGCAAAAGTAAACATCCATTGGGAACGTGTATTGCCCGGGGAGATTGTGATTTAATTTCAAATGCAGTTTTGTACTGGACTTTAAGAATGAAAACACAAAATATGGCAGCTTTATGTAAGTTGCTTCATTTCGAACTCAACTTCATTAGCAACTTTTCTATTTCCATTAAAGCTATGACTCGATTTGAGCTGTCATCGAAATAATTAGTTAAATGAGTCCAACTAGCTGTTAATCATTAATTTATACACACTTTTACTCATTGGGCATTGGTAATTGATTCTTCTATAAATAGATTTATTAAACAAACTAATTAGCTGCTGTATCTGGATATCATCGAGTATATTAAATCATTTTATACTATCGCGTGAACGTGAACACTATATGCGTACTATATGAGCAATTTATTTTTATTACTCGGCATATTCTAAAGAAAAGCTTCAAACAAGTTTGCCAAAAGCAATTAGAAATTGTGTAAGTCCATTATAAAATTCTGCGGAAATTTATAACTTACAATAAGGATTGTAATTAAATTTTGATGTAACTCATCAATTAATTTTATTAGAAATTTTATTTGAATTTATTTATTTATTTATTACTTATTTATTTTATATTTACAGTATTTGCCTGAAATTCTCTACTAAATTCATACACATTACTCAATAGAAGTTTCATTTGAAACGCAATATCATTTCTCAGTCTTGCTTAATGTTAAAATTCTTTGCTGATTACAACATTTTTCTTAATTCAACAGTTTATACTTCAAGATTTATTCTTAATTTTTGGACATTACACTCAACAAATAAAATAAATTAAGTTTGAATTAAAATCATAAATAATTTTACTCGTTTTTTAAGTGAAATATCTAATCTAAATTTTTCTTAATTTTGTATAATTTCTTATAGATACCTTAAAAGAAAATCTCTTTTAGATCAATAATATATAGTTAAAGATCTCGTTTGAATAGCTTGACATTAAATTAATATAAATGTCATTCTAATTTGTTGATATTAAATTCCACTTTTATTTTATGTGCAATATCTCATTTAAGTCACTAAAGATAAGTCTAAAGAAAATTTCTTTTAAAAATGATTTTTTGCATTCTTTATAACTTTTAATCTAAGCAAAGTATCATAACTAAGTCTATCTTAATTTAACTCATTAGTTGTTTAAAGACCTCGACATAATTCATTCACATTGCACTCATAAATTGCGTCATAAATTTGAGTAGCATGCGAAACACTTTAGTTCGATTTGTTTGATGTAATATGACAGAGATTGTCATCATAATCTATTTACTTATCACGATTATTGGCTTCTATTTTGAGGAATCAATGTATTACTATATGCGATGTTGAAATTACGCGTTAGTTTTTCACAGCTATTTATAGACGACAAAAACTGCGTAATGGGGTTTTGTGATCGGCGTAGAGCAAAATTCCAATTTCAATTCCGATTCGAATCAGAAATCGGGGTCTGGAAAATGCTGATACGTACATACATACATACAACGTATGTACTTTGTTTTCCTGATTAAACTGGCATTTTCATTGCGTAGTTTGCTTTAGCAAGTTGTTGCCCTCTGTTTTAGTTGCTGCTGCTGTTGTTGTTAATATTTTTGTGTGTGGCTGTAAACTACGCAATTGATGAAGTGTAAATGAACGTAAACGTTGCAATCATTAAGCGAACGCGTTGCGTCTGCCCGTCTGTCTGTCTGTCCGTCCGTCTGTCTGTCTGGTCGTCGCTTGTCGTCGCTGCGGCCATATGCCATTTGTATCTGTCAGATACTTTTGCGCGTTCGCCTGATTTATGAACTGCAACAACAACAGCAGCAGCAGCAGCAGCAGCAGCAACGTCGACAATTACCGTTGCCTTGTACTGCAAATTGTTATGTTTATTAACGCCAATTGTTTGTATGTGTGTGTGTGTGCGCGCGAGTAAATTGTAAAATGTAATTTCATTGTATAATTAATAATTAAATGGCGAAATCGTCGCGCCCTGTCACCCAAAAATAAACATTTCAACACTCGCAATGCCAAAAATAAATCACATTTCAATTGCTCCGTTCGATAAATTGTCCATTAGCTGCCCTCTCTAACAAATTGAGCTGCTGCCATCAATTGAATGCCGATCGCAGATCGAAGATCGGACACATAAAAGCCGTCAAAGTGGATCCAATCGAGAGACACGTGTGTGCCCCCAAAATAGAGAAAATAAGAGAACAATAGTCGAGGGTGTTCGACTGTGTAATACCCGCTACCTTTTCTCAATAAATGCATAACATTGCAGTATTCTTTTAAGAATATACCAAATTAATATTTAAAAAATACCAAAATATACCAAAGACTATATTTGGTATATAAATATTAAATATATCCAAATATACCAAAGGTTATATATGGCATATTGATCTAGTACTACATTCAAAATATACCGTAGAGTACAAAATATACCAGATAGACAGTCAAAGTAACTATGACGCGTAGTCTCTGAGTTCTAGGTATTATTCTTACAATATACCAAATTTGTATTTCTAAAAAATACCAAAAAATACCAAAAGCTATATTTGGTATATCGATAATTTACTGCATTCGAAATATACCTTAGCTCTATAGGTCTATCTCTTATAGTAATTGAGATCGAGTGATTCATACAATATACCAAATTTGTATTTCTAAAAAATACCAAAAAATACCAAAAGCTGTATTTGGTATATCGATAATTTACTGCATTCGAAATATACCTTAGCTCTATAGGTCTATCTCTTATAGTCATTGAGATCCAGTGATTCATAGGGTCAGACGGACAGACAGACATGAATATATATACCTTATGGGGTCGCAGATAACTTCTATTACTTATTAAATACATTTACTAGAGGCACAAAGCTACCCTTCTTAACTATGAGTAGCGGGTATAAATACTTAGAGTCAAGTCGAGACGCCAATTAACATGATGCGTACTTCAATTTGTGCAATTGACCGATTCTCGGTTTGGGAGCATTAAAAATAGTTTTTCAATATTTATTTTTGGCCATAAGCAAACGTCATTGTCGCCTTTTGCGCTTTGATGTTTATTTTTAGCTGCCAAAGCCAAATGGCTTGGACAGATTTACAAAGTTAAGTGGTTGTTTGTTGTGTTAATAACATCAACAACAGCAGCACAAAATTAAAAAAGAAGAGTGAAAAAAAAGAAAAGAGTTTCGAGTAGGGTCAAAAACTGGCTAATGGAGATAGGAACAAACTAAAGTTGATAATGGATTCGTTGATTGATTGCCAGGTGCAAGCGAACTGTCAAGTAGTTAAAATAGATAGATGAACCAGCTGCAAGTGAACGTGTGAGAACTATTCATTGAGGCCAACTATTTATTAATTAAAAATCTTATTCATATAGTAATATTCTAATCATCTACTGAATTTTTTGTTTATTCATTCATTAATGTGTGATATTTATAGCCCACTTTTGATAACATTTCATTTCAAATTGATTTCATTCACTCCTTGCACCTTCAATGCAGCCTCATTCAGTGTGTTTATCAGACTGACCTTGAGGCAACCAAACGCGCTTATCTAATACATTGGCAAAAACAACAACAACAACCAAATAAACAACAACAAGCAACAGCGGCAAAAATAATAAACAAATAAAAAATATGCAAAACAGTTTTGCAGGTGCACCTCAACACGGGAGAGACAAGTGAGAGATTAGCACAATCGAATAAATAATTCATTAAATAATCCGCACAAAAACGGAAATGTAAAAAATCACAAAATTTGTTTTGAGACCAATCTAAAAATACAACAACAAACAAGAGAGAAATGAAAAGGAAAGAATCAACGTCGCTAAGCATTTGTATCAATAGTCATAAATTTCTACACGTGCCTCGAGCCAAGCATTTGTGTGTGTATATGTGTGCGGATGTGCGTGTGTGTGTGCGTGTGTGTCAGCTGACGCTTGAGCATGAGTGTAACATGAAATCGTTTTCCCTTGAAGAGTTCAATTGCTCACCTGTTGCATGGCCACGCGCTCAATAATAATAATAACAGTATGAGCAACAACAACAGCATGAATTTTATGGTGCTCCAATTTTTTTTTTTTTGTACTTTTGTTTATATTTTGCACTTTCTGCCGGCCGCGCCTCCTTATCGGGCCCTTATCACCCTCTCTAGTCGATTTTTGTTTTTGGCACTTCGGACTTTTGTTGACATTGAGCTCGATAAAGATACGACCTCATTTTATATGACAGAGCGCGGGTTTCACCCCGCTAGACACCCAAAAAAAAAAACTATTTGCTTTATTATTATAAAGATCTCTTACGCTCTGCAATCAAAAAAATGGAATGGAATGGAAAAAAAAGCTTTGCTCTCTTATGAGATAACTAGCATAGCTGAAATAAACAATTAACGCTGACTTGTAGAATAAACTAACGATGACTAAGAGTATTTCATTTTTTTTTTTGGTTTCTTAATTCTCACGATGAGGTGAAGGAACTACTAAAACTACTAAAATTTAGAATCAGTCAAGCACATGTCTGTAACTCGGCTTGTGCCGAGCATTATGCCATCTTTGACTCGGTTTCAGATTCATTTTCAATCTGAGAGTTTAGTTTGTATGTGTGTCTGACTACACAGCCCACTATCAGCTGTTGTCCCTCTCCTTGGTCAGTTCAATGCCGCGTCTCGCTGATCGTCTGATCATGCGCTTCGTCGTTTCGTGTCTTGTGCCTCGGTTCAGGTGAAAATCCCAGAGACTTTGTTCCCGTTTCTCGTTTCTCGTGGTTGTTTGCCGAGTGCGTGACTCGGGCACGCGTTTAACGCGCGGAATTTTTTTCTTTCTGTAGTTCGCTTCGAAGCACAACACATAACCACAACAACAACAACAACAGCAATAATAATAACAACACGCGTAATGAATTCGAAATTAATACATTTTTATTTGCTGATTGCTGATAATCAACTTTGATTTGCTGCCGCCTCGTCTCTCTCTCTCTCTCACACTTCTTCTGTCTTTCTTGCCGCATTTTTTCGCTTTGTTGTGAAATTTCAGTTTAGTTTTGTCACCCTCTTTTAATTAGTTTTGCGCTAATAGATAGACAAAGACAACGAAGAACGACAACCAAAACAAATGCTAATTTTAACCAAAAATAATTCATGATACTCTCCATAAACAAGCACAAGCCCAACAAACTAAACAATAATAAAAACAAGTGTTGCCTTTTTTTTCTCGAACTCTGCTCAATGGGAAGACACCCTGGAGATAAGAACTGGATGCTCAGATAGAAATCTGGGTAAACACTCGATTGTTGTGAAATGATTTGGAAATTCCGTTAATAATAGAGGGAATTCGTCGGCAATTGGATAATTATTATATTAATTAAATCATTAAAATATTGTTAGAATTCTATAGAAAAAAATTATTAACTAAGGCTAGAAATACTACTTGAGATTAGAAAGATTGCAATAAGATTAGTCGATATGGCGACTAATTCTCAGGAATTATGATTCAAGGTCACAATTATTCTGTACAAATGAGAATCTGATTTGTTGAATGCAATTATATATTAATTATATATAAATGCGTTTTTGATTAATAATAATCTAATTCTATGCGCGACAGGAGTGAATTCTTAGTATTTTCAATAAAAACAAATATGTTTTTGATGAATAATAAACCAAACTATAAATGTAATAAATGAATGTGTACTCTTTTAAGCTTATAAATACAATTTTAATTTATAATAAACTATTTCTGTTAATAAATTCATAGTCTTTGTAATTAATTCACATATTTTCGTTTAATAATAAACCATTTCTATACGTGACATCTTTGTACTTTAAGTAATATAATATAATTAATATAAAATATACCAATTCCAGAAATGACTTAAATAACTTTCTAGTATTTTCAATAATTAAATATGTTTTTGATGAATAATAAGCCAAACTATAAATATAATAAATGAATCTCAAGTAGTATGAAACAATAAATATATTATTATTAATATATTATTATAATTAATAATAAGCCATTTCTATAAATGACATGAATACATTTATAGTATTTTGAGTAAATAATTACTTTGTGGTTAATAATATGGCAATTCCCAGAAATGACTCAAGTAAATTTCTAATATTTTGTTTTTAGTAATGAAACACATTTTTGTTTAATAATAAACCATTTCTATAAATGACATAAATTCAATTATAGTATTTTTGTTAAAATATACTTTTTAATAATTATTTAATAATCTTAGAAAAAATACATTTTTAATAATGAACAGCCGATTCAATCATTTCTATTATTTTTTAGTATATAAATATCTATTAATTAAAAATATACCAATTCCACAAATGACTTGAATACCTTTTAGTATTTTTATGTAAATATTAATATGAGTTAAATATTAAATTAATTTAATATATGAAACATTCTGATGCTTTATAAAAATATGGAAATATATATCATTTATTAGCGATCAACATTCAAAGCGTTCATATCAGAGCGTCGCAAATTCCCATTTCCCAGTCCCTGCAGGGTATACTGATAAAAGTGAAATGAAAATGAATTGCACATGTCTCGAGTGTTATGTTTTTTTTTATTGCAACTCGTGCTTATTACGTGACTTCTATATCTGCATACACACTCGTTAGATACGGGGATTTACGGGGCATAGACCCACAGAGAACTACAGAAGTAGAGTAAAAGCCAAAGCCACCCCATGCGATATTATCAGATGTGGGCGTGTACTACACATCCATCATCATCAAAACATATTTGCACAACTTATTTGGTGGCTTTCGACTGTGTCTTGGGACTTTGCTTGACTTTTGTCTGCCTGATTTGTGGATGACTGTCTGACTTACCGTCTGACTGACTGCTGATTTCCAATTGGCACATGAGAATTTGATCAAGTGATCGCACGTGAGCGACATTGAAGTATTTGCTGCAAAAATTGAGAAATTTTCGCTTTATTTTATTAACATAAATAATTTGTGCTTGTTTACGCTACAATTTTTTTAGTGCTCTGTTTATTTATATTTTCAAATGGAATTTTGACATTTAGCGAAAGTGTAGATATTAAATTTTATAACTTGTGGTTTGGCAATGAGAAACTATTTTAATCGGTGGGTGACAATTGCTCATCAATTACTTTTTTATTGACAACAACAAGTCGATGACAGCTGCAGCAAATTAACATCACGTGCTACATAAAATTGATAATGAATTTTCTTAAATTAAAATTCTACTTTTTACTTTCAGAATATTCACCATTTGAGAGTCGTTTCTTTTATTGATGTTTTCATTTTTGTTTGTGCTTTCATATTTTGTGTGTTGTGTGTGGGTTTAGTGTGTGGGGCTTTTATTGCATTTTCGGTGTGGGGGCAAACAACAAATAAACAAAAATTCTTGTTTTGCTCAAAATTTTCGCATTTTATGCGTTTTTCTGTGAAACGTGTGGCATTAAATCGCACACTGGGATTCGCAAATTGTGGCTGCTGCATTTCTAGTAAACTTATTTTTGGCTACCCCCAAAAAGAAACTTGTGTAATGCAATCGTTGAACTTGCTTTGTTTTTGGAGATCAATGTGGCTGGCAAACATCTATTTTTGGAGGGTCAAAAGAATCGATTGTTTTTCGCTAGTCTTGGAATTTCAACTACACACAACAATCAGCTAGCAAAAAGTATTCCCTTGAGAACGAAACCCGCAGAAAATCAGCGAATTCTCATTCTGAGAAAGTGATCGAGTCAAACACGTGCCCCTCATTGCACGTCATATGTGCTGCGTGTGCGTATTATTCATGCTTAGAACACGCATACGCCTCGTGTGTGTTGGTATTTCAAGGCAATGCGCCGCGTACTATCACTCATACGTCATGTTGTACGCACGTATCGCGCGCATCGATCGCAGTCTCGCTCTCTGAGTGTGTGTGTGTTTGTTCCCATATTGAGTTTCGCATGACGCGCTGATCAATAGAAAGCGCCGACGCGGCACAAAAGAAAAACCACTTGTGAGAATACAACATTGTAGTAAGGGAATGCCTTCCTCCCCCTTCTGGCTGTCTGTGAATGTAAACATTAGCTAACAAATAGATGCACACACGCCACAAACAAACGTTGCACGCCCACATCGAATGCCATCCGACCGTCTGTCTGTCTGTCCGTCTCTATTGGTGTCTGCTCCATTTCTGACCGCACGCGCAGCCTTTGATCGCCATATGCAAGACGTCAACGTTGCGCGCAACTTGAGCTGACCGAGCCAAAAACAACACAACACACAGTTTGCCACTGTCTGTGATCGCATTTTCGCACCAATTTTAGCATTCAGCTTTTAGATTTTTGTGTTGTCCTCCTTCAGACGTTGCACAGCTCACTTTCACCCCAGGTTGCTTCCTTCTCGCTTTCTCGCACTCGCACTCTCAATATCAATCTGAATCAGAATCTGAATCTGAATCGCTCGGCTCGCTTCGGTCTGGTCTGTTCTGTTCTGGTCTCTGTGTGGGATCTTGTTTATGCGAATTCCATGTTATTCTCGTAATAACTGCGGAGGCCGTCGCCCCGTCGGCATTTGGCATATCGTATTCTATGGGGCGAAAGAGAGAGAGAGTGAGAGAGAGAAAGAGGGGGGAGGCATGGGTTCGTTTGCTAGTTGTAGCGCGTGTGCAGGTTGTTGATTTATTTTGCTGACTTTTACACATTGTCTTTGGACTTGGGAATGCTTCTTCAACGTCTCGCGAATATTCTGCAAATGTTGCATTCTTTCAGAGAGTTGTGCAATCATAAGTCAAGAAATTTTTGTATACATTTATTTCGCTTTCAATTGCATAATCGAAGTTGTTTTTTATCCACCACCATCGATTTGCATTACATGACTACGCTACTTAATAACCTCATCATTAAGTTATGAATAATAATTAATCGGCAGGCCCGACACAAACAGTGTTGAGTTCATTTCGATATCATGACGAAATATTGCTGCTGAAAACAAAAATTGTTAATTCAACAATTCTTCGTGCAGACACATATAAGATTGTATTAGCAAGAAGTGTAATTTCAGCTGATAGAGACGGCTTATAAAAGAGAATTTTAGCTGCCATCAATTTCCATCATTCGAGTGCTGAATCAATCAATCTTTTTCGCAGAATAAAGTTTTCCAAGCACAACTATCAATTTGCCTAAGAAAAGATACGAAAAATTAGTATTAAATTTATCTATGCGAAACTATTATTCTTGGAAAAGTAAATATGGAAATTTTATATGCAAAACTATTGATTAGTTGGACGCTGCGTATGCGTAATCTTCAAAATCAAAACTTGCAGCTAGGAATTCAATCATCAAAATCATTATGCGTGCATTAACTGAGAGTTATCTGCTCAATTTGATGTAAATGCTTATTTATTTGTTGCTCCGTTACATGAGGCGTATACGCATTTTTTCGGGGGAATGCTGCCACAGATGTTTTATGATCGACCCTTTTGTTCACAGCACATACCCTTTTTTTTTCTTTCTTGGTTCTGCTTTTGCTTTTGTGTTTTATATTTGTTGCCTGGTTTTGTGCAAAATTTATGATGCTCGTTTAAACTTGACTCATTGCTTCGTTGTTGCTTTTGTTGTTGTTGTTGTTGCTTGTAAACAAACGCGTTAATAGTTTGCCATTTGTTGTGAACGCACTTGCTGTTGTTTTTATTGTTATTGTTATTGTTAGTGTTATTGTAGTCTTTGCAACTCTTTCTTCGTCTTCCCTTTTCAACACTCATTTATTGTTTAATTCGGAGTTTGTTGCTGTTGTCTCTGCTCATTTCGACGGCCACGTGCCGCAAATAAAAATTCTATTGACCCCAGGCAAATATTGACAAAATTTGCACGATCCCCGAGAAGCTGTCAGCCAACTGCTGCCTTTAGGCCTTTATTTGATTTTTGATTTTGTTTCTTCTTCTTTTCTGTATTTTTCTTAAAGCATTCGCGTAGCTTCGAAAAAACGCGTTGTTTTGATTCTTGAGAAATCTCTTGGGCCGCATTGACTTTGGCCCCCAATTGACAAATGACGTCAGTTGGCGACGTTGTCTTTGATGGAGAATCGACAGAAATAGTACGGCCTGATAACACAGGTATTTTATCAGCAAAAATACAGCGAAAATGTATTTTTTTTTTTGTTCTACTCATGCGAGCGACTAAAATAGCGGCAAACCAGATAACTGATAGCCAGATGTTTGCCATTCATACCCGAGTGCGAGTACAAAAATGAATATGAGAATGAATATACAATATACAAAATATTAAAGTACAATATCAGCTGCTGTTCACGAAGGCAAATGCGTTCGAATTTGAATGCCATCCGGAAGACACGTGCCCGAAAATTTCATAGACATGATTGACTTAGATAGACAGCTGACTTACTCGTAGTTGAATGCTCTAAATGCTGTTTGGCTTTTTCCATCTGCCCACTTTGATGATGATGATGAAATGTGACCTAATTCTGATAGCAATCGAAAGGAAAAGTTTGTTCTCTCTATACTAGTAGAGAACTATTTGAATGATTTTGCTCTGTGAAACCTCTTTCAGTACTGCGTTAATTTAACGCAACAATTTGCAGACAATACACATAAAACAGTGTCATATCTTAATGAACTTGGAGTCTAATCAAATCATCTCTCTCTCTCCCTCATTGTTGTTGTTTTTCCCTCTCATTTAACTCGCATACTCATATATCGCATTTATACTAAGTTATGTTTGTTTATACGCTCATGTATTATTACGTCAGTGGAGAGAATTTTTGAGGAAATTTAATAATCATAAAAACAAAAGCGCAGGCACGCAAAAAGAAAAGGCGAATAAATGACGAGAATATGTACTGAAGAGGAGCAAGAAGAAGAAGACGGAGAAGAAGAAGATGGAAAGAGTCAACGCGGCATGACAAATGTGCGATAGCGTTAAATAATTTTTATGATGCGTTCGCAATAAAAGTGGGCGATGGAGCAGAAGCTACGCATATGTACCATATAGTACACTCCTCCTCCCTCCCCAAACACACACTCACACACGCTCACACAGACTCTCATACTCTGAAACATTTTAGTGAAACGAGCACACTGCACAAAAATTTAAATATGCTACCAGTTTTATTAATATAAGAAGCTTTCACTAATCATTATAATTTTTTAAATTTAAGTAATCTTAAGAGTATAACAATATTTATGGTATGAAGAAGGAATAAAAAGAGCGATTATTGAAAACCTTTTTTTATTATTTTTAAGTAAAATTAAAGAACTTGGTATATACATATTAAAGAAAAATGTTATTTATGGTAGAGGCAGTTGGCTTGCTTATGTCTTGAATTAAATTTACTGTACATATTTTATCTAATATTTATACATATGTTTATATTGGCATATATATTTATTATGGCATATTCGTAAAATAATATTATATTTTAAGTACAAAGAAATTTAATAATAGTGAATCCAATTTTGATGAAACTAAGGGAGTTGTCTATCAAAATAATAAATATTAATAATAGATTAAAATTTTAAATATAATTTTTCTTTAAGAGATATGGCATACTTTTCATATGTTACATACTTTCTTTTAAAGCTGCCTTCTAATTAAATTGTTTTCATTTCTTTTTATGTTAAAATTTAACAAAATTACAAAATACTTTGTACTTTACTTTTAGAGAGGCAACTGTATTAAATGTATTCATTTTTTTGAATTGGTTTTAAAAATCATTTTGAAATTGTGTGTTGAATTTATTTTTATATAAATGTTATAGTAGCTGTTTTGTATAATTTATTTTTATTGAAATAATTTTTTTCATTTAGTTTATTTTTTACTTATTTCAATTTCAGAGTAGCCGATGTATTAAATAACTTTTCATAAATAATTTTTTATTAAGCATGAACTAAAATTTCCATTTTGTAGTTTTTTGTTATGTAAATTTTAGAGCATCTGTTGAATTACATTAAACATATTTTTTTTGCATACATTTTAATGCAAATAATTTGTAATATATAAAGCGAGGTTTTCACCTTCACATTTCGTTATTCTATAATATATATAATATATATAATTTATTATTCTATTTATTTTTTTGCATTTACTCTTATGTAAATAATTTTAAAGTGGTTATTTAATTTCGCTCAGTGTTCATCGCGTCTTGTTGCTCTCCGTCGTCGTCTGTCGTTTGTCGTCCGTCATCTGCTGTCGTTTGTTTTGCTGCCTTTCCGCAGCGTTCCTCTTCCTCCTCTTCTGCCCCCTTCTCCCCCTGTCCATTGGCGTCTCGCTCGTTGACTAATCAGCGGCACGTGTTTTTTCTGCAACATTGTGACAATTTCCTCTTCGCCTTTTCGCACTTCGTATCGCTTTTCTTGCCATACTTTGCTTTATTGTTGCTTTCTTACGTGTGTTTGCCATCGTCAGTTGCCCGTTTTGTCGTGTTTTCTTTATTTGAGCATTTCACTTCTCGCTGCTGTTTGCTGTTGTTTTCGGCTTGCTGTTGCTGTTGCTTTTGTGTTAAGTGCTTAATTTGTTTATCTAAAGCAGAGAATGCAACCATTGCGGAAATACGTGCAGCCCGTGTCTATACATGCCACACCCCTTCACATCCCCTCACTCTCGCCCCCTCCTTCATAATTTCAAAAAGCAGTCTGTGTTTTGTTTGTTTATCGTTTTTTAATTCTGCACATATTTCGCCAGTTAAGTTTCTGTAAATCCCCCCGCCAGACACTAAGAAAGGAAAGGAAAGAACTATGCAACAAAAAAATTTGACAAATTGCTTTCGTTGTGGGTGGAAGAGAGAATTTTTGAGTTTTTGTTTACCAACTGCTTAGAAGTAGTTTTGTGGCGACTTAGTTTCGAAATAAGGTCGCCAGGTAGAGCTGCAGACGTTGCCTCGTGTATTGACGTTTGGAATGTGTCAAAAGTGCTTTGAAGTTGCTTCCGTCAATGATAAGAGAAGGACGGACGGACGGCGGACGAACAGACAGACGGTCGGCGGACGGGGGTTGTCCCATTATTTCTATTTTTCTTGCGCTCGTGTTCATAATATATTGTGTATATTGCGTATACGACAAGTGAAAGCGGAAATGTTTTGTGGCCGCACACGCCCGATATTAGATAATAAAACGACAAGACAACATAGCTATCATTTGGCTATTAATTGCCAATGAGAATATCGACTATACAATTTTTATGGTTGCGACTCAATTCTTTTATTGGCCTAGCTTTTTGCTCAATTATTTAAAGTACGACTGAATTAAATACGAAATTAGTTGCAGTTTCAAATGCAAAATTATTTTAATCGAATTCCGACATTAAATTAAATATGATTTAAGGCAGCAAAACAAAAAATGGATGATATAACAAAGCAATGGGTTTGTAATAATAGTGAAAAAATGTAAGAATGATAGAATTGAGTGTGTTCGACTGTGAGATACCCGTTATTCATTTTGAATAAGAGCGAAATAGTGCGGAATTATGCTTAAACTATATCAAACTAATATACTGCAAAAATACTTAAAATATACCAATCGCTATATTTGGTATATTGATATGGATATTAGCAATCTGGTCTATTTTGTACTCTTTGGTATATTTTAAGTTGTTCTACATTCCAAATATACCATAGAGTAAAAAAATATACCATAGTGTAGAATATTTTGAATGCAGAAATATACCATTTATACCATACCATTTATATTTTAAGTAGTTCTGCATTCAAAATATACTACACTATGTTATATTTTGAATGCAGAACTACTTAAAATATACCAGATTGTCAATATCTACATAATTTTAAATATACTAACTATATCTTTTGGAATATTTTTAGTATTATTATGGTATATTAAATTTGGTATATTGTTAGTTGTCCTGCCTGCAGACATAGTATGAATCAATCATATCATCAATATCTTATAGTTTCTGAGATCTAAGTGTTCATACAGTAGTTATAATACCCTTCTATCCTATAAGTAGCGGGTATAAAAAACAGAGCATTGAAATTATGGACACGCGTTGGAAATTGAAACTTGAATTGAATGACCACAACAATTGCATAGTTTATTTATTTACAAGTTACAAATGTGTATGTGTATGTGTTATTTTGTGGTCTCTGCGTGGTCTCTGAAATCGACGCCAATCATCCTCCAATTGTCCGCTCAATTTACTAGAAATGGGGTTACACATACTGCCAACTAGTAACTGCGTTTTAAATGGCAGCTAAAAGCTAACGGCTTGTCACATATTCCAAAAATAATGCGCAAATTGATTTCGAATTGTTTTGGTTGCTCCTGTTCGCTGGTTGGATTCTTCTCTATTGTTGTTTTTTTGCTATTTGGGAGCAAATTGTAAATTGTAAATTGATATGAACTGTCATACAAAAACACAAACACAAACACAAACAAACAATCGCAATCATCCGCAGCGACGAACTATGAACAGCGGATTCAACGTAATTGGCGCAATTTGGTACTACGGATGGAACCAACTGAATGTGAATGAGAATGTGAATACGAATTTGAGTATGAGTATGAGTATGGGAATGCAGTTGGTTGGCTGGTTGACACGGGGGCAACCCAGTCAACCAGTCAACCAGTCAGTCACAATTGAAATCTCAAACTCATGGCAATGACACACTAAATGTGACAACAACAATGCAAACACAAAACAAAACAAAACAACAATAACAATAGAACCGCAATCGAAATGTATCGACATAAGCGCCACACACACACACACAGCCAGTTACACACGTAAGTTCAAATTCCTCATAAACAAATCATAAATTACTACGAATTTGTTTCACACATTTTTTTTTTTTGTTGAACAAATAAAAGTATTTAACTATGCTATAAATAATTCTTTCAATTTGATGCAACTGTTACAATTGTTTTTAGCTATCGTTTTTCATTGATTTACATCATATTAATTCTTTACAGATTTTTTCTTAGCAACTTATTATATATTATATCGCATATTATTGTTATAATGTAATATTAAACATGTAGTTGTACTTTCTATTGCAATATTGTTGAAATTGTTTTTTATTTTCTTCATAATTTTTGTTTATTTATTTTTCATTTTTTCATAAAAACATTTAAGTTTTTGTAACAAAATTATCTTTTACAATAATAATTGAACTTGTACTATTAGTTCTCATTTTTAATTCATATTCATTCTGTTTATTTATTTTCGTGGCCAGTTCCTGATTTAATTTTTTCAAAATTTTTTAATAAATTAATTTTTAATTCCATACTAAAATTTTCTGGCTGAATTTTCTTTTACAATATTGTTGATTTTTAATAGATTTAGAAGTTTTTCATAATTAATTTAGTTATACTTTTATGTGCCAATTTTATGCTTTAAAATATACATTCGTATCCATTTTTTTTTTAATTTTTTAAGGTTTCCTAATATTTCTTAATCTTGAGAATTTGCACATGTTTGTTTTAATATTACATTCCAAAATATACTTCAACTTTTTGGTATTATAAGATTTGCTATTAATTTTATATATTTTCTTAGCAACATTATCATCTTAAGTTTTTATTAATATAGTTTTATTTAATTTTAATATTTTAGTTATAAAATTATATTCTACTCATTTCATTTCATATTTTTCATTTTATATTTCATTCTTGTCCATTTGCAAATTTTTTTCTTTTTAATTTCTTGTTACAATATTGTTATTGCTATTGTTTTTGATTATATAATTCCCATGAATTCTGTGTAGATTTTTTTCTTAGCAACTTCCTCGTTTAATGTATTTCATGTAAGAAGATTGAATCATTGCTTACATTAATGGCTTTAATTTACATTAATTAAAAGCTAATAATTATAAACAGGTTTTCGCAGCTAGACAGAGCACAGATTGAGAAGGTTTTCGGTTTGCAGTTGTTAATCAGTTGACAGCGTTGATGCCTTGATTAAAATCCGATTTATTAGCCTGTTATTTAAATATTTTCCCTGTCATAATAGTTTGATCTCGTGTGGTTTTCAGTATTTATAAAAAAACAACAATTGAAATATTGATGTTGTTTTAATGTGCTTTCATTAAAACTATTGTTGAACTTTAGACTTTTGCGTGGTATAGAAAACGTTTGTTTATATAATTTTCCACACAGAGAGAAACAGCTGTCTCACTGCGATTGTCAGCCCACTCGGTTGCTAAAAGGGACTATATCAAAATGCGCTTGGTAATTGCCACTTTTGGGTTATTCGTATGTACTTGAAGCCCAAGTCCAAATATTGTGAACAGCAAAGCACACCTACATATGTATATGAACAGCCACAACAACTACGCTACTATAATGTATGAGATAGCAGTTACAGATAGAGATAGATAGAGAGAGAGAGAGAGAGACAGACACGTATGAGTACATGCCACAATGGTTGGGGCACATTTGCACTTTGCCCATAAATGGCAATGCCAATCGACGACGCCAACGCCAAAGCATTAAAAAAAAAAACAAAACTGAAAACGCTTACTACGAAGCTGAAGCTTTCATTCATAAAATCGCAAAAGGAAGCAGCGACGTTGACTGCGACGCAAACTGCGACTGCGACACATGCCCAAATTTGTGGCATCCGCCGTCGATTCGTGAGCGGGCGATTAGACAGCGAAACAGCCAACAGCAACAGCAACAGCGACAATGACAGCGAACAGTGAACAGCAAACTGTGAGTCGACCTCATTCCCCCCGTCAAACACACACACACACACACATACACAGTCAAATGCTAATTAATATTTCGGTTTTGTTTGTCGCCGCTTTGCTCCGCTGTCTCTCTGTTTGTGTGTGTTTTTTTTTTGTGAATGAGACCAGAGACCGGCCCCGGGTCCATTCATCATCCGAGACGAGCGTCGCGTCGCTTGGCGCTGAAACCATTCACAAATACACATTCATGCTTACAGAACGTTGACAGGTCTCCGAAGTCCGGACTCCGGAACTGGGCGCTTTGCTGCGGTTTACAGTGACTAGCGATGCGATCAGTGCCGGATTAGATCAAAAGCAAAGGTCAGTTATTTTCGCTCTCTATCTCTCTATCTGAGTATACATTTCCAATTCCAATTTCCAATTCCCATTGTCTGTCTGGCTGGGCATTGGCAGTTAACCAAGTGACCCGCAAATTTCTCAGGTAAACTGCAATACAACAATACAAACTGCAGTGTCATGCACAGCGGCTGTGATCATCATCGATAAAGTGCGGGTTCAGTTCAGTCAAATAATTGTGTGTACTATATGTATGTATACACAGCAAGAAAAAAAAGTTTATTATAAAAACAAGAATCAACTATTTCATTATTTCATTTTATTTTTAGTTTACAATGTAATTTTAAGATCTTTAAATCCTAATTTTAGATTTGTTGTTATAGGTTAAATTTTGATATAATTGTGTAATTATTACAAAATTTTGATTTGATAGTTTATTTTTGCGTTCAATTTTGGCATTTCTGAAAAAGAAATTAAAGTAACGATAGAATTTGATATTAGTTTATGAATATGGCTTTTGAGTTTTTTGACATTTTTCTGTTCTTATCATTCTTATTTAATCAATGTAGCACTTAAATCTTAAGAATAGGGAATTTATAATTGTTACCGTTTTAAAATTAATTAAACAATATGATTTTTAGTTTAAGAATTTCTTCGTCTATTTCAATATTTTAAAATTTCAGAATTTTAAAATTGTCTAGTATATGGTTGACTTTTCATCTCACTTTAAAAATGTATATTTTGTGTTGAGTTTTGACATTTCTTCATACTTAAAATAAGAATCTATAAATAAAGGTGGAATTTGGTCTTTGTTTAAAAATTTGTCTTCTGAGTTCAATTATTGATATTTTTCCATTCATAAAATAAATTGACATTGGAATTGAATTTTGAGATTGTCCAATTTTTCAAGTTATTCTTGATTTCAGAGCATCCTTTTTTTCTGTGAAATTTTAACACTTTTAAACGCATTCTTTATTTTGACATTTTTGAATTTCCAAAATATTTAATTTAGAATTAATGTTAAATTTTAAGCTCGATTTACGAATACATCAATTTTGACATTTTTCCATTTCTGTAATAAGAATCTGGAGTCTGAAAATATTTTACAGTTTTCATCATAATCATCACCTCTCAAAAACATATTATTTTCTGTTTATAGTAATGACATTTTTGAACATATGTTTAAATTTTAAACTTTTTGTATCTCCGAATTTACAAAATTAATAATTTATGTACAATTTTGAGCTCGATTTCAAAACTTGAATTTTTGGATACATTTTAATATGGTTGCATTCTAGAAATTAGAATCTGGAATCTAGAATTATTGTATGTTTCATCATATCATCATGTTTCAAATACACATTCTTTATTTTAACAATTTTTTTCTTTCTGTGTAATAATGACATTTTTAAAACACATTCTTCTCTTGACAAAATGGTGAAACGCTTGCGGCGCGATAACAATTACGTAGTATGATTTTGGGTTATCGATCTTTTTCCGGCTAGCTCATTAATGGGCTCGGGGACAAAACCATTTACGAGCCGGCGAGATTAATGGCCTTTTTTCTGGCCATCGGACTGTGAATGGCTTTTACATGGCTATCTGGTGGCGCATTATTGACGATCTCTTTCGAGAGACACGTGTAATGAAATGACCCATTAAATAAGCCTCATTGAATAATCGACGAAATTCACAAATGTTTCAGGTAGAAGTCAACTTGAGTGTTGAGTGTGTTTGTTTGGTAGCCATTCAGTCAGTCAGTCAGTCAGCAGCTAGTCAGCAGTTTGCTGATCAACTGATTATAATGATATATTATTGGGTATATTATCAAATAGCATAGACATGCGGTTTAGTTGCCAGCCACTTTTTGATTTGAAGAAGTGTGGGAATTCGCATTAACGTGGCTAATACACGCATCAGGCAGTGAGAGTGACCCAATTAGATGATTATACCCGCTACCCATAGGGTAGAAGGGTATTATAACTTTGTGCCGGCAGGAAATGTATGTAACAGGTAGAAGGAGGCATCTCCGACCCTATAAAGTATATATATTCTTGATCAGCGTCAACAGCCGAGACGATCTACCCATGTCCGTCTGTCCGTCTGTGTGTCTGTCCGTCTGTCCGTCTGTCCGTATGAACACCTAGATCTCAGAGACTATAAGAGATAGAGCTATAATTTTTTTTCGACAGCATTTGTTATGTTTGCACGCAGATCAAGTTTGTTTCAAATTTTTGCCACGCCTACTTCCGTTCCCTCAAATCAAAATAATCGAATAACAAGCGTAATTTTAAAGCTAGAGTTGTGAGTTTTGGATTATACAATAATTACTATAGTAGTTTGGTTGCGATCAGATAAAAATTGTCGAAGTTATTAAAGAAATACTTTTGTATGGGCAAAAACGCCTACTTACTAGGGGTCTTAGTTGCTTTGGCTGACAATCTGGTATATTGTGCCGTCTATGGTATATTTTGAATGCGGTACTATATCGATATACCAAACATGCCATTTGGTATATTTTTAGTATTTTTTAGTATTTTCGGTATATTTTGAAAATGATACCGCAATATTTTGCCTTTATTAAAAATGGGTAGCGGGTATCTCACAGTCGAGCACACTCGACTGTAACTTTCTTACTTGTTTTTTATTGGGGGAGCCTAACAACATAGTATTATAACATATATTCACAGTGTACTCTGCAATTAACACAGTCTGGATTTCGCTGTTTGGGTCTAGTTGGTGCCATGTACCAGATTCTCAAAGGTTACTTAATCATAAAGATGACTTATGTAAATGGTGTTGATAACCTAATGGAGATAGTTATAAATAGAGTAGATTTAAAATGTTATATTCAACCTTTATTTACCTAATTTCATTATTATTATATTTTACAGGATTTAAAATGAAATTTTTGTTATGTATATGAATAAATATATTTTTGATATAATGTAATTAGAAAATACTTAGAATTAAATACCAGAAAAGTACTTACTCGAGTCGTCATTGTTATTTTATTTTGCTGCTGTGGACAATGTATTTTTTTTTATTTCCAATACACACTTTCTTTCTCTGGTTCAAACTTTTCTACTTTGTCTTCATATTGGTGAGAGATGATATAATAGAAATTATATATATTATTTATTAAGATTAGAATTATTAGACTTATACTACCTCTTATAATTTATAATATATAATATTTTATTTATTTCTAGTTTAGTTAGTTGTGATGTCGCGAAAATCTTGATTTTCGAACTTTGTCTATATTTCAGTGCAGAATTTAAAAGTAGTGTTTCAAAACGTATTTACATAAATATATTTAAGATACGATATAAATAGAAAATATATAAAATTTGATATATTAAATATACCTACTTAAATAACTTCTCATTATTATTTTCAACTCTGTGAACAGTTTTCTGTTTTTCTTAAAATTCTACGATTGAATTTCCAGATTGGCGAAAAATGATCTTTATGATATGATTAAAAAGTATAGTATGATTTATTTATTATTTCACCACAATTATTTACTGCTGATTTTATATGAATAGAGTAGATTTAAAACGTTATATTGAAAACTTATTTTCATAAATATATATTGAAGATATAATATAAATAGAAGAAATTTAAAATTGACTACTTGTAATGTATTTACTTAAAAGTCTGACCATTATTTTTTGCTGTTGCTGTTGCGGCTTAATTATTCATTTATTGTTTTTTTCCGAGTAATAGTTCGCTTTCCCAGAAATGTTTTTCTTTTCGCCTTCAAATTAATGGCAGATGGCATAATAGATATATTGTAGATTAAAAAGATCAATTAAATTTAGTATTCTAAATTTGTTGATGCTATCGTAAATTATTTGTTTATTTTTTGATCAGAAAGTTCTTGTCTTGATTTCTAGAAGTGTTTTCCACTTTGTGTTTAAATTTATGACAGTTGACCTAATAGATACAATGTGGATTAGTATTTTAAATTTATTAACCTAATCTATTCATTATTATTATTTCCTGCTACCGTGAAATATTTTTATATTTATGTATTTCAAATTAATTCTTCGGTATTCAAAACTCTACAAAATTTGTTCTTCAAGTGTGCATTTCGTATTTGTTTCTTAATTTATTCACACATTCCCGAAATAACTTAACTGTTTTCTTGGCATACGTGCCACAATATTTCACAGTTCTCATATGCATATTATTAACAATTCTTAAACATTACTTAACTTTATTTTTAGACACACCCACACGACGAGAAGAAATTTTCGAATCCGCAAATTCCACGGCAACACTTTCAGTTGCCTTGCGGCATGGGGCATGAGGCATGAGGCATGGGGCATATGGCTTGGGGGCAACTGAAGCTACTTGTGACCCGAAAAGGGGAAAAAAACGGGGAATATGGCAATAGGGAAACTCGTCAAAAAAGAAAACTGAAAAAAATAACATTCTTGAAATTTTTACGCATCGACAAATAAGAAAAGAAATTTAATATAAAAAAATGTTGTAACGCATTGCGTTTTGGAGTTTTCTGTATAGGAAAATATGTGTAAATATGTACACGTCTCTGTGCGTCGTTTTGTTTGTTTGTCTACGAACGAACAACAACAAATACAAATATAGGAAAAACTTGTTGCTGCCGGTCGTTGGCGGTTTTTTGCTATCGTCTTCATCGTCGCAGTCGAGAAACCGGCGCAAAGCAGAACGCGCCGGAAAATCCAACTCAACTCTGGTTGCACAGCCCAGCCAGCAGGAAGATGTTGGGGGAGAAGTTGGTGTTTTAGCATCACCTTCACAGCATCTTCCTCAACTCTCTCTCTCTCTTTCTCTCACTCTCTTGCGGCAACTTGTTTGCATTGCAATGCGGCGATAGTGGCGATATCAATTGGGTTCTCTCTTTTCTTTTCTGTTTTTTCCATTTTGCGGTTCGGTTTGGTTTTGGTTTGGCTTGGTTTTACTGCCTGCGGAACCGGTTCAACAATTTGCAGCTCGCATGCGACATTTGTATGCCATTCACATTCCACAACCGCTGACTCACGAGTGCAGTCTCTCTGCCTTTTAAATCCTCTGTGCACTCACTCTCTCTCTCTCTTACTCACTCACTCTCTCTCTCTCTGTGTGTAAGTCGACATTGCATCCACATAGACGTCCGCCAGCCATATGCATATCCGCCACTCAAACCAGGCGGAGTCCGTTCGCTGTCCGCCTTCCAACACCAACAGTGAACGCTTGTTGCACAGTCTCCACACTTGCCCCAATTTGACGCAAGCATGCCAATTTTGTCATTGTGTCGATAGAAAATATTTATGTATTTGTATATTTACGACAATTTTGTCATGATGTTATGTTTACGAATTGAGATTTCCTATGTTTCTATATAATTAGTTTTATAAAAATATTCGTATATCCCAAAATTTCACTTATAATATCTCAAAGAATAATGTAGAATGATTTGAAAAGAAGATGTATTATAAAATAAAAACTAAAAATATTTTTCCATAATTACCTTTATTAAATGATATTATCAGAATTGAATTATTAGATTGCACGTAAATTATCGTTTTCAATAATAAATCTAGATTTATTTTATATAATACATTTTCAAATATTTACCAACATATTTTCGGATTAAGAACTTCTTACAAAATACAATATTTTGAGAATTATTTTGATTTACTATTTTGTTTAGAGAATGGTGCCAGATTTATTTGATGTCAGTTAAAAATGTATTGAAAAGTTCGAAATATAAAAAGGATTTAATATTTGCATTATTCGCTTTACCTTTATTACAAAATTAACCAAAATTTATTTGACGAATTTTCAAATATTTAACAAGCTTATTTTTGGATTGAGAACTTCAGAGCAAACAGAGGAAAGAGCATTGTTATAAAAATGATTTGCGTATTGACTTCAATTGTTCTAAATTGAAAAAAATGTCCGCGATGATTTTATATATTTTAACAATAAAATAAGATAATATAATATAAAATATTTGCCTATGGTCCTTCTTTATATATCACTTTAATTACCTCAATAAAAATTAATATTATGATTCGAATATTTTGGTTTGGTTAAACATTCTTCAGCTACTTTCTTACTACATTTTATTACATTCAAAGATAACAAAATTTCATATATTTTAAACGTAAATTATAACAGGAAAAATAAAATAAATAAGGATAAACTGTTGCCAATTAAATTTTAGAATAATTATCTCTCTATTATTGTTTTTACTATTATTCAAGATATATTTATATAAAAAAAATTTCTTTAGTTGTTGTGAGACAAAAAATGAAGAATTATATAAATTTCTTAAATACGTTTTATTAGCTTAAGAAATAACTGAATTTCATACACAAAAATCATTTGTTGGAGTGGTCATTAGAAGTTAACACAATTACATGAAGAAGATTAAAAATAAAAATTGTTGCTATTTATAATTTTGCAATTGTGAAATACGAATTTAATCTACAGCAGTTTAAAGTCGTGATTCAGCATTGCACATGAATTTCATTCATTTGCGAAAAAAATGCATATTTGATCGTTATTATTGCCATAAAATTGATTTAATTGAGAATTTATCTCGTGTTTGTCAACTGGGTAGCAAAATGCTTGTAAAATGAATTGTGAATCACAGTGCGAGGCGTTTTTTATTTGTTCCCTTGTTCGTTCGTTTGTTGCATTTTATTTGTTCCGTTTTCCGAGCTGCAACTGCAATGCAAAATGTTGTTGTTGTTGTCGCTGTAGTTGGTGTTGATGTTGCTGTTGTTTTTGTTGCTGTTGCTGATGTTGTTGGCGATGTTGTTTTTCTGCTCTCAACCGGATGTTGTGGGAATTTTTGCATTCAGCCGAGTTGCGAGTAGTAGTAAAGTTGCTGTAGCTAAAGCAGTTGTCGCAGTTGTTGTTGTAGTTGCTGTTGTTATAGTTGTTGTTGTTGTTGTTGTGTTGGTTGCTGTTGCTCTGCTGCTGCTGCTGCTGTTTGCATTATTAACTGTCATACGCGTTCGCTTAAATGCTTATTTTGTAATAATAAAATGTCATGTGTGACAGCAGCGAGCGCCGCCCCCAGACAAACAGAGGCACACACAGAGCACACACACACAGACAGACAGACATACACACGCACAACACACACATACATACACACAGTGAGTGAGAGAGACAACTAACTTAGTTATCAGCTTTGTTGTTGGCATTTCCTCTCCTCAAAAGTCGCGTCGTCGTCGTCGACGTTGTCGGCGCGAAATTTAATGACAGGCGTACGCCTTTTTTTTTCGCACATGCCACAATTTTCATATGCAGGCAGTTCGACCCCTCTACTCGTTGTTGTTGTTGTTGTCGTTGTTGTTGTAACCGCTTGCAGCAACCGCTTAACCGTGGTTCAAGTTGTTGTTGCTGCTGGGGTTTGCAATAAGTAAAAAGTTGAACGCTATGCGTGCTCAAAATCAATTTGCAAGATATTTTCCTGCCAAAAACCTCAAAAAACAAAACACACAGAGAACAACAAGGAGTATGAGAACGAGAATGTAATGTAAACGCTACGTATACTTAATATTTAGTTGTTTTCTTCTTTTTTTTGTGTTTTGTTTTTGGGGCTGGTTTGCTTTTGCTTCGCTTTGTTTGCTCTTTCGCGTGTGTCCCTCGACGGTCTGTTTGCTGTTGCCTGACTGACTGACTGACTGACTATCTGGTGAGCGGGGAGAGAGGAGATTGTATCCTTGTGCCGGACGGGTTCTGTTTGTTTTCGTTCCGCTCGCTTGCCTGCCACAAAGTGGTCTCATTTTCAGTTGCATTTTCCTTATTTTTGTGTAAAATATAATTTCTAGCACAAAAAACTGATGAAATTTTTGCCAGCTACCAAGGGACACACACTCTGCTGCTTCTTCCTCCCCTGGTGGCTATGAAATTATTTAAATTAACAGCTCGTTGCGGATGGGGTTGAGTTCCTTTGTGTGTTTGCAACGCACTTTAAAGGTGACTCAGTTCGCTTTATGCAAAAAAAAATAAAAGAAAAAGGTAGCGAAACAAGATTGATTGCTTAATGAAATGAGGAAGTGGAACATGAGAAAACAAATCAGAAAATTTTTGCTCGAAGCAGGTTTTGTTTTCGCTATGCTAAATACTAAAATACTCTCTAAGAGAAATCACACTTGACTGCGATAAGCCGAAGTTAAGAGTCGCCTACATAATTTATCTTTTGACTTTTTTTTAATAGTTATATCTGCTATGACTCAGCATAGTGAGCGCACCTTAAACCAAAACCTCATCAATTTATATTTGTGTTGAATGCTTTGCAATTAGTGATATCATAGTGCCATAATTTTCACATTCTACGGCGCAATGTCAAGTAACCAGTTTTATTTTTTGCGTGATTTTGGTCGCTGAACTTTGCCACAAAAAAACTTAAGCGGAAGAATAACAAATCGCAAAAATTGTTGAATGACAGACTGAAAGATGCTTTATGCGCAGTTGTGTCTGAGGAAGTTGTTAAAATTGAATTCAAGCTTTATTCTCAACGCGATTTGAATTTGAAATTAGTGTTATAAAGTTTGATTTATTGAAAACTAACAAGCTCTAAAATTTAATTGAATTTAATGACTTTTTCGAAGCTACTACTTTAATTTGAAATACGAATAATACAATTTAGTTAAAAGGTTTTTTTTTTTAAATTTTTTTTTTAAATAATTTTAACATTGTATTTCAATTACTAGTTACATACTTTAGTTTGCCAATTTTTACACACTTTGAAAGCTCGCCACGTTAATCTTACTGTTGTCTGAGTTAAATTTTATTTAGGATTTAAGAGTTAAAGTTTAGTTATTGATAAGTAAGAGTTGTACAATTTTATCTAATTTAATGAATTCGGTCTTATTAATTTTGAAATACGAATATTGAGGTTTGATTTATAGACTTTTCGTTATACTCATTATACTCTCATTTCAACTATGTGTTGGATATTTTAGTTTTATGATTTTTATGCCTCTTCATAGCTCCTACTTTAAATTTAAGCATTTTCATTATTGAATATAAAATAAAATTTATAAAGCTTGGAATATTTTTAATTGAGAGCTCTAAAATAAAATGGCTTTTAATCATAGTTTTCATTTAAATCGATAATTTTAATATAAATAATAGAGTTTAGTTTAGTTTGAATATTTTCCAAGTCACTAATCGTTGATAAGTTTAACATAACTTTTTAGTTTCCATACAATATTTACGTTTGTAAGTTAATTTCTACTTGACGCATTTTCATAGATCGCTCTTTAATTCTTAACTGAATTTAAAAATTAAATTTGTTTATTAATGATTTATACAAATTATCTGACTTTAATCAAAGTCATCATTCTGAAGAAATCTGAAGTACAATAGAGTTATATTACATTTTAAATATTTATCTTAACACGAATTGTAGTTTAGTGTAACATTATTTCCTTGTTGCATCTAACACATAAATCACATATTGAAGTTCATTGATTTTCACGTTCTTTCATACCTAATGAATGATGAAGTTTATTTTAGTTAAAGAGCTCTAAAATTGACTTCAGTTTAATAACACTTTCCAGCTTATCTTGAATTTGATGTACAATTAATAGAGTTTAGATTGAAGATCTTTCATAGCAGTAATTTTGGTTTCGTTAAACATTATTTACTAATATGAATTACATCTCTTATTTGAACGATTTCAACTGTTTCATTGCTTCTACTATTAATCTCAATTTTGCTTTACTTGAAAATACTTTCCCCCTACTTAAGCAGAGGGTATGTAAACAGCGGCTGCTGCCAAAGTTTATTGCTGCTGGCGATAAAATGCCACAATTATAATTCATGGTACTAATAATTTCTCAAAACAAGCCATAAGACAACAAAGGGCGTTCTGGGGGCCTGTCGAGGTCGAGATATCAACGCTGCTGCTGCCGATGATAAGCGGCGTATTGAAAGCGAGAAAGAGAGAGGGGGAGTGAGAGAGGGAGGCAAAAAAAGAAAAACAATTCAGAGGGGTTGCAAGTGGCGGATATTTCGAGTATTTCGACATTTGCGAAAAAAAATAAAAATCCCCCTTCGAACGACGAAAAAACGCAAATGATTTGGTCACGCGAATAATTTATTATGCGACCTGTGCCGCCATCTCGTGACGATGGCGACGACGACGTCGACGTTGTCGGCGGATGCGACCAAGTGGATAGAGATACAGCGTAGACAGAGAGACACCCACAGCCGCAGTCACAACTACAACCATAAGCAGAGCCATGCCCATAGTCAGAGTCAGACTCAGAGTCAGCTTTACCCAGTTGGGTGTAGTTGCCTCCCAGCTGCTGCTGCTGCTGCGTCATCCTCAACTTGTTGTCGTCGTTTTCATTCATTCATAGCAATGCGTACTACAAAACTCTGAGCTACAACTGGCGCAGGCAGCGCAGCGCGTACTATGAGATACAACGTACTAGCGCTATGGGATACAGATACAGATACAAACAGCGAGTGTCGCCGTCGTCGTCGTAGCTTCGCGTGGCGTCGCGTCGTGCGACTCTCCGCTGTGTGCATTCATTATCTGCCCAGCTGAGGGAGTGGGAAGCGGGCGTCCAAGGGGGGCAGGGCGTTGTACCCTCCCACATTTTCTTAATGAATGAATTGAAGATAATTAATTCGCTGCCGCTGCCGCTGCCGCAGTCGACGGCGACTGCAGTTTGTGATAGCTGCGGATCAGAGAGAAAGAGTACTATAGAAGGAAGCGGCTTGGGACGCAGCTTGAGCGGGTGGAGGGGGGGATGAGGGGGTGGTTGATGTCTCCCATAGGCGATGTGCAGTTGGCGTGACCGTTGGATAATAGAGACACAGAGAGTTGGGGGGGTAGTTGAGGCGGCATTTGTGGTCATGCAATCATCGCCTTTCGCCTTCGCCTTTCGCTTTTCGCTTTTCATGCAACACACAACAACAACAACAACAACTGCAACATTTTTGCTTAAATTTTTCATATAAATTCCTCATTTTTATGAGTCGCTCGTGTTGGCAATTAAGAAAGCCAAAGCGAATTCCACATTGATCATATGCTCAAGTGCTTAAATGCTCAACTACTCAGCTACCTAGTATTGCTATCTTTGTATCTATTTAGCTATCTTTCTATCGTTTGTATCTATAGCTACATTTATAGTATATAATGCGGACGGCCTTCTGCATGATTCACTCGACGCGGCAATTAATCTCTTTGGCTATTAAAATGTTATTACTCAAAGTCGAAAAGTGCTCCGAGTGCCCCAAATATTAAGCGAATAATTTTATTTCACATTTCTTTCTTTTTTGTCAAATTTTGATACCGGCTTGGTTGAAGGTTGAAGGAAATTATAATTTGGTGCCTCTTAAAGCCTTTGGTTCACAATCTGGTATATTCTGTATTCTATGGTATATTTAAAAGGTAATAGTATTTCGATATACTAAATATAACATTTAGTATATTTTATTCATTTATATAGTATAATAGTTTTGTATATTTTATGAATATATTTTAAATATAATAGTAAATAAATATACCAAATATAACTTAAGGTATGTTTTAGTATTTTTTCAGTGTATTAATTTAATATATTTTATGGATAATACCGCAGTCTTACATTCGAGCACTTTCGAATGTAGCTTTCCTACTTGTTCTTCTCGATTAACGACTTTTACTTTGTGTCTCCAGAAATTTTGCGGTTGTTGGGTCTTAGTTGCTTTGATTGACAATTCGGTATATTCTGTACTCTTTGGTATATTTTAAATGAACTAGTTTATCGATATTCCAAATTTAAAGTTCAATATGTTTCAATATTTTTTCAGTATATTTAATTAAAATATGTAATATGTAGTATGTCGATTTTTTTGGTATTTGTTCAGTATTAATTTGGTACATTTTATGAAAAATCTGGCTTTTATTCAAAATGAGTAGCGGGTATCTCAAAGTCAACCCCATTCGACCGTACCTTTCTTACTTGTTCTTATCGATGTACTACTTTAAATTGTGGCAAATTTTGGCTTACAAATATTGGCACGTGTGACAATTAAAATTAATGAGGGTTTCCCCTGGCGCTCATTACTTTGAGAAATTCGATTACCGAAAACTTCCTAGAAATTCTAATTTTAGTTTATCATATTTTATGAGTCACATGGGAAGTAATATAAGTTATTTATTCCATTTCTAAATCAAATGGCATATAAGTGTCAATCCCATTTGCTTGTGAACAATTGTTTTGCGCTGTTTGAAGTTTATCAGTAACATAGTTTTTGCATGGTTCCATTTTTGGTCGATGACGGCAAGAATTGCAATCTGCTTTCGAGAGCAATAAATTAGAAATATTTCTGTAGAAAATTGCGAAGCGAATGAAGTCATCAAGTCAGCGACAAGTTAACGTCAAACAAAATGTTGCAACCTTGTTTGCTACTGAATTGGAATTGAAATCGAGCATTAAGCTTCAGCATCGTAATCAGCATTAACAATAGCTGTTAATGACGTCACACGGCAAACAAACAAACGCATCATCAGCATAAAATTGCATTAAAATTGTATTTTCTTTTTTTTCGCAATGCAATTTCAATTTCGCATTGATGACGGCATCTGGAAACCGAGCGAATGACCAATCCGATGACGAACTCGGGTAATTAAATGGAACCCGCATTGCAAATGCAAAAAGTACTTGATGAGGTGTGATGCGGGTGTTAACTCTACATCTATTACGTCAAGCAAATCTGCATAGCTTATCCATTTGATAAGCAAAGATCCAGTTAGAGGCCTCGATTGTCCGAGAGAGATAGAGAGAGAGGAGAGAGAGAGACTGTGACGCCAATTGGAGTCTGGTCGCGATGTCTCCGTTTGTTTGTCGCACAAATTTCACAAATTGTTCTTTCCATTCTTTGTCATTAAATGGTGAGTGAGCCGACCCAGAGAATGACCGCATCTGTCCCCAAGCTTGGAATTTATGGGTGTTCAGACACACACACACACACACTCATATAACTATAGTAGTTCCTTCTCTTTCTAGCCGAGTCTCTGGCTCTTTCTTATGCGCTTTCTCAGCTCAGTGCTCGGTGGCGTTTATTTCTCCAGCGCGTTTTTATCTGCGCCAATATTTACGCTGAACTTTCGTGTCAATTGATGTCACATTCTTGTCCAGCTGACTTCCCCCTCTTCTACCTCCTCCCACATACAGTTCCTTGCTGCTGTTGTGTGTGTGAAATTGTAAAGAAAAGTGTAGAATTTGTGTGCCAACTGACCCGACACTAAATCAGCTGATAATTCGACTGCCGCCCAAAATGCGGAGACACTTGTGGCGATAGCTGTGGAAGAAAGAGAGAGGAGGAGTGTGCGAGGGAGTCTTCTGCGGAGACATCGTCATCATCATCATCATCGTAGTCATCATCATCGTCTTCTGACTCTGCGTGGGCGATGTCGATTCGTGTTGAATGCTAAGTGAGATTCTATGAGCATGGCTTTACGGCTGCTTCTGCCTTTGTATTTGTGTGTGTGCTTGTGTGTGGGTAGGGTCAGTATCTGTGGCTTGTTTGAACTTGGCATCAAATTGGCTAAAACATATTGTGCATTTATATTTAGCCAATGTCATTACCAAGATTACCCCACGCTCAATGCAGCAAAGTGCGCCAGCTGGAGCGTTCAAAGAGTGACGTCTTTGGTCACATGATTCACCAAAGCTCTTCAAAATTTATATATTAAAGACGGTTATGGCAGTTTAAGTTGCGGGTTTTAGAAAGCGTTTATAAATTGGTATTGGAAATAAGAATTACATCAACTTCTTAATATGTTATATTGATGAAATAAAAGTAAATGCATGTTGGATATTTGTATTGTATTAAAATTTTAATAATATAATCGGAAATTAGAATTAATCAAGGTGTTATGTAGAACATCTAAGAAAGCTGCAGTCGAGACTGTGAGTTACCGACTACCTATATGAAATAAAAGCAACACTTTGCGGTATTATTCGTAAAATTGACCAAGTATACCACAAAAATACTTAAATGTGCCTAAATGTCATATTTGGTTGTCGATAAAGTTCTACATTCGAAATATTCCATTGATTGCAGTCGACGTAGTTAGCCATAAAGAAGTATTTCTGATCGCAATCAAATTCTCAGAAATCATAAATACTATAGTTAACATTGCTTATAGCTGATTTTTGTCGACTTGTGGGGGCGGTAGTGGATATAGCAAAAATATTATAATATATAAAACTTGATCTACGAGAAAACATAAAAAGTGAAAAAATATATCTCTATATGTTTATTATAACTTATTAGATCTACAGACAGAAAGACGAACATGGCTATATCGTATTGGCTGTTGACTCTGATAAGGAATATATACTTTATAGGTGCCTCGCTCTGCCTATTTTATATATTTCCTTCATTTAATTCTTTAATGCTGAATGCACATTTAATAAGAGTTTTAAAGTTGTAAACTTGTGCAACTTTAGTAAATGAATTGTATTCAATATCTAAAGTACACTGAATATATGAACTTCGACACTGATTAAAAAAATAAATATAAATAATAATTAATAATTGTGTTAGTATCTAATTGTGTTTGTATAGAGTTTATTATTAAATTTAATACTTATTTATTTGTATCTAAATGTGTTTATTCTTTATTTATAGTATATTTTTTTTAATTTCTACTACATTTATTTACTTGTAGTAGTATATTATTAAATTTGTAGTATATTTGTTTATTTGTTTCACTCACAATTATATAGCATTTATGTTTGTACTATGCCAACTTACTTGGTAAGAAATAAATATGATGTACTCAAACATTCTTACTTTATAGATTCCTTCAAAAGTCGCGTACTATTCATATTAGTCTTATTTCATTATCTATTCTCTATCATTTATTTAATTTATCTAAAACCTTTTCTCCACCTTTTTTAGTGTACAAATATTTATTGTGCTACCCACTTTGCCCAAAATAATTGAAATGTTCAGCAATTAATTTCGAAATTAAATTTTAAGCTAATTTAATTGCTGTGCTCGCTTCCACCTCAGCTGACCAGCATTATTGAGGCAGTTCAGCCAAAGTGTTGACAGGCGACAGCAACAGTCATCATTATCATCATCATCATCATGAGCATGAGCATGGGCAACATGATAAAGTCCATTTAAGCAATTATTATTGAAATTTACTGTTAATTTCAATAACCGGGCGAAAAACACATCAACACAACGCGAGCTGTTGCTGCGGGTCCTTTTTTTTTGTCCATAAAGACTGTCGAAGTCTGTCGAAGTATGCGTGTGGATAGATGGATGGATGGATGGATGGTTGGATGGATGGATAGATGACTGCGGGGCGAAAGTCAAACGCATTATTAATGCGATTATTGTACAATGCCAAAATGAAATTCTATTCAACGAGGCGTCACTGAAAATATGCCCGCAAAGCCAGGACAGACAAGAGAGACAGGAAACCAACAACCGAAAACCGACAACCGAAAAACCTCACTCATACACAATATAGCATACATATATAGTATATCCATATCCCGCATAAAACGACAACGATTGCGGTTGCATTTATGTGCCCAGAGAAAAAGAGAGAGAGAGAGGCGTGGCTGTTATCATCGCCATCATCATCGTCATCATCATCGATGTAGTATAAAGTATTTTTGGTGTTTCCGAGGCAAATTGCAATGGAATACTAATTTACAGATACAAATTGACGCGTCGTCCAAACGCAGCGGGCATTCGTTTGGCCTGCTCAATGGGATCAGAGTCAGCTCATAGGAGTTTATTGCGAGGGTTATTATTTTTTTTTTTTGGTTGCTTGTGTCTGGAGTGAAATTTCGTCTCTCTCTCTCTCTGTTTCGCTCTCTATTGGTTTGAAAATTCGAAAATTACGTGACTGCATTCGCAAAAGAAAGGCGCAAGAATTGTTGGAATGTAGAAATTGGGCTGTGACTGAGTTGAATTTTAAATGACGAACGAGCCAAGAGAGAGGTGTGGAAAGTCCAACCCAAAGGGGGGAGAGGCGCTGTCAACTTAGGAGAGCAGAGGGAGAAACAAGGGGGGAAGACTGGAGTCGAGCAGCTCTAACTCAGTACGAGTTTTGCCAACAAAAGGGTGCTGGGCACACGCAGGCCTTGACCGCCTCGATTCAGGGTCTGCTTCTGTGTCCCAGAGTTCTCTTCTGTTCTGCACTCCTGCGTGTCTGAGTGAGGGGAGGAAGAGAGTGTTTGGAGTTGGGGTTGGGGAGCAACCGGAAGGCTCAAGCACACACATATAAATCAACAAAAAAAGCATTCGACGAATAATGTTGTTAATTTTTTAAGTTTATAAGGTCAAAGGGTGTCGCCAGCAAAAAAAATGCAGTGCGAGAAATGTCAAAGGGCGTTAAATGAAAAAGCACACCACGAACCAAAGGGAAAATATTTTAATAATACAAATTTAAAATGGAAATTAAATTAATTATTCACTTTAGTCATGCAAAATATTTACAAATTATTAAATTCCAAATATATGTACTTTAAGAATTTACATCAAGTTTTGTGTAATTTCCACTTTGGCAATATAACATAACATTAATACAATGTTATGATTTTATGATGAATTTATAAAATGCCACAAATATAAATTCACATTATTATTTTAAATAAATTTATATGGATTCAATTTTAGTTCACTATTTTGATTCTATGTTATGATATTTTGATGTAATAATAGAAAAATAATATCATATTAAATATAGAGAACGGAATTTATTTAATTATTTAGTTATTATAATGACAGAAACATAATATCGTAATATGAAGTAATATAAATTTAAAATGTTTTTGATATATTTTATAGAACCTATTTAATTTCTTATTATTAGTTATTTAATTTATACGTTATTATTCATTTGGCTTAGTAATGTATAATAACTGACAATTAATTTTAATCTGGTCAATTTAGTTTTTAGAATTTTTTAATATTTTTATTAAAAGTTGAATTTTATAATTTTGTAATTCAAAATAAATTTAAATTATTCAATTTAGTCTTGATAGCGTATTTTATTTGAATAGTTCCATATTTTGAATTATTTATATAGAATTAAAATGTTTAATTTAGTTAAGTAATTTATTTAAAATATCAATCTTTTTTATTTCATTTTAAATAATTTATTATCGAATTTTTAAGATAATATTTTTTATGCAAATTAGTGTACAGCATTAATAACAATATTTTTTTTTATTTTGTTCTTTATTTTTTTTATATATAATAAAATTTTTACTTTAAATAAAATTTATTTTATACATTTTAATATATATGTTTTATAATGATTATAATATTATAATTATTTATTATATTAAAAATTTATTATTTTGTTATTTATTTCCATACCACTTTAAATACATCTCATACTCTTAAGTTTTTTCTGTCAGTGTCTGCTGCAATAAACTACTTGACTTGGTTGGCTCTTCTTTGATGCGCTGCGGCTGCTTTTGTTGTTCGCATCGTATTTTGTACGCCTTTTCACGTTTTCCCCGTCCGCATTTCCATTTCCATATCCATTTCTAGAATTTCTATTGCTATTGCTATTTCTATTTCTATTTTGTTCTCTCGTTTTTTGGTTTTTGTTTTGTAATGCGCTGTAATGGTCGTCATTTGCGTACAAATTGTTGACACTTTCGTGGACAGTTGTGTTGGAAGTTCAAACGTTCTCGTGCGTGCATTTGAAATGGGCCATGGTATTTCCTATTTTGCATGATGTCGACTGAATTGAGAGGGGAATGGTTGAAGAAGAATAGGGGGAAGGGGGCGTGGAAAACTGTGCTGGACAGCAGCGAGCTTAATGGAGTTGTAATGAGTGTGAAAATTAATGTCGTCACATTACTCACGCAGCTAAAATGCGACAGCCAAAGCAGCTGGGGCGAAGGTGAAGAGTACTACATAGATGAACACACAGAAAAAACGAACCCTATATTATACTATATAGGGTTGCTTCCGGGTTAGGTTGGGGTTGACCTGTGCTAATATTTGCCCTTAACTGGAATTGAAGCAGCCGTAATCAATTGAGCGCCAGTGAAGCACGCAGCTAACATTAGCTGCTAAAAGGGGTGGCCCCGATATTTACATAGTGTTTGCCTCTATTTGAGCATTTAAGCATCTGAGTCATAGAGTCATGCAGTTAAAGATTAGATAGAGCACCATAGTAAATAATTATTAATATAGATTACGCTTTGAGAGCCTCTACTACTACTACTATTTATTAAGTCACAGTGGGCCTCGCTTTTTCAATTGCGATCTAATTTGGTATGGAAACTGCGACGTTTATTTGCGGGATTTCCCAACGATGAATGTGATATCAGAACTGCATTTAAATTGCGCACAAATTAGCGTTGCAATCTTCAATAGTGTCTCTGAAACTTTTAATAATTAATTGCATGAGTAATTAGCTATATAAATAGCAACAAATCGATAGAATTCCCCTGAGATTGACTTGACCTTAAAATCTATTTACGTTAAAAACAAATCTTGAAAGCATATGGAATCCCCAGAGCGTTAATTATTAGGTCAAGTCTCGTTGTTTTCCCCAAGAAATTGCTATACTAACAAATGTAATTTTTTTATAAATCAAAAGTCGCAATTTGTGGCATAACCCAACGATTTCATTATTCGTTAAATCAAAAAATATCAAACTAATTAGGGTAAGCGTTTTCCCCAAGAAATTTGTTTTTCTAATATATGCCATTTTTTATAGAAACCCAACGCATTCATTATTCTTTAAATTCTGAACCCGCAGAACTTATTTTATTAGGGTATCTCTCATAGTTTTCCAAAAGAAATCGGTTTGCTAATAAATGCAACACATTCGTTATTTTTTAAGTACTGAAATCAAAAAATAACTAAATAGTTAGGTTAAATTGTTAATAAATGTGTTTTTTTACTGATCACAAAACGCAATTTGTAGTCTGAATTCGAATCTTCATTATTAGACCAAGTTTTCCCTTAAAGAAATTGCTATACTAATAATTGTGCTTTTTTAAAAATCTCAAGACGCAATTTGTGACATTATTCCCAATGAAACTAAAAACTTAAATATTAGAACAAGTCTTATAGTTTTCCCAAATGAATTGCTAAAGTAATATTTATAATTTTTTATAGATCACAAAACGTAAATTTCTGGTATAACTTAACGGATTCATTACTTTGTAAATTTTGAAATCATAAAGATCCAAATTTTTAAAGCAAGTCCCGTAGTTTTCCCAATGAAATTTCTCTTCTAATAAATGTAATTTTTTGTAAATCAGAAGTCGCAATTTTGGGTTCATTATTCTTTAAATTCAAAAACTTGAAGATTGTATTGTAGATATTATCGATAATTTGCTTCTTTTGTTTCAGCTTTTTTTTTTTTGACTCGAGTACCTCAATGTTTGGTCACATGTGGAACTGTGGGACTTTTGGGACTCCAATGCGGTGCTGATGTTGCTGGTATCAGTCATGTGGGCAGAGATTTGCGTCAGCTTCGTTAGTTAGCAGCCCCAAAAAAAGAGAAGCGAAACAAAAGAGCTTTGATTTATGTGGATGCGCAATTGCTAAACCTTTGAAGCGACAGCTGGAGCGACAGTAAAGATACATAAATATTTGTATATTTCTAGGTGACTGTAAATCATCGTCATCGTCATCATCATCAGAGGGCAGCTGCTTGTTGCGTGTGGTGTTGGTAGCCGTAGACAGTAGGAGATGCAGATGAAGATAAGGATACGAAGACGTTTTTTGGGCTGCAGCACGTAGAATTTTTGGTCGTGTATCTGTGAGATACGTGGCGTATCTAGGCGCAGTCTCACAAAAATATGTGATTGCTTGGGCAATGTTAATAAATATGACTTCTCAAATATTTACAAAAGTCGCGAGCGAACTGAAAAGTTGAGAACTCGACTGATTCATAATATTTTCTGCGAACTTTCAAGGTGTTTGGCTTTTGATTGTTTTGTTATTGTTGTTTGCCTCTGGTAATTTTTCATGATTATTATTTGTCAGTCATTATTATTCATAGTTGTTGTTTTGATACTCGTAATGGAAGTGGAAACGAGCCGCGAACCATTTTATAAATAAACTGCATGCCGTGATAAAAATAGAATTTTTGTCGAGTGCGATTTTCGCAACAACAAAAAACGCAACATTAACAACAGCTGCAAAACTATGCCATTTGTTATTGTAGTTCTTATTATTGTTGTTATCGTCGTTCTCTTTGTTTTGTTGTTGTTGTTGTTGCTGTTGTTTCGCGTAATGAGAATTTTGCAAATTTTCAACCCACACGCGACTCACTCAAAAGTCAACGACGTCAACAAAAATCATCATCATCATTCCGATCATCATCATCAACATTAAAGTTAACATCTTCATCATCGTCATTCTCTAGATTATTATTGTTGTGGCTCTGAACCTGCTCGAGAGACAACGCTCTTAACTATTTTTATAACCAAGCCAAGCGAATTGCCATTTTCGTTATTTATTATTATTGTTGTTGTCATCATCATCATTGCCGTTGTCGTGGTTGTTGTTGCATTTTGTGTTCTGCATTCGAAAATAGCTTCAAGTTCGATGTATGACTAAAAATAGTAACCATAATATGAGTTGAAGTATCTTTTCATAATCAACGGAACGCAACGAACCCAACTGTTCATACATAATTGCACAACGAAAAGTGCTTTTTGTGTTAATGAGTCGCGTTTCTTTTTTGTACTTCTTACTCTCTCGTTCAATTATATCGAGCGTGTGGCAGGAGTTTCTATAAATAATTAGCTAAAGTTCAGCAAAACGAAAATTTGAATTTCTAATTGACTGAACATGCATTTTGTGAATTTGTCTTAAGTGACTTTTATTAACGAAACACACGAGTCTCGCAATCAAGTCATTAAAAGTATCGCTAGAGAGATTTCTCACTTCTATTTAGTTAATATATATGTGTGCATTGTATGTTAGTTTTATGTTGCCATAAAATAATAATATAGTATACTGAATGAAGTTCCGCTTCTTTGTACAAAAGAATATTTAAATTTATTTCAAGTCTAGCGCACGGGAAATCCGCATATGTTTGAGCGGTTTTAAAACATTTAATTTGGAACTTAATTTCAATACGAAATGCATTATTATTTGCCTAATGATCTCTATTCATTTGATTGATAATTATTTGCAATGCACTGAAAAAAAGACCAAGTTCTAAATTAGTCTTAAAGTATTGTATAATCTAATATTCTTTAGATCTTATAATAAGATTTTTGGTGTTAAAACTATTTGATTTTTTCTGCTTATTAATAAGAACTTGGTTCTTGTATTGAATGCTTTTGAAATCAAAATGAGTTTTCTAACATTAGGATTTTCATGTTATTGGCGCACTTTTGAGACCAAAATTCTTAGGACTAAGATTCATGAACTTCTTTTTTTTTTTTTTTACTGTGTAGTAACAGAAAGTTATTATATCACAAAATCAAAAAGGATTTTAAATTTAGTTATCAATAAAAAAAAAATATATTCTTTTCAAAAAATGTAAAACAGAAATAAGTGACTTTAATAGCAATGATTATATATCATTAGGGAGTCAATTGAATTTGTTTTTTCTTTCATATAAGTTCTTTATAATTTGACATTTTCCATAAATTAATTTAATTTGAGTCAGTGCATTTTTAGATTAGGGAAATTTCAGACCAAAATACGAGTTTAAAAATGGTTTTAAAATATTGTGATTAATCTGAAAAAGTAATATCGTATACTGTGACGATATTATCGACGACGATTTCGCTTATTTCGCCATAATTCACTTAATATATTTTTTTGTTTGGCTTTGATCATTCGAATGATTTGCATTTTGAGAATTAATGGAGAGAGAAAAGAAACGGCAACGGCAACGCAGCAAAGGAAAGCAAAGCAAAGCAAACCAAAGTGAAACAACAACGAACAGCTAGTTTTGTTTATTGCGTATTTGTTCAATTTGTGTTATCGACAAACAGACACAACTACTGCTTATATAGTGTATCTGTGTGTGTGTGTGCATATATAAATATATAGAGATACATCGATCTATCTATCTGACTGTTTGACTCTTTGGCTGTCTGTGTGTTATTCAATTTTTGGTGATGATGCGAAAACAACAAAACAAATTTGTTGAAACTAAAAATACATTTATTAAAAATAAGTAGATACACAGCCTGCAGCTATACATAGATACACACGCACACACACACAAGTAGTTTTGAGATACATTTAAAGATAGATAATTTTGCCTATAGCAATTGTTGCACAAACAACTTTTGGCTTCGAGTTTTTGGCTCTGCGTCGTTTCACCTTGAGAGCGGGACAGAGACAAAAAAGAGGTTTATAGAGGGCGGGAAGGAGAGGGAGGGAGAGAAAGAGGGATAGAGAAGGAGATAGAGACTGCTATCAAAATAGCTAAAATGTAAACAAATGTTGACAAAACCAAAACATTGAAAGGGTCTGCGGCCAATGATGACCAGAATCAGCCACAGCAGAGCTTGTCCCTTCTTCTCCCCTCCTTCTCTTCCTCATCCTCCTCCTCTATGTCCAGCTGTGTGTATTTGTTACGCATATCTTTCCGGCACTTAGTTTCGCTTACCAAAATGACCAAAAAAGCCGCAGCAAAAAAAAACCAAAATCGAACTCGAACGCCGAAAGCGGAAGTGCCTCTAATTTCAATATGGCTGCTGCGCCTCCCCCACTTGACGCTTAACACAATTGCTGACACAATTTCCGAGATTTATTGCCTATCACACTCACACACACACACACACACGAACAACCACATAACATAGTGTGGCGGCATTTCTGGTGGTTGTCAAAGGAATTGGATACGACCAGGAAAAAAAGCAATGTTGAAAAGCTACAGTAGAGAGTGCTCGACTGTGAAATACTCGCTACTTTTTTCGATGAAAAGTAAAACAGAGCGGCATTCGTTAAAAAAAATATACTAAATTGGAATACCAAAAAATATTAAAAATATACCTGAAGATATACTAAGCGTATTATACTATATTAATACTAAACAAATAATAGAAATATACCAAAGGACATATTTGACATTTTACACTATATTAATATGCCAAATATAAGCTTAGGAATATTTTTAGTATTCTTCTGGTATATTAATTAGCATATTACACTATATTACTATGTCAAATATATCCTTTGGTATATTTTTTAGTATTTTTTCCGTTTATTATTTGGCATATCACACTATATTAATATGCCAAATTTATGCTTGGTATATTTATAGTATTTTTATAATACATATATTACATTATATGCCAAACTTACTATATTTTTAGTATATATGTGGTGTATTATGCACTGTTTTGCATTCATTCGAAATGGATGCTGTCAAAATTTATCATAGAATACCAAACTGTCAGCCAAAGCAAATAAAACTCGTAGGAGGTACAAAAGTATTCCTTAAATTACTTCTACAATTTTTATACGATCTCAAATTTTCAGTAATCATAAGAACGATTGTTATTATTGTATGTTTTAAAAATCGACTCTAGCTTTTTAAATTATGCTGTCAAAAACAATCATTAATATATCTTTTATAGTCTCTGAGATCTAGGTGTTCAAACGGACGGACAGACAGACAGATCTGGCTATATCATCTCGGTTGTTGACACTGATCAAGAATAACTTTGTATATATGCCTCCTTCTGCCAGTTACATACATTTTCTTTCTGCCCAAACTCATAATACCCTTTTACCCTATGGGGTAGCGGGTATAAAAATGCGCAATGGGTCCGTGCAAAATAAATCAAATGAAATCGATGATTTTCCTTTTACCGTTATATTATGTCATGTTCTTCCGGCCAGCAGCAGCAGCAGCTCGACTGCGACTGCGACGTCGATTTCGACTTGGAATGTGTCAACAAGGGTTACCTCCAAATAGGATTCGATTGGTTTGAATTTGGTTTGATTTTCTCTACATTTATTTTTTTCACTTTTTGCCACTTGTAAACTTCTTGATATCAGTCAGCAGTGCCCGAGGAGGCCAAAAGAAAAGCCACAGAAAAACTCATCTGCATTTTGGGGCTCAGTTGCAGAACTTCATAAATGATGCGGAAGCGAAACAAAAAGCCAAAAAAAAAGCGAGCAAAAGAATAGCAAGTAGAGGATGAAGAAACAAAAAAAAAACAACTGAAACTCTCAAAGCGAATTTGCACAAAATGTTGCCTTGGGTTTCAGAGTGGCTGACACGCCTCCCGCCACCGCCACCGCCACCGCCCCCTTTCCCCTCGCTACCAACGTAGTTGGAAATTTTCATTTGGCTGTCACAAAATGACAAATGAATTTTGAAATAAGCGCTCGTATCCGCTTGATTGTTTGTTTTTGGGTTTCAGTCGCAGTCGCAGTCGCAATCGTAGTCACTAATCCCCACACTCCGCCACCTGCCTCTCCCCCTTCCCCTCCCTACCGCCCACCTCATCAGCCAGTCACAGACGGAACTTCTACAACTGCTTTTGCTGCTGCAGCTGTGGGTTCCTCTAATATGTGTTTGTGTTTGTGTGTCTTTGTGGTGCACTCTATATGTGTGTGTGTGGTGTACTGTATGTGAGTGTGGGTTGGTTGACGGTGTCAATGATTGGCATTGAGCAGAAAGTTAAATTGATTTCAATGCAGCGCAATTGAAATTGAAAAGCGCAGCGTTTTGTGAATGCGCCTGACATTTGCATATCGAACGGCAATTTACTGTTCCACTTGACAGCCGCAAAGCAAGGGAGTTTTCCAATGAGACACCACTACTCACTGCTCACTGCTCACCACTACTACTACTCACCAAAGTCGATGAAAAAAAACACACACACACACACTTACATATGGCTTTGTCTTCAGTGCCGTCTTTATTAAGTGCTTTAAGATGAAGTCGAATGATTTAAGCCAGAGAAAGGATTTTAAATATCTGCCAGTTAGTACTTTTAAATAATATAAAAAAGTAAAACATAAATCAAGATAATGTAAAGTATATAGATAATATAGCAATTTGATTAAAAAATATTATAAATATTAATTGGTGTACCTAAAATTCTTAAAAATGTATTTGTAATTTAAATAATGAATTTTGAATGTCTTTACTAAATAATTTTTAAGAAATTATGAATTAGTTGCTCAACAATATTATTTTTGATCGATATATTTGTCTTACTTTACCTTATTCAATTAATAATAGATTTCCACATTACAAGATTTTTGAATCAAGATTAAAATAAGGTAGGTTACGACTTAAAATTAGAATTAGATACAGATAAATTCTACAATTTTTCAATCTAAAATTCAACTTGTATAAGACTTTAAAACGAAAAGTTAAATCAAAATTCTTTATCTAAGATCGGAAAAAAGAATGGCGATTTTAACATAATAGCTTAACATACCTAAGAATGCTTTTAGTGTAATTTTAATTAATTAATGTTGCCAGTTCGCATATATTCTAACTTACATTATTCCAACACAAATTTCAAGAATTTTTCTTTAAGTTCAAAAAGTCTTAAGCTCAAGACTTGTGTTTTAGTTTGTAGAGAGTTTTTTCTCTGTGAGAAGTATTTAAAATAAAAACGTTGAATAGGGATTGTTGTTAAGTAAATGATAGTCATATCTATATCCATTTGAAATCAATCTAACAAGTTATGTTCTACTAGATTTGCTATTTCGCGATAAGTGAATTTTAAATTAGCTCAAATTACTTGAATTTCATATTTTAATTATTAGCATGATTTAAAGTGTTCCAAGAATTGTTGGATATTTTTTTTTGGAGTACTGAGTAATTGTTTAAAAATGCGTGTTGAGCTTATTGCGAATGGTCGTCGACGTCGTTGTTAAACAAATTGCTTTTTAGGCATGTTTTGCCCTGAAATGCGGGTGTCCATGCATGAACTGGGCTAAGGTAATCCAGAATTAATTTATTCCAGGAAAAACTGAGGCATATTTTTTGCATGCATTCATACATATATCCACCCGCTTCATAGCGATTTGTTTGCTTCTGTTAAAGCGTCGCACGCAGCTCGAGTCGAGTCGAGTGTTTGTTCGCTTCGCCAGAATTCTAAACTGTTTCATAAGAGTGGAAAGTGCGGGGAGGGGAGGTGAGGAAAACATTTCCTGGTAATCGTTTGTGATGATGTTGGATGTTGGAATTCGGAATTTGAGCAAATTATTGCAATTGACTTCATTTTCATAATTTTACACAAATAAGTTTTTTATGACCCAATTATGTTGACTTCCGCTTTTCGGACGCCGCCATAACAACACAACAACAGCTACAACAAAAGCTACAACAACAACAAAAAGCCGCAGCCTACTTTAATGACGTTGCTGTCGATGAGGCAAAAGCAGCAGCACTTAATTCCTTTTCCATTTTTTTTTTTTGATATTTTCTCACCTGCCCCTGCAGCGTGGCAAATTGTTTGTGACGTGCATTATGCCAACAGCCACAGAAAACAGCAATAAAGTCATATCGCGTATACGCCACAGTGGTTGAAATGCTCGCAGAGAGACGACGGCGACAGTTTGCCTATTGCACTGCAAACACTGAGAGAAAAATTTATTGGAATTCAAATCTTAAGTTTCAGAACATTTCGATTAAATCATAAAAAAACTCCTGAAATCCTGAAACAGAAATTCTAGATTGAATAATTTTTGGCAAATGTATAATCGTTAGAGATTTTTGATTTTCTGTTAAGAATTTACCTTGTGAATTTAATTTAAACCTTCTTTCATTTTAAAGCGTAAAATTTTTCGTGCACTGAATTAGTTTAAGTTTTGGCTGAGAGAGAAAAATGAATAAAAATCTTTAGGCTTTAACTAGATTCTAAAATTCTTGGCCCATCGAAAACCATTACAGAATTGTTGATTTTCATTTAAGCTTTTTACACTCGTTGTTTTTTAATATAATTTCATTATAATATAATAATTTTTTCTTGCTTTTAAGTCTTTCTTTTTACTGTGCACAGAGTCTTAATTTAAGTACTTTTTTTACTGTGAACTGAGTTAATTTAAACTAACTTTAAACTAGATTAAACTAACTTTTGACTAAAAAAAGGAAAAAAGTAAAGTTGGTAAAGTTTCAGTTTTATTTGCAATATGTTGGGCCAATCTAGAATTATTGTAAAATGTTTTTCTTGATATATGAATTAATTTTCTGGCTTTAATTTTGACATATTTTCATCATAATTCCAGAAAACTTTCTCGATTAGATTAATTTTATTGTGAACTGAACTAATTTGATCTTTTTGTCGAGAGAGTAAAAATGAATACAAATTTTACGAATATTTATAGACTCAAAACATTCTTAGCCAATCAAGAACCATTTTAGAATTTTCGTCTAGACTTAGGCACTTATGCATATTTCCGCATTTTAGTATATTTTGCATCATGAATCAAGAACTTTCTCTTCATTTCAGTACGATTTTTTTTCTCTGTGTATTGAGTTGGTCTGAGTTTTTGGCTGGCTGAATGCTTTGAATGTTTTCAGCCTGGCGCCAGGCGTGAATTTGCTCCATGGCAAATTTTTCTCTGGTCGTCGCCGTTTTTTAAGTGGCCCGTGTGCGACGGCAATAACGAGCTAACCGAGCAACAACAACGATTACAACGGAGAACGTTTGCTGGTAAATGAGAGTAAATGCAATAATTGCAATGTTTATAACATTAGCGAGTCCACCGACGCGCAAAGCGATGCGATGCGACGCCAAAGCGTCGTGCAACCAGGCAACAAACGTGCAACAACCGAGCAAGCAAGCAACCAATCAAGCCACAATTCTCATTATCCATTTTGCATACTCGTATGCAGCACTTCTGAAAGCAGTTCTCACTCAATTGGGGGGGCGCCAAGAAAACCATAATGGAGTGCAAATGGCAACCAAAACACAGATAGATAACATACTCGTAAAATACTTGTTTTCTATATATGTATTTGTATTTCTGTGTGCCACAACTTGGCAATTAGACACTTTAGCCATTAAGCCTTTAAACTGCTATTTAACTGTGCACAGAGAGAGAAAAACAACCCCAATACAAAACATCAACCCCAACCCTCGCTTTGCAATGGAGAAATTGAGGGCTTTTAATTGTAATTGCAATTGCAATTGCTTCTCCGTGTTGAGTTGTGTTTAACCAATTGGCGAATGTTTCTCATTCCATTCGAAGCTCTTTTTTTATTGCGTTCTTTCTGTTGACTTGCGAATTAAATGCATGGCTTGATACTTCCTATTTAGTTATTTGTTTGAAATCATACCTAGATATCGGTAACTTACTGTTAAAGTGGATGCTTAGTCTTTTTAGGATTTTACAAATATTAGGAATGAAAGTAAAGTGAATTCTGGTTGTGTTTAAAGTAAAATATGAATATGAAAGTTCTAATACATTCAATTATTAATTTGAATTGATAAAAATAATATGAATAGAATTGTCACATCATTTTAAAATTTTCTATTTAATTAATTGTTTTAAATCTAACGTACATTTTGATAAGTCACTGCTGATTTGACTCTTGGAGTTTACAAATATTGGGAATAAAAGTTAAATGAATTCTGTTTGATTCAAAATATTGAAATTTGTATAAGCTAAAATGTATCACATTGTATCAAATAACGAACTAATAGAACTTTAAATAAAACATGTAATAATTTTAAAATGAATGAAATAAATTAAGGGAAAACTAGATACTCATGAACTTCGAAAAAATTACTTATAATGTTGTGTTCACTGCTATTGAGTTATCAAATCGAAATTATGTGAAAACTATAAAAAATAATACTATAAATAACACCAGGTTTAAATAAAAATATCTGGTAATTTTTGTTGGTGAAAGATAGTTTTTGACCCATTGTAAGACTATGAGAGATAGAAACATATTTTTTCCACATTACTTGCTTGCACGCAGATTAAGTTTGTTTCAAATTTTAACCACGCCCACTTCCACCTCCGAAAATCGACAAAAATCGAATTACAAGCGTTATTTTAAAGCTGGAATTTTTGTACAGAAAATTAACTAGTATTCATGATTACTGAAAATTTGATAGCAATCGGATTATAATTTTTAGAGTTATTTAAGAAATAACGCTTTCTGCAATCGGATTCTAGTTGCTTTAGCTGACAATTTGATATATTTTGACCTTAATGGTATATTTTAAACTTAGTACTTCAACGATATACCAAATATGACCTTCGGTATATTTTAATATTTTTGCTGTATAGCATTTGGTATATTTTATGAATAACTCCGCACTGTTTTGATTTTATTCAAAAGTGGATAGCGGCTATCTTAAAGTCGAGCACATTCGACTGAAGGCTTCTTACTTGTTTCAAAGTGCAATTTAGTATCCAAAACTTACTCAAACTGTTGAATTTCCTGCACAAAATTTATCAAACTTTAATTCTACAAAAACTAAAATATTAGAAATTAAAGTAAACCAAACAAAAATGTCGATGATTTCTTAATTAAGTAAAACTCTTTGTTATCATAATAAAATGCGGAATTCCTTAGTTGTTAATTAATTAATTACTATTTGAACAGTTGGCAGTTGTGTTTATGTTTAAGCCGTTGTTGCGTGGCAGGCAAGCAATAACCTTTTGGCAACATCAAAGCATGCAACATTCGGTGGCTACATTGTGTTTGCCTTATGCGGCAAGTCGGCAACTAAATTCAACAAATTTGGTTGTATGCGAGCATGATGATGAAGCCGTAGTCGTGGCAAAATATCGAAGTGCCTAAAGCTATAATAATACTTACTTAGAAAGGAAATGAATTAAAGTGTTGCTTCTAACGGCATTTGGGACTAAGACTTATTTCTACTTAGGTGAAGAGTTGCCTCAACTCTTCGTCTCTCTCTCTCTCTCTCTCTCTCTCTCTCTCTCTCTCTCTCTATCTCTGTCTTCTCACTGTTTGTGTGTGTTAGCATCATAATTTGCATTAATTAATTTGTTGGCTCATTCATTCAGTCAAACATTTGTTCATTCATTAAGCGGCTTTACGCAGAGAGAGTTTTTCATTCCAGAATCCAAGCGAGAGAGAGATTGTTGTTGCTTCCTCTGCTCTGTTGCTGTTGCTGTGTAGGAGGAAACATTTCCCTTTCAAGCTTAATTAAGTTGGTCACTTGGCTGAGGCGCTGACGTTGAGTGGGTGACGATAACAAAGACGACGCTGATGATGGCGTTAATAATGACGATAATGCCAAAGCTCATCATGAAGTTGGCTCTGAATGGCAAACGAAATGTTGCGGGGGCAACGTGGCAGGTGGCAGGTGGCACAGTGGAACTCAGAGCGAAGAGAGGGGCACAGTGGGGCAATGCGACGACGTCTGCTTCTGCATGGGCGAGGAAGTGAATTTCGCTGCGAACGTGACGGAAATTGAATTTCCGTTTCTTGGGATGACACTGCCGCCAACGTTGGAGCCTCGACTCTGACTCCATGGCTTTGCCAATTGTTGTTCTTCTGCATGTTGTTGTTGTTGTTGTTGTTGCTTCGCTGTTAAGTAGGCGAGTGACGCATGCGCAACGTGAAGCGAGGCGACGCCAACGCAAAAGCGGAACTTGCTGGGCAACAACTGTCGACTGGGTCACTTCTCAATAGTACTATAATAGTGTGCTATGTACATGGAATACCATTAAATAATTCCAATTATAATTATCAACTACCTACAACAGTTCCGTTCCATTCCGTTCCATTCCGTTTCGATTATAATTGCCGCTTTAAGACCGCTGAAAAAGGGAGTGTTAAATAAAGGTGTGCCTGGAATAGTTACCTAAACTTGTTATACATAGATCGATATATGGTAGATATAAGTAACATATGTTATTTAACTTAAGCACATATGAATTATTGCTTATCGTTAGGAATTATAACCAAAAAATTCAATCTATCTATTTTCTGTAAAATTTGAGATATTGCTCTTAAAGGAGTAAAGTTCCATTTAAACTTATCTTGCTTAATATTTCGGCATAGTTCTTTTTAAAGAGTACAGTTTAATTTAAACTTTGCAGGCTTAACTTGTTGGGACAGTTCCTCTTTTTTAATTAACAGTATTGGTAATGAAATCTGGGCGAAATTTCATGTCAATGTCATTATCAGTAATATATATCCGCTTTTATAGTACTATAATAGTGTGCTATGTACATGGAATACCATTAAATAATTCCAATTATAATTATCAACTACCTACAACAGTTCCGTTCCGTTCCATTCCGTTCCATTCCGTTTCGTCTGGTTTCGATTATAATTGCCGCTTTAAGACCGCTGAAAAAAGGAGTGTTAAATAAAGGTGTGCCTGGAATAGTTACCTAAATTTGTTATACATAGATCGATATAGGGTAGATAGAGGTTACATATGAAGTTTAAAATAAGCATCAAACAACACTTTAATACTGCTATTCTTAGATAGGATTAACAAGCAAATAATGTCATCTGATTGTCAAGATGACTGCTCTTTAAAGCATTTTTGGAACAATTGACTTAAATAACCTTTTCAAATCGAATTTGATTTTATCCTTAAAAATTGTATGATTTTGGAATATGAAATTTATGTTTTTCTGTTACATTTGATATAATATTCTTGTATGACCTAGAAACTAAAATTTAATTTTATTTCTGTACAATTTTGGAATAATAGTCTTTAACTGCAATGTGTTTATTAATAAGCAAAACAAAAAAGTAAAAATGTAATTCATAATTATAGTAATCATGTAAATAAAAGATAAAAGACAATGAATTCTTAACCAAATCTGTTTCTAAAATTTGGCTTGGAGTTCTTAGCCAAACTTGATCTTAAAATTTCGCTTAGAATTCGTTTCATTTCATTTCATACATTCAATCCTATTTATTTTAAATGATTTGTGCAAATTAATGAGTTATCAAGTGAGTTACTCTTAGTAAAAGTCGAGACAGTTATAGATAGATAGTTGTTCCACATATTATATTATGATATTTTACATGCATTAGCCTCAAGAACGAAAAAGCAATGAAAATTTCTAAAGAATTTTACGATACTTCTTTAATAGACGATCAGCGCGAAAGAACTGTAGGATTTTATGGCACTAACAAAATGAATCACAAGGGCTTGAAGTTCCCATAAGTATTTCCTGCCTAAGGAATCCATGTTATTTGACTCACAGATTCCTAAGCCTTGCGAATACCTTTGTTTATTAGTTATTAGAGAAACCTCTAAATATTTTATAGGTGTACATTTAATTTAATTTTTAAGCCGCCTAAAAAGTTATTTCTGTGTGGGAATCTATTACAAGTGCATGTGAAGTTTTCTTGTGGTCTTTAAGATCTGTGGAGGATATTCAATAATCATGAGTATGACTATGAGTATGAGTCTGTCTCCTCCGGCACACAACTAAAAAGTATTTACAGGCATTCACATTCCGCCAAATTGTCGGCGGCCTTTTAAATTTTTGCGCAGTTTCACGAGACTTTACAACAATAACAAATACAACAACAACAACAAGTTAAGTAAGTAAAAACAACTAAAGCGAAAGGCCATGGCAATGCCGTGGGGTCATCATCAATGGGGTCTACGATGGTCTGAAGCTCGCTTTGGTAGCTGTATAACATACTGGCTGGGAACTGGGAACTGCGATTGAGACTGGAATTGGAAGTGGGAGCTGTGCAACTGCAACTGGGCGGAAAGTTGGGTTGAGAGCGAAACGCTGCAGGCGCTTTCAGCAATTGCCATTGCACTTGTCTGCTGCTCAATGGCACAATTGTACGTTTTGGGATGGTACACTATGGAATGGTACATTATGGCAGGAACAGTGAGCAAAAGACGTGGCTTCTTAATGGTACACTTAATAATTATGCGATAATATAGTATATGAAATGGTACACAATGCAGCGCTAAAGTGTTTAAAAGACATGGATCATTAAGAGATTGTTACAGTGAGTGAAAGACGCTCATTAAGGCGACATTACTTCGTTATGAAAGGGTACACTATAAGATAGAACACTGTTTCTAATAATGAGAGGCCGTATTAAGTTATAGAAGTGGTTCCATAATGCGACACTACTTCGTTGTGGAATGATACAATATAATGTGGAACTTTCCTTCCTAATACCACGATTATTCTTCAAGTTCTTATATTGTGAAAGATGTCGATTCATATTGAAATGATGCATTATAAAATTGTGCACTGAGATGCGAGACATTTTGCTGCTTAATGGTACCAAAGTTACATAATGAAAACACATAGCGTTAAAGGACTTTGCTTCTTAATGATACAAAAATTGAACATAGTACATTATGGAGTGGTGCTTCTTAACGGTACAAAGGTTCGTTATGGAATTGGACAAGGAATGATACACTTTAAGATTAGTGTGTGAAGACATTGATACTACATATGAATATTTTGGCTATACAATACTCCATAATAAGGTGGTACACTAAGAGATGGTACTATGTGAAAGACAATGCTTCTTAATGACGCAAAGGTTAGTTGTGGAATGGTACAACAAGGAATGGTACACTTTAAGATTGGTCTGTGAAGACATTGCTTCTCATTGCTACATAACGGACTATGAAATGGTACACTGTGGGAGGGTGGAGTCAGTGAAAGAAGTTACGTCTTAATATACTACATTAAAAAATGGTACACAATAAATCACAAGTGGTACACTAAGAGATGGTACAGTCTGAACGACGTTGCTTCTTAATGACGCAAAGGTTCGTTGTGGAATATTACAACAAGAAATGGTACACCATAAGAATGGTACAGTGTGAAGACATTGCTTCTCATTGTTACATTTCGGAATGGTACACTATGAAATGGTACCGTGTGTGAAAGACGTTGCAGATGTACCAAAGCGATGTGAAGAAGCAAACAGCAGCAGCAAATGTGAAGGGGAAACGGAATTTAAAATTTGCACATGTGCACGTACATATGTGCATAAGTATCTCAGTGTGTGTGTGTGTGAGAGAGAGAGAGGAAGAAGCAGCAGCAGCAGCAGACGCTGAAAAGTGGCGATAAAAGACGAACACAGAAAGAAGAACTTACATAGCTGGCAATATGAACGTCCGTTTCTCTTAACTCATTTTTATTTTGTTTTGCTTGTTGTTCTTGCTTCTGCTGCTGTTGCTGCTGCTGCTGTTATTGCTGTTGTTGTTGTTATTCTTGCACGTTTGCCGCTTTGACTGTTGACTGCCCTCCTCCCCTCTCTGGCTTCTCTTTCGCAAGTCTTCAGCAGCGACTCCTCCGCCAGCGCTTCACCTTGGCTTCTTGCTGTTTATTGTTGTTGTTCTTGTTGCGGTGGCTCTGCCACTTTCAGCAAAAATCCAACCGAAACAATAATAACAACAACAGCAAAAGCAGCAGTGGCAAAAGCAACAGCAACAACAACAACAATAACAACAACTGACAGCGTCGTGATGTTTTATGGACTTTGGACTCGCGTTTTTTTTTCCAAGCCCCAAAAAGGCAAAAATTAAACGACTATGGAGCTGCATGAAAAATGGAAACAAGAAACAGCCACGACAACAACAACAACAACAACAGTGTAAGCAACAGCAACAACAACAACAACTAGGTAAAGCATTCACATGCAACGTTGAAACAGAAACAGTTCCGTAAAGCTGAAAAACAAAAATGCAAACAAGTCAGAGAAAAAAAGCAAAACAAAAACATAGCGAAAACCATAACAATAACAAAAAACAAAAACAGACTTGAGCTGCGTATGTAAGTCTGTGTGTGTGAGGAGATAGAGCAACAGCAAAACCGCAAAAATAGCAACAACAACAAAAATAATAACAACAACAAGAAAGGCAGCAACAACCTCAAAGCGATTACATTTAAAGATAACGGAAATTTGTATGTAGCAACAAAACCTCAACTAAATTTTACCACTTGAAAGAAGAAGAGAATCGTGGAGTGGTTGAAGACGCAGAGCAGGAAAGGAAAGGAAAAGCATAAGAGGATAATATTTACGTGCATAGATAAGTTCAGGCTTTGGTATTTATGTGGTATTTATTTAATATTAGATTAGCCTCGAATTCCTAAATATTATGTTTAAGTATGTAAAATTTCCATATGTTTATTATTCTAAGAATTTTTGACAAATATTGGTTATCTAAATGTAATATTTCAAATGTGATATTATAACTTTAAAATTAATAAAATAATAAATATATTTAAATAATAAATAAATAAAATAATAAATAAATTTCGTTTATCCTTCACTTTAATTTGAGACATAATCCTTTAAGACAATGAAATAAATAAAATGTGTGTTTTCTTTCTAGGTTTATTATAGTTTAAAATTGATTGTTTCTTATGTGAATTCTTGAATTCTTATATCTTCTTTACAAAAAACTCTTTATAATTGGGGCTGAGTTTAAAAAATTAAGTTTTTTATACCCGATACTAATTGAATGTTATTCTATATTAATATACCAAATATAGCTTATAGAACGTTTAACATTTGCGGTATATTAATTCGGTATATCTTAAGAATAATACCGCACTTTTATTCAAAATGCTTATCGGGTATATCGCTGTCGAGCACACTCCACTGTATCTTTCTTACTTGTTCTTAGTTCATATGATCTAAATTTTAGTGTTGAGCAATAGATTAACTAGTTTTTAAAACTACTTTTATAATTTTTACAATATAATCAGATAAAATTTTCTTCTAGTTATTTAAATTTTTCAGAGCTAATCTTGAAAATGAACTAAAAATCAATTTCCTTTCATTGAAAATTGAAAACTAAATTGTTTTTTTTTTCGAAAGTATGAAATAAAATAGTAAAAATGAAACTCAAGTATTGACTAGATTTCCAAAATTATTTTATTTTATTTTTTTCTCATTTGTTCTTTTCTTAAATATTAAATAAAATATTAAGATAAAAACTCAACTATTCACTCGATTTCCAAAGTTATTTAATTTTCTCCCCCACTTTATTTGAAACATATATTTTGGCAGTAAAGTATTTGAAAACATTGCAGTGATATTTGCACATCCCTCTTCAATGACAGGCTAGTATTTCATTCCTTTCACTGTAATTGCCTCGTGTGCTGGCATTCAAAGCGCTTACCTCGCAAATATTTACCGAACATTTTGATTTGTGATTTGTCGTTTGTCGTTTGTCGATGCTGTTCGATGGTCGCTTGGCTTTTACATTTGCCATTCACAAGCAATTACTAACACACAATTGCTTTTGGTGACCTCCTCTCTCTCTCTCTCTCTCAGCCATGTTTGATTACCTCATTTTCTGGGCCAACATCACCCAACACCCCAAAAAGAATATCGTGATGTTAGCAGTAACATTACTGGCTGCAAAGTCAATCCGAGCAAGTGCAGTCGACGCATTGACTGCCGTCCCGCAGTGCGTATGAGTAATAACTGCAGAAGGATGCATTACTGCGAAAAGGGAGGAAAGAGAAGCAGCAGCTGTCAGCCAGTAAATGTTGCCATCGCCAACGCCAAAGTCCGATGTCCGATGTCTGATGTCTAAACGGCACTCGGCGAATCTTTATTGTCGTTTGGGGGTCTCTGGCGTCATTTGTTTCTTTTGGAGAACACGCAAAGTAAATAGTAACATGTGCATTACTTGGCATTCATCTTTGGCCTGTCAGAGAGACAGAGAGAGAGAAGAGTTTCCCTACTCCAAACTACATATAGAGTACATGGCTGGTGCTCTACATTTAACGAGAATAATTGCAGCGCCAGTGTGGCGCTGTTGCACTTAACCCCCTCTCTTCACTCTTTTGTGCTCTCTTTCTCTTTGGAAGAAGTCTTTGAATGTCTTTGATGAAATATTGAAATTGTTCAACTGATGCTGGGGTCCAGCCAAACGGACATGCACTGCATAAACTTCAAAAACACACACACACACTTGCATAAATCTCAGTCTAGTTGAAGTTATCACGTGATGTCGACTGAAACTGAAAATGGAACTGAACTCAACTGAAAATGGTCGAAAATGTTGGCGTCAAGTGCCTCGTTATAAATTGCCCAATTTAAGAGCAAAGGAAATACATTTTTACTCTAAATAAATAATGACTGAAACAAGTCAAGGAAAAGTGCTTCGTCGCTTCGAACTCTCTGACTCCAATTGGTTTGCCAATTGGCCGACAGTAATGCAGACAGACAGCAATAAATGTCCAGACAGCCAAAGCCAAAAACCCAAAACCGAAGCTGATGTCGACCTCGCTTTAGAGGCCGTGACTTGTCCACAAGCATTCCATCCTGGACCCTTTCGCTTTGCTTTCATCTCCAAATGGGAAGCAGAGCACAAAGTTACATCGTCGAGTAGTAATATTTCTTTGTATGTTGAGTGAAACAAGAGCAACCCAGTTTTGCGTCCAAAATGCTTAAGTTGAAATATTGAAAATAGTGTGCGACCTCCTTGTACTTTCTTCAACTATTCACTTTTATGTTTAAACCAATTACACATTAAGTATAATTTAAAAAGAAAAGCTCGAAGGCTAATTTGCTGTGTCTATATCGTTGTACTATAAAATTGCATTCAAAGCTTAGATTATTGTATCTTATAGTAGATAAATAGACTTTAAAGTGACAATAGTTGGAGCTTTATCTAAGCAAGCTAAATGAAAATTTCATAAATGGATTTTAATGTACTTACATGCATAAATTAAAATGCCTAAGTGCGTCTATTCTAATGACCAAGAAAAATGCACCTTACTTTGAGTAGCTTTAGGAAAATGTTTGAAAATTACGATTTTGTTAAATTTTTTGTTTGCCATATAACACATATCATATGTTTTATTTTATAGATGAACTCTGTAGATGTAAGCCACTCTGTTATGTTAGGTCAGTCACAATTTAAACTTAGCACAAACCATACAAATAGGTAACAATATACTCGAATATCTGTATAATCACTTTAATATTATAATTAAAGTAACACTAAGTTTCAAATGTTTTTACATACCAACTTATTTTTAATCATCATTGAAATAATAAATTTTAAACACATTTTAATGCCCAATTACACATTCGAGTTTCCCAAACATTATACATTTTTATTTTCAACAGTTCATATTTTATTCGTGTTACTAATAATATTAATTTAATTTTTATTTATTTATCTAAATCTGTAAAGCTTTTCCTTAACTTTCCTTAAGTTTTTGTTCAAGCATTAGAGTTGCTCGAAATGAAATTCAACTTTAGTAGAAGTAAAGTAAATAATAATATATCATTGTAGAACTGTAATTCTTGATAAATATTGGGAAATTTAATGCCAAATAAACGTAGATTTAAATGTGAAATATTTGAAAAACAATTACTAAATATAATTAGTTCCAAATTATTAAATTCTACATTTGACTTCCATTTTTAGAAAACCAATTTAAGTGAATTTCATTGTAGGTTTAAACAGCGTCCCATTGATGTTAATTGCATATCTTATGCGTGGTCACAATACGAATATTTCACAAGATTTCCAATAGTTCATCATGATGAAGTTGTTACCGCAATTTCATAGCCAAAACGGGTCAACTTTCAGTTAACTGTTTTGCATTTCATTGGACAACCGCCGCAAGCAATTAAAGGCGGTCAAACTGAGGGGGTGAGAAATGAGGTTCAAATGAGTTGACAAATCGAAATGGATTTAAAGACAAAACGCATTTAGATTGCAGTTGTCCACGAATTATTTGATTTGTGGTCACATCGGTCACTCAACGCAACGCAATCCAAAGCAAAGCAAAAGCATTTCCATGGCGCCCACCACACACAAAGAAAAATCTCCAACTCCGTCGGTCGCTGCCCCAAAGCATGCGGCAGCTGCTGCTGTTGCCTCTTGTTGCTGTTGATTCTGCTGCTGCTGCTGATTCATCACGCATCAAAAGAGAAACTCCACAGCAACACAGCAGAGAGCAGCCAACGAGAATAATGAAATTAATTTGAGCTCTGGCCACAGAGACAGAGCAACAGCCAAGCTTCCCCTCTGCCTCTCTCTCTCTCTCTTTGTCCCTCTGCGATGTGGTCGCATCTTGCGGAGGCATTCCACAGTTCCAGCGACGACTTCCATGGTCTGTTGCCTGCCTGTTGTTAATGTTATTGCTGCTGCCGTTGTTGTTGTGGCAGGTCGCAAATTTCAGACACACAGCACATTGCCAGACAGTGACTCCGACTTCGTCTTCGACTTCTTCTTCGACTTTGACTGCGACTCCGTCTCCGATTCCGACTCTGTCTAAGAATCAGAGTTGGTTTATGTCTCTCTGCGACTCTGCAGCTGGCGATCACGGCGTGGCAGGTGCACCTCAGGCTCCAACTCTGCTAACTCTCCAACTGTGCAACGCTGCCGGCATCAGCAAAACGCATCGCTGCACAACTTGCACAGCTGAAAATTTCTTTCGCTATTGTCGGTGTTTGTTTCTCCAGTTGTTGCTGCTGCTGCTGCTGGGCGCACTTAATGCGCCGTTACTTTCGTCTGCCGCCGGTCATTGATTGGAGCTTCAGAAATGATAGCTGCACCACTTGAGCGAATACTTGATATGCCGCCAGCAAAAGACTATAAGATTACTTTAAGAATAATCAACCTCAAACTCAAACTCAAACTCAAAGAAACCAAATTGAAAATCAAGAAAATCAAGAACTCTCCATTAACAGTCAAAGCCAAAAAGCCAAAAACACTCGGGCTGAGGTAAATCGAACTCTCTTGAAAGCCAAGCGAAATAGTTGAAGGCGAGTTCAAGAGCATCAACACGAATCGCAAATTCTGCGAAAATTAAAACTGCGGTTGCATTAAGTACTACACAAAATAAAAATCTCATTGAAGATGCTTTGCATTCACTTCATTGCACGCATTTAATTGAGAATATAACGTTCTATGTTGAGTGCCAAGAGTCACATTCATTCGTCTTATCTACGGACAGTTTTGCCATTTTAAAGATGTGAATTATACCATAAAGTTATATCCATTTTAATATACTGCAGTGCATAATTCACATTTTTTTTTTTCATTTCGATAGAAATATCTAATGGTTAAATACAAAATTCTCAACATGAAAAAGATGAGTCTTTCGGAAGAAAGATGAGTCTTTCGGAAGACTCTCCTGATAGAGTTGTGGAAGACTCTACTGGAAGAGTCGGGGAAGACTTTCCTGGAAAAGTCGCGGAAGACTCAAAAACAGTTGTGGAAGTCGCAGAATAGATTTTTGAAAGGTTCACGGATATCCCGCAATATTGCAACATGATAAATGTCTTATAGCAAATGACCTTAAATACAGTATGTATATTCAAGAACCTACCAAAATACATATATTCGAAATTGCAATCTATACATTCTACTAAGTTTCTTTAGAAAATCCTCATAATTTAATAAATATCCACAAAATAAACCTTTAATAGAGTAATACATTTGCCCTATTTATTCTATATACATATGTATATACTTCCAATTTACATTAATTATATATTATTTCTATATACTGCCAACTGAGGGGGAGAGAAATGAGGTTCAAATGAGTTGACAAATCGAAATGGATAAAATATAAATAATAATTTTCCATTTTTCAGCATTTCGTTACATTTATGTGAATAATCCAATAGTACAAATTCACATCATTCATACCCTAAAATATATTCAAAATTCGTGTCAGTAAACTGACCTATTCATAAGACACAAAGCCCTTCACACGCACTTTCCAATGAGCGGCATAAATATTGCGTATACGCCGCGTGTATTCCATTGGAAATTGCTCGTAAAATGTGTGTATTGCAATTTGTGCAAAATTTCAAATCGACACATTTGAAATGCAACAGCCGAAAGCGGCAAACGAAGGAAAAACAGCAACAGCAAAATGCAACAGCAATCAACAGAGAGCAAAAAAAATATGCCTCCAATCACACAGAAACACACACACACATACACATTCATATACGAGGCTACACATAGCCAAAAAGCGGGTCAGTGTTGAGCGCCAAGGCCGAACCTTGCCAGCCAGCCAGCCAGCCAAAGTAGGGCGTCAGGGCGGCTGCTTGGCCCGAGGTAGGCGTGGTCTGCCCCCCTTTTGCAGTCGAGGCGACTCTCGACTGTCGACTAACCCAAAAACCCCTCCGAAAACTCAAACCCAAATCCAAAACTTAATTCGCGTCGGCTGCGACGACGTCGCAACGACGACGACGACTGCCAGAGAAGTGAGAAGTGAGCCGAATGTGCGAGGGGTGGCGAACTGGTTACAGGTTGGGCAGCTCGACGTCGTCGTCGTCGCCTCGTTTTGTAGGCACGTTCGCTGCTGCACGTTGTTGTTGCTGCTGCTGCTGTTGCAGCTGCGAATACGACTACGGATTGTTGTTGTAGTATTATGTGTAGACGTAAACGTAACGTAAATGCAAACGTGGCGCCAGCCTAACAAGAACTCAAAGTACAATCACTTTGACAATGCGTTTGCATTGATCAAGAAGTCAGAGTAATTAAATACTCTATAATAATTAACAGACAAAAATGTAGAGAAGATTGTGCAGAAAAAATATTAATTAATTTATCTAGTCAAAATTGTGTAGAAACAATATATATCAATGTGTTAACAAGTCTTTACCTAGTTAGCTTACTTATTCTAAATTTTGTTATAGGAATTATAGGAATATAATTTTGGTATATTTTAGTATGTATCGGAACATTGATTTACTATATTTTATTAATAACTGAGTGAATCTAGAATATCGTTATAACAAGTATAGCTTTCGGTATATTTTTTGCATTTTTTAGTATACTGTAAGCATAATACTGCACTGTTTTTATTTATATTTGTGTATTTTGCACTTTTCATATCATTGGAGTAGTATATTGATACATTAAATATAGATGTTGGTATATTTTAGTATTTTTTGGTATATTAATTTGGTGTTTTTCAACAATAATAACTGAATGAATGGAGTAGTATGTCGATATAGCAAATAATACCTTCAGTATGTTTTAGTATTTTCCAGTATATAATACTAATTAGGTATATTGTAAGCATAAAACCGCTCAGTTTGTTTCTATTTGTCAATTTTGCATATATCGATATATAAAATACATCTGTTAGTATATATTAGTATTTTTTGGTAATTTGATTTGGTATATTTAAGCAATAATTGAATGACTGTAGTAGTACATCGATATACCGAGTATAGCGTTCGGTATATTTAAGTATTTTTGGAATATTAATTTGGTATATATTTATTTTGCTCTTTTGCACATCTTTGCTTTTAATGGTCCTTTAATAAAATGAAATATTTTCTGCTTCATAAAGTGAACAATTAAATTTGTCTATTCTTAAAATACACAGTTCAAAGTGCAACTAGTTAAACTGCAATCAATAGACAATCGCCTCATTATGTTTTATCGTTTAATTATGCAAATGCAGTTGGCTAATTAAAATAATATTGTAGATAGGAAGTGATAACTTTACGGAAAGTGATTTATGTTGATTTAGATTTAGATATCCACATTGTTTTCCTTTATTTATGACTTTTTTTTAATACCTTTTTCAATTTCCATGCAATTATTTTGCGTTATTATTCTTGTTGCTATTATTTTAAAGTGAAATGTCTTGTTTTTTTTTATTTATTGTTATGCACATTTAGCTAAAATAATAAATAGCATATGTAATTTAATTGTGCATTTAATCATTAAAGCTATGTTTTTCGAGTTATTTAAATTAAATTTCATAGGAAAAAATGCAATATTTGTTGTTTTGGCTTTACTAAACATACACATTATAGAAATATATTCTAGACAAAGTCGAAGTCCTTAAATTAAATTCATTAAGGAAAATAATAATACTTTTTCTTTAAAAAATTAAACATTTTATGGTTGAAAAGGTATTTAGTATTTTCTTAATAATGTGATTTATTTTTGTTTTTATAATCAATTTCAATTTTTCGTATTTTATATTAAACTAAATATATTCTCTTATTTTATGATTAACGAAGTATTTTAATATTTTCTGAGAATATGGTTTTTTCTTTTTTTTTCATTCAACAATTAATCTAAATATTATATTTAATGAATTTTATATTTTACGATCTTAAAAGTATTTTAATATTTTCTGAGCATATGATTTTTTCTTTTTTTTCTCATTCTCAATTTTTGAATTTTATATTAAACAAATTAATCTAAATATTATATTTAATGAATTTTCTTTTAACGAACCTAAAAGTATTTTAATATTTTCTTGAGAATATGATTAATTTTTTGTAATCAATTTTCAATTTTTTAATTTTTTTATAAAAAATATATTATTCGTTAAATTAACATTAATTAACGATCTAAAAGGTACTTTAACATTTTCTTAAGAAAATAATTTCTGTTTATTTTCAGTTAAATTGTACAATTTAGTATAAAACTAACTAATCTAAATATTTTCCATAAAGTATTTTAACATTTTCTTGAGAGGATGATTACATTTTGTTGATATTTTGTCGTAGTATCATGTTTTAATTTTATTTGATAGTTTTATTTTGAATAGAGCAGCAAATATTCGTTGCATTTTGCATTGTTTTTGCTATTGCGTTGCAATTGAAACGCCGAGTTGCACGTAGTACGAGCAAAACGCGACGCTGAAGTCGACGCCGACTGCAGTTACAACGACAGCAAAGCCGACGATGAGGGCGACGGCGACGGCAACTCGTGAAGAGAGCGTGGAAGGTGGACGTGTGGAATGGGAAGTGCAGCTGTGGTAGTAGATCATGGCCTGTCCCCTGCTAAACTGGGGCACTTCGGGGCACTTGCACCGAGCTGGCCCTGTGGACGATGGCCACCGAGAGTAGAGAGTAGAGAGACTACGGAGACTACAGAGACTAGCGACTTGTGGATGCCGCGTGGAACTGGAAACTAGGACTCGGAATCATTTGATATTTATCGTTAACCCAGTTAGCTGCCATCTCCGAGGGCGCAGTCAACCAGCTGTCGAGGTGTGCCCCACTGCGATGATGATGATGATGATGTTGATGATGTGTCGCACCTTGTTTTTGCAGTCCTTGACTGCTGTGCAAAGTGCATAATTAGTGTAAGGTAAATAAATAGTTCCCGCTGAGTGCAGAAGAGTGCCAAATATTCCACGGAGTCTTATTAATAATGCAAACTGCATTTAAAAATCGATTTCACATCGACACCAATTATAAAGTTATTAACTTGCCCAAAACCACAAAAAAAAACGAACGAACGAAACTAAAGCCTAAGCAGCTGCTAAACTTCCCAACAACAAACAAAGCGAACAACAAAAGTAAGGGAAACTTTATCCTTGAGCTGAGGAAAAAAGTAGAATATTTCAGGGACATTTGTAGAACAATAAAAAACCGCCCGAAATATTGTAAATGCACTTGAATTTCTATTTGATTTTCCCAAGTTTTCGAGACACATTTTCGCCCCAAATTCATTTAAAGTCTTAGGGTTGTTTTTCGTATTGGATTTACATTATTCTTCGAGTTCGGGGATCTGGACAACAACTTCAAATTTGTGTTGCTGTTACTGCTTCCGTTTCTCTTTCAGTTTCAGTTACAGTTACAGCTACAGTTGTGTTATTTTCCAAACTCCAACTCTAAGTTGAACTTTCAGTTAGCTCACTTTGTTGTGGTTGTTATCATAAATGGAAAATGCCCGGCAGGGGCTCGTTAACCCTTTCAGGCGAACAGCGAAAATACATTAAAAACAAGTGAGCACAATTGTTTGTGAACAAGTAGGAGACTATAAAATACTCTATGTGCATCACTAAATTAATCGAAAGAACAAAAAAATAATAAATTCAATATAATCAAGTATAATAACAGGCTTCATATTAATTTGTGATAATAAATATGATTTTAATTGAAATTATTTTAAATGCTTAAAGAAATAAAATAACACAAGTTATAGTGCAACATTGGTAAAATGTTCGATACTTAAGATAAATATTATAAAAAGTGTAAATAAAATGTGTACAATAAAATATAAAGACGTACTTCTAATGATTCCAAATTAACAAATTACATTTTTGAAATTATTTCTGTAAAGAAATATAATAAACAATAATAAAGTTACATCCAATTATTTTGATTTTAAAAATAGATATTACGGCATTTTTAATTGAATGTTATAAACGTTAAATCGTCATAACTGATAATTCTTATTATTAATTAGAAATGAATATACGAGTATAAACTTATTGTCACCATTGTTAGTCAAAGATTTTCACAGATAAATAATTCAGTTTAGTAATTATTGTAAAAAACAATGAAATTACCTAATGAATAAAATCAAGCAAAAATATTTAAATTATTGGGTCAAAAAATGCTTAGTATTGTTAACTGCTAAGCTAGTCAGTTATTTTATTAGTTTATTTTTTCGTAAAATACGAAATATATTCAAATATTAATAATATCAAACAATTTATGGTCTTTAAATAAAAAATTTGTAACGCTAATATTATGAATTCTGACAATATTGTCACTAATATGTTACATCAAGTAAAGAGTTGTTAAAATGAAGTTAATCTCTGTTAATTCTCTTTTCCTTTTTGGGTTTATTGTTTGAAGTAATACTTTAATGCAATTTTTTTTAAATTAGATTAAATTCTTTTATTGAATTTATTTTTGAAATAAATAAAATTATGAATATAATATACTAATTCGAAAGGATAAAGTATTCAAAAATTAAATTAACCATTCTCGACTGGTTAAACATGTAAAATTGAAATATCGCAATCATACTAATATACAAAATTGTTCTTCTTTTCATTTTCTTATCATTTTGTGATTATTATTTTCAAAAGTATGGATTAGTGTTGGATCGACGATTAGATAGTTAGATAGATAGATAGTTATGATTAGTATTCTATTTAGGTTGAAAAGTAATGAAGAGTATTAATGAAATTAATCCATTTTATTTCTCTTATCATTTTGGGATTATAATTTGAAGTTCAATTATTTTTGGTGTCAGTTCCATGATTATTGTAGGTGTGAAGATTAGTATTACCATCGAAGATAAATAGATTCTCAAGTGTTATATACCCAAAGATAGTTCCACTGCTTGGCTATACCCTTTCTGCTATTTTATGACCGTGGGGTTTAATTAGTACTTGCAGCTGAGACGAGTTGCGAGTTGGGATCGCATCGAGTTGAATTGCTTGAGGTTGTTGCTGTTGTTGTTGTTTCGTGAAGTGCAGTTTGCTCTCGCATACAATACGAATCCAATTTTTTATTGGCCACACGTGATTGAATTCAGCGACCAACCAAGATACACCCCTCCTCCTCCTCTCACCTTCTTCTCTTCGACTCCCTCTAAGTCTAAGCCTGTGTCTGGGGTCTATGATTTAACCATTTGTTCCCATGCTCTGTCGCATCACGTAGGCGCTGTGTCATAAAACGTTAAATTAGTTGGATACTCTCTGCCTCTGTTCGCTATGGAATCAAAGAGGGGGAAGGGGAATGGTGGAACAAAGATGAGTGGGGGATTTCCCAAGGCATGAAATGTATTCGTCAGTGCGTCGCATTTTTCTTTCTATTTTTTTTTTTTTTGCTTGACAGTTGCCTCATAAAATGCACATGTTGATGGCGCGTGTTTGGCATGGACAATCGAAGGGGGATGAGGAAGAGAGGGAGGTGAACTTTGCTGTGATTCTTCTGTTGCACTATTGTGATGTGTTCTTCAATATGCTGGGCGCGTGTTGAGTTCCCCCCCTCCCCTTCCCGTTTCTCATCCATCACCATCAATAGTTGCAGCCGGCTTCGTTTCAATCTAGTTTCCCCTATTTGATTTGAATTAAAATAAGTTACGTGAGTTGTGGCTGACATTTTCCATGTTTTCCCATTATCTCCATGTATCTGTAAGATGCACACACACACGCACATATATACGTTTGCATATGCTGCCTCCCTTGGGGGGAAGCAGGCAGGCAGAAGGGCGTCTGACCTAAATTCATTTAAGTCGATCGATATTTCTGCTGCACAGTGTTGCCGTCTCGCTCGCACGCTGCATGACCGAAAAAGGCAAACTCTCTGTATGTGTGTGTGTGTGTATATAGAGCATAGTACGTAGTGCATATACTACGCGACTACAACTGGTATATACTATATACTATATCTAGTATATACTAGATATATACTGTTGTGTGTGCCATGTGCTGCAACTGCATTGCAATTATTGTGAAATTCTACTACAATGAAAATTCTACGGCAGTTGCTTGCTTTCTCTTTCTATCTCTCTGTTGCGTTCTCTTTCACTCGCTCTGTTGCTCGTCAGTTGTTTCCGGCTACGTTCGTCCATTGTCATAGTCTCGGAGTGTGTGTGTGTGTGTGTGTGTGGGCTGCTTGGGCGTCAACTGACATCCCATTGTTGACTCTTGAGCCTGCAACGTGGGCGTGCAACCAACACACACACACAGTCACACACACCAACACACACATATACACACACACACCCACACAACTTTGGTGGCCAAAAGGCAAATTTATTCTATGCCTTGTTCACCCAACCCCAAAGCTGCTTCTTGCCTCCTGCCTCCTGCCTCTTGGCTCCCCTTGCCCCCCTTGAGATGCAGTCTCAAATGTGGCACAAACGACCAACTGACAAGCCAAGGCAACAACAAGAGGAAGTAGCTGCAGAGCGGGGCAGAGTAGAAGAGGGAAATACAGTAAAGAAGGGAAGAGGGAAAGAAGGAAGGAAGGGAAGAGTGTAAAAGAGGAAGAGGAGAAGAGAGAAAGAGGAAGGAAAAGAGAAAGAGCCAAAGAAGGGAAGTAGGGAAGTGGAAGTATCTGAGTGCTGCAAAATTTATATAAAGCAATCTATAGTATATATTTTTATGCGACTGCTGTTTGCATTTTGCGGGGGCCTTGATAAGCAATTCTTGAGTTGATTACAAGGCGACCATTGTAATGCGAGCACAACTCAACAGACTGTCGACTGTCGATTATGGCTTGTTTTTGGCCAATTAAATGAGCCACTGAGCCAGAGCTCTTCTAGTCCGGGCCAATAAATTACTTATTGCTATTGATAGTTTAATCTATTTGTCAATAACTTAAGCATAAAGTTTAGTAAATGAACTTTGAAATAATTTGCTGATTAAATAACATAAATGAATTTAAAGATTTTTACATTCCAATATTTTCATGTCCAATGGTTTGTTTTATGACGAGTTTATTAAAATGAGACAATTCAGAAATTACGTAAATTAAATGTTTAGTCTGATAATTTGTCATAATAACTATTTGAATGTTTTAAAATTCAATTTAAACATACAATATTCAAGCTAATAACAAACTTAAAAGTTGATGAGTTAGACTTTTTACAAATATATTTTTATTTATAATAATAATTGAAACTAAGTTTATTTTGTTATTCTGCATTTTTGTAATCTTTAAAAATAATAATTTTATTTGAAAGGAATTTAATCATTCAGCTTAGCAAACAACTTGTTATAAAATTGTTGCTTTAATTCTATTAAAAATTGAAGAGATGTCAATATTGTAATTTTCTTTAACTTTTAATGACAAGTTCACTTACAAATAAAATAATAATATAAATAAAATACGTATTTAACACAAAAATGTTTGATGAAGACCTAATTACTTTGTTGTTTATGTAAAATATTCATCTACTTATATTAATGATAAAAATAATCGAATTGAATATGTACAAATATATTATTGCAAAACATGTGCAAACTAAAGACAAACTAAACAGATAATAATCAAGTACATTAAATATTTTTTTTAGATATCTATTGTAATTAATTAAAATACATTTTATGCATATAACATTTGAGCTAATGACAATGTGGATTATAGTTTTTTTATTGCCACTTACATATTATATATTAATCTTTAAGTTCATCAATAAATTGTAAAAAGCTTCTTAGTTAAATTATACTTATTGAAATGTTACACAATATATTAGTTTAAGGCATTTTTAATACCAAATAAGTTTATTAGTTGACAATAAAAATCAAATATAAAAATTATAATCCACATATTTATTACCAACAAAATTAATTGTATAAATTGTGTAACAATAAAATTTAATTTATTTCCAATCTTGTAATGGAAAACCTGCTGCATCTTCAACTGTTTATAGATAGTATAACTAAAGTTGATGCAAGTTTTTAATTAAATGAATTGGAATTGAATAGAATTAATGGAATTGCGTTTCTAATAAAGAGTGTTTTTGTTTTTTTGTTAGTAAACGTGATGTAAACTAAATAAATAGCTGCTTAATTAGATGTGCAAAGGAAAGAAAAGGGTAGGAAAGAAGAAGGAAATAAGGAGGAAAGAAGGTGACAAGAGGGAGGAAAGAAGGAGGACAGAATGAGGAAAAAAGGAGGCAAGAATTGCGACATATGTGCAACATATTTAATGATTTCATTTCAGTTGCAAGTTGCAACTTTGAGTCTTGTGGCACATTGCACATACGCCTGGTGGTCGATAGCTGCTGTTGCAATGCGAAGTTTTCAGTGGGCGGGAGGGTTGAGGAGAGGGAAGGGAGGAGGAAGGAGGAAGAAGGCGGAGGGAGGTTGGTTGGGGCGACTCAATGTTGGCAAAACTCATTACGACGCCGCATGAGTGACATTTCTACGCTGTCAACATGACACATTTCATACACACAACAGTCACACACACACATGCAACACACACACACAGATACACTCACTATATGTACTTCTGCAGCCACATTCTTGGCATGCAAGCCACTGTGTGTGGCTTAATGTGGCAGTTCTTCCACCTCTGCCACAACGTTGCGTCGTAGTTGTTGTTGTTGTTGTTGCTATTGTTGCTGCCACATCGTCGTTGCGTCGTTGCTCTCTCCATATGCTGCAATATTGCTTGTTTCCCATTTGACGGAGGCGAACTTTGGAATTACAACGCATTTCTTCACTTTCGCATCGCTGGCTTCTAAGCAGATTATTATTGTTGTTATTATACGAGTCCGCTTCTCCCCTTCCCCATTCTCCTCCTTTGTTTTATGCGAAAATTGAATTGCCCAGAACTCACCCCAACCCCCCTCCCCCACCCCTTCGGGGTTCATCCTGCCATTTGCGATTGCGTCCAATCTTCATTCCCTATGCGTGCCACAATGCATCGCTCGACTAATGGCGACGCATGTCAACATTTGCTGAGCTTTTGTGTTTAAATATTACTAATACGACATGTTGTGCCAGCTCGCGTGGCTCCAAGCGGCTTTGCCCACCAGCAACTCAGTTGTTGGGGGTTGTTCTACTCCGACTTGCAAGAGGAGGGGATGGAGTGGGGGAGACTTGCTTCAACATGAAGCGTGTATTATGGCCATAATTGAATTATGCTTTTGCTGCAAACACTCACAACACTCTACAACACTCACACTTAGTTGTTGATTAGTTTGTAACATTGATGTCAGATAATGTTTTTAGATGGTGATAATGATAGCTTGAGCTCATATGACATTCTACGCTGCGACCCCTTCGCTTGATATATGTGTTTAAACAATTTCAACTTGTCGGAAAAACAAGCAAACTCGACTGACAGACAGCCAACATAATTAATCATGTTCCACTTTTTTTCTGTACTTATTTACATTAATATTGTTTTTCCATTTGCATACACTTCTCTAATTGATTTGACACCTTTCTAACTACTAAATTATTTACTCTTGGTTAATGAAGGATTTTTAATTGAATTTTTCAATTAAAGCATAATAAAGAATAATTTCCATAAAGTGAATTTCATTAAATAAATTTCAGAATAAACTAAACTGTTAATTAGATCAATTATCAAATTTAAATATTTAACAAAAAATTCGAAATAGTTTCAAGTATGTGTCTTCTTATAACAATTTTTTAGATTAACAATTTAACAATTTAAAAATCTCCAGTCGAGTGTGCTCGACTAAAAAGTACATTATTCTTAAAATATTTCAAAAATATACCGCAAAAATACTAAAAGTATACCAAATGGACTATTTGGTATATTGATTGACTACATTTTAAATATACCGTAGAGTAAAAATACACCAGGCAGTATACCAAATATACAATATACCGCAAAAATACTAAAAGCGTACTAAATGGACTATTTGGTACATTAATTAACTACATTGTAAAAATACCGTTGAACGAAAAATACACCAGACGATATACCAAATATACAATATACCGCAAAAATACTAAAAGCATACCAAATGGACTATTTGGTACATCGATTGACTACATTTTAAATATACCGTTGAGTTAAAAATATACCAGACCACAAATACCACAAAAATACTAAAAGCATACCAAATTAACTATATGGTCTATTGATAAACTACATTTTAAATATACTACAATGAAAAATATACCAGACAATATATCAAACAAACAATTTGGTATATTTTTTTTTAGCATTTTTGTGGTATATTATTTTGGTCTATATAAAGAATAAATACCGCACTATTTTGCTATTATTCAAAATGGGTAGCGGGTTTCTAACGGCTCTAGTTTTCTTTCTTGTTAATTATTGATCAATCATTTTTAATTGTAATTTCTTATCTCTATAGCACCTCCCCATCGTGAAGGAATCCTTTTCTATTTACGTGATGCATGCAACACATGCGGATTCGACATTCTAAAGCGAATTTTCAAGTAGTTAAAGTTATCATGACACAACGTGGAATACATTTCAGGATGTTATCTTGGTTGTCCTGTCTTTTTATGAGATATATATAAATACCACCATATGGTGATATATTCATTTAGTTTAAGGCAAACTCTGTGAAATGGGGCGTCTTCATATTCACGAACCATTTAATTATGTTGATTTTTGATTATTATTTCATATTTATTTACTTTTCTTTAATTGAATTAACTGATTAAAAATATTTAAAAACAAAATTTAAATGTTTCAAAATGTATTACTCAAATATGTTGTATTTTAACAGTGCAAATTAAATAAATTGGACAATGTAAATTTCTTCAAATGACTATTTTAGAGATCATCAACATTTCCTTTATCTGCCTTTAATTAAGAATGCATAATAAAAAGGATTTCCTTGCTTCACATTGTCGTTCACAGTCGCTGTATTGATAAATAACAACAAAAGTTTAATTGTACAACTATCGTTGTCATAAGTCAAAAGCTGAGCCAATTTACCTGCTGAGTAAAGGCCACGAGAAAAGGGAAGAAGAAGAAAAAAGAGACAGAGACAAAACGTATATTTTTTTTTTATTCGTGAAGGACTTTTGTGTGACAAAAAGGCGGCAAGATTTGCCAGGGAATTGAAATGGAAAAGTTTAATTGAAACTGAGTTTTCAATTTGGAATTGAATTCGCCTATATAATATCAGGCAGCCTAGTCAAAAGGGGGCGTGGCGCAAAGGGGGAGGCGTAACTACTTATATGCGCTGAGCAGATGCGAGCTGAAGATAGCAAAATAAAGTAGAATGAAGAATAATACAGAGGAAGAAGAAGAGCACCACTGAGCTGGGGCACAAAAGATGTTTGCAGTTAAATTAAATGAAAAAGTTTACAACTTTTTTAATGAAATCATTTTATGCTTTTTTCGCAGCATAAACAAAGCGCTCGACGCAACAATAGCAAACAAAACAAATGCGGCAGTTGCAATGCCTTGACGGTAAAGAGGGGAGGGGTAAGGGGAAAGGGGAAAGGGGAAAGGGGAAGGGGATAGGACAACTTGAAAGAAAAACTTGCATGCAACTTGCAGGCCAACAAAGAACACAAAAAATGGAAAGAAAAGAAAAGCGAAAAGATCCTTTTGCGCCGCACACAAGACAAAGTAAAAGCACACACATGTGTGTGTGTGTGTACAAGTGTGCGTGTGTGTAGTCTATGTGAGTGTGTTTGCACAGCTTGCAAATGAAATTTGGCACAAGTTTTACGTTTGATTCTCATGTTAAAGTCTTAAAGGCGTTTAACGTGTCGTATACGTAATCTGCGCAAATCGAAAGCGCAACTATAGACGTGAGTCTTAGAGGGAGAAGAGTGTGAAGAGGGGGAGAAGGAAGGAATAGAGAGCACGCTCCCTAAGGCTAATGATGCTGCTGTCAATATGAACGCAAATGCTTCGCTTTCCCTTTGCTTTTCCCTTTACTCTACTTCACTTCACTTTTACCCCTCTCGCTGCTCATGTCCTTGGCTGTCATTGAATGGCAGCAGCAGCAAAAGGAGCTGGGGTCATATTTGTGTCATGGCTGAATCACGGAGAGTGCGTTTACTTGTGCTAATCCAACTGTCACTCTCAGGGACAGCAGCAGCAACAGCAAAGCACAAAAATGGCTGCGGGAAATATGCCAAAAAAAAAACGAGAGAAGAAAAAAATTAGTTCGCTGCCGAAATGCGGGCAAAACTATCTAGATACGAGTAGAAGCAGCATGGCAAGCAAGTGGCAGTTAAGTGGTTTTCAACATTATCAATCCAGCAATCCGGCATTGCCACAATCCACAACGCATTTTCCCTCTGCTTTCTTCTTTCATCTTTCCCCCGCTTCCTCTCACAGCTAGTTGTTAATGCACGCATTTCCGTTTCCTCTTTTCAGGCGAGCGGAATTTATGTTTTATTGCAGCTGTTGCGCCGAGTTCCAAGCTCCCTTCTCTTTCCTTCATTTTCTCTCTTCTTTTCTCCCTCTCTCTTCGCTCCCTTATCTTCCTTCTCTCCCTTTCTTCTCCTCAGCCTAACGCTTTTATTGGCACTGTGATTTCTGCTGCTGATTCCGCCGGATTACGCTCCAAGGCGCATAACTCTCGACTTTGCTGCGCATTAATCATAAAGCGGTTTTCATGACTACTCCTACTCCCTCCCTCCCCCTCTTGTCATCGCCTAGAAATATAGCTCTCTTCCTCCCCCCTCTTGGAATTGCATTTAATTTGGCATTAAGTGCATTCGCCCGAAGCAACTCAGCAACAGGGTGATAGCGGCGACAAACAGGACGCAGTTCCAGCACCCACATGGTACTTAAAGCAGCTTTATGTCCCGATAATAAAGGAATACATTCGCCATACCTTGCTTTACTCTACACACAAAGAAAAAACATGTAAATTAAAATTCTTTCGAAAATTCAAGATTATATTTCAATTTAGAAAGAAAGAAAAATCAAGAAGAAAATCTTCAATCAAGAATGGCAAAATTGAACCAAGAAGGTTTATTCTTACAATTTCAATATTTCAATCTAGAAAAAAAAACGTGCTGAAATCAAGAATAAAATCTTAAAAGAAGACTATACGAAGAAAGTTTATTCTTAAATCAACATTCTACAAAAAATCTAAATTAACCAATCTTAGAACTTAAGATAATTTTCAATTGAGAAAGAAAAAACGTCCTGAAATCGAAAATAAAATCTAGAGTCAAGATTATACGATTGAAATTTAACCAAGAAAAAATCTAAACTTTGAAATTCAAGATCATATTCTTGTGTCAAGAATGGAAAAGTCTCAAAATTGACCCAAGAATGTTGATCTTAAATTATGATCAAACTATCTTTAATTTAAATTTAAAAAAAAAAACAACAAGAAAAATAGTTTGCGTATTTCTTTATATATATTTTGTAACCATTTAAATCTATATTTACTATCTACTTTTTAATCTATAATAAAACATTTTAGAATCAAGATTTTTATCTTAAAATACTCGTAAGATGTTGTTAAGCAAAAAATGCCTATTTAGAATTTGATTTAACGTTTCCAAACTAAAATATTATTTCAAGATTGTTTTTTCTAGAATATTGAACAATTTTTAAATGAAGATTTACATTCTACTTTTTAATCTCTAATAAAACATTGTAGAATAAATATTTTGATATTAAAATAAGATGTTGTTAATCTTAAGATGCCAATTTGAGTATACAAATCTTGATTTAAGACTTTTTCAGCCTACAAATCTTATTTCAAAATTGTTTTTTTTTTTTCTTGAAAATTGATAAAATCTTCAATTAAGATTTGCAGTTTACTTTTTAATCTAGAACACAAACTTTTTTGAATTTAATCCTACAACAAGATGTTAAAAATGTTGATTTAAGGCTTTTACAAAATAAAAAACTTATTTCAAGATTGTTTTTTCTTTAAAATTGGAAATTCTGTAATGAAAATTTGCATATTGCCTTTCAATCTAGAACTTTTTCTCTCTGTGTACAGGTAAGCAAGAGCAAGACTTCCCATTGCCACGCTAACGATTCCAAGGGCTTTGGCTGTACTAGCTGTAGCTTTAGCTTTGGATTCGGATTGACGACTCTACTACGAACCAGGATTTTTATGTCTGCAGACATTATGGCGACATACACACACACACATATATATACTCTATACATATATATATTTATGAGGCGTCATCAGAACACAAACACACACACAGAGTCAGGTTGACATCTTCAGCAAGGCGTTCAGGCATTCCGACATTCATCCAAAGACTTACGGGGCATACGGGGCGTATGCGCGTTCAAGCGTGAGCTGCATGAAAAGTAACCAAAATGTAGACACAATGTAAGTAGACGCTAATGCCCAAAAGAAAAGTAAGAGCACATGACATCAGCTCATCAACTAAATACCTCTCACCAAACACGAAACTTCCTTGCGAATATACAAAGCAATTATTTTATGAGGCGGAAACATATTAAAATTTAAATAATAAAACAGTGCCTTAAATAATCCAATTTATGATTATTGAATACATTCTTGTAATGTGTGAAGAATTGAAATGAATAAGTCATAAATTGGTTGAAATGCTTGGTGATTAAGATAAAGAAGATTTTTATTACTTTGTTGAAATTATGGAATATGAGAGATCATAATTTATCTATTTAATCAATCCGAAAATTGAAAACATAACGAAAACGTTTACTATACTTTTTTTTTCATTAATATCAGTTTGTTAATTAATTTTTTTTATAAAAATTTATCTAAAATAAAGCAGGAAAGAATTGTACATCAATATTTCTATGCTTTACTTGCATTTTAAGATAAAAACATCTTATTTTAAGATAAAAATCTATCTTCGAGAATATGGATAAAAAAGAATATTAAAAATCTTGGTGTAAGAAACAAGATTTTTAGGCTGAAAAAAATTATAAACCAAAAATGTTTTCTAATCATCGCTTTGTGATAAAAGAAAATATTCTTTTAATAACAAAAATATCTCAAATTTAAGATATTTGCTCTTATAAGAATTTTAACCTAATTTCTGGTATTGTTGATATTCTTGTATTCTTGATTTCAGCACTTTTTTTGTCTCTGTACTTTTTTACGATCCAGTGGAAAGTAAAGTAAATTATTTATAAATTCATATTTCATGCTTTTCATTTATTTCTTTCTCGTATGTCCGATTCTGACATAATACTTAATATGAAAATATCATTTTGAGAACATATTCAAATAATTCATCATCTTAATTTTATTGGTTATTAAAATAAAAGACCAAAGAAAAAATGTAAAACATTAATTAGGAAAAAATTATTTCTTATACATATATCTGCCCTTCATTTAGTTCTTTATCAAAAATATGAAAAATTTCAAAGTCTTTATTTCAATAGAAAATCCAAAAAATTTTAATTGACATAAATGGCAGATCTTGAAGATGAAGCTGTGGCAACAGAGGCCGACGACAATGAGGAAGCTCAAGAAGCCAAGGAAGAAGATGAAGCGCCAGAAGATCTAGAAGTCGAAGAAGAAGCTCTCGAGGAAGCTGAAGTTGATCCCTTCGAGCTGCTCAACGAAGACACCGAGGACAATGAAGAGCAGGAACGAATGTATCGTGAATATCTCGATTTGACGAAACAAATCGATTGTCAGAAGAACGTTATCAACAATATGTTGGCTAGAAAAATGAATTTAATCGATCAACAATGTAAAACCCGAAAGGATAAAGCAGACCTCAAAAAATTGCGAATCTGTATCGATCAGGAGAACATTAAATTGCACACGATGACAAATCGAGCAATTCAGCTGCAAAACTTTGGATCAGCTCGTTTATATGGCGACATCGAACTACCGATCGATGATTTTGAGCAGAATATATTTATGCCACTTCCTCCAAGTTGTTGTTCCAGTTATCCATCAACCTCAAAGCGACGTGGCACACAATTAACAGCGCAACAAATTTGTGATGCTTGTGAGGCATGTGGCACTTCGAAGGGTTGCAGTCCTTGTAATCCTTGCAAGCCTTGTGATCCTTGTAGTCCTTGCAGACCTTGCAATACCTGTGGTGAATGCAATCCTTGTAATAATTCGTCTACTGATTCAGATGATGCTTGTTGTACATGAAGAAAGTCGAGATGTAAATATATTTTTGATTGTCTAAATTGGATTTGAGTTCTATATACAATTATGGGTATTGTCTATTTATTTTTTATTAGTTGGATAAAATTTTTTTTAACAAATTGTGGAATTCTCCTTAACTAAGATTATTCTGCATAAAGATTTCGGGACTATTTTAGTAGAGCTGAAGAAGCAAACCGATAGCTAATATATTTTAGTTTAATAGAATAGCGGAAATATAGAATTGTTGAAAAAATATATAATTTATTTTGTTTATTTTTTCCAATCTTAAATGATTATTAAAGATGTTGTTTATTAAAATTAATTATAAAAGAGACAATTGCAAATTTATGTATACTAATCTAAGATAAGCAAAAATCAAATTTTGCAGGTGTGAAATTTAAAATAGCAGTGTGATAAAAAAATACTACATAACAATTTTTTTTGTGCAAGCTAACAACTAACCAAATGAATATGGGTAATTCCATGTCGGAATTTGTCCCGTGCGAGAATCTTTACATTGAAAATAACATAAACTGAAACAATTTTGAAAATAAGAAAAGTTTATTTTTATAGCTCTAGATAAGTACTTTAATTAGAGCTAAGAATGGTTTTGGGAATTTTCTGTTTTGTTTTCTGTTGTGATTCGTATGCAAAACCAGAAAATGAACGAAATTATATATTTTATCGTAAAACAGAACAAGTTCCTAAAATCAATCTTAGCTCTAAATATAGTAGTTATCTAGAGCTTTATGAATAACATTCACTTATTTTTAAAATTGTTTCAGTTTATGTTATTTTCACTGCAGTGCACTGTAAAAAGTCTCGCACGGGACAAATTTCCATGGAATTACCCATATTCATTTGGTTAGTTGTTAGCTTGCACATTATTTTTGTACAATGAAATATAGAGTTAAGAAATCAGCAAAAATCCCTTTAAATTTATTTAGTTTTTCTGTATTTTTTCCCATGTTAAGTAATTCTACAAATTAGAGAATATAATAAAGTATATATTTAAAATTGTGTAATAAAAATCATAGGAATTGAAATTTTCTTGACTTTATTTCTAGTATCTCAGAACTATACGAAGAAAGTAATCTAGTTTTCATAAAAAATATGATTATGTAATACCAGAACATACACATATCAATCACAATCAATCCCAATCAATCCCAGGCAATCCCAAAATCGGCTACCCTAAAAAAAAAATACAACGCCATTTTGTTTACCACAGAATGTTGCTGAGCATTACAGTCTCAATGTTGGAAGTAATCTGCTCTGGAGCATCGACTTGTAGTCTATCAATTTCATACGGTAGATTCCACTCGAGAATCCCTACAATTTGAAGCTTACGCAGCTACTTGGGGCTTTGGGGCTTATAACAAAAAGTGGGAGAAAGAGAGAGAGGAAAGAGAAGGAGACGGAGACGGAGAAAAGTGCGCTCACTCATTGAGCAATTCATTCAATCGGCGAATTCAATAAAGTACAACTAATAAAAATGAAGCGAATGGCAAATGGCAATGAGAATGGCAATGGAAATGGTCGAGGGAAGTGTGAGAGGGAGGAATAAAGGAATGAGAATGCGAATTGGTGCCATGGGGAGGGGAGAAGAAAACGAGCAGCGAGCAAAGAGAATTACAATTTTCTCGCCATTTGTTTTTGCGCCACGCAACACGTTTTGCTGTCATAATTCGCCAAAACGGTCAAAGAGGGGAGCAAGCAACAGCAGAAGAAGAAGAAGAAGAAAAGACCCCAACAGAAGACAAAAAAGGCAACAACAAGAAAATCGCGCGCGCATTCGACGAGGGGAGCTCAATGCGGCGTTAGTGGTCCATCAAATGCTTGTAAACAAAGCCAGAAAACGACAACGACAACGATGACTATGATGATAAGGGCAAGCAGGGGGGAGAGTGAAGTGGAGGATGGAATACGAATGTGAATGCGAATGCGAAAACAACAGCAACAACATGGCAATAACATAGCTGAGTCTTTGTGGCGGGCGAAGTGCATGCAATGGCAATGGGCACAAAAACAAAGCAAAAACCAAAAGCAAAGCAAAAGCGAATGCGAATCCAAATCAGAGGAAGGGGGAGAGACAGAGAGAGAGAGAGCGCATACCAGCCAGCCAGCCAGACAGAATAAGGGGATCAAAGCAAAACTCGCAAGACAAATACACACACGCACACACACAGTGACTAAAGGAGCGGCAGTTGTGGATGTCGATGGAGGGAAAGGAAAGGGGAGGCAGCAGCAGCAGCAGCAGCAAGTGGTAAATGCTAAATGGCGTCTGGGGCTGCGCTCCTGTTTCGTTTTGCACTGCCACGCCCAATGCTCATGCTCATGCTTAAGCGCCTTTGGCATCCACGTTTCACATCCACTGCGTTTCACTCGCTCTCTCTCTCTCTGTCTCTCGCTCCGGTCAGCGTCGCCAAAACAAAGTCAACTCCTGAAATAAAAGGGGAACGTTTTTGGCGCGCAAATCCACAGTAAAAAAAAAAAAGAAACAGAAAAGAAGAAGCCAAACTGACGTCGACTGCAGCAGCGGCGCGACTGCGCGACTGCGACGTCACCTTGCGGCCATTCACCTCCATTCACGTCGCAGACAACGAGAATAAGTTGGAAGTGGAACAGGCGGAAAGGGCATGGCGTAGAGCCAGTTGATTCGATACCATTTTCCATTTCGTTCTACTCACTTTGCTTGTTTGTGTTATTGTCTGCGGCCTTCCCAAGTCCAGTCATTGCGACGTCCCCTTCTTCCCCTTCTCCCTTCTCACTCACATTAGCAGCCAGCAGCATTTGTTGTTGTTGTTCTTGTTGTTTTGCAAATTCTTTGAGTGCGATCTACGAGTAGCTGAGACGTAATTATTGCCGATACATGAGCACAAGATATTTTACAGCGTAGAAGAATCGCCAAGTTGGAGTTCGATGCACCGGCAAAACAGCGACAGCGGAAGATACAGCAGCAGCATACAAAAGATACAGATACAGATACATTTGCAGATACATTCGCAGATACAGTCGATGGCATCGTGTTGATGTTTTTATGTCTATCAGATGCCGATGACGTTGTCCGTTGTACCATTTGCTGCTGCTGTTGCTGCTGTTGTCGTCTTGCAACTTGCTGTGGCAAGTGCAACTCGTGTTTGTGTGTGTGTGTGTGTGTGTGTGTGTGTGGCAAGTGCTGGCAAATTGTGGCCACCGAATGGGTCATTTGAGATGTCAGTAGGGACACTCTGAGCTTGGGGGCATTTCCGTTCCCGCACTTTTTGCCATTAAAAAGCAACTTGACCATGAAGCCACATTCAACATCTCTCTCTCTCTCACCCCACTCTTGCCCCTAGGACTTTGCATTTATTATCAAAGCGCGCTCTCTAAAAAAGCAAAAAAAAACACAAGTAATCATCTCTCTTATACAGCTTATTTGAGATTGCGGCATTACGAGATGCTTGACTGTTATTTTATTGCTAGATTAACAACGAATTCTTTTACAACTTTACCCCACAAGGAGAAAATTCTGTGTTATGCTTGAGATGATTGCAGACTCCATTTACAACTAACTTATTAAAGTTGTTATAGAATAAATAGAAATTTTAAAGAGTGCGTTTATTATTCCCACATTTCTTATCTTATTTATAGTCTTAGAATATGTAATGTAAATAATGTACAATAAGTGCAAATTTTGTATTTGATAACAAAATTCAGTGCTTGGTTAATCTCAATATTATTATGTATGAATGCATCATTATAAGAAAAACAAGTAAGAAAGCTACAGTGTGTGATATAATATAAATATATAAGATATAATAAAATATACTAAATTAATATACATTAAAATACTGAAAATATACCAAGGTCTACATATGATATATTTATATAGTACTATATTAAAAAGATTCCTGTTTATCAGAAGACAGTTCGGTATTGTTCTTAAAATATACCAAATTTATAAATAAAATATACCAACTTATATTTATGATATACTTAAATAATACTATATTGAAAATATACTATGGAGTACAAAATATAACAGATTGTCAGCCAAATAAATCAACAATAAATCATTAAACCCTGATAAAAAATTTCAAAATGTGTTTAATTTTTGTGACGTTTCTTTTCTAATATGAATTCTTGTTAACTTGTATAATTTGAGAATATTAAATGATGCCTCAAGAAAGAATATGGCATTATAAAAATATATGATTTACTAACAAAATTTGGTACTGAAAATTGTATAAATCTCAAAACAAATTGTTTCCTTTTCTCATTTTAGAATATTTAAATATTATATGAGATATATCTCAAAGACTTTAATTATTGGAAAATTAAGCAAATACATTATTTTCTGATATCAAGTTTGGTTGTGAACCCCAAATTGTAGATTTTCATAAATCTGCTCAAACTTTAAAGTATTAGAATTCTATATTTAAGGAACATTAAATTTGGATGTCATTCAGACAGCAGCAGCTACTTGTCAAGTTGACAACTCGTTAGATTCATTTATAAATCATTACACACCTTTTTCATTCATCTCGATAGTTTTTGTGGCCCTTCATAAGAACTTCTTATCTCTGACCCTTGTTTCTTGTTGTCTCGTCTCGTGTCTTGTCTTGTCTTGTTGTTTTTGTTCTCGTTCTTGTTCTTGTATTTGTAGCTTAACAAAGTTTCAAAGTGAGAAGCTCACTTGCTGAATATCTGTTTAAACTTTGACCTTTATGAGGCTTGGCTAAGCCGCATTAACTGTACACACTTGGTTTATCTAAGCACAACACACACACACACTCACACAAGCCAAAAAACTACCCAACAATAAGAACAACAAAAAGATGTCTCTTGGAAAACCCCTTCGTTGACTCCCCCTCTCGCCTAGACACGTGAATTGAGCACATTTTTATTCCAAGAAAAGTTTTCTAAATTAATTTCGCATAAAAAAGTGACAAACAAAGACAGCAAAGGCAGAGGCAAAGCAAAGCAACAGCATCCATAAAATTTGATATGGCAAAAGCGACACAGACGCGTCAACGCACGCACAAAGGTCACAGGCGGCGCTCTGCGCGAGGGTCAAAGTTCAGAGACGCGTAAATTTGCCGTTACGTGCGTAGCACTCACGTCTCTGTCTGTCCGTCTGTCTGCCACACGATGCGACGGGGTGTGTGTCTGTCTGTCAGGGGATGAGTGAGAGGCCACATCAGGGGGACACCCAACTTATCTAACATATGTGTTGCAGATGGTGATGGCAAAAGGGGGGAGAAGGTGTATGTAGAGGCAAAGGCGATACACATCATGAGGGTATATATTCCTAATCCTGTGATATCATAAAAAACAAACCCATGAAACAAAGCCGACAAGGCGAGATTATAGCACAAAATTTAACAATTAGATAAAGGGTTACCGTGTAAAATAAATGTGTTTTGGTGACATAAAAGCACATTACATATTACATTTGTTTTCCGCAAAAAATAGCAAATCCACATAAAGAAGGAATAAAGGAAGATCTAAAGAAAGAAAATGTGAGAAATAAATAAAGAAATAGTAGGACAAATTTAAAGAAATTTTAGAGGAAAATTATGAAAATTTCGTAATGAGAGAAGGCTAAAATGAAAAAAATACTAATTAAAGAAATAGAAAAATATACAGGAAAATATATGTATAAAAATGTAATGAATACATAAATAAATTTATTTTAAAAATATTTGAAAATTGCAGACCATTAGTATATCAAAAAAAAGAAGAAAAAGTAATTGAAAAAAAAAATTAATGTATTGAACGATGGGAAGAATATATAGTAGGTAGAAACGTGAGAAATAAATAAGAAAATATTATGACAAAAATAAATAAATTTCAAAAAAATAGTTTGGCAATAAAAGAATAGACTTCTTTTATGAAATAATGAAATAAAAACTAAACAAAGATATAAAAAAAAAAATAAATAAGGTAATAAAAGGTTAATTTGAAAATCAAATGAAAAGTGTAAAACATTATTAATCCAATTAAAAGAAGAAACAAAAGATAAATATTAAATACTAATAAAATTACAACAAAATACATAACGATACAAAAAACTTATTTAACATAAGTTTGCATAATTTTGAATGAGACAAGTCAGAAATACAAAACAAACTAAGAATACGGCGAAATTTAAAACCAATTGGATAACATATTGTCCCCCAGAATTAGAAGCAATTTGAACAAATTATGTAGACTTCTAAAAAATTATTAATGAAATGATGCAAGAATGAAAGAAGCAACCGAAACTGAACATGAATAGCATAAACATATTTTTATTTGAGAAGAATGTGAAAAATTTTAAAAATTTATGATTCGAAGATGCAGATTGAAAGAGGATGAAGAATAGAGAAAAATACTAGCTGAACGCTCTAAAAAAATCAGAAAAATTGTTTATTTTCTATGAGGAGAAAAACAGGAAAGATACACTTAATAAATTAGATTGAACGCAACAAAAAAGTGAATAATAATAAATTTATGTTGAAAGATTATGAATATTTAGCATTTTTAAAAAGTAGCATACAAATAAAATACAAAATATTTCAAGATTTATGAACATATATTTCTAATCTGCGCATTAATGCAAATGTTTTTTTATATATTTGCCAAAAATCGCGAATAAATCGATTATAAATAGACAAAGAGACGCGCCCACATTTGATTAGGTTTGCCTCCCCTTGAGAGTCTACGCTCCTGCCACCTTGCCACCCCACTTGGTGGAGCCCAGGCAATCATTCAGGAGGCAGCGTCTGGAAAAGTTCTTCGGTCTTTTCCTTTGGATACCCTTGGACAACAAATCACTTGAAGTGGAATATTGTCGTCTGCGCTGTCTACGCACAAAATCGGCAGCAGGCCTGACAAGTCTCCATCCCCTCTCCCCCCCTTCCCTTACCACCCTTCTCTCTCTGCCCTTGGCTGCTTATCCCATTTGCAGACATGAAGCAAAAGCTGCGAGCAACTCACGTGCGCCACGTAAACTTTTATTTTCTTCTTATTTCGAAGCACATTTTTCGGCCGTCTGGCAGCGAGTGAAAGAGAAGCAAAGAGAGAGACAGAGAGGGAGAAAACGCGTCCTTTGTCTGTCCCTGGGTCTTTGTTTGTTTTGTCTGCTGCTGATTTGGCGCGCATATGTTGCTAGAACAGCAGCAGCAAGCTGCCTGCTCCACACTTTCCTCGTCGACATTTGGGATTTCGTTTTTGTGATTTTTATTTATCTAAAAATGAAAAGGCAAGACGACAAGGGGGACTTAATGTCGCTTTGATTTGTGGCAATCGCGCGCTAAACGTCGCAATTTTTGAAGTGAAATTGCTCGAATTGTTCGACGTCGACGTCGAGCTGAGAGTCTGTTGTCTCTTGTCTGTTGTCTGGCAGGCGAAAGACAAGTCTCCTTAGACTACTTCTACTTCCACTGACAATGACAACAATAACACAAACTGGGCAGGATGAGTTTGCCCCTCAGCTCGGCGAAAAAATGAAGCAGAAGTAGGAGACAAGGTTCCGGTTCCCTACGCGAGTTGCTGTTGTCCTTGTTCCTTTAGCTGTAAATAAACATGTTCGGCAATATGTCGCCCAAAGAGAAATAGCGAGCAGGAGATGGAGATGGAGAGGGAGAAGAGAGTCCTTGCCACGGCACGTTGACTGACTGCCACTTCCTTAACTTGACTTGAACTACGAGCAACCAAAAGATGTCGAATGTCGCTGTCGATGTTGCCCCTGCGGCCAGACAAACAGACGGACGGACAGACAGACAGACATCTATCGGGCATTGTCATTTCACTGCCTCACCTCTGAGTTTTGCTTTGGCTGCTGCTGCTGCAGTTGTCGGCATTTGAAATGCAAAGTTTTGCATACAAATTGAAATAAATTAATGCTCCGCTCATTTGCCAGTTTTCGTCTGGGGACCAAAAGCACATTTGACAGTTTGACGGCCGCAATTTTGTTTGCCTGCATCATGGCATCAATGAATGCTCTTACTTTTACAACTGCGCGTACTTTTCGCATCTATTGAATTTGGGATTTTCTATGCTGTTTGTTGCAATGTCAGGCAATTAGTGAAGTATTCAATAGCATGTCGGGAAAAATCTATGGAGATCTGAGAGCATTATTGCCATCATTGAAGAGCTAGTTGTGATGATCAATAAATTAAATTATGTTTGTTTTTCCTTTTGTTGATTTTTAGCTTATGTAACACATCTGACATTTTTATTACCTGAAATTTACTTTTGAATAAACGATTAATCATTGAAGCTCTAAATGCATAAATATTAGGGATATCAATGATTTTCCTGAAATCAAATAGTAACCATAATGTCTTTTAAAAATTTCATTTATCTTTTTAAATAGGTTTTATCACTAATATAGGGTTTTTGACTTTGAATCACTAAATAAATGAAGATTCATGTAAATCATTTATATTGCTTTGAATAGCGTCTATAATAATATTGTGCAAACCTTTTTAGATTGCATACAATTGGAAACATTTATATTCCCTTTATAAAATATGTAATTTGATTTGGTTTCATTGATGAATATGTATCTTTTAATCGTTAGGCTAATTTTAGGTTTCTTTCCAACTCCTTACAAACTCCTTCAAGAAACAACATAATGTATTTTATAACATAATTTTCTAATAAATACAAAACTCAATTTATGTAGCCAGCACTCTTCTTTCTGTAAGTTCAATTTAGTATTTAATACTTGATGTAATATAAAAAATAAATAAAAATAATAATATTTATTAATACAGTAAAAACATTCAATAAGAAATCTAGAATATTATTTGTTATAAAAGTTCTTAATTACTTGTGAATTTTCGAACAATTAATAGTCTTTAAATTGTTAAATGATTGAATTATACTAAACTTACAAATAATCTCCATAATAATTACTTTCCTGAAAAATTTTCATAGAAAAAATAATTGGGCGATGCTTAATTAAATATTTTACTTTAAAGATCAATCCACATAATTTATAAATAATCTCTATAATCTCTATTCTCACTCTATAAATAGTAATTCGGTAACATATAAATGTGAAATTCTCAAATGAATATTAAAGTTTTAAAAGATAATACATTAAATTTATCTAAATAATTTATATAAATTATAAACATACAAAAATTGCAAATTTCTTAAAAGAAATATATTAATTTAGATTTAGCTGACCATCATTAATTTGTTTAATTTGTTGACGTGATAAAATGTTAATGTTTTCTACACGCATTAAATTTAAATGCTTTCCCCACATAAATTAGTGACTAAACATTTATGTTAATATTGCTTTAGCTAAAGATTAAAATGAGGTTAAAGAGTTTTTTGGTGGCAGACTGATTGCAAAATGCATTTGGCGACTCTTGATTCTCGATTCTCGTTTGTCGAATGTTCTACTTGAAAGTCATTAATTTGCTATGGCAAAAGTCGAAACCAAATTGTGTCCATTGACCAGCAGCAACGTTTTTTTTGTTGGGGCCATTGAACTGCGCCCATATACGATATGAAAGCAAAAACAAACACGAAAATCAACAGCAACAGCAGCAGCCAAAATGTGCTTTGAACTCACCGTGGACAGGTGCAAACAACACAGCGTCAACGTGAGGGTATCAGAGAAAGAGATAGAGGAAGAGACAGAGACAGAGGCAGGTGCAATTTTTCGGGGCGACAGCAGACAACAAACAACAATAAACAGAGAGGGCAAAGAGAGGCGCTAACTGGTCCAATGCAAAACCAAAAAAAACGAACCGAAACAGACGGCGGCAAACAAAATATTCAATAAACTGCGGCAACAAGGATTGAGTTTGGTTTGAGTTTGAGTTTGAGTTCTGCAAGCTTAACAAACAAGGGATGCAGTCGCATTTAAATGCCGCTTAAATCGAAGGCGAGGGAAGAAGGTTGCTAAATATTTAATAACGAAACGCATCAACTGCCGGGACAATGTCGAAACAGTTCTCTATTGACGTTTGTTGTTCACTTTTGCGCCACGTGGCTCAGCTCAGCATTTGGTTTGGGCCAAGTCAGCATCCATCAGGTTGTTTGGGAGGGAGATGAAGAAAAGTGGGAAAAGGCAGTTTAACGATTTGTTTTGTTTCGCGTCTGCAATGTCAATGACGCCGTCGACGTCGACATCGAAGTCTGTTCTGTTCTCTGCTCTTACTCTCATCAAATTCAACCCTCGACAACAAAGTAAATCGCAATAAAACAGTTTTTTGTGGGGGGCGGCTGGACTTTCTATGCGGGATTTTGGACGCCGTCTGAGCTTTTTTGGACTCAGCCTGTAGATCATTGTCCTTGAATGGAGTTCATTCACACGGCGCGAGAACTGCGAACTGCGAAGTTTGCGATGCGATGCGATGATGATTTCGAATTGTCGATTTTAATATTGGGTGAGTGAGTAACCCGCTGTTAGCGTCGCAGTCGCTGTCGCAGTCGACGTTGACGTTGATGTCTGTCTGGTGGTGTAACCGACCTAGGACTTGCCATGTGGTATTGTCTGCCGTTTTGCTGTTGCTTCGTCTGCATTTGGCGGGAAAAAGCGTCGTCATCGGGTGGTTGGGCACCGCAAAACGGCAACAGACCAGAATTTATATAGCCAAAACAGAACATAAAATACGCCCAGACAGACAGACGGGTGGCAGCTCAACTCTGGAAGTGAGGTGAGCAGAGCTGTCTGTCTGTCTGTCTGTCCGTCCGTCTATCTGTCTGTCTGACGCTTCAGCCAAGCGCAGCCCCCGAGGCGCAAAATGCAAAAAACCAGAACGTTGTCGAACAGGGGAACAGCAAATGGAGACACAGGAACCTGAACCCGAATCCCAAATCCAAAAACCCGAACCGACGACAGAGACTCTAAATGAACGTAAGAGTGTATGAGTGTGTGAGTTTGTGTGTGTGCCAGTGTATGTGTGTGTGTGTTTGCTGTTTATACAAAAGGCGATGCGAAGCGAACGAGCGACGATTCTAAACTGTGGCAACATCATTACGACCAATAATGAGGGGGAATTTTTCATGTCTGTCTGTGCAAAATGAGTTGCAAGGTGAAAGACAGACAGAGACAAAGAGAGGAGGGTTGACTTACCTATGCCTATACAGACAGAAAGAGAGAGAGAGAGAGAGAGAGAGAGAGAGAGAGAGAGAGAGAGCGACTCTGACTCGGGCAGCTCGTAAACTGATATTGAGGTCGACGACTGCTAATTTGTTGGAGATGCGTCGTCGATGCGTCGTGTGCAAAACAGGGGACAGTCCATGGCCAAGAGGATTGCACTGGGGAGGGGGGAGAGTGGAAGAATGTGTGTGTCTGTGTGTGTGTGTGTGTGTGTGTGTGTGTGTGTGTGTGTGTGTGTGTGTGTGTGTGTGTGTGTGTGTGTGTGTGTGTGGAGAAGCCGCAACAACGTCAACACAACACATATCGAACTCGATGCCAAAGAAGAGGTACAGTTTTGAGGCGTGGCAGCCAACAACAACAGAGGCAACAAAAGAGGTAACAGAAGAGGCAACAACTATTACACAAGATAATAAAGCAATTGCAATTTTCATAAATTAATGAAGAAATTTATAGCATTAATTGCATCATTTATGTTAGGGATATTTTTAAATGAAAGACAATGTTTAGCGTAAGACGAATTTATGTAGTAAATTTAAATTGCTTATGAACTTTTTGTTGACATAATTCGTTATTTATTATATTTCAAAATTGTAAATAATAAAAAGAGTATACAGAAAGAAAAAACGCGCTAAAACCAGGAATAAAATCTGTTGATGAAATTTATGATTGATGTCAAAATAGAAGCTTTATTCTTAAATCAAGATCAAAATTCTTAAAAAATTCTAGATTGTCCAATCTTGAAATTAAGAGCATATTCTTGTTTTGAGAACCGAGAAATCTCAAAGATGAACCAATAAAGAAAAATATTAAATTAAGATCAAGCGTTGTTTAAAACAAAAAAAAAAATAGTAAGTAGTAAATAGTAAGAATTTGTTAAATAAATTAAAAAAAAAATATAAAATTTTTTGTTCATTTATTACGTGAATTTATAACTTATGAGATCGCATATAAAACGTATAGATAATAAATTAAGTAAGGATTTGCTAAAAAAAATTAAAAATAAAAAAATTAAAATTTTTATTTTTCAGTTTTAGCTTAAAATTATAAAAACTAAACCAAATAAATGTATTTGTTCATTTATTTATTTTTTTTTTTGTTATATAATGCTTTGCAAATTATTCTCAATCTGATAAAATGCTGAATATTCTATGGCAATGGAAAAATTCTGATTGTCTTCGCATATTCCTTTCAAATTTGTTTGCCTATTGTAAGAAATTACTGCGATGTCTTAAAACCAGTTTTCCTTTCATAGTGTAGCTTGAAGCTTTCCACTCCCATAAGCATTTTCAAAAAGAAAGAAGGATGAAAAAATCCCCTATTCAAGGACTTTGACAATACAAAAGCTCAATTGTCGCTATTTAAAATATTTGTGTTGTTTGGTATCAGTTTATTTTTAATTATTTTTTTAATTAAAATTTTTGTTAATGTGACACAACAGAGAGCATACAGGATCAGCTCGAGGATATGACACCGAGCGTGGCAACAACAACAAATAACAAACAACAACAAAAACAATAGCAACAACAAATAACTCAGCAACAAAAACAATAACAAAAGTAAATTTCCATATTAATATCAAATTTCCAGAGTGGTGAGCACTTCGTTGAGTTAACGCGACTGTCCGTAATTTATGGGGTCCTTTCTCAAGCACCTCCCCCTCTCAGTCCCCTCGCTCTCCTCGATGTGTCCCCCTCTCATCCCTTGGCAAATTCAACCCCAACCCCGTTGGCTATGTGCTCATCCCGGGCGAGGCAATTAAAAGCGCTTCGCAAGAAATGTGAATTGAATGAACTGCGTCTTACGTACGCACCAGGAAGTCCTTTGCCAGGGCAGGCAGTCAGGCAGGTCTATGCAGCGAGTCCTTAAGCATAGGCCGAGCCATAGACCGAGGCATTCAGGACAGACGCCAGACAAGTTCCAGCCACAGACAAGGAGCCGCAAAAGCCCGCACATGCCCTTTTTCGCTTTTCGCCATTTGGTCTGCGTTTATGTTTTGGGTTGTTGTGTTTTAGGTTTGAGTTTAGGTTTTTCAGTTTGAGTTTGAGTTTGAGTTTGGGTTGTGCGTTCTGGGTTCTACGTTCTCGCTTCACGCTTCTCTGGTGGTGGTTGCTCCAGGCATTTTTGTCCCTGGCCCCGTCGCACCGCCAGACGATACCCACAAGCTCTCTCGGGGAAAAAAGGCGGCCAACGCACCAAATACGAGCATAAAATGCGAAATGCGAGGACTTGAAAAGTGCGTTGATATTTTGTGCGTGGCCAGGAAGCGTAAGCGACAGCGGCGTGTCGAGCTCTCCTCCTCCTCCTGAACAGAGCTGAGACGCAATATGGCTGAAGGGGCGGCCAACCAGCCACTCCAAGCCAGTCTGACAAACAGCCAAGCAGCCAAGCCAGTCAGTCATGCAGTCAGTCAGTCAGCCAAGCAGTCAGTCAGCTAGTCAGCCAGACAGCAGCGAGTCCTTGATACACTTTGAGAATAAGCTGATCAAAATGTTGATTAGTATTTTAAGTCAATAGGTAACAAATATTTTAATCAAGAAACTAAAAGATTTTAGAAATTGGAGCGATGAGTTGAAATGATAAGTTCTAATGTTGCAAGTTGAAATAAAAGTAAATTGATTGAATAATTAGAAGACTGAAAAGATACCACGTACTCGATCTCCCCGAGAGATAAATCTAAGCAGCTGAATATGTTATATATAATAGCAGGACTCATTGGATAACTGCTATTTGTGTTAATTTAATATAATATACAGATTATAAATAAAGATTTTTTTTTTTAAATCGAAAAAATCTAAAAATAGCATAGCAATTCGTTGCGATCGGATAAAAATTGCAGAAGTTATTGAAGAAACGCCTCTTACTACGGGTCTTAGTTGCTTTTGGGGTGACAATCTATATTTTGCACTCAATACACATACGATACCGTTTTGCATATTTTTAGTATTTTTTCAGTATAACAATTTAGTATTTTTTATATTTTTACCGGAGTATTTTGCTTTTATTCAAAATTGGAAGCGAGTATCTTAATATTCATACACGTTTACAATTAGTTTACATATTTTAATTAAAAATCGCTTGGAGTTTTCTTTACTTTTAATAGAATTGTGCAATTATTTTAAATGACACTCCTAAAAAATAGTTTGTTAATTATAACACTATAGTTATTATATAAATTTAATAAATTAGTAATTAAAAGCCTTACATTTTTAAAATAATACTATTAGAGTGAGTTCAAGTTGTTTAATAACATTTTAGGTTAAAACTCTAAATTTGTAATGTAATAACTATGAACTTATGACATTCTGAGTTAAGCAAATGCTAAACTTTATTATAAAAATAGTTCGTGAACTTAATATGAGTACTTGAATTAAATGCCAATTTAATGAATATGCAAAGCTTCATTTCTCTGAGTGCACTGGGCAACAATGGGCGCTGTGAGTTTAACGAACTTTAAGCATTTCCTGCCGACTGTTAAGGACCTCCCTCCTTCCACCCCTGGTCAGCTTTCATTTCACAGCGTTTTCTGGCAATGCGACGATGGCGATGGCTGAATCGCCAGCCTCATGAGCAATTTGCCAGGGTCCAGTTTCGGTTTCATTTCGACTTGGACACGTAACGAGCACATCCTGGGCGCAGGCACAAACACCGTTATTGGCCACAGACTGCCACAGACAGCACTCCTGTTGCTGTACTGTTGCTGCCCCTTTTGTTGTGCTTTTTTTTATTTGTATTTTTATGTGCTGTCTGCCTTACGTGATGTAACAATGCGGTAGGTTGGGAATTTGCGGCCTGCTGTGTGTCTCTCTCTCTGTCTCTCTCTCTGTCTCTGTGTGTGTTGTCGGCTAAATAAATTTGCAAATAATTTACTTTTGCCTCGTCCGTCACATTGTCTCTCCCTCTCAATCTCTCTCAATCTCCGGCTGCTGCTGCTCCTGGCTTTCCGTTTTGCTGCCCGGCAATCGTCTCCAGACGCTCGCTGCGATCAAGGTCAATGTGCGTGCTGTGTCAGTAACCTTTGCCATTGTCGCCTCCGCTTCAACTCCCCAGACTTGCACACACACACACACACACCCCTCGATCCACTCTGCTCTCCCTCCCGCTCTCTCTCTCACCCTTGTCATGTTTTTATTATATTTGGGTTTGTACTTATACATCTTTTCTTTTTCGCAGCTTTTTTTTTGTTGTGCTTGCTGCGTCGTCTGGACGACCAAAAAAAAAAATTATATATATTATTCGAACAGATGTGCAAAATGTTGGAAAGTCGCCTGCGCCTTCGTCTACGTCTTCGACTTCGTCTGCGTCTTCCACTTCGTCCTCGTCTCCAACTCCCTTCAACCTTGGTCCCAGCCTGGTCGTTGACGTTCCCATTGTTGTTCCCGGTTCCCATTCCCGTTCCCGATTCTCGTTCCCTGTTCTCGTTACGGCTGCTGCTGCTGTTGACTCTCTCGAGCCAAAAGGCATTTGATTTGCCATAATCGCATATTAGTCGTTTGGCCAACGTTATGTATTTACTTTATGTGTCTGTTCTGGCCCACGTAATGGCCATCCAAGTGTTGTTGTTACTGCTACACACAGTTGAGCCAAAATTGAAAGCTGGCTTATCACAAATCAGTTATCAACTCGCTCTTGCTCTCGCTCGCTCAACAGACTCCATGATGAAATGGCCCATCAATTGAACAATTTGTTCAACTTTTCCAACATGCAGACACATTTTTTTCATCCGCATGTGCAAAAGTTTAGGCAACTGTAAAAAAAGCTTTAAGAACTCGGCTCTAATGTCTAACATTTATTATCACCAGGCGATTTTTATCCCTAATCGAGTTAGTTTTCTCTTTTTTTAGGGTCTTTTCCTTTGATTTAAAGACAAAGTAGAAGCGTTTGCTAAAGCTTAAATATACAAAGAGATTTATTTTCCATTTAAGTTTTTGGCAGGTGATAATGTACAAGTTGTAGAGGAATATGGTAAGGATTAACACTCAAATAGTGATTGAAATAAAATATTTCTATTACAATCATTTATTTTTAAATTAAATATTTTTTAATAAAATATAAAATATATGCGTTAAAATAATTAATTTTTAAATTTAATAATTTTGAATTATTTATTTTTAAAATTTTATATATAAAAAAATACAAGAAAACAAGTAAGAGATACTTCACTATTTAAAGTATACCGCAAAAATACTAAAATATACCAAAGGCTATAATTGGTATTTTGATATAGTACTACATCTAAAATATACCAAAGAATGCACAAAATACCAGCGAATCAGTCAAAGCAACTAAGGCATGCAAAAGATTTTCTAAATTTCAAAAATTAATAATGAAACAAATATTTAATTTTAAATTTCATAAATTTTCATCACTATCTCTAAGAATTCTTTAAATATAAAAAGTAAAATTTTTATTTATGCTTTTATTATTATGCAAATTTAAATGTAACTAGTAAGAAAACTGCTCGACTGTGAAATACCCGTTACCCATCATCAAGAGGTCTGGCAATGCTCTTTAAACATACTCAATATACCAAAATATACTTAAATATACCAAACACTCAATTTGGTATATCAATATAGTATTCATTTACATATATACTTTCAAAATATATCTACCATAAAGTACAAAATATACCAAAGTGTTAACCAAAGCAACAAAGATCTGACTGCAGCTGCCATTTTATGACATTCACCGTTATTTCTTTTGCTAATAATTTAAAAAAAAACAGCTTGCCATCAAGATATAAATCAAGCTGTGGGAACTTTCATTTTAATATAAATAAGTACTAAAATAACCATAATCCAACCACACAAAACGTATGAATATATTTAACTCCAACCCCGTTAAATTTAATTGCATAAAGCATAAAAAAGTACTTTTGTAACTAATCACCTTTAGTAGCTATATAAAAAATATCATTATCATAAAAACATATTAAGGTCGTATAATTTTACAATCAATCACACTAAGTACAAAAGTATCTACAAATGTATCTACAAGATATGCACAACAATTAATGGCATTTTAGTAAGTTTGCAATCATAACAAAATGTTAAGTACAGTGTATATGGCTTTAAGTGTCATTTGCGAGACGTAAAATCGTAAAAAATGTTTAATTGTTGGTCTCTTTATCGGCAATCTATCACATCGTGTGATTCGAAAGTAAACTTTTGGCTAATTACCAGCCTGACTGCTGCACACTTGCCACTTGCCACTTGTTCCGCTTGCTGGCCATGCCTCTCCCTATCTCTCTTTCTCTCTCACCGTATCTCTCTCCCTCTGTCACACTTTGGTCTGACAAATAGTTTGAATAATTACACCGCCAACTAGCTCAGTCAGCCAGCTGGTGGCAAAGCTCTCCCACTCTGTGTGTGTGTGTGGCAACAGTTGCTAGCATATTACACTCAATATATCATTCATTATCCGCCATGAAAAATTAGCAATCGCATTTTGTCTGCCACGCTCGTTTAAATGCAAGCAAAAAAAACACAAAAAAATGAAAATAATTTTGAAGAAAGTTTTATCAGTTTGCTGGCAGCCAAGAGGAACCAAAACTCTCTCAGCTAGCACTTTTTTTTTTTTGGATGGCTGCAGCAGTTGGCCAAGAATGTGCAACAAGACAGCAGGACCAAGTTTTAAGCAGGAGCAGAGCAGTTTGTTGCCGGCGACGGTTGGGCGCATAAAAATTAGCTAATAATGATGGCCATAAAATATGATTTGGACAGCAGCAGCAGCAGCAACAGTCGTGAAAAGGGATGGAGTAAGAAAGTTTTCCAATAAAATCAGACACACTCAGTGAGAGAGGTCAGCGCCGAATGTTGAACATCGATCATCAGACATACGACAAATATGTGTGCCAAACTTGGCAAATGAATTAAAAAAGTTGATGTGCGTTGTTGTTGGTAATTAACTGAGGATGCGACAGCTTCAACTTCAACTTCAACTTCAGATTCACATTCTTCTCATTACCCATCATCACTTGCCATTATCATGAGCTGCTGACTGCAAGAGTCATTCTTGAGAATGATTCATAATTATTGCAATGCGGCAAAAGGCGGTAGAGCCTTTCGTCCTGTTGGCACCATAAAATTGACAAATGCGTCTGTAAACTTGGCTAATAAAGGCCATGGCCTGTTCTGACTTGGATGTTCTGGATGTTGTGTGATAAAGCTGCCGCTGATTGTCGCACTTCCCTCACTCACTCTCTCTCTCTCTCTCTCTAGCTCTTCTCTTACCTAGTAGGCAATTAGAAATTTTATAGCCCCGCCCACTGAGTTTGACATATTTATGGGCGCTGAAAGGCCAAGGTTCATCGAGTCAATGAGTAATGTATGTCTAACGCTGAACTCTAGCAAGTTCGAAGTTCGAGGACGAGATTTATTGTATGCGCTAGCAAACAAGTTAATGAAAATTTGATGATGGCATTTGATAAACACAATCGCGCCATATATCAAACAGGCCGCAGTCGCAAAAACTCTCTTTCCATTTTCTTTTTTTTTTTATACCCGCTACCCATAGGGTAGAAGGGTATTATAAGTTTGTGGATGCAGATATCGTATATTTTGGTACGGTATATGGTATATTTTTGCGTTCTACGGTATATTTTGAATGTTACTCTATATCAATATACCAAATACACCATTTTGTATATTTTTTAGTATTCTTATTAGAACGTATGGTATATTTTTTTTTTTATAAATATTTTGATTTCATTCACAATGAGGATTTTTAAATGTACTAATATTATATTATAGTATTTTTACTCAATACTAATTTGGTGTATTTACAATTTAGTACCGAACTGCTCTTTCTTGTAATTACAATGGGTGGCGGGTATTTTTGAATGTACTACAATAAAAATATTCCAAATATAACCTATGGTATATTTTTAGTATGTTTTGCGGTATATTAATAGCTATATTTTAATTGTAATGTGTGACTAGTTTGCTTTTACTCACAATGTGTTTATTTTTGAATGTTGTACTTTATCAATATACCAAATGTATCCTTCGCTATATTTGTAGTATTTTTACGGACTATTAATTTGGTATATTTAAAATTTAATACCGAACTGTCCTGTCTTCTAATTACAATGGGTGGCGGGTATTTTTGAAATATAACCTATGGTATATTTTTAGTATATTTTGCGGTATATTAATTTGCTTTTTCTCACGATGGGAAGTGTTTATTTTTTAACGTTGTATTTAACCAATATACCAAATATATCCTTCGGTATATTTTTAGTATTTTTGCGGTATATTAATTCGGTATATTTTAAATGTAATGTCGGACTATTTTGCTTTTACTCACAATGTTAAATGTTTATTTTTTAATGTTGTACTTTATCAATATACCAATTCTATTCTTCGGTACATTTGTAGTATTTTTGTGGTATATAAATTTGGTATATTTTAAATTTATTACTGCACTGTTTTGCTTTTATTCACAATGAGTAGTAACAGGTATCTCACAGTCGAGCACAATCGACTTGGTTTCCAAATTATTATTTTTTGTTGGCCAACGGTCATTGGCCGCCAATGGCGGATTATTAGAAAGCTTAGAGTACTATATAACAACTAGGGGACAACTGAGAGATTCACAGATTTGTAATGGGTTTTTGCGTTGGGCAGCTCAAGAATTATGACAATGCGGCGAGATATTATCGCTAATCGAGACTACTTGAGAGTTCAGTTAACCGAGACCAATGGAGATGTATTATACTCAACTCTCTTTCCCTCCATTGTGGCCATATAACATTGGGCAACGGCAGCAGCAACCACCAACCAAGTAATTTATGGTTACTATAAGTGCAGGCAAATGACGAGCACGAGGATAAGCATAAGGACGAGCTGCAAGGATGAGCATGAGAGGACGCGGTCGAGCGTCTGCTGAATATTAATATAAAATCATGTGTGTCTGAGTGTGTGTGTGGTAAACGAGTATATAATAGCTTCAAGTTTAGGATAATGCATTTGACCATAAAATTATATTTCATATCAAGTTAAGTATTATTGGCTGAACTACGATACGAGCATTCAGCATTCACCATTTGCTTTAAGAGAAAAGTCAAATCATAACGCTTATATGCTTAGCACTTTTAAAGTAATATTGAAAATAAAAGTTAGCGATATACTAAAAGTGTTTGACAGATGGATATGCTATTGGTTACAAAATTCAAACTCCAACATAAATTTTAACAACATGAAAAAATTCTGAATATATAATACAATGCGTTTTTTTTAAATACTGAAGAATAGCAAGAATTCGGCTGGTTTCTAATGTGAGCTAAATTTGAATAGGAAGTCAATCTAAAATAATAAAATCTTAGCAATATTAATAGAGTTCAAGCAAAATAATAGATACTCTCTTTAAGTTACATTATTTTAAGCAATTATTTATTGTATTCTAAATCAATTTTAGTTTAATTTAAAATTCAAATATTCAAAATTTTAAAATCAAGTAAAGAAAAATATACTAATTTTAGTAACATGTATTAATGTTACTTTTCATTTGGAATTAAATCTCCAATTAATGTCAAAATAAAATACCGAATATAAATTGAAATGTTTTTAAAATAATTTAAGAGCTTTGGCTGACTCAATTCTAACAAAAATGATTGACATCTTTTCCAACATTCACAATTGAAAATGCTTTTATCTACATTTCTAATAATACATAATAATTAATATTATATAATAAAATAACTGTCATTCAATTAGATTGTCGAGAATTTGACTAGAATCTAATGTAATGGAAATTTGAATTTTAAATTAATCTAAATATGTTTTGAAATTGAAATTAAATCATTTAGTATATATTGACAATATGTTTAAAATTAATATAAATTCGTGAGAATATTTATAATTTAGCTTGTTTCTAATGTTATTAAAATGAACTGAGACTTCTAAGAATAAATGATCTTAAATATTTTATGACCTAATTTCTCGGTAACTCAAAACATAATAATTGTCATCCTTTTGTGAAAATATTTCGTAATGAAAACCAAATAATTTCCTAAGTAATATTTATCAAATCTTACCCCATAACTGTGCAATAAGTTGCTACTGATTAATTTTAGGGAATTCTTTCAGTCATTTGCCGAGCAGCTGAGTGCACATGGAATGTTTTCAAGGAAATTGTGTAAACTGTGCTGTTGATCATTGATAAATCGTGTGATATTGATTAAGAGCGATAGTGAATAGAGAGCTGCAGCGCAGCGCATTAATTTCCTGAGGATTAAGCAGGGGAGATGAGGAGGACAAAGTAGGGCACACTTTTGAAATGACCGCCGGAGTTCCAGGAATGGCCAAAGGCTGACCAGAGATTCCCACACAGCGAGCGAGGAGAAAGGAGATACCAGAAAAAAATAAGGCCAAATAAAAAAAGGACTCTCGCCAGGGGACAAGGTGCTGGGCCACAGTCAGAGCCAGGTTTAGAGACAGAGACAGCAATAGACATAGAGACAGAGTCATGGCCATGACCAGGGCCACAGTCACAGTCACAGTCAGCGTCCGAAGAGAGTCAGGGCGTTAATGTGCGAAGTGCGTCTGAATGAATTTCAGCAGAAATGTGATGTGGCTGCTCTCGATGCCGTATCTGTATCTGCATTTGAACTTGTATCTGCAGTCGTGGCAACTCACATATCTATTGAATGTGCGACGTAGGTAGTCAAAGGCAAAGGCAAAGTCTAAAGCAAAGGCAAAGCACAACTCGTTTTTCGCAAGGCGCATAGAGAAAGGATAAAAGGTAAATCACCTTTTGTTTGTTGCCCTCGAAATGACCGAGTTCATTGTCAAGTTCAGGTATCCCTCTGTCTCTGCGTTCTGTGTTTTCTGTGTTCTGTGTGAGTCTGTGAATTTGTTGCGCTTGCGTCAAATTTTGCTACTCGAGCAGCGGCAAAACTCGGCAACTCGTCGTCGTTGTCCACAAAACACAGAAGGAGGCCTGCAACTGAAGTGTGGCCAAGTCTGCGGCTTTGGGTTTAGTTTGATTCAGTTTTCGGTTTTGTTTTGGTTTTGTTCAGTTCTGTTCTGTTCTGTTGTGGACTTCACTTCCAACTCGAACTCCAGCTCAGACTATGAACCCAACTCTGGGTTCTGCTTGTGATTCGGTTGCTGCTGTTTTGCTGTTGCTGTTCAAAAGGATGCTCCATAAAACAAAAAGCTATGCGAAAGTGACATTTATGTGTTTTTAATTCCTTGCAAATGTATGAGTGTTCTTTCTGTTTGTGTGCTTTGACTGGCTTTTGGGTCTCTCGCTCTCTCGCTTGTTATGCCTTTCTGAGGAATTTACTGGCTTTCGTCTGAACTTACCTTGCAACAGCGCATTGACCTGCAACCGATGCGATGCCAAAGTCAAGGCGTGATTGCGGCTCTGCACAAAACAAATAACAAACAACAAAGCAACAACAGCAACGACAACAACAATAACTTCGCATAGTTTTCTTCTGTTTGCTTGACCAAAAAATCTCATCTTTTGTATGGCAAATAATTTTGAACTTGCTAATAGACAGGATATTCAGAGAGTCGAGTGCCGGCGTCTCGAGTGAGGTTATTATTGTGCAATCTTGAGTGCTAGCTGACACTTAAGATTGATAGACAAATATGAATTGATAAATCGCAGAGGAGTTTCTATTCTTTACGAGAAGTTTGCTTAAGATTTGCCAAGACATTTTTACATTTATTGATGTCAGATTTGCAGTTGGCATACGCCGCACCCAAAGGCTTATATTTTATTTATTTACTTATTTTCGAGTCAACTTTGAGAAGTCGTCATTGCAAAAAGTAATAATAATTATAAATGTGCAAATGTGGCATAAATAATAAAATAAGAAATTTTAATCTAAGAATTTTGATTATTATCCAATAATATAATATAAATAATATATATATATATAATATATATATTACTGATACAACGAATTCTATTGTATTTGATTTCTATTTATTTATTTCAAAAACTATTAGCAGTCTACTGATAAACATTGCAATCTATTTCAAATTAAGTTAATAATCAAAATTTGTGAATTAATTTTTCAATTTCACATTTTAATTGTCTTATATCTTTAAAACATATTTTAAGCACAAAGCTATTGAAAATAATTAAATAGAAAAATGTCGAGTCGAAGGCCCCAGCAGCCAGTAATATCTTCTCTATTAAATATAGTATTAAATACAAGAATATAATATAAAAAAAAAAATTAAACAGAAAAAAAATGGAATACTACAAAATGTTTTAAGAACCATAATAAATAATTCAACAAGTATGAGAAAGCAAGCAAAATAAAATGAAAAATCTTTAAAATACAATTTGTTGAGACCCGAACTAAACCATGTGTTGTTAAAGAATGATATAAGTACTCCCAAGTTGTACAGTTTTTCTAAATACTTCTTCCTCAAAAATTCTTAAATCATGGTCCTCGAATTGTTTTTCTTTAAATTAATCTGTTTAATAAATTAATTCTCAATTTATACTCTTCTTTAAGTAATTGAAAGTGTTTAAGTATAGTTGCGAAATAAACTGTTAAACTGTTCTGTTATTCCAATAAAGTTTTATTATTATTAAATAATTAAAATTAATATTTACATATACAAAAAAAGTTGTTCAAATATTTAACATAACAGTGAATGTAATTCGAATGTCTTAAAGCTCTCACATTTATACTTAAATTTATGTTTGTGTTTTAGTTTTTTCCTGTTTTTGCTGTTAACTGATTCAAAACTGATTTGCACCTTCAATTTCTTCTGCATCTTCCTCTTCTTCGATTGGGGTCTTATGAATGCGACGGCATCTTAATCTGCAGCAACCGATCATAAACAAGTTGGGCGAGTTTTGGCTGACGCCACTTAAACGCCACCGAAATAGCCAAAAACGCGAAATTCCTTTCAGCCAAAAACATTCGTTTCGTCGCGTCTCCTTTTCCTTCTTCCCTTCCCCTCCTTCACCTTCTCCTCTCTGTCCGCCTTTGTTTGCTCTCGTGCCTCTCAAGTGTCTGGGCTACCTGGGCGGGTCATTGAATGCAACGCTTATCAAGTCAGACCCCGAAATGCGTGTCCCTCTGCACGTCCACATTGATTACAAACTGTTGAATGAATTCCGCCGTTTCCATTTGCCATTCCCATTTCCCGACTCCCCAAACATCCAATACTCCATATACTCCATACTCCATACTCCATACTCCATACTCGATTCGTTCATTCCTCATTCGCACTGAGAATTTTGTTGGACTGCGCGTTTGAGTTGAGCCGCCACTGAGAAGCGTAGACCTAAGACCTGAGACTGAGACCAGAGAATTCCAAGAAGGACATCTCTCTTTTTTATTGTTTGGCTTTTTATGCTGTTTTCATTTAAAACATTTTATGGCATTTTGCTTTAGTCGCCGCTTCATTATGATTTTTATGGCCACTTTGACGCTCCACTCTGCCGCTCTCAGTTTTGTAGAGGATTTCTCAGTTCTCAGTTCTCGGTTCTCAGGTGGAGTGAAGTGCTGCAACAATTTTGTTGTTGTTATTCTTTTGGGTAATGCGCCTACGCAGGGCCAAAGGCGAAAGCAGCAGTCGAGGAGATAGAGGAGTTGCACTGGAGAAGGAAGAGGAGGATGAGGAGGAGGAGGCGAAGGCGGTGGCATGCCTCCAATGGGAAGTAACAATGCACCGCGCGGTGGTTTGTTTGAACACCGAAAACCGTTTTTAATGCTCGTTATAATTTCGGTGTTGCTCTTTTTTTATTATTTTACTTTCTTGTTTTTGTTCTTGTTGTGCCTTGTGGGGATCAGACATCGCACATCGGACATCGGCATCAGCATCAACATCAGCATCGGACATCGCCATCGGGATCTTTGAGGGTCTCTTTTTTCCGTTTCTCGATTTCTGTTTCTGTCTGCTGGTTACGGGTGATTGGCCTTTAAAGCATGCCCCATGTGATTTTCGCTTAATATCCTTGGGGGCAAACGAAACTGTTCTCTCCATGCCTGTGTTCTCCTCATCGATCTGGGTCGGCATCGTGTTTTTGGAGTCAGTTCTCGAGTTTAGTCACCGAACGCCGTAAAATGAAGTTGCTCGACTTTAATTGGGATCATTAATACGTGCTATCTGCTGATGTTCTTTGGGCGGGGGATTTACACAAACCCGCCAAATGAAACCTCAATGGGATCCTTTTGGATATTTATGCCTTAAATGTGCTTCAATGTGTGAGTCGATGTCGTTAAAAAAACACTTTGTAATATAATATAATAATATTGTCGGAAAGTTAATTGAAAAATATTAAAGATTGTTGCTTATTTCATTTGCAAAGTTAACAAAGATGTATTTTATTAAATTGGTATTATTAAATCGGAATACTCTTAATATTATTATATTAAAATGTGGTGAAAATAAGAGATATGGGAAAATATATTATAAATGTACTGTTGTTAATAATATTGAGTTATAAATGTTATCTTCATGATATGGCAAATATCTTACCCCAATGAACAATTCAAACAGAAAATGCTCTTGATATATTACAAACTGTGTAGTATACATTAAATTAATGCTATAAATTCTAATGCATTTTTAATTCAAGAAATTTTGTAATCTTCTTTAATATTATTAATAAATTAAAAAGTGGTGCATATTCGAGTAAGTCGAAAGGAACATTTTTTGCATTCAAATAAATTTTCATTGCAAATAAAACAGGTGAGTATACTCGACAATGAGATACCCGCTACCCATTTTGAATAAAAGCAAAACAGTAAGGTGTGATTTAAAAAAAAAAATTCCATATTACTATACCATAAGAATACTCAAAGTATACCAAAAACTAACTATCAATATATCGATATTGATTGTACTACATTTAAAATATACCATATGGTCCAAAATATACCAGATTGTCAGCAAAGCATACATATAAAAGAATTTCTTAAATAACTCTTACATTTTTATGTGATCGCAACCAAATTTTAAGAAATCATAACGAATATACAAGTAGTTATTATTTTACGTATCAATAATATAAAAATACCATAAATTTGTATGCTTTCAAAAAACTTTATGACAATCATATATCTATGGTTCATATTAGAATAAGTCAAAAATTATAATAGGACATTTCCTGAATAAATAATAATGCCATAAATTTTAGTGCATTTGTAAATGTCAAGCAGAGAAATCACTTTTAGTATAGTATATTAAAATGAGATTAAAATTGAATTGCGACTACAGCTCAAATAGGAAGTTATCTTGATGTGCAACAGCTTTTTCATTGCAAATAAAAATACCATAAGCTCAAATGCATTTCTAAGTCAAAAAAACTTGATGACAACCCAAAATCCAAGTACAGTGTAAAAGCATTTTAACTCAGTTTTCGTGCTTTATTATTACAACTGTAGACTGTACAGAGTTTGTTATAAAGTAGATCTCATTAAATTGAAAGCACTAACAGTGCGAGCAAATGACATTTGACATGGGATCTCTCCCATCTGACGTCAGCAACTGTCAGGGTAAAAAACATAAAAAAAATACGAGGGAAAAAAAATATTAATTAAACCTGATAAAACACTCTAATTAATTTGTAACCTTCAGCATATATTTGTTGGTACTTTTTCAGTTTTTTTTGGTATTTTTGGGGGCAGCTCGTTTTTGTTTTATGACTGAACATAAATTGAAGTTCGGCCAGTGCGACTTTCAGTCATTCATAAAAGACAAGATGACGGGACAGTAGGCAAAATTGAACCACGAGCCACGCCCACATTGCGGCAATACGTTTTGGGCGTTGTAATTTACTTTTACGAGCCATAAAATATGGCGACAGACACAGAAAGCGAACCATTAAAAAGTACACAAATCGCATTTAATTTGAAATTATGAATTGGAATTGGTATTGAAAATGGGATCGTGAAAGGGGGAAGGGGAATTGGGGGGAATGAGAAATGGCAACGGAATCTCAAGGCGACTCGTCTGCTTAATTGAACGCGCGACGGGAGGCGGTAGGCGTGGTCACAGTGGGCAGTATTGTCTGTTTAAAAAGCTATTAAAGAATGAAGCAGTTAAGTTAGGCGTGGGGAGGGGAGAGAAGAGATAGGGCGGAGACAGTGTGCCAGATATGCTGCAACTGCAACAGCTGCCTCGCAATAAGGAAGCACAACTCCAATAGAGCCAAACCCCACGCTAACAACAATGTATCGTAAATGGTTGGTCACTACTTTATACTATACGAAACGAACGAAGTCATCAGCAGACAGCTTTACTGAGACTGAGACTGGACTCAAAAGTCGCAAAGTCCGTGGCGCCCGTCGACTCACTCAACTGTTTAGCGGAGCCACACGCAAATGCAAATATTACCATAATTATCGCACATGGCCCGCAGACCATGACTAAAGCAATCGCTCGTCCATCGCCGGAGACTCCAACTCCAACTCCAACTCCGACTTCGACTCCATCATCGACTGCGACTGCGACTGCGACTTCGTCTACGACTCGTCGTAGTAGCTGCCCACACCCAAGACAAAGCCAAAGCCAAAGCCAAAAGCGAGTCGAGAGTTCCTCTTTAAACTCTCCCCTCCGAGTTCCAGGCACGCGGCATGCAATCGAAATCTATTACCATGCATTTGCCCGACCGGTGAAGAAAGCGGCTCATTACATGTTTATTATTGTGTTGTGTCGTTGCCCTAACTAGAGTCGAGTATCTTTGATTTTGCAGTCACTTTGGGTGGCCCAATTTATAGCTGTGAAACCTGAGGTGATTCTGTCTAGACAGCTGAGTTTATTTTGCTAGCTTAGAGATTGATTTCCAACTAGGAATTCTACATTTAAAGTGTACCTTACAATATGAATATTTTAAACATTGTGTTAGATGATAAGGAATCTAAGAAATCGTTTTTTATATGGTGTATTTTTATAGGTATTCAGACTTGGTTAAAAATCACTTTTTTTTAATTAAATTGAATTTTACTGAATACTAAATTTTTTTGTATGATATTATTTGCAACTTAGGTATTCATTTCTAACTATAAATCTTTCAAGCTCTACCTTACAATATGAATATTTTAAACATAGTTCTAGTTAATAAGGAATCAAAAAAATCATCATGTTTTTATTTGCAGTTTAGAGATTGATTTCCAACTAGGAATTTAACATTTCAGATATGTCTTACAATATAAATATTTTTATCGTAATGTTAGTCGATAAAGCATCAAAGAAATCATCACAAATTGTTTAATGATATTTCATATTTTGACTAGCTTAGAAATCACTTATTTTTCAACTAAATTATAATTTTACAGTATGCTACAATTTATTTTTTGATAAGTGAAGAATTCTAATAGATTGCGGTCGCGCCGTTTTATTTATTTACATCTTTGGCAAGTTTAACAAAACAGATTATTGCAAATTTCTTATGTAAATTATTTTCAAACATTTTAAATAATTCAACGACAATGATATTGCTGTATCTATTAATACATTCAATTTGGTTTTATGCCTACAAAGCTTGAGCTAACTAAAATTATTATGACTGAAAAAGGTTTTTGCTAAACTTTATATATGAGAAGGGAGGTATAAATCCTATGATATCTTTACAATACTCTTTATTTATATTCATTTAGTGAGTAGAGCTATTTTTACAATATATTTTGTATACATTTCTTTGGTAGAGATAGAATATTGCATTAATTATTAAGTAGCAGGACTCTAGAGTCTAGATTAAAACACTTCGCCTACCTATTTTTGAAAACAAAGGATATTTATCTCTTATATCTTTCCTTTCTCATAAGGTGGCATATTCTCTTTACAACTTACTCAAATTCTCTATTGATTTATAGTTGGTCAGCAAACAAAACCTTCGTGTACTTCCAGCTATTCATTCTCATTTTTCGCTTCACAGGTAGATTTTTCTCCTCTTCACAGCAGTGTATCTGTTCTTCGTCTAACTGCTGCCACTTATTGCTGTTATTACAGTTGCTGTTGTTGTTGTTGCTACCTGGCCAAGTGCGGCACTTGACTTTATTTTGGTTACATGCCATGGGCCATGGCAATTTATTCTCGGTACCCAATAAAAGTCACTTGATTGGAACTGCAACTTGCCGGCTTTTATTGGTTTATTATGGCAACGCGAGGGCAACGCGAGATCTTTTGCCCGCCGGGCTGCCCAGCATACTTTAGTCTACTGCCACCTGCCACACAGTGGTAGAGGGAGAAAGAGACAGAGAGGAGGGGAGAGAGGCAGCTACTACTTAAGCTACTATGAGAGGCCGCCTTCTAGCTGGCAATCAAATTTGATGGCCTTGTTGGCTGCTGGCCCTCTTTAGGGCGGATCCCAACATAATGGCAGCATTTTTGCGGAATGTGCCACACAGACTCAAACACAAACATCTCTCGACACTCAATCAGCATCGACGGCAACGGCAATGCAGCAAATGCTGTCTCATAAGTCAAAAGAATGTCATTTAGCTGGTAGCTGAAGAGAAAAATACTGCAGCAGTAGACTTAAGTGTGGTGCAACAGCAAGTGGCATAGATCCTTGAACTGGCAACTGGCGCCTATCGCTGTGCTCGCATCTAACTGCCGCATGAGTTATGGCCCAAAATGGCCAGGACGAACGTAACCAGCAGGACCAATATGATAATAATTTTATGTGCTCGTAAAAACATTAAAAATGTCTACAACAACAGCGAAAATAAAAATGAAAACAACGAAAATGGTCAAACAAATTTCCGCTGCAATTGGCCAAAAGATGTCAACAAAAAAAAAGAAAAGACAGCTGTATATTACTAACGACGATGACATTTAAAATGCTCGTGAGATGGCCATAAAACTCACCCAATTTGATGCTTGATCTTGACCAAATGCCGAACGATGTCTATATCGACTGCCAAACTGAGTGCGGGACAACTCGTTTTTATGACTACCAAAATGGAGCTGTTCAAGCGTTTTAATTGGCCACATGTGGCAATAAAACAATCGCATACAGCCGAAAGAAAATTGATAGGAAAAACGATGACTGCAAAATATTGAAAGTGGAACACATTAAGATTGAGATAGGTTTTTCTTTTTCGATATTTAATTATTAGAGTATTTTGTTAGGCTGCAGTTTAGTTGTCATAAAATAAGTTAAATGGGCTCTTACAATTAAGGAAAGAATTCCTTACCTTTGAGTGTTTACAGACTTGGTTCAATCTAGACATTTTTCCATTCTTAAAACAAGAAAATAATTTTGAATTTCAAGAATGAAACATGTACATTTTGTTTTAAATTTAATTTTTGATTTAAGAATTAACTTTCTTGGTTCAATTTTGAGATCATATATTCGTGATTGAAGATTTTTAAGATTTTGAAAGTGGAACACATTAAGATTAAGATGGGTTTTTTTTTCGATGTTTAATTATTAGAGTATTTTGTTCAGTTGTCATAAAAGAAGTCAAATGAGTTATTAAGGCATTTGCCATAACTACAATATTTATGAATGATGCAATTTTGGCTGCGATCGGATAACAATTGTTATTTAAGAAACACTTTAGAATGAAAAAGAAAACGCCTACTTACTATGGGTTTTGGTTGCTCTATCTGATAATCTAGTATATCTTAAGCTCTACGGTATATTTTGTAGTCTATGATATATTTTGAATGTAATATTTTATCGATAAACTGAATATAGTCTTCGATATATTATGGTATATTTTGGTATATTAATTTGATTTATTATTAGAATTGGCTGCTATACAAACAAAATTGTAGAAGGTACTACTGCAATCGGGTCTTAGTTGCTTTGGCTAATAATCTGGTATATTTATCAATATACCAATTACCGAGTACTTCACAGTCGAGCACACTAGCATTCTTACTTGTTTAGTTGAATTTCGAATTCAAACAATCGTGATGAAATATTTTATTCTTGCTTTTAGTAGGAAAACCGATTACCGTAAAGTATTGAAAGTAAAGATTAAGATTGTGTTTTCGTCAATACCTAATTATTTTGTCAATGAGTATTTTGCTTAGACTGCAGTTTAGTTGCCATAAAAATGAATCCAAATGAGCTCTCAAGACATTTGCACATTAACTTTAAGAAAAGTCTTCCGTACCCCTTTGGATCGTAAAAATTCCATTTGGAAAAGTTTTGTGATTTTACTGGGATTTCCAAATGATAATACAACAGATACAAAGTACAGTTGAAATTCCCAAATGTGTGTGTTTGTATGTGTGCACAGAAATCAACCCTGGGAATTGCAGCAAATGATGCGTATCCAATAAATATTAAACAAAAAAAAAAAAAAAAAAGAACAACAACAAGCGTATGAAAATGTTAAAATGTTTCATTTTACAGCTCAACCCTCGAAGCTGCCCCGCTTCACATGGTAATTTGGGGCACTTTCGGAGCAAATATTCATTTCGGTTTTTTTCTGTGGTTAGGGAAGCAGTTTTTTCTCTTTTTGCTTTTTACGATGATATGCCATGCATTACACGGCATTTGAAACATTTTGTGCTTTATGGGTAAGTTATTTCTTTGAACTTGGGGCGGGGGAAAACAATGGAAGTGCGACAAACATTCGAACTTCTTTTGCACGCAATTGACTATCAAAAAATTTTATGTGTGCTTGTCTTCAGTGAAGTTTTAAGCTTCGAATTCCATCAGCAAGTCCCAACTCCAAGTTGCAGCTCAGGGGCAAGCTAATGGCAACTGTGGAGAGTGACATAAAATCCAATTTTATAATGCATATAAAGTTTTAATACGTCCCTCTCCCCAAACCCAAAAAAGGGAATTGGGGTGAATTTTATGTACACACTTTTATAGAAATTTTAGTAGCCTATCAAATTTTACGTGCTACCAACAACAACAACAACAACGAGCGCAACTTGTGCATAAAATTTAACTTCCGAGGAGTGCTCCTCTGTCCGGTGGGTCAGAGGCAGTGGAGACAGCCGTGAAGACATATTCATTAGGGTAGCAAAAACCTAATCCTGTCCAAAACACAAAACACAAAACACGACCAAAACACAAAATCGTTTAACTGAAAAAAGCGAACGAAGAGAAAACAAAAATATTGTCGAGGGATCGCACGGAGCACTTGGAATTAACATGAAATTAGCTTGTTGACTCAACCCTATTGAATGGAAATGAGCCCGAACACAAACGAGGCAAACACACACACACAAACATACACCGAGGAGTCAGCCATAAATGCAATGGAACCAGAGATAGTGTTCAGAGAGAGGGGGAGTGAGGGAGGTAAACAGGATATCAACACAGGAGGCTGACTGCGGCAACACGCTGCTATTTTCTTATATGTATGTTTAGCTTAACACCTCGGACCATTTGCATAATACAAACACAGATACACACACACATCTGTGCAAACTTGTTGCCAAATCATTTGTGAAGTCTATTAGCAACGGAGTTAAACAAACTTCACAGCACAAGGCAACTAAACCGTGGGGCAAGGGTTATGGAAAATACCAAGTGGAGTAAGCAAAGTTTGCAGCTAACATAAAAACCTGAAAACTACGAAATAAACAAATATTTTTTCAAACTGTGTACATGTCAAAGTTCACGACAGGTGTTGTCTTCATATCATGCACACAAATTGGCTGCCAGTTGTAATGCGAGTTCGCAAAATGTGCATTAAGGCAAAACTTTTAATCGAAAGTTTCGATGGTAAAAACTCACTTTAAATGTGTAATAATTATATATGAAAATAATTGGCATAAATAAATGATTTCAAATATTTCAAAGTTTGTTAAAACGAAATTCATTTAAGGCAAATTAAATTGAATGAATTAAAGTTGAAAACGTTAAAAAGTATAAGCAATTATACTAACAATTTGTATACTAACAAAATAAAGAATCTTAAACTAATAACATAATTGTGTGTTTAGGAGAAAAGAATTCTTATTGTCTTATATTAATATTCATATTTAATCTCAAATTAAGAAATATGCCCTCAAATGCAAACGAAAAGAAAGAAAATAAATTTGTTCAAATTAAATGCAGCCCGTTGACAACTATTTGGACTTGGCCTAAAGTTTCGGCCAGCCTCAGACTTGAGCATTATTATTTGTGAACTAGATGGGTAATTTTTATGAATTCCCTTAAGTGTCGAGGAGTGTCTCTCACGCTCCACCCAGTGTGAATCCCAAGCTGCTGCAAAGTTTGACAGGATACGAGCGAAGGATAGAACGTTAGCATTAACATTAGCATTTGGCACTTAAGTGTGTGTATCCTGAATTAGCCACAGACTGCTTTAATGACATTCGGCGACAAAACGCTTACGTTTACGCTTCACCATTTCAATAGCAATAGGAAGGGAATGGGAATGGGAATGGAGACGAAGAAGCAAGGAAGGGAGATGGCTTCGACATATTGCACAAATGGATTAGGCCACAGAAGGGTTATTAATAAATTAAATTTGATGTGAGTTGGGCACGTGTTTATGCATTAAACTCAGCTCCCCCGGTTTGTTGATGGAGCATAAAATACACACAAGTGCCATGTAAATGTAATTCAATACTTTAAAATTGCTTATTAGAGAACTGGCTTGTGCGATGGGGCGTATGCGCAATATGCGTTATTTTAATGAGCCCTTCCAGCTAATTTGCTGGTTCTATTCTTGGCGGGGAATTGTGTAATAAACTTGAGCAAGGGGTTATTGGGTCAGGGCAGGACTGCGTTCGTTACCTTGGCATCGTTATGCTGCTTGTAATATTGACACGACGCCTACCAAAAAAGTAAAAAAAAACAGAGGCAATTTGGAGGCCCAATAAAATGGGCCGTAATTGCTAAGCAGGCCCTATTACCTAAATATATATAGTAGACTTTGAAAGACATTGAACTTGTGGCCAAATGGCTGTGAAAACAGTAGCTACACGTGTCTTCATTCTTGACTTGACTTCACTTGACTGGGCCTCGGTCTCGCTGGGCTTCAACATAATTTAATTAAAATTCGACAATGATAAACGCAGAAGATACATTAAAAACTCAACACAACAACAACAAAAAAAGGTAAACCAACACGGCAAAGCGTTGATAATGAGCTGCCCCAAACCCAGAGAGACAGAGACAGCAAATCGTGAGGGTCTTACGATTTTTATGAAGTGCGCGTTGCAAAAGTGTTTGCTTTCAGTACTTGACTTGATTTTCATTTTACTATGGTGAATAGCAAGCTGTCTTCGCTTAAGGTTGCTTTTTGGGGTCTCTTTTTCTATCTCTGTCGCTGTCTCTCTAGCTTGTACTCATAGTGTGATTGCGATTGCGATGATGTGCCTCAAACCACGCACACGGGCCACTTGAACCATTGAGCGTCAGTTTCAGTTTCGGTCATTTGAAGTTTATTACCCGCGCACGTGTGAACCAAAAATACCAAAACGTACAAAATTTTACAACGAAACCAAACCGGAAATCGCTGAAAACAGCAAGAAAAAAAAGGCAAGTAAGAAAGATGCAGTCGAGTGAGCTCGACTGTGAGATACCTGCCTGAAATATAGCAAATTAATATATATAAAATAATAATATAAATTTGGTATATTGATATAATAATTTTAAAATAGACTAAATTGATATACCGCAAAAATACTAAAAGTATACCGAAGGCTATATTTGGTATATCGTTATAGTTATTTTAAAATATACCAAGTTTATATACAGAAAAAATACTAAAAGTGTGATAAAGACTATATTTGGTATATTGATATAGTATAAAATATACTATTTTGATATACCCCAAAAATACTAAAAATACAACGAAAGCTACATACAGTATTATGAATAAAAGACAAGCATAAATATTCCAAAGTAATATACCAAAAAAAATACTGAAAGTATAGCAACGACTATGTTTGGTATATTGACATAATAATTTTAAAATATATTAAATTAATGTACCACAAAAATACTAAAAGTATACCTAAGGTTTTATTTAGTATATTGATATAGTATATTCATACCATTGAGTATAGTATAGCTCTATCTTTAGTCTCACACAGAGAAACAGACTTACATCGATATGTTCTCGGCTGTTCACTCTGATCAATAATATATATACATTATAGGGTCATAGATGCTTTCTTTCTTTTGCCTGTTGCACACATTTTCTAGAGGCACAAATCTATAATACCCTTCTACCCTCTGGGCAGCGGGTATAAAAAGAGACTTAGAGTAAAGAGTGAGATTGAGCGAATGACAAGCAGATGGACTTGGAATCGCGTATAATACTAATATTATATGCAGGTAGCTGGCAGCCAGTGAAGCAGACACAAGAAATGAAAAAAAAACGATGTGTGAGTTAGCCAAGCATTGAAAGACGTTAGAAGTACCTCAAATGCGGCAATGAAGACGTCTAAATGCGAAATTAAATATGACATTTTAGAGAAATTAAGTGGCCCATGTTGGACATGTCTTTAAATGACCAAGATTGTAGACAACTAACGCAGTTGTTGTTGTTGTTGTTGTTGTAGTGAGCAAAACTTGCGCACAGCAACAAGCGACAGCAGGTCGCCATCCAGAGGTGGTTAATGGTCTAACTAATGCCAGGCGTAATACAGTAGTCGACGAAGTCCGAGTCAGAGTCAGAGTCGAAGTTGAAGTCTGACTCGAAGAGTCAGAGAGTCACTGTCATACATACGTTTAATGTACTTGGGAAAGCCACATGCGATGCGAGTTTTAGTATTTGTGCTTACACAATTGGGGCAACAACAACAACTAAACAATCGTTTAGCTTGACGACAGCAACTAGCCACAAAAATAACTGTAAAAAATGTGACAGTTAATTTGTGGCCAGCAAGAATGCAGTTAATAGCCCTAAGTTTGGCACTCGAATTGCTTCGATTGTAACTTGGCCAAAGCAAACAACTGACCTCAAGCAATTGCCTAGTTGGGTGGCAAAGCAACAATATTGCACAAATTGTTATTTAATAAGTGTAGCAATTACCAATAATAAATATATCGAAGTAATCTTTCCATTTAAGGATTTACTTCAAATTTATTCATAGCCTATATTCGGAGCAACAACTTCAGGAAACTTTAACCAAAAATAAAACGTTTCAAAAATATAAGATAAATATACTTACACCCCAAAAATGGTTCATATTATATTCCTAATATTGCTTTTCTATATTTGTTTATTTATTAAAAAAAACCAAAATGATCCGAACACCTATTTTGTAATATTATTTCCTCTTGGTATAATAAATTTTTATATTTTCGGGGAATATGTAATGCAGTGGATTAATATAATAAATATGCGTTGTTAATCTTTTTCTTATTATTTTTTGTGAATGTAAAATTCTTGAATATATTTACTTATATTTAATTTATAAAAAAGAAAATGCAAAACTTTGTTTAGATTTTATATTCAAACATAAGAAGCTGAAATATTTAAAAACAATTTAATATAAGCTTTTCTTCCCAATTAAGGAAGCGTATGTCAGCACTTTCAAACTAGCTGAAATGTACAATAAATCAATAAAATCATCAACTTGAATAAAAATGTATTTTTTTAAATAGTTTAAATGTTACTAAATATTCAGGGAAATAAGAAAAAAATCCAATTGTATGTCTTGAAATATAAAGATAACTAACTCTAGTTATTAAATTAATTTTACATATTTATAACATAACTTAAATATGCCAAATCTTCGACATTTAACTAACCAACTGTCAACACTTTCAAAGTAAGCACATGTAAAAAAAAAACCCTCGATATCCAAAACTGAGCAGAGTTGATTAAGCAATCGTTTTGTCTTATCCCCACACAGTTTAGATAAACTGTTATTGATCTGCGAGATAAGATTGAAGTCTTAAAAGATACAACAACAACAAAATACTCTCATAAGCCGGCAAGCCACAAAGCAGCAAATACACAAACATCCCACACTCGAGTGTCTCTGTCAATCTCACATCCAATCGAAAAATTATTATATGTTTTCTCGTATTGACAATTTGCATTGAGTTTGGCTTTCGCTGTCGGTGTGTGCGAGTGTGTGTGCGAGTGTATGTGTGTTGAAGCCCTCTCGCATTTTGCCTCATTCATGAATTTTGTAGATTTTTAGCCAAAGATAATTTGCGAAAATAAAACACGAGTCGAGGAGTCCGAAAAATTTTCATTCAAAACACGTACATACTTCAGAGTTGAACAACAAATGCAAAGCGACAACAACAACAACAATGGGACAAAACAAACGTGGGTACCCACAACAGAAGAGAGACGGACAGACGGACGGACAGACAGACGGACGGATGGTCGAATCTTCCACTCCAAGTGTTTGGTGTGAAGTGCAAACAGACAAACGTAGCGACAGCAACAACAACAACAAAGCCAACGATGGAGTTCAATATTATCGAATGTTTACGACGATTCGACTAACCAGCTACAACAACAACAACAGCAACAATGGCAGCTTCATTCATGAAATGCTCGTGCGAAAACAACAATAAGCAACACTAACAACAACAACAACAGCGACAACAACTTTACAGATTTGTAAGTTCCATTACGTGTTCAATAATTTGGCAAACGATTCAAAATGTGGCGATTTTCGAGTATTTGCACTGCATTCAATGAGAGAAAAGTATCTTCGAGATACTCCAGCGTATCTGTGGGATTCACTGTATTGGCTTTGGGGGTCTTTGACTTATGCTGCGATTGCGATTGCGATTCTGATTCCGATTGACATGACTTGACTCAATTTTGATTAGTCATCGTATTTGTAGCTCCTTTGACTTACTATAATTGTTGTTCTTGTTCTTGTTCCCATTATTATTGTGTTGTTCTTCAACTTGTTGTTGTTCTGATTGTTGTTGCTAGTTATTGCTAATGTATTTGTTGTTTGCTTAATCGTATCTAAATATTTTTGTGTATTTATCTCACGTTGTTGGCCACTTATCGTCGACTCGTTGTCGGCCTGGCTCCGTTTGTCTCCACACACAGAAATCACGAACTTCGTGGCGCATACAAAAAGGGAAATTCATTTTGGACAGCCCCAAAAAAACAACAACAACAAGCAGAACAAGACAACATAAGCAACAGCAAACCAGTTGCCTGATTAAAAGGCGAATGAATTCGCAAATCCGCGAATCGCATTCAAAAATTAACCGCATAACATTCCATTTTGCCGGTTTGTTTTCTTCTTCGCAAAAATACTCTAACAAATATGCGAGCTTACACAACGAATATGTAATTGGTATGTTTACTTGAATATTTTTAAATAAAATTGAATAAAGTAGAGAGCATAAGCTGATTACAACTATTTTTCAATGACAAACAAATTTAACTAAAAGACGAAAAAATAAAAAAATAATAAAGTAAAATAAAGTATAGGCAAGTATAATGTTAAAAGAATTATAAAGAATAATAAATTATATAAAGTATATAAATATTAAGTAAGTAAGTATTTTACAAAATAATAAATATTACAAAAAAAAAATAATATTAATTTATATAAATTTAATTTGAATTTTACAAGCGAATTGTTGGGAGCAATAAAAAAACAAAATAATTCACAAATAATAACCAGATTAACATAAATGTTCGATTATGACCAAAATTATTATTTCTTTCTACAAAACTACTTTCAAGCAATGCTAAAAAATCTTGAGTAATTTATATTGATCAATTATTTTATATTTTTTGATATTCAATATTAGAATTGCTTTAAGTGTTTCTAGATAAAATTATAATTAATATTCCCCCAAAATAATTTGACTAAATCCATTTTACTATGACGTCTAATTTTGATTATTATTGAGCAATCATTTCTTAGTAATTGTTTAACATATGTGAATTTTAAAGGTCAAGTTTGCATATAGTGTTTAAAGTGTTTAAAATGAAATACATCAAATAAGAGAGAATTACATGATAATACTAGTTTTCAATAAAGTTCAAAATTAAGTAAATATAAATCCGTAATATTTTTTAAACTCCATTTAAAATATTATGTGCATTTTATATTGAGCTAATATTTTACGCGTTTAATTTTGTATGGTCAAGAGTATTTTAAGTAAAATACATAAAATGATAGGTAATATTTTTCAATAAAATCCAATTTCAAGCAAAAATCATAATTTTAATCATTTTTATTAAAACATATTAAGTGTCTTGCGCAATTTATTAAGCCATTATTTCACATATGTAAGATTTGCAATGCCAAGTTTAATTTCCCACTTTTGGCTTTTCGCCCACCTTGAAGTGTATTCAAGATGTGGTTAGTTAAACGAGTGTTTCATATTTTGTTGTTGCTCATTATGATTTATATGAAAGTTGCTTAACAGCCGTGGCGAATGTCAATGGATGCATCCATCACATACATTCATGTGTATATACGATTGTGTTTCGTATTTGCCGCTGCATATATTTTAAGGCACTTTACGAGTAAGCGTGCACATGACGTCAATTGTTGTTATTGTTTAGTGTGGCTTTAAAATTTCATTTGATATGTACTTATTTGGATGCCACATAAACCAGGCTTACTAATGAGCTGCGACAACAATATATTCATACCGAGAAGAAGAGCAATTGTGACAGCAATGGGAACAACATTCCTAATGGAAATTTACCCACTTGGCACATTCAATTTGATCGCTTCGCTGAAATCAGCGCTTCGGTTTTTTGATTTTCTGAGTGTTTGTTGTTTTCCTTTTAAACTATATCAATTTGCTTAGGCCATGGCCTTCTCAACACACTGTGAACTTGCAGCGTATCTTAGCTGCCTGCGTTTGCTATTCATTTCGCATGAATGAAATACTTTTCTGGAATATTTTTCGTTGCATGGAAAGATTTACAAAAGTTTCCATTACAATTTGTAAACAACCTCGAAGGGGACAGACAGCGAGACAGCGAGACATCGAGACACTGGCACAGTAAAAAATATATATGTATATACAAAAAAAAGAGAAGCAAACAATTCAACAAGTGCCTTGTGCTTGACTCTGGGGGTCAATAAGCAGCCGCTGACTGCCTGACTTACTGTACATAAAGCACACATAAAGCGCAACAATAATCATCAGAATAACAACAACAACAACAACAACAATGATATGGAGGGAAGCACGAGACTCAACAGTGATAATCCTCAATCAAAAGCGCAAGCGAGAAAAACATAAAGATAGAGGGAGAAAGAGAAAGAGACAGAAATGTAAAGTCCCATAGCTGATTATCGATTTAATTAGCTATGTGTAGAGAGAATCAATGCAAGTGGCATAAGCACATCAGATTAACCCACTTGAGAGTGCAAGATATCTGAGTGGAAAATAACTCAGTTACTGATTTCTGTCTGTCCGTCTGTCTGTCCGTCTGCGTCTGTAGCATAAAACGTGTCAGTCTGGTAGATCCCCTAAGCATACCATATCTAATCAACAGCAGATCTTTCATTGCGTCTCTAGTTAAGAATGTCATCATCATGACAAACGAGTTAAATTCTTTGAAGAGCAGAGATTAAATTCTACGATGTTTTAATCAATATTGTAAATTAATTATAAACAGTATGACTATAGGATATACAAGAGAAATTTAAAGAATAAAGTAACATAAGATTTACTTATAATATAAAATAGATATGTATAACATTGTTCACTTCTAATGTAAGACATGCTTCGCATAAAATGTTAATTACTTAAAAGAAAATTTTATATCTGGAAAAGGAAATTTATAAAATACAAATAAATATCAAAAATTTTTGTTGCATTAAAAATATAATCAACTAAAGACAAATTAAAATTTCTTGAACATATTACTTTCTATAAAAAAATAAATTTGAAATAAATTTAAGTCACAAATAATTTCAATTACTATTTTATATAACTCTCGAAAGTCAAGTTATAAATTTAATATCTAACATTCAAAAAGCCTCTGCAAAAATTAGAACAGAGAAATAAAAAATGTGCTAAAATCATGAATAAAATGTTAAATCAAGATGGTTTGATGTCAAAATTTAAGCAAAAAGGTTAATTCTTAAATCAAGATAAAAATTCTACAAAAAATCTCTATTGTCCAATCTTGAAATTCAACATTATAATCGTGTTTCGAGAATGGAAAAATCTTAGAATTGAACCAAGAAGGAACAATTTTAAATTAAGATGAAACGCATATGAATCTAAGAATGACAAATTATTAATCTCAAATTATTGTAGAATTTTTGTGTCGATCTAAAAACTTGACTTCTTCTGGGTATAATTTTGACATTAAATTATCCAGAACTTTTTCTCAACGCGGTTTTTCTGGGTTTACTAAGAGCAGCAATCAATTAAGTTGATCGTTAAATGCATATAAAAGAAAAATCTTTTCACATCACAGCAAAAAGCTGTAACGAATTCCTTTAGGCGCTGCTTTTATGCATTCTGTTTAAGTGTCAATTTCCGCTATGCTGACCACCCGAAGTTCGCAAATTTCCCACGTTCGTCGAATGCGCAGCTTTGAGTACTTTGAGTTCAGTAACTAAATACCAGAGAACCAAAAGAGCCCGAGGCATTCAGCGATGTCATAGTCTAGAGCCAGTGCCATCACCTTGACGTGACCACATTCGGCTGCAGTTTGAGTCAGTGATCCACGTTCAAGTCCAAGTCCAAGTCCAAGACCAAGACCAAGTCCATTGTGCAATGCCATTTGGAGTTGGCGAATTTGCGCACGCGCAATGCCAACCCAAATACCAGAAGCAACGAGTTCATAGCATTTACTATACTCCACACTCGTATACCAATAACGCATTATAGACTTTAAAAGTTGCGGTACTAAAACGCAGTTCCAAGAATCATCAGAGACAGCAACAGCAACAACAACAACAACTTGGGTAACAATAACAACTTGAGCAACAGTAAGAACAACAAAAACAACATTAAACGCCCGCTCATGGCATTCTTGAGCGTTGCGAAATATGAAGGAATGCAGCCAAAGAGTCGTAAACGAAGTGTTCCAGTCTTCGTCTCTGTCTCTGTCTCAGTTTGAGTTTATGATCCCTCTATGAGAATGCTTCACTGTAATCGAACTGTCTGCTGAATGAAGTAAGAGGGCAGCAGCAACAACAACGATAACAGCAACTCAGACTCGAGTCAGGTTGTTTTTATACCCGCTAACAAAAGGATAGAAGGGTATTATAAGTGTGACTACAGTATTTAAAATTCCTGAAAATTTGGTTGCGATCAGATACAAATTTTAGAAGTGGTTTAAGAAATACTACGGAAAAAAAATATTGGTTTGGACGACAATGTGGTATATCTTCTACTCTATGGCATATTTTTAACTCCATGGTATATTTTATAATCAATAGTATATTTTGAATGTACTACGATATTGATGTACCAAAAATAGCCATCGAAATTTTTTTAGTATTTCTATGGTATATTTTGTACTCTATGGAAATTTTTGTACTCTTCGATATATTTTGTATTCCATGGTAGATGGTGAATGTACCAAAATATCGATACACCAAATATATCCATTGAAATATTTTAGTATTTCTATGGTATATTCTTAGTATATTTTGAATGTAGTGCAATATCGATATACATTATATAGCCATTGGCATATTTTAGTATTCCTATGGTACATTCTTGGTATATTTTGGCTATATGGTATAATTTTACTCTATGGTATAATTTAAATGTAGTGGAATATCGATATACCAAATATATCAAGCGGTATATTTTAGTATTTATATGGTATATTTTTATGGTATATTTTTAGAATTTGGTTTTATTTAACCTAAGTAACGGGTATCTCACTGTCAAGGACACTCGACTGTATCTTTCTTACTTGTTTTGGTTAACTTCGATCGTCAGCGAAGTGAAATTCCATTTAATTTACTTCAAGTCTCAGTATTTTTGTTTTTCTTCTTCGTATGCCAATAATTGTTGTCATTCTGTGTGTTTCGTGTGTTTTTGTTTTGTTTGCATTTTTCCCGGTTTCGTTCTTTATGGTTTGCTGCATCATTCGGTGAAAAGTAGTCTGCACTTTACACACACACACACACACGCCAACAGTTGGAGCGACCCTCGTGTTTTCGTGCCTCTTAATGAGTTCTTGCGTGCCACATGCAGCAAGTATTTATTGCTACTTAGAGTATGCAGAATCAAGCATGGAAATGTCTGAAATCTTTTATATTTTTTCGAAATTTATTTAAATAAATTAAGCCGGGTGAGAGGAAGCAGAAGTGTTGCACCAAATTGCTGCGCTTGCTTTGGCCCAAAAAATAATTGCAGTATAAAATAAATTAAATTATTTTTTTCGTATGTGTGTTTTTTGATTGCATACTAAGCGATTCGGTTTGTTATTTTCTTAATGACGTTGTTGTACAAAATCCTTAAGTCACATTCACGAGATCATGACATGGCGTGACCAAAACTTCAGAGACTGGAATGTACTCCGGACTTGGTAATCTAGCTAATAGAGCTGCAGTTAAGCCAACACACAAAGCAGGTCAGAAACCTCAAAAGAATGTTGAGTATGAAAAACGTTAAAACTCAATTAAGAAGTCTCAGTACTTTAAACTAAACATATGACCCTCTACAATTTATAGTAGTTAACAGTTAAGCATTGTGATTTGGTAACTAAAATTATTGTATTGCTTTATACTTATAATGGTTCATAAAATATGCGAAGGGATTATGAGAAGTTTAATAAGATGTAGACTTTGAAATAATAAATAAATAACCATATACTAATATTTAAAGTTAAGAAAAATAGTTTGAAATGGAAACTACAATACGAAAAATAAATGAAGCAGTCTCAGATAAAATTCCACAAGCTACATGAACATCTCAATTTGGATTTGATCAAATTATTCCTTAAATATAATTATTCCTTAACTTAGAAAAATACTTTAGAATTACTAAAATGTTAACAAGGGTTCTGTATGACTTTTAAATAGAAAATAATACTTCTTCGAGGTTTAACTTTAAATTAATAAGAAGTAGAAAACATAAAATAAATGAATATGCTACTTCAATTACCCAAAGAGAAATTGTCCATAATAATCTGAAATGCTGAAATGCTAAGCTTCATTATTTGGGAACTAAAATTACTTCCTGCATCAATAAAGTGCTTTAGTATGTCAAAGAGGTTAACAAAAGTTCGGTAACTAGTTGTCTCTTAAATAATAAATAAATAACTAGATATTTACACTTCAAACTTTTTAAAAATCAATTGAAATAGAAACTAGAAAACGCAAAATAAATAAAGCCGCCTTAGATGAAATTCCGTCAACTACCCAAAATGAAATTACTTACAATATTTAATCATAATGGCTGTTGACAGTTAAGCTTTATGATTTGATAACTAGAATTATTACATTGCTGCTGCAAAGTTATGAAAGTGCTTAAGCATAATACTAATTGAGTGTTGGCTTCTAAGTAAATTGCTGCTTTGCGAGTGCTAATCAAATGGTTTCGCCTCACAAACAAATGAAACTTGACTGATTTCTCTCTCTCTCTGTTGGCTCCTGCACTTTATGCGGTGTCAGCACTTCAGTACATGATTGTTTCAAATACTTCTCGCACTCTAAGCTTCAACTGCTTCCAGTCAACTGTTCAGCTGTCAGTCCTTTTTTAGCAATGTTTCTCCGCTTCCCTCTCCCTCCCCTTTGGCTGGCATTCTTTAGCTTGCATTCTCTGCTCCGTTTTAGCCGTTTTACTCTGAGTGCCATTGAGGACAAAGTTGCCGCTGGCGGTGGCCAGGTTCAAACTCTGCTCTGCTCTGCTCTGCCACATTTGCCATATGCCATTTGCTATTTTATACGGAACGAGCACGAGAATGTCTTCATTTTGTTTAGCCAAAATCAGTTGGGCGATGGCGCGTGGACAGCAACAGAAGTTGAAGCTCGAACTGAGATGGCAACAAAGATGTAGATGGAGACGGAGATGGCGATGGAGACTGAGCTGCTTCAACTGAAACATGTGCACACGAAAATTCTGTTCTGGCATGTGGCATGCGGCATGTGGCACTGACAATGGCAGCAACCAGCAGCCAGCAGCAACAACAAGAATCGCTGTCGCAGTCGCAGTCCTAACAGCATGCGCGTCAACTTGTGTCAAAAACCAGGCAAGTGCCATTTTGCGGTAGTTGTGGCAATGGCCATGGCCAACAACAAATACCAACAACAACAGCAGCAGTAACAGTAACAACAACAACGATAGCAACAACTACAACTACGACAGCAACAGTTATGCAAGCAACGCACATTGGTGCCAAGTTAATAGAATTTTTATGCGACCATTAAATTCAATTAAAGAGAAGAACGAATTTCAAGATTTTACAGATAAAAACTTTGTCGACACTTAAGCAATTGCTACTGTTTAATAACTAAGATTGACCCTTGAACATATCACAGAATTGATGATTTGATTAGTGTCTTCAAATAATGCAATGGTTGTAATATGTAATTTGCTTTCAGGAACATCTTTTTAAAAAAGAAATATACATAGATACAAATAATGTACAGATTCTACAGATATTACGATAATCCACGGTTAGAACTTTTGAGCAAATAAGAAATAAGATTAAAGTCTTAAAACTAATATCAAACTTAATACAGTCATCATTAAAAATAAGTAATACAACCTTTACAATAATTTAATGCTGTGATTGGAAAAATGGAAATACAAGTAAATACCAATAAATTTTGCATTCATAATTTACCAACATAGTAAGTTTAGCCTAAGTTCTAAAAACAACTCTAAAAGTGCCAAGAGAGTTAATGACTTCTTTAAAGTCTATAAATAATAAAAAAACTTAAAAATCTTATTTCAAAACTGTAGCTTTTAGGAAGAAATCACAAATTTAAACGTCACTCAACAATATTCAACATTGTATATGTATTTTAATCTAATAGGTGCTTCTCTGACTCATATTTACAATATTTTAATTTAATAGCTTCTTGGTCATTCATAAATTCACTTGATCTTCCGAAAAAAAACTAATCATAAAATGTTCTTTACAAACTGTCAACTATTTGTCTTAAATGCCACATAGTTTGACGAACATAGCTCGTAAATTAAAAAGACTTTTATGCCTTTGCCGCCCAACTATTTTCTGTGTAACTCCATCATTTGTTTATCGTAATTTTGCCTTTTTAATGACTTCTATTTTGGTCACACTTTTCGCATAGGGTCGCTCCAGAGTGCGATGCCTTTAGCGAACAGCAGTGCAGTGCAAATAGGCAGTCTCTCGTTCCCCCGATCCCTTGACTCCCCTAGACTCCCCTAGACTCCCCTAGATCTCACTCTTCATTGCTGCTTCTTGGCTCAGAGGCACGGCAAGCGCAATTCACAGTTCGCAATTCGCAGTTCCCAGTTCCCAGTCTCCAGATCCCAGTTCGCAGTTTGCAGTTCCCTGTTGGCAGCTGACGTTGCCCATTTCCCATTTCCCCGTGCCACACACACAACTTTTTGGACTTTGTTGTGGCCGTGGCACAAAACGTGGCCACCCACGTGGCAAATGCTGTTGCTGCTGCTGCTGCTGTTGCACTTGCTGCTATTGCTCGTCGAGCCGTCAAGCGTTTTGATTGAAATGTGTTTGTTTGGCTGCGGCTTTTGCTGATGTTTTTCCTGCCTGGGAAAGGGGGTATAAAACAATAAATGCGAGAGAGAGAGAGAGAGGAAACAAGAATGAACGAGGGAAAATCCAACTACATGACCATCGCCACCTTAAGCCCCCCAACTCGCATTTCCAACTCCAATTTCGGACCCCAATTCATTTCACAGCTCTGAGCTAAGCGCGCTTGGCAATCGCTTTGGCACGAACGCAATATGAAAACGGAGAACGGAATATGGATGGACATAGATGGAGATCGAGACTCCTCCCGGCTTCAAAGTGCAATTGCATGGAGGCTACGCAGGGATTTTCCGATGAGATGTTACACACATCTCTGTGTGTATGTTTTTCTGTGTTTGTGTCCCTCTTGGCAGCGATGTTGACGTTGTCAAGCATTTAGTGTTGCAACCTCCAACGAAGCAGCACAACAATAACAACAACAACGACAGCAACAATTGTTGCAATATTTGTGGTGACTTTGCTAGCGGAGCATAATAAATCGAATACCAACACAACTGTGGAGAACAAACTCCTTCCTGATAGTTATAATACTATAGAATCAGTGTTCTAGATAACAATATATAATATGTATATAGTAATCTCTAAATTTAAATTTAAAAAGATATAATTGAAACTTTAGAAATTAGAAATGTTATTCATCTTATTAGTTATGATCGAATTGAAATATTAAATTAAGAGAATATGGTTTCTAAAACTGAGTATTGTATGACATTAATTCTTTAACATCATATTGTGATACCGAAATTCTATTTTGAAAAAAATAGATATACTATAAGTTTCTTGTTTTTTCTTTAAGTGAACTTTGTAAAAATAAAACACTACATATATTAAAAATATTAAACTGAACCATAAAAATTTTCATAATCAATATTATTACATGATATTGGATAAAGCAAGTTCCAAATTCAAAAGTAAATAAACAAAAAAATTTTTTTTTTGTTTTTATTTGAAATATTATAAATAAAATATTTTATGTTGATGATAAAATATAATATTGTACTGAATTCATTTTATAAAATTATTTGGGATACTTTAAGCTCAACATTAATTTTTAAATTTCCAAGAAATAATAAAATGATATATATTTTTTAATACGGCATCTTACAGTAATCAAAATAAAATTAAATTATAAAACAAATCAAGAAAATAGCTAAGTTAAACAATAGAAATTTCAATAAAATTGAAATTTTCGTTTCGACATGAATTGAAATTTGAATACCTTACGTAAACCTCATAATATTCCATATTAACTACTATAAAATATCAATAATACTCTTCGTTTTCTTTATGTCTGGTCAATCTTTTAAACTAAACTTTAACTACAAATAAATCAGACATAAATTTCTATCAATTTGCGAATTGAATTCGAAATTGTGCTCCATTACATCGATAATTTATCGAATGTTTGAAGCTCAAAGGCTTAAGAGATTCTGGAGAGCATAAATCATTTGATTACGTAATTATATCGGATGTAAAATCGCATAAGGCAGAGAATGCAAGAGATGGATGAAAAGTGAAAGAAAGAGAGAGAAATACTGTTGCTATGCAAATCCCCGAAAAGCAGCTTCTAAAATGTCGAGTATTCTATGCGGATTATCTGGCATTCGTTCCAACTGTTCTCCAAGTATTCGCAATTGTTTGTGTGAGTCAGTGTGAGTGTGTGCAAGTGTGCAAGTGTGTGTGTGTTTGTCGACAACTCTGTCCGCCAGAGGGCGTTAAGGTTCACATTCACAGCAAACAGCAGAGAGCGTCACAAGCAGTTTCGGTTAGTCGTTTCACTTTGGCTTTGGCTACGCTGAGGAGTGAGGGAGAAAGAAGAGTGGTGAGAGCGAAGAGGAAAGGGGAGCCAAAGAAGTCATCAGTGGACTATGCACAGTCTTCTTGTTGTTGTTGTTGTTGTTGTTGTTTGCTTGCCAGCGAGTTCCCATCGCACGCCCCGTTGAGTTTGGGCAACTTTCAGAGTGTAGAGAGTAGAGTACGGAAAAATTTGCTTTGCTTTCGTTTTAATTTATTTTATTGCGAAATGCATTTTCGGTTTTGTGTTTTGTGTTTTGCGCTGATTTCTTGGCCCCGAACCCGAAAGTGTCGCGTTGACTTTCTGCCCGAGCCAAAATGAAAACAAATTTAATTTAAGTGTCAGTTACGCTTTTCACAACGTCGTCTCCAACTCTGAGAACACTGAAGTTTGTATTTTGTAGTGTTTTGTTTAGTACTTTTTTGTTTTTGTTTTTTGCTTAGCTCGTTTTGGACTTTTACACAGCTCGTTGGAAATGGGCAAAAGTCAGCTGTCGTTATTGTTGCTCTTGTTACAATTTAGTTGGTTATCATTTGTGTGGTGGCCAATACGACACGCAACACCATTATTTGCCACACACTGACAGCCGGCGTTTCCTGCCTCCTCCCCCTCGCTTCCCCCTCTTCTTTCAGCTCCTTCTTCTTCCGGTTCCTAGTCGAATTTCTAGTGCATATGGTCGAAGTTGAATTTTCGGTCGCCCTGTTCTGTCCTTCAAGTGTTACTTGAAACAACTTGAACTAAACTGCTGAAAGCCATGCACTTGCACTCCATACGAAGGCGACCCTTACACTTTACCTGCCCTGCCCCCTGCCCCCTTCTCCATTCCTCTCTCCCACCAACTGTGCTCTTTATTTTAACCAGCTTTGGCTTTGGCTGACAAAAACTTTTTGCCAATGCGAATACGTGTCGAAAGACTTTTAAGCGCACAAGGACACTTCAAGCGGCAGCACACGGTTCCTGCCCCTTGCCCTTGCCCCGCTGTCTCTTACCTCTTCCCCCTTCCCCTTCTTATGACCCTAAAGAGCTACCCTAACCCCAAAGAGATGTGTTTGTGTCTCTGGCCCTGGCCTTAAAGCTGGTCTTACGTGTCCTCGAATCGCAATCGGTGACTTTAATGAGCTTACAACACGGTTACAAAGCAACGCAGCCGCACAAAGTAGATAAGCGACACGCACCTGCTGCAACTGAAACTGCAACTGCAACATCGACTGCCACTGCAACTGCAACTGCGACTGCGACTGTCCAGTAAATTAGCCCAATAAAAACTCATTAAAAGAGGGCTACACAAACTATTAAAAGATAACCAGCAGAATTTGTTAAATACAAGCGTTGCAATGATCTGTTGCACCTGTTGCAGCTGCTCATCGCAACAACAAGAACATCAACTACAACAAATAGTCGGCAGAACTTTCTTTAACATTTAATTACACTTGCTTAAATTTTAAGTGAAGATCTTTTTAAAATTCAACAAAGTGAAAATGAAAATTAAAAGTTAATTACACTTCGTTAAAATGATGAAGATCGCTTCAACAGTCGAGAAAGTGAAAATTAATATTAATGACACTTCGTTAAAATGCAACTGAAAATAGTATTATATTTATATGGACTGAAAAATATCAGCTAAATAATATAATTGAAATTAATATCACATACAATTTAATCACTTTACTTTTAAAAACAGCTAAGGTCTTCATTCAATTTAGAATGAGTCAATTATTATTAAATATTAAAAACACATCGTTTAAATGTAACTGAATAAAGTTCTTTGAATTAAACAATTTTATTGCCTTTCATTATATTTCTACTAAAGATCATTTTAAATTTTAAAGAAAGTGAATATTATCTTTTAGGCAACTAAAATTTATTGAGTTCGTTGAATTTGAGCATAAGATCGCTTTACATTTTAATAACACTAGCATTTAATATAACTTAAAATGGCTCATAGAGAGAAAATGAATATTAAAATCAAACTACACTTCATTAAAATGTAAGTGAATATAGCACGAAAATTGAAAGTTAATGAACATTTATATTAGGATTTTTTACATTTTTGAAATTTAAAGTTAATGAAAAATAATATTGGGATTTTACCTTTTTCAAGCAAAGCAATATAAATGTATTAAAATTTTATTACTTGATTGAAATTTAAATTAATTTACAATTTAAAAAATTTATGTAGAGTGTAAGCGCAGATCCCTAAATATCACAAAAAAGAAACTTAAATATAATTAAGATGAAAGTGGTGATTAAATGTAAGCAAACTAAGAATGAATATTCAAAAATAATAACAATTCTTTTCAAAGAAAAATCTTCAATCAAATTGTTTGTTGCTCTCAGAGCTGCAACTGTCATAAACTATTTTAAAAGGTTGCAATCAGCGATGATTCTCAAAAATTCAAAATGATCTCATGTTGTGGGAGACGTTAAATTGAAATTTGTTAACTGTTCTAAATGGATGTGGCGATCGTCAGTTGATGTCAGTCGACGAGACGCGCCCAGCATACGCGACGAGTGAATCGATGTATGAGTATGATGGGCGAAAGATATGACGTATACGCAGCGTGTTACCTGGGCAAATGACGTCAGCGGATTGGAACTCGCATCTGGCAATTGGCGCGTGCGAATGTCGCCGTCATGGCATGTGTCATCGATTTTTCGTTTGTGTATGTTTGTGTTGCAGTCGCCAAATCGATTGCATCACGATCCCCCAGCTGCATCTGTAAATGCAAAATGTATCTATAAGATACAAGTATCTCTATGTGTGTGTGTCTGTGTCTGCATCTGTTTTTGGCGGCAGCTGTGTGACTAATAGAATCAAATGTGCGCCGAATGTGGGTCAGGCATGAATTTGCATTTGCCTAGCGATTGCGACTGCGACGATGACGGCGTCTATTTTGGGCAGTCGTCGGATAGAAATAAAACACATATTTCTTTTCGGTCATAAAATCAGCGACAACATTGTGAATTAATCATAATAAGAAGTCGAGTGCCGTCGTGCCAGGCAAACCACAAGCAAAGCAAACTTTTTTGCTGCTTGCCCCCAAAATCAATTGACATGATTTCCACAATATAATAATAATAATAATAATAATAATATGGTAATAATCAGCAGCGAGTATTTGAATTCGGTTACTCGTATTCGATGAATTTGGGGCGTGGTACGAATGTTGGCCACCCAAATACGCAAAACAATTGCATCGATCAAACGAACTTTGTCGGTTGCAATGGGCAACGGGCTAAATATTGGAGGACGCCACTAACCTAAGCCAAGTTGAAAGCCAAAGCGTTGGCCAGAAATCAGTTCAGCCGAAACCAGCAAAGCGCCAGGAAGGATAAAACAAAACAACAAAAGTAGACTTCAACTCGATTGGAAACACTTTTCATTGGTGACACACATTTCGGAAGTCTCCCAGCAAGATGTGCGACTGTGGCTGCTACTCGTATTGCTCGCATGATCTCTCCTGCTACTCGCATTCGCATTATCATTCGCATTCGCATCACTGCTGTGCCGGATACAAGTATCTGAAGTGCCTGTGTCGCTATTATCGCCATGTGCACTGCACCTGCTCCTGTTGGCGACGAAAATGTTATCTGCTCTAAGGAGTCAGCGATGGAGTCACAAGAGAGATAAACAATGGAGACAGAGAGGAGTGGAAAAGAAAAGAAGAGGAGGATGACAGCACCATTAAAATCACAACTCAAACAATGCAAATCAGCAAAAGCAAAAAGCAAATGCAAAATGATAAAGTCCTTTAAGTAGTTGCATAACACTTGGCTGCATCGTTTTGTTTTGGAAGGATGGATGGATGTGTTTTTTCTGTGTTGGGTGCGATTGCGACGATAGCAACTAGCGTGCATACGGGTCGTATGTGCAACGTTTTCAGTTGACTGGGTGATTGTGTGAGTATGTGTGCGAATGTCAATAAAAGAAGAAGAAGAAGAAGTTGAAGTAGAAGAAGCGATGTGGCCAACTTGTTATGAATCTGCGACTGCAAATTTGGTGCAGAATTCTCTCGTTAAATCATTTTAACTTAAAACTCACCATGTATAATCCAACATACTCGTCTACCTAACTATAAACTATATTATATATAGATAACAACACACACACACACACTCTAACAACACACATAAATACACATCACTGTTTAACATAAGTTGAAAACACACACGATAAATGTTAGTTATAGTTATCGATTCGAATGTTCAATCTTCTCATATTCGATGACGAAATTTTTGCCATATTTGTAACGGTTTGAAACATTAACAACAACAACTCCAATAAATAAAGTTTTAATCCAACACCAACAACACGAAAAATCAAAAATGCATTTCTCTCTCTTCATTAATGACCACAATAATTATCAATTATTTTTGCGTGAAAGCTTTTCAGGTTTTCAGGTGGTCGACAGCACTTACTAATGGTTATCGATTGATGATACTCTGCAAATTATTATTACGGAATGCCTACGCATATTCTAAGAAATTCACACATATTTACCAATAATTCATTGAAATACAAAGGTCATAAATTACATATAGATGGGAACAAACGCTCAACTAAACTGCGAGGAAATCAAGTGAAGTTTAGTCTATCAAGTGGTGTCCACTTAATGAAAACGAATGTTTTTCCGGGGACATCATATTCTAATAATACATTCTGCTTGAAATAGAAAGCAAATTCGTAGAATATTGTAAATAACAAAATCAATGACAAATTTTTCTTTAACTACAATCAATTTATTAGCCAAATACCCAAAATTACAGTCTTTTCACTTGCTGATAAAATTCTTATTTTTTAATTAACAAATAAGTAATATAACATAATTGTTTCAAAATTTCAATTCAAAGCTTTCAAATCAAACTGACAATGTCAAGATTTTATGGGTTTCATATATAAAATTTCCAAAACACGAAATACGGATCTAAGCTGTTTTGGTTGACATCTAGTATATTTTGCCCTCTTAGGTATATTTAGAATAATATAGTATTGTATAGATAATGAGTAGCGGATATGCCACAGTACACTCGACTGTGGCTTTCTTGTTTCCATTTAAATGTTTTTGAATCTTATAAAGCTTTCCGGATATCATTAATAAACTAATAATATAAAAAATTCATGGATTTGAAGTATAAATAAAACACACATTTTTAAATTTCTTGGGCTTGCAGAAACTTCAAAATTGGTATTCTTAAATGTATATATTTCTTAAATCACAATTTAAGTATAACCCAATTTAAATATTTATATAGCTTTATAAGCGTAACTAAAATAACTTATAAATTTTATAACTTATATTTGGTATATTGATATACTACTACATACATTCAAAATATACCATAGAATGCAAAATATACTAAAGATTTCACAATACAAGTAGAATTAATTTACAAAATCTTTACTAAAAGTCAGTATCCTAACTCGTTTAATAAAATTTGAATAATTGACACAGTTTTTCTATTTTTAGCACAAACAATTGTGGATGGGCTGTAAGTGATGTGGAAATTATGCTGATGCTCATACCATATGATTTTCCTTCGAGTCGTATTGTAAATTCTTATGGCTGGGGCCAAATTACTGACAGTTCAAATAGACACTTAATTTGGCCGAGAGTTACGTATGTAATGAGCCTGGCCATAAGCATAATTCGTAATCATTTGGGTCCTTTGCTGACTTCAGCTGATGCCCACTTGCCCTCTGTCGCCCACCGCCCCCTTTGTCACCGCTTGAACCTTGAACCAAAAACAACATCAGCAGCTTCTTGTCAACATTTGCCCAATTGGCCATATGCAAATGGCAGACAAAGTTGCTCTCAAAGCTGCCAAAACCCCGGACAGCTGCCAAATTCCATTTGCCGCTAGGGTATACGATGTCGCCCCCTCCACAAAAGAAGGAGAGGGGGTGGAGAGGGAGAAGCTTCTGCTTCAAAATTCAAAATGAAAATGTTGTCATTTTGTGCATTGAATTACGTTTATTTGATGGCTGCTCTTGGGCTCGTTGGCTGCTCGAGCTGCCGTCGAAAATGATTATCCGACATAACGACTGCGATTGCGACAGCCACGCCCCCCTATTCCCCCTCCTCTCACGACCCCTCCACATCCAGCTGTGCCATTATAGGTGTTCCGCCCGACAAACAAGGTGATTATGACACGAGTTCCCCTGGACGCGTTAATGGACTCCGAATATGCTGTGTGTGCGGCATCCCCAAAAAAAAACCAAGGACAGTCGAGTGTGCTTGACTGTGAGATACTCGCATACACATCTTAAGTAAGGGAAAAGCAATGCGGTAAAATATACCAAATTAATATATAAAATAAATATAAAAAATATATATAAATAATATGTTATATCATATCTACCCGCTGCTCATTTCAAAATTAAAATAGACCTGTATTTAATTGAAAATATACTAAATAAACAGGCTGCAAAAATACTAAAAATATACCAAAGAATATATTCTATGCGTACTACCCATGTTGAAAAAAAAAACAATAAACAAATCAAAATAGGGCGGTATTAATTTCAAAATATACTGAATAGATATACCGAAAAAATACTGAAAATATACCAAAATCTATTTATGTATGTCGTTACAGTACTACACTTAAAATATACAATAGAGTACGAAATATACTTGATCGGGTTTTCGGCCGTTCTTTCCGTTACTTAAGTATGTTTTTAAATAACTTCTAACATTTTTATCTGATCCCAACCAAATTTTCAGGAATTATAAATATTGTAGTTGTTAGTGTCGTAAAAAATTGTATCACTATTTCTCATAGTCTTTGAGATCTACATATGTAGGTGTTCATACGGACGGACAGACAGACAGACGGATCAAGATCCAAAATTATATATGTATATACTTTATGTGATGGAAGATACTCGTCTCTCCTGCTGCCTGTATCTTACGTTTCCTACCGGCACAAACTTATAATACCCTTCTACCCTATGGGTACCGGGTATAAAAAGATACTGCAAAAAATAGAAATAAGGAATACAGAAAAAGCTTGTGTATATATGTAAAATTGAGAGGATAACGCGGAGTATTTATTTAAATTTCGACATTGCGGGGAGTCAACAGCACGTGACCAAAGAGCACAAGAAGCTGTGAGTCTCATGAATATCCGATGAAGTCGAGATGTAGCTACAAATCAGCTTTGATATTGGTTTTTGATTATCCACGCCGAGAGAGAGGGGAGAGTGGTTGGGAAAATGTATTTAATTCGAGTGACATTTTAATTAACATTTTCAGTTCACTTTTGGGTGCAGATTAAAATAAATAATTATTGGGCGTGCAGTCTATGTGACTTCCGGAATGCGCTCTCGCGTTTTTCCCTTTGGCTCATAAAATATTTACAGCTGACTAAATTTTCATTGTGCATGAAAATCGCTGAAATGTGCGACTTAGAAATGTGGCAAGCAATGTTGCAGTTGCTGCACGCTGCTGCATTGTTTGTGTAGCATGCAACGACTAGTTGATATCCTGTAAAACTCTAACTCAAAGATTGACATTTATAATTGAGACCTTTCGACAGAGTTATCTAAACTTGGTTCAACTTAAGCATACTCTTTCTTTTCGCCAGCGTTTGAATTATGAATTGCTTTTCTGTTTTTGCTTGTGTTGTTGTTGTTGTTTTCCCCGCCCCCGTGCTGAATCGTGTGCAGTGAATGGGAGGCGTGTCATCGGCTTGCGGTCGTATATCTCAAAGTATTCGAACTCTAAGTGCAACTACTTGTGTGGTCGCTCGACCAGTTTATCGATACTCGACACACAAAAAAACAACAAAACAAAGCAAAAGCTTTGGCATAATTCACAAAACAGACAACGAAAATTTGGTAAAAGTTTGAATGCTTTATGTGACAGCTACAAAAAAAAACACGACAGCAAAAGAGAGAACGAGGGGGAGAAGTGTTTGTTACCTGCTCTATTCGAGCTCCAATCATAATTTATGATAATTACAATATTGGTAATCACGAAAAGCCAACTAAAAAGTCACTAGAGTTCAAAGTTGAGGCCTCTTACTTAAGATATTGCATTGAGGAAATGGAAAACTAATGACAGATTTATTTACTGAATGCAGTTTTGAAGGAAAGCTAAATTATGCAAAGCAGTTGGTGATTCCTATAAGATAATATCCAAACTTGTAACTAGTAGTGATTACTTCAAATGTAAATATAAATTTAAAAGTTTATTTAGGAAAGGAAGGAAATGCATAGACCTACGATATTTTATGTTAGTTAATGAACTGCGACAAAATATTTTAGAAATTATAAGTTCTCCGACCCCATAAAGAATATTTATTCATATCCAGCGTGGACAGCCGAAACGATTTAGCCATGTCCGTCTGTATGACAATCTAGTATATTTCGACCTCTATGGTATATTTCGAATATAGTATTTAATGGGTATACCAAATTTAGCATTCGATATATGTTTAATATTTTTTTTTCGGTATATATTTAGAATAATACCGTAAGAAACACAATAACGTTTTTGAATAAAACCAAAATAATTCAGTATTATATACTAAAATATACCAAATATAACATAATGATATAGTACATTCAACATATACCAAAATGTACAGCATAAACCAAATATAATATACTTGTAATATAATACCCTTGGGTTCACTAAAAAATTAAGAAAAACAAAAAAAAAATAAAAGCTTTAAAATTTTTGTTTTTTAATTAAGAAGTTTGCTTAAAGAGAAATATATTTATTTGGTTAATTAATTTCAGTGGTGCAATATTGATTTACAATGGTGAAGTTAACATATCTCAACTGAGATAAAATAAATCAAAGTGAAAGACTTTTGGTTAGCCTCTGCTTATTATAAAACTTATTACATAAGCACTTATGATTAAAGTCAACGGAAAAGAGCATTTATGTTAAAGAGATTACTTAAACTAGTTGCTGTTGATATTCAATGATAATGATTTAACAATATACGCGTAATATAATATAATTTCGAGTAAAGACAAACTTCCTCTAATGCATTTGAAGTTATCACTTTGCAGATGAAGTTAAAAGTATCCATTATGAAGGCTAATCCTCGCGGCCGGAGGTAATTATCATAAAGAAGAACATGGATGGCTATTGCAGAAGGGGGAAGGGGAAAAGGGGACAGCGGCAATAAAGTAATCAGCATAATTGAGAGAAAAATGTGCGCTGAAAGGGAACCGGGAAACCAGTGCAAAAGCCCCGAACGAACGAACAAACGAACGAACACAAATCAAATTAGCAGAGCCTTCGAATCTGCGGTTACATTTAAAGAGAACTTGCTCATCGCGCCAGACAAAAAGCATTGTTGTCCATTTGTCTGTTCAGTCAGTCAGTCTGACAGTCTGACAGTCAGTCAGAGCATCAGCTTCGATGTCAGGGAGTTCACACTGTTTGGTTGATCTATTAACAGGCGATTTGCAGTCAGTGAAAAAGAGAGAATGCGAGAGAGAGACAGAGAGGGAGAAAAGATATTACGAGTGAAGTGACTTGGGCTACGTTCATTATGTCTGCCACATGCAACAATGTTGCAGTTGAGAAATGCTCAAGAGGCGGAGGAACAAACAACTTAAACGCTTAACTTGAAGTTGAAGTTTTTATTTATTTTAAGTCTGCGCCCCGCTTCCTGCCTGCCACTTGCCACTTGCCGCTTGCTCTGCGCTTACCACTTGCCACTTGCCGCCTGCCCCTCGAGTGCATATTGTAATGACGAGACGAAGGCTTAATGATGCTCTTAACGAGCCTCTCACTCGCACTCACACTCATATAAGTCCATGTGTGTGTGTTGTTGTGTCTCCTCATCCCCACTTGCAACAGTTGGCAGCTGCCCCTCCTTTCCCCTTCTACCACAACACGACGCTGACGGCAGCAGCAAATTACAAACAAAAAGTAGCTGAATAATCGTTGTACCATTAACAAAGAAATTACAGTCAGGCAAGGACTATTGTAACGCTCAATGCTTGCTGTCTCGCTCGCACACGACATGAGCATCGCTCTTCATCACGCTGTCGCTATCCAGAACCTGAAATGTATTACACATTTCATGTGATACCGCATTATCTATATCAGCATAGTAGAATTCTTCTGTACTAGCTTTCAAAGCTTGCTGTTGTATGCTCCAATGCGGATTTAACGTTTACGAATGATGCTCGATAAGAGAAAAGGAAAATTTTCAGAACATTAATAATGTGACTAACTTCTATTCAACTAATATTTATTTTTACATTGTACTAATTTGTTTACAAACTTTGGAGAGCTTTGAAGCGGCTGTTTTGTTTACGAATGATGATCCAAAAGAGAAATTGAAATCATTTTAAAATATAGGAATGTGAATTTCTGTTTCTATCCACCTGAATTATTTTAAATTTTTCATGGTGTTATCTACTACAGCATAGAATCAAATTTACAACCCTTACAAAGATTTAAGCTTTTGTGGCGGATGTAACGTTTAGGAATGATGCTCCAAAAGAGAAATGAAAAACCCTGCAAGAATGCGACTATTTCTTTTCAACTACAATATATTTTTTATGTCTTATGTCAGTATCCGAATCACATTTACTTGCATTTTAAAGTTGCTTGTAACGTTCACGAAAAATGTGCGAAAAGCAAAGAGAAAACTGATAGCACAATAATTTTGAAAAGCTGAGAAAATGTATCTTCAATAGTTGTCTCAACTCATTAATAATTATACGCTCATTAAAGCTTAACTTTTGATAAGCTGTAAAAGCGTAAATCAATTGAAAAAGTCATATAAGCAAAGCAGAAGAGTGACGAATGTAAACAAGAAAGATTGAGAAAGAAAAAGAGAGAGAGAAAGAAGGCGAGACAGAGATAGAAACAAGCAAAGTGAGAGTGAGAGTTGATGATGGCGTGTGAAAGCTGTTTCTGCTGTGCGTGAGTCTGATTGAATGGAAGTGTATGGATAGTGTCTGTGTGTGTGTGTGTGTGTGTGTATGTGAATGTGTCAGTAAAGCTTTGACTTTGGGGTAGGTCGGTTCTTCATAGTAGAGCCTAGTATAGGTTAAGAATGCTTATGAAGTGATATTACAATGCTCAACTCTCTATTCGTTTTAGTTTTGAAACTATTTTGATAAAACTTATAACTTCATCGGTATAAGCGTACATTATATGAGGTTTTTGTAAATACTTTTTGGTCCAAACTAATCATATATTATGTTCAATTCATTTTCTTTACCTTCATTTATCTAAGTTGACTAGCCTAGTATTGCCAGTACTCCTCTTTTTCGTCTTTAATCTTAAAAGATATTTACTTCCCATTTTCTTCCATAATCTTAACGATTTTTCTAATAAATTCTGCAACTTATTAAAATAAGAAATTTACTATATTTTCTTCTTATACTTTTTTGTAATATCAATACATTCTCCAGTTAAATTTGATTTCTTTATATTCTTAATACAGTACTTTAGCTATTATTATAATTTAAACAATATCATTCCTATAAGAATATAAATAATATATCGGTCAAAGGCCATTCTCTTTTTATCTTAGTATTTAATACTTGATTTAATATAATAAATAAATCTCAAATTTGATGTAGATACTCTTATTATACTAATGGGTATTGAAGCATCAACTTCCTGAAGTTAACATTCTTTCTATATTATTTTGCCACACTTTGCCACATTATCAAAGTGCAAATCACTCACAAAGTGTTCAAGTTGCTGTTAAAGCGATGCAAAACTGTCGACTGGGGAAAGGAGAAGAAGAAAGAGAGGAAAGCCAAGTAAAATAAAGTTCACAAATCGAATGCGGTTCAATTGAGGAGTAACTGCATTATTTGCATTTATGCAAATCTTCTGAGTGCCTTGCAACTGTTTGTCTTTCCTCCCCTCTGAAAAAAAAAAGTTTCTCCACGCTGCTCTCTAAGCTTTAAAGCGCAACTTTGTCTGCGTTCTTCGCGCTGCTCTTTTTGTATTTTTCTTTTAGATTTTTTTTTTGTGCTGTGCATTTCTTATTTATTATTTTGCATTGTGCGCACTTGAAAAGTGAAATATTTTTGCATAGACTTCGGCAACGATAGCAACTTGAGCAGCAGCAACCACAACAACAACGAGGATAACGATAACTGTCTGCAAATGTTGCCAACTCACGCTCCCATTGCTCCGCTGTCTTCGAGAGAGAGACGAGAATGCAAAGCTTGCAGACGATCTTCTATTTCGCTCACTCGCTTGCTTGCTGCACGATCTTCTTTCACTTTCTGCGGCATGCCACTTGCCTGTGTTGTTGTCTGTGGCGCGGCCTCGACAAGTCTCGTCTGGGTGCATTATTAATGCAATTCATCCATTTCCATTTGCTTCGTCTGCAACAATGTTGCAAATGTTGTGTACACAACGGCAACACACAAACAAAACCGCGAGGCAGACACGATTGTTGTTGTTGTTGTTGCTGTAGTTTTTTTGTTGTCTCCACTTTTTTCCACACAGTTTGTTTTTTGTGTTTGGTGCCACGGCCTGTCAACATTTTTTGCCACTTTGTTATTTTTAGCGTTTTTCAGTCGATTTGCCTCCGCTTCATACTTTTCCACGTGTTGCCTCCTTTTCGGATCTTGGTTGTTGTTGTTGCTAGTTTTTTTTTTTGTGTCAACACGGTTGGGTTTCAAGTGTTCCTGACGTTTTGCCTCCCCATTTTGGATCGCTTTGCGCGCGCCAAACCAATTTGGCAAAACGCAAATTTTTCAATAAGCAAAACGGTACAGAAATTACTCATACGCCACGTGAAGCCAAAACAAATTTCATTGAGTCTGTTGTTTTTTGTGTTGTGTTGTGTTGTGTCGCATTTGTTTTTCAGTTGTGTGTTTTGGCTTTGTTTTGTTGCCGTTGGCGGGCAAAAGAAAAGCTGCGAATTTTGACCTTCTGACCGCCCACGTTGCATGTTGACAATGTTGCCGCCAGCTAATGATGCTAATGATGATGATCATAATCTCAACAATGGTGATGATGATGATGATGATGCCATTTGGTGACTGTCACGATAAATGTTGACAATTGGCTTGCAATTTGGCAGCTGTTATTGTTGTCATTGCCCTTGTTATTGTTTGTTTGTTATGATCTTGTTGTTGTTGTTGTTGGGCTACGCAATGTGTTCGAGCGAAAGCGAACCACAAAAACAACAGCAAAATTTGCAGATAAAAACAGAGAATGCGAGAAGCACACACACACACTGACACACACACACACTCACACACACTCGCACTTCACTTATGTAGAAAAATAAACCGCTGAACATGAAACTCAAGTGAAAACAGCAATAATAACAACAACGGCGAGCGTCAACTAACTGTGAACTACATGCCACAAAAACAGCAACAACTGACAGCTACAACAACAACAACAACAACAATCACAGCAGCAACAACAACAACCACTCTCGACACTGAGACACTGAGAGTAGTTATGTGTGTCAAAGTAAAACGCAATTTATGGAATTTATTACGTGAGCCATTCGCAAAAATTTGCCAACAGATCGGGGGCGGCGGAGAAGCGGGGGGGCGTGGCCACAAAATAGACAACAACAGCAGCAAAAAAATCACAACAAACGAAACTACAGAGAGCAGCGAACACAAAACAAAACAAAACACAAGATGGAAAAAAATTAATGAAACGCTTTTGAAATTTCATTTTTTATGCAAACAAATAAAAAAGAAATAGAAAAATAACAACAGCGCATTATGGAAGCGAGAAAGAAAGAGAGATACAGAGAGTGAAAGACAGACACATGGTGAAAATTTTTGCAATCACGAAATGAGGAATTATGGGAAAAACCCCCAGACGAAGCAGAAAAAGATGAAGAAGAAGAAGCAGGAACTGTGAGATGTGCCGCAAAACGCGACGCTGTGAAAGTGAAGCATTGAAAATAATCATTGCAGAAAACATTATAGAAAAAGTTTGCTGGCACTTTAAGCAATTGTTATTTCTTAAACGGTTTCTTTTAATGCATTTAAATGATGTGTACGACAGCCAATTTCAGGGGGGACAACTGATTAAAATATTAGTCGCAATTTATCTATTTAATAGTTAAAGTCTGAATTGAAATATTAAATTTTAGTATAAGCAATAAGCTAGAGGAAGTCGTTAAAATTTTAATGCTCGAATTACTGTTGAAATTACTTAATTGAAAAAGTTATTCCTTGCCTGATTGTCAACTTTCATTTCACGTTTTCAAAAATCAAAAATTTTAAATGCAAATTTCCACTTCACATTTTCTTAAATCAAAATTAAAGATTTTCGACTCTAAAAGTCTCTGAACTCTAAAAAATAATATGATGTATTCCAATTTCAATCAATTTCATAAATATTTAACTAGTCAAATCAATAGTTTCGAAAATCTTTCATAACAGTTTAAGCTCAATATTTATCTAAGCTTCAAATTATTACTTACAATTTCAACTTAGCCTTAAAACCGATTTTAACTAAATAATTTTCTAATTTTAAAATTTTAGATTAGAATTTTAACTTTACATCAATCATTATATTAAAGATAATCAGTATTCATATTGATTAAACATTTACTATATTCTAAATTGTGTATTCCAATTCTTAATTTACACTTTTTAAATTCATCATCTGAAATATCATTTTTAACTGATGTGGATTGCAATTTTAGTTTTATTTTTGTATTCATAACAAAAATTCAATTTAACTATTTAACAATTTAAAATTGGTTATATCATTTCTTACTTAATTTTTTTGTAAATCACAAATCTTAAATGCTAAACAGCTTATTCCAATTTTATCTATAAATTTTTGCAACTTCAAAATTGTTGATGTCATTTAAAGTTTGATGTCATTTAAAGTTCAGATATCACAAAAATGTAATATCACAATTTTCATAAATAACAAACGTTCAAAAGTTGAGTTATTACTTTAAAAATAATCATAACTATTATGGTAGGTAATTTCGGCACTTTTTACCTTATCTCATAAATATGTCTTACAATTTGCAATACATTAAATTATTTTGCAGAAGTAATTCTTATGATTCTCGAATACTTCTTTCTTGACTTAAACTCTTTCTTCGTATATTCAGCTATTTTACCAGAGTATTTTTAATAATTATAAAATATTATTCTATTATGTTACTTCTTCCCTATTTAAATCTCCTTTTGAATCAGCCACTTTATGTGGTATACATTTGGCTAATCGAGATCAGTTACTACTTTGAACACAATCATACCTATTATGATCAACAGCTTTGGGACTTATTAGCTTATTTCAAAAGTATGTTTTACGATTTGATCAATAATATTTTAAATTGTTTTAATATTTTTCTTCCACTTTTTTATTTCAAAATTCGTCTAAGTCAATTTGCCATAACTTAAATTATTTTCGAAAAGTATTTCTTATAATTATAAAATTTTCTACTCTTTCATAATTCAAACTCCTTCCCAATATAACAATTATTAAATATTATTCTACCACTTCTTCTCAGATTGAATCAATTAAAATAAGACCACCCTGACAGCTGCTTTCCCAGCAGTCACTTGATGTGGCATTTTTTCTGGCCAACCTTTCGCTACTTTAGCCAACTTTCAACTTGCAAATTGAGCCACTCGAAGGCCTTTCAATTTCAACTCGGAATTGAACTGTTTATTTGTCAAAAGTAAGGAAAGGAGACAGCAGCAGGGCGTGGCTGTCCATTAACAATCCTGGGGCCAATTCGAAAGGTGTCCTAAACTTGTGGCTGCCTCTTGCTGCTTGCCACTTCCCTCTCTTTGCAATGGCGGCGCCTGTGGCAATCACAAATTTGCACTAAAAAATATATATATTTTTTTGGCACAAAATATTATGCCGCATTGTTAATGCTAATGATCCATTGTTGTTATTTTTTCTGTTGCTTTAATCTCTTACTCAGCGTTCATAATTCATATTCATATTCGAATTTTATATTCATTGCAATCTTCACATTTCTATTCGGAGTTTGGATTTCTTTTTTTTTTTTTTTTTGTTTTTGGTATTTTGCTTGTCTTTCTCCTGGTTCGCAACTTGTTTTGATTTTTGTGCTGTGCAATGATTATTTGTATCTTTTGTTATTGTGGCAGCTGTTCATGCAACCAACCAAGTTTCGCCCCTCTCCCCGCCCCCTTGCAACCCGCTCATTACCACAACTATTTCAGATTGGGCTAAATGACTGTGTTAGCGCAAATTTTTGTTGTGTTCGACGACGACGACGACGTTAAAGGCCAAAATGAAAACGCAATTCATACACACATACACACACTCACACACACACACTCGCACACACTTTGGCGCAAATTGAGCCGCAGTCGACGTCTCAGTCGCTTTTGCGTTTTGTTTACAAAGCAACAGCAGCAGCAACAGCAGCAAAACTGTTTTTCAGGTCAAATTTGTTTACATTCCGCTTGGAAACTGGGTCATTGTGAGCGTGTGCAACAGAGACAGCAACACCGAAAGAGAGCGAGTGAGAGAGAGAGAGAGAGAGAGAGAACACAACTGAGGCAGAAATTGTTAAGCGATTGTTGCTGCCGCCGTCGCAGCTTGAAATCGGCAACAACACGACGGCAACATGCGGCATGCCACCAGCAGCGACAACAGCAACAACAACAACAACAACTGGCAGCAACAAAAGATAATAACAACGAAACAGCAACAGCAACAGAAAATACGAGTACAACACGAAAACTGCAAAGTGCGAAAGCCTTCAGATACCCTTGGCCCATAAAACAGGTAAAAACAAAAACGATTCTCTCAATTGTGGAACTAAGTGCAAGACAAAAAGACAATGTCCGACGACGTCTAATATCTAAATGCAATAAATGAGCACTTAAATTGTAAACAAATTGGCAAAAAAATTAATAATAAAAGTGTGCAAAAAATTGTGTAAATAATTGCTGCAAATATGAACACAATAAATATTCATTAAAAATTATTATTACCTTAAACGAATATATTGTTGCATTTTATTCCACATTACTTCACTATAATATAACATATATATTTACAAATTCAAATTAAAATGCAGCAGGCAGCATTTTGTTCCGTAAATTAAATTTAGTATTTAATACCAGATTTAATATAATTAATAAAAAATGTATGTAATTAAATAAAAAACTATTTTATTTTCACCATAATATTTTTCACAAAATGATGTTAAAAATGTTCAGAATATATTTGAAAATTGTATTTGATTAAACACATTTTTAAATTCAATATACATTTTATGTTGAAAATTTTGAAGATGGAAATAGAGAAATACAAATGTGAATATATTATATAACTTTGTTTTTTAGCCATTACTTGAAGAAAATGCGCCAATATATTTTTATATTTACTTAAAAAAAATATGATTATTAAACTTTAATTTTACTGCCCTTAACTTACGAAAAAACGTTTTTATTTATTTTTAATTCAAAACTAAAACCATTTAAAAAAAAAAAAGTAAAAAGAAAATAATATAATATAATAATAATATATAATATATTCTCTTAAGTGGGTGGAATGGAACAGTATATTTTTGGCAATTCAGACCCCCACATTCTCCCAGAGCTCTGAAGAGGCTTGCTTTAGATTGTAATCAAAATCAGAGCTCGCGAATAACTGTTGACCGTTTCTCGTTGTCTGCAAATACTATAAGTATCATTTTTGGGTTCTATTGATGCTGATTCGGATTAGGGTTCGATTCAACTGGATGATGCTTGTCCGGGAAGAACTATAAATAAACAAAATAAAATATTTCAAAAAAATATTTACAAAAATGTTCACAACCGACATACTTGAGAAATTGAGGGGCATTTTAGTTAAATATTTTATTTGAACTGACTCCGAGCTCTGTACTCTCTAGACTATACAATCGTCTAGATAACCTTACTAAGATTATGTTTGCAAAGGAATCTGAGTTATTTTACAATATTATTTAAACTTCATATTGAGTTGTAATTTAGATCTAGATTCAATGACAACTCGAAATGAAGCTTAAATAATAATGTACAATAACTCAGATACCTTTGGAATAATTACCTCAATAATTTGGAAGAAACGAAATCATACTCCAGATGCAGGGCACCATCAGGGCGGCTTTCGCAGCCGCTGGCCTGAATTCCGACACTAACACCGATCCGCGAGAGCTGAAAGAGTTTGCAATCGCCATCATAGCCGAAATGCTGATTTATAGTGTAACACCAGTTCGACGGAAGTAAGAAACGAATAGTAATCTTCAGTACATTCTTCTAATCGACGATTAATTTCGACAGTTTCTCGTTGTCTGCAAATAAGCGTCTTTTCCCGACTCTGTACGAAAAGACTCAATGTGCAACTGATTTATGGGTTCTCTTGATGCTCATAGTCATTTATGACAGCAGCAACATCTTCAGTTCATCCTTCTTATGGGCGACTATTATCTTTAGTCATTCGATTCGGATTCCGATTAGAGTTCGATTCAATTGGTTGATGTTTGTCCGGGAAGAACTATAAATAAAAAAATAAAATATTTAAAAAAAAATATTTACAAAAATGTTTACAATCGACATACTTGAGAAATTGAGGAGCATTTTACTTAAGTAGTTTTATTTGAACTGACTCTGAGCTCTGCACTCTCTAGACTATACATCTATGTTAGTCTATACAATCGGCTAGATAACCTTACTAAGATTATGTTTGCAAAGGTATCTGAGTTATTTTTCAATATTATTTAAACTTCATATCGAGTTGTCATTTAGATCTAGATTCAATGACAACTCGAAATGAACTTTAAGTTAGTTAAAACTTAAATAGTTCGTTTTGTCAAGGAATAGAGCGATAATTCATCAGCATTTTAATATATTTATACTTGCTACCCATGGAGAAGGAGGGTATTATAACTCTGTACTATGATATAGTGATAATAGTACATAGATATAAATTTTTTAGTATATTAATTTGGTATATTTTAGTAAAAACTTTGTGTAGGAATATTATATTGATAATAGCTTGTTGATAAACGAAATACAGTCAGCGGTATATCTTAGTATTTTTTAGTATATTAATTGTATTTATAATAGCTGATTGTTATAATAAAGCCTGCGTTAAAATTTAGTATTTTTAAGTTTATTAATTTTATTAGTAAAAATATATTGATTTACCAAAAATATAGCTTATGGTGTGCTTTAGTATTTTTCAGTATAATAATTCGGTATACTTGAAAAATAATACCGCACTATTTTGCTTTTAATTCAAAATGGGTAGCGAGTATGTTAAAGTCGCTTCTGTAATTGTTTTAATCTGCATTTTAAACTCTTTTTTTCTAAACATTAAAATTAATAACAAATGAAATAAATTATAAGACAAATACAGTGAAAATAAATTCATTTAGATCAAGCAAATTAAAAATTTGATAACATTAATTTTTAGTCTAAAGTTGAAGCTTCTTACCTGTGCAATATACCTTTAAACATTAGAGCATAACAAGTTGCAAGAGTCTCTGCTGTTGGTCTCTGATCTCTTGCAATATCTCTGAGTGTGTGTGTGTGTGTGTGTGTGTGTGTGTGTGTGTGTGTGTGTGTGTTTTGGCTTGGCTGTATTTGGGAATTTCCGCTGAGAACGTCGTCAATTGCAGCAGTTGCAACATGAAACAACAACAGCTGCAACGTCACTCGCCCCCTTTCAGTCCCCCTCATGCCACACAGCACTTTGTCTCTGTCTCTGTCTCTCTCTCATTCTCTTTATCTCTATCAGTGTTTGTGTGTGCAATTTGAAAGCTATTTGTGTCAATGACAAATGATTCGAATTTATCGAAAAGTTGCAATTTGCCAAATGGCCGCAAAGCTGCTGCTACCCAGGTGCAACAGAGAGAGGGAGATAGCAGCAGAGAGAGAGAGAGCGAGACTGTGATCGTTGGTAGTAGGCCGAGTGAGCGAGACCCACTGAGGCGGATCTGGCCAGGCAGCCTTGAATGGAATGCGAACAAATGACGGATTACACAGCAAGCTGTTTGCTAGTTGTTGTTGCTGTTGATGTTGCCCCACTGGGCAGTGGCCTCCCCTTCCGCTGCACCTCTCAGTGCAACAACACTCCACTTAGTCAGTGTCTAGAGTTTAGTTTCTGTTTCAGTTTCGGTTTCATTCGCAGTTGCAAAGCACTTCGTGGATATCGCCGTCTGACATTATTTTTTTTTTGTTTTGATTGTCAGCTGACAGACGGAAGGTGGACGAGGCGGGGCACTTACAGCTCTAGGAGAAGGAGGAAGTGGGAGGGAGGGGAAAGGAGGCTAAGACAACGATGATTGTCCGGTTTTGCGTCTGTCAAATTGTCAGACAACACATAAAAATGCCTAAAAAACAATTTATAAAGCTGATTAAATGCAACTTTGCAACTCTCATAATATATCGCGTATACGCCATGTACTACTAGCTAGCAAACTAGCATGAATGACAAGACGCTTTCTATATATGGGCGGTTAGCATATCAATTGCCCAGTCCTAATATGCAACATTTGTTGTTAGCTCATTTATTTGTGTTTAATAATTAACAAAATGAAAACAATGACAGCACATCAAATTTGATGCAATGCCATTTTTCAATGGAGCGTTTTTGACACCAAATCAATAACGAGTAATTGTCAGAAATGCTGGTTAATAAATGCAATTATTATTTTTTTTTTGGCAATATTAATGACTTTTCGCAGTGACAACAATTAATAATAAAATTATGGATAATGTGCATAAATAAGCGTTTGCTTTGCAATTATTTTAAATTGTTGTTTGGTTAGTCTTAAAACATTAAGAACTGACTATTCACAATGAATTTAGTAATTAATGCAATATATCGAAAATGTTCGATATGCTGATTAAATGTGATGATTAATTATTTGAAGACTATAAGTTATCAAAAATACCATAAAGAACTCTTGTTAAAGAATATTTTATTATTCATAATAAATTCCATTGAATCAATAATATAAATTATATTCTTTGTTGCTTATACTAAATTATTTTAGTTCTCAAAAGAAGTTTGTTTTGTGGAATGTAATGAATGAAAATTATTTACATTATTTATTGTATAGCAAACGTTATTTATTATGAGTAATGAAATATTTTAACTAAGAAGACTTCTCCGATGTATTTTTGGTAATGTCTATCGTTATGAATTAAAAAATAATAAGAATAATATCTAGCAGTAATTTAAGAGTAAATTGTTGAAAATATTCATATTATTTACAATAAATTTTACTAAGAAAGCAATCTGAAAATATGGTAATCAAATTTAAAAATATACGAAGACTTTGTGAAATTTATACAGCATAACATTAATTTGTTACCCACAAATTTGTAACTACTGCATAATTTGAAATATTCTTATTAAATATTACAAAATATATTAAATAACTATTCTTAAAGATATTTGTCTTTATATAATAATAAATTCATATGGATTGCAATTCATAAAGAAAATAAATACATATTAAAATAAATTGTCTTAATTCTTTTAAGACATAACAATGCAGTTTCCGAGGTACATTAAAAACATTAAAATATTCGTTGATCAAATACTATTATAATATCAATTAATTTCTCAAAGCAAATAAGTTAGATATTGTAGTAAGTCTATAAAAAACATTAAAATATTCATTGATAAAACACTATAATAACAATTCATTACTCTACAGAAAATAAAATATATTTCGTATCATATTTAACGTATTACAATACATTAATATTGATTCTACAATTTCCCAAACAAATATCTAATCTAATAATAGTTATATCGTATTTTGTTCCCCTAAAACTTTTCCAATTATTGCGCAACTTAAAATGAGTTTTCTATTATTAGTTCAGAACAACATTATGAATAATTATTGTCGCTTATTTATAATAGAATCCATAAATATTTCCATAAATGTTTGATGGCCTTTTTAACCTGTAATTCCTGGACTCTGGACAAATAGTATATGTATGCATATTTTTGTGACTTGTTTTACTTTTCGGTTTCATTCCCGTTCCAAATGACGCGTAACCTTGGGGGCAGCCAATGCTTGGCTCGTTATTACCTTGTGCCTTTATAAGTAGGTATGCCACTCACACAATTCCAACATTAATCATGTCAAAGCAAAGCTCTGCTTCCCCACTCCCCCATTCCCCATTCCCCACTCCCACACTTGGCTCCACTTCGTATGCATGCTGCTTCTACATTATTAATGATTGCAACATCAACAATCATCGGCCATGGCTAATTTTTTGCAATTGCTCGCAAAATTTTATTAATTTCCCTAACTGCGACCTCTCACTTTGCTTCACTCTAAGAATAACATCATCTCATCCCCTCCCCATCCCTCTCTGAAGAATTTCGTCATTAGCTTTGCTCCATGGCGAGTCACACCGCGCTCGAGTGGCCAACTCAGTTGTGCATCCAAGTCTGACCCAAATAGTTGTGTTCCTCAACGCCTCAGCTTCTCAGCTGTTTTTGGCTTCCACCTTCCTGCTGTCAGTTCGCTTTTTGGGGGGCTCTTCAGGTGGCGTCGCATCAATCTTCAAGCTGCGTGCTTGACTGATGCGACACGAGGCGCAAAAATGTTCTAGACACTCGCCCCTCGTTCCACGCTCTCTCTAAGCAGGCGACGACATGCAACAGTTGACACCCACCCCTCCTCCATAATCCCCAATCCAAAGTGACACTAACGCAACGCGGACCCCTCCCGAGCTCACGTGATCTATTTTTGTATAATTAGCATGTGATGCAGCAACAAATCCGGGAGCATAACATCCAAATTAGTAATACTCCCTGTCGAGGCGGTAAACGAAAATAGACGAGCGAAGTGGCAGCCAAGTAGAACTCACGATGTCTGCAATACTGACGTCGTTGTTAATGCTCCATTTATACCCTGTAAAAACGGAGTACAAAGCGGGTTGTCCAAACTTGTCATGGTGTAAAATAAATGTTTGGCTTTTAAGTTGTATGACCGCAAAATTATAACTCTGAGCCTTAATATATTGAAGTATTGATTGATAACAGTATATCGATATACCGAATATGGGAGTTGGTATATTTTAGTATTTTTTCAGCACATTAATTACATTGTTGATAGTATATTTATATACCAAATATGATCTTCGGTATAGTTTAGTATTTTTCAATATGTTAATAATATTGATAATAATATGGTAATATATCGAACTTATCCTTTGGTATATTTTAGCACTTTTCAGTATGTGATTTATGTTTATAATAGTATGTTAATATAGTACAGCCATTAATATATATTTGTATTTCTTAGTATATTAATTTGATATATTTTAGCAGCAAATGTGTGTAACAGGCAGAAGATGTAGTATAATAGTATTCCAAATATATCACCCGGAATATTTTAGTATTCTTAATTATGCTATATATAATGATAATAGTAGATTAAAATATCTAATATTAAGTATATTGATTTGACAAATATAACTTTCGGTATATCTAAATATTTTTTCAGTATTAATATACTAAAATATACTAATTTTAGGAATAACTTTGTACCTCTAGAAAACGTACAAATGTAACAGGCAAAAGGGGTAGTATATTAATTTAGTATTTTCGGTATATTTAAGTATTCTATAGTATATTTCTTTGGAATACTTTAAGAACAATATCGCCCTGTGCTGCTTTTACTTAAAATGGTTAGCAAGTATCTTAAAATTGAGCTCTCGCGACTATAACCCTCTTACTTGTCTATAGTTTTCTAGGGTATCTCTTTTGTTGTCCACCCCTTACTTGAATCTCCTTAGTTAATGCTTGCTCTTTGGACCCGTGTCTAGAAATTTCATTTGGCAAATTGAATTTGGCCAACCTGCCTTTTGCCGTTGCCGTTGCCTTTGCCTTTTTTTTGGGGCCAGCCAACTTAACAACTTGGCCTAAATCCAAATGCGACACTGGTTTGGGGCGTGGCGCGTAAGGCAAAAAGTAAACTAGTCAACAAGGGCGATAGCAAACGACAAACTAAGGGCAAAATCTGCTGCCGCATAATGTGATAATAAAAATCTTTTATTTGCCATTGTCCTCGTCCTCTCGTCCTCGTCTCCTGCGCTCATTTGTGCTTGTGGATGTGGCATCAAAAAAGCCATGCAGCAGCTTAGTGGCAAGTCTCTCAGCCTCTGCCTCAGACTTTATATCATTCTACTTCCCCCTCTGCTGGCTTCGCCCATTTGTCAGCTGCCCCTGTCGCTTGCCACATAAATCTTGTCAACGTACAGTTTTTCACATTTGACGCACACACAACACACTCAACACACACATCTTGCCACTCACTCGGGCGCCTAATTCTAAGCTCCCCGAACTCAACTTTAACTTTAACTCCATCTTCAGCAGCTTCAGCATCAGCTTCAGCTCCATTTTCATGCCTCAGTTTTAGCAGTAATTCGTCGCGTGCCTCAATTTTCTTGTATGTATTTTTCACTTAACGCAACGCACGTAGTCAGCTTAAAGTCCTCATTCCCCATCCCTCTCAGTCTCTCTCATCCTGTGCGCTGTCATCGCTTAACTCCAGCAGCAAGCAACTTTCCATGCGGCATGTGGCAAGTGGCAAATTGAAGGGTGACTTATGGCCACAGAGCATTGTCAGAATAGAGTTGTCATCGAGCAACTCCAATTGCAGCATTTTTCCCTTTTCTATTCTAGTTTTTTGGCACATCGATTTGCTTTTTTGACCAGCCAGCTGCCCTGTCATTGGGTTATCCACTCACGTTCAGTTCAGGACACGAGTTCAAAAAGTGCAGAATCGGAACGAGTTCTAAGCGAATTTGCTGTAATTTGTATGTGGAACTAAGTACAAATGAGAGCAAAGTCGATTGTTTGGCAAATGTTTTATTAATCAACCCGGAAAGCTATCTATCCATCCATCGATATGCTCAGTCTCATTCTTGGCTATATTTATCTGTGTGCTTAAAGTCGAGTAACAGCATTTCGAATTGATTTATAAATATTTAAATATTTTGTATTTGTTTTAAACAAATCCCAGCTAAGCCCAAGCATCTCTAATGAGCATTCGCATTCTAATAATAATCATTCACTTAATCCATACACCCCAAAACACATACACACACACACTCAAACGAACACGCACACTAACTTTTACGAGTGTTGCCCAGATTATGGACCTATTTGGGTACTACATAAGTATCGCTTGTTTACTTTGCCGCACATTAAATTTAAGAATATTTCACAAAAAAAAACTTTCCCCAAACGTAAAGTTTATTTTTACGAGTATACCCTGTAGCTACTTAGCGTGGAAGGGTGAGCCAGGCAGAGAAATAAAAGATATAATTTAACTTCAATTTAATTTATTGTAAATCAATTGACACAATTTGAATTTAATTTATGTTTAAAATACTAAGTATTTTTCTGCGCAATTTTAATTATATTTTTTTTATATTAAACAAGTACAGAAAAATACTGAGTATTTTAAAAATTTCTAAAAATATATTTGAAATAGTAGAGAAAAATATTTAAAAAATGCTGGGAAATATATTTAAAATAATATAGAAAAATAGTTAGTATAAAAATATACTTAAAATATATTTAAACTATTACTAGTTTACTAGTAGTATTTTAAAAATACCTAAAAATATATTTGAAATAGTAGAGAAAAATATTTAAAAAAAAATGCTGGGAAATATATTTAAAATAATTTAGAAAAATAGTTAGTATAAAAATATACCTAAAATATATTTAATCTAGTACAGAATAGTACTTAGCATTCAAAAAATTCTTAAAAATATATTTCAACACGTATTTTGGTATTTTTAAAATACCTAAAGTGTATTTGAAATAGTGCAGAAAAAATACTTAGTGTTTTAAAAATACTTAGAAATATGTTTGAAATAGTACAATAAAAAATACTTACTATTTAAAAAATACTTGCACATTCAGTCATAAATTTATCATTTTTAAAAGAGACAACAGAAGCAAAAATGTTTACAAGTTACCATTTAATTTTTGTTTCCCCACAAACATTTGTAGGGCATCTCTTAGTCGTTAATTTCACCACCAAATCGTTTGAGTGTTATTTATATGCCTTTAATATTTTGCCTCATAAATACGCAACAAAGTTTGTGTTCGGCTTATCCGCGTGATTAGCTAAAAATACAAGGTACACGCCGTTTGGTACTGCCAAACCAATCACATCCGCCTCCCCCATTCATCTCAACCTCATCCCGGAGACCATCTTCCTCCTGCTGTCTCTTATGCAAACGCGTCTTGATGATGTCCAAGAGTGAAGGCCACAGCAACAATAGGCACAACAACAACAATAAAAATAACAACAAAGGCAAATACCACTCAAACAAAAAAAAAAAAGAAAAATGAAACAGAGAAAAGGAAAATAAAATGAAAACATTCAAAAGGCTTTCGCATTTCCGGCGCCAGCTAAAAATATGTTGACGTCTTTTGAGCGACTGCTGCAACAACAGAAACAGAAACGACAGCAGCAAAAATAACATCAACAAAACGAGGCACAATCAAATTTAGACTTTGTACGAATATTTCAAAAATCATTAAGAAATGTAGATCACCGTATACAAGTACTTTGGCTAATTGTTTGCAAATACTAAACAAAGAGACAGACTAAACATGTTTTTTTTACTAATTAGTCACAAATTAGGCAGGAGAAAAATTTGCGTATTATTTACAAAACACTTGATGTGAGAATTTTATGTCAATTAAAATATTAAAGTGATGCAGCGAAGACAGAAAAATAAATTCAATCAAAATAAAAAAATTTAAGCAAGATATGATAAAATATAAAAATGATTTTCTTTTTATTTCATTTTTCAAATAAAAAAAAAAAACAAACAAACAAAATCAAATTCAACATGAAATAACATCATGTAAAATAATTGAACTTGCAACTAAGAAAATAAATTCAATCGAAATAAGAAATGAAGATAAAGTAAAGTCAAATATAATAAAGATTTTCTTTTTTATTTCATTAATCTTTTTATTATTAAAAAACAAAAACAATCTAAAAAGAAATTAAATTATTTAAAATAAAATAACTTTAAATCAAATAGAAGAAATTTATTCCACAACAAATGTAAAGCAAGTTCTATTTTTGGCATTTTAAGAAGATTTTAAGATCATGTAGAAAACAATGCAAGTTAAAAATGAATTAATAATGCTAATATAAGATGCATTTTTATAGACATTTAAGATCGTGTATTAGGTCTATATTATAATATGAACATCCATATTTCTCTTAATACTCTAAAATAAAGAAATTGGAATCAAATAAAGTATTTGTTTTTATTTATTGGTATTTTATTATATAGACTTTAAAAGTTTATTACTTTCGTGATAAGTATTGTTTTGTTAATAAAAAAAAAAAGATTTATTGTCATATTAAAGATGATTAGTCATGAAATTTAAATTGATCATATTGAATCATCATATTTTTGTGGTCACAATCTTTTGGTTTTTCAGATGCATTGAATCATTTAAGATATTTTTATAAAAATCAAAATATTATGCAGATTAGAAATATGTTTTCTGCACAGAAAGAAAAAATCTAAATTGAAGATTATAATATTGAGTTACAAGATAACGAAATCTAGATATTTTGTAGATTGTCGATCTTGACTTAAGAATAAACGTTCTTGGTTTAATTTTGACTTCAAACAATTTTGATTCAAGATTTTATTTTTTATTTTAGCATGTTTTTTTTCTGTGTAGCACTTAAAACAATTATATGATACAAATTTTACTCAGACTTTTAAAATGGAATTTTTGTAGATTCAAAATTATTCAATGACTCAAAGTCTATGAATTTTGTTGTAAAGGTATTTTTTAGTCATGTCAGTTCAAATATCTAAACTATTTGTTTAAAATCTATCCAGATGACTTAGGCCTAATGCTTTAGACAATTGATGCTCGTTCTATGCTATAAGATTATTCTTCTACTTTACCTTTATGCAACCACAAATATTGTTTTCGCGACACTGTCTGAGTGCCGAGTGGGGCAGACGGTGGTTTTTTTCTCATTTTTTTTGGTGGCAACAGCGTGGCAGCAGCGTGGCTGACTGACTGACTGGCTGGCTGGCTGATGGTGGTGGCAACATCATAAAAAATAGTCCAATGCTGTTCTATTCTGTGTTCTGTTGTGCGTCATTGTTGGCCTAAATCTGAACAACAACAGTCGAAGCAGAAGCAGAAGCAACAGCAAGAGAAGCAGAAGCAGAAACAGAAGCGAAAGCAAAAGCTGAAGCAAAAAGCCTTCGTCGGGGCATCACAACTAATTGACTTTGTATGCGAGGTTTTTGTGGCAAAAACCGGGGGAGGCAACAAACGTGACTTCTTTGCGACGATAGATGGGGGTGGCACACTACAACCAAGTGGAGGGGGAGGTGGATGGGGATGGGAGCAGGGGACAGGGGATGTATTCCATTGCTGTTGCTGTCGTCGTCGTCATCGCTGTTGTCGCCTCAACAAAATGAGTGATTGTTGGCAGCGCGTGAGCAAAATATTCATAAGATTTCACAAGGGCCCCCCAAAAAAAACACACACACAACACAACACAACACAACACTCACCCAACTCACACACGCACACACATCACAGCACATCACAAGAACTCATAATTCACACTCATTCTTATACTCATTCTACTATTCACAATTACAGTAAGTCGTCTCTTTAATGTCGCCTTAAATTTTACACTTTTACTTTTACTTTCATTCCCGGAACTTGACCTTTCAAATTAATGTCTATCAAATTGAGCAGAAACAAAGAAAAGACTTTAGAGAGAATAGATATTCTTTAAACTTAGTTTAACAATTGTTTTAAGATACATTTACTATTTCATTCTGGGAAATTTACCTTTCGAAATAATGCCAAGTTGGGCAAAAACAATAAAAAAAGCTTTAGAGAAACTATTGTCAAAATATTCTTTAAATTTTGATTGAAACACATTACAAGAACTCATATTCACAGTTATACAAATCTTTTCTATAAAAATTTAACACTTTAACTTTTACTTTCAATCCCGGAACTTGACCTTTCAAAATAATGTATATCAAACTTTTGTCTAAATATTCTTTAAACTTCGATCAGCAAGTCGTCTCTTTAATGTTGCTTTAAATATTACACTTTTAATTTTAATTTCATTCTCAGAACTTTGCCTTTCAAGTTAATATCTATAAAATTGAGGAAAAAAAATGAAATGGTTTTGGATAGACTTTTATCACAATATTCTTTAAACTCTGATTGGCAAACGATTCAAAATACATCACAAGAACTCATGGTTCACATTCATTCCTATATTATTCATTAATGTTGCTTTAAATTATACTCTGTTTCTTTCAGTTTTATTCCCAGAACTTGACCTTTCAAATTGCGGAAGTCCAATGAAAAGGCTTTCGTGAGAATCTAAATATTCTTTAAACTTTGATTGGCAAACGATTTAAAATACATCACAAGAACTCGCAATTCACACTCATTCCTATGCTATTCACAATTACAGCAAAATGTTTCTTTAATGTAGCTTTAAATTTTACACTTTTACTTTCATTCCCAGAACTTGACCTTTCGAAATTGAGGAGATGCAATGAAAAGGCTTTCGGAGAAACTCTTGTCAAAATATTTTTAAACTTTGTTTGGCAAACCATTTTGAAATTCTTGGAAATATTATCCTCAACTCATCGTGTGGATTATGTTTGTCTAAAACTTTTACTTGGCCATCAAACTATACTCAGTAATGGGCCACAACACACACTCACATGACCTTTCTCTGACGATTTCAAGCTATCAGATGGCGAAATAGTTTCTGGCGTCAATCCGCCCACCTACGTTTGGGTGTATGGCCAAATTTAGCCTTGTTATTTTAGCAAAGCTTTTTGCATATCTGCAGTCACATGGCCGGAACTTAATGACGAACAACAACGAAATGGCACAAAAGCATCAACATCAACATCAACAACAAAGCACAACTAAACAAGTAAGAAAGCTACAGTCGAGTGCACTCGACTGTGAGATACCCGCTACCCATTTTGAATAAAAGAAATATATTTTGCGATAATTTTCTCAAAATATACCGAATATACTGCAAAAATACTAAAAATATACCAAATAGTATATTTGGTATATTGATATAGTACCGCATTCAAAATATACCATAGACGGCACAATATACCAGATTGTCATCTAAAGCAACAACCCTAGTAAGTAGACGTGTTTGCCCATACAAAAGTATTTCTTTAATAACTTCGACAATTTTCATCTGATCGCAACCAAATTTTCAGGAATCATAACTACTATAGTTATTATTATATATACCAAAATTCGCAACTCTAACTTTAAAATTACGCTTGTTATTCGATTTTTTTGATTTTCGGGGGCGGAAGTGGGCGTGGCAAAAATTTGAAACAAACTTGATCTGCGTGCAAACATAACAAATGCTGTCGAAAAAAAATTATAGCTCTATCTCTTATAGTCTCTGAGATCTAGGTGTTCATACGGACGGACGGACAGACACACAGACACACAGACACACAGACGGACAGACGGACAGACGGACATGGCTAGATCGTCTCGGCTGTTAACGCTGATCAAGAATATATATACTTTATAGGGTCGGAGATGCCTCCTTCTACCTGTTACATACATTTCCTGCCGGCACAAAGTTATAATACCCTTCTACCCTATGGGTAGCGGGTATAAAAATTCCCCTGCTAATATTTTGCGAATTTAGTTCGACTTTTCGTGACGTTTGTCGCGAATTCTTTTTTGTTTGATGGATTGTTTTTTTCACCATGAACGTACGTTCATTGAAATTGTATTCACATTTGTTGAGTGTTGAGTCATTTGGGCTCTTGGCCAGCAAGCAAATCAGTCAAAATGCAATCGTTGTCATTTCTGTTTTCGAAGCTCTTCTGACAATCAAAATGGACTTATGAATGGCCACTGGCTACTGAATGAAATAATTGCACATCAGTCGCATAGGATGACATCATGACACATCATCTCTGCAGGCTATGATATAATCGTTCTTTCTTCATAGATCATTGGGTATTTGCGTGCTCAAGTGATTCGCAGAAAAGCCTCAAGCTGTGTCTGATATCAAGGGGAACGTAGATGGTATTATATATTTAAAATAGTTGTCGAAAGCTGTGAGTGATATCGAGTGGAACGTTATAGGAAAAAATTTAATTAACAAATTTTTAAATAGAACTGATTATTGCAAAGTATTTGGATGATATATAAAACAATTATAAAGAATTTCTCAGAAGTTTTGAATTGTGAAATAGTTCTACAAAAGTTGTGGATTGTTGGACATGTAGCTCATTAATATTGAATAAAGTTAAAGAAAAGAGAATTAGAAGATTAATATGAGTTAAGTATGAATTACGTACTTGCATCTGAAGAAGTTCTCAGAAGTCTTGATTGATCGACATTATTTAAAATAGTTCCAGAAAAACCTGTGAATAATACCGAGTGGAACATTGTCGGAAATGTAGCTGATGAATATTGCAAAAAAAAAAAACTAGTTTATCAATACGATTATTGCTAAAGTATTTGAAACTGTCAAGTAAGTTCCGAGAAGTCTTCATTAATCGAAATTATTTATAATAGTTCTGAAATAACTGTCAACAATATTGAGTAGAATAATGTTTAAATTAGAGATTCAAAGAAAAATGAAAATTGTAAAAAAAAAAAAATAAATATATTTTTATTGATAAATTATTTAGATCAAATAGAAAACCACTGTGAAGAAGTTCTTATAAGTTTTTAACTTGAAGATAACTTGTTGAGTTGTATGTAAAAAATTTTGAAAATTAAGATTTCTACGGAGTAAAATCCTAGATGAAATGTATATCATAATTTAAAATAAGATAGCTCTGAATATTGCAATAGTATTTCAATTCAATGGAGTTTAATTATTATAAGCAACGATCTAAGGTTTGTCGAGCCTTAGTTAGATTATTTATAGATTCTAGTGGGGACATGAAGTAAATGTTTAAAAGAATTTCGAACAATTGGAATTGAAATGAATTGCAATAGACTTACCCTTAATAAACATAATTGGATGGAATCTTTCATCTTGAATCTTTCAAAAGAAATCTTTTTAAAATTATTAAACTACAAATTTCTTATTATTTTGAACTTTCTACAGAAAAGAGTTTTTTTAGCAATAAAAGTAAGTCAAAAATATTGCAAAATAATTCAAGTAAGCTATGCAGAACACAATTAAAAACTTTAAAGTCTAAATGACGCAACTTAAAGAAAAATCTTTTAAAGTATTTTTTGTGGAACTTTCTTCCGGAATGTCGCAGCGGGAAATCCCTTGTCGACTTTCTCCAATGCCTCAACAAAAAAGATAAAAGAATGCTGTATATGTTACAAATAACTGTGAGTATTTGTTCACAAGCTTGCCACACTTGCCACTTGCCACATTCCTGAACTACAAGCCAAAAGATCAGAGACGAAATATTGCGCAGATCTCAAAACTCTCTTTTGCATGACTTCAATTGTTGCTGCTGTTGTTGTCGTTAGTTGTATTTGTTTCTCTGCTGTGGTTGTTGTTGTTGTTGTTCCATTGAGTCGACTGACTTATTAAAGTGGAATGCGGAAGTCAATCATGTTGCTGTCGTTGTTGTTTGGGCAACATTGTTGCTGGCGTGCGCTAAGTGCAACATTCCAACAATGAAAAGCCAAACTACAAATGGCCAAACTGCAACATTGTAGTTGTCGATGTTGTTGTTGTTGTTGTCGGTGTTGTTGTTGCTGCTGCAACTTAACAAACACGCTAAAGTGCAATCAATTCTTTTCCACACTCTTCGGCTGCAGTCGGAGCCCATCAACAGTTTGTTTAGCGTTATTGTTGCTGTTGTTGTCCGCTGCAAGTCACCCGTTGCACGTTGCTAGTTGGCTGCCTTACTAGTTGCTCGTTGCTTGTTGCCGCTTTCGACATTTATTGCTGCAAATGAGTTATAACGAAGCTGCCGCAACAAGCTGTGCTAATTGGCTGGCCCAGCACAGCAGCAGCCCACCAACTAACCATCTTTGTTAACCATAAGCCAACTCAGTTTTCCTTTTCAACAATCACAACTCTGGCAACAGCAACAACAACTTAACACGCGACAGCAGCAACAACAACGATAACAACAATAGCAACAGGACAGGTGCAACTTAAGGAGGCGCTGCGTTGACTTTTATCCTTGTGCCACGATGAGTCTCGAGGCTCGTTCGCTCTCTCTCTCAACTTCATAATTGCCAAATGCGTCGGCAGCTGCAGCAGCCACAGCAACAACAATAAAGTGGAGAACAAAAGCAGCAGCAACAACAACATCGACAGCAGCTGCAGACGTCAAGGTAGCGGATGCCACACCTGCCACGTGTTGCATCAAAGAAACAACAACAGCTGGCAACTGCTGACTGACTGTTGATTGCCAGTTCTCCCCAAAAAAAAACGAAAACACAAAAAGAGACGAAGTTGAACGCAGTTCACAGTTCTCGAGTTCAATGCATCCCTTTTTTGGTTGTTGTTGTTGTGTGGCAGCAACAGCCAAATTACATGGCTGCAACCTGGCCAATGTTTACTTCCACTTACTTCCACTTTATTTGCGCTGACAAGCAGCAGCAGTAGTCGAATTACGATGCAGTTGTAACCAACTAAAAATACCCTGTAAAAAGTGGAGAAATGAAGTTAAAGTAAAAGTTGAAAGAGAAAGTTTTTAACAGAACAATTTTAAGCACTACTTTTAGATTATGCAAAATATATAAAATAATAATTAACTATTCAAATTTTTAATCATCATTTTAATAGTCCATCACACCCCTTTTCACCCTTCACCCTTACAGGGAATAATGAGCATTTGCTGCTTGGGTTTATCTCGCTTCGATTTGTCTTCAAATAACAACAAAATTTCGCGCACCTGCCGCAGCTTAATGCTGTTTGCCGTTTGCTGTCGTCCTTCCTTTGAGTCCTTGCTGCTGTCGTTGTTGCACTCGCGGTGGTCGCTTCGCATGCATCTGTCTACCTGAAGACATAATGCATAATGTCCAGACTCGAGTCGCTGCAGCTGTAATTTGTAATTATGTATGCAACGGCATGAGGCCGACAGAAATTGGCATTTTGGGCACTCGCCTGTTGCTGCTAATGGAAAGGATAACAACCGAGAGATCTCCTGTCAAAGGCTAAGTCTGAGATATGTTCAATACACACACAAATCTGGGAGTGTGTGTGTGTTTGCCCAGCTTAAGTGCACACTCACTCAGTTTTGTGTGTGTTTACGGGAATTGCAAAAAAGAAAACTATCTCAGCGGGTGATGGAAAGGTACTCAACTACTTTCCCGCTGAGCAGATGTGGCAAGGATCGCAGCTACAACTGTTCACTAATCCAACTAAATACTGTTCAGACTGTGGGAAAGAAAGTGTTTAAGAGATCTGAAATATCTATCTGGGAAGATGTATGTTAGAACAGTTTAATCAGCATAGTCCAAGTAATTGTTTTTTACCAAAGCAAAAGATTTAAAGTCTGGGGAAAACACTTTTAAGGAAGAATATTTGAAGATATTTTTACAGTATAGATCTTAAAGATATTGCACATATTTTTCTAAAAAGATTATTTACTACTTATTAAATAAAACATATAAATTAGCAGAAGATAAAAGGTTAATCTAAGAACTCTTTGCATATATGAATATAGAAGATTGGAAAATAAATTATCAATTAAAGATATTTATAAAAGAAAGACAATATATATGTTATATTAGGTTGCATTTCTTAAATCATTCTTTAATATATCGTAAAACCAAAATCAAGAAAGTAAATAATGAAATAATACCAAGATTGGGGAAATAATTTTTAAATTCCATATTTTATATGGATATATTTAATATGTTATTAGAATAAAGACATTATATAAGTGAAGATATAATAATGGTAAGATATCATATACAATAAGGAAACACTGCATTACGTCAGATAATTAAGCAATCCGAAAAACTTGTTTACAAACTCTTTGAAATGATTAGAAGATTAAATAAGATATAATATTATAGATATTGATTGATTATTGAAAGTCAGTTAACAATTTAATTTTGTGGCTCATACATTGTTAAAACAAAGGTACTTTAGTCAAATTATTGTCGTTACTCAAGTTAAGTATCTTAGGTCAATCAAAGTGTAAACCAAAAAATTTAATTGTTGAACAAAAATTTAACTGCCTTTCAATAATCAATCATATTCACTGTAGAGATAAAAGTATCTGCACCTTGAGATAAAGTATGTGCCCCAAAATGATACAAACCAAGATCAACAATCTTTTTGTTAAACATCCGCATAAATCAAATCATTTTATTTTTGTCTTTTATTGAAAGATTAAATGATGAATATGAGCTATAAATAGCCGAGTTAATAATAGATAATATACATAAATAAAGTCTGCGCATTTCAAGATCATGCGACTTCTTTTTTTTAGAGCAAAACGATAGAAGTGAGAAAAAAGATTTGCTCTTAAAATATAATATAAGGAATTGAGTTGCTGTCAAAGATCAGTTATGCGAACAACGTGCACTTAATAGATCTAATTATAGAACTGATGTGATTGATTGCCACGATAATAATAACAATCATAGGAATAGGAATTAGAATCGGAATCAGAATCAGAATCGCAATCACACGTAATATATCGGAATAGAGACAGTTGAATGAACTTTGGAAACAAATTGTCCATATTTATAGCCTACTCTCTGAGTGGATGAATAAACACTCGCTCGTATATTTCGGTCAATTAAAAACTGATCATTGCCAATTACGAGAGGGAGATATGGAGTGTGCGAAAGAGATGGAGGTACTGAGAGTTAAGGGAAGCCAATTGTGCTGCCAACTTGTTTTGATTATACCCGATACCCATAGGAAAGAAGGGTATTATAACTTTGTGAAGGAAATGTATGTAACAGGTAGAAGAAGGCATCTCTGCACATAGAATGTATAGACCATATCCTTGATCAATGTCAACAGCCGAGACGATCTAGCCATGTCCATCTAATCGTCTGTCTGTCCGTCCGTCTGTATGAAAACCTAGATCTCAGAGACTATAAGAGATAGAGCTATAATTTTTTTCGACAGCATTTGTTAAGTTTTCACGCAGATCAAGTTTATTTCAAATATTTGCACGCCCACTTCCGCCTCCGCAAATCGACAAAAATAAAATTAAAAGCGTAATTTTGAAGCTAGAGTATGGAATTGCGGTACAGATAATAATAACTATAGTTAGATAAAAACTATGAAAGTTATTAAAGAATTTTCTTGGTATGCGTATAAACGCATACTGGTAAATTTTACACTCTGTGGTATGTTTTGCATTTAGTACTATAGCAATATACCAAATATATAATTTAGTATATTTTTAGTATTTTGTGGTATATTAATTTGGTATTTTTAGTATTGTATGGTATATTATTTTGGTATATTTTAGTATTTTTGCGGTATATTAATTTGGTATATTTTAAAATGAATACCGAACTCATAATGAGTATCGGGGTATCTCACAGTCGATACCACTCGACTGTAGCTTTCTTTCTTGTTTTTATTTTTTTGTTGGAATTCAGAAATTGTTTACATCAATTGATTTTTTTTTTTTACTCACTGCCTAAAATGTTATTTTGGTTTTTTGCTCTGCAGCTGCAGCCAAGGAGTGAGGCAGGTGAGAGTGCGAGAGTGAGAGGGAGTGAGAGGGGACGATGACAGCGCACTGAGTGCTGTTTGTTGTGGCACTCTCTCTCTCTCTCTCTGTCTCTTTCTTTTTTTAACGCGACTGTTTTGCGACTCATTTTGTGTGTGTGGTGACTCATTGAGGTCGTGTGCGAATTTTTGGAATTGCTTTTATTTATTTATGCATTTGTTTTTTGTATTTGCGCTGAATGTAAATTTACTTATTTATTGCGCCGAGGCGACAATAACAAATAAACTCATCGTTTCGCAATTCGCAGAAGCAGCAACCGCAATTCGAACACACGTCAAAACAACAACAACAACAACAAATATCCCCCGCACAATGTGAAAACTGAAAAATACTGTGACAACAAAATCATTTTTTTACACAAAAATATTGTGTTGTTTATTGTTGCTCTGCGACGATTTTCGCAGTTCGATCTTTGAAATTTTCGCGCCCCACAAAAAAGAAAAAAGAAAACAAAAACACAACTAACAACAAAAGAAATGTCAAATTCCGTCGAGTCATGATCCCATCAACCTGCCCCCAAAAAGATCATATTCATAGAGCTCTATTATGATTCGTTTGTTTTCGGGTATTTCGATCGCGTTAATTACGTGTGTAAAAACTATTGGGCAAACAACTTGATTAGCGTCCGCCTGTGAATTGACAGAGTTCGAAAATGACTCGCTTACGATGAGTATGTTAAAGTTTCCAATTGCGGCACGCGCAACAAAATCAAAATAAAACGAGTCAACTGACTTTGGTTTTCCACGAATTTCTGTACTACATTGTATAGATTTCGCGATTGCTTCAAGTTTTTTACGTGACTATTTCGCGATTATTTCATGATTGTTGCCTACAGCGATTGTTGCGCGATCCTTCTACGATCCTTCCGCGATTGCCTTCTTCGATTGTCACGTGATTATAGCCCGATCATTTCGCAATCTTTCCCCTTCCCTGTTTATATCGGTTCTTAGTTGCTTTGGTTGTGCATCTGGTATAATTTGTATATATATATTTTATATGTAACAGTATATTAATATACCAAATGAATGGAATGTAGATATTGGAATGTAGATATTCATCCACCAAATAAATCATTTGGCATAATAGTCTGTTATACATATACCAAGTGAAGCTTTTGTATATTTTAGTATATTTGGTGTTTTAGTTTGGTACATATTAGCATTGTTGGTATCTTAGTTTAGTATATTTTAGTATTTTGCATCTTAGTTTGGCATATATGAGTACTTTTCTGTACATTTATTTGGTATATTTGGAATGTAATAATGACATTTACCAACTAAAGCTTTGGTATATGTCAGTTTGGTATATTTTAATATTTTTGTATCTTAGTTTGTTATATATGAGTACCTTTCAGTATATTAGATTGGTATATTTTGATGAATTTGAATGAATTGAATTTGAATTTTTAATGATAAAAAAAAATATATTGAGTAAAGCTTTTGGTATATTTTAGAATTATTAGCATCATAGTTTGGTATATTTTTGTAATAGTACCAAATGTACCAAATATTTTAGTATTTTTCGCATCCTAATTTGGTATTTTTTCGCATTGTTGGTATCTTAGTGTCGTATATTTCAATATCTTTGTATCTTAGTTTGGTATATATTAGAATTTTTGGTATATTATTGTGGTATATTTTAAATGTAATAATAATGCACATATACCAAATAAAGCTTTTGGTATATTTTAGTATTTTTGGTTTCTTAGTTTGGTATATTTTTGGAATATACCAAACCGTACTGTTTTATCGAGCACACTCGATTGTAACTTTCTCACTTGTTTTTTATGTAGTCAACTGATTTCGCAATTTCAGGTTGGTTTTTACTCATGGGAACTCCAATGTGACTTCGCAGACTGCGTCATTCTCCTAATCAGTTAAACCAACCAAATAAACTGCGAAATATGAAGCTCCATCTATTTTTATCACACTGAGGCAATTGCCAGACGTGTTAGCAAACAAAAACCACCCACAAAAATAGAGTTAACCTTTCGCCAAAAAATAAAAAAAGAAAAAAACAACAAACATTCTACATTCGTAACTTCCATTTTCATTTCGTATCTATTTTCGAGATAGACACAAAGTGCGAAATCAAACGCCTTCAATCAATCAATTCACGGGGGTGTCATAGATCCGGCAGACAAACTACTGCTTTGATTGCACAAATGGAACTAGTCACGAGCTATGCTACAACATACTATCTGACAACTAAGTGTCATTTGACTAGGCCAGAAATAGAATGTGGTCATAAGTTTCCAACTCACTCGAGTAATTAATCATGCAAATAAATGTGGCACTTGTGCAAAACTCGACAGTGGACCAAGACCACTTACAGATACCTTACTTTTTCAATGATGTTTACTATAAGGGAAAGTAATTTTGTATTTAAAACAACAATTCCTTAAATAGAGTATCTATAATAAGAATTTTGTATTTAAGTTTGATCAGTTTTGTCAACTAATAGAACAAATTATAATTTGCAAAAAATTACTATAATAAAAAGGATTGTATTTAAACGTGATCTCTTTGTCAACTAAAATAAAATTTAAAATAAAAATGAAAGGAAGTTTAGTTATGAACATAAATTATATCATTATTAAGTCGACTTAAAGATTTTTTATTTTAAAATGTAAATGTATATATACATCTAATTTCAAATGTACATATATTTGGCAAATATACTATTTTGTTGAGATTATTTTGTGAGCAATTTTATCTTCCAATTATTCTTTAATATTTTTAAATTTATTATATACGTTCTTTTAACTTATTTCATTAGCAGATTATTGACATTATCTAAATTTGATTTGTTTACCATTTAGTTCAAAACATGTTATTCTATTAACAAGTTGATTTTATATTTCTATTGATTTTACATTTCTAATTTTAATTTATTTACTATTATTGTTTACAATACGGAATTAGCAAGTTGACCTATTCACCAAGATTATTTTATTAGAAAACTTGTTCTACTAACTATAGATTTTATATTTCAAAATATTGTTCATTTAATTTTTTGTTTAGATTATTTCATTAGCAGGTTCATCTGCTAATTAATACTTTCTTATTTTTAAATGAGACTTATTAAATATCTTTCTTTTTTAGAATATTTCATTTGCCAATTGATGTCAAGAGAATTTCACTATGAAGTTTTTCTTCTAACAATTGATCATACTATATATCTATAATTTTAATTTTTTACTAGTTTGTTTTGAGTTAGAGTTCCAGTTGACTAGATCGATACTTCAGTTATGTCATTAGCCAAGTTTTAGTTACTAATTGTTGACTGTGTATTTAAACAATTTACAATCTATGTTTGTACCATTCAAAGTTGTAAATCATTTGGCAATAAAAACATGCAAACAACTTTTTTTCTAATTTTAGCTCGTAGTAATAAAATAAATAATAACAATACTTCCCGTATCTCTTTTATAGCTTTATCTTTAAAAAAAAAATAATATTATTTATCAGCCCGTCAATGTTTACAGGGATTAGTTTAAAGTTCAACATCGATGCTGATTCAACAAAGAATCGCCACAGTTGAGACTTAAGATTGTATATGCAATGTTCCACCTGATGAACTAACATTCTTTATCACTTTGTGTGAGTCACGAGCTGAGCTCACTTTACATGTGGACACATTTCTTGGAAGCAGAATCAGAGAAGCAAAGTGCCAAGTCAAAGGCAAGTCAATAACCGCGATATATGCGGTATATAGCGTATATTACGCATACGACCAGTGGCCAAACCATCTTTTCTCTAATGCTCTCTTTGGCAATCTCGATTCTTTGGCGACACCTTTTGCGTAGTATACTATATAGTTTTTACCTCATCCCACATTCCGCGCAATAACAAAAATTTCAATTTCTGGCACGTTCCCATAGATCGTAAGAATGTGGCGCAGAGAAAGAAAGAGAGAGAGATAGAGATTCGAGCCCAGCTTGAACTGAACTCAACTCAACTCGTTGAAGATTATTGGCCCCAAAAATAATAACAAAAACAAAAGCCAGAAACTGCGCAGTGCAAACTCTGGCAAATATTTCATCATTAGCTTGTTGGCGCTTTTCATTACAAAAAAAAAAGAACAAAAACAAAGCCAGCAACAAAAACAAGCAAACACAATTTAAATAAATTTCGCAAAATCAGCAACAGCAACAATCATCAGGGGGTTGCTCCAGCATTGAAGGAGTGGGACTGAGAGGGGGAGGGGTGAAGTGGGCTAAGCGGTTTGCTAGAACTTGCCAAAGTTCAATAAAACTTGAAGCGTTGTCGTACTCGTAGTTTTGCTTCTTCTGCTTCCACATTTCTCTTCTCTTCTGCTTCTTGCTGTTTTGTTGTCTGTTTTGATATTTCAGTTCTTCAATTCAGTTGTTCGGTTTAAGTCGCAATAGCCCAGTTAAAATGGGAACAGGCCAGATAGACGAGACGAGAACTTGCCAAAATAGATAATGTTCAACAACAACTACTTATAAAGAGAGTTCGAGTGGTACCGCCCCCCTTCCCCCTCCCTCCTGCCACTGTTTCACCAACCTCGAAATCTTTAACCACAAACCTCGATACCGCCAACTACCAACTATCAACTGCCAACTGCCAACCTCGAACCAAGGCCGGCCTACAAGCAATGGGCCAAACTGAGATGCCCTTACACAAGGGCTGCTTTAGCTGCTCTGATGAGGTTTGTAACACTTTAGAAATTAGTTATTCAAAGTCCCCAGAATAGAAGCTAGCATAGAAGTTCATAAAAGTTTAATGAACAGCTTAAAATACATATTTAATATTGTCAAAACAATTACTTAAAATTATTGAGAATGCATGAATGAATACACAGTTATTTATTAATTGAATTTCGGTTATGTTTCATTTATTTTTAAATGTATATTTTAAGCTTGTAAATAAAAAGTTAATATACCTACACATACGGTGTTTACCATGCTTGTTATATCATTTCCGTTTTATATTGAATTTAATCAGCTGAGTGCTATTTATAATTTAGATTTATAATTAAACTTCTTATACTGTAAATAAATTTAAGAATCCCGAATAGTTATGTCATATATTTGTGAAGATCTGGAAATTTAAATATGAGTGGTTGCTAAGATGTTTCAATCCATGTGAACTTTTAGCAGTTTAGTTTCGTATACTAATCTTAAGTATTTCTTATTTCCATGAAATTAACTATTATTGTTATAATATTTAATCAAAGTATGTTTATTATGCAATTTTGATTGCAAGCTCGTTTTTTATATTAACAACTTGTAATTTCGCTTTAACTATGTTTATTGTATTATTAAAATATTTTATCTACTTAATGAATTTTTCAAATTTTAAAAAAGAATTAGTCTTTATTCATATAACAAATTTTATCATGCATTTGCCATCTTTGGAAAGGTTCTAAAACATTTACATTCACAACATACTGATATTTAAAGAATTTACCACAATTCCTTCTGGTCTAAAACAAAATTGAAAAAAAAACGCTACAAAAAACAAGGCTTAAAGTGGTGTTACCCCCTGAAATTCTTCTAACTGTCGTAGGTATTGCTTAGTTGATATATTAGAATTATATTAGTATTACGACACGTATGCTATATTATTATATATTTTGTATTTTACTGCAATCCAAAGCTTTTCTATAACTTAAACTATTTGTTAAGGTTATAAATATATGAAACCATAATGAAAATTAAATTCTCAATCGCTTGCTTTTATCTCTTTTTATTTTTTCGAAATTAAATCTATCCTTAAGTTCCTTCTTCTATTTTTTTCAGACTTTCACAGTATTCAACAAAATAATCATTAAGTTTCTTTTTCTATTTCTTACCGACTTTCACCACTAACCATATAATTCATAGATACTTCAATTCTTAAAGCAAAACGTATCATTTGCAACAGCATTATATGTAATTATATTATATGTTATATCATATTATATATTATTATCGTATTATTTAGATTTCAGATACATTTCTAACTCCATACTCTATGTTAAGTTAGTGTGTTTAGTCTTCGTCATAGTTTTAGTTTGTTTTGGATAAAGTCGAAGAACGCTGCTCGCTGTGAGTTATTGTCTGTTGGATTGAGGAGCGGGTGGAAGAATGGGTAGCGTTTTGGACTTGTCGAACAGGTTCTTCGTAAGGGGCTGTTGAGCTGAGTTCGTAGTGTTGTGTGTGAGCAAGGGAGACAGCAAAACGCTGAGCCACAAATGGTAGTAAGAAACTGAATGAGATGGGGAGTGAGAAAGAGAGAGGGAGAGGGAAAGAGAGAGGGAGAGAGAGAGAGTGAGAGAGAAGGAGATGAGGTTGAGGGGAAGTTCTTGGCCATAGAGGGCTGGAAGCTTTTGCTGTTGTAGACGAAACCAAGACATCGACATTAAATACACTTTTTGTTTCACTTTGCATTCAGTTCGTTGTTGTTGTTGTAATTTGCTTTGTTTTGGATTCTCGTGTGCGGCAATTTTGTTTTTGTTTTTGTTTTTTTTCGGCAGTTGTTTATGCTTGTTGTTGTTTATCTGTTCGTTGCTGTCGTTGTTGTTGTTGTTGTTGTCGATGTCATTAACCCGCCACTTGGTGCTGGGAACGAAACGAGCACTTTGTATTTTATTTTTTATTTTCTGTTGTGGTTCTCAACAACAGCAACAACGACGATGAAAAATTTTCGCTTTTTTTTCGCACGTATTTACCCATTTCTGTTTTTATTTGCGCCCGTTTTGTTTTGGCTTCACATTCGTTTCTCACTCGATGTCTTCTCCGAGGGGATGGAAAGTGGGCGGCAGGAGAAGGGTGGGAGGAAGCATTACACGCAGCACATTCCCCAAAAAAAAGTTCATGTGCGGTCAAAAAGACGATCGAGAAGCAGAGAAAATGCCGTCGAAGGTGGTAAATTCCATAAACGTTCGCTTACCCCATTAAAAGGGGCCAGTTCTCTATTGGCCCGGTCTCTGCTCCCCCTCTCTCCCTCTCTCCCCATCTAATGCTCTCTGTCGTTTTTTCATGAGTTGCTTTTTGGCCGAGTCCAAGTCAATAAACTCAGTCGCAAAACAATAACAAAACAACAACCAAAAGCAAACGAAAGGAAAAAAGTATAAAAAAAAAAACACAAAAATAAAGAACTAAACACGAGCTGGCAAGAAGAATAACAACAAAAATAACAACAAGTCGAAGCTGAATGCTGAATGAGTCGCAGAAACAAAAATTTGGCGCCAAAAAAATTAAGCCAATGAACTTTGAAGCTACCCTGCAATCAACTCAACTTGCGCGGTATTTTCGCTGCTAAATTACATCAGAATAATTCTAGTTAAAATTATGAAACACTTTTTTTGATCAATGGCAAACAAAATGTGGTTGGTGACTTCTACGATTACGAAAGCCGAAACAAAACACAGCTGAAGATAGCTGAGAAAGAGAAAGTGAAAGGGGAATGGAAGTTCAAGCGGACACAAAATCAAAACAAACAACATTCCTGAACGTTTGCGAAACGAATTCACAAAAGGAATCGAAAACTAAGCCAAAGAAATACGACGTATGAGAAACTTAATATTCAAAAGAATTATGAATAATTTGGTGTTAATATAGGGAAAGAATTTATGTTAAATATTATAATTCATAGTATTAAAGTTAGAAGCTAAGAAAAATATATAACGTGAGAGAGATATTCACAAAACGAATAGAAAACTAAACTAAGGAAATAAGGCAAAATAAAGAGTATATCAATAGTAAATAGAATTGAGTATATCAATAGTAAAAAGAATTATGAAGAGAAAGAATTTATGTTAATTCAAATAGTTCATTTTACTAAAGTAAGTTGGGGGAAAAATATAAAAGGTAGAAGGAAGGTGCGTATACTTAATAAAAATACATATATGAAAACTTCTCTGCGAGTCTGTCAGAATTTGTGACATTACTATGGAAAATCAATGAATAATTCAAAAGGCAATTACTTAAATAAGATAAGGCAAAGACGATCGAGAATATATTTTAAATGTAGTAAATATTTATACTTATACTGAGCTAGAAAAAATATTAAAAATTAGTGATATTTATTAACATCTAATAGTCTAAATGTTGTATTAATTTATTCCTTTCATTATATTCCTTTAATAATAGTTTATATTTATAATAATAAGGAATTAACCTTTATTTTTTATTAAGGTTATCTGTGCTAAAAAAAAACAATATTTATTACTATCTATTAACATGGAATAGCATAGTTTTGTAATTGATATAATATTAATAACTTGTATGTTTATGTTTCAATTTAAACTTGTAAAAATGGAATTAAATGCATTTTTAAATTAAAAGTTAATATTACTCGTAAACATTTTAAATAATCATATAGCTAAAAATATTTAATAAGAAATGTTAAAGTTAAGAAGTCAAGAATTGAAGTATAATTTATTAAAATAATTTCAATATTTATATACAACTTAGAATATTTCCTAATTAATTCTCTGAATTCTTAAGAAAAGTTAAAAGTATTTCATATTGTTATGAACTAGACAATATAGTAAACGCAATCTAAACTTGAAAACATATTTTTAGTTATTAATTTTTATTAACATCTAATTATATAATTCTATTTTATTGATTTATATTTTATTTTAGAAAATCTAAAGGTATTTAGAAGCTGATCACTTGAGTGGCAATTGAAATTCTATTCATGTCTGTGACTGCTCTCCGCTCTCTGCTCTCTGATCTCTGTGCAATTGCATAGTGATTAGCATTTGGGTGTTTTCCGTGATGGATTCACGTCGAATGTGGGAATCGCTTTGACAGCACCGAGCACCTTTAGAGGTGCTTAGCTCCTGACTGGCGCCTCGGTGTCGAGTCGACGACTCTTTAAAAGCAGCGTCAACTCCTCGCCTATGCGGCGTATACGTAATTTATTTATGTGCCTGCTTATCTTTTGGCTTTTTAACGGCCGTTGGCTTTTTGGCATTGCATAATGAGTTGTTGTGTTAAGTACAACAAAAACAACAAGAAAAGCTGTGCCGCCCACTCGCCAATCGGGTGACAATAAAACAAAAAAAAAATGCAAAAACAAACTTAATGAAAATCGTTTTTGGGTAGTCACAAGATCTCGGGGAATGTCGTGATCTCAGAGAGCGCGTGAAAACCTGACACCCTCGGTATGTATGCAAACACACCCAGCAGCAAATACAAATGCAATGCCTCCCCCTCTCTCTCCCCTCTTCACCTCTCTTTCCATCTCTTTGTAGCTATTCATAGCACGCCAATTGGCGGCATCATAAATATTTGCCAAGCGCTTAGCCAGCATAGCCAAGTGGCCAAGCAGCACTCTACTCCACCTCTCCCCCTCTACTCCACCCTTATCATACTACCCCCCACCCTGTCCACCCTGTCTCTTTCATTTCGCTTCTTTCTCACCCACTTGCAATCAACGTTCTCGTTTTGTTTAGCTTTTTATCGAGTGCAATTAAACGTTGCCAGAAACTTTCGCCTTCTCCCTCCGCGCCATCAATTCTTCCGCTAGATTGTATTATACTGCCACATACACTACACTACACTATTCTACTGAATATATTGCCTATGCGATGCAGCTGGTAATTTTAAGAAAATTAGAAATTAGATGAGATGAGAAAATTTGCTTAATGAAATGTGTTTCATTTACATTACATAAAAAGAAGTAAGATATAATTTATATACAAATTTAATTAATTATTGTTAACAATTGTAATTTCAATTCAAATGTGTATATAAATTATATCTTACTTCTTTTTATATTTAAACTCAAAGTACTTTTCAAAATTTTCAAGTCGTATACTTAATTTAAATGAAGTTGTTAGTTTCTGAAAAAGCCATTTGATTAATATTTAATGCAACAAGCTTTAATTTGCATTGAATTTATAGCCAATTTATTCACTTAACATTTTAAATTAAAAAAGGTTACACATAATATAATGTCGTATACTTAATAAAAAACTTTTTTCTATAATTGCAAAATTAAGTGAACACATCCCAAGTAATTTCAATTTTATTTTTTGAAATCAATATCTGATTAATAATAATAATAATAATTTTGAAGTAATACAATTTTTATTTTCAATATTGAAATCATTTTTATTAAACTCTATTTCACCTTAAAAAAGCTTTTTTGCACTTTAAGGTCGTATACTTAATCTATGAATTTTCTGCTTTCAATTATCAGTAAAATAAAACTAAGTAATAACCAGGTTATTTAAAACATCATTTGAATTTATATTTTTTTACTTATAATATATATTATAATATATATATTATATTATATATATATATATATATTTTGTTTTACATTTATTTTATATTTAAACTTTACAAAAGTTTCCCCAATATACTATAATTATACTCAATTATAAAATTGCATTGCATCATTTAAAATATATTTTACCTTATTCAATGTTTCAGTTTAAAGCAAGTTTTAAAATTTATGTTGAAAATAAAGATTTAATTTATTTAAGTTATATTGTATATTGTATTGTATTTTATATTGTACGTTTTTTTCAAATTCATGTATTTTGTTTTACATTTATTTTATATTTAAACTTAACAAAAGTTTCCCCAATTTACTATAATTATGTATACTCGAATATAAAATTGAATTGCGTCATTTAAGTTATATTTCACTTTAGTCAATGTTTCAGTTTAAAGAAAGTTTTAAAATTTATGCTGAAAAATAAAGGTTTTATTTTTTTAATTATATTGTATTGCGCTCTTTATGTTGCCATTTCATGCTTCGCAGCCAATGTGCCATATTTTTTTATAATTTCCCGCGCCAACTTTCCTCGAATACATTTCCTTGTTTTCCTTTTATAGTAGAAAAGCGACACGTGCCTTTTTTTTGGTAGCATTGATGGCCTAGAGAATGGTTCAAATATTGGGCAAGCCATTATTTGTTTATGTTTTTGCTTTAGTTTTCATTTCATTTCTCTGCTGTTTCCCATTTTCCATTTCCCATTTCCCAATTTGCTCGTAGTATTTGTTTTGTTTCACATTTTGTGTGTGTTTTCCTTTTGCGCTTTCTGTTTTTCGAATATTAACTGCGTGACACGCTTATTGGCGTTACATGTTTTCCTGGTCGTCGAATATTACGCGACTCGCTTTTTGCATTCGTAACCCTGACCGCACCCTCTACACTGCGGCACGCCCCCTCTCTCTTCCTCTATCTATCGCTCTCTTTCGCTCACTATCACGCCCCTGTTGCCTGCGTGCCGAGCGACGATTTTTTTGTTTTGGTTATCAAAATGAGGTTAACAAACGTTCCCAAGGCCATTTACTATAATACAGAGCGTCGGGTGTAATGCTTATTACGCACACACACTCAGCACACTCACTACACTAAACACTCACTACTCACTACACTCACACACTCACACTCACTTATACACTCATTCGCAGTCAGTCATTCACTCGCTCACTGATTCGCACTTGACATTTACTTTGTAGTAAAAAACAAAAACAAAAACAAAAACCAAACTCGCGTAAAAACGTCAACAGCAACAAATACACTAACAACTACACAAACAATAACAACAACAACAGCAACGCAAACAACAACAACTTTGTTGAGAATGGGTTCCAGGTCTGCGACTGTGGGACGCTCTTTCCGTTTGGGGTCTCCTCTGCCTCTGCCGCTGCCTCTGCTGCCGCTGCTTCTTCTTTCTATCTGCCATTTGCCATTATCGTAGTTTTGTTTTTATGCGTTAGAGTATTCCACACAAAAATAAAATCAGCTATGACAGACTATATAGCAGGTTCCCTTATGTGAATAAATTTGTTTAATATAGTCTTGATATACAGTTACGAAATTAAGAATATTTTTTTATATTTTTGACTAATGCTTTTTTATATTCTTTATTTATTTTTTTCAATCTATCTATCCAAAGATAATAAGTAAATTCTATGATTAATGCCTAAGGTGTAAAATGGTTCAAAACATTTATTTTTATATATAGTCTAGTTGTCCGCTAATGTATTAAAACTGAAATTATTATAATATCTTGGGCCGTTCTTTTTTATTTATTTTTTTCTTAACGGAAAAATTATAGTTATAATTATAATTCCTATTCATGAACAAAATTTTTATTCAGTTAGAAAATATTCATATATTTAAATTATTTCTATTAACTGATTTATACTAATTATAATGTTTTTCAATAATTCAATTTTGCCATCAAAATATAATCTTTTATATTTATACTTTTTCATAATTAACCTGCTTAAGTATGGAAGAGGCAGAAACCATTTTTAATCCACTACCTTTAGAGTAAAATGGTATTTTAACGTTGGGCCTACTGGAAGTTTGTGTAAGAGGTACATAGAAGGCGAAATCTTCGATCCTATAAAGTATATATATTCTTGATCAGAGTCAATAGTGTAGACGATTTAGCCATGTCCGTCAATCCGTATGAATACTTAGATCTCAGAATCTATAAGATATAAATATATAATCAAGATATAATAATAAAGATCAAGTTTGCTTAAAATTTTTGAAATTCGAATAATAAGAGTAATTTCGAATCTACATTCTCGAAATAAATACTTTTGTATGGGCAAAAACGCTTACTTAACTCGGGTCTTAGTTGCTTTGGCTGACAATCTGGTATATTTGGCACTATATTATATATTTTGAATGTATACCGAATATAGCATTTGGTCTACTTTTTATCCAGGACTAGGTCCATTAAATAATTTTAGATTTTTTATTAAAGTAAATCAGTTATTTTGTTTTTCTTCTATTTTTTCAATTTTAGATTTTCAATTCAGAATTCAGTGATTTCATTTTTGAAAAGCGTTTGAGATCCAAGTGAGTTATAAATACTAAAACAGTATTTTTAGATATTATTCATTAATGTCTTATCTATAGGGTAACAAACCGTCGATCATTTTGCAGTTCATTGGGTAGTTCAATTATTTATTTTTGTTTTTTGCTGTATTTTGTTTTTGTGTTAGTTTTGCGCGTTGCTCGTAAAAAAAAGAGGCGCGTGTTTGACTCGGCGAAGGGGCTGCAAGGGGCAGTGCAACGAAGGGAAGTGGGCGCGCATTTAAAGGTGATGGAGAAAGGGGAGAGGGGAGAGGGGGAAGCGAGTGGGGTGCACAGTGCATTGGCTGCAATGCGCGTGTAGACAACTGAAGTACCTCGAAGTATCTCAAGTACATAAACATTAGGACAGTGGCGAAAAGAGAGGGTGAAAGAAAGGGGAGAGAGGGAGAAAGGAGGGGTGGCGGAAATAGAGGGAGACAGCGAGATAGAGCGAAACTTACGAGCTGCACTTGCCGCACACATTTTTCATAGTTTATTTGCAATCTATTCTCCGCCATGCACAAACTAAAAACAAAAACAAAAACTGACGCGATTCCCATTTCCATGAGGTGAATGCAACTGTGAATATATATTCATATAGCATTATCTACAACAGCAAATCGGACAGGTGTGCTCGACTCGCTTTGGCTATAACTTTTATTCAAACTGGAAATGGAAAATTTAATCCTTCTTATCAGCAAACATTTAAATCAGTCAAAGATCATTGACCTGAGTAGATTAATTTCATGTTTGAATAGCTCAATCGCCTTAGAATGTACTCAAAATGTATTCAATATGCTTTAGAACAACTGCAAGTCGGATATTTCCAGTTCTACGATTCGAGTTCTAAATTAAATGCGAAACTATTATGCAATTAAGCAACGTAATTGCAATTTCGTAAGGTTCAAAGAACGAACACTTGCAACTTGAAATTTATTTGCTGAAACTTAGTTTGGTTTATATAAATTATTGCATTTTGAATGTAAACTAAAATTATGCATGTTTTTTGCTGGAATATTTTAATAATTTATGTATTTACATTTAACAAATAATATAAACTGTAATATTTATTGCACAACCAATTCCAACAATTAATATTTGTTATATTTACATAATTTGTTTAATAATATATTTTTATTTTATTTTATATTATTTTAAAATTGAATTTGAAGCCCTTGTTCAAAATAGATATTCAATTTTTATTTTAAATAAAAAAATAAAATTAAAAAATCCAAACCTTTTTTTCATGTCGTATTTGAACTTTATAGTTAGACAATAATAAATAAATAATTTAAAATACATTTTTATTTTTTGAATATATTACTTTTGATTTTATTTAATTTAAAATGAATTCGGTTTAACGTATATTTATTTACATTTTATGTATTTCAATTTAACAAATTTTCAAACATGTGATAAGAACTATTTTTTTTAATACATTGAAAATTTTTGGAACAAATTTTCTAATTTTTTTATATAACTTTGTTAAACTTATATTATACTTCTTTGCATCGAAATTTAAATAATTTGTATTATATTTAGGTTGCCAAAAACTTTTTTTTTATCAGGTTTTTAAATTTAACAAATTATTTAAAAAATGTAGCTTACAAGCTGCTTTAAGTTTTGTAAGTGCTCCTTAACATTTGTTTTTCAGTATTTCGATTTATATATGATTTTTAGGCTGCTATTTATTTATTTGTTGTATTATTCAAAACAATATAAAATACTATGTTTAATATAAGTAGGATTTAACTTCTCATTTTCTTACTTTCTGCACATCCTGCATTTCCCTCACCTCTTCTATTCCGTCTTCACGTGCTTTACTTCCGTCTGGCGCTTGTAAATATTTGCTGCAGTCAGCTTAAGTTATTTGCATGGTCACCTTAACCTTCACCCTAAACTCAAATCTCAGCAGTCTTCCTCTTTTCCCTTTCCCTTCCCCCTTCTTTGGGGTTTTCCCATTAAGATTCGTCCACCTCCGTATTGCGAGGTTCTACCGCATATTTATTTCTTTTATTACCATTCGGTGAATTTTTATTTTTAAGCTCGTAAACATTTGCGCTCGTTATTGCCAGCAACAACGACAACGTCGTCGCTGGCTGCGATGCTGGCGCCACAGTCGGCGTCATGGTGATATAATCCCCGAGGTAGTTGCGGCCGTTATCGTTACTCATACGCCGCGTTGCACTTTTCATGGTTTTTACAGCTTTACAGCTGGCGACAATGTTTGCCAGAAACGAACAACAACAACAACAACAACAAGAGCAACGACAACTGCAACAATCGAATGCCGCAACTAACGGCACACAAATGTTGCACATACAAAAGCAACAAAGTCCGCGAAATGGATCTGACAGCATTTGCATTGTCCAATCATTATTTGCATGCATACCGCGCAATCAATATTGATCGGGTATATGCGTTAGATAATGGGCGTGAAAGGAAGTGCAAGGAAGGTAACTGAAACTTATCTGAATTGATTTGCAAAAGAATAATAATGAATAAGACAATTTTGACTTATGGTAATCAAAATATTAAAGCTAAAAAAAATTGATTTAAAAAGAATAATAAAGAATAGTCGTTAGATTATAAAAATGACAATAGGGAATTAAGGTAATTAAATTGTTAAAGCTAAAGAAATTAGTTTATAAATTTAATTTATTTTTATTGAAATATTTGGTCTTTTTAAAGGAGACCCATAATATAACATTTAATTTAAATTTATGAGATTTCAAAATGTTTGTCCTGCATCCTTCATAAAAATAACTTATATACTTTGCCATGCAATATCGAATTTAAAATTATTGCCTAGGAGTATAAAATGCTAAAAAAAAATTTGTTTTGGAAAATATAATAAATATGCACTAAAAATATTCTAGATTGTCAGTCAAAGTAATTAAAAAAAAAATTAAAATACCGAAAAAATACTGAAATATACCAAAGACTGTATTTGGTATATCCATGTTGTTATGCATTTAAAATATACCATAGACTACAAAATATACCATATTCTCAGACAAAGCAACCACATACAGATTAAAATACCAAAAAATACTTAAGTATACCGAAGGCTGTATTTGCTACCTCGATGTCAGGCAAAGTAACTAAGGCTGAATGAAAAATACCGAAAAATACTAAAAATATACCGAAGATTGTATTTGGTATATCGATGTAGTTTTACACTAACATTATTCTAGATTTTCAGTCAAAGTAGCTAAGACAAAATTAAAATACCAAAAAAATACTTTAATATACCGAAGGCTGTATTTGGTATATCCATGTTGTTCTACATTTAAAATATACCATAGACTACAAAATATACCAAAGTCTCAGACAAAGCAACAACATACAAATTAAAATACCAAAAAATACTTAAGTATACCAAACACTGTATTTGCTATGTGCAATGTTATACATTACAAATATACCAGATTGTCAGACAATGCAACTAAGACCCGATTGAGGTTTCGACATACAGAATTATGTTTTAAGTATATTGTACAAAATTAATATAATCACCACTAAATTTGCAGAAAATATCAATTTTTTTAATTTTTTTTAATATATATATTCGATAGACTTGAAAAAGTGCATTAAAGGGTATTAACAAGTCAAATGAAGACGTCACAGTTGCTCAGTTTGCAGGTGAACACAACGTAACGGGGCGTATGCGCAATATTGTCGCAGTTCTTTGCGCTGAGGTCGCTAGCGAAAGGCAACGAAGGAGGACAAGCTAGCAGAGAGAGAGAGGGGGAAAGGGGAGAGGGAGAAGGTCTGACTGACAAGTGTCCGTTAAGTGTCAAGCGAATGTCACGTGGCAAACGGTGTAAAACCGAAAAAGCGCAACAATTCACGCAGGCAAACACTTTGTAAAAATCACTTATGACAGGCAAAAGGGGAAAGAGAAGAGGCAGCTAGAGTGTGAAAGAGAGAGAGAGAGAGAAAGAGAGAAGAAGAGGAAGAGATAGAGAGGCACATGAATCGCAGTCTGTGACAAGTGTCAACTGGTTGCGAGTGCTGCACTTGCTCGAGCAATTGAATCATCAACCGAAGAATGGCCACAAAAATGAAGCGAATGAAGGGGAAGAAAGGAGGGAGAGGGGAAGGAGTGGAGAGAGGGAGAGAGGCAGGCAGGCAGCCCGCATGGATCTGCATCCTTTTGCTTGTCGCTTGCCATGTGACAGCAATTAACACCAAAGCCAAAATGGAGATGGAAGATGCACAAACACAGAGAGAGAGAGAGAGCGTGCAACGTGTGGCAGAGAAGGGGAAGGGGGGAATTTAGTGGCTGCCACACTCGGTTGTTGCCACAGTTGTTGCCAGTCAGAGTGTCACGGTTTGTTGTTCTTGTTGCGGAAATTGAATTTGCGACAATCTCCGCCACTCATTGCTCTCCTCCTCCCCCTTTCCCCTCTTCCTCCTCCCTCCTGCCCCCTCGGTTGAGTTGTCACTTAATGGTTGACATTTGTGCCCCACTCAACTTGGGCATTTTGGCTGCAACATTGTTGCATTTTCCAAGTAATTGGTCAACATTTTGCCATTCGCCTCAAAAGACTGACAGGCAGCTCAAAAGAGGGTGGCGAAAAGAGGGGGAAGGGGGACTAGAGGGAGCAGAATTTTCCTAGTATTTTTCGGTATTTATTGTTTTCTATGTATTTTGACTCTCACCCTTCAGCTGTCAATTTCACTTTGCCAAGAAATTTTCATGTCATCTTTTGTCATCTGTCTTAATAAACCCGGAAGTCTCAATGCACCGACAAATTCCCCTCCTCCTCTTCCTTCTCCCCCTCTTGAGTGCCTCTTTGAGATGAGAAAACACACAAAAGTATTCAAGTCAAATGCTTTCTGACTTTTGCTTAATTGCTGCATCCGATGCTGACATCCAAATGAATCACTTTTCTGCAAAACTATTTCAAGCAACTTTCAAATAAATTTAGCTGGCGAATTTGCAGAGATTTTCAGAAATGAAATACGATCTAAACAAATAGAAATACGAAAATTATTATTTGAATTCTTGTAGAGAATATAATTCTTATAATGTCAAATTCTAAAAAAATATTTCTGGGAATAATTGGAAATGAATTGAGTTGAAGTCAAATATTAAAAATTTCAGGGAATAATTAGAAATCAATGGAATTGAAATCAAATATTAGAAATTTCAGGAAATTATTAGAAATCAATAGAATTGAAATCGTATATTACGAATAAAATTTTTAATTTTATTTGGAATTTTAGAAACTACAACCATTTGAGAAATATAGAATTCTAAAATTATGCACAATAAATAATCGGAAATTTATTTGTATTTAAGATATGAATTCAATATTCCTAAATTTTGTTCACTGAATTTTTTTAAAATTACATATTCAATTTTTAAATATTGCATTGAATACTTTGAATTAATGAAATCAAATATTTAAATTTTGAAAATATTAAATACTAAACATGTAATTAAAGTTAAAATCAAATATTTAAATTTTGATAATACTAAATACTAAAAATGTAATGAAAATCTCGATAATTTATTTAGAAATTTGAAATTATAGAATTGTGTAGAATTTGGAAATTTTAGTTTTAAATTTCTATGTTTATTAAAGAAATGAATTCAATATTCCTAAATTTGACTCACTGAAATATTAGAAAATTACAAATTCAACTTTAAATTCTAAATACTTAAATATTGTTCTATAAATACTTAGAAATTCATGAAATATATATTTATATATTTATTATATATTTATTACAATCTATTGAAAAATATGAAATTTAAAAATGAAGTTCATTAAATATTAAATTTGTATTTATGTTTTGATTTTGAGTTGAGAAAATAATGTAATTATTTGTAGTTTAATTATATTCATTATATAAAAATTTATCAGTGAATATCTACGAATTAATTATATCAAATATTTCAACTGTTAAGTCTAGTTTTTACTTTATTTATTATAATTATAAAGAACTATAATTATCATATTGTTTTTATATATTTATTATAACTTATTAAGTAATATTAAATTCTGAAATTGTGTTCATAAAATTATAAAAGAGTATTGTAAATTTTGATTTTTAATTAAGAAAAAAATCAATATAATTAATTAAGAAATTTCATATTTTTTAATTTGATGGCACAAATTATATGAAATTACTGAAATCACATCTTACATTTCGGTATATTTTAATATTTTTGTGGTAATATACCACATTGTGTATATTTTAATATTTCTGTGGTAATATACCATATTTGGTATATTTTAAAAATAATCCTGCAATTATATACTTTTATTCAAAATGCGTAACGGGTGAACAAAACAATTTACTATGTTTTAGTGAAAAATATTAAATTGCAAAATTGAGTTCATTGAATAATATGAAATCATTAAAGTCTTAGAAAATAATGTAATTTAAATCACTAAGAATTCTTTCTTTATTTAATAAACAGGAATTGTTTGACTTTCAATTAACGATTGCAACCTTATTATTATATTCTTATTATTATAAAAATATATATAGTTTATTTTTATAATTAAAATAAATCATACGATATTATTCACCACCGATTTAATGCCCACTTAAGTTTTGCTATTTTTGGTCCATGAATTTAATGCTTTGTTTGGTGTTTGCCATTTGTGGTTTCGACTCTTTTGAAATGATTATGAAATATCTCGGCACGTGCGCGGTTTAATTAAAACAAACACATAAAAACGAAAGTAAATGCAAAATAATTAAATGTCTGTTTTAATGGCATCAAATGCAAATACCAAAACAAAACACTATCTGAGGCTGAAGCTGATGATGGTGACAAAAATACTTTTGCTGAAGATTTTGAAAGTGAGATCACACATTTTGCACAGATCGATTGGAATTCGTGGGATTAATTTACGACATGCTAGATTTAACTACTCTTCGAAAACAAGTTGTGACTAAATTTAGTACAAGCGAAACACGTGCCGCAATTAAATACTATATTAATGCGAATATACTGACTTTTGAAAGTAAAGTCAATTTATAGAAATGTAAACTGACTGATAATTGTTCTAGTAATTGGCGATCGAGAATGATAAAGCTAAAGATTTTGATATGATAGAAAAAAGTTTGTTTACGCAATGAAATTTCAATTTATAATGAAGTAAAATTAAGGTAATTGCTATAGTTAATATATAATATATAATTGATAATGTTAATAATCTAGATCTATAGAATAAGTTTAGAAAACTGTTCATCAAAGCAATAGAAGTTTAATCATATTTTACTACTTAGGAAAGGAAGAGTTTCAGTTGATCTTTAAGATTAATATACTAAATTAATTGCTGTATAGATTCACTTTTCGATAGAAAACCATAAAGTTTCTATTAGGTATAGTATTTTATATACTACTTTATTACTTTATTCTATATAAATAGAAAAAGTTTCAGTTTGTTATTAAGAATAATATACTAAACTAATAAGCATGCAAAATTGTTAAAATATCGCTCAAGAACATTAGCTATGTATATAGTTTCCGATCAAGTAAATATAGCAAAAGTGAATAAATAAGAATTTTAAGTGATATTAAATAATATTCAATAAAAGGAATAAAGGATAGATAAATATTCATCGATTTAGTAAGAATAGCAAGTAGAGGTGAACAGAACTATCGATGGCACTATCGGAACTATCGATGATTGGTTACTATCGACACGCTCTCGATTATTTGAATTATTATAATTATTTAATATTTTTAGATAAAGATTGTAAACCAATTTCATACTCTCATACTTTAAACACATATGGATTATTTTAAAAACTAATTAATTTATTTGCTTTTACTGCACTATCGAAAACTATCGACGATAGTTTTTCCTTACTATCGTCGATAGTTTATGGAAACTATCTATCACTATCGATGGCGCAGACTATCGATAGTTCTCCACCTCTAATAGATTCCGATCAAGTAAATATAGCAAAAGTGAATATATAAGAACTTTAAGTGATCTTAAATAATATTCAATAAAAGAAATAAACTTGTTAAGATTAATATAATAAGATAAAGATTTATCGATCTAGTAAGTAAGTAATAGAAAGTGATAAATTTCAAGTTTAATTTCAGTTAACATTCATAAATATTTAGATGTTACTTAGCTATACTTTTCGATCTCATTTCGATATTGGAAATTTCAGTTGAAATTCAATAATATGCTCAACTGCAGTTATGCAATTGCATGCGGAATTAGTTTATGTTATGAGTGTGTATAGTTAATCACTTTTCAAGCTAAAAATACAGCTGCAAATCTCCGTTCGATTCTTCGACATTCTCTCTCTCTCTCACACGCACCCACATCGAGTGCGCTGTCACGCTCTTGCAGCTGCTGCTGATGGCGCCGTCTCGCTCTTAAAGTCAGTACCAGTTACTGATTGTGATTTGGCTTTTCCCAAATGACTTGTTATTGTTGTTGTTGCTGTTGTTGTGACTGTTGTTTTTGTTGCTGTTTCGTCCGAGTGAATTTCTGCGAATTTCGTTGATGATTTATTTTTATACATTTTTCGCTGTAATTGAGAATACAGAAAGTTGGCGCTTTTAATGGATTTCTGTTAACTGGAAGCGCTGGAAATTACTAAAAATACAGAAACTACCATAAAACAACACTAAATTTTTGCATATAAAGTTGCAGAAATCGTTTTCGATAACTATCGCAGCAAACACAAAAAAAAAAATAATTATAGAATTTTATGAAACTGTTTTTTTTATTTTGGTCTTTAGCGAAGGTCGTTAAACAACGCAATTGCAGTGGAAAAGCAGTTGCGTGCAAAATGTAAACAAAAGGTAAAAAAAACAAAGATAAACAAAAACAATGACAACAACAACAACAAAAGCAGAAAATCAAAACAAAAACTAAATTTGGCATTGGAAATTTTGTTGGAGACGTGCTTCGGCATTTGTTTGCTTATTATTGTCGCTTTGCTTGTTATTCTTGTTGTTGCTGTAGTTGTATTAACAGCCTTCACTAATAAACCGTTATGCAATGTGCCAAAGCAGATAACAAAGCAGACAAGAAACAACACCAACAGCAACAACAACAGCTGCAAATTGTAACTGAAGCTGCAGCTGGAAATGAATGGAAGGCAAAAACGCGCCAAGTCGCAATTTGGACTTTGGAACTGTTCGCATTGTATGGCTGCGTCTGTGTGTGAGTGTGTTGGTGTGTGATTAAGTGACTGAGTGTACGTGTGTGTGTGTGTGATGGAAGTGAGAGTGGGAAGTTACTGTGGGGTGATGCGTAGGGTGGATAAAGACAGATAGATGGATTAATGGAAAGGAGACGAGTTTAGAATGTGAATAGGTAGAAAGTGAGAAATATTGATCGATAGCTAGATAAGCAAATACCAAAATGGTAATACAACAAAAAACATGTGAATGTCAATATTATATATGATACGAAATACAAGCAGAGAAAGTGTATCGATTTATTGGGAATAGTTAGAAAAATATAACTTGTTGATGGGGAAATCTTAAGAATGTAAAAATATAAATAAAAATACCCAAATAAAAAATATGTAAATTGAGAATAAAATATTATAAAGAAATAAAAACAAATTCCCCCAAATGCAAAGAATTTAAGAACAAAACATCTCAAGGTAAAAATAATTTGAGAACTGTATAGAAATTATTATCTGGAAAAATACTTACATATACTGAATATTTCACAATAAATGAAATGCAGAAGTTCATCATAAAGTTTTATTTCCACTAAGTGGAATTATGAAGAATTGTGAACTCCAAGAATCTTTAAAGTGTAAATGAAATAATAATGCATTTATATTATTATTTTCTTTCTATAATTATTGAATATAAAATATGTTAAATATATTTTTTTATCTGTTTAAGCACTTCAACTGATTTTTCTGATAAAGTAAAGTTAAAGGCTAAAATGAAATAATTCCAAAATTATATTATTATTATTATAGAATTATTGAATAAATCTCATAAAGTGTAAAAAATCGTTGAGTAAATATATATTTTTCTTATTTCTTAATATTCTTATGATATCCGGAATAATATTTCCAAAAGTTACTTCAAAAGATGTTTAAAAAATATATGCGAAGTGAAATTAAAGACTAAAATAAAATAATTATGAAATTATTATTATTATGGAATTAGTGAATATATCTCACAAAGGGTAAAAAATCGTTAAGTAATATATTTTTTCTTTTTTATTATGTGAATTCTATTATCTGTTCTTCAACTCTCAGTTTTCTGATGAAGTGAAGTCAAACGCTAAAATGAAAAAGTTCCGAAATTATATAATTATTTTTATAGAATATATGTATCTCACAGAGATTATAAAAAATTGTTTATTAAGTATATTTATTCTTTTTTCAAAATATTCTTTTATGATATCCGCATTAATATTTCAAAAAGTAGCTACAAAAAAAGTTTAAAAAATATGTGTGAGGATAATTGAAAGGAAGGACGCCCCACGAGACTTGAGCTTCCTCCAGTGACAGAGACATTTGTTGTTCCCATTCCAGTTCCACTTCCCATTCCAGTTGCAATTCCAGTTGCCTTACTTTTTCTGTGAACTCCCCAATCATCACGCACATTTCATTGCTTTCATTTCATTTCATTTGGGTATTTCTTTTTTTTTTATATTGTATTTATATTTCCCATTGTCATTGTTGTCACTGTTTTTGTTGTTGTTCTTGTTGTTGTTGTTGCTGCTTTCTCTCTTCGATATAGTGTACGTATTATTGTTCTTCTTTATTCCTTTTGTTCAGGGTTGTTTTTGATTGATTTCTTTTAGTGTTTTTTTGTTGTTGTTTGTTGCCTTTTAGTGCTAATAAATATTCAAACGATTTTGTTTATAATAAACTAGAAGTCACTTGGCCTGAGTTATGAGTCAAGTTATGCTTGTAATGCTATCTTATCAACCCCCATCCCCCCTTTTGAATGGGGCATCTCACTCTCTCTCCCTCTCTCTCTCTCTCCTCTTGGCAGATTGTCATGAGTTTATTCACGTTTCGCGTTGTGTTATTCAAATCGTATCGCATTTATTATTGTTTTTTATATAAATAGATAACGTTCGCTTACCTTTACACATGCCACGCCTCCCTCCCTTGCTCCCACTCTGGTATTAAATTGCGTCGTAAATGGGCAATATTTAGAGAGTCCAAAAACGAGCAGAGTTTCACCATCATCATCATCATCATCATCTGCTGCGTTGTCTTTGTCATTATCTATCGATAGGTTCTGGAAGATTTTTCCCCCCTAAAGCGATTGTTGTGGGGTTCATTCAACTCGCCGTAAGAAGAAAATAGGCACAGAAATTGTTTATTTTGATTTGTAGTGCATTTTGAGAGCAGCAGCAAAGACAAAAGACTCCCATCAACAGTGTGTACACACCTTTGGTGGGGACAAAAAGCGCGCCAATAAACTTTACATTTCTAATTTTATGAACTCGTCGTTGTCGTGATGGAATGACAACGAGTGCGAGCGGGATGCATGACTGCTGGGGGGAATTTAGAATGTGCTAGATGTAAAGCGAGAGGAACAAGGGGGAGACGACATTTGATCAATTTACAAACGCTACGTAAAGCGTACGACCGACAATAACAAAAACAAACACCATTCGCGTACAGTTTACAACAAAAAACAACAACACCAGCAGTTGGCAGCAGAAACAGCAGCGACAGCGACGGCGCAAGACAAATTCAGTTTGTAACGAACTAGAGTGGGGAGAGGCAGAATGCCAGCAAAAACAGAGCAAGCAAGCGCAAGAGCGCCGCTCTCTCTCTCTGGCGCTTTGTTACGAAAGTGTATGCATGGTAAAGAGAACACTAACGGCGCGCGTTCGTTTGCCATTTCGTTTCACCCATAGGAATGGAACGACAATGGGCCAAAAGAGCGCACTTGGAAAATGAACACTTACGTTCCACAGTTCATCGGTCGATGCGTTTCTCTTAGCTAGCGCAGAGCGCGCACTCTCTGTCGTGCCATTGCCAACTGTACCCGCGTTGTGTTTCCATTTCCATTCCCATTCGACTCACACACACACACGCACGCACACCCAGAGAGAGAAACCCGCCCCGACTTGCCGCTGACATAAAAACCCCTCGCCGACACACCGTGGATCAAAATAAATCGTAAATAATTTTGTTTTCCTTCTTCTTCTTCGTTGCGGCGTCTGTACTTGCACTCGCAGCTCTCGCTCTGTCTCTCTGTTATGGTGTGCCATCTCGCTCTACTACGCGATGCCCCAACAACGTCGTTTTGTATGAATGGGAATGGTTGGGGCCTCGTTTCGTTTCGTTTTGTGCTGCGAGGCGAGAGAGCGAGAGCGAACGCCAAAAGAGAACGAACTGAACTGAACTGAACTCAATGGTGGTTGTTGTTGTTGGTGCTGTTGTTGTTGTCGTCGTAGTATGCAGTAGTATTTGGTATTTGAGTTGTGCTGCCGCTGCTGCTGCTGCTGCTTCTTCTGCGCCTTTCTGAAATCCGATAACCAGCGTGCGAGCGAGACAAAAGAATAACAAACAATTATAAATTGTGTGCGTCTGAGCGAGTACTGCTCTCTCTCTCCCTCTGTCTCGCGCTGCACTGCTCTAGCATTGTGTGTGTATGCTTGTGTGTGCGTGGAATGGGAATTTCACAACAACGCGACGGCGACTGCGACAGCGACGGCGACGCAGCGCCTCGTGCCAATTTCACTTGTGCTTCGCGTTGTTTCGTTGCTGTTGTAATTTTACAACGTTTTAATGGTTGTCCATGTATGCATGTGCATGTGCGTGGTAGTGTTGTAAGTGTGTTTGTATATATGAGCTGGGGCCACAGGGTGGGTTGGTTGCAGAGGCAGCGGCAGCGACAGCAGACGTCGCGCGTGTAAAAGGTCTCGTAACGAAAAACGAAATAAAAACCAAAACTGAAGACAAGAAGAAGACGAAGCTGAAGCAGAAGAAGCAGCAGACGCTTTGCCTGCTTTGTTGTTGTGCAGATTGCCACTGCGCTCTGAAATGCGGGTGCGTAAATGAGTGTGTGTGCGTTTGTTGTGTGTATGCGTGCGCGTGCTGCTTCTGGATCAAACTGGATAGGCCGATAGTCCGATAGGCAGTCCCTCCTGGGACTTATTTCAACTTCACGTGCATCAACTCAACTGTTATTTCTTCTGCTAAAACAGAAGAAGCAGCGATTCGCTTTGCCTATTTTGTTGTTGTGCAGATTGCTGCTACTGCGGTTTGAAATGTGGGTGCGTAAACGTGTGTGTATGTGCATGCGTTCGATGCGTGATTGTGTGTGTGTTAGTGCGCGTGCTGTTTCTGGATCAAACTGGATAGGTCGATAGTCCGATAGGCAGTCCCTTTTGGGACTAATTTAACTTCACGTGCAACATCTGGACAGTGTTTTCCTTTTTGGAAAATTTCTACGTTTTAGATGATTGTATATTTGTATGTACATATGTAAATGGGCAGCTAGTAGATTATTGATTCCACAGATATTTGTCAGATGGCTCGATAAGTACAGTTTTCACAGTTATTTTGTACGGGGTCTTAATCAGTTAATCGATGTGTAAATTGATATTCGATGATCATTACATTTTTTAATTATTGTTTTGATTTGCTTTATTTTAACAAAAAAAATAACTGGATGTTTTCTGATATTATTGATTTTGATGAAATTTCGAAATAATAAAATAAAATATATTTTGAACCTAGCCTAATACAATTAAAATAACATTCATTACATAAGAGCAATTGATCGTTTGTTAATCTTTGATCGAAAAAATAATGTTGTCTATTTAGAAATTTATTCATTCGGAAAATTTTTTATTATTTTTATCAATCTAGCCAAAAATGTAGTAACATATTTACTTTGGGTCCACATTCTGTACGAATTCAATTTTAGCATAGTCATCAAATGCTTAGAGAATTCGACGATCTTCGATAAGAAAGGCCTTTATTTATTTATGGAGTTTTGTATTTTTAAGAAATTTCCTTAAGTGCTGGAAGGATTTAGAGTTATATGTTTCAGATTGATCGCTATTAAATTCAAAACCTTTATAATCTAGCTTAAACCTTTTACCAATCTAGTCAATCACATATTTTTTCTATCAACTAATCTTTGTCTAACATTTATTATAGGCATAAATTTACAAGAACTTGCGCTGAACATTGAACTTTCTGAGTTACCTTCTAAGAATCTCGGACGTCGGCGTTTTCTAAAAATATTTCAGAAAGATTTCGCAGAAACTTCGAGCGATAAGTAGTTTCACTCTCTATTTCACTATCACATCGTTTTTCCCAATAGGGTGGAAATTCCCCAAAAATTCTTGTTGCAACTAGAAATTACAGTGGAGACTGACAAATAAGAATTCTTCGAAATTCTTATCTCTGAGAAATTGGAATTTGAAGTTGTTAAAGTAATTTGAGTAAATCTTTATACTTTGTGGCAGATAGTTAAGAAATTCAAGTATTAATTTGTGAAAAAACATTAGGTAAAATTTAAATTTTTGGTAAGTTTTCTTTTTTCTTTTTAATTTAAATTATTTAATTTAATTAAGTATAAGTTTGACATTTTTTTATTTTGTTTTAAGTAAGTTTTCTTACTTTTTGTTAAAATTTATATTATTTAATTTAAGTAAGTATAAGTTAAACTTTATGTTTTAAGTAAGTTTTCCTAATTGAATTTAAATTATTTAGAAATTTTAACTTCTTAAACATTTTAATTATTTAGAAATTTTAATATTTTTAAACATACAGTAATTAAAAATTATTTAAATACTACTATACTATACTACTATACTAATTTTAATAGTTTTTAATAGTAAAACTTAATAGTTTTCCTACTTTAAGTTTTAAAAAAATTCAATTTATTTAGAAATATTAATTTTTCAAAAATGTAAATTACATATTTATATATTTAATTTCATCATACAGAATTTAATAGTTATTTAAATACAAAGTGGGTCCAATTTACGAGTGTCTACTGTACTAGCTTAAAAGTTTTGCTTCTTTAATTTTTAATAAATTTAAATTATTTAGAAATATTAATTTTTTTTTAAATTTCCATTATTGGGAAATTTTAATTTTTTCTACAAACAGAAACTAAAAGTTATTTAAATACAACGTGGTTCTAATTAACGAGTGTCTACTGTACTACCTAATAGTTTTCCTACTTTCATTTAAAAAAATTCAAATTATTTAGTAAAATTGATTTTTTAAAAATTGCATATTTAGAAATTTAATTTCAACATATAGAATTTAAAAGTTATTTAAATACAAAGTGCCCACTGTACTTAGTTTTTCATTGTGTGACCAAAGAGTTCGTCACTCTGTCAATCATGCGTTTAAACACAAAAGAGTTTTTTTTTTCTTTTTAATTTTTCTGTTGGGATATAGATTAGTAAACAATTTTCCCCGTTTTCGTGTGGAAAATTTTGAAAATGCCACCAAAAGTAAATTACAAACAAAAAGAATGAAAACAAATACTGATAGCGCAATCAAATGGGAGAATGGGAAAGGGAAAGGGAAAGTACAACAAATATATACTTCTATGGGAAGTTCTTTAACCAGTTCCCATTCCAATTTCCATTCCAGTTTCAGTTCCAGTGTTAGTTCCCCTTCTAGTTCCGTTTTGGTCGCCCTAATTTTGATGTCAAATCGCCGCATTAATCCAATTGATGGATGCGCTCCAGGTGGACGACGTGTTAATCCCCCAAAAGGCAGGTGAGCTGAGGCGTGCCACGCCTCCCCACCCCATCGGAGTGTCTCCCCTCCACCCACTCAGACGTCTTGGTCGCCGTTTGAAGTGCGTACGTGACACTCGTTGCGTGCCTCACTCCGATTTGTGTTTCACACTCCGCGCTGCATTTTCATTATCATGTAAACAAAGCGATAACTCAGCTGTCGACAGGCTGCTTGCCACACACACACACACACCACATACACTAACACACACGCACACTCTTCTCTTCTTTGGCTATTATTGACTTCGCAAGGTGACCAACTACCAACGGCTCCTTTAACTTCGCCTTCTCCTCCTCCTCTCCTTCTTCAGTTCCGTTGAATTATTATCTGCGATTGCACGTGTGTGCGTGTGTCCTACAGTTCCTTCAATTCCTTCCTTTCCCCCCCACGCTTTGGCACTCGCTAAACGATCGTTTAGCAATGGAATTCCAAATGCGTTCCAACTTCGACTTTGACTCACTCTTTTCTCCTTCTACTTCTCTCACTCTCTCGCTCCTTCGTTGAGTTATGAGACATCAGCTGATTTATGAGTCTCGTTGCCTGTTTAGATTTCTGATATCTTACTTCCAACTGGGTTAGTCGCCTTGGCTTGAGTGTCGCCATCTGTCGGAGGATGGTGGATTTAGTGCCGCCTTAAAAGGAATTCAAATGGGAATTCCAATTCCAATTGGCTTCGAATTGGACTTTGAGCAGTTTATGATGACAGCGTAGTCAGTGAGTTTACTCCACCGCAGCTGTAAGTAAGCGGAAGCCAAGCAACACAGCTCGTAGGAGTGGCAGAGGGAGTGTGATGGGATAATAAGTCTTCCGGATAGTTGAGTCTTTAAGCATATTTGAGGGGTTTCATAAACAACTTGAAACTTCAGACAGAAGAATAAGATAATTGAAAAAAAATTAGAAAATGGGGTAATTAAAATATAGACACGATTGATAAGAAATTTAACACAAAATTTTTCCGATTTTTACATTTTTTTCATTTTTCAAAATTTTTCCGATTTTTATATTTTCCAAAATTTTCCCGATTTTTAAATTTATTCATTTTTCAAAATTTTTCCGATTTTTACATTTTTTCATTTTCCAACATTTTTCCGATTTTTACATTTTTCATTTTCCAACATTTTTTCCGATTTTTACATTTTTTCATTTTCCAAAATTTTCCGGTTTTTATTTTTTCATTTTCCAAAATTTGTTCGATTTTTACATTTTTTTTTTTTTTTTAAATTTTCCTAATTTTTACATTTTTTCATTTTCCAAAATTTTCCGGATTTTTTAATTTTTAATTTCCGAGTAGGAAATAAAATGATTCCCAAAAGAATATCACTTTTTAGTAAATACTTTAAACTTAAGAAATTGAAAAAATTAAATGATAATAATAATATAATATATCACTTTTTAGTAAATATTTCAAAGTTGAGAAAGAATCTTAAATGTATGATTCTAAAGTAATTCACATATTCAAAAGCAATATTGTAATTTTATTTCAAAATTTGATGAAGTAAGCAAAGTATTTAACATTCAAGAAGAATAACGTAAAAAGAAATCAGTCTGTTAAATATTTAAAATTAGCAAATGGTTACCTTATAGTATATATAATCCTCAAATAAACGGATTACAATACTTCTATTAAATAAAGAATATTTTACATAATAATCATTTTTTATTGAAGTCTCCTAGATAAATCGAATTTATGCTATAAAATGATAATAAATTTATGAAGTATACTAGAAATACAAGTAACTACTAAGCTGTAAACTCGAATAAACTATTCAATATTTCATTAAGCTCAGTTCTCCATTCTTTTTAGCTGTCCCTAAGCAATAAAAGTGTTGGATCCGTTAATTCCCGCCTCAAGTCATTTGCATTATTGCATAATCAAGTAGATTTAGTGAACTGCGCTGAGTTAATTTCACTTTTGAAGCCAGCCAAAAAGTATTATCCCATGCAATCCTATCATCTTCATCGGGTTTCTTTTTTCCGCCCAATGAAAAGCTCTCCACACCTGGCGGCCAGACGCCAAGAGACTCCCCAGAGACGCCCAGGTTGAATTTGCTGCCCACCTGGTATTGTAATGCACAATCTATAAGACATCAAGGCGAAAGTGGAAGTCCAAGTCGAATTGGTCACCAATTGCAGACTCCCTGCCCTCCCTTCTCCTCCTCTTCGATGTCCTCGAGCTGCGTTTTTATAGAGCAAATTTATGTGCTCAGCATTTGCATAAAACTAATTTTACCGAATGCCGAATGCGAACAAGAGCCGACAAGATGGCAAATGGTCGGCTTACATAACCGGTCGCCACCCAGACAGGCCAGACAGCCAACTAGTCCCCTAACTACTCCCCTGATTACTCCCCAACTAGTTCCCTGACTACTCCCCTCAGTACCCGACTAGTTCCCTGTTCCCCAAAAGTCAGAGCAGAGATCCCATGGCAGACCCCGTTGCTGGATGATAACGCCAGATCTGTTTGCATTGCCAGTCTCCCCAGTCTCCATGCTCTCTCCCCTCTCCATTCTCCACTCTCCACTCTTCTCGGTTGCTGTCTTCGCTCCGTCTGTTTGCGAAAATGGATTAGCGTGGGTTCACATGAACCGACCAAATGTTTGGGTTTCATAAAATCTGACATGTTTTTCCTTTCCCTCTCCCCTTCTCTCCCTCGCTCTCCTGTCTGCTCCGCTTCATTTGTATAAATATATATGTATGTAGAGGAGAGTGGAAACTTTTTGGGCTGCGGCCTGTTTACAAAAGTTCCCGCCAAAAGCGCGAAATTTGCAACGTCGCCTGGCGACACTTTGACAAAAAGCCGTTGCACGTGCGCTGCCACAGATGCCACAGTTACACCAAGTGGACCCCCCTCCTCCCTTCTCTTCTGAGTGTCGCCTACTTCGATGTCAAGTTACGAGCTCCAAACGACGACGACGACGACGCCTCGCACGGGCATTTTCAATTAAAAAGCGAGCTCGAGAAATTTCCAGATGGAGGCGAAGGCGGAGGCGGAAGGCAGAGGAATCTGGCGCTGTAACCCGATACCCAGCAGCGAGGCCAACGCTGTTGCTCTCCGGCTCCCTATCTCCCTCTCCCCTTTCCCCTCTCTCCCCCTCTCCATCGTAGCTCTCGTTGTCTCTGCCTTATCTGCATTTGGCGCGCAAAAATTGAACGCCCCAAAAAGGCGCGCAGACAAATGCAGAGTTGCATTTTTTCCTCTTCTTTTTTTTCGTGTTTGGTTTTTTGTTTGGCCAACTCGATTTGCGGTTGGCGCTGCGCGTGCAACACACAACTCAGAGGGGAAGGGGAAGGGGAGTGGCAAGACTGGCAGCTCACTTGGAGCAGATTTGTTTGCTTTTGTTTTGTCGCAACGTTTTGTTTGTAAACAAGCGCAATGAAAGCAACTTTGCTGATGGCCCATTTTGTTCTTGTTCTTCTCCGCTTTTTTCCCCGTTCCGGGGGGAACCTCAGTTGAGGTGAAAAGTTGCAACAGCTCAGGGAAGAGGGGAGAGGAACAAGGAGAGCTCAAAAGTCAGATGAGATTGCATTAGACGAGATTCCCTCAATAATTGGATAACAAAGGCGGCAAATGAGGTGTATTTCAGTGACGAAACAGTATAAAAAGAAATGAGAGGAGAAAAAATAGTAGACGTATAATTATTGGTGACATAAGTAAAAAGCAGGATTTATCCTATAAGGAGAAAAAATATATAGGAAAATTTATCCTATAAGCAGAAAAATATGTAGGAGAAAACTAAAATAAAAATGGATGAGAGACGAATAATTATTGGTGACATAAGAAAGAAACAGGATTTATCCTATAAGGAGAAAAATATATGGGAGATAAAATTGGGTTTAAATTAAATTCAAACCTAAAATAAAAAAGGAATAAAGTTTGCTTATAAAGTCACATACAATAATATCAAGAAAGGTTTTGGATAATGAATTGAAGTTAGTATTTAAAATAACGAATGGAATATATTTGCGCTTAAATCTGAAGATAACTATAATACAAAAAAAGTAAGTATGATATTTAAAGAAATGCGTTTTTATTTCTAAATTTAAAAATGTTATTAAATTTCATATATTTTGAAAAAAATAAAGGTTAGAATTTAAAATTTGTCTCAGGAAAAACAAAATAAGTCAATTTGAAAAAAAGATCTTTAGATCTTAAAAATATATACAGCACAAATTAATACGTCAAGTTTACATGAATAGAAAAAATCTCTATAAACAAAATTATGAACAAAGATAAAGAACAAATTTTAAATATAATATTTAAAGAAATACTTTTTTATTTGTAAATTTAACTTATATATATGATTTCTTATATTTTGATAAAGTATTACTTAACATCTAAAATTTGTTTTAGGCAAAACAAAATAAGTCGATTTGAAAAAAAAAAGGTTTTAGATCTTAAAATATGTACTGCAAACATTAATATATCAAGTTTTCATTAACAGAAGAAAGCCTTATTAACATAATTAAGAATGAAGTTAAAGAAAAAATTGTAAATGTTAAAAAGTTTCTAAAAGAATAAGATAAGAAATCTATAATATTATGAACATAAATTAATAAAAATATTTAGCTGTAAAGACGTTAGATAAATACCTAATAATCTAACTCAATTATATTTTAAACCTAGAACAAATGTATTATATTCTAAACATGTTTATCTCTTAGAACTTAAGACAAATTCTTTATATTTTAAACTTGTTTATCTTTTAGCAGAACTTGCAGAATTTTTGTGAAGTTTTCAATTATCAAAACTTGCATATTTTCAGATGATTTCCTTCAAAAGATTAATTTCGAAATACTAATTAAAAAACAACTGCAATTTTCAAGCAGTTATTTGCAGGGTATTTAGTAGTCGATCACAGCTGCTCACTCACAAACAGCTTCGTTGCTTTTTTCTGCATTTTTCTCATGCGAGACGTGCGTGGAAATTCAATGCAAATTCGCTTTTTATTAGTCCAGCTGCTTCTAGTTATTCAAGCTGCTCCCACTCCTGTTTCCCCCTCTCCCTCTCACAACATCCCCCACTTGCCCCCTTCCCCGCTTTGTGGCATGTAGAAGCTTTCTAGCTGCCTGTCACTGGTTTTATATTTATTTATTTTTGATTTGAGCGCCAGCAGCAGAAGCAGAAGCAGCAACGACAATGCCAATGGCCATCAGATCAGACCAGGCAGCATCCCCCCTCTTCTTACCCTCCCCCCCCCTCCTCCCTTGCCCACTCCACTGATGTCGCTGACGTGTGCAGGGGCAAGAACTATAAATTTAATGTCGTGGCAGAAGCATCGACTTTGAAACGATTTGTTACGCATTTCGTGTCAACTATGCATAAAATATTGGAGCCACTGAAAAGCCACAGAAAAGCACACTCACACACACTCACACACACACACAGACACACACACGGCTGGAGAAAAAGGCAAAAACAAAGGCAACACATTGAACTAAAAAACTTTTTCAATGGACATTTATCAAACGAGGACGCATAATTTACATTTTATTAAAAAATTTCTTGTAATGGCAACGAGTGGAGAGAGAGAGGAGAAGGGGAGGGGGGGGAAGCTGATTTAGGAGGAGACACATGCATAGATGATAAAGAAATCGGCAAGCCGCAGACTGGGAATGAGCTGTAATCAGGAAGAGAACAACTATTGAGGAATTTTGGGAGCTTGAACTAGAAATTGAAGTAAAAGAAAACGAAACAATGAGCTGAGATATATGATACTAAGAAAAGTTCGAACTGAAAAACTTAAATATTTAACTTAATTTAATAAAATTGAAGTAAAAGAATATCGAGAATATAAGCTGAGATATACTATGAAAAGTTAGAACTGAAAAAACTTTAATATGGCATAAGAAAATATTCATTGTAATAAAGTAAATGTTAATAATGATTATATGATGATATATGTATATAATAACAATTCAAACTTTTTTCTTTTTAAATATTAAATAGATTCACTTGAACATTTCTTTTTTAATATTTTCCTATAAAGTATATTAACAAAAAATGTTCAACTGAATATATTTTACTCTACAATAAAAAGAGTAGAACATAAATTAATCTTATGTACATACAAATTAATTCAAAGAAATAACAAATTAGGCAAGAATTTTTCGAAAAAAAAAGTTTGAGAGTTGTAGCATATATGATATTATACAATATTAAAAGGCTTAGGAATATTAAGAAAAGCACACTTACGAGTATAATATATGAAAATAAGATATAGTTCAATCAATCTCAATAAATATGTATGTAGAAATTCCTCAGAGGAAATAATAAAATAAGCCAGAATTTTGTCGAGAAAAAAAGCTTGTAAGTTTTAGCAAATATTATATAATATTAAACAATATTAAAATGTGTAAGGATATTTAGAAAAGCAAAAACAAATTTATTATTTTGATCATAGAATCTCAATAAAAACGTAGAAACTTCTGTGAAGATACATATTATAATTAAAATACTATCTCAAAAAAATACCAAAGTTACGTTAAGAACAAACTTATAATAATACATATATATAATGTATTAATAATAATACATACATACATATAATAATATATTTTTTCTGTATATGGGAATCTATATCTATTCTTCTTAAATCGCAGAAATGTAGAAATTTTTCTCTTTCTGTCACATTTGTTAAAATTTTTAAGTTTTAATATTGAACCATTTTAGGGTTTAAATCTTTGCCAAACCTACAAACACAAAATGAATAAATTGTGGTATAATTCTATAAATTTAATGCTTTATAGAATAGTCTACATTACAAAGATGAAAGCATAATAACATTATTTCCTTTGACATGTTTTTTAATATAGTTGTTCTTGAAAAGGAAACAACTTGTGGTATACTTAATATATAGAAATTCTTCTCGTGGAATTATATTTTATTCCCATTTAGAGTTATTATTATTTGTTTTATTCTCACTTAAAGTTAATACAAAAATGTGACAATATCTCTTCCCAGTTTCACTTCTCCTTCCAGGTTCTCCCATTCCCATTCAACTCACATGCTCCAGATTTGTAGTGCAGGGTATCCTCAAGACAAGACTCGCTCTCATTCAAAGCTCTCCTGCTCCTGCTCCTGTTGCTGATGCTGTTGTTGTCCTGCCACGCGACAGGGCCACAAATCAAACGAAATAGATCGAAACAAAAGTTTACAAAAATTTCAAAAAAAAAGGAAAATGGGAAGAGGAACAAGAACCTGGTCGTGTTAGGAATTTCTAAAAGGGAACCCTCCTCTATCCCCCTCTACCATCAAAATACGCCACTCAAAAAGGAAAGATGATGCAGAGGAGAAGAGAGAGAAAGGAAAGGAAAACTCACCCACAAGTTGCGCCTTGAGAAGCTTCTCACAGTTTTCACTTGCGGTCGCTTTTCAATGGCTTGTTAGGACTAGCTAAGAATGGAGAGAGAGGGAGGAGAGATGGGGGCTGAGGGGGAGGTTGGTCAAACTACACCACAAATAACCACCGCACACATGAGTTCCCTTTCCCCTCCCCACCACCACCCTGAGGGTGTCTCCGGCAGTCGTCAACACGAAAAATGAAAACGCATGGGCACGAAATTTCCGCTTCCGTTTCCCGTTGCTGTCAAAGTGCCCAGGAGTGGGAGGGAAGGGAAGGGGGAGGGGGAGGCAGGCACGCCTCTGCCCATAGATGCGTAAAATGTTTCGGATGCCAAGTGGAGTGAGTGAGTGGGGGGAGTGTGCGACAAAACTGGACAAAGGCATCGGCGCATGCCAAACAACAGCAGCAACAAATGGATGGTGGGGGAATGGAGGTAGGGGGATAAGGGTGGGAGCGGGAAGGGGAGGGGAGGTAACTGTCCATTGTGGCGCACGCCATTGAAGTGCGGAAACGGAAGCAGCTCGAAAAGCGGGCGCCGGACGAGCGCCACAATCCAAACACAATAAGCGCTTCATAAACGCCATTTTTCACCAGCGTCAAGGATAAACACACGCACAGCAATTGGGTCAAGTTTGTGCAAGTGTGTGTGTGAGTGCGTGAGTGTGTGTGCTTTATAAACGGTTCGCAGTTTTTTGCCACTTGAGACAGACAACGAGGCAGCAGACAATGAAGCCCACACACACATACACACACAAGAAGGAACAAGGACCAAGGACTCAGAGCTCCGAGCTGTGAGTGGCCAGGACTACAGCGATGTAGGACTAAGGACTAAGGACGTCTTTCTTGTTAGTCATGTCGAGGCCAAGCAGTTGCCACTTGTCTGACGATGTTTGCGCCAGTTCCACAACCATAACTATTCCCTCCCCTTCCTCTCCAATCCCCCTCCCTAGACAACCCGCTCAGTGGCGCTTTGTCCTCGCCTGTCAATTCGCCTGTCGCAGCATCGCATCCTGTGAATCATGCGTTGTTTTCACAGTTGACAATTTTCAATAATTGCCACGAGCACCAAGAGAGAGATGACAGCATGCCGAAGGAGCAGGGCAAAGAGGAAGGACGTGAGGAGGGAACAGTCAGGACGTCAGGACATCGGGACATCAGGACGAAGGCACAATTGAGTGTATGGACAATCTGCCACTTAATCAAATACCCTGTAAGCTTAAGACTGGGTCAGCTTGTCAATTGTAAGCGGCGTAAGTTGAGAAGGCGACAGCGAAAGGAAATGAAAGCCAAGATGCAGCAACGAGAGTTTAAAGTATGTTATATGAGAATAAAATTTAATATTCTTGAGGATTTATACAGCTAACTTCCGATGAAGATGTTAATGGGAAATTTATTCTATTTATACAAAATCTTTTCTAAATCAATTGGTATTTAAATGTTGATTTGAATAACTTTTTTTTTAGGTGCTTGCTTGGATTCAAGAGATAATTATGAAAGATAATGATCTCAAGTAAAACGACTTGAAAAATTAAAAGAAATGCTGATAAAGTTTGTATTTGCCGTTCAAATATAATGGACTGTAAAATATATGTAGAATAAAGAAATTAAATATTCAAAATTGCTTTATAAATTTTACCTCTATAATTCTAATCAATCCTGTGTAATCCAATCACTAAAATTCTTATCTAAGATTCAAATTGAAAGGACTATAAAAAATAGTGCAATTCTTATATAAAATTCAATTTGAAAAGACTTTAAAAAATAGGTAGAGCAATGAGTTGAAAGATAAAAAATTCCTTGACTTTATAATCCTAATCAATTATAACATATATTTAAATGAATGATTTTAAGTTAAGCATACTTAAAAACAGAAAAAATAGTAAGCAAATTACTTCTAAGAAATAAGAGTGTAATAATATAGAGCCAAATAATAAATAGAGCAAGCTATTCTAAATTTATAGAGTAAAAGGATTTGAGATACAAAAATAAACACACGATTATAACAATAAAACACAAATTCCTTATATTTATTTTGTAATAAGTTAATTAATTGAAAAAAAAAGAGAGAGCTTAAAAAATCTGTTGTTTTTTCGTCGCTCTTTTCTTTTCCAGTGGCGAAGTGAGGTGGAGAACTATCGATAGTCTGCGCCATCGATAGTGATTGATAGTTTCCATGAACTATCAACTATCGACGATAGCAAGGAAAATCTATCGTCGATAGTTGTCGATAGTGCAGTAAAAGAAAATTATTTAATTAGTTCTTAAAATAATCCATATTTGTTTCATGTATAAAATTGGTTTTCCAAACTTTATCTAAAAATAATAAATAATTATTATTCAAATAATATGAATTTTTATTTTTTAGGTTTACCTTTACTGCTATTTATATATTTATTTCAACCAATAATTTTGTACGCCTATTTGAAGTGATTTGTCCTGCTATGCTGAAGACCCTCTCCGACTCTACGGAGGATGCGGGTATATAAAGAAATTTGAAAAAATATCGACCACTATCAACGATAGCGATTGACCACTATCGAGAGCGTGCCGATAGTGGCCAACCATCGATAGTCCCGATAGTGCCATCGATAGTTCTCCACCTCTATCATAGATACAAACGATGATATTCTCCACTTAAAATTTTAAGCATTGGCTGCAAAAATGACAATTCAATAATATAATCCAATCAAAGTAAGTTGACTGAAGCGAAATACAAAGCAAATTCTTTCTTAAATTCATTTGGTTTCTATTAAGACTTTAATAAATATGTGTATCAAAGTTGGGTATTATTAAAGTTGGGAATTTATGTTGTTTACATGAAGTTAAATATCTTAACAAGTCAATGAAGATGGTAATAACTTCAAAAAATTAAATACTTAACAATGTTAATGTTGATTTAATTTCTTAGCTGACTTATTGATCTTACTTCCTTCAGGGAATTTCCACATGGATTTGCAAAACTATTTCAAGTGCTTAGCAGTCAATGAAAATTGGGGAAATGATAGGAAAATAGGAAAATGATTGCCTCGGTTGCGTTTAATTATTTCTGTTAAACTATTCCGCCTACTTTCGGTTCAATTGTGGTGCAGTCAATGAGCTCTCGGTTGGTGCTGTGATGTAATGCTGTGGTGAGGGGAAAACTACGACAGGAAAATACGCGGTGGGACCTTTCAAAAGTCGCGCTTTTGTTTGCTTTTGATCTGTGCGAGTATGTGTGTGTTAGTGTGTGTGTGTGTGTGTCTGCCTAAAATTGTTTATTGAAGTGAATTTGAGAGGAAAATTGCTTTATATTAAATGAAAAGGGCGACGCATTTGGCATTATGGTTAAGAGCGGAGTAGTACAACAATGAGGGGCAAAGGAATTGCAAAACGGGGCAAGGAACAAGTGGGAGAAAGAAGGGGAGAGGGGAAAGTGAAGGCAATGCCAACTGGTTGCCTTTGAGAGTCTTTTGCATCGCTTTTTGATGTCTCTAAGTGCTGTCATTGTCTTGGCTGCCCTCAAGGGGTTCCATATCGAGAGTTTTCCCCACTTAACATTTTGCTCCGACATCTGGGCGATTTTAATGATTGAAAATGGAAATGGAAGGACGAAGGAGGGCAATATTTTAATTGGCTGACTGAAAGTAAGTGAGAAAACGAAGCTAACGCAACACTCACGCAATTTTATTTGCGAATAGGTAATCGAATTATACCGCAAGATTGCTGCAAGCTATCAAATTTAATTGAGCAAGCGAATGCCAAGGAATCAAGCATTATGCTGTTGCTCACACAGTGAAAACTCACTTAAGAGGACACTTATTCTCAGCCAACTCTTGTCCGCCCAAGGGGAGTGTTGAGTTAAAAGAAAACAATAATTTTGTTAAAATCATATTATAGAGCTTTAATATTTATACTAAAAAGGTGGTAGTTTAAATTTAAATTAATTTTAAATATACAAAAATAATATATTATATTATTTTATATTATATATTATAATTATATATTATAGTATAAATTTATTTAAAATATTTAAAAAATATTAAAACATACTAAATTGTTCTGTAAAGCCTATAAAAACCGATGTCATGGGTAAAGTGTCCGCCTAAGAGAGGTTTCCCTTGTAGAGGGTTCCGCTAAAGAAGTCTTCACTGTAGTTCGATATGAAGGGTCTGTTAATTTTTGTTGTAAAAGATTATTTTTATACTAGCTGTAAGTTAAGCGGCTGTTAAACTTATGTTAAAATATTAACATTATTATATTAAGTAGCTAGTATTTGCATACAATATTGATTGCTTAAGCAAATAAATTATAGTTTTTTTAAGTGAGGATATTTTCGTAAACTTATAACATTATAATAACATCATCAATTCTTCTTTTTACAATGTTAAGTTAATAGTCGTGTTAAGTTAACATACTTTTTAATAAACTTTTATAACATTAAACAATTATAGTAACAATTAATACTATATTCTTCTTTCCAATCTGTTAACTTAAAATTTTTCCTAATACGTATAACATTGCATCAACATAAAAAATTGTTCTTTCTACTCTGTTAAGTTAACATATTCTTTTAACTTATAATATTATAACAACATAATAAATTAATATTTTTTTCTCTTTCTTCTACTAGTCTGCATATATTTTATTATACTTATTACATTATAATAACATACAAAATTCTTCTTTCTAATCTGTTAAGTTAACATTTTTCTTATCGGTATAACATTGTAACAACATAATATGTACATTTTGTTCTACTCTCTTCAGTTAACAGTCTTATATCAATTATACAGTTTATAACATTAAACAAACATTTTAAATCTTATTTTTATTTAAACTTCTTAATTATACCTTATGGCATTGAAAGCTAAGCGCTGAATGAAAGAAGCTCATATTAAATACTTTATTATTAACATATGCTAAGTTGCTGTTAACTTAACAGTATGGCTTACTGTTAAGTGTAGCCTAAATTTATAAGAAATGTTCAATTCGAATTCCTATTTCTCATTCTCTCTTCATATAATTTCTATAAAATCCGTTGTTATTATTTCTTTTATCAAACACCTGTTCTGCTGACCCCATAAAAGCCTCATAACATCAGCTGTTGTATTGAATAGAAAATCATTCTGCTGCCTAAATGATTTGTGTTTTCTTGAGGTGTTGCAAGTGGAAAGAAAAGTGTGAAATTGTTTTTCTTTCACTTGGTGAAATTCAATATTGTATGAAACCTCCTTTTATTCTATACAAATACTTGTATATTTATTTATATTTTTTTGGTGTTGTATTTTGTTGATTGTTGTGAACTTTTTTGTTCATTTGAGTAACCCTCAAACTGGGCACTTCTTAACTTTTTCCGCTCGGTTATCCTCGCTTCGAGTTAGCAGCATCATTTTTTTTTTTTTTTTATAAAAACCTTTGCTTTATCTTGTGCAACAACAACAACAACCTGACGTTGCTACATTTTTCGATAGTCTTCCTCCTCCAGCAGAGTTTTATTTCATTCACAGTGCTGTGTAAATATTTTTTAATGCAAATAAAAGATAAGCCCAGCAAACTCTGAAAAGCAACTCCCACATCGCAAATGCTCCTCACTTCATTTGTCTAGTGGCATGACGTTGCACTTTCACTTCACTGGATGAGAGGGGAGTGGCAGAGAGGGAGGAGAGCGAAGAGAGTGGGAGAAAAATGCCACTAAAAAAATGGTAAACGTAAATCAAGATAATATAATCACAGCTCTAAAACGAATCGAGCGAAAGACATGCAACAAAACAGCTGCCTTCGACTTTGGCTTCAACTTGGGGCACCTGCAGGCGCTCCCCCTTCCCTTCCTCTCTCCTCTCCCCTCCCCTCTTCGTGACTCCTCCTGCCATTGTCGTCGGCATCCATAAAACCTTTTTATGACATGCAGTCAAAAAGGCAAAGCCAAAGCCAAACAAGAAGTCAACTTGTAATCTTTATTGCAGATAATGTCAAATCCATCCACTTGCCACAGTTCCCCTCTCCCTCTCCTCTTCCCCCTCTGGATGAGCTGTGTGTCCGTCTCCGTTGCAGTAACTGTTACAGTAACAGTTACAGTTACTGGCTAAACTTCTCTACAATTTCGTCTGCGATAACTTATCATCCACAAATTGATTATTGACATTTTTTTTCTTTCGTTTTTTTTTCGTAATTTCCAAAAGTTTTTTCCTCAATGAAATTCTCACAAAAAAAAAAATGAAGAAGAAAAAACAAATTCTTCGTGATATCTCCACTTTGGCATTTGGGGAATTTCATTTATCAGTGATAAGCAACGCAACTGAAAACTCTGATAAGCAAACCCTGTGGAAATTACATTTCAGGAGGCGGGGAAAACGTTTTCATTGAAGCACTATTTTCATTGAGTAAATCACTAGACATTGATCAAATGGTTAAGCAATAAGTCAACTATGAAGGGGAAAAACTATTGCTCGAAGAGTGGGTAGAAAAAAGAGGGAGAGAGAGAGAGAGAGAGAGAGAGTAAAATATGACATCAAGTGTGATGTGTAGTCAGAGATATAATAATTTGACTAATAAATAAAAAATCTGTGTCTGATTAATTTATAGTATGAAATAGAAAAGTTATAAACAATCACTATAAAGGTGAATAGCCTTAAAGAAGTTGTATTAAAATTTATGGCTCAATTATTGAAGAAGTTATGTACTTGAATAGTTTTAAATATAATGATATTTTTAACCTATGGTATATTTTGAAAGGTATATATTTGAATAATTGGTATACTAATTATACTAATTATATATTGTAGTATTTTTGCGGTATATTAATTTGGAATATTTCACGAATAATACCTCACTACTTTTATTTACAATGGGTAGCAGATATCTCTCAGTCGAGCAAAGATAACAATTTTGGATGATGAATACTGAATTGAGTCAGAAGAAATTCGAAAATATTGAGTTTTTATTATAAAAATTAGTGCAAAATATTAAGAAACAAGTAAGAAAGTTACAGTCGAGTGTGCTCGACTGTGAGATACCCGCTACCCATTTTTTATAAAGGCAACATATTGCCTTCTTATTCGATTTTATTGATTGGCGGGGGCGGAAGTGGGCGTGGCAAAAATTTGAAACAAACTTGTTCTGCGTGCAAATATAACAAATGCTGCGAAATGCAAAAAAATTATAGCTATATCTCTTATAGTCTCAGAGATCCAGTGTTTCATACGGACAGACGGACGGACAGACGGACATGGCTAGATCGTCTCGGCTGTTGACGCTGATTAAGAATATATATACTTTATAGGGTCGCAGATGCCTCGTTCTACCTGTTACATACATTTCCTGCCGGCACAAAGTTATAATACCCTTCTACCCTATGGGTAGCGGGTATAAAAACTCATATGAAGTAAGAGATAAGAGAAATTAACTAACATAACAAAATAAAGAAATGTAATTAATTGGAATTACAATACTACTATAGTATCAAATTAAAAAGTAAGCAAACAATTTATTCTTAAAATACAATTTGGAGCAGCTTGAGTTAAGTCTCAAGTTATTATATTATATATATGAAATATTATATAGAAATATATATATATATATATAGATATTAATTAAGCAAATTTTAATAGCTTTGGTTTGTTTTTTCACTAGAGTTATTATGTTAATTATTATAGAGAAATAATATTTTATTATTTAATGAAGTCAATACAAATATTGTAATTGGTTTTATAAGAAAACTTCTAAAATATAATTTAACATAAAATAAAAAGACTTTTAATAGTATTGATATTAGTGATTATGCATACTATAAATTGCTGACAAAATAAAAAAAAGACAGTTTAAAGAGAAAATATTTGAAGCTTAGCAAATTTATATTAACTCAAGGTTTTAGTAATAAATACGCTAATTAATAATTAAAAATAATTAAAAAGGAAAATAAAGGGAGTTTACTATTGGAAAACTTTTATTTAATAGTTCTTTAGGAGCACATAATTAGAATAACTGAGAAAAAATATAAGTAGTGATTGTACTTATTAATTTGAATATTATGTTCCTTCCATGGTTTATTTTCATTAAGAGATTACATCGGTTTTATATCATCCTTTTCTCTTTGCTAAAATAAGAGCACTTGAAAATATCCCTTCAAATTTTAAATAAATTGTTCAATCGAAAAATATAAAATAAAAAACACGTATTTAAATAAATGAAATGTATTTTTTCGAGAATCTGAACTGAGCTCAGAGAGACAGTTTTTACAATATAGAGTGAAGTTCTTCATAATGTGTTAAATTAGTGAAATTCTATATATTCATAATGTATTAAATTAGTTAAATTCTTTGTATTTTATTTCTTTATATATTTCTCTTATAATTTCTACATTTTGTTGTGGTTCTTAAAGCCTTCAGCACATTCAACATGTGAAGTTGGAGAACCGCAAATGAATGAGGCAGCCACAAAGCTTATCTTAGACTAGAGGCTCTCATCATCTATGTATGCAAAAGTGTGTGTGCCAAGTGTGTATACCAAGTGTGTGTGTGTGTGTGTGTGTGTGTGTGAGTTGTGTATGTGTGTGTGTCTGGTGTACAATTTGAACTAAGCGACCATTTAATGAATTTTTAAAGCGCAATTTTAATCAATAGCCGCCTGCTTTATTTATAAACAAACAATTTAAGTGAAGCTCGCAGAAGCCAAGCTCCCTTCCTCTACCTCTTCACCCCCCTTTCCCCCTACTCTTTGCATGCCACACGTGGTGGCAAGAGGGACCGTGCCTAGGCATGTCATAATCAGCTACCATGAAAAGTCCTCACTCGACGTCGAGTGGCAAAAGTGGTGGAAGGGTCCAGCTTCGAGGATAACGAGGATTGCTCCCATGTGTAACACAAAGCCAAAGTCAGAGGGAGGAGAGGGGGAAGGGAGAAAGGAGTAGGGGCAGCATCACATAAACTGCGAGTATTAAAATCGTTTTAACCATGCAAAAACTTTTACATAATCGTTTGCCATGGCATATCAATAAAATTTGCATAACGAGAGTCGAGACGAAAGTCGAAACCTACCGCAAGACATTAAAGTAGCCAGAAGTGGTGGCCACATCCGTCTCCCAACTCCCCTCTCCTCATTCAGGATTTACACATCCTCCACACACACATCCTCAAACCATATCGAATTGTGTGCTTCGTCCTTCTGACAGCTGTCGCTGTGCAAAATGTCAGCATTTCTGACTGCCAGATTTTCGTTCTTGTTGTCGTTGTCGTTGTCCTGTGTCCTGTGTTCGTTGTCCTGCCTGTTGTCCTGCCTGTTGTTGTTGTTGCTGTTCAATTCGCGGCTTCTTTATGCTCGCGTCTGTGTGATTTCTCTGCACGCCGGGCTCGCATCGTTGGCAGTCGAAAGCGCAGTTGGAATGCGCCCAATGTCCACCTTCCTCCTCTTCCTCTTCCACTTCCTTCTCCCCTCCTTTTGATGGACATGCAATCCCGTGTGCGTTGCTTTTGTTATTGCCTGCCCCATGGCTTGCAACATGATGGAAACGCTGAGCGCGCGCGTTTTCATTAATCGAAAATTCGCGCCAAAGTCAACGCAACGTATACGCAACGTTCTCCCCAGTCCATTTCTCTCTTCCTCTCTCTCTCCACAAACTTGCTGCCACAAAGCAAACACAACACTGAAATTCCAATGGGCCTCTTTCCAATGAGCAACACAAAAAAAAAAACCAAACAAAACAAAACATAAAAAGGAAAAACCAATCGATATTTTTCCACCGCCTTTTTTGCTCCCTCGCTCTTGCACAACAATTTTCAGCTGCTGCTGCTGCGCGGCAAATCGCTCGGCTTCTCGGCTCCACACACACACACACACACACACACACATACATCCCTCTGTTTCCCATTTCTCTATCCACAACATTCCTGCCTCACTTGCCACAATTCCCACTCCATTTGCCTTTGTGTTGGCGCCAGCTTCAGCTTCAGCTTTGCCCACGTTTCTGAGCGCCGTTTATCCTGAATCCTTGGCGTGGCCATGTAACTGTAAATGTCCGCATAACATTTGCTTCAACTGCAACTGCAACTTCGATTGCAACTGCAACTGTAATGAGATAACTCTCAATGAAACCGGATTTTTTTTAGATTCAGAAGTTGCTTTCTTTTGTCGCCCACTGTTGCACACTGTGCTCAGAAGTCAACAGTTTGAAAAGCCAAAGTAACAGGAGACAACGAATTCTGAATACTGCATGAGCTCCCATAAAAACATTGCAAAAATATTTCGCAACGCAAAAAATGATGAGAAATAACATTTCCTCCATAGCTCGATTTTGGTTGATATTAAATTGTATCTTTTGTGTAACTAAAAACTCTACTTACAACGTTTTTTAAATTATAAAAACATTTAATAGCATGAAAATATTATTTAATGAAATTTAATATTTCATTCTATTTATATATTTTCTACAGCAATAAATAATAGAGCTGATATGAGAATTAAAGCATACAAATAAATTATCATTTGATATTAAACTACATATGAGAAATAACAATTCATCAGCAGATCCATAGCTCGATTTTGTAGTTGGTATTAAATTGTATCTTTTGTGGAACTGAAAACAATGTTTTCTAAATTATAAAAATATTTAATAGCATTAAAACATTATTCAATGAAATAGAAATAGAAATGAAATAGAATGAAATATTAACAATGAAATTTAATATTTCATTCTATTCATTTATTTTCTACAGCATTAAATAACAAGCATAAAAATCTAATATCATTTGATTTTAAATTATGAGAAATAACAATTCCTCAGCAGATCCATAGCTGGAATTTGGTTGGTATACATTTCTATATTTCTTGTATGTATATTATTTAATTATTAAGATTTTTAATCACATTAATATATGATTAAATCAAATTTAATTTATTATTATTATGATTTTCCTTCATTTATTATATCAATAATTAAAAATGTTGTTATGCGAATCAATGCATAATAATATGATATATTTCTTTACCATTTTTTACTAAAAACTAATTTTAAATCTTATATTAAAATATGCGAAATAACAATTTGTTAGCAGATCCAATTATTGCTTTAAGTTGTTATGAAATGGCATCCTTTATGTAACTTTTTACTGACAACATTATACTAAATTATTTCAAATTTGTAATCACATTAAAATTTCTTTCATTTCATTCTATTATATTTAAATTTAACAATAATAAATAACAGTATTGTTTTTTTTTAAAGCAGTTGTTAAGAAATAAATCATATACTTTAGATTTATTTCCTAACAACTTTTTACTACAAACAACTTTTTTTTAATTCAAAAAAATTAAATCAAATTTCTTAAAGTACTATTTCATACTTTGAAATATGTTTGTATTATCATAAAATGCCATAAGAATTAAAACATTAAAAATACTTTATGCTTTTCCACTTAAGGTAGTTTATTTAAGAATAAAACAAGTAAGAAAGCTAAACTCGAGTGTGCTCGACAGTAAAATACATGCGTTTCATTTTGATTAAAAGCAAAACAGTATTTAACGCAAAGCAAAACAGTATTATTCTTAAAATATACTATTTCTCAACTCCCAGTCTGTCTTTTCGCTCTTTTATCCCTTCTAACACCTCGTAAACAACTACAACCCATAAAAGAATACTACGTACAACTCATAGTAGTATACTCTATTGCCCAGTCGTAACTCTAAGATTCATTCACAAGCCAAAGCCAGCAAAATGTGGCGAGTGCTAGTCGTAGAAAAAGATGTAATACCAAAGCGGAGCGTCGAACATCGACACCTGCGTGTCAATGCTGAGCGCCGATGACTTGCCAAGCTTATCTTGTAATTACATCAAGGCATCAATTTGCACTGCCCAAAAAAAAACGAACTAAGCGATGCTCAAAGAAACTTACCTTCTCCTCCCGAAAAAAGCAAAAACTGAAACAAGTAGAGAAAAAGAGGCAAAGAACAACATAACATAAAGTAACAAAAGAGCTTTTGCAACTCTTTGCGAAGAGGAGGTGAAAGTGTGTGCGAGAGCGAGAGGAAGGTGTATAGCGTGGTGTTAGAGAGAGAGAGGAGTGTGAGCTGCGCGGGGGAGCTGCGAGTGCAATGCCCTGCTTACGGCTCTCACAGCAGATACGAGAGACAGCAACAGCAACAAAAACAACAACAGCCATAGAGAGCACGCTCTCCTTGTCGTCTGTGCGCCTGTCTTGGTGCTTATCACAAAACCCAAAAATTCAACCCCCAAAAATACACACACACATACACAGTGCAAACACACACGCAGCACACAAAAAAAAACAACAAAAAAAAGGGCGCCGAAAATTTTGCAGACAACTAAAAGCTTTCATGAAACTAACGTTCGTTGGGTGGCTTTGCTTTTTGGTGGGTTGAAGAGGGGAGCAGAGCGAAGGGGACTGAGCACTGATGATTAGGGCAGATGTCGAGTCACAAGGATGTCGTCTGCGTGGGAGCAGCAAAGGGAGGACGGACAGGGAGGGCAGCTGTTTACATCAACGGCAACGGCAGCGGCAGCTTTGGCATAGAGCCACACCCTTGGGCTCTTGGGCTCCCGCTCGCTCCCATCTGCTGCTCTGGCTTCTACTGCAGCAGACGTCTTTATGGCCCGCCGCCGTTGTTTTCCACGCTCGCGCTGACTGTACTTTGTACTCGTACAATCGTTGTTTGAGTCCTTCGTCCTGCTGCTACTGCTGCTGCTTTCCTTACGCTTCTGTTGTGCTTTTACAAGGCGATGCTGCTGCTTCTGCTTCTGTTTCTGCCTTTAGATTTGCATTGTGCTCAGCTCTCAGTTGACTCTCTGTGCCACGCCTTAAAACTTTGACTGCATTTGGATTGCTAAGATTAATGCCAATTGGGCGGCACAACAATTGATTTCCTTATTTATACAGACTGCTCTTCTCTATTTTCCCTTTCTCCCTCTTCCTGTCTCTCCCTCGCTTCACTTTGTGCGTTGACAAGTTGTTGCCGTGACAGTTAATCCCTCTGACAGTGTTTTTTTTTTAGTCCCTCTCGCGTTTCCATCGATGGGGCATCAGCAATTACTTAGAGACCCCGTTTCGAGTTATGAGTGAGTTAGTTGATAAGGGGTTGAGAGGCGAGGCGAGTCGAGGCGACAATTTCCGGACTGCCTTTGACAGGGTTGCCCTGACACACACACACACACACACACACCTGTCAGCCGCTCTCAACTTGTCTCGTGTCTCGCGTAACTCTAGACAACATCAAGGTGCAAGGATTCGCAAAAAAAAAAAACTAAACCAACGACGACGTAATTGACAGCTTATAATTAAAAACAATTGAGGGATCGTTGTCCTGACAACACTCAAGTGTTTCCCTTTTTAATGTTTCGGATTAGAAAAATAGTTGTGTGTGGAGATTCCTAGAAAAATAAAGACAGGTTTTATTGCTAACTATTATAATTTTGAGAATTATCAATAGTTTTTGTTTTTTTGTTATACATTTTGAACCCTACAATAGGAGACTGTAGAAAAGAAAGATGTCGGTTTTTAGTTCTTTTTATTGTATTATTTAGAAAAATGGTAAAAGCTTGGTCATACTTCTAAATAAACTTTACTGAAACCTCACTATTTTATTTTTAAGCATTCCGCATTATATAATTGCAAGGAATTAAGGAGAAATAAGAAAAGAAATATATTTCATATTTATAAATAAGTTATTATTATAGTTTTTGTAGACTCCTTCAATATACTTTGCTGAAACTTTAAGATTTTATTTTCGGCATTACGCCATGTTTATAATTTGTTGAAGAAAGTGAAAGATATTAATAGTTAAGTGATTATTATTATTTTTATAATATATCTTTAATAAAGTTTGCTGAAACTTAACTGTTTCATATGGACATTACGTACTTGAAAAATTTGATAAATACCAAATACAGAAAGTAATACATTTAATTTAACTGATCACAATGTTTAGGTTTATTTTATTCTCTAAACTGAAATTTCACAGTACTCCATACATCTGTGATCGATCCTTTTACACCATTCTGTTCTTTTGTGTTCCATTCTAATCCTTTCAATGTAAAAGGACTCTAGCTTCAATCATCAAGAAATCAATCAAAAATCCCAAAGAATCGCAGAGATGAATGTTCAAAGTTTATAATTGTAACTATTATAGGTCATAAAACTGGGAATAATTTTTAAGGATTCCTTAAAAAACGGTGCTAAGACTTTTGTGTTCCATTCCCAGAATTCCGCTCTTAACAATTACAAGCAATTAATTAGCTAAAATTAACATAGAACGGTAGCTAATTACTTGACATCCAAATTTAATTTTATATTATTTCTACAAACAATGAGATTTCAATAAACAACGCTGAACTTGTGAGCTGACTCCATTTTGTGTTCCATTCCAATCGTTTCACCGTAAAAGGAGTCGCGCATAAATATTTGAACAAGCTACCGAATCAAAAACCAAAAAAATCAACAATAAACAAAAAAACTGCAATGAAGCTAACTAAGAATGAAAAAGAAATAAAAATGAGAGACGAACAAGAACAATAACAACAACAACAACAATAATGTTACGGCTAAGGCATAGAAGACGGAACGGAAAATGGAAAAGCGCAGGCGAAAAATCATATTAACAGCAACCGCAAAAAATGCCGTGGCGCCTTTGATGAAAGGGTTTTAGAAAGCAAACAGCAGCAACAGAGAAAAAAAAACATATTCGAGGGGTAGCAAATTGGTTGGCATGAAGCTGGGAACTCGATCCCTGAACAAAAAATAAACTGTGAAAAAAACTGAAATGAGAAAAAAAAGAAGAAAAGAAAATGGTAAGAAAAATGTCAAATGAAGCGCGCGTTTTGCATGTCAAAGCGGGCAAATAGCCAAGAAGAGGAAGAAGCAGAAGAAGGTGAAGATTGCTAGCTAAAAACAGAAAAAAAAAACAAAAAAAACGAAGAGGTCCTGAAGAGTCGATAGCTGTTGAGCCCCTTTGAGGAGTTTGCGTTGACACTTGACTTTAAATTGAGCAAAGTTCTCCTTCAACCTGTCGTCGTCATCCCCTCTCGCTCTCTCCTTCATCTCTCCTTCTTGCTCTCCCACCAACTTCATTGCCATTCCGGGCGTTTCACGTTTCCTTTAGGAAAGAAACCGCTGCATACTTTGGGGCGAAGGCGCGTAACTCGCATCCTGGGCAACTCGATGAAGAAGCTGCCACAGCATCATAAATATGAATTACGTGTAGAAAAATGCTGCTGCACTGCAAGCAAAACAATATGGACAACAATAAGGAGCGCAAAAAAAAGAAAGCTAAAGACGGGAGAGAAAGAAAGAAATTTGCGCAAAAGTTTAATGCAATTTTTTGCGCAAACAAAAGCAAAGGATTTACTTGCGAGTCCTTGTTAGTCCAGCCCCGGACGAAGTTTACCAAGCCCGCTTAGCTGAGACCAGCATCATACTCTTATTTAGGGGCGTGCCACGTGCCTCATGAAGCATGCCACATGCCTGCTTATCCTTATCCTCGCTTCGCTCTGCTTTGCTTTGCTTTGCTTTCGATTTTGGCTTCAGCCCAGGTGGCCAATACAAAACTGCAGTTTTGGGAGCTTATGAACTGGCGCATTAACTTTGATGAGACTTTTATTGCAGCGGAACGAAATTGGCAACATGGGAGAGGTTAGAGCCGTGTATTCGTAGCACAATTGTCGCCCCGTTGTTGCAACACCAGCAGCAACAACAACAGCAACTCGTCTAGCTAAACAAACACTGAACATATTAAATGTTATGGCAGCGGGGGATCGGCCATAAAGCGACCGCCGAGCACTGAATCGAGTTGATATAACAACTGCAATTTAGCTGCGCCTTCGACTGAGTCGACTTAATATTAAACACAGCTGAAGTTGAGCAAAACACTTCAGGAAATGTAGAAATTGATCTATACTAGCAAAGAAGAACTCAAGATGGTATTGAAAAGTTCTTAATAACCCATAAAACCCATTAATACCCAATGATGGATCCAAACTCTTCCTCCTTTTCACTTTTGAATAAAAGCACACGCTGCGTTATTTTGACAAATTAATAAAATACTTCCTTTTTTCACTCTTTTCTTCTTTATTTACAATAAGTTGGACAATAAGTAAATTGTATAATTAATTATCATTAAATTAACGGATATAGCACTTTTCCAATGAGCCCTGCTATTTTATTTTTTAAATACAATTAAAAATAAAAATTTTAAGTTAAATTTCTTTTGACTGTTACTAAAAATACATTGAATTGAAATTATTTGAACTTAATAAATACTTTATTAAATAATTATCGGTTAATATCTGAATCACAACTAAAAATATAAAAGGTCGTTAAAAATTTAAATTATATGTCAAAAGTTATTTAAATTAGCTAAGCACTTGGTTGTTTTGATTTCCAATCAAATTTTGTAATGGTGACAATATTTTGTAAGAATTTTAAGATTTAAAATTTGTTCTTTTATATTAAACTCAATATCTTAATAACACATGTGAACTATTAAGTAATGCAATCGTATATTATAAGTATGTTCGTACAATATTTTTAAAGGATTCTCAATTAAGTTCTGAAACCTTTTTCAAAATTAAAATAAGCTACATGTTTTAGATACAAATATTTGCAAAATGAAAGAACATGAATTTTCATAATAAATAAAATTGAATTAAAATTTCTTATTATACATATTAGATTATTGATAGTATTAATATAAGAATTTGTAATTTTTTTTGATTTTCAATAATATTAAAATTATGATTTTAATATTTCTGAAATTTTAAGAATCAGAATTAGATCATATTTTCATCAGTTTTCATTAGTTTTTATAACAAACTTTTCATATAGATGAAATTACAATAACTTTTTGCTAATGAACACTTTATCATTGTTTTTTTAATTTCTTCATTTAATGGAAGAAGTCAAATTCAGAAATTTTTGAAGAATGTTTTCCACGATTCAAGAGATTCAATATTGTAACATTCTGTAATACATGATGAAGAATGTATAGATATAATTCTAAAGTAATGCGTAATATTCATGCAACAATCTTTAATATATCATATAGAATAAGCCATACAATTTCAAGTAATAAGTTCATACAAAAATCTTTACTACAAAACCAATTGAATTAAATATTCCACTTAAGGAAGCATCTGACAGCAGTCTTTCATCGGACCACCCGAGAGTTACATAAGAAACGTTTATGAAGTATAGCAAGTATTTGCTCTGCCGATGATATCTCAATTGTGTCCGTTTCCCACCAGAGATGATCAGAGGCAAAGGCAAAGCAGAGGCAAAGGCAAAGGAATGGAAAGAGCAAAAGCAAAAGGCTGATGACCGTTGCATTTGAAAGTTTTGAATTGGCCTCTGACAGCAGCGTCAGAAATGAACAAACGGTCAACGACTTGATTGAGCGATTGCAGGCAGCACACACACACACAACACCACGAGTGATTTGTTGTCGTATGTGTGTGTGTGTGTCTACACAACAAATTCAAAAATCAAAATCAAAATCAAAAGAAGACAACAAAAAAAACAGAACTTGCAACACAACGAAATTTTTTTGTTAATGCGACGCGCGGCAAAACTTTGGTCATGTTGTATATCATATTTTTTTTCGCTTCTTGTTGTTTTTTCGGCTTGTTTGTGTTGTTGTGCAAGTTGTTGTTGTTGTTGCTGGCTGGTTGTTGATGCCTTAACTGACTAATTTAGTGGCCGGAGTTCAATGTATTTCATAAATTTCGACTAAACGCTCAAGGACAATGCGTCGGTATCGAATATACCACGGGAAGTCGTTGTTGTTCCCCTCTTGCTCTCTCTCACTCTTGCTCCCTCTTTAACTGCCGTTTGTTTGTGCATACTCACTCACACACATACTAATGCGTAAAGTGCACAAAACGAAGCAAAGCCTCGAAAATATTTTGCGTGTGTGTGTATGTGTGTGTGCAGATCGTTGACTTTGAAGCTGAGCTCATCTCTCAACTCGAGCGGAAGTCATAACGGTCAGAGAGCCACCACTGCGATTAGGCAGACAACAGAGAGAGAGCTTAAGAGTGAAGAGACGCCAGAGAGAGAGTGTGGAATAAGAAGAAGTAGAAGAAGACGGTGAACAAGAACAACAACTGTGATTTATGTATGCGAATATGCGTATTTTGTGTGCAGCTCTCAACTCGAATGTTGCGGTTCTTTCTTCTTGCGCCTTTCTGCTTCGCTTAGCGCCACAAAAGTTGGGCGTCTGCTGCCACTTCCACTTTATGAACATGCCCCCTTGACTCACACACACAGACTCCCCTTCTCCACCCCTCTTCGTCCCCTGGGACAGCGTGTCTGCAAATTTCATTGAGCGCCAAGCGTCGAGTATCGGCAATCAGTAATTAATGGCTTTGTCAGTCTGCACAACATGTGTATATCGGCTAAATATATATCGCTATACTTCTCCATCACAGTTGTACTTCTCTATAGCGAATTTCGCCTAGGTCAAACTTTATTTCTGAAAGTGAAACTTCAATATTCATAATTCAGCTCTTTTGTTTTACATAATGCTCTTCATTATTTGCTGATTCAACAAAAATCTCGAAATGTCTTCAGGCACTGTTTTTGTGAGGTCATCAAATTTTGGGGTTCCCCTCTAAATGTTTGGATTTCTTTTTCCGGTCTCGACTTTACTTTTCAAGAGGTTTATAGACTTATTTACGTATTTACTTTACGCGCTCTTGATTTCTTTACTAAATACAGAGTTATATATCATTGATTATATATTATTCAAGAAATAATTCCATGCTTTCATTAGGTTTTCAAATATTTTGTATTTAATATAATATTTTACGACACAAAAATATATTATTTACTGGAATGTAACATTTTATTGAGCTTATTCACTTCTTAATTTATTTCCAAACCTTACTAAATATTATCTTCTTACTATTTTGTCAATATTTCTTAAGTTAACACGATTATTTATTGTTTTGTTTCATATTGTTATTATAGCCCAAAGACTAAAATAACAAAAATGGAAATAACTTCAACTTCCACTATATACAACACGCTTATAGTTTTAAACATTTATTATTATTATCTTTAAAGAATTTAAGAGCACATTTTTTTGTAGACTCAAGACACGTTTTATTCTTGACTATTTAGGTAATAGTCAATATTTTATTATGATTTTAATTTATAAACTCTTAAATGCTGTACAACATAAAGTTAATTTACATAGAATTAATTTATAGATAAGAATCATTTAGTAAATTGTTTAAATGATTGTTGTGTGTGAATTAAAATATTGTTTTGTTTATTTTCGTTTTGCTTAGATCTATAAAAACATTAATGTTCTTATAAAGCCAAGTTTTTTGTTAATTAAATTGTGAATATGATTTCATAGAAAATTCATAATAATAATTTAGCTCAATCTTACAACATTCATATATATATAATGTTGTATATTAATAGATTGATTACTTGACCAACATAAAAGATGTATATTCCTTGAGCATTCATATATATGTTTATTAAAATAATATACGATTTTTAAGTTAAAATATATTATAAGTACATATATTAAATTTAAGATGTTAAAAGATATTTTAAGTATATTAATTTTAAGATGTATATTAAGGGAATATACATATTTTAAGTTAAGAGAGTTTTTTTATTCCTTTAATATGTAATATTTTTATCTTTTAACTTAACAGATTTATATTCCTTTAACATTCATATCATTAATATCTTATAAGAATATAAATCTTTTAAGTAGGTGATCAAAAATCAAATCTAATTGTAAATGTGCTCTTTAGTCAATGTGGACTGTATTAAATATATCTTATAGTGGTGATGGTATATATAAAATGTATTTACAAGCATATGTATATAATTTTTGATTCTTTGCATTTTGTCTGCGATCCTCTCGATCCGCGCTGTTCTTTTGCCCCGATCAAATGCTGGAATTTCGTTGATAGCGCCGCCAAACATCCTGTTGTTGTTGTTGTTGTTGCTATGTCTGCGATTGTTGTTGCTGTTGCTGTAGTTGTTGTTGTTGGCTCGATTGTGTCTTTGGTCTTTGGTTTGGCATTTCGCAAACGTCTGCACGTCTACATATCTGAGTGGCATGGGGCACAGACTGCGACTGCGACTGCGACTGCCACAAAGACTGGGGGCAGGGTCTGAGAATGGGGATTGGAGCAGCGACTGGGAGCGAGACATCGACTGGGTACACTTTGGGTACATGTGGACAGACATTGGAGGAGCATTTGCTTGCTATTTTTAATGTTGACACGTTTGAAGATCATTGACTCGCCTTGCAGACGGTCAATGTCCACTTTGCCCACAAGAGACCGAAGACAGATCGGAGAAGCGAAAGAGAGTGGAGAGTGGAGAGAACTGGCAATAGGAATCGCCATTGGAAATGAAAATGTGAATTATGCGCACAATGTGGTTTCGGTCTGCTGCTGGTGATGACAGGACAACAAGTCATCCAGTCATCCAGTCAGCCCAAGAATCGAGATCGCACGAAAGATCGTGTGCCAGAAGCTAAAACAATGCATTATGTGAGATCAATAGATCACGATCGATTTTGCACATCTCAAAAGATATCTTAAATGCAACTGAAGCGCATATGCAACTAAAGTCGATTAAAGTGAATGGTAGAAAGATGAGTAAATCGATCTTCTTCAAGCTTCCACATTAAATGATCAATTTCGTTTAACTAAACTCGATTTAAGTGAATGGTGGAAAGATGAGTAAATCGATCATATTAAATGATCAATCAAATGATCAATTAATTCATCTTAACTTTCATTAATCATTTCATTTAGAATAGTATAGTTCAAATTAAGTTTTCTTAATAAAAGAAACAGTCATTAACTAAGTCAGTCAACATCTTATTTTAATATTTAATTATTCGAATTATGGAAATCCAAAAAATAATAAATGGTAAATCAAATTTAAGATGTATATAAAATGTGGTACAAATATTTTTTGAATGTAACTTTTATTACAAAAATTATATTTAAAAATTACTCATAAGCTACAAAAATTAATTAAGTTTAATTTGCAGTTCCTTTTTTCATTTTATTAAACTATTACTTTATTTATATTTTATAGTTACTATTACGTATTAAATAGTTGAGACATTTTATTTTCAAAATGAATATATTTTTCATTAAATGATTTTTTGTTTAATTTAAATTTTCCATTAATTTATATTTTATTTGACGTACTCAAAAGAATATTTTTTTGTAATTCAATTGTTATTTTAACTATTTAATTTAATTCGCTACTTCAATGCGAAAAATTTCTTAGTCATTTCTTATAATTCGTCGATTTATGTTACTTTACTAACTTTATTTATAAGTCTTAGAAATAAACTTATTATGAAGTGAAATATAATATAAAATCTAAAAAATTGAAAGACTTTATTACAAAAATTACTATATTTTATTTTATTTATCATTTTATTTAATTATTATCAATCATTGTATATTATCGTTATTTATTTAATCTTAGTACACTTTTCAACTCACAAAATTTTCAACATTAACGAAGTCATTGATTTGCTTATTTACCATTACAATATTATTTAATTTTTATTTGTATTGCCTTATCATAATTTTTTTTTCCTTATTAATATTAAATCTGTTAATAATATGTTAAATATAGATTTGATGTTCAATAATTCATTTCTTATTTCAACTTACTTTTGTTTTTATTTGAATTATGTTTTTCCTAATTGATTTCTTCTTTTAACTTATTCATTAATCTGCTTTTTCAGCTGATCTTCCGCTGCTTTTGCTCTCGATATTTCAATTGGAGAATAATTTCGTGTTTCATTTTTGATGTGTCTTTTTTTTGTGGTATTTTATGATTCCCACATTAATCAAAAGCTTGCAAATGAATAAAAGTTTACCGTAAATTCCCTCATCAAGATCAGTTGCAAATGCAATGCGATCACTTCAATTAGCCAAGGTTCTCTCAGATTCAGTTTGAGTTTTGAGTTTTGCACTCGTCTGTGGCTTGAGCACTTGAGTATCTCCAGAGGGAGGGAGGAGGACAGTGACAGTGACATGATCCACAACGGCTGTCATAAATCTCACCTACCTTTGGCTTGCCACTTGATGGGATTGTTCCCGGAATCGCTTTGGTGGCTTACGCTTGCTTTTTAGTTGCTCAGACGAACAGACGGGAAAACAGCTCTTCTTGGTGGTCAAAAGGAGCTCGACTAAAAAGTGCAAATCACTTCATTAATGCATTGCAAAAGTGCAACAGAAAGCGTGTGTGAGAGAGAGAGAGAGCAACAAAGCAAAGCAAAGGCGACCCCCCACTCGTTGTGGCAGCCACGTTGACTGTCTTGCCCCATGTAGCGAATTCGCGTCCGAGTTGCAACTTTGTTGCGCAAGGCTTCAAGTTTTAGGCTGCACATCATTTGGCTTAATGGATCCACAGCAACAACAACAACAACGAGAACAACAACAACAATGTCAGCAACAGCAACTTCATCGACTACGAAAAAAAAAGTTGCTTCTTTTGCGTTGACCCGCAAAAAGTTCGAAAACAACAACAACAACAAGAAGTAAGAAAACTACAGTCGAGTGTGCTCGACTGTGAGATACCCGCTAACCATTTTGAATAAAAGGAAAAAATTGCGATATTTTTTTAAATATACCAAAAATTCGAAAATACTAAAAACATACCAAATGGTATATTTGTTATATCGATATATTCAAAATATACCACAGACGGCATAATACACGCATGTAATTTATTACTCTAATAACTTCCACAATAAATATCTGATCGCAACCAAATTTTCAAGAATCACAATTACTATAGTTATTATTGCATATACCAAAATCCGCATCTCTGGCTCCAAAGTTACGCTTGTTATTCGATTTTTTTGATTTGCGGGGGCGGAAGTGGGCGTGGCAAAAATTTGAAACAAACTTGATCTGCGTGCAAACATAACAAATGATATCGAAAAAAAATTATAGCTCTATCTCTTATAGTCTCTGAGATCCAGTGTTTCATACGGACAGACGGACAGACACACAGACGGACAGACGGACATAGCTAGATCGCCTCGGCTGTTGACGAATATATATACCTTAGAGGATCGGAGATGCCTCCTTCTACCTGTTAAATACATTTCCTGCCGGCACAAAGTTATAATACCCTTCTACCCTATGGGTAGCGGGTATAAAAATGTCGTCGTCTTCATTCTGAGATGTGTGCAGATATGCGGCTGCAACAATGTTGCATGGGAATGCGGCAAGCTGAGGCTGAAGCACTCCGAACTTCGAGTTGGAGTTGAAGTTGTTCTTCAGCCATATCAGGCATTCGAGTATTTTAATTGAGTGCTAGTTATTCGATTTCAGATCAGATTCAGATTGAGATTGAGAATCAAAATCAGATTTGCCAAACACTCAATAGTCGATCATCATCAAAGTTGCTGTTGTTGTTGGCCCTGTTAGTGGCATTTAATTGCTCTCACACATAATTTCTACAGTTAAAACGATTATCGCGCATTGTCATAGAAAGCAAAACGAAAGCAACACAAACATCAAAACACAACACAAACAACAACAACGAAGCGACCTCCCAAAAAAAAGAGACACAAAACAAACAGCCAAAAATCAAAAAGCCAAAAGCAACGGCCACGAAAATTGTGTTAAGTATTTACACGCGCGTTGGCCATAAATGACAGCCAACAAGAGTTGAAGGCTAAAACACAGTTGCCCTACAATCAAACAGATATAGACGATCCATAAACAGACCTGTCAATCATCGTTCAACAAAAAAGAAATGGAGGTGGAAATGCCATTTTCCCAGCCTACAACTTTCTTTGATCATTTCAACTGATCTAAGCTCGAATAAAGATCGCAAAAGATCAAATAAACAGTTCTAACTGTCCATCATCATTTACAGCAGCTCTAATAAACATTTTATTAATGCCGTTAGATGAATAGGAAATTTATTACTTAATTTGTTAGGTAAGCTTTGCTTCTATAAATCAATTAAGTGATCATTAATTAATAACTGATATATAGTTGATCGTCACTGTCAATAACCAATTAAAATATAATAGTGATATATATAATTGTGAAATTTTCAAACTACTTACATATTTACTGAAGTTTAATATAGAAATATTAATATAATTTTGGGTGAATGGTATTTTGGTATTTTCTTCTTTTTACAGTTATTAAAAAACTTAATATTAGTAATACAGACAAAAGTATTTTTGAAATAACTTCAACATCTTTAAAATTTATTTGTAATCAAATTTTCAGAGATCGTTTGTTTTTAAATGCATCGAAAATATAATATATAATATTACCGATCTACTTACATATTTACTCTAGTTTATTATAGAAAAGCTAAATCTGTATAATTTATTATGTTGAAGCAATATCTCCTTCTATGCAGACATTAAAAAACTTAATATTATTTGAAATTCACATCACAATGCAAAAATAAAATATAATATAGGGTAGAATAAAGTGAATACTTTTTATTCACATAATTTTTGCTTAATATAAATAAGAATTGGTAATTACAAAATTTTCTTTTAATAAGAAAACTAATCCTAAAAGCTCCAAATCACAAAGACTTGACATCGTAAGAATTTTATATGTAGAATCTTTTTGAAATAACTGATATCTTATACCTTAAATTAAATATAAATATATAATATATAATTTTATTTAGATAGTTCTGCTTAATATGAAGAAGAATTGTTAATTGAAAAACTGCTTTTCAGATAAAAACTTATTCTAAAAGCTTCAAACTGTCAATATTTGACATCGTTAGAATTTCATCTGTAGAATCTTTTTGAAATAGCTGATATCTTATACCTTGAATCCCCGCTGCTAATGAAGCTTCAGTTAGAGCATTCCACAAACCGCATTCTCAAGCATTTCTCCGTCAAAACGCAACTGGTGGGAGAGATACAGTTTGAAGCTTCAATTTTCGTAGCATAAATTGGACAAACGCAACATTCAAGCAAGGCACGAAATAAATCTCAAGAGTCACACACAAAAATGCCAAACACAAAAAATGAAGAAAGAAAAGAGTAAAAACACGAGCAATGAGAAGCAACCACAACAAATAATAAGCGACAAAATGTGAAATAAAATAAAATACAAAAAGAAAATATGTGAAAAAAGTAAAGTAAAGCAAAGCAAAGCAACGAAAAGAAAAGAAAAGCAAAGTCATATATAAAATTCATGATTATTACAGTAAGGTGTCATTGAAGGTGAGAAATGGGAGCACACGCGTATGGCCCCAAAGTCCAACCCCGACCCCGACCCCGACCCAGACCCCAACCGAAAACCAAAAGCCCAAAACCCAAGCTCGAACCCCAACTCCAATTGCAAACGGCAAGCCAAAAGCCAAAGACAAATACTAAAAACCAAAACCAAAACCCAAACACAACGCACACAAATAAAAAACGAAGCCGAACCACAAAAGCCGAAGCCGAAGCTGAAGACGAAGATGAAGACGAAGAGGAAAGCACTTGGGTTGTCACTTGGCATTGTCGGAACAAAAAATTACGAGTACAAGCTCAAAGAGCGACATGTGTAAAAGTGAAAAATGTTTGCATACCCTGTAAAATACTTCAAGAGGACAAAGGGCATGATAACAAAAGTGTTGGCAGCATTAATTGAAGTGATCAATGAAACGCTCAATTTGGTTAAGGAATTGTTGTTCATATTAAACATCACATATCGATTTTACATGAAAAACTGATTAATTTTCAAAAGCTTCATGAACGAAATTTGAATTGGACTTAAATATTATATTATAAAGAACGATATTGTTAAAGAGCCTCAAGAACAAAATCTTATCTCTAATATTAGAATATTCTAAATGAAAGGTTCAAGATTAAATACTACATCGATAATAATTACAGATTTGAACGCAGTTTTTGAAGAATTCAAAGTAAATTGAAATAAATATAGCTTTAATAAAAGTCAATTTTAAGTAAAATAATTGAAAGCATTCTTGAAAGCCGATTAATATTCCAAAGCTTCTTGTGAATAATTTGACATTAAAATGAGCTTTAATAGTGGTAAAGCTCAGGCAAGTGCATATCATTAGAAAGTCTCAATATAAAAACTTTTTATTAGAATGATATTCATAAAAGCTTCCATATCACGAGCTGTGTTTCAATAATCTTGCACACATAATTTTTAAAAAATAGAAAACTGCAAGCTTTCGCTTAAAGATATGCAAATATTATATAAGCTTAAAGTTTTATAATGTACTTTTAACTGAAAACACATTATAAATTCTTCATCTTGAAACTTTCTTATGATATGCAGTTGTATGAGCCTTACAAGTATTAAAGCAATTAAAAGTACATTATGAATTATTCAAGATAAAAGCTTCTTATGCTAATAAAATATATGAAAGTTTCAAGTTCATCGATTTTGAATATTAAGTTATTGCAAGCTTTCGCTTAAAGATATAAAAATATTAGAGAAGCTTAAAACTTCATAATGTGCTTTTAACTAAGCTCAAATCTTTTTAATATGCTTTGAACTAAAATCAACTAAAAGTGTCTCCAATATTTTTTAGGTTTTGAAATACTTTTGTATTAATGTGCTTTTAACTGAAAGCTTAAATAAAACTGCTGCTTATCTTAAACATAAAACATTTTCTAGAGTATTTATTCTTCTAAATTTATGGCTTTTTTTATTAATTAAAAGAATCTCTATTGGGAAATAAAGCCAGCTGATTACGTGCTGAGGATCGTGTAGCTCTAAAATCGTGTCGCTTTCGCTGTGTTTTCTGTTATTAACAATTTTCATGGCGCTACGTCAAAAGCGAGTAACTTAAGTATTTCCCCCGTTGGGCTCAATCGGTTTCAGAGGCAAAAGCAACGTTTTGTTTGCCGACCACGCTGCGTTTTCATGAATGAATTTATGATGGCCCCACGGGTGCCCCTCCTTTCCCTCTCCCCTTTCCTATATCTCTCTTCTTGTCTATCGTCCCCTGTCTAGGCTCTGCCTTGGGCTCTCCGTTGAGGCTCTTTTTGTGTTTTTTGTGACTTATTATCAAACACGTAGACTCACCTCACACCTCTCATGTTGTTTAATTTTCTCATTCCACGTTTCACTTGCTACTGTCGTCATTGTTGTTGTTGTTGTCTTTATTCATAAATTATAAAAAAAGCTATATAGAATTCTGGTCAATTGCTCGTTGAACATTTTATGAACATAAATTATTCGAGTTGTAAATTTTTCGAAATGTTTAATTATAAATTATTTATTGCATTTGATTTGAGGTGCGTGCTTCGCATTCTCAATCGCCAGCTGGAAACTCCCTCCATTCCATTCCATTCCGATCCCAGTCGAGTCGAGTGCTAAACAAGTCATTAGCCATAGATGTGACCGGAAATGGGCCAAGTTAAAAACGTCAACAACAAAAAATACAATACGAAAACTCAACTTGACAATCGAGCGAGCTTCTCACGATGTGAAATCGACCGGAACATTCAACTAAATACATTTCATTACAATAACATAATATTGTACTATCAACGTCTCGATTTTTCCCAAAATGAAAATGTCACACAGCCCATTCGGATGTTTGTAATTGAGCTACAAATGTTTATGGTCTAGTTTTTGGGGGATATATCGATAGCTTACAGTCATAGTTCCCTCCTTCTGCTTTAATAGTTTCGTTAATGAATTGTGCATTTCCGGAGGGATTGAATAATACTGTATAATTGCTTATGGGCTTATAGGCTTATTTGACTTCCTTATCATTAGCATACAAAATACTACCCTAAATTTCATAAAGAAATTATAGTTGATATATTTTAAAAAGAACAGCAGGGATTTCATGTTCTAACTTTCCCGTAAAAAGTCTTACTTAATCATATAAATATGGTATTGATGATTGAATTTTTGACAAACAATTTATTTGACACATTTCTATAAGTCTTTTTAAGTCTTTTGTAAGGGCAGGAAATGTATGTAACAGGTAGAAGGATCCCATAAAGTATATATAATATATTCTTGATCATTTTCAACAGCCGAGACGATCTCAGAGACTATAAGAGATGGAGCTACAATAATATATCTAATAATCTGATATACTTTGAATGCAGTACTACATAAATATACCAAATATGTATATTTTGGCATATTTTTAGAATTTTTGTAATTAATAATATTAATACCTCTTTTTAATAGTAATTAATACCTCTTTTGTATTCACAATGAGAAACGGGTATCTCACAGTCGAGCACACTCGACTGCAGCTTTCTTACTTGTTTTAATCCACACTAGTATTCTCTTTTTATTTTATTTTTCATTTCATTAATTTCATTTTTCATTTCAATATCAATTTCTCTTTTTAAAGACAAAAAATAATCGACATATTTTTACGTCAAATTACTCAATTTTGCTTAGGCGATTTTGTTATAATAATATCCGCATGAATTTCACATTCAAGTTTTAATCTCAACTTTTCATAGTTTTTATGACAGAATTTAATATTCCAGATATAATAATTAGCTAAATTAAATTAATATTTTTTATATTGATACTATATGAAAAATTATTGATGTTTTTATCTCAACTTCTTGAAATTTGTATTAAAATATAATATTCCTGACAAGAATAATAATCTCAAAAGTGAAATTATATTTTATTGATTTATTTTATGAAAAATTATTATTATTATTTTTTATTTACTTACTAAGTATTTATTATATCTAATGATAATACTGCAGCTTTCATATTTTGAAAAGAGCATTAAATATAATGACGAATAAGTTTTATTAGAAGATGAAATGTCCTTATATAAAACTTGAATGAATGTTAAGAACTGCATTGCAGCTTTTAATGTGATAAATAAACGAATGTAAGGGAAAAGCAAATAATAGTCAACTCATAATTATTAATTAAACTGCAAACATAGTACTAAAAGCAAATGAAAATGGTAAATGCAAATGTAAATGTAAATGTAAATAAAATTGTGCTATACGAATACGAATACGAATAGTTCTCCTCCCCGAAATTCGTATAACTGCAAATGTTGCCCTTAACTGCAAAGTGTAACTGCAGCAATAACTATTACTATTACTTTTACTATTAGCACTTTAATTACTCGTTTTTGTGTGTTGAAGTTTTTAGCTGTGGTTCGCCCCAAAGTGAATTGATTCCCAACACACATTGAGAGAGAGCGAAGAAGAAGAAGAAGAAGAAGAAGCAACTTAGATGCGATGCAATTTCGATTCCCTCGTTGACAAACTGTGCAAAATGGAGAGGAAAACAACAAAAACAAAAAGAGAAACTAGAAAATACAGAAATTCCCAATCAAAACAGTTTCCCGCTTAGCATTGAAGAAGGCAAAAAGAAGGCGTGGTCGAAGTGTGGAGAGTTGTAGTTGTAGTTGCCGTTGCTAAGGAGATAGCTGTAGCCATTAAATGGCTTGTCTAATATCCTTTAACTGCCTGGCAAGCCATTAAAAAGCATAAAGTCATTTAGTAATTAATTTTCATGTTCTGTCGACTGGCAGAGCCAACAGCCAGTAGCAGAAAGCAGGACATGCTCGTGCCTAGGGCAGCTTAGCGCAAAATGGGGCGCGGTTCCCCACACACACACACACACTCCCTTAACTTAACACGTGTGTGAGTAACCGATAGTGATATTAAAGCAACACACACGCATGCAGAGATATGCATCTATGAGTAGCTGTCGCTGCTGTCGTTGCTGCTCCTGTGCCTGCCTTTCAAACTGTAGCGCAACATTTTGCATTTGCGGCCTCCACAACTCCAAGCAGCGACATATACACATCGACATACGTACAGTCAATGCATACTCTACACACAGTCCAAGCATACTCCATATACATACATACAAACAGTACCGATGCATACTCTACACATAAACACAAGCCGTACTCTACACACAAACTCACATAGGCAATGCATACTCGCACTCTACACACAAACATAGGCAATGCATACTCTACACACACACTCGCACATGCAGGCAATGCATACTCTACACACAAACATACAGCGAGTCAAGGCATACTCTACACACATATATACAATACACCTTCTACACACACACATTTTCGAATACACTCTCTACACACACATACACGTGTGTACTGTGTGCACTTTCGAAAAACGCGCCAAACATGTCCTACCTCGCATGAATTTCCAGTGCGCACGTCAGTTCAGCAAAATGCCGATGCCGTTGCTTCAGTTGCTTCATTCGCTGCCTCCTTCATTCACTGCTGCTGTCGCAGTCGCTATCGATGTCGACGTCGACATCGAGAAGAGAATGCAGCGGCAAAAAAGGATGCCGCCTTTTCCAGCTTCCAATACTACGAATTTTTACTACGTTTTATCGATCCGAATTGTGCATGCGGCGAGTGAGTGTGTGTGTGAGTGAGTGAGTGAGTGTGTGTGTGTGTGAGTGTACATGCATGTGTGTGTATTCTATGGATACACAACGAGAAGCTGCTGTATGCCCAGCCAAAAGAGCGAAGCGAAACGAATCCTGACAGAGAGGAAAGAAGTGAAAGAGAGAGAGAGCGAGAAAGTAGGGACTGGGAGCGAGGGAGTCTGGTTAGCTGTAGCGAGGCCGAGGGCGAGGCCACATCAAAAGAGCACCACCGCAGCAGCAGCGTCAAGAGAGGGACAACTGAGAGGGGGGGAAACACTAGAGAGAGGGAGTAGGAGCGGGAGACTGCGAGAGAGAGGCAAGCATGAGTTAGAGGGAGGCTAACTCTGGCTAGCTCTGGGATGCTCTCGTTTCACTTTCCACTTGATTCCTTGCGCTTGACAGCCAAACACAGAGTCGACAGTGGGCGGCTGATTGGATGGGTGGCAGCAACTGTCGCTGTTGCTGCACTGTACTGCATGTGGCAGGGCTGCTGTGGCAAGAGCTCTGTGCTTGGCATTCCCTTGCGGCAACTCTCTATATATACCTCTCTCTCTCTCGCTCTGTCGGCCATTGACCTCTGATGTCAAACAAAATCGGCGTGCACTTATTATATGCTGCAGTGATAGTGGTCCAGGGAAAGGGAAAGGGAAATGGAAAGGCAGCAGCAGCATCCAAGCGAGCATCGTTGAGCAGCAAGTTTCAAACTCTCGGCCACGGTCCAAAATACAACAACAATAACAACAACAACATCGACAAAAAAAAAACCCTCTCGCAACTTTAGTGGCAACTTCAGCGAGCAGAGTTGAAAAACGATGCCACTCCGGAGTTTAAAACATCCCCTACTCCATAAAGGTTCATTCCTTCCTCGAGGGGGGAACGAGGGGGAAGGGGGACGTTAGCTAGTTGCTCTGGCCAGCGGCAGTTTGCTTTTGTTGTGTAAATTACGTTATGTATTGTGTATACTTTTTGGGGTTTGCTCTCGGCATGCAAAACTCGATACGATTTGTTGTATTTGTTTTTGTGGGAGGTATTGCCACCGCCCCCCAACCCTCCCCGGTCTGACCACCGAATGAACACTTTAAACATGCTTAATTTATCCTGCACTGATTCTGTTATCCTGTTGAAATCTGTTGAATGCTAACCACGAACTGCTCTCGCAGTTGTCATTCTATTTTAAGAACAGCTAATTGTTTGTTCCCTTCTCGTTGTGTGTGTGTATTACGTATACGCCATGTAATTCGAGCATCTGCAATTAAAGCTCTACTTTGTGTGGAGTGCATTTTTGATTGCATCTGCTATAGATACGTTTTTGTGTACGGCTTTAAGAGACAGAGAGAGAGAGCTGCTTACAAGGACTTAGTCGTGATAAGCTGCTGTGGACAGTTTTTAGTCCTTTTTTAATTAAGTTGCTTTGGTTCTTTGAAGCTGATTTCAGTTAAATTATCCTAATGAAGCAAATATAGTTTAAATAATGAGTTTAATGAGGGACTTAATGTTCTACAATTATGAAACAATTACAAGTTTATTAAGAACATTTTCAATAAATTAATAACTTAATTTGAATATGGTTATTTTACATCTTTAATAATTTAAAACCCTACAAAAAAGTAGAACACACTTTTGAAAATTTGTATTCATATTTCGATCTCAGAAAAATGATCAACATTAAATTAAAATATCATAAAAAAAATGTAGCACACTTTTCAACAGTTTTCTTTATTCATGTTTTGTATTCAAAAAAATGTTCAACATTAAATTTTATAATTTAAAACCTTACAAAAAAGAAATGTAGTACAATTTTTTTTAAACAATTTTTTATTCATATTTTTCTTTTCAAAACAATATTCAACATTAAATTAAAATACATCTTCATAATTTCAGTTAGTTTCAAAAAAAGCTTTTCAGTCAATGCAAAAGCTGCAATAGGTTCAAGTCTCCGCTAGAGTCACTTTGGTTAGCTGCTGTTAAAAGGTGTTTGTCACGACTAATTGCTCGCTCTACACTGCGAACAGTTGCTCTAAAACTGTGCAGCGGCAACAAAACTGCGCTGACATCAATAAATGTACATGTGCACAGAGTTTTCACCGGTATCCTCATCGCTGTGAGAGGAAAGTGTTAGTAAAATATTAAATTCCATTAATTTGAAACTTACTTATTATCCTCAATGCGTCGCAGAAAGTTTTGTATTTGTTGATTTTTGCCAACAAGCGCATAAAGCGCAGCAAAGCCATGAAAAGCGGTGCAAAGACAAACCGCATAGTTCAAATGAGATCTCTCTTCACGATAATAGTTGACAGCAAAGGAGCAGATGTAAATGAACCAAATAAGTGCGGTATAGGAAAAGAATTTCCAAAAGGACTTCAAACGATTTCGCTCCAAGGACTCAAAGCTCTTCTCTGAATCAATATCGGGCTCTTCGCTGATACGAATCAAAGTGAGAATATAAAAGAAGCAGCTGATGGCACAGGCAATGAAAATGGGCGCAAAGAAATAGATCATCACAGTCCAGTTGCGAGCTGAGGGGGAAGAAAGGAAATATTTACAAGGAATATAATAGTGGAAGATCATTTAAATACTCACGATCGAACCAACAAGTATCGCCTCCAAGCACTAACTTAGCGCCATGATAACTGAAGCCCACATAGAAAGACCAGCCAATGGCGATGATGACAATTGGTATCAAGATCAGCCAAAACATGAGTTTGGTCAATACAACGCCATGGAAGCTCAGATACAATTTGAACGAGATGAAACTCAGTATGTAGAAGGATAAAACCAGGAAGAGCAACGCGAAGCTGGCTAAACATTAAAGTTTCATCATTGATCAATCATTTATTACGGAAATAGACTTACGTATGATGCGACAGGCGGCCGATGACAGATTTGCGGGATCGTGGAGCGTAAGATGTGCCAAAAGCGCATAGCCAAAGATAACACAGATCATATAGGCTTTGACAGCAACGCCGTAGAAACTATTGCGCATATCCGAGCACGTCAGATGCACCATCAGCACGATGAACAACGAGATAATGCAGATCAAGAGACCTGAAAGAGAAGAAAGGAGGAACCATGATGAAAGCTAGAGATATTAGAAAGATATTGCGATCGGTCAAGAATAAAATTGAATTTATTTTATGCATATGATGAGAGATTCAAAAATGTTTAGAAGAAGAGTATATTTCTGATCTTGGAATACAGTTGCTTTTCTCTAGAAAATCAAAAGATTTTTAAATTACGCACATTTTATAAGATCGAAAATTTTGTTTGAACAGTATGAGGACTGAAAGATGCTCTAGACTTTTATTGTGGAGAGCTGAATCAACTTACTTTATTTTTCTCCATTTTAATTTACATGTATACATTTATATATAAATGCAAGTGGAGGGAAAGGAGATAGTAAGTAGTTATCATATATACTTATAAATGCATAATATTCGAAGACTGAAAGATGACCTTATATTTGAAGGCTTATTTAAAACTACATGAAGAACTAAATGAAGACTCATTTGCAAGTTTTTTTTGTCGAGAGCTGAAAACAATTACTGACGAACAATTACTACGAATTCATTTATTTCTTCAATTGCATTAAAACTTTTGTATATGAATTGAAAATTATATAAACATTTTAAATATGTTTTACTGTAATTATTTGGGAAATAAACTTTCGTTTCTTCAAAAAAATATTTTGCTGATGCCATTTCTGTTTAAGTAAATTTTTTATTCAATTACTTAAATTTTTTCTCCTTTACCACTATAACTATAGAAAAATACTTCAGCATAAAATTGAACTATTATCAATTCTGTATTTAAAAATAATTTTTGTCTAATCTATAACTCATAAAATTAAAGATTTTAAATATAAAATTAAACAATTATCAATTCTGTGTTTACTATAATTTTCACGTACTCATAAAAATAGTAGTTCTTATATTTTGCTGCTAAAAAAGGCTTTCAATATAATTAAAAAAAGTTTCTGTACAAAATTTCGCAATTATCAATTTTGTGTTTACAAAAATGTTCAAATAAACCTGTTGAATTGATAGCATTAAACTTCAGACCCTTAAACAATCGGATCCATCCCTACAAAGAATCAAAATTATTTATTTATCCAATAAGCTGCATGAAGACAGCATGCTTATGTTTTCTTTTATTCTATCGAATTCCAATAGCAAACCATAAATCGTGGCTGATAATGAGCTGCCACTCGGGAATCGATTGATCGAATCGATACGAATTATTTTTATTAGCAATCTCTGTCTATTTCTGATCTCTCTTCGCGAATCGCATATTTAAAGAAACAAGTAAGTAAACTAGCGTCGAGTGGGCTCGACTGTGAGATACCCGCTACACATTTTGAATAAAAGCAAAGTATTGCGGAATTATTCTCAAAATATACTAAATTAATATACCATAAAAATACTACAAAATTTGTCAGATTGTATATTTAATATATTGATATGGTACTACATTCAAAATATACCATAGAGACGCTCAGTAAGTAGGCGTTTTTACCCATACAAAAGTATTTCTTTAATAACTTCGACAATTTTTATCTGATCGCAACCAAATTCAGGAATCATAACTACTATAGTAATTATTATATGTACCAAAATTTGCGACTTTAGCTTTAAAATTACTCTTGTTATTCGAGTTTTGTTAATTTGTGTGGGCGGAAGTGGGCGTGGCAAAATTTGAAACAAACTTGATTTGCGTGCAAACATAATAAACGCTGTCGAAAAAAAATTATAGCTCTATCTCTTATAGTCTCTGAGATTTAGCTGTTCATACGGACAGACGGACAGACAGACAGACAGACAGACGGAAATAGCTAGATCGTCTCGGCTGTTGATGCTGATCAAGAATATATATACTTCGGGGTCGGAGATGCCTCGATCTACTTGTTACATGCATTTCCTGTCGGCACAAAGTTATAATACCCTTCTACCCTATGGGTAGCGGGTATAATTAGCGTACTCACATATAGCATAAGTCCACTCGCGCACGCCGAGCACAAAATGTAGTTTCTCGGGTTCGCAGGCAAGAGGTTGCCAGCTCCAGTTGCTGTTGCCGAAGAGGAGCGGGGTGAAGCAATAGTGTTTGGTGAAATGATGCTCGCGATGAGTGATCGAACCGTTCTAAGAAAAAGTTCTTTAACTCAGACTGAACTGTTCAACTCTCAAATCAAGTATACCTCATGTAGAGTCCAGTGGAGATATTCCGAGTCCTTGGTCACCGCTCGCATGTGATCGCAAGGAGATTCCACATGAACGGAGAACCAAGTGCCCAGTTCCTGATGCAATTGGGTGCCATTCTGCAGCTGCACAGTCATGTGACTATGGCCAGGCACCTCGGGATGATCCACACAGCGACGCGTCTCCAGCTGATAGAATTGCCCCGCAGGACAACAGAAGCGGACACAAGGACGCAGTCGACAAACGCAGGCACGCAAATGTCGCACAGCAGGCACTCGAATGCCATTCTCGATGACAAAGTCGTAGGGTGTCACCAGCTCACGAGGAATCACCGTCCAGTTGTGGAGATACGATCCATTCATGTTGCTCCCCATGCTGTAGCTACCCGTGATGTTCACGGTGTCGATAAAGGCGCATGGATAGCGCCCCTCCTCGTGGTAGGCCCCACACGTGCCACGCTGAGTCAACAGCCAGAAGAAGACGCAAAGCAAAAAGCGACGCAACTGCGTCGTGGCCACAAACATACTTGCTTGCCGTCCCACTCCCCTTTTCACTACTCCTTCAGCAGCCTTTTCACCCACTCTCTCACATTCACCGCGCTTTTGTTTATGTTTATGCCAATTTATGCGTGTTTATCTCGAATTATCGAATACCAAATAGCGAAATGGTGAAAGAATCCTAATGCACTGTCTCGATGACGTCGAATCTGCGACTAAATTACACAAAAGCGAATCGAACTGAATCGGTTTAGATCTGTTCCCATCCGCACCTGGCACAGGTTCAACTCGAACTGGACGTTTCTTTGCTCTGCCAGCAACCTAAAATCAAATCAAAATGGAATAAATGTCTGACTGGACACACACCCACAATGCTATTATAGAGCGCAACACATTAGCGATTTCTCGCCTATTTGTTTACAACAACAACAGCATAAACATCAAGCAGCAGACCAACTGAAACTGAGCATATAACATCAACATTATCGTGACACACTGACTCACTGAATGCTCTACAGCTGAGGTAATGTGGTATATTTTAGTATTCTTTTGGTATATTAATTGGGTATGTTTTAGTATTCGTTTGGTGTATTAATGATGTATATTTTAGTATTTTTTGGTATATTCATTTGGTATATAATTGTGATATATTTTAGTATTCTTTTGGTATATTAATTTGGTATGCTTTAGTATAAGTTTGGTATATTAATGATGCATATTTCGGTATTTTTTGGTATATTCATTTGGTGTATTTTAACAATCTCTTGTTTTAGAAATTTGATACATTTTTGTATTCTTTTGGTATATTAAGTTGGTATATTTTAAGAAAGTTGAAAATATATATAAAATATACTAGACTTCTTGGCTTGCCTATATATGAAATAATAGGATAGAGATTAGTTTACAATACTCTTAACATAATGCATTCACAATAAATTCTTTGAATCTTTAACCACTTAATGACCTAAACTTCTTAATTATAAATACTGCATACTGCAGTTTATAAGGTTTAAAGAAATATTTCTGAAAATTCTTTCACAATAAGATCTACTTTTAATTTAACTCCTTAAAAATAAAAAGAACTAACAAGATATTAAGATATTACATATTATCCTTATCTCCCTCTACGTCTGATTTCAACAATCGTTTATGACCATATAATAATATAATCTGTTCAATTGCTTTCAGTACCTCCTTTCATCCTTATATTAGAATTTTCAATATAAAGTTCTTTTACCTTTCTAACAATAAATTACTTTCCTTGACTCTCCCAATATGATTCTTGTCTAATTCCATAAATATTTTAAGGAAATAACCAGATTTAAATATTTTGTAACTCTCCTACATATAAAGTCTTTTCCATTCATATCAAACAAGAGATTACTTGAGTTGTTTACCTGAACTCAATATAATAACATATAATCGCAATCATGAATACTTTAATGTAATAAATAGTTTAAACTATTGAGTAATTCTCTCCAAATTTTCTTCTCTTAAATTTTGTAAATTTCTTTGAAACATGAAAAAACATTTTAATCTTTCTATAGTATCTTCAATCTTTCTATTGTATGTTTCCCATTTCTATTGCTAAAAGTTTTCAATCAAAAATTCTTTGGTGGGAAACCATCTCCATCTAAAATTTCTAAACTGGAAGAATGTTCACAGTTCGCCTAAGTTCCAATTTTCAGGGAGCGGGAGCACATAATTTCCCATAGAGAACCATAATAAGACACAGTTCAAAGAGCGCAGAGTACAAAAGAATGGAGAATGTTGAGTAGTGAGGTCGTCAATTGGACTAAACGGAGACGGACAATTGCGTCATTAGAAGCGCATTTGTTGCGTGCCACTTGACTGGCGACTTGGCGCCTCCATTCAGCAGGTGAAACAGGTAAACTGAGTGAAGCAAGCAACCAACAACTAACCCGACCCAGACACGCGACCTGCGACCTCCCACCTGTTTAGGCCAATACGCTTTTTGTTGGCCTTTTGCTTAGTGTTTGGCTACCATTTGTGTCCTTTAGCTGGAACTTGACTCTGAATTTTGGGGGCTGGTCAGCTGTTAGTGAATGGGTTATTCAGTTAAGGAAATAATTCATGCCATAACAGAGACTGTTTGCGGTTTGTTGTTGTTGTTCTATAAAAAGGGTTAAACCATATTGAAGGGCGCTAAAGTGTTGAATGGAAAATAAAGGCAGCAAAAGTGAGACTAGCAGATACCCTGTAATCAGAAATCACAAAATTAATCAAAAGTTAAGTTTGATTACCTTACTTTAGTTGTATTAAGACAGTAAAGTAATTTTCCAGCTTTTTGTGTGGAATCGTAATGAAAATATTGGAAAAGGAAACTGAAATCTGTACGATCCTAATCAAATTTTCAGGATATAAAGATAAAATACAGTTCTATAGAAAAATTAACATATTAGTTAACATACTATATAACAACAAATTCAACATTAACATACATTAATTGTTTTGCAGAAAAACTTTGATTTCCACAATCCGATTCTAATGAAATTTTCAGGATACAAAGAAAAAGCAAAGTTTAAAAAAAAAAATCGACATCATTGTTATAAATAAAAATCACTATTTTTCATTAAGTTTTTTGTAGTAAAAGTTTTATTTTTATTATCCGATTCCAATCAAATTTTCAGGATACACAGATAAGATACAATTTTATAAATAAAATTATCACCGTAGTTATAACTCATATTTTATTAAACAAAAAAAAAAAATAAGTAAAATAAAGTTCAGTATTTATGTGGTAAAAATATTGCTTTCTTTCCAAAATTGTACATACCCTTTAATATCTATACAAAAGCTAAGAGCTTAATAGAGTTGTTAATGAAAATAATAAAGGGTTAGCTCGAGTTGAGGTCAAAAAGGTTGGTGTTTAACATTTCAGTTGAATTAAGTATTTATTTGGCTTGTGAACTGCGCTTTGTGTTCAGCATTTTCGAATACAACATGCAAAATGCAGAATGCAAATTGCAATTGCGACTGCATTCATTGTCTACTATATATAGAGATATATGAATTGATTTAATATTCATTTCATCGACATTTATTGAATATTTCATTGTTAAGTCTGAATGTGTTTATATTTACTCTGTAGCTGGAATTCTGTTGATGGATACGGAACTTAAGGAATAATTTCGAGAACGAAACTGTATGTTTAATCATTAGATTAGGTAATGTAATATAACAAGTCTTAAAATATTGCTTAATATTGTGAATACATCGTATCGTAAGATAATTGCAAACATTGAGCATGATTCAAAACACGACATGAATCATTCAGTTTGAGGCAGTTGTTTGTTTATGTGTCATTTTAAAGTGATGTCACCGTCGGTCTATAAGGCGAATCTATAATTAGCATAAACAATTTCGAATACAATTAGCACAAGTTAAAATACATTTGCCATGAATTCTCCCTTCTCCCCTCACTTACCTGGATTCTTCAGATCGCCCTTCTCGTCGAATTTGTAAACACGCGCATTTATAATGCTCAAGTCGGTCTGACTGGATTCGCTGCAAGTTGAGATTAGTTTGATTGAATTATAAAGAAATAACAAGAAAGCTTCACTCTACTGAGAGTAAAACATTCTTACGATATAACAAATAAAAATACCAAAAAAGTACTAAAATATACCGAATTACATATTTAGTATAATGATATACTCTTAAGATACACTGACTCATTCTGCATTTTGCATACCAAATAAATATACCAAAAGGAACTAAAATCTCCCAAAGTATACACCATATTAGTATACCGAAAAATACTAAATTTAAATAAATATGTACTAAAATACTAAATATGTACACAAATACCGAATTACGTATTTAGTATATTGATATACTATTAGGATACGCTGTCTCATTCTGATTTTTGCATACTAAATCAATATACTAAAAGATACCAAATTTCATATTTGGTATATTGATATACTATTCCGTAACGCTCTCTCATTCTACCTGTTGCATACATAATCAATATACCGAACAAATACTAAAATATATCAAATTCGCATATGGTATATTAATCTAATAAGTATTTGGTATATCAATATTCCATCATTTTACGCTGTCTTATTCTGTCTGGTGCATACCAAATTAATATACTGAGATAATACTAAAATATATCAAATTCCATGTTTAGTATCATATATTAATATATTATTACTTTAAGCTATCGCATTATGGTTGTTGCATACATTTCCTCTAGTCATAAAGTTAGAATACTCTTCTATGAGTCGCGGGTATAAAAACTTACACATTGATGGACCACCAAGTTTTCACGTGCATATTCTTGCCCAGCAGCAGTATAAATCCAGCTATGGCCAGCACCAGAATGCAGATGCCACTCCAGAAATCGATGATGAAGAAATGTTCCCTGACTCGAGCCAAGATATAGACGATCATCTCACGCAACCAAACAGCAAAGACGCCTACCAAATAACCAGTGAAGGCGTAGAAACTAAGGAAGATCAAAAAGATGAAGACTTGGTTTACGGATCTTGTTTCTTTAACTTACTGAATCTTCATGATGCGCAGTTGGACTCCCTCAAGATATTGTGTGTCAGGGTCCAACTCGAAGGTCGCTGAGTACGTCTGGAAACAGCAGTAAAGACTGAAGATCAGCAGCAGTAAAATGGGCACATAATAATAGATCAATATGCCCCAGAGACGCACTGAAAAAAAAGAGAGGAGATAATATGAAAATAAAATCATAAATTAAGGTAGAAAAAGAATTTTATATATAATTAAATGAAATTATTAAAATTTATATAACTGATCAATTTAACAAAGCTTTGCATTGCAATTTAGACAAGTCAAATAATTTAAAGATAAATTCAATTTCTATATCAATCATATGAAACTTAGAAACAAATAACTATGTAAGATATTTGTTGAAATGTGGTAATTGATTATGAAATATTTAAATCAGAGAAATATAAGCTTTGAAAATTATATATAAATATATACATATATAAATTAATAAACTACTGATCACTATACAAAGCACTACATTTAATTAACAACAATTTAAAAAAATTTAAAAATAAAGAAATTTCTACATTGAAACGGACAAACAAACAAAAATATAAACCTGTTTAACATCTAAAGAAAAAATGTATATAATACTGAAATTCTTTTTTATAATTCTTTGGAATTATTTGGTAATTATCTAACCAATATTTACAATTATAAAAAAAAATCATTTTAGTGTATACAAGTCACATGATTTAAAAATAAATGAAATTCCTATATCGAAAGTGAGAAGCAAAATAAATAATTTCACAGTTGAGACATCTAAAGAAACATGCTAATTAATTGTATATCTAAATATCAATATATCATAACAAACAATAAGAAACAATGTCAAAGATCAAAAGATAAAAAACCAGAATAGATAGAATAAATTAAAATTTTACACAAAAAACAAATGAAATATGTTGCACATCAGCTTGTTGACCATTTAACAAAATGTTATACACATCATCAAATTAATTGATGCTATATGAAGTCATAAATCGTTCAATAAAATGTCGAGCAAATAGTCACACGATCAACGCAATAAATTCATTAACAAAAATGAATAAGGTGGAAAAACACGATTTTTGATACAAAATGATCTACAAAATTATGGCTACAATATGAAATATAAATGCTCTGCATGTTCTTAAATACAAATTTAATATATTAATCTATATAGAAGTAAAACTAATAGGTATTATTGAAACTGAGAAAAATATGATGAACAAAGCTTCATTATAAATCTTAATTTTGAGAATTTTTCCATTTAAAAGAAATGCTTAAAAAGGATTGCAAATTTAGAAAAATTCTTAAAGCAAGATTTTAGAATTGATAAAAATTCTTAAAAGAAGATTTAAATATTTAACAATACATTACAAAAATACAAATTAAACTGTCAAAACTTACCATCGAACCAGCAATAGTCCTCGCCAATACCGGGTTTGAAATGCTTTGGCAAATTAGAGTCCTGTGCAAAGGACACTGCAAACCGTAGAATAATCACGAAGACTATGGCTAGAAAGTAGATCAAAGTGCGAACCCAATTGCGCATGGATTTCTTGCGGAACTTGAGCATGAAATCAAAGCTGCAAATGGCCAAGTAGACAAAGGACAGCATGATGAAAAAGTAAGCCAAGAAACCTGCAAAGAAGAGCAACAAATTAGCACAAATAAAGAGAAGAATAGTCAAAGTCAAGACTCACCAATATTGCGACACGCTTCATGGGATAATTTCACGGGATTCTTTAAAGTTAAGTAGACTAGAAGCGAATAACCCGCAATCACCGAGAGCAGATAGTAGATAATCAACTGGCCATAGTGACTTTTCCTTGCCGTATTAATGCAACCCAGTAGAGAGAGTATAAAAATGTTGATCAGTATAGCAATAATGCTGCCTGCAAAACAGATCAGATTAGCGGGGATTCCAACCATTCTAAACGGAATTCAAAACTTACAGATGGCATAGATCCAAACGCGATAGCCTCGCTGAAAGCGTTCACAGTTGAGGGGAACTAACTCCCAGGCAGCTGGTTGATGCTCCAACGAAGTGAAGCAATATTCATCTGTGCTCCACAGTCGATCATCCCTCAACAAAGTGCCATTCTCAAAGAGATTCCATTGCCAGAAGGAATCGTGCTTCTTGTCCACAAACTTGTTGCGACATCCCAGCTGAGTGCGTACCACAAATCGATCGATGATCTTCACATGACTGATGTTGCCATAGGAGTCGGTTAACTCGACAAGTGTGCTCGGTGGTCTGGGTTGCAATGGAGCTGTACAATTCCCACTCTTGGCATTGAAATGCTCGCCCAAGGGACAGCAGAAGGTGATGCAGGGTTTGATGAGGCAGATGCAACCACGCACATGTTTTGGGGCACGATATTCGACACCATCGATCACCTTGAAATTGTAGATGGCAACCAGGTAAGCGGGTATCACGATGCCTTCATGGGCATAGGAGCCATCCTGGAGACGCTGCGAGTCTGTAATGTTCACAGTGTCCGAGAAGGCGCAAGGGTATTTGGCAGGAACAGTTGAACTGGTTGTTGTATTTACTGATGCTGTATTGGTTGGTGTCTTCGCTGTTGTTCCTGCTGTTGTTGTTGTTGTTTCTGTCACTGCAACAACTGTTCCTACTACGCTAATGGCGGCAATGATCGCCACGAGCGTCGCCCACATTTTGTTGCTCTTTTGCTAATTGCACAATTAAATACGCTACGCTTGTAAAAGGCGGGGGAGTTAAAACTTAAAGTAAGGTGTGGTAATTCTTAGGAGTGAAATCTTAATTCCAAGCGTGTGTGACGTCACAGTCCAAGGCGGCGTCAGCTTTATTAAATAGATAAACACTCGCACAAGTTGCGATCGTCTCAGATGCTCACAGTATTCTACACACACACACACTGACACGCACAGTCACCGCAAAGAACAACAATCAAATTCGACAGCGACAATGCGAAGCGGACGTTGACGCTGACGTCGCTGCCAGCGGCGACGCTGACGCAGAATACGCGCGAGTCGCGACGCGTCTAAAAACGGCTACGATTGCGACAACACTTAGTGAGGAGCAGCGGTGCGGTGGAGCACGTGAGGGGTAAAGCGAACTTCTACGATGCGTTGTTGGCTTTTCTTGCGGCATAAAGCGTCAACGCTCCATGCCGGCCAAGAATAAAAAACAGACTAACTGATTAGCCAGTCTGTCAGCAAAAGCAAAGCCCCAACAACCGGCACCACAGCCCTACACAATCACACAAAAACAGAAATACAAACAGACACACACACACACACAGACACATGCACGCAGTGTTCATACATCGCATATCCAATAGCCCAACCGATTTCGATTGTGTGTCGAATTGGAATCTCAGCCATCGGCATCAGCCATCGCAGCGCGAACCTCATTCAAAATTCATTCGCTCCGTTGTTGCTGTTGCTGCCATTGTTGGTAGTTAAACAGCAAAAACAACAACAGCAGCGACAGCGACAGCTGCGGCGAGCCGCGAGAATCAAATAAAAACAACAGACAGCTCAGCTGGCTTTGCTAAACTTTAAGTTGTATGCGCAGTTCAGAGCTTTTATGCTCTCGCTCTCTCGCCCATAGCGAGTGCCAACACCTTGGTTGTGCACTTGACTAGCATGACGTCGCTTGGGAACAGAAAAGCGAAACAACTGTTCACTTTGCTGCTGCTATTGCATGAAATGACTCAGTTGAGCTGAACGAGCATAGTTTAATAACTATTAGAGTTAATTGACAAAATATTAAAAATAAAGAGTTAACGCTAAACCATTACAAATATATAATCAATACTGTTATTATTTATTTATAAGTTGATGAGAAATCAATGTAATTCACGACGAATAGAAAACGTTTTACGTCTGTTACAATAGGGAACAGTTTAATGCCTTTTGTAAACAGAGGAACAGTTTTGCTGGTCTTGTGAAGAGTATAAATTAGGAACAGTTGTAATGCTTTGCCGGTTGTATTGTGAGAAGAGTTGAAAATTTGAACAGTTTTAAACCTTTGCCGGTTGTATGCAGAGTACAAATTAGGAACAGTTTTAATATCTCCTGCTTAAAATAAAACTGACACTGCAATCTTCTGGTTTTCTTTGGCTTTTATTTAAAATTGACATAAAATAGTACTTTTTGTTTAATTTAAGTAAATACACAATTCATACATTATTATATATATTTAGGTATATATAGTACACATGTGCGTGAGTATGTGACTAATAAAGTTTATGTTGTTTGTTTTTTCGTATTTAGAGGAAAGTGTAAACTGATCCCATGCGGGCGAGAGTGGTAAAATAATTTCAGATAATCACTATCAAAATGGCAAATGAGACATACTATGGATAACGTTCATCACAATGCACACGCACACACACACACACACACATACATTCACACACGCACACACACATGGAGATACAGATATGTGGGGACATGTATTTTGTGTGTGTGGTGGGGAGGTTAGGGGGAGTAAGAGTAGTAGAAGTAGTGTCTTTTTTTAAGTCTACGATATAATATGGCTGCTTGGGAGTGGCACTCGATCCCAGCTATTCGATGATAAGCACACGACGCAGTGTCATCGTCATCATGGACTAGACCGCAACGCAGTAGAAGATAGAGGTAGAGGAAAACTGACGGGAGACGCTGTTGATTCTCCTCCTCAACGGATGTTGGTGGTGCGCTGTTGTTGTTGTTCGACAAGAGGCTTTTCCGATGAGGATTTCTCCTGCAGCGAGAGATTGGCCACACTGCTGGATGTGGTCTTTGTGGAGTACTGGCTTTGACGTTGATTGCTGCCCTCGCGTCCACTCGAGCATCTAAAGGAGTTAGAGAAAGGGGAGAATGGACAGAGAGAGAGAGAACCAGATTAGTTAATGGAGTGGCAATATTGATAACAGTTAAACAGAGAAACCGATACACCGATAATTAGCGATGAGCGATATGTGTATGATGATACATCAAGTTCTATTCTCGAGGGTTAGCTGGAAATATGCATAAACAGGGGTTAGAGGGGAGCTTTGAGGGGGTTAATTGTTATTCACAGAATTCAGCAATCACACCAATCAGCGCTATTTGTTTTAGTAATACAATTGGAATTGATTTACATGCGATTAGATTCATATATAGCGTAGATAGCAGTTGAGCAATAGTTAGCGTTAAATGCGGGGGAAATAAATATCTCGAATCGAATCGAATCGATTTGGTTTGATTGATTGGTTAATCACTTCGGTGGGGGGAATTTCTCGTAGCACCTTTCGATCATTTTACCTTGCCTTGTATTAGTTCGATATCATTATTTTGAGCTGGTCTTGGCCACAGCTGTTGGCGGCCTCTTGGCATTACCGTTGGTTTGCTGGGAGGTCTTCATCTTAAACTTATCCTGTTGCGTATTCGCAGATATCTCGGTCGATGTGGAGTTCGTTGAGGTCGATTGACTCGACCCGGGTGACTTTTGCTTCAAGAGTCTGACGACGATACATTGAGGATATGGATACTTAGTTTACACTGGCATTTTGCATTTGTTTTTTATTTGATTATTATTGAATTTTGTTACATGGTTTTAGGCTACTTTGTACAACAAATGGACGGATTCGTTAGACTCGGTTTTATGTAATTTTGTTTTGGTTTGTTTTGGTTTTCGTGAGTTAGCCTCTTGCGTTTTTTTTTTTCTTTAAATTTTTTCGATATTTAGATCAGGACACAGTGGGCATTGTTGGATGTGTGTCGGGTGTCTTGTTATTGTTGTTGATGTTGGAATTGGTATTTGTATTGTTGTGGCGGTTTAGCGATATCGAAAGCATTCTGACAACGAGATACAAGAGAATAATTTAGAGAGGAGAATAAGGACTAAATACAGGTACTTTTATGTGTGTGCTCGCTAAGTTTCTAAAGTTGCATGCAATACAGCTGGCAGCTACGAGACTCCACGCGTTTTCATCAATATTACAAAACTGAAAAGTGAAGACGGATCGTTGCAGTCATCGACTCCTCTATAGCTGTCAGCTACGGCACTTCATTCGTTCGACTTCCATGTAGCTGACAGCTATGAAACTTCAGTCGATTTATCATGAGTATTACCACGTTGTACAACACTCAAAAGAGAAGAGGAAGCAGGAGTTAAGAACGACCTTCATAGCCGGTAGCTACAACACTCCACATTTGTATTATTATTAAAAGTGAAGAGTAAGAGGGACCGTTGCAAAGACTTTAACTTCTTCATAGCTGGCAGCTGTGACACTTTGTCCGCTTCATTCGACGTCCTTTTAGCTGACAGCTATGACACTTTACTCGTTTTACTGTTAGTACCACTTTGAACAACACTCAAAAGCAAGAAAAAGCAGGAAAAGAACCATACGCATAGCTGGCAGCTACGACACTCCACATTTTATCATTATTACAAGAGAAGTGTAAGAGGCACCGTTGCAAAGACTTTAACTTCTTTATAGCTGGCAGCTCTGACACTTTGACCGCTTCATTCGTACTTCTAGCTGACAGCTATGACACTTTACTCGTTTTACTGTTAGTACCACGTTGTACAACACTTAAAAGTGAAGAGGAAGGAGGAACTAAAAGGGATATTTTGCCTAAGCATCTACGACACTCTAAGCATTTCATCATTAGTATTATCACGTTGTAAAACACTTGAAGGCGAAGCGGAGGTAGGAACTAAAAGGGATATTTTGCCAACGCAGCATAGCTGGCTGCTACAACACTCTACGCGTTTCATCGTTAGTATTCTCACGTTGTACAACACTTAAAAGCAGGGAGCAAACAACAGACAAGGAGGAAAGTAGAGGGAGCGTTTCCAAACGCTGCTTACTGGACAGGTTAGTCACAGGACTAATTGCCTAACCGGTGTGGGAATGAACGCCGCTCGGGGGATTCGCAAACGCGTTACGTATGACGACCAGCTTACGTATCTGGTTGGAGGCATCCATGAAACGCTGACGCATCGAGTAACTGCTTCCAGCGACAGTGACGCTCTCCGTCTGATGCAGACTGCGTACTCGCACCGTTCTAATAGATTTGATTGTAGGTCACAGAAGAACAATTGAGTCAGAGACAGGACTTACACAGTTGTTTTTGTAATGAACTTACACCCAGGACTGTACATTAATTGTGCAATTTTTGGGGAAATCGCAACAAAACACTCACCTGTTCGATATCAGATGCTTGACCTTCTTCTTCAGCACGAAGAGCATAAAGATGAGGAAACCCTGCATCGCATTGCACAGATCCGAGACGTAAAAGATCTTTGAAAACTGCTTGTCGTTGCCCACGAAATACGAGATGATCTCCGACGACCAAGTGACGCCCATGATGATAAACAGTCGCAGAAAGAGTCCGAATCTGATGGGATTACTGAATCAATTGATGTGTTTTTGAACTCCACACACAATCCCTTTACTTACTTGTCCTTTTCGGTGCGCAGATTCTTTGTGCTATCCTCCCGGGCAATTATTCGCGCCATCTCTCGCTGTACGCCGTGTATTTTAAAGGCGGTCATCACAAACATCGTAGTGTTCGCTCCAATGATGATGATTATGGGTCCAAAGAAATAGATCATCGCCGACCAATTGGTCATATCCAACCAACAGTACTCACCACCGCCAATGCCCGGCTTGACTTCGAGGGGCCAATCCGAATATTCCTGCGCCGAGAATGTAAAGATGAGGAAGACCAAAGCCGATCCCCAAGAGTACAGCGAATAGAGCAGAAAACGCTTCTTCTCGTGGAATCGATTGACGCCACGTGTGCCACGGAAATTGTGCCACAGATCGAAGCTGATCACGTTCAGCCAGAAGAATGAGGACATGAAGAAGAAATACGCAGTGTAGCCAATTGACTTGCAAAGGGTGCTAGAGGGATGAATGTCGCGCTCAAGCAGCAAACATGATAGCGTCATATAACCTATGCTCAGATCGAGCAGATAGCAGACCAACGATTTTCCATGCTGATTCCGCAACTCCGGAATTAACAAATACACCGCGATGGTCAGCAGCATGAAGGGAATGGAGAAGAGCATGGCTAAAAGGAGAAGAAATCGAACACGAAATTAGAAATTTAAAATATTTTTCACTTCGATATTATTTCAGTGCATTCTTCAATCGTAGAATTCTGGTTTTAAATGTTTATTGATTCCTCAATATTAGCTGCAATTGAAAAATGCAATTAAACGAACATTTCTTGAAGTAATCAACAACAAATTCAAGGCTAATTTACGCTGCAGTAAATTATAGTTTGATAAATAAATAGTTTGAAAATAAATTCAAATGCACAAGATCGCTTCAGGATTAAATGCGCTTTGGGAATTAATAAAATACACTTGATAATTAATGCAAAGGAAGTGAAATAATGAATGAAACAATCAATACAAAAGCAAATAGGAAAACAAGTAAGTAAGCGAGTGTGCTCGACTGTGAGATACCGATATTAAATAAAAGCAAAAGAGTGCGGTATTAATTTAAAAATATACCTACTTAATATACTAAAAATACTAAAAGTATAAAAATACTGAAAATGCTATATTTGGTATGTTGATGCAGTATACCAATATACTAAAAAAATATACTGGCAAAGTATTTTTAGTATACTAAATACTAAAAATGCTATTTTGCAAAGGAAAAGAAATAATGAATGAAATAATCAATACAAGAGCAAATAGGAAAACAAGTAAGATTTAGATAAAAGCAAAAATGTGCGGTATTTATTTAAAAATATACCTAATTAATATACCAAAAATACTAAAAATATAAAAAAAAATCTAAAAAAAAAAAAATGTTATATTTGGTATGTTGATACAGTATGTTAATATACTAAAATAATATACTGACAACGTATTTTTAGTATTTTTGTGGTATATCCATTGGGCATATAGTATATTAATATATTAAATATACCGCTTGTAATAGTATTTTTAGTATTTTTGTGGTATATAAATTAGTATGCATATTTTAAGAAAAATAAATTGAAATTTACTTAAATTTAGTATACGTAAGTGAATCATCATCAAGCTTATTACAAGAATCTAAAACTAATAAAAGATTTATTATGGATATTAAAATTTAAGCAATTTAAATTATGTTGAAATTTATTTTTGTCAAGTTTTTAAGACAAAAATAAAGTTAAATAATTGAAATTTACTTAAATTTAGTATACGTATGCAAATCATTTTTAGAAAAAATCAAAAACTAAAATACAGATTTATAGCTTCCGAAAAACACTTGAATTAAGTGCTTGGGTATGAGTACTCGAATTATGTTCGTTCATAACATTTTTATACTCTTTTGATTGATTTTTTACTGTCAGCAGCTGGACATAAAATTGTGTGTTTATCACTCACCGAATCCATTGATGATCTTCACTGTGGTCTTCTCGTTGGACATGTCGCAGTTGGCGGGATTAAGAGTATAATTAGTATCCGATTCATTCACATAAGTGGGCACCAAACAGAACTCGTTCTTGTAGATGTACAACATGTCATCCTCGCGCAACAAAGTTCCATTCTCATGCAGCTGATAGGTGTCATAGTAATTGGCTTCAGGCAGCAGCGAGAACATTTGGTTACATGGTCTAAAGCTCTGCACCACAAACTGTTTATAGATATTCACATTGTAAACGCTCTGATTGCGCATTGTCACATTTATCGTTGCCTCTGGCCAGGTTTTGTTGCTCGTATCTTTGGCGCACTCGCTGTTGTTGAAGATGTATCCCCAAGGACAACAGATGTTGATGCACGGCTTCAGCTTGCAGACGCAACCACGCATGTGCGGAGCAACATCAATGCGATCCACGAGATCCTTGTAGATGTAATCATATGTGCCCACATAATGACTGGGTATCAAGACTCCTTCATAATTGTAGCTGCCATTGGGATACGAAGGATATCCCGTCACATTCACCGTGTCGAAGAAACTACACTGTGTGTGGATGCCATTCCTCTCATGAAAGTTGCCCTCATCACCCAGAGCATGGACACCAAAGGGACTGCCGGGGAGGAGGCGGAAGAGGACGAGGAAGACGACGCCAACCAAGGTGACGCCACAGTAGAGTGGACCACTTCTGTGGTGAACAGGCTTCTGCATTTTGTGCTCTCTGTAAAAATATAACAGAGGAAATTCAACAATTAATTCTAATAATAATATTCAAGTGCGAAGCACATGCAACAATTAACTATTCAGCAATATGAGTCATGCCTAAGCCAACTCGACTTAATTTGAATTAATTATACACGTCGAGATTCTCAACAGCGAACTAATTTGTTTTGTTTTCCCAGAACGCCTTTAAAAGTTAGTCACACATTATTTAAATTAAAAACAAACAGAGAGCATATACACAAATGTTGTTTTGTGCGGTTTTATTTACTCTTTCAGAGAAGCAAGTTCTAAAATGTATTTAATTCAATATCCTCAGAATATATTTTGGAACAAGAGAGAAGGAAATGAAATTTCAATAATTTAGTAACTAAATTATATAAAATAATATATTTAGAATAAATTAAGCTTTGTCATGAATTGTATTTATTCGAATAAAAGCAGCAAATATATGAACAAATTTTAAATTTCAAGAAAGAAATAAAATTGTGTAAGGCATTATGAAAATATGTTCAAAAATTAATTGACATTTACATTTTACAAGTACTAAAATTTATGTAATTCAATAACTCACTGCATAATGAAGAAGATTTACAGGAAATAAATAATATTTAAGGTAATCTGAATTGATATTTAAAATTATTTTATAAAATGAAAGTTAAAGTTGATTTAATTTAATAAGTATGTAAATATTGAAAACGATTTAAAATACAAAAAGAAATTAAACGAAGTTACTGAATATGAAATTATATTTAGAATACCTTGAGATAATAAATGCATAAGTACTAAGCATTTAATTACTTGAATAACTCAGTATATATTTAAGAAAATTGTAATACCCGAACGGTAGAAAACGGAATACATAAAACTGAATAAATATTTAAAATACTCTTATGACAAAAAATTGCATCTTGAACTATATGATTTTATTTTGAGTTTATTAAAAATAGTAAAACTTTATAGCTGATATAAGAGAGTTTATTTTAAAATTATTATAATTTTAAGATTATTACATTCCATAAGGTAATTCAAGATTCTTGATTAGAGAAACCCAGAAGAAAGTGCTCACATTTTTTTAAGTTCTGTTGTTCAGAGTTTTAAGAAGAAGTAAAATACAAGCAAGAAATAAAATAAAGTAATTTTATCTGTATTGATATCTAAGCTCTTTTGAGGTCATTTCTTTTCAAAGGCATATAATATATTGCTTAAATTATAGAAGAAAGAATCGTTATAAAAATTCTTAATGCTTACTAATTTATGTAAATCAGCTTTAGCTTGATGGACAACACTCTTAAGCGTCAAACACTATACATGCGTGAGCTCATCGTTTTGGAAATCTCTCTGAAGCGCACGCAAACCTTTTCAACAGGTTTTTGCAGCGTCTGGTGAAAAGAAAGGTCATGGGGACTTGTTGCGTCAGTTTCAATTAGGGCAACAAGTCTTTGAGGTCATGTTTAAACGGTCACAAGGACAGAACGAACTAATACAGGACAAACAGGATATACAGGATACACAGAATACACGCAATGGGCGTTCCAACACACACAGCGGGGCATTAATCATCTGAGAACAGAAAAAATAACGTACACACATCGAAAGCGTTTATGAATTTCCATTAAATTGATACTAAGTGCCAGCAACTGTCAATATCGCTAGTCGAAGCGACGCAGCCCCGCCCACCTCCCCGCCCACTTCCCACTTCCACATTTCCTAGTTGTCGCTTTGCGTCAGTCGTTAGTTAGTTGGCTTAACAACTCCCACTTCTGGTCTCCCGTTTCGCCATAAATTCATTACAAATGCGAAAAGTCTGCCCCAACCCCCCACCACCAACCCCCCAAGTTCATCATTATCTCCATCCCTCATGGGCTATCACTATCTTATCAAGCTAACATCATTAGAGGCCAAACAAAATTCAAATTTGGCTCAACACATTGATCGCAATATATTTGCATTTGTTGTGGACATTGTCTGAGGGGAAAGAAGGAAAGGGCAGGGGAGATTGAAAAAGGGAATGAAGCTATGCACACCTTGAAAATATTGTTGAATTTATGACCCCAAATGGGGTAAACAGTTATTTAATAACGACAAGTATTTTGCGAAAAATTAACATAATTAATTGCCTCGCATGCAATTGAAATTTTCAACAGCCGAAAACCATTCGACTCCAATCAAAATAATTGTTCCGCCTTCTTGGCAGCTGCCTCCTGCAGTCTGCTAAAGAAAAACTGCCCGAAATGTGGCTATTAAATTGATTTACAGCCGACATTTGCAGCCATTGATGATGCGATTTTCCGCATTTCCAGTTGAAAGTTTTTATGGCAATCACTAGAATTGTTTCTCTTGTGTAATTCAGTTGTTTATTTAATGATTCAAAGCACTTGTTGTGCTCAGCTTTGATTTCTGCTATCGATCGTATTAATAATGCTGATCATAGCTTATGATTGCGATTATCAACCTCTGAATCATGGGTGTGTCAAGAACTACCAACAGAATGTTAATTGTAGAGGTATCATATTTGATCAGTTAATGTCAGCCAACTGTCAATAGTATGTTAGCAACATATTAATATTACAATTTACGCTTTAAGTTGGCACAAAAGAGAGAATTAACAAGTAAGAAAGTTACAGTCGAGTGTGCTCGACTTTGAGATACCCGCTGCTTATTTTAAATAGAAGCAAAATATTGCGATATTTTTTCAAAATATACCAAAAATGCAAAAATGAAATATACCAAATTGTATATTTGGTATATCGATATAGTACCACAAAATATACCATAGACCGCACAATGCACCAGATTGTCGTCCAAAGCAACTCAGATCCCTAGTAAGTAGCATTTTTGCCCATACAAAAGTATTACTTTAATAACTTCCATAATTTTTATCTGATCACACTCAAATTTTCAGGAATCACAATTACTATAGTTGTTATTGTATATACCAAAATTCGCAACTCAAGCTATAAAAATACGACTGTTATTCGATTTTTTTTTATTTGCGGGGGCGAAAGTGGGCGTGGCAAAAATTTGAAACAAACTTGATCTGCGTGCAAACATAACAAATGCGGTCAAAAAAAATTATTATGACTATCTATTATAGCCTCTGAGATCCAGTGTTTCATACGGACGGACGGACAGACGGACATGGCTAGATCGTCTCGCTGTTGACGCTGATCAAGAATATATATAACATACTTTATGGGGTCGTAGGTGCCGAAGATGCACAAAGTTATAATACCCTTCTACCCTATGGGTGTCGGGTATAAAAAGAGAGTGAAAAAGACTAAGAGAACACTCGATAAGATAAAGCCCAAGACAAAGACTATTTACCAGATAGTTATTGAACTTCTCAGAACTGAACTCGAACGATTACAATTTATTCGGAGCAAGCTGCTGATGTTGATGATGATTAATTATTAATGCTATTAAATTGTCACTTCCGTTGGCAAAACACATTTAAAATATCGATCGATAACGAGGCGCAACAATGTGATTCATGCACTTACTTAACTTGATTCTCAGCAACGATTTCGATCAAAACAAATATCATTTATGTATTTTTGACCAGGCGTGGAGTTGGGAGGGGGTTGGGAGGCAGCGACTAATGGAGGCACGACGACGCATTTAACAATTATGTATGCTAAAGTGCATAAAGCCCCCGGTCGCAAGATTTATCGACACGGCTGCTGATAAAGCAATGCGATACGATACGAAACGAAACGAGTCGCGAACGTGTCACGCGGCGTATGCGCAATATATTTATGTACACCGTTTCCCTATGCTAATTTCCACAAATATAACATATGAATTGCACGCAGCAATTAAAACACATCAACTCAACTCACAGTTATGAATAGAGAATTTTAAATTGAAATAACAATTTTGTTTGTGCGTATCAAAGTTGAATAAAAAATATAGAGATAGCGTTTCTTAATGCTTTATTGTTGAATTATGTGTGTGGCTGCCATTATCAGTCGGAACGCTTTGTGGTCAGGGCGAGAGTCGGAACCGCGGCAAACTAATCGCAAACGTAGCCGCAAAGACAGCGAACTTCAAACTTGAAAATGCGAATCCACCACAATGGGGTGAGAAAGATAAACAACACCTTCCACAAAAAAAGAATGAAACTAGCGAGAAGGCTTGAGGCGAGTGGACTCGATTGTGAGATACCCGCTACACATTTTTAATAAGACTAAAATATACATAGTAGTATTATTCTTCAAATATACCAAATAATTATACTGAAAAAATACTGAAATATACCGAAAGCTATATCAATATACAAATACTTCAATAAAAGCAAAACATTGCGGTATTATGATTAATATATATTAAATTAATATACCAAAAAATACTGAAGAATATTAAATGTTATATTTGGTACATCGATATACTAATAATTCAAAAGAGGCAAAACATTGCGGTATTAATCTTAAAACATAACATATTAACATACCAAAAAAATGCTAAAATATACTGAAAGCTATATTTGGTATATCGGTAGACTAATACTCCACTAAAAGCAAAGCATCTTTAAATATATTCAAATAATAATCCACGAAAAAATATTGAAATATACCAGAAGCTATATTAGTATATTGATATATTAATATTTCATTAAAAGCAATGAGGTATTATTATTAAAATATACCGAAAAATATACCGAAATATATATTTGGTATATCAACATACTAATAGATTAAAAACAAAGCATAGAGTTAAAAATATTCTAGATTGTCAATCATAGTAAGATAAGATATAAAATATACACATAAAACTATTTCTTAAATAACTTCTAATGACGCTGATCAAGAGTATATTCTTTACTTACTTTGGTCGGAGATGACTACTTCACAATATTATAATAGCCTTTTTTTTTTGGGTAGCGGGTATAAAAACGAAATACTTGTGAGTGTGTGAGTGCTTGCGATTATTTTGAAATTCAACAAAAACATTTTTAATTGTTATGGTCTGAGCCATTGACGGTTTTCCGACTGTGCGAGTATGTTTTCCCGCAATGCTTTTCATTCGTACGAAAATTCCACAAACATTAATACAATTCCTAGTATTTTAAGTATTTTTAGCGCCACACAAACATTCTCTTTCCCCTTCCCACCCCTCGCTTTATCTCACCCCTCTTTGAGCACTTTGTGCCAAGCCCAGCAAATTGATTGGTTATTCGTATAAGAGGCAACCCCCAAAATTTCTCTGGTAATTTGCAACTTGCCAAATATTATTTAAGGTCATCATCGAGCAAGACGGATTAAACACATAAACGCACCTTAACCACACATCTATCCATCCATCCATCTATCTATCCATGTGTTGCTTGCCCACTCTGCCCCCGACCAGCCCCCTAAATCAATCATGTGGAAACAGACAAAAAACAAACCATTAAAAACGAGACGTTTTTATACAATTCAATTTCCTATTGCCGCATTTCCTTTTTGCTCATCGCTTATGTGCAATAAAATTGTATATTTTACTACTTTCTAAATTTATTTTTTTTAAATGTTTGTATTTGTAAATAATGCTAAAGTTCTAAATGATATTTAATTAGATTAGTGTTTTGTCGAAAAGTGCAAAACATGTTTTAAAATTACACACTTTTTATAAATTTTGATTATGAAAATAACTTTGAAAATCATATATTTTCTAATACTAAAATTGTAAATAATATTTTAAATCATTTTACCAATTACATAGTTTTTTTTATTTCTTAAATTTAAAAAACTACTTTTTTTAATGTTTGTTCTTTTTAGATGTAAATAGATTATTATTATTAGATTATTAGATTTTAGCAAAAATGTTGAAAATGTACAAATTTTTATTTAGAATGTATACACCTATAAATTACAAACTATTTATAATTATGAAAATGAAAATTGCTTCAGAATCTGCAAATGTTGAAAGTTGCTCTCATTAAAAACGCAAAAATTCAAATTATGTGTAATTATCGAAATAAAAACATGTTCTAAAACGAACATGTTTACATTGAAAAAGCCCATAAATTACATATTTTTCATTATTGATACGAAAACTACTTCAATATCTGAATGTGCTGAAATCGGCCCTCATTAAATATGCTTAAAAATGAAATATTTGTAATTTGTTTTCATAAAAACTCGTTCTAAAGTAAAAGTACCTGCTCTATTCTATATACATTAAACTAGCTTACAAATTTCATATTTCATATAATAATATGATAAAATTACAAACTGTAGATGAAATTTAATTATATTTTTGTAAAATGAAAATAAGCTATTCTATTTTCATTGGATAAGCCAATAAATGACATTCCTGGTATTGTATTCATACGAAAACTAATTTTAAATCTACGAAAACAAATTTAAAATCTAAAAATGTTCAAAATTGTTCTTTAAAAATGCCTAAAAATAACATATTTATAAGCTTATTCTAAAACTAAAACCATTTTGTTTTAGATGAGTTTGTAGTACAAAATTCTTTTCACAAGTAAGATGATGATCAAATAAAATTAAAATAGGTCTAAAATGCGATATGAAAACTTTGCTTAAAAATGAAAAGTATAAAAAGTTAAATATAAACTGGAATTTTCAGAGCATGTTTATTGTCTTATTTTGATCATTTTAATTTAAAAGTACATCTTAAATACTGTTGAAAGTCATGAAAATTGTTGAAAATTGATCATTGCTCTTTAAAAATATATCTTAATTACTTTTCGAATCCTTAGAAAAACCAGCATAGCAACTATATTGCAATCCATGTGTCACTTTGTTAGCTACTTAGCCATAAATAAAACTTTGATAACGTAGAGGATAAAGTATAAGTTAATTACCTTAGTAGTTGGCAATAAATACAACTTTGATACACATTAGATATGGCAGAGGACCTTAGACATAACATGTAAAAGAATTGCGAAACTTATTATTCCCCAGTGTTCGATAGTGAAAGTGAACAAAACAGCGAAAGGGAAAGAGAGTCGGATGTCTATGTGCATTTAGCTAATTAAAATGTAATTTCATTACGCTTATCAAGGACTGCACCTGCGTGATAAACAGCAGTTGCTTGCAGCTAAATTATGATTATAGCTAATCCGGATAATACGAAAAAAACGTTGAATTTATTCAGTACTCAAAGTGTTATCATATCGAATGTGATCCTGATGTAGTTTTGTTTGCCAAAACAACACGACGTGTCGTTTGACGCCAGAGTTGGTTTCTTTTTTTTTATACGAATATATATATGAATAAATCGTGCGAATCGTACGAATAATATTCATTGCCATGCCGACTGCCTCTGGGCGGGGGGTGAAATAAAATAAACAAATGTAGGAAAAACTGAAAGCTGAAGGCAAACAATAAACAATATAAGAAAACATATGAACAAATGTGCAAATGTGTAAACAAATGTGCATAGCAAAGACTTGAAAGTGTTCCCAAAACAGGTGAAAAACAAACGTGTGTGGGGTAAAAACAGAGGGAGAGAGATAAAGTAGTAGAAGAGTGGGAATGGAAATGCGGGAAATGATATGTTAGCATTGCCAAGGTCGTTTTACCACCCACCAACTTAGTTTGTTAGCCACTTGAGGTGACTCAAAAAAGTGCAACAAATGATTCCAGTTGGAAAAACAGTTTTGAAAGACAGCCGCAATTAACAGTATTTGTCATGCAGTTAACTTTATCACAGCTGCCTAGAAATTCCCAACTGAGTCAGTAAACAAATGCACTCTCTATCGTATCTATGCCAAAATCTGACATTTGAGTGCCATATCAGCCACAATTAATTAGTGTTTATGGGTCATAAAAATTAAATATAGATTGAATGGCCAATTAGGTGAAATTAAATGTCACACTCTGCGAGGGATTATGAGGGATTATCAGAGGATGAGTCCAGAACTGAATTTATTTTAAATGAGGTTCATTTTATTAGTTTAGTTACTATAAATAGTTGCAGTTGTTAAAAACTTAATAAAAACTAATCCTCCTACGGAATGAGAGCTGAATATTCTTTCAATTTGCGAAATTTTTTTAGATTATTTATTTTAATTAATCTCAATTCCTAAAAACTTAATAAAAACTAATCCCTCAACGAAAGGAGAACTGAATATTCTTTAAATTAGCTAAATTTTATTGGATTATTTAATTTAAACAATCTCAATTCCTAAGAACTTAAAAAGAACTCATTTCTTAACAGAATGAGAAATAAAATTATTGGTTATGATAGGATTTTTCATTATTAGAATATTTAGCGGGTATAATTATTGGTTGTGAATTGCTTTTTCTTTAAATTAGCTGAATTTTATTAGATTATTTACTTAGAACAATCTCAGTTCCCAAAAACTTAATAAGAACTAATCCCTCAAAGGAATGAGAAACAAAATTATTTGTTGAAATATGATTTTTCTTTAAATTAGCGGAATTTTATTATATTATATCATTCTTCAACGGAATGAGAAATAAAATTATTAATTTGAAAATTAATTCTGTTTTAAATACCTTGATTTTATTAGATTATTTTCTAAAAATATTAATACGTCCTCAAAACTAATCTCTCTACAGAATGAGAAATAAAATTATTGTTTGTGATATGAATTTTCTTTAAATTAGCTGAATTTTATTCGATTACTTACATCTCAGTTCCTAAAAACTTAATGATAAATAAAATTCAGCAAAATATATGACAACATTTTAAACAGAATTCACTTGAGAAATATTTTGGGGAAATACGGAAATTTTAAACTGAATTGCTTGTTGATTATTGTTGTTGTTATTTCAAAAGATTAATCTTACATCTTTAAATAAACTAAACATTTCAATTGAAAACACAGAAATACTAAAAATAGTTACACTTGCAGCACAATTTCAATGAATTTCCCAATTTATTTATGAGAACGAAACAAGACTGTTCGAATTATTTACAGCAATTTAAGTAGATGGCTTTGCATGTGCACAGAAAATACTCTGCGTCGCCATTGAAAAATTAAAAATTAATTACCCCACATACAAAATATTATAAATAAATTCCCCGACACTTCTGTATTTTAGAAACATGATTTAAAAATAGCAAAGAAAACCATTTTAAAGATGTAAACTCGATTAATCAATGGCTTTCAACAGTTTCCGAAAATAAAGGCACTTAAATAAAAAAAAAAAAAGCTATTAAACTAAATCTCAAATGTATTTCGAATCTGACCCACAATCCAATCAATTAATAATATACATTTAAAAAATAAAAATATGTAGTTAAATTGTAAATTCATGCACTTAATTGCTGTTAAAAAAAAAATCTAAAAATAAAAGCACTTAGAAAAGGGATTAAACTGAGGCTGAAATATTTAGAGTCTGGCAAACATGTGTTATCAATTATCAAGTATAATTATATATATTATACTGTGTATATACATTTCAAAATTGGAAATTTATTTAATGATTTGACTAATATTCCAGAAATAAAAGCACTTAGAAGGGGATTTGAAAGGGATTAAACTAAAGCTAAAATATTTGGAATCTGGATAACACATGTTATGAAATATAATTACATATGTTATATATAAAAAATGTTTAATATATTAAAGAAGATTCCAAAAATAAAAGTGCTTAGAAGAGGATAAAAAAGATTTAAACTGAAGCTAAAGTATTTTGAATCTTGTACACATTATATATACATTATAAAATAGTAAATTTGAGCAATTAATTGTCTTTAGAAAATAAAGAAATTAAAATCACTTTCAAATGGGTTTAAACTGAAAATTTTTGGAATCTAGGAAAACATATATTTGGCAAACATATGTCATATATCATCAAGTATTATTGTTGATGTTATATTTTATATAAATACATTTTAAACTTTATAATTCAAGCGAATAAAAGTTTAAAGAAGCTTCCAAAAATAAAATCATTTAGAAGAGGATTTAAAAGGGATTAAACTGAAGCTAAAATATTTGGCAAACACATCTTATGAATTATAATTGCATATGTTATATATAACAAAAGTACATTTTGAAATTTATAATTCAAGTAATTAATAGATTAAAGAAGATTCCAAAAATTAAAGCTCTCAGAAGGGGATAAAAAAAGATTTAAACTGAAGCTAAAGTATTTCGAATCTGGTACACATTATATATACATTATAAAATAGTAAATTTGGACAATTAATTGTCTTTAGAAAATTTAAAAAAATAATACCACTTGGATATGGGATTAAACTGAATGTATTTGGAATCTAACAAACATATATTATCAAGTATAATTATTGATATAACATCAATAATACAATACATATATTGAAGATATATAGTATATGTACATTTTAAAATCGTAAATTCAAGCAATTAAAAGTTTAAAGAAGATTCCAAAAATAAAAGCACTTAGAAGGGGATTAAAAAGGGTTTAAACTGAAGCTAAAATCTGTCGAGTTTGCCACACATGTGCTATCAATTAGAATAATATATGCATGTGTATATATAACATAATATAGTATAGAAAATCGACGCCCACTCGAATGGCATCTGGACTATTTAGACTGCGTCGTCGTCTATAAATATTAGCTATAGCACTTCAACAAAGCGTTATCTTCTCTTCCATTTGTACTTACCAACTTGCAGGCTATATGTGTCGATATATCTATATAGTATATATACACTATATGTGTATTATATATGTAGAATATTTGCTTCAATCAAGTTGTTTGTTCCTGTCTCGACGACTTCTCCGTAGTAAATCTTTTGTCACTTTGCAAGCTGAAAACCTTCTATTTGAATAGGTTTTTGTGTATAGTATAGAGTATGGTATGTATATTCGAGCACCTCTATAGCTGGGTATCTACATAAACATATTAACACACATATAACATATATAGCTAATCACATTAACCCCTTCTTTAGTGTTCAGTATGCAAGTCAGCCTCAACAGTTGAACGCATTGATTCGCGGTTCTTTTTAAAGTAATTTTGCTGACTTGGGGTTTTTATTTTTATTTTTGTTTAAACACTTCGCAAACTTGATATTCGCTGTTGTCGTTGTCGATGTTATTGGAGTTGTTGTTGTTGTTGTTGTGGACGTTGATAAAAATCGGATGACAAGTACCCGTGAATGTTGTCACAAATATGATTTTTTTTGCAAACTCTCTTGTAAGTTAACTCACTTGAACAAAACTGGAACTGGTCAACCGAGCGTTTAATTACACAATGCACAACTTTATGGGGGGATGTTCACAATGACCAATATTTTGAAAAGATCAACAAAAATACACAAAACATTTCATATTGTGGTTTACAGGGAATTCCCGTGCAGCAGCGTTTACACTGAGTCCGAATCCGAGTCTAGTTTGCGTGTTGGAGCGATGTTCGTTTCAACCGGTTAGATTATCATAGCAATTAAGAAAGCAAAAACTGATTTGAATTCATTAATGAATTATCATCAACTCCATTGCTGCTAATATCCCACACGTTGTTTCTTTCTTTCTTCCGCGACGCTGCCGCAACGCGCGACGAACTCAAACGAACTGAGTGAACACCACACAAATGGGAGATAAACTTCCGTGCTCTGCGAATGTGTATGGGGATATGTTACAGCGAGCGCTGTTAAGTGCCGTCGAATGTTAATGCTGGCACGTTGTTAATAAAGCTTCTCCTGCTATGTACATAGTTGTGGGTGCACGCAAGCCTAGTGCAGGCGCCAGAGCTGTTAACACTGCACTGTTAAAAGTGAACCCAACTAAGTTTAGCACACTTTTAATTATGTGACTGTTAAATCAAGCGATGTAACTCTGTCATGGGTGATGGGAGATAAACTTTCACGCTCTGCGTATGTGTGGGGATATGTTACAGCGAGTGCTGTCGAATGTTAATGCTGACACGCTGTTAATAAAGCTTCTCCTGCTATGTACATATGTAGTTGTGGATGCACGCAAGCGTAGTGCAGGCGCTAGAGCTGTTAGCAGCCGTTAAGTGTAAACCCAACTTAGATTAGCACACTGTTAATAATGCGTCTGTTAAATCAAACGATGTAACTCTGTCATGGGAGATGGGAGATAAACTTCCGAGCTCTGTGTTACAGCGAGCGCTGTTAAGTGCTGTCGAATGTCAATGCTCACTAGCTGTTAACAAACCTCCTCCTTTTATGTAGTTGTGGGTGCACGCAAGCGTAGTGCAGGCGTCAAAACTGTTAACAACTGCTACCGCACTGTTAAGTGTGTAACTATTGAATGCTAAGTTTACAACCCTGTTAATTATGCGTCTGTTAAATCAAGCAATGTAACTCAGTCATTGAAGGTGTTGATCGAATTGGTTGCAAATTCCGCCCTGTTAACAGACTTGTGCTTCACTGTTAAAATTCCTCCATCATATTGTGTAGGTGGCGAAACAAAAGCCACATGGCAATTGATAGACGATCGCCAGCAGTTTGCCAGCAGTTGAAATGTAAACAAACAGACAAGTGGATCGTGAATGGATGCTTTAAATGGTCAAAGAAACAAAAAACAAAGACCTGTCGATTTGCTCTCAAACAAAACGGTTTGCCCTCTGGCAAAAACTGTTTCAAGCTGTGATTCAAAGTGTTTTGAATATGTTTATTAATCAATTTAATTGCCACCGCTTGCAATTCAATTAGCCAGCTGACTACTGACCGAAAGCTCAACCAATAACAAACGAATTTGCACATAGAGATAAAAATCAACACGTAATAATTAAGCTTTTCTTGTGAGCTGCGTTAAGCTCGGCATTAACTGTAATTCTGTGTAGCTTTGTGCGCTCTCAGAGAAATTCTCATGGTGTTATTAATTGCACTTGGCATCTTGATTGAATCACTCACAATTATCAGTTTTACACATTTTCTTAATAAACAGAAATATTTATTCATTTTTTTTTTATAGCTACTGAGAATTTCAAAGCAATTGTCTATAATTTTTGTAGTAATTTTCTATTTATTAATCAAGTTGGACTTACACAAAAGCTCTTGTAATTGTTTTGATCTGCACATTCTTGGTATTCTTTGTATTCTCTGTTTACGTCTGTTTTATTTACAGTTATGTATGTCAGAATTGTCCAATTTAAATGAAAGAATCAGCGGAAACAAATTGCTTTAAAATGGGGATATTCGAGTGTTTTGCTGTCCAATGTCACGTATTATTTTTGAAATAAATGTAGCTAATATATTACAGTTTTGCCTTGTGTCCCATTGGAGTACGTGTTCAAAGTCAGCGCTGGCAAATGGCAATCATCATTATGATATAATAGGTTAATTCGATAATTTAATTTTTGGATCGATCCAAAAAAATTAAAAATTATGAATTATGAAAACCGATAAGTGCAATTTTGTCCTACAAAGAAACAAAAACAATTCAATTGCCAATTAATTTGATTTGTTTTTTGTTTATGTCTGATTTGAAAGCAGTTAAAGTGCGCAGTATTATTTTAATAATAAGCCCATCACATGAGACGTGCCCCGCCCGATTTGTCTTTACCCTTCCCGTTCCGTCGGATAAATGTTTTGGGTAGGGGAAACTTATTCCATGGTATTCCCGAATTATATGCGACTTGGTTGAAGGCGAGAGTTCACGATACAAAACTGGTTTTTTCGCTTAACATTGAGCTTCAAGTGCCGGTAACTACACATATTGTCAAAAGATTCAGAGATTCGGTAATACGTATATTCACTGCAAAAACAAACTAAAAAATAAACACGAAACAACAGAAACAACAACACGTATACAACAGACAATGTTGTGGGCAGCTGTTGCTCTCTTTGCGAACCATAAAAATCACATTTTAATTGCCAGGCCAGAGACAAGGCAAATGCGAAGCGAGGCGAGGCGAAAAGAGAAGAGAGCAGAGTCAACGCATCCAAGGCTCTGACTCTGATGCCACAGAGGCCTGGACTGGCCTTGTAATCAAATTCCTGACTAGCAAACAGATGTCGAAACACGCTCTTCAAGGGCCGAAGTTCACAGTTCACACACAGCAAATATTTATGCCTTCAACATTGATTATACACTCACTTTACTATTATTTCGGTGTTTATCTTTTACATTCAACTTGCACTTTTAAACCTAACGTATTTTTACTTAATTAGTTTTCCGCTTTTCCGTTGCTTGTTTGCTTAACCGCTACCGAACTTCTGAACCGACGAATTCATTGCGCCATCGACAAAGTGAGCCACAGTCAACCACTGTTAACTAACAGAAGCGAACTTCAGAGCTTTCGTACAACGCCAGCCTAAAAGTATGCAGCAAAAATTTCAAATGTGCGTGGGAACTAGGAACATACGAATTTTTCACCTTTGACATATTTATTTATTTAAGTGAGCCAAGCAAACAGATTCTATTGAATTCATTCAAAGCTGGATTCAATTTAATGTATTCTTGTCTTGAGCTCATTAATTGCATAATTCAAATTTAAATGGTTATGAGAATATTGGCTTGAATAAAAACAACATTTTTTTTTTTTTTCGATTCACCTCTTCTTTTAATAATTACGTATAGTGCAGTTATTATATTTCTTTATCATTTATATTATATTATTGACTCATTTGTATACGTATGAATATTCTGTATATTTCAACACCGTCATAAACAATGCTAAAGCAAATTTTGTTGCCACCTTGCCTAATGAAAATTTTAAAGAAAACAAACATACTATTGTTGCTGTGCCTAAAACATCACTTCAGCTGATTATGACACAAGTCCTTAGTGGTAGACAAACATATCATTAAAAGGTTCATCGTCACTATATTATTATTTCATTACATAATTAGGTCTAGGCTAGCAGTAATGAATACGAAGGAGTCCCAAAAATGTCCTAGCTGGTGCATAAATAAATAATAATATGTTAAAAGCTTAATTTAATAATTGAGGTAAGCGCAACTCGTAAGTTAAGTGGGCAAGTGGGCTATAACTGGTAATGCTCATTTAAAAATAGTACAAAATTTTAATTTAAGCGACATTTATTAATTAAAAAAAAAATTAATTCATTCATTAAACTGTTTCAACTGATTAGCATAATCTGTATTAGGAATTCTTAAGACGCAAATAAAGCAATCAGGCAATACTAAAGTAAATGCAAATGCAAATGCCAATTGTACATTTAAAATTCCTTTATTCAATGTCTTAGTGTTTCCAAAAATATTTGTAAGAAAATGATGTCATTTAGATATAAAAATCAAATATTACTGTATTTGGCATTGTTTCTAAATCAGTTGTTGTTCAACTGCTTTGTAGTTCTGGTAACAATATTTTTGTGTAGAAGTCTTTAATTGCTTTCAGGATTTATGCAGCGGCTCCTCAACTGGAAGCGAAGTCACTTTTTTGTATTAATATTCAATTTGGAGCTGAATATTTTGTTTCTTATTGAATTGAAACTTTTTGGTTTTATTTTGCGTATATATCCATGTTGTTTTTACGTTTTTCTTGGCTATTGGCTTCAAAATTGAAGACTTTTTATATCAACTTGTGTTAAGGTTAGAATTTTAAGGCTGAGTATTATCAAACTTAAGTACAAAGTGTAGCTTTCTAGCTACAATAATTTTAATACATATGTATGATACATACATATGTATATAAGAACTAGGACTCAAAATATTCCAAACTTTGCAAGTGGAGCAGCTTGTCCAGCAGGTTCAACTTGGGTTGTATTGTCGAATTCAGCTAAGTTTGGATTACCAAATTCAGCTAAAGTTGCGTTGTCAACTCCAGCCAAAGTTGGATTGTCGAATGCATCTAAATTTGTGTTAATTAATTCAGTTGTAGTTGGATTGTTGGGCTTAGTTATAGTTGTGTCAATTTCTCGTGGTTGAACGCATTTCTTTTCACACGATGCCAAGGAGCAATACCTATTTTTGTTGCCTCCACAGCCGTGATAGGACATTCTCCTACAGGATCGTGTCCTGTTGCTGTAATACCACATATGGTCATTGGCTGTCCTGTGACAGTGGTTGGCTCGCCTTGTGCCAGAGTCCTTGCCACCAACACAATTTCGTTCAGCTATAAAAATATATATTGACAATTTCAAAGTTGTTTTTCAATTTCAATTACTCACACGGCCGAACTCGTCCACGACAAAATTGCGCCTCGTTGTGGATCAACATGAGCGCCAGGCAAGCCAACAACAATATTAATTTCATTTTTAATGCATTCCAAATGGACCTTATAGTCTAAAATTTGATAAACATAACTAAAAGCAGTTCACTCACGATGCTTGGTTATAATTTACATTAATATAAGCTTTCAGCTTATATCTTTAAATAAAACATATTATTAATTATTTAGTATTTCGCCTTTTCGGTTGTTAACTTGTTTGTTTAACCGCTAGGCAACTTCTAAGCGATCAAATTTGTTGAACCAGCTACAAAGCGAGCCACAAGCGACCGCTGTTAATTAACAGAGGCTAACTTAACAGCTTTCGAGCAGCAGCAGCCTAAAAGTATGCAGTAGAAATTTACAATGATACAACCAAATGTGTGTGGAAACTAATCTAACATTGCACATATTGTAAGTGTACTTAGCTTCGAATAAATAATATAAACTATTTCAAAGAATTTCTATTATTTGTAATAATAACTTTTCAACATTAACATATTTTTCATTAAATTAATTGAGTGCTCTGACTTAAGTTATATTATTGTGTCAATGCTTTAATCGCATTCAAAAATTCGTAATTTTCTTAATTAATCTTAAAAGGAGCATTCAAAATTATGCTGCACAAATAAACTTTATATAGTCTTCTTTTAATTAAACAAAACTAATGGATTTTTATATTCATACTCATTAAAGTATACGTATTACGCACTTTTTAGCACAATCATATGAAGTGCAAAAGCGATTATTATTGCCACCACATCCTTTGAATTTGAAAGCTTTACAGCCTAGTCGGGTCTTATCGTAATACCACATTAGTTTTTGGCTTTTCCCAGCACACCAACTCATTTGATTATGACCTTCATCCTTAGTTTCATTGCAGCTCGGTCTAACTTCAATTAAAATATAATTTAAACATATTTCAATTTCACAAAATCTTTCATACATTACGAGCACGTCCCAAACAATTGGTTGCCTGACTGTTGACCAGGAAAATTGCTAGACAAACCAAGAATAGAAGAAATTTCATTACGAAAGTCTAGTTCAAACTGAGTTCAAATAGTGATTTGTCAGCATTTATATTGAAATTTGTTGAGGTAAATTTAATAATGTTTTTCGACAGCTGTTCCTAAATGAAACAATTTTTCAATGGAGCTTTATTTCATGTGAGAAACACACTCTACATTTATATTTAGTTATTAGTTATAATATTTCATTCATTCATTATTATAATCCGTTTCATCTTCATCTTCCTTATAATTGCGTTTGCACAATAATGTGCAATCAAACTTACTGCAAAATCGATTTCTGTTGCCGCCACAGCCAAGATATTGCATTTTGTTGCAGTTTCCACTGGCAAAATAATACATTTCGGGATTTGCATTTCGAGAGCAGCCTTCCACATCAGCATGTCCAATATCTTTGTGCTCGTTACAAGTGAATTCCTCTAGATATTAAGTATTTCAGTAAAGATAAGTTAAAGTTCGAGAGTTCATATAATTTGACCAACCTTGGCCTCCATGACAATGCATAAAGTGTTGAGTATAAGCTCCGGAAAAGAGCATTAGAAATACCACAAACTGCATTTAGAATAAACTTTGCAATGCTGTTCAATTGAAAGTTGAAACTAATGCGCTACTTTAAATATATTTGCTTATATAGCGGCAATGCCAACGAAAAAATACAGTTCATTGATTAAACGACAGCTGTTCGTAGCAATAAATTACAGTAGAACCTCGCAAAAATGTCCATAAATGCAAAAAAAGCATATATTTTCTCATGATTTTCAAAAAAAGTACATTCAAACCCAATTAACAAAATTACTCATTAAATCAGCTTAAGCATTGCTAGCGCCATCTATCATGCGATAGTAGTAACTTCATGTATCAGCAGCTGTACATTGAAAGTTGTGAATTGGGTGCCAGGTTGAATTGTTTACGAACACCTGTCGAGTATTTGTTATTTATTTAACGACTTTTATTATTATCAGCTTGCTATATAAACAACCTTTTATCTAGAGTAGAGTCAGAAAATTTAATTTTGCAATGAACTGCAGTTTAGTCTGGATTTTCTTAATACTTTGTGCAGTTCATAGTCAAGCGCAGGGTGATTGCCTTGGTACTGTTAGTCCCGGTAAGCAATTGAATCGAAAACCAAACCATCTTATCTTAGAACAATCTTTCTTCAGCTGATCCGAAGTGTTTTCCGGATAGAGATGTAGGACATACTAAAAGATCATACTGCAGCAGGAATGCCAATAATGTCATGTGGTATTACGACTCGTCTAGTGGATCCTGCAGAACATTCGCCTATAAAGGCTGTGGCGGCAATAAGAATCGTTTCTGTACTTGGGAGGATTGTGTAACGGAATGCAAAAGACTTGACAAAGCTTGAATTAAGTATAAAGAATTTCACTTCATAAATTACATTCGTAAGTTCTTTATACTTTATTGCATTATTAAAACATAAATGATTCAAGCATGGTTAAGCATTTCAATATGTAGCAGAATGCAAAAGATCTGACAAATTATACAATTTATAATAATTTATAATACAATGAATTTCACTTTGTAAATTATATTCCTAACTTCTTTACACTTTATTGCATTATTAAAACATATGTAAATGACTCAAACATAGTTAAGAATTTCAGAATAGTTAACACCATTGAAATTTCTTACAAACGCATATCCCCAAATTAAATTTTTGAATTTGTAGTCAAATTTTTGTAGTCCAACCAATAATTGTGTCATGAAAACATATCATTAAAAGTCTCGTCCAAAGACATACTATACTTTTATTCAATTAAGTCATTAGACCCAGCCTAACACAATTGAATACGTAAAAGTGACATAAGAGCCCAAAATTATTTCAAGCTAACTCATAATTGAATTAAGTTGTACTAAAAAACAGAATTTATGGCATAGTTTGTATAAAGACTGCAAGTAACCTTAGCGATGAGGATGAAGCGATGCGCTAATGAAAATATTATATAACAAATCTAATTTATTTATTTATATTTAAATTTTCATTTTGGAAACGAATTTATTGCAACTCATTATCCATTCTCTGACATAATCAATATTAAATGCATTTACACTTATATTCAAAATTAAGGTTAAAACAAAAAAGAAAGCTTCAGTCGAGTGTGCTCGACTGTGAGATACCCGGTACATATTGAGAATAAAAGTAAAACAGTGAGGTATTAATTTAAAAATACACCAATTTAATATTCCTAAAAAATACTACAAATATACCAACTATTTGGTGTATTGCTACACCACTACATAAAAATATACCATGGAATGTATAATATACCAGATTGTCAGCCAAAGCAACCAACTAAATAACTTCTACAATTTTTATCCGATCGCTACTAAATTTTAAAGAATCATAAATACTGTAGATATTGTTGTATGTACTAAAAATTCAGTTTAATATCGATAACAAGTGCTGTCGAATAAAAATTATATTTGCATCTCTTATAGTCTCTGAGATTTAGTGTTTCAAATGGACAGACGGACAGACAGTCAGGCGGATGGCTCTATCGTCTCTATATCAAGAATATATAATTTCTTTAAAGGGTTGGATTTGCCACCACAAAAAAGTTATAATATACTTCCACCCTATGGGTAGCGGGTATAATTAATTTTCTCAAAATATTACTAATAAAATTGTTATTCAAAATAAGTATTTTAAATGATTGAAAGTACTAAAATGTTAAATATAAAAGCACATCAAAAAGAATTCAATCAATCAGATTTGTTTATTATATATTTTTGAAGGCAAGTATTTAATCAGCAGCTGGAGCTGGAGTTGGGTCAGTAGGAGCAGCTGTAGTTGGATTGTTGGGTTGAGGTGTGATTGGGTCAACGGGTCTAGGACGAACACATTTCCTTACACAGGACTCCAAGGAGCAGTAGCGATTCTTGTTGCCTCCACAGCCGCGATAGGACATTCTCCTACAGGATCGTGTCCTGCGGCTGAAGTACCACATTTCGTCATTGGAATTTCTGTGACAGTTGTCGCCTCGCCTAGTGCCAGAGTCTCTGCCGCCAAGACAGTTACGTTCATCTATAACAAAAAAAATAGAATTTATAGAATGTAAATGATAATTTCAATGTTGTTTTTTCTATTTTAATTGCTCACCGCGGGGAACTCGTCCACGACAGCGCTGCGCCTCATTATAGACCACCAAGAGGGCGAAGCAAGCGAATAATAAAATCAATTTCATTTTTACAAAAGAAAACTTTAAACGAACTGAATGATTTTTATGGAAATTAATTGAGTTTATATACGAAAATCTGATAAAAAGTATCAAGTTAATAAACAGATGTTGGTGAAACGTGCTCAATAAAAGCCACACGCTGAATAAATCATTTAAATGCTGATTGGAACATTGTATTCCATATAAATAAAGCAAGTCTTAATACTTTCATTTTATTTATATTTTTAATTATTTACATATTTAAAAAATTATAATATCGGCGGAAAAATATCGACTGTTACAAAAGCTGTGCTTAAACAGAAGTAAATATATAAATTAGATGGATCTGATTATGGCATATACAATATATAAAGCATGTGATTTGATTTTACATGAATACAAATAGTCTATGAACATTCTGCTGGTCTTGTAATCTTAAGATTGTGTTCATTGTAAAACAGAATAATAGTATTTCATTTAATTTTATTTTTGTAGTTCAATAGACAATTCAAAAATGAAAATAATAAATAAAAATATAACAATAGAAAGCACGGAAACACAAATTGTTAATAAATTTTTTAATGCATTTTTAATGCATGATACAACATGAAAAAGTATTATTATTACTTATTACAACATTAAATATCTCCGAGATTAGCAATTTAGAATGTTTTCAATTTCCCTGAAAAGTATGATATTAACATGCACTGTGCTACAATTAAAATATTAGTATGATTAACATGATTAGCTGCTGGTTCGATCACTGTTTTGAATTCAAAATGTCAGCTTATTAAATGCATTTTAATTTCGGGAAAGAACTTCAAGAGATTGACAATTTCACTTGCATAATTTATGTCAATATATTCGGACCAATTTTCTTGGAATCGCCATTTCTATCTTGCAACGCGATTCCTTCTTCGGAAGCATCCTCATCATTTGTTGATTGAATGCCACGACACCTAATTACAAAAATATTTAGTATTTAATTTATACAAATTAAACATTTTAAAATATTTACCGATTCCAGATAAGATTCAACACACTGCGCTTGAGGACAAAGAGAATAAAGATTATGATTCCCTGGGCGCAATTAACGTAGTCAAAGAGCGAGAAGAATGCATTCGATGGATGATCCGTCGATAAATATGAGAAGATTTCAAAGAACCACACAATTCCCATGAGGACGAACAGACGTGCGAACATGCCAAACCTGTAGTTTGAAAATAATAATACAAATTATCCATCTTTAATCGCCTCAAGTGTGTAGAAAATCTTACGTTTGTTTATTTAAATAGACGTGTTTAACGCGATCCTCGGGTAACGTTTGGCATCTCAATTCCTTCTTCAATTGCACAAGACGAATGGCCTGAAAATAATGTATCGAAATGAGAGACAAATTTATCGATAGTATCGATTGTACCATATCGAAATAATAGTCTAGTTTATCGATGTTATTAACAACAAAGAATAATCGAAAAAAAGAGCTGAATATATCGATTGAATCGATTTGAATATCAACAAAGAATTATCGAAATAATAGTATAATTTATCGATGTTATCGATTTTATTAACATCAAAGAAGTAAGAGTTTAATTTATCGATTGAATCGATTTAAATATCAAAAAATAATTATCGAAATGATAGTATAATTTATCGATGTTATCGATTTTATTAACAACAAAGAATAATCGAAATAAGAGTTTAATATATCGCTTGAATCGATTTAAATATCAACAAAGAATTATTGAAATAATAGTATAATTTATCGATGTTATCGATTTTACTATCAACAAAGAATTTAATTTCTTCTTTATATAAAACACGCAAAGCAAAAATAAACTTCCCAAATTTTCTAGTATTTAGTATAGTTTATAACGAATTTAAAAAAAAAAAATGCAGATGTTCAGCCTTGAGCTAAGATGCCGTAAGCAGAGGACACTTTAGTGGACAAAGTCACAAGATTTCGTGACCTGACAGTACACTAGCCTCGGTCATGTCAAGACTCCACATACTTTTGATCCCATAATTATTATCTACTGAAATGTCGACAGGTGTAATTAATGCATAATATCAACAAAATAATTAAATTAATCTATCTGCACGCTTCGCTTTTGTTTTAAGAACTTCAAGACTTACCGTCAGTGTAAACATGATTAGGTTAAAAATGAGCTGAATGGTAATTATTCCAAAATAGTATATCATCGCAGACCAGTCATCAACTGCAATATTAAATTTTTATAGATTTGCGTAAGAAACGTTTTCGTCCAGTTGATTAACTTACCCTTAACCCAACAATTGTAGAATGCAACTCCTGGTAGAACAGCCAAATATTCTGTACTTAAAACGCCATCCAGTATCATTATGATTACGGTTAGAAGCAATGCAACTCCCCAGGCATACTTATTGTATTTGCAAAACTTCAACCTCAAATCGTTGCGTTGAACATTGTAATTGTTGACCTTGGAGCTGGCCCATAAATCATAGCTGATGATTGTTAACCAGTTGAATCCCGCCATAACAGCGAAGTATCCCAAATAGCCTAGACAAGAATGCAATTTAAATTTAATGTAATTTTTAACAGATAATATGAATTCAACATACCATTCAACTGACAGATTATTAATGAAAGTGACGAGACATGCTTATCGAGCAGCAACCCAGCGAATGCAACACTGATGCAAATCATATAATTTACGAAACACAATCCCTGCAGATTTCGAAGTTTATCAAAGTAAAGATAAACGATAATAGTTAGTACCAAAAAGATGATCGAAAGAAAACGAACTGAAAGTAGAGATACAAATTATTCATATATTCTAGAACAATATTTTCTTTCTTCGCTTACGTAGATTATAAATCAGTTGACTTGGCTGCTTGTCGTAGCAATTGTGCGGGACCAGGCTTAAAATCGTTTCATTTGTGAGAGGATTCCAAATTGGATGAGGTTGCAGACAATAATCCTGTTTGCTCAGATTAACCAAACCATAGTGTCTCAATAGAGTTCCATTCTATGAACAATATTTAAATCTTGTATTTGTATTAAAATATATATTCACAGATTACCTCAAACAATGTCCAACCTTCGTTGGCTTCATTCAAAGCATCCAGATGAAAGTGAGCACTGCAGGGGACTGGCAAATCATGCTGAACTATGAACTCATTAAGTACATGTCTTCTGACCCCTCTGCCATTGTTTAGCGTTATGTTCACCATGGGATCGAATTGCAACTCTTCTGTAATATCTTCGCTGCACTTACGTTCATCTTCCACGAGCAGAGCATTCTTCTGGCAACAGAATCTTATGCAGGTGCCCAAGTGACAGGCACATCCACGCAGATGTTTTTCTACTTCCTCTCTGTCTCCCTCCTGAAGAATCTCGTAATCATATTCCCCAGTTTGTTCTGGGGGAATAATGATGTTCTCATATTGATACGATCCATTAGCCAGCTTTTGGGTTGGCAACAATTTTACTGTATCAAAATAATCGCATCCTGGAATGTCAGCCTTAATACTGCTGATAAGGAGCACTAGCAACACAAGTTTTGTATATTGTTGCATGTTTGTTGCATGAGGAGTACCTGAATACATATATATGAAAATTGTTTTAGTAATTCAGTTTAGTATCGGTTCTTGTTACATACTATGTAGCATAAATATATAAGATAAGGGAAGATCAGGGAAGTGATGCAGGTTAGTCTTCCCTTTAGTAGTGTACCTTCATTATGTTCTTTCGCATCACGATCTTATCTCCTTTCTACTCAATCCCAAATATCGTACACACTCAACCGGTGCACCGGGTATTCATGTCCCTTTTTGACACATTTCTACTCATGAGTACGGGGATTAAGAACTACATACATACATATGTATTTACTTCTATACAATTTAAATTATACAACTATTGCTTGGCATTTGCATGATGACTTATGGAATCGCCTATTTGAATAATTAATAAAATTACATTTTAAAGTACTTTACATATGTTACCTAATTAATAACATAATTCTAGAAGAAAATCCCAATTTTTAAAGAACTTACAAATATGTCTATTGTGCTACCGCTACCCATAGGGAAGAAGGGTATTATAACTTTGTGCCGGCAGGAAATGTATGTAACAGGTAGAACGAGGCATCTCCGACCCTATAAAGTATATATATTCTTGATCAGCATCAACAGCCGAGCTGTAGCTTGAAAATTACGCTTGTTATTCGATTTTTTTTATTTTTTTTGCGGGGGCGGAAGAGGGCGTGGCAAAATTTGAAACAAACTTGATCTGCGTGCAAACATAAAAAATGCTGTCGAAAAATTATAGCTCTATCTCTTATAGTCTCTGAGATCCAGTGTTTCATACGGACAGACGGACAGACATTATTATTTATTTATCCACAGAGTATGAACTCGCCAAAATCATTCATAGTCATAAAATCATCAAGAGAGGAGGTGGGGGAAAAACACTCGATTGTCTGTGAAAATCCTCAGGTGTCTGGTCAAACACCAGGGTGTCTGAGTACAACACAAGATACAAGCCACTTCGTCATGAGTGCTGTACGAAGCACAACGACCCGAAAAGCACGAGTGTCTAAAATAATCCGGTGCCGGAAAGACAAACCCCTAATAGAGATAAACACAAGCCACTAACATGGTACATATGTATGTATGTATGTATGTACTTGTATATCCCCTCTAAGAATAGCTTAAAGATAATTTTAGGTCTGAATTAAACGAGACGAATCCCTGCGCTTCAGTCGGATTTAGACACCGCCTTGTGCGTTTATTCGTTGAACAGGAAAGAAAACTTACAGTGATATTCCAAGTCTGTGAATGAAAAGTAGTTTTATATTCTACTTAAAAAAGCAAAGAATTTCAATTTATGCGTTATCGACCCGAAAATTCTAGGAACGTGTGTGCGCCGAAAAAGTTTCGATAAAACTGAAATTGCAAAAGAAACAAAAAACAGAAATTCTTTTAAATTCGCAGGGCGAATATCGCACATACGCAAAGATAAACACAGTGGATCACAGATTATTTCAGCCACCACCAACCGACAACTTTGAATCAGTATACTGGCCAAACTAAAAGAGGTATTCAATTTTTATAAGCGCAGAATTTTACTTAAATGTTTTAACATAAATGATATTCATTCATTTATCCTCTAACTTTTTGTTTGCTATATAAAATGAATGAAAAATATTTATTATTATTATTTCAACCACTATTATTATTTCAATCAGCTGTGCAAAGATCAGTTTCCTAGGAAAATAACAGTTCCTTATTGATCTATTGCTTTGTGTATAGTATTTTCAATGTTTAGAAGTTCAATTTTCGACATTTCAAGCTTTAGATTTTAAGAGTCACGCGTATTTTATAAAATGTGTCAGTGAACCACAATTAAAGAGCAAAATTACGTCATAGTTCATTTGAAGAATGAATTGATGAAATGGAGCATCTGAGTGTTATGACGGTGCAAAATGAACGAATAACGCTTATGTTAACATTAACTTAAAATCCTGAGTTTAAATAAATTTAACACATTTTTTAGTTTGGCCAGTATACTGATTCAAAATTGTCGGTTGGTGGTGGTTGTTGAAATAAGTTGTGATGCACTGTATATAATTCTCCACATGCGTATAGATTCAAAACTATAAAACTCAATCAAAAGCCACGTTCGATATACATATATGCCCATACATATGTACATATGTTCTACATACGTCAATTAAAACATCTCGAATTCATCATCAATTTACCATAAGCATTTGGTGCTCGTAAAAAAAGTTTAAGTTTTAATTCTTTTCTAGGAATTCACAAAATATTCATGAGCAGTAAATATGTGTATGTATCTATGTTTTGGTTGTTGAGAGCTGAGAGGCAATGTCACATCGAAATTGAGAGACACATCGATCGTATAGGAACGAACGTTTGCTCACTTCATACTTGTTTCATTATTTCATACAAGCAACAGTTGTTTCATTATCTTCTCAGCAGATTGGTCAGCATTAAGTAAATTAGTTGTTAATCGGAAGTTGACCGAAACGTTCGCAATTATTTTTATTGTCCCCTCGATTAATTACTGTGACGATAACCATTCGAATTTTAGTCATCACAATCAATGGAATAAATTCGACCGATCCATTCTAATTTCAACTGTATTTGAATATGTGAAATAGTGCGATGTTTCGGCAATTCGTTAATAATCTTTAAAAGTTTACAACGCGTTAATTTATATATTTGATGGGTTGCACTAATTTTAAACAGTCACATTATTATCATTATCTCAGCTCGGAATTCACTGTAGTCTTCACTACAACAACTTTATAAATGAAGAAGAAGTAATGAAGAATGAAGTTATTTACATATGTATATTTTATAAACACACATAATCAACAAGTGTGGTGAAGCGGGTTAGCAACTGCTTATCATTTAAAGCGTGAAGAAAACATGTATATAGTATATACATAAAAGTGTTGTATTTAAACATACTAAACAACAACAAAGTGATAATTTTAATTTCCTAAAGAGAATCGGCTTGTACTCTATTTCTTCCGTTCTTCTTTGTTTATTTTGTTTCTCTGAGAGTGTTTTTCTGTCACTAGCTCAACAGGCAAATCATTACACGAAATTCACGAGAACAACCGGCATACACGATTAATGAATGTAAACTTCATTCATGAATTACAATCAGTTGTTAACACTAAATACTATTACAATATGTGTAACATATATATATATACCGTAAAACGTAAACGTAAAACTATAGATAAGCGTCTAGCATATGAGAGCAACCAATTTGAACTAAATTCGCGGTGCTACCCAAACAGGCTGACGTAAGCGAATGAACTCATTTCGTGTGTATGTATGTGTGTATATTTCGAATGTATATTCATCCGCTCTTTTGGTTTTCTCTTTATTTTTCTACCCGCTACCAATAAGGTAAAAGAGTATTCTAACCGGCAGAATATGTGTGTATATACATAGGTAACAGACAGAAGAAGGCTTCTCCAATCCTATGCTATAAAGTAAATATATTCTTGATCAGGAAAGCCTCGGTCATGCCAAAAGAACTTCTAAGAACTTCAAGACTTACCGTCAGTGTAAACATGATTACGTTAAAGATGAGCATTCTTCTCGATGTTTAATCACGTTAATAGCAGTCAGGGTATCATAATATTCATTCTTTTAAACTTTCTTTACCCAGTAGTAGTGGAATTCAATCAATAGATGATAAGGATACTTCCGAAGAAGGAATCGCGTTGCAAGATAGAAATGGCGATTCCAAGAAAATTGGTCCGAATATATTGACATAAATTATGCATGAGGAATTGTCAATCTCTTGAAGTTCTTTCCCGAAATTAAAATGCATTTAATAAGCTGACATTTTGAATTCCAAGCAGTGATCAATCCGGCAGCTAATAAATTAAGTTAATAAAACTAATATTGTAGCACAATGCATGTTAATACTTTTCAGGGAAATTAAAAACCATTCTATAAAGAATGTTTATATATTCTTCAACACCGAAAACCCCACAATTTTTTTTTTAAGTAAAATATAAAACTACTTTTCATTCACAGACTTGGAATATCATTGTAAGTTGCATTTCCTGTTCAACGAATAAACGCACATTCTGGTAAATATTTGGCGACAAACGAAAAAATGATGCGCACAAGGCGGATCAGCAGAGCAGACTGAAGCGCAGGGATTAGCGAGGATGTAGAAATACATATGTATGTAACATATGTATGTACGATGATAGCGGGTTGGGCTTATCATCTAGTGGGTACTGCGCGTATGTGTGCTTGTCATACTCAAGCCTTTCTTGCCTTTGACTTTTCGGGAGTGGAAACGCTCGCTCGATAGCCATTTGAGTTTTAGTCATCGCAATTATTGGAATAAATTCGACCGATCCATTCTAATATCAACTGCTTTTGGATATTTGAAATAGTTTGATGTATCGTCAGTTCGTTGGTGATCTTTAAAGTTTCACAACGTTTACCACAAAAGGAAAACACTTTCCATATAGAATCTATAATAGTTTTTTATTTATTAAAACCACTTTTGATAACAAAAGCACATTCTAAGCAACAACAAAGTGATAATTATAATTTCCTAAAGAGAATCGGCATGTACTCTCTTTCTTCCATTCCTCTTTGTTTATTTTGTTTCTCTGAAAGTGTTTTGCTGCCACTAACTCAACAGGTTAATCACTACACGGCATACACGACAAATGAATGTAATCTTCTTTCATAAATTACAATGAGTTGTTAACACTAAATACAATTATAATAATTCACATTATTTTTTAGAAAAGTAGGCGTAGTCACGCTGGCGGACACTGTCTGGCATAACGAGTCATCCAGCGTTCTACTGGATAAGAAACACAATTGGATGACAAATACGTATTCATCCGCTCTTTTGCCTTTCTCTTTATTTTTATACCCACTACCAATAGGGTAGAAGAGAATTCTAACTTTGTGCCGGCAGGAAATGAAAGTAACAGGCAGAAGAAGGGTTCTTATAAAGTATATATGTATATGCTTGATCAGCGTCATCAGCCGAGACGATATAGCCGTGTCCGTCTGTCCGAATCAACACCTAGATCTCAGAGACTATGTATAAGAGATAGAGATATATATAAACACATAAAGTAAATATATTCTAAATCAACATCAACAGCCGCAATCCTCTTGATTACCTAAATAGAGACACTGCACATTTTTAATTTTTTCCAAGGTATTAAACTAAATATTTGCCATGAAGTTTTAAGTTTTCCGTTGTTGTAAAAAGAGTGTAAGATTTACTTTAACTTATGTCAGGTTCGTTTATTTGAAATAGCAAGTATTAACATTTCTACTTTATTACATAAACCAAAACTATTTATATCAACTTCAAACAAAATTGATTATTTGCATTTCAAATTACATTGTATGTAAGTTAAGTTTTAGATTAATATTCACTTTTTATTTACCACATAACGTTACAGTATTTTCATATGCTTTTATTAAAAATTCAAATTGTCCATGCACTGTTCCTGAGTTAAAATATTAGTACACTTATTTTAAGCATATTAGCTGCCGGATTGATCATCGCTTTGACTTATAATGTAAGCTCTCTAAAACCTATTAAAATCCTCTTAAATTTCGGGAAACATAGAAAAGATATTGAGAAATCCAATCCATCGACTATTTCAATATGTTGGGGCCAACGTTTTTAGATGCGCCATTTCTATTTTGCAACGCAATCTCTTCTTCGGAACTATCCTCATCATTTGTTGAACGAATTCCACGACAACTGGGTAACGAAAGTTTAAATCACAAGTGCTTAATTTATGCAATATCCTTGAAATATTTACCGATTCCAGATAAGTTTCAGCACACTCCGCTTGAAGACAAAGAGAATGAATATTATGATGCCCTGACCGCAATTAACGTAATCAAAGATCGAGAAGAATGCTTCCCATGGGTGTCCTATCGACAAATAGCCGAATACTTCGAAAGTCCACATAATTCCCATGATCACAAACAGTCGTGAGAACATACCAAACCTGTATAATGGGATAACAATATCTATCTTAAAGTGTCTTAAGTTTGTCAAGAGTCTTACGATTGCTTATTTAAATGGATGTGTTTTGAACGCTCCTCGGGTAATGTCAGGTTCTTTATTTCGTTCTTAACTTGAACAATACGAATGGCCTGAAAAAGATGACAATTAATCGAAATGATTGCCTAAATCAGAGAATATCAACAGTATACAAATCCCAAAACATTATGTATTGAAATATCGACTTATGTATTAAGTGTATGTTATAAATTAACTATACATAATCTTTGCTTACCGTCAATGTAAACATTATAATGTTAAAGATGAGCTGAACTGAAATGATTCCATGAAAGTATAACATCGATGACCAGTCAAAAGCTAAAAGATACGTATATTTCAGATTTGAATGATAGAAACTTTTGTTCGATAGATAAGATGCAGTTAAATAACTCACTCTTAATCCAACAACTGTAGAATGAAACTCCTGGTATAAAATTTAAGAGACTTTCGTCATCCCAATCTAAAGTACCATCAAGTATCATTATGATAAGGGTTAGAATCGTAGCAACTCCCCATGCGTACATATTGTACTTGCAGAATAACATTTTCCAAGCTCTGCGTTCAACATTGTAATTGTTACCCTTGAAACTGATCCACAGATCATAACTGATCACAGTTAACCAGTTGAATCCGGCCATAACAGCGAAATATCCCAAGTAGCCTGAATGAATTTAAATTACATTTTTTGTTAATAAACCAATTTATACCATACCAATCAGCTGACAAGGTCTGAGAAATATCCTAACTTTGGGTTCGAGCATTAGGGCGGCAAATACCACAAAGATGCAAATCATATAATTTACGAAACACAATCCATGCAGATTTCGAAGTTTATCAAAGGAAAGATAAACGATAATAGTTAGTATCAAAAAGATCATCGAAAGAATACGAACTGAAAGTAGAGATACAATTTATTCATATATATTATTTTAAAAGAATTTATCCTTTCTTCGCTTACGTAGATTAAAAACCGTTTGACTTGGTTGCTTGTCGAAGCAATTGTGCGGGACCAGGCTGATAATCGTGCCATTTGTGAGAGGATCCCTTATTTGATGAGGTTGCAGGCAATAATCCTGTTTGCTCAGACTCTTTGAACCATAATGCCTCAATAGAGTTCCATTCTATGAATAATATTTAAATCTTGTTTTTGTATTAAAATATAAATTCACTAGATTACCTCAAACAATGTCCAACCTTCGTTGGCTTCATTCAAAGCATCCAGATGAAAGTGAGCACTGCAGGGAACTGGCAAATCATGCTGAACTATGAACTCATTAAGTACATGTCTTCTGACCACTGTGCCATTGTTTAGCGTTATGTTCACCATGGGATCGAATTGCAACTCTGCTGTAATATATCCGCTGCACTTACGTTCATCTTCCAAGAGCAGAGCATTCTTTTGGCAACAGAATCTTATGCAGGTGCCCAAGTGACAGGCACATCCACGCAGATGTTTTTCTACATCTTCTCTGTCTCCTTCCTGAAGAATCTCGTAATCATATTCCCCAGTTTGTTCTGGGGGAATAATGATGTTCTCATATTGATACGATCCATTAGCCAGCTTTTGGGTTGGCATCAATTTTACTGTATCAAAATAATCGCATCCTGGAATGTCAGCCTCAATACTGTTGATAAGGAGCACTATCAATACAAGTCCTTTATATTTGAGCATAGTTTTTGAACGAGCGTGTATAACCAATTCTTGAAACAGGAATTCCAAATTAACAAATTATACATTTTTGTTTTTGATAAAGTTTAGAAAGAAAGAAAAGAAATAATAAAAGCATACTCTCCGAAAAGTGATCCACAATCATGCAAATTTGCGATAAAATATGTTATATTTTGTATACTTATACATAGTTCAGAACACATTCCTTTGAATTTTGGCACACAGTTTCTGATCATCTTAAATAATTCGTAATATACAACATTTAAATCATCATATAGTATTCTATATCGCACATCTACCACATCGTCTGACTCAAAATGTTTCAAAATGTAACTCTCTATTTTGAAAACTGTGTTTATGAAGTGCATAATAAGTTTTCAGCGTGATCCCAAACGTTTCTATGACTTTTTTAACTCAAAAGATTAGTGTTCTTTGAAAATAAGACAGAATCTGATGATTCCATCCACTTTTGCAAGTTTGGGTTTTTTTTCATGTTTTTCAAATAAAATTTTAACTTTTGATAAGTAATGGAATCATAAAAATTTCGATACTGTTGTTATGTTACTTTGTATTGAACACAATTTAGCTATTGAAAGTGGACGAACTTAGCTCATATTGATCATCTTATGTGCCAACAATGCGATATTTCTCTAATTTCGATAAAATGAGAGAAATTTCACCAAACTTGGAACAGAACTGTTCTCCAAGTCAGAAAAAAAGACGCAAAGTGCCGACTATATAATGAACACGCCCCTATAGGAGCTATGGAGCATCTCTTGGCCAACAAGTAGAATAACATACAAGGGAGCTTCCTTCTACCGTAAACAAGCTCATAAGTAATCGTCAGCACGCAGAGATCAGAACAGAATCTGACTAACATCGTCACTTAAAAAGAAGAAGCCTGCTCTCTGAGAGAAATGTTGCAGCAGCGTCCGAAATTTTCCAAAGAGCACAAAAGTTGGATGGTAGAAGAATGGAAGAGAGTCAGACGTGACCAAATGCAAAAAAAAACAAAACATTGGTTCTTGAGATGAACATGCATTTTCGAACATGTTGCGTTAAAGATGTTCGATTGGAAATGTCAACGACTTTCATGTATAAATACGCGAATTTTTATTGCAAATTCTCACCTCGCAGTCTTGTGCTTCTCACTTCGATTTTTTTCATACAACAATTGAATCCAATCCAAGAACTACGACTGAATAATCATCATACGCCAATAAATATAAACAAACTTAGAATGTATAATTTGTAATACTCAGAATAAAAAAACCGTCTGGCATTTGGAAGAAACGAACAAGTACTAAAGTACTGAGTTGCACGATTCCATGATCGCTCCCACGTATGTACATATGCACATATGCCAATTTAAAAGCTCCTGCTATTGTTATCCAACGCTTATATACACACTACCTATAGGGTAGTATGAACACATATGTATCTCAGAGAATATATAATTTTTTATTTTTTTTTTAAATAAAAATAATAATAAAAATTGTTGAATATTTAACTACTGCAAACCTTTGTGACTTTCCTATAAATTATCAAAGATAATACATACATATATGATTATTATTGACACATATATATGGTATTTGCTACCTTAATATCATTATCTTAACTTTTTTGATGCCTCATCAACACTAAATTTTTATCAGAGCTGTTCATTTTTGTATAAACTGAAAAAATCAAGTATACTCCTATTTGTTTATACGGTCATAACAAAAAGTAAGTAATAAATGTAGCAAGCAATCCGCAATATTCTTCAGTTGCTTCACGCATTCGACAAAGGGCGACGTCTGTTTAAAGAGAATATCACAATGCAACTTGTCTGTTCGCTTGCCTGTTAAGAACGGTACAGCATATCAGATTTTAAGAGCGGAGCATTAAAGAGTGTAAGTAAAAACAAGAAATAAAAGAGCGAGATTGTTATATTCGCTCGCTCTTAGCCATCTGCCAAAAAAAGTAATTGTAGCTCATTTTCGTTGCTTCAATACGATCAGCCGCTTCAGTTTTAAAATGATTTTTTGTGTGTTCTCCGTTTAGTGTGTGTTTGAAATAACCCACTTCAGACCGAATACTCAGTATTTTTTAACGACAGCTTATATTTGCGCTCGTCCAGAGAAATATATGTGCAATTTTTTAATAACGAAATAAAAAAAAATTAAAAAGGTCTTTACTTTATTTTACGACTGAAGTCTCAATCAATCTGATAAAAAACGCGAGAAACGGCTACAGATGTATTGACTTAATGGCACTGGTTAACAATCAAGTATATTTTGTATATTTTTTACCCTATGGGTATAGGGTAGAAGGGTATTATAACTGTGTGCCGGTAGGAAATGTATGTAACAGGTAAAAGGAGGCGTCTCCGACCCTATAAAGTATATATATTCGTGATCAGCGTCAACAGCCGAGACGATCTAGCCATGTCCGTCTGCTGTCTGTCAGTCTGTCCGTCCGTCCGTTTGAAACACTGGAGCTCAGGGACTATAACAGATAGAGCTATAATTTTCGACTGCATTTGTTATGTTTGCACACAGATCAGGTTTGCTTCAAATTCTTACCCCGCCCACTTCCGCCCCCGCAAATCAACAAAAATCGAATAACAAGCGTAATTTTTAAGCTAGAGACACGAATTTTGGTACATACAATGAAAATTATAGTAATTGTGATTCCTGAAAATTTCGCTGCGATTAGATAAAAATTAAAGTTATTAAGGAAATACTTTTGTATGGGCAAAAACCCAACTTACTAGGGTTCTTAGTTACTTTGGCTGAGAATCTGGTATATTGTGGCATCTATGGTTTATTTTGAATGTGGTACTATATCGATGTACATTAATTTTGTTTTACACAATTTGTTTTTAGGTGGAACGCGTGTCTGTAGTAAGCAGCAAGTTTTTTTTTTGTAATATTGTTGAAACACAAGAGCAAAAAATTACTTTGAAAATGCAGCAATCCCCCTAATGGTTTAGAGAGAACTAACACAAAATGAGATTGCTTTTCAAATGCACAATAATATTATGATGTCAGACATTTATTGGTAAACAATACGTTCATACATATGTATATGTTATGTATACAATAATCGAGGGGCGTAGGCGAAACGTTAAATGAAATTTATATGTTCATATTTGACTGACAGATTTTAGCTTCGACTGTACATTTGCCTGAGCACCGCAACAATGGAATACGACTTGCCCATGATGTATGTGAAGCTAGGTAATGTAAGACCCATGAATCCTCCAGCCGTGAACAGGAATGGACGATCTGCATTTATCATGAAGATCAGCAGAAGTTTTTTACACTTGCCATCAAAGTCATGCCAACTGCAGCCAAAGCCAGACGTTGAAAGTGTTTTGCTCTGCAATAATATGAACTGCAAATATTTAATCAACTGAGAGAATATGCGATATTTACTTGCTCGTAGACTTCATTGCCAAACCAACAATAAACGAAGAGCTGACAGAGCACACAACATAGCAACAAGTCCATTAGAATTGAACTTTTCGATCCATCTCCAACGATCACTTGAAATGCTGTCATGGCAACAATCACCAAAGAGCTGACAAATTGTAGCAAGACTGGCATTTTAAAGATAAGCTCCACTTTCTGACGCAGTCTATAATGAAAACAAACACAAATAAAAAAATCATTTATCGCATCCTTTAAGTATTTAAAGTTACTCAATCAATTCGCAATGATATTTGACGATCGACAACAGCCAGTTATATGGATCCACTTTAAGTTTCTGGTCCGACGGTGCATAGAGTTCATCAAAGGCCAAGTTGAGAACCTTGAGATGCATACATATCTGATTCATTATCAACACGGTGAGACAATCAATTTGTGAAACGGCTAATGCCAAGATCGCAACACTTAGTCCCATATATAAATGCTTTATTAACGGGCTTAGAAAGTTGGGTAATTTCGCCGAATACGGAAATCGACTGCCCTCGAAATCACCTGGAACTAAAGCATATTTTAAATAAAACAGAATGGAGAATAAAAATGAAATCTGGTCACTTACAAGTAAGAATCGAAACTAATCCCAAAGTACCCGACACTAACACCAGCAGAAAATACAAGAGGAGCACCAACTTGCCTTCCATTTCAGCCTTATGAAATGTTTCCACCTGCTTCGCGGATAAAACACAGGCGCGAGTGATGACTTTTAATCTGCGCATAATGTCCTTTAGACTTCCATAGTGATACCAGATGTTAATAGTCTAAGAAAGCTATTATTATATCACATTTGTGGCTTATACAATTGAAGTACTTACCTTTAACAAATAGGCTGAATGTGTTAATGTCATAACAAGATTCTGCGTAACTTTATCGAGATCCTGGAAGTTCAGAGAGAGATCGTATATCTCAAAAATCACATACCAATAGAGCCCAAAAAGTATTAATGCTCCATTTAATGTCACCAATATCCTTTCAATACGCGTCTCATTCTTCAGACCTAGCAAAGGTAAACCGACCAAATGGGCCAACCGCAAATTCAACTCGATGGATCCCAATTTACCCTCAGCCGCATTTGAGGGCGAAAGAAGTTGAGTTGTTCGTAGCAACATGCTCAGTTTTCAATGTGAGTCCTCACCATAAAGAAGTCGTTTTATAGCCGTCAAATTGGTATTTCGTGAGTTTCTCGCCAGCCCTTTTTTGAATAAGTAATTCATTGAAAGTGTTGTGGCATCTAATTCATATAATTATTGTATAACTGAATAAATACTCGACAGCCAATTTTGAATAATAATAGTATACACTTATTTTAGACTTGTCACCTATTCATATGTCCACTGAAAGTGCTCATGAATCATTCCTTAGTATAAAATGATGTTTCAGTCATTTTTCTTAAAGTTTGCTGATTCTTTAAAAATATACAAATTTATTGTTTTTAGTTTTGACAACATTCAACAAAATAAAAGTAAATTGTACATGTTCCTAAGTATTTATCTTAATACTATAAAGAACTAATCAATTGCATTCCTTCTGTTTAAATACAGAGGAGGATAAATTCCGTGTTGATCGTGTTACGTTCAATGACATCGATTTTGAATCCTGCTGCTTCCGCACACTAAAAAAAAGAACACACTTATTAAATCACATGTTTATAAGAACAAGCTTAAAATACATTCAAAAACAAGTTATTATATTTAATAATTTTCAACCCAAACCAACGAAATATTGTTAGTATTATTAATATTAAATGCAACAGACACCAACACCAAAGAACAAAGAACATGAACAATTCAAGTAACGATCCAATTGCTTTACCTATGTCAAAATATTTGGAAGGATTTCTCTTCTAGTTACATATTCCCCTTCGTGTAGACCAACTTCTTCAATATCATCATCGGATAATGATTTTATACCCCTTATACTTAAAAAAATAAATAATAATAATAATAATAACAACAAAACAATTGTCTAGCCCAGCTACAAAATTTAAGATTCAAATAGTTTTTTGTTTCTTTCTTCGTTTTCTTTAACTTTAGAAATACTTACCTATTAGCAATTTGCTTAAGAACACTACGCTTTAGCACAAACAATATGAATATGAGAATACCCTGACCACTATTGATGTAATCAAAAAATAAAAATATTTTTTGGAGAACGCTATCAGATTGTGCAAAATACGAAAGTATCTCGAAAGTCCAAGGAACTCCCATTATAATGATAAGTCGGGCAAATAAACCATACCTAAAAAAAACAGGAAAGGTTCAAATTAAGTTAAATTAAAATTTTTGTATTGTGTTTTCATCTTTTCTTACTCCTTCCTCGACTGGACACGTTGATTGCGTTCTAGTCGCCCTTGGAAATTTTTCATCTCATCCATCACTTTGAAAATTCTAATCGCCTAAAAAGTAGTCAATTAGAATTTGTTAATTAAATTCCATGAATAATAACTTTTTATCTTACCGTCATAATAAACATTGTCGTATTGAATATAATTTGTATTGACATAGGCCCATAATAATAGAGCATTGCAGACCAATCATGGGCTGTGGATAATTATTCATTGATTCAGAGTCAGATCAGAGTTAATGATTTAGAGTTGTTGATCTACTCACTTTTTACCCAGCAGGAGTATATTCCCACTCCTGGCATCCAAGGTAGTTGATCCATATCATATGGATCCAAAGTGCTATCAATAATAAATATAATGAGGGTTAAAACAGCCGCAGATGTCCAGACAATTATGCTATAGATGGTGAAACGATATGCGATTGTATAATCTTCGTTATAGTTGGTGCCCCGAAAGCTCTTCCACAAATCGAAGCTTATAACACTGAGCCAATGAAATATCGACATTACAGCAAAGTATCCAACGTAACCTGATCGAAAAATCCTATTCTAAATAATGATGTAAGTATAAATATGCAAGTATATCTTACCAACTGCTTTGCATTGATTTTCCGACACAGACAAAGCATAAAATTTGTCGAAAAGTAGCAACAAAAAAGCCACTACCAACATGAACAAGTAACAAATGAAACAAATTCCATGAAGATTTCGTAATTTTGGCAATCCCATATAGACAGCGATCGTAAGAACGGAGCAAACAATACTCAGTATAAGCACTGAAAAAAAAGAAAAATTTTTCAAAAATAAAAATAATCTCATAATCAAACATGAGATTAGCATACGCATTAGGGTTGGCCATGTAGTTTGAGGATCTTCGCAAAATTGTGGAATCAGTTCGACCCTTGATTCGTTACCAAATCGCTGAGGCTGTAGACAATATTGATTTTTGGATCGTTGGTTACTTGTATTATCTGACACAAATAGGTATGCGATATTTCCATTCTTAAAATAAAATATTGTTATTATTGCATAGCTTTACAATACAGTTTCCAAACCACACCTCCAGTAGTTTCCATTTGTATTCATCGATAATACTGATATGCTCTGAGCAAGGCACTGGAAGATCTCTTTGTATGATCAAGTCATCGGAGACGTGTATATTCACTTCGGTGCCATCCTTCCAAACGAAATCCACAAAGCCATCAAAGTCATCTAAGTCCTGAATACTCGTGTCCTCGCCGCATCTGCGCTCTTCGGCAACGAGCTTCTGGTTCTTAGGACAACAGTATCGTATGCAAGTGCCTAAGCGACAAGCACAACCGCGCAGATGCCTTGAAACCTTCTCGGAGTCTCCGTTCATAAGAATCTCGTAATCATATTCACCAGTTAGTTCCGGTGGAATTATGATATTCTGGTACTTGTACGAACCATTTAGTAACTTTTGGTCTTCCGACAATCTCACTGTGTCATAGTAATCACAATTGGGTATATCGGCATTGATGCCGGCTAAAGCAACCATGAATAATAATAACCACATGGCGTATACGAAATGTTGTTCTGCAATGCTGAATGATTCAAAAAAGAAACCATCGATAAGCAATCATAAATACATAATTATTTACCAAATTATGAGTGAGTATAACAAATGTTGATAAACTTTCTAAGAAAATACAAAATTATATATGTACATATGAGGATATGTGATTCAACCGACATATAAAGCTTATTTATAGAAATGTGGGTAATTCTCTGATGGAATTTGTTGAAAAAAACATAAGCTAAAAAAATTTAAAAAATAAGTGAAGGTTATTCTTAAACCTTTGAAATAAAGCTCCAAATTTAGAGCTAAGATTGATTTTAGGAACTTGTTGTGTTTTACGATAAAATATATAAATTTTTATAATCTTTATACCCGCTACCCATAGGGTAGAAGGGAATTATAACTTTGTGCCGGCAGAAAATGTATGTAACAGGTAGAAGGAGGCATCTCCGACCTTATTATTAATCAGCGTCAACAGGCGAGACGATCTAGCCATGTCCGTCTGTCCGTCCGTCCTTTTGAAACACTGGAGCTAAGAGACTATAAGAGATAAAGCTATAATTTTTCGACAGCATTTGTTATGTTGCACGCAGATCATATTTGTTTTAAATTTTTGCCACGCCCCATTCCGCCCCCGCAAATTAAAAAAAAATCAAATAACAAGCGTAATTTTGAAGCTAGAGCTGCTTGGTATGTACAATAACAACTATAGTAATTGTGATTCCTGAAAATTTGGTTGCGATCAGATAAAAATTATGGAAGTTATTAAAGAAATAGTTTTGTATGGGCAAAGACGCCTACTTAATGTGGGTCTTAGTTACTTTGGCTGAGAATCTAGAATATTTATACAAAAAAAATACCGCAATATTTTGCTTTTATTCAAAATGGGTAGCGGGTATCTCACAGTCGAGCACACTCGATTGTAAATTTCTTACTTGTTTGGTTTACGTACGAATTTGTTAATTTTTGCATTTAAGAGAACAGAAAACAAAACAGAAAAAAAATTCTAAAACCATTTCTAGCTCTAAATAAAGTACTAATCTAGAGTGATAAGAATAACCTTTTCTTATTTCTAAAATTATTTCAGTTTATGTTTTTTTTTCACTGTAAAGATGATCGCACGCGACATCTGTCAGAGAATTACCCATATGTAATCTTATTCCAGTGAATTTGTTTGGATATAAATTCGCACTGGTATAAAGGGTAAAACATTAATACCGGAATTACTTGGAAATAACTTATTTCACTTCCCAATGCACAACATTATCTGATATTTCGAGCTAACTAATGTTAAGTAAAACACCTTCAATTTCAAGTAACAGATTTACATGAAGTGATTTATTATTGTCGGAAAGTAGTTAACGTGCTCAGCAAGTAGTTTAAACTCGTTAAAATTAATACGCCGGCAAACTAACTAGTTTTTTTTTTTTTGTGTGTGGTAGTTATTTATTGTCGATTACTCACAGTATTACACAGTTTTCAATTTTGTAGTAGCAATGCACTAGATAAATAGATAGATAGTCACATTTAAATGTCAAGGTTAAGATATTGAATTGTATTCACGGGAATCATCACTTCACTCTAAATTCGGGGGTGATATGTTTTCCCCTTTTGTTGATTTACTGATCAGTAAAACCGCATTGAAAACGCGACAAACTGGGATCACGTCTGGTCACTTCGACTGCTGGTATATAATTGAAATGCGAATAACATTCTGAACAACATCGAGTGACCAGCTGATTCACGCTGCCACCCGATGCTGTTATCACTGCAAGTTAAATGAGACTTATCTGAATACTTACTATATACATAATATTTATATTCAGTCTTGACCCACAGCTTATAAACATAATTATTGCAATGCATAATGAAGATATAGCTGCATCTTAGCATTTACCGGGCTTTGTTACTTCGATCAGTGAGTGAGTCAGTCAAGTCAAGGAACTGTCTATATATATGTACATACATATATAAATAAATAAACAACTGACCCAAGAAACGAAAGGAAAATTTATTAATGTATTGCATATTAATTCATTCATTTATTCCATTCCAGGGACCACAATTTTAAGATTAAACAAAAACCACAAACAAGCTCTCATTGAGGTTGGCTATATATTAATTAGCTGTAAGATGGGAAATACTCGGGAATACTAAGCCGTAAAATACGTAGAAATGAAAGAAAAGCTTCGCTTTCAATAAACCCATTATTGGAAAACCATATTTACAATTAAAAATGCAAAATTTGCAACCCTATTAATGCAAGAAAGAAATTACAGTTTTTCCATTTAAAAATGCATTTTTTAATCTTAAGAAATTTATGTTACATTTTTTTGTTTGTTCGATATACATATTTACAATAACAACACCAAATCATATACACACATTGAAGCATGTTTACATATAGAGATGGTTCAGAGGAAACTCAAAAGATTTTGAAAATCAAATAAAAACGAAATTAGCTTCGGTGCTGTCCGAAGATCGAATGAATCTTTTCAAACATTAATTGAAATGAAATATAAATGAAAATCATAATGAAAATTGCTGTACCTTATAGTAGTTTAACAAAGTTAAGAGTTGAGCTTAAAAAGATTGCGCAAATGTGAATAAAAAAATAATAAAACAAACATTGTTTGAAAAGATTGTACAAGTTTTTTAAACATAACTAACATTGGTATATGAAATTTTGGTATAAAATTATCTACAAACTACACTCAAGTTGTGACAACCTCGTGACACGACGGCACTTTGTGTGTTTCTGTTTTTTTTTTCTTGTTTTTTTTCTTTTTGTACAAAACCATATCTTAAAACTTGTAATATGCGCATATATCGGAACTTCTAGGTATTCAGAGCGTTGTCCGGTGGCATAAAAGCCACTTCATTATGTTCCTTGGCATTTGATCTGGAATGTGCGAGCAGAAGGTTGCTCTTCACTTTGATTTTTGAGGATTCGACTGGAGGAACTGCGTCATGTTTGGCCTGATGGACCAGCAACAGGCCGCGATTGATGCTAGAAAAGTTGCATTCATTGCATTTGTAGATGATGCTCGAGAGCTCCTGCTCCGGATGCCGTTTCTGCAGATGTATCTGTGAGCAGAAAGAAAAGGTTATTAATCAAGTCAATAGTATTCATTTTAAGTGATATTCTTTTAGGATTATTATAAATTCTGAAGTGAAACAATAAAATACAACCAAGTCTGGTCACATGCCAAATTTAGTACCTCTAGCTCTTATACTACTTAAAATTGAAGCGTTTTTAGTGTCGGACGGACAGAAGTTTGCAATCAAGACCTGAACCCAAGCAAGCCAAGACTTGAACCTACCCGATAGGCGGTGCTCTGAATGGCGCGGAAGTCGCAGTGCGGACACGCATAACGCTTGGGCTCCCGATGTGTGGCAAGATGACGTCGAAAGGAGTTGTGATCATTTGCCTCGTACTCGCACTTGTCGCACTTGAAGCGCTTGTTCGCCTGATGGCTGCGCATGTGCAACTTGAGGCTGCTCTTGGAGCTGAACACACGCTGCAACAATCAAGGGATGACACATTGAATTGCTCGATGGGATCTCAGACATTACCTGACAGCTGCTACACTGTGGCTGCTCATTGCGCTGCTTGCAGAGATGTTCGCGCAGCGTCTTGCGATGCTTAAAAGCAGCTCCACAATCCTCGCAACGATGTAGCGTTGGCGTCACTGCCTGCTCCTCACTCAAGGCGTTATTGTTTGGCTTGGCCATCCCCAAACCCTGAGTGCGATGCAATCGCCGATGGTTCTTCAGCTGCTTGGTGTTCTTGAACCCTTTGCCACACTGCTCGCACTTGTAGTTACGCTCCTCCGAATGGATCTTGGCATGTGTGTTCACCAGCCGCGAATAGATGGGCGTCTTGAAGCTGCACAATTGGCAGCAGTACAGCTCCATGTCGATCTCATGTGTGCGCCACAGATGCGTATGCAAACAGTTCCAGTTGCTGAACTGCGTCGATCGGCACTCCGGACAGATCATCGGCTGTGCCGAGCCCAGCGCTCCGTTGTGACATCGTCCATGATACTCCAGCGTCGATGGCGACTTGAAGCGGAACATGCAACCCTCCACGGTGCACTTGCCGCCCTCGAGCGGCTGTGCAGCACCTTAGGCGGGACGACGTTTGCCTTGGGCGCCAGCCTGCTTGGCACCATAGGGACGACCACGCACTGAGGTGCCGCCAGCCAGCGGCGGCTCCACGGCAGCGGGCAACAGATTGTTGGCCACATAAATGCGCGCTGGCTTCTCAGTGCCAGCAGTAATGGGAGCTGCAGCTGCAGTTGGAGCTGGAACAGGTGCCGAAGTAGTTACAGCTGCTGCCGCTTCAGTTGCCAGCGGCACCAAAGGCGGCACGGGCAGCGCACTCAGATTATCGCTTGCAGCTGTTGCAGTGGCTGCTGTGCCCGGCGTCGTTGTCACCGGCACCAACGGCGGGACCGTGGCCACCTCTGGCGTCTGTGGCGCATACAACTGCGGAAAGTCCTTGATGAGTATGTCCTCTGCATTGTGCGGCAACTCGAGCTGTGTGCTCTCCTGCTCCGACTCGACGCCAACTGTGCTGCTCATGGCTGCGCCAGCTTCTTCCATCCAGGGCCAACACTCCAGATCCTCGGCCAAGTCGTAGCTGTCGTCGTAACTCAATGTGGCGGCTGGCGCCGTGGCCTGCGGCTGCTGATGGAAGTCCAGCAGCGTTGGTTGCATTGCTCCAGCTCCAGCTGGTGTCGCATTCAGTGGCAACTCCAGGGGCAGCGGCTCACGATTGGGCACAATGAGATGCTCCACCTCGTTGCGATTCATCAGATTGAGTTCATCCACAGTGCGCAGATGCAGCGTGCCACGTTGTGGCGCCTTCAGGATGTCCACGTTCTTGATGAAGATCTTTTGCTTGGACGTCGCTGCCGTTGCAGCTGTGTTGTTCACGGGCAAGTAGTTGGCCAGCTGTGTGTTGCACAGTTCGTCTTGGGGAATTGTGGACAATTCGGCCAGTTGCGCATTGCCAGACATTGGGGCTGGAGGCAACGAAGGTGGCGGTGGCGGCGGCGGTGCTGGTGGCGGTGTTGGCTCCGTTACCAGCGGCACACTGTGCTCAAAGTCTACGCCAAAGTCGAGGTCGAGTGCGCTGAAATTGTTGGTGGCAATGCCGCCGCTGGTTGCGCTGCCTGCAGCACTTAACACCGACTCAAAGTTGAAGGCCTCGCCACACATGTTGGCCAGCGGCGCCAAGGCGGGCTCAAAGCTCGGCAGGGGACCACTTGGACCCGTGGGCGTTAGCAGCGTTTCCGCAGGGAATATCTCAACGGCTGGACTGGCCACTGCTGAGCTGGGCACATTACTGAAGCCCATGCCGGGCAGCAACATGGGCTCCTTTAAAATGTCCACGTTGCGTATGTAGATTTTTGGCTGTCGCGGCTTCGCTGGCTCCACATCAAGCATGTTGCTGGGCAGCAACAGCGGTGGCAACTGTTGTTGCTGTTGCTGCTGATGTTCCACAGCGCTCGGGAGCTGAAAGTCAAAGGGCAGCAGGGCAGGCTCTCTGAGCACATCGACACTTTTAATGGATATCTTTTGGCCAGGGGGCTTTTGCATTGGCTGCGGCGTTGTCTCCGCCGTCACATCGGTTACATCGTCTAACAGATCGAGAATATTGCCAGCGGTGCTGTCTGGCGGCGATGTCAACAGCGGCAGAAAGTCGGACAACTGGTTGTCCACTTGCTCACGCAATGGTTCCCGCAAACAATCGACGTTCTTGATGTAGATGCGACTCTTTGCAGGCGGCTGTGTCTTCTTCGCTTTGTCCGTGAGCTTCAACGCCTGCAGCAGCGTCTCTATCTCCTGCTGCTCCAGTTCATGGTCCTCTCCAAGATGCAAATGCAGCACATCTAAGCTATAGAATATATTTGCACAGCCTGCAAGAGGAAGAGCATTACAAAGGAATTGCTGGATATAACCCTGTAGCTTACCTGGACACTGCAGACGTCGCTGCACATCGAGGCCAAAGCAGCTGCTGATGTGATTTTGAACCTTCACATGACACAAGCTCAGAAACGGGCAGTTGGGACACTTGTGCAACTCGCCAGCTATGTTTTTGGCCGTAGGCGGTGTGGGCGTGGCATTGGTGCGTTCCTTGGCAGCTTCGGCTAATTCGGATTTAATGAGCTCCGCCTCCGATTTGATTTCAGCGGTCTTGCGTCGAAAGCCATTGCGATAGCTGCGACTCGATTGCTCTGATTGTTGTTGCAAATCCGTGGTGTGAATCTGCACAAAGGGAATGCAGGCGGGGGTCTCAATGTCGCCTTTGTGTGTCGATGGTGCGCACACTGTAGCTGCTGCTGTTGTTGTTGTAGTGGGCAAGGAAAGCGAGAGAAGCGCTTGCTCGTCATCGAATAAACCGGTGAAATTGTCGTGATCCAGCGAGTGAATAGGTGTGGACAGCGAGAGTTCCGCGTGCTGTAATTGCAGCTGCTGGGCAGCGACAATGACAACAATAACAATAACAATTCACACGACAGCCAAACGACAGCAAAACCAAACAAAACTGAACAAAGTGTGCTCACCTGGGTGCCAACGGTGCTGTAGAAGCTCGAGAAGGCCACATCCGCATCGTTCATCGTGTAATGCATTTTGGAAGCAGCTTGTTTATTGTTGCATTTTGTGTTAACTTCGCATTTCGCTGACAAAAAGCAATGGCGAAAACTGATCTTCTGATATCATATCAAAACATCTGATAACAACAACAACAACAATGAAACAATTGCACAGCATCGATACAAAAATATACTATCGTTGAAAACAGCTGCATAATTGTTTTAATATACCAAACATCAACAATGACGTCACAAGCACGCTGGTCATCAATCGCAGGGTTGCTGAGCATGCAACATCTACAGTATTTTACTGGACGAGCGGTCACACTGACTTGTTTATAGCGGCCGCCGACGGTGCAAAAAGAACTGCAGAAAATTTGTTTAATGACTTTTATGTGTTTTTCTTGTAATTAAAGTGTAATAACAAATAAAGCGACAACATGCCGCGTATAATGATCAAAGGCGGCGTCTGGCGCAACACTGAGGTGAGTTTAAAAAGATGATTAACAGCCTGGAATCAAAACCACGCGTTCCATGTTTTTTTTCAGGATGAAATCCTCAAAGCGGCTGTCATGAAATATGGCAAAAATCAATGGAGCCGTATTGCGTCGCTGCTGCATCGAAAGTCGGCCAAGCAGTGCAAGGCACGTTGGTACGAGTGGCTGGATCCGAGCATCAAGAAGACGGAATGGTCTCGCGAAGAGGACGAGAAACTGCTGCATCTGGCCAAACTGATGCCGACGCAGTGGCGCACCATAGCACCCATTATTGGACGCACTGCAGCACAATGCTTGGAGCGCTACGAATACTTGCTGTAAGTAAACATCAAACGTTTCATCTATGACCTAAATTCACTTGGCAATACATTACAGTGATCAGGCACAACGCAAGGAGGATGGCGAAGATGCCATGGACGATCCACGCAAATTGAAGCCTGGAGAAATCGATCCCAATCCTGAAACTAAGCCAGCACGACCGGATCCCAAGGACATGGACGAGGATGAGTTGGAAATGCTGTCGGAGGCGCGTGCCCGTCTTGCCAACACGCAAGGTAAGAAGGCAAAGCGCAAAGCACGCGAGAAGCAGCTGGAGGAAGCACGTCGCCTGGCCACGCTCCAGAAGCGTCGTGAACTGCGTGCCGCTGGCATTGGCAGCGGGAATCGCAAACGCATCAAGGGCATCGACTACAATGCTGAGATTCCCTTTGAGAAGCGGCCAGCTGCTGGTTTCTATGACACCTCGGAGGAGCATCTGCAAAAGCAGGATCCCGACTTTAATAAGATGCGTCAACAGGATCTCGACGGGGAACTGCGCTCCGAGAAGGAGGAACGTGAACGCAAACGGGACAAGCAAAAGCTCAAACAGCGCAAGGAGAACGAGGTGCCAACGGCCATGTTGCAGTCGGCGGAGCCAGAGCGTAAGCGCTCTAAACTGGTGCTGCCCACGCCACAAATATCCGACATGGAGCTGCAGCAGGTCGTGAAGCTGGGACGTGCCAGCGAGATGGCTAAGGAGATTGCCGGCGAGAGCGGCATTGAGACAACAGATGCGTTGCTGGCGGATTATTCTATTACTCCCCAAGTGGTGGCCACGCCACGCACACCGGCTCCATACACAGATCGCATAATGCAGGAGGCGCAGAACATGATGGCATTGACACATACAGAGACTCCCCTCAAGGGCGGTCTCAATACGCCGCTCCACGAATCGGACTTCTCGGGTGTGCTGCCTAAGGCGGCGGCCATTGCCACTCCAAACACGGTCATTGCCACGCCTTTTCGCACACAACGTGAGGGCGGCGGTGCAGCCACGCCTGCTGGCTTCCTCACGCCAGCATCGGGTGCTTTGGTGCCGGTGCACAAAACCGGTGCCGTGGGCAGCGCCAACACACCGGCGTTTGTACGCGACAAGCTGAGCATCAATGCCGAGGAGAGCATGAGTGTCACAGAGACGCCAGCACTGTACAAGAACTATCAGAAGCAACTAAAGTCATCGCTGCGCGAAGGTTTATCCACGTTGCCAGCGCCACGCAACGATTACGAGATTGTGGTGCCGGAGCAGGATGACAGCGAGCCCATGGAGACAGGCACAGAGCCGGCCATTGAGGATCAGGCGGATGTGGATGCACGTCTGCTTGCCGAACAGGAGGCGCAGCGTAAACGCGAGCTTGCCAAACGCTCGCAGGTTATACAACGCAGTTTGCCGCGTCCCACAGAAGTGAACACCAAGATTTTGCGACCGCAATCCGAGAAACAGAATCTCACAGAGCAGCAGCAGGCAGAAGAGCTTATCAAGCACGAAATGATCACCATGCAGCGTAAGTCTAAACTTAAAATTCTCAGAAAAATCAATTTTTTAATCTTGTTTCCTTTTAGTGTACGACTCTGTGAAGGATCCGGTGCCTGGGCAGTCGCAGCATAAGCTGGAGCAGCTACAGAGCTACTTTAAAGCCAATCCCTATGAAGAGATTACACCCGAGGAGCTGGCTGATGCCAAGAAAATGCTTGCCGATGAAATGGAAGTGGTTAAGGAGCGCATGTCGCACGGCGAACTTCCGTTGGATGTCTACGCTCAGGTGTGGCAAGAGTGCTTGGGTCAGGTGCTCTATTTGCCCTCACAGCATCGCTATACGCGTGCCAATTTGGCAAGTAAAAAGGATCGTCTGGAGTCGGCAGAGAAGCGACTCGAACAGAATCGTCGTCACATGGCCAAGGAGGCGAAGCGTTGTGGCAAGATTGAGAAGAAACTGAAGATCCTAACGGGTGGATATCAGGCACGTGCACAGGTACTGATCAAGCAGCTGCAGGACACGTATGCGCAGATCGAACAGAACTCGCTGTCGTTGTCCACATTTCGGTTTCTGGGCGAACAGGAAGCCATTGCGGTGCCACGACGTCTCGAAGCGTTGCAGGAAGATGTGCGTCGCCAAATGGAGCGCGAGAAGGAGCTGCAACAAAAATACGCCAATCTGGCCGAACAGCGCGAAACTTTGTTTAGTCAAATTGAGCTGTTATCTGGCGTGCGACCCACAGCACAACAGCTGCTCGGTACGGATCAAGAAATGCAGCCACAGCAGGCCTAGGAATACAGTCAACAGCGCCATCATCATTTTCATCATTGACTACAACTTAACAACAACAATTAATCCAAAAAAAGTTCAATACAAATACATAATTTTATTCACTTCAATCGAACCGGAATTTTATCTAATGGCCATATTTTTGGTAGACCCACTCCTTGTTGTCCAATGGACAGACATGACGCGTCTTCAGCCAGCGTGCAATGCAGTGATAATGGAACGCATGATTGCACTCACCCCAGGCCACGGTGCATTCGTCCTTGTTGGCATTGGGATCTGCCTGACACTCGATGCACAGATTCATGATATGATTGCGACAGATGGCGCAGTTATCCACCGCCACATCCCACGACCAGTTGGCATGTGCCACCCACTTCTTAACCACAAAACGTTCGCCCTTCTTTTGACCATTGCTGCCGGAGGCGATGTCGTCCTCGTTGAACTCCTCCAGATCATGAAAGTCCTCTGTTTCCTCTACTTCAACTTCTTCGGTTGTGGATCCATTTTTGCTAGGAGTCTCCATTTTTTTTATCTTTTACTATTGATTTAAAATATATTAGCTTCGAAAATTTGTTTAATAAAAATTAAAACTAGGTAGAGATAGAAAATTCCAAGCTAGTGTGATGTACGAAGTTATCATTTCCCATAGTGGACATAATAAAGTTTGTAGTATTTGTTAATAATACAAAAATATTATCCTGTAAATCTAAAGCTGTATTAAATCAAGACGATATTTATTAATCTATCTATTTTTAAAACGCATTGAAAGAACTCCTTTAAATTGAATCAGATATGCGGCAGTGTAACGAAAAATATCGATAATTATCAAAACATCGATAACAAGATAATGCCATCTCTTGTGCGCGGCCAGTGAACATTGTTTTCATTGTACTAGCCACGCACTAGCTGCTTAGTAGACAGCTGCGGAGTAGAGTTTTCGTGTGGGGAATTGTGTTCATTACAGCTGACACTGGTTACTGTAAACGCATGTAAGTAAAATATTCTGTGTAATCAGAGATAGATAGATCAGAGATCAATTTTACAGCAATATACAAGTATGTAAGAAGTAAACAAAAACAAATTCAGATGACAATAGTCCAGTGTGCCCGATTGGGAAAGCAATAGTGTGACCAAAACAAACGCAGCCATTGAACATTGTTCTCTTTGGACTAGCCACTCACTAGCTGCTTTGTAGATAGCTGCGGTGTAGAGTGAATGAGTGAGTTTGGTGAATTACATTAATTACAGATAACGCTGGTTACTGTAAATCCATGTAAGTTAAATGGTCTATGTAATCAAAGATAGCAAATAAATGTAAATTTACTTACTTAAAAAGTAAATAAAAAGAAATTCAGAAGGAATCCATTGTGCCCGATTAGGAAAGCAAGGCAAAGATATGGTCAAAACAATCAAGCCGGCTAACGGAACTTTCGATTTCAATCAGTTACTTTAGAAGTTACATGTGTTCCCATTAAATGTAACAAGTCCCATAAAATCGTCAAAAATAAAGTTTAATTTTGTTACGATTTAAAATATCTTTCCATTTGAATTGGATTAGTTTGTGTGTAATTCACTAGAAATATCTTTGTACCATCATGTCGGATAAGCCCGCAAAACGATCCCGCAGAACAAGCGGTAAGTCATACTTATTTAATATAAAGTACATACGTATAACATATTTTATTTATAGCTCCTCAATGCGATTGCGATTGTGCTAAAACGGTCAAGAATTTGGAGGATCACTTTAAATTATTGACGGATTTAGTGGTTACTGTATCCCATAAAATAGATTCTCTCCAAGGTAAGGAACACAAATAGTTTTTGATATAAACTCATATTTACATACATACTTAAATTCTTTCAGAAATAAATAACGAAATGCAATCGCAACTCACAGCTGTATTTCAAGCGCTGCAGAATCAAAAAGCTGAGAAGGACAACTTCATAGAAAGTATCGCGGTCAAGCAATATGATAAAGTCTCTACGAAACCCAAGTTTCCCATTAATTCTGCAGAAGAAATGGAGATGATTGATAAGAACATAGATATGTTAGATGTAGAAAATATTGTAAGTATTTATATTTAAAAACAAAACTAATCTCCTCAGTCAAACAATTTATAAATTGTATTTCGTTACAGGCGTCAACTATGGCGCGTTTACTACAACCGCATGGAGTTGAGAAACAACTGCGAAACATTTTTACTGATGATTTTGTTATGGCCCATAATTTAGATGGCGTTCATGGCAAATTGGCGATTAGGTCTTATAAAAATTTTTGTGAAGTTCTTATTGGTAAGTACCAATTTATTTGAATGTCATTTTTAGATTATATTTTATTTAAACGCATTTTCAGAAGCCATTAAAGCTACCGGTGGATCCGACTCAGCAGAAGATCAACTGCGCAGGGCGTTACAGCTCCAGAAGAAGAGAGTTTTCAAAAAGAGGAGCTGCGATTTAAAAAAACAGAAAATGTCAGACAGTTTTTCATCAGATTATTTTTAAATAATTCCATAATTGTTATACAATCTCATTATAAATAAACATAAGAATTTAAAGATATTGAATTTGAAAGCTTATCCCCATTGAATTCAAAGCCTACATCTCTTTTGTATGTATGAAGATAGTATGTGCATTTATCAGCAGAGTAAAATTGAATAGTTGCTTTGTATTTTCTACTAATTTATTTAATTCAGTGTGAAACCAATTTGGTACTAAATACAATACCAAAAGTGTTTAATACCATCTTAAAAGATTATTTATTGCTGTGGCTTATTCATATTTAGTTTGTTTTTGAGTACATTCTGTGCAATTTATATTAAAGGAATATAAAAATAATTAGTTTTACACGCACTTTTAACTAGGTTAGCTTTGTTGTTTTTCAAATTTGTGTCAAATTAAAATTGATTAGAAGAAACTGCTTGTCACAATTTAAAAGAAAGCGGCATATTATGCAGACATCGATAATGTTATAATCGATATTTGCGAAATGATGTATGCATCGATAACAACTTAATACCTTCTCTAGTGCGCCAGTGGCCATTGTTTTCATTGGACTAGCCACGCACTATCTTCTTTGTATACAGTTGTGGGCTACACCGTTTGTGTACAGTATTGTGATTGTGTTGATTACAACTATTCCTGTGTAATTAGTAAGTACTTTTTAAAACTTCACTTTGCTTAGTTAATCAGAATTGCTGAATTGAATAGCTAGTCAGCAATATATAAAAATAACTGTGAAAGCTATAGTCCAGTGTGCCCGATTGGGTTTTCAAAACAAAGTGTGACCATATCAACTAAGTCTTGGAGCGGCATTTGAAGTTCATGTGCGATCGCATTGAATTCTTTTAAGACTTTAATAAATAATATTATTTTTTTGGTTTGTTTACCAGAAAATTGCCTTGAATTTCGTTTGTTACTTTGTGCATCATAATAATCATTCATATCATCATGTCGAACAGAGCTGCAAAACGAAGATTCCAGGCTACAAATGGTAAGTTATATTGATTTAACATACAGTAAAAAAAAAACAGATGCATACATTTAATTATGTATCTACAATATATCTTATGTACCATAGATCGTCAATGTAATTGTGATTGCGATTGTGCAAAAGCAGCTAAAAATTTGGAGGATCGTTTTAAAATATTGACTGATCTGGTGGTTAATATATCCAACAAAATAGATAGCGTCCAAGGTGATGTCGATATGTATATAACGGCATTTCAATTTATACAAATCTATATTTTCAGAACAAAATAATGAAATGCAACCGCAAATCTCAGCTCTTCTTCAAGCAGTGTCAGAGGAAAAGGAGTCTAACATGACTCTTCAGCAACGTGATGATATTACTGTGTTAACCATGTTTCCTATTAAATCTGCAGAAGATATGACAAAAATTGATATGGGAATAAATAGTCAAAATAAAAATCAATATGTAAGCATAACTGAAAAGAAAAAAATGTTTATACATATAATTTATAATAATATTTCGTTACAGACTTCAATTATAACGTGTTTACTCCAACCAGATGGAGTTGAGAAACAACTGAGAAACGTTCTAAGTGATGATTTTGTAATGGAGCATAATGTAGATGGGCTCCAGGGAAAATTAGCGATTAAGTCGTATAAAAATATATATGAAGTTCTAATTGGTATGTACATATTGAATTTATAATATTTCTTCATATTTTATTAAAATACATTTTCAGAGGCAATTGACGCAACATGTGGAACCGGATCTTCGGAAGATCAGTTGCGCAGGGCCTTACAAAGACAAAAGAAAAGAGTTTTCCGAAGAAGAAGCCACCCAGTAAAAAGTGAGACCACCGAAACATTTGAATCAGTGTATTTTTAAAAAATTAAATGGTTCGTTTTCCATCTTACAATTAAAATAAGTTTAGATTGATTCAAAATCGTCAGCTGAATTCGAAACAAAAATATTGAATAAAGTTAATACATTGTTTTCTCATTTATAATATATTTATTTAATTCTGTTTTCAGCATAAATACATATACATATACGATTTGAATTTGGTGCTAAAATACTAACAGTTTTTACTTTCTCATTTTCCTTTTAGTTTTTATTTTTAAATCTAAGCACGAATTTATTATTGTTGTTGGTTGTTTATTTGTTTTGTTTTCGAATATATTCTCTGTAATTTCCACTTGGGGGATAAATAAATAATGCAATTCATTTAATTCGTAATAGCAATCGCGTTTAGCTTCAGCTTGTTTTGTATACGTTTGAATTAGGTAGTTTTGTTCACTTTGTTGTATTGTTTAAAATTTAGAATTGATTCCTTAGAGTTTCTTCAGCAGCACTTGCGTGGATTATTGCCCATTTGCGACAGACATATACAGAGTTATCAGTTGATTATATATAGAGTACGGTAGTATAGACACAATAATGATAATCATAATAAGAATATAATTATAATCGTAATGATATACATAATGGTTGCAAGCATACATAAGTCTACGGGGTTTACTAACAATAAGATTGATTTCATAAGTATTTTTTTGTATATAGTATAATAATTGATAAAGGTTCATTGATTGGTTGATTGAGAATAATCAAAGACGTCTCATTGTTAGACGGGATATATTGTAGGTATATATGTTTGTGTTTATATAAATATCTATAGACAGGAAGATGTGTGTAATAGATTGTCCACTAGTAGAACTTGGAGGGGAAGGGGATGGAAGAATGTGGGTCTGGCGGCTGATTAATCGTCATCGTCATTGATGGCAGCGCTGCTTCTTGATATTTTCATGTACGCTGCACAAATGCATTCGCAGACAAAGCGATATTGACTCTGAAAATATAACGAGGTTCATTAGAATGTAGATACCAAAAAATAGAGTTCCAAGGTACTTACCACATTCTGCACCATGCAGGCGCGTTGATCGCGCATGGTCCGCACAATATCCAGGGGATAGACGGGCTCACGTGCCTCCATTAGCGCCAGAGCCGTGTCCATGAGTATGAGCACACCAGTACGTCCAATACCCGCCGAGCAGTGTACAATCACTGGCGGATTCGCAGCGCTGATGCATCTAAAACAACACATTAATATCTTGTCACTTGGAATAGATCACAAATAACTCACTGATGCACGCTTGTGGATACGGGTGTCTCGTCCTCGGGTGTGGCACCATTGCTAGCCGCGCATTTACGTTCGCTCATCAGTCCGCCGTTCTCATCGGCATCGGCGTCAAGCAGACGCACCTGTTTCAGACTCTCTTCAATCTCCTGGAGCAGCGTGCGATTGCGGGCGGCGCGCACGCGCTCTGTGAACTCGAGAAACAGATTGGGATCGGAGGGAACGCAGTGATCGGGCCAGGCGAGATACTGCATGTGATGTATGTGCCGCTGTTCGTGCTTATCCCGCAGCACAAACTCACGAAAGACAAAGCTGCCCGTCTCGTCGGGTTTCTCGCTCAGACAACGCACCGAAAAGCCATCGCCCAACTGCAGCTCATCGCCAGTCACAGGCCAATACTGATGACACTTCTGGCGTCCGGCCTCCATGACAGTTGTCAGCATCACAAGCAGATGGCTGCTTTCCTGCTGCACCATTCGCCAAAAGTCCGTTGTAGTGCTGGCCAGCGGTCCCTGTGTGGCAATATAACGATTCACAACGCCTCCTGGAATCTCCATGTTCACATAGTTGGCATTGATGTAGTCGCCAGTTAGCGAGTTAACCAGAGAAACACGCGTGCAGTCATCTGAAATATAGAGTAATAAATTAATCACAAGCTGAACAATGTCGAAATGTGTCACGAACTTACAGGGAGAAATGTCGCGATAGCGATTCTTGGGCGCATTCGCTGGCTTGCGAGCTTCTGTGATTGCCAGATCGGGATTCTTGCGATACATCAGCTCGTACTGGGCAAGCAGAGCACCCGAGGCAAGACCATCGCTGAGCAACAACAGACTCTGCGTGAAGAGCGCATCGCCATCAAGCAGATTCGAGTGCGAACCAATCTCATCGCTCTCGGGCACATATTGATACAGCGGCTCCTCTTCGAGCAGCAGCGGCGCCGAGCGCTTTGGCCGCACGGTGAGCAACAGTTCGCCACTCGACTGATGCCGGCAGTCGCGTATCATGGCCACCACCTGCTCGTGCCGCAGTCCGTGCACGTCGCGACCATTGATCATGAGCACCTCGTCGCCTTCGCAGACACGCGGCGAACAGCGATCGGCGGGAGTGTGCGGCACCACCTTGGACACCTGGACGGGCAGACCAAGATCCACGCCACCCTTCACATTGAAGCCATAGCGACCCTGATCGTCAGCGAGCAGTCGCATAGTGATCAAATCGCTGCCACTATCCGGCTGCTGTTGACCCACTGCGTCCGCTATGGTCGTTGGCAGCAGCACTGGACTGTGCTGACCCGAGCTGTAGGCAGGCGGCATGGGTGATGGTGTGCCTGACTCAAAGCGTCGCGTGCACTGCTCGATGAAGCCAACATCGCTGCAAAGCATTGTCAGATTACAATTTAATGTTCACAGAAGTTCACTTTAAGCGTAACTTACAGCTGAATGTCGTACTCATCGCTATGCTGCTCCCAGGCCTTGCGTGGCATAGCGTCCGCCTGCTTCGATGTCACCTTAGACGTGTCTTGTGGACGGCTTGTTTTTGTGATGGTCAGTATGGTGGATGCGGACGGTTTGCCATTGTGCGAAGCAGCGCTGTCGGAGCCACTTCCCGTGCCATTGTGCAACAGCTGTGGAGTGCCATCCGCTGAGCTGCCGCCGCCTGCTCCTGAGCCACCAGCCAGCAAACGCTTGCTGGGCGAACGCACAAACACCTTGTGTATGCGGCCACGTTGCTTGGACTCCTGCACCGCCTGCAACTCGGTGCGACCCGAGTAGTAGAACTTGCTGCCCAGACTGATGTTGAGGAAGCGCGAGAGTCGATGCGGCCGCTTCAGCCGGAAGAAACTGTGATGCTCCACACACGATTTCCACAGCGCTTTCGCATGCTTGTGGCTGCTCATGCCGAAGCCCAGCAAAGTGTCGTAGCTTTCGCTGGGCTCGCGACGCAACTGGATGAAGAAATCCTTGCGCTTGAACGACACCTTGACCATTTTGCTCCACGAGAAGGTGTTGATGCGCAGCGCATGCTGAAACACGAGCAAACCAATCGCCGAGACGCCCAGCTGCAATTCCTTGCCATTGGAGTCTGTGGCCTTGTGCAGATCAATGCCATAGAGCTCCAAGCGTTTGCCATGCTCCAGATAATTGTATTCCGCATCAGCTGGCAACTGGCCACGATGCAGCTTGTGCAACTCGCAGACTTTTCGTTCCGCCTCCGGCGTTTGCTCTGCCAGCAACTGCAGGCCACTCAAATAACCCGGCTGATGCTCCACGGCATTGAAGTCGCCCAGCTCCGCTGTTAAGGATAAAACCCTCCATTAATAGATTTGACAAGCAGTTAGATTAAAGAGAGCTACTTACACTGCACTGTGTAGCTGGCAAGCAGGCACTGGGTATTGCTGGAGCAGGGCAATTGGCCCAGCAAAATGTGGCGCTTGATCTGCAGATAGAACTGGTAGCGTGTGAACTCCTCCTGCAAGCGGCTAGGATCGCTTACAAAAAAACTGCAATAGTAAATTGTAGATATTAGTTTAAGAGCGGGTAATAGTAAAAAAAGATTTCACTCACCTTAACTCTAAACTCTAATAATGGAACGGCATCATTGTCGAGCGAGACGCTGCTGCATTGCTTCTTGAATTGCTTCTGTGCGTCAACCCATCTCTGAAAATGCAGCATTAAATCAATTATAAAGTTAAGAACATATGTACGTCAGAATAAAATATTACATCAATTATAAATATAAGAAATTATGCATTCATTCACTTACCACAACGTCGCCTGGCTTCTGTGGAAACAATAGACCAAAATAGTCCCTTTCGGATAGTTCGAGATACTGGAAGACCTGATCTAAAAGTTCAGAGCCTTTCGCACGTTTCTGCAAGAAATACGAATGCGTTATTTAAAGATCGATGAATATATAGTTTCTAACTAGATTGGCCTATGGATTTTTGATCTTTCTTTTCTAGTAAACAATTTAAATTACAGAATATGAAAAGTTCACTTACAAGTTTTACCAACATAAACTACATAAAGAGAAATATATAATTTCGAAATTAAAGGTTTTGGGATTGGCCTATAAATTGTAGATCTTTCTTATTAATAATTAATTTAGATTAAGATAAAGAAACGTTGTTTAAAAGAATATGTTCAGCATATTCACAAGATTATTATAATTATTTAGTTTCCTTTCTTTTCTGTCACTTTAATTGCCTTAAATTTGCTACGATTTCTTAAATTTCCCTCAGTTTTTCACATTTCAGTTGACTAAATGCCCATGGCATGAAATGATGGCAATTTGCTTGCAAATTTTGTTAGACAAATCTCATCATCAACTTGGCAAGCTGCGGCTGGAAAAGCGAAACGAACAAATCATGTTTTTGGCATTTTGGACAAGTGCGTGTTGTGTCTGCTTTGTGCCGCCCAAAAAGATGAAAGTGAGATTCAGATGAAGATGTGCAATGCCATGGCAGGTTTGAATTTGAAAGATGAGTAGACAACAAACAATGGCTGGATAATGTACACGCAATGCACGACAATAATGACGAAGACTACGACTCACACTTTCTATGCATCGCATCATTGTTTGTGAGGTCTTTGCTTCGCTTACACATTTTGTGCAATTATTATTATGGCTGATGTTGCTCTGATTATGCGCATTTCAATGAGCAAACTAGCAAATCTATTGAATATGCAACTAACGTGAATAAAATGAGGCAGGCCAGGCCAGGCCAATGGAAGAAGAAGAAAGTAGGACTCACCTCGATCCGAAAGGTGTGCGTGATGTCATCTAGGAACAGGACGGTGACGCATTGCTGCCGCTGTTGTTTCTTGTCGCGCGCCAGTTCTGAGGACGCTCCGCGTAATCGGTAGTTTCTGCTCAGGTTGCCTAAACGAAAGCGTTCAAACATGGCCCAGCTCCATACTGCCCCCAATTAATTTCTAAACGTATTCGTGTTATGTGTTCTGTACGTTGTTTTATTATATTCCTGCTTTTGTTGTTGTTGTTGTTGTGGTTGGCTCCTTTTTGATGAAAGACTTTTCTTCTTTCTCTTGGCTGGCAGTTGAGATTGTTTATTCGATAAAATGGCAAGACTTTGACTTTGGACGTGTCTCGTTCACGTTATGGCTAAGACTTTGGATGGATAATGCTCTTTCTTGCAATTTGCTTTAGTTGCTGGCTGTGTTCGCTCTGCAAAAAGAATAGAACAGAAGCTAAATGTTATTTAAGATGAAATATTATTAAGTCAGTAAACTATCAATATTAAAGACTTATATGCAGATTGTTAATCTCAGTTTCAAATAAAATAAATATTAAACATGTAAACTATCATCATTAAAATATTGAATGTAGTTTATTAATTTCTGAGTTACAAATAAAATAAACATTAAATAAGTAAACTATAAAAACTGAACAAATCTAACGGGGTTTTTGATTTAATGATGTTTCTTATCTCTATGTTCCATTTTACAAAAATAATGTACCGGGGAACAACTAACAATAAGGAATATGCAAAAAAATCCATTTAGTTTTTTTTCTGTCGCACTGTTATTTCAAAGTTCACAGCTGTTCGTATCATTATAAAGTATTGAATGTAGTTTATTAATATCTGAGTTACAAATAAAATAAATATTAAACTAAATGTTCAATAAGACTAAACTATCTACCCATAGTCTATGTTAAAATTCCTTGAGACCACGATAGTAAAAGACAACTGATCGTTCAATAAAAAATTTCAATTAAAAACATGAAAAATATTCAATGTGTGCTCCTTCATTTATTTAAGACACAAACCACAGCAAGTATTGCAACCACTGTTTATCTAGAACTCAAATCCATTGTAGTTAAATTAAACCTATTTTTTAACATTATTGAAATACGCAATGTGGTATGCGAATTTGCGGGTTCCACTGAATAATAATTTATATAGAAAACTAAGCTTTTCAGCTTCTTATGAATAGCAGCAATGTGAGAAGATTTGCGTAAATAAATTTGACGTCATTGCTATTCTGCTGAATGATAACCATCAACTATTAGAGGTTTAAAGCTATGCTATTACCAGCAGTCTGCAAGCCAACAGCTTACAAAACTGTTAAAGAAACGTCATCGATCACTTTGAGTTCCAACCTGATACTCTATCATTTCTTATCTCTTGGTTATTGAGGTAGCTTCTTGTGTAAAATGATCTCCTAGCCTAGGCTAGTATCTAAGACCGTTTGTAAGTGTATCTGTCGGTCGTTGTACAGTTGTAAACTTGTTAGTATGTTCCCTTTGACTTGTCTATGGCCATTGTTTACCTTTGTTCGGTTATTGCTTAGGTGTGTGCGAGTGCGGGAAAAACACTTCACATGACAACGTTTGGCCTAAAGGTCTTCAACTGGGCGCATAGCTTCACGCGCTAGCGAACAAGATACTCACACACACACACACACACACACATACATACACGCACAGTTATATGGCTGGTGTGGAGAAGCCATCGACAAGTGCAGAGTGACTAATATCGTCTTCGAAGTCGCGACGTCTTTGTCGACTTCCTTTTTGACTTTTCCCCGCAATTGAATCAGCGGAACGCTGTCAAAGCCGAGCATACATGAATGTGTGAGTGTGCGTGTGCTTGTGTGTAGATAAGACAGTGGCCCACATACAAACCTACACACACACATATATACAGAGAGACCTTTCTTCATTGATGATTGATGCACCGTGTAATTGGCTTAAGAGCTTTTTTTCAAATGATATACGAACTAGTTATAAATATCGAATTATGCATTTGTGTTCACAGTCACCTTTTGCTTTAGTTTGTATTTTACGGCATTCTCTCTTATTTATCTGCATTATCTATTGTCATCGTTTATCATCTTCTATTGTTGATCGATTATAAAGCATCTTTGGTCAATGCTGAATGTCATCTTTCAGCTTATTTATAGTTACTAATAACCATTCGATGACACATGCTTATATTTTGTAATAATATATTTATGATAAATATCATCTTTTGTCGAAATATGAGAGATCTGTTGATCTATCAAAACATAATTGGGTTAAATGCAGAAAAGTTCCATGGAACTCATTTTTAGCTAAGAATTCAATGGCACACTTTTGAATTTTGTAATAATATTTTATATATTTTTTTTTCGAAATACGAAGTGTCTGCTGATCTATCAACAAGTTACACTGTTCAACATAATTTAGCTCATTTAGTTACTGATAATGTCACATAATAGTAATATTTTATATTAAATAGCATCTTCTTTTATCGTTTGCTGCTGATTGATCGCAAAATATCTCGATCAAAGCTTCTTTCAAATCATTTCTAGTTAAGCATTTGATTACACATTGTTGTAATATGTTATAATAAATATCATCTTAATGTTCGAAATATGAAATATCTGTAGATCGATCAAAAAAGAACTCATTTCAACCTTTTCTTTTTTAGTTCATTTAGTTACTAATAAGACTTTAATGACACATAATAATAATACTAATTTATAGCTGAAATATCTGCTGATCGATCGCCAAATATATCTATCAAATGCAACAAAGTTTCTTTCACTTCATTTTCATTTCATTCTAATATTTTGTAATTGTATTTAATGTTATCATTTTTTAATGAAACATAAAATGATCGGTCACAAAATATCTCGGCATTTGCAGAAGTTTCTTTCAACTGATGTCTAGTAAAGAATTCGATGACACATTCTTGATACATATTGTAATATAATTTTAAATTAAATTGATTGATTCATTCCCAGCCTTAACCACTGTGCTTAGGCTGCAACTCACGCTCTTTGTTAGTCTGTGCTTTCTTCTGCACTCTTTCTTTGTATTGAACAGAAATATAAACACCCACACACACAAACACACTTACACTTAGCTACTTAGGCCTGTGTGCTAGTGTGTGTGTGAATATACATGCTATTAGTTATAGCAAATACAAATGTTGCTATACGTACTACACTCGCGTGTACATGTGACAGATAAAGATATTTTTGTTTCTCTGTTCTATATTAATACACAATTTCCGGCTGGCAGCCAAATTGAACTGAACTGAACCGAACCACAAAACCAACAAATTCAATCGGGGGAAAAAAGTCAAGTACATAAATTTCTGCGCAATAACAAAACTTTGCATATACTATAAGTAATATTTATAGGGCTCAACCTCTGTTTTGTTGATTGCTATCGCAAAACGGGGAAGCAAACAATTCAAATAATCAGATATTATTATTATTTCCTGCAATATAGAATGACGAAATCAGTCTACAAAAATGATGCAGTTGCAAAGTTTAATTTAAAGAAGAAAAATAATGCGATTTGGATTGATACAAAAAGAGAGTCTGTAGTTATATTTACAACTTTCATTAAAGAACGGTGAACTAGATCAGTTACAACTTGAAGTCATTAAAAATTTAATGAATGTAGGTCACAAAAGAATTCGAGCAATCGATATTCCAACTTTCACGTTAACCTAGGAATGCAATTAGATATAGGCCTTGATTGAACCTATCATTTTACAATATCTCTTAACTATCATTACAATCGATAGAACAGCTTTAAGCTCAGTTGGAGGCACAGTGGGTTAAGCTGCTTAGGCAGCATTTGAAGGCTTTTTATGCCGCACTGTTTTCGTTATCAGCAAATTAATGCAAATTTGTTAAACACACACATACACATACTGAGAAGAAGAAGCATTTGTATTAATGCCCCCAACCTCGTTTTGTAATGGGTCGATAATTTTGTAGATTGCGCTCAACAGGTTGAAGAACGAGTGAACAGAAAAATGAGGTTGCGTCATTTTGTGCCGCTGACGCCCACGAGGCCAAGTCTCCTCACCTCTCCACTCTCCACAATCCCTCTGGTAGTATTACCTCGACTAACTGGGTAAGTTGTCAACTGATTCAGGGAATCGACGAATCGGACTGTTGGCCATATTCGAACGGAAGCCTTATAGACTGGCGTTGTGGTTATGACGGCTTTTGTAATACGCCGTCGAGTCGAGTAGTTACCTTTTTCTCTATATGGATAGTGCAAGTCAATGGGCGGTTGATAGCAAGGGAGACAGGCAGAGAAAGAGGAGTGAGAGAGAAAGAGAATGAGAGAGAGGGAAGCAACTTTATTTGTTTGTATTTATTACATATTTATTTATTTGTTTTGTCATTAATTGAAAACGAAATGAGCAGCAGCAACAACAAAGCCTCAGTTGTATTGTTTAAATTGCATAAACAAAGCCAAGTACACACACACAGTTACACACACACACACACACACACACACACACACAGTGAGTATTCTACCTAAATTGCATTCTCCTGACAACAACAGCAAAACTTTTTGGTTCGTTGACCGACTTTTTGGTTGCTGTTTGCTCCCCGCACCTTTTCCCTTCCCTTCCCCTAGCCCTTACACCAAAAAAGGGAACCATGGTGCCAATTTGTTTATTATGTTTAGCTATATGCATATGTGTATATATGTATATGTTTTTATACATTATGTGTATATATGTTTATGTTTTTGTATGCAGATTTGATTTGCTTTTGTTTATTCGAGCACTTCTGAAACTGGAAATGCTTTTGGAGCAGCTTCCGTTACCAGCAACTGTGGTACAAAAACAAGTATTTTATTCATATAATATTACAATAGGAATGTGTAAAAACATTCATAAAAGAATTTCGAGTTATAAATGCAAATATCGAAGCTAAATGGCATTTAGATTTGAAAATATTGAGATTACAAAATGTGAATATTATCAATAGGATTAAAAGTGATCTGGAAAATATGTTCATATGAAGAATAAATAAAGAATATAAACAATTAAGAAAAAGAAAAAGAAAAAAGGGGGGAAAAAATTATAAAAAATAAAGATTGTATTAAATTTACTATCAAAATTCTTTTCGAAGAAATTTACTACAAGTAATGTTTAATGCGAAGCGTGAATAATCACATTAATTGTAAGAAATTCATAATTCACAATTATGAATAATTGAAATTCATCAATTCAAAAGAAATTTGCTCACATTTGGTGTTATTTGAAGTATGCGATAAGTAATAAATTCAAATTAAATAATGTATAAAATTCATTATGTAAAACCTAATTAAATTAATCAATGAAGAAGCTTTACTAGAAAGAACTTTACTGTAAAAAGTGTTGAATTCGTAGCGTGAATAATTGCATTACTTACAAGCAATTAATAATTCATAATTATATATAATTGAAGTATGCAAATATATTTAGCATTTAAGTGGAATGAAATTGCATTTTAAGCAGGTGGCAAACCAATGTGCGACTTGTGATTTTTCTTTGTTCGCGTGACCCGCTGAGTAAATGGGGGAAATGGGAACGTAAGCAAATCCAATTTGGCTTGGCTTGATGCTCTCCAAACTTAAGTGAAGTGTAGAGTGTAGAGCAGAGCAGAACAGAGAGTGGAGGTGGTGGAAGCTCTCGAAGTGAACCGGTTGAGAATTTGCCATCTAGCAAAACTGTGCTTTGATGTCTGTATAACTGGGCAGCCAGCCAGTCAGTCAGTCAGCCAGTTTGTTGGTCAGTCACGTAGATTTGGTGCAGATACGCGTAGATGTGAAAGATGATAATGATGATGGCGATGGGAAGTTGGAAGATGGAGATGAGTCAACTTGATAGGTAACGAGGTAACAGGCGGCATGGAAACGGCAATTGTCAAACTCTCAAGAGGTCACAGTTCTCATTCCTACATTTTTTTTTGCTTTAAAGCGAAACAAGAAGAAGAAATGTGTGTTTTTGTTGGAGGAGTAAGGCTTGTCGCGATATCCAATGGAATGAGCTTTGTACTCGGAACTCGTTGCTCGTAATTGAAACCGCAGGCGTTGAACTTGTCAAACATCGCGATAGGAAGCGTAATATGATATTGCAAACCGCATAAACCAAACACAAACAGCGCAAAAAAAGGTGACACAGCTGCCAACTAAATGAGGGGCCAACAAATGGGGACAGGTAAGCGAAGGGAGGGAAGGAGGGGGGAAGTGAGGAGGCAGGCCTGCCACTCAATTTCAATTAGGGCACATCACTCAATGATGTCCATCAAAAAGTTTACAGGAGCTAGCAGCAACAGCACTTGGCAACCCTAATCAAAGTCAAAGCTCAAGGAGTGAGTGAGACAGAGAGGGGTGAAAGTGGAAGCAGAGCAGGAGGAGTGCAATTGAATTTGTCGTGCCAGCGACGCATCAATAATGTTGTTGCCCCATGCATTTGCATTTGTTTGGTTTTATGGTGCTTTATCGTTATGCTTTCAGGGTTGCCATGTGCACGCACAGTCGATTCGAGTCGAGTAGAGCTTAGGTGGGCAACAAAGTGGAAGAAGAGCAGCGTCCCCGCTTATCGTTGTTTGCCTTTTAATTTTTATTGCCGTTGCGCACCCCGACAACGACGAAAATTCTTATGCTATTTTTGTGTTCATATTTCACATGCACAGGCTGCGACAACAGCCCCCAGGCCCAGAGACCCAAGGCAGCCCCGGGCGGCACGCACACACATACACACATACAAAAACTCACACACGCACACTTGCTCTTGCTCTTGCGATATTCTTAATGCTCTTTGGTCTAACGAAATTCAAGACTAGTTAATGGTTTTTGCCCCACTAACTCACCCTGTGGGGATTAAGCAGGGTCAACCACCACATCCACCTGGTTCGAAACTGTGCTAAGCTTAATGCGTAGAAAAGGGAAGAAGGAGACGGATTGAGAGCGAGAACAAAACTAGTTTAATTAATTAAACGATTTGTAAACACAATGCAATGATTAATTGCGCATACATACAAAGAGTACTGTATGCATGTGTGACTGTTTCTGTGTTTGTGTGTTTATGCAGGCTATCTGTTTCTTCATTGCATTGCTTCTCTTCTTCCTCTACGTTGCATTAATGTAGGATGCACTTGTGCAACTGTGTGTGTGTGTGTGAGTTCGCTCTCGCACTCTCTTTCTTTCGCTCTGTGATTTTCAAGCAGAACAGAGACGCTGCTGTTGAGTAGGCGGCAGCTTGAGATGTCCATGCTTCAAATGGGGGGAGCGGGAGTGTTAGAGGGAGCAAGAACGACAGCAGACTGAGACTGGAGCGAGCATAAGGAGAAGAGCATAATAATAATAATCAAAGGGCAGCAGTGCGGTGGCGTTGATTCTGCCTGCGGCTGCAGATAAGCATGCACACACACACACAGAAACACAAACTCACACATATATATATACAATTACGCTCACAGCAAAGAGTTAAATGAACCGCTTTTGACAGAGATCTCTGTGCTCACCTTGTTGCGCTGGTATCTTTTGTACACATATATGTAAATATGTATGTATGGATTTATGTATGTATATTTTGTTGATGCACTTTCGTTATTTCACTGTTTGCCAATGGGGCAGTAAAAACACATGTAAATTACAATTCTCCTTCATTCGTTCGTTAACTTGACAAAAATAAGTAAAAACGCACGCATACGCACACACACATACTCATTGACTGGTCACCACAAACACCGCTGCTCACGCACACACGCACAACAGGGACGCGAGTTGGAAGGAAAACAATAAAACAAAAAAAAGTATGTATCGAACTGTCCAACAATGTAGCCGCACTTGAAACGAAATCTTAAGATTGTTATACCGCAAGCAAAATTATGCACTCGATAACGAACAAAATTAACAAAAAATTAAAATAAATTTAATTTTTCTCTTCTCCGAAACCGAACGAGCAGCGTGACCGCAAGCTGAATTTCAAAATATACTAGTGAAAATTATTATGTGACCGCAAGTTGTATATACAAATATACCGTGAGTAAATACTTTCTAGAAATTTCAGTATTTTGTATTTACTTGCTAGCACACTGGTCATATTCCAATAAAGGAACGTCTTTTTCTGCACTTCTCAGAAATAGTGATTTAGCGACATATCTTATTTAAACATTATATGCAAAATATTAAACATTATATTACATTCAGATATATGCATATATATAGTTGTTATGCTTTTTATTTAAAATTAATAATTTGTTTTTATAGCAGCCATAAGGTTAGCGGCATGCAAGTTTGCTGACAAAAGTTGGTTGCGACAAACGTTCACAATAGACATTTACTGAAAGCGCCCCAAAGTATACTTCAATTTTTCAAATAGTGCAGAAATTCAAGGAAAAAATTCCTTGATAAAAACCTGGATTTGGAAAAAAATTTGGGATTTGGATTCGAAATTGTTTACTTTAATTTAAAAGCAAATTTGTATAAATAAAATAAAATTATTTCTTTCGATATGTTACTGTAGTATATAATAAATAAGTAATAAACATATTTCATTCATTAATTTTTTGAATGGATTCCAAACAGCTGTATCAATAAATTTCCCGAGACTCTTCTATATAAACAGCTATAACATCAGTAATATTTCAGTAAATCAGGTTACACTCTGCAGTTAAAAAGTTTTCTCCAACATGAAATATATAATATTCGGGATTTCAGTAATACTTTGCTTAATACAAATTTTTGCTCAGAGTGTTTGTCGTGGATATGTGCGATCCGGTAATACTTCCATTTATAATATTAATTAGTATTATATTAAAGGTCTATAATTGGGTTATCTATAGTTGATCAGACTTGTGAAGGATCAAAGGATGAAGGACATTGGTTTGGCACCGTTTGTAATCAAAATTCTAATAACGGAATGTGGTATTATGAGCAGAGAAATGGAACCTGCCTGGGAATGGTTTATTTTGGATGTGGAGGCAATACGAATAGATATTGCAATTTGAACGATTGCCAACGAAAGTGCGAGAGGAGAGATTGATACTGAGTGCAAATTATGAGTGCAACTAATTTTAATATTTAACTTTTTTAATAAATAAATCAAATTGAAAAAACTTAAAGAAGAATTAATTAAAAAAACATTCGAAAATCTCTTTACTTCACTTTGTAAACCGATCAATAAATAAACTCATTTTGATATTGACAATGCGAATGCACTGGGAAAATAAAGATAAAGATAAAGATATCGTAATAAACAGATGAGTATTTTATTATATATATTAGAAATAAATCCTTACGGCTTTTAATATAACATTCTAATGAATAATAAAAGGATTCTAGAATTATAATCATATCATAATTTATAAAAACTTACATTGGATTAAAAGATTTATATTAATCTCAAGTACTTTTCAAGATCACTTCCTGAAATCCATTCACAAGTTAGTAGAACAGTAAAAATACAAACGACTCGTAGAGTTTTTGAGAACAGTTACTCAGCACATAATGAAACAGCTGTTACCTGAATTTTATAAATGACATTGAAATAATAAAATAATATTGATATCACTATGTAAAGTAAGTAAACTTAGTTTAAAGAGTCAACTTATTTTAAAACGTCAATTGTAAAATCAACTTATTTTTAGTAAACACAATTTTGAAGATTCAACATCCACATTCAATTAAAATTAAACCCTATCTAGATGGCGAGTCGTGAAGGTGGCAAGAAGAAACCTCTCAAGGCGCCCAAAAAGGAGGCCAAGGAGTTGGACGAACAGGATGTGGCCCACAAGCAGAAGCAGAAGGAGCAACAAAAGGCTCTCGAGGCGGCCAAGCAGAAGGTGACACAAAAGTCCAGTAAAAAGGGCGGCAAGTGAGATGTCCTGTGAAATGTCAGCCGGAAGTTGTCTACACTGACTGCCAATATATACGCACACTCTGACTAAAGTCAATGATAAATGTTTTGGTCCATCTCGTCTGCTGCAATAAATTGAGTTATGATTCCTTTTTCATTCTTGAATGATGATTAATTGCCTGTGGTCAGCCAATCGGTTCGCTTAAAAAGCCATCACAAAAATGTGACATTCAGTCTATCCCCAAGCGCAGCATTCAGGGTTAGTCCTTGTGCAAAAAAAGAAAAAAAGGAAACAACCGGACACGGGAATTGAGCGCAGCAAATGTGGTAAATTGGAATTTTATGCGTTTTTTATGTTAATCAAAAACGAACCTAATGGACATTGCGCCTGATGTGCGACTGTCAGAATGGGACATGTGGTTAGTTTATTGCATTAATCCCACCTTGATGGAAGGCGATTTTCTGTTTCTGTTGTAGTTAAAACGTTGAAGAATAGCGTGGGAAGCAGAAACGAAAAGAGTTCTGTTTCTGGTTCCTTCTCTCGAGAGCGTAAGCTTTGCTATTTTTACGCTCTTGAGAGAAGGAACCAGAAACAGAAAGAGTTGCGCTCTCGTGAGCGTAAAAACTGAAAAGCTTAAAGCTTTGGTAATCGTGCGAGCTAAAAGCTTGATCTTTAAGATCAATTTAAGAATAGATAGCATATACTTTTAATATATGAATATATGTAATGGGATTTAATGGAATTTTTATCTGTTTAGTTATATATGTAAATGAAAGTAAAAAATATATATATAAAAGATATAGAAATCCAGTTTAGAGATGTCATAGACCCAACCCATATCATAAGACGAGTTTTGTTTATCATCATATTTAATATTTAAGCCTTTGATGGAATTTGTTTATACAAAATTTAATTACACATTATAGCTAAAAATTTGATAGACTCGTTTTAAATATAATACATACAATATATTAGATTTATCCTTCATTTATTTTTCATAGAGGCGAAAACAGAAAACACAAAACCAAAAACTTTAGCAAAACTCTTAGAGGTATTTTATTTTCTCATAACTTTATTTTACTTGTAGTGTGTAGTAAAATGAATTTAATTAACTCTCTTCTGAGGGGAAAAGTAGAAATATGCTTTGTGTTTTTCGAGTTGTACAAAAAGAATCGAGTTTTTGGATTTGGTTTTTGTTTTGTTTTTGTTTTTTTAATGCTTGATCGTTATCATAATCGTAATCGTAGGTGTAATCTAGAAGAGGAAGCATTTGATATGTTGTAAAAATGTGTTGTTAATTATAATAAGTATATGCCCATAGTTATTAGGTAATTATTAAGAAATGTACAATACAATTAATTTAAATAATTAATAACAATTAGCATAAGAATTAGAATTATGGGAATAAGCATTTGATTTTTTTGTTTGTTGCTTTTTCGGTTTTGATTTACGAGTGCTTTAAAGTTAATGCTAAAGTTAATTTATTTAATTAATCTCATTATAGTTTATAGTTATAATTATATATTATTATATAATGTGGTTGCTTTTTTTCTGTTGTTGTTGTTGGCACACTATCCAAGTCTTATGCAAGAGTATATTAATGTATTTTAATTTAATTTAATTAGTTAATTGCAATTATGCCGAGTATTTTAAATAGAATTTCAATGGGTGTGAGTTTTGTTTTTGTTTTGTTTTTTTTTTTCCTTCGCTTCACTTAAGTTTCATTTACAAGCTTACAAATTATTTAACAACATTGAATGTTTTAACATTTTGCATTTAGCCAAAAAATAGTATATAAAAATTACTAAACAATTTTATAGAATTTTCTTTTTTCCTTTTTTTTGCTGTTTTCTTTTTAAATTAAGCTTTAAATTAAGTTGAAAATGTGAGTGATATTTACAATCGAACGCTAGATGGCGCTAGCTTGGCTGCTGCACTCGCCGTTAAATGGCGTTAACTTGTCTGCCGCACCTGTCGTTAGATGGCGCTAATTGCTCTTGCGTGCGCTGAAGAACATTCGCGCCACTTTGCCAAGAGCGCCCACGAAGTCCCAACGCTCCTGATGCTGATGTTGATGCTGACAATCGGGCAGCTGCTGACCCGATGACTCATCCAGAGCCTAGGAGGGTGTGGAGTACCAGCCGCTGGCGGGGCTGCCCTTGTGATACAGATGGAAGCTCGAGTGCGGTGCAAAGTACTGCGGCTGATCCAGATTGCTGTAGGTGACGCCGCCCTCCGTTGTCGTTGTGGCATGCCCCGCATGCGGATGCATCGCCGCCGTATACGCCTGTGGCTTCAATGGCAACGTAGTCGCCGAGGAGGCATCCACCGGAGTGGCATATTGACCCCTCAGTGGATCAGCGTAGTCGTAGCCACCGTTGACCACCAGAGCAGCCGAGGGAGGTGCCTTGGCGGAGTTGTTGCTATCGCGTGGCGACACCGAACTCGGCGGCGTCATTGCGTTGTGATAGTCAATGGAGCTGTGATAGCCACCGTAGGTGGACACCAGATTGGTGAACGCATCCGAGAGATTGGCGCCCTTCTGGCTCCCAGGACGTGCCACCGACGGCGCCGCTGCCGCCGAATGCAGTTGCAGATATTGATTCTCATACGAGGATTCGCTGCCCGGTGGCGTCGGCAGCGGACCGCCCTGCTGCTCGCCATAGAACACGCCCACTCCGGTGGGCGTTTGCCTGGCCGTAGCCCGGATGACGCTCTCGCGATTCACGGCGTGCAGCTGACGGAGCAACGCTGTGGCCGGCATGTGCGGTGGCTGCTGATACGGAGCACCTATCCACTGGATGGTGCTGCTCTTCTCGTTGGGATCATGCTGCTGCTGCTGTTGTTGTTGTTGCTGCTGTTGTTGTTGCTTGAGCAGCGCATCCGCACTGAAGTCTGTGTTGGGCTGGTTGCTGTTGTTGTTGTTGTTGTTGGTTGTGGGTGAAGGCAGATGCTTGGACATGGCATGTTCCAGATCCTTGACAGCCGAATCCGCAGCTCCAGCTGTCGGCTGTTCGTCCACAATCGAAGGCAGGCGACTCCTTGGCTGTTGCACTGCATCTCGCTGCTCGAGTGCTGGCAACTTGCTCAACGGTTGCTGCTCCGCCTGTTGTTGTTGTTGCTGCTGTTGCTCCGCTTGCTCCTCTGCCTGCTGTGCCGCCTTGCTCTTCCGCTTGCGCTTCGTGGTGCCGCTCGTGGTGGGCGTGGGCGTGGGCACGGGCGTGGCCACTGTGGCGGGCAGCACGCCATCGACTTCCACGCCCAGCGGCGTTGGACTATCCTTGATCAGCGCCAAACTATTGAGACTTCCATGCGTCGTCGTCCCATTGCGTCCCCGACCACGTTGCGTGTGTCCCTCGGGATCGGTCTTAGGGGAACCAAGTCCCAGCTTCATATCCCCAGCACTGAGATGCGTGTTGCCATCGACATTGGCATCACCTCCAGGTGAACCGCTGCTCTTATCATTGCCCAATCCCTCTTCGTGCTTGATGCTGTCCACACTCGGTTCCAGCTGACAACAGTCCAGTATAAGGTTCTCGTTCTCCCGATTGCTGAAGGAATTAGTATAGGATTAGTTACTGTTTAAGTGATCAGTTATCCATCGAGTCTTACCTGATAACATAGTTGACGCATATGATGTTCTGCTCGTCGGCGTTCTTGGTGCTGCAAACGACTGTGGCGCAAGTTTGAAGCCAAGTGTAGCCGCCGTTCTTGTTCATCAGTCGATAGTAGCCAGTCAGCACTTGACCCTTTTCGATCACTACAGGAATTAAGGAAAATCACAATTAATATTGAAAAATAGATTATATAAGAGGCATCACTTAAAGAGTTTATAAGATATATAAGCTTATGTTGATCAATATTTCTAACTCTTCTTTCTTTTATTTATTTGATAGAAATATTGATCATTCATAAGCCAACTATAGGTCATATCTACCTAATCTAGTCGATTCTGGTTTTTTTTTAAATATTTTATCTTTAGTATTTTATCACCTTTCATAATCTGGATTAAAGCAAGTTGGGTAAAGACATTATCACTTTATAAGTATCATAAGGTAGCTTAAAATTTGGCTTTTTTATAATGAAAAATAAATTTTCTAGCGATCATTCCCATGGCAACTATAAGATATACTTGCTAAAATTACTCGATTCTGACATATATTGTTCCCACATAAGTAATACGCATCTCTACCAAGTTTCACTAAGATAGCTTCAGAAATAAGGGTTTAACTGGAGTAGAAACAGATGGACAGACAGGCAGGCGGAATGCGACTGCTTTATAAAATGACTTGCAAAATTGCTAGTACCAATATTATCACTTTTTGGGTAATATAAGTAAGCTTAAAATGTAGCTTAAGCTTTTCATAAAGAGACTTGACTTTCTAGCGATCTTTCCGATGTTATCTGTAAGATATTATTGTTAAATCTACTTAATTTCAACATATATAGTGCCTACATAAATAATACGCTTCTCTGCCAAGTTTCACTAAGATAGCTTTAGAAATGAGTGTATAGTTGAAGTAGAAATACACGGACAGACGGGCAGATGGATATCAATTCCTATATAAAATGCCCTGCAAAGTATCTACTTACAATCTGTGTGACTTTTGCGCAGGCGATTGGCATCCTCAGCATGACAGAGCGAATACATGCTCTTGTTGACGAGATCCTCGGGTGAATAGTCCAGCAAATCCGAAACTCTGTAAAGCAGAATGAATAATGAATAAAGATCTTTGAGGAATAGCTTTATTCTCTCTTGACTTACCTTGGTTCGCAGTGCGCAACGCGCAGATCAAAGTTGACGCGGGTGACAAACATGTCGCACTCGAGACGAATCTCATGGACTGAGGGCGGCGGCAGCGCAATGGCCAATGCGACCATGCCCAGAAGGGGCGGCTGCGATTTGCGGGTGTGCGAGAAGGTGTACTGAGGACGCAGCTTGCAGAGCAGTAGCACAACCTGCAAAGGGAACAAGAAGAAAAGCTTGCGATTTAGCACAAATGCAAACGATCAAGTGGAAAGGAGAAAGAAATAAGAGCTTAAGAGCTAGGATAAATGGCGGCTATCAAGCAGCTTTTGTCAGCTTACAGAGAGGTGGTTGCAATTAGCTTTGTAAGTGCACTCTTAGTTATAGCAGCCAGCTTAAAGACAGCCTAGATGCAGCTGCTAGTTGAGTTGTAAAGCTTTGGAAAGCTTTCTCTCTCTCTCTCAGTAAACTGACAAAAGCGCTGTCTGCTTGCAGCTGAAGTTAAATGATGAACATGAAGTTGATAATGATGATTGACGATTGCTGATAATGAAGCGAGGCTGCAGTTAAATGATGAACATGAAGTTGATAATGATGATTGACGATTGCTGATAATGAAGCGAGGCTGCAGTTGATGATGAAGTTGGCCTTAAATTCAAAAAGCTTGGACCCTTTTGCGCCTGAGAGAGTCGTGAGTGTGTCTGAGTGCCGTGTTCATATTCGATACTGATCAATCTAAAATCAGTTTTATTTGCATTGCCTTACGATACTTGGGATCAAACTGAATATGGCCGAAATTGTTCAAAATAAAAGACTGCGTTTTCTTTTTTCGTTTTTTGGCGGGGGCAGCTGCTCCCCAAAATTTGATAAAAATGATAAATTTTTGTTTGCCTTGCATTTGCATTTGTCGTACTGATTTCAATTGATACGTACCGAATAGTTTGAGGCCGGGTTCTTAACATTTTTACCATTGTTATTGTTACCGTTGCAATTGCTCGTTGCATCGCTGGCCTGTAGATAAGCAGTGGATGGGATGGTAATACGTATACGTAATAAAAGCACAATTATCGCTTACTGACTGAATTCAACCAAAACAGAACAGGTTAGTTTAGTCTAACGCCCCGACGAGCTAACAAAATGTCAACAAGGTTAGCAGCACTACAAACTCAAAAGTCGAAAACAAACCAAATGATAACAAAAACAAAAATCATAGAAAACAAAAAAAAAGAATAAAAAGTAAAACCGTGCGTGGATCTACGATAAACGTCGCATTATTACACTACACTACATGGCACCGTTAAGAGCTTACAAACTGAGTGAGTGGGGAAATACTATGTAAAAGGAAGGAAGGAAGGAAGGAAGGATAAACGAAACTCACCCGATAGCCAGAGGATTTAAAGTGACAGCCACGTTTCGTCAGTGTCGATTTCATGCGCACACAGAAGCTGCGATCATAGCCTTTGTAGCCGCTGGTGGAAGCCTGCGTCATCGAGGCAGCAACTGTAAAGGTATTGAAAAGTTAGTTAAAAGATTTTATGGAATATTAGTGGAGTGATGAAGTCTTGGGCAACTGGCTGATCTCTGGTTGGTTGAAGATCAGTTTAGGTTTAGAGACGGAACAACAACTCGGACTCGACTCACCATCAGGATTGTTCGTACCGTGTGTGCCACTCCCATCATCGGAGGCGCCCGATGTGGGCGATGCCAAGCCTGCTGCACCGCTGCCGCTGCTGCCACCGCCACCGCCACCGCCTCCTCCTCCGCCCCCGCCGCTGGTTAAACTCAAACCCAGCTGCTCGGCGATTTCCGCATGATCCGCCTGATGGATGTAGTCGAATATACTGCTGCCAGTCATCTCCACCTGCGACAGTCCCAGATAGATGGACACCGTTTCCGATATGTACAGGAAGCGACCATCCGCTGCCACCGCCAAAGCAAAGCCATCCAGCGACTGAAAGTAAAATAAATTCCATTTTTAAACAGACATTTGCATAAACAGCCCAAACATGGCTGCAACTCGCTATCTCTCTCACTCTCTTCTATACTCTCTTTCATTCTTTGTCTCTCTTCTACTTCTTCCTCTTCTTCTTCTGCTTACCTGTAGTATGTGGGTGCCCTGATGTTGCTCGAACAAATCAACGGCGGGACTGCGTCGAATGGCTGCACCTGGAAATGAGCACAAAACGAATGCTGATGAGTGTTGGGCAGACAACCGAGAAATATTCTTGTGAACACAAGCTGAATGAATTTGTGTGGCTTGGCCGCATTTTAAATACTCTAACATTAAGTAAGTAAGTAAGTAAGTTACTAAGTAAGTAAGTAATGGTGTGTATATGTAATCTTTATTGTAAATGTGTAAGTACGTATTGTGTATTACGAATATACTTTTAATTTCTAGGATAAATATTCTAAAAATAAAAATATTTGGAAAGATATTTAATTTAATATTATGAATAATCTTATAAATACAAATAAACTAACTTCTATTAAGAAAATTATTGTAAATATTGCTAGATGAGGTTCTTTATAATCTTACTTCTATAAAAAAGTATGCTTATAAAAACTGTCATTATATAAAAGGAAGGTTTGCAGATTTGTTTGTTGATATACATATGTTGTTTTTTTTGCCAAATAAGTTAGTTCATGGTATTAAGATTTATGCTTATAAGAATTCGTCTGAAATAAGATAAAACTTTTTTAGATTTTTGGTGAATATGGAATGCATTAAAATGTTTGGTATGCAAGTTTATGGTGTGATCATTATAATGATCAGCTATAGCTGGGTAAATTGATCCTAGTTTTGATAGAATTGGACCTCATTTTGAGAACTGACAACCTGTCAACTTTAACAAAACCATAAACAAATAAATGAAATAACATAATATAAGCACATTGAAAATATTGACATTGTTGTAAGTTATTTATGTAAAAAAATATAACTTTACGCAAGAGAACTATAATTAAAATATTAATATTCTTTCTTATAAATGCATTCAACTTTTGAGGAATGCAATTGCAATTCAGGAATGGATTGCAATCTTGGAATATATAAAATAAATTTGGGAAGATATCGAAAACAATATTGAGTAGAATTTTTTAAGTAAAATTGTAAAAAGATCTCGGAAAATTTCCACTTTTATATCTAAGATTTAAGCAACATGTATTCTATAGAAAATGAAGAGTATTTAGTTTTTGTATCAAACTAGCTTTTTTTTAAATAAAATAGTTACTTACTAATTTGAGATTTTAAGTAAATTTAAAAAAGAAAATTCCAATAGCTAATTCTAAGCTTTTAAGCATTATATATTCTATCGAACATGAAGAGTTTTTTATGAAACGTTATCAAAGATTTTTTTAAAAATAAATTAGTCAATTCAATATGTTTAATATTATATTCTCATCAGTTGTTAAAACCTTCTACAAATTTGAGCAATAAGTCTTGACACTTGCCCAGCTGTTTTTGTGTTCGAAACCCGCCAACAAACAATCAAGCTGATGCGCATCCTTGCAGCTTCATTAGCTAGTCATGGATGCTCACTTCTTACTGCCCACTGACCAGTGGATGGAATGTTGTTATTACTGGGCGGAAAGCCATAAATGATGGCGAGGATAAAAGGCGAAGAACCGCAGTGTCATAGAGAGAGAGAGAGAAAGTCATAAAGCTGGAGACTGAGTTCAATATTTTCTCAGCTGATGCCCATTTGAGCATATTTATTTAATTCAATTATTGAATTTTACGATTATAACCAGAGTGGGAGCAGGGGAAAGGGAGTGAGGGAGTAAAGGAAGCAACCCTAGGCTAGCTGCTGACCAACTTCAGGTCATAATTCGCACAAGTGCAAATCGCTTTAGTCTCGTTCGATGCCTCCCCCTCATGCCCTTCTCATGCCCTTCTCTTGTTCCATTGCGAGTGGCAAATCCCCAGCGATTTCAATGCCTGCTAAGTTGGCAAACAGTTTCCGCTTCCGCTGACCATATGTGTTGCCCATTGTGGAAGGCGTTTCTCTGTCTCTCTCTCTCTCACACTCTTTAATGACCTTCGGAGTTGGCCCCTTTCTTGGTTTCAAATACTCATATATGTATATATATTTGATATTTTTTTTTTGCTGGCTTAATATTTATTTTTTGTGTGGCTGTGGGTCAAATTGAAGTGCTTTTTATTGCCCGCAGCTTGTTGCTGCCTTTTTTTGGGGTTTAGTTTCGCATAATAATCCAATTCAGTGGAAGCCAATCCCCCGCTTCTCTTCTTCTTCTTCTTCGCCTCCCCCATTGCCATAACGCCCCATTGATTTTGGATTATTTTTTAGTGCCTTGTCTACCTTTTTGGCCTCTGCCAGCTGCCATTCAATAGCTTTTCTTGCCAGACTATAGCACTATATACATATATATTATATATAATACCCCTGGTCATGCTTTTGGCTGTTGCCTTCACTTCACTTTGCTTCACTTGGAATGCTTTTGACGTGACAATAACTTGCTGTTGTTGTTGTTGCTGTTGACGTGGCCAACGATGCACGATCCATGACGCGACAATCGCTGACAATGCTGCCTGCCACCTCAAGCTGCCTTCCACAAAATTAGCACTTTTCACTGGCGAACACTTTGTTTGGGTTTTCCATGTTTAGTTTTAAAGGTAAAATTGCAAAAGTTAAAAGTTTAAACTTAGCGACAGCGGAAATTGGGCAAGAAATTGTTATTGGCTTTTTGAATTTCGGTTTTTTAAAGAGTTTGGCATAAACGATATGATTAATTTTGGAATTTAGAAAAAAACATTATAAAAACACTTCAAATATTAACAGAATTTGAGGAGTCTCAGACATATTTCACATTTAAACAGAATTTAAGAAGTTTCAGAAATATTTCACATATACTTGTAATGAAAAATATTGATTAGATCAACATAGTTTTAATATTTGATATATGATATCTGAAACAATCCTTTTACTGATTTTAAAGAGATAAAAATCGGAAAAGCATGTAATGAAAACTACTTTTCTGATAAATACAGTTTTTAAATTTGAGCAAGTTTTAAAATAAATTAGAGTTAATATAAACATTTGAACAAACATTTCTTTTTAAAAGTAGAGCTTTTCTTTGACACCTATACGAATTAGGAAAACAATAAAATAATCTTTTATTTTATTATTTTTATTATATTAAAGTAAGTATTAAATACTACATTACATTAACAGAAAGGAGAGTGTCCAAAAATAAAATAACTTTTTGAGTATTTCTTCTTTTTTATGTTCGTTCTTTTAACATCAATAAGATCTATGCATATGCCATTCTTTCTATCTTAGAAAAAAAGATGTTTGATTATTTGCAATGTAATGCCATTTTGTTGTTTTGATATGAGTAAAGATCAGATTTTCGATTTTTTGCTATATTTTATTAAATAAACTTGACTCTGAACTTAAAATCGAATTTTAACCTTTAGTTACTTTTGTTCCGAGAGATAACTACAGTACTTCAGGTAGATACTAACTTTTATTAACGTTACAAAAAACTAAATAAGAGAAATCCAAACTTTTTAGTGCAATAGGATTAAACTTCTTTCAAAAAATAGTTATCTACACTGCATATCTTCCCACTTAACAACTTTGTATCGCATCATCGTAAGCTGTTAAATTTCCTCGACAAATTGTGAAAGCTGTTGACCATTTGCGATTGGCAGCGACTTTAATCGATAGCTGCCGAAATGGGTTAATCGTAGAACCGCATTTAGTTAAATTTAATGGGCTCTATGTCTGAAATTGGCTGCGTTAGCTGGCCAATAGTCTACCTGGCTAACTATTTGTGTGGCCCCTTTGATTGGCCTTCTGAAATTCCACAATGGCAGCCACTCGCATGACACAGCAACAGCCAAAGCAACAGCAACAGCCAAAGCAACGACAGCGACAACTACAGCCAAAAAAAAAAACTACAAAGTAAATAAATAAATGAATGACAACAATAACAATTGCGACTATGACAATAAAAATGCTCCAGTGACGTGAGCAAAACCAACAACAATAACAAATAATAAAAAACAAAATACAAAATAAAAAAAATGGCTGCGCATGCGCGACAAATAAAATAAATTACGCTTAATAGCGATATTTTATGCAAATCGGCAACTCGAGGCCCCCATCGTCATGGCTTACGTTCCTACCTCCTCCCCTCCCCCTCCCCCTTCTTTTCTCCTCCTCCTACACCTTCTCGGCAGTCCTAAAGCCCAAAACAAAATAATACCAATAAATTGCTGGCCGCTTGTCAGCTTGGCTTAAACAGTTTTTAAGGTGCGCGCGCATATTTTTTGTATTTTGTATTTTGTATTTTTCATTTTTGTTTTTTGTTTTGGCATAGAAAAGTTGACAAATTTTGATTTCACTGAAGGCATCCGAAAAGTCAAGCTCCCCCGCTTATTGAATGTGTTTCCTGCTTTCGGTTTTATTGCTCATTCTTTGCCGTTCACTTTGCTCCCCGCTTCGCCAATGGCTTCCAATATGGCTGCCTCACCTACGCACACACACTACTGTACTACGTATAATATATGATAAGTACAGTCGTCAATGCAAATTAACTCGGAAATTTCACTGCACTTACAATTTTGGCCTCACTTCGCTGAGCAAACTTGATAAGACAGCCAACTTATTCACTTGGCAACAGAGACAATAACTTTTTTTGTATATTTTGTGTAGAAGAAAGACGTGTTAGATCATTAATATTGTGAATGAAAAGAGAATTGAACTATTCCAAAATAGAGGAAAGGAAGGCTAACAAATAATATAATAATATATATTAACAGTAATATAATATTATATATTTATTTTTGACTATTACTAGTTTTCATATTATGAATTGATTTCAAAGCGAAGTAAAAAATCATTGAAACTATTTGAAGTTGTTGAAGGATTTTAAAATGTCAATTTTGAGGCAAGCAAGAAGCAGTAAAAATTGATAAAGATTAAAATAAGCAAAATTTACTTATATTTCAAACTGATTTTAACTTGAACCTATATAACTAGTAAATCATCAAAAATATATAAAAAGAGAGAAGCATACTTAATAAATTTGAAGTTTAGAACAAATATTCATAAAAATAGAAATAACTATTGACATTGGTAAAACAACTAAATAACTTTATGAGTATTTTGTATGATATAACTCACTTGAAATTCTTTATAATTATGTTGAAACCGAAAAATGTATTTAAAACTTAATTGGAAAATAAAGCATGCTCTAATGATCCTATGTTTAAAGATAATTGTATTATTAATAACTTCTTAAGGTATCGATCTTATAATCAAGCCGAAAAATTATTTAAAACCTAATTGGAAAAAGAAGAATAAGATATTGATCTTTAATTTAAAGATGATTACATAATTAATATCTTTTTAAGGTAACGATCTTATGTTCAAACGGAAAAATTGACTTAAAACTTAATTTGAAAATGATGTACATATAAGCTATTGATTCTCATTTTAAAGATAATTATGTATATTTTGAATACCTTCTTAAGGTATCGGTCTTGATTTTATAAGTAATACTTTTAGTAATTTGCTAAGTTATTTATGAAAAGTTAGTTTTATGTTCTTATATTATTTTATCCTTCTTTTATATTTCTATAATGATAATATTCTTTTCTTATTTATTCTATATTTCTATAATTTATGTATAAATTTGTTAATTTATTTCTATAAATTGAAAACTTGTGTAAATGGTAAAGAGGAAAATTATATGTAAGCTTATTCCTCTTCAATTTTAATTTATAACTTATTTAATGTACTACTAATGTACTACTAATTTCTTAGATTATTTATTTGAAAATTAAGAATATAATTGCGTTACTTACTTTTGAGTTTGCTGCTGCTGGAAGCCTCGCGGGTCCATGGCGGATCTCCGTGACCGGAAAAGTCTCTCAATTTCAAATAGCTTATGGTCAGTCTTATAATGGAAGCCTTGTCCAGCTGGCTGGTGATGGCTGCCGGCAAGGGCAGCATCTTGGCCAGCTCATAGAACTCATAGTTCTCCTTGCCACGTCGCGAGCGTGCAGCATCTCGTGACTTTTCCTTGCGCAGCTCAAGAATGCTGCAAGAAGAAGAAGCGAAGAGAGGCAAACAAATGGACACATTAGCAACAATTTGTGGCAATAAATATTGATATAAGCTGTAAGTAGACACTGACGAATGGCTGAAGAGGATCCTACAAAGTTCCCTCTCTCTTTTCCCCCTTCTCTATCTCTCTCTCTCTCCCTCGCTTTGTCAACTCTCACCTGTCGTGCGAGCTGTCAGCGTAGACAATTTGGCAATTTGTTTGACTTTTGCCCCATCCGCTATGCTTCATTGTGATGAAATGGTGTCAGTCCAAACAAATTGCCGCACATTTGTCAGTCTTTCAACAGTCAGTGGAACGAGGGCGAACCCTAGAGTCGAGTCTCTATCTCTCTCTTTCTGTCTTTGCTATGACAATATTGTTCTCACAGTCAAGTCAACTTGACGATCGGTTCTAGCCACCAGCTAAAGAAAAATTGCCTCATTTTCAATGCGCTACAGATTTTCCATTGTCCATTTAGTTGCCAAGTTGATATTTGTATTATTGTCTCCGAACAGACTTTGTCTCTTCCTCAATTCCCTCACAAACTTGCATTGCAGATGCCGACTCTCAGATACTCTGATTTCGATCTCAGACTTGAGGTCGCGGTCTGCGTTTTTATTTCCCTTTAATGCACAGACTTTTCATTCAGCAAAACTGTTGCTGCAACAAGCCACAAAAGGCCAAAAACACCGCCAAGTCTCTTTTAGCTTGGAGTCAGTTCGTCTGCTATCTGATCACAAGCATCTGGCCATCATCTTCGCCAGAAACTTGTGTTTTAAGCGTTCATAATTTAAGTTTGTTGTCATCTTCAGTTGTCGTCGGCTTTTTCGTTCGCTCAGTTCTTGTTTTCGTTGTTTTTCCCCATTTCATTTTTTAATTTTACGTTTCGTTATTGTAGTGAAATTTATAAGTGCTCTACAATGTCTGAAGCACATTGATTTTGTAATGAGTTGTATGTTTTTTTAATGGACTTTTCAATTTTTGCTTAAAGAAGTTGAACTTGGAAGTTTTCTTTACATATTCTTATCATATCAATAATAGTAAAGTTGAACCAAGAAGATTTTCTTAAATGTTCTTGGTAACTAAAATAACTTTTTGAATTGAGTGTTAAATTTATTATAACTTGGATAACTTGGGAATGTATACAACACTTTAAGTACAGAAATGAGTTGTTGATTAACATATATTTTTAATAGAAACTACAGAAAATGCTTTAGCTCTATAAAAAAAATGATATGCAAATAATTAGAAAATTTACGACAAGATAATTTATCTCTAAGAATCACTCCAATCAAATTGTGCTGTTAATTGGGGATTAACATTTTCATTCTACAAAGTATTGCATATTTACTTGATGTAACTTCCAAAATGTAAATTTCCCATCTCTCAAAAAATTCCCTTAACTTTTTGCAGACATTTCCCATCAGCTTGAAGCCGCTGCCTACGCAAATTTGCAGGGTATTAAGGCTGCTCCCATGCCCTAAGTGATCTTTGCGTTGGCTTGGCAACATTTTGTGGGCTTTTAAATTTATTTTTATGTCTGTGGGGCATCTGTAAATGTGCTCATCACAAGCGTCGAGCCTCGTTTTGTGTAACTTTATTTGAGTCGCGGCGGCTTCTGCGCGCTCAACGTATTTCTGGTGGGGATTACTCGAGAGCTGCTGCTCATCTCTGATGCTTATCTGAGACTACGTCGTTGGGTTATAAAAAATATTTTGGATAATTAAAATGAAACCGGCGTAAAGAGCGCGTCTTGAAACCCGTACAACATGTGTCTGCCACGGGCCAAGCCAGTTTTTGGCCTTTTTTTTTGTTATTATTGTGTTGTTTGCCTTTACTTCTTTACGAGCTTAGACTCCACTTGCTTTCCGAATAACAAATTTTTAATTAGTTTGTTTAAATCTGAGCTCAGTGTTGTTGCCCATGAAATTATAAAGTACCTGGCTCTGGTTTCCACATAAAAATGCCTGGTTCAAAGAACCTATGGAAATGTGCGTGGAAACTAATGTTAGAACCCAAACGAATCTACTACACTTTGTAGACGCATAGCAATTTGCCAAATAATTCGCTACACGTTCCGCTGTGCGAAATTACATGACATTTTTCTCTAAAAATAACATTTGAAAGCATCAATCTTCCGGACATCAATATAAACAGCATTCAAATTAGCCCCGAAGACGTGATATCCCTTAACTGTCGTCAGTCAAGGCGATGTCAAAGGTGTCGCCTTGATAAATGATTCTTGTGCTCTTTTTAATTTCGCACACACAAACAGAAAACAGAAAAAAAAAACACAAATTGCAATTTTACCGCTAACGGGCGTATAAATTGCTCGTCATTAGCCAATTGACCAGATGTCTGTGTATTGGTGAGCTTTCAAAGCTTCTGCTTGTCTGCCTGCGGCGCAGTTAAAAACTGTTCTTATGCATGCGACGTGTCTGTGTGAAAGCTTCTGTTTTGTTTCCACTTGATTGACTGGGAATGTCTTTGAATTGTAAAGGTATTTTGGGGATTAGCGCTTGATATTGTCGTCTGATCGCATTAAGAACCAAAGCGGATTACAAGTTCCCTAATATTGCGGTTTTTTGGCACATGATTTTTTTGCCAATCAAACGCTAAAATCATTCGATCAAGATACGAGGGTAAGAAAGTGAAAAGAAAACTGCGACTGCAGTGATTTTTTTTTTGTTTTCCCACACACACACACAAGAAAGACTGTCAACATAAAAGGATAAGAACTGTGCTCCTAGCAGGCCATTGTTTATGGTCTGTGTGCAGTACCGTTATGGCTTTATCAGTTCTTCTTTGTTGCCAAGACACACACAAGACGCAGCGGGATGACTCTAACTGTTGTCTGCAGAGCTGATATTATGTAATCGTAATTCCCAGAAAAAAGTCAAATAAAAAATGTTGACAAAACACTCATAAAAAGTGTTCCAAAATGTGTCAAATTGAAAGCGAAAGATGAGCGAAAAATAAAACATGATAAGTATCAAGTGAAATTTTAAATATGAAGACATTGCTATGGCAAAGATGTTAAAAAAATGCAATGTATTATTATTATATGATAATTAGCAAGAATTCAATATGTTTCTTTAGAAATTGTCGACATTTTCCTTAATATTGTAATAAATATAAACAAGTTTTGAGACGATATAAATTTCATAAATGAAAGCTAAATATTAAAGGTACGTATTTATTAATCTTTTTATATAAATATCCAGAATTCAATAATTTTCTTTATAAAAATTTGAATTGTAAAAAGAATTTGTATAAATTCTCATTATTATAAGGAGTCTAAAGAGTTTTATAATTTGATGTATGAAGAAAATTGTTTGGTAAAGATTTCGAACTAACATACAAATATAATAATGTATTGAATGTATCTCTTAAAAAATATCAAAATATCAATATTTTTTCTAAAGGAGATATTATAATCAGTATAAACAATGATGGCACAAGATGGTCATAAAAAACGCATAAACTTATTGTACACAAAGTAAAAAACGATTTTGAAATCTTTTAAAGTTATTGTAGACTTTTGAAGCCGACTTTGGAAATGAGTTTTGACGAAAAGTATTTTAATAAGTTTACATGGAGAATAAAATATGAAGAGTGTGAGAACATATAAAAACATTTGTTTCTAGGTATTTTAACTATTTATTTGGATTCTTTAATATAGTTGATCATTCGCTTCTTAGTAGAATCCTTATAAACTTATCAATATTGAGAGCTGCCCTTAATATTATGATATTTTTGGTATTTGGTATTTGTATTATTAGAGTATTTATCACATATTCCTATTTAATGCTACCATTGTTAGTTACGACACTTGATTTGCAATATATGATTTGTAATTTACCCCGTGTCAACTAACCCCGGTTCGATGGGTTGCTGTTGTGAGTGCATTCCGGGTGCGCCCGGCTGATGTTGGTTAGGCATTTTGTTGTACGGGGACATGCCGCAAAGGTCCTGGGCGGGGACCATCCACGAGGGCGTGAATGGGACCGCTGACATGCCCAGGGAGCCGATCATGTGACTGCCCGGATGACCTGGCGTTGGCTGCCGCTGATAGCCGGCATAGTCCATGGCCACCGCCTGATAGGGCATCATATCTGTGCTTCACAAAAGTGCTTTCGACCCGGTTTTGTCAAAAGTGGAAAAATGTTGTGCGTGTAACACTTGGAAGACTTGGACTTTTAGAACTGGCACATTTTCTTATCCAATATTGCACTTTGGAGATTGGGTTTTGTTTTGGTTTTGGTTTCGTTTTTTTTGGCACACTTTTTCTTGGGGGTCAACGACGCATCCTTTTGTTGTCTGTCTGGCAATTGGAGCACGCGTACGTGTCAGTTGCTGTCTTCAATTATCCTTGGACACAGACACACACACATACACACAGACACACACACGTAGACAAAGTCACGGAGCGTGGGCGTAACACGCACGGAAAACTAACGTCGGGAAGCGTCAGTCAGACAGCAGACAGGGCTTCGATTGGCATTCAAATTAGCGAGCTATCGACTTTTGGCCAGTTAATTCTTTTCTTTCTCTCTTCGTTTTTTATTTTGGTCGAGCACGGATCACGTCAGACGCGTTTGGCACGTCGCTCGGCGAAAATTGCAGCTTCCAACTGAGCAGTTGGCACTGTGATTGTGATTGCGATTTGGGAATCCGGCAAAACGGATACGGAATACGGTTACGGGTACGGGTTGCGTTACGTCGTGGCGCGTCGCGGCCTGCAAACAAATGGGCGCCAATTACGCACGCACAGGGCGTCCACGGTGCCACGCACACAAACACACACACACACGGATACGGATACGGGATACGGGTTGTTACAGTTGCACGGCCGGGCAGCGTACGTGAAAACTGCAGCGCTGATGATGATGACGACGATGACGATGGGAAAGTAACGTGAAGAACTAGAACGAAGCGCGCCACACGAGAGTGCTGTGATGTGATGTGATGTGCTTACGTTGTACGTTGTACGTCCGTTGCGGGCGACGAATACGTGCAGAATAATTCAGAGTCACGTTCACGTCACGAACAAAACCAAAGTAAGGCAAAAAAAGGCAGCGCTGCCCCTTACAATAAACACACTCGCAGCAGAGAGCGAGCCAGCAAGCCGGAGAGAGTGAGCAAGTGTGAGCGAGAGAGCGAGCGAGCTTGTCACGCACACAGCTAGACAATTTTTGGGGGTGACATCTTTGACTCGACACGAAGTGAAGCGAACGAGCAACGACAACGACAACGACGAAAACGACGGCAACGACGAAAACGACGGCAACGACGTCGGCTAAACGAACGTGAGCAGCAGCGGCGCCAGCAGCATGCGTGTCTCTCTGTGTGTATGTTTGTGTGTGTGAGCACCTGACACTACGCCTGGTCATGTACTGGGCGCACCAGTAGCATTTTAAGCAGCCTCACGCTCCAATTCGCCGCAAGCGCTCTCGCTTCGCCGTTGCTGTGCGGGTGTCTGTATATGCCTGTGTGTGTGTATTGAGTGTGTGTGCGTGCAAATGGGCGGGACGTGACTGCCGTCGAATCGGAATCAACATAGCGCGCATACCAAATGAGCCCGACTGTGTGTGCGAGCGAAAGAGCAGCATACGCTGAGCAAAAGAGCGCAACTCTATAAATGTCTGTCGGCGTGTGTGTGTATGTGTGGACGTGCAGACGTAAACTAAAACTGGTTTCGCTTGCTTTCTCGCTTGCGCATGCAGCATTTGCTTTGCATTGCTTGCGTTGTTCTCTCGTTCTCACTCTATTATATACTTAGTGGATACCCAGCTTTGTTGTTGGAGCTGCGTCACGCGCAGCAATTAGTTTACTTCTTTACACATTTGGGAATTTGTTTAGCGGCTCTTTCAGCTGCTTTTGTCTCTCGCTCTCGCGCAATGCTTATGTGTCTGCATGTATATGTGGGAGTTTTGTCTGTCGTTCGCTTTTTATGTGTGTTTGTGTATGTGACTGAAATGCCAATGACAAAATGCCAATGGTGGAACAGTCCAAAGCCAACAAACTGAGCCCCAAAACAGCGGCAGAGACAGCGAACCCGAACCTTTGCCAGGAGCAGCAGCTTGTGGACTTGAGACGAAGAGGGGGAGTGGCACTTGGGTACCTGTATCTCAGGGCTTTTTCTTCTGCCTTCTAACAAATCGTTTTCTACCGCAGCGTAGTAGAAGGGGGCGTTTTAATATTCCGAGCCCGCACAGACAGCGACCGAGCAGACCGACGAGTTTTACTTTTTCGCCTCGCTTTTATTATGCGTTTATAATAATTTTCAAGCAATCCCAGAAATTGTTTAATTTCATCAATGGCCTAAAGGGCGACCGCAAAATTGTGAAAGTCTTTCGGTCGGCAGCCATTTTGTTCTGCAGCTGGCGAAAGCTTCAATTCGCCTCGAACATGTCTGTCACCTTCAAAAGGGAGCATCGCACACACTTAATAAAATGTCGCAGAGTGTTTGCCAAGTGTCCTGAATGTCCTGAATGTCTTAAATATGCTTTCTACGTTAGATTCCTTTGAAAATGCTTCGTTTCACTCGCTTTAATTAGATTTTTGTGTACAACGAAATTACTTTTTAATGCCTGTGCTTAGCAGGAATTCATTTTAAATATATGGTTTATCCGTATTATAAATATGACTGCTTAAAAAAAAGTTAAATCCATATATAATGT